>NC_064926.1:38100000-40790000 GCF_023897955.1 Schistocerca gregaria | reverse complement strand
GGAGCCACAGGAACTGTTACACATCGTTAACATCGTGTAGGGCCCCACGAGCACGCAGAAGTGTCGTAACACGACGTGTCATGGACTCGGCTAATGTCTACTCAGAATGGAAATGGCACCATGAATCCTGCACGGCTGTCCATAAATCCGTAAGAGTACGAGAGAATGGAGATCTCTTCTCAGTAGCACGTTGCAAGGCAACCCAGATATGCTCTATAATGTTTAAGTCTGTGATGTTCGGTGGGCAGCGGAAGTTTTTAAACTCGGAATTTTCCTGAAACCACTCTGTAGCAATTCTGGACGCGTGGGGTGTCCTATTGTCCTACTGGAATTGCCCAAGTTCGTCTGAATGCACAATGGACATTAATGGATGTAGATGATCAGACACAATACTTATGTACGTGTCACCTGTTATAGCCGTATCTAGGTGTATTAGAGATCCCATATCACTCCAACAGCACTTGCTCCACACTATTGCAGAGCATCCATCAGCTTGAACAGCCCCCTGCTAGCAAGCAGGATCCATGGACTCGTGAGCTTGTCTCCATACCCGTACACGTCTGTCCACTCGATACAATTTGGAACGAGAGTCGTCCGACCAGGCAACGTGTTTCCAGTAGTCATCAGTTCAGTATTGCTGTTGACGAGCCCAGGCGAGGCGTAAAGCTTTGTGTAGTGGGGTCACGAAGGCTACACGAGTAGGCCTTCGGCTCGGAAAGCCTATATCGATTACACTGAATGATTCGCATGGTGACATTTCTTGATGGCCCCGCATTGAATTCCGCAGCAGTTAGCGGAAGGGTAGCACTTCTACCACGTTGAACGATCCTCTTACGTCGTTGTTGGTCCCGTTCTTGCATGATCTATATCCGGCAGTAGCGACGTCGGAGGTATAATGTTTCACCGGCTTCCTGATATTCATGGTACACTCGTGAAATGGTCGTACGAGAAGAACGCCGCATCATTGCAACCTCGGATATGCTGTGCGCCATCGCTCGTGCGCCAACTATAACACCACGTTCGAAGTCATTTAAACATTGATAACCTGCCATTGCAGTTGCAGTAATCTATCTAACAACTGCTTTTTTATTCCAGTCTCTGACCAGAAATGAATTCTTTAGAAGATGACCGGTTTCAGTCTGTAATGACCATCTTCAGATCTTTTTTACACCATGATGGACGAGGTGGCCTATTCTACACCATATTTTAAATCTATGTGTAGATGCTATGATGATGCCGTTATGGCCGTATCACTTTAGGACATGGTGTAAAAAAGGATCTGAAGATCGTCATTACAGACTGAAACCGGTCATCGTCTAAATAATTCATTTGTGGTCAGAGACTGGAATAAAAAAGTATTTTACAGTATGGTATCACTGTTTGTACACATGATTATGACGCAGTTGGCGGATCTAACAACTGTTACAGCCGCATGTGGTCTTATATAGGCGTTGCCGGCCGCAGCTCCATATTCTACCTGTTTACACATCTCTGTATTTCAATACGCATGCGTATACCAGCTTCTTTGGCGCTTCAGTGTATCTCACGTGTATTTGTACACGTGTTTCACCTACATGTCTAGTGATTTCAGGGCTGCTGTTTCATAATGCAACTCAATGATTATGACGTCATATGTCATTAACTATGTGCTGTACAATGTCATATTTTTGTAGGTACACCCAATGGTACATATGTCTACTGTCTGTGACATGTATTGTGAGTATAATTAATTGTAAAGAAATATGAACTAACACTTGTTACGTGATGCAGCATTATCTCGCGCATTCCAGTGTTTATGACGTCGTAGCCTCTGAACTAAGTGTCACACAATGATTATTTTTCTGGTACCTTTAGTTGTATTTGTGAATACTGTCCGCAAAATGAGACACGATTACACACAGTAATGAAGTAATTAATTAAAACGTCATGCTTCATATAGTAGTTTCATTGCACGAATCTCGCAAATATAGTAAGCGATTAAGTTTATTAATTTCATTATTTTCTGGGATTCTCAGCGAGAAAGAGTTTCGTAATGTTTTGGAATTATGTGTAAAGTTTCTTGCAAGCCAGCAAGTGCTCTCATGCCCAACTATTGGATGACTGAAGTACAGGCATTCTCGTGTCATGGGCTACACTACTTTTTCACCCTAATCACTCGTTTGATGGTGTGGTGGTGTGGTGGTGTGGTGGTTGTTCTTAGCCCCACATCGATTATTTCCAGAAAGTAAAAGATATGTGAACCAAGTCTGGTTGATATTGGTCGGGTGTTTTAAAAGGAGATCTGGAACATACCGGGTGATCAAAACGTCAGTATGAATTTGAAAACTGAATAAATCATGGAATAATGTAGATAGAGAGGTATAAATTTACACCCATGGTTGGAATGACGTGGGGTTTTATTAGAACCAAAAAAATACAAACGTTCAAGAATGTCCCAAAGATGGCGCTTCATCTGATCAGAATAGCAATAATTAGCATAACAAAGTAAGACAAAGCAAAGGTGATGTTCTTTACAAGAAATGCTCAATATGTCGATCATTCCTCAACAATAGCTGTAGTCAAGGAATAATGTTGTGAACAGCACTGTAAAGCATGTCCGGAGTTATGGTGAGGCATCGGCGTCGGATGTTGTCTTTCAGCAACCCTAGAGATGTCGGTCGATCACGATACACTTGCGACTACAGGTAACCCCAAACCCAATAATCGCAAGGACTGAGGTCTGGGGACCTGGGAGGCCAAGCATGACGAAAGTCGCGGCTTTGGACACGATCGTCACCAAACGACGCGCGCAAGAGGTCTTTCAGGCGTCTAGCAGTAATTTTTTTGTTCTAATAAAACCCCATGTCTTTCCAAGCATGTGTGTAAATTTTTACCCCTCTATCTACATCATTCCTTGGTTTTCAAATTTATACTGACTTTTTGATCACCCGGTATATACACTGAAGCGCCAAAAAGTGCTGATATAGTCTCACATATTCAAATACAGAGATATGTAAAGAGACAATAAGACCATGCGGTAGGTAATGCCTATATAAGACAACAAGTGCCTTGGTCAGTTGTTAGATGGGTTACTGCTTCCAGAATGGCAGGCTATCAAGATTTAAGTGAGTTTAAGCGTGGTGTTATAGCCGGCGCACGGGGAATGGGACACAGCATTTCTCAGGTAGCGATGAACTGGGGATTTTTTCCTTACAACTATTTCATGAGTGGACAGTGAATATCAGGATTCTGGTGTAACATCAAATATCGGACATAGTTGAGGCCGGAAAAGGATACTGCAAGAACGGGACAAACGACGAGTGAAGAGAATCGTTCAACGTGACAGAAGTGCAGCCCTTCTGCAAATTGCTGCAGATTTCAGTGCTGGGACGTCAACAAGTGTCAGCGTGCCAACCATTCAAGGAAACATCATCTATAAGGGCATTTGGAGTCGAAGGCCCTCTCGTACGCCAATGATGACCTGCACGACATGAAGCTTTACCCCTCGCCCTCGGCTCGTCAACACCGATATTGGACTGTATGACTGCAGACACGTTGCCTGGTCGGACGAGTCTCGTTTCAAATTGTATGGAGCGGATCGACGAGTACGGGCACGTAGAGAATCTCATGGATCCATGGACCCTGCGTGTCAGCAGGGGACTGTTCAAGCTGGTGGATGCTCTGCAATGGTGTGGGGCGCGTGCAGGTGGAGTGCTATGGGACCCCTGATACGTCTAGGTACCACTCTGACAGGTGACACGTATGTAAGCATCCTGTGCGATCACCTGCATTTATTCACGCACATTGTGAATTTCAACGGACTTGTGCAATTCCAGTAGAACAATGCGTTGCTCCACACGTTCAGAATTGCTGCAGTGTGGCTCCAGGAACACTCCTCTGAGTTTAAGCACTTCCGCTGTCCACCAGACTCTCCAGACATGATTATTGAGCATACCTGGGATGCCTTACAACGTGCTGTTCAGAAGAGATCGTACGAGAGAGAGAGAGAGAGAGAGAGAGAGAGAGAGAGAGAGAGAGAGAGAGAGAGAGAGAGAGAGAGAGAGAGAGAGAGAAGGTTCAAATGACCTAAGATGTTAAGTCGCATAGTGCTCGGAGCCATCAGTCCTCTATAACTTAGAACTACTTAAACCTAACTAACCTAAGGACATCACACACATCCATGCCCGAGGCAGGATTCGAACCTGCGACCGTAGCAATCCCACGGTTCCGGACTGCAGCGCCTAGAACCGCAAGACCAGCGCGGCCGGCACAAAGAAAGCCCACGAATAACAATCAGGTGATTGTTGCGTAAAGTCAACTGATTTGTCTTCCTCGATATGAGGAATCATCACGCAACTGGATATCCGAATCTACTCTGCTACTAAAGCGCCTTATGTTAATGCAATCGTACAGTACTTGCCCTGAAAAATCAATGAGCGAGACTGCGCTCTGAAAAGTTTCCGATGGGTTAAATCGAGCACGCTTTACATTTTTTCCCTTTGTAATTTTTTATATTATTTTTTTGTCCCATCAGTCGCGCTGAGTGGCAAGCCCCAGCTACCGTACCGGAAGCGTCTCTAAATTGCCCGCAAAAGTTGGCGCGCTTTCATTAGGCCCTGCGTGCTCTAACAAGCGCACAGCACCATAACACCAACCAACACACAGCCCTTAGTAACGAACAGGCAACCGACAGGCACTCACTGAATTCGCCGTATCTAATTTCCAGTTTCACACCCTGGCGTGTTTTCAAATGGCCTAAAGTGACCGCACTTTTGGTGCCGGGTATCTTACATGTGCGACCGCGGATCATATCCTACAGCGCGGTTGTTCACGGAAATACTTTCTGCAGCACGGCCCCCTCCCCACCGATCAAAGTACACCAATCCGCCAGCCAAAGAATCCCTACATCCAAAGTACCGTTTCACTCCACAGCGTAGACCTTACACTCACTTCTATCTTTTCTATGAAAAGAAAACAAGACTTAACACTAGAAAATAGCAACACGACAAAGATAGTAAACAGTGAAATTTTACGCGTCACTAGTACGAAAAAAATAGCAGATAGGAAGTGCAAGGAATACGTTGAATGGCTATATTTTGGAGAAGACGTTAGAGATGATTCAGTTTACGTAATCAGGAAAGAAGAAGCGGAAGCTGAGTTCATGGGACCATCGTTACGATGTCTGAATTCAACAATGCTTTAAACAACAAAGCAAACTGTACAGATAACATTCATGCTGATTTACTAAGTAATGCTGCGGACACGGTGGCAGAACAACGGTACAAAGCCACGCATGTAAGACGTGAAGATAGAAAATTTGTAATGGAACTGACAGAAACGAAAAGAAGAAAACCTGCCCTACCTAATGCTTGCTCAAATTATATAATCTCGGTGATACTAAACCATGCTTCGGAAATTTTACACGTCCCTGATGACAAATGCCTAAAGACTAAGAACAACTAACATTCAGAAGACTACGACTTCTGCATTAAAAATAAAATGAACCAGGGAATCTATAATGGTATTACGAATGATTTTAGAAAGACGAAAACTTACAATACATTCATTGATCTACAAAACATTTTGACAGAGTGGACATAAGCACTCATTGATCTACAAAAGATTTTGAAAGAGTGCACTGACAGATGTAGTTTGAGAAACTGAATACAACAGGAGCAGCATGGAGAGGTAAAAGACATTCACAAAGTACTCGTTAATGAGGACAGAAGGAGGTATGAATATCATTAAGAAACTGTCCATGATGAGAAGAAGTGTTTGCTCTATCTTCATTTTATTTAATTTAATTTATTTATAAAGTACAAGACAAACAATAAAAAGTGGCACCTAAATGATAAAATTATAGTCAAATACATTTTATTCGATTTCCTGGTCATAAACTAGTCATAGTATGTTCTCAAAAGGTCATGATGTGTAAGTTTAAAATTTTACTGGGCACCTTTGACAAGCACAAATAAACACAAACAAGTCCAAAATAACGATAGTAGATGTATCGAACAGGTGAATAGCAAACATTAAGATCGGAAACAAAGCAGTAAGCCAAGTGAATGAATTTTGCTAGTTGAGAATTACAATAAATGATTATAACCCATGTATACTGGATATCAAATCAATAATTGTAGTGACTAACAAGTACTTCAATATAACATTTATTAATAAACAGCAATATTAAGGCAGAAAGTAGAATGATATCCTTCAATAAGTTTATTTGCAACATTTTAAATTCTAGTTGTGAAGTGTGGACTGTGAGATCAGTAAAAGAAAAACTTTGAAGGAACGGATATGTATAAAAGGACAGAGGAGGACTGGAAAATATTCTATGATGTGACAGGAAGGACATGAAGCAAAAACTATGTACAGCCATATGCCCTATACCAAATGGTTATGAAGACAGAACACATTTAACTTTATGCTTTTGATTGCTGACAGGCATCACGTATGCTGCATCTTTAGCATGTTTATTACATCCTATAAGTGTTCTTGTGATAAAGGGTTTTTATTACCACGACATATAGCAATGCACATTCATTCATATGATATTCTGGACATGAAAGAGAGAAGATATGTGGATGGTTTGTATACTCTGGACTGTGTACACTTCAGTAGAGGTACACAGTCACAGATCTAGTGCAGTTAGTATAAGCCAATAGCTGTAAATGCTTTGTCTCATTTAAGTGAGTTATCATACCTCAGAAATCTGTATTTAGACAGGAAACATCCAGCTAGGACAATTCATAATGTGAAATCTATGAATATATTGTGATTTTAAGATTTTCTTCGGAAAAACTGCACAACATTAAAGAACCATGATTTTAGTGTCTTTCGTCGACACCACTTTCCACAGAATTAAACAACATTTTATTCCCCAAAGAATACTATCACTAAGATATTTAAGCTTGAAGTAGGCAGTCCTGTACCCAATTCCTTGTAAGGTGGGGATGCACATTATTCAGAATGCAATTAAAGCATTTTGGGAGCATATAACTTATTCATTTCGCTAACCTACTAATGGCTCTGCCCATCAGAGTGACGTATATCATGGAAAACAACAGATCCATTATCACAGAAACCATCAATAACATAGCTATAATTCGTTTCCTACAACCAAATGCTGTAGATTTAGTAATATTTCACTGTCTTATAGATACAAAAGGCAGTATACAGAGGATGCAATTGGAATTTGCAATTGAGGTTGTGGGACTTAAATATAAACACTATACATAAGAGAGGGGGGGGGGGGCGACGTCAAATACATGTACTTTAATATAGAGAAAATGGGACATTCTAAGTTATACATAAAATGCATTAATGTATTAGTCAAATAAACGATATGGGCACAAGCTGTCAAATAAGACTGCACTATAGCATAAGAGGAATTGCATTGATGGAAGAAACATTGTAGAAACATGCCAAAAAATAATATTATGCTACAACTTTGGAGGAATATGAAACCAAATATATATATTTTGATTACTATATAACACTAAGAAATTTCCTCCAAATTTTGTAAAGGTATATAACAGAAGTTGATATCGCCAAACCCTTAAGATACCAGAGTCATATGATACTGAAGATCTCTTTCATTGGGTCAGATTCCTATAGATACAAATTGCTGGAACATAAGTTAATAACACTGAACCTGAATCAACAGTTATGATTTTATAGAAACCAGTTCAGACTAACAATTTCTTCATGTCATGACTTAATTTAAACCTCTTTGGAGGTTTACAGAAACAATAGAAATTATAGCAAAGGACTTGTACAAAATGATGAATGTAAATGTGCCCTCCTATTATTTTCTGACTGGTTTTACCACATAAGCTGAAGATTTATTGCAGAGTCAATTTATCGCCCCATTGTGTTACCTGCAGTTAAACAGTTTAAATTTCCTTTACTTCATGTATATTATCACAGATATTTTGTCATCAGACTACCCGTTTCCCTCTGTAATGACCATCTTCAGATCTGCAGCAAAATATGGGAAAAACACAAATTCACTAGCAGACTGTCTGCAGCTTAAAACAATAATGTTACATACTCTGTAGCAATAACAGTAATTAGTTTTATAGAATATGTGTACAAAAAATCCTGCTAAAGGTAGTATACCATAATACCACTATGCAGCAGACATTCGTTAAAAAATAAATGTTTGTATGTCTAAGGTGAATAGAACCTCACATACTCAGTAAAAATGCTGTTTTTAAATCGTCATTATGACTATTTACAAGTGATTCATAGTCCTACATAAAATTAATGGTTACAACAACCTGCACAATCACAGTAGTCATTTAAGTGTCAACTTTATGTTGAGTATTGACAGGTAATGCCTTAAATTTTGTACAGCCTTCTTAAATAAGAGTTTTAACAATGTCTGAATACATATTTTAACTTCACAGTATAATTCTTACTTTAATAATGTTTCCAACCATATTCTCCAGCTTACACGTTTGAGTCAATTCTTTACCACAGTCTCAACAATGAAACTATATTTACAAGTTATTCATAATCATATATAATAATAATTACAATAACCTGCACAATCGCAGAATTTATGTTGTTCTCGACTGTACATTACCAGGTGTTTCGTTAATAAATTCTTTATAGCATTCTCTAATACGAGTTTTGGTAAAGTCCAAATCACAATTTTAAATTCATAGTCACATAATTCATTTCACATTAGTTTCACAATATAGAGCATTAATAATCAGTCTTCAAATAGTCATATCAATAGGATTGTCACAGTACAAACAATCGCTAAGATTTCACAATTGTAAGAAATCAGTTCTATCCAAAAATTAGTGTTGAGAAGCTTCACTTATTTCTACCATATAGATACCCCTTTAAACCTTGCATAATTAGATCCTTATTACAATCAGTCATGTCAGTATCTTTTCAGTACAATTATCAAAAAAAATTTTGTTTATCAGAGGACAGACAGATATCTTAGAAAAATAAGAAAAATGTTTAGAACAGAAAGAAGAGTAGACTGGGAAATCAGAAAGGAAGAATGAGTTCTACAGAACTCAAGGATATGGGACACTAATGCCACACGGTGTTTCAATTAAAGAATAACCAACCGTCTACCCCATTAGTTTTTTGTGCAGACCACAAGGGTAATCTGTTATCAAGTGTTGAAATAATCTCAATAATGGAAATTATTTGTGAGAAATAGAGGAAACAAAATAACTGAAATAAACGATAGACAGAGACAATAAAGAGGATACTAATTACTGTACCTGAAAATAATCTTAGTTATGGCACACCATCAACGTGATTGTCATGTAAACAAAACACAGTAATGTTATATTAATGTAGAATGAAAATAATATCACACTTAAGGAACAGTCATTCAGAATGGGGAAAATGATGAGCTCAGCCAAGGAGAGGTACTGTGATCTGTCAGAAGATAATACTGTGACAAATCAAAAGTGTGCATAAACAGAATATATGTATAGTACGTGGCAACATAATTAACATCACAAAGCACAAAGCACAAAGGCAAAAACATTGTTTCAAAGATCCATAATAAGTCTAGCATAAACAAAAAAATAATAATCACTCAGAGAAAGTACAGAAATAACTGAACAAAATGTAACATGTCAACTACAGATAAGAAAGCAAAAATAGCAGGCCAACACAAAACAACAGTTTTAACTGAAAGCATAGAACAAAACGTTACCTTAATTCTGAAATAGATAACACTACCAGAATATAAAAGTGTAGAGACACGTAAAGCAAAGCATAGCACAAGTGATAAACAATGAGATAGTAACAGATGTTTATATCTTCACTTAAAAGCACGTGAAAAGAGAAAAAGTCAAAACAGAAGGTAGCACACAGACATCATAAAAGGTAAGAATTATGATCCTTTTGGTGCTGTAAGTATAAGAGAAAAGATGATTAAAGACTGGATGTAGCATGTCATGAAGTAAGTCCTGAGTGGATCCTTAACAATGAGTCCAAAATCAATCCCAATTGGATTCTAGTAATTGAAAGCCATCATATTATTTCAATAATGACATCTGAAACATAGTTGAAAGTTAATAAACAGTATATAAGCGGAGACAAAACGATAAGTTTCCAGAAAAGGTTATTTGCTTATTATAAAATGAGAGGGTCAAAAATGACAGTTACAGCAGTGACGAGAACTGGATAATAGCATAAAACATCTGTGGATGTGTTGCTGAAATCGTACCGAAGTACTCGTCATGATACTATCTGAATATTTGATTGTCCATAGAAATGAGAACGTTATTAAACCATCTCAAATGGCATTCTGACAAAGGTAAATCCTGTTAAACTTGGTACATCGTAAAATAGTTGATACTTGTTCTGAAAAGCTGTGGAGAAAATTAGCTGTTAAATAGTATTAAAGTAATTATGAAACTTGTCAGAAAATCACCATCGACGTTTATGGTAAATGTAGAACCATATTGCTCACACTTCATGCTGCTATGGTCGTAACTTCAGCACACCGTATTTGCTAATCATCACTTGTAGTGTCCAAGATCCCAAAGTCTCGACAAAAAAACTTGAATATAACATAATCTCTCAGTCTGCTCATAAGCTTCAAATATCTTCTTAAAAACTCGTACGAACACTCCCTATCTTCAAATATCTGAATATAAGATGAGACTAATGAAGTGGCCTTCGTTCCGAGAAAATCTTGTTACAGCTAGTGTCATTATGTAACAAATATAGTTCAATATAGGCATCAAAGTTACAGGGTTTTTCAACCAACAAAAAATTGGAGCAAAGATATCATGTAGAACATATCAACATTAATTTGATGACCGAAATTCTCAACCTTATCGTCAACATCAAACGCCAGTATGAAAATAATTTCACATAAAACAATGTATTTCATCAGCAAAGTAGTGAAATAATCGCAGGTTATTACAATAAGTAAGAAACCTATAAGCCTCCGGAAAGAAAGCAGGTAACAGTACTACGTTGTCTCCAGAAAAAGATGTCTCTGAACTCGTGCCTTTATCATAATGCCAGAACAGGACACAGGTGGTGCTATTTGGAGGTTTTACACGGGGAAATATTCTGAATATTTGCACTCTTGAAAGGAAATGCGCGCGACACAGGCCTAACGACATGAAAAAATTCTGTTCCGCTGATGTTGGCTGTTGGGGCTACGGGTGGAAATATAACTGGATGGCCGACCGCCTGCTGTGAGCGAAATTCGTATGGCACAGGCCTAACAACATGAAAAAGGTCTGTCCCGCCAGTGGTGAGCGTTACATCCACTGCTGGAGGTATAAGCGGTCGCCTACTCCCAGCTGTGATAGGAATTTGCGGCTCACAGGCCCTAATGAGGGTTCCAGGCTACCGCCACAGCAGCGCTACACGTCCGCAAACAATGCCCGGGACAGGGAGAAATGATATAAATAAAAGAGCTGGACATACGTAGCTGGGTTTTACTGTAATAAACCGAAGTAGTGGAACCCAAAATGTTTCCAGAGAAAACATTACTGTCTGTTCAATGAAACGCTTGCAGTTTGTGATTTGATGTACTCCACGTGATATTTTTTTTTTTTTTTTGTTGTATGTAGGGTGTGGATTTCAAGTTTATTAGGACGTGCTATATGGACTACTCGATATGGACGATTATATAACAGAAAGAATTTTTGACATAGATTGCAAGCTTCATGGGATACCCTGTGGGAGCAGATCAGAACTTCGTCCCCTACTTGAAAAGAAATATTCCTATTTGGTGATTTCAATTGGCGCAGCTGTTGGTGAGCAACTCGCTTAATATTGTGTTATGTAATTTGAATAATACCGCAGGCAGCGAGACTGCGGGAAACGTGTGATTTCTTTTATCTTGTCAGGTGGATGTCGATTCTTTAAAACAAGATGTGGAGGCACCTGTGTGGAAGTATTTGCTAATGAATATAGTACATCCTGAAACATGTCAAGGTATTTGTCCCAGTCATTATGTTTTGAATGACTAAAAAGCTAAAGTAATTTCACCAATTCCTTCATTAACCTTTCTGCGGAATTCGATGAAGCATTGTATCTGGAGATAAAAATGGGGGAAACTTTGTGAATCTGAAGAGTGCGTGAACAGAACTGCGGCCCTTTGTCGGAGATTACTGACGCTACAAGACCCACTTCTTTCAGAAAATGTTTAGTAAAAGCACGTGAAACAGTGCAGGCATAGCTTTGCTTAATGGGGTGAAAGTGACGAGTTTTTAAGTTAATTCCACACAGACACAGACACAGCCAAGAACATGGGCTTAACCTCTGTTAGTAGTGGGAATTGGGCCAAATAAATCAGCGGCTGCTATCTGATGAAGAAGTAAAGGGATGATGGGGGATGTCTGAGCGGCAAAGGATACAGTGGGTGGTTTTTATTTTTGAAAAAGTCTATTTTGAGAGGACTTGGCGAATACGTTTTTTTCATGTTTAAAAAGTAAGATCTTTGTTTCAGCAACAGAAAACATTTATGCGATCCATAATGCGTGTAGCTAAGGTGAACATATCAAATGAGTTTGTTAATTTGGTCTTCTGGGATACAAACCAAACAAATTGTACTATCAGTTTTGATGTGGCGGAACAGAATATTGTTACGTATTAAGTAACACTAACGCAGTGTGATGTTATTAACATCACGCAATTGTTGTTTGACGTCTTTCCCGACGGAATCCTTATCCTGTTCTGAAATAATGTTGTGCAAGGCATCGGGAACAACGTTTTCAAATGCGACTTCGAGCATGTATAGCAAACTGAAATTGTTCTGGCTAAACGTGTTGGCTGTATCAGTATTGTCGGGTCGAAAGTGCGAGACAAAGCCTCAGCAACAACATTAAGGTCTTAGAACATACACAATGGAAAACAGAATTCTTGTAACAAGAGAGCCCATCCCGCTAAACGACCATAAGATAGATTGTCTGACATCAAAAATTCTAGTGCTCTATGATCTGCGTATACTGTTGTGTGTCCGCAAAAAGAAAAGATCTAAACTTGGAACGTTTTGAATTTCTTGATTGACAGGGAGTGTTTATAATTTACGGTGTCTTGGCATGGAAAAGAAGGCGCATCATGGAGCAAAGGAAAATTTTCTGGGGAGGCGCTGCATTGTGCAGGGTAATCTTTTGCAAATGGAGCCTGTGAAGATATGAAGAGGGGCTGCTGTAGTTGGTATGCAAACAGATTTTCATGCTGTTTTGGGAGTTCTCGTTTATGTTGTTCATTAATACTGATTTGTTTGCTCTTAAATTGCTTGCTATTTAGTTTCGGAAAAGGGAACTGGGATTGAATGATGTAATTCATTTTCTGTATGAGTTTCCAAAGCCTCTGCTCTTTCTGTTATGTTTTCTAATTGTGAGTGGAACTGCTCACCCTGTTCACTGACTTGCTTTAAATCAGGTATTCGGTACATGATTCTAAGGCCTGTATGTGCTCAGAATGAGCAGCAGAAGTTTGTTGCAACTTTTCAATACACTTAGGTGGAAGTACTGCATTGATTATGTCCCTAAGGTCAGTAACGTAGCGCTTATGCGTTTCAATGGCATCAATTAATTTATTGTCAGTTACTTCTTTAAATTTGAAGACAGAATGCTAAGCTTATTGAACAGGACCCGAAACGTGATGAATACCTCACCAGTAACATTAAGAAATTAACCCAAACTAAGCACACACAGCGTCTAATCGTCCTATTAATCTTTTGTCACGTTCTGAATTGTCTACAAGGTATTCAGCAAATTGTTTATCACGTTTAGCATTGTCTGCACGGTATTTACCAAACTGTTCATCACACTTTGCCTCAAGTTCGCTTAGTAGTGGAAGAAAACAACCTAATTTATCTTCAACTAGAGCTGGAGATATCACCTCTGGATTTGGGTGTTGCAACTCATATTGCTGGCGAGGGTTGCTTAAAACTGAGAATTTTCAGATGAAACAATTTCTCTGTCCATATCCTCCCACAACCCTCCATTCTACTGCTTCCCCTTCAACTACATTCCAGTCCCCATAAGTATTAGATTTTCATCTCCGTTTATATAACGAATTACCCATTCTACGTCCTCAGATACTTCCTGTATTTCTATCTTCGCCTTATGACATCGGCATGGACACCTGAACTATCATTGTCGGTGGTCGTCTGTTGTCTATTCTCATGAGAACAACCCTGTTATGGAACTGTTCACAGTAAGTCACTCTCAGTCCTACATTTCTATTCTTAACGAGCACATCCCCTGTCAACCATTTTTTGCTGCTGGTAGTATTTCCCTATACTTATCTGACCAGAAATCTATGTCTTCTTTCCATGTAAGTTCACCGACACCCTCCTATATTTATACTGAGCCTTAGCATTTCCCATTTTAGATTTTCCAGCTTTCTTACCACGTTATAACTGTTGACATTCCAGATTAATAGAACGTTATCCTTTCGTTGGTTAATGTATCTTTTTCTCATGGTCACCTCCCCCTTGGCAGTCCCCTCCTGGAATTCCAAATCTGAAACTAGTCGAGAAACTTTTCAGTGGAGAGATCGCCATGACTTGTCAGTTGCAGTCCACGTGTCCTTTTTATACTTATCATATGACTAACGCAGTGTTTTCCATTACTTTCTGCATCCTCATGCCGCTGACCACTGATGATTCTTCCAACCACCCTCCGCCCCATTTCACAATGCCGTTGTCACAATGAGGTTATGTCGTAAGTCATCGGTTGTCATTGTTCATGATTTTTATTCTAAATTACGTGTGGCAGGGTTCGAATCTGGGGCCAAGGAAAAGTTGATTACTAAACAAAGACGCTACCCTTAAACCCTGAATGATCAACCAAACACGTATAATCCACATAATACTATATATAGTGCAGATGTGAGGAACCCCCCAGAACTTCCTTATGTTGGTGTCAGGCGCTATCCAAAACACCAGTGTCAGATTGACCAGGGTAACAGACAAACCTGAATGTCTGTTTGTCGGTTCTGATTTTTTCCCATTCTGTTATGATTATCATTTCTCCCTATATAGGAGGAGCACCAAAATATTTTTGCGTAGTTTTCCTGATACTCATCCCATGACACACTGTACCCTGTACATGCCGACGTTATTTTTACAGAAAGTACTTGCTCAGATATAGATATTTATGGTTACAGATTTCAGATGAGAAACGACAAATTGACTGGTTTTTGTAACAAAGTAAATAATGTCGTTTTGACATGTAAATCTGATTCATTTTGATAAAAAAAATAGGAAGTTAGTTCCGTTAAAATCGATGTTAAGAGTCCCCATATGTAATAGTAACCATCCTACCCAATGGTATGGCTGATTGTGATATAAACTTTTGATTGAAATTTCCTTGTATTTTCCTTGGTGTCGTCTATAGAGTTGCCCCATTCAGACAAAGTGTTCACTTGGAAGTGACTTCTCGCATTAAGGAGACTCCAAGACTGATTTCCATCCAAAAGTGGTGTTTTGCTGTGTAGAGTAGCGCTACACATACATAAACAAGCATGTTGCCTGTCATAAAACATATGTATGATTACAGATGACTATCTGCAGATTGTACTCATGAAGACCGATGCATATAGCTTGGATGTTTGTAGTATGTACCGCCTTACTGTGCAAAGATGCAACATATTTGTCAGTCTACATCCCAACGTATGTTGGGATGAAGAGAAGTAGCATGTGTACAAAGGAGATATAGGTTTCTTCTTATCACACTCAAGTGTGATAGATCTCTGATTGCGGCTGCAAGAAATTCGCTCTTGTGTCAAAATAGAAACTGTATTATTAAAATGCATTGAGTATGAAGGATTTATGGTGCTACTGGCATAACATAACTGTTCTACTGTAGCAAGAAAATACATATGGCTCAAATTTTGGCACAAGAGGTAAGATCGTATTGCATGAATAACTGGTTGTTGCTGGCCCACAAAGCAAACCTACCAATATAAGCGATCTAGTGGAAGCTCCTTGGGGCTCCTTGCAGACGATACTGTTGGCTACGAGAAGAACATAGCAAGGCTTGAAGACAGTACTGATTTGCAGGAAGACTTGCAGAGGTTTGAGAACAGCACAGGGGTGGGAGTTGCCACTGAATGTAAGTAAATGTAACGTAATACACATAAATAAACCTTACATACAGTACTTTGCAATTACACTGTTGCTCATATCACTAGAAACAGTAATAAGAAAATACCTGGAGGCAACCATCTGCAATGAAGTGAAGTGGTCTGAGCAGATAGAGAGAGACACTTAGGAAAAAACCAGATGCGAGGCCCAGTTTCAATGACGAAGTCGTAGAGAAATGTAATGAATCCGTAGAATAAGTGACTTATGAAACACTTTCAGTAATGTTACTTTACTTTTTAATATTGGTCATCTGTCTCATAATTACTATGTTACATTAATAGAATTGGTATACAAGATCCAACGCAAAATAATACATGTACGACCACTTGGCTGCTCAGAGAGGATTATGGAGGTGATAGTAGATACGAACAAGTTCCAGTTTCTGTCGGTCCACAAACTAGCCATTAGCTGGCTAACTGCGAATGTGTGACTAAGATCTGCCACTGACGTCAGTATAACATTCTCCTAAGTTGTAGAAATGTACTTCACAAGTAATTTTTTTGATTATACACCAATGTAATGGGTCTCAAATGTCACTCAGGGCACACCTTAACAAATAATGTAATATTTCATTTGTCTGCGTTACATGGAATTGTTTGAGTTCATTGACTGTAGTCTAAATTTATGAAATACGTTTTACTGCTTCAGTCGTTTTTCACTAATACTCGTTAGCCTGCTGCCATCATCACTTGCATTAAAGCTACATGTACATTACAATAATCTGGAGTATTTGTAGTGTCTACAAGCTTATTTGCTACTGGAGACAGCAGCAGCTCATGTTGCCGTTATCTCACAAATGGTTAGTTTGTTGACTTAATGTTACTGCAAGGCTTCTATTATAATATACTTTCACTTGTCAGTCCACGATGTTCACACATGCTGTGTATCTTGTTGCCTCCCGTGCGTGATTTCTAACGATGCTGGCAAGCTAATAAACATAGAGTAATTTTAAATTTAACTTATTCACATTACAGGCGACAGCGGATGTTACCCGAGTACAAGAATGTATATCCATCACAGAACACTGTAGGTTCAGCGGTGATGTGGCGATTAAACGTCACAGTTAAAATAGCGGCGCAGCATTTCTCGCGGTTGCCCTTTCTAGTGACAAATGGATCAGGGCCGCTTATGGTGAAGGCGCTGTCAACGGTATGGATTCAGAGAGCTACTCAGCCCTATCAGAATATATGACCTCGTTCTGCGTTCGACTGTAATACTTCGAACGACCCTCAATTCGCAAGGACATCGTTCTTACCGCGGCACAGTTCTCTTTGTTGCATCTTCTACACTCCACATGTATGTAGTGTTAGAAATACACAGTGTCTGTGAAAGATCTGGTAAGTGGGGGAAACCAAAGTGATAAAAATCCACATGGATTTGTCGCTTTAGCGTTTATAATTGCAAGTTTTTGAAGAATGGGATAACTTGGGGCATATGAAATAAATATTTGGAACAAAATGCGACGGAAAAGAAAATTCAATCGTTGCGCAATTTTCAGCTATGTGACGAAAACGCACAAGCTGGTAGAATATATGATATTCTTAACGAACATCGTTAAGCATATGCAATGTAATGTAAGTAGGGTAAATGGTGTATGATAATCCGCCATATCTCCTATAATATAACAACGTTTAATTCTAAAAAGGAAAAAATCTTTAGTAATGTTATTTAGCGGTTTCGAGCAATATAAAACTTTAAAATTAATTGGTATCACATAATATGAAAAATATACGACTTGTTTGAGCATTTCCAAACCTGCGGTTATCTACATTACGTTTAATTTATTACTTACAGCATTTATAAAAGCCTTTGTCTCAATTATCAGGAGGAGGTAGGCGAATTTTAGGTCTCTCCCCCTTTTTTACTTCCAAGAAAAAAGAGGTGAACAGCACACATTACAAATTCGCAGATGCACAGTTCTAAAATTTATTCAGACTATTCACCTCTCCACATAATAACAAAAGTACATTTGCAGCAGTTGTTGGATGAGTCCTATTAGTGGTAAGTGTAGTTTACATTCTGTTGCACAATGTAGCTTGTTGTGCTGATAGAATGTCTTTGTATGTCTAACGTTTTACTCTCTTTCACGTTTATATCAACAAACGGTCTATTACTTTCCATATGATTGCGTTCTTTTTCTTTTCTATCTAGGAAATGTTCTACACATTTATTTCTTAAGTGCCTTCGTTTCCATCCAAGAAATGCAACTCGTTCATTTGGTACTATAATTTAGGTACACCCTGTCCAACAACTTATTAGCGCTAAAAACGTAAATTTACTGTGGTAACGTTTTATTTTCTTTGCATCAATGAAGTCTCCAAGGCGTATTCAATTACATGGTGTGTTTTGCTTGGAAACTGAGAAGGTAAAAAAATGATGGATCGAACGAAGCTCTTCACTGTACAAAAATTGGACGGAGGTAATTTTCGGTTATGGAGTACCACATGGAAACTACTTTTCGAGCTGAGATGTTGGTAGATGTCGTTGACGGAAGGAAAGTGGAACCATTTGAATGCAAAGATGAACATAACTTGTAGTATGAGCTTAATGCTAACCAGCTGCGAACTCATGTCATGTGCTACACCAAATTGTCTGTGGAACCGGCTTAAGACAATTCTTGAAAGACACCTGCAATAAATAATATATGGTTGAAACAGCACCTCTTCAGCTATAAGATGTCGCTCTGTGATGCTATTGCGCAACATAATAGTAAAGCTGAAGCATTACCACAGTCACTTGCAGATGCTAGTAAACCAATGGGAGATACAGAAAATATTACCAAAGTTCAAAGTGAACTTCCGCCAGCATACTGTTCGTTTGTTACAGCTTGAGTCTCATGTGGCGAAATCCGGCAGAGTTTCGATAATTTAATAGTAAGGTTACTGAAAGAACAGCAACGTCTGACACAGAGTGAAAGAACGGCAACTGCATTCACTATTGTTACTGGTAATCACAAGAGGTAGAAGGATCAGGATGAGTGTTTCCAAAGGAATTTGTTCAAAACCTATTTTAATAAGAATAATGTTGAATGTTGTCATTGTCGTAACAAATGTTATTGTAAAGGTGAGTGCAAGAAAAGACTCAATTGTCAAGAGAAAATTCAGAATCTAAACATCAAGCTCTGAATGGAGAAACCAGTTTCATTATGGCTACTAATTCTGATAACTATGACTTGCTGACAGCACTGCATGTAAACACATGACATCACACAAGGAATGGTTTTTAATGCTTAAGCCTGTAGAAAAGTTCGAAGTTCCTGTTGAGACCGGAGATAATTCAGCTGTCTATTCCGAAGGTATTGGGGCAGTCAAGTTATATGCACTGGTAAATGGCGTATGGGAACATCTTACACTAGAGGATACACTCTGTGTACCTGGTTAGAAAAAGAAAACAAACTTTTTCCAGTGGGAGCAGTAGCCAGTGAAAGTTTGGAAGCCACATTTACCAGTAATAAATTGAGGTGTTTAGTGAGAGGATGGTGGGAAGTGGTGTAAAAACTGAAAATCAGTGTTACACAACGTTATTTTATATGGAAAATGTGGAGCAAGCAAACAGTGCATCATTTGAGTTAGCTTTGTTATGGCACAAGAGGTTGGGACAAGAGGTTGGGACAAGTAAAATTCGAAAATTTAAAGAAAATGCCTGACTGATTCCAGAACTTAAGTAAAATAAGTATGTTTTTCTGTGAATCATGTCAGCAAGGTGAACTGCATAGTTTTCAGACTCGCGCCTGTGCTACAAGAGAATTTACTCCCGCTGATATACATGAAAGATGTCGCACATATCGTTAGTCGGAGCTACCTACTTTTTTGTATTTAAAGATAATTATACAGAACTATACGAAATAAAGTTAAGAAGAAACGTGATGTCACTTTGTGCTATTATAGTTTCAGCACTTGGTGCGAAGGCAGGCAGGCAGGCAGGCAGGCAGGCAGCAAGCTTAAACTTGTTAGGACTGATAATGGGACATAGTTTCTTAATGATCAACTCCATAATCATATCAACAAGATTGGTATCATCCATGAAACCAATTCACCAGATACAGAGTGGTAAAGCTAACCATGAAATCAGACCTATAGTGGAAAGTGATCGCACGGTGTTTGTCGATTCTGATCTTTCAGAAACAATTTTGGCAAAGGCTCTCAACGCAGAAATCTATATATCAAAAGTCTGTCCGCGTAAATATAATTGTGAAGAGGTGCTTTACGATAAACAGTTCAGGTAGAAAATCTCATTTAAGCGTTATAGGACGTATGTTGCTGTAACAAAGAACATAACTGTTACACAGGACATGGTTTTCAACGAAAATGCCACAGCGTATCCTCCAGAGCTCTGGCGCACCAACATTATATTCGAGCACAACTCCCTGACAGGTGCAGAAGAAAATCGAGTTCAACAATCTGTTGAAAACGAAGAGGGAGTTGTGCAAATTCAAGAACCCTATGCTACTGATAATGATGCTCTGTCAGAAGTGAATCGTGTAAGCAGTGAACCTTTGTCCGCCAGTTTCAAAAACTATGTGGCTCTCTCAGCAGTCAATGACTAACCACAAACATTCAGGGACGCAATGACATCTGGCAACTCTGAAAAGTTGTACGAAACAATGAAAGATGGAATATCTTCATTGGCAGTAAATAATATTTTGGATTTAGTGATTTGAGCGTAAGCCAGGTGGTAGCATAATGAGGTATGTAGGTAGATTCTGTGAAAAAGGGTATTCTCAGAAACGTGAACTTCATTATAGAGAAACTGATTCACATGTTGTTCGGTACGAAGCAATTCGCAAGGCTTTGGAAGGAGTGCGGGAAATGTATATGAAGCAATTTGACGTGGAAAGTGCTTTACTCAGTGGCAATTTGCGAGGAGATATATTCATGAAACAGTCTGAATATTTCAGTTGTGAAAACGTAAAATGGTCTGCAAATTAAACATAAGCCTTTATGATCTAGATAATTGTGTATTTCTTGCTCAAATTTATGGCCAAGAAGTATTTTGGCTATTTTTGTGAATGATGGGTTAATTGTGAGTAAGTCAGCAGCAACTATTTTTAAAAATCATGAAGAATTCAAAACAAATTTTGAAATGGTTGAAAACGCTACTTAGTTTTTAGGATGGGAAATCGACTGAGACCATGGAAGTACAGAACTGTTTATCTGCCAATTCCGTTACATCATTCGTCTCTTAGAAAAAAAAATGAGCATTAACTATTGCAACCATTTAGAAAACGTTACAACTGCTGTTTACAATCGAATTTTGGAGTGCCCAGTGAATGAAGATAAGAAATCTATGAAAAATTTTCCATTTCGTGAGGCTGTAGGTCGACTGACGTCTGCTGCCACTGTGACAAGACCTGATAGTAAACGTTGTATCAGTCAAGTAAGCCGGTTTCTGGACAACTCTTGACTGAGCTGATTGCTGTTAAACGGATTCTGAAGTATCTCTGCGGTACAAGAGAGAACAGTATTAGGTACAGTGGTAACAACCTTACACTTCACGTGCATTTAGAGGCAGTTTTCGCTGGATATAACGATACTCGTCGTTCTTCAACGGGCTACGTCAGTATACTAACCAATAGACCTGTTATATGAGCATCTCGCCGGCAGATATGAATTGCCAGAACTACAACAGTTGCAGAGTATGTTGCAGCGCCTGATGTAGCTGCTGATATACAGTCTTACATGGAGCAACTAACACCAGTCTTTGTGGACGACCAAAATGCATTATAATTAATGAAAAATAATGATCATAAAGGCAGTAGTCATCTATATAATGTTCCATTACATTCGTGAAAAATAAATTACGGATCTACTGTTGTTTATGTTCACAAAAGGACTGTCAAAAGAAAAGTTTCAGACGGATTGTAATCATTATCGACTGTGTCTTAAAAATCAATAAGTAAGTGTTGGAATGTTGCGTAGTAACCAATACCTAGTTGTGCTGATATAACGATTTTATACGTCTGATGTTTTACCATCATTTCCGTTCCGGCTAGCACACGCTCTTTTATTCCTTTGAATATGTTAATTGTTTTAAAAAACGTTATTTCTCTTCAGTTTCTAAGTACCTTCGACTTTTCAGATATAAAACTCTTTCATCATATGTGGCTTTATTTTAATTACAGCCTGCCCAATACATTTTCCCAGCACTTACAATTATGTATTTCTTCATAGCAATCTAACCGACAAACTGACGTACTGTGACGAACTAAAGATTTCAGTCTGTAAATTGAAGCACAGCATCGCATCGCATTTTTCTGACTACTGAGAGACTCCGTTGCATAACTATGGGGACGTAACCGATTATAACTTTTCCTTTCAAAAAAGGAGTATCTTAAGAATACAGCAATTAGTATCTTTTTCGAATCTTGTGTATTATTTTAAGATCTATGTACTAACTACGATGCAAAACCATTGTTTGCTGTGTTTTGCAGGCGCTTGTTGCCAGTTATGCTGCTTTAATGTACTTGTGACGATTTGTTGTTAGATTCCTAAATAGGCAAAATAACACTTCTGATAATTATTGGTGAAGGTTAAATGAAGAAATATGTGGACGTAGTATTTAAATCTGTGTGCCAAGTTCCCAATTTCCAACAGCCTTAAAAAATTTGTTTTCTTTCATTAAGAAAGGAAACCAGCGTGGAGGTTGACCATTTCATATTAGGAAATGGTCAGTTCGCAAATAACGTAATCGTCTAATTTACTTATTCTACGAAGGCAGTAAGCTGCAGTTTGTGAACACAGCAGTCTATTTTACTGTTCATTAATTTATGTTTAAGAATTTATATTGTCGCTACTACTATTACTGTTGTAAAATTATTTACAGTAATTGTCCTATAGTGGGGGAAGTAATCGTACCACATTTCGTCACAAACTATATTTTACGTCATAGTACAAGTGAATTCTTTGAAAAGTTCAGAATTCCTGATTGCTCGAAGGAAAGGAAAAACAATTTATTGCTGAATCAGAACAACGTTTGCGGGTTTCACCTCTTCGACCTGATGTTTGATTATTTCTTGATCAGACCTGTTTTCTCCTGTTAAGAAATTACTTGCAATTTGCGAAAAAGTGTTTTTACATTTCTTACGTGAAATTCAAAGGTTATGTATATGGACACCACCTGCTCTCAGATGTTTTAAAGAGATATGAGGATTTCAATACACAAAATCCTCAGAAACCGAAAGTTTCCAGAGGTACCGAGTGTTTGCCAAATAGGATATCTACTTCTGGTTCATTTCACATTTTTGTCAGTATTTTAAAGCAGGAATCTCCAGGTATACTGATTTCTGCCACCAGACTCTTTAATTTGCAAAGGGCGAAGGAGAACATACGACAAGCAAAGGAGAACATACGACAAGCAAAGGAGAACATACGACAAGCAAAGGAGAACATACGACAAGCAAAGGAGAACATACGACAAGCAAAGGAGAACATACGACAAGCAAAGGAGAACATACGACAAGCAAAGGAGAACATACGACAAGCAAAGGAGAACATACGACAAGCAAAGGAGAACATACGACAAGCAAAGGAGAACATACGACAAGCAAAGGAGAACATACGACAAGCAAAGGAGAACATACGACAAGCAAAGGAGAACATACGACAAGCAAAGGAGAACATACGACAAGCAAAGGAGAACATACGACAAGCAAAGGAGAACATACGACAAGCAAAGGAGAACATACGACAAGCAAAGGAGAACATACGACAAGCAAAGGAGAACATACGACAAGCAAAGGAGAACATACGACAAGCAAAGGAGAACATACGACAAGCAAAGGAGAACATACGACAAGCAAAGGAGAACATACGACAAGCAAAGGAGAACATACGACAAGCAAAGGAGAACATACGACAAGCAAAGGAGAACATACGACAAGCAAAGGAGAACATACGACAAGCAAAGGAGAACATACGACAAGCAAAGGAGAACATACGACAAGCAAAGGAGAACATACGACAAGCAAAGGAGAACATACGACAAGCAAAGGAGAACATACGACAAGCAAAGGAGAACATACGACAAGCAAAGGAGAACATACGACAAGCAAAGGAGAACATACGACAAGCAAAGGAGAACATACGACAAGCAAAGGAGAACATACGACAAGCAAAGGAGAACATACGACAAGCAAAGGAGAACATACGACAACCAAAGGAGAACATACGACAAGCAAAGGAGAACATACGACAAGCAAAGGAGAACATACGACAAGCAAAGGAGAACATACGACAACCAAAGGAGAACATACGACAACCAAAGGAGAACATACGACAACCAAAGGAGAACATACGACAACCAAAGGAGAACATACGACAACCAAAGGAGAACATACGACAACCAAAGGAGAACATACGACAACCAAAGGAGAACATACGACAACCAAAGGAGAACATACGACAACCAAAGGAGAACATACGACAACCAAAGGAGAACATACGACAACCAAAGGAGAACATACGACAACCAAAGGAGAACATACGACAACCAAAGGAGAACATACGACAACCAAAGGAGAACATACGACAACCAAAGGAGAACATACGACAACCAAAGGAGAACATACGACAAGCAAAGGAGAACATACGACAAGCAAAGGAGAACATACGACAAGCAAAGGAGAACATACGACAAGCAAAGGAGAACATACGACAAGCAAAGGAGAACATACGACAAGCAAAGGAGAACATACGACAAGCAAAGGAGAACATACGACAAGCAGAGGAGAACATACGACAAGCAGAGGAGAACATACGACAAGCAGAGGAGAACATACGACAAGCAGAGGAGAACATACGACAAGCAGAGGAGAACATACGACAAGCAGAGGAGAACATACGACAAGCAGAGGAGAACATACGACAAGCAGAGGAGAACAAACGACAAGCAGAGGAGAACAAACGACAAGCAGAGGAGAACAAACGACAAGCAGAGGAGAACAAACGACAAGCAGAGGAGAACAAACGACAAGCAGAGGAGAACAAACGACAAGCAGAGGAGAACAAACGACAAGCAGAGGAGAACAAACGACAAGCAGAGGAGAACAAACGACAAGCAGAGGAGAACAAACGACAAGCAGAGGAGAACAAACGACAAGCAGAGGAGAACAAACGACAAGCAGAGGAGAACAAACGACAAGCAGAGGAGAACAAACGACAAGCAGAGGAGAACAAACGACAAGCAGAGGAGAACAAACGACAAGCAGAGGAGAACATACGACAAGCAGAGGAGAACATACGACAAGCAGAGGAGAACATACGACAAGCAGAGGAGAACATACGACAAGCAGAGGAGAACATACGACAAGCAGAGGAGAACATACGACAAGCAGAGGAGAACATACGACAAGCAGAGGAGAACATACGACAAGCAGAGGAGAACATACGACAAGCAGAGGAGAACATACGACAAGCAGAGGAGAACATACGACAAGCAGAGGAGAACATACGACAAGCAGAGGAGAACATACGACAAGCAAAGGAGAACATACGACAAGCAAAGGAGAACATACGACAAGCAAAGGAGAACATACGACAAGCAAAGGAGAACATACGACAAGCAAAGGAGAACATACGACAAGCAAAGGAGAACATACGACAAGCAAAGGAGAACATACGACAAGCAAAGGAGAACATACGACAAGCAGAGGAGAACATACGACAAGCAGAGGAGAACATACGACAAGCAGAGGAGAACATACGACAAGCAAAGGAGAACATACGACAAGCAGAGGAGAACATACGACAAGCAGAGGAGAACATACGACAAGCAGAGGAGAACATACGACAAGCAGAGGAGAACATACGACAAGCAAAGGAGAACATACGACAAGCAAAGGAGAACATACGACAAGCAAAGGAGAACATACGACAAGCAAAGGAGAACATACGACAAGCAAAGGAGAACATACGACAAGCAAAGGAGAACATACGACAAGCAAAGGAGAACATACGACAAGCAAAGGAGAACATACGACAAGCAAAGGAGAACATACGACAAGCAAAGGAGAACATACGACAAGCAAAGGAGAACATACGACAAGCAAAGGAGAACATACGACAAGCAAAGGAGAACATACGACAAGCAAAGGAGAACATACGACAAGCAAAGGAGAACATACGACAAGCAAAGGAGAACATACGACAAGCAAAGGAGAACATACGACAAGCAAAGGAGAACATACGACAAGCAAAGGAGAACATACGACAAGCAAAGGAGAACATACGACAAGCAAAGGAGAACATACGACAAGCAAAGGAGAACATACGACAAGCAAAGGAGAACATACGACAAGCAAAGGAGAACATACGACAAGCAAAGGAGAACATACGACAAGCAAAGGAGAACATACGACAACCAAAGGAGAACATACGACAACCAAAGGAGAACATACGACAAGCAAAGGAGAACATACGACAAGCAAAGGAGAACATACGACAAGCAAAGGAGAACATACGACAAGCAAAGGAGAACATACGACAAGCAAAGGAGAACATACGACAAGCAAAGGAGAACATACGACAAGCAAAGGAGAACATACGACAAGCAAAGGAGAACATACGACAAGCAAAGGAGAACATACGACAAGCAAAGGAGAACATACGACAAGCAAAGGAGAACATACGACAAGCAAAGGAGAACATACGACAAGCAAAGGAGAACATACGACAACCAAAGGAGAACATACGACAAGCAAAGGAGAACATACGACAAGCAAAGGAGAACATACGACAACCAAAGGAGAACATACGACAACCAAAGGAGAACATACGACAACCAAAGGAGAACATACGACAAGCAAAGGAGAACATACGACAAGCAAAGGAGAACAAACGACAAGCAAAGGAGAACAAACGACAACCAAAGGAGAACATACGACAACCAAAGGAGAACAAACGACAACCAAAGGAGAACAAACGACAACCAAAGGAGAACAAACGACAACCAAAGGAGAACAAACGACAAGCAAAGGAGAACATACGACAAGCAAAGGAGAACATACGACAACCAAAGGAGAACAAACGACAACCAAAGGAGAACAAACGACAACCAAAGGAGAACAAACGACAACCAAAGGAGAACAAACGACAACCAAAGGAGAACAAACGACAACCAAAGGAGAACATACGACAACCAAAGGAGAACAAACGACAACCAAAGGAGAACAAACGACAACCAAAGGAGAACAAACGACAAGCAAAGGAGAACATACGACAACCAAAGGAGAACATACGACAACCAAAGGAGAACATACGACAACCAAAGGAGAACAAACGACAACCAAAGGAGAACATACGACAACCAAAGGAGAACAAACGACAACCAAAGGAGAACAAACGACAACCAAAGGAGAACATACGACAACCAAAGGAGAACATACGACAACCAAAGGAGAACATACGACAACCAAAGGAGAACATACGACAACCAAAGGAGAACATACGACAACCAAAGGAGAACATACGACAACCAAAGGAGAACATACGACAACCAAAGGAGAACATACGACAACCAAAGGAGAACATACGACAACCAAAGGAGAACATACGACAACCAAAGGAGAACATACGACAACCAAAGGAGAACATACGACAACCAAAGGAGAACATACGACAACCAAAGGAGAACATACGACAACCAAAGGAGAACATACGACAACCAAAGGAGAACATACGACAACCAAAGGAGAACATACGACAACCAAAGGAGAACATACGACAACCAAAGGAGAACATACGACAACCAAAGGAGAACATACGACAACCAAAGGAGAACATACGACAACCAAAGGAGAACATACGACAACCAAAGGAGAACATACGACAACCAAAGGAGAACATACGACAACCAAAGGAGAACATACGACAACCAAAGGAGAACATACGACAACCAAAGGAGAACATACGACAACCAAAGGAGAACATACGACAACCAAAGGAGAACATACGACAACCAAAGGAGAACATACGACAACCAAAGGAGAACATACGACAACCAAAGGAGAACATACGACAACCAAAGGAGAACATACGACAACCAAAGGAGAACATACGACAACCAAAGGAGAACATACGACAACCAAAGGAGAACATACGACAACCAAAGGAGAACATACGACAACCAAAGGAGAACATACGACAACCAAAGGAGAACATACGACAACCAAAGGAGAACATACGACAACCAAAGGAGAACATACGACAACCAAAGGAGAACATACGACAACCAAAGGAGAACATACGACAACCAAAGGAGAACATACGACAACCAAAGGAGAACATACGACAACCAAAGGAGAACATACGACAACCAAAGGAGAACATACGACAACCAAAGGAGAACATACGACAACCAAAGGAGAACATACGACAACCAAAGGAGAACATACGACAACCAAAGGAGAACATACGACAACCAAAGGAGAACATACGACAACCAAAGGAGAACATACGACAACCAAAGGAGAACATACGACAACCAAAGGAGAACATACGACAACCAAAGGAGAACATACGACAACCAAAGGAGAACATACGACAACCAAAGGAGAACATACGACAACCAAAGGAGAACATACGACAACCAAAGGAGAACATACGACAAGCAAAGGAGAACATACGACAAGCAAAGGAGAACATACGACAAGCAAAGGAGAACATACGACAACCAAAGGAGAACATACGACAACCAAAGGAGAACATACGACAAGCAAAGGAGAACATACGACAAGCAAAGGAGAACATACGACAAGCAAAGGAGAACATACGACAAGCAAAGGAGAACATACGACAAGCAAAGGAGAACATACGACAAGCAAAGGAGAACATACGACAAGCAAAGGAGAACATACGACAAGCAAAGGAGAACAAACGACAAGCAAAGGAGAACAAACGACAAGCAAAGGAGAACAAACGACAAGCAAAGGAGAACAAACGACAAGCAAAGGAGAACAAACGACAAGCAAAGGAGAACAAACGACAAGCAAAGGAGAACAAACGACAAGCAAAGGAGAACAAACGACAAGCAAAGGAGAACAAACGACAAGCAAAGGAGAACAAACGACAAGCAAAGGAGAACAAACGACAAGCAAAGGAGAACAAACGACAAGCAAAGGAGAACAAACGACAAGCAAAGGAGAACAAACGACAAGCAAAGGAGAACAAACGACAAGCAAAGGAGAACAAACGACAAGCAAAGGAGAACAAACGACAAGCAAAGGAGAACAAACGACAAGCAAAGGAGAACAAACGACAAGCAAAGGAGAACAAACGACAAGCAAAGGAGAACAAACGACAAGCAAAGGAGAACAAACGACAAGCAAAGGAGAACAAACGACAAGCAAAGGAGAACAAACGACAAGCAAAGGAGAACAAACGACAAGCAAAGGAGAACAAACGACAAGCAAAGGAGAACAAACGACAAGCAAAGGAGAACAAACGACAAGCAAAGGAGAACAAACGACAAGCAAAGGAGAACAAACGACAAGCAAAGGAGAACAAACGACAAGCAAAGGAGAACAAACGACAAGCAAAGGAGAACAAACGACAAGCAAAGGAGAACATACGACAACCAAAGGAGAACATACGACAACCAAAGGAGAACATACGACAACCAAAGGAGAACATACGGCAACCAAAGGAGAACATACGGCAACCAAAGGAGAACATACGGCAACCAAAGGAGAACATACGACAACCAAAGGAGAACATACGGCAACCAAAGGAGAACATACGGCAACCAAAGGAGAACATACGACAACCAAAGGAGAACATACGGCAACCAAAGGAGAACATACGACAACCAAAGGAGAACATACGACAACCAAAGGAGAACATACGACAACCAAAGGAGAACATACGACAACCAAAGGAGAACATACGACAACCAAAGGAGAACATACGACAACCAAAGGAGAACATACGACAACCAAAGGAGAACATACGACAACCAAAGGAGAACATACGACAACCAAAGGAGAACATACGACAACCAAAGGAGAACATACGACAACCAAAGGAGAACATACGACAACCAAAGGAGAACATACGACAACCAAAGGAGAACATACGACAACCAAAGGAGAACATACGACAACCAAAGGAGAACATACGACAACCAAAGGAGAACATACGACAACCAAAGGAGAACATACGACAACCAAAGGAGAACATACGACAACCAAAGGAGAACATACGACAACCAAAGGAGAACATACGACAACCAAAGGAGAACATACGACAACCAAAGGAGAACATACGACAACCAAAGGAGAACATACGACAACCAAAGGAGAACATACGACAACCAAAGGAGAACATACGACAACCAAAGGAGAACATACGACAACCAAAGGAGAACATACGACAACCAAAGGAGAACATACGACAACCAAAGGAGAACATACGACAACCAAAGGAGAACATACGACAACCAAAGGAGAACATACGACAACCAAAGGAGAACATACGACAACCAAAGGAGAACATACGACAACCAAAGGAGAACATACGACAACCAAAGGAGAACATACGACAACCAAAGGAGAACATACGACAACCAAAGGAGAACATACGACAACCAAAGGAGAACATACGACAACCAAAGGAGAACATACGACAACCAAAGGAGAACATACGACAACCAAAGGAGAACATACGACAACCAAAGGAGAACATACGACAACCAAAGGAGAACATACGACAACCAAAGGAGAACATACGACAACCAAAGGAGAACATACGACAACCAAAGGAGAACATACGACAACCAAAGGAGAACATACGACAACCAAAGGAGAACATACGACAACCAAAGGAGAACATACGACAACCAAAGGAGAACATACGACAACCAAAGGAGAACATACGACAACCAAAGGAGAACATACGACAACCAAAGGAGAACATACGACAACCAAAGGAGAACATACGACAACCAAAGGAGAACATACGACAACCAAAGGAGAACATACGACAACCAAAGGAGAACATACGACAACCAAAGGAGAACATACGACAACCAAAGGAGAACATACGACAACCAAAGGAGAACATACGACAACCAAAGGAGAACATACGACAACCAAAGGAGAACATACGACAACCAAAGGAGAACATACGACAACCAAAGGAGAACATACGACAACCAAAGGAGAACATACGACAACCAAAGGAGAACATACGACAACCAAAGGAGAACATACGACAACCAAAGGAGAACATACGACAACCAAAGGAGAACATACGACAACCAAAGGAGAACATACGACAACCAAAGGAGAACATACGACAACCAAAGGAGAACATACGACAACCAAAGGAGAACATACGACAACCAAAGGAGAACATACGACAACCAAAGGAGAACAAACGACAACCAAAGGAGAACAAACGACAACCAAAGGAGAACAAACGACAACCAAAGGAGAACAAACGACAACCAAAGGAGAACAAACGACAACCAAAGGAGAACAAACGACAACCAAAGGAGAACAAACGACAACCAAAGGAGAACAAACGACAACCAAAGGAGAACAAACGACAACGATCGACTTCCGTTATTAGATTTTAGTAAATGCTAACCGTCACACAGCAGCAGCAATAAACTGAAATTAAAGAATAAGTTGACGGCAGTAACTTCATGCGTGTATTGATAAAAAATGGATCAAATGGCTCTGAGCACTATGGGACTTAAGAGCTTAGGTCATCTGTCCCCCTAGAACTTAGAACTACTTAACTAACCCAAGGACATCACACACATCCATGCCTGAGACACCATTCGAATCTGCGACCGTAGCTGTCCCGCGCTTCCGGACTGCAGCACCTAGAACCACACGGGTGTACTGATAATGGAATTCCCTACGGAAAAAAGGCTACCCAGGTACCTGAAGTAATGGAAAATGTTAAAACGTCTTTTATTCACTATAAAAAGTGGAAATTTTTGTTTTCGAGTTTTAAAATCATGTCACTGTGCACAAAACGTTTCATTATTTAAGCAACTTAATGCTATAAAATCCCAATAATATTATTAATTAATTTATTTCCATTAGTCAGAGGTAAGAAAAGATGTTTTATCTGGCAATGATAGTTTGTCTTCTAGGCTTTTGTCTATCTAGTGATAGTTTCACATTTACGTTTTGAGATTGTCTGGTGAGTTGATATAAAAGCGTAGATCATCTGGGTTGCGAAATGTAAGACGCCATGTAACGCCAAGTGGGAGCCAATAAAATGAGGCCAAGGTCATACGACCTTCTGTAAGGAGAATGGACAAACTGACAATGCTGTCGATTTTCAATACACACCACTGCGAGAAGGGGGGAAACAAACACTTTATGAACCGGAACTGTCCCCGCCGATGTAGTTGAGTGTAGTCAATGAACTGAATGTTAACTATTGCGAACGTTATTGCTGCAAATTGTGAACGACAGATGCCCCAATTTTTTTCACGCACTGCGCTTCCCCTCTGAAATGTATTACCGATTTAATTAATTCGGTGAATTAATTCACATAACAAATCCTAGCAGATAACGTTCTGGCAGTTTAATTAATATTTTGGTTAACGAATTAAACGTGCGATAAAAAGCTGCGGGAGAGTGGAAGGGCTCAATTTTTTTCCCCTCTCTGTTACCAATAGCTCTGAACACTACTTTTGCTAGATGTGTAATAATGTTTTTCGGTTTCTTTTTTGGACATGGTACGAGAATTTCAGTATTAATAGTTATATGGTCTTGTCAATTATACAAAGAAACTGAATGTGCAGATCTGACAACAGCAATCGCGTCTAACGATACAAATCGATAGGAGTGTCGATTGTCGTGGACTTATTTGACTGTTTTACGACATGGGCCTATTGCCGATTGCATGTTTTCTTTTTGGGTTTGCTGGAGGGCGGTCTTACATGTTGGACGTAACCCTCTAATATCTTCTACACTGTGTACGTATTACTCTGAAACGAAGAAAGTGATAGAAGTTTCTTAATGATTCGTTCTTTTTATTCCAGTCTCTGACTTCTGCTACAGCTTCTACCCATAGTGTTATCCTTTGTTATCACGGCAGTTATCCACTGTTGTCAAAACAAATCAGCTGCCCTTCTATCCGATCTTCAGGTTAGTACTTCCCAAATATTCCTTTGCTCGCCAATTCTGCGAAAAATCTCGTTTTTTTAGCTGCCTCAAAACACCCTGAGAACCGGTGGAGAATACTTATCGTAACTACGCCTCGGAAACCTCTGCAATAAATTTTACATGGTAGAAGGAAATCTGTTTTACATGAGGTATAAGGAGGTGTACTTGTTAGACAAATGACACGAGTACTTTTCAGATAAAGTGCATAAAAGTGAGACAGATTTCCGAATCAGATTTGGATTGTAAGACATACTATGAAGCAGATACAGGCACTAATCACAATTTAATAATAATAAAGAGAAGATTGTAGTTCTAGGCAATTCTCAGGTAGAATCAAATGGTTCTGAGCACTTTGCGACTTCTGAGGTTAGTCAGTCATCTAGAACTTAAAACAAATTAAACCTAACTAACCTAAGCACATCACACACATCCATGCCCGAGGCACGATTCGAAGCTGCGACCGTAGCGAGGTAGAATCAAAGTGTGAAGGAGTAGTACTCATGTACAGATGAACCATAACGTCAGTTTGAAATTTTCTAAGGTTGCAGGTAAGGTGATAAACACCAGTGGGCAGTTCAGTGGAGCAGGAATGGATGTATCTCTAAAGGGCTGTTACAGACGAAGGGTAGACAAATATTTGTACATGTGAGGTAACTGCGAAAAAATCTTAGACAGCAGAGGAAATGTTTAACTTGTCAAACTGAGGAGTGAAATAAACCAATTTTCAACAAGGGAAAGGAGTACAGGTATATAAATCCCTTGGAGGTGATCTTAATAGGAACTACGGAAAAGCTAAAACTAAGTAATTTACAAAAAAGAAGAAATCGAAAGGAGAAGTTCTTCGTATAATTATATTCAGCATACAGAAAAGTGCTGACGTAAGAGAAGAAATAGAAGTCCGTTTGAAAGTTATGTATCAAGGGTTAGAGCCATCGTTTGACAGAACACTGGGAAACTTACGTTCTGACAAGATAAAAGGGATAGATGAAACCAGAATTTCTGAAATCAAGTGGGGAACGGGGAACGAAACTATTTATTCGTTTTAGTGTGTAGAATCAGTGAGACTGGTTACATGCGACTTTAACAGCAAAGTCATGTAACGTAAGTCAAGGAGAAGAAATAAAAACTGAGGTTTTCGATGACACGGCAATTTTGGCAGAGACAGCAAAGGACTTGGAAGAGCAGTTGAACGGAATGTAAAGTACCTTGAAAGAAGGATACAGAAAAAAAGGTCAAAACGACGTTAACAGAATGTAGTCGAAATAAATGAGGTAATGCTGAGGGAATTACATTAGGAAATGAGACAAAGTAGTAAATTAGTTCTGTTTCGGAAGCAAAATATCTAATGATGGCCGAAGTAAAGAGAATATAATATGCAGACTGCCAATTGCAAGAAAAGTTTCTGAAGAAGAGAAATTTAACATCCAGTATAGATTTAAGTGTCAGGAAGTCGTTTCTGAAAGTACACTCCTGGAAATTGAAATAAGAACACCGTGAATTCATTGTCCCAGGAAGAGGAAACTTTATTGACACATTCCTGGGGTCAGATACATCACATGATCACACTGACGGAACCACAGGCACAGACACAGGCAACAGAGAATGCACAATATCGGCACTAGTACAGTATATATCCACCTTTCGCAGCAATGCAGGCTGCTATTCTCCCATGGAGACGATCGTAGAGATGCTGGATGTAGTCCTGTGGAACGGCTTGCCACGCCATTTCCACCTGGCGCCTCAGTTGGACCAGCGCTCGTGCTGGACGTGCAGACCACGTGAGACGACGCTTCATCCAGTCCCAAACATGCTCAATTGTGAACAGAGCCGGAGATCTTGCTGGCCAGGGTAGTTGACATACACCTTCTACAGCACGTTGGGTGGCACGGGATACATGCGGACGTGCATTGTCCTGTTGGAACAGCAAGTTCCCTTGCCGGTCTAGGAATGGTAGAACGATGGGTTCGATGACGGTTTGGATGTACCGTGCACTATTCAGTGTCCCTTCGACGATCACCAGAGGTGTAAGGCCAGTGTAGGAGATCGCTCCCCACACCATGATGCCGGGTGTTGGCCTGTGTGCCTCGGTCGTATGCAGTCCTGATTGTGGCGCTCACCTGCACGGCGCCAAACACGCATAAGACCATCATTGGCACCAAGGCAGAAGCGACTCTCATCGCTGAAGACGACACGTCTCCATTCGTCCCTCCATTCACGCCTGTCGCGACACCACTGGAGTCGGGCTGCACGATGTTGGGGCGTGAGCGAAAGACGGCCTAACGGTGTGCGGGACCGTAGCCCAGCTTCATGGAGACGGTTGCGAATGGTTCTCGCCGATACCCCAGGAGCAACAGTGTCCCTAATTTGCTGGGAAGAGGCGGTGCGGTCCCCTACGGCACTGCGTAGGATCCTACGGTCTTGGGGTGCACCCGTGCGTCGCTGCGGTCCGGTCCCAGGTCGACGGGCACGTGCACCTTCCGCCGACCACTGGCGACAACATCGATGTACTGTGAAGACCTCACGCCCCACGTGTTGAGCAACTCGGCGGTACGTCCACCCGGCCTCCCGCATGCCCACTATACGCCCTCGCTCAAAGTCCGTCAACTGCACATACGGTTCACGTCCACGCTGTCGCGGCGTGCTACCAGTGTTAGACTGCGATGGAGCTCCGTATGCCACGGCAAACTGGCTGACAGTGACGGCGGCGGTGCACAAATGCTGCGCAGCTAGCGCCATTCGACGGCCAACACCGCGGTTCCTGGTGTGTCCGCTGTGCCGTGCGTGTGATCATTGCTTGTACAGCCCTCTCGCAATGTCCGGAGCAAGTATGATGGGTCTGACACACCGGTGTCAATGTTTTCTTTTTTCCATTTCCAGGAGTGTATTTGTATGGAGTGTACCCATGTATGGAAGTGAAACGTGGACGATAAATAGTTTCGACAAAAAGAGAATAGAAGCTTTTGAAATTTGGTGCTACAGAAGATGGTTAAACATTAGATGGGTAGATTACGTATCTAATGAGGAGGTAGTGAACAGAACCGGGCAGAAGAGAAACGTGGTACAAGCTGAAAAAAAGAAGGGATCGGGTGGTAGGCCATGTTCTGAGACATCAAATTATCTCCAGTTTAGTACTGGAAGCAATTGAGGTAAAAATCGCAGAGGGAGACCAAGATTAAATACAGTGAGCAGATACGACATTGAGCTTGATGTTGTTGTTGTGGTTTCATGCACCTCTCAATGCTACTCTATCCTGTGCATGCCTCTTCATCTCCCAGTACATACTGCAACCTACATCCTTCTGAATCTGCTTAGTGTAGTCATCTCTTGGTCTCCCTCTACGATTTTTACCCTCCACGCACCCTTCTGCACCCTCCACGCCAATACTAAATTGGTGATCCCTTGATGCATCAGAACATGTCCTACGAACCGATCGCTTTTTCTGGTGAAGTTGTGCCACAAACTATTCTCCCCAATCCGATACAATATTTCCTCATTACTTATGTGATCTACCCATCTAATCTTCAGCATTCTTCTGTAGCACCACATTTCGAAAGTTTCTATTTCTTCTTGTAAAAAAATTTATCTTCCGTGTTTCACTTCCATACATGGCTACATTCCATACAAATACTTTCAGAAATAACATCGAGTATATATTTAAGTGTCAGGAAGTCAACAAATTTCTATTCTTCAGAAACGCTTTCCTTGCCATTGAAAGTTCACATTTTATATCCTCTACTTTGGCCATCATCTGTTATTTTGCTCCCCAAATAGCAAAACTCTTTTACTACTTTAAGTGTCATTCCCTAATCTAATTCTCTCAGCATCACCCGATTTAATTCGACTACATTCCATTATCCTCGTTTTGCTTTTGTTGATTTTCATCTTATATCCTCCTTTCAAAACACTATACATTCCGTTCAACTGCTCTTCCAAGTCCTTTGCTGTCTAAGGTTCGCCGATGACATCGTAATTCTGTCAAAGTTTTTATCTCTTCTCCAAGGATTTGATACCTACTCCAAAGTTTTCTTTAGTTTCCTTCCCTGCTTGCTCAATATACAGATTGAATAACACCGGGGAGAGGCTACAACCTGTCTCACACCCATCCAAACCACTGCTTCCCTTTCATGCCCCTCGACTCTTATAACTGCCATCAGGTTTCTGTTTAAATTGTAAATAGCCTTTCGCTCCCTGTATATTACCCCTGCCAACTTCAGAATTTGAAACAGTATTCCAGTCAACATTGTCAAAAGCTTCCTCTAAGTCTACAAATGCTAGAAACGTAAGTTTGCCTTTCCTTAGTATATTTTCTAAGGTAAGTCGTAGGGTGAGTATTGCCTCACGTATTCCAGTATTTCTTTGGTATCCAAACTAATCTTCCCCGAGGTCGGCTTCTAGTTTTTCCATTCGTCTGTTAATAATTCGCATTAGTATTTGCAGCTGTGACTTATTGAACTGATAGTTTGGTAATTTTCCGATGTTTAAACACACGCTTTCTTTGGGATTGGAATTATTATATTCTTGACGTCTGAGGGTATTTCGCCTGTCTCATACATCTTGCTCACCAGATGGTAGTGTTTTGTCAGGACTGGCTCTCCCAAGGCAGTCAGTAGTTATAATGGAATTTCGTCTACTCCCTGGGCCTTGTTTCGACTCATGTCTTTCAGTTCTCTGTCAAACTCTTCACGCACTATCGTATCTCCCATGTCATCTTTATCTACATCCTCTTCCAATTCCCTAATATTGTCCTCAAGTTCATCACCGTTGTATAGATCCTCTATATACTCCATCCACCTTTCTGCTTTCCCTTGTTTGCTTAGAACTGGGTTTCCATCTGAGCTCTTTATGTTCATGTAAGTGGTTCTCTTATCTCCAAAGGTCTCTAATTTTCGTGTAGGCAGTATCTATCTTACCCCTAGTGAGATAAGTCTCTACATCCTTACATTTGTTCTCTAGCCATGCCTGCTTAGCCATTTTGCACTTCCTTACCATCTCATTTTTGAGACGTCTATTCCTTTTTGCCTGCTTCATTTACTGCATTTTTATATTTTCTCGTTTCATCAATTAAATTCAATATTTCTTCTGTTACCCAAGGATTTCTACTAGCCCTTGTCTTTTAATCTACTTGAACCTTTGCTGTCTTCACTATTTCATCCCTCAAAGCTACCCATTCTTTTTCTACTGTATTTCTTTCCCCCATTCCTGTCAATTTCTCCCTTATGCTCTCCCTGAAACTATGTACAACCTCTGGTTCATTCAGTTTATCCAGGTTCCATCTCCTTAAATTCCCACCTTTTTGCAGTTTCTTCAGTTTTAATCTATAGGTCATAACCAATAATTGTGGTCAGAGTCGACATCTGCCCCTGGAAGTGTCTTACAATTTAAAACCTGGTTCCTAAATCTGTCTTACCATTATATAATCTATCTTACCATTATATAATCTATCTGAAACCTGTCAATATCTCCAGGCTTTTTCCATGCATACAGCCTTCTTTTATGATTCTTGAGTGTTAGCCTCCCGCATGAACCATGGACCTTGCCGTTGGTGGGGAGGCTTGCGTGCCTCAGCGATACAGATAACCGTACTGTAGGTGCAACCACAACGGAGTGATATCTGTTGAGAGGCCAGACAAACGTGTCGTTCCTGAAGAGGAGCAGCAGGCTTTTCAGTAGTTGCAAGGGCAACAGTCTGGATGATTGATCTGGCCTTGTAACAATAATCAAAAGAGCCTTGCTGTGCTGGTACTGCGAACGGCTGAAAGCAAGGGGAAACTACAGCCGTAATTTTTCCCGAGGGGATGCAGTTTCAATGCATGGTTAAATGATAGCGTCCTCTTGGTTAAAATATTCCGGAGGTAAAATAGTCCCCCATTCGGATCTCCGAACGGGGACTACTCACGAGGACGTCATGAGGAGAAAACTGGCGTTCTTAAGGGTCGGAGTGTGGAATGTCAGATCCCTTAATCGGGCAGGTAGGTTAGAAAATTTAAAAAGGGAAATGGATAGGTTAAAGTTAGATATAGTGGGAATTTGTGAAGTTCGGTGGCAGGAGGAACAAGACTTTTGGTCAGGTGAATACAGGGTTATAAACAAAATCCAACAGTGGCAATGCAGGAGTAGGTTTAATAATGAATAGGAAAATAGGAATGCGTGTTAGCTACTACGAACAGCATAGTGAACGCATTATTGTGGCCAACATGTACTACTGTAGTAGGTGTGGGCTTCGTCTCTGAGTTTATATGCCAACTAGCTCTGCAGATGAAGAAATTGAAGAAATCAATGATAAAATAAAAGGAATTATTCAGATAGTGAAGGGGGACCAAAATTTAACAGCAATGGGTGACTAAAATTCGGTAGTAGGAAAAGTGAGAGAAGGAAACGTAGGTGAATGTGGACTGGGGAAAAGAAATGAAAGAGGAAGCCGCCTGGTAGAATTTTGCACATTGAACTTTATAGTAGGGGCAAAATGTAGAAAACGTAGTATCTGTCGACCTACAAGTAGCTTACAACAACGTAGGATGGTGCAACAAGTTCGAACCTCTCAGAAAATTGCGTATAATTCATACCAGCTGACAAAATGTTCCTACCAGAGAACAAAAAAGGGAATACGCCACTCTCTGAAAGATTCTCGTAAAAAAGTTGGGAACCAGATGTCTGAATACGCACTCCGCCTTTCTGAAAAATATTATATGCGAACATACTAGTGTTCTTTAACACAAAACATTCAAAATGCCTTTCTCCTTGACTTACTCTGCAGGAAAGCCTTCGTAACCACCATGTCCATATATATGTATCTCTCCCACTGTCTCATTTTTATCCCGTTGGTACTTTCTCCTATCAGCCTCTCCCACTGTCGCTGTCTTCACTCCTTACTCTCGTTCTTCTTTGCCATGGTGTCCTCTTCCACTTACAGTGTCTCTTTGTCCTACTCATTTGTCTTTCTAACATACTTTTCTTTACCATTGCCCTTTTTCTTTCTCGCTTACACCCTGGTCTCTTTTCCTTCAGCCACACCCTTCTCCAGAGATGTCCTTTGGGATAATCTGCTCGAGGCTTAACTCGTGATCGGAAACTGACATACGAGGTGGGCAAATATTTTGGTGTTCAAGATTGCCAGCATCCAGATCCCACAAGTCTATGTATGGTCTCCACTCACCACCCTTTTACATTTCCACTATCTTGCCTCCCTTTTCTTCCCACTCCTACTATCTTCATTCACCTCTCACCTTTAGTACCACTGTCTCATGACTTTCGTCTCTTTGGAGCCCACTGCTGTTGTCTACATCCATCTCTCTCCCTCTTTCACTGCCACTTACTCCCTCCCACCGTCAATGCACTCTTCCTCTCTCACTGGCACCATCACCTCTATCCCTCAACGTCAATGTCTGCTACTCTTTCAGGACCAAGAAACTCAAATATGTTCCATGTCAAAATTTTATGTGAGAAGGGAGGAATGAGAATTGAAGCAGCTGTTTCCCAACATTACTGTCAGCACCTCTTAAATAGGAGTGTATTGCCTCTTCTCTTCTGACAGGAGCATTTTTCAACTGGTTTCCCTTTTCCGTTTGTTACAGCAGAGTGAGTTACTTAGATAAATCGAAATTCTGTAGGTCAGTGAAGTTTATACTGAGACACTTTTAGATACTTTGATACATACGAACAGTAAATAAGCACGAAGAATGTAAGGTTAACACAAAGCGACCTCCCACCCAATGCATGTTCACTTTAACTAATTTCCGTAAAAATACAGATCATTTTTGGGTTACACCTAAACTACAAGAAAAATGCAGAGTTTAATTTCCAAGTACACAGAATTTAGCATGACAAAATAACGCGTTGTTAAAGTTTACAAGTTTCAAGGCGGCCTGTATAAGCATGAAGTGGTCGTTATAGAGAGAATGCATTATAATGGTTTATTGGTGAATGTGGCGACTATAATAGTTTTGTGAACCCTGAAGCCTTGTGGTGAACCCAGGACCCTAGTGTTTTCTGCGTCGATTATAACGTCTCAGACTAGATATGACATAAATACACTCCTGGAAATGGAAAAAAGAACACAGTGACACCGGTGTGTCAGACCCACCATACTTGCTCCGGACACTGCGAGAGGGCTGTACAAGCAATGATCACACGCACGGCACAGCGGACACACCAGGAACCGCGGTGTTGGATGTCGAATGGCGCTAGCTGCGCAGCATTTGTGCACCGCCGCCGTCACTGTCAGCCAGTTTGCCGTGGCATACGGAGCTCCATCGCAGTCTAACACTGGTAGCACGCCGCGACAGCGTGGACGTGAACCGTATGTGCAGTTGACGGACTTTGAGCGAGGGCGTATAGTGGGCATGCGGGAGGCCGGGTGGACGTACCGCCGAGTTGCTCAACACGTGGGGCGTGAGGTCTTCACAGTACATCGATGTTGTCGCCAGTGGTCGGCGGAAGGTGCACGTGCCCGTCGACCTGGGACCGGACCGCAGCGACGCACGGGTGCACCCCAAGACCGTAGGATCCTACGCAGTGCCGTAGGGGACCGCACCGCCTCTTCCCAGCAAATTAGGGACACTGTTGCTCCTGGGGTATCGGCGAGAACCATTCGCAACCGTCTCCATGAAGCTGGGCTACGGTCCCGCACACCGTTAGGCCGTCTTTCGCTCACGCCCCAACATCGTGCAGCCCGACTCCAGTGGTGTCGCGACAGGCGTGAATGGAGGGACGAATGGAGACGTGTCGTCTTCAGCGATGAGAGTCGCTTCTGCCTTGGTGAAGAAATGGATCTTTTATAAGCCGCCCAATACCCAGCCTCGACCAGACCTAATGCGAAAGAAGCAACCAGTTTACTGAATTAACCTAAACCTAAGGAAATGTGTAATGTTTACATTTTGTCATTTACTGTAGGATGACTACAGCATGCCCGTTTTTCAATACGTGTACAAATCGTCACAAGGCCACGCGCTAACCCATTAACACTGAACCCCTTATTTCTGTGATCAGTAGAAGCGGACATATGACCCTCTGGAAAATTTCATTTACGCGCTCAGATTTATGGAACTATTGGTCCGAGCGCTATTGTGCATGGACAGATTTCAAATCGAATAATAGACCATAGGTACAGGAACCAATAGAGGACAACAGAACAGAAGGTAAGGAGACAGACAGCGTGCATCTAGGAAGCAAAGATGGAAGTAAAAGGAATATTTAAAACTGGTATTAAAACTTGGCGTGAAAAAGTGTCAGTGATAAGAGCCGCTGATGACATTGCTGTTAGCAGTGCGAATGCGGAAGAATTACTGGACTTTAAGGGACTAAAGAGACTAATCAGTACAGAATGCGGGCTAAGGGTAATTCAAAGGTAGAGAAATGTAATGCCGAGTAGCAAAACAGATTGCCCATAAAGATGTCTTTGATGATAAGGACAGACCTCGTAGTAGAAGATATGATGTAATTCTCTTACTTTTGGAAGGAAAATAATGCATGACCGACGAAGTGAGGGGGTTATAAAAAGCAGATCGACACAGGCAACGACGGCATTTCTCGTCAAAGACGTCTACGAGTATCAAACGTAGGTCTCAATTTGAAGAGGAAGTTACACACAATGTACATCTCGAGCACAGTGTTGTGTGAAAGTGTATCACGAATGGTGGAAAAACATTAAAAAAGATGAGAGTCGAAGCATTTAAATATGGTGTTCCCGAACAATGCTTAAAACTCAGGACTCATGAGGGGGTTCTCAGGAGAATCTGTGACGTAAGGGAAGTCTACATCTACATCTCCATCATTTATACTCCGCAAGCCACCCAACGGTGTGTGGCGGAGGGTACTTTACGTGCCACTGTCATTACCTCTTTCCTGTTCCAGTCTCTTATGGTTCGCGGGAAAAACGACTGTCTGAAAGCCTCCGTGCGCGCTCTTATCTCCAATTTTACATTCGTGATCTCCTCGGGAGGTATAAGTAGTGGGGAGCAATATATTCGATACCTCATCCAGAAACGCACACTCTCGAAATCTGGCGAGCAAGCTACACCGCGATGCAGAGCGCCTCTGTTGCAGAGTTTGCCACTTGAGTTTGCTAAACATCTCCGTAACTATCACTGTTACCAAATAACCCTGTGACGAAACGCGCCGCTCTTCTTTGGATCTTCTCTATCTCCTCCGTCAACCCGATCTGGTACGGATCCCACACTGACGAGCAATACTCAAGTATAGGTCGGACGAGTGTTTTGTAAGCCGCCTCCTTTGTTGATAGACTACATTTTCTAAGGACTCTCCCAATGAACCTCGACCTGGCACCCGCCTTACCAACAATTTTATATGATCATTCCACTTCAAATCGTTCCGCACGCATACTCCCAGATATTTTACAGAAGTAACTGCTACCAGTGTGTTCCGCTATCATAATCATACAATGAAGGATCCTTTCTATGTATTCGCAATACATTATATTTGTCTATGTCAAGGGTCAGTTGCCACTCCCTGCACCAAGTGCCTATCCGCTGCAGATCTTCCTGCATTTCGCTACAATTTTCTAATGCTGCAACTTCTCTGTATACTACAGCATCACCCGCGAAAAGCTGCATGGAACTTCCGACACTAATAGGTCATTTATATATATATTGTGAAAAGCAATGGTCCCATAACACTCCCCTGTGGCACACCAGAGGTTACTTTAACATCTGTAGACGTCTCTCCACAGATAACATGCTGTGTTCTGTTTGCACAAAACTCTTCAATCCAGCCACACAGCTGGTCTGATATTCCGTAGGCTCTTACTTTGTTTATCAGGCGACAGTGCGAAACTAACGAACGCCTTCCGGAAGTCAAGAAAAATAGCATCTACCTGGGAGACTGTAGCTAATATTTTCTGGGTCTCATGAACAAATAAAGCGAGTTGGGTCTCACGATCGCTGTTTCCGGAATCCATGATTCCTACAGAGTAGATTCTGGGTTTCCAAGAACGACATGACTCGAGCAAAATACATGTTCTAAAATTCTACAACAGATCGACGTCAGAGATATAGGTCTATAGCTTTGCGCATCTACTCGACGACCCTTCTTGAAGACTGGGACTACCTGTGCTCTTTTCCAATCATTTGGAACCTTCCGTTCCTCTAAGACTTGCGGTACACTGCTGTTAGAAGAGGGGGGGGGGGCGGCAAGTTCTTTCGCGTATGTATGTAAGAAGAAAAAGGACAACGAGGTACTGTTACGACATAAGGATACCTTCTGTGGTACTCTAGAGAGGCGTAGACCCCAAAAACCGTATTGGAAGATAGTGAATGTACCTTTTAAGTAATTGAGGAAGGTTTATATAAGCCCTATTGTCAGATGAACAGGTTACGGCAGGTGACGCATTCTTGGCTGCCACATCGAACCAGTCAAGAGTACTGGCAGAACAAAAAAACTTCGATCATATAAGTCCAGTAATATGAGGTCGACTCGGGATAGGAAAATCGTGAAAGCATGAAATTCCAATATATTGCTCGTTGCATGTTGTAATAATACTCAGATGTCCATATCTGTCTTCATGTCCTCGGCCACAGACATGAGTTTCACTGGAACTGTTTATTCACTAACGGAATTAAACGTTGGTTTGCTTGTAGATATGCCGGTAAATGTGATTTATGGGATTGTATCTACGTTGCTTTATGTGGTCACCAACCCAGTATGTACTTTAAATAACGCTTCTTATTGATTAGGGCAGAAAGACTCGCAGCGAGGGCTGTCGTTTCCAGGATAGTAATGAACTGTGAGTTTTTATTACCTTTCGTGAATTATGGTTCAAATGGTTGTGAGCACTATGGGACTTAACATATGAGGTCAACAGTCCTAGAACTTGGAACTACTTAAACCTAACTAACCTAAGGACATCACACACATCCATGCCCGAGGCAGGATTCGATCCTGCGTGAAGTACGAGTTGCCTTTCATGTCAGTACTGAATGAAATGGTCTGGGGTGAGTGCAGGGCTGGTTTGTGTCCGGAGCACTATTGTTTCTGGCTTTGGCGCGGTTCTGTCCACGTGACCCGTGCTAATATGACCGACCAGGTAGTTTTCTATTTGACGTCGAAACAAAGTTGATTGCTGGCGGACTTGAAGTGGTGCTGTTTGTAATACATCCTCAACTAGGGGTGACGGATTCAAAACCGTGCTAGTTGATTGTACAGAACGCACCGCTACAGTCCTGTCTTGTTCTTGTAACTGCTTATCTGATTTTGTCTACATTAACATCCATACTCCGGAAGCCACCTGCCTGTGTGTGGCGGTGGGTACCCCGAGCCTCTATCGGTCCTCCCTTCTATTCCAGTCTCACATTGTTCGTGGAAAGGAGGATTGTCGGTATGCTTCTGTGTGGGCTCTAATCTCTGATTTTATCCTTATTGTCTCTTCGCGAGATATACGTAGGAGAGAGCAATATACTGCTTGACTCTTCGGTGAAGGTATGTTCTCGAAACTTTAACAAAAGCGTGTACCGAGCTACTGAGCGTCTCTCCTGCAGAGTCTTCCACTGGAGTTTATCAACTCCGTAATGCTTTCGCGATTACTAAACGATCCTGTAACGAAGCGCTCTCCGTTGGATCTTCACTATCTCTTCTATCAACCCTATCTGTTACGGATCCCACACTGCTGAGCAGTATTCAAGCACTGGGCGAACAAGCTTACTGTAACCTACTTCCTTTGTTTTCGGATTGCATTTCCTTAGGATTCTTCCAATGAATCTCATTCTGGCATCTGCTTTACCGACGATCAACTTTATATGATCATTCCATTTTATATCACTCCTAATGCGTACTCCCAGATAATTTATGGAATTAACTGCTTACAGTTGCTGACCTATTTTGTAGCTAAATGATAAGGCATCTATCTTTCTATGTATTCGCAACACATTACACTGGTCTACATTGAGATTCAATTGCCATTCCCTGCACCATGCGTCAATGCGCTCCAGATCCTCCTGCATTTCAGTACAATTTTCCATTGTTACAACCTCTTGATACACCACAGTATCATCTGCAAAGAGCCTCAGTGAACTTCCGATGTCATCCACCAGGTCATTTATGTATATTGTGAATAGCATCGGTCCTATGACACTCCCCTGCGGCGCACCTGGAATGACTTACTTCGGAAAACTTCTCTCCATTGAGAATGACATGCCGCGTTCAGTTATCTAGGGTCTCCTCAATCCAATCACACAATTGGTCTGATAGTCCATATGCTCTTACTTTGTTCATTAAGCATCTGTGGGGAACTGTATCGAATGCATTGCGGAAGTCAAGAAACACGGCATCTACCTGGGAACCCGTGTCTATGGCCCTCTGAGTCTGGTGGACGAATAGCGCGAGCTGGGTTTCACACGACCGTCTTTTTCGAAACCCATGCCGTTTCCTACAGACTAGATTTCTAGTCTCCAGAAAAGCCATGATACTCGAACATAATACGTGTTCCAAAATTCTATAACTGATTGACGTTAGAGATATAGATCTATAGTTCTGCACATCTTTTCGACGTCCCTTCTTGAAAACAGTGATGACCTGTGCCCTTTTCCAATCCTTTGGAACGCTTCACTCTTCTAGAGACGCACGGTACACCGCTGCAAGAAGTGAGGCAAGTTCCCTCGCGTAATCTGTAAAATCCTACTGGTATCCCATCAGGTCCAGCGGCCTTTCCTCTTTTGAGCGGTTTTAATTGTTTCTCTATCCCTCTGTCGTCTATTTCGATACCTACCATTTTGTCATCTGTGCGACAATCTAGTGCAGTCTTCCTCTGTGAAACAGACTAAAGGCCGAAATACTAAATGTCTTCTTCCAAAGCTGTCATCCTCTGTTTCAGTACTATTTTGGTCATAGAGTGTCTGGACATTTCGTTTTGATCCACCTACCACTTTGATATAAGATCAAAATTTCTTAGGATTTTCTGCCAAGTCAGTACATAGAACTTTACTTTCGAATTCATTGAACACCTCTCGCATAGTCTTCCTCACATTACATTTCGCTTCGCGTAATTTTTGTTTGTCTTCAAGGCTTTGGCTATGTTTATGTTTGCTATGAAGTTCCCTTTGCTTCCGCAGCAGTTTTCTAACTCGGTTGTTGTACCACGGTGGCTCTTTTCCATCTCTTACGATCTTGCTTGGCACATACTCATCTAACGCATATTATACGATGGTTTTGAACTTTGTCCATTGATCCTCAACACTATCTGTACTTGAGACAAAGGTTTTGTGTTGAGCCGTCAGGTACTCTGTAATCTGCTTTTTGTCACTTTAGCTAAACAAAAATCTTTTTACCTTCAATATTTCTATTTACTGCGGAAGTCATCGATGCAGTAGCCGCTTTATGATCCCTGATTCCCTGTTCTGCATTAACTGTTTCAAATAGTCCGGGTCTGTTTGTCACCAGAAGGTCTAATATGTTATCCCCACGAATTGGTTCTCTAACTGCTCAAGGTAGTTTTCAGATAAAGCACTTAAAAATTTTCACTGGATTCTTTGTCCCTGCCAACCGTTACGAACGTTTGAGTCTCCCACTCTATATCCGGCAAATTAAAATCTCCACCCAGAACTGCACCACGGTGGGGAGATGAAGTATTTTCCAAATTATTCTTCAGGAGCTCAGCCACAACAGCTGCTGAGCCCGGGGACCTATAGAGACATCCAATTACCATGTCTGAGCCTGCTTTAACCATGACTTTCACCCAAATCATTTCACATTTCGGATCCCCGTCAACTTCCTTCAAAGCTATTGCACTTTTTATCACTATAAACACGCCTCCCCCTTCACTGTCCTGCCTTTCTCTGCGGTATACATTCCAATCTGAGTTTAGGATTTCTTAACTGTTTACGTCTGGTTTCAGCCAACTTTGTGTCCCTAGCACTATATAGGCGTTGTGACCGTTTATTAATGAGACCAGTTCTGGGACCTATCTATAGACGCTCCTGCAGTTTACAATTAGCACATTAATATTGTTATTCCCTGTTGCATTTTGCCTTCTCCTACCTTGCCGCGTCTCAGGAGGCGTCTTATCGGGCCTAGGGAGGGAATTCTCTAACCTAAAAAACCCCATGTGCACTCCACACGTACTCCGCTACCCTTGTAGCCGCTTCCGGCGTGTAGTGCACGACTCACCTATTCAGGGGGTCACTACATTTCTCCACCCGATAGCGGAGGTCGAGAAATTTGCACACCAGCTCTCCGCAGAATCGTCTGAGCCTCTGGTTTAAGCCTTCTAAACCAAAGGACCGCGATCGATTCTGGGAACTATACTACAAATAGTTACATCTTATTCCACCCCGCGACTGAGGCTTTCCGCCTTCAATTCCGCCAACCGCCTGAACGAACTGAGAATGACATCTCAACGCAGACGGCAGGAGTCATTGGTGCCGACATGAGCAACAATTTGCAGTTAATACTTAAATTAAGGTATCTCGCTGCATAGCAGACGGCGGTTAGGACGACACTGACTACTGGCACTATGGCTGACTAAAGGGACCCTCTCTGACTGTATTCAAAACAAACCCGAAATCTATTGAACACTATTAATAGCACTCGACAATTAAAGCTTCCTAAAAGCAAAAACACACGCAAGAAGAAGTGACAAGTTAGAAAAATACAGTTAATACTTAAATTAAGGTAGCTCGCTGCACAGCAGACGTGATGCAGACGGCGGTTAAGACGACACTGACTACTGGCACTATGGCTGACTAAAGGGACCCTCTCTGACTGTATTCACAACAAACCCGAAATCTATTGAACACTATTAATAGCACTCGACAATTAAAGCTTCCTAAAAGCAAAAACACACGCAAGAAGAAGTGACAAGTTAGAAAAATACAGTTAATACTTAAATTAAGGTATCTCGCTGCATAGCAGACGGCGGTTAGGACGACACTGACTACTGGCACTATGGCTGACTAAAGGGACCCTCTCTGACTGTATTCAAAACAAACCCAAAATCTATTGAACACTATTAATAGCACTCGACAATTAAAGCTTCCTAAAAGCAAAAACACACGCAAGAAGAAGTGACAAGTTAGAAAAATACAGTTAATACTTAAATTAAGGTAGCTCGCTGCACAGCAGACGTGATGCAGACGGCGGTTAAGACGACACTGACTACTGGCACTATGGCTGACTAAAGGGACCCTCTCTGACTGTATTCAAAACAAACCCGAAATCTATTGAACACTATTAATAGCACTCGACAATTAAAGCTTCCTAAAAGTAAAAACACGCGCAAGAAGAAGTGACAAGTTAGAAAAATACAGTTAATACTTTAATTAAGGTATCTCGCTGCATAGCAGACGGCGGTTAGGACGACACTGACTACTGGCACTATGGCTGACTAAAGGGACCCTCTCTGACTGTATTCAAAACAAACCCGAAATCTATTGAACACTATTAATAGCACTCGACAATTAAAGCTTCCTAAAAGCAAAAACACACGCAAGAAGAAGTGACAAGTTAGAAAAATACAGTTAATACTTAAATTAAGGTATCTCGCTGCATAGCAGACGGCGGTTAGGACGACACTGACTACTGGCACTATGGCTGACTAAAGGGAACCTCTCTGACTGTATTCAAAACAAACCCGAAATCTATTGAACACTATTAATAGCACTCGACAATAAAAGCTTCCTAAAAGCAAAAACACACGCAAGAAGAAGTGACAAGTTAGAAAAATACAGTTAATACTTAAATTAAGGTAGCTCGCTGCACAGCAGACGTGATGCAGACGGCGGTTAAGACGACACTGACTACTGGCACTATGGCTGACTAAAGGGAACCTCTCTGACTGTATTCAAAACAAACCCGAAATCTATTGAACACTATTAATAGCACTCGATAATTAAAGCTTCCTAAAAGCAAAAACACACGCAAGAAGAAGTGACAAGTTAGAAAAATACAGTTAATACTTAAATTAAGGTATCTCGCTGCATAGCAGACGGCGGTTAGGACGACACTGACTACTGGCACTATGGCTGACTAAAGGGACCCTCTCTGACTGTATTCAAAACAAACCCGAAATCTGTTGAACACTATTAATAGCACTCGACAATTAAAGCTTCCTAAAAGCAAAAACACACGCAAGAAGAAGTGACAAGTTAGAAAAATACAGTTAATACTTAATTTAAGGTATCTCGCTGCATAGCAGACGGCGGTTAGGACGACACTGACTACTGGCACTACGGCTGACTAAAGGGACCCTCTCTGACTGTATTCAAAACAAACCCGAAATCTATTGAACACTATTAGTAGCACTCGACAATTAAAGCTTCCTAAAAGCAAAAACACACGCAAGAAGAAGTGACAAGTTATAAAAATACAGTTAATACTTAAGGTATCTCGCTGCATAGCAGACGGCGGTTAGGACGACACTGACTACTGGCACTATGGCTGAGTAAAGGGACCCTCTCTGACTGTATTCAAAACAAACCCGAAATCTATTGAACACTATTAATGGCACTCGACAATTAAAGCTTCCTAAAAGCAAAAACACACGCAAGAAGAAGTGACAAGTTAGAAAAATACAGTTAATACTTAAATTAAGGTATCTCGCTGCACAGCAGACGGCGGTTAGGACGACACTGACTACTGGCACTATGGCTGACTAAAGGGACCCTCTCTGACTGTATTCAAAACAAGACCGAAATCTATTGAACACTATTAATAGCACTCGACAATTAAAGCTTCCTAAAAGCAAAAACACACGCAAGAAGAAGTGACAAGTTAGAAAAATACAGTTAATACTTAAATTAAGGTATCTCGCTGCATAGCAGACGGCGGTTAGGACGACACTGACTACTGGCACTATGGCTGACTAAAGGGATCCTCTCTGACTGTATTCAAAAGAAACCCGAAATCTAATGGACACTATTAATTGCACTCGACAATTAAAGCTTCCTAAAAGCAAAAACACACGCAAGAAGAAGTGACAAGTTAGAAAAATACAGTTAATACTTAAATTAAAGTATCTCGCTGAATAGCAGACGGCGGTAAGGACGACACTGACTACTGGAACTATGGCTGACTAAAGGGACCCTCTCTGACTGTATTCAAAACAAACCCGAAATCTATTGAACACTATTAATAGCACTCGACAATTAAAGCCTCCTAAAGGCAAAAACACACGCAAGAAGAAGTGACAAGTTATAAAAATACAGTTAATACTTAAATTAAGGTATCTCGCTGCATAGCAGACGGCGGTTAGGACGACACTGACTACTGGCACTATGGCTGACTAAAGGGACCCTCTCTGACTATTCAAAACAAACCCAAAATCTATTGAACACTATTAGTAGCACTCGACAATTAAAGCTTCCTAAAAGCAAAAACACACGCAAGAAGAAGTGACAAGTTAGAAAAATACAGTTAATACTTAAATTAAGGTAGCTCGCTGCACAGCAGACGTGATGCAGACGGCGGTTAAGACGACACTGACTACTGGCACTATGGCTGACTAAAGGGACCCTCTCTGACTGTATTCACAACAAACCCGAAATCTATTGAACACTATTAATAGCACTCGACAATTAAAGCTTCCTAAAAGCAAAAACACACGCAAGAAGAAGTGACAAGTTAGAAAAATACAGTTAATACTTAAATTAAGGTATCTCGCTGCATAGCAGACGGCGGTTAGGACGACACTGACTACTGGCACTATGGCTGACTAAAGGGACCCTCTCTGACTGTATTCAAAACAAACCCAAAATCTATTGAACACTATTAATAGCACTCGACAATTAAAGCTTCCTAAAAGCAAAAACACACGCAAGAAGAAGTGACAAGTTAGAAAAATACAGTTAATACTTAAATTAAGGTAGCTCGCTGCACAGCAGACGTGATGCAGACGGCGGTTAAGACGACACTGACTACTGGCACTATGGCTGACTAAAGGGACCCTCTCTGACTGTATTCAAAACAAACCCGAAATCTATTGAACACTATTAATAGCACTCGACAATTAAAGCTTCCTAAAAGTAAAAACACGCGCAAGAAGAAGTGACAAGTTAGAAAAATACAGTTAATACTTTAATTAAGGTATCTCGCTGCATAGCAGACGGCGGTTAGGACGACACTGACTACTGGCACTATGGCTGACTAAAGGGACCCTCTCTGACTGTATTCAAAACAAACCCGAAATCTATTGAACACTATTAATAGCACTCGACAATTAAAGCTTCCTAAAAGCAAAAACACACGCAAGAAGAAGTGACAAGTTAGAAAAATACAGTTAATACTTAAATTAAGGTATCTCGCTGCATAGCAGACGGCGGTTAGGACGACACTGACTACTGGCACTATGGCTGACTAAAGGGAACCTCTCTGACTGTATTCAAAACAAACCCGAAATCTATTGAACACTATTAATAGCACTCGACAATTAAAGCTTCCTAAAAGCAAAAACACACACAAGAAGAAGTGACAAGTTAGAAAAATACAGTTAATACTTAAATTAAGGTAGCTCGCTGCACAGCAGACGTGATGCAGACGGCGGTTAAGACGACACTGACTACTGGCACTATGGCTGACTAAAGGGACCCTCTCTGACTGTATTCAAAACAAACCCGAAATCTATTGAACACTATTAATAGCACTCGATAATTAAAGCTTCCTAAAAGCAAAAACACACGCAAGAAGAAGTGACAAGTTAGAAAAATACAGTTAATACTTAAATTAAGGTATCTCGCTGCATAGCAGACGGCGGTTAGGACGACACTGACTACTGGCACTATGGCTGACTAAAGGGACCCTCTCTGACTGTATTCAAAACAAACCCGAAATCTGTTGAACACTATTAATAGCACTCGACAATTAAAGCTTCCTAAAAGCAAAAACACACGCAAGAAGAAGTGACAAGTTAGAAAAATACAGTTAATACTTAATTTAAGGTATCTCGCTGCATAGCAGACGGCGGTTAGGACGACACTGACTACTGGCACTACGGCTGACTAAAGGGACCCTCTCTGACTGTATTCAAAACAAACCCGAAATCTATTGAACACTATTAGTAGCACTCGACAATTAAAGCTTCCTAAAAGCAAAAACACACGCAAGAAGAAGTGACAAGTTATAAAAATACAGTTAATACTTAAGGTATCTCGCTGCATAGCAGACGGCGGTTAGGACGACACTGACTACTGGCACTATGGCTGAGTAAAGGGACCCTCTCTGACTGTATTCAAAACAATCCCGAAATCTATTGAACACTATTAATGGCACTCGACAATTAAAGCTTCCTAAAAGCAAAAACACACGCAAGAAGAAGTGACAAGTTAGAAAAATACAGTTAATACTTAAATTAAGGTATCTCGCTGCACAGCAGACGGCGGTTAGGACGACACTGACTACTGGCACTATGGCTGACTAAAGGGACCCTCTCTGACTGTATTCAAAACAAGACCGAAATCTATTGAACACTATTAATAGCACTCGACAATTAAAGCTTCCTAAAAGCAAAAACACACGCAAGAAGAAGTGACAAGTTAGAAAAATACAGTTAATACTTAAATTAAGGTATCTCGCTGCATAGCAGACGGCGGTTAGGACGACACTGACTACTGGCACTATGGCTGACTAAAGGGATCCTCTCTGACTGTATTCAAAACAAACCCAAAATCTATTGAACACTATTAATAGCACTCGACAATTAAAGCTTCCTAAAAGCAAAAACACACGCAAGAAGAAGGGACAAGTTAGAAAAATACAGTTAATACTTAAATTAAGGTATCTCGCTGCATAGCAGACGGCGGTTAGGACGACACTGACTACTGGCACTATGGCTGACTAAAGGGACCCTCTCTGACTGTATTCAAAACAAACCCGAAATCTATTTAACACTATTAGTAGCACTCGACAAAGAAAGCTTCCTAAAAGCAAAAACACACACAAGAAGAAGTTACAAGTTATAAAAATACAGTTAATACTTAAATTAAGGTAGCTCGCTGCACAGCAGACGTGATGCAGACGGCGGTTAGGACGACACTGACTACTGGCACTATGGCTGACTAAAGGGACCCTCTCTGACTGTATTCAAAAGAAACCCGAAATCTAATGAACACTATTAATAGCACTCGACAATTAAAGCTTCCTAAAAGCAAAAACACACGCAAGAAGAAGTGACAAGTTATAAAAATACAGTTAATACTTAAATTAAGGTATCTCGCTGCATAGCAGACAGCGGTTAGGACGACACTGACTACTGGCACTATGGCTGGCTAAAGGGACCCTCTCTGACTGTATTAAAAAAAAAAAACCGAAATCTATTGAACACTATTAATGGCACTCGACAATTAAAGCTTCCTAAAAGCAAAAACACACGCAAGAAGAAGTGACAAGTTAGAAAAATACAGTTAATACTTAAATTAAGGTATCTCGCTGCATAGCAGACGGCGGTTAGGACGACACTGACTACTGGCACTATGGCTGACTAAAGGGACCCTCTCTGACTATTCAAAACAAACCCAAAATCTATTGAACACTATTAGTAGCACTCGACAATTAAAGCTTCCTAAAAGCAAAAACACATGCAAGAAGAAGTGACAAGTTATAAAAATACAGTTAATACTTAAATTAAGGTATCTCGCTGCATAGCAGACGGCGGTTAGGACGACACTGACTACTGGCACTATGGCTGACTAAAGGGAACCTCTCTGACTGTATTCAAAACAAACCCGAAATCTATTGAACACTATTAATAGCACTCGACAATTAAAGCTTCCTAAAAGCAAAAACACACACAAGAAGAAGTGACAAGTTAGAAAAATACAGTTAATACTTAAATTAAGGTAGCTCGCTGCACAGCAGACGTGATGCAGACGGCGGTTAAGACGACACTGACTACTGGCACTATGGCTGACTAAAGGGACCCTCTCTGACTGTATTCAAAACAAACCCGAAATCTATTGAACACTATTAATAGCACTCGATAATTAAAGCTTCCTAAAAGCAAAAACACACGCAAGAAGAAGTGACAAGTTAGAAAAATACAGTTAATACTTAAATTAAGGTATCTCGCTGCATAGCAGACGGCGGTTAGGACGACACTGACTACTGGCACTATGGCTGACTAAAGGGACCCTCTCTGACTGTATTCAAAACAAACCCAAAATCTATTGAACACTATTAATAGCACTCGACAATTAAAGCTTCCTAAAAGCAAAAACACACGCAAGAAGAAGTGACAAGTTAGAAAAATACAGTTAATACTTAAGGTATCTCGCTGCATAGCAGACGGCGGTTAGGACGACACTGACTACTGGCACTATGGCTGAGTAAAGGGACCCTCTCTGACTGTATTCAAAACAATCCCGAAATCTATTGAACACTATTAATGGCACTCGACAATTAAAGCTTCCTAAAAGCAAAAACACACGCAAGAAGAAGTGACAAGTTAGAAAAATACAGTTAATACTTAAATTAAGGTATCTCGCTGCACAGCAGACGGCGGTTAGGACGACACTGACTACTGGCACTATGGCTGACTAAAGGGACCCTCTCTGACTGTATTCAAAACAATCCCGAAATCTATTGAACACTATTAATAGCACTCGACAATTAAAGCTTCCTAAAAGCAAAAACACACGCAAGAAGAAGTGACAAGTTAGAAAAATACAGTTAATACTTAAATTAAGGTATCTCGCTGCATAGCAGACGGCGGTTAGGACGACACTGACTACTGGCACTATGGCTGACTAAAGGGATCCTCTCTGACTGTATTCAAAAGAAACCCGAAATCTAATGAACACTATTAATTGCACTCGACAATTAAAGCTTCCTAAAAGCAAAAACACACGCAAGAAGAAGTGACAAGTTAGAAAAATACAGTTAATACTTAAATTAAAGTATCTCGCTGAATAGCAGACGGCGGTTAGGACGACACTGACTACTGGAACTATGGCTGACTAAAGGGACCCTCTCTGACTGTATTCAAAACAAACCCGAAATCTATTGAACACTATTAATAGCACTCGACAATTAAAGCCTCCTAAAGGCAAAAACACACGCAAGAAGAAGTGACAAGTTATAAAAATACAGTTAATACTTAAATTAAGGTATCTCGCTGCATAGCAGACGGCAGTTAGGACGACACTGACTACTGGCACTATGGCTGACTAAAGGGACCCTCTCTGACTATTCAAAACAAACCCAAAATCTATTGAACACTATTAGTAGCACTCGACAATTAAAGCTTCCTAAAAGCAAAAACACACGCAAGAAGAAGTGACAAGTTAGAAAAATACAGTTAATACTTAAATTAAGGTATCTCGCTGCATAGCAGACGGCGGTTAGGACGACACTGACTACTGGCACTATGGCTGACTAAAGGGACCCTCTCTGACTGTATTCAAAACAAACCCAAAATCTATTGAACACTATTAATAGCACTCGACAATTAAAGCTTCCTAAAAGCAAAAACACACGCAAGAAGAAGGGACAAGTTAGAAAAATACAGTTAATACTTAAATTAAGGTATCTCGCTGCATAGCAGACGGCGGTTAGGACGACACTGACTACTGGCACTATGGCTGACTAAAGGGAACCTCTCTGACTGTATTCAAAACAAACCCGAAATCTATTGAACACTATTAATAGCACTCGACAATTAAAGCTTCCTAAAAGCAAAAACACACACAAGAAGAAGTGACAAGTTAGAAAAATACAGTTAATACTTAAATTAAGGTAGCTCGCTGCACAGCAGACGTGATGCAGACGGCGGTTAAGACGACACTGACTACTGGCACTATGGCTGACTAAAGGGACCCTCTCTGACTGTATTCAAAACAAACCCGAAATCTGTTGAACACTATTAATAGCACTCGACAATTAAAGCTTCCTAAAAGCAAAAACACACGCAAGAAGAAGTGACAAGTTAGAAAAATACAGTTAATACTTAATTTAAGGTATCTCGCTGCATAGCAGACGGCGGTTAGGACGACACTGACTACTGGCACTACGGCTGACTAAAGGGACCCTCTCTGACTGTATTCAAAACAAACCCGAAATCTATTGAACACTATTAGTAGCACTCGACAATTAAAGCTTCCTAAAAGCAAAAACACACGCAAGAAGAAGTGACAAGTTATAAAAATACAGTTAATACTTAAGGTATCTCGCTGCATAGCAGACGGCGGTTAGGACGACACTGACTACTGGCACTATGGCTGAGTAAAGGGACCCTCTCTGACTGTATACAAAACAATCCCGAAATCTATTGAACACTATTAATGGCACTCGACAATTAAAGCTTCCTAAAAGCAAAAACACACGCAAGAAGAAGTGACAAGTTAGAAAAATACAGTTAATACTTAAATTAAGGTATCTCGCTGCACAGCAGACGGCGGTTAGGACGACACTGACTACTGGCACTATGGCTGACTAAAGGGACCCTCTCTGACTGTATTCAAAACAAGACCGAAATCTATTGAACACTATTAATAGCACTCGACAATTAAAGCTTCCTAAAAGCAAAAACACACGCAAGAAGAAGTGACAAGTTAGAAAAATACAGTTAATACTTAAATTAAGGTATCTCGCTGCATAGCAGACGGCGGTTAGGACGACACTGACTACTGGCACTATGGCTGACTAAAGGGATCCTCTCTGACTGTATTCAAAAGAAACCCGAAATCTAATGAACACTATTAATTGCACTCGACAATTAAAGCTTCCTAAAAGCAAAAACACACGCAAGAAGAAGTGACAAGTTAGAAAAATACAGTTAATACTTAAATTAAAGTATCTCGCTGAATAGCAGACGGCGGTTAGGACGACACTGACTACTGGAACTATGGCTGACTAAAGGGACCCTCTCTGACTGTATTCAAAACAAACCCGAAATCTATTGAACACTATTAATAGCACTCGACAATTAAAGCCTCCTAAAGGCAAAAACACACGCAAGAAGAAGTGACAAGTTATAAAAATACAGTTAATACTTAAATTAAGGTATCTCGCTGCATAGCAGACGGCAGTTAGGACGACACTGACTACTGGCACTATGGCTGACTAAAGGGACCCTCTCTGACTATTCAAAACAAACCCAAAATCTATTGAACACTATTAGTAGCACTCGACAATTAAAGCTTCCTAAAAGCAAAAACACACGCAAGAAGAAGTGACAAGTTAGAAAAATACAGTTAATACTTAAATTAAGGTATCTCGCTGCATAGCAGACGGCGGTTAGGACGACACTGACTACTGGCACTATGGCTGACTAAAGGGACCCTCTCTGACTGTATTCAAAACAAACCCAAAATCTATTGAACACTATTAATAGCACTCGACAATTAAAGCTTCCTAAAAGCAAAAACACACGCAAGAAGAAGGGACAAGTTAGAAAAATACAGTTAATACTTAAATTAAGGTATCTCGCTGCATAGCAGACGGCGGTTAGAACGACACTGACTACTGGCACTATGGCTGACTAAAGGGACCCTCTCTGACTGTATTCAAAAGAAACCCGAAATCTAATGAACACTATTAATAGCACTCGACATTTAAAGCTTCCTAAAAGCAAAAACACACGCAAGAAGAAGTGACAAGTTATAAAAATACAGTTAATACTTAAATTAAGGTATCTCGCTGCATAGCAGACAGCGGTTAGGACGACACTGACTACTGGCACTATGGCTGGCTAAAGGGACCCTCTCTGACTGTATTAAAAAAAAACCCGAAATCTATTGAGCACTATTAATGGCACTCGACAATTAAAGCTTCCTAAAAGCAAAAACACACGCAAGAAGAAGTGACAAGTTAGAAAAATACAGTTAATACTTAAATTAAGGTATCTCGCTGCATAGCAGACGGCGGTTAGGACGACACTGACTACTGGCACTATGGCTGACTAAAGGGACCCTCTCTGACTATTCAAAACAAACCCAAAATCTATTGAACACTATTAGTAGCACTCGACAATTAAAGCTTCCTAAAAGCAAAAACACATGCAAGAAGAAGTGACAAGTTATAAAAATACAGTTAATACTTAAATTAAGGTAGCTCGCTGCACAGCAGACGTGATGCAGACGACGGTTAGGACGACACTGACTACTGGCACTATGGCTGACTAAAGGGACCCTCTCTGACTGTATTCAAAACAAACCCGAAATCTATTGAACACTATTAATAGCACTCGACAATTAAAGCTTCCTAAAAGCAAAAACACACGCAAGAAGAAGTGACAAGTTAGAAAAATACAGTTAATACTTAAATTAAGGTATCTCGCTGCATAGCAGACGGCGGTTAGGACGACACTGACTACTGGCACTATGGCTGACTAAAGGGACCCTCTCTGACTGTATTCAAAACAAACCCGAAATCTATTGAACACTATTAATGGCACTCGACAATTAAAGCTTCCTAAAAGCAAAAACACACGCAAGAAGAAGTGACAAGTTAGAAAAATACAGTTAATACTTAAATTAAGGTATCTCGCTGCATAGCAGACGGCGGTTAGGACGACACTGACTACTGGCACTATGGCTGACTAAAGGGACCCTCTCTGACTGTATTCAAAACAAACCCGAAATCTATTGAACACTATTAATGGCACTCGACAATTAAAGCTTCCTAAAAGCAACAACACACGCAAGAAGAAGTGACAAGTTATAAAAATACAGTTAATACTTAAATTAAGGTATCTCGCTGCATAGCAGACGGCGGTTAGGACGACAATGACTACTGGCACTATGGCTGACTAAAGGGACCCTCTCTGACTGTATTCAAAACAAACCCGAAATCTATTCAACACTATTAATGGCACTCGACAATTAAAGCTTCCTAAAAGCAAAAACACACGCAAGAAGAAGTGACAAGTTAGAAAAATACAGTTAATACTTAAATTAAGGTATCTCGCTGCATAGCAGACGGCGGTTAGGACGACACTGACTACTGGCACTATGGCTGACTAAAGGGACCCTCTCTGACTGTATTCAAAACAAACCCGAAATCTATTCAACACTATTAATGGCACTCGACAATTAATGCTTCCTAAAAGCAAAAACACACGCAAGTAGAAGTGACAAGTTAGAAAAATACAGTTAATACTTAAATTAAGGTATCTCGCTGCATAGCAGACGGCGGTTAGGACGACACTGACTACTGGCACAATGGCTGACTAAAGGGACCCTCTCTGACTGTATTCAAAACAAACCCGAAATCTATTCAACACTATTAATGGCACTCGACAATTAAAGCTTCCTAAAAGCAAAAACACACGCAAGAAGAAGTGACAAGTTAGAAAAATACAGTTAATACTTAAATTAAGGTATCTCGCTGCATAGCAGATTGCGGTTAGGACGACACTGACTACTGGCACAATGGCTGACTAAAGGGACCCTCTCTGACTGTATTCAAAACAAACCCGAAATCTATTGAACACTATTAATGGCACTCGACAATTAAAGCTTCCTAAAAGCAAAAACACACGCAAGAAGAAGTGACAAGTTAGAAAAATACAGTTAATACTTAAATTAAGGTATCTCGCTGCATAGCAGATTGCGGTTAGGACGACACTGACTACTGGCACAATGGCTGACTAAAGGGAACCTCTCTGACTGTATTCAAAACAAACCCGAAATCTATTCAACACTATTAATGGCACTCGACAATTAAAGCTTCCTAAAAGCAAAAACACACGCAAGAAGAAGTGACAAGTTAGAAAAATACAGTTAATACTTAAATTAAGGTATCTCGCTGCATAGCAGACGGCGGTTAGAACGACACTGACTACTGGCACTATGGCTGACTAAAGGGACCCTCTCTGACTGTATTCAAAACAAACCCGAAATCTATTGAACACTATTAATTGCACTCGACAATTAATGCTTCCTAAAAGCAAAAACACACGCAAGAAGAAGTGACAAGTTAGAAAAATACAGTTAATACTTAAATTAAGGTATCTCGCTGCATAGCAGACGGCGGTTAGGACGACACTGACTACTGGCACAATGGCTGACTAAAGGGACCCACTCTGACTGTATCCAAAACAAACCCGAAATCTATTGAACACTATTAATGGCACTCGACAATTAAAGCTTCCTAAAAGCAAAAACACACGCAAGAAGAAGTGACAAGTTAGAAAAATACAGTTAATACTTAAATTAAGGTATCTCGCTGCATAGCAGATTGCGGTTAGGACGACACTGACTACTGGCACAATGGCTGACTAAAGGGACCCTCTCTGACTGTATTCAAAACAAACCCGAAATCTGTTCAACACTATTAATGGCACTCGACAATTAAAGCTTCCTAAAAGCAAAAACACACGCAAGAAGAAGTGACAAGTTAGAAAAATACAGTTAATACTTAAATTAAGGTATCTCGCTGCATAGCAGACGGCGGTTAGGACGACACTGACTACTGGCACTATGGCTGACTAAAGGGACCCTCTCTGTCTGTATTCAAAACAAACCCGAAATCTATTGAACACTATTAATTGCACTCGAAAATTAATGCTTCCTAAAAGCAAAAACACACGCAAGAAGAAGTGACAAGTTAGAAAAATACAGTTAATACTTAAATTAAGGTATCTCGCTGCATAGCAGACGGCGGTTAGGACGACACTGACTACTGGCACTATGGCTGACTAAAGGGACCCTCTCTGACTGTATTCAAAACAAACCCGAAATCTATTGAACACTATTAATGGCACTCGACAATTAAAGCTTCCTAAAAGCAAAAACACACGCAAGAAGAAGTGACAAGTTAGAAAAATACAGTTAATACTTAAATTAAGGTATCTCGCTGCATAGCAGACGGCGTTTAGGACGACACTGACTACTGGCACAATGGCTGACTAAAGGGACCCTCTCTGACTGTATTCAAAACAAACCCGAAATCTATTCAACACTATTAATGGCACTCGACAATTAAAGCTTCCTAAAAGCAAAAACACACGCAAGAAGAAGTGACAAGTTAGAAAAATACAGTTAATACTTAAATTAAGGTATCTCGCTGCATAGCAGACGGCGGTTAGGACGACACTGACTACTGGCACAATGGCTGACTAAAGGGACCCTCTCTGACTGTATTCAAAACAAACCCGAAATCTATTCAACACTATTAATGGCACTCGACAATTAATGCTTCCTAAAAGCAAAAACACACGCAAGAAGAAGTGACAAGTTAGAAAAATACAGTTAATACTTAAATTAAGGTATCTCGCTGCACAGCAGACGGCGGTTAGGACGACACTGACTACTGGCACTATAACTGACTAAAGGGACCCTCTCTGACTGTATTCAAAACAAACCCGAAATCTATTGAACACTATTAATAGCACTCGACAATTAAAGCTTCCTAAAAGCAAAAACACACGCAAGAAGAAGTGACAAGTTAGAAAAATACAGTTAATACTTAAATTAAGGTATCTCGCTGCATAGCAGACGGCGGTTAGGACGACACTGACTACTGGCACAATGGCTGACTAAAGGGACCCTCTCTGACTGTATTCAAAACAAACCCGAAATCTATTGAACACTATTAATGGCACTCGACAATTAAAGCTTCCTAAAAGCAAAAACACACGCAAGAAGAAGTGACAAGTTAGAAAAATACAGTTAATACTTAAATTAAGGTATCTCGCTGCATAGCAGACGGCGGTTAGGACGACACTGACTACTGGCACAATGGCTGACTAAAGGGACCCTCTCTGACTGTATTCAAAACAAACCCGAAATCTATTCAACACTATTAATGGCACTCGACAATTAATGCTTCCTAAAAGCAAAAACACACGCAAGAAGAAGTGACAAGTTAGAAAAATACAGTTAATACTTAAATTAAGGTATCTCGCTGCATAGCAGACGGCGGTTAGGACGACACTGACTACTGGCACAATGGCTGACTAAAGGGACCCTCTCTGACTGTATTCAAAACAAACCCGAAATCTATTGAACACTATTAATGGCACTCGACAATTAAAGCTTCCTAAAAGCAAAAACACACGCAAGAAGAAGTGACAAGTTAGAAAAATACAGTTAATACTTAAATTAAGGTATCTCGCTGCATAGCAGACGGCGGTTAGGACGACACTGACTACTGGCACTATGGCTGACTAAAGGGACCCTCTCTGACTGTATTCAAAACAAACCCGAAATCTATTGAACACTATTAATGGCACTCGACAATTAAAGCTTCCTAAAAGCAAAAACACACACAAGAAGAAGTGACAAGTTAGAAAAATACAGTTAATACTTAAATTAAGGAAGCTCGCTGCACAGCAGACGGCGGTTAGGACGACACGGACTACTGGCACTTTGGCTGACTAAAGGGACCCTCTCTGACTGTATTCAAAACAAACCCGAAATCTATTGAACACTATTAATTGCACTCGACAATTAATGCTTCCTAAAAGCAAAAACACACAGAAGAAGAAGTGACAAGTTAGAAAAATACAGTTAATACTTAAATTAAGGTATCTCGCTGCATAGCAGACGGCGGTTAGGACGACACTGACTACTGGCACTATAACTGACTAAAGGGACCCTCTCTGACTGTATTCAAAACAAACCGGAAATCTATTGAACACTATTAATAGCACTCGACAATTAAAGCTTCCTAAAAGCAAAAACACACGCAAGAAGAAGTGACAAGTTAGAAAAATACAGTTAATACTTAAATTAAGGTATCTCGCTGCATAGCAGACGGCGGTTAGGACGACACTGACTACTGGCACAATGGCTGACTAATGGGACCCTCTCTGACTGTATTCAAAACAAACCCGAAATCTATTCAACACTATTAATGGCACTCGACAATTAAAGCTTCCTAAAAGCAAAAACACACGCAAGAAGAAGTGACAAGTTAGAAAAATACAGTTAATACTTAAATTAAGGTATCTCGCTGCATAGCAGACGGCGGTTAGGACGACACTGACTACTGGCACAATGGCTGACTAAAGGGACCCTCTCTGACTGTATTCAAAACAAACCCGAAATCTATTGAACACTATTAATGGCACTCGACAATTAAAGCTTCCTAAAAGCAAAAACACACGCAAGAAGAAGTGACAAGTTAGAAAAATACAGTTAATACTTAAATTAAGGTATCTCGCTGCATAGCAGACGGCGGTTAGGACGACACTGACTACTGGCACAATGGCTGACTAAAGGGACCCTCTCTGACTGTATTCAAAACAAACCCGAAATCTATTCAACACTATTAATGGCACTCGACAATTAATGCTTCCTAAAAGCAAAAACACACGCAAGAAGAAGTGACAAGTTAGAAAAATACAGTTAATACTTAAATTAAGGTATCTCGCTGCATAGCAGACGGCGGTTAGGACGACACTGACTACTGGCACTATGGCTGACTAAAGGGACCCTCTCTGACTGTATTCAAAACAAACGCGAAATCTATTGAACACTATTAATGGCACTCGACAATTAAAGCTTCCTAAAAGCAAAAACACACGCAAGAAGAAGTGACAAGTTAGAAAAATACAGTTAATACTTAAATTAAGGTATCTCGCTGCATAGCAGACGGCGGTTAGGACGACACTGACTACTGGCACAATGGCTGACTAAAGGGACCCACTCTGACTGTATTCAAAACAAACCCGAAATCTATTCAACACTATTAATGGCACTCGACAATTAAAGCTTCCTAAAAGCAAAAACACACGCAAGAAGAAGTGACAAGTTAGAAAAATACAGTTAACACATAAATTAAGGTATCTCGCTGCATAGCAGACGGCGGTTAGGACGACACTGACTACTGGCACAATGGCTGACTAAAGGGACCCTCTCTGACTGTATTCAAAACAAACCCGAAATCTATTGAACACTATTAATGGCACTCGACAATTAAAGCTTCCTAAAAGCAAAAACACACGCAAGAAGAAGTGACAAGTTAGAAAAATACAGTTAATACTTAAATTAAGGTATCTCGCTGCATAGCAGACGGCGGTTAGGACGACACTGACTACTGGCACAATGGCTGACTAAAGGGACCCTCTCTGACTGTATTCAAAACAAACCCGAAATCTATTGAACACTATTAATGGCACTCGACAATTAAAGCTTCCTAAAAGCAAAAACACACGCAAGAAGAAGTGACAAGTTAGAAAAATACAGTTAATACTTAAATTAAGGTATCTCGCTGCATAGCAGACGGCGGTTAGGACGACACTGACTACTGGCACAATGGCTGACTAAAGGGACCCTCTCTGACTGTATTCAAAACAAACCCGAAATCTATTCAACACTATTAATGGCACTCGACAATTAATGCTTCCTAAAAGCAAAAACACACGCAAGAAGAAGTGACAAGTTAGAAAAATACAGTTAATACTTAAATTAAGGTATCTCGCTGCATAGCAGACGGCGGTTAGGACGACACTGACTACTGGCACTATGGCTGACTAAAGGGACCCTCTCTGACTGTATTCAAAACAAACCCGAAATCTATTGAACACTATTAATGGCACTCGACAATTAAAGCTTCCTAAAAGCAAAAACACACGCAAGAAGAAGTGACAAGTTAGAAAAATACAGTTAATACTTAAATTAAGGAAGCTCGCTGCACAGCAGACGGCGGTTAGGACGACACTAACTACTGGCACTTTGGCTGACTAAAGGGACCCTCTCTGACTGTATTCAAAACAAACCCGAAATCTATTGAACACTATTAATTGCACTCGACAATTAATGCTTCCTAAAAGCAAAAACTCACAGAAGAAGAAGTGACAAGTTAGAAAAATACAGTTAATACTTAAATTAAGGTATCTCGCTGCATAGCAGACGGCGGTTAGGACGACACTGACTACTGGCACAATGGCTGACTAAAGGGACCCTCTCTGACTGTATTCAAAACAAACCCGAAATCTATTGAACACTATTAATGGCACTCGACAATTAAAGCTTCCTAAAAGCAAAAACACACGCAAGAAGAAGTGACAAGTTAGAAAAATACAGTTAATACTTAAATTAAGGTATCTCGCTGCATAGCAGACGGCGGTTAGGACGACACTGACTACTGGCACAATGGCTGACTAAAGGGACCCTCTCTGACTGTATTCAAAACAAACCCGAAATCTATTGAACACTATTAATAGCACTCGACAATTAAAGCTTCCTAAAAGCAAAAACACACGCAAGAAGAAGTGACAAGTTAGAAAAATACAGTTAATACTTAAATTAAGGTATCTCGCTGCATAGCAGACGGCGGTTAGGACGACACTGACTACTGGCACTATAACTGACTAAAGGGACCCTCTCTGACTGTATTCAAAACAAACCCGAAATCTATTGAACACTATTAATGGCACTCGACAATTAAAGCTTCCTAAAAGCAAAAACACACGCAAGAAGAAGTGACAAGTTAGAAAAATACAGTTAATACTTAAATTAAGGAAGCTCGCTGCACAGCAGACGGCGGTTAGGACGACACTGACTACTGGCACTTTGGCTGACTAAAGGGACCCTCTCTGACTGTATTCAAAACAAACCCGAAATCTATTGAACACTATTAATTGCACTCGACAATTAATGCTTCATAAAAGCAAAAACTCACAGAAGAAGAAGTGACAAGTTAGAAAAATACAGTTAATACTTAAATTAAGGTATCTCGCTGCATAGCAGACGGCGGTTAGGACGACACTGACTACTGGCACTATAACTGACTAAAGGGACCCTCTCTGACTGTATTCAAAACAAACCCGAAATCTATTGAACACTATTAATGGCACTCGACAATTAAAGCTTCCTAAAAGCAAAAACACACGCAAGAAGAAGTGACAAGTTAGAAAAATACAGTTAACACATAAATTAAGGTATCTCGCTGCATAGCAGACGGCGGTTAGGACGACACTGACTACTGGCACAATGGCTGACTAAAGGGACCCTCTCTGACTGTATTCAAAACAAACCCGAAATCTATTGAACACTATTAATGGCACTCGACAATTAAAGCTTCCTAAAAGCAAAAACACACGCAAGAAGAAGTGACAAGTTAGAAAAATACAGTTAATACTTAAATTAAGGTATCTCGCTGCATAGCAGACGGCGGTTAGGACGACACTGACTACTGGCACTATAACTGACTAAAGGGACCCTCTCTGACTGTATTCAAAACAAACCCGAAATCTATTGAACACTATTAATGGCACTCGACAATTAAAGCTTCCTAAAAGCAAAAACACACGCAAGAAGAAGTGACAAGTTAGAAAAATACAGTTAACACATAAATTAAGGTATCTCGCTGCATAGCAGACGGCGGTTAGGACGACACTGACTACTGGCACAATGGCTGACTAAAGGGACCCTCTCTGACTGTATTCAAAACAAACCCGAAATCTATTGAACACTATTAATGGCACTCGACAATTAAAGCTTCCTAAAAGCAAAAACACACGCAAGAAGAAGTGACAAGTTAGAAAAATACAGTTAATACTTAAATTAAGGTATCTCGCTGCATAGCAGACGGCGGTTAGGACGACACTGACTACTGGCACAATGGCTGACTAAAGGGACCCTCTCTGACTGTATTCAAAACATACCCGAAATCTATTGAACACTATTAATGGCACTCGACAATTAAAGCTTCCTAAAAGCAAAAACACACGCAAGAAGAAGTGACAAGTTAGAAAAATACAGTTAATACTTAAATTAAGGTATCTCGCTGCATAGCAGACGGCGGTTAGGACGACACTGACTACTGGCACAATATCTGACTAAAGGGACCCTCTCTGACTGTATTCAAAACAAACCCGAAATCTATTCAACACTATTAATGGCACTCGACAATTAATGCTTCCTAAAAGCAAAAACACAAGCAAGAAGAAGTGACAAGTTAGAAAAATACAGTTAATACTTAAATTAAGGTATCTCGCTGCATAGCAGACGGCGGTTAGGACGACACTGACTACTGGCACTATGGCTGACTAAAGGGACCCTCTCTGACTGTATTCAAAACAAACCCGAAATCTATTGAACACTATTAATGGCACTCGACAATTAAAGCTTCCTAAAAGCAAAAACACACACAAGAAGAAGTGACAAGTTAGAAAAATACAGTTAATACTTAAATTAAGGTATCTCGCTGCATAGCAGACGGCGGTTAGGACGACACTGACTACTGGCACTATAACTGACTAAAGGGACCCTCTCTGACTGTATTCAAAACAAACCCGAAATCTATTGAACACTATTAATTGCACTCGACAATTAATGCTTCCTAAAAGCAAAAACACACAGAAGAAGAAGTGACAAGTTAGAAAAATACAGTTAATACTTAAATTAAGGTATCTCGCTGCATAGCAGACGGCGGTTAGGACGACACTGACTACTGGCACAATGGCTGACTAAAGGGACCCTCTCTGACTGTATTCAAAACAAACCCGAAATCTATTGAACACTATTAATGGCACTCGACAATTAAAGCTTCCTAAAAGCAAAAACAGACGCAAGAAGAAGTGACAAGTTAGAAAAATACAGTTAATACTTAAATTAAGGTATCTCGCTGCATAGCAGACGGCGGTTAGGACGACACTGACTACTGGCACAATGGCTGACTAAAGGGACCCTCTCTGACTGTATTCAAAACAAACCCGAAATCTATTCAACACTATTAATGGCACTCGACAATTAATGCTTCCTAAAAGCAAAAACACACGCAAGAAGAAGTGACAAGTTAGAAAAATACAGTTAATACTTAAATTAAGGTATCTCGCTGCATAGCAGACGGCGGTTAGGACGACACTGACTACTGGCACAATATCTGACTAAAGGGACCCTCTCTGACTGTATTCAAAACAAACCCGAAATCTATTCAACACTATTAATGGCACTCGACAATTAATGCTTCCTAAAAGCAAAAACACAAGCAAGAAGAAGTGACAAGTTAGAAAAATACAGTTAATACTTAAATTAAGGTATCTCGCTGCATAGCAGACGGCGGTTAGGACGACACTGACTACTGGCACTATAACTGACTAAAGGGACCCTCTCTGACTGTATTCAAAACAAACCCGAAATCTATTGAACACTATTAATTGCACTCGACAATTAATGCTTCCTAAAAGCAAAAACACACAGAAGAAGAAGTGACAAGTTAGAAAAATACAGTTAATACTTAAATTAAGGTATCTCGCTGCATAGCAGACGGCGGTTAGGACGACACTGACTACTGGCACTATAACTGGCTAAAGGGACCCTCTCTGACTGTATTCAAAACAAACCCGAAATCTATTGAACACTATTAATGGCACTCGACAATTAAAGCTTCCTAAAAGCAAAAACACACGCAAGAAGAAGTGACAAGTTAGAAAAATACAGTTAATACTTAAATTAAGGAAGCTCGCTGCACAGCAGACGGCGGTTAGGACGACACTGACTACTGGCACTTTGGCTGACTAAAGGGACCCTCTCTGACTGTATTCAAAACAAACCCGAAATCTATTGAACACTATTAATAGCACTCGACAATTAAAGCTTCCTAAAAGCAAAAACACACGCAAGAAGAAGTGACAAGTTAGAAAAATACAGTTAATACTTAAATTAAGGTATCTCGCTGCATAGCAGACGGCGGTTAGGACGACACTGACTACTGGCACAATGGCTGACTAATGGGACCCTCTCTGACTGTATTCAAAACAAACCCGAAATCTATTCAACACTATTAATGGCACTCGACAATTAAAGCTTCCTAAAAGCAAAAACACACGCAAGAAGAAGTGACAAGTTAGAAAAATACAGTTAATACTTAAATTAAGGTATCTCGCTGCATAGCAGACGGCGGTTAGGACGACACTGACTACTGGCACAATGGCTGACTAAAGGGACCCTCTCTGACTGTATTCAAAACAAACCCGAAATCTATTGAACACTATTAATGGCACTCGACAATTAAAGCTTCCTAAAAGCAAAAACAGACGCAAGAAGAAGTGACAAGTTAGAAAAATACAGTTAATACTTAAATTAAGGTATCTCGCTGCATAGCAGACGGCGGTTAGGACGACACTGACTACTGGCACAATGGCTGACTAAAGGGACCCTCTCTGACTGTATTCAAAACAAACCCGAAATCTATTCAACACTATTAATGGCACTCGACAATTAATGCTTCCTAAATGCAAAAACACACGCAAGAAGAAGTGACAAGTTAGAAAAATACAGTTAATACTTAAATTAAGGTATCTCGCTGCATAGCAGAGGGTGGTTAGGACGACACTGACTACTGGCACTATGGCTGACTAAAGGGACCCTCTCTGACTGTATTCAAAACAAACCCGAAATCTATTGAACACTATTAATGGCACTCGACAATTAAAGCTTCCTAAAAGCAAAAACACACGCAAGAAGAAGTGACAAGTTAGAAAAATACAGTTAATACTTAAATTAAGGAAGCTCGCTGCACAGCAGACGGCGGTTAGGACGACACTGACTACTGGCACTTTGGCTGACTAAAGGGACCCTCTCTGACTGTATTCAAAACAAACCCGAAATCTATTGAACACTATTAATTGCACTCGACAATTAATGCTTCCTAAAAGCAAAAACTCACAGAAGAAGAAGTGACAAGTTAGAAAAATACAGTTAATACTTAAATTAAGGTATCTCGCTGCATAGCAGACGGCGGTTAGGAAGACACTGACTACTGGCACTATAACTGACTAAAGGGACCCTCTCTGACTGTATTCAAAACAAACCCGAAATCTATTGAACACTATTGATAGCACTCGACAATTAAAGCTTCCTAAAAGCAAAAACACACGCAAGAAGAAGTGACAAGTTAGAAAAATACAGTTAATACTTAAATTAAGGTATCTCGCTGCATGGCAGACGGCGGTTAGGACGACACTGACTACTGGCACAATGGCTGACTAAAGGGACCCTCTCTGACTGTATTCAAAACAAACCCGAAATCTGTTCAACACTATTAATGGCACTCGACAATTAAAGCTTCCTAAAAGCAAAAACACACGCAAGAAGAAGTGACAAGTTAGAAAAATACAGTTAATACTTAAATTAAGGTATCTCGCTGCATAGCAGACGGCGGTTAGGACGACACTGACTACTGGCACTATAACTGACTAAAGGGACCCTCTCTGACTGTATTCAAAACAAACCCGAAATCTATTGAACACTATTAATAGCACTCGACAATTAAAGCTTCCTAAAAGCAAAAACACACGCAAGAAGAAGTGAAAAGTTAGAAAAATACAGTTAATACTTAAATTAAGGTATCTCGCTGCATAGCAGACGGCGGTTAGGACGACACTGACTACTGGCACAATGGCTGACTAAAGGGACCCTCTCTGACTGTATTCAAAACAAACCCGAAATCTATTGAACACTATTAATAGCACTCGACAAATAAAGCTTCCTAAAAGCAAAAACACACGCAAGAAGAAGTGACAAGTTAGAAAAATACAGTTAATACTTAAATTAAGGTATCTCGCTGCATAGCAGACGGCGGTTAGGACGACACTGACTACTGGCACAATGGCTGACTAAAGGGACCCTCTCTGACTGTATTCAAAACAAACCCGAAATCTATTGAACACTATTAATGGCACTCGACAATTAAAGCTTCCTAAAAGCAAAAACACACGCAAGAAGAAGTGACAAGTTAGAAAAATACAGTTAATACTTAAATTAAGGTATCTCGCTGCATAGCAGACGGCGGTTAGGACGACACTGACTACTGGCACAATGGCTGACTAAAGGGACCCTCTCTGACTGTATTCAAAACAAACCCGAAATCTATTGAACACTATTAATAGCACTCGACAATTAAAGCTTCCTAAAAGCAAAAACACACGCAAGAAGAAGTGACAAGTTAGAAAAATACAGTTAATACTTAAATTAAGGTATCTCGCTGCATAGCAGACGGCGGTTAGGACGACACTGACTACTGGCACTATAACTGACTAAAGGGACCCTCTCTGACTGTATTCAAAACAAACCCGAAATCTATTGAACACTATTAATAGCACTCGACAATTAAAGCTTCCTAAAAGCAAAAACACACGCAAGAAGAAGTGACAAGTTAGAAAAATACAGTTAATACTTAAATTAAGGTATCTCGCTGCATAGCAGACGGCGGTTAGGACGACTCTGACTACTGGCACAATGGCTGACTAAAGGGACCCTCTCTGACTGTATTCAAAACAAACCCGAAATCTATTGAACACTATTAATGGCACTCGACAATTAAAGCTTCCTAAAAGCAAAAACACACGCAAGAAGAAGTGACAAGTTAGAAAAATACAGTTAATACTTAAATTAAGGTATCTCGCTGCATAGCAGACGGCGGTTAGGACGACACTGACTACTGGCACAATGGCTGACTAAAGGGACCCTCTCTGAAAGTATTCAAAACAAACCCGAAATCTATTGAACACTATTAATGGCACTCGACAATTAAAGCTTCCTAAAAGCAAAAACACACGCAAGAAGAAGTGACAAGTTAGAAAAATACAGTTAATACTTAAATTAATGTATCTCGCTGCATAGCAGACGGCGGTTAGGACGACACTGACTACTGGCACAATGGCTGACTAAAGGGACCCTCTCTGACTGTATTCAAAACAATCCCGAAATCTATTCAACACTATTAATGGCACTCGACAATTAATGCTTCCTAAAAGCAAAAACACACGCAAGAAGAAGTGACAAGTTAGAAAAATACAGTTAATACTTAAATTAAGGTATCTCGCTGCATAGCAGACGGCGGTTAGGACGACACTGACTACTGGCACTATGGCTGACTAAAGGGACCCTCTCTGACTCTATTCAAAACAAACCCGAAATCTATTGAACACTATTAATGGCACTCGACAATTAAAGCTTCCTAAAAGCAAAAACACACGCAAGAAGAAGTGACAAGTTAGAAAAATACAGTTAATACTTAAATTAAGGTATCTCGCTGCATAGCAGACGGCGGTTAGGACGACACTGACTACTGGCACAATGGCTGACTAAAGGGACCCTCTCTGACTGTATTCAAAACAAACCCGAAATCTATTCAACACTATTAATGGCACTCGACAATTAAAGCTTCCTAAAAGCAAAAACACACGCAAGAAGAAGTGACAAGTTAGAAAAATACAGTTAATACTTAAATTAAGGTATCTCGCTGCATAGCAGACGGCGGTTAGGACGACACTGACTACTGGCACTATGGCTGACTAAAGGGACCCTCTCTGACTGTATTCAAAACAAACCCGAAATCTATTGAACACTATTAATAGCACTCGACAATTAGAGCTTCCTAAAAGCAAAAACACACGCAAGAAGAAGTGACAAGTTAGAAAAATACAGTTAATACTTAAATTAAGGTATCTCGCTGCATAGCAGATTGCGGTTAGGACGACACTGACTCCTGGCACTATGGCTGACTAAAGGTACCCTCTCTGACTGTATTCAAAACAAACCCGAAATCTATTGAACACTATTAATTGCACTCGACAATTAATGCTTCCTAAAAGCAAAAACACACGGAAGAAGAAGTGACAAGTTAGAAAAATACAGTTAATACTTAAATTAAGGTATCTCGCTGAATAGCAGACGGCGGTTAGGACGACACTGACTACTGGCACAATGGCTGACTAAAGGGACCCTCTCTGACTGTATTCAAAACAAACCCGAAATCTATTCAACACTATTAATGGCACTCGACAATTAAAGCTTCCTAAAAGCAAAAACACACGCAAGAAGAAGTGACAAGTTAGAAAAATACAGTTAATACTTAAATTAAGGTATCTCGCTGCATAGCAGACGGCGGTTAGGACGACACTGACTACTGGCACTATGGCTGACTAAAGGGACCCTCTCTGATTGTATTCAAAACAAACCCGAAATCTATTCAACACTATTAATGGCACTCGACAATTAAAGCTTCCTAAAAGCAAAAACACACGCAAGAAGAAGTGACAAGTTAGAAAAATACAGTTAATACTTAAATTAAGGTATCTCGCTGCATAGCAGACGGCGGTTAGGACGACACTGACTACTGGCACTATGGCTGACTAAAGGGACCCTCTCTGACTGTATTCAAAACAAACCCGAAATCTATTGAACACTATTAATGGCACTCGACAATTAAAGCTTCCTAAAAGCAAAAACACACGCAAGAAGAAGTGACAAGTTAGAAAAATACAGTTAATACTTAAATTAAGGTATCTCGCTGCATAGCAGACGGCGGTTAGGACGACACTGACTACTGGCACTATGGCTGACTAAAGGGACCCTCTCTGACTGTATTCAAAACAAACCCGAAATCTATTCAACACTATTAATGGCACTCGACATTTAAAGCTTCCTAAAAGCAAAAACACACGCAAGAAGAAGTGACAAGTTAGAAAAATACAGTTAATACTTAAATTAAGGTATCTCGCTGCATAGCAGACGGCGGTTAGGACGACACTGACTACTGGCACAATGGCTGACTAAAGGGACCCTCTCTGACTGTATTCAAAACAAACCCGAAATCTATTGAACACTATTAATGGCACTCGACAATTAAAGCTTCCTAAAAGCAAAAACACACGCAAGAAGAAGTGACAAGTTAAAAAAATACAGTTAATACTTAAATTAAGGTATCTCGCTGCATAGCAGACGGCGGTTAGGACGACACTGACTACTGGCACTATGGCTGACTAAAGGGACCCTCTCTGACTGTATTCAAAACAAACCCGAAATCTATTGAACACTATTAATGGCACTCGACAATTAAAGCTTCCTAAAAGCAAAAACACACGCAAGAAGAAGTGACAAGTTAGAAAAATACAGTTAATACTTAAATTAAGGTATCTCGCTGCATAGCAGACGGCGGTTAGGACGACACTGACTACTGGCACAATGGCTGACTAAAGGGACCCTCTCTGAATGTATTCAAAACAAACCCGAAATCTATTGAACACTATTAATGGCACTCGACAATTAAAGCTTCCTAAAAGCAAAAACACACGCAAGAAGAAGTGACAAGTTAGAAAAATACAGTTAACACATAAATTAAGGTATCTCGCTGCATAGCAGACGGCGGTTAGGACGACACTGACTACTGGCACTATGGCTGACTAAAGGGACCCTCTCTGACTGTATTCAAAACAAACCCGAAATCTATTGAACACTATTAATGGCACTCGACAATTAAAGCTTCCTAAAAGCAAAAACACACGCAAGAAGAAGTGACAAGTTAGAAAAATACAGTTAACACATAAATTAAGGTATCTCGCTGCATAGCAGACGGCGGTTAGGACGACACTGACTACTGGCACAATGGCTGACTAAAGGGACCCTCTCTGACTGTATTCAAAACAAACCCGAAATCTATTCAACACTATTAATGGCACTCGACAATTAAAGCTACCTAAAAGCAAAAACACACGCAAGAAGAAGTGACAAGTTAGAAAAATACAGTTAATACTTAAATTAAGGTATCTCGCTGCATAGCAGACGGCGGTTAGGACGACACTGACTACTGGCGCAATGGCTGACTAAAGGGACCCTCTCTGACTGTATTCAAAACAAACCCGAAATCTATTGAACACTATTAATAGCACTCGACAATTAAAGCTTCCTAAAAGCAAAAACACACGCAAGAAGAAGTGACAAGTTAGAAAAATACAGTTAATACTTAAATTAAGGTATCTCGCTGCATAGCAGACGGCGGTTAGGACGACACTGACTACTGGCACTATGGTTGACTAAAGGGACCCTCTCTGATTGTATTCAAAACAAACCCGAAATCTATTGAACACTATTAATGGCACTCGACAATTAAAGCTTCCTAAAAGCAAAAACACACGCAAGAAGAAGTGACAAGTTAGAAAAATACAGTTAACACATAAATTAAGTTATCTCGCTGCATAGCAGACGGCGGTTAGGACGACACTGACTACTGGCACAATGGCTGACTAAAGGGACCCTCTCTGACTGTATTCAAAACAAACCCGAAATCTATTCAACACTATTAATGGCACTCGACAATTAAAGCTTCCTAAAAGCAAAAACACACGCAAGAAGAAGTGACAAGTTAGAAAAATACAGTTAATACTTAAATTAAGGTATCTCGCTGCATAGCAGACGGCGGTTAGGACGACACTGACTACTGGCACTATGGCTGACTAAAGGGACCCTCTCTGACTGTATTCAAAACAAACCCGAAATCTATTCAACACTATTAATGGCACTCGACAATTAAAGCTTCCTAAAAGCAAAAACACACGCAAGAAGAAGTGACAAGTTAGAAAAATACAGTTAATACTTAAATTAAGGTATCTCGCTGCATAGCAGACGGCGGTTAGGACGACACTGACTACTGGCACTATGGCTGACTAAAGGGACCCTCTCTGACTGTATTCAAAACAAACCCGAAATCTATTGAACACTATTAATAGCACTCGACAATCAAAGCTTCCTAAAAGCAAAAACACACGCAAGAAGAAGTGACAAGTTAGAAAAATACAGTTAACACATAAATTAAGGTATCTCGCTGCATAGCAGACGGCGGTTAGGACGACACTGACCACTGGCACTATGGCTGACTAAAGGGACCCTCTCTGACTGTATTCAAAACAAACCCGAAATCTATTCAACACTATTAATGGCACTCGACAATTAAAGCTACCTAAAAGCAAAAACACACGCAAGAAGAAGTGACAAGTTAGAAAAATACAGTTAATACTTAAATTAAGGTATCTCGCTGCATAGCAGACGGCGGTTAGGACGACACTGACTACTGGCACTATGGCTGACTAAAGGGACCCTCTCTGACTGTATTCAAAACAAACCCGAAATCTATTGAACACTATTAATGGCACTCGACAATTAAAGCTTCCTAAAAGCAAAAACACACGCAAGAAGAAGTGACAAGTTAGAAAAATACAGTTAATACTTAAATTAAGGTATCTCGCTGCACAGCAGACGGCGGTTAGGACGACACTGACTACTGGCACTATGGCTGACTAAAGGGACCCTCTCTAACTGTATTCTAAACAAACCCGAAATCTATTGAACACTATTAATGGCACTCGACAATTAAAGCTTCCTAAAAGCAAAAACACACGCAAGAAGAAGTGACAAGTTAGAAAAATACAGTTAATACTTAAATTAAGGTATCTCGCTGCATAGCAGACGGCGGTTAGGACGACACTGACTACTGGCACAATGGCTGACTAAAGGGACCCTCTCTGACTGTATTCAAAACAAACCCGAAATCTATTGAACACTATTAATAGCACTCGACAATTAAAGCTTCCTAAAAGCAAAAACACACGCAAGAAGAAGTGACAAGTTAGAAAAATACAGTTAATACTTAAATTAAGGTATCTCGCTGCATAGCAGACGGCGGTTAGGACGACACTGACTACTGGCACTATAACTGACTAAAGGGACCCTCTCTGACTGTATTCAAAACAAACCCGAAATCTATTGAACACTATTAATAGCACTCGACAATTAAAGCTTCCTAAAAGCAAAAACACACGCAAGAAGAAGTGACAAGTTAGAAAAATACAGTTAATACTTAAATTAAGGTATCTCGCTGCATAGCAGACGGCGGTTAGGACGACACTGACTACTGGCACTATAACTGACTAAAGGGACCCTCTCTGACTGTATTCAAAACAAACCCGAAATCTATTGAACACTATTAATAGCACTCGACAATTAAAGCTTCCTAAAAGCAAAAACACACGCAAGAAGAAGTGACAAGTTAGAAAAATACAGTTAATACTTAAATTAAGGTATCTCGCTGCATAGCAGACGGCGGTTAGGACGACACTGACTACTGGCACAATGGCTGACTAAAGGGACCCTCTCTGACTGTATTCAAAACAAACCCGAAATCTATTGAACACTATTAATGGCACTCGACAATTAAAGCTTCCTAAAAGCAAAAACACACGCAAGAAGTAGTGACAAGTTAGAAAAATACAGTTAATACTTAAATTAAGGTATCTCGCTGCATAGCAGACGGCGGTTAGGACAACACTGACTACTGGCACAATGGCTGACTAAAGGGACCCTCTCTGACTGTATTCAAAACAAACCCGAAATCTATTCAACACTATTAATGGCACTCGACAATTAATGGTTCCTAAAAGCAAAAACACACGCAAGAAGAAGTGACAAGTTAGAAAAATACAGTTAATACTTAAATTAAGGTATCTCGCTGCATAGCAGACGGCGGTTAGGACGACACTGACTACTGGCACTATGGCTGACTAAAGGGACCCTCTCTGACTGTATTCAAAACAAACCCGAAATCTATTGAACACTATTAATGGCACTCGACAATTAAAGCTTCCTAAAAGCAAAAACACATGCAAGAAGAAGTGACAAGTTAGAAAAATACAGTTAATACTTAAATTAAGGTATCTCGCTGCATAGCAGACGGCGGTTAGGACGACACTGACTACTGGCACTATGGCTGACTAAAGGGGCCCTCTCTGACTGTATTCAAAACAAACCCGAAATCTATTGAACACTATTAATGGCACTCGACAATTAAAGCTTCCTAAAAGCAAAAACACACACAAGAAGAAGTGACAAGTTAGAAAAATACAGTTAATACTTAAATTAAGGTATCTCGCTGCATAGCAGACGGCGGTTAGGACGACACTGACTACTGGCACAATGGCTGACTAAAGGGACCCTCTCTGACTGTATTCAAAACAAACCCGAAATCTATTCAACACTATTAATGGCACTCGACAATTAAAGCTTCCTAAAAGCAAAAACACACGCAAGAAGAAGTGACAAGTTAGAAAAATACAGTTAATACTTAAATTAAGGTATCTCGCTGCATAGCAGACGGCGGTTAGGACGACACTGACTACTGGCACAATGGCTGACTAAAGGGACCCTCTCTGACTGTATTCAAAACAAACCCGAAATCTATTCAACACTATTAATGGCACTCGACAATTAATGCTTCCTAAAAGCAAAAACACACGCAAGAAGAAGTGACAAGTTAGAAAAATACAGTTAATACTTAAATTAATGTATCTCGCTGCATAGCAGACGGCGGTTAGGACGACACTGACTACTGGCACTATGGCTGACTAAAGGGACCCTCTCTGACTGTATTCAAAACAAACCCGAAATCTATTGAACACTATTAATGGCACTCGACAATTAAAGCTTCCTAAAAGCAAAAACACACGCAAGAAGAAGTGACTAGTTAGAAAAATACAGGTAATACTTAAATTAAGGAAGCTCGCTGCACAGCAGACGGCGGTTAGGACGACACTGACTACTGGCAGTTTGGCTGACTAAAGGGACCCTCTCTGACTGTATTCAAAACAAACCCGAAATCTATTGAACACCATTACTAGCACTCGACAATTAAAGCTTCCTAAAAGCAAAAACACACGCAAGAAGAAGTGACAAGTTAGAAAAATACAGTTAATACTTAAATTAAGGTATCTCGCTGCATAGCAGATTGCGGTTAGGACGACACTGACTACTGGCACTATGGCTGACTAAAGGGACCCTCTCTGACTGTATTCAAAACAAACCCGAAATCTATTGAACACTATTAATGGCACTCGACAATTAAAGCTTCCTAAAAGCAAAAACAAACGCAAGAAGAAGTGACAAGTTAGAAAAATACAGTTAATACTTAAATTAAGGTATCTCGCTGCATAGCAGACGGCGGTTAGGACGACACTGACTATTGGCACTATGGCTGACTAAAGGGACCCTCTCTGACTGTATTCAAAACAAACCCGAAATCTATTGAACACTATTAATGGCACTCGACAATTAAAGCTTCCTAAAAGCAAAAACACACGCAAGAAGAAGTGACAAGTTAGAAAAATACAGTTAATACTTAAATTAAAGTATCTCGCTGCATAGCAGACGGCGGTTAGGACGACACTGACTACTGGCACAATGGCTGACTAAAGGGACCCTCTCTGACTGTATTCAAAACAAACCCGACATCTATTGAACACTATTAATGGCACTCGACAATTAAAGCTTCCTAAAAGCAAAAACACACGCAAGAAGAAGTGACAAGTTAGAAAAATACAGTTAATACTTAAATTAAGGTATCTCGCTGCATAGCAGACGGCGGTTAGGACGACACTGACTACTGGCACAATGGCTGACTAAAGGGACCCTCTCAGACTGTATTCAAAACAAACCCGAAATCTATTCAACACTATTAATGGCACTCGACAATTAATGCTTCCTAAAAGCAAAAACACACGAGGGAAGAAGTGACAAGTTAGAAAAATACAGTTAATACTTAAATTAAGGTATCTCGCTGCATAGCAGACGGCGGTTAGGACGACACTGACTACTGGCACAATGGCTGACTAAAGGGACCCTCTCTGACTGTATTCAAAACAAACCCGAAATCTATTGAACACTATTAATGGCACTCGACAATTAAAGCTTCCTAAAAGCAAAAACACACGCAAGAAGAAGTGACAAGTTAGAAAAATACAGTTAATACTTAAATTAAGGTATCTCGCTGCATAGCAGACGGCGGTTAGGACGACACTGACTACTGGCACTATGGCTGACTAAAGGGACCCTCTCTGACTGTATTCAAAACAAACCCGAAATCTATTGAACACTATTAATGGCACTCGACAATTAAAGCTTCCTAAAAGCAAAAACACACACAAGAAGGAGTGACAAGTTAGAAAAATACAGTTAATACTTAAATTAAGGTATCTCGCTGCATAGCAGACGGCGGTTAGGACGACACTGACTACTGGCACAATGGCTGACTAAAGGGACCCTCTCTGACTGTATTCAAAACAAACCCGAAATCTATTCAACACTATTAATGGCACTCGACAATTAATGCTTCCTAAAAGCAAAAACACACGCAAGAAGAAGTGACAAGTTAGAAAAATACAGTTAATACTTAAATTAAGGTATCTCGCTGCATAGCAGACGGCGGTTAGGACGACACTGACTACTGGCACTATGGCTGACTAAAGGGGCCCTCTCTGTCTGTATTCAAAACAAACCCGAAATCTATTGAACACTATTAATGGCACTCGACAATTAAAGCTTCCTAAAAGCAAAAACACACGCAAGAAGAAGTGACAAGTTAGAAAAATACAGTTAATACTTAAATTAAGGTATCTCGCTGCATAGCAGATGGCGGTTAGGACGACACTGACTACTGGCACTATAACTGACTAAAGGGACCCTCTCTGACTGTATTCAAAACAAACCCGAAATCTATTGAACACTATTAATAGCACTCGACAATTAAAGCTTCCTAAAAGCAAAAACACACGCAAGAGGAAGTGACAAGTTAGAAAAATACAGTTAATACTTAAATTAAGGTATCTCGCTGCATAGCAGACGGCGGTTAGGACGACACTGACTACTGGCACTATGGCTGACTAAAGGGACCCTCTCTGACTGTATTCAAAACAAACCCGAAATCTATTGAACACTATTAATGGCACTCGACAATTAAAGCTTCCTAAAAGCAAAAACACACGCAAGAAGAAGTGACAAGTTAGAAAAATACAGTTAATACTTAAATTAAGGTATCTCGCTGCATAGCAGACGGCGGTTAGGACGACACTGACTACTGGCACTATGGCTGACTAAAGGGACCCTCTCTGACTGTATTCAAAACAAACCCGAAATCTATTGAACACTATTAATGGCACTCGACAATTAAAGCTTCCTAAAAGCAAAAACACACGCAAGAAGAAGTGACAAGTTAGAAAAATACAGTTAATACTTAAATTAAGGTATCTCGCTGCATAGCAGACGGCGGTTAGGACGACACTGACTACTGGCACTATGGCTGACTAAAGGGACCCTCTCTGACTGTATTCAAAACAAACCCGAAATCTATTGAACACTATTAACGGCACTCGACAATTAAAGCTTCCTAAAAGCAAAAACACACGCAAGAAGAAGTGACAAGTTAGAAAAATACAGTTAATACTTAAATTAAGGTATCTCGCTGCATAGCAGACGGCGGGTAGGACGACACTGACTACTGGCACAATGGCTGACTAAAGGGACCCTCTCTGACTGTATTCAAAACAAACCCGAAATCTATTCAACACTATTAATGGCACTCGACAATTAAAGCTTCCTAAAAGCAAAAACACACGCAAGAAGAAGTGACAAGTTAGAAAAATACAGTTAATACTTAAATTAAGGTATCTCGCTGCATAGCAGACGGCGGTTAGGACGACACTGACTACTGGCACTATGGCTGACTAAAGGGACCCTCTCTGACTGTATTCAAAACAAACCCGAAATCTATTGAACACTATTAATGGCACTCGACAATTAAAGCTTCCTAAAAGCAAAAACACACGCAAGAAGAAGTGACAAGTTAGAAAAATACAGTTAATACTTAAATTAAGGAAGCTCGCTGCACAGCAGACGGCGGTTAGGACGACACTGACTACTGGCACTTTGGCTGACTAAAGGGACCCTCTCGGACTGTATTCAAAACAAACCCGAAATCTATTGAACACTATTAATAGCACTCGACAATTAAAGCTTCCTAAAAGCAAAAACACACGCAAGAAGAAGTGACAAGTTAGAAAAATACAGTTAATACTTAAATTAAGGTATCTCGCTGCATAGCAGATTGCGGTTAGGACGACACTGACTACTGGCACTATGGCTGACTAAAGGGACCCTCTCTGACTGTATTCAAAACAAACCCGAAATCTATTGAACACTATTAATGGCACTCGACAATTAAAGCTTCCTAAAAGCAAAAACACACGCAAGAAGAAGTGACAAGTTAGAAAAATACAGTTAATACTTAAATTAAGGTATCTCGCTGCATAGCAGACGGCGGTTGGGACGACACTGACTACTGGCACTATAACTGACTAAAGGGACCCTCTCTGACTGTATTCAAAACAAACCCGAAATCTATTGAACACTATTAATAGCACTCGACAATTAAAGCTTCCGAAAAGCAAAAACACACGCAAGAAGAAGTGACAAGTTAGAAAAATACAGTTAATACTTAAATTAAGGTATCTCGCTGCATAGCAGACGGCGGTTAGGACGACACTGACTACTGGCACAATGGCTGACTAAAGGGACCCTCTCTGACTGTATTCAAAACAAACCCGAAATCTATTGAACACTATTAATGGCACTCGACAATTAAAGCTTCCTAAAAGCAAAAACACACGCAAGAAGAAGTGACAAGTTAGAAAAATACAGTTAATACTTAAATTAAGGTATCTCGCTGCATAGCAGACGGCGGTTAGGACGACACTGACTACTGGCACTATGGCTGACTAAAGGGACCCTCTCTGACTGTATTCAAAACAAACCCGAAATCTATTCAACACTATTAATGGCACTCGACAATTAATGCTTCCTAAAAGCAAAAACACACGCAAGACGAAGTGACAAGTTAGAAAAATACAGTTAATACTTAAATTAAGGTATCTCGCTGCATAGCAGATGGCGGTTAGGACGACACTGACTACTGGCACAATGGCTGACTAAAGGGTCCCTCTCTGACTGTATTCAAAACAAACCCGAAATCTATTCAACACTATTAATGGCACTCGACAATTAAAGCTTCCTAAAAGCAAAAACACACGCAAGAAGAAGTGACAAGTTAGAAAAATACAGTTAATACTTAAATTAAGGTATCTCGCTGCATAGCAGATTGCGGTTAGGACGACACTGACTACTGGCACAATGGCTGACTAAAGGGACCCTCTCTGACTATTCAAAACAAACCCGAAATCTATTGAACACTATTAATGGCACTCGACAATTAAAGCTTCCTAAAAGCAAAAACACACGCAAGAAGAAGTGACAAGTTAGAAAAATACAGTTAATACTTAAATTAAGGTATCTCGCTGCATAGCAGACGGCGGTTAGGACGACACTGACTACTGGCACAATGGCTGACTAAAGGGACCCTCTCAGACTGTATTCAAAACAAACCCGAAATCTATTCAACACTATTAATGGCACTCGACAATTAATGCTTCCTAAAAGCAAAAACACACGAGGGAAGAAGTGACAAGTTAGAAAAATACAGTTAATACTTAAATTAAGGTATCTCGCTGCATAGCAGACGGCGGTTAGGACGACACTGACTACTGGCACAATGGCTGACTAAAGGGACCCTCTCTGACTGTATTCAAAACAAACCCGAAATCTATTCAACACTATTAATGGCACTCGACAATTAATGCTTCCTAAAAGCAAAAACACACGCAAGAAGAAGTGACAAGTTAGAAAAATACAGTTAATACTTAAATTAAGGTATCTCGCTGCATAGCAGACGGCGGTTAGGACGACACTGACTACTGGCACTATGGCTGACTAAAGGGACCCTCTCTGACTGTATTCAAAACAAACCCGAAATCTATTGAACACTATTAATGGCACTCGACAATTAAAGCTTCCTAAAAGCAAAAACACACGCAAGAAGAAGTGACAAGTTAGAAAAATACAGTTAATACTTAAATTAAGGTATCTCGCTGCATAGCAGACGGCGGTTAGGACGACACTGACTACTGGCACTATGGCTGACTAAAGGGACCCTCTCTGACTGTATTCAAAACAAACCCGAAATCTATTGAACACTATTAATGGCACTCGACAATTAAAGCTTCCTAAAAGCAAAAACACACGCAAGAAGAAGTGACAAGTTAGAAAAATACAGTTAATACTTAAATTAAGGTATCTCGCTGCATAGCAGACGGCGGTTAGGACGACACTGACTACTGGCACTATGGCTGACTAAAGGGACCCTCTCTGACTGTATTCAAAACAAACCCGAAATCTATTGAACACTATTAATGGCACTCGACAATTAAAGCTTCCTAAAAGCAAAAACACACGCAAGAAGAAGTGACAAGTTAGAAAAATACAGTTAATACTTAAATTAAGGTATCTCGCTGCATAGCAGACGGCGGTTAGGACGACACTGACTACTGGCACTATGGCTGACTAAAGGGACCCTCTCTGACTGTATTCAAAACAAACCCGAAATCTATTCAACACTATTAATGGCACTCGACAATTAATGCTTCCTAAAAGCAAAAACACACGCAAGAAGAAGTGACAAGTTAGAAAAATACAGTTAATACTTAAATTAAGGTATCTCGCTGCATAGCAGACGGCGGTTAGGACGACACTGACTACTGGCACAATGGCTGACTAAAGGGTCCCTCTCTGACTGTATTCAAAACAAACCCGAAATCTATTCAACACTATTAATGGCACTCGACAATTAAAGCTTCCTAAAAGCAAAAACACACGCAAGAAGAAGTGACAAGTTAGAAAAATACAGTTAATACTTAAATTAAGGTATCTCGCTGCATAGCAGATTGCGGTTAGGACGACACTGACTACTGGCACAATGGCTGACTAAAGGGACCCTCTCTGACTGTATTCAAAACAAACCCGAAATCTATTGAACACTATTAATGGCACTCGACAATTAAAGCTTCCTAAAAGCAAAAACACACGCAAGAAGAAGTGACAAGTTAGAAAAATACAGTTAATACTTAAATTAAGGTATCTCGCTGCATAGCAGACGGCGGGTAGGACGACACTGACTACTGGCACAATGGCTGACTAAAGGGACCCTCTCTGACTGTATTCAAAACAAACCCGAAATCTATTCAACACTATTAATGGCACTCGACAATTAAAGCTTCCTAAAAGCAAAAACACACGCAAGAAGAAGTGACAAGTTAGAAAAATACAGTTAATACTTAAATTAAGGTATCTCGCTGCATAGCAGACGGCGGTTAGGACGACACTGACTACTGGCACTATGGCTGACTAAAGGGACCCTCTCTGACTGTATTCAAAACAAACCCGAAATCTATTGAACACTATTAATGGCACTCGACAATTAAAGCTTCCTAAAAGCAAAAACACACGCAAGAAGAAGTGACAAGTTAGAAAAATACAGTTAATACTTAAATTAAGGAAGCTCGCTGCACAGCAGACGGCGGTTAGGACGACACTGACTACTGGCACTTTGGCTGACTAAAGGGACCCTCTCGGACTGTATTCAAAACAAACCCGAAATCTATTGAACACTATTAATTGCACTCGACAATTAATGCTTCCTAAAAGCAAAAACACACGCAAGAAGAAGTGACAAGTTAGAAAAATACAGTTAATACTTAAATTAAGGTATCTCGCTGCATAGCAGATTGCGGTTAGGACGACACTGACTACTGGCACTATGGCTGACTAAAGGGACCCTCTCTGACTGTATTCAAAACAAACCCGAAATCTATTGAACACTATTAATGGCAGTCGACAATTAAAGCTTCCTAAAAGCAAAAACACACGCAAGAAGAAGTGACAAGTTAGAAAAATACAGTTAATACTTAAATTAAGGTATCTCGCTGCATAGCAGACGGCGGTTAGGACGACACTGACTACTGGCACAATGGCTGACTAAAGGGACCCTCTCTGACTGTATTCAAAACAAACCCGAAATCTATTGAACACTATTAATGGCACTCGACAATTAAAGCTTCCTAAAAGCAAAAACACACGCAAGAAGAAGTGACAAGTTAGAAAAATACAGTTAATACTTAAATTAAGGTATCTCGCTGCATAGCAGACGGCGGTTAGGACGACACTGACTACTGGCACTATGGCTGACTAAAGGGACCCTCTCTGACTGTATTCAAAACAAACCCGAAATCTATTCAACACTATTAATGGCACTCGACAATTAATGCTTCCTAAAAGCAAAAACACACGCAAGACGAAGTGACAAGTTAGAAAAATACAGTTAATACTTAAATTAAGGTATCTCGCTGCATAGCAGATGGCGGTTAGGACGACACTGACTACTGGCACAATGGCTGACTAAAGGGTCCCTCTCTGACTGTATTCAAAACAAACCCGAAATCTATTCAACACTATTAATGGCACTCGACAATTAAAGCTTCCTAAAAGCAAAAACACACGCAAGAAGAAGTGACAAGTTAGAAAAATACAGTTAATACTTAAATTAAGGTATCTCGCTGCATAGCAGATTGCGGTTAGGACGACACTGACTACTGGCACAATGGCTGACTAAAGGGACCCTCTCTGACTGTATTCAAAACAAACCCGAAATCTATTGAACACTATTAATGGCACTCGACAATTAAAGCTTCCTAAAAGCAAAAACACACGCAAGAAGAAGTGACAAGTTAGAAAAATACAGTTAATACTTAAATTAAGGTATCTCGCTGCATAGCAGACGGCGGTTAGGACGACACTGACTACTGGCACTATGGCTGACTAAAGGGACCCTCTCTGACTGTATTCAAAACAAACCCGAAATCTATTGAACACTATTAATGGCACTCGACAATTAAAGCTTCCTAAAAGCAAAAACACACACAAGAAGAAGTGACAAGTTAGAAAAATACAGTTAATACTTAAATTAAGGTATCTCGCTGCATAGCAGACGGCGGTTAGGACGACACTGACTACTGGCACAATGGCTGACTAAAGGGACCCTCTCTGACTGTATTCAAAACAAACCCGAAATCTATTCAACACTATTAATGGCACTCGACAATTAATGCTTCCTAAAAGCAAAAACACACGCAAGAAGAAGTGACAAGTTAGAAAAATACAGTTAATACTTAAATTAAGGTATCTCGCTGCATAGCAGACGGCGGTTAGGACGACACTGACTACTGGCACTATGGCTGACTAAAGGGACCCTCTCTGACTGTATTCAAAACAAACCCGAAATCTATTGAACACTATTAATGGCACTCGACAATTAAAGCTTCCTAAAAGCAAAAACACACGCAAGAAGAAGTGACAAGTTAGAAAAATACAGTTAATACTTAAATTAAGGTATCTCGCTGCATAGCAGACGGCGGTTAGGACGACACTGACTACTGGCACTATGGCTGACTAAAGGGACCCTCTCTGACTGTATTCAAAACAAACCCGAAATCTATTGAACACTATTAATGGCACTCGACAATTAAAGCTTCCTAAAAGCAAAAACACACGCAAGAACAAGTGACAAGTTAGAAAAATACAGTTAATACTTAAATTAAGGTATCTCGCTGCATAGCAGACGGCGGTTAGGACGACACTGACTACTGGCACTATGGCTGACTAAAGGGACCCTCTCTGACTGTATTCAAAACAAACCCGAAATCTATTGAACACTATTAATGGCACTCGACAATTAAAGCTTCCTAAAAGCAAAAACACACGCAAGAAGAAGTGACAAGTTAGAAAAATACAGTTAATACTTAAATTAAGGTATCTCGCTGCATAGCAGACGGCGGTTAGGACGACACTGACTACTGGCACTATGGCTGACTAAAGGGACCCTCTCTGACTGTATTCAAAACAAACCCGAAATCTATTCAACACTATTAATGGCACTCGACAATTAATGCTTCCTAAAAGCAAAAACACACGCAAGAAGAAGTGACAAGTTAGAAAAATACAGTTAATACTTAAATTAAGGTATCTCGCTGCATAGCAGACAGCGGTTAGGACGACACTGACTACTGGCACAATGGCTGACTAAAGGGTCCCTCTATGACTGTATTCAAAACAAACCCGAAATCTATTCAACACTATTAATGGCACTCGACAATTAAAGCTTCCTAAAAGCAAAAACACACGCAAGAAGAAGTGACAAGTTAGAAAAATACAGTTAATACTTAAATTAAGGTATCTCGCTGCATAGCAGATTGCGGTTAGGACGACACTGACTACTGGCACAATGGCTGACTAAAGGGACCCTCTCTGACTGTATTCAAAACAAACCCGAAATCTATTCAACACTATTAATGGCACTCGACAATTAAAGCTTCCTAAAAGCAAAAACACACGCAAGAAGAAGTGACAAGTTAGAAAAATACAGTTAATACTTAAATTAAGGTATCTCGCTGCATAGCAGATTGCGGTTAGGACGACACTGACTACTGGCACAATGGCTGACTAAAGGGACCCTCTCTGACTGTATTCAAAACAAACCCGAAATCTATTCAACACTATTAATGGCACTCGACAATTAATGCTTCCTAAAAGCAAAAACACACGCAAGAAGAAGTGACAAGTTAGAAAAATACAGTTAATACTTAAATTAAGGTATCTCGCTGCATAGCAGACGGCGGTTAGGACGACACTGACTACTGGCTCAATGGCTGACTAAAGGGACCCTCTCTGACTGTATTCAAAACAAACCCGAAATCTATTGAACACTATTAATGGCACTCGACAATTAAAGCTTCCTAAAAGCAAAAACACACGCAAGAAGAAGTGACAAGTTAGAAAAATACAGTTAATACTTAAATTAAGGTATCTCGCTGCATAGCAGACGGCGGTTAGGACGACACTGACTACTGGCACTATGGCTGACTAAAGGGACCCTCTCTGACTGTATTCAAAACAAACCCGAAATCTATTGAACACTATTAATGGCACTCGACAATTAAAGCTTCCTAAAAGCAAAAACACACACAAGAAGAAGTGACAAGTTAGAAAAATACAGTTAATACTTAAATTAAGGTATCTCGCTGCATAGCAGACGGCGGTTAGGACGACACTGACTACTGGCACAATGGCTGACTAAAGGGACCCTCTCTGACTGTATTCAAAACAAACCCGAAATCTATTCAACACTATTAATGGCACTCGACAATTAATGCTTCCTAAAAGCAAAAACACACGCAAGAAGAAGTGACAAGTTAGAAAAATACAGTTAATACTTAAATTAAGGTATCTCGCTGCATAGCAGACGGCGGTTAGGACGACACTGACTACTGGCACTATGGCTGACTAAAGGGACCCTCTCTGACTGTATTCAAAACAAACCCGAAATCTATTGAACACTATTAATGGCACTCGACAATTAAAGCTTCCTAAAAGCAAAAACACACGCAAGAAGAAGTGACAAGTTAGAAAAATACAGTTAATACTTAAATTAAGGAAGCTCGCTGCACAGCAGACGGCGGTTAGGACGACACTGACTACTGGCACTTTGGCTGACTAAAGGGACCCTCTCTGACTGTATTCAAAACAAACCCGAAATCTATTCAACACTATTAATTGCACTCGACAATTAATGCTTCCTAAAAGCAAAAACACACAGAAGAAGAAGTGACAAGTTAGAAAAATACAGTTAATACTTAAATTAAGGTATCTCGCTGCATAGCAGACGGCGGTTAGGACGACACTGACTACTGGCACTATGGCTGACTAAAGGGACCCTCTCTGACTGTATTCAAAACAAACCCGAAATCTATTGAACACTATTAATGGCACTCGACAATTAAAGCTTCCTAAAAGCAAAAACACACGCAAGAAGAAGTGACAAGTTAGAAAAATACAGTTAATACTTAAATTAAGGTATCTCGCTGCATAGCAGACGGCGGTTAGGACGACACTGACTACTGGCACTATGGCTGACTAAAGGGACCCTCTCTGACTGTATTCAAAACAAACCCGAAATCTATTGAACACTATTAATGGCACTCGACAATTAAAGCTTCCTAAAAGCAAAAACACACGCAAGAAGAAGTGACAAGTTAGAAAAATACAGTTAATACTTAAATTAAGGTATCTCGCTGCATAGCAGACGGCGGGTAGGACGACACTGACTACTGGCACAATGGCTGACTAAAGGGACCCTCTCTGACTGTATTCAAAACAAACCCGAAATCTATTCAACACTATTAATGGCACTCGACAATTAATGCTTCCTAAAAGCAAAAACACACGCAAGAAGAAGTGACAAGTTAGAAAAATACAGTTAATACTTAAATTAAGGTATCTCGCTGCATAGCAGACGGCGGTTAGGACGACACTGACTACTGGCACTATGGCTGACTAAAGGGACCCTCTCTGACTGTATTCAAAACAAACCCGAAATCTATTGAACACTATTAATTGCACTCGACAATTAATGCTTCCTAAAAGCAAAAACACACGGAAGAAGAAGTGACAAGTTAGAAAAATACAGTTAATACTTAAATTAAGGTATCTCGCTGCATAGCAGACGGCGGTTAGGACGACACTGACTACTGGCACTATGGCTGACTAAAGGGACCCTCTCTGACTGTATTCAAAACAAACCCGAAATCTATTGAACACTATTAATGGCACTCGACAATTAAAGCTTCCTAAAAGCAAAAACACACGCAAGAAGAAGTGACAAGTTAGAAAAATACAGTTAATACTTAAATTAAGGTATCTCGCTGCATAGCAGACGGCGGTTAGGACGACACTGACTACTGGCACTATGGCTGACTAAAGGGACCCTCTCTGACTGTATTCAAAACAAACCCGAAATCTGTTCAACACTATTAATGGCACTCGACAATTAAAGCTTCCTAAAAGCAAAAACACACGCAAGAAGAAGTGACAAGTTAGAAAAATACAGTTAATACTTAAATTAAGGTATCTCGCTGCATAGCAGACGGCGGTTAGGACGACACTGACTACTGGCACTATGGCTGACTAAAGGGACCCTCTCTGACTGTATTCAAAACAAACCCGAAATCTATTCAACACTATTAATGGCACTCGACAATTAATGCTTCCTAAAAGCAAAAACACACGCAAGAAGAAGTGACAAGTTAGAAAAATACAGTTAATACTTAAATTAAGGTATCTCGCTGCATAGCAGACGGCGGTTAGGACGACACTGACTACTGGCACAATGGCTGACTAAAGGGTCCCTCTCTGACTGTATTCAAAACAAACCCGAAATCTATTCAACACTATTAATGGCACTCGACAATTAAAGCTTCCTAAAAGCAAAAACACACGCAAGAAGAAGTGACAAGTTAGAAAAATACAGTTAATACTTAAATTAAGGTATCTCGCTGCATAGCAGATTGCGGTTAGGACGACACTGACTACTGGCACAATGGCTGACTAAAGGGACCCTCTCTGACTGTATTCAAAACAAACCCGAAATCTATTGAACACTATTAATGGCACTCGACAATTAAAGCTTCCTAAAAGCAAAAACACACGCAAGAAGAAGTGACAAGTTAGAAAAATACAGTTAATACTTAAATTAAGGTATCTCGCTGCATAGCAGATTGCGGTTAGGACGACACTGACTACTGGCACAATGGCTGACTAAAGGGAACCTCTCTGACTGTATTCAAAACAAACCCGAAATCTATTCAACACTATTAATGGCACTCGACAATTAAAGCTTCCTAAAAGCAAAAACACACGCAAGAAGAAGTGACAAGTTAGAAAAATACAGTTAATACTTAAATTAAGGTATCTCGCTGCATAGCAGACGGCGGTTAGGACGACACTGACTACTGGCACTATGGCTGACTAAAGGGACCCTCTCTGACTGTATTCAAAACAAACCCGAAATCTATTGAACACTATTAATTGCACTCGACAATTAATGCTTCCTAAAAGCAAAAACACACGCAAGAAGAAGTGACAAGTTAGAAAAATACAGTTAATACTTAAATTAAGGTATCTCGCTGCATAGCAGACGGCGGTTAGGACGACACTGACTACTGGCACAATGGCTGACTAAAGGGACCCACTCTGACTGTATCCAAAACAAACCCGAAATCTATTGAACACTATTAATGGCACTCGACAATTAAAGCTTCCTAAAAGCAAAAACACACGCAAGAAGAAGTGACAAGTTAGAAAAATACAGTTAATACTTAAATTAAGGTATCTCGCTGCATAGCAGATTGCGGTTAGGACGACACTGACTACTGGCACAATGGCTGACTAAAGGGACCCTCTCTGACTGTATTCAAAACAAACCCGAAATCTGTTCAACACTATTAATGGCACTCGACAATTAAAGCTTCCTAAAAGCAAAAACACACGCAAGAAGAAGTGACAAGTTAGAAAAATACAGTTAATACTTAAATTAAGGTATCTCGCTGCATAGCAGACGGCGGTTAGGACGACACTGACTACTGGCACTATGGCTGACTAAAGGGACCCTCTCTGTCTGTATTCAAAACAAACCCGAAATCTATTGAACACTATTAATTGCACTCGAAAATTAATGCTTCCTAAAAGCAAAAACACACGCAAGAAGAAGTGACAAGTTAGAAAAATACAGTTAATACTTAAATTAAGGTATCTCGCTGCATAGCAGACGGCGGTTAGGACGACACTGACTACTGGCACTATGGCTGACTAAAGGGACCCTCTCTGACTGTATTCAAAACAAACCCGAAATCTATTGAACACTATTAATGGCACTCGACAATTAAAGCTTCCTAAAAGCAAAAACACACGCAAGAAGAAGTGACAAGTTAGAAAAATACAGTTAATACTTAAATTAAGGTATCTCGCTGCATAGCAGACGGCGGTTAGGACGACACTGACTACTGGCACAATGGCTGACTAAAGGGACCCTCTCTGACTGTATTCAAAACAAACCCGAAATCTATTGAACACTATTAATAGCACTCGACAATTAAAGCTTCCTAAAAGCAAAAACACACGCAAGAAGAAGTGACAAGTTAGAAAAATACAGTTAATACTTAAATTAAGGTATCTCGCTGCATAGCAGACGGCGGTTAGGACGACACTGACTACTGGCACAATGGCTGACTAAAGGGACCCTCTCTGACTGTATTCAAAACAAACCCGAAATCTATTCAACACTATTAATGGCACTCGACAATTAAAGCTTCCTAAAAGCAAAAACACACGCAAGAAGAAGTGACAAGTTAGAAAAATACAGTTAATACTTAAATTAAGGTATCTCGCTGCATAGCAGACGGCGGTTAGGACGACACTGACTACTGGCACAATGGCTGACTAAAGGGACCCTCTCTGACTGTATTCAAAACAAACCCGAAATCTATTGAACACTATTAATGGCACTCGACAATTAATGCTTCCTAAAAGCAAAAACACACGCAAGAAGAAGTGACAAGTTAGAAAAATACAGTTAATACTTAAATTAAGGTATCTCGCTGCATAGCAGACGGCGGTTAGGACGACACTGACTACTGGCACAATGGCTGACTAAAGGGACCCTCTCTGACTGTATTCAAAACAAACCCGAAATCTATTGAACACTATTAATGGCACTCGACAATTAAAGCTTCCTAAAAGCAAAAACACACGCAAGAAGAAGTGACAAGTTAGAAAAATACAGTTAATACTTAAATTAAAATATCTCGCTGCATAGCAGACGGCGGTTAGGACGACACTGACTACTGGCACTATGGCTGACTAAAGGGACCCTCTCTGACTGTATTCAAAACAAACCCGAAATCTATTGAACACTATTAATGGCACTCGACAATTAAAGCTTCCTAAAAGCAAAAACACACACAAGAAGAAGTGACAAGTTAGAAAAATACAGTTAATACTTAAATTAAGGAAGCTCGCTGCACAGCAGACGGCGGTTAGGACGACACGGACTACTGGCACTTTGGCTGACTAAAGGGACCCTCTCTGACTGTATTCAAAACAAACCCGAAATCTATTGAACACTATTAATTGCACTCGACAATTAATGCTTCCTAAAAGCAAAAACACACAGAAGAAGAAGTGACAAGTTAGAAAAATACAGTTAATACTTAAATTAAGGTATCTCGCTGCATAGCAGACGGCGGTTAGGACGACACTGACTACTGGCACTATAACTGACTAAAGGGACCCTCTCTGACTGTATTCAAAACAAACCGGAAATCTATTGAACACTATTAATAGCACTCGACAATTAAAGCTTCCTAAAAGCAAAAACACACGCAAGAAGAAGTGACAAGTTAGAAAAATACAGTTAATACTTAAATTAAGGTATCTCGCTGCATAGCAGACGGCGGTTAGGACGACACTGACTACTGGCACAATGGCTGACTAATGGGACCCTCTCTGACTGTATTCAAAACAAACCCGAAATCTATTCAACACTATTAATGGCACTCGACAATTAAAGCTTCCTAAAAGCAAAAACACACGCAAGAAGAAGTGACAAGTTAGAAAAATACAGTTAATACTTAAATTAAGGTATCTCGCTGCATAGCAGACGGCGGTTAGGACGACACTGACTACTGGCACAATGGCTGACTAAAGGGACCCTCTCTGACTGTATTCAAAACAAACCCGAAATCTATTGAACACTATTAATGGCACTCGACAATTAAAGCTTCCTAAAAGCAAAAACACACGCAAGAAGAAGTGACAAGTTAGAAAAATACAGTTAATACTTAAATTAAGGTATCTCGCTGCATAGCAGACGGCGGTTAGGACGACACTGACTACTGGCACAATGGCTGACTAAAGGGACCCTCTCTGACTGTATTCAAAACAAACCCGAAATCTATTCAACACTATTAATGGCACTCGACAATTAATGCTTCCTAAAAGCAAAAACACACGCAAGAAGAAGTGACAAGTTAGAAAAATACAGTTAATACTTAAATTAAGGTATCTCGCTGCATAGCAGACGGCGGTTAGGACGACACTGACTACTGGCACTATGGCTGACTAAAGGGACCCTCTCTGACTGTATTCAAAACAAACCCGAAATCTATTGAACACTATTAATGGCACTCGACAATTAAAGCTTCCTAAAAGCAAAAACACACGCAAGAAGAAGTGACAAGTTAGAAAAATACAGTTAATACTTAAATTAAGGTATCTCGCTGCATAGCAGACGGCGGTTAGGACGACACTGACTACTGGCACAATGGCTGACTAAAGGGACCCTCTCTGACTGTATTCAAAACAAACCCGAAATCTATTGAACACTATTAATAGCACTCGACAATTAAAGCTTCCTAAAAGCAAAAACACACGCAAGAAGAAGTGACAAGTTAGAAAAATACAGTTAATACTTAAATTAAGGTATCTCGCTGCATAGCAGACGGCGGTTAGGACGACACTGACTACTGGCACAATGGCTGACTAAAGGGACCCTCTCTGACTGTATTCAAAACAATCCCGAAATCTATTCAACACTATTAATGGCACTCGACAATTAATGCTTCCTAAAAGCAAAAACACACGCAAGAAGAAGTGACAAGTTAGAAAAATACAGTTAATACTTAAATTAAGGTATCTCGCTGCATAGCAGACGGCGGTTAGGACGACACTGACTACTGGCACTATGGCTGACTAAAGGGACCCTCTCTGACTCTATTCAAAACAAACCCGAAATCTATTGAACACTATTAATGGCACTCGACAATTAAAGCTTCCTAAAAGCAAAAACACACGCAAGAAGAAGTGACAAGTTAGAAAAATACAGTTAATACTTAAATTAAGGTATCTCGCTGCATAGCAGACGGCGGTTAGGACGACACTGACTACTGGCACAATGGCTGACTAAAGGGACCCTCTCTGACTGTATTCAAAACAATCCCGAAATCTATTCAACACTATTAATGGCACTCGACAATTAATGCTTCCTAAAAGCAAAAACACACGCAAGAAGAAGTGACAAGTTAGAAAAATACAGTTAATACTTAAATTAAGGTATCTCGCTGCATAGCAGACGGCGGTTAGGACGACACTGACTACTGGCACTATGGCTGACTAAAGGGACCCTCTCTGACTCTATTCAAAACAAACCCGAAATCTATTGAACACTATTAATGGCACTCGACAATTAAAGCTTCCTAAAAGCAAAAACACACGCAAGAAGAAGTGACAAGTTAGAAAAATACAGTTAATACTTAAATTAAGGTATCTCGCTGCATAGCAGACGGCGGTTAGGACGACACTGACTACTGGCACAATGGCTGACTAAAGGGACCCTCTCTGACTGTATTCAAAACAAACCCGAAATCTATTCAACACTATTAATGGCACTCGACAATTAAAGCTTCCTAAAAGCAAAAACACACGCAAGAAGAAGTGACAAGTTAGAAAAATACAGTTAATACTTAAATTAAGGTATCTCGCTGCATAGCAGACGGCGGTTAGGACGACACTGACTACTGGCACTATGGCTGACTAAAGGGACCCTCTCTGACTGTATTCAAAACAAACCCGAAATCTATTGAACACTATTAATAGCACTCGACAATTAGAGCTTCCTAAAAGCAAAAACACACGCAAGAAGAAGTGACAAGTTAGAAAAATACAGTTAATACTTAAATTAAGGTATCTCGCTGCATAGCAGACGGCGGTTAGGACGACACTGACTACTGGCACTATGGCTGACTAAAGGGACCCTCTCTGACTGTATTCAAAACAAACCCGAAATCTATTGAACACTATTAATGGCACTCGACAATTAAAGCTTCCTAAAAGCAAAAACACACACAAGAAGAAGTGACCATTTAGAAAAATACAGTTAATACTTAAATTAAGGAAGCTCGCTGCACAGCAGACGGCGGTTAGGACGACACTGACTACTGGCACTTTGGCTGACTAAAGGGACCCTCTCTGACTGTATTCAAAACAAACCCGAAATCTATTGAACACTATTAATGGCACTCGACAATTAAAGCTTCCTAAAAGCAAAAACACACACAAGAAGAAGTGACCATTTAGAAAAATACAGTTAATACTTAAATTAAGGAAGCTCGCTGCACAGCAGACGGCGGTTAGGACGACACGGACTACTGGCACTTTGGCTGACTAAAGGGACCCTCTCTGACTGTATTCAAAACAAACCCGAAATCTATTGAACACTATTAATGGCACTCGACAATTAAAGCTTCCTAAAAGCAAAAACACACGCAAGAAGAAGTGACAAGTTAGAAAAATACAGTTAATACTTAAATTAAGGAAGCTCGCTGCACAGCAGACGGCGGTTAGGACGACACTGACTACTGGCACTTTGGCTGACTAAAGGGACCCTCTCTGACTGTATTCAAAACAAACCCGAAATCTATTGAACACTATTAATTGCACTCGACAATTAATGCTTCCTAAAAGCAAAAACTCACAGAAGAAGAAGTGACAAGTTAGAAAAATACAGTTAATACTTAAATTAAGGTATCTCGCTGCATAGCAGACGGCGGTTAGGACGACACTGACTACTGGCACTATAACTGACTAAAGGGACCCTCTCTGACTGTATTCAAAACAAACCCGAAATCTATTGAACACTATTGATAGCACTCGACAATTAAAGCTTCCTAAAAGCAAAAACACACGCAAGAAGAAGTGACAAGTTAGAAAAATACAGTTAATACTTAAATTAAGGTATCTCGCTGCATAGCAGACGGCGGTTAGGACGACACTGACTACTGGCACAATGGCTGACTAAAGGGACCCTCTCTGACTGTATTCAAAACAAACCCGAAATCTATTGAACACTATTAATGGCACTCGACAATTAAAGCTTCCTAAAAGCAAAAACACACGCAAGAAGAAGTGACAAGTTAGACAAATACAGTTAACACATAAATTAAGGTATCTCGCTGCATAGCAGACGGCGGTTAGGACGACACTGACTACTGGCACAATGGCTGACTAAAGGGACCCTCTCTGACTGTATTCAAAACAAACCCGAAATCTATTGAACACTATTAATGGCACTCGACAATTAAAGCTTCCTAAAAGCAAAAACACACGCAAGAAGAAGTGACAAGTTAGAAAAATACAGTTAATACTTAAATTAAGGTATCTCGCTGCATAGCAGACGGCGGTTAGGACGACACTGACTACTGGCACAATGGCTGACTAAAGGGACCCTCTCTGACTGTATTCAAAACAAACCCGAAATCTATTGAACACTATTAATGGCACTCGACAATTAAAGCTTCCTAAAAGCAAAAACACACGCAAGAAGAAGTGACAAGTTAGAAAAATACAGTTAATACTTAAATTAAGGTATCTCGCTGCATAGCAGACGGCGGTTAGGACGACACTGACTACTGGCACAATATCTGACTAAAGGGACCCTCTCTGACTGTATTCAAAACAAACCCGAAATCTATTCAACACTATTAATGGCACTCGACAATTAATGCTTCCTAAAAGCAAAAACACACGCAAGAAGAAGTGACAAGTTAGAAAAATACAGTTAATACTTAAATTAAGGTATCTCGCTGCATAGCAGACGGCGGTTAGGACGACACTGACTACTGGCACTATGGCTGACTAAAGGGACCCTCTCTGACTGTATTCAAAACAAACCCGAAATCTATTGAACACTATTAATGGCACTCGACAATTAAAGCTTCCTAAAAGCAAAAACACACACAAGAAGAAGTGACCATTTAGAAAAATACAGTTAATACTTAAATTAAGGAAGCTCGCTGCACAGCAGACGGCGGTTAGGACGACACGGACTACTGGCACTTTGGCTGACTAAAGGGACCCTCTCTGACTGTATTCAAAACAAACCCGAAATCTATTGAACACTATTAATTGCACTCGACAATTAATGCTTCCTAAAAGCAAAAACACACAGAAGAAGAAGTGACAAGTTAGAAAAATACAGTTAATACTTAAATTAAGGTATCTCGCTGCATAGCAGACGGCGGTTAGGACGACACTGACTACTGGCACTATAACTGACTAAAGGGACCCTCTCTGACTGTATTCAAAACAAACCGGAAATCTATTGAACACTATTAATAGCACTCGACAATTAAAGCTTCCTAAAAGCAAAAACACACGCAAGAAGAAGTGACAAGTTAGAAAAATACAGTTAATACTTAAATTAAGGTATCTCGCTGCATAGCAGACGGCGGTTAGGACGACACTGACTACTGGCACAATGGCTGACTAAAGGGACCCTCTCTGACTGTATTCAAAACAAACCCGAAATCTATTGAACACTATTAATGGCACTCGACAATTAAAGCTTCCTAAAAGCAAAAACAGACGCAAGAAGAAGTGACAAGTTAGAAAAATACAGTTAATACTTAAATTAAGGTATCTCGCTGCATAGCAGACGGCGGTTAGGACGACACTGACTACTGGCACAATGGCTGACTAATGGGACCCTCTCTGACTGTATTCAAAACAAACCCGAAATCTATTCAACACTATTAATGGCACTCGACAATTAAAGCTTCCTAAAAGCAAAAACACACGCAAGAAGAAGTGACAAGTTAGAAAAATACAGTTAATACTTAAATTAAGGTATCTCGCTGCATAGCAGACGGCGGTTAGGACGACACTGGCTACTGGCACAATGGCTGACTAAAGGGACCCTCGCTGACTGTATTCAAAACAAACCCGAAATCTATTGAACACTATTAATGGCACTCGACAATTAAAGCTTCCTAAAAGCAAAAACACACGCAAGAAGAAGTGACAAGTTAGAAAAATACAGTTAATACTTAAATTAAGGTATCTCGCTGCATAGCAGACGGCGGTTAGGACGACACTGACTACTGGCACAATGGCTGACTAAAGGGACCCTCTCTGACTGTATTCAAAACAAACCCGAAATCTATTCAACACTATTAATGGCACTCGACAATTAATGCTTCCTAAAAGCAAAAACACACGCAAGAAGAAGTGACAAGTTAGAAAAATACAGTTAATACTTAAATTAAGGTATCTCGCTGCATAGCAGACGGCGGTTAGGACGACACTGACTACTGGCACTATGGCTGACTAAAGGCACCCTCTCTGACTGTATTCAAAACAAACCCGAAATCTATTGAACACTATTAATGGCACTCGACAATTAAAGCTTCCTAAAAGCAAAAACACACGCAAGAAGAAGTGACAAGTTAGAAAAATACAGTTAATACTTAAATTAAGGAAGCTCGCTGCACAGCAGACGGCGGTTAGGACGACACTGACTACTGGCACTTTGGCTGACTAAAGGGACCCTCTCTGACTGTATTCAAAACAAACCCGAAATCTATTGAACACTATTAATTGCACTCGACAATTAAAGCTTCCTAAAAGCAAAAACTAACGCAAGAAGAAGTGACAAGTTAGAAAAATACAGTTAATACTTAAATTAAGGTATCTCGCTGCATAGCAGACGGCGGTTAGGACGACACTGACTACTGGCACTATAACTGACTAAAGGGACCCTCTCTGACTGTATTCAAAACAAACCCGAAATCTATTGAACACTATTGATAGCACTCGACAATTAAAGCTTCCTAAAAGCAAAAACACACGCAAGAAGAAGTGACAAGTTAGAAAAATACAGTTAATACTTAAATTAAGGTATCTCGCTGCATAGCAGACGGCGGTTAGGACGACACTGACTACTGGCACAATGGCTGACTAAAGGGACCCTCTCTGACTGTATTCAAAACAAACCCGAAATCTATTCAACACTATTAATGGCACTCGACAATTAAAGCTTCCTAAAAGCAAAAACACACGCAAGAAGAAGTGACAAGTTAGAAAAATACAGTTAATACTTAAATTAAGGTATCTCGCTGCATAGCAGACGGCGGTTAGGACGACACTGACTACTGGCACTATAAATGACTAAAGGGACCCTCTCTGTCTGTATTCAAAACAAACCCGAAATCTATTGAACACTATTAATAGCACTCGACAATTAAAGCTTCCTAAAAGCAAAAACACACGCAAGAAGAAGTGACAAGTTAGAAAAATACAGTTAATACTTAAATTAAGGTATCTCGCTGCATAGCAGACGGCGGTTAGGACGACACTGACTACTGGCACAATGGCTGACTAAAGGGACCCTCTCTGACTGTATTCAAAACAAACCCGAAATCTATTGAACACTATTAATGGCACTCGACAATTAAAGCTTCCTAAAAGCAAAAACACACGCAAGAAGAAGTGACAAGTTAGAAAAATACAGTTAATACTTAAATTAAGGTATCTCGCTGCATAGCAGACGGCGGTTAGGACGACACTGACTACTGGCACAATGGCTGACTAAAGGGACCCTCTCTGACTGTATTCAAAACAAACCCGAAATCTATTGAACACTATTAATGGCACTCGACAATTAAAGCTTCCTAAAAGCAAAAACACACGCAAGAAGAAGTGACAAGTTAGAAAAATACAGTTAATACTTAAATTAAGGTATCTCGCTGCATAGCAGACGGCGGTTAGGACGACACTGACTACTGGCACTATAACTGACTAAAGGGACCCTCTCTGACTGTATTCAAAACAAACCCGAAATCTATTGAACACTATTAATGGCACTCGACAATTAAAGCTTCCTAAAAGCAAAAACACACGCAAGAAGAAGTGACAAGTTAGAAAAATACAGTTAATACTTAAATTAAGGTATCTCGCTGCATAGCAGACGGCGGTTAGGACGACACTGACTACTGGCACTATAAATGACTAAAGGGACCCTCTCTGACTGTATTCAAAACAAACCCGAAATCTATTGAACACTATTAATAGCACTCGACAATTAAAGCTTCCTAAAAGCAAAAACACACGCAAGAAGAAGTGACAAGTTAGAAAAATACAGTTAATACTTAAATTAAGGTATCTCGCTGCATAGCAGACGGCGGTTAGGACGACACTGACTACTGGCACAATGGCTGACTAAAGGGACCCTCTCTGACTGTATTCAAAACAAACCCGAAATCTATTGAACACTATTAATGGCACTCGACAATTAAAGCTTCCTAAAAGCAAAAACACACGCAAGAAGAAGTGACAAGTTAGAAAAATACAGTTAATACTTAAATTAAGGTATCTCGCTGCATAGCAGACGGCGGTTAGGACGACACTGACTACTGGCACAATGGCTGACTAAAGGGACCCTCTCTGACTGTATTCAAAACAAACCCGAAATCTATTGAACACTATTAATAGCACTCGACAATTAAAGCTTCCTAAAAGCAAAAACACACGCAAGAAGAAGTGACAAGTTAGAAAAATACAGTTAATACTTAAATTAAGGTATCTCGCTGCATAGCAGACGGCGGTTAGGACGACACTGACTACTGGCACTATAACTGACTAAAGGGACCCTCTCTGACTGTATTCAAAACAAACCCGAAATCTATTGAACACTATTAATAGCACTCGACAATTAAAGCTTCCTAAAAGCAAAAACACACGCAAGAAGAAGTGACAAGTTAGAAAAATACAGTTAATACTTAAATTAAGGTATCTCGCTGCATAGCAGACGGCGGTTAGGACGACTCTGACTACTGGCACAATGGCTGACTAAAGGGACCCTCTCTGACTGTATTCAAAACAAACCCGAAATCTATTGAACACTATTAATGGCACTCGACAATTAAAGCTTCCTAAAAGCAAAAACACACGCAAGAAGAAGTGACAAGTTAGAAAAATACAGTTAATACTTAAATTAAGGTATCTCGCTGCATAGCAGACGGCGGTTAGGACGACACTGACTACTGGCACAATGGCTGACTAAAGGGACCCTCTCTGACTGTATTCAAAACAAACCCGAAATCTATTGAACACTATTAATAGCACTCGACAATTAAAGCTTCCTAAAAGCAAAAACACACGCAAGAAGAAGTGACAAGTTAGAAAAATACAGTTAATACTTAAATTAAGGTATCTCGCTGCATAGCAGACGGCGGTTAGGACGACACTGACTACTGGCACTATGGCTGACTAAAGGGACCCTCTCTGACTCTATTCAAAACAAACCCGAAATCTATTGAACACTATTAATGGCACTCGACAATTAAAGCTTCCTAAAAGCAAAAACACACGCAAGAAGAAGTGACAAGTTAGAAAAATACAGTTAATACTTAAATTAAGGTATCTCGCTGCATAGCAGACGGCGGTTAGGACGACACTGACTACTGGCACAATGGCTGACTAAAGGGACCCTCTCTGACTGTATTCAAAACAAACCCGAAATCTATTCAACACTATTAATGGCACTCGACAATTAAAGCTTCCTAAAAGCAAAAACACACGCAAGAAGAAGTGACAAGTTAGAAAAATACAGTTAATACTTAAATTAAGGTATCTCGCTGCATAGCAGACGGCGGTTAGGACGACACTGACTACTGGCACTATGGCTGACTAAAGGGACCCTCTCTGACTGTATTCAAAACAAACCCGAAATCTATTGAACACTATTAATAGCACTCGACAATTAGAGCTTCCTAAAAGCAAAAACACACGCAAGAAGAAGTGACAAGTTAGAAAAATACAGTTAATACTTAAATTAAGGTATCTCGCTGCATAGCAGATTGCGGTTAGGACGACACTGACTCCTGGCACTATGGCTGACTAAAGGTACCCTCTCTGACTGTATTCAAAACAAACCCGAAATCTATTGAACACTATTAATTGCACTCGACAATTAATGCTTCCTAAAAGCAAAAACACACGGAAGAAGAAGTGACAAGTTAGAAAAATACAGTTAATACTTAAATTAAGGTATCTCGCTGAATAGCAGACGGCGGTTAGGACGACACTGACTACTGGCACAATGGCTGACTAAAGGGACCCTCTCTGACTGTATTCAAAACAAACCCGAAATCTATTCAACACTATTAATGGCACTCGACAATTAAAGCTTCCTAAAAGCAAAAACTAACGCAAGAAGAAGTGACAAGTTAGAAAAATACAGTTAATACTTAAATTAAGGTATCTCGCTGCATAGCAGACGGCGGTTAGGACGACACTGACTACTGGCACTATGGCTGACTAAAGGGACCCTCTCTGACTGTATTCAAAACAAACCCGAAATCTATTGAACACTATTAATGGCACTCGACAATTAAAGCTTCCTAAAAGCAAAAACACACGCAAGAAGAAGTGACAAGTTAGAAAAATACAGTTAATACTTAAATTAAGGTATCTCGCTGCATAGCAGACGGCGGTTAGGACGACACTGACTACTGGCACTATGGCTGACTAAAGGGACCCTCTCTGACTGTATTCAAAACAAACCCGAAATCTATTGAACACTATTAATGGCACTCGACAATTAATGCTTCCTAAAAGCAAAAACACACGCAAGAAGAAGTGACAAGTTAGAAAAATACAGTTAATACTTAAATTAAGGTATCTCGCTGCATAGCAGACGGCGGTTAGGACGACACTGACTACTGGCACTATGGCTGACTAAAGGGACCCTCTCTGACTGTATTCAAAACAAACCCGAAATCTATTCAACACTATTAATGGCACTCGACATTTAAAGCTTCCTAAAAGCAAAAACACACGCAAGAAGAAGTGACAAGTTAGAAAAATACAGTTAATACTTAAATTAAGGTATCTCGCTGCATAGCAGACGGCGGTTAGGACGACACTGACTACTGGCACAATGGCTGACTAAAGGGACCCTCTCTGACTGTATTCAAAACAAACCCGAAATCTATTGAACACTATTAATGGCACTCGACAATTAAAGCTTCCTAAAAGCAAAAACACACGCAAGAAGAAGTGACAAGTTAAAAAAATACAGTTAATACTTAAATTAAGGTATCTCGCTGCATAGCAGACGGCGGTTAGGACGACACTGACTACTGGCACTATGGCTGACTAAAGGGACCCTCTCTGACTGTATTCAAAACAAACCCGAAATCTATTGAACACTATTAATGGCACTCGACAATTAAAGCTTCCTAAAAGCAAAAACACACGCAAGAAGAAGTGACAAGTTAGAAAAATACAGTTAATACTTAAATTAAGGTATCTCGCTGCATAGCAGACGGCGGTTAGGACGACACTGACTACTGGCACAATGGCTGACTAAAGGGACCCTCTCTGAATGTATTCAAAACAAACCCGAAATCTATTGAACACTATTAATGGCACTCGACAATTAAAGCTTCCTAAAAGCAAAAACACACGCAAGAAGAAGTGACAAGTTAGAAAAATACAGTTAACACATAAATTAAGGTATCTCGCTGCATAGCAGACGGCGGTTAGGACGACACTGACTACTGGCACTCTGGCTGACTAAAGGGAGCCTCTCTGACTGTATTCAAAACAAACCCGAAATCTATTGAACACTATTAATGGCACTCGACAATTAAAGCTTCCTAAAAGCAAAAACACACGCAAGAAGAAGTGACAAGTTAGAAAAATACAGTTAACACATAAATTAAGGTATCTCGCTGCATAGCAGACGGCGGTTAGGACGACACTGACTACTGGCACAATGGCTGACTAAAGGGACCCTCTCTGACTGTATTCAAAACAAACCCGAAATCTATTCAACACTATTAATGGCACTCGACAATTAAAGCTACCTAAAAGCAAAAACACACGCAAGAAGAAGTGACAAGTTAGAAAAATACAGTTAATACTTAAATTAAGGTATCTCGCTGCATAGCAGACGGCGGTTAGGACGACACTGACTACTGGCGCAATGGCTGACTAAAGGGACCCTCTCTGACTGTATTCAAAACAAACCCGAAATCTATTCAACACTATTAATAGCACTCGACAATTAAAGCTTCCTAAAAGCAAAAACACACGCAAGAAGAAGTGACAAGTTAGAAAAATACAGTTAATACTTAAATTAAGGTATCTCGCTGCATAGCAGACGGCGGTTAGGACGACACTGACTACTGGCACTATGGTTGACTAAAGGGACCCTCTCTGATTGTATTCAAAACAAACCCGAAATCTATTGAACACTATTAATGGCACTCGACAATTAAAGCTTCCTAAAAGCAAAAACACACGCAAGAAGAAGTGACAAGTTAGAAAAATACAGTTAACACATAAATTAAGGTATCTCGCTGCATAGCAGACGGCGGTTAGGACGACACTGACTACTGTCACTATGGCTGACTAAAGGGACCCTCTCTGACTGTATTCAAAACAAACCCGAAATCTATTCAACACTATTAATGGCACTCGACAATTAAAGCTTCCTAAAAGCAAAAACACACGCAAGAAGAAGTGACAAGTTAGAAAAATACAGTTAACACATAAATTAAGTTATCTCGCTGCATAGCAGACGGCGGTGAGGACGACACTGACTACTGTCACTATGGCTGACTAAAGGGACCCTCTCTGACTGTATTCAAAACAAACCCGAAATCTATTCAACACTATTAATGGCACTCGACAATTAAAGCTTCCTAAAAGCAAAAACACACGCAAGAAGAAGTGACAAGTTAGAAAAATACAGTTAACACATAAAATAAGTTATCTCGCTGCATAGCAGACGGCGGTTAGGACGACACTGACTACTGTCACTATGGCTGACTAAAGGGACCCTCTCTGACTGTATTCAAAACAAACCCGAAATCTATTCAACACTATTAATGGCACTCGACAATTAAAGCTTCCTAAAAGCAAAAACACACGCAAGAAGAAGTGACAAGTTAGAAAAATACAGTTAATACTTAAATTAAGGTATCTCGCTGCATAGCAGACGGCGGTTAGGACGACACTGACTACTGGCACAATGGCTGACTAAAGGGACCCTCTCTGACTGTATTCAAAACAAACCCGAAATCTATTCAACACTATTAATGGCACTCGACAATTAAAGCTTCCTAAAAGCAAAAACACACGCAAGAAGAAGTGACAAGTTAGAAAAATACAGTTAATACTTAAATTAAGGTATCTCGCTGCATAGCAGACGGCGGTTAGGACGACACTGACTACTGGCACTATGGCTGACTAAAGGGACCCTCTCTGACTGTATTCAAAACAAACCCGAAATCTATTGAACACTATTAATAGCACTCGACAATCAAAGCTTCCTAAAAGCAAAAACACACGCAAGAAGAAGTGACAAGTTAGAAAAATACAGTTAACACATAAATTAAGGTATCTCGCTGCATAGCAGACGGCGGTTAGGACGACACTGACTACTGGCACTATGGCTGACTAAAGGGACCCTCTCTGACTGTATTCAAAACAAACCCGAAATCTATTCAACACTATTAATGGCACTCGACAATTAAAGCTACCTAAAAGCAAAAACACACGCAAGAAGAAGTGACAAGTTAGAAAAATACAGTTAATACTTAAATTAAGGTATCTCGCTGCATAGCAGACGGCGGTTAGGACGACACTGACTACTGGCACTATGGCTGACTAAAGGGACCCTCTCTGACTGTATTCAAAACAAACCCGAAATCTATTGAACACTATTAATGGCACTCGACAATTAAAGCTTCCTAAAAGCAAAAACACACGCAAGAAGAAGTGACAAGTTAGAAAAATACAGTTAACACATAAATTAAGGTATCTCGCTCCATAGCAGACGGCGGTTAGGACGACACTGACTACTGGCACTATGGCTGACTAAAGGGACCCTCTCTGACTGTATTCAAAACAAACCCGAAATCTATTGAACACTATTAATGGCACTCGACAATTAAAGCTTCCTAAAAGCAAAAACACACGCAAGAAGAAGTGACAAGTTAGAAAAATACAGTTAACACATACATTAAGGTATCTCGCTGCATAGGAGACGGCGGTTAGGACGACACTGACTACTGGCACAATGGCTGACTAAAGGGACCCTCTCTGACTGTATTCAAAACAAACCCGAAATCTATTCAACACTATTAATGGCACTCGACAATTAAAGCTTCCCAAAAGCAAAAACACACGCAAGAAGAATTGACAAGTTAGAAAAATACAGTTAAAACTTAAATTAAGGTATCTCGCTGCATAGCAGACGGCGGTTAGGACGACACTGACTACTGGCACTATGGGTGACTAAAGGGACCCTCTCTGTCTGTATTCAAAACAAACCCGAAATCTATTGAACACTATTAATAGCACTCGACAATTAAAGCTTCCTAAAAGCAAAAACACACGCAAGAAGAAGTGACAAGTTAGAAAAATACAGTTAATACTTAAATTAAGGTATCTCGCTGCATAGCAGACGGCGGTTAGGACGACACTGACTACTGGCACTATGGCTGACTAAAGGGACCCTCTCTGACTGTATTCAAAACAAACCCGAAATCTATTGAACACTATTAATTGCACTCGACAATTAATGCTTCCTAAAAGCAAAAACACACGCAAGAAGAAGTGACAAGTTAGAAAAATACAGTTAATACTTAAATTAAGGTATCTCGCTGCACAGCAGACGGCGGTTAGGACGACACTGACTACTGGCACTATTCCTGACTAAAGGGAACCTCTCTGACTGTATTCAAAACAAACCCGAAATCTATTGAACACTATTAATAGCACTCGACAATTAAAGCTTCCTAAAAGCAAAAACACACGCAAGAAGAAGTGACAAGTTAGAAAAATACAGTTAATAGTTAAATTAAGGTATCTCGCTGCACAGCAGACGGCGGTTAGGACGACACTGACTACTGGCACTATGGCTGACTAAAGGGACCCTCTCTGACTGTATTCAAAACAAACCCGAAATCTATTGAACACTATTAATAGCACTCGACAATTAAAGCTTCCTAAAAGCAAAAAGACACGCAAGAAGAAGTGACAAGTTAGAAAAATACAGTTAATACTTAAATTAAGGTAGCTCGCTGCACAGCAGACGGCGGTTAGGACGACACTGACTACTGGCACTATGGCTGACTAAAGGGACCCTCTCTGACTGTATTCAAAACAAACCCGAATTCTATTGAACACTATTAATGGCACTCGACAATTAAAGCTTCCTAAAAGCAAAAACACACGCAAGAAGAAGTGACAAGTTAGAAAAATACAGTTAATACTTAAATTAAGGTATCTCGCTGCACAGCAGACGGCGGTTAGGACGACACTGACTACTGGCACTATGGCTGACTAAAGGGACCCTCTCTAACTGTATTCAAAACAAACCCGAAATCTATTGAACACTATTAATGGCACTCGACAATTAAAGCTTCCTAAAAGCAAAAACACACGCAAGAAGAAGTGACAAGTTAGAAAAATACAGTTAATACTTAAATTAAGGTATCTCGCTGCATAGCAGACGGCGGTTAGGACGACACTGACTACTGGCACTATAACTGACTAAAGGGACCCTCTCTGACTGTATTCAAAACAAACCCGAAATCTATTGAACACTATTAATAGCACTCGACAATTAAAGCTTCCTAAAAGCAAAAACACACGCAAGAAGAAGTGACAAGTTAGAAAAATACAGTTAATACTTAAATTAAGGTATCTCGCTGCACAGCAGACGGCGGTTAGGACGACACTGACTACTGGCACTATGGCTGACTAAAGGGACCCTCTCTAACTGTATTCAAAACAAACCCGAAATCTATTCAACACTATTAATGGCACTCGACAATTAAAGCTTCCTAAAAGCAAAAACTAACGCAAGAAGAAGTGACAAGTTAGAAAAATACAGTTAATACTTAAATTAAGGTATCTCGCTGCATAGCAGACGGCGGTTAGGACGACACTGACTACTGGCACAATGGCTGACTAAAGGGACCCTCTCTGACTGTATTCAAAACAAACCCGAAATCTATTGAACACTATTAATAGCACTCGACAATTAAAGCTTCCTAAAAGCAAAAACACACGCAAGAAGAAGTGACAAGTTAGAAAAATACAGTTAATACTTAAATTAAGGTATCTCGCTGCATAGCAGACGGCGGTTAGGACGACACTGACTACTGGCACTATAACTGACTAAAGGGACCCTCTCTGACTGTATTCAAAACAAACCCGAAATCTATTGAACACTATTAATAGCACTCGACAATTAAAGCTTCCTAAAAGCAAAAACACACGCAAGAAGAAGTGACAAGTTAGAAAAATACAGTTAATACTTAAATTAAGGTATCTCGCTGCATAGCAGACGGCGGTTAGGACGACTCTGACTACTGGCACAATGGCTGACTAAAGGGACCCTCTCTGACTGTATTCAAAACAAACCCGAAATCTATTGAACACTATTAATGGCACTCGACAATTAAAGCTTCCTAAAAGCAAAAACACACGCAAGAAGAAGTGACAAGTTAGAAAAATACAGTTAATACTTAAATTAAGGTATCTCGCTGCATAGCAGACGGCGGTTAGGACGACACTGACTACTGGCACAATGGCTGACTAAAGGGACCCTCTCTGACTGTATTCAAAACAAACCCGAAATCTATTGAACACTATTAATAGCACTCGACAATTAAAGCTTCCTAAAAGCAAAAACACACGCAAGAAGAAGTGACAAGTTAGAAAAATACAGTTAATACTTAAATTAAGGTATCTCGCTGCATAGCAGACGGCGGTTAGGACGACACTGACTACTGGCACAATGGCTGACTAAAGGGACCCTCACACTAGATCGCGTGTTCAATCGCCGAAATCTATTCAACACTATTAATGCACTCGACAATTAATGCTTCCTAAAAGCAAAAACACACGCAAGAAGAAGTGACAAGTTAGAAAAATACAGTTAATACTTAAATTAAGGTATCTCGCTGCATAGCAGACGGCGGTTAGGACGACACTGACTACTGGCACTATGGCTGACTAAAGGGACCCTCTCTGACTCTATTCAAAACAAACCCGAAATCTATTGAACACTATTAATGGCACTCGACAATTAAAGCTTCCTAAAAGCAAAAACACACGCAAGAAGAAGTGACAAGTTAGAAAAATACAGTTAATACTTAAATTAAGGTATCTCGCTGCATAGCAGACGGCGGTTAGGACGACACTGACTACTGGCACAATGGCTGACTAAAGGGACCCTCTCTGACTGTATTCAAAACAAACCCGAAATCTATTCAACACTATTAATGGCACTCGACAATTAAAGCTTCCTAAAAGCAAAAACACACGCAAGAAGAAGTGACAAGTTAGAAAAATACAGTTAATACTTAAATTAAGGTATCTCGCTGCATAGCAGACGGCGGTTAGGACGACACTGACTACTGGCACTATGGCTGACTAAAGGGACCCTCTCTGACTGTATTCAAAACAAACCCGAAATCTATTGAACACTATTAATAGCACTCGACAATTAGAGCTTCCTAAAAGCAAAAACACACGCAAGAAGAAGTGACAAGTTAGAAAAATACAGTTAATACTTAAATTAAGGTATCTCGCTGCATAGCAGATTGCGGTTAGGACGACACTGACTACTGGCACTATGGCTGACTAAAGGTACCCTCTCTGACTGTATTCAAAACAAACCCGAAATCTATTGAACACTATTAATTGCACTCGACAATTAATGCTTCCTAAAAGCAAAAACACACGCAAGAAGAAGTGACAAGTTAGAAAAATACAGTTAATACTTAAATTAAGGTATCTCGCTGCATAGCAGACGGCGGTTAGGACGACACTGACTACTGGCACAATGGCTGACTAAAGGGACCCTCTCTGACTGTATTCAAAACAAACCCGAAATCTATTCAACACTATTAATGGCACTCGACAATTAAAGCTTCCTAAAAGCAAAAACTAACGCAAGAAGAAGTGACAAGTTAGAAAAATACAGTTAATACTTAAATTAAGGTATCTCGCTGCATAGCAGACGGCGGTTAGGACGACACTGACTACTGGCACAATGGCTGACTAAAGGGAACCTCTCTGACTGTATTCAAAACAAACCCGAAATCTATTGAACACTATTAATGGCACTCGACAATTAAAGCTTCCTAAAAGCAAAAACACACGCAAGAAGAAGTGACAAGTTAGAAAAATACAGTTAATACTTAAATTAAGGTATCTCGCTGCATAGCAGACGGCGGTTAGGACGACACTGACTACTGGCACTATGGCTGACTAAAGGGACCCTCTCTGATTGTATTCAAAACAAACCCGAAATCTATTCAACACTATTAATGGCACTCGACAATTAAAGCTTCCTAAAAGCAAAAACACACGCAAGAAGAAGTGACAAGTTAGAAAAATACAGTTAATACTTAAATTAAGGTATCTCGCTGCATAGCAGACGGCGGTTAGGACGACACTGACTACTGGCACTATGGCTGACTAAAGGGACCCTCTCTGACTGTATTCAAAACAAACCCGAAATCTATTGAACACTATTAATGGCACTCGACAATTAAAGCTTCCTAAAAGCAAAAACACACGCAAGAAGAAGTGACAAGTTAGAAAAATACAGTTAATACTTAAATTAAGGTATCTCGCTGCATAGCAGACGGCGGTTAGGACGACACTGACTACTGGCACTATGGCTGACTAAAGGGACCCTCTCTGACTGTATTCAAAACAAACCCGAAATCTATTCAACACTATTAATGGCACTCGACATTTAAAGCTTCCTAAAAGCAAAAACACACGCAAGAAGAAGTGACAAGTTAGAAAAATACAGTTAATACTTAAATTAAGGTATCTCGCTGCATAGCAGACGGCGGTTAGGACGACACTGACTACTGGCACAATGGCTGACTAAAGGGACCCTCTCTGACTGTATTCAAAACAATCCCGAAATCTATTCAACACTATTAATGGCACTCGACAATTAAAGCTTCCTAAAAGCAAAAACACACGCAAGAAGAAGTGACAAGTTAAAAAAATACAGTTAATACTTAAATTAAGGTATCTCGCTGCATAGCAGACGGCGGTTAGGACGACACTGACTACTGGCACTATGGCTGACTAAAGGGACCCTCTCTGACTGTATTCAAAACAAACCCGAAATCTATTCAACACTATTAATGGCACTCGACAATTAAAGCTTCCTAAAAGCAAAAACACACGCAAGAAGAAGTGACAAGTTAGAAAAATACAGTTAATACTTAAATTAAGGTATCTCGCTGCATAGCAGACGGCGGTTAGGACGACACTGACTACTGGCACAATGGCTGACTAAAGGGACCCTCTCTGAATGTATTCAAAACAAACCCGAAATCTATTGAACACTATTAATGGCACTCGACAATTAAAGCTTCCTAAAAGCAAAAACACACGCAAGAAGAAGTGACAAGTTAGAAAAATACAGTTAACACATAAATTAAGGTATCTCGCTGCATAGCAGACGGCGGTTAGGACGACACTGACTACTGGCACTATGGCTGACTAAAGGGAGCCTCTCTGACTGTATTCAAAACAAACCCGAAATCTATTGAACACTATTAATGGCACTCGACAATTAAAGCTTCCTAAAAGCAAAAACACACGCAAGAAGAAGTGACAAGTTAGAAAAATACAGTTAACACATAAATTAAGGTATCTCGCTGCATAGCAGACGGCGGTTAGGACGACACTGACTACTGGCACAATGGCTGACTAAAGGGACCCTCTCTGAATGTATTCAAAACAAACCCGAAATCTATTCAACACTATTAATGGCACTCGACAATTAAAGCTACCTAAAAGCAAAAACACACGCAAGAAGAAGTGACAAGTTAGAAAAATACAGTTAATACTTAAATTAAGGTATCTCGCTGCATAGCAGACGGCGGTTAGGACGACACTGACTACTGGCGCAATGGCTGACTAAAGGGACCCTCTCTGACTGTATTCAAAACAAACCCGAAATCTATTGAACACTATTAATAGCACTCGACAATTAAAGCTTCCTAAAAGCAAAAACACACGCAAGAAGAAGTGACAAGTTAGAAAAATACAGTTAATACTTAAATTAAGGTATCTCGCTGCATAGCAGACGGCGGTTAGGACGACACTGACTACTGGCACTATGGCTGACTAAAGGGACCCTCTCTGATTGTATTCAAAACAAACCCGAAATCTATTGAACACTATTAATGGCACTCGACAATTAAAGCTTCCTAAAAGCAAAAACACACGCAAGAAGAAGTGACAAGTTAGAAAAATACAGTTAACACATAAATTAAGGTATCTCGCTGCATAGCAGACGGCGGTTAGGACGACACTGACTACTGTCACTATGGCTGACTAAAGGGACCCTCTCTGACTGTATTCAAAACAAACCCGAAATCTATTCAACACTATTAATGGCACTCGACAATTAAAGCTTCCTAAAAGCAAAAACACACGCAAGAAGAAGTGACAAGTTAGAAAAATACAGTTAACACATAAATTAAGTTATCTCGCTGCATAGCAGACGGCGGTTAGGACGACACTGACTACTGTCACTATGGCTGACTAAAGGGACCCTCTCTGACTGTATTCAAAACAAACCCGAAATCTATTCAACACTATTAATGGCACTCGACAATTAAAGCTTCCTAAAAGCAAAAACACACGCAAGAAGAAGTGACAAGTTAGAAAAATACAGTTAACACATAAATTAAGTTATCTCGCTGCATAGCAGACGGCGGTTAGGACGACACTGACTACTGGCACAATGGCTGACTAAAGGGACCCTCGCTGACTGTATTCAAAACAAACCCGAAATCTATTCAACACTATTAATGGCACTCGACAATTAAAGCTTCCTAAAAGCAAAAACACACGCAAGAAGAAGTGACAAGTTAGAAAAATACAATTAATACTTAAATTAAGGTATCTCGCTGCATAGCAGACGGCGGTTAGGACGACACTGACTACTGGCACTATGGCTGACTAAAGGGACCCTCTCTGACTGTATTCAAAACAAACCCGAAATCTATTGAACACTATTAATAGCACTCGACAATCAAAGCTTCCTAAAAGCAAAAACACACGCAAGAAGAAGTGACAAGTTAGAAAAATACAGTTAACACATAAATTAAGGTATCTCGCTGCATAGCAGACGGCGGTTAGGACGACACTGGCTACTGGCACTATGGCTGACTAAAGGGACCCTCTCTGACTGTATTCAAAACAAACCCGAAATCTATTCAACACTATTAATGGCACTCGACAATTAAAGCTACCTAAAAGCAAAAACACACGCAAGAAGAAGTGACAAGTTAGAAAAATACAGTTAATACTTAAATTAAGGTATCTCGCTGCATAGCAGACGGCGGTTAGGACGACACTGACTACTGGCACTATGGCTGACTAAAGGGACCCTCTCTGACTGTATTCAAAACAAACCCGAAATCTATTGAACACTATTAATGGCACTCGACAATTAAAGCTTCCTAAAAGCAAAAACACACGCAAGAAGAAGTGACAAGTTAGAAAAATACAGTTAACACATAAATTAAGGTATCTCGCTGCATAGCAGACGGCGGTTAGGACGACACTGACTACTGGCACTATGGCTGACTAAAGGGACCCTCTCTGACTGTATTCAAAACAAACCCGAAATCTATTGAACACTATTAATGGCACTCGACAATTAAAGCTTCCTAAAAGCAAAAACACACGCAAGAAGAAGTGACAAGTTAGAAAAATACAGTTAACACATAAATTAAGGTATCTCGCTGCATAGGAGACGGCGGTTAGGACGACACTGACTACTGGCACAATGGCTGACTATAGGGACCCTCTCTGACTGTATTCAAAACAAACCCGAAATCTATTCAACACTATTAATGGCACTCGACAATTAAAGCTTCCCAAAAGCAAAAACACACGCAAGAAGAATTGACAAGTTAGAAAAATACAGTTAATACTTAAATTAAGGTATCTCGCTGCATAGCAGACGGCGGTTAGGACGACACTGACTACTGGCACTATGGGTGACTAAAGGGACCCTCTCTGTCTGTATTCAAAACAAACCCGAAATCTATTGAACACTATTAATAGCACTCGACAATTAAAGCTTCCTAAAAGCAAAAACACACGCAAGAAGAAGTGACAAGTTAGAAAAATACAGTTAATACTTAAATTAAGGTATCTCGCTGCATAGCAGACGGCGGTTAGGACGACACTGACTACTGGCACTATGGCTGACTAAAGGGACCCTCTCTGACTGTATTCAAAACAAACCCGAAATCTATTGAACACTATTAATTGCACTCGACAATTAATGCTTCCTAAAAGCAAAAACACACGCAAGAAGAAGTGACAAGTTAGAAAAATACAGTTAATACTTAAATTAAGGTATCTCGCTGCACAGCAGACGGCGGTTAGGACGACACTGACTACTGGCACTATTCCTGACTAAAGGGAACCTCTCTGACTGTATTCAAAACAAACCCGAAATCTATTGAACACTATTAATAGCACTCGACAATTAAAGCTTCCTAAAAGCAAAAACACACGCAAGAAGAAGTGACAAGTTAGAAAAATACAGTTAATAGTTAAATTAAGGTATCTCGCTGCACAGCAGACGGCGGTTAGGACGACACTGACTACTGGCACTATGGCTGACTAAAGGGACCCTCTCTGACTGTATTCAAAACAAACCCGAAATCTATTGAACACTATTAATAGCACTCGACAATTAAAGCTTCCTAAAAGCAAAAAGACACGCAAGAAGAAGTGACAAGTTAGAAAAATACAGTTAATACTTAATTTAATGTATCTCGCTGCACAGCAGACGGCGGTTAGGACGACACTGACTACTGGCACTATGGCTGACTAAAGGGACCCTCTCTGACTGTATTCAAAACAAACCCGAAATCTATTGAACACTATTAATAGCACTCGACAATTAAAGCTTCCTAAAAGCAAAAACACACGCAAGAAGAAGTGACAAGTCAGAAAAATACAGTTAATACTTAAATTAAGGTAGCTCGCTGCACAGCAGACGGCGGTTAGGACGACACTGACTACTGGCACTATGGCTGACTAAAGGGACCCTCTCTGACTGTATTCAAAACAAACCCGAAATCTATTGAACACTATTAATAGCACTCGACAATTAAAGCTTCCTAAAAGCAAAAACACACGCAAGAAGAAGTGACAAGTTAGAAAAATACAGTTAATACTTAAATTAAGGTATCTCGCTGCACAGCAGACGGCGGTTAGGACGACACTGACTACTGGCACTATGGCTGACTAAAGGGACCCTCTCTGACTGTATTCAAAACAAACCCGAAATCTATTGAACACTATTAATAGCACTCGACAATTAAAGCTTCCTAAAAGCAAAAACACACGCAAGAAGAAGTGACAAGTTAGAAAAATACAGTTAATACTTAAATTAAGGTAGCTCGCTGCACAGCAGACGGCGGTTAGGACGACACTGACTACTGGCACTATGGCTGACTAAAGGGACCCTCTCTGACTGTATTCAAAACAAACCCGAAATCTATTGAACACTATTAATAGCACTCGACAATTAAAGCTTCCTAAAAGCAAAAACACACGCAAGAAGAAGTGACAAGTTAGAAAAATACAGTTAATACTTAAATTAAGGTAGCTCGCTGCACAGCAGACGGCGGTTAGGACGACACTGACTACTGGCACTATGGCTGACTAAAGGGACCCTCTCTGACTGTATTCAAAACAAACCCGAAATCTATTGAACACTATTAATAGCACTCGACAATTAAAGCTTCCTAAAAGCAAAAACACACGCAAGAAGAAGTGACAAGTTAGAAAAATACAGTTAATACTTAAATTAAGGTAGCTCGCTGCACAGCAGACGGCGGTTAGGACGACACTAACTACTGGCACTATGGCTGACTAAAGGGACCCTCTCTGACTGTATTCAAAACAAACCCGAAATCTATTGAACACTATTAATAGCACTCGACAATTAAAGCTTCCTAAAAGCAAAAACACACGCAAGAAGAAGTGACAAGTTAGAAAAATACAGTTAATACTTAAATTAAGGTAGCTCGCTGCACAGCAGACGGCGGTTAGGACGACACTGACTACTGGCACTATGGCTGACTAAAGGGACCCTCTCTGACTGTATTCAAAACAAACCCGAAATCTATTGAACACTATTAATAGCACTCGACAATTAAAGCTTCCTAAAAGCAAAAACACACGCAAGAAGAAGTGACAAGTTAGAAAAATACAGTTAATACTTAAATTAAGGTAGCTCGCTGCACAGCAGACGGCGGTTAGGACGACACTAACTACTGGGACTATGGCTGACTAAAGGGACCCTCTCTGACTGTATTCAAAACAAACCCGAAATCTATTGAACACTATTAATAGCACTCGACAATTAAAGCTTCCTAAAAGCAAAAACACACGCAAGAAGAAGTGACAAGTTAGAAAAATACAGTTAATACTTAAATTAAGGTAGCTCGCTGCACAGCAGACGGCTGTTAGGACGACACTGACTACTGGCACTATGGCTGACTAAAGGGACCCTCTCTGACTGTATTCAAAATAAACCCGAAATCTATTGAACACTATTAATAGCACTCGACAATTAAAGCTTCCTAAAAGCAAAAACACACGCAAGAAGAAGTGATAAGTTAGAAAAATACAGTTAATACTTAAATTAAGGTAGCTCGCTGCACAGCAGACGTGATGCAGACGGCGGTTAGGACGACACTGACTACTGGCACTATGGCTGACTAAAGGGAACCTCTCTGACTGTATTCAAAACAAACCCGAAATCTATTGAACACTATTAATAGCACTCGACAATTAAAGCTTCCTAAAAGCAAAAACACACGCAAGAAGAAGTGACAAGTTAGAAAAATACAGTTAATACTTAAATTAAGGTAGCTCGCTGCACAGCAGACGGCGGTTAGGACGACACTGACTACTGGCACTATGGCTGACTAAAGGGACCCTCTCTGACTGTATTCAAAACAAACCCGAAATCTATTGAACACTATTAATCGCACTCGACAATTAAAGCTTCCTAAAAGCAAAAACACACGCAAGAAGAAGTGACAAGTTAGAAAAATACAGTTAATACTTAAATTAAGGTAGCTCGCTGCACAGCAGACGGCGGTTAGGACGACACTGACTACTGGCACTATGGCTGACTAAAGGGACCCTCTCTGACTGTATTCAAAACAAACCCGAAATCTATTGAACACTATTAATAGCACTCGACAATTAAAGCTTCCTAAAAGCAAAAACACACGCAAGAAGAAGTGACAAGTTAGAAAAATACAGTTAATACTTAAATTAAGGTAGCTCGCTGCACAGCAGACGGCGGTTAGGACGACACTGACTACTGGCACTATGGCTGACTAAAGGGACCCTCTCTGACTGTATTCAAAACAAACCCGAAATCTATTGAACACTATTAATAGCACTCGACAATTAAAGCTTCCTAAAAGCAAAAACACACGCAAGAAGAAGTGACAAGTTAGAAAAATACAGTTAATACTTAAATTAAGGTATCTCGCTGCACAGCAGACGGCGGTTAGGACGACACTGACTACTGGCACTATGGCTGACTAAAGGGACCCTCTCTGACTGTATTCAAAACAAACCCGAAATCTATTGAACACTATTAATAGCACTCGACAATTAAAGCTTCCTAAAAGCAAAAACACACGCAAGAAGAAGTGACAAGTTAGAAAAATACAGTTAATACTTAAATTAAGGTAGCTCGCTGCACAGCAGACGGCGGTTAGGACGACACTGACTACTGGCACTATGGCTGACTAAAGGGACCCTCTCTGACTGTATTCAAAACAAACCCGAAATCTATTGAACACTATTAATAGCACTCGACAATTAAAGCTTCCTAAAAGCAAAAACACACGCAAGAAGAAGTGACAAGTTAGAAAAATACAGTTAATACTTAAATTAAGGTAGCTCGCTGCACAGCAGACGGCGTGTAGGACGACACTGACTACTGGCACTATGGCTGACTAAAGGGACCCTCTCTGACTGTATTCAAAACAAACCCAAAATCTATTGAATACTATTAATAGCACTCGACAATTAAAGCTTCCTAAAAGCAAAAACACACGCAAGAAGAAGTGACAAGTTAGAAAAATACAGTTAATACTTAAATTAAGGTATCTCGCTGCACAGCAGACGGCGGTTAGGACGACACTGACTACTGGCACTATGGCTGACTAAAGGGACCCTCTCTGACTGTATTCAAAACAAACCCGAAATCTATTGAACACTATTAATAGCAGTCGACAATTAAAGCTTCCTAAAAGCAAAAACACACGCAAGAAGAAGTGACAAGTTAGAAAAATACAGTTAATACTTAAATTAAGGTAGCTCGCTGCACAGCAGACGGCGGTTAGGACGACACTGACTACTGGCACTATGGCTGACTAAAGGGACCCTCTCTGACTGTATTCAAAACAAACCCGAAATCTATTGAACACTATTAATAGCACTCGACAATTAAAGCTTCCTAAAAGCAAAAACACACGCAAGAAGAAGTGACAAGTTAGAAAAATACAGTTAATACTTAAATTAAGGTAGCTCGCTGCACAGCAGACGGCGGTTAGGACGACACTGACTACTGGCACTATGGCTGACTAAAGGGACCCTCTCTGACTGTATTCAAAACAAACCCGAAATCTATTGAACACTATTAATAGCACTCGACAATTAAAGCTTCCTAAAAGCAAAAACACACGCAAGAAGAAGTGACAAGTTAGAAAAATACAGTTAATACTTAAATTAAGGTAGCTCGCTGCACAGCAGACGGCGGTTAGGACGACACTGACTACTGGCACTATGGCTGACTAAAGGGACCCTCTCTGACTGTATTCAAAACAAACCCGAAATCTATTGAACACTATTAATAGCACTCGACAATTAAAGCTTCCTAAAAGCAAAAACACACGCAAGAAGAAGTGACAAGTTAGAAAAATACAGTTAATACTTAAATTAAGGTAGCTCGCTGCACAGCAGACGGCGGTTAGGACGACACTAACTACTGGCACTATGGCTGACTAAAGGGACCCTCTCTGACTGTATTCAAAACAAACCCGAAATCTATTGAACACTATTAATAGCACTCGACAATTAAAGCTTCCTAAAAGCAAAAACACACGCAAGAAGAAGTGACAAGTTAGAAAAATACAGTTAATACTTAAATTAAGGTAGCTCGCTGCACAGCAGACGGCTGTTAGGACGACACTGACTACTGGCACTATGGCTGACTAAAGGGACCCTCTCTGACTGTATTCAAAATAAACCCGAAATCTATTGAACACTATTAATAGCACTCGACAATTAAAGCTTCCTAAAAGCAAAAACACACGCAAGAAGAAGTGATAAGTTAGAAAAATACAGTTAATACTTAAATTAAGGTAGCTCGCTGCACAGCAGACGTGATGCAGACGGCGGTTAGGACGACACTGACTACTGGCACTATGGCTGACTAAAGGGAACCTCTCTGACTGTATTCAAAACAAACCCGAAATCTATTGAACACTATTAATAGCACTCGACAATTAAAGCTTCCTAAAAGCAAAAACACACGCAAGAAGAAGTGACAAGTTAGAAAAATACAGTTAATACTTAAATTAAGGTAGCTCGCTGCACAGCAGACGGCGGTTAGGACGACACTGACTACTGGCACTATGGCTGACTAAAGGGACCCTCTCTGACTGTATTCAAAACAAACCCGAAATCTATTGAACACTATTAATAGCACTCGACAATTAAAGCTTCCTAAAAGCAAAAACACACGCAAGAAGAAGTGACAAGTTAGAAAAATACAGTTAATACTTAAATTAAGGTAGCTCGCTGCACAGCAGACGGCGGTTAGGACGACACTGACTACTGGCACTATGGCTGACTAAAGGGACCCTCTCTGACTGTATTCAAAACAAACCCGAAATCTATTGAACACTATTAATAGCACTCGACAATTAAAGCTTCCTAAAAGCAAAAACACACGCAAGAAGAAGTGACAAGTTAGAAAAATACAGTTAATACTTAAATTAAGGTAGCTCGCTGCACAGCAGACGGCGGTTAGGACGACACTGACTACTGGCACTATGGCTGACTAAAGGGACCCTCTCTGACTGTATTCAAAACAAACCCGAAATCTATTGAACACTATTAATAGCACTCGACAATTAAAGCTTCCTAAAAGCAAAAACACACGCAAGAAGAAGTGACAAGTTAGAAAAATACAGTTAATACTTAAATTAAGGTATCTCGCTGCACAGCAGACGGCGGTTAGGACGACACTGACTACTGGCACTATGGCTGACTAAAGGGACCCTCTCTGACTGTATTCAAAACAAACCCGAAATCTATTGAACACTATTAATAGCACTCGACAATTAAAGCTTCCTAAAAGCAAAAACACACGCAAGAAGAAGTGACAAGTTAGAAAAATACAGTTAATACTTAAATTAAGGTAGCTCGCTGCACAGCAGACGGCGGTTAGGACGACACTGACTACTGGCACTATGGCTGACTAAAGGGACCCTCTCTGACTGTATTCAAAACAAACCCGAAATCTATTGAACACTATTAATAGCACTCGACAATTAAAGCTTCCTAAAAGCAAAAACACACGCAAGAAGAAGTGACAAGTTAGAAAAATACAGTTAATACTTAAATTAAGGTAGCTCGCTGCACAGCAGACGGCGTGTAGGACGACACTGACTACTGGCACTATGGCTGACTAAAGGGACCCTCTCTGACTGTATTCAAAACAAACCCAAAATCTATTGAATACTATTAATAGCACTCGACAATTAAAGCTTCCTAAAAGCAAAAACACACGCAAGAAGAAGTGACAAGTTAGAAAAATACAGTTAATACTTAAATTAAGGTATCTCGCTGCACAGCAGACGGCGGTTAGGACGACACTGACTACTGGCACTATGGCTGACTAAAGGGACCCTCTCTGACTGTATTCAAAACAAACCCGAAATCTATTGAACACTATTAATAGCAGTCGACAATTAAAGCTTCCTAAAAGCAAAAACACACGCAAGAAGAAGTGACAAGTTAGAAAAATACAGTTAATACTTAAATTAAGGTAGCTCGCTGCACAGCAGACGGCGGTTAGGACGACACTGACTACTGGCACTATGGCTGACTAAAGGGACCCTCTCTGACTGTATTCAAAACAAACCCGAAATCTATTGAACACTATTAATAGCACTCGACAATTAAAGCTTCCTAAAAGCAAAAACACACGCAAGAAGAAGTGACAAGTTAGAAAAATACAGTTAATACTTAAATTAAGGTATCTCGCTGCATAGCAGATTGCGGTTAGGACGACACTGACTACTGGCACTATGGCTGACTAAAGGGACCCTCTCTGACTGTATTCAAAACAAACCCGAAATCTATTGAGCACTATTAATTGCACTCGACAATTAATGCTTCCTAAAAGCAAAAACACACGGAAGAAGAAGTGACAAGTTAGAAAAATACAGTTAATATTTAAATTAAGGTAGCTCGCTGCACAGCAGACGGCGGTTAGGACGACACTGTCATCTGCGTGATTACTCTCCTATTCACAATAAAGTGCCTGGCAGAGGGTTCAATGAACCACCTTTATGCTGTCTCTCTACTGTTCCACTCTCGAACGGCACTTTGGAAAAACGAGCCCTTAATTTTTCGCTTGCAATCCCGGATTTTTCTTATTTTGTTGTAACGTTCATTTCTCCCTATGCAGGTGTGTGCCAACAGAAGGTTATCGCGCCCTTAGGAGAAAACTGGTTATTGAAATTTCACGAGAAGATCTCGTCGCAACGAAAAACGACTTTGTTTTAGTGATTGCCACTTTAATTCACCTATCATGTCTGTAACACTTTATCCCCTATTTCGTGATAATACAAAACGAGCTGCCATTCATTGTACTTTATCGATGTCATCCGCCAACAAGCAATAGTGTTAAAATTTGATAAAATAACGAATATACATCTACATATATACTCCTCTAGCCACCAAGCAGTGTGTGGCGGAGGTCACTATTAGCGCCAAAGCCATATTTCCCCCCTCTGTTCTACTCGCGGATCGCGCGAGGGAAATACGATTGTCTGAACGCCTCAGTACGAGCTCTAATTTCCCTTATCTTTGAGTGGTGATCATTGTGCGGTTTTAAAGTTGGTGGTACTAATATATGCTATACATCCTCGGCGAAGATCGATTTTCGGAATTTAGTGAGCAGCCCCTTCCGTTTAGCGCTTCGTCTATCTGCAAGTGTACCCCACTTCAAATTTTCTGTTAGATTCGTAACGCTCTCGCGATGGCTAAATGTACCAGTCACGAATCTTGCCGCTCTTCTTTGGACATTCTCAATCTCTTGAATAAGACCCAAGTGGTAAGGGTCCCATACAGAAAAACAATACTCTAATACTGGACGAACTACCGTATTGTAAGCAATTTCTTTTGTTGAAGGACTGCATAGCTTCAGGATTCTACCAATAAACCGCAATCTAGAGTTCACCTTGCTTGTTACTTGTGTAATCTGATCATTCCATTTGAGATCATTTCGAATAGTCACACCCAGATACTTCACTGATGTTACCGTTTCCAAAGACTGGTCATTTATTTTGTGCGTACTACATTAATGGGGATTTCCATCTTGCTATACGCAGTAGGTTACACGTACTAATATTGAGAGATAACAGCCAGTCATTACACCACGCATTTATTTTCTGTAGACTACACCATCATCCGCAAACAGTCTAATGCTGCTGTCAATACCATCAACCAGATGGTTTATGTAAATCGTAAAAAGCAGTGGACCTATTACGCTGCCCTGGAGCACACCTGAAGTTACGCTCGTTTCTGTTCAAAGGCTCTGAGCACTATGGGACTTAACATCTTAGGTCATCAGTCCCCTAGAACTTAGAACTACTTAAACCTAACTAACCTAAGGACATCACATAACACCCAACCATCACGAGGCAGAGAATATCCCTGACCCCGCCGGGAATCGAACCCGGGAACCCGGGCGTGGGAAGCGAGAACGCTACCGCACGACCACGAGATGCGGGCTCGTTTCTGTAGAAGTCGTCCCATGCTGGGCGAACTGCTGCTCTCTGTCTGTTAGAAAACTTTCTATCCAACCGCATACGCCATCGGATAGACCGAAAGCGCGCGTTTTTTGGAGCGACAGTGCGGAACTGAACCGAACGCCTTTCGAAAGTCGAGAAATGTGGCATCAACCTGGGAGCCGGTATCTAGACCCTGTTGTACATCATGCACAAAGAGGGCCAGCTGTGACTATCTAGAGCCTTTTGTACATCATGCACGAAGAGGGCCAGCTGTGTCCCGCATGACCGAGTGTTGGTTTCTGCAGATGAGCTTCTCAGAGTCTAGGAAGGTCATTATGTCTGAACATAAAATATGTTCCATAATTCTACAACAAATAGATGTCAGTGAAATTGGCCGGTAATTACGTGCATCCGATTTTCTACCCTTTTTATAGATTGCTATGACCTGGGCCTTCTTCCAGCCCAGTGCAACATGCCGCTGTTCAAATGATCTCTGATAGATGAGGAATAAATTATACGTGATCATCGCTAATGCACCATAATGGATAAATTCTACGTGATCGTCATTAGTGCACCATTACTCAAGAATTGTGTCACTAGGTACCAACTCAACCAGCGCCTGGGATCCGTTCGACTAGCAGTCACAGGAGAACAACGCGTCACGTCGTCGAAATTTTCTGCATGTACGACGCTGATATCGGGCGGGACATCCACATTTCAATTCCTTATAACTTCTAAATAACGTATGGTGTCGGAACAGCATGTAACACTGACCATTGTTTTTAAATCCTTTGTAAGCTAGGCAAAATACCCCTCTCTGGTCTTTCCTGTATTCACTTGCGTTGTCAGTTTTGCGGAAGCAAATAAACTACTAGATGCCAAAAGCAGTAAGCGCTGTTGGTTCAAATACTAACTCTAGACGCTCTTGTGTCAACTTTCTTACAGACTAAAAAGAATAATTTTATAAGCTCCTTTTTGTAGGGTAAATATCTATTCAAAGAGAAATAAACGTGGTATCTCGCTCTAGAGCAAGAGAGCAATGATCATACGGACGTTTTGGGCTGTGAATACAGATTAGTTAAGGTTGACATATTGTGCATAGTTGCAAAGCTGATGACTTGATAGTCAAGTTGCAAAATGATGAGAAACCTGTGCCGTTATCTACTCTGTCGGTGGCTGCAGTATAACCATAGTGGTACTTCATATTCAGTGGATGTAATCACAGACCATATGCTTTGACTTGAATGTACTGTTAAAATTTTGACTTCCCTTTGAAGTTCCAGGTAGCGTCGCAGATCGACCACAAAATAGAAAGCAGACATTATTTACTATCAGCAAATAACTGGAGCCACAATACAGGGTGCTTCGAATGTGTATATCTATCAAAGCATGAGATATCAAAGTATGAAACTTTGGATTCATATTTAAGGATCTCTCAAGTTTCTATTACAGATATTCAATATGTCGTCCACCAGCGACACGAATAATATCTCAGCTATACTCGAATTTCTCCCATACTTGGGTAAGAATATCCATCATTACTGAAGTTACGGCAGTTGATACATAAGCATTTTCCTTAATGAAACCCCCACAGGAAGAAGTCACAGGGCATCAAATCCGGTGACTGTGGACGCCAGATGGGAAGTGCTATAACACGGTTGTTTAAGGACTTATCCAACGACTCGATAGAGTTTAATTTACATGTTCACGCAATTGGTGACTCCAGTGAGGAGGTACCCCATGTTGCTAAAAAATGAAGTTGTCTGTGTTTTGTAATATAGCAAGATACTGCTGACCGATGACCGTATTTCCATCAGAGAGGAATGGGCCGTAGACAGGTGAGTGGGATAACACACGGAACACAATGACTTCGGGTGAATCCCGTAAATCTTCCGTATGTGCATGCAGATTCCGTAGGCCCCAAATTCGTATATTGTGTTTCTTTACTTTCAACTACGATAGAGAGTCGCTTCACCAGTGAACACGATGCGTTGTGCAAAAGTTTTATCATTGTCAGTACCATTCTGAAGTTCGTCAGGAAACAACACACCTTAACGTTAGCCGTCATAACGTAAAACCTGTAACAGCTGTAACTTTTGAGGCTTCATAAGCAACCGACGTCTCGAAACACGGAAACGGCACGACGAGTTTATTTTGTAGGACGATGCTAGAAAGCGGTTTGAATTCGTGCGACACTTTCGTCGCAAACACGAGGGTGGCCGGGACCCTTTCCTGTATACACATCATGAGTCCAACAGACTGTTCATACCGACTGTGAATCTTCCATCCATTCAGTGGTTCAGTTTGGTACCTCAACCTGTTTGCAACGTAATCACGCAAACTCGAAAACACAAAATGATACCTGCTGCGGAGAAGCCTTTTTGTGACATGTGACAGCAACAAAAAAAGAAAGAAAAGGGGGGAAACAACCGACATCTAGCGACGATGAATATAAAGTGACAATGTGTTCGTTCCTCCAACATTCGAGCCGTGGTGAAGCGATCGATAGTTTTGACAACATAATATCTTTTAATATGTACATGAACTATTAGAAAAGTACGGTCCGAGTTCTCCCTAAATAGTAACCACCGTAAAACACAAAAAAGATTTTGTTTGATACCTCCTAGTTACTACGTAGTCGCTGCTACAACTGAGACAGCTGTCGTAGCGCTGTACGATGTCACAGAAGGCAGCCGGCTCTTTTCCACCAATCCTGTACGCTGGTCCACAACTAGTTGTCTGTGGCACAGTGCTGCCTCCATAGCTAGTCGTTCATGTGGGCAGAGATGAAACTCATTGAAAGCCAATTGTGGGCTGCACTGAGGGTGATCAACACGTCCCATCGAAAACGCTGCAGGAGTGTCATCATTTCCATGCAGATTGCGGTCGAGAATTGTCATGGCGAAGGAAACGAATGACAGTTACAGGTATGTTACGTGGGCTGCATGACACCAGACGAACTCTCTCACTAGCCCGTCATACTTAGCGGGGGACACTATTTTCTAGGCGTCTTTACGTGCTCACTGTGCGTCCCGAACTGAAAAGAGTGACGAGACGCGATCGACGGGCATGTTAGAGACACTGCACAACACGTCTGCGCAAAGCTTCGTCGGATTGTCACTGTTGTTTCCATTTCTGGCCCAATCAGACCTTATTTTCGGAATAGACCTCGTACATTCTTTTCGAAACACCATGTAGAACGAAAATTTCGTTACCTTGTATAATGAATTTGATCAATTACGTCTACCGTTACCACGACAACCGGGAAGCTCTCACCGTCTGGGTTTCACGCGCTGCTCCCACTTTTGTCATTTATGTAGCACTTCTCTGTTCCAGACAGCGGCGAGGACATTCCTGCTTTGTGTTCCGCCCACGCACAGCGGGCGGCCGTTATTGAAATGGACGGCGTGGAACGGCGGGCGCCCAGGTCAGTAGTGGGTGAGGGTGTGGTGTGGTGTGGTGTGGGTGTTAACGACTCCCGCGGGGGCGCTTCACACACGACGCCCCTCTGGCCTGCTGTTACGACGTCGTTGCCGATGCGCAGACTCCATTCTCAAATGTAACGAGTGCATCGTATCTGGCGAAGAAGAAATCTTATAGATGTCAATAGCACTTCAGAATGTACCTTTTGCAGCGCGGATGCTACCGATTTGGAGCCTCGCTTTTTAGCCAGAATTTTATGGACACCTCTCGTTCTCAACACTTAAAACACACACACACACACGCACGCAAACATTTCTACTACCCTTTACCTGAGCACAAAATTTTGCCAGAATGCATTAGAAATTCGCTGGGTCAATTATTCTTGTAGATCATCAGCCAGCTTAGGCGCCTACTGGAGACGAGCATTACTGTGTGGAGCCGGAGCTGATGAGGAACCTGGTTCCTCGATTTTATCACATCCAGTCCAGGAGTTCCAAAAAGCCGGCCAGTGTGACTCAGCGGTTCTAGGCGCTTCAGTCTGGAACCGCGCGACCGCTACGGTCGCAGGTTCGAATCCTGCCTCGGGCATGGATGTGTGTGATGTCCTTAGGGTAGTTAGTTCTAGGGGACTGATGACCTCAGACGTCAAGTCCCATAGTGCTCAGAGCCATTTGAACCATATAGCCAGTTCCAAAAACGCATGAATCCCTCCATCAGCTCGTACTACTATGTCGAGGTCGAGTAGCGGAAAACCGAAGAGCAACCAACTTTTCCTCCTTGCTTTAACCCACCAGTGTACTATGGAATATAGTGGGTGATCAGTATAAATTTGAAAACTGAATAAATCATGAAATAAACACACATGCTTGGAATGACATGGGGTTTTATTAGAACCAAAAAAATACAAAGGTTCAAAAAATGTCCGACAGATGGCGCTTCATCTGATCGGAATTGCAATAATCAGCATAACAAAGTAAGACGAAGCAAAGATGATGTTCTTTACAGGAAACGCTCAGTATGTCCGCCATCATTCCTCAACAATAGCTGTAGTCGAGGAATAGTGTTGTGAACAGCACTGTGAAGCATGTCCGGAGTTATAGTGAGGCATCGGCGTCGGATGTTGTCTTTCAGCATCCCTAGTGATGACGGTCGATCATGATACACTTGCGACTTCAGGTAACCCCAAAGCCAATAAGCGCACGGACCGAGGTCTGGGGACATGGGAGGCCAAGCATGACGAAAGTGGCGGCTGAGCACACGATCATCACCAAACGACGGGCCCAAGAGATCTTTCACGCGTCTAGCAATATGGGGTGGTTCTGATAAAACCCCATGTCATTCCTAGCATGTGTATTAATTTTTACCTCTCTATCTAATTATTCCGTGGTTTATTAAGATTTCAAAATTATACTGAGTTTTTGATTACCCGGTACTTGATTCGCTGGTTTACATTACTGTCAAATATGTTTATAAAATGTCATCCGCAGTGTTGTCTCTTTTACTCTGCTAAATTTAAAATAATATTGCACTTCTATGGCAGCCATAATGGATTACGGCTCCAACCCAGGGAAGAATATACACTGCATTTTGTCACGTGGCAGCACCTGAAATAATGCCATGATATATAGTTGTCTGTGAAAAGTCGACTGATTTAGCTTATGAAGATGTAATTCGTCAATTTGGTATCGTTATCCATCTCAACGTGAAGTGCTTCCTGCTTAGAAGTGTGTACTATACAGCCGCCTGCACCAGGAAAAGAGAATATCTGTATCACTAAACTGCTAACTCGGAACACAATCCCAGTTGCAGGATGCCTATCTAACATCTTCCAGGAGCGACAAATACTTCGTTTTCAGTATTCTATACACTTATTGAGCGGATTAAAAATTGTGATAATCTGTTTTTTAAGAGCTATAATTTTATGTTCATGGATTAACATAGTACGGAAGGTATTAGAGTCAGAAGACAATGGCTACGGTTACCCTTGACGCTGCATCACATACAGGAGCGCCTGCAATGGTGTACTCAACTACGAACCTGGGAGCATGAATGGCAAAACGTCGTTTTCTCGGATGAATCCGGGTTCTGTTTACAGCATCATGATGGTCGCATCCGTGTTTGGCGACATCACGGTGAACGCACATTCATCATCGCCGTACTGGCGTATCACCCGGCGTGATGGTATGGGGTGCCATTGGTTACACGTCTCGGTCACCTCTTGTTCGCATTTACGGCACTTTGAACAGTGGACGTTACATTTCAGATGTGTTACGACCAGTGGCTCTACCCTTCATTCGATCCCTGCGAAACCTTCAATTTCAGCAGGATAATGCACGACCGAATGTTGCAGGTCCTATACGGGCCTTTCTGGATAGAGAAAATGTTCGATTGCTGCCCTGGCTAGTACATTCTCCAGATCTCTCACCAATTGAAAACGTCTGGTCAATGGTGACCGAGCAATTGGCTCGTCACAATACGCCAGTCGCTACTCTTGATGAACTGTGGTATCGTGTTGAAGCTGTATGGGGAGTTGTACCTGTACACGCCATCCAAGCTCTGTTTGACTCAATGCCCAGGCGTATCAAGGCCGTTATTACGGTGAGAGGTGTTTGCTCAGGGTATTGTTTTCTCAGGATCCATGCACCCAAATTGCGTGAAAATGTATTCACATGTCAGTTCTAGTATAATATATTTGTGCAATGAATACCCAATTATCATGTGCAGTTTTTCTTCGTGTAGCAATTTTAATGGCCAGCAGTGTAGACGTTTAGAGCTGTTTCATACAGTGAAGTTTGATTTTTAAAGAAGCAACGATAACCAGTCACGCAAGTGCTGCTTTCCGAAAATTTGTATAAAATGTTGCAATATGATACAGTCAAGTACAGCAAAACATTATTTTTGATCAGCCTGTTATGAGAAAAATCAAGGGTTTAAAGATCAAATAAGCATTTCCAATAACGTCTTGAAGACGTTGAAGATGACGGGCGTCCTGCACGCTCCAACGTACCATCAGCAGATGAAATCCTGGGAAACGTGAAAGCGAAGATCATGAACGTTCGCAGAACCTTAATGGATAAATAGCTCATGGTGCTGGTATATCTCCTGGCTTCTGCCAGTATGGGTATGAAACGCGTGACATCAAATTTGTCCCCAAATTGTTGAATTTCGAACAAGAGCAGCAGCGATTGCAAAATCCTCGCTAGACGAATTCATCAGCGATTTAGAGCTACTGAAACATGTATGGTATACGCATCACGTGTTTACAGATATGGCTTCGGAATTAATACTTAATTGTTCCAATGGAAGCTTTCTGGATCACCAACACTGAAGATATCTGGAAGAGTGCGGTCAAATATGAAGATTATGCTCATTGAATTCTTAGATTATCAATACATAGTGCACCACGACCTCTTGCCAAAAGATCGTAAGATCAATAAAGAGTGCTAATAACAAGTTCAACACCGTTTGCGTGAAGCAATCTGGAAGAATCACAATTTGGGGCAAAACACTCATTGACTTTGCATCTGTCCCTGTGAGACACGGTCCTTACCGGGGTGGGGATGTTTCCGCGCCTGAGTGATACAGATAGCTGTATTCGCAGCGGAGGGTGTTTGTGGAGACGCCACACGATCGGTTCTTGGACGGAAAACTCTGCTTCTCAGTGACTGCAGGGAAACAAATTGGATAACTTACTTATCAGGCCTTGTAAAAAATCAGCCAACGTAGTATAGCTGGTACTGCGAACGACTGCAGAGGAAACTACAGCACTAACTTTTCCCGAGGACATGCAGCTTTTATGTGTGGGTAAATGATGATGCCATCTTCTTCGGTAAAATACTCCAGAGTTAAAGTAATCCGCCTTTCGGATTTCCGGCTGGGACTACTCAGCAGAATGTCATCAGGACAGATAAAACTGGTATTCTACAGCTGGGTGAATGGAATGTTAGATCCTTTAATCGAGTTAGAAAGTTTCAAAAGAAACGATGAAAGACATAGTGGGAATTAGTGAAGTGCGTTGACAGGATGAACAGGACATCTGGTCATCTACTTACTAAAGAAGATAAAAATGGGCTTGACATATTTCTAAGAGACAGTCTCCACTACTTTCAATCAGACTGTTAACGTAGACGAGATCTGGTTCAAATTCAAAGAAATAGTATCGACCCTAACTGAGATGTATACTGAAGCGCCAAAGAAACTGGTATAGGCACGCGTATTCAAATACAGATATATGTTAACAGGTAGATTACAGTGCCGCGATCGGCAACGCCTCTATAACACAACAAGTGTTTGAGGCAGTTGTTAGATCGGTTAGTGCTGGTACAATGGCAAATTATCAAGATTTAAGTGCGTTTGAACGTGGTGTTATAGTCGGCGCACGAGCGATGGGACACAGCATCTCCGATGTAGCGATGAATTGGCGATTTTTCTATACGACAATTCACGAGTGTACCGTGAATATCAGATCCGGTAAAACATCAAATCTCCGACATCGATGCTGATAGATAAAGATCGTTCAAGAACGGGACGAACGAAGACTGATGAGGATCGTTCACTGTAACAGAAGTACAGCCCTTCCGCAGATTTCTGCAGATTTAGATGCTGTACCATCGACAAGTTCCAGCGTTCGAACAATTTAACGAAGCATCATCGACATGGGATTTAGGAGCCGAAGGACCACTCATGTACACTTGATCACTGCATGACACAAACCGTTACGCTTCACCTGGGCGCGTCAGCACTGACATTGGACTGTTGTTGACTGGAAACATGTTGCCTGATCGGATGAGTCTCGTTTCAAATTGTATCGCGAGGATGGACTTGTGGGGGTATGGAAACAACGTCTTGAATCCATGGATCCTGCAAATCAGCACGGGACTGTTCAAGCTGGTGGAGGCTTTGTAATGGTGCGGGGCATGAACGGTTGGAGTGATATGGCACCTCTGCTACGTCTAGATACGACTCTGGCCGATCATCTGCATCCATTCATGTGCATTGTGCATTTCGACGGACGTGGGCAATTCCAGCAGGACAATGCGAGACCCCACACGTCCCAAATTGCTACAGAGTGGCTCCAGGAAGACTCTTCTGAGTTTAAACACCTCCGCTGGCCACCAAACTCTCCAGACATGAACATTATTTAATATATCTGGGATGTCTTCTAGCGTGCTGTTCAGAAGAGATCTCCACCTCCTCTTAGTCTTACGGATTTAGTTACAGCGCTGCAGGATTCACAATGTCAATTCCCTGCTGCACTACTTCAGTTGAGTCCATGCGACGTCGTGTTGCGGCACTTCTGCGTGCTCGCAAGGGTCCTACACGATATTAAGCAGGTGTACCAGTTTCTTTGGCTCTTCAACTGATATATAAAATAAATTAACAAGAGGCGGTACTTATTCCCCATCACACACAAAACAGCTCAGAAAACTGTTGCAGCCGGCCAGTGTGGCCGAGTGGTTCTAGGCGCTTCAGTGTGGAACCGTGCGACCGTTACGGTCGCAGGTTCGAATCCTGCCTCGGGCATGGATGTGTCTGATGTCATTAGTTTAGTTGGGTTTAAGTAGTTCCAAGTTATAGGGGACTGATGACCTCAGAAGTTAAGTCCCATAGTGCTCAGAGCCATTTGAACCATTTTGAAATCTGTTGCAAAAAAAAAACGAAAAGATCATGCCAAATTTAAAACAACGCAAAGCCCACAAGATTGGCGAAATTTTAGATAACCTGCATGACGTAATAAGTACCATCACTGTGCGATAACGATGGTGATGTTACTGATGACAGTGCCACTAAAGCAGAGTAACTACATATAGTTTCCCGAAATTCCTTCAGCGAAGAAGGTGAGGCATATATTCCAGAACTGGCATCAAGACCAATTGGAGACATGAGAAACTTAAAAGAAGGTATCCTCGATGTAGCGAAGCAGCTTAAATCACTGAGAAAGGCAAGGCCTCCGGTCCAGATTGTATACCAGTGACTTATTAAGTCGTCAGATGATGAAACCAATAGCAAAGTGATTTAGACATCTATATGGTGGAAAAAGTGGCAATTGACTCTGAATTTTGAAAAGTTTTATGTCACCCACGTGAGTACTTAAAGGTATCCGCGACATTTCGGCTACGCGATAAATCATACAAATCTAAAAGCTGCGAATTCGAGAAAACACTTAGGGATTACAATTACGAATGATATAAACTGGAAAAAGCACACAGGCGATGTTCTGGTGAAATCATACCAAATACTGTAATTTATTGCCAGAACACTAAGGAAAAGAAAGATCGTTAATAAATAGACTGCTTACACTATGCTTGTCCGCCCTCTTCTGCAGCATTCATGCGTGGTGTTCGATCCACATTAGATAAGATTGACGATTGACTTTTTCTATGAATATATTTTGCTGGCGCCAGCCTACATAGAGGGAAATGATCATCATAATTAAATAAGAGAAATCATAGTTCGCACGGCAAAATTTAAGTACCCGTTTTCCGCACGCTTTTCGAGAATGGAACTGTAGAGCAATAGCGAGAAGGTGGTTCGATGAACCCTCTGCGAGGCACTTAATTGTGAACTGCAGAGTAATCATGTAGATGTAAATGTAGAGGATATGATTACAGATACAAAATCAAATATGGACGAAAAAGGAGTCGGTCAGAAACTTGGGAAGAAAATACACTCCTGGAAATGGAAAAAAGAACACATTGACACCGGTGTGTCAGACCCACCATACTTGCTCCGGACACTGCGAGAGGGCTGTACAAGCAATGATCACACGCACGGCACAGCGGACACACCAGGAACCGTGGTGTTGGCCGTCGAATGGCGCTAGCTGCGCAGCATTTGTGCACCGCCGCAGCCAGTGTCAGCCAGTGTGCCGTGGCATACGGAGCTCCATCGCAGTCTTTAACACTGGTAGCATGCCGCGACAGCGTGGACGTGAACCGTATGTGCAGTTGACGGACTTTGAGCGAGGGCATATAGTGGGCATGCGGGAGGCCGGGTGGACGTACCGCCGAATTGCTCAACACGTGGGGCGTGAGGTCTCCACAGTACATCGATGTTGTCGCCAGTACATCGATGTTGTCGCCAGCGGTCGGCGGAAGGTGCACGTGCCCGTCGACCTGGGACCGGACCGCAGCAACGCACGGATGCACGCCAAGACCGTAGGATCCTACGCAGTGCCGTAGGGGACCGCACCGCCACTTCCCAGCAAATTAGGGACACTGTTGCTCCTGGGGTATCGGCGAGGACCATTCGCAACCATCTCCATGAAGCTGGGCTACGGTCCCGCACACCGTTAGGCCGTCTTCCGCTCACGCCCCAACATCGTGCAGCCCGCCTCCAGTGGTGTCGCGACAGGCGTGAATGGAGGGACGAATGGAGACGTGTCGTCTTCAGCGATGAGAGTCGCTTCTGCCTTGGTGCCAATGATGGTCGTATGCGTGTTTGGCGCCGTGCAGGTGAGCGCCACAATCAGGACTGCATACGACCGAGGCAAAAAGCGCCAACACCCGGCATCATGGTGTGGGGAGCGATCTCCTACACTGGCCGTACATCTCTGGTGATCGTAGAGGGGACACTGAATAGTGCACGGTACATCCAAACCGTCATCGAACCCATCGTTCTACCATTCCTAGACCGGCAAGGGAAGTTGCTGTTCCAACAGGACAATGCACGTCCGCATGTATCCCGTGCCACCCAACGTGCTCTAGAAGGTGTAAGTCAACTACCCTGGCCAGCATGATCTCCGGATCTGTCCCCCATTGAGCGTGTTTGGGACTGGATGAAGCGTCGTCTCACGCGGTGTGCACGTCCAGCACGAACGCTGGTCCAACTGAGGCGCCAGGTGGAAATGGCATGGCAAGCCGTTCCACAGGACTACATCCAGCATTTCTACGATCGTCTCCATGGGAGAATAGCAGCCTGCATTGCTGCGAAAGGTGGATATACACTGTACTAGTGCCGACATTGTGCATGCTCTGTTGCCTGTGTCTATGTGCCTGTGGTTCTGTCAGTGTGATCATGTGATGTATCTGACCCCAGGAATGTGTCAATAAAGTTTCCCCTTCCTGGGACAATGAATTCACGGTGTTCTTATTTCAATTTCCAGGAGTGTATGAATGCGGGTAAGCTGCTGTGAACATCGTAGTGAATGTATTACCGTAGCCAGGATGGACACGAAACCATCACCGATCACAGTTGTACAAGTTCAATGCCAAATATTTCCTTGTATAACTAAGAGGTTGAAAGAATGCATGATGAGATCAAAGAAATTATTCAGCGTAAAACTTAATTGTACTGGGGGTCTGGAATAAGATAGTAACAAAAACACGGGAAGGAAAAATAGTCGGAGAATTTGGATTGGTAGAAAGGAATGAAAGATAAATCCACCTAGTAGACTTTTGGTCAGGGCATAATTATCTCATAGCTAACACTCGGTATGGGATTCATGAAAAAGGTTTTTACTCGTGGTACAGACTTGATTATGTAGTGGTATGAGATTGATTTTGGAACCAGATTCTGAACTGTAACACGTTCCCATGGGCAGATGTGGATTCTGAAAGAATTTATAGGTTATTAGCTGTATATTAAAACCGAAGAAATTGCAGAAAGGTGGGGAATTACGGAAATGGAACTATGATAAGTTGAAAGATTAAGAACACGTTCAGTTTCAAAGAGAGCACTAGGCAACGACTGACTGAAAAAGGAAAAGAAAAACAGTAGAAGATGAATGGGTAGATTTGAGAGATGAAACAGTGAAGAAAGTGGAGGATCACATAGGCGAAAAGATGGAGCCCAGTAGAAATCGTTGGTTTTCACTGAAGGTACTGAATTTAGTTGCTTAACAAAAGTATAGCAAATGAAGCAGCAGAAACACAGACGTTTAAGGAAAGACATTGATAGTGTAAGGTAACATACTGACGGGGCAAAACGCCGGAACTTAAAGACGGTAGCAGATGTTCATTCACGCCTTTTTATGACAGTCAGAGAGGGCTTGGCAGGTCTTGGCTAGACTCAGGGGTGCGCGAGGTGTTTAATAGCTGAGGTCGCGACCACTTTAGGCTGGCCGGATACTGTTCGGAGAATGAGCAAGGAGGTAGCGAGGCTTCAGTCGTCGCTGCTGTGGCCTACACAGCATGCCACAAATATTTGGATTCCGTGGCTGGCATTGGAGGGAAGGGAATGTGGAAACCAGGAAGCTACACATGAACGTTGCTACTGGAATTACCAATTTAAATAGTAACTCAGTCTGTTCTATGGGAGAGGGCCTTAAGATAATAATATCGATAATTTGAAAGATGAATAAAAATGGACTTGAATAGTAAAACTGGGGATATAAGCGATAAACTGTTGGATTTAAATGTAAATGTTTGGTAAGATAGAGTTTAAATTGACGTGCAGAGCGAAAGCATTTGAAGCTGAATGAAGGGGAGACTGATTCAGGCAAGTAGAGATGAGAAAATGGATGCTAGGCAGCGTCTTATAGAGGTGAACGACAAGATCGAGGCTCACAGTGATGAAATTAAATCTGTTCTGAGACGTGAACTGCAGCTGACAATTTAAGAAACGAAATGGAATATGTAGTCACTGTAACGAATGATGAGTTAACCGAACTTCAGCGCAGAATAGTTATTTAGAATGAAGCAATATTTCTGAAAATGTGGGATTGTCTGTGATGCAGGTTCCCAATACCGAAACATTTTCGGGAGAGAGCAAGTGTAATGCTGTAGACTCCCTTGCTGCTTGTAAACATTGTTTTGTGGAGAGCATCAACCATTAAGCTAAGATTAAGTCTGCGAAATGATTTATGGAGGGATCTTTTCAGACCTTTGTGAATCAAAATTATGACCAGTTTTGTACTTGTGAATTCTTTGAGCAAGTGCTACAAATAGATACTAGTATCGGGAAAACTAAATAAAAGCAACCTGCAAAATTAATTTCTTAATGGATTCGTAAATCTATATGCTCAGGAAGATTTACAATGAGGGTATTACACCAACAAGTGTTCAGAATGTTGGTTCATCTTATTAAGCCACTGTGTTATTAATTGAGATATCCACTCCAAACAGGAGGTTATCTGAGCCGTTACAAAGGAAGTTGATACACTGTCCCGCTTGTTCTGTTCAAAATTTCATTTATTTTGTCGAAAAAATGGATCAGGCAATGTCCCATTCACCCAACTAGGTGAGTAATACTCAAGGTAATAAGCAGAGAAATTATCAGGATAGCAAATTGTAGAAGAAATAATCCGAATAATAATGGAAAGAGGAATCAGGATGAAAAATGGAAACAAGATAATGAGCAAAACGGAGACCAAAGAATTAATGGGAATACAATTACAGGAATGAGGACGACAAAGATTGTCAAAACTAACAGACGTAACAGCAGGGAAATTGGTATCTGTTCCAACTCGAGTACATTTTGGGACAATGAATTATGAGGGAAAAAGGATCAGAGATGGAATATTATTAGGCATAATAACAACATGGGATTTTTCATAACAAATAATAGAGGTGTAGAACTAAGAAAGTAAGAATTAGCATAATGGGTTCAATCTTGGGAAAAAGTAATTTATAGGGATGTGGATTTCGGCAGAATGATAGGAGAAAATTAAATGAGTGAATTACTTATAGAAAAGTCTATTCAGGTCAGAAATTAGTATTGGAGTTACATTTGGTGAAGAAGGTAATAGTATTGTAAAGAACGTTATATGGGTTTGGTAGCTTTGGTAGCTTCTGAGAATTCAGAACCTAAATCACTTATGGTGTCAGTGGGAGTTAATACGTACTGTAATCAGATGAGTGAGAGTATGAATGACAACATTAATAATACTGATGTAAGTGAGGCAATATCTACTGCAGCTGAAGTTGATGTGTGCTGTGCGCAGGCAGAAGAGCATGTGTCTGGTGTTTTTGTTGATGGAGATGTACAAGGAAGCACATGCTCTAGTAATGAGGTTGGAGATGGTTGTATGCACGCAGTAGGGACGGTATCTGATCTTTCTGTGGGTGGAAATGTGGAAGGAGGTGCATGTTGCAGTAATGAGGTTCAGGTTAATTGTGTGCTCGCTGTGTAGCCTTTGGTAGATGATGTGTGTAAAGAGGTGGTACACTCACATTTATTTGTTAATGATGACCAACATAAGGTTGCTGATAACGATTAAAGCAAGGAACGTTGGCATAATAAGAGGAAAAGTGATTTTGATGAGAGTGATTGGATATCTTGGGCTAAATTCTTTCAGGAGTCCTTGAAGATTGGTAGATACATAAATTTGATTATGCTAAGTAGACAAGGGGCTTAAGTGAGAAGATACCGAATGTACCGATGCTTTTAACGAAATATATCTTGGGGATGAATATTTTAATATTGGGAATAATAGTTCTGCATCATGGAGAATGATTGCGTGGGTAATACTGATGAGATAGATTCCTAAGTACTGTTAGTGAGCAACATATAGTTGTGGATAAAAATGAATGAAGCAATGATTGGGTAGAAAAGTATGTGCATAATTATGGGATCAGTGACTCGATGGAAGTTCCATCAGCTGTTAATATGACAAATTTAAATTTAAGCTTTGATGAGGATAATTAGCTAGGCTGGTCTACCGTGGGGTTACAGTGGGGATAATTAATCCTGTTGCGAGGCTTTTTTTATTATTTATTTATTTTTCCGTGGGACCAAATTAGGGAGGTCTCCATGGTCATGGAACGAGTCAATACATGAAATTATAACACGATAGTAGAAACAGATAAAGTGAAATATAAGAAACATATTCAGACGACAAGTCGTAAGTTTAAATAAAGAAAATCAACAATGCAGCACTGGAATTTGCTTAATTTTTCAGCTCTTCCAGGAGCTCCTCGACAGAATAGAAGGAGAAAAACATGGGGAAACTCTTAAGTTTAGACTTATAAGTGTTTGGGCTACTGCTAAGGTTTTTGAGTTCTTCTGGTAGCTTTTTATTAGGTAACGGAAAATGAAGCGAGCATGGCTAACGGTGGGACGCAAATCTTCGATGTATAAGAAAGAAATTAATATTTGCTAGACGAAAACATTATGTGCTGCACTGAGATGAATGTGTGAGCGGCAGCATGGGTGATACTGATTTAGGTGCCAGTTGGATGTAGATGGTTGTTATATAATGGGAGTTGGGCTTATAGCCAGTGTTTTCCTGGATGGAAATGTATGCAGAAGCACATGTGCCAATGATTCTTGTGTCGTGCAGAATGCAGCTGTGAATGACAGTTTTGTTGTAGATACTGCGAAGGTTGTACTGGAGACTATTGATGATATGAATCATGATGGAGAAATTGTGGTTCAACAGGTAGTACAAACACCTTCAGCTATAAGATCTGAACTAGATTCGTTGTCACCTATGCGGCGGCAGTCTCTCAAAAGGTCGGGGAAGTGTAAGGGAAAGCACAATATTGTTGCTGACCTAGGACAACGCATGGCTGAACTCCGAGGACCGTTGTTCCATCTGGGGCAAAATGTTGTCAGTGAGATGCTGCCTGTTGTGAATGATAAACTATATGCAAAGTCACCAAGACTCACTTCGAATGTTAAAACAACAGCTGATTCCTCAAACTGGGGTGCTATCAAGCACGGGGTCCCACAGGGTTCGGTCTTAGGTCCTTTACTGTTCTTGATATACATTAATGACTTACCATTCCTCATTGATGAAGATGCAAAGTTAGTTCTTTTTGCTGATGATACAAGTATAGTAATAACATCCAAAAACCAAGAACTAAGTGATGTAATTGTAAATGATGTTTTTCACAAAATTATTAAGTGGTTCTCAGCAAACGGACTCTCTTTAAATTTTGATAAAACACAGTATATACAGTTCCGTACAGTAAATGGCACAACTCCAGTAATAAATATAGAATTTGAACAGAAGTCTGTAGCTAAGGTAGAATTTTCAAAATTTTTAGGTGTGTCCATTGATGAGAGGTTAAACTGGAAGCAACACATTGATGGTCTGCTGAAACGTCTGAGTTCAGCTACGTATGCTATTAGGGTTATTGCAAATTTTGGTGATAAGAATCTCAGTAAATTAGCTTACTATGCCTACTTTCATTCACTGCTTTCGTAAGGCATCATATTCTGGGGTAATTCATCGTTGAGTAGAAAAGAATTCATTGCACAAAAACGTGTAATCAGAATAATTGCTGGAGCCCACCCACGGTCATCCTGCAGACATCTATTTAAGGATCTAGGGATCCTCACAGTAACCTCACAGTATATATATTCCCTTATGAAATTTGTTGATAATAATCCAACCCAATTCAAAAGTAATAGCAGTGTGCATACCTATAACACCAGGAGAAAGGATGATCTTCACTATGCAGGGTTAAATCTGACTTTGGCACAGAAAGGGGTAAATTATGCTGCCACAAAAGTCTTTGGGCACCTACCAAACAGCATCAAAAGCCTGACAGATAGCCAACTAACATTTAAAAATAAATTAAAAGAATTTGTAGATGACAACTCCTTCTACTCATTGGCTGAATTTTTAGATATAAACTAAGTAAAAAAAAACTAACTTAATCATTAGTGTCATGCAATATTTTGTGTAATGTAATTTCTTGTACAGACATCTTTTATTAACCTGACACGTTCCACATCATTACGAAGTGTCGTATTCATGATCTATGGAACAAGTATTAATCTAATCTAATCTAATCTAATCTAATCTAACTACTGCAGGTCAGAGGAAAAGGTAGCACTACACGGAGGATTGAACCCATAATTAATATAAAATTGGAAATAGTAATAGAGACTGCCTTAACGGGTACTGGTAGTACCCGTGGGGTACCTACGGGTTATGTGTCAGCACAGTTTCAGGGAGAAATTTTCAGCGAAACCGTAAGAAAATCTTTGTTGCAAAGAAGAGTTACTAAGAGATGTACCAAAACGGAGTGTTTAGAAAAACGGGAGGGAATGCGAGGAATGCGAGCAATGCGAGATTAGTTAATCCGTTCCATTTGCTTTTAAAAGACAAACTGTTAAGAGATTTTTGTACTATTGTTGTTAGTTTTTCCTCTATGAGTGTTACGAAATGATTCAGCGAAGTAATGTCCATAGATGAGACAAGAGGTTAGTTGGCTGAATTAATAGCAACAGGGAAAGGAAGTGTTAGTGCAAAGCAAATGCTTCAGCATGTGTAAAAGTATCGCAGTAGCAATAAGTATTAAAGAGACGGGACAGTCTTTGTTTTGATTTTTATCTCTGCAGCCTATACGAGTCTAAGGTAGACAACTGCACTCCCACCTGCACTCCCTGTGCGTAAAACTCCGACCGAATGTGTCATCATTAACAGAAAATAATTAAGTACACAGACAAGGAACACTGAGTTTCATGCTGAATTAGAGTAAGGAAAACCTGAATGGAGAGCACACGTATGTGAAAAAGTAAATTATCCGTGAACTTACGCTTTCCCGGCGAACCAACTGTTTTTATACTGTTGTGGGGTGTCCATCCGAGCGCAGACGTTTCCGTAGCACGATATTTCGACAACGTACCTCCCCGCTATCTTCAGTTGGTACCTGTTGAATGAGCGTCTTTGCTACATCTCACCTCCCTAATGCCCTGAGTGACTCCCCCCCCCCCCCCCCCTCACCACTCATAACTTCATTGTCTGTCGCAGCACGAACTCTGGTCCCTTGTTACTGCTGTGCCCAGCATCGCGCGAGGGAGTCGCTTTCGGCTGACGCTGTGATTTCCGTAGGCCGGATGCTGTATCCCAAGCTATTCCGAGAGTGAACCAGAACCATATGGTGATCTATGACGCGCTATCCCTCTGCACCAGATAGCCACTTGCTGGTTTCCTCATATCGATCAGGGAGAAATTCAACCCGACAGTGACCAACCTCTTCGAATTTGTCCTCACATCAAGATTATTTCTCTGTAATGGTGACTAAGATGGACAAAAGAATACTGTTGCCATGGGCTGCCCTCGGTCACTGGTTGTGGCAAACTTGTTCATGGAGGATGTAACAGCTCTTTAGAGAGTGGTTATACAGAAACGTGTATTAGATTAAATTCTGTAATACATAATGACATAAAAGTAGATGGTTGAAATAGAGTAACGCAAAGTAGTACAAAGGGAATCCGAGGAAGACATAACAGTGCTGAGTTTTGTTTTGAATGTAATGTATAAACCAATACGCAGCATTGTTAGCTCTCTTGAGTTTTTGTTTTCAGCGGTGGCGAGTGTGTTCGCAGTTCTTCCGTGGTAGTCGGAATTTTGGGATTAGAAGCCTAATTAAATTGCATTCTTAGAAATGGATTAGACATTGGAGTGATGGAGAATATATTATTTTGGGATCAATTCAGAGACGGAGTCAGTCAGAATCGGTTGGGTGTACGAACACTGATATTCAAGTGAATGGTGATTTTACATATTAAACGAAACGCTACGATCGTATACATACGACACTGAAGAGATTTATTGACAATACGGAAACTTTTATGTTCCATTAGGACTTTATTCGCTGTATGCGAGCTATTAAAGAGAATTCGGACCGAAAATAGTTTGAATCTTATCACACTAGTATTTTTGCCCTCGTTCTCAAGGTGATTCCGCTAATAAACGAGAAGTGAAAAACAGTGCACGTTAAAAGACTAAACTAACTATTTTTAGTATCGTTCCCAGAACCGATCGCGGTCCTTTGGTTTGGAGCCGAGTGGAAGGCTTAAACCAGAGGCTCAGACGATTCTGCGGAGAGCTGGGGTGCAAATTTATCGACCTCCACTATCGGGTGGAGAAATGTAGCGATCCCCTGAATAGGTCAGGCGTGCACTACACGCCGGAAGCGGCTACAAGGGTAGCGGAGTACGTGTGGAGTGCACGTGGGGGTTCTTTAGGTTAGAGAATTCCCTCCCTAGGCCCGACAAGACGCCTCCTGAGACGCGGCAAGGTAGGAGTAGGCAAAATGCAGCAGGGAATAACTGTATTAATGTGCTAACAGTAATCTGCAGGAGCGTCTATAGAAAGGTCCCAGAACTGCTTTCATTAATAAACGGTCACAACGCCCATATAGTACTAGGGACACAAAGTTGGCTGAAACCAGACGTATACTGTAATTAAATCCTAAGCTCAGACTGGAATGTACAACGCAGAGACAGGCTGGACAGTGAAGGGGGAGGCGTGTTTATAGCGATAAGAAGTGCAATAGTATGGAAGGAAATTGACGGAGATCCGAAATGTGAAATGATTTGGGTGAAGGTCACGGTTAAAGCAGGCTCAAACATGGTAATTGGATGTCTCTATAGGCCCCCGGGCTCAGTGGCTGTTGTGGCTGAGCACCTGATGAATAATTTGGAAAATATTTCGAGTAGATTTCCCCACCAAGTTATAGTTCTGGGTGGAGATTTTAATTTGCTGGATATAGAGTGGGAGACTCAAACGTTCATAACGGGTGGCAGGGACAATGAATCCAGTGAAATTTTTTAAGTGCTTTATCTGAAAACTATCTTGAGCAGTTAAACAGAGAACCGATTCGTGGCGATAACACATTAGACCTTCTGGTGACAAACAGACCCGAACTATTTGAAACAGTTAATGCAGAACAGGGAATCAGCGATTATAAAGCGGTTACTGCATCAATGATTTCCGCCGTAAATAGAAATATTAAAAAAGGTAGGAAGATTTTTCTGTGTAGCAAAAGTGACAAAAAGCAGACTACAGAGTACCTGACGGCTCAACACAAAAGTTTTGTTTCAAGTACAGATAGTGTTGAGGATCAGTGGACAAAGTTCAAAACCATCGTATAATATGCGTTAGATGAGTATGCGCCAAGCAAGATCGTAAGAGATGGAAAAGAGCCACCGTGGTACAACAACCGAGTTAGAAAACTGCTGCGGAAGCAAAGGGAACTTCATAGCAAACATAAACATAGCCAAAGCCTTGAAGACAAACAAAAATTACGCGAAGCGAAATGTAGTGTGAGGAAGACTATGCGAGAGGTGTTCAATGAATTCGAAAGTAAAGTTCCGTGTACTGACCTGGCAGAAAATCCTAAGAAATTTTGGTCTTACGTCAAAGTGGTAGGTGGATCAAAACGAAATGTCCAGACCCTCTATGACCAAAATAGTACTGAAACAGAGGATGACAGACTAAAGGCCGAAATACTAAATGTCTTCTTCCAAAGCTGTTTCACAGAGGAAGACTGCACTGTAATTCCTTCTCTAGATTGTCGCACAGATGACAAAATGGTAGATATCGAAATAGACGACAGAGGGATAGAGAAACAATTAAAACCGCTCAAAAGAGGAAAGGCCGCTGGACCTGATGGGATACCAGTTCGATTTTACACAGATTACGCGAGGGAACTTGCCTCACTTCTTGCAGCGGTGTACCGTGCGTCTCTAGAAGAGTGAAGCGTTCCAAAGGATTGGAAAAGAGCACAGGTCATCACTGTTTTCAAGAAGGGACGTCGAAAAGATGTGCAGAACTATAGACCTATATCTCTAACGTCAATCAGTTATAGAATTTTGGAACACGTATTATGTTCGAGTATCATGGCTTTTCTGGAGACTAGAAATCTAGTCTGTAGGAAACAGCATGGGTTTCGAAAAAGACGGTCGTGTGAAACCCAGCTCGCGCTATTCGTCCACCAGACTCAGAGGGCCATAGACACGGGTTCCCAGGTAGATGCCGTGTTTCTTGACTTCCGCAATGCATTCGATACAGTTCCCCACAGTTGCTTAATGAACAAAGAGCATATGGACTATCAGACCAGTTGTGTGATTGGATTGAGGAGACCCTAGATAACTGAACGCGGCATGTCATTCTCAATGGAGAGTTTTCCGAAGTAAGTCATTCCAGGTGCGCCGCAGGGGAGTGCTATAGGACCGTTGCTATTCACAATATACATAAATGACCTGGTGGATGACATCGGAAGTTCACTGAGGCTCTTTGGAGATGATGCTGTGGTGTATCGAGAGGTTGTAACAATGGAAAATTGTACTGAAATGCAGGAGGATCTGCAGCGCATTGACGCATGGTGCAGGGAATTGCAACTGAATCTCAATGTAGACAAGTGTAATGTGATGCGAATACATAGAAAGATAGATCCCTTATCATTTAGCTACAAAATAGCAGGTCAGCAACTGTAAGCAGTTAATTCCATAAATTATCTGGGAGTACGCATTAGGAGTGATTTAAAATGGAATGAACATATAAAGTTGATCATCGGTAAAGCAGATGCCAGAATGAGTTTCATTGGAAGAATCCTAAGGAAATGCAATCCGAAAACAAAGGAAGTAGGTTACAATACGCTTGTTCGCCCACTGCTTGAATACTGCTCAGCAGTGTGGGATCCGTAACAAATAGGGTTGATAGAAGAGATAGAGAAGATCCAACGGAGAGCGCTTCGTTACAGGATCATTTAGTAATCGCGAAAGCATTACGGAGTTCATAGATAAACTCCAGTGGAAGACTCTGCAGGAGAGACGCTCAGTAGCTCGGTACGGGCTTTTGTTAAAGTTTCGAGAACATACCTTCACCGAAAAGTCAAGCAGTATATTGCTCCCTCCTACGTATATCTCGCGAAGAAACAATGAGGATAAAATCAGAGAGATTAGAGCCCACACAGAAGCATACCGACAATCCTTCTTTCCACGAACAATAGGAGACTGGAATAGAAAGGGAGAACTGATAGAGGTACTCAGGGTACCCGCCGCCACACACCGTCAGGTGGCTTGCGGAGTATGGATGTAGAGGTAGATGTAGAACTTGTGCTTAACAGACATTGAAAGGATTCGAACTCATAATTAAGATCGTGTCGTGAGATTTGAGAAGCTTAGACAATGTAAGGCCCAGAGCCATATTTATAATTTATCGGACATTAATGGCAAAGGTCAGTTTCATGAGAAATCATGTCTTTGATGGTATGTACACGAAGGAATGTGGTATTGACTGACTGTTATCATACCGAAACAATACAAACTAGGATCAACTCTCCTTTCATTCATCCCCCGGTGCGATCTCTCATTAATTTAAGAACTTAATTGTGTCAATAAAACAGAAATATACGAGACATTCTGAGTGTTGGCTAAATTCCTTAATCAGCTAGTACATAGACAATAATATCTGAGCATTAAAGGTTTATTGAAGGAAGCTGGTTCACGTTTTTACAAACAGATTTAATAGGACTCAATGAATGCATACGGACTGCTAAAGGAACTAAATCAAATTACTCAGGGAAACAAATTAGTAAACATAGACTGGAACTCAATATCGTACTTCAAAGTAATAAAAAAACTCTTTGGATACGTCGTGGTTGAAACCGTGTGAAACATCTGGGGAAAAACGCGATCAATTTTCATCTGTTAGTTCCCACGACTAGATTCATGACCTGATTCAGGGATGTTTTATGCCCGACCCACACGGCATCGAATGGTTCTTAACTAGGCGGGACACTATATAGACGAACTTTTTGAGATCAGCTCCGCTTCCGGGAGGGGGGGGGGAGGGGTGTGGAGGACGGCGAAGAGAGAGATATCTGTGCAGTCGCGACGACGGTGGATGTGCGGGTATAAGGACTTCGAAGAGAAAGTTCTGGAAACAGCTACACTGAAGCGTACATGGTTTCCAAGAAGGTCGATGACCCGTTTTTGATGTGACCGTATGGAAGTGAAAGACTTAAGGGAGCTCCGCCACCATCTGATCTCTTTGCACCCTAGTATTAGATTCACCATGGAAGTGGTAGGGAATGGCGAAATCTTTATCAACCGCAGAACGAACGGCACTATTGGACACAGTTTGTACAGGAAAGCTACCCAAATTGATGTGTATCTCCAAGCTGCCAGTTGCCATCATCCATCACAGCCTGAGGGCGTGCTACGTATACTGGTACACAGGGCAATATCGGACGAAGAAAGCCAACGAAGGGAGCATAACCGCAATAAGCACGTTTTCAAGGAGAACGGACACAACGGGAGATGCGTCCAACTATCCGACGTGCTTTCAGGCAGAAAGTAAAAGACCAGCAGACAGAAAACTACGAGGAGGTGAAGACAATGGTGTATCTGCCCTACGCCCGCAAACTGTGGTCCTGGCGCGACGTAACATTAAATGCATTTTCTGTCCAGCTCCCAAAACGCGAGCCGAATTGCGAATAGTGAAAGATGACTTGGGGCTCCATAACCAGGTGTTTGCCGTATTCCGTGAAAATGCCGTAAGCTTTGTGTCGGGGAGACTGTACAGACAACTGAAGAAAGATGCAAGGAACACAGAAGACACACCGAACTCAAGCAACCAACAAAATCTGCTGTTGCAGAACACTGCATGGCTGCAGGGGATTACATGAAGGAAGACAAAATGGAAGTGCTAAGATAGACCTCGTAGTTTTGGGAGTGTGTTTTGAAGGAAGCTATTGGAATACGTGTGACTGACGGGCCAGTCAACAGATATACTGCGTTCGCTTTCTGCAAAGCTTGGGACCCAGCACTCAGCCAACGAAAATCACAGCGTCCGCGACGAGCGACTTCCTCGCCCGACAGTGGCCACACGAGTACTGAGGAGCCAGAGTTTGCGCGCAGCATCCGGCGGCACCCCTTCCCACCGCCACCCCCCTCATTCCATCCCACACTTCTCCCTTCAGAATATGAAGGAGGCGGGAGTTACCAAGACGCTCATCAGCCATCAGCTGAAGATGATCGTTAGGTATGTTGCCGAAATATCGTTTTACGGAAACGAGTACGCCCGTGTAGACACCCGGCAACAGTACGAACAATGTAAAATATCTTTGCAAGTTATTTTCAGAGGTACTGACAAATTGTGATCCGGTGGACCAGATCCACCAGGCAAGGGAGGCCTCATGTTTTCCGCCATTTGGCAGTGACATCCCATCTACATCTAGACTTAAATTTTTGGGTTAAGTTTAAGTGAAAAATTTAAAACATATATGGTATCTGGCATAAGAACTCATAGAAACAATAAATATTTTTTTCAAAATTTTAGAATTAAATGAAACTGACTAGATTACTACACGTTCAAAAAGTGGACATCAAGTATCCCCGCTCCCCTTGCTAATGCAAGACTTAAACACGGATGCAGCTGGCTTCGGGATACCCGTACCATGCCTCAGTACATGTTTCAAATATAAAGTAATTAAATATTAGTAACAAATTGTGGAAGCATCAACGAAATGTTACGCGGTAAAGGACTACCAAAAATTTATCAGACCCATTTAATATTCGGCACCGAGATTTTGCGAAAGCCAAGGTTCTACACCATTGAAATATCGAGGAGAGACCCCATGAGAAAACTGATATTTTTGGAGGAGGGACAGTGGAACTGAATTTGTGGCAGCAGACAGATTCTTAAATTACTTATAAATTGAGCCTGCAGTTTTTGTCATGTATAACAAGTACGAGTTGGATAAATATTACCTGCCGGATTCTCCAGCCTAATCGCTGGATGCAATTCATAGCATCCGGGAAAATGTCAGTTCCTGAGTAAGTACGTTTTCTTTAACAAAAACAGACTTTAGTCAGTGCACATCGTTTGCGGTACATTCAACTTCAAAAGTGGTGAATGGAAGAAAACGTCTTTTGAAACATTTACGTAAGTTTTCCTTGAAACTTACCTGTAAGTTCAAATCGCCTAGAGAACAATACACGACGGACAGTTAGCAGATGCGTTGGTGACAAAAAGACCACTCCTCTCTGTGGATATTTACACATGGCATGAGATCAGTGATCACAAAGCAGTTGTAGCTGCTATGACAAGGTACAAAGGGCTAGAAAGTAACAATGAAAGCCTACACAGTCTGCAATATGGACATGAGCAAGTCATCTTATGTCTCAGGAAGAAGCCCCAGTCATTGAACATACAGATTAACGATGTCTCAAATTAAATCACATAGTCGGGCCAGCTCTAGTAAAATATGTACTAACAAAGACCAAAACCGAAATGTTAAGTTCTTTCTTAAAATGTTTCTCCAGAAATAAACATGATGAGCTTGAGCGATATAGTACATTAACCAGTGCTAGTTTAGTTACATTGTGGGAGACGTTTCAGCTGAGTACTGGACATGGAGTGTGTTTCACGTATTCTTTTTTTTTTAGAAAAAAATTAAAGAAATAAAAGAGTGAATCAACCTTACACTAAACAAAAATTTAACATGGAACTAGTGAGTAGAGAAAAGTTACCCTCATTGAAAGAGGGACTTTCCGCACATATTTAAATAGAAACACTTTGTAAAACCTACGACTTTTTGTGGAAGCGTTTATACAAAAGTATTAAGTAAAGTAGATTAGATACTCATTTGACGTGTCTTTGATTTTGCTTGGAATCATGTACAGCAAGTGAGGTGTCAGCTGAGAATTTGATGTTCAGTGTCTCGCCTTCAGTATTTTTAAAGTACTGGAGGATATTTGCCAGGTGGATTATATAGACAGTGACGTCTGCACTTGTGTCATCTTCACATATTATTGTTATGTGTAGTCAGTCGATAAAATATTTTATCAGTTGAGACGCTGTTGACTTGGAATGTCAAATGTTTAAATAATTTGCTGACAGATATACTATAGTTATGTGAATCATTAACAGTAGCAACTGACACGCTCATAGGTTAGTGAGGTGAGGGGACCATCGAGTGAAATTCGTCAACCAATTCCATTTGCTGTGTAATGGAAGACTCCAACATATTCCATTTTTTTGATAAACCTTTTTATGTTGACAGACTTTAGTGAGCAAGAGAAACGTCGTCAACAGCAGTAGGCAGGCAAACACTATTCCCCTCATCAATTGCATCCTGCTTTTTTGCACTGATAGATTCCACAGTGAAAAATATTTCAGTTCTAAAATATTGTTGAAGCTTTTTCACATCTTTTGCTACAGATCAGCAATATATGTCAGAGCCACACAGTAGCATTGAATAAGGTGAACAATATCCACGAGAATAATATTTCCTTGAACCCTTGACAATTTCAATCCGAATAGTGAAAAAAAAGTGTGGTTGACTTTACCACATATAATCAAGCCTTTAAATATTTAAAATCAAGAAAAAAACCTAACAGCTGGAAAAATCGTACCTTAGTTGTATAGATGGAACAGTACTGGTTAGTGGAATCCGCAGTTCGGTTGGGACTGCCCTCTGCTGTGCGGTTCACATTTTACACTGTCTTTGTATCGGGGAAAGTGAGAGAGCATGAACAATGATGCCAGCAGCACTTCTAAGGGCGGCATTACTCCTTGCACAACACTTAATCTCCTTCCTATTATTCGAAGGATTCTACAAAGAAAAATTTTTAAAACTGAAAAATTGTTAGAACCTATTAACATTTTCGAGGGTAAATGGTATACAATACAAATATGTCAAGGCGTACAGAAGATGATTTCTCGTTCCACATAATCCACAAAACAAGTATTCCCTATCACTCTTTAAAATCTCAATCGGCATCTTATTGGCTGTACACCATTTTCAGAATCTTTCAAAGGTCCATAAAATGTTTCTCTAATCTGTTTCAGTTCTTACTTTCGGACAAATCATTTCACAAAACATTTGACCACTTATTTTTCATTTTTATACATCCAAGTTGTGTTCGGAAAGTATAAACGATAATATATTTAAATATCCATCGGTGTTCGATTACTGTTGAGAGTATATAGATGACGTGAAAGCATAGACGTTTAGTGTTATCCTATGGTTTGATATTTACTTTAATTTTTTCAAGACGAAAGAAAGAATTTCACAACGTAACGATGAGAAGTAGAAGTTTAATAAATTATGGCTTACTATTAGCATAGTTGAAGAGCAGTTCGATGATACTTACAGAAGGTCCTTCCATTCTAATGCGCTGCTTCGCATCAAACGGGACAATGAATCCCTCACGCGCTCCTGGATGATCTTGTTTGTTTCCTGTCCCTCTGACACGTCTTAAGTGGTGCTTGAAGGTTTTCCACGTTGACAAGGCGTCTCTGGAGGACAGCCATGATTGCGCAATTCATGTGATGGTGGAGACATTCTAGAAACTCATTCTGTGTTGCTGTACACGTGATGTGTTACCAGGAATACCAGACAAAAAATTTTACTTCACGTGTTGTTATTTTTAGCACGTTATTCTGGGACAGTGAGCTGATATCGATAAACGACTTTCCTTTATGAAAGCTGACCGAAAGCAGGGCTAGAGAGAGCGAATCGTAACTTCTTTAATGCTTTTCTACTCACTTATCATTTCTGTTGATTATTCCCATCTCTTTGCGCAATATTCTATTTTTTATAACCGTGTGTCCTATCTGGTCTCATTTTACATCAAAATGAGCATAAAATAAATGCTCACTTTTCAGTTTTTACTTTTAGATATGTAACATCAGCTAGGACTGAAATGTCCTAAATTTGGGTCTTTACTCAAAAGAAACCATTTAAAAATCAAATATCTTACAAATGCGACTTGTTTTATACAAACAGTTATGCTTCATTTTCTTTCATACCGTCTAAGACGAACAATATATCTTTTCACGCTAGTAATAGCTACGCCGTGAAAAGACAATATGTTTTACAGTACATCTGTCTTCCTGATATTTGTTGTCCTAAGATAGTATTTGATTCGAAGTAAGGTCTTTTAAAAATGAATATCATACCAGCCCAACGGTTTGTACGCACAGCTGCCACGTCTTGAAGAGAGTAACTTCCTGACAGCTAATTTGTCCTCCTACCGTAAGCTGTTCACTAAAGTCCTAAATGTATTACTTCATCGGAAAGAAGACTTTCTGACAGTGAAATATTACATTACTGTAACATTTTATGCGCAAAATACCTTGGACTTGGAGAGCTGAAATTTTTGACACTTGTAGCAGCAGCCGTTCGTGAAACATTTCAACTTTCCCTCGAATCACTTTCTGAATTACGCTGATTACTTTCAAGCAATTACATTTTTTGATAAATGTGTACTACGCGCTGGTTAATTTGATACCCGTTTGTCCACTTATCACTCTTCACCTGGGTGTGAAGATTCCAACAGTAATTTTCTCCCAGTTCAAGAAGTAAGCTCTTCTTAATTTTCTTCATTACTTTCATGAACATAAGCCTTTTTTTGCAGAGCTAGACTTCAGGCTGGTGAATTTGAAAAGTAGCAGAAAAATCCATTGTTTAATTTCTAGGGAGTTCTGTTCTTAGTCCACTCAAATATTTGACAAAAACAAATGGGTAGAGTAACTTCGGTAGTAGTGTCCCATATTAGAATAATCAATGGAAAAATTTAATAGTATATTCTGCGTTCAGGTAATTACTGCTTAGAAATTATCATGGGTTCCGACAACATAAATGATGCGGTACTCGGTTCGCCTCCTAAGACGCTAATTCTCCACTCGGGGAGGGATTTAGGAACAAGTTTATTTGAGTTGTTGCGAACAATCAGTATACCGTAGACTTAGCATATTCCGGAGAAATAGAAGGGCTATCTACAATTTAACCTCCCAGTGGCTATTAAAAATGAACAAACCCTTGTAGTTTTATGGCGCTTGTGTGGTCACAAAATAAATCTGATGATAACGTTGAGTCAGTCAGCTTTCTGTTTCGTTCTTCGGTGTATAGGGAGCAAGCTATGAGTAATCTTGTTGTGCGAGAGTGTAACAGAAAATTCCAGGCTCGTGCTACAGTGGAGCGTGATTAAAGTAGTCGAAAAAGTCATTGATATGTAACAGATGAACTTCAGCAACATTTCAACGAATCAGTTATCACAAAACAAGAAGAATGGGTTTGGCGTTGACATTTCTTCAGCGCTACCACCAAGAGGAGGAGGAATTTTAGAACAGAATCATCACTGGCGTGAGTCATAGATTCAGTATATTAATTCTAAAACTAGGGAACACTCTAAAAATGGATACACGCTCATTCTCCCAATAAACCAACAAAACTCAAACAGACATTGTCACACTGCAAAGTCATGGTTACAGCAAATAAAACTTGAAAACTGATTTCAAGAGACTAGCTCATGAGAATACTGTGATATCACTGGTTTATTATGAGGAATATCTGGAAGTCAACCAAACAGAGAGCGTAGGATCGTCATTCGAGGAATCATTCTGCTTCACAACAATGCTCGACCCTCTACTGCGAATCTGTTAGGAAAAACTCAAGCATTGTGCAGCTTCCTCCTTATAGTCTTGACCTGGTGGCAAAACAGTTTCATCTTTTTCCCATAATGAAGGCATTGCCGGATATTCAATGCACTACGACAGACAATGAGCTCGAGGATGTTGTCTAGAAGTGGGGCACTACTGTTTGAAGAAGGGATGAATACGGCAAAACACGACAAATGTTTGAAGTTGCACGAGGACTATGTGGAGAAGTAGTACAATTGTCAAGTCAAATAAGGCGAAAAAAAAAGAAAAGAGACAGAAAGAAGGGTAAAGTGAGAATACGTCTCGTTCTCTGAGGGTTCCGTGCAATATCAATTACGTATTTAGATAGTTAATCTAGTGGTTTGATGAATGACTTTGCGACTATCAAAATTTCTGATATAAATGGCTATATCTTCTGATTTCACTGACTTAAGAGTATCAAAATATGTGACATAAATCGGCGTATCTGTATTGACTTAGAAGCATAAATTTTTAACACCATCAAGGAACGAGTATTGACCAAAAATTGAAACTTTATACCTCTTCTCATTCCTGAGTAAAAAGTGTCTTAACAGACGGGTAGGTAGATGGACAAACAAGTAACCCTGTACAGGTCGGAAAAGCCGTCAGAAACGGCTGGGAGAGCGGGGTGCTGATCACAAGCCCCTGGAGTCCTGCACACCGCATAGCAGAGGATGACAGGACGGCCGGTAACATGTCTAGGGCGTTCAAGGACGGGACGAGGAGTTTCAGAAGAATCGCAGCCGTATTTATCATTGCAATATCAAGACAGACACGCGGCAGAAGATATGAAAACTATCAGTCCATTAATGTAAAAAGTCTTGCTTGTAAACTGTTGAGTAGAATGTCAGCATGCTTCGATTCAGGTAAGGAGGAATTCCTGCTTTGTGTCTGTAATGGAAGACAGGTAGTAAAAAGAACGGGTAGCTTCCTGGAACATGTGGACCAATAGGAACCCTTAGACCGCATAACTTGGTGTAAGATATTGACAATTGATAATAAAAATCAATAAATTCGAAGCGCAAATTATAAATGTGGACTGTAAAGAAAAAGACGTTTATTTTGAAAAGATTATAATATTAAGTTTATCACAACTGTTTTTCATGTAGATCTTCAAAGGACCACAAAAGGATATGAGTGAAATCTTCTAAGATGCAAAAAAGTTGAAGGGGAACAGACTGCAATTCTGCGGTTCGCTGACAAGAATGTCTTTGTAGTCGGAAGTAAGGGAACTGTTTAAATGAATGGACCGCATATTTATCACGCAACATGGCTTAACGATTTTTACTCGTATTTTGGGTAATCTGTCTTCGAGGTGGTTTGATGCGGCCTGCTATGAATTCCCCTCATGTATCAATCTCTTCATCTCTGAATAGCAAATGCACCGTACATCTTCAATTATTTGTTGGATGTATTCCAGTCTCTGTCTCCTTCTAATGATTTACCTTCTAAAGTTCTCTTTACTACCATGGAATTCATTTTATGATGTTTTAACACGTGTCCTATCATAAAGTTCCTTCTTCTAGTCCGGTTTTTCCTTATTTCTCTTTCTTCGTCAATGTGCGGAGAACCTCCTCATTCGTTCCCCTTTTAATCCACATGATTTTAAACTCTCTTCTGCAGTTCCACATTTCAGATCCTTCGATTCTCTTCTGTTTCGTTTTTCTCACATCCACGGTTTACTACCGTAAAACGCTGTGCTCCAAACGCACCTTTTCAGAAATTACTTCCTCAAAATAAGGCCTATGTTTAACACTAGCAGACTTCTTTTGAATATTAATGCTCTCTTTGCCTATTTTAGACCATTTTTATGTCGTCATTACTTCATCCGCCGTGGTCTGTTTTGTGCTGTACCTCACAAAAATACACTCGACGGGACAACGATGGGTTCTTTACTTTGCTCTGGGAGGAGTCCAAGTGGATAATGTAACACATAAAATATGTGAAACTTTCTGGCAGATTAAAACTGTGTGCCGGACTGAGACTCGAACTCGGGAACTTTGCCTTTCGCGTGCAAGTGCTCTACCATCTGAGCTACCCAAGCACGACTCACGCCCCGTCCTCACCGCTTTACTTCGGGCAGTACCTCCTTTCTTCCAGGAGTGCTAGTTCTGCAAGTTTCGCAGAAGAGCTTCTGTGAAGTTTGGAAAGTAGGAAAGCCAAATATCTGTAATCGGTTCATTAGTAACCATCGCCCGAAACGTGCTTCATAGTGACTCGCAGACTATAGATACAAATGTAGATATCTATTTAGACGAAAATAACAACACAGAACACGTAGTACAACCGTTCCAACACTTCTTTAAATGATTGCACTACAAGATATTTATCTCAGTTAAAGAGAGGTCATAAAGAAAGTGATGACAGTCTTGAAATAATATCATATTACATGGATGGGTAGAAAAGCTTTGATTATGTAGAATATGTTACGGTTAATTCAGCCTCACTTCGTGTATTGAGGTATAGCCACCTGGCCAAGCCCCACTAGCTATATCCCCGACCTGTGTTCCCTAAGCCAAGTACGCCCAATATTTGTTTCACTCCTAGCCTTAACATCTTTGGAACTTGCAATGGGCAGTAGGGCGTCCCGAAGACTTTGGCTCTGCACGGCACAGGGGTACCCCTCACAAGGTTCTGATCTTGGCAGTCTCAGCTCAGACCTATCTGCCACGGACTCTCAAATACTGAGGCGAATGCAACACGATAGTGCACTGTTCAAGTAGTCACAGTGCCCTTAGATCTCAATATTTGTCGTTAGCAAAGAGTCAGTCCTTGTGAGACAACTGCTGTCGTAACGTGACAGGCTTGCTCACAGTGGCTCACCAGTCCCAGTCCGTCTATGGCTCTGAGCACTATGGGATTTAACATCTGAGGTTATCAGTCCCCAAGAACTTAGGACTACTTAAACCTAACCAACCTAAGGACATCACACACATCCATGCCCGAGGCAGGATTCGAGCCTGCGACTGTAACGGTCGCGCGGTCCCAGACTGTAGCGCCTAGAACCGCTCGGCCACACCGGCCGGCCGTCTACCATGGATTTAGAGTGTAGCCGACCTGTGGGTCTTCCTCACAAAACAGACTGTCAACATAGTTGCCATGCGGATACCGACAGCTTTTACGGCGTTAACTTCCCAATTAGTTGTTGTGATATTGCCCTGGAGCTTCCCTGTATCAGAGAATGAAAATCTATCACCGCGGTTACTTGTTCTATCAGCTATTACAACCTAGAAAGGACATAGAGCAAATTATTGTTACATTTAAAACGTAGAAAGGATTTGTACTACTGATAAACTTGTGAACTTTGTTCCTAAACACAATAAAAGTGTGTTCGTTTCCGAAGAATAGATTTTGGAAAGCAATATACTCAAAATCCTACCGATCATAATTTTTTCTTCACTGAAAATTGACTACAGTACCCGTTTTCATCATAAGGCAAGACGTCATGTGACTAAAATACATCACGTCGTCATCCATGGTTATATAACTATAATTATGATACAGCTGAAATGCTGCTCCTGCAGTTTGACACCTTTGTTACAATTTTCTGTAACTTTGACACTAATGTCATTTCAGACACTTTCGCAGTAGCATGATAGCCTTGCTTGACAATGAGAAGAAATTTATGTGATTTTTATATCTAACTCCTGCCCCTCTGAGTCCACGGGAAAGCTGAATACCTGCAAATCTGTGTATCACACAGCTACACTGAATATTTTCGGAATTTCTTGTTACTTATTGAAGCATCTCATTGAAACATCTTCTGGGAACCAATGGACACATTGGACAATGCATAGGACGTGAATGAGACATTGCGCGGGTGGTAGGGCTATTGGATCGGGCGATAATTTACAAGAAACGAGAAGATAAAGCAAAGGAAACGAAATTTCAGGTAGATGTAGAGAAAATTCCACTGCAGAGAAGAAACTGAACGGAGTATAACAAAGTCAGTGAACGTTACGGTGCAACTTTTTATTTAGGGATATAGGAAAGTAGTAATAGGAGAGCCATAAGAACGCCACAACAATGTTTTTGTTCGGTAATATATGTTTCAGACTAAATGCACATGACGTCAACTGTTCTTCCTATTGAATGTGCCGTCCATAACTTCTTCTTTGCCGAAGGGAGCTTGTGCCGAACTTTTAGAAATTTAAGGAGTCCGTACCAAGATCGTGTTCCAGATTCGTTTTCATACATCGATGCTCTTTCTAATGTTATTATAATTTTGTTAACAGTACACGAATTCTCCAATAAACTGTAGAAGTTTGTTCCTACTTTGATATTTGTGAGCTCTTAGCTTCTCACGAGTGTTGCAGCACAGAACATTATCTTGCTGAGCAACTTCACCCAATAGCAAGTACGTGTCCTCCAAAGTTCTCCAGGAAGGGAGAGGATCCCGGTAGCGATATATGACTTCCGCCCCTCAACTATCAGTGTTCGCCCTTGTACCGGTAATTATAGTATTGCGTTAGATTCCAGAGCGAACCCTTGAAGTATGGTCTCAACAAGTATAGCATGTCTTATCGTTTTCCAGATTTATTGTAATTTATAAGAGAGTAAATGGTAATAATTCACGGAGACTCGAGCTAAATTTTGCCTGTGCCGACCACACATGCATTACAATAGATATGAACAGTCTAAAACAATTTCAAGAAACGTCGATGGAGACAAAAGCTGTAAAACAGAAGATGTTGTTGTGTATAGTAGTCATATCACGACATCGTGAGAAAGAGTAATAATTAGCCCTGAAAATATTTCTTTTCAAGAACGAAATCATAGTGAGATATGGTGCATTTATAATTAATTAAGGATACTGATGGAATGGTGAGAATGCAGACAAGCAATAAGTAAATAAACATGAACAAACAGTGCTTTCTCTTTTACTGTTCAAGTAAGTAGATATAATTTACATCCATCATACACTTTGGGACTAACTGCCACCGCATCTTTGGAGAGATTGTCAGACTTCTTAACAGAGTACTTACCTCTCAATACTGATACGTTTTCTTGGCTTTTGATTTATACATTCAGTCGTATCAGCAGGTTTCGCATCTAACGATCCTGTAGAGATAATTTATCGCAAATTTATTTACCGCATGATTAAGTCCCAACAACAGTATCAACAATTGATCGCGCGACCATCGACAGGCCAACGATTCAATGTGTGGTGTGCGTGAAAGTAACGGAGAGAGCATACAAAGACATTTACTTCTGCAATCTTCTCATCGATTAGTTCCCAGTTGATTTGCTTTGAATCCCCTTATTTAACGATTCGACTTACTTGTTTGCTTTTGTATTGTTCTTCAAGAAAGGTAAAAGTGGAGAATGGAAATATTTTAGTAAACTGGACAGTATTGAGGCGATGAGCGAAATGTCTTTTAAAATTAGAAGTCTTTTGGAAATAAAGTCAAGCACGAAAAAGAACTAGACAAAAGTTAAAGACGACATCCCACTACAACAACGCGGTAAACTAACAAGGTGATGGGAGTGTGAAGACGTGGCCTCATGTTTGTTAGCATAAATATGTGGTTACATGGTTAGGAAAAGTGCGTAAATTAAAAAAATGTAATTTTTGAGTAATCAAGACATGAATTCTTTGTTTCCCTAGTTGGATAAGGTGGCCAGCGGGTACCAGACGATTCAACTAACATCAGTGTTCTCTATGCACTTATTTTCAAAGACAGGCAGCAAGTTGTCTAAGCAGCTTAACAGATTACCAGTGAAACGACTGAATAAAATATTTTTTCAGTGATTGGACTAGTGTACACAGGGTGCCATGTTATCTGCACTGCGTTTTGACAGGTGGATTTCACCGTCATGTTTCAGAATTTCTGTGTACGTTAAGTAAGGTAACTACAGTTCTTAAGTCATGATACTGGCAGAGATCTGCTGTAGCTTCAGTCGAAGACTCTTTCCATTGTGACCCGATGACGTTCTGTCGAACGAAACCAGTAGTGTTGCGGCGTGGCGGGGTTTGAAATTCTGCGTGCTGTGTAGGCTGCTAATTAAAATTCACCTACCTCAGAACGGCGTCTGCTCGATGACCCTTCACTCGGCAGCGTAGACACTTACAAGATGTAAAAGCAGCGTTGATAAAAAACACCATCTAATATCCACAATTACTGAGGCAGCGACACTCTAATAATGAAATAAAGTTCTGTAGAAAAACTTTCATTTATAAATCTGTCGGGCGGTAAGAAAATGGACCGGCTTCTGGACAAAAATAAACATTTTTGTGAGTCCAAGATTTCCACACAAAAATGTTTATTTTTGTCCTTACAGCCAAAGAAACGGTACTATTCAGTCAACATTTAAACTACTGGCTGTTTTCTTAAGTTTACAGCTCATACATTCATTTCACATGCACTGCAGCCAGAAATATGTCCAAACCCGACCCAAATTAAACAACGTTTTCACAGTCATTAATTCCACCACTAATATGAGCTATTACATTTGGGTCTGTTAGTGGGCTTCAAAACAGAAATTGCTCTCCAAAAATGCTAAGTGGTTGAATGCTGAAACATGCCACGCGGATACTATGATGCCCACATTTCACACGCGAATATCTGTCCAACTAAACAGTTCTAAAACTTCCAATCTTCATAACACTGTCCGTAAATGCAACTGCTATTACAGCCTCACAATCTGGGTGCAAGAAGCCAATTATTTCTTCATTTTACACGTTAGTTTGGCTGACACTAGTAACATGACCATCCGCATCAAAAGCTAGCGAGCGACTCCCTCCTTGTTGCCTCACTCCCAGTGTAACTATCAGGTAACGAGCGGCAACGGTCTCAATTGTGATTGGCTGACCATACTGTCTACCAATCAGAATGCTAGCTCATGAGCATACTCTTGCCACAACGGGCCTGCGACAATCCTTACATAGAGACGCATTTAGGTCATTCTGATACACAAATACACTACTGGCCATGAAAATTGCTACACCAAGAACAAATGCAGATGATAAACTGGTATTCATTGCACAAATATAGTATACTATAAATGACATGTTATCACATTTTCACGAAATTTGGGGGGCATAGATCCTGAGAAATCAGTACCCAGAACAACCACTTTTGGGCGTAATAACGGCGTTGATACGCCTGGGCATTGAGTCAAACAGAGCTTGGATGGCGTGTACAGGTACAGCTTCCCATGCAGCTTCGACACAATACCACAGTGACGAGCCAGTAGCTCGGCCACCAATGTCCAGACGTTTTCAGTTGGTGAGAGACCTGGAGAATGTGCTGGCCAGGGCAGCAGTCGAACATTTTCAGTATCCAGTAAGGCCCGTATAGAACCTGCAACATGCTGTCGTGTGTTTCGTGGGGATCGAATGAAGGGTATAGCCACGGGTCGTAACACATCTGAAATGTAACGTCCGCTGTTCAAAGTGTCCTCAATGCGAACAAGAAGTGAGCAAGACGTATAACCAGAGGCACCCCATACCATCACGCCGGGTGATACGCGTGTATGGCGTTGACGTATACACTCTTCCAATGTGCGTTCAACGCGATGTTGCCAAACACAGATGCGACCATCATGATGCTCTAAACAGAACCTGGATTCATCCGAAAAAATGAAGTTTTGCCATTCGTGCACCGAGGTTCGTCGCATGCGCTCCTGTCTGCGATGCAGCGTCAAGAATAACCGCAGTCATGGTCTCCGAGCCGATAGTCTATGCTGCTGCAAATGGCATCGAACTGTTCGTGTATATGGTTGCTGTCTTACAAACGTCCCCATTTGTTGACTCAGGGACCGAGACGTTGCTGCAAGATTCGTTACAGCCATGTGGATAAGATGCCTGTCATCTCGAGTGTTAGTGATACGAGGCCGTTAGGATCCAGTACGGCATTCCGTATTAACCTCCTGAACTCACCGATTCCATATTCTGCTAACAGTCATTGAATCTTGAGCAACGCTAGCAGAAATGTCGCGATACGATAAATCGCAATCGCCATAGGCTACAATCCGACCTTTATCAAAGTCGGAAACATGATGGTACGCATTTCTCCTCCTTACACGAGGCATCACAATAACGTTTCACCAGGCAACGCTGGTTAACAGCTGTTAGTGTGTGACAAATCGGTTGGAAACCTTCCTCATGTCAGCACGTTGTAGGTGTCGCCACCGGCGCCATCATTGTGTGAATGCTCTGAAAAGATAATCATTGGCATATCACAGCATCTTCTTCTTGTCGATTAAATTTCGCGTCTGTTGCACGTCATCTTCGTGGTGTAGCAATTTTAATGTCCAGTAATGTATTAAAATAATGTTTAATAAACGAAAACGAAAAGGCAATAAATTTGGAAATACTGAAATATCCTTTACATACAGATATTAATACAGCTGACTTTCTGGCTGCTCTTTTACAATAGCAATCACACCTAGATATACATATACACAAAGTGGGTAATCCCCTATGAACATTTTCCCACGACAGGCTTTCGTAACTCTTGGAAGTTACTTAAGACGGTATATAATGCAACATCAAAATTTGACGAATGTCCCAAGTACACACTCTCATTCACTCACATTTACTCTCATAACAATATTACACACAATTATTAATTTGGTCTCATTTTTATGTTACGAAAACGAAAGATAGTTAAAGTTTTATTATAAAATCTCAATTAATTAATGTTTATGTTTTTAGATAGTACCAAAAGATAAACTATTATATTTCCAAACTGAATTTAGTTCCTTAAGTGTCGTTTTTTTTACTTTTTAGCAACTTTTTCCATCTTTGAAACTGTGATAGTTTTAATGCTGAAATTTGGATACAATCTTCTCCTGAATACCAAAAGGTTGTGTACCGTTTTCGAAAATGATTGAATAATATTTAATATATTTTATTTAAGTTCTTATAGGTGGTGAATGCACGGTCGCTAATAAGTTACACACGAGCCGATCTCACGCTGCCGTAGTAGCAGGTGTACATGGCTCATTGGCTAAGACATAAGTGGCCGTTTCTCTCACAGCCTCCGGCTCGAATACTGCGGGCTGTATAGCAACGAACATTATCGCGCATTAACTCGTGACGTTACAGTGTCATAATAAATATCAATTCAGCAGTGCTGGTTTCTTATTGACGTTAATACGAATCAGCTGTGAATGATCAAGATGATTTGCTTGTACAAGGTGTTACAAAACGATGCCGACAACCTTCGAGGGGTTGTAGGAGAGCAAATTGCGGATAGGAACTCGCGTCCAGAGACGTCAACCAACGACGGTACAAAGCGTCGAAGTCACAGGCCCCAGCGCCCGCCGTTTACGCCACCCCTTCGGCAGTCAACGTGACATAGCACGCTGACGGACCGTAGGCGGAATGTCTGGCAATGAAACTGTGTTGTTTGTTATTCAGTGATTGCGAGTGAGAGCCACTATGCAAGGTGGAGAAGATAGAGCTAGCTGCTGTGAAGACACTCCTGATGACCTACGTATGCGATACTCTGTTTGCTTGGCGGTTGACGAGATTGGAGACGAGTTTGCATATCGTCTAAAGTCTCCTATGTTTTCGTTGTACAGGATGTAATAGAGAGATACCGACAACGTCGAAATTACAGTGGCTAACGTCTGCCTACGTTGCCGGAGATGTGTTTCTATCGTCAACTTTTTCCAAAAGACAACCTCCGCAACTCCCTCTCAGACTGTCGGTATCGTTTGGTAACACCATGAATAAATAGTTGATGTGTACTGAATATACGCTGACAGAAAAAAATCGTAACAGCAAAAAATAATTATTATAGAGTAATGCAATTTCGGGAATATCTTTATTTACGTAACATTGAAGTAATTAACATTGAAAGATTACAGTTTATGTAAGTGCACGTAAACTTGTTGGAAATGTTGGTGCTAGTACATTAATAACCTGTGAAACCACTAGAATGATGAATGCAAGCGTGCAAAAGTGATGTTTAGCGTTGTACAGGTGCCGGAAGTCACCTTGTGAAATGGCTTTTTGGACTTGGTGGGTCAGTACAGGGGCGCTTTTTGCTGTTTATGAGTGATGTTGGAGTTGTCGTCCGATGATGTCACATATGTGCACGACATGCGACAGATATGTTGTTCGACCAGGCGAAGGCAACACGTCAACACTCTAAAGCATGATGGATTGCAACAGCGGTATGTGGCGAGCCGTTGGAAAAGACTCCCTGGGTTGCCGTTCTTGAATAGCACTCAAGGGTCGAATCAACAGACTGACGTACAAATTTGCAGCCAGAGTGCGTGGGACAACCAACAGAGTGCTCTTGCTGGCATAAGAAATCGCATCCGAGACCATAACTCCAGGTGTAAGTCCGGTGGGTGTAGTTCGCAGAGAGGTTGATTGCCGGCACTAACTGGTCTCCTTCTAACGATCACACGGCCATAATTGGAACCTAGGCAGAACCAACTTTCATCAGAAAACACCTCCATCCTGCCCTCCAATAAGCTCTCGCCTGACGTCTCAGAAGTAAGTGGTGGTGGTTTGGTGTCCGTGGAATAGGCGCTGTAGGGCGTCTGGCTCGGAGCTGCTTTTGAAGTACCCGATTTGTAACACTTCAGTGTGTGAGCGTGGTGCCAACTGCTGCCCAGATTGCTGTTGTAAATGCAGCGGGATACAGCAGAGCCATACTCCGAACACCATCGTCTTCCCTCTCGAAAGTACCACATAGCCGTCCAGAGCCCGATCATGCTGAGACGGTACATTCTCGTGATGATGATGATGATGATGATGATGTTTGGTCTGTGGGACCCTCAACTGCGCTATTATCAGTGCCCGTACAAATTCCCAACCTTCGCTCAATCCAAACTGGATACTTTCATGAATGACGATGAAATGATAAAGACAACAAAAACACCCAGCCATCTCGAGGCACGTGAAAATCCGACCACTGCTGCTAGCAGTCATGTACGATGACTTAAATCCTAACAAGTATTTCTGCAGTATTGCAGCTTCTCGCAGCTCGTTGAAACTCAATGAGGTGTTGATAGTGACGCTCTTGACTAACTGAACCGTGATTTATTTCAAAGAATATTTTTATGGATTTATTTAACTTACTAGCGATTCACCAAGAACATTAACACACTTAATTACACTATGTAAGCGTGGAAGTAGTTGCCAGGGAGTAACTGATGAAATCATAACGAAATTGCTTTTAACAATTGGCAATTTTATTCCCAAAAGCATTTTTTAAAAGAAACAGATTTAAAATTATAATCAGATTGCACCCTATAAATATCATGTTACAATTTATTCAGAGACAGAAAGAGACAAGTTTTGACTGTATGACCTTTCGGGCAGAGAAACTTGCCTCCCTCTTTTGACACGGCTGTAGTTACGACCGTTCACAACAGCCCCTGAAAGACTACACAGGTGCAAATCTGCAACACACCAGATGATTACTTTAAACAATAAGTTTTTAATAATTTACACAAGCACACAAACTATGCACCCCGTAGGAGACAAACAACTTAAAATACTCTACAGTACAAAGATACCACCTCTCAAGATGATACGTAACTTCAAAAGATATTTCAGTAACTAGGCCGTTACATTCCAAGCAATAAATTCGTTAACAGACCAAATCCGACAAACATGACAGAGGCAGCTCCGAACGACAGACAGACACTAACTGCCTAACAAATGCGGACGAGAGACAGACGAGCAAGCTGGAAACGAGAGACTGACGAAGAAATCAAGCAGAATTTAACAAGAGTAAATATATCACCAATCACTTACAGTAAACTGATATTTCTCGGTAAGACCTGGCGCAGCATCTCCAAATCTCTTTCCCGAACCGTCCGCTGCCAGCCACTTGAACGGACGCAGGAAGGCGCGCCGATCTCCCGTCTTTCCGTGTCCGCACCAACCTACCGACTGCCCACCTCTCCGTCCGCGATTGCTGCTCCGTCGCGACTGCCCTGCTGGTGCGTCTCTCACTCTCTTCCAGACACACGACGGCGGAAATACTGGCTCGGACCCAACCATGCAGAGGAAACACGCACACTGGCAAAACGACATTCCTGCACCAGAACACGACCGAGCCATGCTCCACAAGATGGTAACTGAAAGGGCCCAGAAGCGCTCGGGGAACCAGCTACACCACGGCGTCGTAGCTCGCACCGGCCAGACTGATGTCGTGGGTTGACTCCTGTTGCTCTCATGTCGACCGCGAAGCCACTACGCCTCTCTATACGCCGCGGCCTATGGGCTCACGCGGGGACCTCACATGCACCGACGCTCAAGACGGACAAGTCATCTCGTATCCCAGTGCGCGGCCGACCAGCCGATCGATCCAACCGCCAACGACCATTGCCTGAGCAAACTCGAGCAGACTGGCTATGTAACGCGCAGACTAAGATGCAGGAACTAAGCCCCGACTGGGCTACCACTCGCTGTATTCTCTTACTGGCGGAGTGGGAAGACTGTCTTTTGCCGGCTTTAAAGGTTGATCCGAACGACAGACGTACTAGCACTCCGAACGACAGACAGACACTAACTGCCTAACAGACAGAGACAGACCCAGACTGACCAACTGGCGAGCTCATAGCGCCCCTTAAAAGCACGTGAACAGGCAACCTTTCCCCTTTCCCACCAGAGGGAGACACCAAAGCTGCCATTTCCACGGCGGCGCCACCGCCAGAAACGGAGGGCGCGCTCTTCAAAGCAGCTATTTTTACCACGGCTCACAATGAGCTCACCAAGCTCATCCCCAAAGGAACTAACGCTCACGACCGTCCCATCGTGTGTTTAAAGTAAACCTGAAACATCCGGGCAGATTAAAACTGTGTGCCGGACCGAGGCTCGAATTCGGGACCTTTGCCTTCCTCGGACAAGTGCTCTACCAACTGAGCTACCCAATCACGACTCACAGCTTCACTTCTGCCAGTACCTCGTCTCCTACCTTCCAAACTTAACAGAAGCTCTCCTGCGAACCAGGCAGGAGACGAGGTACTGGCAGAAGTCAAGATGTGAGGACGGGGCGTGAGTCATGATTGGATAGCTCAGTTGGTAGAGCACTTGCCCGCGGAAGGCAAAGGTCCCGAATTCGAGCTTCGGTCCGGCACACAGTTTTAATCTGCCAGTAAGTTTCATATCAGCGCACACTCCGCTGCAGAGTGAAAATCTCATTCTAACGTAAAGCTGCTTTGAATCCTCATAGTTGTGCTACTGGCTCCACTCTCATACGACCGAGGCGAAATATGAGGAGAACTTATCTTCTAGATGTAGAAACAGAACTTTCGCTTATATTGCACAATACCTTTTCGATGTTGTGATTTTTTCCCTTGTCAGTGTAGATCAGTGACAGATGAAGAAAAGTCGTACAGGGTTTGCAACAAGCTGAACTGACCTAAACGCAGCTGCCACGATTACTGCGATCTGAGCTTCAAGCAGATCTTCGCATACTGGCAGTGGATATGCGGGGCAGCTACCGATGGAATTCCGCGGCACTGCGTTCTGCCGCTAGAGGGAGACTGGGTTGCTACGTGCTGTATCGCAATGCGGCGTTCCCAAAGTGGAGTACACGACAGGAGACAAACTCATGTCACAACCCACCCAGCCGGACATGGCATAAATGCACGCAGTTGAGCCATGAGCATCGCTGCTTCAGCGTCATGCACTAGACGGACGCAATCTCAGCGCCAGTCATCGATCGAATGTGCGGCTAAGCTGCTGCAAAGCCATCAAGCAGCGTCACCGGTTATAGGCAAAACCGCTGGCCTAGGAGCTATCAGCTGGCCCTGACAGTTACAGGTTATGAACAACATCCAGCAATACGAGGCCATCCAATTTCGCCAGCCACTCCAGACACACTCTGTGTGTCTTTGTTTCGACGTAGGGTCCACTCACTTTACATCAGCGTAAAATAATGCCCTCGGTTCTCTCCTTGGCCTGCTCTGGCCTGACGAACCAAGATGTTGAAGTGACTTCGACAAGCCAACTGCCCGCCACCAGACAGTGCTTACTCAGCATATGTCAATCGTTGTCTAGCGGACAAGACCAGAACCTGGTCGTGCATCGTCCAAGTAATGAATGGAAGGCGTCAAGCATTAAAAAATATTACTGTTGCTGTGGCGACACAAACAGCTACCAGCAGAACATATAGCATGGCCGCAGTAGCACGGCCCTAGGGTGTCCCTTATTTTCTACTTCAGTGTTCTGTAGCGCTCATCCTGCATCATTGTTACTCTGTACGATTCTAAAACAAATCTGTACAAAATTTTGTCAGGGTCGAAGCAGTGTAACCCATGCCAATTTGAGTGTCACCTCATGAGGAACATGATCTTTCATACTGCTCGCACATGTCACACTGACACGACCACAGCTTATCAGAATGTGCACGTGTGGTGCAGTCAGTTGTTCACTTGCTGCTGATCGTTTTGCTCTTATTTTCTAGTCGCTTTCGTATCAGTTACGCAGTACCAGAGAAGTCTACACTTAAATTTTATCGTCATTTGTCATGTTATTAGAACTGTTGTCTCCCTTATCGTTCTTTCATGATGAAGAAGAGGTACAAACCCAAATGAAAGTTTGCAGCAATTTGGTCAGAGAGAATCTGGAAATGAAAAAGACAAATGTATCTTTCTGTGGAGAAGTGGATGGACCATTATATGAAGAGTTCAGTATTATTCTGATTACTATTTAATACTGATTTTAATTCGATAATTTACACATCCTGTTTCACTCTAATCTTTATTTCAGAAAAAAACATTAGTGAGAGTAGAGATCAAGCCTTTGAAGATTATCGACACTAGTTTCATTCAAGAATGCTATAATGCTTTCCCCAGTGTTAGCGGATTTCGTGACTGGGTGTTTTCGTGCAGTTGCATTGAGACGATTTCATCAAAAATGGTTCGAATGGCTCTGAGCATCTGAGGTCATCAGTCCCCTAGAACTTAGAACTACTTAAACCTAACTAACCTAAGGTCATCACACACATCCATACCCAAGGCAGGATTCGAACCTGCGACCGTAGCAGTCACGCGGTTGAAAATTGAAGCGCTTAGAACCGCACGGCCACACCGACCGGCACGATTCTATCGCTGACAAAAGACACAGCGATTATCTATGTAATTTAAGCCAACAAGGACTCAGAAACTTTACGGTTTTTTTTTGTTTTTTTTTTTCTTTCTTCCTAGTCAGCCATTCTCTGGTACGGCAGGAAAATACATTGCTTGGTTTATGTTACGTTGAGATCTTCTTGTTCGTGCTCATTCTGTTTAATAATAACTACTTAATTTCATTGTATTTTTTCTTGATTAATTTGAAGACTCAATTAGCCAAAGATAATTTTAATTCAACTTGTATTTAAGTTCAAACATTTTAAAAGCCAGTATAATATAAAATGAAATAATAATTACAAAACGCAATAATAATAATGAAAATAAACTCAATAATAATTTAAAACCACCATTAAAAATTGTCCCCTTAGTACAGGACCTATTTATGTATGTACATAAGTAAGTATAAGAGTATGTATCATTGTAATTTTAGTACCTAAAAAAATGGTATATTTCTGTTACATGAAAAACCACTGTAACGAGATACGAGACAATTTCATCAATCTCGCTAATACGAGACGTGTAGCACGATCCTTAAAAGAAAATACCACGACTCGAGACGTGACTGATCCCGGAGGAGGTTCGAGTCCTCCCTCGGGCATGGGTGTGTGTGTGTTTGTTCTTAGGATAATTTAGGTTAAGTAGTGTGTAAGCTTAGGGACTGATGACCTTAGCAGCTAAGTCCCATAAGATTTCACACACATTTGAACATTTTGTTAGGTGAAAACACCGAACAGGTTACCGATCGGAAACAGACAACTACACAAGAAGTAGACTCGTTAAAAAGAGAGCTGGCAGCGATAAAAAAACGCAGCAGTCGAGACTTATTTACATGTCAGTAATTTGCCAGAGACGCAGACTGTGACATCTCGAGCAGCAACGCCGAGCAGCTGTTCGGCGAGAATGGCCAGTCCTCAAACCGTACACGTAGCCTGTGAACAGGGGGCGCCCAGTTCTCTTTCCAACATACTTGTGGAAGATAGTTTACTAAACTACAGAAAATTTCAGAGTTTTACACCTGATCGCAAAATACCACAACCTGTCATTTTTATCAAAAGCTTGCTTGGTGTACTACTAAAGTCATGGAATGATAAACAGAAAATACAGTTTATCACTACTCATAATCAAGAAGATGGAGCCTTATGGACGAGTGAAGTAATAGATTATTTCCATACTTGTGAGGAATTAGAGAAAGCTTTTCTAAACAAGTATTGGTCAGCAAAAATACAAGAACGTTTAAGGCGTGAGGTGTATAATCCCTAGATGTGCAATAGTAAAGCAAGTACATTGCGTAAATATTTTGAGAAGTCTATAAATGAGACGAAGTACTGGACGAACCAATGCCCAAACAAGAAGTCATACGGCTTTTAAGATCAAAATTACCAGTCTCAATAAAAGAAAAAAATACTTAATGTGCCAGACTCGGACGTAGAACTTTTCATCTCAGCGCTTGATTTTATTGACCTGTTGCATGAAGAAGCGAAATTGAACGAAGGCAGTAATGTTCAAGTATCAAAACAATAGCAGTAATAACTATTACGGGTGTCACAATGAAAACGGCAATGGTAACAAAAATGGGAACAGATTGCCTCAATCTCACAACGGTAATAATCACCTCGGACAAAGGGATGGAAGAAATTCGCCTCCTTTTAATAAGAGGCGTAGGCACGACAACAGATCTCATACAGGGTACACTAATTACAATAGTAATAACAATAATCAGCCAAACCGCTGGCAACCAACACCACTGCAGTTAATCCTAATACAGGAACCAATTCAAAGTCAGCTGCCACTTCTGCACCACCGAACAGTGCCACTGAACGCAACAGTTCTGGACAAAACTGGAGGCAACAGCCACCAGTAAGAATTATAGAAGTGGTGGACAACACTACGCCCAGCACTTCACAGGCGTTAAACAAAATGCGACCTCATACAACCCTCATATGGCGGTCGCGGAAGAAGCAGGGAGCAAATGTCGAGGGAGCCTATATTTAATGAGATATAATCAGGGCAAAAAACTGAGTGATGAACTTAGCGAAGAAAACCATTCGTGTAAACTAACAGAAAAGGAAACAATCCAAGTTTCATTTCACGCAATGGTAGGTGGAATATCAACGACAGTTACAAATTGTATGGCCTTAGAATTCTACAATAAGGTTTCTGCACTTCAGACACCACATACGCTTCCGGCATATAATTGTAGGCTCATTGGTGCGTTTGGAAATGAGTGAAAGGGAGTACTATGCAGACGAGTGTATTAGAGCTATAGAAAGCACATTCCTGGTTTGTGAAGGTTTATCAGTGAGCTGCATAGCAGGAGTAGATTTCTTACAAGGAGGAGATGCCGTAATTGACCATTCTTGTGGTTCATGAGTATTAGAAGTGAATGGGAAGGGGATAGCGTTACCACTCATTGAAAGCAAGCCGGTACACGATAATGTATGTCAAGGAGTCCGAATCAAATATATAAAACCAGAGGTAATATTACGTGACAATCAGTTTCCAATGTTGCCAGATCAAACACAGCCCAGTCAACAGCAATTTGATGTACAGTCTCGCAGACAAGAAATACAAAGCAAAGTTTATGAATGAGTTTATTTAAACATTGTACAACAAAACGAACTGATTGAACTTTTAAACAAATATAAATCTGTTTTTGATGAAAAGCCCGGTATAATTAAAGGACATGTGTCTACAATGCAAATAAAGCTTCACGAAACATTTTGCTACTCTAACTATTCTGTCCCGTGGGCCAACACAGAATCTGTATCAAATGAAACCCGTCGAATGTTAGTGTGGGATATTATAGAACCATATTTTAGCCCACTACTTGCAGTGGTTAAACCAGGAGAAAGTGTATGTCCTGTGCTAGATACAAGAAATATAAACAAAATTATCATACACGTACAGACGAGGCCAGAGAATTTAGAGCACCAAATTCAGTTATTCTACGGTGTAAAGTATCTCACATCAATTGACATGAAATATTCATACTGGCAGGTGGAGATTTTAGAATGTTCTAGGAAATATACAGCACTCATTTTGCAGGTAGGAGTTATCAATTTAAAGTACTACTGTTTGTTCTCAATGTAAGCTTAGGTGTCTTTATTACTGTACTAGATACTGTTCTCCGACCTGAACTGATTGACAGAAGCACTATTTATGTAGATGGCCTACTGAATGCTACTGTAACTTGGGCAGAACACACAGAAATATTACAACAGGTATTAGAAAAATTCAGTAATGCGTCGGTAACCATAAACTTGAAAAAATCAAAATTTGGTAGAGACAAAATAAAATTTCTGGGGCACACATTGCCTGACACTAAGAAAATGGAAGCCTTACAAAACATGCCACCTCCCAGGTCGAAAAAGCAATTGAAAGCCTTTTTGGGCCTAGTGTCGTTTTCTAGGAGTTTCATACCCTGAAAGTTGTTTAACAACCATGCGTTGTTAAGCATACTAAAGAAAAATGCTTTATGGGTGTGGACAGCAGAATGTCAGGAAACTTTTCAGAACATAAAACACGTATTGTTAAACGCAAAGTTGTTACTCCATCCAGACATGACCAATCTGTTGCAACAGATGCTTCCAGTTACGGTTTAGGAGCTTGCCTATTCCAACTATTCGAAGTAGATGAGAAAACAGAAATAAGAATCATTAGTTTCTCAAGCAGTGCTTTGTCACAATGTGAACACGTTTACTACGCAACTGAACTAGGAGCATTAGCAGTGATGCGGCCGTTTAAAAAGTACAACTTCATTAACGAAGGTTTATTCAGCACTTGCACACACAAGGCCGCGGAGCGAACTGCCTCACAAAAAAAAAAAAAAAAAAAAAAAAAAGGTGTTCAAATGTGTGTGAAATCCTATGCTTTAACTGCTAAGGTCACCAGTCCCTAAACTTACACACTACTCAACCTAAATTATCCTAAGGACAAACACAAACACCTATGCCCAAGGGAGGACTCGAACCTCCGCTGGGATCAGCCGCACAGTCCATGACTGCAGCGCTTTGGGCCGCTCGGCTAATCCAGCGCGGCGAACTACCTTCGGCCAGAACACATACGGCATATATACAGTTACAGAATATTCCAGTACAATGATTCTTGACATTTGTGGACACTTCCAGAATGTAATCGAACCGAATATCGAAATTAAAATTATACAATTCTGGTGAGTTCGGAATTCACAACCCTCCATGCAACAGTCTAGTAGCATAACCACTACACCGCGGTGACTGTGCTACTCACTTTCTTCTGCGACATTGCTCCCTCCTCAAGAGAACAGAGTCTCGGTGTTACGTCCTCCTAGTCAGAGAAAGAGTCAACGGTCCTGCATACTCCAACTCCCGATGACTGATGTTCGCTCTGGCGGTGTTGTTCTTACAAGTTCTTCCCGCTACGCTCTTCGTCACTTTTCCGCCCGTCGCTGGAGCATCGAATTTACCCTGGCTTGCAGAATCCTTATAGGACTTTACTTGAAGGACGTGGAGCGTATCTCCGATCTGTTGTCGTCTTGCATCGGAGTTTAAATCTTCAACTGTTTTACAACCTTATAAGGTCCGCCGGCCGTTGGTGGCCGAGCGGTTCTAGACGCTTCAGTCTGCCACCTTGTACCGCAGGTTCGAATCCTGCCTCGGGAATGGATGTGTGTGATGTTCTTAGGTTTAAGTAGTTCTAAGTTCTAGGGGACTGATGACCCTCAGAGCCATTTGAACCATTATAAGGTCCAAAGTAGCGCCTGAGAAGCTTCTCAGAGAGACCCAGTGAAGATCGAAGCGAGGTTACCACGCTGATTGACAACAAGCCGGTGGCTCGCGTTATACCTTCGGAGATCGTTTTCTTGAGCCTGCAGCGTGCGGAGTCGAGCTGACTGCTGAGCTTCCTCAGCTCTGGTTAACACCTGGCCGATGTAGTCACCGTCCACGTCATCAGGATGTAACAGAAACAGAGCGTCCATCATCGTAGTCGCCTCACGCCATTCATCAGGAAAAATGGCGTAAATCTTGTGGTGGCTTGATTGGCGGTGTTTTACGCAAACGTCACGAAAGGTAGCACATCATCCCAGTTGCTCTGCTCAACATTGACGAACATTGATAGCATGTCAGCCAAGGTCTTATTAAGGCGTTCAGGAAGCCCGTTAGTGTGCGGATGGTAGGCAGTCGTCATATGCGATGAGTAATGTTACACCGACGGTTTATCTCTGTCACAAGATTCGATTGAAATCTTTCCCTCGATCAGTAATTAACGACCTTAGAGAACCGTGTTTTAATACAATGCCTTCCACCATGAGTTTGGCTACCTCGAATGCTTCAGCTATTTTCACAGCTTTTGTAATGGCATAGCGTGTCAGGTAATCAGTGCTAACAATAATCCATCTATTGCCACTAGCAGACGTTGGAAATCGGCCGAGGGGGTCAATCCCAACACGCTGAAAAGGCGTTTCGGATGGTGGAATTGGTATGAGTCGCCCAGGAGTTTTCTGAAGAACCGACTTTCTCCTCTGGCACTCTCGACAGTGCGACACATAGTGACGGACACTCCTAAATAAACCCGACCAGAAAAATCTCTTGCAGGTCCTATAGTATGTCTTAATAAATCCTAAATATCCAGCATCAGGTGTGTCATGGAATTTCTGTAGAACATCTAAGCGCATGTGTTTAGGAATCACTGGTAGCCACCTCTTTCCAAACGGATCAAATTTCTTCTTGCAAAGTAATCCATTAAATACTTTAAATTGTCCCTTCACATCATCTGACCGATTTAAGGGAAGCATAATTTGAGATATCTTGGCGCCCTTCTTCTGCTCAGCAGAGAGATCCTGGAGGGCAGCGAGACAGTCACTATCTTCATCAAAGTATTGGTGGTGTTGCACAGGGTTTCTTGAGAGACAGTCGGCATCTTGGTGTTGTCTTCCACTTTTGTACACTATGGTAATCTCATACTCTTGAAGACGTAGTGCCAACCTGCCGAATCGTCTTGTTGGATCCTTAAGACCTGTTAACCAACAAAGTGAATGATGGTCTGTAACAACTGTGAATGGCCTTCCATAGAGACATTGTCGAAATTTGCAGAGGGCCCAGATTGCAGGAAGACATTCTGTTTCTGTAGTTAAGTAATTTCTCTCGGCTTTTGTAAGTGTCCTAGAAACATAGGCTATAACCTTCTATTTTCCATCCGAAATCTGCACCAGAACAGCACCGATCCCATACCCACTGGCATCTGCGTAGTTCTGTAGTCAGTAGTCAGAGCGTTTTGCAGCACATTGAAAGAATCTTGTTGAGCACCACCCGAAATAAATTTAGCATAGGCTTTTAACAACTCTTGGAGTGATCTGGTTTCGATACAAAAGTCTTTGATAAAACTACGGTAGTAAGAATGTAATCCGAGGTAGTTTCTCACATCTCTAACCCTTTGAGGAATAGCAAATTCCGTTATAGATCTCACTTTTCTGGGTCTGGCCGCTCACCTTGGTTTGACGCAAGGTATACAAGTATTTTAATATCTGTTGCTCCAAAGAGACACTTTATTGGATTAAGTTTCAGGCCGCCTTGTTGGAGACTCTTAAGAACAGCCCTCAGTCTTTCTACGTGTTCATCAAATGTCTCTGAGGACACTATAATGTCATCTAAATAACAAAAACACATCGTCCACTTCAGGTGACTTAGAAGATTATCTATCATCCGTTCTAAAGTTGCTGGTGCATTACACAAACCAAACGGCATTACCTTAAACACACACAGGCCCTCAGGGGTGATGAATGTAGTTTTCTCACGATCAGCCTCATCTACTTCGATTTGGCAGTATCCCGAGTACCTGTCAGTCGCTGAAAAAAACTGAGCCCCTTCAGACAATCTATTGTATCGTCAGTTCGTAGAAGGGGGTAAACGTACATTTTAGTTACCTTATTCAGCTTCCTGTAATCAACACAAAAGCTCCTACTGCCAACGTTCTTCCTGACGAGAACCACTGGTGATGACCATGGGCTCTGTGAAGGCTGAATGATGTCATTATTCATCATTTTCTCTACCTCGTCGCGAATTATTCGACGTTCTGTTGCTGATACACGGTATGCTCTCTGGCTTATTGTTTGATGGTCCCCAGTGCTAATCCGGTGCTGCACTGTCGATTTGCCTAATTTGTTCTTCACCTGTGGATTGAAGCACTCAGAGAACGCTTGAAGAATGGCAAGTAGATTTATTTGTTGTTCCTTAGTGAGATCTGGTGATAATCGAGCTAGAAGATCTTGTTTCGTAGTGGTAGCGCCAATTTCGCCCACAGACTCGGCATGGGAAGTTTCTCAGCTGTTCGTCAATTAACGGCTCAGTGTTTGCTACGCACATGCATCTTGGAAGGATCTGCGGTTCTCGGCGACAGTTAATTATAAAAAATTCACCCATTCCGTTCTTAAACGAGACGATAGATGCTGGGATGACCAAGTTACTCTTCAGTGATATGCTTCTCTTACACTCCACTACCTGATCCATGGACTGGTTTACGGCATGGCAATGATAGTTACCTTCCTAGTGCTAACTGTAGGAATGATCACTTCATCTAGCACATATAGTCTCCACACAATCGGATGCGCATCTTCCTGTCCACAGTATCTCATCTCGTCTAGCATAATCTTCGAGCGACCACAATCTATAATTGCCTGAGAAGCTTTCAAAAAGTCCCATCCGAGAATGACGTCATGACTACACTCTTGTAAGACGAAAAATTCTAAGGACTGTGTATGGCCACTTATACCCACACGAATGACACATCTTCCTCTAGGTTTTACATATTTCCCATTATCCACCTTCAGCAGAGATGTTTTGTTGTCGACGGATACGGTTTTATGCAACTGGCGACGGTACTTCTCCGAAATGACTGAATATGGGGCTCCAGAATCCACAAGATCTTGGGCTGGTCGGCCATCTATGAGATATCGACGTAGTTTCCTATCAGTCGGCCGTGGTGGTCGAGCGGTTCTAGGCGCTACAGTCCGGAACCGCGCGACCGCTACGGTCGCAGGTTTGAATCCTGCCTTGTGCACGGGTGTGTGTGATGCCCTTAGGTTAGTTCGGCTTAAGTAGTTGTAAGTTATAGGGGACTGATGACCTCAGAAGTTAAGTCCCATAAAGCTCAGAGGCATTTCCTATCATTTTTGTAGTAATCGACGGCGGAGGATTTTTGTCTTCGGCGGCCTCACTTACAAGGTAGGTCGCACCCTTTAGTTTTCCAGGTTTCGGCGTCTAGGTGATCGGCTGGAGCTTCTAAGCGGCGATGGAGAACTTGATCGGCTTGTTGGAGAGCGTACTCATCAGCGGCTAGCTTGCGGCGATGTTGACCCACGTCGTCCTGCACCCACATCTTCTTGTTCATCTGCATCGTCCCGGAGATGGTGTCGGCTAAGCTCGCTCTGCTGTCTGCTGTCTTCTGGCGCGAGCGTCATCAAAAATCCGCGGCGTTTCTCGATAATAGCGCACCACATGTCCCGGCCGCCCAACGTGGAAACATACTGGTTTGTTATCCTGGGTCCTCAAGACGTCAGTCTTCATTGGTGCCCAAACGGGTTCCTCATGCGGCATTGTAGGCACGTAACTTCGCCTGGGTCTCGACTTTTTCACCGTTTTAAAGGGAAGTAATGGACGAGAGATTGGGTTCAATGTCTGCTCCACTTCCTCCCTTATGACCTCTTGAAGCGTCTCGGTTTTTTGCTCGCCAAGTGCCTTCTGAACTTTCTCTCTCATTACCTGACTAAGAACACTTGTGAAATCAGTTCCTTCCTCCATCACATACATCGATACGACTTTCGAAGACGTTCAGACTTATTGCGTGTAATTCTTTTTTGATGCATTGCCATTCTGTGAAGTCGTCTGCTGCCGGAACCTCCTTCATGTCCTCCTGCTTAGCTGGGTGGTCACGTGCCCGCCTCCCATGCAAGCGGACCCGGGTTCGATAACCGGCGGGGTGGGAGTGGACTGGGTGTTGTGTCGTCCTCATCATTGCATCCCCACCACCGACACGCAAGTCGTCCAATGTGGCGTCGACTGAAACAAGACGCACTTGGCGGCAGAACTTCCCGGGTGGGGCCTGCCGGCCAACATTTCCGTAAGCTCATTTCCACTCTTACCTCCTTGAGCGGTAGGGTTTGGTACATGTCCTCATCAACAGCCTTCATGAGATGTGCAACCTTATCTTCCTCCTTCATTCTAGGATCCACTATTTTACACAGCTCCAAGACGTCTTGAATATAGGATGCTGTAGTTTCTCCTGGACGCTGTGCCCAGTACTTTTATTTATCTTCACCCTTGCACCTCTGTCCTTGTGTGTCGCCGAAATACTTGCACAGTTTCGCCTGGAATACTTCCCAGCTTGTGAACTTCTCCTTGTTGTTCCCATACCGTTGCTTGGCACCGCCCTCCAAGTAGAAAAATACGTTAGCCAAACAGACAGTGTTATCCCATTTGTTAAATTTGGCTATACGCTTGTATACCTTCAGCCACTTGTTTGGATCTTGGTCACCGTCACCAGAGAACTCGGAGGGATGTCTCATGTGGTGGCACACAGTTGCTGTCATCGTGACGTCCTCTTCTTCTTCTGCCTCCGATAGATTGCGATCTGTTGAATATGGCTCGAACTCGGGTTGCTTGCCACGTTAGCAGCGGCTCTGTCGTGGCCTGATGGGAGCCACTGTGTCGTCGATAATGAGCGCTATCACACGTTCCTATACCCGGCGCCTCCACCAGAATAACGTCACATAGGAGGAGGTGTGATTAGATGAATGACGAACACTAACTTCACTTAACGAAGGTTTACTCAGCACTTGCACATTCAATAGCACAGAGCAAACTGCCTCTGGCTAGAACACATTCGGCATATATATATAGTTACAGAACATCCCAGATCAATGTTTCTTGACCTTTGTGGATACCTCTAGAATGGAGTCGAACCGAATATAGAAATTAAAGTTTTACAATTCAGGTTAGTTTTGAACTCACGCCCCTCTACGCAACAGTCTAGTATCATAAACACTACACTACGGTGACTGTGATACTCACTTTATACTGCGGCAATATTTATGGGAACCATGTAACAGTATATTCTGACCACCGAATTATAAGCTTTTTCCTTGGGTGCAAGTTGGTTCAAAAACGCCTAGCACGTTGGTGATTAGCTCTACAGGAATATCCCTTCGAGATTATACACGTAAGAGGAAAATATAACATAACTGCAGATGCACTTTCTCGTCCACCACTCAGATGCTGTTAAGGAAACATACAAAATATTACTATTAAAAGATCCGACTTATAGAAAGTATTATCTTGACACGTGCAAAAATATGGAGACACTGAAAAACATAGACCATAGGTGCAATGAAGTAAGTTATTGCAGCAAAACACCCCTGGTAAAATAGGAAGCTATTATAAAATGTGCAAGGGAGTACTGTTTCACAGGAGACACTCAAATTTTGACATTTGGTGTGTTTGTATATCAGATGAGGATGAGATCCCATACTCCTTGACAGAGCATAGGAGACGATGCGGGAGACCCGCACCAACGTACTGGGCAAGGTCCTAGTGGAGGTGGTTTGCCGTTGCCTTCCTCCGACCGTAATGGGGATGAACGATGATGATGAAGACGACACAACAACACCCAGTCATCTCGAGGCATGTAGACCAGAAGTCAACCTAAAAACACTTGTCTTGCACACACACTTTGTTTGGGGACACTTCGGTACAATAAAATGTTGTGAAAAGATTAACAAATACTGCTTTTTCCCTAATTTAAGGAGACACGTACACGAAACATTACGAACATCATTACTATGTCAGAAAGCTAAACCCGCGAACGAGGGATGTCACCAACCATTTGATTCGATTATTCCTAGGCAGCCACACGACCTAGCCACCTCTCCCCATTGCAAGAGGAGGAGTAAAGTACATATTAGCAGTTCAATATGTTTTCTCTAAGCATGTAGAACTGTGTACCATGAAGCCAATAACATCAGGACCAATCATTAACAGAATCACTAAAGGAACCATTCCACAAGTCGGAAAGCCTAAAGCCATTGTAACAGATAATGCATCGAATTTTACAAGCAGAAAGTGGAAATCCTTTTTTTTGAGTTAAAATGGTATAAAACGAGTTTTCATATCCTGAATCAGTTCCAATAGAGAGAACTTTTCGAGAGTTTAATTCCAAATGAGCTTATGTTTAATGCTAAAGAAAATAACGAATGGCTTTCACCGTTGCCCTGTATACCAAGAGAAGAATTAAGCTGGAATGAGAAAATAAGACAAGCTGTCATTCCTCCAACACATCAGGCAAAACTGAAGAAATGTCGATATGACAAAAAGTTATCCAAAGTACAGACTTTTAACATAGCGGAAGAGGTGATGCTAAGGACTCATGTGAAACCCCTTTGCTACTAAAGAAAATAAACAAGAAGTGGCAGATGTTACTTTCTGGATTATTTAAAGTTATAGCAGAAACACATGGTTGTAGCTATCTGTTATCATTTAAAAAATCAAATGAGATCAAAGGTTTATATCCACAACGGGATACAAAGAATTATTTTGCTGAGTAAAGATTTCCTAGAGTGGATGTACATATGTAAATATTATGAAAATTTGTAAGAGTGTTCGTAGTAGTCTTAAGACAAATTTATTTTATTCATGTGCGTAAAGTAGATCTTAAGTAAACCTTTTGCTGAAGAACAAACTTTCACAATAATAGTAGAAGTTAAAGAATAATACTTTACATAAAGTCATTTCATTAATATTATGAAGAGAAAAGTAAACAAGAAACTTGTTTTGATGCAATCGTAGTAGTATTTTTCATGGATGCAATTATTCCATTTCCCTTGCTGTGCAATTCTAAATAAAGAAAGTAAGGCAGAAGCCATACGGATGATAAAGTTTTTCTATCAGTACATTTTAAGTTTTTTACTGATGCAACGATTTGTATTGTAAAATAATTTTTCTGTTTATGCCTAACATGTAGTTTGTAAACATAAACAGTAAGGTACTGTGGGTCGTGTGTTTAAAGTGAAGTAATGTAAGTATTGAGATTTTAGTCCGATAGTAGGGAAACGACAACATCGTGCCATAAGCAACTTTTTTCTTCATTAATTCTCTCAAATAATTTCAACGGCACATAACAGTTTGTGTGAGGTAGAAAAGAACCAGTGATGTCCTTAGCTCCAGTAGTAATGAAAAAACTCACATTACATTCTGCAAAAACACTGTGAAGCTAGGCTTCACTACCGCAAACAGCCACACAACTAAATTAATCTCGAGAAAAATTGTAAGAGAAAAAGTTGGAAATTTAGAGAACATAAACGCTATATAAATCATATAGTTAGTACCTACTAAAGAGTACATAAGCTGTGGGATTTTTCTTGGAGCACATTTGTACGTAATCTGACATGTACCGACAGAGGCTGAGTAATAAGTTGTCAATGGAAAACAGAACTGTCAGTAGTGAAATGGAGCACGTAAATTTGCATTTCACGGGAGGACTCTTTATACAAGAGCAAAGAGGAATATCTGTTATCAAGATGTGTTATATGCGTGATAATACAATTTCGCCTGGTGAAATAGATACAAATACCTTGTACTAATGTCGAATATGGACGGCACTCTTAGTAGCAAGTGAACTTAATTTGTGTACTCACCCAGAAGAGAGCTTTGAAGCAATGTGATCATCAACTTAAGGGGACCAGAGTAAAGTGTTATTACTTGAAACTCAGATAGTGTGTACCACGCATAAACTGTGGACCAGACTGTAGCGCTGGAACTTAATGAATGTGACGTCACGTGTGACTATTACACGCCGACGCGAAGCTAAGCGCTTAAGAAACGAAAACTTCGATAAACACTTTGTAAACACACGTAATGTACGGTATTCTGTGGTCACTAATTAATGTGCCGAAACCGAAACTATCACGAACGTGGTTGTGCATTAACGGTGTTGATGTCAATGACAGTACAGTGCATCAACAAAAACCAGCCGGCCTTGCGTCCGAGCGGTTCTAGGCGCTTCAGTCTGGAACCGCGCGACAGGTACGGCCGCAGGTTCGAATCCTGCCTCGGGCAGGGGTGTGTGTGATGTCCTTAGGTTAGTTAGATTTAAGTATTCTAAGTCTAGGGGACTCGACCTCAGACGTAGATTCCCATAGTTCTAGGGGACTGATGACCTCAGATGTTAAGTCCCATAGCCCTCAGAGCCATTTGAACCATTTGAATAAAAACCATACGTTTAGTTTCACAGCAAAAACATGTATATTATGTAACCCGCAGCTATCACCGAACAAACCAATGTAAATTAGTGTTGCAAGTGATTACAACTACGTATTAATCAAATTTTTTTTCAGTGCATGTGTATTACACATTGTGTTACTGGCCGCAATCTACGAATGTTTAAGTGATCCCTATATCCTGAACTGACTGGATCCCGTCGACCACAACCTGTCCATAACTCCGCAATCTTCTTGCTCCATCGCAAACAACGCAGACCGTCGTGATTCACACGTAGGCAGATTTGTCGACATCGCGAGCACGCCCTCCACAACAGCAACGGCGAATGCTGCAGCACGACTGACTTAGCCTAGAATGCGTCCCCTTTACAACCGTCGAGCAAGAATGAATAATCTGCAACTGAGTGATTATTGTAAAATGTTTCAAAAACCACACGTATTTCTGTAACGAAAACCCATACGGTGATTCGTAAGTGTTTAATATGAACATTTGAAAACTCAGACTAAAATCACAAGGAAACATGACTGTCAAAAGTGCTAATTTCCTACCTTAATCATTTTGCCCCCCCACATGAACCATGGACCTTGCCGTTGGTGGGGCGGCTATCGTGCCTCAGCGATACAGACGGCCGTACCGTAGGTGCAACCACAACGGAGGAGTATCTGTTGAGAGGCAAGACAAACGTGTGGTTCCTGAAGAGGGGCAGCAGCCTTTTCAGTAGTTTCAGGGGCAACAGTCTGGATGATTGACTGATCTGGCCTTGTAACACTAACCAAAACAGCCTTGCTGTGCTCGTACTGCGAACGGCTGAAAGCAAGGGGAAACTACAGCCGTAATTTTTCTCGAGGGCATCCAGCTTTACCGTATGATTAAATGATGATGACGTCCTCTTGGATAAAATATTCCGGAGGTAAAATAGTCCCCCATTCGGACAGCTACTTGTATGAATATCAAGAGCTCAGATGGAAACCCAGTTCTAAGCAAAGAAGGGAAGGCAGAAAGGTGGGAGGAGTATATAGAGGGTTTATACAAGGGCGATGTACTTGAGGACAATATTATGGAAATGGAAGAGGATGTAGATGAAGACGAAATGAGAGATACGATACGGCGTGAAGAGTTTGACAGAGCACTGAAAGACCTGAGTCGAATCAAGGCCCCGGAAGTAGACAATATTCCTTTAGAACTACTGACAGCCTTGGGAGAGCCAGTCATGACAAAACTCTACCATCTGGTGAGCAAGATGTGTGAGACAGGCGAAACACCCTCAGACTTCAAGAAGCATATAATAATTGCAATCCCAGAAAAAGCAGGTGTTGACAGATTTGAAAATTATCGAACTATCAGTCTAATAAGTCACCGCTGCAAGATACTAACGCGAATTATTTACAGACGACTGGAAAAATTGGTAGAAGCGGACCTCGGGGAAGATCAGTTTGGATTCCGTAGAAATGTTGGAACACGTGAGGCAATACTAACGTTACGACTTATCTAAGCATTTGTAGACTTAGAGAAAGCTTTTGACAATGTTAACTGGAATAATCTCTTTCAAATTCTGAAGGTGGCAGGGGTAAAATACAGGGAGCGAAAGGCTATTTACAATTTGTACAAAAACCAGATGGCAGTTATAAGAGTCGAGGGGCATGAAAGGGAAGTAGTGGTTGGGAAGGGAGTGAGACAGGGTCATAGCCTCTTCCCGATATTATTCAATCTGTATATTGAGCAAGCAGTAAAGGAAACAAAAGAAAAATTCGGAGTAGGTATTAAAATTCATGGAGAAGAAATAAAAACTTTGAGGTTCGCCGATGACATTGTAATTCTGCCAGAGACACCAAAGGACTTGGAAGAGCAGTTGAACGGAATGGACAGTGTCTTGAAAGGAGGATATAAGATGAACATCAACAAAAGCAAACCAGGATAATGGAATGTTGTCGAATTAAGTCGGGTGATGCTGAGGGAATTAGATTAGGAAATGAGACGCTTAAAGTACTAAAGGAGTTTTACTATTTGGGGAGCAAAATAACTGATGATGGTCGAAGTAGAGAGGATATAAAATGTAGACTAGCAATGGCAGAGAAGATATAAAATGTAGACTGGCGATGGCAAGGAAAGCGTTTATGAATAAGAGAAATTTGTTAACATCGAGTATAAATGTGTCAGTAAGTCGTTTCTGAAAGTATCTGTATGGAGTTTAGCCATGTATGGAAGTGAAACATGGACGATAAATAGTTTGGACAAGAAGAGAATAGAAGCTTTCGAAATGTGGTGCTACTGAAGAATGCTGAAGATTAGATGGGTACATCACATAATCAATGAGGAGGTATTGAATAGAATTGTGGAGAAGAGGAGTTTGTGCCACAACTTGACAAAAAGAAGGGACCGGTTGGTAGGACATGTTCTAAGCCATCAAGGGATCACAAATTTAGGATTGGAGGGCAGCGTGGAGGGTAAAAATCGTAGTGGGAGACCAAGAGATGAATACACTAAGCAGATTCAGAAGGATGTAGGTTGCAGTAGGTACTGGGAGATGAAGAAGCTTGCACAGGATAGAGTAGCTTGGAGAGCTGCATCAAACCAGTCTCAGGACTGAAGACCACAACAACAACAATGATTTTTTGTAAGGATGTATTTTGTTCAACCTGATTAATGATGTGATTTTGTCAATGTGTAATGTTTTTAAAATTTTATGAGGAAACATTACATGTGAAAAAAGGAACTGGATTCCTATGCATTTCCTGTTGTTTCGTTAGGTTCTGGCAGGATCACACCCGAATGTGAGGGCAAATTATATTCCTGGCTAAAACAGGTTCCAGCTCAAACGAATAAAATGATGAAAAAATGACAATCCAAGCATTAAAAGATAATGAAGCGATGCAAATTGCTAAAACTTTTTACAAAGATTCAACAAACTTTTAAAAATTTAGGCGGCTGTATAATGTTTCCCCATGTGTTAGAGAATTTCGTGACTCTGTTTTCGTGCAGTAGCGCTGAGACGATCATCTATGTAATTTATCGAACGAGGACTCCGAACTTTTTTTTCTATTCCTAGTGAGCCATTGTCTGGTACCGTCATAAATATATTGCATGGTTTATGTTGTGTAGAGATCCTGTTGTTTGTGCTCATTCTGCATAATAATATCTATTTAATTCATTGTTATTACGGTTAATCATACCTTTTTTCCTCAGCTTTATTACGAATTTGATAATTAAATATGGGTTTCTTTGTGTGGGGATGTGTGTTAGTGAATGATCGCGTATTAACGGCACCAATCAGAGTAATACGTTTGGCTTGTTTTCAGAATAGAACTTGCAGCTAAAATTTCACTTTTCACAAAACAAAGTCCCATAGATTTTAGACATAGATCACGACCCAAAATTATATTCGCCAACAGACAGTCCCGGTAGAGGAGCCTAGCTAAAAATTATGAACGATGATGATGGTAATATCTGGCGAGTTACATTCACATTTCAAATTTAAAGTACATAGTTTTTCTCGATTTAATCGAAGAATCAATCAGCCAAAGATAATTTTAATTTGATTCCGACTTGTATTTGAGTTCAAACATTTTAAAAGCCAGAATAACATAAAATTAAATAATAATTACAAAACCCAATAAAAATAACAAAAATAAAACAATAATAATTTTAAACCACCATTAAAATTCCCTTCGGGACGGACAAGCGGCGCTTCATATTAAAATGCTAAAAGGATAGTTCAGAAAGAGAAAGCTGTTCATTAGTGTCGTTAAAGGTATCGTAAATTAATGGTGACGATCAAAAGGTACCGGTATTGCACTGTGTTCAAGAACTTCGGAGACTTTACCGGGATCGCAAGGAAAGAAAATATTCTCTAGACTACTAAATGATAAAAATCAAAAAGGTATTTAAGTATCACTTCATGCAGACAATGACTGAAAACCACACAACCTACAACTCCACGTGTTAAAACACGTCAGTCTACTCGGCATGGGCTCATGTCACCCTACCGAGATTAAATTTTTATCCAGAATAAATTTAACGAAATAGAAAATATGTACGGAAGGGGTTTAAAATTTCTAGAAGCAGGTTTTGGGGAAAGATACACCCTACACGGACCGCGTGCCGACAGATCAGAGGCCGTGGCAACTACCAAACCAACAGTGGGCGTCACCAATGACCAGTTTATATATACGCGCGCAGCAACGGTCGGTGCGCAATGGTCGAACTGTTTCGTTCTTCCATGAAAGCCGACTGGAGCCAAACACACACAGAGTATCTTAAAAAATGGTTCAAATGGCTCTGAGCACTATGAGACTTAACTTCTGAGGTCATCAGTCCCCTAGAACTAATAACTACTTAAACCTACCCAATCTAAGACATCACATACATTCATGCTCTAGGCAGGATTCCAACCTGCGACCGTAGCGGTCGCGCGGTTCCAAACTGTAACGCCTAGAACCTCTCGGCCACCATGACCGCCATAGGGTATCTCTCCGTTAGGCCCGTCCTGCTAGCCCCGTGGTCTAACCCGCAGTTTTCCGAACGGGAAGGTGAGCCGTTCCCAAGCACGAATCCGCCCGGTGGATTAGTGTCGAGGTCCGATGTGCCGGCCAGCCTGTGGATGTTTTTTTAATTCGGTTTTCCATCTGCCTCGGCGAATGCGGGCTGGTACCCCTTATTCTGCCTGAGTTACATATGTCGGCGATTGCTGCGCAAACACCGCCTCCACGTACGCGTACACTATAATTACTCTACCACGAAAACATTTGGTGTTACACTCGTCTGGTGTGAGGCGTTCCAGGGTGGGGGGGGGGGGGGGGGGGGGTCACTGGGGGCCGAACAGCCCAATAATGGTATGGGGCGGCGGCGGCGGTGGAGTGGGTGGACTGCTGTGGCCCGGTGTGGGGTTGTGAACCCCTGAGGGCTATGGCGGGTCGAAGCCTTTCCGTCGTTTCTAGGTTTAATACACAGTGCAGAATCTCTCCGTGAGGAAATTATTTACGTTCACGCTCCGGCTCCAGCACTCAGTTCAAGCGCAACGAGAAACTGTGGGAAAACTTCACCAGGACATCAATCGCTGCAACGCGGACGCCTCTCCATTCACAGAACTTCGTGTATGCAACGTGCCGTGCTAGGAGGCCTTCGTATGATCTCCGTCACTACTTTTTCACCACTCTGACAGTGTCGCACTTACTGCTGCTGGTACTTGCAGAAACAGACAATTTATCAGGGATGTATAACCCTAAGAAATTCAAATTGTTGTGATTCAGTTACAACTTTCATACTTTAACGTCTCTCTAAGACTCCGAACTTTAATATTTGGATGCTATTTCCAACCTTAACTTGTTCAAGTACCTCAGGAAATTGAAGCTACACTTCGGACTTCAATTTGTCCAAACTTATGGAGTTTAACTTTGTGGAACTATGAAGTTGTTTTTGTTGTTCATCATTCGCTACAATAAAACACAGTTTTGTTTCTTTGGAAGTTACTGATTGTGATACGATGGAGCCAGTGACATTACCCGTGTGACATTTACTTTGTTTACAACAAACATTTCTTAATAGCGCGTCTGACATATTTTTATGTGATAATCACGTTTGGATGAGACGTATCACCTGTTGCCGAAGTACCCTTGACTCTGCACTCGGTATGGTACTGCAGGAACCGTACCACAGCTTCCTGTACATGCAACCCTACAACCAGAACCAAAAAAGATGCAACAGGAGATTTATTTTGCGGAAACCAATAGAAACATAACACCTATCAATCACCTGCTAACGTATCAGAAAATACACTGAAGCGCCAAAGAAACTGGTATAGGTATGCGTAGTCAAATAGAGAGATATGTAAACAGGTAGAATACGGCGCTGCGGTAGACAATGCCCATATAACACAAAAAGTGTGTGGCGCAGTTGTTAGATCGGTTACTGCTGCTACAGTGGCAGAATATCAAGATTTAAGTGAGTATGAATGAGGTGTTATAGTACGTGCAAGAGCGATGGGACACAGCGTCTCGGAGGTAGCAATAAAGTTGGAACTCTCCCGTACGACCATTTCACGAGTGTACCAGGCTATCTCCTACATCGCTGCGCCCGGGAAACGATCATGCCAGAACGGGACCAATGACGACTGAAGAGCATCGTTCAACGTCACAGAAGTGTAACCCTTCCGCAAATTACTGTTGATTTCAATGCTGAACCATTCAATGAAACATCATCGATATGGGCATTCGGAGCAGAAGGCCCACTCGTGTACCCTCGATGACTGCCCGACACACAAGCTTTACGCCTTGCTTGGGCCCGTCAACACCGACATTGGACTGGTAACGACTGCGAACTTGTTGCCTGGTCGAACGGGACTCGTTTCAAATTGATTCGAGCGGATCGACATTTACGGATATGTTGTCAACCTCATGAACCCATGGACCCTCCACTTCAGCAGGGGACTGTTCAAGTAGTGGATGTTCTGAAACGGTGTGGGATGTGTGCAGTGGGTTGGGCATGGGAGCCCTGATGCGTGTAGATACGAATCTGACAGGTGAGACGTACGTAAGCATCCTGTCGATTACCTGCACCCATTCACGTCCATTGTGCATTCCGACGCACTTGGGTAAATTCAGCAGGACAATGCGACACTCCATGCTCTCAGAATTGCTACAGTGTGGCTTCAGGAAGGCTCTTCTAAATATAAACGCTTCTGCTGGCCAAAAAACTCCCCAGACGTGGACATTATTGAGCATATCTGGGATGCGTTGCAACGTGATGTTGAGGACTCCACACCCTCGTACTCTTACGAATTGAAGGTCAGCCCTGCAGGATTCATGGTATCATTTCCCTCCAGCCCTACTTCAGTCATCAGTCGAGTCCCTGCCACGTCGTGTTGCAGCGCTTCTTAGTGCTCGCGGGGACCCTACACGATATTTGGCATGTGTACCAGTTTTTTTATCTCTTCACTGTATAAAGAAATAAAATTAGCTAATTCAGAACTACAATGGCAGGACACTGTCTGTCTAAAATTATTCGCTGACAACGGAGATACAGATTTCATAGAAGAAACAGAAAAAAATTCGTTCAAGGAACGACTCACATTAGCTCAGTGTAATACGGAAAATATACAGCTTTCAACTTTATGCTGTTGTCACTAAAACTCTCCAACAGGAATATTTTTCACATATTTTAACGAAAAAAGCTTTCCTTTCCTTCCTTTGTGTCGAGTACTTTAAAGGGAAGCTGATGGAGTTCAACAAGTAGCCATACAGAATTAGAATAAAATAATTCTCTAAGACCAAACGAAAGTTTGCAAAGCATGAAATATTGCTATCTTTTTTGCGAAAAACCAAGAAAATGTTTGATTTAGTTGCCCAAACAATTTGGTACTGCTCAAAGCAAATCGTTATTTTTTACTTTGCTTTTGAAATCCGTCGGAAATTGAGGGCATGTTCCGCCATGATAGTCGATTCCCCACTGCCAATAAAGAAGTGATATCACGTGCAGCGCTTTATGCGATCCGCTCCGGCGCGGCGCCTCGTAGACTTTCATTCTATCGAAGACGGCGCTGCATCGAAAGCAGCGCATTGCAGGCGGGCGTTCGTGTGTTCACACTCAGCGTACGTGGCAACAAGGCTGTGAGACAGGGCAGCAGGGCAGCGACGATGCCGGAACAACGGCGAGGACAACACGGATAATGTTGAGAGAGGGTACGTGGCTAGAGCGCTTCCCATTTACTCAAAACAAAAATAGTGTCGCTAATACACAAAACCATTATCAACTTACTGCTTCAGTCACTTTTATTTTACATACCACAGCGCGTGTCAGCAGACATGTCATCATCGGGTGGGATATACTTGCGACAAGCACATGTATCGATTATGTTGTAGACAGTAATGTAGCAAGAATATTATGTCGTGTCTTATATGTTAATATGGAATAATACATTCATTGTTTCGTAGCTAGCGTAATCTGAAGATACATAATTTCATGGGGTTGATACCTCGCAAAACACAAATTTTGTGTGAAATTGAATGATGACTGGCACAAACGGAGAGAGTTCCTAATCTTCTGTTAAAATACCGATGAAAATGACTGCTTATAATTCTACGCGTTAGTTTTCGTTACGAAGGCGAGTAAATTCACTAAAAGATTTTGACAAGTAGTTCGCAATGTAAATAAGTAACTGTAATAGGATTCCGCTCGAGTCATTGAATTGTAAGGTGAACAAATATTACGAAAAAGAGAACTAAATAGTTATCATGAGATACATCACTACAAAATAAAACCATGTGGTTCCTGCTACAAATAAAAACTACCCAGAAAGGAAACTCTGAAAAGTGTTTCATCTGATCCAATCAACGAACCTGAGTATAGAGAGTATAGAGCCTTAGTTATGCGTTCATTATCGAACATGAAATGTAGCGTTTCATTACAATTATCTCTGATAAAGGTGTCAGACTTTCAGTTCAGTTCGAAGAATAAAAGGCCACAGTGGGGACACCGGTTTCCGTCAAACCACCGAAGATAAGCGCTGTGGTGCTTTGGTAGCACTGGAATGGGTGACAGTTGGCAAGAGGGATGAACCCCACCCTTGTGATCCCACACTTGATTGTCAAATAGCAGCTCCGATCACGAAAACTGAGAACGGCCGGTAGAGCATTGTGCTAATCACATACCCCGTCGTATCCGCAACCAGTGACGCTTGTGGGCTGCGAATGACACGGCGTTCGGTCGGTAACTTTGGGCCTACAACGTCGGTTGTGATAGAGTTTTAGTTCGAAGATTAAAAATTACTTACTTGTATATGGATGAACGAATTAAACCCACATGGAGGAAAACAGCTACTACACCAATAAATTTTTATTAATTTAGTACATACTGCTTTCTGCCTATATTTTGTACCATCAACAAAATTGGTATCTCTTAATTTAGAACTGGTTTCATATTTTCTGTGACCAACGATGGCTTAAAGTTTTGACTCTATCGGTAGACCGCTACGGTCGCAGGTTCGAATCCTGCCTCGGCCAAGGATGTGTGTGTGTCCTTAGGTTAGTTAGGTTTAAGTAGTTCTCAGATGTTAAGTCTCAAAGTGTTCAGAGACATTTGAACCAGTTTTTCTATCGGTAGTTGGATTGTTGTATTTATGATTTTGTAACTAAGTTTTCTAATTGACTTGTATTTTTCTAACTACTTTGGACACCCTATAGCTAATCAAGCTACAGATTTTCAGTAGTATCAACTTGAGGTGGAAATTACTATGTGCTTCGCGGTCTATCACAAGACGCAAGGAAAGGGAGCAATGCTTTAAAATGGATTGTCTGGAAGGCACCTACTTTTCAGGTCTTTAAATAAGTAATGACATGCGGCTGCCACTCCATAAGCACACTTATTACATTCAACCCTTCTAACCAACCGACCATCATCTTTTTCACTCACATATAAGCAATTGTGATGTGAAATACAGTAAGCATTGTGCAAAGCAGTTTGGCTTTGAAATATTTGTTGACTATTTCAACGCACATGGGGTGCACGAAACATGAAAATACCAAAAGCACAGCATTACCATGCAAAATACAGTGTAGGAAAACCATTGGCATTCCAATCCTCTCAGAATGGATAAATGTAGGTCGTGTATGTTTCTCATCGGTATCTGGCACCATTCTTCCTGCGAAATAGTCGCACGTTCATGTAACGAAGGTGGTGGAGAGCGATCACTCATAATTCTTTCTAAAGTAGACCGTAAGGACTCAGTAGTTTTCGCATTTGGTGTTTTTAGTGGCCAAGGGAGACACGAAAATTCTTCATCATATTCAAAAAAACAAACATGCATGATGGGAACTACGTGAACAGGCGCGTTGTCATCTTGGAACACAACATCACCGTGGGGAACAAAAAAAAAGTGCCATTTGATGGACCTGATCGACCAAAATGGTCACCTAACGCGTGCAACTAATGCGAACTTGCAGAGTGACCAATGGGACCCATAGAATATCACCATATGACTGCCAGAGTCATCACCAAACCTCTGCCATGCCTGAGTGTTGCAACATAAACTCGGTCAGAAATTGGAGACACTGTGAAATAAGACTCATCCAGTCAAATAGTTTTCTTTCATTGGTACTTAGTCCAGGTTTTGTGGCTTCAGCACCACGTTTTTCTGTTACGGAAATTTGCGTAAGTTGCGAGTGGTTTTAAAATTCCAGCTTGCCCTACAGCTCCTTATGAAGCTCCCTTCAAGTTGTTTTGACGGTGTTCATGAGTGCGACATTCACTTCTGCAGTGACTTTTGCAGCCGTCGTCCTCTTTATTTTACGTCACAAACCTGATCAATGACCATCTCTCACAATCACTCAACACACAGTTTCGTTAGCGTAGGACTATGTGGGTGATATCTTTCTTCTTTCCCTATGCGCTGCATAAATCTTTGACAGGTGCCCCTTGAAAAACAAAACGATTTTGCTTCCTTGGATACGGTAGGACCCATCATACGAAAAACAACAACTAGCCCACGTTCGACTTCAATTAGCTCCGACATTATGCACTCACAAGAACCCAGAAGACTTGCAACGTGATTAAAATGGCTCTGAGCACTATGGGACTTAACATCTGAGGCCATCAGTCCCCTATAACTTAGAACTACTTAAGCCTAACTAACCTAAGGGGATGACACACATCCATACCCGAAGAAGGATTCGAACCTGCGACCGTAGCGGTCGCGCGGTTCCAGACTGAAGCGCCTAGAACCGCTTGGCCACACCGACTGGCTGCAACGTGATGAGAACCCTTTAGTGGTCAAATACAACAGCGCATTCTGCAAGGCTGGCCAGCATCTGCGTTAACGTACAAGGAAGCGTTTCTCTCGATGTTTCCATATTTCTGTACGAGCTCCGTGCTTTAAAAGCAGTGATATTTGAAACAAATTTAGACTCCTATGCAAAAATAACTTCTAAATGAACAGAAATTAATAACTGAAAAAGTTGTTTCTATAACCGGGATTGTTCACTTTAATGTAAACTTCATTACATACTATACATACGATGGTTCAGAACTAAGTAAGTCTTTTTTTCTTAAAGTTTTCCTACGTATATATCGGTACTGATGTTTCTGAATTAAGAGCGAACGGAGCAACGTCACCGTAATGCCGTTTCCAACACTATATCCACAATATCTCTGGTTGCCTGGCCGCGAGGGGTAAACGCGCGGTCTCAGGCGCCTTGTCATGGTCCGGCCGGCTTCCCCCGTCGGAGGTTCGAGTCCTCCCTTGGACATGGGTGTGTGAAAGTTTGTTTAAGTTAGATTAAGTATTGTGTAGGCTTCGATGACCTCAGCAGTTTGCTCCCATAAGAGCTTATCACAAAAATACCAAATTTCAGGCTACTTACTGGAAAGCGAAAAACACAAAACGATTTTTCCTCTGATTATATCAGAGTATCGTTGAAGCTTATGCCCTTAGGTGTCTGTTAACTTTAACGCCGTGTGACACCAAAGTACAAAGTAGGCTTATAAGGGAAATGCAAATGTTTCATGCACCAGGAAGTTTTTAGAATCCACATTGAAGAATAATTAATGGTTGACTCACAGTTGTCATTTAAATTGAATGCTGCACCTGTTTGATATGTTTCGTGTGGAAATTAAACTAAAATAGTCGACTAATTGCACCAATTACCAGTAATCTATGTATCAAAGCAGCTACACCGCTGGTCATCAGAACTGCAACAGCAGGACGGTCGACAAGCAATGAACTTTTTCCGTAATGAATTTTCACTCTGCAGTGGAGTGTGCTGTGATATGAAGTTTTCTGGCAGATAAAAACTGTGTACCGGATCTTTGCCTTTGGCGGGAAAGTGCCCTACCGACTGAGCTACCCAAGCACGACTCACGATTTGTCCTCACAGCTTTACTTCCGCTAGTGCCTCATCTCCTAGCTTGGGCCAGACTTGACAGAAATTCTTCTGCGAAGGTTAAAAGACTAGCACTTCTAATCGAGTGAAGCTATGTCTCCGCAGTATACCTTCTTAGAGCAGTCGTCGTGTTGTGAGTTTCGAAGGAGAAAGTAGGAGGTGAGGGTTTTGTGGAAGTAAAGGTATGACGATGGGTCGTGAATCGCGCTTTGATAGTTCAGTAGAAGAAGAATGGGAAGCTTTGAGAGATGAAATAGTGAAGTCAGCAGAAGATCAAGTAGGTAAAAAAAAGAGGGCTAGTAGTTTCTACTTGTGTTACAGAAGAGATATTGAATTTAATTGATGAAAGGAGAAAATATGAAAATGCAGTAAATGAAGTAGGTGAAAAGGAATACAAACGTTTCAAAAATGAGATCTACAGGAAGTGCAAAATGGCTAAGCGGGGTTGGCAAGAGGACAAGTGTAAGGAAGTAGACGCATGTATCTATAGGAATAGGATAGATACTACCCAAAGGAAAATTAAAGAGGCCTTTGGAGGAAAGAGAACTACCTTTATGAATATCAATAGCTCAGAACGAAAACCCGTCCTAAGCAAAGGAGGAAAAGCAGGAAGGTGGAAGAAGTGTATAGAGGGCTTATAGAAGGGCGATGTACTGGAGGACAATGTTATGGAAATGGAAAGTCGAAACAAGGCCCAGGTAGTAGACAACATTCCATTAGAACTATTGACAGCCTTGGCAGAGCCAGTCCTGACGAAACTACCATCTGGTGAGCAAGATCTATGAAACAGGCGAAATACCCTCAGACTTCAAGAAGAATTTAATAATTCCAATTCCGAAGAAAGGTATTGACCTGTGTGAAAATTACCGAAATTTAATAAGTCACGTTTGAAAAATACTAATATGAGTTTTTACAGAGGAATGGGAAAACTGGTAGAAGCCGACCAGGGGAAGATCGATTTTTATTTCGCAGAAATGTTGGAACACGAGAGGCAAGAGTGACACTAAGACTTATCTTAGAAGATAGGTTCTATAATTTGTAGCCTTAGAGAAAGATATTGACAATGTTGACTGGAACACTCTCTTCAAAATTATGAAGGAGGCAGAGGTAAAATTCAAGGAGTGAAAGGCTATTTACAATTTGTCCCGAAACCAGATGGCAATTATAGGAGTCGAGCCGCATCAAAGGGAGGCAGTGGATGAGAAGGGAGTGAGACAAGGTTGTAGCCTATCCCCGATGTGATTCAATTTGTATTTTGAGCAAGCAGTAAAGGAAACCAAAGAAAAATTTGGAGTAGGAATTAAAATCCATTGAGAGGAAATAAAACCTATGATGTTCGTAGGTGATATTATAATTCTGTCGGAGACAGCGAACGACCTGGAAGAGCAGGTGAACGGAATGGACAGTATCTTTCAAGGAGGATATAAGATGAAGATCAACAAAAACAAAACGAGGATAATGGAATGTAGTTTTGGTATATGGAGAGCAAAATATCTGATGATGTTCGAAGTAAAGAGGATATAAAATGTAGACCGGCAAGGGCAAGGAAAGTGTTTCTGAAGAAGAGAAATTTGTTAAAATAGAGTATAGATTTAATTGTCAGGGAGTCTTTCCTAAAATTATTTGTATGGAGTGTCATTTCGGTTTTCGTAGCGTTCAAATATTTTTAAAGTGTAATTCCTCAGATTCATTAACATAAGCTGACTTAGACATTCATTAGTGGTTTGAGCGAACTCTCTAAAGGGTAGGGGCTCTATCCTTTAGAAACGGAAGATATGAAGGGCACTGTATAAATTATTAAAGGTGGCAGTGTCCGTTTCAAAGAAAAACAGTACAAGTTGATTACTTTAAAAAATTTCCCGTCGTAAGTTAATTATGTATCGCTGTCTACAGAAGTTAGTTTCCTAGTATTTTAATATTTCTCTTTTTGTGTCGTCTTAAAAACATCCTCCTAGGATGAGTTGGTAATTAATATGAGATTTGTCCCCCTTTACCTTTATGATGACTCGAACACCTGTTGGTCATTCTTCCTCAACAGCCGAAATCAGAGAAGGTAGTGTTGTTTTAAACTGATGTTTGGAGCGAATTCGACATTTTCACTCATCCCGAAAGTATTCCACTGGGTTTAGCATGGGATTATGGGCAGGTCAGTGCATTTCAAGAATGTTATTGTCCAAAAACCATTTTGTTTTTCCTGGAAAGTTTGCATTCTCGTGCTGTTACAAACAAACATCCTCTCGAACCATTCCTTTACTGTACATGTTACATAAGACCGTAAAATGCCTTCATATCATTCCGTATTTAGCGTTTTCTTCACCGCGGTAAGGGGAGTACACACTACCCATGGAGTACACCCTCATCATAAAGTAACAAAACCTACTTAGTATTTCACTTGAAAGTTGTGTATTTGTTGGTCTCTGATCAGGAGGGCAGTGTGCCCGTGACCTTCGTTATGATATGACGTTGCTACAAAAATATTGCTGCTTACCACTTCTGAACGCCATAAGGTCTTTAGCCAAATTTTCATTAAACAACACACAGTAAAGTTATAATTCTAGTGGAAATGGACACCACTCTCACTAGTCAATATACAAATTTATAATAATACAAATCGAGTTAGTTAATTTCTCGTTACTTCTACTGAATACCAAGTAATTAATCGTTGAGTCTGCCACTGTGCACAACGATATCACTGCCACAGTGGGGACAACAGACGTAGGTGTACAAGGGTTACGTTTGATATTCTTGGGTCGCCTAACCATGAGAAAGTTGAAGGATAATTAAAGAATCTCAAAATTTACGTCCATTCTTCTAATAACAGACGTTTACATAGCTTTAAATGATGGCCACATTTCACAAGGCCTTGATAGACTGCAACGTTTTCTAAAATTTAGATTTAACCGACGTAAAGTGACGCTAACATTGTGGGTAATTACCAAATTGTGTGAAAGACTGCATGAAGAAAACGCGACAATGTCTCCTTATCTTGATAGCTAGCAAATTTAAATGTAATGAGACACAAGCATAAACTGAAACGCAACTCAAACTGTATGCCAGAAAAGTACTTAGCGAATTGTCCAAAATATAGATGGTACAACCACAGGTTGCATCTCCCATGAATTAGCAAAGCATGTGCCCATCATCACGCCGCAGAAAGCGGGAGAGAAAAAACAACGAATTTTTGTTCTGACTCCTCAATTGTTAAAATTCAACAAAAAATATTACATCAAGGGAACACCTCAGTGCTATTGCCAATGTGATACATGATAATATCACTGATTTCACGAAACATTACTAGCAATCAACAACAACGCCGCAAGCAACATTCATATATATATATGACTTTTGAACACTACTAAGGTAAATACATTGTTTGTTCTCCATCAAAATCTTTCATTTAATAACTATGCCTGTCAGTAGTTAGAATCTTTTATTTAGCTGGCAGTACTGGCGCTCTTTGTATTGCAGTAGTTCGAGTAACGAAGATTTTTGTGAGGTAAGTGATTCGTGAAAGGTATAGGTTATTGTTAGTCAGGGCCATTCTTTTGTAGGGATTTTTGAAAGTCAGATTGCGTTGCGCTAAAAATATTGTGTGTCAGTTTATTGATGATCAGAATAAGTAAAGGGAGAAATGTCTGAGTACGTTCAGTTTTGCTCAGCTGTTTGAAAATCAATAACGTAAGAGGTTTACCAACAGAGTAATACACAATTTTCTACGGGGATGTTTCAACTGAGTTCGGATAAAGTCGTGTAACAGGGCTATGAGAAGACGAACGTCAGAAATACTTAACAGGAATGTTCTCAGCGTTATTCATCATAATGAACAGTCGCAACAACACTACTCTCTGGACGGCCACTTGGCACTACCGGAGAGGGAAGACCATCGTGTTCAGTGTGTAGCTCTGACGCATCGTACTGCATCTGCAGCAGTAATTCGAGTAGCAGTTGGCACAGCTCCGAATCAGAAAACCTGCAGTTTGCATTCCACTGGCACCAAGCTACTGGCTTCCATGGTGTCAATCGAGAGCTCGTTTGAGGACAGGGTGGAGATGTGTTTCCTGATGAAAGCTGACCCTGTCTCGGTGCCAGCGATGGCCGTGTGTTGATCTGGAGGAGGCGGTTGAAGGCCTGCAACCAACTATCTACGTGCCGCACACAATGGACCTACCCCTGGAGTTGGGTCTGGGGTGCGATTCGACATGTTTCCTTGGCATGCTGATTTGCAAATCTGTCTCCAATATGCGACTTCATCGGAATATAACCCAGATCCGTCTACGAACAGCATTAACCGTCCATGTGTTGACGGACCAAGTCAGCAGGCATGCAACTCCATCGAACAATCTGACATCCGGAACCCGTACAACACAATGCATGCACGTTTATATGCTTGCACTCAACAGTCTAACAGCTACACTGGTTATTAGTGATTTCAGATTTGCAATGGCTTATCACGTGCTTACATTAACCTGCGAATTTGCAATGATAATCACTTACGTAGGTTACCTAGACAAGTTTATTCCCGAAATTTCATTCCTATACATTAACTGCTTCTGCTGTAGTGATTTTTTTTCGTCATTGTTTTAAAACGTGAACTCCAAATGGAAACATAAATAACACCCCGAAAAGTTGTATGCGCACACACACGAAACTACAAAATCATGTTGTCAAATCTGAATCTGAAAATGAAAAGGGAAAAATCATTGGAGAGAATTAAAATAATACAGCTTTACTATACACATTTCGTAAAATACTAAAATACAGGCCAGATCCGCACTTAAATTTGCTCTACAGACTTATGATATTGAATAAAGAAGACAATTAAAAGTTAGTGACTTATAAATTCCCTAATAAAATATGTGCTATCCGTTTGACATCACATTAACTGTTTTTTGCTCTTGTTTTCATAGTATTATAGACCAGTCAGTGATTTAAATGAGAGATCACATTTCCAATGGACTGTTGTAGTGTTTTCTGTCTGAAAGACAGAATATGCGTTAAACTTTCACTGTTTTCAGAGTTTTTAAGAAATAGCAGACAGTCTCATTACGGTTATGTAGCAATGCGCTTTATCTCGTATATCGTGGAAAGCACCGCAATAAGATGTACGAGACAGATTCTCCGGCTATGCAGTTAACAGACGTAATTAGTAGAAGTAAAACATTTCCTCTCTAGCGTGACAGAGCTCGTATTTCCTTCCCAGTGCGGCCAAATCCTCGCTGTTTCCTCAAGTGTGAAATTAGTTGCGTTCTTTCCGTGCACTGCTCAGACACTAGTGAAATTTTCATAGGACTGTAAAGTTGTAAGCACAATGTAATCTAATTGAATAACACGTTCTGCAACATGTATTAGATAAACTTGTTTTTGAATAGTTTACGGGAGCAGCTGAGTAGTCTGTTGTGAAACGTGTCAGTTTTGTGTATTTCTGGGGAACGAGGAGGTACAGATGAAATCATTCCGTTATTGCCTAGAAATTCCAAAACAAATGTATACTGATCATTACATATGTTATCACTCTACGAATTGATTTACAGCCTGTCTTCTTTTTCTGCACAGATATTTGTTTCTGGTCAAAACAGATGTCACATCTTGTATTAAAAGATAGCACTACGATATTTTATTTAGCTGTGAAGTCAACTCCTTCTCACTCTCATATTTTGGACAATGTTTACCATTCACGTGTTCAGAGATCCATTATATCTAAACCACGGTCCAAAGTGCTGATATATCGTATCTGCTACAAATATGGACACACGCGAATCCATCTTACCCTCTCAAAAAAGCATCGCACTATCTTCCCTGTACCCACACGCTATACCTGCAGTAATTGTCATCCCAACAGTTACGTCAATTACGGTGATCACCTTATACTTCGGAGCGATTTTACACACTTAGGCGACTCGAAATAATATTTGTTCTTAGTTCTTGAAATGAACTCAGTTCATGAATTCACTATGTTGTGTAACACTATAATTCAGTCAAATGAAAGAGCTTTAGCCTTAAATGACATTAGTATCAGACACACATGTCAGTACTTATAAATCATCTGTCTATTGCAGGTCAGTCATATACTGTGTGGCTGGTCCCGGCGGAGGTTCGAGTCCTCCCTCAGGCATGGGGGTGAGTGTTTGTCCTTAGGATAATTTAGGTTAAGTACTGTGTAAGCTTAGGGACTGATGACCTTAGCAGTTAAGTCCCATAAGATTTCACACACATTTTTTCTATTGCAGTGGTTAATCTTCCAGCGGAGTTACACATTATTTATTACTGAAGGGTTCGTCACGTAAAAATAAACGGATGAAGGTGCACACTTCAAACTTCACCACAATTCAAAACGATTTAGCGCTGGAAGTCGCCAATGACCAGTTCCCTGTAGTACAAGGGCATATGTTCATAGTAGTAAGCACACTGTAATAAATGATTACTTTCTTTTGGTTGGTTTCAAAAGATGTCCTCTTTCTTCATTCCACAGTATTTTTGTGCTTTCAAAATCTGTTTTTAAGTGGTGAATTTACTTCTGCGAATTTTCCACTTTTTCGAGGAAGTTCTATTGAACTAATAGCTGCCCTAAGTAGACACATGAGACTAGTAACGTTCATGTAAAGTAAATGAAATGGAAGAATATGGGATGGTTCATATGTCTGCTACACCCATTTAAAAAAAATTGGTTAATAACAATAAACTTGTAGTATGAGTGGGAGATAAGGAAATAATGCGTTCTAGGTTAGTATGATGCAAGGTGGCATAACATCGTTACTGCAGAACGTGGCTGTACTGTGACCCAGTAGTATAACGCATTTGCGCATATCGAATGTGCGGAACCACCCTCTAAGGAAGCACTTGTACTGAAGTCTGTGAACAAGGCTGTTATCATCACATTTTTCTATTACAAGTGTGTGATGCACACTTGTATTCTTCCACGTCGTTATAACTTCACTTCGCCGCCAATCGAAGTGGGTACTATGACTTTAGTAATCTCCCTGCCGCCGTTGGATAAGCAGCTGCAGCAGCAAGTCGTATAGGCCTAGCTTACTTATTTGTTAGATAGTTTAATTAATTTCTTTGCGTGTTTTTGGGTACTTGCATTGTTTAATTCATATATTTCGGGCGTATTATAGTATTTGACAGTTGTAGCATCGCGCTTTAGTGTTTACTTGGTAGGTTCTTATTTAAATTGCGTGTGAGTTTCGTATAGGAGGTCCAATTTTGAGTTTTAGTTACTCTAATCGTAAATTTAGCAGATTGTAGCGCAGTCGTTTAGGCATTTGTACAGGTTAGTTGATACATTCTTTGCGTGTTTCGCTTGCGTTATCTAGGCACGGACTCGTGTTTCAATAACTGTTGTTCAACATCGATTAGAATGGACAGGGACTGCGATTGCTGTGTTCGGATGAGGGCTGACTTGCCATCCCTTCGCTCACAGCTGCAATCGGCGCTGACTTCGGTCGCGCAGCTTGAGGCTGTTGCCAATGGGCACCATTGTGGGGAGCCGGACTTGGGTATCACGGGGATGACAACCTCGTCCCGTCTGTCCCCAGATCGGTCTGCCGCTGTGGTTGCTCCGGTTGCTGCCCGCAGTGGGGCTGAGCCCTCGCCTGTGGTTGATTGGGAGGTCGTTCCAAGGCGTGGCAGGCAGCGAAAGGCGTCCCCGGAGGCTGATCAGAAAGCCTCCCCGGTGCGTCTGACAAACCGGTTTCAGGCACTGTCTCTGGCTGAGCCAGATGCAGCTGCCTGCCCTGTTTCAGAGGATCATTCTCAGCCTTCAAGGTCCGGGCAATTGCAGAGGGTGGGCTTACTGGTATTTGGGAGCTCCAATGTTAGGCGCGTAATGCGGCCCCTTAGGGATACGGCGGCTAAGGAGGGGATGAAATTCAGTGTGCACTCCGTGTGCATTCCGGGAGGAGTCATTCCTGATGTGGAAAGGGTCCTTCCGAATGCCATGAAGAGCACAGGGTGCAGTCAGCTGCAGGTGGTGGCGCATGTCGGCACTAATGACGTGTGTCGCTTTGGATCTGAGGAAATTCTCTCTGGATTCCAGCGGCTATCTGATTTGGTGAAGGCTGCCGGTCTTGCTTACGAGATGAAGGCAGAGCTCACCATCTGCAGCATCGTTGACAGAACCGACTGCGGACCTTTGGTGCAGAGCCGGGTGGAGGGTCTGAATCAGAGGCTCAGACGGTTTTGCGACCGTGTTGGATGCAGATTCCTTGACTTGCGCCATAGGGTGGTGGGGTTTCGGGTTCCGCTGAATAGGTCAGGAGTTCACTACACTCAGCTGGCAGCTACACGGGTAGCGGAGGCTGTGTGGCGTGGACTGGGCGGTTTTTTAGGTTAGAAGGCCTCAGGAAAGTGTGGGGTGGGCTGCAATGTCAAAGGGTGCATAGCAATTACAGGACGTGCTTGGATCAAGGAACAGTCGGAATTATAGTTGTATATTGTTGTAGTTGCGTTGGAAAAGTCCCTGAGCTTCAAGCGCTAATAGAAAGCACAGAAGATGATATCGTTATAGGTACAGAAAGCTGGCTAAAGCCTGGAATAAGTTCTGCAGAAATTTTTACGAAGTCTCAGATGGTGTTCAGGAAAGATAGATTAGGCAGAATTGGTGGTGGAGTGTTTGTGTCTGTCAGTAGTGGTTTATGTTGTAGTGAAGTCGAAGTAGATACTCCGTGCGAATTGGTGTGGGTGGAGGTTATACTTAACAGCCGAATTAAGTTAATAATTGGCTCCTTCTACCGACCCCCAGACTCCGATGATACAGTTGCGGAACAGTTCAGAGAAAGTTTGAGTCTCGTAACAAATAAATACCTCACTCATACGGTTATAGTTGGTGGGGACTTCAACCTACCCTCGGTATGTTGTTCAAAACCGGTGGTAGGCAGAAAACGTCTTCCGAGATTGTCCTAAATGCTTTATCCGAAAATTATTTCGAGCAGTTAGTCCACGAACCCACGCGATTTGTATATGGTTGCGAAAACACACTTGACCTCTTGGCCACAAACAAGCCAGAGCTGATACAGAGCATCATGACTGATACAGGGATTAGTGATCACAAGGCCGTTGTACCTAGGCTCAATACCATTTCTTCCAAATCCATCAGTAACAAACGCAAAATAATTTTATTTAAAAAAGCGGATAAAGTGTCACTAGAAGCCTTCCTAAAAGACAATTTCTATTCCTTCCGAACTGACTATGCGAATGTAGACGAGATGTGGCTCAAATTCAAAGATATAGTAGCAACAGCAATTGAGATATTCATACCTCATAAATTGGTAAGAGATGGAACGGATCCCCCGTGGTACACAAAAAAGGTCCGAACGCTGTTGCAGAGGCAACGGAAAAAGCATGCAAAGTTCAGAAGAACGCGAAATCCCGAAGATGGGCTAAAATTTAAAGACGCGCGAAATTTGGCACGTACTTTGATGCGAGATGCCTTTAATAGGTTCCACAACGAAACATTGCCTCGAAATTTGGTAGAAAATCCAAAGAAATTCTGCGCAGTGCCGATGGTACTGTTACCAACGACTGTGCCGCTAAAGCGGAGTTGTTGAACGCAGTTTTCCGAAATTTCTTCACCAGGGAAGACGAATGGAATATTCCAGAATTTGAAACACGAACATCTGCTAGCATGAGTTTCTTAGAAGTAGATACCTTAGGGGTTGTAAAGCAACTCAAATCGCTTGATACGGGCAAGTCTTCAGGTCCAGATTGTATACCGATTAGGTTCCTTTCAGATTACGCTGATACATAGCTCCCTACTTAGCACTCATATACAACCGCTCGCTCACCGATAGATCTGTACCTACAGATTGGAAAATTGCGCAGGTCGCACCATTGTTCAAGAAGGGTAGTAGGAGTAATCCATTTAACTACAGACCTATATCATTGACGTCGGTTTGCAGTAGGGTTTTGGAGCAACAACTGTATTCAAACATTATGAATCACCTCGAAGGGAACGATCTATTGACACGTAATCAGCATGGCTTCAGAAAACATCGCTCTTGTGCAACGCAGCTAGCTCTTTATTCGCACGAAGTAATGGCCGCTATCGACAGGGGATCTCAAGTTGATTCCGTATTTCTAGATTTCTGGAAAGCTTTTGACACCGTTCCTCACAAGCGACTTCTAATCAAGCTGCGGAGCTATGGGGTATCGTCTCAGTTGTGCGACTGGATTCGTGATTTCCTGTCAGGAAGGTCACAGTTCGTAGTAATAGACGGCAAATCATCGAGTAAAACTGAAGTGATATCAGGTGTTCCCCAGGGAAGCGTCCTGGGACCTCTGCTGTTCCTGATCTATATAAATGACCTGGGTGACAATCTGAGCAGTTCTCTTAGATTGTTCGCAGATGATGCTGTAATTTACCATCTAGTAAGGTCATCGGAAGACCAGTATCAGTTGCAAAGCGATTTATAAAAGATTGCTGTATGGTGTGTCAGGTGGCAGTTGACGCTAAATAACGAAAAGTGTGAGATGATCCACATGAGTTCCAAAAGAAGTCCGTTGGAATTCGATTACTCGATAAATAGTACAATTCTCAAGGCTGTCAATTCAACTAAGTACCTGGGTGTTAAAATTACGAACAACTTCAGTTGGAAGGACCACATAGATAATATTGTGGGGAAGGCGAGCCAAAGGTTGCGTTTCATTGGCAGGACACTTAGAAGATGCAACAAGTCCACTAAAGAGACAGCTTACACTACATTCGTTCGTCCTCTGTTAGAATATTGCTGCGCGGTGTGGGATCCTTACCAGGTGGGATTGACGGAGGACATCGAAAGGGTGCAAAAAATGGCAGCTCGTTTTGTATTATCACGTTATAGGGGAGAGAGTATGGCAGATATGATACACGAGTTGGGATGGAAATCATTACAGCATAGACGTTTTTCGTCGCGGCGAGACCTTTTTACGAAATTTCAGTCACCAACTTTCTCTTCCGAATGCGAAAATATTTTGTTGAGCCCAACCTACAAAGGTAGGAATGATCATCAAAATAAAGTAAGAGAAATCAGAGCTCGAACAGAAAGGTTTAGGTGTTCGTTTTTCCCGCTCGCTGTTCGGGAGTGGAATAATAGAGAGATAGTATGATTGTGGTTCGATGAACCCTCTGCCAAGCACTTGTGAATTGCAGAGTAGTCATGTAGATGTAGATGTAGAAGAACAGACCACGAGTTGCCGCTGATATATCCGTGTCAACAGGGCTACTGATCCAAACAAACAGTATCAGGAGCGCATAGATGATGATGGTTCCTGGGGCGTACAACATTGTCATCAGCGCCTGTACAAGTTCCCATCTTCCCGTTTCCAGTCTTGCTACTACCTGAATGATGATTAAGACGACACAAAGTCCCGAGGCGGAGAAAATCCCCGACAGGGCCGGGAATCGAACCCGGGATCCCCTGATCCAGAGGCAGCAATTTTGTTCGGCATTCTTCGTTTTGTTTCGTCTGGGCAGACGTCCGTTCAAGTTGATCATTGATTCCATTAATCAGTGTTTTTTTTATTAAAGAGCACAAGCGACCCTCTGACCGAACACGCTGAGCTACCGTGCCGGCTCCACTAGACCACAAGCTGTTGACAGGAATTCATCTAGATAAATATTACAGATAGTGAAGTACACTACTGGCCATTAAATTTGCTACACCAAGAAGAAATGCAAATGATAAACGGGTATTCCTTGGACAAATATATTATACTAGAACTGACATGCGCTTACATTTTCACGCAATTTGGGTGCATAGATCCTGAGAAATCAGTACCCAGAACAACCACCTCTGGCCATAATAACGGCCTTGATACGCCTGGGCATTGAGTCAGAGTTTAGATGGCGTGTACAGGTACAGCTGGCCATGCAGCTTCAACAAGATACCACAGTTCATCAAGAGTACTGACTGGCGTATTGTGACGAGCCAGCTACTCTGCCACCATTGACCAGACGTTTTCAATTGGTCAGAGATATGGAGAGTGTGCTGGCCAAGGCAGCAGTCGAACATTTTCTGTATCCAGAAAGGTCCGTACAGGACCTGCAACATGCGGTCGTGCATTATCCTGCTAAAATGTAGGGTTTTGCAGGGATTGACTGAAGGGTAGAGCCACGGGTCGTAACACATCTGAAATGTAACTTCCACTGTTCAAAGTGCCGTCAATGCGAAAAACAGGTGACCGAGACGTGTAACCAATGGCACCCCATACCATCACGCCAGGGGATACGCCAGTATGGCGATGACGAATACACGCTTACAATGTGCGTTCACCGCGATGTCGCCAAACACGGTTGAGACCATCACGATGGTATAAACAGAACCTGGATTCGTCCGAAAAATACGTTTTGCCATTCGTGCACCCCGGTTCATCGTTGAGTACACCATCGCAGGCGCTCCTGTCTGTGATGCAACGTCAAGGGTAACCGCAGCCATGGTCTCCGAGCTGATAGTCCATGGTGGTGCAAACGTCGTCGAACTGTTCGTGCAGATGGTTGTTGTCCTGAAACGTCCCCATCTGTTGACTCAGGGATCGAGAGGTGGCTGCACGATCCGTTACAGCCATGCGGATAAGATGCCTGTCATCTCTACTGCTAGTGATACGAGGCCGTTGGGATCCAGCACAGCTTTCCGAATTACCCTCCGGAAGCTACCGATTCCATATTCTGCTAACAGTCATTGGATCTCGACCAACGCGATCGCCATAGGCTACAATCCGACCTTTATCAAAGTCGGAAACGTGATGTTACGCATTTGTCCTCCTTACACGAGGCATCACAATACCGTTTCAACAGGCAACGCGGGTCAACTGCTGTTTGTGTAAGAGAAATCGTTTGGAAAGTTTCTTCATGTCAGCACGTTGTAGGTGTCGCCACCAGCTCCAAACTTGTATGCATACCCTGAAAAGCTAATCATTTGTACATCACAGCATCTTCTTCCTGCCGGTCTAAACATTCATGGTGGTGTCTGATTGTACTATATCGTGTCTCCCAACCACTTTCGCGCAACGACGCTCTGAGCGTGTTTTTTAGGGAACTAGTTTGAACCTGGGACCTGTTGCTGGTAAGGAGACGCCAGACCACACATGACATGTAGAATTCAGAAGAGTTCAGTGAGGCTAGCGATGATATAGCCAAATACTAAATGATCTCAGCGTCAGCTCCACTGCACTCCCTGTAAAAGAATCTTAATTCTAACTAAATATAGTGGAAAGGGTTCAGGCTTTCCTATTTTTAGTTAGCTGGTAAAAAAAACGTCAAAAAAACAGTTAAGTTTACCATTGGAAATTTATTCTAATCACAAAACATCGTTTATAAATTGCACTATTGATAAAAGGAAATGTTTTAATACAGGATGGTAAAAACCAACAGCGTTCAACAAAAATGTGAACGAATATTCCCTAAATGGGTTTCCAAGTTCTACAATCGATCGAAGGATGACCTATGCCATATCACATCTATAATCTAGGTTTAATTTAAGTTTCACAAAAGAGAAAACTATCAAAATGGTCTACAGTGACCCTCAATTATCTTTAATAACTTATCTAACTTGTCGTAAATTACAGTGGCTGATGTGGCTTCTCAATAACTATATAAAAGCAAAATCATCGCGTTTCAGATCTGTTCTTCAAGTGGCAAATGTGAACACCATGAGTTTTAATTAACGATCACCATTAGTTTTACGGAAAAAAGGGGTGTAACAGATGAGACTTCTGCAGTTCTGAGTGAAGCCGTATGCGCTCAAAAATGCGGCATCGCGTGCGTTCATTACCTTGTCGGTGTTTAAGCAGCGTCAGGGCGGCAGCGGCCGGCGCAGCAGCCATCCAGCTCGCCGTCTCGGAACCAACTCTCCAACTTCTCCTTACTACAATTTACCGAAGTTAGTTAAAAAGAAAACTATCTGGCTATGTTTTCATCGGACCAATCAGGGTCTCAATGTTAACCTTAAGCTCCGCCTACAAAAATTCTGTCTATCCAATAAGAAACGTTATACTTTTCGTGGTGGGGCAATGTTTTTAAAGTTTGCAACGTAACAGAGACGCTAAAAAGTCTCACGCTAAAACCTGCAGCTAGTGTGGTCCTTTTAGCGTTATCGTGAGATCTATACTGCTCTTCTGGAGGGCTCTATCTTTTAACATGGGCTGGGGAGTGATCCTAATGTAACAGACACGCGAAAAAGTCTCACGCTAAAACTTGCGGGTGGTAGTGGCCCTTTTTGTGTTATCGTAAGATCTATACTACTTTTCTGGAGGGCTCTAGCTTTTAACATGGGCTGGGGGTTGTCCTTGACATACCTGAGACGCGAAAAAGCCTGACGCTAAAACGTGCGGGTTGTATAGTTGTACAGGTAGGCTCGTGGCGTGGGTGCCCAGCCCCTCTCTTTCCTAGCTTAACACGGTTCTGCTCTCGGCTTCTGTCCTCGTTTCTCCCCTCGGAACTGCGTCTGCCTCACGGTGGGGAGGTACGACATGCATTTAGGCATTCTTGTGTTAGTCTGTGGTATTCCATTTGCTCACTCGTTACTCGTATTACTTTGGTTAATTTAATGTCACGATTTATTCGGAGCTATGTGACATACTACTGGATTTGCTTATCATGTCAGGGTTTTCATGTAAGGTGTTGGATTTGCCTGAAACCTTACATATCACGACCCTTCGAACTTAATTTTTGCACTGAATTTAGGCAATGATTGAATGGTTGTCTAAGTGAGTCAAAAATTTTCTAATTTATCTAAATTTTGTTGCACACTGTTCAGCCACATTATTCAGTTTTATGCTAGTTTGTATTACTAATTTATATTTTTATATTCTTCCACACTATAATTAAAAATGACAAGAGAAGAATATTTTTATACTATTATTAGTTTTTAATTATTTTATTTCTTTATTTAAGTGTGATGTTTGTTTTTTAAGAAGTTTGTTATCGAAAGTGAGGAGTCTTTCACATCGATTTTCTTATAAATATTGTTTATATAAATATAGTAATTAAGTAAAATCTATTCCTAAGACATTTTCTAAGTATCATGTGCAAGTAAAATGTCTTTGTTTCTAGACACGCATTTCAACATTGTTACACTAACAAGTAAGAATTATTTCCAAGAATTGCTTTGACAAACAAATATACATACACAAGTATTGAGATATTATCCTACTAAAAGTTACAAATGTTAAAAGAAAGGAAAACATCCAACAAGATAATTTTTCATTCTTTGTTTTTTATAAGGAGAAAATAAGTAAAATATAGTTATTCTTTTATTATCATGAGGAGAAAATAAGTGGCGTATCTAGTTTCTTTATATACTGTCCATTTCAGAACTAATGACTTCTTTTTATCGACAGTCTATTTTTTACTTAAGTCCATAGTCAATGACTGTTATTTTGTAGTTTATTAGCTGTCTGGTGTGCTTTACTTATTTAGTTTTTCACACGTTTCTTTTGCACAATTCCTACATCACATAATTTGATTTCACACGTTCACACAATCCTGTGAATGTTTAAGCAGGAGGTTGGCGAATGTTTTTGCACGAAGGTGCTGGACTTGAGCGAGATGGATGTGGGCAAGTATTTCATGTACAGCTTCGTTCGTCGTTCCTTGATGGCTTTGCAAGTGTGTGTTGCTGTTGTGGAGGTCCCATAATGGAATGGAGCTGTGAGTGCAGAATCTCGTGGTTTACTGGCTTTGTATGCGTGAAAGTCATCGTTATGTGTCGCTGAATGCGGTCGTTTTTCGTTGTAATACTTCGCAAACGACTAGTTTACAATAGGATAGGGATTTGGGAAGGTATTTCGTCTATTCTTCACCCATCTTCTTTCTTGGTCTCAATCTTGCGAATCTTCAACTTCTGTTCTTCCTGCTTGTTTCTCTGCTTCTTACTTGCTTCTTGGTTCTTCTCTGGGCAGGATATGGAAATATTTATTTATAACTAGTCGCTTTGAAGTTCTCCTCCTAGTAACAGTTTGATAAATTGTTTGGGCGCGTCATTTTTAATTTATGGAAGTTCTTCTTCAGTTTCGTGCATCAGCGTGCTGTTTAATAGCAGTAGTGTGACTTTTACGCATATTTTTTGCCAGCGGTGGCTTGCCCAAGCGGTCTTCTCGTCGGGCCGTTTTTTGCTCGCTCTGTTCATTCGGGGCTCGGAGACCCTTGCGGCGTTCGCCGTCCCTAGCGCCGTCCCGCCGCGTCTCAGCAGGGGTCTGTCACTGTGCGGCTCGGTGTTCCCTCCAAGCAGGGTTCCTCCTAGCGTGCATATTTATTGCCCACTTTCGCTACAAGGGCCTTCTGTTGGTTCGCTGTCCGTTCACTTCTCTCGACGCTCCTGCTATGTAGGAATCGAGTCTTGCTGATTACGTCCTTTTCTTTCCTGATACATCTCGCGTTGCAACTTGTGGGTCGTTGCATCTCTTCCTTGCTGGAGTTTTTACAATGGTTCTTACAAAAAGTTTTACTTATAATCATCTAACATATGTCTACTATCTACTTGTTTTGCGCCTACTTAAAAAAGCTTTACAAATTTCGGCGCCCTTTCCAAGTTACAATTCTAAGATATTCGGAGTCTTAACGTCTACTCAAGAATCCTCAAATTCGTTTTTTATTTTTGTGTAGTGTCGTGGTGTATAGCATTTTAGTATTTCATGCTGTTAGACTATCTACGCTTTATCCCTTCACCTTAAGCTATGGTACTATTGTGTTATTATTGAAACTACTTTCTTTTTCCCACCTTCCTCTCTCTTCATTCTTCTTTCTCCTGACGAACTTATCTGCAACATAATCTTGAAATATTGTGCTGATTATTTACCAGTAATAAAATTAATCTTCGAACTTTTACTGAAAGTGTTTAAATACTGCCAGCCTTAGGTAAAAATACCTCTGCTTTGTCTCGTAAAATACCCTCTAATTCTCTTTTACTGTGTTCCGAGATACCTTGAACTTCTTGTAATTTTTCGTCGATTTCTTTATGGACTTCTAACATGAGTTGAGGCGAGTCCTCCTTTTGTGCATACCATTCTAATTCTTTATCCTCTTTATCTCGCATCATTCTTAATTGTTTGTTTATAACTGGTACTTCTTCTAATTTTAGCTTTTGCTCAAAGAGAAGTGTGATATTCCCGAATGTTACGCTACCTTTCCCCATATCTATTATCGCTCGTGTCTCATTTAAAAAATCTGCACCTGTAATCAAATCTACAGTTAGTTTAGGTATAATCACGAAGTTGGCTTCGATCTTTTGACCTTGGCACGAAAGACGTAACCTTGTTTGTCTCGTAACTTCCGCAGCATTGTTTCTAATAGGACCTCTTACTTTAATCTTACGTGTTTTCAGAACTGGCAATTCCTCATTGGCATTACACTGCATGAATAAATTTTCTGAGATCGCAGTCAGTTCACTTCCGCTATCAATTACAATATTGACTGGGATATTCTTTACCATGGCCTTCACAATTGGTTGATTTTGAAAGGGTTGGTTCTGTTCTTCTTCCTCTTGCATCAACGAATCATCCACTGAATCATACATGAGTCTTTTTAGGAATTTCCCTTGTGAAATCGAACTTGCTGTAGGATAAGCTTCGACTGCTACTTCTCTCTCTTTTATTTCCTCTTCTCTTTTTCTTCCTTCATGTACGCTTTCTTCTACATCCTCTACTTTTTCTTCACCCTCGTCTATCTTCTCCTTCTCCGTCGCTACTTCCACATAATCGCATCTAAATGCACTAATTATCGCTTCATAACTTCCTTCATTATATACGTTGGGTTGTGTGCCCACTCGTAACTTATTTTCAACTTCTATCGACTGCGCATTATCTTCATTGAATTCGCTTTCCCTGATTTTCATCTCACATAGCTCTGCAATACTCATTATTTCGTCCTTTCGTCCTACATTCGTTGTGCATGCCTCTGGTAATTCATCTTCCTCGTCAGTATTCTCATCTGGTCCCTGCGGATTTGTTTCTTCCTTCTTCTCTTCTCGTGATAAGATTTTTACTTCTCTGTTCAAGGTGCTGCAATTGTCCTGGGTCGGTGCGTCATTCTCTTTGGCATGGGCGCTTAGTTGTCAATTCGAACGTTTATCGGGTTTTGGTGGTCTTACCTCAACCTCTTCTATCTGTATTCGCTTTTCTTGTTCAGCTTGTTGATAGTGATTTCTTTGTTGATAATTTGTCGGTCTATTGGTTCTCTAGTACCCGTTCCGGTTGTCGTTATTCCCTCTGTAATAGTTGTTGCCGTTCCTGGGTGAATTACAGTTATTGCCATATTCTCTTCTAAATCCATAACCGGCTCTTTGTTGAAATCTATTGTCGTTTCTTGGTGCGAAGTTATCACGTGGTTCGTAGTTATTGTTTCTTCGTACTGTGTCTTGTGGATTCGACCGCTTTTTGCTTTCGTTTTCACGTGCGCTTCGTCTTTTTCTTGCGTCATCTTCCGAAAATATGAACTCTAGTTCCCTTAGAATACCTTTAAATGCTTCGACGTCATTGCCTCCGCGACCTACTAATGATTGCTGATATTTCAATGGTAGCTTCATTGCGCATAATTTAATCAACTCTCCGTCACTGTATGGTACATCTAAGAATTGATTTTTGTTTGCCATTACTTCGAGAAATTTCACGGGACTCTTCTCTCCTGAATTTTCAAAATATGGGTTCTGCAATAATCCGTACTTCACTCTGTTCTGTGCTTCGTTGGACCAATATCGTGAGAGAAACTTCTCTCTGAAATCTTCGTACGATCGGCATGTCGCTGCAACATTCTGCATGGTTTCTGCGACTGTTCCTGACATGTGTGCACATATAAAGTCTAATTTGTGTGCTAGCGTCCAGTGTTCTGGTAATCCTACTCGGAATTGATCAATAAAAGTTCGTGGATGTAATGAGTTTCCTTCTCGAAAGTGTTGAAATTTTCTAACTGTGAGGAAATGATCCTTGTCGTACTTCGTCATAGTTCCATATAAAATTCGCGATTCTTCACCACTTTTGTTTCTGATCATTTCTCCCATCGTTCTTTCCGGTTGTGGTAGATCCATTGGATATTGTCCACTGTAAATTTCGCGTACCCGCGGTGCTGTCTGTCTGATTTCACGTATGTTACTTTCCGCCTGTGATTGGAATCGCAAATGCGTAATATCTTCTTTAATTGATTGTTTTTCCGGTGCTGTTACAGATACGGATGTGGTTGCAGACTCTGTGCTCGTTCGATCTTGTTCACTACGCTCTTCAATGGTTTGCAACAACTCTGTTCGCAATTTCTGAAATTGTCGCTTCGTTTGCGCTTCTATTTTGACTATGCGGTTATCATATCTTTTCAGCGCTGCTCTTGTGATACGTTTGTGCAACACACTGTTTTCAACAATTTCACGCGCTGTACCTGCTGCTTGTCTAGTAATTACGTTTATCTGTTTCTTTAGTTTCTTTACTTCTCCCTGGGTGTTGTTACGTAATGTTTTGATCTCGTCCTGAATGTCATTACGCAATGTTTGTACGTCCACTTGTACCTTGTCAATGTCTGTTCTCAATTGATTGTGACCTATTATTAAGTTTCCTATCACTTCTCGAGATTCTTTTGCCTCGTCTTCAATACGACTTAGGTGTAACTGAATTATTTTGTTTTGTTCTTTAATCTCACGCATTTGTCTCGTGGTTTCTGCATTCTGAATTTCAATTTGGTTCGCTATGTCTTTATTTTGCCTTGTCATGGTTTCCGTAATTTGTTGTAATAATTCTGCCAAATTGGTGGGTCCTATTGCGTTTTGTTCCGACGTCCTACGCTCTGTGTTTTGGCCCAAGTGTTGGTTCGCAACCGATTGTATTGAACTCTGCTGTGACGCGTTTCTGCTCACATTCCTTGTACTCTGTGGTGAGGGAGCTCTGATTACATGTACCATGGGTTCTACGTATTCAAGACGCAAGTTAGAATCCTCATCGACTGTCTCTCTACTTTCCTGCTCTATCGTATGCTGGCCTAGGTTTTCTGTGCCTTGGCGTACATTATCCTCGTTATGGTGCGTTATATGTCCTATTTCCCGCGATACTGCATCTTCTGTTGTACTGTACTCTATTCTCTGTCCATTTTCATTCTGGGTCTCTACCTCAATTCGGTCAAGGTCTCGATCTGCCATTGCTAATATTTCCGAATCCCTTATTTTCTGTTTCAAAAGCAATTCACGCGCCCTACTTCGCGTCAAAATGCGCTCATAAGATCTCACACGTTTCATAACATTTTTGTTCACACGACTTGACACTACCAAGACTGACAATCCATTCACTTACTTGTTGGGTCAGAACCAACTTGTCAACGATGTATTCGCCACCTGTGCGCTTGCATTGGAGAGAAAACTTAATTCTAACAGTTTTTAAAATTCATCACTTAATTATGCTATTGTTTCTGCTAGAATTCTCACTTTTTCTTGACCAGTTTTACTGTCTATCTATCGCCGCAGCTACTGTTTACGACTATGTATAACTTAAAAAAAAAAAAAACTTTTTTCGACGAAAATTTTTTTGCAGGATATTTTTCTGACCTAATTAGGCATTTGGTCGACCTTCAATCATGGTATTTTACCATCCTGGCAGGGTCGCCATTTTCTAAACATTCATGGTGGTGTCTGATTGTTCTATATCGTGTCTCCCAACCACTTTCGCGCAACGACGCTCTGAGCGTGTTTTTTAGGGAACTAGTTTGAACCTGGGACCTGTTGCTGGTAAGGAGACGCCAGACCACACATGACATGTAGAATTCAGAAGAGTTCAGTGAGGCTAGCGATGATATAGCCAAATACTAAATGATCTCAGCGTCAGCTCCACTGCACTCCCTGTAAAAGAATCTTAATTCTAACTAAATATAGTGGAAAGGGTTCAAGGCTTTCCTATTTTTAGTTAGCTGGTAAAAAAAACGTCGAAAAAACAGTTAAGTTTACCACTGGAAATTTATTCTAATCACAAAACATCGTTTATAAATTGCACTATTGATAAAAGGAAATGTTTTAATACAGGATGGTAAAAACCAACAGCGTTCAACAAAAATGTGAACGAATATTCCCTAAATGGGTTTCCAAGTTCTACAATCGATCGAAGGATGACCTATGCCATATCACATCTATAATCTAGGTTTAATTTAAGTTTCACAAAAGAGAAAACTATCAAAATGGTCTACAGTGACCCTCAATTATCTTTAATAACTTATCTAACTTGTCGTAAATTACAGTGGCTGATGTGGCTTCTCAATAACTATATAAAAGCAAAATCATCGCGTTTCAGATCTGTTCTTCAAGTGGCAAATGTGAACACCATGAGTTTTAATTAACGATCACCATTAGTTTTACGGAAAAAAGGGGTGTAACAGATGAGACTTCTGCAGTTCTGAGTGAAGCCGTATGCGCTCAAAAATGCGGCATCGCGTGCGTTCATTACCTTGTCGGTGTTTAAGCAGCGTCAGGGCGGCAGCGGCCGGCGCAGCAGCCATCCAGCTTGCCGTCTCGGAACCAACTCTCCAACTTCTCCTTACTACAATTTACCGAAGTTAGTTAAAAAAAACTATCTGGCTATGTTTTCATCTGACCAATCAGGGTCTCAATGTTAACCTTAAGCTCCGCCTACAAAAATTCTGTCCATCCAATAAGAAACGTTATACTTTTCGTGGTGGGGCAATGTTTTTAAAGTTTGCAACGTAACAAAGACGCTAAAAAGTCTCACGCTAAAACCTGCAGCTAGTGTGGTCCTTTTAGCGTTATCGTGAGATCTATACTGCTCTTCTGGAGGGCTCTATCTTTTAACATGGGCTGGGGAGTGATCCTAATGTAACAGACACGCGAAAAAGTCTCACGCTAAAACTTGCGGGTGGTAGTGGCCCTTTTTGTGTTATCGTAAGATCTATACTACTTTTCTGGAGGGCTCTAGCTTTTAACATGGGCTGGGGGTTGTCCTTGACATACCTGAGACGCGAAAAAGCCTGACGCTAAAACGTGCGGGTTGTATAGTTGTACAGGTAGGCTCGTGGCGTGGGTGCCCAGCCCCTCTCTTTCCTAGCTTAACACGGTTCTGCTCTCGGCTTCTGTCCTCGTTTCTCCCCTCGGAACTGCGTCTGCCTCACGGTGGGGAGGTACGACATGCATTTAGGCATTCTTGTGTTAGTCTGTGGTATTCCATTTGCTCACTCGTTACTCGTATTACTTTGGTTAATTTAATGTCACGATTTATTCGGAGCTATGTGACATACTACTGGATTTGCTTATCATGTCAGGGTTTTCATGTAAGGTGTTGGATTTACCTGACACCTTACACCGGTTAAATTTCGGGTCTATAGCACGTCATCTTCGAGGTGTAGCAATTTTAATGGTCAGTAGTGTAATTACAAATGTCTATATCCAGTACTTATTATCGAGTAACACAAATACCCAACTGTCATATGTTGTGGTATGCAAACAGTCCCAGCTATCGCTAGCACCCCGTTCAGAGACCAAGGTGTCTAAATCTTCCCGGAGAATTCACTGTTTCTTGGCGGTATTTGACGTTGCCGCTGGCCTGCTGATTTCCCCTCCGACTTGAGTGTGGCGATAGGTTCGAGGAAGAGGTCGATGCTAATCACAGGTGGAAGTGACTGCCCGTCAGGCCACGGAACGTGCAGTGGCAGGAACCTCCGCGTTGCTTGTTCCACGTGACTGCCCGTCAGGCCACGGAACGTACAGTGGTAGGAAGCTCCGCACTGCTTGTTCCACGTGACTGCCCGTCAGGCCACGGAACGTGCAGTGGTAGGAACCTCCGCGCTGCTTGTTCCACGTGACTGCCCGTCAGGTCACGGAACGTGCAGTGGTAGGAACCTCCGCGCTGCTTGTTCCACGTGACTGCCCGTCAGGTCACGGAATGTGCAGTGGTAGGAATCTCCATTCTGTTTGTTCCACGAGACTGCCCGTCAGGCCACGGAACGTGCAGTGGCAGGAACCTCCGCGCTGCTTGTTCCACGTGACTGCCCATCAGGCCACGGAACGTGCAGTGATAGGAACCTCCACGTTGCTTGTTCCATGTGACTGCCCGTCAGGTCACGGAACGTGCAGTGGTAGGAACCTCCGCGCTGCTTGTTCCACGTGACTGCCCGTCAGGTCACAGAACGTGCAGTGGTAGGAACCTCCGTTCTGCTTGTTCCACGAGACTGCCCGTCAGGCCACGGAACGTGCAGTGGCAGGAACCTCCGCACTGCTTGTTCCACGTGACTGCCCGTCAGGCCACGGAACGTGCAGTGATAGGAACCTCCACGTTGCTTGTTCCATGTGACTGCCCGTCAGGCCACAGAACGTGCAGTGGTAGGAACCTCCGCGCTGCTTGTTCCATGTGACTGCCAGTCAGGCCACAGAACGTGCAGTGGTAGGAACCTCTGCGCTACTTGTTCTACGTGACTGCTGCCGTGCAGCGTAGTCCTTGTTATGCTGCTGACCTCTGTCGTACGCCGCTCGAATTGCTAGCAGTCTCTCTCCGCCTGGCGAGTATGCTACTCTGCATACCCCACGTTGCTGGAGCGGATGCCACCATGTGGGACCAGGCGTTTCGTTGTCATATCGCAAGTGGGAATACAGTCACTGCAGCACACTACAGACAACACAGCAAGCCTGCTATGGAAAGACTTGTTGAGTGATGAAAGCTTCATCAGGATAATGCCAGCTGGTCTCACGTTGCCCCAACTGTAGACACTTTGACAAAAAAAGCAAGTCTACGATACACCAACCAATTTAGAGCCTACATCTGGCACCATACCCCACTACCAAAAAGGATCCAACTGGACCTTATTTACAATGAAACGATCGCAGTGAAAACTTTGAAGTGCATGACAAACTACTTAATTCAGTACTATTTTACGTCGCGGAAATGGGACATAAGTTTCGCTTTGAGTGGGAGTGAATTGCTGCTAAAGGATTTTATGATCTACTGAAAGGGAGTGTTTATTGAACGTGCCTAGTTTATCACGTTAAATTCCAGTCATGTTCTTTCAAGAAAGACTTTTTGACACTGATGTTAACAAATTATTCTTCTTTGCAATAGCTGCTAATGCTGTGGCACGTCTGTATTTTACATTCTGTTTTCTTTATATCCTCAATTCTTTGCTGGACGCACCTATACCCAAACTGGTCTGCAACTTCTATTGCTAACATCATTTCTCGTTTGTTGCTGTTCTTATAACCTCTTTTCAAGATAACATCCATTCCGTTCAGCAGATTTTACAGCTCTCTGATAGACATACAGTCTCATCGGCAAACAATGAAGTTTTAATTTCAGAATTACCAGCTCTAAGTAAAGATTCAGTAACTGGGTGAACAGGCTGCAATATTGTCTCACTCATTTCTCAACTAAATGCCTCCCATTTACTTGATTCTGAAGTTACAACTGCAGCCTCACTTCTATTTGGGCTGCAGATAACCTTTACCTACCTGTATTTCAACTCTATAACATTCAGGATTTCCAAGAGTTTATTGTAGACAACTGGGCCAAAATGTGTCACCAAGTCTATAAATAGTATAAAATAGTGTGTTTTTGCCTTTTTCTACCTATTTCACAAGATAGGTTGTAGGGTAAGTATAACCTCGGAAGATCCAAATTTTAACTTGAATCCAGATTGGTCTTTCCTCGTGATGGCTTCTACCAATCGCTCCATTCACCTACTGATAGCTCATGTTAGTATTTTGCCACGGTGCCTTCTAGTTGGGCATCCTTCACACTTGGCAGTCTGTCTGTTATATATTACACTGTTCGTGAAATATCACGATTTTTCACATGTCTCATCTATTAAAAATAGTTGAATGTTTTAGGTAAGTTAGAATTAGCAGTGAATACCTTGCTGTCAAGTCATTTCACCTTTATTAGTTGAATAAATTGTACAACGTTTTACCTCTTGCCCCATCCCAGAAATCCATATTTGTGGGGTACATAGAATTCGACTGATGAATGTAGTAAAAAACAAGTTGAACCGTTTTGTTATTCTTGGCTGTCCAAGGGATCTTAATAATTCAGCAAGATTGTCGTCTACTCTTGGTGCGCTGTTTCGACTTAGGACTTTCTGTATAATGTCAACTTCTTCTCCCAGTCTCGCATTATCTTTCTTATCTTCATCTACTTTTACATTCCTTTCCGTTAAAGTCTCTACAAATTTCTTTTCTTTATATAACGCTTTTGTATATTCTCTGAACCTTTCCGACTTCAGTTCTTTTCTTACTGTGGAATTTTAACTGAGTTCTTGATGTTCATACAGCAGCTTCTCTTTTCTTTAAACTTTCCCTTAATTTTTATGGGCGTAGCAACTATCTTTTCCATATTCATGCACGATTCTACAGCTCTCCAATCCTCACCTAGTAATTCCTGCTTTTCTTTACTTCTATGGACAATTTTATTAACACCTTTATAAACTTTTGTCAGCTTTGTTTCTGTATTTTTATTTCTCATTTGATTAATTAAATAAAATATTTATCATATTATTCAACTTTTTCCTTTGGGTCTTCTTCTTGTTTTTTGCATAGTTCCAGAATTCGCATACAGAACAATTTCCAACAGGAGTAACTTAGAAGCAGTTATCCTCACTGTAGTGAAGCAGTTTAAAGCACTTAATAAATGCAAGTCTTCCAGTACAGCCGGTATACTAAGCAGGTTACTTACAGAGGATGCTTGTACAATAGTCTCATACTGAGTAATCATACGCAACCACTTGCTCGACGAAATGGCTCTGAGCACTATGGGACTTAACATCTGTGGTCATCAGTCCCCTAGAAATTAGAACTACTTAAACCTAACTAACCTAAGAACGTCACACAACACCCAGTCATCACGAGGCAGAGAAAATCCCTGACCTCGCCGGGAACCGAACCCGGGAACCCCGGCGCGGAAAGCGAGAACGCTACCGCACGACCACGAGCTGTGCTCGACGAAAGATTAGTACCAGAAGCTTAAATGTTGCTTAAGTCACAGGCACCAGTACTCAAGAAAGGACACAGGAGTAATCTGCTGTATTACAGATCAATATCACTAAAGTCGATTAGCAGTAGGATTCTGGAACATGTGCTGTATTCAAATTACCTCGAAGGTAACAGTCTATTGACACACAGTCGGCACGCAGGCAGGAAATATCGTTCTTGTGAAACGCAATTTGCTCTTTATTCTTATTCAGTTATGAAGTAATGAGTACTATTGACAGGGGATCTCAAATTGATTCGATATTTCTAGATTTGCTGTAGGCTTTTGACACTATTCTTCACAAGACACACCTAAACAAATTGCTTGCCTGTGAAGTATAGTTCAGTTGTGCAACTAGACTTGCGACGTCCTGCCAGAAAGATCACAGTACGTAGTAGTCAACAGAAAAACATGTTGTAGAACACATGTAGTATCCGGCGTCTCCTAAGGATATGTTATGGGATCTCTGTCGTGCCTAATCTACGAAACCGGTATAAGAGACCGTCTTAGATTGTTTGGAGATGGTGTCATTTACCATCTAGTAAACTCATCAGGAGATCAAAACCAAATGTGGAATGACATAGACACGATATCAGTATGGTGAAATCAGTTGTGTCTCAATAAGGAAAAGTCTGAGGTCTGTCACGTTAGTACGGAAAGGAATTCGTTAAATTTCGGTTACCCAATAAATCACACAAGTTTAGAGGCTATGAACTTAACTAAATACCTAGTAATTACAATTACGAGAAACTTAAATTGGAACGATGACATAAAAGCCGATTCAAAGATCTTATTTTATTGTCGTAACACTTAGAAGATACAACACATCCAGTAAGGAGTTCTACCTATACTACTCTTCTTCGTCCGGTGCTAGGGTATTAGGGTATTGCTGTGCCGTGTGAGATATATACCTGATAAGACTTGATAGGATTGACGGAGGACAGCGAAAAAGTGCGAAGGGGGTTGCTGGTTTTGTATTATAGCGAACTAGGAGAGAGTGTGTCGTGGATGTGATAAGCGAGTTGGGATGGCGGTCTTTGCAGTAAAGTCGTTTTTCATTGCGGCGAGATGTCTTCACGAAATTTCAATCATCAGCTTTCCCCTCTGAATGGGAAATTATTTTACTGTCGGCAACCCACACAAGCAGAAATTATTAACCATAATCAAGTAACAGAAATCGTAGGTGTCACAGAAAAATTTAAATTTCCATTTTCCCCACGCGCTGCTACAGAGAGGAGCGTTAGACAATTGCCTGAAAGAGGCTAGAATGTGCGCACTGCCTGGCAATTAAGTGCGAATTGTAATTTTGTCATGTAGATATAGATAGTTGTTTCACCTGGTGCCTTCATTATTTCACCTCCGAAAGCTGACGTATAGTTTTCTACTGCGTCTCTTTGTGCTATACTAATAATTTCGTGTGGCCCAGTGACCCCCATATAACTCTTTCAATTGGACACCACTTCTACGACTTGCGTGTCCCTAAACTATCCTAGTTACCCGTACGGGGAACGGGGCCCTATAGTTTCAGATGGACTCCGAACAATGTGTCATTTCTGGCGAATCATCACACCATTCAGATGCCAGTGCTAAGTTGAAGGCAAACAGAAATAATCTGTGGTACAAAGAAGGCTCAATCACGGTAACCTTTGGTTCCATACACGTACAGTACCCCTAGACCACCTCGCCCGACATATCGTTACATAGCCCTCCATTTACATCGGTCGAGGTCCATTCACCATAATTTATCACCATTTCTCAATTTCCTCAGCAATAAACTGCATATTACATCGAATAAATTGTGGTCTGAGATCATATATGCTCGCTAAAATGTTTTTTACTTCAAATCTCACTTCTATTTGTCTGCCTTGACGTTATCTAATCCATCTGAAAGCTTTCGATGTCTGCAGCTCTTTCCCACGTACACATCCTTCAATCGTGATTCTTAAATCAAGTGCCAGAAATGATAGTTAAGGCTTGAAATCATTTTGTGTATGTTTCAGAAATGGATTGCCAAAATAAAACTCTCTCAGAAATAGCGAACTGAACACAAATTATGGCATTATGCAAGGGATATTCAACACATAGTACAGGATTTTATGCTTCAGACTGAATTAGGTATCACCTGAATAAAACTGACCTTCCAAGTACCGAGATGCAATTCACTCAAAACACTCACGGAAGAGACGAGCACGTGCTAGTTGTTCTAGAAGCTTTAGAGGTAAAACAACCGAAACTTTGTAATGCTAAAAGTGAAAGTGCTTCCACTTAATGTTCTTAGAGAGCAGTCAGTTTTTATTGTACTTCTTTGTTCTCCAGCCGACCACCTATTCAATTGATTAGTGTGTTAGTTAATGTGTTTAGAAATTACATATTAATTTGGTATGTTCGCAGTGAAGTTTCGATATTTATCACTCTTTCTTATATATTACAATCAAAATACAAAATTTCACATTCCCATTACATTTCTTCTATTGTATGATATAAAATTGTTATATTTAGGACATTAATAACTGACAGACGTATTTTACTCGCAGTAAGTCTCATAAATTTCATCATCAATAACTAACAGGCCTAGGCCATTTATACTGTGCACAAGTAACCAGTTATAAAAATTACTGCGGATTGTTTCTTTTTCTGACATCAGCTCGCAAGTGCACACCTGTGGTATCAAATACGTAACGCGGTTACTTTTTGTAGGTGTCTTAAGATCTTGGAACTTAGAGGTGGACCTCCTTCTCTTGAAAGTATCTTCGGATGTGGACATTAAATTTTTCGTTGTAGGGCGAGGTCAGTGGCACTTCTTGGTTGGGGGAACTCCTGGTTTGAAGGCTGCCTTATAGAGGCGGGCAGAAAGAATTATCTTCGCAGTGTGGAGAGATCAAAACTTGCATCCTTAGAGATCTACAGAGTGAGACTCGTGCGTATTTCGCATTCGTATATTGGAAAGTTTCGGCTCTGAATACCATGTTCTTTTAGGAATGAACAGTTGAACACCTGTTTAGCACCCACTTTCACAGTTGACTGGCGTTGCGATTTCAATGGAGTAATGTTTATTGGTGTTATAACTCTTTCAGGTTGTTTTCTTATGGCCAGTTTGCTGTTTAGACCATGTTGTATTGAAGTGACAAAAAAATACTTTCTAGGCGATATTTACATAGACCGGCATTTATTAAAAATGTATTTTTTTTTTAAGAAAAGCTTTTATGGCTAAGCGGAAGAAAGTGTAGAATTAGCAGTAATTCGACAATGAGGAGGTCTGCGTGAATTTCATTGGAGACATGCGTGCAGCATTTCATATTTGAGTAAGCATGGAGGGGAATTAGTGGCGAGCTGAATCTCTAATTCCAACAGAAAGACTAGATCGGAAAGCACTGAGGTTGGTCCTCTGCTCGTAAAATAAAGGTATCTGAGACACAGTTCCGTCCAGCAAACTGTTTCAGTTTGTTATAAAGTTCCACACTACCTCTGGGGACATACAAATTCGTCATCGAGTTTTACGCTTTTCTTCAAAAAGAGAGACTAATAAAATTTAACGGGCGTGTTATCGAGACTGTGTTCACCAGCTCGGTTGTTGAACAAACTTTAACGCCAATGTGTTCGCTTTAGAGATCAGCAGATAATTTGTGACTTCATATTTGCTGCATATATAAAGAAATTTCTCGCTGACACATATGTACAAACGTCTATAGTTTTCTTTTTATTCTCATTTAAATCTCTTACACTACCTACACTACCTATGCACTAAACTGTCATAGGACACACAGTATTGTGGTTTCAAAGAAACCTCATTCATGAATTACAAACTTATCTTTCATACCATTTATGAGAATAATTTAACCGCGAGATATATTGTGTTACAGACATTATGAAGATAATGGCGGAATTTTTTACAGTATTTAAAGAAACTATTTGTTTTATGTTTACCGAAGTGGAAAGTGTTACACAATGGAGCACTCGTTCTAAATTTATCAAAATCTGATCCGGTAACCCTTAAAATTTTTTTGAGTCGTCAGTCATATGACTGTTTTTATGCAACCCGACAAGAATTCCTCTCCTACGCCAAATTCTTCGTCTCAGAGAAGCACTACGTACAATTCCTCAGTATTTGCGAGAGGTTCTTCCTAGATGTCTTACCGCAAGCCCTATTATACTCTCATTTCTTCCTGTCAATGTTCCTACTTCGCCGAATATGGGGAGGACCTCCTCGTTACTCATTTTATTAGTCCATATAATTTTCAACATTCTTCTGTAGCACCGTATCTCAGACGCTTAGATTCTCTTCTGTTCTGTTTCTACCACTGTCTGTGATTCACTACCACAGAATGCTGTGTTCCAAAGGTATGTACTCAAAAATATCTGCCTCAAAGTAAGGGTTAAGTTTTACAACTGTAGACTTCTCTTAGCAATGCTCTGTTTCATTGTGCTAGTGTGCTTTTTATGCCCTCTTGATTCGTTCGTCATATGTTGCTTTGCTTCGAAAATGACAGAATTCACAGAATTCCTTAATTTGGCCTACATTGTGATCATCAATCTTGATTTTAAGTCTCTCGTTATTCTAATTTCTGCCACTTCTCATTACAGTTGCCTTTCCTTGGTTTACTGTCAGCCCATTTCTGTAATCATCAGACTGTTCACTTCAGTTATCAGATCCTGTGAATCTTCTTCACTTTCAGTGAGGGTAGAAATGACATCAGAGAATCTTATCATTGATATCCCCGAATTTAAGTCCCACTGCTAAAACTTCTTCTTATTTCCACTATTGTTTCTTCGAAGTATAGAAGGAACAAGAGAGACGAAAAACACCGCCCCTGTCTTACATACCTTTTCATACGAGCAGTTCATTCGTGGATTTTCAGCCTTATTCTTCCCTCTTGTTTCTGCTAGATATTGTATACTAGTTTCGAGTCCTCCCTCGGGCATGGTGTGTGTGTGTGTGTGTTTGTGTTTGTGTGTGTGTGTGTGTGTGTATATGTGTGTGTGTGTGTGTGTGTGTGTGTGTGTGTGTGTGTGTGTGTGTGTGTGTGTGTGTGGTTCTTAGTATAAGTTAAAGTAGTGTGGATGCCTAGGGACCGATGAACTCAGCAGTCTGGTCCCTTAGGAATTCACACACATTTGAAAATTTTAGAAACTTTTGTTAATCATGCTTTTTACGTTCTTGTGCAGATATTTCCACAGGAATTTCCAACCCCCAACAAATATTTTTTTACAGCTAACCGAGAAATGAAATACGAGAGTGAGTCAGATGAAAAACTTAAGTATTTTTTAAATATTATTTATTGTGCAGAAGTGGTACAAAGCTGTATCTCTTTTCAAAATATTCCCCTCCACTCTCAATGCAAGTCATTCAGCTCTTACAAAGTGCATAAATTCCCTTAGAAAAAAATTCATTTGGTAGTCCGCGCAACCACTCATGCACCGAGTGGCGTACCTCTTCATCAGGACGGAACTTCTTTCCTTCCATTGCGTCTTTGAGTGGTCCAAACATATGGAAATCACTTGATGAAGGTCTGGTGAGTATGGGTGATGAGGAAGACACTCAAAATGCAGGTCTGTGATTGTTGCAACTGTTGTATGGGGTGTGTGTGGCCTTCCATTGTCATGCTGCAAAACGACACCTGCTGACAGCAATCCACGTCTCTTTGATTTGATTGCAGGCCGCAGATGATTGTTTAGGAGATCTGTGTATGATGCACTGGTGACAGTAGTCCCTCTAGGCGTGTAATGCTCCAAAATTACCCCATTTTTGTCCCTGAAGAGAGTCAGCATCACCTTCCCTGCTGATGGTTCTGTTAGAAACTTCTTTGGTCTTTGAAATGAGGAATGAAGCCATTCCTTGCTCGCTCTCTTCGTTTCCGGTTGGTGGAAGTGAACCCAGATTTCGTCCCCAGTAACGATTCTTGCAAGAAAGCCATCACCTTCTAGTTGAAAGTGCCGAAGAAGTTCTTCACAAGCATCAACACTTCGTTCTCTCATTTCAGGAGTCAGCTGTATTGGCACCCGTCTTGAAGACACTTTGTGAAACTGGAGCACATCATGCACAATGTGGTGTGCTGACCCACGACTAATCTGTAAACATGCTGCGATGTCATTCAGTGTCACTCGGCGGTTTTCCTTCACTATGGCTTCAACTGCTCCAATGTTCTGTGGAGTCACAACTCGTTGTGCTGACCTGGACGGGTAGCATCTTCCATTGAAGTCACACCATCTGCGAACTTCCTCCTCCATTCGCAGACTTTCTGCTGTGACAAACATGCATCACCGCTGAACCTCCTTTTGTCAATGAATTTTAATAGGTTTCACATCTTCACTGCGCAAAAACCGAATAACAGAACGCTGTTCTTCCCTAGTGCAAGTCGCAAGTGGGGCGACCATCTTTGTACTGATACTGCTACGGTATGTGTACATCCGCACTATGCCATCACCTACAGGCCATTCTGCACGCTGTTTGTAGCACGCTTACCAACTTAAAAGATAACGGCGCGAAATTTCGATTTGTTATTACAATTTTAATGTTTTCATTTGACTCACCCTCGTACCAATTTTTATAAATGTAGGTTAAAACTTTTTTAATGTAACGAAATATTTTCTTAAAGATTTTTATCCCCTTTTGTACCCCGTTACGGGTTGAATTCCCAGAAACACTGAAGCAAGTATTCTTTTTTTAAAAAATTTCTAACCGACAAGTCAAATGCCAGCTGTCATAGATGTAGCCTTAAAACTCCTTTAGTAGTTCTTTAGTGAGTGTTTATTTTCAAAAAACTTTCACACACTATTTTACCACGTTAGTTGTTGATATTTCAAAAATGCTGATACATTTATTTTTTTCCGACTGAGAAACCAAATGCCAGTTTTCTGAGTTATAGCTTCAAAATTCGATTAATAGCGACATACTTTCAGATGATAGCCTTTCATCCATTATTTCACCCCCTTAGGAGTGCAATTATGGAAATCCCTTCTTAAACGATGCCTACAATACAAGATCCACACTCTCTCCAAACACCAACCTACTATCCTTATCGGTTTCGACTGGAAATTCATTGACCCAGTTTCACCCACTTATGGGCTTAATCCATCCCATGAACGAGGGACCTTGCCTTGCCTTTGGTGGGGAGGTTTGCGTGCCACAGCGATACAGATCGCCGTATCGTAGGTGCAACCACAACGAAGGGGTATCTGTTGAGAGGCCAGACAAACGTATGCTTCCTGAAGAGGGGCAGCAGCCTTTTCAATAGTTGCAGGGGCAAAAGTCTGGAAGATTGACTGATCTAGCCCGGTAACAATAACCAAAACGGTCTTGCTGTGCTGCTACTGCCAACAGCTGAAAGCAAGAGAAATTACATCCGTAATTTTTCCCGAGGGCATACAACTTTACTGTATGGTTAAATGACGATGGCGTCCTTTTGGGTAAAATATTCCGGAGGTAAAATAGTCCCCACTTCGGATCTCTGGGCGGGGACTACTCAAGAGGACGTCGTTATCAGGAGAAAGGAAACTGGCGTTCTACTGATCTGAGCGTGGAATGTCAGATCCCTTAATTGGTCAAGTAGGTTAGAAAATTTAAAAAGGGAAATGAATAGGTTAAAGTTAGATATAGTGGGAATTAGTGAAGTTCGGTGGTCGGAGGAACAAGACTTTTGGTCAGGCGAATACAGGGTTATAAATACAAAATCAAATATGGCTAATGCTGGAGTAGGTTTAATAATCAATAAAAAAAAATAGCAGTACGGGTAGGCTACTACAAGCAGCATTGTGAACGCATTATTGTGGCGAAGATAGACACGAAGCCCACGCCTACTGCAGTAGTATAAGTTTATATTCCAACTAGCTCTGCAGATGATGAAGAAATTGATGAAATGTATGATGAGATAAAAGAAATTATTCATGTAGTGAAAGGGGACAAAAATTTAATATTTATGGGTGACTGGATTTAGAGAGTAGGAAAAGGGAGAGAAGGAAATATAGTAGGTGAATATGGGTTGGGGATAAGAAATGAAAGAGGAAGCCGTCTGGTAGAATTTTGCGCAGAGCATAACTTAATCATAGCTAACACTTGGTTAAAAAATCATAAAACAAGGTTGTATACATGGAAAAATCCCGGAGATACTAAAAGGTATCAAATAGGTTATATAATGGTAAGACAGAGATTTAGAAACTAGGTTTTAAATTGTAAGACATTTCCAGGGGCAGATGTGGACTCTAAACACAACCTATTGGATATGAACTGTAGATTAAAACTAAAGAAACTGCAAAAAGGTGGGAATTTAAAGAGATCTGACCTGGATAAACTGTCTAAACCAGAGGTTGTACAGAGTTTCAGGGAGAGCATAAGGGAACAATAGACAGCAATGAGGGAAAGAAGTACAGTGGAAGAAGAATGGGTAGCTATGAGGGATGAAGTAGTGAAGGCAGCAGAGGATCAAGTAGGTAAAAAGACGAGGGCTAGTAGAACTCCTTGGGTACCAGAAGAAATACTGAATTTAATTGACGAAAGGAGAAAATATAAAAATGCAGTCAATGAAGAAGGGATAAGGAATACTAACGTCTCAAAAATGAGATCGACAGTAAATGCAAAATGGCTAAGCAGGGATGGCTAGAGGACAAATATAAGGATGTAGAGGCTTGTCTCACTAGGACTAAGATACTGCCTACAGGAAAATTAAAGAGACCTTTGGAGAGAAGAGAACACTTGTATGAATATCAAGATGGAAACCCAGTTTTAACCAAAGAAGGGAAAGCAGAAAGATGAAAGGAGTAGATAGAGGGTCTATACAAGGGCGATGTACTTGAGGACAATATTATGGAAGAGGATGAAGGTCAAGATGAAATGGGAGATACGATACGGCGTGAAGAGTTAGACAGAGCACTGAAAGACCTGAGTCGAAACAAGAACCCCGGAGTAGACAACATTCCATTAGCACTACTGACGGCCTTGGGAGAGCCAGTCATAACAAAACTCTACCAGCTGGTGAGCAAGATATACAAGACAGGCAAAATACCCTCAGACTTCAAGAAGAATATAATAATTCCAATCCCAAAGAAAGCAGGTGCTGACAGATGTGAAAATTACCGAACTATCAGTTTAATAAGTCACAGCTGCAAAATATTAACGCGAATTCTTTACAGATGAATGGAAAAACTGGTAGATGCGGACCTTGGGGAGGATCAGTTTGGATTCTGTAAAAATGTGGGAACACGTGAGGCAATACTGACCCTACGACTTATCTTAGAAGAAAGATTAAGGAAAGGCAAACCTACGTTTCTAGCATTTGTAGACTTAGAGAAAGCTTTTGACAATGTTGACTGGAATACTCTTTCAAATTCTAAAGGTGGCAGGGGTAAAATACAGAGAGTCAAAGGCTATTTACAATTTGTACAGAAAGCAGATGGCAGTTATAAGAGTCGAGGGACATGAAAGGGAAGCAGTGGTTGGGAAGGGAGTAAGACAGGGTTGTAGCCTCTCCCCACTGTTATTCAATCCGTATATTGGGCAAGCAGTAAAGGAAACAAAAGAAAAATTCGGAGTAGGTATTAAAATCCATGGAGAAGAAATAAAAACTTTGAGGTTCGCCGATGACATTGTAATTCTGTCAGAGACAGCAAAGGACTTGGAAGAGCAGTTGAACGGAATGGACAGTGTCTTGAAAGGAGGATATAAGATGAACATCAACATAAGCAAAACGAGGATAATGGAATGTAGTCGAATTCAGTCGATTGTTGCTGAGGGAATTAGTTAGGAAATGAGACATTTAAAGAGGTAAAGGAATTTTGCTATTTGGGGAGCAAAATAACTGATGATGGTTGAAGCAGAGAAGATATAAAATGTAGACTGGCAATGGCAAGGAAAGCATTTCTAAAGAAGAGACATTTGTTAACATCGAGTATAGATTTAAGTGTCAGGATGTCGTTTCTGAAATTATTCGTATGGAATGTAGCCATGCATTTAAGTGAAACATGGACGACAAATAGTTTGGACAAGAAGAGAATAGAAGCTTTCGAAATGTGGTGCTAAGAAGAATGCTGAAGATTAGATGGGTAGATCACATAACTAATGAGGAGGTATTGAATAGAACTGGTGAGAAGATGAGTTTGTGGCACAACTTGACGAGAAAAAGGGACCGGTTGGTAGGACATGTTCTGAGGCAGCAACGGATCACAAATTTAGCATTGGAGGTCATCGTGGAGGGTAAAAATCATAGAGGGAGGCCAAGAGATGAATACACTAAGCAGTTTCAGAAGGATGTAGGCTGCAGTAGGTACTGGGAGATGAAGAAACTTGCATAGGATAGGGTATCATGGAGAGCTGCATCAAACCAGTCTCAGGACTGAAGACCACAACAACACGGCTTGAATGTGTTAAAACAGTGAAACATTTATATTTTTATCTACAACCGAGAAGCCAAACACCAATTTTCAAATATTTAACTTTAAATATGTTTTAGCAGTGAAATATTTTCATAATAAGATTTCACGCCCTGTTTCAACTCCTTACGTGTTGAATTTTTCGCAACAGTGTCATGTGTATATTTAGTTTCTAACAGAGAACCCAAAGGCACTGAAAATGCTTGTAAAATTAAATCTTTCCATAACAATTTTCACCCTCATAGGAGTTGAGTTTCCAAAAACACTGTAACATATTTTTTATTTCTAACTGAGAAATTATACTTGAATTTTCATTGATTTAGCTTTAACAATACCTTAATAATGAAATATTTTTCTTAAAAACTTTGATCCCCTATTTCATTCCCTTAGGAGGTCAGTTTCCGAAAACACTGAAACATGTATTGTTTAATTCGTAAACGAGAAGTCAAATACCAACGTTCATAGATGTGTTTTTGAAAATACTTTAGCAGTTCTTTAATTCACATATATTACAAAAGCATTCACCCACTATTTTACCACCATAGGGCTAAATTTCCAAAAATGTTGAAACACGTATTGTTGTAGTTTTGACCGAGACACCAAGCATCAAATTTCGTACTTATAGCTTCAAAATTATCTTAATGGCATCATATAAAAAAAAAAACACTTCAACCCGTACTTCACCCTCTTAGGGTTGGAATTTCGAAATGTCCCTTCTCAAAGTACGCAACCTTCTCCAAATTTAAAGTTTCCCTTTTAGCCCTTTGGGCAGGACGATGATGAGTCAGCCAGTCAGGGCATTCCCTATTATAAAGAGACATTACTCGTCTTCCTCGTATTTCTCTCAGAATTTCGATCATCTCACACAATTTTACATTGTCTAACGCTCTTTCACATCAGCAAACGAATCCTGCCCTTCAAAGAGACCTTCAGTGTACTGTTTGCACCTATACGCTCTCTCAACTGCGTCTAAGGCTGAAATTTGCATTGCACTCAAATGCTACCAGAACTGTTCTTAATTTCATAGAATGTTGTTTTGAGTTTTGCGCATGCTGAGTTTGTACTTCATACTAGGATTTCTTTTTCAATTTCTTCACATTTTCCTACGGCCATTTTGCTTTGTCTGCCCTGAACTTGCTATTTATTTCATTTATAAGTGATTACTGTATTCCTGTCTCTCCTTGATAATTTTTTTACTTCTTTGATTCACTTAATGAATTATATCTTTTGTTACCCAAGAGTTCTTCGCCTTGTTCCCCAAATAATGGGTGTTAAATGACTGAACCTAACTTTATTCGGAAATGATACCTATCATCGTATACCTATTATCGTATGAATATGACGTATGTCAAGCTAGGCATGAATACATTCTAGGATTCTGCGTGTTATGAAGTAAGAGAGACAGGGAATATTATGTAGAGGAATTTATTACCATGCCTAAAAATTGAGCTTAGTCATTTCCTGGAGATTGCTGTCTGCAGGACGGTAAGAAAGTGTCCATCTTCCCATCGCACCCCAGACATGTACTGCGGTGACAAGACACGAAAATGGGCAGGTCAAGGATTCAATCAGTTCTGAAGGCATTTGTGATGTGAACTGTAGTGTAGGAGCTTACATTATCCTGCTGCGATATTAAAATTAGTAACATGAGAACAAGGTTGGCATTCGTGCCACATACGGGTGAGCATTCAGCCTCTGCTCAGTTACCGAATCAGTCCTGGTGTGATATCCAGTAGCTCTCTAATCACCACAGGCCCTGGGCTTGGAAAAGTACGGATCTCGACTGCCGCTGCAACCTATGACCTGCTACTTGTGTATACAGACGTGTTGGCGTCTGCCTGATCGCCGTGAGCGGAAGGCGGACACAACACTCAACGTCACAGACTACACCTCTACATCAGTTTGATTACAGTTCTATATCACGCAAATGTTTGCGATCTCAGCAACTCGAGATCTCAACCCAGCTTCCAGTAACCTGCATCCTAGGCTCTTTGTGACAATTAGCCTTTTAATTCTCTCCAGAATTCAAGTGTTGTCACCTGACTGTTTGTCTGGACGAGTCGAATACTTTGGCCTCTTCTGGTGGAGCAGTCCTTCTGACAGCAGCTGTACCTACTTCCTCGCCACAGTGTATTGTCCTGAGCCCACAATCATTCTGCAGCCATTGTACTACAGCCTACTGGTTGTTCCCTCTGTCGGTGCCGTGCTTACACGTCCTTCATGCCAATGATTCGACCTTTGTCAGAGTCCGAAACATGGTGATATGTTGTTCACGTTCGCCCTCTGGGCACTTTGTGCTGCGACCCCCACTTGAAAGCTGCCAATCACGTTAGACGCACCCTGGAGGCGTGTGTACTCAAGCCATTCTTTGCCTGTAGCAATGGCGTTTTTCTGTGCTGAAGAGCACTGAAAATATGGTCCATAACATTTTTTTTCCTTTTATTCTATTGTCTGCGCATGTAGTAAGTACTACCATAGCTTACCGATACTGCTGGAACCAGTGGCTCGAAGGTTCCAAGAGGCACCTTGTGCGGCGCTTTGGAGATCGACAACAATGAAGAACTTCCAGGCCGCCGACCAATGGAGACCTCCGTGACGGCCTTATAAGCGGTGGGCAACTCGGCACCAGCCTGGCACCTCGGCACCAGCCTTCTGCTAAAAGATTACTTCCGTATCGCTATTTGGAACCGAATATTACACCGAGTTGTTGATCATTAGCTCTACAGGCCGTACAATCGCTTATACACTCCTGGAAATGGAAAACAGAACACATTGACACCGGTGTGTCAGACCCACCATACTTGCTCCGGACACTGCGAGAGTGCTGTACAAGCAATGATCACACGCACGGCACAGCGGACACACCAGGAACCGCGGTGTTGGCCGTCGAATGGCGCTAGCTCCGCAGCATTTGTGCACCGCCGCCGTCAGTGTCAGCCAGTTTGCCGTGGCATACGGAGCTCCATCGCAGTCTTTAACACTGGTAGCATGCCGCGACAGCGTGGACGTGAATCGTATGTCAGTTGACGGACTTTGAGCGAGGGCGTATAGTGGGCATGCGGGAGGCCGGGTGGACGTACCACCGAATTGCTCAACACCTGGGGCGTGAGGTCTCCACAGTACATCGATGTTGTCGCCAGTGGTCGGCGGAAGGTGCACGTGCCCATCGACCTGGGACCGGACCGCAGCGACGCACGGATGCACGCCAAGACCGTAGGATGCTACGCAGTGCCGTAGGGGACCGCACCGCCACTTCCCAGCAAATTAGGGACACTGTTGCTCCTGGGGTATCGGCGAGGACCATTCGCAACCGTCTCCATGAAGCTGGGATACGGTCCCGCACACCGTTAGGCCGTCTTCCGCTCACGCCCCAACATCGTGCAGCCCGCCTCCAGTGGTGTCGCGACAGGCGTGAATGGAGGGACGAATGGAGACGTGTCGTCTTCAGCGATGAGAGTCGCTTCTGCCTTGGTGCCAATGATGGTCGCATGCGTGTTTGGCGCCGTGCAGGTGAGCGCCACAATCAGGACTGCATACGACCGAGGCACACAGGGCTAACACCCGGCATCATGGTGTGGGGAGCGATCTCCTACACTGGCCGTACACCTCTGGTGATCGTCGAGGGGACACTGAATAGTGCACGGTACATCCAAACCGTCATCGAACCCATCGTTCTACCATTCCTAGACCGGCAAGGGAACTTGCTGTTTCAACAGGACAATGCACGTCCGCATGTATCCCGTGCCACCCAACGTGCTCTAGAAGGTGTAAGTTAACTACCCTGGCCAGCAAGATCTCCGGATCTGTCCCCCATTGAGCATGTTTGGGACTGGATGAAGCGTCGTCTCACGCGGTCTGCACGTCCAGCACGAACGCTAGTCCAACTGAGGCGCCAGGTGGAAATGGCATGGCAAGCCGTTCCACAGGACTACATCCAGCATCTCTACGATCGTCTCCATGGGAGAATAGCAGCCTGCATTGCTGCGAAAGGTGGATATACACTGTACTAGTGCCGACATTGTGCATGCTCTGTTGCCTGTGTCTATGTGCCTGTGGTTCTGTCAGTGTGATCATGTGATGTATCTGACCCCAGGAATGTGTCAATAAAGTTTCCCCTCCCTGGGACAATAAATTCACGGTGTTCTTATTTCAATTTCCAGGAGTGTAGCTTATCACAACAGGCACAGGTTGTCCACACTGAAGCATTTCTTTGCCAACAAACTGAGTATAATATTTTTATCTGAAGTGCACTTGTGTTAACCTATGTTTTCGTTGCCTGTCCTGATTCCTACGAGTATAACCAGAGATCCTTTGCCCATGTTCCAACCATTGACAATAAGCAGAAAGACCTAACATCTGGCTCCTCGGAACATAGCAGTTACCGACTCGCATACATAACAGAAATACGGGAATATCAGTCTGCAAGCGTTCGGAAATGATTTCATCATGTACACTTATTTCCGGTCAGGGCACTATAGGGCAAGTCGAAGTCTAAGTTTCTACTTTGTACAAGAGAAGGAATGACACAAAAATGTAGACAAATAACTTGCTTGTTGAAAGTACGTACACAGAAGTACGATATCACGCACATAAATTGTTGTATTAAGAAATAACTTATTTTTAGACTTGTTTCGCGCACTTCAGTGGGTTAGGACGTCAAACGGGTCGACTCGGAGCTGGAGAGTCACCACAGTACATTTTAATTTCCACTGTTTATAATTTTACAAATAAATTCATGAAACTTTGTCAGCATGATAAGGAAGGATTCAGGATTCACACTTAGCAGCGGAAGTTCGAAAACATAACAAAATAACCTTTTTTACATGTGAAATTTAATCATTTTCTTCACTTACTATTGACTACATTTGTTGCTATAGGTACATTTTTCTTCATAAGTAAGAGAGATTCTTTGATGAATTTTGCACACGATACAAATCGTACAGGTGTACTAAACTCTATAATTTATTTAAATTATGAAAAAATGAATGAACAGTTACATTTTATATTTCATGTTTAGAAAAAAAAAACCTCGAAATTTGTAGTTAATTATCTCAATTTTTACCACAGTTTTTAATAGATTTGGAAAATTCTAGAGTTTCATATACCTGTAAATATGGTTTGTATGGTGTGCAAAGTTGATCGAAGAATCTCTGTTACTTATGAAGAAAAGTGTACTTATAGCAACAAATGCAGCCAATAATAAGTGAAAAATTGATGAAATTTCAAATGTAAAAAAATATTTCATTATGTTTTTGAACTTCCACTGCTATGAGAATGAATCCTGAATCCTTTCTGGTCATTCTGACAAAGTTTTATGAATTTCGTCGTAAAATTATAGACAGTAGAAATTGAAATGTCCTGTGGTGTCTCTCGTGCTCCAAGCCGGCTCGTTTGACGTCCTACCTCCGTTAAGACTTTTCTACTACAAACACATTGTTCCGTATGACATAGAGAAGAATATGCATTACATGCATCCTTTTGTTTGACAATGGGAGGACGCAATGATTAGACAATATCGTTTTACGTGGTTGTTTTTTTAGCTATCAAAATTTGTAAATACCTATTTTCATTGTGATGAACGTGTTAGCATCGTTTGCCACGTTGACCAAATAATGGTGGTATCTGTGGTGAAGAAGTTCTAACCAATCGCTTAAACTACACAGCAAACAAGAACAGGAAGGCTTAGCGAAGATTTTGTAACAAAATGGAGACGTAACAGATCCTCTTTAACTCGCTTCCATACAAAACTGGGAAAATTGCACACAGAAATATTAGATTCCACATTTTCTTAATTGTGACTTAATTAATTTTTGTAACCATTTTCGAATATGGGTTAACGGTGGTAATGACCATCGTGTTGACAGGAGACAAGTCCAAATTTTCATCAACTAAATGATCGATTGCAATACGTAAGACTTGCCTTTGGAAGGTATTAGGTTATTCCACATAACGTGCACAGCTTGCTGTCCCTAATAAGTAGCCACTTGTCTTGGGCAGACAAAGCGTGTTATAGTTTCACGTTCGTTTTTTCGTTAGTTTGTGGCATCAACGAAATCACTCACAGGAATCCGACAATCCCCGTACAGTTATGTGAATTTATGAATCTGGTAGTACGTTCATCAAGATGGCATTCACACGGTGAGGCCTACGTAATTCTCAACGCGAACTGCAGAGGAACCGTAAATTTGCGACCTCGGAAGTTAAGGCCTCGTTCTGACGCATATAACCGCCCACAAGGTTACATCTGTAGCTCTCACCTAAGTTACAGACTCTGCTTCGGAGGTCAAAGATAAAAGTTTACAGTATAAATCTGTAGGGGCCATAGTAACTTCGACCAATCAATTTTGCGGTCTGCTATTTTGCATGGAAAGACGTTACTCCTTCTCTCGGTACCAGAATCGATATAGCAATTAAAAATCCCAGTGCACAAGAACCAAAACAGGTAGTCTATTTCGACTAACATAAAAATAATAGTGAGTGTTGTGTCTAGGATGATAAATGAATGTTATATTGACGTTTTGAAATTGCTGAAAAATATCAGGGAAATACGAGAGATTTAATTTGCATCAAAAGGAATGAATTTAAGTTCCTATATCCATATTTGTTAATAACAGCCACTAATGCCTCTACGAACGATATGCTTTATGCCGAAAAACCGACAGCAACATAGAAATATGCAATGACTATATATTAAAGAGCTACCAAACGATTACTCGCAAACATATCTAGAACCAAACGATTCAATATACAGGGTGTAAATTTCAAGTTGACAAACCAGAATAACTCGAAAAATAAGCCACACACTAAAAAATGTGTAGAATTCAAAGTTGATTATTTTCGAGGAGGACATCTGGTGGTGCTAAAGGTAGATCGCCACCCCAGGCCCCTTGGGGGGTGGGGCGGCAGGCAACTTTAAAATTTCAAATGGGGACACCAATTTTGTATTGCAGAGTCAGATTCTACACAAAAAACTACGTACATTTTGCCTTAAACATTTGTTTTCATTCTTGGTAGTTGGCGCAATAATTCAAAAAAATCCATGTTCCCATTTTTGTGTAGATTATGGTTAAGGATAAATAAAAAATAAAAAGTATTTGCAAATAATCAACAATGAAATGAAACCAATTGTTCCTTTTCAGGACCACCAAATGTTAAATGGGAATACGTTCATCTTTAGTTAGGCGAGTGGGTTAGTCTTTTCCTCAGATAGTATTTTACTTTGTTTACTCTGTTAGTTGATGAGTTCACTCATCAGTAAGTAGGATGTTTGCTTCGTTAGTTAGCTAGTCAGATGATTTGTTTGATAATTAAGAGTTGGGTGGCCTCATGGCCACGAAACAAACAAATCTGTGGAAAAAATTAATATTTGGCTCAACATTTGCCGAATTCTAATTCCTCTCTCTCATACCCCACCCTATGTGGAAAGAGGGAGAGTCTTACTTTTTAGCGAATCTTTTTTTTTTTTCATCAGTCTACCTATTCATCTCAGAGTAGCACTTGCAACCTACGTCCTCAATTATTTGCTTGTCGTATTCCTATCTCTGTCTTCCTCTACAATTTTTGCCCTCTACAGCTCCCTCTAGTACCATGGTAGTCATTCCCTCATGTCTTAGCAGATGTCTTATCATCCTGTCCCTTCTCCTTATCAGTGTTTTCCACATATTCCTTTCCTCTCCGATTCTGCGTAGAACCTCCTCATTCCTTACCTTATCAGTCCACCTAATTTTCAACATTCGTCTATAGCACCACATCTCAAATGCTTCGATTCTCTTCTGTTGCGGTATTCCCACAGTCCATGTTTCACTACCATACAATGCTGTACTCCAGACGTACATCCTCAGAAATTTCTTCCTCAAATTAAGGACGGTATTTGATATTAGTAGACTTCTCTTGGCCAGAAATGCCTTTTCTTCCATAGCGAGTCTGCTTTTGATGTCCTCCTTGCTCCGTTCGTCATTGGTTATTTTACTGCCTAGGTAGCAGAATTCCTTAACTTCATTGACTTCGTTACCATCAATCCTGATGTTAAGTTTCTCGCTGTTCTCATTTCTACTACTTCTCATTACCTTCGTCTTTCTCCGATTTACTCTCAAACCATACTGTGTACTCCTTAGACTGTTCATTCCGTTCAGCAGATCATTTAATTCTTCTTCACTTTCACTCAGGATAGCAATGTCATCAGCGAATCGTATCATTTATATCATTTCAACTTGTATTTTAATTCCACTCCTGAACCTTTTTTTATTTCCATCATTGCTTCCTCGATGTACAGATTGAAGAGTAGGGGCGAAAGGCTACAGCCTTGTCTTACTCCCTTCTTAATACGAGCACTTCGTTCTTGATCGTTCACTCTTATTATTCCCTCTTGGTTGTTGTACATATTGGATATGACCCGTCTCTCCCTATAGCTTACCCCTACTTTTTTCAGAATCTTGAACAGCTTGCACCATTTTATATTGTCGAACGCTTTTTCCAGGTCGACAAATCCTACGAACGTGTCTTGATTTTTCTTTAGCCTTGCTTCCATTATTAGCCGTAACGTCAGAATTGCCTCTCTCGTGCCTTTACTTTTCCTAAATCCAAACTGATCGTCACCTAGCGCATTCTCAATTTTCTTTTCCATTCTTCTGTATATTATTCTTGTAAGCAGCTTCGATGCATGAGCTGTTAAGCTGATTGTGCGATAATTTTCGCACTTGTCAGCTCTTGCCGTCTTCGGAATTGTGTGGATGATGCTTTTCCGAAAGTCAGATGGTATGTCGCCAGACTCATATATTCTACACACCAACGTGAATAGTCGTTGTGTTGCCACTTTCCCTAATGATTTTAGAAATTCTGATGGAATGTTATCTATCCCTTCTGCCTTATTTGACCGTAAGTCCTCCAAAGCTCTTTTAAATTCCGATTCTAATACTGGTTCCCTATCTTTTCTAAATCGACTCCTGTTTCTTCTCCTATCACATCAGACAAATCTTCACCTTCATAGAGGCTTTCAATGTATTCTTTCCACCTATCTGCTCTCTCCTCTGCATTTAACAGTGGAATTCCCGTTGCACTCTTAATGTTACCACAGTTGCTTTTAATGTCACCGAAGGTTGTTTTGACTTTCCTGTATGCTGTGTCTGTTATTTCCGACAATCATATCTTTTCGATGTCTTCACATTTTTCCTGCAGCCGTTTCGTCTTAGCTTCCCTGCACTTCCTGTTTATTTCATTCCTCAGCGACTTGTATTTCTGTATTCCTGATTTTCCCGGAACATGTTTGTACTTCCTCCTTTCATCAATCAACTGAAGTATTTCTTCTGTTACCCATGGTTTCTTCGCAGCTACCTTCTTTGTACCTATGTTTTCCTTCCCAACTTCTGTGATGGCCCTTTTTAGAGATGTCCATTCCTCTTCAACTGTACTGCCTACTGCGCTATTCCTTATTGCTGCATCTATAGCGTTAGAGAACATCAAACGTGTCTCGTCATTCCTTAGAACTTCCGTATCCCACTTCTTTGCGTATTGATTCTTCCTGACTAATGTCTTGAACTTCAGCCTACTCTTCATCACTACTATATTGTGATCTGAGTCTATATCTGCTCCTGGGTATGCCCTACAACCCAGTATCTGATTTCGGAATCTCTGTCTGACCATGATGTAATCTAATTGAAATCTTCCCGTATCTCCCGGCCTTTTCCAAGTATATCTCCTCCTCTTGTGATTCTTGAACAGGGTATTCGCTTTTACTAGCTGAAACTTGTTACAGAACTCAATTAGTCTTTCTCCTCTTTCATTCCTTGTCCCAAGCCCATAATCTCCTGTAACCTTTTCATCCACTCCTTTCCCTACGACTGCATTCCAGTCGCCCATGACTATTAGATTTTCGTCCCCCTTTACATACTGCATTACCCTTTCAATATCCTCATACACTTTGTCTATCTGTTGATCTTCAGCTTGCGACGTCGGCATGTATAGCTGAACTATTGTTGTCGGTGTTGGTCTGCTGTCGATTCTGATTAGAACAACCCGCTCACTGAACTGTTCACAGTAACACACCCTCTGCCCTACCGTACACCTGTTATACCATTTTCTGCTGCTGTTGATATTACCCGATAATCATCTGACCAGAAATCCTTGTCTTCCTTCCACTTCACTTCACTGACCCCTGCTATATTGAGACTTTGCATTTCCCTTTTCAGATTTTCTAGTTTCCCTACAACTTTCAAGCTTCAGACATTCCACGCCCCGGCTCGTAGTTCATTATCCTTTCGTTGATTATTCAATCTTTTTCTCATGGTATCCTCCTCGTTGGCAGTCCCCTCCTGGAGATCCGAATGGGAGATTATTCCGGAATCTTTTGCCAACGGAGAGATCATCAAAATTTACGAAGTAAATAATTTTTTTTATCTGTATCCATTTGCACGTAAAAATGGGTACATGGATTTTCTTGAATTACAGTGCCAGCTACCAAAAATCCAAACAAATGTTTAAGACAACATGTACGTAGTTTTTTTTTTTGTAGAACCTGATTCTGCAATAAAAAATGGGGGTTCCCATTTGAAAGTTTGAAGTTGCCTCCTGCCCCACCCCCAGGGGGCTGGGGTAGTGGGCTAAGTTTAGCACAAGCAGATGTCACCCTCAAAGGTAACCATCTTTGAATTCTACACATTTTTTCGTGTGAGGCTTATTTTTCGATTTATTCTGGTTTATCAACTAACACTTTACACCCTGTGTGATAATATTTTTCGTAATGTAATATAACGATGTTTGTTTTCCTGTTTTAAAATGAAGAAACCTAAAGAATATAGCTCTTTTTCGGTGAAACTGGTTTAGGGAATTAAAGGCAGACCCACAGTCCCATACTGTGTTACCCAGACACGGAACAACGAAAGTAGATTTCAAATTACAAATATTACATTACTTTAATTTATGTATTTCTCTTTTTCTCTGTTCTATCACCAATTTCTTTACCTTCGAATCCAATTACTTCGGTGGGCTTACTTTCAAAAAGTGTAGTTAGCGTGGTCACTCTTCTAAATTAAATATTTTCTCCTGTCTTACACTATCACAATCACATGCGTAGCACGTTCTCCCAGAGGAAATCAAAAGAAGTATTTAATAGCCCTGTGTTATCACTGTTGTGAATCGGCTGCTGCCTACTGAAATGAAGTTTCATATGAGTGCATTGACTGTTGCTACAATTCCGTGATGGAATATGCTAGACATGACGTACCGATGAATAGGAGAGGGAAACAGGCTGGCTGAGAATCTTGCAGAAAATGTAAGGGAGGGGTGGGAGCGCGCAACATACCATCATGCAAACAAATACCCTGTGAGAATTCGTGACAGAGATGTGGCTTTTTTAGGTTAGAAACAGGATTCACGCACTCTCTTTTCATAGAAATCAGAATAAGAGAAGAGCCCTATAAAGTGCTTAAGACTGACCAGGAAACTACGGTTAGAGGACTTAGTAATATTGAAGAGGAGCTTCCTCTTTTTTCGGAAAATTTCTGACTGCCACTTAAACACACGTTTAGAAAAGTTACGTATAAAAGATTAAGCTCTAGTAGCTTATTCACGCAGAACTAATATGGGAAAAGGAGAAGTTACATATATTATGACAGAACACAAGTTCGAAAACGTTGAGACAAGTAGATTTTGTAGTGATCAGCACACAGAAATGTGCCCTTGCGAATTAATACTGAAAAGTAGTCCGCTTTTAATTCTAACTGTACAGAGACCACTACCGGGAAATTTTGAACTATTTATGAGCAATCTGGATACCTTACTATACTATCTGTTAGACAGCAACAATCAGTTAACGGTCTGTAATGACTTCAACGTAGATTTTCTATAGAATTCCGATAGGTAAAATTATCTGGAAACCTTATTTGAGTCTTACAATTTAATCTCAGAAACTTCTCAACGCTGGTGTATAAAAACAACAGGGCCCTAATTTATAAGGTTTAGTAGGTGAATTTGAAAGCAAGAAAATAATTGTTGTCCAGCAACAAATACTCTCTATAATCATGATCTACATTTAATTAGGATAAATAAGACAGTTTCTTACAGTGTTGATACTTCTTAGTGGAAATCTGTTAGCGTAATTGATGACTGCACGAAAATTGTTTTTAAGAATGGTTGACAGGACATGACCCGGGATAAAAATGAACCAAATACTAACACAAAATTTTGTCTGTTTCACGACAATTTAATATTATTATTTCATAAGGGCTTTCAACATGATCAAATCAGAAACGACACAAACAGTCATCTAACAAACCATGGATTACTAGCGGGATTAGAGTTACTTGTTAAAGGAAAAGGGAAATGTACACTGCTCAGCCAGAACATTATGCCTGCGTACCTAATGGTCGCCATGTCCATCTCTGGCACGGAAAACAGTGGTGACACGTCGTGGCATGGAAGCAACGGGGCGTGGTAGGTCGCTGGAGGCAGTTGGAACCACATCTGCACGCACAAGTCACCCAATACCCCTAAACTCCGCGGAGGGAGGCGACGAGCTCTGACACCACTTCAGTCACATCCCACATGTATTGCATTGCGTTGAGAACTGACGGGTTGGGTGAGGGGTCAGCACACTAGTTGGAGCTCGCAACTCTGTTCGTCGAACCATTCTATCATACTGCTCGCCTAGTGACATGTAGAAAAATGCCACTGCTGTTGAGAAACGTGAACGTCATGAAGAGGTGTGTGTAGTTTGAAACCAGTGTACGGTAGATACCCCTTGGCCATCCTGGTGCCTTGTACGAGATCCACTGGACCCATGGATGCCTTGTGAATGTTCCCCATACCATAATGGAGCTGCCGCCAGTTTGTCCTTGTCCCGCTGTATAGATATCAAAAGTGCTCTTCCCCGGGAAGACGATGGATTCGCGGCCTCCCATTGGTATGGTGAAGAAGGTACCAGGACCATTTCAGTCGTAGTTGCCGATGCCAAGCTGTTACCATTGCCACATCCGTGGGTCGTCAAATGTGAAGGACCATCTTTAGCGTTCAGTGCACTGCGTGTTCAGACATATTTACACTCTGCTCAGCACTGACGTCTGATGCTAGTTTCACCATAGTTCGCTGCCTGTCCCGTTTTACCAGTCTGGCCAGCCTACGACACCTAACATCTGTAATGAAGGGTGGGCCCAAACCCTTCGATGCCTGGAAGGCACACATCATAGCACTCGACAAGTCATGCAGTTTCTGAAATACTCGTGCTGAGCCTCTGGGACATCACAGTCTGCCCTTGGTCAAACCTAGATTGATCTCACGCCTTCCCCATTCTACACACAGACAACACGCTCGCTGATACTAGATGCACCGTCTGTATGCCTGACTAGCAGTCATTGCTCGCCATGTGACGTTCTATCACCTGGACGGGTTTATGTCGATTGTAAGTTGGTCCTCGTAATGTTCTGACTGATCAGTGTATCTGTTGGCGACAACAAGCAGAGATCCGGCAGAAATTGCACACTAAAAATCCTATTCAAAAGTGCTAAGACAAGTTATTAAAAATCGATGAACATGCATGTAATGTGGTGGTATGTAACGAAACGAGAAACAGGACAACCAGCTAATAGAACAGAAATGGAAGGGCTATAATTAATGAGCTAAGGTAGCGAGTATATTTAATAACCATTTCTTAAACATGCAAGAAAGTACAGGGGAAAACAGTTTAAGAGGAAAACACAGAAGTGTGTTTACAAAATCAACTCTCATAAACCTCAGTCATGTGAATGTAACTCCAACTTCTCATTCTGAAATTAAGAAAATAATATTTTCTCTCAAAAATAAAAGTCTATATTGATTTGATGGTGCATCAAAATGGTTCAAATGGCCCCGAGCTCTATGGGACTTAACTTCTGAGGTCATCAGTCCCCTAGAACTTAGAGCTGCTTGAATCTAACTAACCTAAGGACATCACACACCTCCACTCCCGGAGGCAGGATTCGAACCTGCGACAGTAGTGGTCGCGCGGTTCCACGCTCTATCACCTAGAACTGCTCGGCCATTCCGGCCGGCGATGGTGCATCCAATAAAGATTTGCTCTCATATAGTAAGTCCTGTCTGATATGGAATACGTAATGCATCACTAACTCAAGGCATTTTTCTAAGAGAGACTGAAATATGCCATTGTTAAACACCTATTTAAGGAACTTGCGCCGGCCGTTGTAGCCGAGCGGTTCTAGGCGCTTCAGTCCGGAACCGCTTTGCTACTACAGTCGCAGATTCGAATCCTGCCTCATGGATGCGTGCGATGGCCTTAGGTTAGTTAGGTTTAAGTACCTCAGAGGTAGATTCCCATAGTGCTTGGAGCCATTTGAACCATTTTTTAAAGAAACGTGATACGAGAGGTGGCAACAACTGACAACATGTTTAAATGCTAACATTTTCCAAAATTTTTGAGCAGGTAATGAATCTAGTATCTCACCCGAGCAACAGTAATATCACAAACAAATCACATTCTGCAGTTCAGAGGAGTTTCTCTGATGCTAATGCAGTTTTCATGTTCACTCAACAAATTTTACAAACATTAAATAACAAAATGGTACTGCTATGTATTTTCTGTGTCCTATATAAGGCACATGACTATATAAATTGCAATAATCTCTAGATATAGTGAGGTTTTATAGGTTTGATGGTATAGCCAATGAATGGATAATGTCATTCATATCTAAACAAAAGAATGCTGAAAATTCTACTCAATAATTCAGGGATTTTATCCCGATTGGAGAGGAATTACCTATGGTGTTCCCCAGGTCTTACTGTTAAGTCCACTATTTTTCCTCAGGTATGTAAACAACCTTCTGTGCCGGTCGGGGTGGCCGAGCGGTTCTAGGCGCTACAGTCCGTGATGTCCTTAGGTTAGCTAGGTTTAAGTAGTTCTAAGTTCTAGGGGACTGATGACCTCAGAAGTTAAGTCCCATAGTGCTCAAAGCCATTGTTTTCAAACTTCTGTCAAATATATAACAAGCACAATTAGTTACTTTCCAGATGACACTAGTGTTGTAACAATCCAATATAGACAACAATGATCCTGGCAGCCCCGTTTCTTGAGCCGTGAGCTAATAAGTGCCGTCAGCCCTCTGTTACCGTAAGGTCCAGGCATGCTTCACCGACCACTGTGCGGTGCGGTTGTGGAATGTTGAGTATTACTGAGAACGATGACCTTGACTTCACCAGATGGACTGCAGGGAAGATATACACTTCTAAAAAATCAACTCTCATAAACCTCAGTCATGTGAATGTAACTCCAACTTCTCATTCTGAAATTAAGAAAATAATATTTTCTCTCAAAAATAAAAGTCTATATTGATTTGATGGTGCATCAAAATGGTTCAAATGGCTCCGAGCAAGAACGTTGACCTCAAAGTGTGTTATGTGCTGAGGAGATGAATGGCTGTTGAGATAAAACAGTCTCTAGAGGGCAACACCTGGAGCACTTGCTGCCCCTCTGTTGTATAAGGCTTGCTCAGGCCTGCAGTGCTCAGTCTGGGTCGGCGTCTGTTTCCCTAGCATTTGGTCGGATCGCTGTGGAACGGTATCACCAAACAGCTGCACCGCCAGGTTGTGCGCACACCAACTCATCAAAGAGAGCTCCTCTCGCGAAGAAGACTGAGGATCACAGTAACAGGGCACTGATGTGCCTTAACACCCACTGTAGTCAAGAGAACAGGAGAACCTTCGACAAGGCATTCGAGGGTATTGCTGGGTTCCTAAACAGAGTCAAACGCCTTTGTAATGCTACACTTCTAGTTCAAACTGCTAATTCAAACCAAATATCTAAGCTTCTGGAACCTGAGGCCTTAGGTGGCTACCCAGTCGAGGCTGAGTTGCAGAACTTGCGTGAAGGCGTGATTCCCTGCCCCGATATAGTGGAGATGGTCCCTGCGGAGTTACATGAAGAATGTAAAAGTGTGAGCGTCCTGGAATTGCAGATCTAAATGAGGAGAGTCAATGGTACATTGGAAAAATCTGCTACATTTATTCCGTCTTTTTATTCTACTTCTGTTGACAAACGACTTCCCGAGGTAACGCAGCGGCTGTGCCTCGTTCGCGAAGTATATCTGTGAGTGTTGTCACCAAAGATGTAGGGGCCTAGCTCTGTATATAATACACATGAAACTACGGAAACACCCTTCTCTGTACAACGCACGGGATGAAGAATATAAGAACAGAGAGAAAGAGGAAGATCCAGGGCTTGCGATATTAGCTGCTGTCCTGAGGATAAGAGGGATGGAATGGATTAGAAACAAAGATAAAATCTTGACAAGTATTGTCGGTAAATATTTTATTAATGTTTTCAGTATAAACATGTTGTTTAGAAGTGATGGTCAACATTCAGGGAATGATCATTCGAAACAAAATGTCAATAAACAAGGGGTCTGAAACGCATACCTTATACGTTATGAGCATTTGTTCATTAGGCGAGTTGTCTTCAAAGTAGCGAAGTTGAACAAGTGCTCATAGTTATTAAGGTACGCATTTTAGAACACTTGTTTACTATATTTTTCCTTGTTTTAGTCAATACTAACACTTCCCAAAAAATGGAATGCAAAGAGCTTGCAGTAGAAGAGATTTATTTCAATCGAAGATCAAGAATTGCTCATAGCTCTCAAGGTATGCGTTTAAAAGACGAAGTTTACTTGTCTTTTTTGTTTCAATTGATCATTCCTGTCATATCACTGAATACTGACCATCAGCTCCGAAACGCCCTGTATAACAAAAAGGCAAGACGCCAGTTTTTAGAATGTAAACACTAGTGTTCATTGGCGGATGCTTACGTGACGGTCTCGCCACGGTACATTTTTCTGAGGGGAACGGAAATTATCAATAAAACGGTTCCTGAGATTTTTGATGCAGGTAGTTCCTCTGGCCACATGCGCAGAAATAGTTTCTCTTTGTGTGACACTGCGTCATCAAAATTGTAGTCGTTTGATGTCTCACAAATCTGCGAAGTGGTCAGTAATCTTCGATAACATTCACATTAACAGAAAATGGACTGTAGAATACACTGTTTTCACAAGTAAACTTGTCAAATCCACATTACGCATAATTCAGAGCTGTTCATAGTCTGTGGTTTAAAGACCTTTTTGTTTATTGGTCAGGCTTTTGCTTCATATTCAACTTCTGCATTCTTCTATAAACTACCCGTAATTTCTCCTTCACATATTTCTCAAAGTGGCGCTTCCTTCCCATTTCACCGCTCGGGGTGGCCGAGCGGTTCGAGGCGCTACAGTCTGGAATCACGCAACAGCTACGGTCGCAGGTTCGAATCCTGCCTCGGGCATGGATGTGTGTGATGTCCTTAGGTTTAAGTACTAAGGGACTGATGACCTCAGAAGTTAAGTCCCATAGTGCTTAGAGCCATTTGAACATTCCCATTTCAGTACGCTTCTCTACTACACTTACACTCTAACGAAAGTAGTGAGTGAACGTGTAACAGACACAGAATGAGATTTTCACTCTGCAGCAGAGTGTGCACTGATATGAAACTTCCTGGCAGATTAACACTGTGTGCAGGACCGAGAGTCAAACTTAGGACCTTTGCCTTTCGCGGGCAGGTGCTCTACCATCTGAGCCACGCAAGCACGACTCACGCTCCGTCCTCGCAGCTTTACTTCTGCCAGTAGGAAGTTTGGAAGATAGAGATGAGGTCCTAGCAGAAGTAAAGCTGTGAGGACGGACCTCAGCGTGTTCGGTCAGAGGGTGACCTGCCCTTTGTAATAAAAAAACTGAGTTAATGGAGCAACGAGGAACTGAAACGGGTGTCTTACGACGTCAGCCCCGAGCAGTTGTAACGAACGAAAACGAACAAAATGAGATTTTTTTTTAAAAAAAAAGAAGATGGTAGAGTTCTTGCCCGCGAACGGCATAGGTCCCGAGCTCGAGTATCGGTCCGGCACACAGCTTTAATGTGCCGGCAGGTTTGTACCAGACACAGTATGGCAGACTGTTTACTCTCATTTTTTAATTTTTGAATGTAAGTAATATGACTGCAAACGACTTTTGCATGGGTGAAGACTGTTCCTAACCCCTGTTTCTTTACCAGGGTTAACTCTCACAAAAGCAAAAGGAAAATGAAATGGAGATTTGAAGTTACTACGAGTTTTTCTAATGGTTTTATGTTTTCCGTAACGGTTGTGTTTCTTCTAGGAATTCTGTCTCTGACAGTATTCCTAAACGTTTCGAATGAGTTAAAGGCCATCCAGCAGTATTCGTAAATCTTGTTCGGATTTTTTTCGAAGTCTGTTGTGCAGAAAGAAACTGGAAATTTGTTGTAAGTTCCTATGGGACCAAACTGCTGAGGTCATCGGTCCCTAGACTTACACTTTACTCAATCGAACTTAAATGGCATCCGTCCATCCTTGAGGGACGATGGTGTAGCATGCTTGGTTCAGAGTCTGCAGCGTCTGCTGTGGCTAAAAAGTCCCACTCTAGAGTGGCAGTCCGTACTGCAGTTTAGACATGTGAAATTTGAGGGACTTAGAACAGAAGCCGCTCTGTCTCTTCGCTTTGTCCTCTTCCTGATTTGTTCCTGTGTGCTTTCGTCCTCTGAGAGCTTGACGCCGTTGCGCACAGTTACTCGCCACTTGACGCGGTCATCTGCAATGCTTTCCCAGCGACTACGATTGATTCTGGTCTTGGTCAGATCTCTCTTGCAGACATCCTTCAAACGGAGATGCGGTCGTCCCACTGACCTCACACCCTCCTGAATTTCTCCGTACAGCAATTGCTTCGGTATCCGTTCAGGATCCATGCGCCTCACAAGTCCCAACCATCTTAGACGTCGATGACTCAGGAGTGCAAAGATGCCGGTTGTGCTTGCACGATGAAAGACTTCGGTGTTGGGTACTCTATCTCTCCAAGAGAGCCGAAGGATCTTCTGGAGACAGCGGAGATGGAAGCTTTTGAGTCGAGATTCATGCCTAGAAAGAGTTGTCCATGTCTCACAGCTATACAGAAGGATGTTTATAACACAAGCGTTGTAGACTTTTAGTTTAGTTTTTGTGGTAAGCAGTCCGTTGTTCCATACTCTGTTTTTCAATGTAGCCATGACAGATGATGCCTTTGCGATTCTGTTAGTAAGTTCAGTGTCCACGGACAAGTTGCTACATACTGTGGATCCCAAGTAGGTAAAGTCATCAACTATCTGAAAAGGATTGCCATCAATGCAAATGGATGGAAGGTTGGTAGTGCTGTGCGCCATGATCTTAGTCTTTTGAAGGCTGATGAGTATACCAAACGTTTCACAGGCATTTGATAATTTGTTGATTATATACTGCAGCTCATCTTCTGTGTTCGCTACTAGAGCTGCATTGTCTGCATATAACAGCTCACGGATAACAACTGTATTTACTTTGGTCTTCGCCTTGAGGCGAGCAATGTTGAAAAGATTTCCATGAGACCTCGTATGAAGATACACTCCCTCCTCACAGTCTTCAAAGGCAAATCGGAGCAGAAGGGAAAAGAAAATCCCAAATAATGTAGGGGCTATCACACACCCCTGTTTCACACCGCTATTAACAGGGAATGCTTCTGATGTTTTATCGTTGAAGCAAATTGTTGCTTGTGTTTTCTCATGGAAACAGACAATTACCTGCAGTAGTTTAGGTGGGCATCCAGTCTTGTGCAACAGTTTGAAAAGCCCATTTCTGCTCACTAAAACGCTTTAACTAGGTCAATGAAAGCAATATAAAGTGGCATCTGCCGCTCACGACATTTCTCTTGTAGCTGTCGTAAGGAGAAGATCATATCTACGGTTGATCGGCCGGGCCTGAAGCCACACTGAGATTGTGGGTAGATTCTGGAAGCTACGATCTGTAATCGCATTAGGATGACTCTTGCGGAAGCTTTCTCGGCTACACTTAATAATGAAATGCCTCGGTAATTGTTACAGTCATTTCTGTTCCCTATCTGTTTATATAGAGTAACTATCCTCGAATTCCGCTTACTCATCGTGACATAACCTTCTTCCCAGCTGGTTATGATAAGTGAATATAAATGTTTGAGAAGAACAGACTTATTATACTCAATAACCTCTGCAGGGATCCCATCTTCACCTGGGGCCTTTCCGTTAACAAGAGAATCTATTTCTCTACTAACTTCTTCCATGGTAGGCATTGCATCTAGTTCTTCCATAACTGGTATTTGTTTGATGGCGTCACATGCATCCTTGCTAACTTCATTCTCGGCGGCATACAACTCGAGGTAGTGTTCAACCCGGTGTTCCATTTGTTTGCCTTCATCAGTAATGACTTCACCCGTTTTGGACTTCAGAGGAGCTGTTTTTCTGATAGTTGGTCCAATTGCTTTCTTAATACCATCGTACATTGCCTTAGCATCTCCAGAATCGGCCGCTTTCTGTATGCCTGCACATAAATTCAGCCAGCAGTTATTTGCGCTTCTCCTGGATGTTTGCTGTGCCCTGTTGTTTGCTTTTCGTAGGTCATCTCGAGTTCTTTCATTTGGGTTTCTTTTGTAAGCAAGCAGGGCTTTCCGTTTAGCCTCAGTGACTGGTTCCATTTCTTCCAAATTTTGCTCGTACCAGTCCTTATTTCTTTTTCCTTTTATTCCATAGGCCAATACTGCTGAGTTAAACTAACTTATGCTAAGGACAACACAAACACCCATGCTGTTGTGAGGAGGAAAAAGCTTGCATTTTGTAGATATCTTGCACAATATCAGGTGAATACAGTAGTTTTTCTCGTGCTTATAGTTTCCGATGCCTACTGACAGCTATCGCAGATTGGAGGCTACAATGCAAGGAAAGTATTCTTATTTATTGATGTTCCGTTAAAATTTACACTGAACGTTTCCGCAGCTTACGTCAACTTACCTCTACTGGATTTGCGCTGCGTGACAAAAGCGGCCATTACGGCCAGCAAATTCGCTGTCGCACGTGTGGTGCTAAACAAGTGCCAGCCGGTGCGCTTGTGACCTCAGCCCGCTACCTGCTGCGGCTTCAGCACCCTCTAAGCCCAGTTACCGCCGCGCCTTTACGGCAGACACGCCGCATCGGTCGGACAGATCGTGAAGCGCTATCGCGTGCGTGCGCACCTCACTCCCCCTCAACTGCCGCCTTCTCTCCCTAGACTGTCGGCTCGGCAGCTGACTCGTGCCACACGAACAAAGCGGATCGCGTCCGTTATCGGCGCCTTCCACCAGCCTTCAACATGCTCCATCTGCAGTCCTGTTCCCTGTCTGCTCTTTAGGTAACTTAGGGAGCTGTCTTTTACCAAACCACGGACTAGGACAATCTTTAGTTTTGTGTCGATCCTGACCTTAACAGTGTTCCACACAAAAATTTTCTGTTACCCGCCTAATACGTATTTTCGTTGAACAAACATTTAGTCTACGTAAAATGAAGAACAAACCGCCTTCAGTGGCAAGTAGCGTTTATTTACTTCACTATGCATTTCGAGCCCTGGAGGTTTATCTTCAGGTGCGTCTTAGTGATTTACATCAGGTTTTTTAGTTGTTTGCCTGTTGATATTACATTTTTGTGTTACAACACGGTATATTGTAGATATAAGTTTAACAGCGTTAATAATATGAAAATAACTTATAGCTTAACATTGTATGATGTCTGCTTCTGTTGTGCAGTTGGTATACACAATAATACTATATCATATTATCTTCTGTGAAACAAGAAAATCGATTATATTTAGAAGTAGAACATCTGTATGAACGAGAATCTTTGGCGTATTTACGTTCTGCTACTACAATGTGCGAATAAGTGTGTCACTGTGTATATATCCCAGTATTTACTGCAAAATTAAAGATGTATATTGTCTATACCAACTGCACAACAGAAGCAGACATCATACAATGTTAAACTGTAAGTTATTTTCATTTTATCAAGGCTGTTAAACTTAGATCTACAGTATACCATATACCATGTTGTAACACAAAAATGTAATACGAACAGGCAAACAACTAAAAAAACCTGATATAAATCACTGAAAAGCGCCTGAAGATGAGCCTCCAGGGCTCGAAATGCATAGTGCAGTAAATAAACGCAGCCGCGTGGGATTATCCGAGCGGTCTAAGGCGCTGCCGCGGTGGTCTCGCGGTTCTAGGTGCGCAGTCCGGAACCGTGCGTCTGCTACGGTCGCAGGTTCAAATCCTACCTCGGGCATGGATGTGTGTGATGTCCTTAGGTTAGTTAGGTTTAAGTAGTTCTAAGTTCTAGGTGACTGATGACCACAGCAGTTGAGTCCCATAGTGCTCAGAGCCATTTGAACCATTTTAAGGCGCTGCAGTCATGGACTGTGCGGCTGGTCCCGGCGGATGTTCGAGTCCTCCCTAGGGCATGGGTGTGTGTGTTTGTCCTTAGGATAATTTAGGTTAAGTAGTGTGTTAGCTTAGGGACTGATGACCTCAGCAGTTAAGTCCCATAAGATTTCACACACATTAAACATTTTTGAAATAAACGCAACTTGTGACTGAAGGCGGTTTGTTCTTCATGTTACGAAAGTAAAGCAGTCGCGAACGAAACACTGAAAAACAATGGACAAAATTAAATTTAGTCTCTAACTGACGTATCTCTGAACGCTCCTACGGTACATTTTGTGACTTGCGCCAGCATATCGGCCTAAGTGGCGCAGCGAGTGTCACCTTCAGAGCGTATTCATCTACATCCACATCCACATCTACATGGTTACTCTGCAATTCACACTTAACGGCCTGGCAGACGGTTCACAGAACCATTTTCGTACTACTTCTCTACCATTTCACCCGAGAATGGCCCTTGGGAAAAAGGAACACCTAAATCTTTCCTTTCGAGCTCAGATTTCTCTTATTTTGTTATGATGATCATTTATCACTACGTCAGTGCGTGTCAACAAAATATTTTCGCATTCGGAAGAGAAAGTTGCTGATTGAAATTTCGTAAATAGGTCTCGCCGCAAAGAAAACCGCCTTTGTTTCAGTGACTGGCACCCCAACCCGCGTTTCATATCAGTGACTCTCTCACCCCTGTTGCGCGATATCACGAAACAACCTGCCATTCTTTGCACTTTTTCGATGTCCTCCGTCAATCCTACCTCGTAAGGATCTCATAACTCGCAGTATTATTCCAGCAGAGGACGGACAAGTTTAATGTACGCTGTCTCTTTAGTGGGTTTGTCGCATGTTCTGCCAACAAAGCGCAGTCTCTGTTTCCCCTTCCCCACAATATTATCTATGTGGTCTTTCCAATTTAAGTTGCTCGTAATTGTAATTCCTAGGTATTTAGTCGAATTGACAGTCCTTAGATTTGTGCGATTTATCGTATACACAAAATTTACCGGATTTCTTTTAGTACCCATGTGGATGACCTCGCACTTTTCTTTGTTTAGTGCCAATTGCCACTATTCGCACCGTACAGAAATTCTCTCTTGATCATTTTGTAATTTGAATTGATCGTCTGATGATTTTACTAGACGGTAAATTACAGCGTCATCTGCAAACAATCTAAGGGGATTGCTCAGATTATCGCCTAGATCATTTATGTAAATCAGGAACAGCAGAGGGCTATGACACCACCTTGCGGAACGCCAGATATCACTTCTGCTCTACTCGATGTTTTACCGTCCACCACTACATCACTACGAACTGTGACCTCTCTGAGAGGAAATCACGAATCCAGTCACACGACTGAGACGATACTCCATATGCACGCAATTTGATTAACAGTCGCTTGTGAGGAACGATATCAAAAGCCTTTTGGAAATCGAGGAATATGGAATCGATCTGTGATCCCTTGTCCACAGCACTAATTACTTCATGGGAATAAAGAGCTAGCTGTGTTGCGTAAGAACGATATTTTCTGAAGAATGAGGACAGTGCTTTCAATCCGTGACTAGCCATAGTTATCCGTCTTCTGTTCTTCACTAAAACTGCACGAAGCCAACTCATTTTAAAGGGATATGGCCAATTTCCTTTCCATCCTTCACCATCTTTCACCTAACTTTTCGCTTTTTGAGGTCATCTACTAAAAGGCTACACAGAACAGCAGTTGTATGCTGTTGCAGGAGTTGTTACGCAATAGGCAGCAGTACCTGTCCGGACAGCAGACGCAAATGATCAAACATTATTCCCTTAACTGCCCTCTTATCATGACAGTGCCTTGAGTTTGTCCCCGTGACGGATATACGGGAAGTACGTTGGAGTGGAAAAGGTCAGAACGAAAGTAAATTTCGCATGGTGTGCCACCACTAAGTAACGTAGCTCGACGAAACTTGTGCCACGCACAGAAGGAATTGCTACAGTGTAGTACACCGAGTGAGGTGGCGCAGTGGTTAGCACACTGGACTCGCATTCGGGCGGACGACGGTTCAATCCCGTCTCCGGCCATCCTGATTTAGGTTTTCCATGATTTCCCTAAATCGTTTCAGGAAAATGCCGGATGGTTCCTTTGAAAGGGCACGGCCGATTTCCTTCCCAATCCTTCCCTAACCCGAGCTTGCGCTCCGTCTCTAATGACCTCGTTGTCGACGGGACGTTAAACACTAACCAGCACCTCCACCACCACCACCACAGTGTAGTACAGAACATAATGCAAAGAAATATACACTCCTGGAAATTGAAATAAGAACACCGTGAATTCATTGTCCCAGGAAGGGGAAACTTTATTGACACATTCCTGGGGTCAGATACATCACATGATCACACTGACAGAACCACAGGCACATAGACACAGGCATGCACAATATCGGCACTAGTACAGTGTATATCCACCTTTCGCAGCAATGCAGGCTGCTATTCTCCCATGGAGACGATCGTAGAGATGCTGGATGTAGTCCTGTGGAAAGGCTTGCCATGCCATTTGCACCTGGCGCCTCAGTTGGACCAGCGTTCGTGCTGGACGTGCAGACCGCGTGAGACGACGCTTCATCCAGTCCCAAACATGCTCAATGGGGGACAGATCCGGAGATCTTGCTGGCCAGGGTAGTTGACTTACACCTTCTAGAGCACGTTGGGTGGCACCTGATACATGCGGACGTGCATTGTCCTGTTGGAACAGCAAGTTCCCTTGCCAGTCTAGGAATGGTAGAACGATGGGTTCGATGACGGTTTGGATGTACCGTGCACTATTCAGTGTCCCCTCGACGATCACCAAAGGTGTACGGCCAGTGTAGGAGATCGCTCCCCACACCATGATGGTGGGTGTGACACACCGGTGTCAATGTGTTCTTTTTTCCATTTCCATGAGTGTACAATGAAACTAACGGAAATGGCACTTTCATTCAATGAAAATAACTACACTGAAGTTACCGCTATTTATGATCAGTTCTTTGACATTACATAAGACGGTACATAGTCCTTAATGGGCCCTTTGATGACCACGAACAATAATATATGCTGTGCGTCGTTCTCCCATGCTAGTCACAGGCTTGGTGACGAGTTCTTGTGGAAGGATGTTCCACTCCTTGACCAGGGCGGGTCCCCCGGTGGCTGAGTGGTCAGCGCGACGGTCACTCCCAAGGACCCGGGTTCGATTCCCGGCAGGGTCGGAGGTTTTCTCCACTCAGGGACTGGGTGTCGTGTTGTCCTAATCATCATCATTTCATGCCCATCGACGCCGAAGTGGCGTCAGTTCGAAAGCCTTGCACCAGGCGAGCGGTCTACCCGACGGGAGGCCCTCGTCACACTACATGATTATTATTACCAGGGCGGGTGGCAAATGCTGGACGGTCATTGGTGCATGCTGAGCAGCTTTCATCGGTCCACTAAGGTCCTGGTTCGCTCCAAAGATGAACAAATGACTTAGCACGCTCTGCAATACGTCTCCCCAACGTGTCCCTCTGGTGCTCGATGGAATTTAAGTCCGAAGAACGAATAGGCCAATCTTTTCGCCGACTGTTGTCTCGTTCCACGGGCTCCTCACTTGCGCTGTTCTAAGTGATCGTGCATTGCCATCCATAGAAATAAAGACAGGGCCGAATGCACCCCTGGATAGACGCAGCTGGTGAAGAAATACAGTTTCACAATAACGTTGATTGGTGAGTTTATCGTGTTCAAGAATCTGAAGACCAGTCTGCCCATGCAATATTAAATCTTCGTCATTTGTGTGGCCATATAGTCCGTAGTTGCCTTGATCCGCCAGGGCAGCTGAGAGCACTAACGCTCTGCTGCCTGGACCCGGGTGAGCGCGCCAACCCGGATCGAATCCGCCCGGCGGATTAACGACGAGGGCCGGCGTGCCGGCCAGCCTGGATGTGGTTTTTAGGCGGTTTTCCACATCCCGCTGGGTGAATGCTGGGCTGGTCCCCACGTTCCGCCTCAGTTACAGGACTCACAGACATCTGAACACGTTCGCACTCTTCCTTGGATTACACTAGGCGCTGACAGTTGGGGTACACAAATTCCGTCCCAGGGGGTAAAGGGGTGGCGACAGGAAGGGCATCTGGCTTCCCCTTGATACCACCCTTGCCAAATACGTTGTAACCACGCCGATCCTGCGGTCGCTGCGGGACTATGACGTAGGCGTCAGAAAACGAATGAAACAGTCCGCAGTTGCTTCACAATTCTTGAGGGTATTTTCGTTCTGTCGTTGCGACTACAAAATATGGGTGTGTCTTTTCACCAGACGCGTTTCGCTTTATTGAGGTAAAGCATTATCAGTGGTTGTGATTTCCGTGTGATTTTTCGCCGACATCGGGAAAATGCCGTCTGCTAGCACGTCGTTGATGTCTTTCTTCTGTAGACACTGACAGCTGTGGACTAATTTTTAGTTGCATCGCAGAACTACGGAGTTTTTAAATGTTTTATATAGTTTTGCATGCTCTGCAGAGCAACTAAAAATTAGATCACAGCTATCAGTGTTTAAGAAGAAAAGAATCAGCGATGTGCTAGCAGTGGGCATTTACCGATGCAGGCAAGAAATCAAGCCGAAATCATGACCACTGATGAAGGTTTACCTCAATAAAGCAAAACGCATCTGGTGAAAAAAAAATTATCATGTTTTGTAGTTGCAACGGCAGAACGGAAATATCCTCAAGAGCTTTGTATCTGCCCACGTCGTAGGAACTGGACCTCAAAAACGATCATGTTCGACAATGCTTGCGGCTGCTTTCCGCGTTACCACCTCTCACCATATGAGGGCACGTCTAGCATTGTCACCCTGTACAGCCGTCAGAATATTAAAGTTATCCGGAGGCTTCAAAAGGTGACAAACAAGCTCGACCAGCTTCTCATACTTTTATATTTCACATCTTTAATATTGACGAGTTACAATGCGTAACGAGGATGTACACTACCGGCCATTAAAACTGCTACACGAAGAAGAAATGCAGATGATAAACGGGTATTCATCGGACAAATATATTATACTAGTACTGACATGTGATTGCATTTTCACGCAATTTGGGTGCATGGATCCTGAGAAATCCGTGTCCAGAACAACCACCTCTGGCCGTAATAACGGCCTTGATACGACTGGGCATTGAGTCAGAGTTTGGATGGAGTGTACAGGTACAGCTGGCCATGCAGCTTCAACAAGATACCACAGTTCATCAAGAGTACTGACTAGCGTATTGTGACGAGCCAGCTTCTCTGCCACCATTGACCAGACGTTTTCAATTGGTGAAAGATCTGGAGTATGTGCTGGCCAGGGTAGCAGTCGAACATTTTCTGTATCCAGCAAGGCCCGTACAGGACCTGCAACATGCGGTCGTGTATTATCCTGCTGAAATGTAGGGTTTCGCAGGGATCGAATGAAGGGAAGAGCCACGGGTCGTAACACATCTGAAATGTAACGTCCACTGTTCAAATTGCCGTCAATGCGAAAAAGAGGTGACCGAGACGGGTAACCAATGGCACCCCATACCATCACGGCAGGTGATACGCCAGTATGGCGATGACGAATGCACGCTTCCAATGTGCGTTCACCGCGATGTCGCCAAACAATGATGAGACCATCATGATGCTGTAAACAGAAGCTGAATTCATCCGAAAAAATGACGCATTCGTGCACCCAGGTTCGTCGTTGAGTACACCATCGCAGGCGCTCCTGTCTCTGATGCAGCGTCAAGAGTAACCGCAGCCATGGTCTCCGAGCTGATTGTTCATGCTGCTACAAATGTCCTCGAACTGTTCGTGCAGATGGTTGTTGTCTTCCAAACGTCCCCATCTGTTGACTCAGGGATTGAGACGTGGCTGCACGACCCGTTACAGCCATCTCGACTGCTAGTGACGCGAGGCCGTTGGTATCCAGCACGGCATTCCGTATTACCCTCCTAAACCCACCGATTCCACATTCTACTAACAGTCATTGGATCTTGACCAACACGTGCAGCAATGTCGCGACAAGATAAATCGCAATCGCGATAGCTTACAGCCCGACCTTTATCAGAGTCAGGAACGTGATGGTACGCATTACTCCTCAATTTGGAAACTTTCCTCATGTCAGCACGTTTTAGGTGTAGCCACCTGCGCCAAACTTGTGTTAATGCTCTGAAAAGCTAATCATTTTCATGTCACAGTATCTTCTCCCTGTCGGTTAAATTTCGCGTCTGTAGCACGTCATCTTCATGGTGTAGCAACTTTAATGGCCAGCAGTCTATAAACTGTGTACTCTGGTACACTTCTTAATACGCATGTTTCAGAATCTTATTCTGTAGCTTCGTTGCTATAACTAAAGATAACATGGTATGGAAACATGGCTTGTTAATGTGCATGTTTGGAGAGACACTATCAGAGTGTTGTAAGCTCCATTGTATGTACGCACTCTTGAGCACAAGTCTTATGAATATGTTTCTTCAGCGACGGAAACTAGTAACCAACCGTATTGTAATGCATTTTTGCGATCACGATAATAAAAATATTTTATAACTTTTTCGAAAGAAGTTATAAAAATTTTAAGTACGCTCATCTCCATGACTTGATAATGTTTGGTTTTACTGAGATTCGTGCGATATTGTACCTGCTCTAACCATACATACAGTGTTGCGCTGACGAGATTAGTGGCTGATCGACGACATACCATACGTTTGAACAGTGTACATCATCAAGCTCTCTAACGACCGTAAATTTGGTATTGTTTTGGATTGTGACGTTGAATCAATTCAGCTACTTCTAGGGATGCTATATTTTCGTTATTTAAACTATGAAACAGGAATATAATTTACAATAGGAAAGCTCAAGATTCAGGCTGAAATGTTTCTTTCTTCAATGCAGCAGGTATTCGTAACAGTCGCTTCAATCACATTCCTGAGGTTCTGGAGTTTGCTCCGGAGGCACATGGTTAGAGCAGCGTGACGCTGCCAGTCCCTGTCGCAAACTACTTGGTGGGCGAGTAACCCCATTGCAAATCTGGGTCTGGCTGTTGATGCCTTACAATTTGTGTGCGAGAGAGCTACAGGAAAAGCGGTGGTGTGTGGGAATTACATGGGAGTTCTCTCTAGCCGTTACGGGTGGAAGAGCGAAAGAAAGGTGCCATCTCCTTTAGCAATGGTACAAAGGTAAAGCGGGTATTTTGTCACAAAGAAGCAGCAGCTGGCAAGACGTGCACAGGCCTCCAATGCTTCAACCGACATGTACTGTTTCCCCACGTCATTTTACTGATAAAAAATGGAAGTAGCTGGAACTAAAAGAAAGTATAAAAATAACAAAGGTCGATTGACAACATGTACTGTAAAATAAAATTGGGACTTTCTGCTAATAAAAATTATAAAACGGTAGTGCAGCATTGGCTGGACGCAAAAGATTATTCAGGCTTTAATATTGTAAAGGAGACACTCAAGATTACTTTAAACGAAGAAATTGACTATAACAGACATTGTAAGGTGTCAGGCATATCCAACACCTTCTATGAAAACCCTGACATAATAAGCAAATCTACCAGTTGTCACATAGCTGCGAATAAATCGTGACATTAAATTAACCAAAGTAATACAAGTAACGAGTGAGCAAATAGAATGCCACAGACTAACACAAGAATGCCTAAATGCATGTCGTACCTTCCCACCGTGAGGCAGACGCAGTTCCGAGGGGAGAAACGAGGACAGAAGCCGAGAGCTGAACAGTGTTAAGGTAGAGGTCCTACGATAAGGGAAGGTCTGGACACCTACGGCGCCAGCTAACCTGTAGGGCCACACAACCCGCACATTTTCGTGTCTCAGGTACGTCAAGGACCACCCCCCCCAGCCCATGTTAAAAGATAGAGCACTCCAGAAGAACGGTATAAATCTTACGATAACGCTAAAAGGACCACACCAGCTGTAGGTTTTAGCGTGAGACTTTTTAGCGTCTCTGTTACGTCGCAAACTTTAAAAACATTGCCCCACCACGAAAAGTATAACGTTTCTCATTGGATGGACAGAATTTTTGTAGGCGGAGCTTAAGGTTAACATTGAGACCCTGATTGGTCAGATGAAAACATAGCCAGATAGTTTTTTTAAACTAACTTCGGTAAATTGTAGTAAGGAGAAGTTAGAAGAGAGTTAGTTCCGAGACGGCGAGCTGGATGGCTGGTGCGCCGGCCGCTGTCGCCCTGACGCTGCCTAAACACCGACAAGGTAATGAACGCACGCGATGCCGCATTTTTGAGCGCATAAGGCTTCACTCAGAACTGCAGAAGACTCATCTGTTACACCCCTTTTTTGCGTAATACTACTGTCGATCGTTAATTAAAACTCATGGTGTTCACATTAGCCACTTGAAGAACAGATCTGAAACGCGATGATTTTTCTATTTTATAGTTATTGAGAAGCCACATCAGCCACTGTAATTTACGACAGGTTAGATAAGTAATTAAAGATAATTGAGGGTCACTGTAGACCATTTTGATAGTTTTCTCTTTTGTGAAACTTAATTTAAACCTAGATTATAGATGTGATATGGCATAGGTCATCCTTCGATCGATTGTAGAAATTGGAAACCCATTTAGGGAATATTCGTTCACATTTTTGTTGAACGCAGTTGGTTTTTACCATCCTGTATTAAAACATTTCCTTTTATCAATAGTGCAATTTATAAACGATGTTTTGTGAGTAGAATAAAATTTCCAATGGTAAACTTAACTCCTTTTTCGACGTTATTTTACCAGCTAACTAAAAATAGGAAAGCCTTGAACCCTTTCCACTAAATTTAGTTAGTATTAAGATTCTTTTACAGGGAGTGCAGTGGAGCTGACACTGAGATCATTTAGTATTTGGTTATATCATCGCTAGTCTCACTGAACTCTTCTGAATTCTACATGTCATGTGTGGTCTGGCGTCTCCTTACCAGCAACAGGTCCCAGGTTCAAACTAGTTAATTCCCTAAAAAACACGCTCAGAGCGTCGTTGCGCGAAAGTGATAGGGAGACATGATATAGAACAAACAGACACCACCATGAATGTTTAGAAAATGGCGACCCTGCCAGGATGGTAAAATACCATGATTGAAGGTCGACCACATGCCTAACTAGGTCAGAAAAATATCCTGCTAAAAAAATTTTCGTACTAAAAAAAATGTGTTTAATGTTATACATAGTCGAAAACAGTAGCTGCAGCCATAGATAGTAAAAGTGTTCAAGAAAGTATTCAAGTGAGAATTCTTGCAGAGGCAACAGCATAATTAAGTTATTCGTTTTAAAAATTGTTAGAATTAAGTTTTCTCTCCAATGCAAGCGCGCAGGTGGCGGATACGTCGTTGACAAGTTGGTTCTGTCCCAACAAGTAAGTGAATGGATTGTCAGTCTTGGTAGTGTCAAGTCTTGTGACCAAAAAATTTATGAAACGCGTGAAATCGTATGCGCGCATTTTGACCCGAAGTCCTATTGCTTTTAAAACAGAAAATAAGGGATTCGGAAAGTTTAGCAATGGCAGCTCGTGTCCTTTACCGAATTCAGGTAGAGACCCATCGTGAAAATCGACAGAGAATAGAGGACAGTACAACAGATGATGCAGTATCGCGAGAAATAGGACAGATAACGCACCATAACGAGGATAATGTACGCCAAGGCACAGAAATTCCTAGGTCAGCATACGACAGATTAGCAGGAAAGTAGTGAGACAGTCTTGAATACGTAGAACCCATAGTACAAGTAATCAGAGCTCCCTCAGCACAGAGTACAAGGAATGCGAGCAGAAACGTGCCAAGCAATCGGTTGCGAACCAACACTTGGGCGAAAACACAGAGCATAGGAAGTCGGAAGAAAACGCAAAAGGACCCACCAATCTGGCAGAATTATTACAACAAATTACGGTAACCATGACAAGGCAAAATAAAGACATAGCGAATATTGCGTAATGACACTGAACACGAGATCAAATCATTACGTAACAACACCCAGGGAGAAGTCAAGAAATTAAAGAAACAGATAAACGAAATTACTAGACAAGCAGCAGGTACAGCGCGTGAAATTGTTGAAAACACCGTGAATTCATTGTCCCAGGAAGGGGAAACTTTATTGACACATTCCTGGGGTCAGATACATCACATGATCACACTGACAGAACCACAGGCACATAGACACAGGCATGCACAATGTCGGAACTAGTACAATGTATATCCACCTTTCGCAACAATGCAGGCTGCTATTCTCCCATGGAGACGATCGTAGAGATGCTGGATGTAGTCCTGTGGAACGGCTTGCCATGCCATTTCTACCTGGCGCCTCAGTTGGACCAGCGTTCGTGCTGGACGTGCAGACCGCGTCAGACGACGCTTCATCCAGTCCCAAACATGCTCAATGGGGACAGATCCGGAGATCTTGCTGGCCAGCGTAGTTGACTTACACCTTCTAGAAAACGTTGGGTGGCACGGGATACATGCGGACGTGCATTGTCCTATTGGAACAGCAAGTTCCCTTGCCGGTCTAGGAATGGTAGAACGATGAGTTCGATGACGGTTTGGATGTACCGTGCACTATTCAGTGTCCCCTCGACGATCACCAGAGGTGTACGGCCAGTGTAGGAGATCGCTCCCCACACCATGATGCCGGGTGTTGGCCCTGTGTGCCTCGGTCGTATGCAGTCCTGATTGTGGCGCTCACCTGCACGGCGCCAAACACGCATACGACCATCATTGGCACCAAGGCAGAAGCGACTCTAATCGCTGAAGACGACACGTCTCCATTCGTCCCTCCATTCACGCCTGTCGCGACACCACTGGAGGCGGGCTGCACGATGTTGGGGCGTGAGCGGAAGACGTCCTAACGGTGTGCGGGACCGTAGCCCAGCTTCATGGAGACGGTTGGGAATGGTCCTCGCCGATACCCCAGGAGCAAAAGTGTCCCTAATTTGCTGGGAAGTGGCGGTGCGGTCCCCTACGGCACTGCGTAGGATCCTACGGTCTTGGCGTGCATCCGTGCGTCGCTGCGGTCCGGTCCCAGGTCGACGGGCACGTGCACCTTCCGCCGACCACTGGCGACAACATCGATGTACTGTGGAGACCTCACGCCCCACGTGTTGAGCAATTCGGCGGTACGTCCACCCGGCCTCCCGCATGCCCACTATACGCCCTCGCTCGAAGTCCGTCAACTGCACATACTGTTCACGTCCACGCTGTCGCGGCATGCTACCAGTGTTAAAGACTGCGATGGAGCTCCGTATGCCACGGCAAACTGGCTGACACTGACGGCGGCGGTGGCAGCTAGCGCCATTCGACGGCCATCACCGCGGTTCCTGGTGTGTCCGCTATGCCGTGCGTGTGATCATTGCTTGTACAGCCCTCTCGCAGTGTTCGGAGCAAGTATGGTGGGTCTGACACACCGGTGTCAATGTGTTCTTTTTTCCATTTCCAGGAGTGTAGATATGGGGAAAGGTAGTGTAACATTCGGGAATGTCACACTTCTCTATGAGCAAAAGCTAAAATTAGAAGAAATACCAGTTATAAACAAACAATTAAGAATGATGCGAGATAAAGAGGATGAAGAATTAGAATGGTATGCACAAAAGGGAGAATCGCCTCAACTCGTGTTAGTATTCCATAAAGAAATTGACGAAAAGTTGCAAGAAGTTCAAGTTATTTCGGAAGACAGTAAAAGAGAATTAGAGGGAATTTTACGAGATAAAGCAGAGGTACATTTATCTAAGACTGGCAGTATTGAACACTTTCAGTACAAGTTTGGAGATTAATTTTATTACTGGTAAATAATCAGCACAATATTTGAAGATTATGTTGCAGATAAGATCGTCAGGAGAAAGAAGAATGAAGAGAGAGGATGGTGGGAAAAAGAAAATATTTCAATAGTAACACCAGTAGTATGATAGATTAAGGTGAAGGGATAAAGCGTAGATAGTCTAACAGCATGAAATACTAAAATGCCAAACACCATGATACTACAAGAAAATAAAAAAAACGAATTTGAGGATTCTTGAGTAGACGTTAAGACTCCAAATAACTTAGAATTGTAACATGGAAAGGGCGCCGAAATTTGTAAAGCTTTTTAAGAAGGCTATAACAAGTAGGTACTAGACATATGTTAGATGATTATAAGTGAAACTTTTGTAAGAACCATTGTAAAAACTCCAGCAAGGAAGAGATGCAACGACCCACAAGTTGCAACGCAAAATGTATCAAGAAAGAAAAGGACGTAATTAGCAAGACATGATTCCTACATAGCAGGAGCGTCGAGAGAAGGAAAAGGACAGCGAACCAACAGAAGGCTCTTGTATAGAAAGTGGGCAATACATTTGCCCGATAGGTGGAACCTTGCTGGGATGGAACACCGAGCCGCACAGTGACAGACCCGTGCTGAGACGCGGCGGGACGGCGCTGGGACGGCGAACGTCGCAAGCGTCTCCGAGCCCCGAATGAACGGAGCGAGCAAAAAACGGCCGGACGAGAAGACCGCTTGGGCAAGCCACCACTGGCAAAAAAATATGCGTAAAGGTCACACTACTGCTATTAAACAGCACGCTGATGCACGAAACTGAAGAAAACTTCCACAGAGTAAAAATGACGCCCGCAAACAATTTATCAAACTGTTAGTAGTAAGAGAGCTTCAAAGCGACTAGTAATCAATAAATATTTACATATCCTGCCCAGAGAAGAACCATGAACCAAGTAAGAAGCAGAGAAAAAGCGGGAAGAACAGAAGTTGAAGATTCGCAAGATTGAGACCAAGAAAGAAGATGGGTGAAGAATAGACGACATACCTTCCCAAATCCCTATCCTATTGTAAACTAGTCGTCTGCGAAGTATTACAACGAAAAACGACCGCATTCAGCGACACATAACGATGACTTTCACGCATACAAAGCCAGTAAACTACGAGATTCTGCACTCACAGCTCCATTCCATTATGGGACCTACACAACAGCAACACACACTTGCAAAGCCAACAAGGAACGACGAACGAAGCTGTACACCAAATGCTTGCCCACATCCATCTCGCTCAAGTCCATCACCTTCGTGCAAAAACATTCGCCAACCTCATGCTTGAACATTCATAGGATTGTGTGAATGCGTGAAATCAAATTATGTGATGTAGGAATTGTGCAAAAGAAATGTGTGAAAAACTAAGTAAGTTAAACACACCAGACAGCTAATAAACCGCAAAATAACAGTCATTGACTATGGACTTAAGTAAAAAAATAGACAGTCGATAAAAATAAGTCATTAGTTCTGAAAGGGACAGTATATAAAGAAACAATATGCCACTTATTTTCTCCTCATAAAAATGAATGAATAATTATATTTTACTTATTTTCTCCTCATAAAAACAAGGAATAAAAATTATCTTGTTGGATGTTTTCCCTTTTCTTTAATATTTGTACAATTTGTTAGGATAATATCTCAATACTTGTCTATGTATATTTCTTTGTCAAAGCAATTCTTGGAAATAATTCTTATTTGTTAGTGTAAGAATGTGGAACTGAGTGTCTAGAAACAATAACATTTTACTTGTATATGATATTTAGAAAATGTGTTAGGAATAGATTTTACTTAATTAATATATTTATAAAAACAAAATGTCTAAGAAAATCGATGTGAAAGACTCCTCACTTTCGATAACAAACTTCTTAAAAAAACCTCACACTTAAATAAAGAAAGAAAATAATAAAAAATTAATAATAGCATAAAATATTCTACTCTTGTCATTTATAATTATAATGTGGAAGAATATAAAAATATAAATTAGTAATACAAACTAGCATAGTACAGAATAATGTGGCTGAACAATATGCAACAAAATTTAGATAAATTAGAAAATTTTTGACTGACTTAGACAACGATTCAATCATTGCCTAAATTCAGTGCAAAAATTAAGTTCGAAGGGTGGTGATATGTAAGGTGTCAGGCAAATCCAACACCTTCCATGAAAACCCTGACATAATAAGCAAATCTACCAGTTGTCACATAGCTCCGAATAAATCGTGACATTAAATTAACCAAAGTAATACAAGTAACGAGTGAGCAAATGGAATGCCACAGACTAATACAAGAATGCCTAAATGCATGTCCTACCTTCCCACCGTGAGGCAGACGCAGTTCCGAGGGGAGAAACGAGGAAAGAAGCCGAGAGCAGAACCGTGTTAAGCTAGAGGCCCTACGATAAGGGAAGGTCTGGACACCTACAGCGCCAGCTAACCTGTAGGGCAACACAACCCACACGTTTTCATGTCTCAGGTACGTCAAGGACCACCCCTCAGCCCATGTTAAAACCTAGAGCCCTCCAGAAAAGCAGTATAGATCTTACGATAACACAAAAAGGGCCACTACCACCCGCACGTTTTAGCGTGAGACTTTTTCGCGTCTCAGGTATGTCAAAGACCACCCCCCAGCCCATGTTAAAAGATAGAGCCCTCCAGAAGAACAGTATTAATCTTACGATAACGCTAAAAGGACCACACCAGCTGCAGGTTTTAGCGTTAGACTTTTTAGCGTCTCTGTTACGTTGCAAACTTTAAAAACATTGCCCCACCACGAAAAATATAACGTTTCTCATTGGATAGACAGAATTTTTGTAGGCGGAGCTTAAGTTTAATATTGAGACCCTGACTGGTTAGATGAAAACATAGCCAGATAGTTTTTTTAAACTAACTTCGGTCAATTGTAGTAAGGAGAAGTTAGAAGAGAGTTAGTTCCGAGACGGCGAGCTGGATGGCTGGTGCGCCGGCCGTTGTCGCCCTGACGCTGCCTAAACACCGACAAGGTAATGAACGCACGCGACGCCGCATTTTTGAGCGCATAAGGCTTCACTCAGAACTGCAGAAGTCTCATCTGTTACACCCCCTTTTTTTTTACCTAATACTAGGGTCGATCGTTAATTAAGACTCATGGTGTTCACATTAGCCACTTGAAGTAAAGATCTGAAACGCGATGATTTTTCTGTTTTATAGTTATTGAGAAGCCACATCAGCCACTGTAATTTACGACAGGTTAGATAAGAAATAAAGATAATTGAGGGTCACTGTACACCATTTTGATAGTTTTCTCTTTTGTGAAACTTAATGTAAACCTAGATTATAGATGTGATATGGCATAGGTCATCCTTCGATCGATTGTAGAACTTAGAAAGCCATTTAGGGAATATTCGTTCACATTTTTGTTGAACGCAGTTGGTTTTTACCATCCTGTGTTAAAACATTTCCTTTTATCAATAGTGCAATTTATAAACCATGTTTTGTGAGTAGAATAAAATTTCCAATGGTAAACTTAACTGCTTTTTCGACGTTATTTTACCAGCTAACTAAAAATAGGAAAGCCTTGAATCCTTTCCACTAAATTTAGTTAGTATTAAGATTCTTTTACAGGGAGTGCAGTGGAGCTGACGCTGAGATCATTTAGTATTTGGTTATATCATCGCTAGTCTCACTGAACTCTTCTGAATTCTACATGTCATGTGTGGTCTGGCGTCTCCTTACCAGCAACAGGTCCCAGGTTCAAACTAGTTAATTCCCTAAAAAACACGCTCAGAGCGTCGTTGCGCGAAAGTGGTAGGGAGACATGATATAGAACAAACAGACACCACCATGAATGTTTAGAACATTATGAAATGGATGTTTCGGAAGGTTTATCATCTGATGAAGAGATGGACCTGGACCTCGTACAAAGTACGCGAAGGAGTTTTTATGGAAAGACCATGTACAGGTGGTCGAAGAATGCACCGAATAGAGAAGTTAGAACTCCATCGTACAATATTATCATAAAAGTAACCTCTTCAAAGACGCTCAAAAATCAAAAGCATGATCCTCTTTTCATTTGAGGTTAGCTAATTCATAATGAAGTCATGGGTAAAATTTTGAAATGGGCGAATAGAGAGCTCGTTGCTTACAAAATCAATCCTCAAACTAAATACGGACTGAACTCACTGAATTACATACAGTAGAGTTGAGACCGTTTTCTGGTGAGTTCTTCTATTCGACACTGTTCAATCCAAATCATGAATTTTGTGACCATATTTTCGTAGTTTATGATTCTGTCTTTGAAATTTTCCTTTCCATTACAAGCAAAAATAGATTTCTTCTACTATTGCATTGCTTACGATTCGGTAATGTAGCAGACAGAAGTGAAAATATTATGGATGATAAGCTTCCAGCTATATCGCTTACATCTGAGAAATCTATTTCTGGTTCCCAAAGCCTGCACAATTTAGGAGCAAGAGCTACTGCAGGCGAAATGTTGTGCCTCTCCGAGGCCCTTCTTATTTTGTTTTCTACATTCCACGAAATCCTGTCAGTTAGGGCATCAAAATTATGTGTTAGTGCGACTGTAAAACCAACTAATTCTACAATGGATACGTTTATTGTGGAAAAGGTTCCCATGGTCAGAATTTATCTTCCGAAGAAAAGAAATTTTTGGTACCAACTCTATTTGTTGTCCGCTTATGTACACTCCTGGAAATGGAAAAAAGAACACATTGACACCGATGTGTCAGACCCACCGTACTTGCTCCCGACACTGTGAGAGGGCTGTGCAAGTAATGACCAGACGCACGGCACAGCGGACACACCAGGAACCGCGGCGTTGGCCGTCGAATGGCGCTAGTTGCGCAGTATTTGTGCACAGCCGCCGTCAGTGTCAGCCAGTTTGCCGTGGCATACGGAGCTCCATCGCAGTCTTTAACACTGGTAGCATGCCGCGACAGCGTGGACGTGAACCGTTTGTGCAGCTGACGGACTTCGAGCGAGGGCGTATAGTGGGCATGCGGGAGGCCGGGTGGACGTACCGCCAAATTGCTCAACACGTGGGGCGTGAGGTCTCCACCGTACATCGATGTTGTCGCCAGTGGTCGGCGCAAGGTGCACGTGCCCGTCGACCTGGGACCAGACCGCAGCGACGCACGGATGCACGCCAAGACCGTAGGATCCTACGCAGTGCCGTAGGGGACCGCACCGCCACTTCCCAGCAAATTAGGGACACTGTTGCTCCTGGGGTATCGTCGAGGACCATTCCCAACCGTCTCCATGAAGCTGGGCTACGGTCCCGCACACCGCTAGGACGTCTTCCGCTCACGCCCCAACATCGTGCAGCCCGCCTCGAGTGGTGTCGCGACAGGCGTGAATGGAGGGACGAATGGAGACGTGTCGTCTTCAGCGATGAGAGTCGCTTCTGCCTTGGTGCCAATGATGGTCGTATGCGTGTTTGGCACCGTGCAGGTGAGCGCCACAATCAGGACTGCATACGACCGAGGCACACAAGGCCAACAACCGGCATCATAGTGTGGGGAGCGATCTCCTACACTGGCCGTACACCTCTGGTGATCGTCGAGGGGACACTGAATAGTGCACGGTACATCCAAACCGTCATCGAACCCATCGTTCTACCATTCCTAGACCGGCAAGGGAACTTGCTGTTCCAACAGGACAATGCACGTCCGCATGTATCCCGTGCCACCCAGCGTGCTCTAGAAGGTGTAAGTCAACTACCCTGGCCAGCAAGATCTCCGGATCTGTCCCCCATTGAGCATGTTTGGGACTGGATGAAGCGTCGTCTGACGCGGTCTGCACGTCCAGCACGAACACTGGTCCATCTGAGGCGCCAGGTGGAAATGGCATGGCAAGCCGATCCACAGGACTACATCCAGCATCTCTGCGATCGTCTCCATGGGAGAATAGCAGCCTGCATTGCTGCGAAAGGTGGATTTACACTGTATTAGTGCCGACATTGTGCATGCTCTGTTGCCTGTGAATATGTGCCTGTGGTTCTGTCAGTGTGATCATCTGATGTATCTGACCCCAAGAATGTGTCAATAAAGTTTCCCCTTCCTGGGACAATGAATTCACGGTGTTCTTATTTCAATTTCCAGGAGTGTAGATACAGAGAAATCTATATTTGCAGATGCTAAGATATACCGTAGTAGCTAAAGGGAAGCCTAAATACAGAGAGAATATCTCTATATAAAACAAACAAGTGAAGTGTGTCTACCGGCGCGTGTAGCCGATCGGTTCTAGGCACTTCAGTCTGGAAACGCGCGACCGGTACGGTAACAGGTTCGAATCCTGCCTCGGGCATGGAGCTGTGTGATGTCCTTAGGTTAGTTAGGTTTAAGTAGTTCTAAATTCTAGGGGACTGGTGACCTCCGATGCTACGTCCCATAGTGCTGAGAGCCATTTTTTTAAGTATGTCCTAAAACGTAGAGAAATGACGTATAATTTATTTTACATAGTTACACTGTAAACATATTAAGAGAAACAATAGTTGTAAGAACTTTGAAATGACGTGTGTTCAGTTCTTGCTTATATTCACTAGGTAGCAGACGTTGAATGACCTCCACGAGGACCTTGTGTCGGATGTTCTATGACTTCAGATTAAAGAACCACTGCAGAAGGTGCAATGCTAAAGGCCTCTGAGTGGCACAGAAGACACAGCCGGGTGAAGTGACTGAATGGACGCTGGCGTGACGTCATCCAGGATGCGTCTCAATGCGCGGTCAGTAAACAGATCAGGTAAAGGGTATGGACCCCAAGGAAGGGGTATAAACAAAATTTATAAACACATTTGTTTCAAGTAAGGGATTAACAGTTGCTGTTAAACGATCAGTTAGAGGAATAAAAATAGTAAATAATGAAACCAGTGTCCAATAAACTTAGAACGGGAAATCATCTTATGGGAGTAGTGAAAAAGGTTGTATTTTTAAGAATTACTTGTTTATTATGGACTAGCGAACTGAAAAAGTAAGTTTGAAAGCAAAGAAATCACTAATTAATAAAACTAGAAATTCGGAAAGGTTTTTGAACTTGACACTTGGAGAGTATAAGAAATACGTTTTTAAAACATTCTTTGTATGGGAAACATAAACTATTTTTCTTATATTGTTTCTAAAATGAGTGCTTTTTTGCATGCGATCATACTAAATGCATAGGTGCAAGGGAACTGGGGAAAATTCGGAGCACGTGGAGTATAACCAGATGACATGAACTCAGGGCCGAATCAGATAAACAATTAGCAACGTGCGATGCGATTCATATACATGCAAATGGTGGCTGTCATCAGGAAATACTGTGCAAACGCATCGCCTAGGACCAGCAGTTTCGCCAAGCGAATAGCAGTGTTTCACACAAAATAATTGTGTCATTATCAGGACACCGCGGTTCCTGGTGTGTCCGCTGTGCCGTGCGTGTGATTATTGCTTGTACAGCCCTCTCACAGCGTCCGGAGCAAGTATGGTAGGTGTGACACACCGTTGTCAATGTGTTCTTTTTTCCATTTCCAGGAGTGTATTTATCTATGGCTTCCTTCTTCGCAAATGGTATTAAATGTGCCTTAATTTGTAAGATTGACGCTGCTTTACTTTAAACTCATAAGATTCTCCCGTTACGAATCCTGGTACATCAGAAAATACCCTTTCATATTTTAATAATAAATTTTTCAATTCTATTTTACCATTTTGATCTATAACATCTATATTTATTACATTATTACTTATTTCATCTACTATTTCAGAGCCAACCTCATCTTGATTTCGATCCCTTCTCCTTTATGTAATACCTTCCTCGTTATCCTCTTCCCTTTGAAAACATTCTCGGATTATTCTAATTACTGTGATTCTGTGATGAGATAGGAAATTATATGATTTGGAATAACGTCCAAATGGGATTCCCATATGACGTACTTATTTAGTGAATCGCATAAACTGATAACATCAACTAACAATTTTCTGAGAGCATGGTCCCACGACAGAACTAGTTCACGAGACATCCTGTACGTGATTGCCGACTACGACGCGCAGTCTGTACCTCATAGTTATGACACTTCATAGCTCTTCGTACGTTTTCGTTAGCTTGAGCATTATTAGTTTATTTATTAAGACGATCATTTACTGCTATTGTAATATTGAAGTCAGAACGTATTTGTGATCTGTGGGCTCCTAATATCTTTACTGGAAAAGCTACTTTCATTAGCAAATATTTGTTAATTCTCTGTTACTCCCACGATAATTCCTAACATGGCCACTCGCATGGGTGACTGGTCTTATCCACAACATAAACAATGTATCTGGACTTGAACGGTCTATATGAATGATTTCAGGAGCCTTTTATTTAAATGTAAATATACTAAACTTAATACTCGAATACAATAAGGTATGCCCTAGGCTAGAAATATTTTTGGCAATTGTTTGTAAACAGCTTCAGTACCTTTCTGCCAGCAGCCATCTTTTCATTCTCTCATTGAACCGTAAAATTACTACTATTTCACCAAACGTTATTAATCACAATTAATACACAAAATGTAAAGTAGGTGCAAGGAATAACTGGTGAAATTACACACAATTTTCAGTAAAACTCTTTATTCAAATTTGGTGCAAGATTTTACGACATTTTTTTTAAAAAAACCAACAATCATTTAACGAATAAGTCATAATTTACGATAGGAAAGGACTTTTAAATTATTATAAAAAATTTCACGCCAGTAAAAGGCAAGTACAGCAAGCAATTTAACGTAGACAACGCGACGCTGTATAATATTTCAAGCTCAGATAAATTACAGGTAAATTACACTCCATTAATAAATGAATACAACTTGAATATATGACTTCACTTTTGGGCAGACAAATTTTCCATTTGGTTGCATCAGCCGTAGCTACGGCCGCCCACAACAGTCTCACTCAGGCTCATTAAATGGCGTAGAATCTAACTTGTCTGCGACATATAAAAACAATCCCGTTTACAAAAGTTCTCAAAACAGAAAAACCAAAACGCATGAGTCATGCACCCAGGGGGTAGGGGGGGGGGGGACACTCACAGTTAATAACATTAACATTTCCAAGATATATAAAAACCAATTTTACAAATTTCTGTCAGTTATCTTACAGCAACACAAACGCTCGCAAGGTAGGACTTGCGAGCTTTTACAACATTCTCCTTTCAAGGCAACGATTTCTGCCCGTAATGAAATGGCAAACTTTTACACGGCAAGAAAACACGCTAATAATCAACTACGTGTATAAAACACAAGCACGTTGAGTAAAAGTCTTGGAAGGTATTGAATTGGAAAAAAAAACACACAACAGCTTTTCCTGACTAGAAGCAATATAAGAAAAGCCACTACGGAGTACATTAACAACCTTGCTTGATTATAGCCAAATCTACACAAACACTAATTCACGTAAGTTAACAGCTTCCAGATGAGCAGGAATTCATTATGCAATTGACTAGTTCTCACCACGAGGCAAAAGGAATTTTTCTTCTTTCTCAGAGTACCTTTTACACGTGAGTCTAGTAATACTTCTTATGGCAGGCGAGAGAATGGATCAGGTCTCAGTGCCTTGCATTTTAAACACTACAGCCATTGGTACCTTAGACTTTCACAGACATGGCAGAGGCTAACAGTCGAATAACCCATATGTAAACTGGGAGGGGAAAGAAGCAATCCTAATCACAGATTTACTATAACTCCCTCCCACCCCCCTTTTCGTCCTCAAAAGGGGACAAACGAGCCACCTGTTCTAATATTATCACCTTCCCGCGCGTGGACAGACGAGAATGAATGGCGGGAAACCCCCAAAAAATACGGCTGGTATAATTTACAAGAATAAGTAAATTGAATTCAATTAACCTTCATAAAATCTGTTAACAATCAATACTCAACTTCTGGTGCGTTATGACTCCCAGGACTGAACCAATGCAGCACCTCCAAATGCTCTGCAGAGCCGCCCGCTGCCAGCCGTTTCAACGGGCGCAGGAAGGCGCGCCGACTTTCAGAACCTTCTCGCAGGTCGACAGCATACGGCCGAACTGTAAATTAGGCCCCTTGAGGACCTACGCTCATGAAGATTCCGTCCGCAGCTCGTGGTCGTAAGGTAGCGTTCCCGGGTTCGATTCCCGGCGGGACTGATGACCATAGATGTTAAGTCCCACATTGCTCAGAGCCGTTTGAACCATTTTTGAAGGTTCCTTTCCCGAAGAGCAGTTAACGCCACATACCGCGGAGCCGCTGCTCGCGTCGCTTACGCTGATGCCTCGGTCTGCGTGCTGTCCCTCTAGCACCGGCATAGAAGTCGCTTTTTGATGCCCCGACTGTCAGTTTTCTATCACAGCTTTTTTTTTTTTTCAATTCCCCATCGGGGCAGGCTGGCAGCAGCATATGCGCTGCTCTTCAGGCGAAAGACATAGAACAAACAATAGAAGGCAGTTAAAAATATACAAAGGAGAGAATATGGTGAACATAGATATAAAAAAGGGGGAACATCATGTAAGGCAATAGACAATAAAAGGGGCGACTGTAAAATGGAGAAAAAAACGTGAAAAAGTAGCGCACAAAAAAAACCACACACTGCAACAATTAAAAGAACACAAGGCACAGTATGATCGGAGCAAAGAAGTATCGACACTGACAAAGATCAAAACGGAGTATCTGCCAGGCGCAAGGAGATGAGGGAGAGCAGAAGAAGGAAGGGAGGTAAAGAGGGGAAGAGAGGGGTGAGATGGGTGGGGGGCGCGCTGAAGAGGGCCAGGTAGGGATGGATGTGGGAAGGAAAGAGGCAAGGATGGGGCACAGGGTCTCAGGGGGGGGGGAGGAGGAAAATCCGCTCTGGGAGTAGGAGGGTAGAGGAAAAAGGGGGCCCTGGGGAGGGGGTACCAAGGCCAGGTTATAGGTGGAAGGAAGGGTAGATGTCATGGTGAAGTTCATCATCTGGGAGAGGGAGGCATTGGAAATTGCCCTGATGATGGAGATGGAGCGTGTGGAGGTGTAGAGAGGAAGGGATATAGCAATAGAGGAGCGGCAATGGGCGTGAAGTGGAGAGGAAGGAGGAAACCAGAGGGTGGGGGTGGGGGATCAAGACTGTGGACAATGTAAATGATGCAGAGATGTTGGAGGAACAGGAGGAGGTGGGAGAAGGGGACCAGCTCATACAGGAGCTCTGTGGGGAAAGGAAGGTGGATGCGGAAGGCAAGGTGGAGTGCATGGCGTTCAAGGGTTTGGAGGGCCTTCTAAAAGCGGCTGGGTGTGGAGATCCAGGCAACACTGTCATAACAGAGGATAGGACAGATGAGAGATTTGTAGGTGTAGAGGATGGTAGAAGGATGCAATCCCCATGTCCAGCCAGACAGAAGGTGGAGGTGAGGATGGGCTTTCTGGTGGATGGTCTGGAGATGAGGTGTCCAGGTGAGGTGTTGGTCGAGGGTGAGGCCAAGATATCTCAGGGTGGAGGTGAGCTGCATGGGACAACCATAAAGAGTGAGGTAGAAATCATGGAGATGAAAGGAGTGGGTGGTGCGGCCTATGATGATTGCCTGGGTTTTGGAGGGATTGAGACAGAGGAACCACTGGTTACACCAAGTGGTGAACTGGTTAAGGGGTTTGGAGGGCACGGGACTGTTGAAGGGTATGATAGAGAGCCAGGAAGGCGGCATCATCAGCATACCGGAGAAGGTGGCCCGGTGGGTGTGTCTTGGGCATATCAGCCGTATACAAGAGATAACGAAGAGGGGAGAGGACAGAGCCCTGGGGGACGCCAGCAGTGGGATAAAAGATATGGGTGTTGTAGAGGGTGACATGGGAAGGATGGTGCAAGAGGAAGGAGGCGACCAGACGGACAAAATTGGTAGGCAGGGCGTAGGTTTGGAGGTTAAAGAAGAGACTGGGATGCCATACACGGTCATAGGCATTTTGGAGGTCAAGGGAAACAAAAATGGTAGAGCGACGGGAGTTGAGCTGGAGGGACAGGAGGTGAACTAGATTAAGGAGTTGGTCATCAGTGGAGAAGGAGGGTTGGAAGACAAACTGGGTAAGGGGGAGGAGATGGTGTTGAGTAAAGTGATGATGGATACGGTGGGAGAGGATGGAGAAGACCTTACTGAAGACAGAGGTGAGGCAGATGGGACAATAGGAAGAGGCGGAACAAGGGGGCTTGTTGGGTTTGAGGAATAAGAGGACGTCGGGGGTCTTCCACAGGTCACGGTAGAAGCCATTAGAGAGGATGATGTCATAGAGATGGGCGAGGACAGCCAGGAAGGAATAGGGGCTTTCTCAAAGGTGGCAGTAGGTGACAAAGTCGTGACCAGGGGCCGCATTGCGTTTGGACCAGAGGATAAGTTTAATGCCTTGTGCTGTGATGGGAGTGTTTATGTTGGATGGGGGCAACTGCCCCAAGTACTGGAGACTAGGAGCAAGTGGAGCGAGCGAGTTATCGGCATGTTCCATGATGGTGGGGAAAAGAGAATAATCAAAAGGGGGGGGGGGGGACGGAGAAGACCTCAGAAAGGTGGGAAGCGAAGTGGTTGGCCTTACTGAGGTTGTCAGGAAGGGGGCGAGCGTTATGGAGGAGGGGGTAGTGGGGAGCGGAAAGGGAACCAGTAAGGCGATTGAAAGTGGAGCAGTACTTGGAGGAGTTGATAGGGAGTGTGGCGTTGAATTGTGTGCAGGTCTGGCGCCAGTCTCGGCGTTTCGTTGCTGTTAAGGTTCCGTACGTGTCACTGTATTTACCGGTGGCGTTGGAGTGTATCCCTGTCACGAGTGTGCAGGAAGGAGCCATAGACGCGGCGGGATTCACAGAGGAGGAGGGCAGCCAGCAGAGGGAGATTGGGGCGGTGTGGGTGGATGGTTTTAGTAGGAACATGGGCCTCCACAGCGTCAGTAATTACCTTGTGAAGGAAGGACGATGCGTGGATGACGTCAGGATGGCGATAGGTAAGAGGGTGGCTTTCGACCTGGGAGATGGAGTCCAGGTAGGCATCCCAGTTGTGGTAGTCATGGACGACATTGGGAGGGGGTGCTGGATGGGGAGCCGGAGGGGGTCGGTGAGCCGACGTTATGGTGAGAAGGATGGGGAGGTGATCGCTACCTGTAGGGCCAAGGACTGTATCAGAGCCCATACATCCACTTCTTAAATCCCAGTAGAGGGAGGCACCGAAGCCTTCAGTTGCGACAACGACGCCACCGCCAGAAAACGGAGGGCGACTACATCACGCTACGCGCTGCGGCACGCTTTTCAAAGCTAACTTTACAAGGGCTGAAACATCTCTATCAAGAATATTATCAAACGTCAGAAATCTCAAATCCAAACTTAATCGGTTTTCGCTCACCCGTAAGTTGCGTGATTCAGGTCTGTTGCCCTTCAGGATTATCCCACAACACTTGCACAGTCTTTCTGGAATGTCTGAGAGGTCCACACAGATATTAGAAAGCAATGAAAGCTCAGCTCGGTGAAACATTGTATCTTTAGCATTTATTTCCCTAGAACAAGTTACGACGAACTTCATTGATGTAAATATTAGGACATATTGCAGTTACGGGTATTATGTTTCATTTGAAAATAACTTCATAATATCTATTTCTGTCTTTGTTATACAAGCTTCGTTTCTCGGTCCAGATAAATGCGTAATTGTATTACAAAGTCTTGTTCTAATATTTATAGGATTTTTACTTTTCCTCCATTTAGCTATTCCATACTTTTGTGGAAGAAATATGTTACCATGATCTCTTCTTCCTGTGATTCATATTCATTCTTTACTGACACTTCTTATTCTGTTCCTGCATCACAACCATTTTATGAACAAAATCCACGTTCTTTGGGTCAGCGATATCACTATTAGGATTTTCGTCGCCCAGTCACGCATGAGGACCTCTGCTAGACTCTGTCCTTTGGCGTTCACTCCGCGGACTAAAAGTATAGAGAATATTTACATTTCGTAGGTTAGTATTCTAGATAGAAAGCAAGTAGTTTCGATAAACATAAAATTACTTACATGAAAGTTTGATTGTAACTAGCAAAGCAGAAACGTAACAGTCACTTTGTTTCAGAGTGGATCATTAAGGCTCATGCAGATGACCATGCTACAATGCAACTCTGCATATCTGGAAGCCAATGATGGCTGAAGCTAACGGATTGAGAGTTAACGGAAATGTACTGAAAATGAAGCAAACTCGATCCATCCCAGTCAGACACAACAGAGCGAGAAACCCATGCGGATGACGAATGTCATCCACTCGAGCAACGGAGGGTTAAGCGAGATTACTCGCTGCATTCTAGAATAATTGTGCATCCCTATGTACTTTGCCTGACGGGGTAGCCGAGCGGCTCTAGACGCTACAGTTTGGAACCGCGCGACCGCTACGGTCGCAGGTTCGAATCCTGACTCGGCCATGGATGTGTGTGATGTCCTTAGGTTGGTTAGCTTTAAGTAGTTCTTAGTTCTAGGGGACTGATGACCTCAGAAATTAAGTCCCATAGTCCTCAGAGCCTACGTACTTTGCTGCTGGCATAACGGGGATAACACTACCTTGTCACAGCGCCTCGCACCTGCTCTTGCTGTCAAGGTAGGAAAGGAAACCTTACTCCAGACTATGAACGTCCTGCAGTACCGTTTTATCACTGAGTTCTATATGATATCTGCAGACGCTACAGTGGGATATCAACGTCACTTTGGCGAGCGATATGGCGCGACACTCAAGGGTAATGGTCTGGGGTGCCATTTATTTTCATAGCAGTACCACTATTGTTGAAATCCGCGACACCCTTAGAAGACGGTGGTACGTCGACGACATTTTACACCCCATTTTGTTGTCCCTGATGGTAAGCCGTCCTGGGCTGACATTTTTGCAAGGCAATGCCCGCCCGCACACCGCAAGAGTTTCTATTGTTTGTCTTCGTGCTCGCAAAACCCTACCTTGGCCACCGACGTAGCCGAATCTTTCCCCAGTTGAGAATGTTTGTAGCGTTATGGACAGTGACCTCAAACCATCGCGGTATTTTGACTACCGAACGCTTGGCTAAGTAATGGTATCTCCTCTGCACAAAGAACTGGAAATAAGCAACAATCCTAATATATAGCACCTTACTGGAGTAAGAAAGGAACATACACAGTAGACATATACAATAGTGTGATATTCCGAGGAAAATCCGAAGGACAATTATATGATTCGGGAATTAAAAAAGTTTTCAAGTACCCTCAAATTGTATTCAGTGAACTTAAAGGATAACCATTCTAAAATACAGTCATCTGTGAGACTGTTATATGTGATTTAATATCACATAATACAGTATCGTGGTTTTACAAAAAAATTACCGCTCGAATATTTTGTATAAAAAAAGGAAGGGAAAATATATTGGACTTTTAGAAACAAAACTATAATTCAAAAACTTGTGACCGAACAAAAATGTAAGTGACAGAATATAGTAAGGACTGGGTAAGGGATATACTAAGTATCTCTTGAAGAATAACAAATAACGAAGTCTGACACACACGACTTCAATAATGCTGATATCATTTCGGTTACTGTACAAATAAGAATCAGCACTAAAATTAAGACAGAAACATTGTGCCCATAATAAAAAAACGTAGAATTTAAAAAACTACCTTTCAACGGAGTAAATAAATCAAAATTAAGTATTCCTGAATGTAATTTTAGGTAAACAACTAATTTTGGTATGAATCAAATGGTTCAAATGTCTCTGAGCACTATGGGACTCAACTGCTGTGGTCATCAGTCCCCTAGAACTTAGAACTACTTAAACCTAACTAACCTAAGGACATCACATACTTCCATGCCCGAGGCAGGATTCGAACCTGCGACCGTAGCAGTCGCACGGTTCCGGACTGCGCGCCTAGAACCGCGAGACCACCGTGGCCGGCGGTATGAATCAGAGGTGAGCACGAAGTTAAAATAAATGTTTAAGTTAGTGATTGTATGGAATCGGCTACATATAAATAATCATATATTTTACCGTATCGTTAGAACAAAAATGTTATAATAAACCACCTTCATATATTGGGTTAGAGAAGTTTGCTCCACGTGAACTAATTTGTGGGTTTTGGGAACATTACATGTCGGTATTAACGTTGAGTGTGATTCTAAAATACAGGTTACCCAAGAAAGCAGAAAAATATGAGTAGCTTCATGTTTATTGTAGAAAATGCATTGCATGTAACTTTACATTATGTAAGTAGGCTGTTTAGGTTTTCTTATTGGTAACGCCACATAGCGCTCCGTATAAAAATCACTGGCTGTGCCGTGTGCAGTCTGTGGCTGGTTTGCATTGTTGTCTGCCACTGTAGTGTCGGGCAGCGGCAGCTGGATGCTAACAGCGCGTAGCGTTGCGCAGTTGGAGGTGAGCCGCCAGCAGTGGTGGACGTGGGGAGAGAGATGGCGGAGTTTTGTAATTTGTAAGACTGGATGTCATGAACTGATATATATATATTATGACTATAAAGGTAAATACATTGTTTGTTCTCTATTAAAATCTTTCATTTGCTAACTGTGCCTATCAGTAGTTAGTGCCTTCCGTAGTTTGAATCTTTTATTTAGCTGGCAGTAGTGGCGCTCGCTGTATTGCAGTAGCTTGAGTAACGAAGATTTTTGTGAGGTAAGTGATTTTTGGAACATATAGGTTAATGTTAGTCAGGGCCATTCTTTCAAGGGGTTTTTGAAAGTCAGATTGCGTTGCGCTAAAAACTATTGTGTGTCAGTTTAAGCACAGTCGTGTATAAATTTTTTCTAAGGGGACGTTTCATATGTCGACCCTTAGCCGAGGATACCTCACTGGAATCTTCTGATTTTTTTCCTTGTAGTTTGTGTAGTTAGTGTAGCCTTTGTTTATTGCTAGCGCCTTATCATAGAGAGAATTTCCTTTGTAGTTGCAGTCTTTCATTGTTGTACAGTAAAACAGTTGTGGCATGCATGTAGTTTTGCACGAAGTATTTCGCAGCTGCGCTTGCAATTAACTAGATATTATTTTCAGTGCTATGTTAATGTGTTCTCTTATTTTTGTTCTTCAAATTGTGTTTTTCTGTGTTGTCGTGTGAAAAATTGTGACAATAATGGCGTGTGAAAAACGTAACACTAGGCTCCAAAGTAAACTGAGAAATTACAGTGAAGACGAAAGCAGTGTGTTAGCGTCACCATCTAATGAATTCACTAACGTTCAAAGTAGTAATTTGGTAATAGCGCATAAGGAAATTGAGCGGGTTGCAAATAATGGTGTAGGCAGTGAAACAATTAGTGAACAGGGAAGCATTATCGATCGATCGGTCGGCAACAGCTCGCCTCAGGATTCCGAAATGACAGGACACAATCTTGCAAATACTGTAGATTCAGATTTTGCGTCCTCACCGTTTTCTCAAATAAGTCAAGACACATTTTCTGTTTTTCAAACTGCGAATATTGCCAGTTCAAATGCACTGCCGAAAAGCACTGAGGAACATGTTTCAGACACCAGTGCACTGTTATTACAGTTAATGCAACAAATGGGACAAAGGCTACAAAAGTTAGACGCAACGCTTGAACAAAATCAGAAACAAATGGGACAAAATCTTCAAAAGTTAGACACAATGGAACAAAATCTTCAAAAGTTAGACACAATGGAACAAAATCTTCAAAAGTTAGACACCTTGGAACAAAATCAGAGACAAACACAGCAAAAGCTTCAAAAGTTAGACACAATGGAACAAAATCTTCGAAAGTTAGACACCACACTTGAACAAACACGTGAAGGTTTAACTACTGAGTTACATAACATTGAATCGAAATGCCAAAAAATCTGTAATGACGTTAAAACACAAATTTGTGAGCATTTTCAACCTATTTTTTCGCGGCATGAAAATGCATTACAGAATCATGAAGCAGCCATAAAAGAACTGCAAACTATTGTTCGTGAAAATCACGACACCTTGCAAGCTAAAATGGACTCAGTTGCATCCACCGATTCGGTTACGCAACTTGCAAGAACTCAGGAAAACTTAAAGGTCACAGTAGATTCGATTTCATCACAAATGGACACTCTGAAACTTGGTTCAGAAAAACACACTGAGGAAATGTGTTCACTATCGGAGAAAGTAGCCGAACTTTCAGATCAGTTCACTAACTTATCTACAAAGGTAGATGATGATCTGAATGATACAGAAGGGTGCGAACAAATTATGAAATTCAAACAAAAGCAGAATCAAATTAATACACAACACCAAAGAGAAATTCGGGAAGTGCAAGATCAGCTGACACAGGTAATACAAGAATTACGTATTTCAGAGGACAGTCGCGCTCCAACACGGGAAGAGGGACTTATAAATACGGAAAAGCCACAAAATAATAACACAGGGCATTTGGGAAATTGTGAAAGAAATTGGCAAGGTGCACCGAATTTTGAGATGGAACTGCCGACACGACGTAACAATGAACGATATGCTACCCGCCGACACGATGATTTTGACTATAAGCTGTTCATTACTGCACGTAAATTCAAAACATTTAAGAATTCTGGCAACGACATTCATCCACAAGCGTGGCTCCATCAATTCTCTCATTGTTTTCCTCCCAACTGGTCATTAGAGCACAGATTAGAATTTATGTGTGGCTACTTGGAGAATGAACCAGCTGTAAGAATGCGATCGGTCATTCACGATTGTCATAGTGAAGGAGAATTTTATCATGCCTTCCTCTCAGCATATTGGTCTCAAGCTACACAAGACCGAGTAAAACATAGCATCATAATGATGAAACATTTCGAACAATCTGAATTTTCCAGTCTTGTCAAATATTTTGAAGACATGTTACATAAGAATCAGTATCTTTCAAACCCATACAGCCCCTCAGAACTCATCCGCATTTGCTTAATCAAATTACCTGAACATTTACGACAGATTATTTTAGCAGGACGATGCAAAGACGACATTGAAGCTTTTCAGGGACTGTTACAAGAACTGGAAATTGACACTGACAATCGCGGAACGCGAAAGCAGAAGCACAACAATTACAGGTCACACCTGTCACAATTCCGCGATGACAGAAATAATACACGACAAGGCTATTCGTACAACGTAAATCGTGACCAAAACAGACACCACCCGTATGACAACCGTTGGCAGAGTAGTAATTATTACAGGGAAAGATCACCTCTCCGCGGTAATGACTATCACAGAGACAATCAGAGAAACATACAATATGGAAACCAAAATAATTATTATCAAGGGAGACGGAATAACTTAAGACGCAACGGTCCAGCGCGCAGTTACGATTCAGGGAGAAATTCTCCACCACGTGACCGACAAGAAAGAAACTATGGAATCTACCGACATGACGACACACGATATGATCGTAACGACAGACCTGAATTGCAGCAGAACTGGCGGGAATCAAACAGAGCAGGGCCTTCTCGACAAGATGAATTTGTAGAAGTTAGGTCTCCAAATCCCAATAACGACGCGCGCCAACAAAGACACAATAGGCAATGACTCATACCGCTGGCAGCCTCAAAACGTACTTATGAAACTGATGACGCAGCTGCCGTAGCTAGTAATTACGTTAAAATGGAAGACATTAGGGACATCTTACTCCAGGAACAGGACGTAAAACATAACAACATTGCATATCCTGTGATTCACATTACAGTAAATGACGTAAAATTTACGGCAGTACTTGACTCAGGCAGTCCCATTTCAGTAATTAGTGAAACAGCTTTTAGTAAATGCAGCAAATCGAAAGATTGCCCCACACTTCCGTTACGCAAGATTAAATTACAAGGTGCAGTCATTGGAAAAAGTGTAGATGTACGCCAACAAACCAACTTAGAATTCTTTTGTCAAAGCCACAGCTTCTCTATGAATTTTCTTATTGTTCCATTATTGTCGACGGAAATTATACTGGGAGTAGACTTTTTGAATGAAAACAAAGCAATCTTAAACTTTCACGATGCTGAAATAAGTTTAGAGAAAGAAGGTAAGTCAATAGCTTTGAAATTTAAAGATTGGCTCTCAAACCATGACGAGGAAACTAATCGGCTTTACCTTCTGTTAGACAACAGTTCGGAATTTTCTACGGAACTAGACACTAACAGTCGCTCTGCAAGTACTGACAGGGATTATATCGACGGCACAATTGAAACTAATGAGTTAATTCAGAATAAAATTCAAACAATTGAGAATTGTAATGACACTGATAGGCAGGACCTTTTTGAGATTTTACAAGCACATTCCACAGTTTTTACTTACAAAACAGGAACAATCAAGGGATTTCAATACCAATTTCGTGTTCGTGAGCATACAAAATTTTGTGTTAGACCATACGTAATTCCAGCACATTATAGGGACCGTGTTAGAACAGAAATACAATCTATGCTTGACGAGGGCATTATTGAGCCTGCAGTAAGCTCATACAACAATCCATTACATGTTGTTGAGAAGAAAAATGGATCGATCAGGCTTGTCTTAGATTCGAGACAAATCAATACTATCATTATTCCTGAAACAGACAGGCCGCAAACGTTGGAAGAACTTCTTCAAAATTTTAATGGTGTAAAAGTGTTGTCTTCCATTGATCTCAGATCCAGCTTTTATCAGATCGAACTTCATCCAGAATGTAGAAAATATACAGCTTTCCTTTGTTTCGGCGTTTGTTATCAGTTTCGGAAACTTCCTTTTGGTTTGAACATTTCCTCGGCAGCAAAAAAGATACCGTTATTCTCGCTATTGACATTCCTTTGTAGAAAGCACCGCAAATACGACACGCTCATTTCTCGGAAACATTCTTACATCTGCACACCTGATTATGACAAGTGTCTTTCTACGAGAGTTGAGAGAACTTCTTCTGACTTATGAAATGCCAAATAGCTATTGAATGATGTTTTTATTCTTTACTTTGCATTATTGCTTATTTCAGTTGATATCTGTTTTCCAGCTGTGTTACAACATTGGTTTTATAAAATAAAAGTAAATGCATTTGCTAATGTGAAAACTTTCTGTCAACAGATCTGTTAAATAATAATTTAATGATCCACAATCTTAAAAAAAAAAAAAAAAAAAAAAAAAAAAAAAAAAAAAAAAAAAAAGGAGCACTTGGAAAGGAAAGAACAATAAGAAGGAACTAGTAACAGGAACTGCATACATAATTTTCTTTTCAAGTACTTGGTAATTTATTTCATAGAATAAGTTGTGGTGCACCACTTTAATTACATACCCATTAAGATGTGATTATATCTTTCCCTTATCTGCATTGTTGTCTTTAGTGTACTATTTTTTTCTGCTTGTAGCTTTTTCATGTTTAGGTATAAGTTATAGCATTTGCTGCGGCTGTTTGCCATTCATAGTGCTACTGAATGTCACTTTGTATTACTAGGATAAGCCAATTTTATTACTGATTTATTTTTCTTGTTTGCTGCGCATTGCCTTATATTAGTTGTGATATTGCTGCCTTTTTTGCCAATTTCCATTTTTTTTATCATTGTTGTTTGTGTAAATTGTTTTGTGCCGCTGCATTGCCTCGTCCCTTAGTTTAGCATCTGAGCTCAGTAGATTTTACGTTAGCTTAAGAGGGGGTAGACTATATAAGAAACTAACTATGATGAATTGGAAGAGAAGCATTGAGAATCTATATGAAAATGATTTGGCCAAAAAAGTAGTGTATAGTGGAGAAAAACTATTTTTGAAAGAGGATGAGAAAAGTACAGAAAGCAGGTATAGATAGGACTTTTTGGAAATAATGAAGAACGAAGGGAGATCTCCGAGAAGTAAAGAAAGTTTTGTTTGCAAAATACTGCAGTAAAACAAACCCTGCCCTTTCCTTGTGTTATCCCACTATGTGTTTGTGCACCCTTGTGTATTTATGTTCTTCCTGTCTTTATATGTTTATCTGATAAGACTTATGTTGCAGAATTTTTGTAATACTAATCTACATTCACTATGATGAGGAATACTGTTATCCTCAAATATAATTTGCATTAATAACATGTTATTTACTTTGTAAAGATGTTTACACATTATTTATTCTGTTTTGTTATAATGCTCATGTGTGAAGTTGATGTTTCAAAAGTTATTCTGATCTTTTATGTATGTACTTATGTCGTAATTTTTGTAACACTGATGTATTTGCTATTTCGATTCTTTTGTAAAGCCTGTACTACTGCAAATGTTCTCTGTATTGTTATGTTCTTTAAAGATGTATTTTGTACCTTTGTTATTGTATTTTCATGTTATAAAATTGTAATTGACACCAGTTCATCAAATTAAGTAACTTGTAAATTACATTCCACTGCACACGTTTCTGTTGGTCATTGTATATGGACAATATGTGAGAAGTAGGGACTGATAGTGTTTGCATGTGTGTTCATAATTCAGTAAGGGACTGGATAACAGCATTGCTGGTTCTAAGGACATTTCAAAAACAATTTTTGTGAGTGCACAAGTGGTGGTTATGGACTTGCTATATTATCTGCAAGACTCTTCAATGGTGATTGTGCGCCTGCACAGTCAAACAGATGGCTGCTGGCCATCTCTCCAAGGACTACAGTGGGTCTGCACCTTTGATGACCCACCAATACCATTATTTCTACAAGGACTGCAATGGGTCTGCACCTCTGGTGGCCCACCAATACCGTAATCTCTACCAGGACTACAGTGGGTCTGCTCTGTGATGACCTACCTACCGATAGTTTTCAACATCGACTGACTCTGCTGTGGCCCATTACCTGTCTGCTTGTCAAGAGTCAGCACTGCCTTTCTGTTGGAAGGACAACACTTCCTCAAGACTGCATGGAAATCCACTACTTCCGTGTGCATTTTCTTTTACTGCTCAGACTTTGAGAAAAACACTGCAATTTTACTTTGATGAATGATCAGCACTGTCTTTATGGACTGTGAGAAAATTTTAGCTTTTGACCAACATTGTATCGATAAATGTGTGCATTTCATTTCTTTGTTATTGTAATTATGAAAAAAAATTTCAAACCTGTATTGGCCACTGCCCAAAACAATTTGTAAATTTTTTTGTGGGGAGCATGGGGGCTATGTAAGTAGGCTGTTTAGGTTTTCTTATTGGTAACGCCACATAGCGCTCCGTATAAAAATCACTGGCTGTGCCGTGTGCAGTCTGTGGCTGGTTTGCATTGTTGTCTGCCACTGTAGTGTCGGGCAGCGGCAGCTGGATGCTAACAGCGCGTAGCGTTGCGCAGTTGGAGGTGAGCCGCCAGCAGTGGTGGACGTGGGGAGAGAGATGGCGGAGTTTTGTAATTTGTAAGACTGGATGTCATGAACTGATATATATATATTATGACTATAAAGGTAAATACATTGTTTGTTCTCTATTAAAATCTTTCATTTGCTAACTGTGCCTATCAGTAGTTAGTGCCTTCCGTAGTTTGAATCTTTTATTTAGCTGGCAGTAGTGGCGCTCGCTGTATTGCAGTAGCTTGAGTAACGAAGATTTTTGTGAGGTAAGTGATTTTTGGAACATATAGGTTAATGTTAGTCAGGGCCATTCTTTCAAGGGGTTTTTGAAAGTCAGATTGCGTTGCGCTAAAAACTATTGTGTGTCAGTTTAAGCACATTCGTGTATAATTGTTCAAAGGGGACGTTTCAATTATTACTTGAAATTGATTGAGGCACTTCAGATGCTGAAGATATTTGACAAAATGGGAGTCGTTCTTATTTCATTTTTACCTTTACTCATATCGTGAGTTTCATCTGTACTTACAGTACTTTTGTAATAATTATGCGCATAGTTTCCTTCTGAGGTTGCCAAGAGAAACAGAGATGAAAAACGCTTCATGTAAATGTTGTGGTATCACATTTTGGTACCACCCCATGCGAGTCAACGTAGGCAAAGGAACTTCACATGCGAATAGTGGTCGTGTGCGATCTGGTGGTCTCAATGATGCGCGCCCACCGAGCCCCGCCTGCAGTGTCTCCATGTCCTGAGAGCCTTCTACCGCCACGGTGTGGGACGCCCGGCGACGGTCGCACAGTCCAGTCGCACTTGGAGCCACTTTGCTACGTGACGCCTTGCAGACACCACTGAGTCACATGTCCGACACCATCGTTTGTGCTGTAGTTCAGAGCCCCATCGTTGTTGCTGTTATATCAGCTGTATTTTTGGTAATGAGTCTTCGTGTGCTTGGAGAAATACAAGTTAACTAAAAATGTTTACTAACTTGTTCGCTAATCATTTCTGCTCCTGTCCAGCTCTCACGTAACAGTTTCCACACCACTCTATAGCCCACCTCTCCTTACCATTTTGTGTTAAGTTGTTGAAAGCAAATGCTTTGTCTGAAGTATATAAGATGAATTAAATTTTTAACGTTGCGTTTAAACAAAAAAATACGTGTTCGCCGTAGCCGATACACGTTGATAACTGCATTCACAGAACAGATCCAAAGTTTACTTATTTTTATTACATTATAAACTCGAAAAGTGAGTAGCCAAGAGCGCCAATGTGACCAGTTCCACAACACGGGGATGCGAGCTAGGCACGGATGTACTCCACCTCACGGATCAATGAGAGTAATGATGAGCTGGCCAGCCTGGATGCAGTTTACACACGGTTTCGCACATCCAGCTGCGCAAATACTGAGCTGACAGCCACGTTCCGTCTCAAATACACGTTATGCAAGCACTTTGAGAACATTATCACATTAGACAGTGTGGACATCCACCTCTAAACGCCACTAACAATGCCTAAAACAAGGTCTAACAAAGCTAACCTCATAAAGAATCTATTAAAACGCCAAAAAAAGAAGAACTTGGAGATAAACTCGAAATGTAGCTTCCAATACCCTCCCGTGCCATCCCTGTGGAAGAGGGATGTATTTGAGCTTGTGTGAGGTGCAATGTGGCGGAACTGCATAATGATTTTGCTGTGGTTCTTTGCGAGGGACGAAGAATGAGGAAACCATGTGTCTTCATGGCAGCAGAAGTCCGACTAAAATCAGCATTACCTGTATTATTCAGACATGTTTCTGCTGTACACTTTATTGGGCACATTTTCAAAAGACACTGACTCCATCGTCACGCAAGTGGCTGCAACAGACTTATGACACCTTTACATAGTGCTCTGTACCAGTCTTGCTTGGCACTAAATGACTAGAATTTTACATAAGTTCAGTTTGTCTTGAAGATCATGAGCTAACGCCAGTCTCTTTGTTATGAGGATTCTGTGTAGTAATCGCGCTTCTGAATGGGTTGAGCAGATTAACGGAAACAGTAATAAGGATGGTAAAAACGACCACCGTCTTCTACAAAACTAAACAATTTCCATTGTTGCAAACATTTACTTAGTGGTTTGTTGCTGAACAAGCAAATGTGCAGTGTAATAGCCGCAGTCAACAGAACTGTCAATTAGCATCTGTGAAACTGATGAAAAGTGAGTTATGTATGTCTTGAAGTGTTTCATATGCTCCTCATATTAATATAGCATCATTTGTGCAAGCATGTAGAAGTAAGTCAGTAACATAAACTCGAGTCAAACTCAGAAGAAAACATGCTAGATATTGTTTGCCCTGTCGACGTTGTATTTACAAACTGAAATATTCTGAAGAGTTTTATTGATTGCGTAAGATATGTCATTTACGTTCAGGATTCTTGAACATAAGTGGTTTAGCTGATATAATTATGAGAGCAGCAATATTAACTAAATGTTTAGAAAAAGCGAAACAATTTCCTTTCATTCTAACTGCCTCATCCAGTAACTGTGTCAGAGACCAGATAGTCAACTGCTCTCGCTGATCCAGATTCGAAGAGCTCACTAGTTTCTTCTCAGGACCCTCATGCAAGATTGTAACTGATTAACGTTAATCATAAGGTTCCGGATGAAGTGAGGAAGTATATTATATGCAACTAAGTCACTGCGCGCAGTTCTGCTCTATATCAGATGCGGGACTTACAGGCCCAGAAACCAACAGCATTAGGGATGGAATTGTGGTATCGATAGCTTCTCCGCTACAGTGTAGATACAATTATTAGGTTGGCACTACGACACCGACACCGACGACAGCGCCCTCTAGCCGGCGCTGTGCAGCTCTATGAGCGCCACTCCAGATTCTTCCCATTTGGTCAAGAGCAGTCGACCATTCAACGTAGCTTCTACCTCATAGGGCGCTAGCCATTACAGACTTTGTTAGTTCAATGGTAGTTTGTCCAACTACCAACTGCTGTTAGCGTTGATACGTGTACGGTTTCGCACCTACGTGCTCATCTCGGCCAAATTTAAGTAACCATTATGTAATCATAATTTTGACAATAGTAAAATTGTAAAATATACAACCAGTGCCGAAGTACTTCACTTTTTCCTGTTACTAATCGCTTCCTACTTTCGGTCTACCTTTCAGTTTACAGCTGCAGACCCAGGCGGGATACAAATTGAATACTCTACTGGCCACTAAAATTCCTACAGCAAGAAGAAATGCAAATGATAAACGCGTATTCATTGGACAAATATATTATACTAGAACTGAGATGTGATTACATTTTCACGCAATTTGGGTACATAGGTCCTAGGAAATCAGTGTCCAGAACAACCACCTCTTTGCCGTGCGCTCCCAGGCGTTCAGTCCGGATCCGCGCGACTGCTACGGTCGCAGGTTCGAATCCTGCCTCGGGCATGGATGTGTGTGATGTTCTTAGGTTAGTTAGGTTTAAGTAGTTCTAAGTTCTACGGGACATGACCACAGCAGTTGAGTCCCATAGTGCTCAGAGCCATTTGAACCGTTTGAACCAACCACCTCTGGCCGTAATAACGGCCTTGATACGCCTGGGAATTGAGTCAAACAGAGCTTGGACTGTGTGTACAGGTACAGCTACCCATGCAGTTTCAACACGATATCACAGTTCATCAAAAGTAGTGACTGGCGTATTCTGACAAGCCAGTTGCTCGGCCACCATTGACCAGACGTTTTCAATTGGTGAGAGATCTGGAGAATGTGCTGGCCAGGGCAGCAGTCGAACATTTTATGTATCCACAAAGGCCTGTACAGGAACTGCAACATGCGGTCGTGCATTATCCTGCTGAAATGTAGGGTTTCACGGGGTTCGAATGAAGGGTAGAGCCATGAGTCGTAACACATCTGAAATGTAACGTCCACTGTTCAAAGTGCCGTCAATGCTAACAAGAGGTTACCGAGACGTGTAGCCAGTGGCACCCCATACCATCACGTTGGGTGATACACCGGTATAGCGATGACGAATACACGCTTCCAATGAGCGTTTACCGCCATGTCGCCAAACACTGATGAGACCATCATGATGCTGTAAACAGAACGTGGATTCAACCGAAAAAATTACGTTTTGCCGTTCGTGCACCCAGGTTCGTCGTTGAGTACACCACCTCAGGCGCTCCCGTCTGTGATGCAGCGTCAAGGGTAACCGTGGCCATGGTCTCTGAGCTGATAGTCCGTGCTGCTGCAAACGTCGTCGAACTGCTCGTGCAGATGGTTGTTGTCTTGCAAACGTCCCCATCCGTTGACTCAGGGATCGAGACGTGGCTGCACGATGCATTACAGCCATGCGGATAAGATGCCTGTCATCTCGACTGCTAGTAATACGAGGACGTTCGGATCCAGCACCGCGTTCCGTATTACCCTCCTGAAACCATCGATTCCATATTTTGCTAACAATCATTGGATCTTCTTCCTGTCGGGCAAATCTTGTGACTGTAGGACATCATCTTCGTGGTGTAGGAATTTTAATGGCCAGTAGTGTAGAAAAAGTAAATTATACTGCGGAATGCAAAACTGAAGTCAATAGACACTTGTAATCTCCTATTTTCTCCTTCGTCCACAAGATTTGTACAAAGATATAGATCAGAATTTATGAGGGAATTTCAAGTGTAACATGCAAATGAGTCTGATTTTTAACATTAGTGACGATCATTCGCTTTTCACTATAAGTGACGAATTGTCTGTGGGCGGACACTGCTTGATATTTTAATGAAATTTCTTTATTTTCTAGAAGATTCTATATTGTTCAGCGAATATTTAGTCTAGTAGAAGTTGAAATTCGTTCTGATTCTACAGTTAACTAAGTTGAAAAAATTGTCCTGTGGTAATTAGCACTATTTGTTTCCATAATATTATATAACAATTATTGAAGCTATCATGTATCGTTCCCTACAATTCTTTCTGTAAAGAAAACAATTACGGGTGATAGTGGATGAGGAAACTGCAATCTGTTTTGAAATTGTGAAGTTCCAGCTGCACTGTGGCCCATCTGATGCGCAGAACGGGTTTTCAGTTGGTGACTCGTGTCAATCATTTGAATGTTGAGCGAATATCGGTAGACCACATACTTAAGCTGCCGGCAAGGCAACTGGGTGCAAGCTTGGACGGGCAGCCGGCAGTACTTCTAACAGCAGCAGGACAAAGCAAGGCCTCCGACCACGGCAGCTCTGCCACTGTACAGCGGTGGAAGGTCAGCTGCCACAATGGTGGAATTCTGTTGTTGTTCACACAATGGCCGCCGGCAGCGTTAACCCATTGTTGTCAGCTGTCGCTGCTTGTCTGCCGAGGCCGTCGTGAGCGACATAGAGATGGGTCAAGCTCGTTCATTCCCGTGAACTACTTCATTCATTTCACTCTTTGCCGTGAGGCGTTCAAATGAAGTAGTTCATTCATGAAGTACGGAAGGCTGGCGTAGTTGCCCAGTTCACCGCTCAGCCGCGGCTACGCTCGCTTCGCCTCGCTCGTACAATAAAGCTTCGTAATACTTCATTATTTTACCAACAGATGACCGAACTATGCAGTAACGTGCAGGCAACATTTTACGCTCTTACTGTGTCTGAGAGATAGAGCATGGTCGAAGGGGACAAAGGAAAGATAAACAGAGAAACCTGTCACACATAAAGAAGGTATTACATTTAATCTTGCTCGACATTTTCTCATGAAGCGCCCAGAAAAGTCTTTATCTGCCAAGTGAAACCTTAATTGTTGTATTCATGGCCTGAAAACTAAGGCTACCAACGAAATGCAATCCAATTTTGTTCCTTTTAAAATTTAATCCAAAATGGGATAAGTATGTTTACCACTGTTACTAAGTCTATATACCCACGTTAAGTAATTATTCAGAAGTTTTCCTGTAGATTTTATTTTTGTTGAGAATAATAACCCTCCAAATTCAAAGCGTAAACAGTCATCTGTAGTCACTGGTACGATTTGAGGTAAAATCCCTCTTTATTTTCTTCGGAAAGGAGTTTTTGTGTCTGTTCACTCTTATACAATGGCTAGCAACTCGCGATCGCGTAAAAGTAGTGAAATTTGGGGTTTCTTCGCCGATTTAGGTGATGGGAAAGCAAAGTGTATTTCATATAAAGGAGGAAATATGTTTAATCTAGCGCGTCATGTTAGAGTGCTGCATCCAACAGTGTCATTGTCAGCAAGGCGATTAGCGCCCCCTGCTCCTGCATCTTACGATATTTCTTGGACAAAAAACCTGGACAACGGAACGAACATCAGCAAATGCCAGAAGCGAACAGCAGTTGGTGCTAGAAAATAACAGTATCACTTAAGTATCAGAAAGCAGACATCAATATCACGGAACATTACCTATGTATTTTCCGAAACCTCTTTCTAACAAAAGAAATCAGGAGATAGATTTCGCACTTATGCAGACTGTTGTAAAGGATTATTTGCCCTTCAACATAGTGGAAAGCAAACATTTCCAAAGTTTTGTAGGCAAACTGAATGGTGCTTACAGAATGCCATCTCGGAAGACCATTTCCAATACACTGCTACAACAACAGTACGCCATGATGAAAGAAATTGTGAAAGTCAAAATTAATTCTGCGGAAGCGGTTGTGCTGAAAATGGATTGGTGGACCTCAACTACAAATGAGAGTTATTTGTCGGTAACAGCACACTACGTTAAAGACCTGGAGCTAGCGTCTGCTTTAAATACGACAAAAAGCACACGTCAGAAAAACTCTCGGGAGAACTGCTAGGTGTCACAAGGGAATTGGGAGCTCAAGAAAAAGTGTTGTGTTGTCAGCGGCAATGCTGCTAATACTGTGGCAGCTATAAGACTCACAGCCTGGAAACACATCCCCTGCTTTGTGCACACACTCAATTTAATTGTTCAGGATGGGCTTCCGCACATTAAACCCATTCTGAATGAAGTAAAAAAAAATTGTTGAATTTTTTAAAGAAGTTCGCAGGCCTGCACGAAACTGAAAAAGATGCAGGAACAGTTAAAAGAGTCCGTACCTATAATATGCTGCGAAGAATAATCGAGGTTAAGAATTCCCTAATGACGGTTATCACTCTGAATTATCCGGATCTTCCAAATCTGGCTGCAGAGGACATTGCAAGTGTAACACAAGCCTGTGACCTGTTGAAAGTTTTCACAGACTACACTGAGGAAATGTCGCTCGTTTAAAAAATGGTGTTGCAGGTTTGTTAATAACACTGAAATTCATGTATACGTGCAACAGATGGCCGAAAAGTTTGCTGAAGACCTAAAACGATGATTTAGAAATATAGAGGAAAATTACATTTTCGCGGAAGCAACTGCATTGGACCCCCGGTTCAAATTACATGTTTTTTCTGATAAAAATTCTGCTGAGAAGGTGAAATTAAACCTGATCAGACACTGTGAGAAATTTGTGACGAACACTTCCACTGCTACTGCAATCTCAGTTCCAACCACTGAATCTACTTCCAGTCTCTGGCTCGAATTTGATGAAGTGTTTTCCAGGCTGCAGAGTAATCCACACCCGAGAGCTTCTGCAATAGTGGAAGTGGACAAATACTTACAAGAGCCCCTGCTACAGAGACAAGGCAATCCACTTCAGTGGTGGTCTGAACGGCTGTCAGAATACCCCTCGCTCTTTGAACTTGCAAAAATACGACTGTGTATTGTCGCAACCTCCATGGCGTGTGAAAGTGTTCTCGAAGGCAGGACACCTTATAACTGACAAAGGAAATCACCTGACAGGAAAAAAGTGGAACAAATCATGTTTTTAAACGGAAATCTCTGAAGAGTCACCAAATCAGTTGATATTTATTTCATAAATATATATGTGTATTTCTTAAATTTAATTAGGACAATCCTCAAATTGACATTTAGTGGAATTATTTCAATAATGTGTACAAGATAAACATTCCTACATGAATGATTATCCTTCAAGCGTGGATTCCACCCATGCTTCATTTCCAGACTCACAAGGTAAGCATTTTATTTTGATGTTGGCTTTGCGTGCTCACACAGCCAGCCTCTTCGTTTGTATTTTAATAGTCATTTGACTTCAAAGCTCTGTCAACGGTAGCTTACCCGTAGACGCGAAGTATAACTGCACAAATAGTCGCTGGTAATGATGTCAGCACAGCAGGAAACAGCTGACGCTGCCTTCCCATCGCCCCTCACCGCCTCTACCCCTCCTAACCCTATGGTTCCCCATAAACACTATGCGATTCGTCGACAGGCAGTAGACGGAGGACTGAAGTGAAGGGAGAATGAGAGAGGTAACGCCGATGTACTGGGGAAGGGAGAGGGGAAGAGAGTGAGTGAACTAGAAAAAAGTGTGGAGTGTGCTATCTGTGAAGAGTTTGAAGTACCAGTTCATTGAGTGGTTAGTTCACACTTCACTGGAGTGAAGCGTTCATTTGAACGATTCATTCACGAGGTCCCCATCACTAGAGCGATAGCTATGCACAGGGTGGTGCGAGCGTTGATGACGCTATGCTGTCATGATTGAGTCACAACGCCGCGGGTTATGGTGTAGACAACGAAGAAAGAAAACTTAGAGAGAAAGAAGGAGTGAGGAACTCAAGAACTACATTCAGCATTAGATGGCATTCTCGCGGATTGAGGTGGCCTCAAGCCTTAGGCTTAGGTGCACGTCAATGATGAGTTCAGCATGTTGCGCGGCCCCTGCCGCCGGAGGTTCGAGTCCTCCCTCGGGCATGGGTGTGTTTCATTCATGGCATAGGTTAGTTTAAATAGTGTTTAAGTCTAGGGACCGATGACCTCGGCAGTTTGGTCCCATAGGAATTCACTCACATTTGAATATTTGAGTTCAGCATGTAATCAACTAGGAACATAATCCTTCCTCCAAAATTACGTGATAGTTCGACAGCGTTTCACCCTTCTACGCATTATGAAGTGTCCTACAATTAATTCTCCCTCAAAATTAATATTAACAAATAAAACTTAAAATGCATTAACTACAAATCAGTAGTAAGTTTCGTGGGTTTACCTAAATGTTCGAAAAAATTATTAAGGTCCTCCCTACCTCAAAACGAAGATATGACAAGAGAGTGAGCATACTGTGTGTGGTTCCGTCAACACATCCGTCCGGAATCCACAACTGACATGATCATATTACTGAGAGTGAAATAAGGCAAGATTTGCGCCATGACTGGCACGTAGATGTGTTACATGTGTAATTTTCACAAACATTAGCGAACTGTACCATGTCTTTGGTTTCAATATTTCTGCATACAGTTGAGGATGCAGTGAATTACTAACGTAATGAAACTTGAATAAGTGCCAAAAATATTGAAACCATAGACGTGGTACATCTACAGGTACAGTAAAGTCTGTGAAAATTACACATGTAACTCATCTACGTGTCAGTCATGACATACTGAGGCTTAGGCAATATAGTCCATAATATTATAGAGAATAGTTTGGGCACTGTTGATTTTTTTTCTTTGTTCAATTATCAACTAAATTTGGGGAATGTAGTCAGAGTACAGTAAATTTTCAAAAAGATTTCGGGATTGCAGCCGGTCGTCGTTTCATCCACGATATTTCGGCTGGACAACTGCCATCCATCCTCAGGTGACCCATCAAAGACTGACGAAGACACTTTTTTTATTTATTGTTATTTTCAAACCTGTTTACAGACAGGCCTGCAGCAGCATACTACGCCGCTCTTTGGTCTCAGAGAAACACACAAGATACAAATGAAGACAATGTGAGATAAAAATACGGAGTCCAAGATAAAAGTTGTTCAGACACTTGGACACATACATAGACGAAAATTGTCACACGTGAACGTAGGTGCACAAAACGAATAACACTGAACCACTTAAGCTCAAACGATGGCACACACAGAAACACGAGGCGTTGATCTCCGACGCGCGAATGTTCACTAACCGTGTACGAGTCTGGGGACCTGCCAAGAGAGGAGGAGGGGAGGGGGTGGGAGAGGAAGAGGCGAGAGCAGATGCCATGGGCATGGGAGACAGGGGGAGGGGAGGAAGCCTGGGGGAAGAGGGGTGGAGGAAGGGGATGGGGGAAAAGGAAAGAGAAGGGAGGGAGGGTGCCTAAAGGAAAGCACACAGGAAGTGAGGCGGGGAGGATCAAAGATGATAGGAGGGATAGATGGAGGGGAGGAGGACATCATCACGGAGGGGGAGCTGGCGGAAGCCACCTTGGGAGAGGGTAAGGAGGGTGGAGTGGAGCCTGGGTGGGACATGGGAATACAGGTGCGGCAACGGGTAGGAGTGGGAGAGGATGGGCGAAACAAGTGGGTGAGTGGGAGGTGTACAGGATCCGTATCCTTTCAAGGAAAAGGAGGAGGTGGGGGAACGGAATGAGATCGTACAGGATCCGCGTGGGGGAGGGGAGACGGACGTGATAGGCGAGGTGGAGAGCATGGCATTCAAGGATTTGAAGGGATTTATAAAAGGTAGTGGGGGCGTAAATCCAGGCCGGATGGGCGTAACAAAGGATAGGGCAGATGAGGGATTTATAGGTGTGGTGTATGGTGGGGGGTCCAGAACCCACGAATGACCGAAAGGAGCTTGAGGAGACGGAATCGCGAGCGTGCCTTGGAATGGATTGACCGGAGTTGGTGAGTCCAGGAGAGGTGACAGTCGAGGGTGACGCCAAGGTACTTGAGCGTAGGGGTGAGGGCGATAGGACGGCCATAGATGGTGAGATAGAAGTCAAGGAGGCGGAAGGAAGGGGTGGTTTTCCCTAAAATAATCGCCTGGGTTATGGAGGGATTGACCTTGAGCAACCACTGGTTGCACCAAGCAGTGAACCGGTCAATATGGGATTGGAGAAGGTGTTGGGAGCGCTGCAGGGTGGGGGCAAAGGCAAGAAAGGCGGTGTCATCAGCAAACTGGAGAAGGTGGACGGGGGTGACGGCAGCGGCATGTCCGCCGTATACAAAAGGTACAGAAGGGAGGAGAAGACGGAGCCTTGGGGCACACCGGTGGAGGGAAAAAAGGCGTAGGAATCCGTGTTATGGATGGTGACGTAGGAAGGACGGTGGGAGAGAAAGGAGGTGGTCACGTGGACGTAGTTAATGGGTAGGGCGAAGGTTTGGAGCTTGAAGAGGAGGCCGGAATGCCATACATGCTCGTAAGCTCGTTCGAGGTCCAGGGAGAGGAAGATAGCGGAGGCCGGGAATTATGCTGGTCGGAAAGGAGATGAGTGAGGTGAAGTAAAAGGTCGTCGGAAGAGAAGGACGGCCGAAAGCCACACTGGGTAACGGGAAGCAGGCGATGATGTTGAAGAAGCTCGTGGATGCATCAGGTGAGGATAGATTCCAGGACCTTGCTGAAGACCGAGGTAAGGCTGATGGGACGGTAGGAGGAGACAGTGGACGGCAGTTTGCCAGGTTTAAAGAACATTAGAATACGGGAGGTTTTCCACAGGTTGGGGTAGTTACCGGTGGACAGGACTACATTGTAGAGCCTGGCCAAGGTGGAGAGGAAAGAGACAGGCGCTTCACAAAAGTGACAGTAGGTGACACGATCGTGACCAGGAGCGTTGTTGCGTTGTGTGTTTAGTGTAGCAATGAGATCCTGTGTAGTGATAGGGGCATTGAGTTCTGTGTGCAATGTTGTCCAAGTACTGGAAACCAGGTATGAGGGGAGGGACAGAGATGTCAGTTCGATCACGGAGTAATCGAACCGGGGATCATCGAGGATGGAAAATACATCGGAGAGTTAGGCGGCAATGTGATTGGCCTTACTAAGGGTATCAGGGAACAGGATAGTAGGGGGAGGGTTTAGTTCCGGTAAGGTGACAGAAGGTTGACCACAACTTGGACGAGTTGATAGGCAGGGTAGCATTTAAACAGGTGCATGTCTGTCGCCAGTCCCGGTATTTCTTGGCCATGAGCAAATAATGAATGTGTCGCTGGAGTTGCCGGTGGCGTCGTAGTGTGTCCGGGTCACGCAGTGCGGAGGATTCATGGAGAGGAGGGCAGCCTGTGGGGGTAAGGTAGGACGGTAGGGGTGGATGGCGACAGTGGGGACATGGGCCTCCACTACCTCAGACAAGGTCTGCTGGAGAAAGGAGGCAGCATAGGTTACATCATCAGTGTAGTGGTAGATGAAGGGGTGGTTATCGACCTGGGTGGAAAGCGTATCCTGGTAGGCATTCCAATTGGCACGGGGATAGTCATGGACGTACTTAGGGGGAGGGTCATTATGAGGGTCGGGGTGGGGGCGACGAACGTCTGAAACGATGAGTAGGACAAAGAGATGGTCGCTACCAATAGGCTCCAGGACATCCACCATTATGCCACTAAGGAGGTTGGGGAAGGAATGGATAACATCAGAAGTGGAGTTGGATTCGGGACAAGTGTGCTGGGGGAGGTGGATGCGGTCGCCTTGAAGGGAGGAGAGGAACCGATGCTACCACCGTAACTGGGCGACGGAATGACTATGGATGTTGAGGTCGGCGGTGATCACGTAGGAGGAGAATGTACTGTCAATGTGGGAGAGGAAGTCGAAGGGAATAGGGGCGTTGGGGCGGACATAGATGGTGGTGCATGTAACGGTAAGGCTGGGGAAGAAGAGACTAAGGGTGTTTGGTGGGGTCGGGAAGGAGAGGTTGGAGCCGAATGTGGATCTGGCGGTGGTGACCAATGGCAACTCCACCATGCGTAATCAGGAGGGGATTATTGGAGCGATGAAGGAGGTAGTGCAAAGTGTGGATGGTGTGGTGGGGTTTGAGGAAGGTTTCATTGAGGAGGAAGGCATCCACATAGTGGGTGGCAAGGGATGAAGCAAGCGATGAAGGAGGTAGGGCAAAGTGTGGATGGTGTGGTGGGGTTTGAGGAAGGTTTCATTGAGGAGGAAGGCATCCACGCAGTGGGTGGCAAGGGTGTGCAGGAATAGGTTCTTGTTGGCAGGAAGGGAGCGGATATTGTTGAAAAGGATACAGTGCTGTCTCGCCATGACAGGGATTTAGATGTGAAATGGGCCTGGTTGTTGGAGTAGGTAATGTACATTTTGAGTTGTAAAACAGAATGGGCGGTGAGGGATATCTGTTGGATGGTGTGGGGGCACCGAAAAGGATGAACATTCTCAAGGACGATGGTGAGGAATCTGATGATGTCCTCAGTGGTGGGCGAAGGGAATTACAGGGAGGGGTGGGGGCGTCCAGAGGGCGGACAGGAATGGTGAGTTCAGGAGTGGTAGGAGGGGGTCCAGCCTTACATTTCTGGGAGTAAGTAGGATGAGGGAGGTTACAGGTATTACAGGAGGGGGGGGGGGGACTGGAGATTGGGGCAATGCCGTAGAAAGTGGGCTTGCCTACAGTGGAGGCAGGAGGGGCCTCATGGCACTCAGATGTTGGGTGTGCAATATACCGCAAGCACCTTTGGCAGCAGAGGGATTAAGGAGGGGAACAGGAAGGGTCAACTGCGTAGCGTCGGTGAAAGAGAAGGGCACCCTTCTTCAGGAGATGGTCAATGGAGGTGGTGTGTTTGGAAAAGACCCGCATAAGGCGGTTGGGTCCGGTGGAGTTACGGATGTGGCAAACCGCAAGCACCTCCAGATGGGGATGCGGCTTGAGCTCCGCCAACACCTCCTCCTCTGTGATCGCTGGACTAAGCCGAGTGATCATGGCAGTGGGGGGCGGCGGAGGACGCGGGGGTTGGGGTTGGTGGGAGGGATGCAGGAAGGAGCAGGGGGAGGCATTAGGGCCAAAGCGTGTGACAGGGATGTGGGAAAGGAGGTCTCTGTGGAGGGTAGGGCTGGGGGAGGAGATGAGCACCGAATCACGGTGAGGAGTGAGATGGGGGCACCAGGAAAACTCTGGCAAAGGAAGAGGGTGAGGTTCCGGGCTTCAAGAAGGGAAGGATCAGGACGGGAGAGGAGGTAGCAGTAGGAGGAGGGGGTGGAGGAGGAGGAGGAGGAGGAGGAGGGGGCAGGAGCAGGGGGGAGACATACATGGCATCATGCGTTGGGGAAGGGGGATGAGGTGGTGCCTTTTTGGGAGTAGAGGAGGCAGGGGTGCCACTGGGGCCCTTGATGGCGGCGGAGGAGGTGTTGGGGATGGAAGCGACTGGAATGTCGCGAGGAGAGGCGGGTCTCAGTGCTGTAGTCGGCGCCATAGATTTTGAGGGCAATGGCGAAGGCAACGGTGATGACGATGATGATGAAGGTGAAGGGGAGAGCGTGGGCCATAGCCCTCAGGGCGACCACCCTAGTGGTGGCCGCAGAAATGGAGGGAGCAGAGGGAGGGAGGGAAGGGATCAGAGGAGGTGCGGGAGGGAGGAGCTGGTGATGGGGCTACAAATAGGGAGGGAGATGGGAGAGTGTGGAGTGGGGGGATGGACTGAGGGGGAGTGATGCAACACACTATGTGATAGTGGTGGCAGCGGCAGAGGGGGAGGTGTATATGAAGGCAGTGGTGGTGGCTGTAGAAGAGGTGGTGGGGGTTGACATTATGATAAGACGAAAAACACAGGACAAAACAAAGAAGCAAACGAGAGATGGGCAGGGCGACGAGAGAGAGTAGAAGGGAACAGAGAATGACGAAGGACGAAGGAGACTGGGGCCAATGCCCCACTCTGCTATCGCTGGCGGGGGGGGGGGGGGGCTGGCTGGCTGGCCAGTGGGGACGCCTCTGCTGCTGCTGCTGCCCGTGGTGGTGGTGGTGGTGGTGGCAGGTAGGACCTCTGCTGGCTGCTGGTGGGGACCGATGCTAGCGGGGACTGCTGCAGGCTGCAGGCTGCAGGCTGCAGGCTGCAGGCTGCAGGCTGCTGGCTGCGGGCTGCTGGCTGTGGGATGCAGGCTGCGGGCTGGGACCGCTGCTGGCTGCTGGCTGGGACCACTGCTGGATGCTGGCTGGGACCGCTGCTGGCTAGACTGCTGCATGTCGACGGACTTGCTGGCTGGAACGTGCAACACCTATCGCTTCGATTGGTACCGTAATAGCACAATCAAAGGGCGGTATTCAAATGAATTACTGCCGGAGATCGAGGAAGACGCCCTCCATTCCATAATATAAAGCTTGCAGCGAGTATTCCGCGCATGCGTCAAAATCATATGGACAGACGAACCACACCGCCCGCCAGCAGCGCCCTCGCTGATGGAACTGCAGAACTCAACTCTCTTCGGCGTTGTCGCGGCCATCGGAGTACTGTCACGTCTTCGTATGGAGCATATCTTAGAGATGACGAGGCTCCACGCATTATCTAGCTGAGAGCTATTGTCACGGTAGATAAGATTGTCTGTCATGCGAATTTCCACTTATTCATTTATGATCCTTTTATTTGTTGACATTCAATACAGGAAGTGGATTTGTGAAGATCATAATTTAGCCGTATTCCAACATTATGACTGCTACTAAAATCACTTTTTATCCTGAGCTGAGTAATGATAAACTGAATCGGCACAGAGCTAGTGAGACGAGCTTAATTCCGTAAGCAGACCAATTGCAGTAATTCACCAACTTAGCGCAACGCCACAGACGGCTGCCGTCGCTGCCCCGGCTCTGCCACAACAAAGAGACCTCAGGAATGCAGCCCAACATGACTCTGGCTGCTGCTACGCCACAACAGACTCATTGCTGCGACCATTGTTACTGGACATCGGACCAGGAAGGTAATCGAAGCCTCGGTGCAATGTCGAGACGTGTAGCTTCTTCATGTACCCTGTCGAGACCCACTGGGGTTCGTCAGCGCCAGCAGAACAAGAAAACTGAAGTGTTTCGTCAACCAGTGTCTGTCTACATCTTCTGCACTTCCTTTTCACTTCCACCAGGTAACCCACTCGCCCGCTCCCGATCTACATTCGTCACGAAAGGAGTTGTGTTGCGTGTATTCATCGTAATTCCACTGTTTGCCTCCTGTTTATTCCTCCAATGCCGAAGCAGCTCCTGTCGAACTTCAGTGTACATGAACCACTGTTCCATCCAAAAGAAATTAGTAAATAAATGTTTCAATAGGCATCTTTCGCCACCTAGTATAGTCGCCACCACTTCGGACTTATATATATATATATATATATATATATATATATATATATATATATATATATATATATATACTAATAGTCTATTGAGTAATTGAGTAATACTGAGCTGGCCAGGAAGCGATTTTTTTCAATACAGAACATGCCGTGCGACTCATGACCCTAATGTCGTCATACTTTGTACTGGCCGTTTGTGTGATATTGTCCCTGAGCCGTGGTAAAAATTGCTGTTTTCAAGAGCGCGCCGCAGCTGGCAGTGTGAAGCAGTCGCCTCCGTTTCTGGCGGTGGCGCTGCTGTGGCAATCGATCGACCTGTTGGTCGGTCGTGCACTGAGACACAAGATGCATTGTGCGTCTTGAGCGTCGGCGCATGTGAGGTCGCCACGTTAGTCTAGTGGGCCGCGCAGTATAGCGAGGGATAGTGGCTTCGCGGTCGACACGAGAGCAGCAGGAGTCAACCCACGACATCAGTCTGGCCGGTGCGAGCTACGACGCCGTGGTGTAACTGGTTATCCGAGCGCTTCTGGGCCCTTTCAGTTAACATCTTGTGGAGCATGGTTCGGTCATGTGCTGGTGCAGGAATATCCTTTTGCCAGTGTGCGTGTTTCCGAACCAGTATTTCCGCTGTCGTGTGTCTGGAAGTGAGTGGGAGACACACCAGCAGTGCAGTCGCGACGGAGCAGCGGGTAGTCGGTCGGTTGGTGCGGACCAGGAAAGACGGGAGATCGGCGTACATTGAAGCAGCTGGCAGTGGACGGCACGGGAGAGCAATTTGGGGGTGCTGCGCCAGGTTTTCGCCAGGCATCGCAGTTTATTAGAAGTTAAGTGATTGGTGATATTGAAACGTCCCCTTTGAAAAATTATACAAGACTGGTTTATGTGAAACGTGCTCTTTGAACAATTATACACGAATGTGCTTAAACTGACACACAATATTTTCAACGCAACGCAATCTGACTTCCAAAAATCCCTACAAACGAATGGCCGGGACTGACATTAATCTATACCTTTCACAAATCACTTACCTCACAAAAATCTTCGTTACTCGAACTTCTGCAATACAGCGAGCGCCACTACTGCCAGATAACTAAAAGAATCAAACTACGGAAGGCACTAACTACTGATAGGTATAGTTAGCAAATGAAAGATTTTAATAGAGAACAAACAGTGTATTTACCTTAATAGTCAAAATATATATGGTAGTTCATGACATCCAGTCTTACAAATTACAAAACTCCGCGATTTCTCTCCTCCCATCCACCACTGCGGGCGGCTCGCCTCCAACTGCGCAACGCTACGCGCTGTTAGCATCCAGCTGCCGCTGCCCAACACTACAATGGCAGACAACAATGCAGACCAGCCAAAGACTGCACACAGCACAGCCAGTGATTGTCATACAGAGCGCTATGTGGTGGCAGCGTTACCAATAAAGAAACCTAAACAGCCTACTTACATAGCCCCCATGCTCCCCACAAAAAAAATTTGAAATTGTTTTGGGCAGTGGCCAATACAGATTTGAAAATTTTTTTTTCATAATTACAATGACAAAGAAATGAAATGCACACACTTATCGATACAATGTTGGTCAAAAGCTAAAATTTTCTCACAGTCCATAAAGACAGTCCTGATCATTCATCAAAGTAAAATTGCAGTGTTTTTCTCAAAGTCTGAGTAGTTAAAGAAAATGCACATGGAAGTAGTGGATTTCCATGCAGTCTTGAAGAAGTAGTGTTGTCCTTCCAACAGAAAAACAGTGCTGACTCTTGACATGCAGACAGGTAATGGGCCACAACAGAGCAAACCCACAGCAGAGTCAGTCGAAGTTTTGAAGAATATTGGTAGGTAAGTCATCACAGAGTAGACCCCTTGTAGTCCTGGAAGAGATTACGGTATTGGTGGGCCACCAGAGATGCAGACCCACTGTAGACCGTGTAGAAATAATGGTGTTGGTGGGTAATCAAAGGTGTAGACCCACTGTAGTCCTTGTAGAGATGGCTAACAGCCAACTGTTGCGACTGTGCAGGTGCACAATCACCATCGAAGAGTCTTGTGGACAATACAGCAAGTCCATAAACCACCACTTGTCCACTCACAAAGAATTTGTTTGAAATGTCCTTAGATCCAGCAATGCTGTTGTCCAGTCCTTTGCTGAATTATTAACACACATGCAGACACTATCAGTCCCTACTTCTCACACATTGTCCATGTACTGTGACCAACAGAAGTGTGTGCAGTGAAATGTAATTTACAAGCTACTTAATTTGATGAACTGGTGTCAATTACAATTTTCTAACATGAGAATACAATAACAAAGATACAAAATACATCATTAAGGAACATAATAGAACAGATAACATTTGCAGTGATATAGGCTTTACAAAAGAATCGAAATAACATATACATCAATGTTACAGGAATTATGACATGAGCACATACATAAAAAAATCAGAATACCTTTCGAAACATCAACTTCACACATGAGCATTAAAACAGAACAGAATAAATAATTTCTAAACATATTTACAAAGAAAACGACATATTATTAATGCAAATTATATCAGAGGATAATAGTATTCTTCATCATACTTCATGTAGCTGAGTATTAGAAAAATTCTACAACATAAGTCTTATCAGATGAACATATAAAGACAGGAAGAACATACATACACAAGGGTACACAAACACATAGTGGGATAACACAAGGAAAGGGCAGGGTTTGTTTTACTGCAGTATTTTGCAAACAAAACTTTCTTTACTTCTCGGAGATCTCCCTTCGTTCTTCATTATTTCCAAAAAGCCCTATCTATACCTGCTTTCTGTACTTTTCTCATATAACCTCTCAGTGCATTTCTTCAAATTCATCGCAACTCATTCTCTTATATAGGTTACCCCCTGTTAAGCTAACTTAAATCTACTGACCTCAGATGCTTAACTAAGGGATGAGGCAAGGCAGCAGCACAAAACAATTAATACAAATAGCAATTATAAATCACTTACCTCAGAAAAATCTTCGTTACTCGAACTAGTGCAATACAGCGAGGGCCACTACTGCCAGCTAACTAAAAGAATCAAACTACGGAAGGCACTAACTACTGATAGGTATAGTTAGCAAATGAAAGATTTTAATAGAGAACAGTGTCTTTACCTTAATAGTCAAAATATATATGGTAGTTCATGACATCCAGTCTTACAAATTACAAAACTCCGTCATTTCTCTCCTCACATCCACCACTGCTGGCGGCTCGCCTCCAACTGAGCAACGCTACGCGCTGTTAGCATCCAGCTGCCGCTGCCCAACACTACAATGGCAGACAACAATGCAGACCAGCCACAGACTGCACACAGCACAGCCTGTGATTTTCATACAGAGCGCTATGTGGTGGCAGCGTTACCAATAAAAAAAACCAAACAGCCTACTTACAATATGTTGTTGCATTTACTTCTTAAATTCTACTTGTTTTCTTGGTGAGGTCACCAGCCGCTTTCTTCTGGGGTCGTCGCACCATTCTTCTCCGTTTGCCCACCCGCCGTAAGGTGGTTATTTATGAGTTGGGTGGTCCGTTTTTCCCTAGTGGAGTAGGAGTGGGTTAGAACAACCTGCGGTTCGGGTTGTTCGGTAATCTTCCTATCAATCTGCCGTACGTTAAAAGCTGCCTCTGCCATGTTGGTTGGATTCGGCGTGTTAACTAATTAATTGCTTGAAGTGTAATGGCCTAATTCCTGAAATATGTTTTTATCTTGCCTGTCATCTTGAGAGGCGGTATATGTGTACTGTAGAGCACGTTTGGCCAACCTTGTAAGTTTTATGTAAGATTGCATTTCATAGGGTTTTATTTAAATGGTCAATTTCTTAGAAGTTAAAATGAAGTTGCACCTTCGGTGGCAATTTAATCTTTTAATTTTTGTGTTTTGTACCATTTTCATCCCTCCTACGGGGTGCATAGTTTGTATGCTGGTGTGAATTGTTAAAACTTTTACTTTAAGGTAATCTGATGTGTTGCAGATTTGCACCTGTGTAGTCTTTCAGAGGTGGTTGTGAGCCGTCGTGACTACGGCCGTGCCAAATGGGAGTGGCAAGGTTCTCAGCCCGAAAACTCATACATTCAAAAATTTATTTCTTTCAGCCTCTGAATAAATTGTAACTTGATATTTAGAGGTCGCTTTCTGCTTATAATTTTAAATCTGTTTCTTAAAAAAAAGCTTTTAGGAATAAAATTCCCATTTGTTAAAAGCAATTTCATTTTGATTTCATCAGTTACTACCTGGCAACTACTTCCACGCCCACATAGTGTGATTAAATGTCTTAATGTTCTTGATGAATCGCTAGTAAATAAATTCTTAAGAAAAAGTTTTGATAGTTAAATCACGGTTCAGTCCCACAGATATTGCTAGTCACATGGCAAAGCATCATTTGAAAGTAGGGAGCGCCGTGGGCGGCTGACACATAGGTAGTTCACCTCCAAGGTAAGCCACAGGGAGTATCATGCTGCGCTGTGTCCAGGTGTGAGGTGTGTCGGTTGTGGTTGTAGTCTGCATGCTTCCGTGATCGGAAAATAGTGTGAAGCTACCTATGCAAGAATGTGAATTTACTTTTCAAAGGTAACGCAACAGCCGCGCTACGGACAAAACCTTATTAAGTCTGAATATAACAGGGATAGTCCACCTTAGAAGGTCGTACATGAAATACGCAGGTCAACCATTACACGACAGCGCGTTTCAGTTAATGGAGGCGTCTAACTATTAAATGAAAATGCAAGGGTATAAAAGTTGCTATTTATCTCCCTTAACATGCTTTCAGGTGGGAAAACCTTCTAAAAGATAAAAATGAATGCAAACGTAGAGAAAAGTTATATATAATTTCGATTCTGGTACCAATTTTAGGATCGCGTAATGAATATTGTCAATGGACAAGCGAAGAGCATACAAGAACGTGCTGATGAAAAGTGAACTCAGAGGAACAAAAACCGTTCAAAGACGGAAAGCACATCCACCTAACAAACAACTAAGTGCGATCATCAGTTACCGAAAGGACTAACTCTTCACAGCGAACAAGTACCACACTCTCTGAACTATTACACAGAAAAGCGTTGTTGACCGATTCATTTAACTGCATACTGGACCCATCTTCGCGTGCGTGACTCACGAAGTACTGCAAGACCATCATTCATGGAGGCAGCAGGCGGAGTGTGTCGCAACAGAAATTCTAACTTCTCTCTACAGTTTTCGAAGAACTCCTAGTCATGCACCAATGACGGTAATGAATCCAAGCGCCGCCCAATCTCTAGCCTAATTTTGCAGCGATTACGGCCACCGCCCTAATGAAATTTCAAGATTTCAACAGACCTCCAGCAGCAGTGAGAATTCTTATTTTGCCAACGGGGCATGCGAAGAAGCTAACGGTCTTTGTAACCACGTTTGAGAGTAGCCGTTGAGATGCTGTGTCTTGTGATTCCCACAGCAAACTTCCAATTCTCTTCTGGTTCCCGCAGCAAACTTCTTTACGTAAAGGATACATTCCTCCTTGTAGGCATCTCGCATTTCCACGAACACTTTCGAGCCATCTGGCGAGTTACCTGCTGTTCCGTTAACATGGCATCAGCCCCGAGTCGGGAGAGGTGCTAGTGTGGATGCTGCGTCCTGTTGACCATTTAAAGATACAAGTTCATCGCTGTGGCGAAGGTGGAATGCTTGTCTCCCTTTACCGTCTCTCTGCTAGGCTGCTTCACCGAATAAACGGAAACAAACCGAAGGGAACAGCTAATTCAGGTCCTAGCTTGACCGTGGAATTACATATCTATTTTGCAAGTAGCAGTAGTACGAATTATGAAAAAAACACCTCAGTTACTCATTTGAGACACACGGACGTCCCTCCAGCATTCAAACAATTAACTACTATGAGTTTAGATTAACCAATGCGGAGATAGTAAAACGCAGGAACAACTCAAATAGCGCATCGCTTACTGCAGTTTGCATTTATTATAACGATTACATACCGAGAAAATGTCGCGTGTTAAACTTGACATATAATAGCAGTAGCGCAATAATAAACACCTGATTCAGTTTTCTGCACTTTAGTTAACATTCAGCAGGGGAACACACTTTAAGTTCTCCCATAAATATAAATATGCGCTTAGGCGCGTTAAAGAACTCTTTATGAAACAGTCACTTATAACATCAGGGCAGGCACACTCCATGTAAGGAGAAAGTAATTACCACATTTACGCATTGACTAGAACATTAAAATGAATAACAGGAACGTGCACCGTCCACAACACCTTAAGGCGTCATTTAACCTCCAATAAGTTCCTTTCTTTATAATATGACATTAAGTAGAGCTGAACAGGAATAAAAAAATAGATTCCACCTACATGTATATATAAATACATACACGCGCATATGCACAATTAAAAACAGATGGAAAAACAATAAATTGGAAACTGACAAATCTATACTAGAAGGAACTGCGCTCCAACCAACCCTCCCCCCCCCCCCCTTAAAAAAATGGCAACTTAATGACTACCTAGAGTAACAAATTAAGAATAGCATCCTTATAGATTGACTAGAATAAAAAAAAACATACACATACACGGCTTCTGACGGCCGACAAACTGTGTTGGGCTATTGAGCAGTGATTAATTTAAAATAGCCACAACATACGCTAACCAGATCAGCGGCGTATTTAAAGACAAGCGTCAACCAAGCACCCTCGTCAGAAGGTAATCAAAATTAGCAGGAATCCCTTACACAGCAGACTTGCCAACACATCCGTTCATACCCCAGAATCAACTAGCGTAACATAAATCATTGACACATTTCCGGTAATTTTTTAAAACAACTTAGTTACATACCTTTGTTTACCACAAACCTTAATTAGTTAACAGGTTAGATTCTGTTATTGAAGCCAAGCAAATGAGGTAGCCACTTAAGGTCTATAATTCTACTTTGCCATTTAATACACGTCGTGACGAGGAAAAGGATTAATCCAGCTAATTAATTGAAAGTCACTACTTGGACCCAGTATTTGACGACGCGCCCAAAATTAAAAGACAAAGGTGAGAGTCAAGTAAAAAATCGCAAACAGCACACGCAGAACACGAGCATAAGGTGAACATTAAATAACTGCTGCTTGTTCAGTCATTTACATACCGACGAAACAAATAATCTTCGCCGAATTACTGTAGACGCCGGAATGCCCAGTTGCTTGCAAATAACGCAAAATAATGGTCGAAACGTCTTACTTTAAGTCCGTCGACATCCATAGGGTAGGAGTTCCAGTGGACAACCAGGCCTCATCCCCTTTGATCCATCTGCGACCAAGACAGTAACATTGGTTGCTATCACGGCCATAACGATGCATCACACGTGACACGAGTAGCGCTAAATATCAACAAAACGGCGTGGCCTCCTGTGCGCTCCCAGACGTCCGCAATTAAAGAGTCCCTCCTCCAGACCGACGCGGCAGGCAGCCGGCCGCAGCAGCGCCAGGCTATAGAGTAAGAAAACAGCAGAGCGCGAAACGGGAATTTCAAAAGGAACGCGCTACAGACAAGGAGGAAACGCAGAGAACCATCCGTGACGTTTCGTCACGGTTCACCATTCATTGTGTTAATAGATCTAGGGAATGCTACTAGAGCATAAAAGTACGAATAAAATGTGTAGCAAAGCGCTTCATGATTACTTAAGCCACATTGCTCAGGGTGTGGGGTGAGTATCTCGATTCATGGAAAACAGACGCCACCAGAGTATCACCTAAATAAAACTCATGAGCTATCACAACTGAATACGTGCCTATGATGTAAAGATTTACATAAGTTCTGCCAACTGCCTTGTCAAAGAAGGAAGAGAACCAGATAGAGGTTCGGGACACTATTTTCTTCTTGGGTTAGAAACTGCCTCTAAAAGGCAGAAGATCCAGCAATGATCAACGGTATGAGGATGCTGAAAGCAATGGAAACTTCTTTATTAGAGCACATAATGTGTAAACACAGGCGTGTCACCTTTAATTTATAAATCGCAAGAGAAAATGGTTCGCAATTTGTCCTCAATTCGGATCACCGAGAAGGTGTTGCAAAGCGTGAAGTGACCACGAGAGAAAGATTGAACTAACGAACCGTGACTTCCTGCGAGTCTGAGTGTGGATTGTCAAAAGTTTGAATGTAGTAGAAAACTTATATAGAGTCTAGAAATGGAAATGGAAACGCCCCAGAAAGATGCAGTATAGTTCGGTGAAGTTCCATGCAAAGTAGATATCTATTTCTGGTCATATGAGTATGAGATAATGGATTTGACGGGAGAAGAATTTGTCATGAATATGTAATTTTTCCTCCTAACTATGTAATTATGTAGCTCTTAATTCGTTCGAGCAATCAATCATTGATAATAAGAAACACAGTCATAGCTCAGTCACTCAAAATGATTCAGAAATTTTACTTGTTAGAATGAAATCAGGCGATGATTCTTCTTCTCTGCAGGCTCGTGCTTTGCGGCAGTCTGCTTATCTGTACAAATAAAATGCCTCGTAATTTTTGGAGCGTTGTATAATCAGTCGGGAAACCTCATATCAAGCGGATATTTGGCTTTGATGAAGTTTAACCTTCCGAAGAAGTGTTGGAGCTCTTGGATTATTAAATGCAGGTTCGTATCCAGTCTTTCGGAAGTTCCCTTCTGATTAACAACTAAGCAATATATCGATGAATATCGTTAATTCTCAAATGTACAATACACACTTTTTGTATGAAGAAGCAATATATATGTATATTTCCCTTTTAATCCTACAATTTCGTCTCAGTTATCTTTTGTCATAAATCTCAATATTCAGGTTACAATAATTCTTCAAACCAAGCTCAGGCTAATCGGCACGAAGACAATCACGGATTCTTCTTTTTTTTTGACAACCACCAGAGAGAGTACTACGAAGGATCATTATGCGCTCATGGCATAGCTGTTGTATGAAACTACTTTGCGCATGGATTCTGATAGTATGAAGATAGAAAATTAGTAAACGTCATTCAAGAGTCGAATTTTATCAGAATAGTTAATCGACTATAAAGAGATATTACAAATAGAAAGGTAGACAAAGGGTGAGCGACTTAACATTTCAGTGATTGTGTAAATGTCAGAGAGAGATTTAGCAAACCCGTTGCCAACGCATGTCATCCTTACTTCTGATATTACTTCGTTTAGTCACGTACAATATTCCGTAACTTCGTGTAGTCAACGTGCAGTCTATGGTACCCACGGGACATTTGCAGTGGGTTCAGATCTTCCATCGCCTGTTTTCAGTTTTCCCACGATTTCAATACTGTACCATTTATTATTGCTCCGGGAAAGACTGCACAGTCATTGTAGTTCATGAAATTCCTTCAACTAAACAATCGTATCGTTCACTGAAGAAAGTCTCAGTCAATTTTTTCAACATTACTTTCTTATTTGAGTTAGTGCTCTATCACTACGCCTGCTTGCCGCTAGATATACGTTTTATCTCCCTCTATCTTATTCTCTAATGTCTGCACCAGTACAAAATTACTTTTGTTTACATGTGTTTATGTTCACCTACGTAGCTATAAATCATGCGGGCGACATAAAAATTTATCGGTGATGAACTGATGATCTGTACACGAAACAACAGGAAATCGATAAGTTACGAGAAGAGGGCTGGGGAGAATATTTACAGCGGTCTGTGAGGAATGGGAAAATTGGTCTGAAGCGCCACCAAACAGTGACGCCTGGGTTTGAAAAATGAACGACGGCCTTTGACAACTGTGTGAACTATTTTTTCAGCATGTGGAAACACTAATTACAGTACATAGTTCAAATGGCTCTAATGTCTATGAGCACTATGGGACTTAATATCTGAGGTCATCAGTCTCCTAGAACTTAGAACTACTTAAACCTAACTAACGTAATGACATGAGACACACCTATGCCAAGGCAGGATTCGAACCTGAGACCGTAGCAGTCGCGCGGTTCCGGACTGAAGCGCCTAGAACCGCTCGGCCACCGCGGCCCTGCACAGTTCATAATCCCTACCACTCCACAGACTTACTATTTTTCTTGTATAGATTTAATATGGCAAAGAGCGTATTTTTGTGTAGTTTCAATCTGAATTTTTAACAAATGAGCATGCTATTTTTGACGTTAATGTGATGGGTTAGCAACCCTTAGCGTTTTTCTTAGAGAAAATGTCTGAAGACAAAATTGTCAGATGGCTAAAACAGCAGTGACAGACTACAGGTTTACAGAATCCATCAGGTACCGTCCGTAGTCATCAAAATGTGTCACGAATGATATAAAGGTGGTTGCTGGCGGAAAGGGTGTGGCATTCGGTTCAATAGAGAGGTGTCTGAGCCGCAGTTTAGTCACAGTGAGCCGCACCCTGCATCAGTTTCGTCTCACCTGGAATGGCTTTCGTGTTCTAGAGCAGGTTTGAAACGTTTCACGCGGCGTTTCACTCCAGAAGAGAACGGTAATGGCGCCTCATTTTCAACCAAATACCTCCCAGGAATTTATGAAGAACGGCATTTCCATAACAACGACATGAGTGGTGAAGGCACATGAGTACTGGGAACTTACAGCAATGTAGAACATCTGATCGTCTTCAACAATGTATGTATGCTGTTTTGCAGCTATGCTCGAAAGCAGTAAAAATAAATGAAAAATCTGGTGAACTGCCGTTACACTGCATTTCTAACAGCGTAAGCGATTAGGCTGCTGGCCTGTTTTGTATTCAAAATGTGAACCTAGTTTATAGGTACGAGATGGATATACTAGCTCTAAATGAGTCAATAACGTCAATACCGAGACTAATGCAATGGAGTAGTCTTGCGGTGACATCTGGTGCTGTTGACGAAGCTGTTGATTTGCTCATTAAGACTATGCAATTAGTGCGGCTACACTCAGGAGCGACTAAGGGGCTAAGGGCTCTGCAGCTTAGTTGGAGAGATTCCGTGAAACTAGGATGGTGTGAAGATGGGGCGAGTTACAAGCCGAAATTCTAAGTCGGTCCGTCAGGTTTGGAGATGTAGCGAACCAAGATGGCGCACAGGTTATGACAGACACTCAAATTTCTTCAGTTGTCGCAGATAAATTACAACGTATCTAAGTATGTACTGTGTCACGTTCCTAAGGAATGTCCGAAATCTTTGGATACAAAATTATACATATGGTAGAACAATCTAAATCGAGCACATTGAGGAAGTGCCCTAATGACTACAAATCAATATTCAAATGTGTGTGAATTCCCAAGGGACCAAACTGCTTAGGTCATCGGTCCCTAGGCTTACACATTACTTAAACTAACTTTTGCTAAGAACAACACACACGTCCATGCCCGAGGGAGGACCCGAACCTCCGGCGGGAGGGACGGCGCAGTCCGTGACATGGCGCCTCTAACCGCGCGGCCACAACGCGCGGCCGCAAATCAATATTTAGTTTTTTAGAGACGTAAAGAACTTAAAGAAATTAAAGATATAGCAACATTTCCAAGTGACCGCTGCCGTGTTACGGTCTGGTTCCGTAGAATTTTGCGTATTAATTAGACCGTGCTCGGAATGATGTCTTCGGGGACAGAATACGTCAGATGTTAAGTCCCATAGTGCTTAGAGCCATTTGAACCAATTGAATGATACCTTCACCAGAGCGAAAGCCACACTACTCTTACTGGTTTGGAATAAATGTTCTTTTAATCGCAATTTTGAGTCACAGTAGATTCCTTTGCATTTGTTCCGTGCATTGCAGTTTTTTTTATACGGAATAAATTTTAGTTCCAAACTTCAAAGATATTAATTACGCTTCTCCAGAATCTCCTGAACAGTAAGTTTTTTTCTTTTTTTGCACTACTTCATTTGTATTTCATGAAAAAATGGTTGTGATTAAATCTTTCATCGTACAATCAAAAAATTTCTTGATACCGTATCGTCATTGCGAGAAAATAGCTCTCTGTGCAATGCCTGTTTATTGGCACCATGTATTCAGGTACGCACATACAATGTAGCAAGTAACTTCAGATCATGTGTACTTCGTGAAGGCAGAGGCTTTAGTAGACATTAAAACATACCGCGTTACATTAAAAATACATAAAGTCTTTCACGTCTTTTGCTTTATACAATGGAATACTCCCGTTCAGATATGGGTGAGAGTTCGGCAACAGTGAACGGCCCCCGGGTCTTGTTGCGATCCTGCGCCGTCTAATAAGAAGAATTCTAAGGAAATGCAATCCGAAAACAAAGGAAGTAGTTAAAGTACGCATGTTCGCCCACTGCGTGAATACTGCTCAGCACTGTGGGATCCCTACCAGATAGGGTTGATAGAAGAGATAGAGAAGATCCAACGGAGAGCAGCGCGCTTCGTTATAGGATCATTTAGTAATCGCGAATACGTTACGGAGATGACAGATAAACTCCAGTGGAAGACTCTGCACGAGAGACGCTCAGTAACTCAGTACGGGCTTTTGTTGTAGTTTCGAGAAAATACCTTCACCGAGGAGTCAATCAGTATATTGCTGGAGACGGATACTGGCAGAACTAAAGCTGTGAGTACCGGGCGTGAGTCGTGCTTCGGTAGCTCAGGTGGTAGAGCACTTGCCCGCGAAAGGCAAAGGTCCCGAGTTCGAGTCTCGGTCGGGCATACAGTTTTAATCTGCCAGGAAGTTTCATATCAGCGCACACTCCGCTGCAGAGTGAAAATCACATTCTGGAAACATCCCCCAGGCTGTGGCTAAGCCATGTCTCCGCAATATTCTTTCTTTCAGGAGTGCTAGTTCTGCAAGGTTCGCAGGAGAGCTTCTGTAAAGTTTGGAAGGTAGGAGACGGATACTGGCAGAAGTAAAGCTGTGAGTACCGGGCGTGAGTCGTGCTTCGGTAGCTCAGGTTGTTGGACAGTCGTGTTCCGGCACTCGGCCAGTGCACATCGCGCGGTGACGGGCGGTAACGCGGGCCAGTGTTTTCGTCGCGAGCAGTGCTCAGGTGGAGAGCTGAGCAGCGTGTGCGAGCGCTGTTAACGTTTCTTTCTGTATAACTGTTGTAAGTAAGATGTCGACAATTAACAGAGCGAATAGCGTTCAGTGTGTTTTCCATCGCGCTGCCTTGCGACCGACGGCGTTTGAAATTCACGAGTGGATCTTTGAAGATTTGAAATTGCCTGAAGATATAGTCGACACGTTCCAGTTGGACTTTGTGCAGTACTCGTTATTTATCAAATTTATTTCGAGTGACACTTATGAGAAATTCGTTGAGGAGCATGTTGGTGTGAGACCATTCCGTCATAATGATGGCAGTATTAGTAATGTCCAAATCGTGCCTTCGGGATACGGAGTAAGCACCGTCAGGGTACTTAATGTGCCACCTGAGTGCCCTAATGATCTGATTGCACGTTCTCTGTCACTGTACGGCGCTGTTTTGTCAGTTACAAATGAAAAATGGTCGAGTGCCTATCGCTACCAAGTTAACAGCGGGGTGCGAAGTGTACGTGTGGACTTGAAAAAGCATATACCTTCGTATGTTGCCATTGGCGGCTGTCGTGCACAGGTAACTTACATTGGACAACCCCCTACCTGTTCGATCTGCAGTTCAACTGAACATCTGCGGATGAACTGTACACGTCGACGTCCATTTCAACTTCCACGGGAACGTCCTGCAGACGGTAGAGAAAAGCTTGTTCCACTATTGAGTGAGGTGGTCGCGGGAACTGTACCACCACCCCGGCAGCCGGAATATGTTAGCGAGGCGGAGATTCCAGTTCAGGTGGAATGCAGTGGCAAAGACATTCGTGGTAGGACGGACGTCGATTCGGCACCGTCATCCTCACCTGGGCAGTTGAACCACCCCTATCGGTAGAGACTGTAGCAGACACGAAGAAAGGCCGCCGAAGGAGAAGCAAAGGGAATAGTAGCAAAGAGGAAAAGTCGAATCTTTTGAGACCCGTACACATGTCAGAAAGTGGCAGCGAGACTGAACCTCAATCTTCTTGCTCCGTGCGCTGCGAGGACACTGCGAGGCAAGAACGCATTCGTGAACAAACCAAACACCTGAAGGCACTACTGACCGCTGAGAGGGAACAGAGCACCGTAACGGCTAAGAGGAAGAGCGAGCAGAGGAGCGAGCAGCTGCAGCAGCGCTCCCGCAGGAACTCGCTGACGTCAGTCGCAGCCCCGCGTGGTGGCCAGGCGGATGCGACCACGTTGACAGACTCAACCGGCGGTGGCGGGCACGGCGGCGCGCGCACTGCGCAGCACCCCGACAGCAATGAGCCGTGGTGGCAGCAGAACGAGGAGATGCAGCGGTAGCTGCTCTCGCGCATGACCATCGCGGTGCGACCTTCCCCTCCCTGGCCCGTTATTGGTTTTGATGTTTCGTTTCGTACTCCAAACGGTACCAACGAGTTTGGTTCAAAGCCGGAGAGATGGACGATCCGAAACTCAGAGCTCATTGTCCTCTGAACCATCATGGGTGACAGCCAAACCTACAACATTACCACACTTAACGTCAATAGAATTCAAAGTGCGGTGAAACTCCGCTCGCTAAATGATTTCTTGTATGGTACCAGCGTTGACATTGCCCTCCTACAGGATGTAGTCACAGCCTTAGAAGTGCCCGGTTACGTTCTTATTGATAACATCAATCTTCAGGATGCTGTAGGCACTGCCATCCTTCTGCGCGACGGTGTACCCTTTACGGATGTGCAGCGGCTGCCCAGTGGTCGTGGCATTTCTCTTCGAGTGAATGGTGTGCAGATTGTTAACGTGTACGCCCCCTCAGGTAGCACTCATAAGAGAGATCGTTCAAAATTTTATAAAACCGAGGTTCCCAATCTTCTTAGCGCTTATCGTGAACATCTCATCCTTGGTGGTGACTTCAATTGTGTGCTCAACGACAGAGACCAAACTCCTAACACGAACAGATGTATCGAGGTGGAACATTTAATTCATGGCATGCGTCTTCACGCTACATGGGAAGAACTGCACGGTGAACGGGTAGCGTACACCTTCGTAACTAGTCATTCTGCCAGTCGGCTGGATAGGATCTATGTGTCCGATGCCGTCCAGCGACACACTGTGAACTGTGATATAGCTCCTGTCAACATCTCCGACCATTGTGCATATCAGTGTTACCTCAACCTACAACGCCAGTCAATTTACCGCGGGAAGGGCTACTGGAAATTGAATGTCAGCCTTTTGCAGGACGCCCAACTTGAAGAGGAGGTGAACTTAACGTGGCAACAGCTCCAGCGGCACCGACGTCGTTACGCTAGCGTTCTACAGTGGTGGATTCAGTGTGCTAAGCCTAAATTACGTCTCACCCTCATGAGCTACGCCCGACAAAAAAGCTTTTGTCAGAAACAGACTATTGAATTTTATTATCGCTGTTTGAGAGAACTGTACAGTTGCACTAACAATCCTTCTCGCGATATCGACGTAAAGATAAAACGATATAAAGCGAAAATCACGGCGATACAACGCCAACGCATGCATGTCATCATCGTGCGAGCCCACCCCAAGGACGTTGCCGCCGAAGAACGGGCCTCTCTGTACCACATCCTGAGAGCGACGAAACGCTGTAAAGCCATGTTGATTGAAGCCGTCGTTGATGACGCTGAGAATGCCATCACGAAGCAACGTGACATCATCTCGCACGTCTACGACTATTATAGTCAACTTTACAAGAAGCAACTCGTTGATGAACACTCGTCCGAGGATTTTCTTAGGACCTTGAGCTGTCGCTTGTCACAACAGGATAATGCAAAGCTGGAATCTGTTTTCACAGAGGATGAAATCCGACTGGCGGTCCACAGTGCAAAGAAAGGGAAATCACCAGGACCCGATGGTCTCAGCGCTGAGTTTTACCAGCGATACTGGAATCTCCTCGGTCCGACACTCCTCGAGATAGCGAATGAACTCTGGCACCTGGAAGTCATACCCAAGGCATTTACGGAAGGTATCATCCTGCCCTTACCGAAAAAAGGCAACAGCAGGAAGGTCGAAAACATGCGACCCATCACACTCCTGAATGCCGACTTCAAAATCATCACCAGATCGATTAAGCAAAGGATGCAAACCGTTATGTACAAGGTTTTAGGCAGTTACCAGTACAGTGCAGTGCAAGGTCGAAGTGCAATCTCAGCTGCCTGTGATTTGATGGACATCATCTGTTCATATGCTGAAACTAAAGGACAGGGCGCTCTGATCTTTCTAGATTTTCAGAAGGCTTATGACCGTGTACGTCATGATTTCCTCTTTCAAAGCATGAAGAAACTAGGATTTGGACCTAATCTCATAGAATTAATTCGTAAACTTACTACTAACGCCTCTTCACGGATTCTCATTAATGGCCATTTTACAAAAGAAGTTTCCATTGAGCAATCCATCCGCCAAGGATGTCCTCTGTCAATGATTTTGTACGCCATTGCAGTAGAGCCGCTACTGAACAACTTAGCGCATAGCGGGATCGGGCTTAGCGTCGAGTCTGTCACTATCCCATGCATTGCGTATGCTGACGATATATGCGTAACTGTGTCATCATCGCAACAACTTCTGTCAGCAGCAACTCTTCTACAAACATTCACGTTTCTCTCAGGAGCAATACTCAATAGAACTAAAACCACAGTTTTGCAGATCGGTGGCGGTATCGGAGACATATCCCATGTTACCTGGTGCAAGATAAAGGATTCTCACACAACCCTCGGTGTTACTTTTGAGGCCAAACCAGACAAATTCCTGACGAAGAACTGGTCACACATGCTTAATAAATTACGTGCTGCTTTGATGCTTCACTCCGACCGTGACTTGAACATACTACAGAAAGTTAAGACCATCGAGATCGCCATTACGGGCAAGATGAATTATTTGGCGCAAATTCTTCCAATCTCCGACCACCTAGCCAAGAGTATACAACAAGCGTTATGTTGGTTTATTTTTAGGGGGCATATTTTCAAAGTTCAATTCGATACCTTAACCTTACCTTCGTCCAAAGGTGGCCTTAACCTCATTAAAGTACACAAAAAATGTGTCACCCTGCTCCTAAATCGCATCAGGAAGGAGTTTCGTACCCGGAGGACCAGTCTCATCAGAAACCTCATTCAGCGGTGGAAGCCTCATAGCTTTGACCCACCCGTTAATATCGCCGGCATTCCACTTTCTTACCGACATGTGCGACTGTACTACATGGAAATGAGCTACATTCGACACAACATCGTCGATACCGGAAGCCTGACGAACAGGAAGATTTATGACCTTCTCATGACAACAAACCACAGGAATCGTCTCGAAGAAAAACATCCACATACACATTGGAGTATAATATGGCGGAATGCGCACGACGACATGTTACCATCACGCGTCATAGCCGACTGGTCACAGTCAACGATAAAGTAGCAACGAATGAAAAGCTACATAAAATAGGCCTTCATCCAACGCCCAACTGTGACGCATGCGGAAGAGTTGATACGCTCCTTCATAGGTTCACATGCGGACATGCAGAAGAAATTACAACATTTCTTCGTCAACGATTGTCAGTGATAGACCGTACGACGCCCAGTGGTGTAGACCTTTACAGATCATTGAGCCACAAAAACTGAGGTATCCACGAGCAAAAAACAACGCTACCACGTGGATCATGGGCCACACAGCATCGTTCATTATGCAGAATAGGCATGCTACTTTACTAGACTATTATTCTTACATAGAAATTGAACACTTTAAAATAAGCCAACATTGTGACTACAGGAGGATATTTGGAAATATGCTGAAAATCATAATTAACGGTTAAATGCTTCAAATACAACATTTGGATAGTAGAGGTTGCCAGTTGCCTGTATGTATGAATCCTATTTGCTTCCTGGGACTTTAGCTCTTGCCGGAATTTTAAGATACTATTCAGATGCTCACCAATGCAGAAGGCATTTTTTTTCCTTCCACATCTCCTCTCAACATTTTCCTTCTCTCGCAGAGCAGCTGAGCAACTTTCCTTTCGACAATGAAGTGATAGTCCTTTGTGCACCTCAAGAAGACATTTCCTTTCTTTTCTTATATTACGCAACGGCAGCCTAGAACTGATATATACTATGTTCATTCTATTCTCATTACAAATCGGAGCACATGTATATTTTCCATTCCAAAAAAAATTAAAAAAAAATAAAAAAATAAAAAATTGGTAGAGCACTTGCGAAAAAAAAGGTGGTAGAGCACTTGCCCGCGAAAGGCAAAGGTTCCGAGTTCGAGTCTCGGTCGGGCACACAGTTTTAATCTGCCAGGAAGTTTCATGTCAGCGCACACTCCGCTGCAGAGTGAAAATCTCATTCTGGAAATACTTGGTTTATGTCATTTGCTTTAACTGGTGTATTTAATGCTCTGTATGGTACATTGCCCAAGTACTGGAAGCTGGAATCCAGGTGTGGGATAGCAGTATTTGTACTTTCATGGACGGTAGGGAAAAGAGAGTAATCAAAATGTGAGTTATCAGCGATAGAGAAGATGACAAACAGATAGGTTGCAAAGTGGTTAGCTTTGCTCAGGTTGTCAGGTAAAGGATTGTTATCGTGGAGAAGCGGCAGCAAGGTATGAACAATGACGACGGCGAGATGTCGATGGGAAGACGATGAATGACAGCGAAAGCGATTGTGGGTAGCGACTGATAGCGGCGATGGCGATGACACGTAGCGAGGCCTGGCAGTGAAGGAGACGACGAATTCGATTGCAAATTTTCCCTGTCGGAATTTAAACCCTGAGAGCAGTCCAGGCATTTCTTACGCCCTAGAGGGGTTCCAACCCTCGAATACAGGCATGGGTTGCTATTCAAAATATCATGTAATCCATACCCTCTTCAAGCCCTAGAAGTTTGTAACGTGAATTTCCGAATAGCCTGTAGTTAGTCTAATCTCGCCTTTGTAGTCGCTACCGGAGCTATAATTTGCAAGCTGTCGCATGTTCCTCGATGTCTGACTCAATGCTGGTTGCTTAGACGTTTCAAATAGACGCCGGACGGGATGGACACCTATGAGGGCTGCTTGGTGGCACTGGTGCAGTTGCGGTCGACGATTTATGCTCCGCCGGAAGCCACACCTGTCCATTTTACATTGTAGTGATTTTTTAGTTTATTGGGTGTGTATGTGTTTGTGTATACTTGTGCTGTTAGCAGTACATCCATAGATTACATAAGACTACACACAATATATTCACCACAGCTTATCGAGCAAGAACTATTATTTATGATATGGTTAAGGCTTTCTATATGCAAGTGTCCTATACATGAATCACTTTGGAATGTCTGTATAAATGCAAAATAAATTTGGAACAGCTCGGTGTGAAGCACCTTAGTCTTTTTCATTTAGAAATATCTCAGGGTTATAACTGAATGTATTTTCACTTAGATAATAATTTATACTTTCGTGGATTCGTGTAGAGAAACACCTTTTGCATGGGATACTTATTATTAATTCAAGGCGGATAACTTTCTTAACTGTGAAAATCTCGTCAGTTGAACAAAAGATAGCCGTGAAGCAGAAACCACAGGAATGTTTTAATATCGATACGACTTCTCGTTAAATACATGCAATTAACTTGACTTAAGTATGTTTACTCAAGAATTAATCATAAGCCCTCTCCATTTTGCTTAATGCCACTTAATATTGGAGTAATTTCAACACGAATCTGCCGTATTGCAAATGGTGGCCATCAATACAAATTACTACTCGCGCTGTACCGCACGTTATTAATCTCTGAAAAAACATACAATTAAATTTTCACAAATGTGAAGGTGCTATCGCTACTGAGATACATGGTTTGGCTATATATAACGGCATATATTTACTACGAATACGTTACAAGATACATACGTCTCCATCCATGTCTTTCTAATATGAATGTTGGAACCAAAGTAAAATTGAAAATTAATTACCATTTCTCCATTTTTGACTAAACATAAATTATCGTGCGATATCAATACTGTTTTTCACATACATCACAGTGAGATAATTAATATTTTTGGGTATTCTTGTACACACAGAATGACGGCTTGTTTAAACGTGTCACATCAATCATAAATAAATATTTCTCGTTCCCAAAGGACCAGCACAATGGCGCCCTGGAATGACTGAACCAAAATTACGTCAAGTTTCGTGGACAGGCATTCCACAAGTACTGTTCGTTAATTCGTCACATCACATTACGTCACACTGCATTCGCGACAACAAACAAGCAAGTTCATAATGTGAACACCCTTACATCAGTTGTCATTTCGGAATCGCATTTGTTTCAACCAGTTATTTATTAATCAGTTCATCAAGCATTGCTAGTTATTGCTATCTACACACGACTACATTGGATGCATGTTCAAAACAGTGGTTAAAGAACTCATTAGTTAGTATTTAACGATAGCTATTTTATAAGGCTTCTTGGTATTTTTATTTAGTTATAGTTTAGTATATAGGTATAGTTTGGTATATAAGGGAACTTCACAGCAAACATAAACATAGCCAAAGCCTTGCAGACAAACAAAAATTACGCAAAGCGAAATGTAGTGTGAGGAGGGCTATGCGAGAGGCGTCCAATGAATTCGAAAGTAAAGTTCTATGTACCGACTTGGCAGAAAATCCTAAGAAATTTTGGTCTTATGTCAAAGCAGTAGGTGGATCAAAACAAAATGTCCAGGCACTCTGTGACCAAAATGGTACTGAAACAGAGGATGACAGACTAAAGGCCAATACTAGATGCCTGTTTCCAAAGCTGTTTAACAGTGGAAGACTTCACTGTAGCTCCCTCTATAGATTGCCGCACAGATGACAAAATGGCAGATATCGAAATAGACGACAGAGGGATAGAGAAACAATTAAAATCGCTCAAAAGAGGAAAGACCGCTGGACCTGATGGGATACCAGTTCGATTTTACACAGAGTACGCGAAGGAACTTGCCCCCCTTCTTGCAGTGGTGTACCATAGGTCTCTAGACGAGCGTAGCGTTCCAAAGGATTGGAAAAGGTCACAGGTCATCCACGTTTTCAAGAAGGGACATCGAACACATTCTCAAAACTATATCTATGACGTCGATCAGTTTTCGAATTTTGGAACACGTATTATGTTGGAGTATAATGACATTTCTGGAGCTAGAAATCTACTCTGTAGGAATCAGCACGGGTTTCGAAAAAGACGATCGTGTGAAACCCAGCTCACGCTATTCGTCCACGAGACTCAGAGGGCCATAGACACGGGTTCTCAGGTAGATGCCATGTTTCTTGACTTCCGCAAGGCGTTCGATACAATTTCCCAGATTCGTTTAATGAACAAAGTAAGAGCATACGGACTATCAGATCAATTGTGTGATTGGATTGAGGAGTTCCTAGATAACAGAACGCAGCATGTCATTCTCAATGGAGAGAAGTCTTCCGAAGTAAGAGTGATTTCAGGTGTGCCGCAGGGGATTGCCATAGGGCCGTTGCTATTCACAATATACATAAATGACCTGGTGGATAACATTGGAAGTTCACTGAGGCTTTCTGTGGATGATGCTGTAGTATACCGAGTGGTTGTAACAATGGAAAATTGTACTGAAATGCAGGAGGATCTGCCACGAATATGACGCATGGTGCAGGGAATTGAATCTCAATGTAGACAAGTGTAATGTGCTGCGAATACATAGAAAGGAAGAACCTTTTTCATTTAGCTACAAAATAGCAGGTCAGCAACTGGAAGCAGTTAATTCCATAAATTATCTGGGAGTAGGCATTAGGAGTGATTTAAAATGGAATGATCATATGAAGTTGATCGTCGGTAAAGCAGATGCCAGACTGAGATTGATTGGATGAATACTAAGGAAACGCAATCCGAAAACAAAGGAAGTAGGTTACAGTACACTTGTTCGCGCACTGCTTGAATATTGCTCAGCAGTGTGGGATCAGTACCAGGTAGGGTTGATAGAAGAGATAGAGAGTATCCAACGGAGAGCAGCGCGCTTCGTTACAGGATCATTTAGTAATCGTAAAAGCGTTACGGAGATGATAGATAAACTCCAGTGAAAGAATTTGCAGGAGAGACGCTCAGTAGTTCGGTACGGGCTTTTGTTGAAGTTTCGAGAAAATACCTTCACCGAGGAGTCAAGCAGTATATTGCTCCCTTCTACGTATATCTCACGAAGAGACCATGAGGGTAAAATCAGAGATCAGAGATCTTTCTTTCCACGAACAATACTAGACTGGAATAGAGGTACTCAAAGTACCCTCGGCCACACACCGTCAGGTGGCTTGCGGAGTATAAATGTAGATGTAGATGTAGTATTACTTGGGCATTATTTTAATGATTTTATGATTTTGCCCGTTTCTCTGTATACTACTGCAACCAATGGAAACAGTCTGGTTATGTTTAACATTCCTCGGAAAGATACAAGTTAATCCCCGCGTTTGAGTTACAGGCAGTGCTAAAAAATCAGGAATGACAAAAAAGCTAGCTCGTAGTGTTCAGACTGTTCCCACCTCAGCGTTACAACAATAATTACCAGTTCAGTTAGAAACTAAGCTAATAAAGTTCCCAACGATATTTCCAAATTAACACAATGGAATTTTTAAAATAACAATGTTCGCTGAAATAAGTCGTTGCAACTACTTTCATTATATTATTCTTTGGATCTCAAAAATGCAAATGTGAGCAGTAGTATTTGGAAAAGTAATGGGTAAACTGATAGTGTGTAGAAAAAGAATGTTACAGGATTGGTTTTTTACAGTCTTGCAGCGAACTGCATAAAGAGTTTCTTCTTCGGCTATCTGTGTCGGCAATGTTGATCTGAGGCACAGGAAAATATGGTCGTATATGGACGTGGATTGGCTGGTGAGCTGCGATGAAGCGTGTACAGGGCCACACGCCCCATAGTGGTCAGTCGTACCCGGCTCCGCCTCCCGCGTCAGTCAGCTGTTTCTGGGGCGTCGATTGTCTTATCGACGGTATTGTCGCCGCGTGAACATGTACACAGCAGCAATACACTTGTATGAAGATTCGAACCAAAGTAAAATGATTCTAAAAATTTGTTTCTATTGTTTCATTGTGCATCACAGATTATCCTGCAACATCGATACTGCTTTTCACGTTCATCACAGTGAGACAATAATATTTTTGCGTATTCTTTTGCACACAGAACATGTCAACCTTAATAAATATTTTTTGTTCCCAGAGGACCAGTACACCGGCCAGCCTATGAGGGCTCGAGGACGCCCTTTGAAAGCCAGCGGCGCGGCCACTCTGTGCCTTACTTGTGATTTCTCTGCATTACCGTATAGACATCGTCACGTCTCATAGTTTGCCCTTTGGAGTTGTTATTCTGCCGTGCCGATTCCACTGCCTGCCTTTCTCTCGTGCTATTCAGGCCAGCCACCATTGGGTCTGTAGTCGTTCCGGGACTTGTCCTATTCTGTTCACCACAGAATTTCACGAGATAATTGGTGTTTGTCTTTCGGTATATGCCAGTTCATGGCTTTCAGCATCTTTGGAGCGTTTCTCCATGGGCCAGTCTAACCTGAGGGCATGGGTTCTACCCTTCTTTGCACACATTTCACATTCGTCACAGTCCTATTTCTTACGGGTCCCACACATTTGAACAGTGTTGTAATATGAAACACATGAGTATATTGTAAGCAATAACTTTGTCAAATTATATTTCCCCAGTACCCTCTCAATGATCGGAATCAGTCACCTGCTTTACCTATGTGATCGTTTCATAATAAATTTCCCAATAAGTTGCTACATCCCTGTGTCTGTACGGAATAACTTTACCAGTTGCGAGTCATTGATACCATAGCCTACGTTGATTTTCGTTTTGTGTCAATATCCCAGGAAAGGCCGGACGTTTTTTAGTTTCAGTTTATTGCGTTTCCGTACTTGCCCAAGCAACCATCTCAATAGCGGAAAAACGATACTACAGAGTGTCTAAGGCGAACTTAGTGTCAGCAATGACGATAATAATGTAAGATCAACACGACGCACAGTCGCCGGGCGGAGAAAATCCCCTACCCGGTTGGCAATCGAACCAGGGCCCTTCGGTTAGCAATCTGCCGCTCTGAACCCACAACTAGCGAGGTGGAGGAAGACAATTTCAACTACCCTCCTCTACAGAGGGTAACGTAGCTTTCCAGGATACTGATACAGATGTGCTTAAAATAGGCACATCATCTCAAATTCAGACAGCACCAGCTGTCATCCCATTGTCTAACACTATTTGCAGACGACGCAATCGGACAGCAAAGCCCGTTGTCTTTGTATGGTGGTCGGCACTAACGAATCCAGCTTTCACGTTAAAGATTTTCTTCCCACACCAATTTATTTCCTCGATCATACGATTACTTCTTAACTGACCCTAATATATAACTTAATATTTGAATTATATGCTCATCCTTGTATGCATAGTTTACTTTCGAACTAAATGTTTGTAGCTCCGTCATAAGTTACATTAAGAAGTATCTTTTCTACTTGTCGATAGTGACTAGCTTGAGATACCTATATCGATTTTCAAACCATGCATATTGTAAGTGTGACAATACAGGTGAAAGCCTATGTACAAAAACTGCCCCTACAGTGATGATCAGAGCTGCATTATGGCCGACGTATCAACGGCAAGTAGACCACATACGAAAGAGACTGGAGCGTGTTGCAAGTCCGAATTTATTTTGTAAAAATGTTTCAGAGAAGTCGAACATATGCTTCACGTTGCAGTGCATGCCATTTTACGTTTCGCTTTGTTCCTCCGTTTGGAAATGATTGACACCTTTCCGCTGCAGGATGCTTATTTATATCCCCAATAAAATTTCATTCTTTGTGACTGCCATTCTTCATATGAAGTTCATTAATCACAGATGTCAATCTCCTGTGTTCATCCGTTGGTAAGTGGAGTATGCACTTCATCTGTCTGCATTGTCTGGTAATCAAAGGCGGGAATTTCCCCCCCCCCCCCCCCCCCCCCGTTTTTTCCCTCATATACATCCACCACCGTATCAATGGACAGCGTATGACGAATAAATTTCACATAAATAGTGCATTCATCATTTTACTTAAGAAATAATTTATATCTCAAAGAATAGTGACTCGACGAACTTGATTGGTTTTCACTTTAGTGTTGACAAATTAAGCTTATCTTTGTGTGCCCAACAGTGAAGATGCAATGTTTAGTTATTTTGGTGAAACGTGTTCATGTCTAAGTTAAAGAAATCTAGGTTTTTAACTGTTAATGGCTATACAGTGTACCAATGCTGAAGGCCAAATAAATAAATAAAATAAAAACATAAAATGGTGTGTTGTCTTGCTGAATCTGTGCATTGGTCCCTGAATTTGCAGATAAAATGTTGCATTCAGCGCAGACTCCTTTCCTTTGCATTCTACTGCTGACTAGTATACTGACGTTCAAGCAGAATTTTTTCTATACACAATTCTGTAAATCAATGATCTATTAGTGCAGGAAAGTCACAGGTATGACATGTATTCGTGACTTATTACGTTTTGTTTCTTGTGTGTGCGCTTGTATGTAAATACTCGCCTTCCCGCTTTCTCAGCATAGTTTTTGTGGTTGCTGCATTGCTTTAATCTGCTGGAATGAGTTCAGGCACGTAATGAAACACAATAACAAGTTTATTACGTCATCGACATTATCATTAGCTGTTGACCTTATAATTTGTACCCTCATAATCAAAGAGTAAATCATTTACGGAATTCCATACCAGTAACGAATGTGTTGTTGTATTTCGTCGTTCTTCGGATAATCATTATCAGATTGAGAGAGAATGTTAAGCGTAAGCGTACTAAACGAAACGCAATTTCATTAAAATGAGAATATATTACTTAATACATTAGCAACTTAGACGTAAATCCTTAAGAAATTCAACATTACCTGCATGCATCTGAGAAAGCAAGAGACAAATCGAATAGCTTGCTCAAATAAGAACTGGAAGACCGAAGGGGGAATAAGTCATTCCTTAAATTGTGAAAGGAAAAAGTAGGTTTCAAGTTTGGTTATGAATGCAGGAACGAAAAACGCTGAACACAGTTAAACAGAAAAACCTCTATTTTCCAAATTGTTGTACGTAATATACAACGGTGCAGATTCAATCAGTAATCGTTGCTTTTGTTTATATCTCGTTGGTCGTCGGCTAGAAATTGGAGGTGACTGCATTACAGTTTAAATTTTTCGTGTATTTTAGTACTGGACCTTTTATGCCTCGGACCTTTGGAGGTGACGGAGTCCAACCTCTAACTGACAAACCAGGGACTCCTAAGATACGTCTTGGGAAACAAATGGTAATGAGACGGGGATCTATCAATATCAATGGGGGCTACTCTGGGAAGAAGGTAGAGCTGGCAGAGGCTGCAAGTAAGATGGGGCTGGAAGTTTTAGCTGTTAGTGACATTCGGGTAAGGGGTGCGAAAGAAGGAAAGAAGAGGGAGAATACAAGGACTACCTCTCAGGATTCAAAGCTGGAATAGCACAATGGGGTGTAGGGCTTTACATCAGGAAAGAAATGGAACCCAGCGTAGTTCCAATAACGTATGCAAACGAACGACTGATGTGGATAGATTTGACAGTCCCTAGCAAAAAAATTACTACTGTGTCAGTATATTTGCATTGTGAAGGGACAGATCAAGATAAGATGGATAATTTTTATGAGGCACTCAGTGATGTAGTTGTTAGAGTAAAGGACAAGGACAGTGTTCTGCTCATGGGTGATTTTAACGCCAGGATTGGAAGTCGAACACAAGGGTATGAAAAGGTTACCGGTAAATTTTGAGAGGATATGGAGGCCAACAGGAACGGCAAACAACTCATGGATTTCTGTGCCAGTATGGGCTTAGTAGTCACAAACTCCTTTTTTAAACATAAGAACATTCACCGATGTACTTGGAAAGCAGGGGGACCAGATCTGTCATTGACTATGTAATAACAGATCAGGAATTCAGGAAGACTGTGAGGGACACACGTGTATTCAGGGGATTCTTTGATGACACTGATCGTTATTTAATCTGCAGTGAAATTGGGATTGTGAGGCCGAAAGTGCAAGGGGTCAGGTCCATGTGTAGGAGTATAAGAGTGGAGAAACTTCAGGATAAGGAAATCATGCACAAGTACATAACAGCGATCTCAGGAAGGTACCAGTTAGTTGAATGTAGTCAATTACAGTCAATGGAAAATGAATGGACAAGGTACAGGGACACAGTACTAGAAGTGATTAAAGAATATCTTACAACAGTAGTCTGTAAAAGTAGGATGAAGCAAACAGCTTGGTGGAATGATACAGTCAAGGCAGCCTGTAAAAGGAAAAAGAAGGCGTATCAAAAATGGCTACATACTAGAACTCAGGTAGACAGAGAAAGTTATGTTGAAGAAAGAAACAAAGCCAAACAGATAATTGCAGTATCCAAGAAGACATCTTGGGAAGACTTTGGAAACAGATTGGAGACTATGGGTCAAGATGCTGGAAAACCATTCTGGAGTGCAATTAGTAGTCTACAAAAGGGAGGTAAGAAGGAAATGACAAGTATTTTGGACAGCTCAGGAAAACTGCTGGTGAATCCTGTGGATGCCTTCGGCAGAGGGATGGAATATTTTGAAGAGTTGCTCAATGTAGGTGAAAATACTATCAGTAATGTTTCAGATTTCGAGGTAGAATGGGATAGGAATGATGCTGGAAATAGGATCACATTTGAGGAAGTGGAGAAAATGGTCAATAGATTGCAGTGCAATAAAGCAGCTGGGGTGGATGAAATTAAGTCGGAACTCATCAAATACAGTGGAACGTCAGGTCTTAAATGGCTACACAGGATAATTGCAATGGCCTGGGAGTCGGGACAGGTTCCATCAGATTGGACAAAAGCAGTAATCACACCTATCTTTAAACATGGAAAGAGAAAGGATTGAAACAACTATAATGGTATCTCTTTAATCAGCGTTGTGGGTAAAATCTTCTCAGTTATTCTTGAAAGGAAAGTTCGAGTATTAGTTGAGGACAAATTGGATGAAAATCAGTGTGGGTTTAGGCCTCTTAGAGGTTGTCTGTACCAGATCTTTAGCTTACGGCAAATACTGGGAAAGTGTTACGAGTGAAACAGGGAATTGTATCTATGCTTTATAGATCTAGAAAAGGCATATGACCGGGTTCCTAGGAGGAAGTTATTGTCTGTTCTACGAGATTATGGAATAGGAGGCAAACTTTTGCAAGCAATTAAAGGCCTTTACATGGATAGTCAGGCAGCAATTAGAGTTGACGGTAAATTGAGTTCATGGTTCAGAGTAGTTTCAGGGGTAAGACAAGGCTGCAACCTGTCTCCACTGTTGTTCATATTATTTATGGATCATACGTTGAAAACAATAGACTGGCTGGGTGAGATTAAGATATGTTAACACAAAATAAGCAGTCTAGCATATGCGGATGACTTAGTTGTGATGGCAGATTCGATTGAAAGTTTGCAGAGTAATATTTCAGACCTAGACCAGGAATGTAAGGACTATGGTATGAAGATTAGCATCTCCAATACGAAAGTAATGTCAGTGGGTAAGAAATATAAACGGATTGAGTGCCAAATAAGGGGAACAAAGTTAGAACAGGTGGATGGTTTCAAGTACTTAGGATGCACATTCTCACAGAATGGCAACACAGTGAAAGAACTGGAAGCGAGGTGTAGCAAAGCTAATGCAGTGAGCGCTCAGCTACGATCTAGTCTCTTCTGCAAGAAGGAAGTCAGTACCAAGACTAAGTTATCTGTGCACCGTTCAATCTTTCGACCAACTTTGTTGTATGGGAGCGAAAGCTGGGTGGATTCAGGTTTCCTTTTCAACAAGGTTGAGGTTACAGATATGAAAGTAGCTAGGATGATTGCAGGTACAAGTAGATGGGAACAATGGCAGGTGGGTGTCCACAATGAGGAAATCAAAGAAAAACTGAGAATGATCTCTATAGATGTAGCAGTCAGGGCGAACAGGCTTAGTTGGTGGAGTCATGTTACACGCATGGGAGAAGCAAGGTTACCCAAGAGACTCATGGGTTCAGCAGTAGAGGGTAGGAGGATTCGGGGCAGACCAAGGAGAAGGTACCTGGATTCGGTTAAGAATGATTTTGAAGTAATAGGTTTAACATCAGAAGAGGCACCATGTTAGCACTGAATAGGGGATCATGGAGGAATTTTATAAGGGGGGCTACGCTCCAGACTGAACGCTGAAAGGCATAATCAGTCGTAAAAGACGATGATGATGATGATGATGACAGTACTGGAATAAATAAATTAAAAACTTTTTGCTACGAAGGGATTCTCATGTGTCAAATATTTTAAAATACTATGTAGAGTTATCTTTAGGACAATTTAAGTATTTTAGCTAAGTTAAGAAGAAGCAGATGTACGTTAGTCTCCGGTAAGATTGAGAACCAAATTGCAAACCATTTTCTAGGCTGCAACGTAAACCACAGTTACACTAGTGTATAGAATGAGTCATTCAGAAGGGGACTGGTTAAGAAGCAGTTCTGTTCACATTGAGCCAAAGAGAACAGTCTCGCATGATTTGGGTAAATGCGTGAATGGTGGCAGCACTCTCTCCCTCCAAAGAGTAATGGGATGTGTGTGAAAAGGCTGAAGATGCAATTTTTAAATTCGGAGAGCTATCAAGAAAAAAAAAACAGTAACTGGTAAGAATTAAGTCCTACAATGGAAGATAAACTTTAATTTAGATCTTTTAGCGTGCTATAAATAGACACAAAAGACATAGGAAGGCAGTAAAGTAACAGCGTATTTAGCAAAAGGTCACTACTGACAGTTGCTACCTATTTTGGCTGAGGTAGCAAAAGTAAAATCTGTCTTTCTTTCCATTTTCACACCCTCTGCACGAAACGAAATACCACACATAAAATTGAACCTCTAGTAACACCATTGTGATATTTGCCACATAGCTGAGAGTTGCTACAGTGCTGTAGGGAAGGCACTTCCTGCTAAAGCTTAAGGGCGTCTTTTTGTGAACTCTTTTTACTTAATTAACTTTATATGACTAACGTAGCAGCGTGAAAATATGTACGTTTTATCCTAGAGCCTCATTTGAGAACGGTAATATACGCCAACGAGCCGAAACATTATCACCACAGCCCACCGAGATACTGAATGACGACAAGTGCCTTTGTTGGCACGTGACGAGCTGAGAGAAATGGACTATAGGAGCAGAAACGAATGGGGAATATTTCTCCCGACTATACGGGCCACAAATTGGAACACAAGGCCCTTATACGAACGACGGATTCCTATGGCCCGGCACCAGGGAACGAGCAACTAGAAAACGGCGAAAATTGACAGATGTTCCCGTTGTAGCGTCATGAAGAGTGGCGGATTGTGCGAAACTTTACAAATGTACAATATCACAAAAATGAACAGATTGTGTTTCACTATGTCATCATGATAGGCGCGACTTGATATTGTTGAAATATTAGGTTTACCTAATACACTATGGTTTGGTATGTTGTTCATATATTTATAATGTCCGCTACAATTTTTGTTAATGCTTTAATATGCCCTGGATCTTTCACTCACCCTTACTCCACGCATCACAACCTGGAAAGCAAGAAAATGCATTGCAAACATTAGATGAAGATCCAATTCCTTTCATACAATTTCATACTAAATATCCACGAATACACGCTTTTTCTGACACTATGTATAATCTTTTGACTTAAGAGAATAGTGAGAGAATAGTGATCATAACTAAACTGAATATACACTCCTGGAAATGGAAAAAAGAACACATTGACACCGGTGTGTCAGACCCACCATACTTGCTCCGGACACTGCGAGAGGGCTGTACAAGCAATGATCACACGCTCGGCACAGCGGACACACCAGGAACCGCGGTGTTGGCCGTCAAATGGCGCTAGCTGCGCAGCATTTGTGCACCGCCGCCGTCAGTGTCAGCCAGTTTGCCGTGGCATATGGAGCTCCATCGCAGTCTTTAACACTGGTAGCATGCCGCGACAGCGTGGACGTGAACCGTATGTGCAGTTGACGGACTTTGAGCGAGGGCGTATAGTGGGCATGCGGGAGGCCGGGTGGACGTACCGCCGAATTGCTCAACACGTGGGGCGTGAGGTCTCCACAGTACATCGATGTTGTCGCCAGTGGTCGGCGGAAGGTGCACGTGTCCGTCGACCTGGGACCGGACCGCAGCGACGCACGGATGCACGCCAAGACCGTAGGATCCTACGCAGTGCCATAGGGGACCGCACCGCCACTTCCCAGCAAATTAGGGACACTGTTGCTCCTGGGGTATCGGCGAGGACCATTCGCAACCGTCTCCATGAAGCTGGGCTACGGTCCCGCACACCGTTAGGCCGTCTTCCGCTCACGCCCCAACATCGTGCAGCCCGCCTCCAGTGGTGTCGCGACAGGCGTGAATGGAGGGACGAATGGAGACGTGTCGTCTTCAGCGATGAGAGTCGCTTCTGCCTTGGTGCCAATGATGGTCGTATGCGTGTTTGGCGCCGTGCAGGTGAGCGCCACAATCAGCACTGCATACGACCGAGGCACACAGGGCCAACACCCGGCATCATGGTGTGGGGAGCGATCTCCTACACTGGCCGTACACCTCTGGTGATCGTCGAGGGGACACTGAATAGTGCACGGTACATCCAAACCGTCATCGAACCCATCGTTCTACCATTCCTAGACCGGCAAGGGAACTTGCTGTTCGAACAGGACAATACACGTCCGCATGTATCCCGTGTCACCCAAGTTGCTCTAGAAGGTGTAAGTCAACTAACCTGGCCAGCAAGATCTCCGGATCTGTCCCCCATTGAGCATGTTTGGGACTGGATGAAGCGTCGTCTCACGCGGTCTGCACGTCCAGCACGAACGCTGGTCCAACTGAGGCGCCAGGTGGAAATGGCATGGCAAGCCGTTCCACAGGGCTACATCCAGCATCTCTACGATCGTCTCCATGGGAGAATAGCAGCATGCATTGCTGCGAAAGGTGGATATACACTGTACTAGTGCCGACATTGTGCATGCTCTGTTGCCTGTGTCTATGTGCCTGTGGTTCTGTCAGTGTGATCATGTGATGTATCTGACCCCAAGAATGTGTCAATAAAGTTTCCCCTTCCTGGGACAATGAATTCACGGTGTTCTTATTTCAATTTCCAGGAGAGTATTACCTTTGAGTATATAAATGTATCTGCTTAGATAGGCCTATATTTGGGTTTTATAACTAATAACTAAACATTGCCATGAATAAAATAAAATGAAAAGAAGAAAGATATATGGTATCAGCAGGAATCGAATAGGAGCCGATGAAATGCCAGATGGTGAACTTGACCACTTTCTTTTACTACCAATGTTTTCTTTATATCCAGAGGTTTTCAATACGTATTACATGATCGTTCTATTGAAGAAATTTGCATCATGTTTCTTTTAGTATTTAGGTCGTATGAAATTGATTTAATTCTTATGAGAATCGAACCCGACCCAGTGTACTGCCAGATGTTGAAGTTGACAACTTTCTTTTCCTTTCCAATATTTTCTTTGTATCTAGAGGTTCTCAATAGGTATTACATGATCGTTCTATTGAGAAAATTTGCATCATGATTCTTTTAGTATTTAGTTCGTATGAGATTGATCTTGTTCCCTTCTGTGAAGGTTGGCAGCGTTTCGCTTCGTCCATGGCAATGAACTGCGTCTGGAAGCACAACATCTGCTGGTGTGAAGGCGGTGGGAGGTGGCCTGGTGATGACTGCCAGCTACTGTCGACCAAATACCACATTGCTTTCACCTTCTCACTTAAACGCCAGTGTTTTTCATTATACGCTAGCATGCTCGTTGTGCACATGGGCGAATCCGTGAGATGGATGGCGTGATGTTTTGCATTCGTAGGTATCTTCTCGTCTGACCACAGACGGCAAATCTTCGCCGTCATACTTTTTCATACCGCTTTCTAGTCTCTGTCATATTATTATCTACAATAATTTTTCTATTATTGCCTTCCATGAGTTCTGAATATAATTCCTTGGCTTTCATGACACATTTTTTCACACTTTTTTTGTGTTTCGCAGTTGTACGGCTTGAGACATGTAGTAGACATAGGAAAGTTTGAGTCCTCAGTTTTCTGCAGTCAACGTCAGCGTTTCACACGGGACTTTGAACACGTGGCTGCGGCTTGCGAAGTGGCTTAACGCCGCATTCATTCTTCAGGCAGTTCTCGACATCTGGTCAGGAGTTGCGCCACATAATTAATTTTCGAGACCAAATATATATCCGCGGGATTTACTTTTTGAATATCGTCTGGTTTTCTTAAACTCCGTTCCCTTCCGTTGCTGTAGTGGCTGTGCTATTAAGAAGAACGATGGCAAAATTCCTTCGCATGCCCATGCATGTCCTAAGGAACAGGCACTGCGGCGGCTACAGACGGTATGGAGTGACATGTGTGTGCAGTCAAGAAACTGGAAAACCAGAGGCTGCATCCAATGAGATCCTGCAATTCTTCTCTTCTACTGCTCCTTCCACTGCACAGTCCACCTCTGCAAACGCCTTTGTACAATCCTCTTTTACTGCAACTGCCTGTACGTGGAATTTGGGTTCCCTCTGTCGTCTAATTCCTATTTTTCCCTGGTTCACTACCTTTGAAACTACTACTACCATTATATTCCGCAGATTCTCCATTCCTCTTCACTACCATACATAACTGCTGTCGGAAACGTCCGGCACAGTTCTACTTTCTATACCTGTGTCCCAACCCCTTCCAAAACTCGCCAAATGTCCCTGCTCTCTTAAAAGATTCCATATATCCCTCATCAGCCTTTGCTTGCCCCTTTAACCTTAACTTAGCCACGCTGAAAAGCCCCACGTTAGTCCAGTCTTCCATCTCTGCACAAATCTTACGATTTCCAATAAACTGTTTCACATTGTCACTCGATTTACCAGAGAAAGGAGCAAATAGATCGGTGGTTGACAAATATACACCTCGCTGTGGCGACTCCTCTTCTAACTCCGTGCAGCTCGATCTTAACTGCTGTTAACTGTGGTGACTTTTCCGATATTATACTCACTGCCTCTGGCTATGACACTCCTTGCCTTCCTTACGGCCATATCAGTGCCTGTGTTTATTCGTATTGGAACATCAGTAGATTATAAATACAATGACGCCGGTTGGTGTGGCCGAGCGGTTCTAGGCGCTTCAGTGTGGAACCACGCGACCGCTACGGTCGCAGGTTCGAATCCTGCCTCGGGCATGGATGTGTGTGACGTCCTCAGGTTAGTTAGGTGTAAGTAGTTCTAAGTTCTAGGGGACTGATGACCCCAGATGTTAAGTCCCATAGTGCTCAGAGCCATTTGAACCATTTTTGAACCATAAATACAACGGAACAGAATATAACAACTTAATTCTTACGTCTGATTATTAAGCACTTTGAATTCTGACTCTGTCTAGCCACGTGCCCATAATGCTTGCATGTAAAACATACCTCTGCTGCTGATTCGGAGTACAGTGCTGAATGACCGATCAAATTGAACTGCGTGTACCTGTCAGGTAATATCGAACACTACTTTCTGTTTACAGGTTCGTTACTCTTCACAAAACTAATATTCCACATAGCACGACATTCAGCTATCTTCCCGTGGCAAGCTCTGCACAGTAAACCACCGTAGGTTATACATTCGGACGTCGGACTAAAATGACGTCGCCATCAACTCTGACAAAACCTGCCATATCGTCGGTTGCTGGGTACAGTGCAAAGACGGCAGGTTGCACCAGAGACCCTGTATGCATACACTTGATCCCCTTTAATAATCCAACGTGCTGCAGCCCATCTGAGGATGGCGGCGACTTTGCCGAGGAATTCCGCTGCCTCGGGTCTCGTCGACGCCCAGGACTGCTGATGAAGCTTGGTGCTAGACGATCGTGGACTTCGTGACGCAAACCCCTCTTCCGTCAGCAGGGTGTTCTCGTCTTTGGACACCCATCGTGCGGGGGCCGTGCTGTCCCCATCTCGCCTTCCCACAGTGCCAGAGGGTGGCCAATGGTGGTGCAACAGTCAGTGACTCACTTCCCGCGTGGTGGGGTCGCGGCTGTTACCTTGGGCGGCGTTGGCCCGCCGTGGCGACAGCTTCAGGCAGAACAGCTTCAGGGTGGGCTGTCCCAGCGTAGATCCCAACTGCGGTCCTCGATCAGTGTGCCACACTGTGGTCAGGCGACAGAACTCCTCTGGCAGTAGAGCTGTGGTACTGGCAGAAGTGATTCTAGTACTCTTCCGAGTCTGGCCCACGCTGTGCCTGTCGGTATGTAGAATAAACGCCGATGTGGCCACGAAAGAGAATAAAAAACAGTAAATAAAACCTACGAAGGAGAGCTACTCGCTATCGGCCAAGATAACACACAGATTCTTCTAAATATTCATGATACTGGTGTTATTGACCCCTTTTAATAACAACACTCATAATGCACTGCCTTACCATTATATTATGGAATGTGTAGAATTATAGACTGCTTAATTAACATGTTCCCGCCACCGTGTACCACCGATGACTCACGCTATACCCTTTCGGGGTGTCGTGTCCCAGCCGGCCTGGGTGGCCGAGCAGTTCTAGGCGCTACAGTCTGGAACAGCGCGACTGCTACGGTTGCAGGTTCGAATCCAGCCTCGGGCATGGGTGTGTGTGATGTCCTTAGGTGAGTTACGTTTAAGTAGTTCTAGGTTCTAGGGGACTGATGACCTCAGAAGTTAAGTGTCATAGTGCTCAGAACCATTTGAACAATTTGTTGTGTCCCGCTGACGAGTCATGAGAGGGAATAAAAGGACTGCAAGAATGCGCGTCAAAGAACTTACTTGACAGGAGGTCTCGTGGTGGCGGGCTGCCTGCTGTGCACCTGCTCCACTGAAAAGAGGGCTGTAGGGTGGGTTAGAACACGGAACTCGGCTGGGGTCACAGGATACCCTGGATGCAATCATAAATCCGTGCATGCTGATATACACACTGGAAGCACCCCTGGCACATCTGTTTTATACACAATTATGTGTACAAAGTCTGCTAACTGCCTTCTTAGTATTTTAGCTTCTTACAGTTCCCTAAGTCCCAATATAGCAGTGGCGCGCACCGGACTAAGTGTTGACTACATCGTAATAAGTCTAAGTCCTTTCGTAGTTATGCAGCACTCTACTGCTATCTCACAGCATCAGAACACCAGGTAAACCATATCTGACCGACTGACCTGCTGCTCCATCACTGCTGTCACTCACATCACTCTCCCAACAATATGGCGGCTAGCCTTTTTATAGCGGTAGTGTCCTCCTCCGGTAAGTGAGTGGTCAGCGCGACGGAATATCATACCTAACGGACTGGGTTCGATTCCCGGCTGGTTCGGAGATTTTCTCCGCTCAGGGACTGGGTGTTGTGCTAATCATCATCATTTCATCCCAATCTACGCTCAAGTCGCCGAAGTGGCGTCAGATCGAAAGCCTTGAACCTGGCGAATGGTCTACCTGATCGGAGGCCCTAGCCACACGACATAGCGGTAATGCCCCCGGCACCATTTGTTCTAGAAGTTTCCAACTCTTTGAGCATTGCGTGTAGGTCACGAAGTAACACGTGGGGCCTACGTGTCGAACAGGCCGTACGCCGCTGTCCAAGGTTTGCATCTTGCGACGGCTCTCCAGCCTCGTGATGCAGCATAGTCCGCTCTTGTTAGCAGTCAACATTACACATAAGCTACATCCCGTCACGTCCGCCTCGCTGGTAACAAGAATTTCCAAGCCTACATCTTACTTGAGTTTTAACTCTATTTTCTATCATTCGCGACAGGGGGCCATGCAGAACCAGTGGCTCACACTGGATCTTCTCATGAGACGGCGTACACAGGGTGACAATTTTTGGACTATCTGAAACAAAACGTAAATTAGTTACACATATGGCGTGCACACACTTTACTCCACATGTAAACGTCACTACAGATATTCAGACTTAGGTTACGACATGTTCGATATGCCTGCTATCATTGGCGATGATGTCGCGCAGACGAAAAGCGAAATTCTGCATGACCCGCTGAAGTCTTGATGCTGTAGACGACCTCCTGAATGGCTGCTTTCAGCTCAGCAATGGTTTTGGGGCTATTGTTGTACACCTTGTCTTTAACATAATCCCACAAAAATGCTGGCCGTTGTGGCCGAGCTGCTCTAGGCACTTCAGTTCGGAACCTCTCTGCTGCTATGATCGCAGGTTCGAATCCAGCCTGGGGCATGGATGTGTGTGATGTCCTTAGATTAGTTAGGTTTAAGTAGTTCTAAGTCTAGGGGACTGATGACCTCAGATGTAAAGTCCCATAGTGCTCAGTGCTGTTTGAACCCACAAAAAGGAGTCAGATCCGAAGAATATGGCGGCCAATAGAAGCTTATGCCATTTGCATCTAGGTACCCAGAGCCAGAATGCGGTCCCGAAAGTGCTGTTCCAGGACATTGAAAAATCTCCTGCTTCGATGGTGTCGAGCTCCACCTCGCATGAACCATATCTTGTCGAAATCAGGGTCACTTTGGATAATGGGGATGAAATCCTCTTCCAAACCTTCACGTACCGTTCGGTAGTCACCGTGCCATCGAGGGATATCGCACCGATCACTCCGTGACTGGACAGCGCACACCACTCTGTAATCCCTTGAGTGCTAGGAGACTTCTCGATCGAAGAATGCGGATTGTCAGTCCCCCAAATGCGCCAATTTTGCTAACTGACAAAGCCATCCAACTGAAAGTGGCAGTCGTCGCTAAACCAAATCATACAGAGCATACTAATTCAGATCATACCCTGATGACAACCATGCAGTCTGAACGTCCTAACGCAAACCGTTCAAAAGTTATGACGACTTTATTTCATATTGTTGAATAATTGTCACCCTCCATGATCCGGGCTCACGCTCTGCTGCACCAATTGTGCTACCAGCACTACAATAACGGGCGAAACGATCAGTTTTGAATACAATTTTGTGTGGGAGCATCAATGAGAGAGCTATCTGAACAAATGAGATATTACATAATTTGTGATTAATTCACTTGTGAGCTGCTTGTGTGTGCTATTCTGTCATTCCGTGCAACGGATTAATCTGAGATGTACCCTTAACCCTGTGGTTCCTGCAAGTTGCAATTTCCTCCCCCACACTACCACAGAAGTCAGACAGACACTCCTAACATTCCAAAGAGAAATGCCCAGTGAAGTACTGAGGAGAGACTTGTTCCTCGCTCTTTGAGTACACGTATGATCGCGCACGCTCTCGTTATGTGTTCTCGCTCCAAGAGCGACAACGGAACGGCCCCTTTCCACGCCAGACGTGAAGGGGTATATCTTTCGGTGTCTTCCATTACTCCTTCAGCTCAAGGCGTCGGGAATATCGTCTGCCAACCAGCATTGCTCTCCTAAAACGGGAGAATGACGTTTCGTTTAAGGCGACCAATCTGGAAATCTGTAGCATCGGCGTATGGCGTTTGCTGTCTCCCTGCGAAAATCTCTGAAACTGCATGCTCTGTTTGTAGAGAATGCGTAGGCTGGGCGCCCCCAAACAATGTAGCGGAATTTGCTTTTAAGCCGTACACGGGGTCGTTCTTCCTTCGCTGTCCTCTCCATGGGCAGTCACCTCGGCGTTTGGCGTTGACTCGTCCTCTGAAGAGACCAGCGTCCCGGCGTGCGGTTTGCGTCTCCCGAACTAAAAGCCCCTGCGACCGTCGTGTCTGGAATGTGTGTGTGTACACCAACCTCGAGTATTTCCATCTCAGAGCGCACTTGCGATTTATTAGTTGTTTCCATATCGTTTACATGAATTCATACAACATTGACTTTATCTTATCGAATTTGGGTTCGAATGAAGCGTCTTGATGTGCGGAATATGATTGTGAGGGCGGAATATGTAAGCAATGAAGGACAGGAGACCACGACGTCTTACACAGTGTAAAATTATATTGTGGTCTCTAATTTTTTAATAGAATGGATTTATGCCGCTTTCAAAATGCAGGGTTGTGAGGTGTCAGGCAAATCCAACACCTTCCATGAAAACCCTGACATAATAAGCAAATCTAGTAGTATGTCACATAGCTCCGAATAAATCCTGACATTAAATTAACCAAAGTAATATGAGTAACGAGTGAGCAAATGGAATACCACAGACTAACACAAGAATGCCTAAATGCATGTTGTACCTTCCCACCGTGAGACCGACGCAGTTCCGAGGGGAGAAACGTGAACAGAAGCCGAGAGTAGAACCGTGTTAAGCTAGAAGGCCCTACGATAAGGGACGGTCTGGACACCCACGCCGCCAGCTTACCTGTACGACTACCACCCGCACGTTTTAGCGTGAGACTTTTTTGCGTCCCAGTTACGTCAAGGACCCCCCCCCCCCCCACCCCATGTTAAAAGCTAGAGCCCTCCAGAAAAACAGTATAGATCTTACGATAACACAAAAAGGGCCACTACCACCCGCAAGTTTTAGCTTGAGACTTTTTCGCGTCTCAGGTACGTCAAGGAGCACCCCCCAGCCCATGTTAAAAGATAGAGCCCTCCAGAAGAACAGTATAGATGTTACGATAACGCTAGCAGGACCACACCAGCTGCAGGTTTTAGGGTGAGACTTTTTAGCGTCTCCGTTACGTTGCAAACTATAAAAACATTGCCCCACCACGAAAAGTACAACGTTTCTCATTGGATAGACAGAATTTTTGTTGGCGGAGCTTAAGGTTAACATTGAGACCCTGATTGGTCAGATGAAAACATAGCCAGATAGTTTTTTTAAACTAACTTCGGTAAATTGTAGTAAGGAGAAGTTAGAGTAGAGTTAGTTCCGAGACGGCGAGCAGGCTGGCTGCTGCGCCGGCCGCTGTCGCCCTGACGCTGCCTGAACACCGACAAGGTAATGAACGCACGCGATGCCGCATTTTTGAGCGCATCAGGCTTCACTCAGAACTGCAGAAGTCTCATCTGTTACACCCCCTTTTTTGCGTAATACTAGTGTCGATCGTTAATTAAACTCAAGGTATTCAAATTTGCCACTTGAAGTAAAGATCTGAAACGCGATGATTTTTCTATTTTATAGTTATTGAGAAGCGACATCAGCCACTGTAATTTACGACAGGTTAGATAAGTAATTAAAGATAATTGAGGGTCACTGTAGACCATTTTGATAGTTTTCTCTTTTGTGAAACTTAATTTAAACCTAGATTATAGATGTGATATGGCATAGGTCATCCTGTGATCCATTGTAGAACTTGGAAAACAACTCAGGGAATATTCGTTCACATTTTTCTTGAACGCAGTTGGTTTTTACCATCCTGTATTAAAACATTTCCTTTTATCAATAGTGCAATTTATAAACGATGTTTTGGGAGTAGAATAAAATTTCCAATGGTAAACTTAACTGCTTTTTCAACGTTATTTTACCAGCTAATTAAAAATAGGAAACCCTTGAATCCTTTCCACTAAATTTAGTTAGTATTAAGATTCTTTTACAGGGAGTGCAGTGGAGCTGACGCTGAGATCATTAAGTATTTGGTTATATCATCGCTAGTCTCACTGAACTCTTCTGAATTCTACATGTCATGTGTGGTCTGGCGTCTCCTTACCAGCAACAGGTCCCAGGTTCAAACTCGTTAATTCCCTAAAAAACACACTCAGAGCGTCGTTGCGCGAATGTGGTAGGGAGACACGATATAGAACAAACAGACACCACCATGAATGTTTAAAGGGTGTTCCAAAACTATTCGTTGAAATTAATACAGGAGATAAATAACATCGAGACAAATATATTTCCATAAGAAACATGTGTCTATTAAGTCAACTTCTAATGCTACAGAAGTATTTGTTAGTGGTACTGATGTAAGGTGCTGTTTCGATGTTGCTGACTGGGAATTTATCTTGATATTCATAATCGCTCTGTGTGCGGAAAATATGTTACCGTAACTGCTGGATGCTATGCCTCTGACTGGATGATACGCCTCTGAATTTTAGAAAAGGGACGTAATTCCAGAATGATGTGGAGCCAGCCCCTTTCAGCATTGCCGTGAGGAATGATCTGGGAGCCACCTTCGGTAATCAAACGATCGGCGAAGGTGGACCTGAGGCCTGGCCACACATGTCACTTCATTTCACGCGAATGGACTTTTTCCCCTGGGGACATATGAAGAGCTAGAGTACGACACCCTGCTTGAAACAGAAGACGACCTCGTCGCTAGAATTGTCATCGCTGCTGGTACCATTCCGGATATGCCAGCAATCGTCGAACGGACACGACAGTCAGTGGTCCGATAATGTAGACAAGTGCATACAGACCAATGGCCACACATTCGAGCAGTTTGAGTAAATACCACTGCTGTAATTAGCATACTAGATTATGTTCCGTGTAAATCGTCCCTAGCATCAGAAATTGCCGTAGGCCCTAATGTCCCATAACTGAACATATTTGTTTTGATGTGCTCTGCCTTCTGTATTAATTTCAACAAATTATTTCGGAACGCCCTAGGGCGTTGAATACGACAGCCACCCCACGTCGACAAATAGTAGAAGCAGTGCCTCCAGACGAAGAAAAGCGTGAATATGCTCGCAATCTCACAGCGAGGGGCACAACTGGCAGCGTCAACGTGAACGTGATGAGACATTTTCATGTAATACGTGAAATTTATGTAAAGCGTGAACCAGGACGAACATTATGTGTAGCAATGAATTCCCAATAATATCGATAAACAACTTCTCCATTCGAAGAATATATGCCACTGGTTACTTTCAAATTTAAAGTGCAAACTTCTGTTGCAACAGCCAGATATCCTGCTATATGACAAAATACAGTTCAGAAATGTGTGTAAAACAAATGTTTACAAGAGTTGTCATATATAAGGTAGTAAAACGCCTATGACATTTCGGGCTATCCCGGCTGCAAACACTCTTCCTGGGTTTTCTGTCGGATCATATTGCCCAGATCCCACATTATTTCGTCAATACAATTGTGCGACCTCATCACTTTGTGGCAAACACTGTTGGCAATGCTACAAGGCGCGACTTTTAGAGGTGACAATACCAGCTATCACCACCTGAAGATATCGAACAGTTATACTGACGAAGTACTGTGGGATTTTGGCATTACGATACGACAGCAAACCCGAGAAGAGTATTTGCAGCCCACAGCCTATTTCAAATTAAAATATCTAAATTAAAATTAATAGTAGTTTCTTCTCACCATATAGCGCAGATGCTGAGTCGCAGATAGGTACCACAAAAACACTGCCATGAAATCAGCTTTCGGCTAACAAGGGCTATGTCGAAAATAGACAACAGACACGCATACACATTCACGCAAACGCAATTCGCACACACATGGCGACATTTTCTGGCAGCTGAAGTCACACATGCCACCCTGGATTTTCCATTGTTTAAATTAAAATCAAACCAGGTTTTATTTGAAATATGCTATTGAATTTATTGTGTCTGGCGTAAGTCGTATTTTACAATGTCAGCTTCAAAGCGGTCACTTTGATGAATAAACCGATCGAAACAATGTTTCATTTCTGAAATGCATGATGAATGTTTCTCTCCCCTTTTTTATGCACTCTGCGGTTTCGCTCTAATCTTTTCTGCTGTGTCATACCTACGCTCTCTAACTGTATTTTCATCCTGTAGAAGACGATAAATTTGGTTGGTAGAGTGTGTGAGGAACACCTGTTACCTTACTGTTTTTAGTCAAAATTTCGTGAACAATGTAAGTCATTGTGCATTGTCACAGAGAAGTACCAAGTCGTTCGTACACAAGTTTTGTTGACGTCTTTCACGTACGTCAACCTTCATGTATCTTTAAACATCGCGATAGGCCTATTTATTGGACGTGTGAAAATGAGGGATGAAAGACCAAGTGTTTATGATCTATTGAGTCAATGTACAATAAAAGAAAGGTCGAAGTGTACTTAATGATTATTGATGAGGTGAAACATGACCGCCTCTTCCATAAGCAACGATTAGTGCCTATCTTCAGGGTCGTAGCCATAGGTCTCACTATCGTCACAATGACGAGCTGGGATATCACTTGAAGTAGTTTCCTCAAGTTCCCCATAGATTTCCACGCGGTGTCGCCTCTGACCGACTTGAAGCAGACATAGCATAAACTTCGCCGCATTATTTCTCCAGCGAAGTTTTCTCGTAGGAAATCACCCACATGTACTGCATCTTACTGCCAAAGTGTCTGGAATGGTCTGCGCACGATCTTGCAGGTGTGATGCCAGTGCCAGGGCTGACCGGAACGGTCGTCGTCATCAGTGGACGTTCGCCCGCTTCTTAAATGCTTAAAGCAATCGTTCGTCTGTGGCTGACATAAAAACTTATCTTGGACAGATTGCTTCCACATTTGGTGCATTACTGTGGCGGTTTGCCAAGTCTAGAACCAAACTATACACAGTCACGATCCTATTTCAGGTCAACCATCGCAAAACAACAAACTCACGGAAAAGGGAGAAGGATACATACTCACTAACAAGCAGCCGAACCACTCAGGTCCAAGCCACATTCCACACTGATTCAAAAAGGACGTAAGGAAGGACACCTGGCGGTATTTCAGTGTAGTCGTAACCGTTGGTGCGTAAAATACCTATTTTGCGAACTTTTAGATACCACCTTGTTACTTAGTCATTAAAATAGAATAAGAACATTTTTTTTATCGGAAGCGTTGTAGTTACGTTCAACAGATTATTACCACACCTGCACTGCATGTATTACATATACACCATGTTCTGGGGCAAAATCGTCATCTTCTCTAAAAATAGAAAACTACAAAATTTTTCACATAGTTAACAGTAAAGATAGGGCGACCACTGATTATGCGCTTGAGGATTTAAAAGCGGAAACATTTCTTACAAATACATTTGTAAAAATTTATTGGAGCAACAGGCACGAACTGCAGCACGATGAGTGTATTTGTGCGTGGAGACTCTGAACATTGTTAGATTCCATTCGTCTGCCTCGTATGGCCCCCTCATCAGGTGTGATTGTATTGGGTACCATCGAGTAGTTTACACAATGGCCTCTATTTCGCATAGCGAATAATCTGAACAGTAACCATTAAACTTCCAGCTTGTTAAGGCTAGGCCTATGTCTGTGGTTTCTGTGACGCTTTATCTCGACAAGTATGGAAACAATGTCCTTGCTGTCTAGACCCACCTCTTTCCGGAGATTTTCGAAAGTTCCCCTGGTCCCCACCTACTCCAGAATTCACAGTTTTTCAAATGATGCGGTCGTGGGGTGTTGAGACACTGACATATGCACAACCCAACAGCCACTACCACTGATGCTCTAACACAGAGATGTACTGCCTTGTGATCGACGTTCATCTGGATTCTATGCACAGCTTAGTCGGAACCACAGTTGCTGCATGTTCAACTACTTAATCTTTCTAATGCACTATTCGCACAATATGTACGACAAAATGCAGTATTTTGCTACCTTTTTGGAATTGCCGTTCTAATGACTGGTAGTCTATATAAGAAAACAGCAACACAAACCTTTCATTACAGCTCACAACCATAAAATCCACTTACCAGAAACGCTAAAGTAGCTAGTATCGAGAACTATCTAGCGATCCCCAACTACTATCAAAAGAAATCATACAGCAGTCTGAAGCTATAAAGCACCTGCACAGACAACCTAACCCTAATGGCCGTCATTCATAGATACCAAACTATCATCCATCCTGTCCTCACCTATGTGGATGGTGTGAAAGAACCATGTATACAAATTTGTAGACTTATTAGAGGAGATACAACGAAACACACAAGAGAACAAACAGAAATGGTGTGAGACAAATAGAACTTTGCCAAGCACACAATTTAATTCTTAAATCCACATCTTTCAAGAAACTACCACGAAGACAAAAGACATGGGTATCCCCAAATCCTAGCCTTGAGCAATTTCAACTTGATCATGTGGCAATCAAGAAGATTTCTAGCAAGGAAATCATGAATGTTAGGGTACTCAGGGGTGAAAACTTGGATTCAGACCACTACCTTTCTAAAATTAAGTTCAAAGTCATCCAAAACAGGAAACTCAGCATGAAACAAATTAAGGGTCGGAAGTATAGCACAGAAAAGATATTAAAATCAGATGAATTCACAAAAGCAACAGAAACCATTCAGACACAAAGCTGGGGGGATATCAAGGAAAACCTCATTACTGCAGCCAAATGGATACCACCTAACAAAAAAAGTAAAAAACATGCCTGATGGTCGCTGGAATGTGATGCCCTCATTGAAACAAGAAAACAGGCATGGCAAAATTGGTTGTCACAGAAAACAGAAGAAAGTAGACTGAATTTCATTACAGCTAGAAAACTGGTAGATAAAAATATAAAACGGATTAAGAAGACACATGAAAACAAAACTCTCCTCCAAATTGATGAAGAATTTGCTAAAAACAACACAAGAACTTTTACAGAACTTTCAAACAAAGGTTATCAAGATACAAACCACCCACCCTCCAATTTCGAGATGTAAATGGGACCATCGCTCACAACAACACGGAAAACTGCAAAATAATAGCAGGCTACTTTGAGAAACTCTTGAATTGTGAACCCATCCTTGAAAAATTTGAATCCATCCCAAACAACTGTGAGAAGCCGGATTCAGAACCACCGACGACTGAAGAATTACAGGAGGTCATTTCAGAACTTAAAAACAACAAGGCGTCCGGAGAAAATCAAATAGTTCCCGAACTATGGGAAAAGGCTGACAAAAATGGAGTTACTTCCGTAAAGTGTGTTTTCGATCAAATCTGGAAAGAAGAAGAGATCCCCGCAGAATGGAGAACAGCTCTCATCCACGCTATCCACAAGAAAGGTTTGAAGACAGGCCCCAACAATTACAGAGGAGTATCACTGCTGGATATAACGTACAAGATTCTTTCTAAAGTCCTTTTGAACAGGGCACAGCCGCAATTGGATCCGCAAATCGGGGAATACCAGGGAGGTTTTAGAAAGGGCAGATCATGTTCGGAACAAATACTAAACCTCAGAAACATTATGGCATACCAAAAATCAAGGACAAAGGCATACGTAATCCCCTTCATTGATTTCAAAAAAACATATGATTCGATTGATAGAAAATCTCTATTATCAGTCCTGGAAGAAATGGGTTTGGATAAGAAAACAACTAATATTATAAAAGCGACCCATACAAATACATTTTCGAAAGTTAAATGTATGGGCGAACTATCGGAACCCTTTGAAATAAAACCGGGAGTGCGACAGGGCGATGAGCTCTCACCGTTGCTGTACACTTGTGAGCATGAGAAAGTAGTCAGAGAATGGAACACAAATAGTAAGTGTGGTATAAGAGTGGGTTTGTAAAAAGAAGAACCTTAAAGTATATTGCATTGGTTTTGCAGATGATATGGCCCTGTTTGCTGAAACAATAGAAGAAGCACGGGAGCAAATTCTTGAACTAAAGAAACAAGCAGCTAAAATTGACCTTCACATCTTCTTTGAAAAAACTAACATATCGGCAAACATCAAGCACTTATGTAAACACCTCAAAGTTCGAGAACAGAAGATTGAAATAGTAAAAGAATTCAAATATCTCGGAGAATGGATTAGTTGGAATGCTGGAGAAAGCAAAGCAATGGAATCCAGAAAAAATAAACTTGAATTGGCCTTCCAAATAACAAAAAATACATACAACAAAAAATCCCTTTCATGGGTGTCCCAAATTACACATTAAAATACAGTGATTAAGCCAGAAGCACTGTATGCAGCAGAAACACTTAACACCAATTTCAAAGGCCAAATGGAGAAACTTGAGCTAAAGGAAGAAAAAATTTTAAGAAATTTCATTGGGCCAAAATTTCAAGAAAATAAGAGAAACGTCCCTTGGAACAATTATACAAGACTGTGCTGAAACTGACTCACAATATTTTTAGCGCAACGCAATCTGACTTTCAAAAATCCCTACAAAAGAATGGCCCTGACTAACATTAACCTATACGTTTCACAAATCACTTACCTCACAAAAATCTTTGTTACTCAAGCTACTGCAATACAGTGAGCGCCACTACTGCCAGCTAAATAAAAGATTCGAACTGCTGAAGGCACTAACTACTGATAGGCATAGTTAGCAAATGAAATATATTGATAGAGAACAAACAATGTATTTACTTCAATAGAGTTTAAAAGTCATAATGTATATAGCAGTTCATGACATCCAGTCTTACAAATTTAAAAACTCCGACATCTCTCCCCTCATATCCACCACTGCTGGCGGCTCACCTCCAACCGCGCAACGCTACGCGCTGTTAACATCCAGCTGCCCAACACTACAATGGCAGACAACAATGCAAACTAGCCACAGACTGCGCACAGCACAGCCAGTGATCTTCATACAGAACGCTACGTGGTGTTACCAATAAAAAAACCACCAGCCTACTTACAGATTATATACATAAAAAATGAAACTCTCTACAAGAAAATTGAAAAACTTTTAGATTCTATGCGAAAAAGGAGAATTAATTTTTGTGGTCATCTTCTCAGAATGAATTCCAACAGATTAACTAAAGAAATCTTTGAATTCTTCCGTTACCGAAAAACGAAGCCCTACTGATTTAAAGAAACTGAGACAGACCTAGTGGAATTAAAGATTTTAGAAAATTCACTTATTGATCGAACTGCTAAATTAATTACTAAAGATGAAAACATAAGATTCCAAGACAAATCTACACAAAAGTCTAAACCCTTCATCTCGGAAGAAAAGAGGAGAAGAAGATCAGAAAGAATGAAGAAATACTGGGCCCTAAGAAAAGAACAACGCACAAAGAAATGATTGATCCAGCGTACCCCAAAGGGGTGAAACGAAAGAAGAAGAAACAGTTTTGTTTGCTATTTAACAGAAGTGTCACAGGTGCACCGTATTCCTCTGGACCCTTGAAAGAATTTGGCGCTGGACTTCCCTGAGGCTAGCGTTTGGCGTTCTTACGACTTCGTATGCAATACGTTGACAATGGAATCTGATTTTCTGTGTAGTTAACTCTCACTGCTGGGAAAGGTAAGTTTTCGTAGCTGCCAGTAGTGTTCACGCCCCTGGATAAACAATTACATGTAATTTGGAGGTAAATGGGGGAGAAAGCAAAAGAAAGGAAGGGACTATCGATGTCAGCGAAATAAGCGTCGACGAGTGAAAATGTGTGTTAGACTTCGATTCTAACCATAAACAACGAAAGCAGATAGTTAGCAACACAGGACCGGTATTTCGACCGGCATTGTAAGTCAGTGCGTTTGTCCAGCAAGAAGGACCAGTAATCTAACACGTTTCTGTCACCGTTCCAGAAGAAATTGTACTGCGGCATCTCTTTAATCCATATGACTGCATTTGTCCGTATGGCTCAAAAGTAGACGGAATCCCCATGGAATAAAGCTACAGGATCAGTTACGCGGGCGGGCGTCGTGAAAGTAGAGCTAACATTGTTTGCGTGAGCAGCTGAGCCGCCGACGTGCAGCCGCTGTATCACATGTCAACCGAGGTGCGTGAGAATCAATTACTACACAAAGCAGTCACAAAGGCGCGTCGACCAGATGACTATATTCCAATCGTTAGAGATTAGCGAATTTGTCATTCACTCCATTAACATGAACCACAAAGCCCGCACTTCCGTGGGTTCAAAATGGTTCAAATGGCTCTGAGCACTATGGGACTTAACTTCTGAGGCCATCAGTCCCCTAGAACTTAGAACTACTTAAACCTAACCAACCTAAGGACATCAGACACATCCATGCCCGAGGCAGGATTCAAACCTGCAACCGTAGCGGTCGCGCGGTTCCAGACTGTAGCGCCTAGAACCGCTCTGCCACTCAGTCCGGGGCACTTCCGTGGGAAGAAAGGATAAATTGATCGCGCCCCATTTTCACTTCGGTCGTACGACGGGGCAGCGTCGTTCAACTATGTTCAAATGTTGGTGTCTTTGCAATCGATGGTAACAGTGCTTCGTCGTGGGCGAGAGTATAGAACGCAGATCATTCAGAAAATAACTGTAGTACACGAGGATCTTCCTAATGTGATTGGATGGCGGTGAAATATGACCGACAGGGACAGGAGGGTGCATCGAAAGTGGCTCCACTTCACCAATGACTGTGCCAGTCAGACTGACCTGCTCACAGTGCCATAGTCGGCGCATCGTTCCAAGAAACAGTGCCCGCGCTCTGTTTCTGACATTGGGCAGACCTATGCCGCCTTCAGGAGTGGGGCATGTCAAGGTGTCTCAACGAATTCTAAATACTAATTCAGTACACACAAAATATCCAGCCACAGTTTGTAGCCTCGTAAAAATCGCTATGGGCATCGGAAGCACGTGGGCGAAATGGTTTAATTTTGGAGCCAGGTAGACATTAATGTACTGTGCACGCTGGAACACCTCCATCGTGCGTAGCATACAGAGTCGCACCACGTGTTTGTTGTAATAGCCGACATTGAGTATGACTAGGAAAGAGTACCCTAAACATGTGAGCGTAGGTAATTTTGTCATGAGTACTGTTGTTCCCTGGCCCATCCCCTTCCCCACATCCAAAAAATAGGTCTTCCACAGAATGATGATACTGCCCGCCACAGAACCGTACTGTCGAAGCCATCATAGCACCGTCTGTATATTATCCCCTGACCTGGCCAGGAATATGACGACGTCGGCAAGTGCAGAACATCGAAATCCCTTCCTAGCGGCTCGAGGGCTGCGGGAAATGCAGCGACGGACAATGGGCATTGTAGCCTCACGGAAAGTTCGATAGTAAAGGGTTCTGATTAATAACTGTTCACCATCAACCCCGAATGTGCAACATGAATCAAGCGCAGGACTATATCGCCAAACACGCCAGGGAGGTCTATGCGTTCCATGGCCTCAAGCAGGAAACTATGATGTGTGTTCGAAATCTGCCGTAACAAGAGCGCCCTGGAGGTTGGGGGCTGACATGCGATTACGTCCCTATGCGATCCCAACGCCATGCGAACATTTCTCTATTCACCAAGGCACTCTTGATCGGTATGTATCACATCTTTCACTGCGCAGTGCAGACTGGCACGGAGGATGCGTGTAAAAAGCTTGTAGTCGGAGTCTAATAAAGTCAAGGATCTGCCTTCCGTAAATTCGGTGGGGACTCTAAAGGTGGGCGTGATAAGTTGTTTACAGGTTTGGATTCCTGTTTCGCCCATAACAGGAGCCGCAAAAGTCAATAAGGAGCCCATCAGGCCCACGTGGTCCGTTCATGGCACCACCCTTCAAGTCCATATCTAGTTCGTCCCGTGCAGTGTCTGCCAGAAACGCACCGTCGTCTTTCAAATCCTGTTGCAGGCAGGTCGTGCTGCTCGTCTCGCAGTTCAATGTTGCTTCTTGGGCCCTCGGCATACCAGTTGCGATAGCGCTGGGTGAACGTTCGGGTAGTGTATCTCTGTGCCACAGCTTGCAATCCCTCCGCCTTTTCGACTGCTGCAGTGAGCGATGCTTGTTCGCCACGATGACTGTCTTGCTTTCTCACACAGACTCTGACGCTTTCCAACTGCACAGCAGTGATTTGGAACAGGTGGACTTTGAGGCGTTGAACGGCACGTTGACGGTCTGGTGACGGTGGTTGCATTACCAGTTCCCTTAATGCCGTCTGATTAAATTTTGAAGACTTATGTTGCCAGCCGTAGTTGTCTGTGATACACCCGATGAATTCCCTCCATATGGCAGGTTTGGCACAACTAATCCGCCTCAGCGATGTGGAACTGAAAGCTCCTGGGCGCCAACGCCTAGCATCATCCATCTCACGGCGACTGGCATCACCCGGAGGTGGGAAACGTTTCGTTCCCATGGTCCCCTTCTACGTCTTGTCTGTTGGCGAGGCAAGGCAACGACGCTGATATACGCTTGTTGGTCAGCATAAGCCGTTGGCCGTGTCTCACAGTTAACACTGGCCGCGGAGAGCCCTCGTGATACGTACTCACTGTTGAAGCTACTGCCCGAGTGGCTGGTAAATTTCGCGCACTTGCCCTTGTTGCCGTGATGTAGAGGCCTGGTGTCTTTACTACACGAGGTCTCACACCAGTGTGTGCAACGCTTGGCAGGCGACGAAGTGCGGGGTTGGTCCTCGAGCCGCAGAACGTAGTTGAAATCGCCGCCCACTATAATGTTTCGCATTTCCTTCAAACAATGAGGTTACCTCCTCGGACTGCACCGATCGTCAATGCGATTTCGCGTACTGACGGTAGGCAAGTTACTTCCGACGACTCATTTACTTCCCTTAACAGTCGGACCACCACTACTACCTTGGCCAGCTGGTAAGCCATAAGTGTAGTAACCTCCAGCGGTGCTCCATCTTCGTGCTGCATCTTCTTACGCTGTTTTGGGGACTGGGATTGCGCTGGCGCTTCTCCGCACCAGACGCGGGTCGAGCGTCAGTATTATCCTCGTGGAAAGTCGACTTTGGTGTCATTCGCTCCTGACCTGAATGTAGTTGTGGGATGACGAGATGCAGATGCTTCTGGATCCAATGTTGCTGCTGCAGTACAGCATCGGGGGCAGAACTGGCTGTCACTTGAGATGAGGGCCGGTCTTGGACGACATCCACATCGTTCCTCAGCCCCTCCACATATGTGAGAGGGAGGGACGTCACCTGTGGAGTCAGTTTCTGCTCTGTAGGCAGTACCTGCACGAGGCATAACCGAAGGCAGTCCCAGCGAACATGTCCCGTCTGCAACCGGAACATGTCCTCAGTTGTCTGTCGTAAATGACGATTGAACGGCATCCACGGACGAACACATATAAAGGTATGTGGTTTTGTACATCAGTGTGAAGTTGACACACTCTATTGAGTCTCAAAAGTTTCCATTTTTTCTCCATATGGCTAAGAAGTTCAAAAAGTGGTACAAATGGCTTTAAGCACTAAGGGACTTAACATCTGAGATCATCAGTCCCCTAGAACTTAGAACTACTTAAACCTAACTAACCTAGAGATATCACACACAGCGATGCCAGAGGCAGGATTCGAACCTGCGACCATAGCAGCCGCATGGTTCCGGACTGAAGCGCCTCGAACAGCTCGACCAAAGCGGCCGGCAGCTAAGAACTGTAGGATGTAAAGTGCACGAGGCATCTCTGAAGGCAGTCACAGCGAACATGTCGTTTTTGTCTTCAACCAGTACACGTCCTCGATTGTCTGTCGTAAATGACGATTAAGCGACACCGACCGATGGACACAGTTGAAGGTATGTGTTTATGGAGCCCACTTTGAAGTTAAAACACTCTACTGAGTCCCAAAAGTTTTCGTTTTTCCTCCATATGATAAGAACTGAGCCATACAGACGTAAAGCATCTGTGACCACAGTGGAGGGTGGGAGACTTCGAATGCGGGTTCCATAACGTGCACAGGTCGAACTCCCAGACCAGCTTGATTAACCGCCAGTCACGTGCCCATCAGTATGGTGAAACTTCCCCTTTGAATGTAAAGAACGACTGTGCTGATAAAACTTCAACGTTCCTTGATTTTCAAACTCCAGAGTGAAAATGAACGTACTAAGACAGTTTTCTGTTTACTTATTTTGATCATTTCTAACTGGCACACAATATTTTAGCGCATTGCAATCTGACTTTTAATAATCCCTACAAAAAATAGCCCTGACTAGCAATAACCTATCTTCGTTACTCGAACTACTGCAATAAAAGAATGGTTCAAATGGCTCTGAGCACTATGGGAGTTAACATCTGTGGCCATCAGTCCCCTAGAACTTATAACTACTTAAACCTAGCTAACCTAAGGACATCACTCACATCCATGCCCGAGGCAGGATTCCAACCTGCGACCGTAGCAGTCGCGCGTTTCCGGACTGAGCACCTGAACCGCTAGACCACCGCGGCCGGCGAACTACTGACAGCTAAATAAAGGAGATTCTAACTACTGAAGGCATTAACTAGTGATAGGCACATAGGTACCAAATGAAAGATTTTGTTAGAGATCAAACAAAGTATTTTTCTTAATAATGTTGAAAAGTCATATTATATTCGTAACATCCAGTTTAAAAATATTTTCTTTTTTTGACGGACACACGTCCAGATGGTCCGCTCATATTAACATCTCAGAACTCTGGCACATCTCTCCCCACATCCATCACTGCTGGGGGCACACCTCCAACTGCCCAACGCTACGGACTGTTCACATCCAACACTACACCCTAGCGAATAACTTGTAACAACGAGTCCAACCGGCCACTGACTGCACACAGCACACTCAGCGATTGTAATAGGGAGCGCTATGTGGCGTTACCAACATAAAAACCTAAACAGCCTACTTACAATGACTAAAACGGACTCCATCGCCGGATCTACGTAGCAGCCTGTCACAAGCCACTCTATCCATGAGCTTAAGGTAAATCGTGCTGGAGATAATGGACACATGAATTCCTAGCAGATCTTGTGGGGCTAAGTGCACCATCTCACGAAAAGAAAGTTAAATTACATGAGCTTTGTGTCAGGTGTAAGCTTGATCGTCGCCCTTCGGTACGAAAGAGCCATCGTGTTTCGAGTCGATCCAAGTCACACCACGACACAACCCCACTCGGAAGTAAACAAACACTCGCTCGGAGCGCCGCACACGTCCGTGCCGCTACACAGGCAAGGCCACCTGTCACGTTAAACACTGCGCCACGCAGATACGTGTAGATCGCGACTCCGGGGGCTATCCGGACACGCCTCTGGGGTGACCCACACTCCTACCTGGCGACACCTATCCGCAGTCACTATTCATGTCCATTTTCGGAACAACAGACACCACGCATTCATATAATTCATTCACCTCGATTAGCAACGAATCCACCTTCTTCAGTGCAGATACTCGATTACATCTCACCTCTTCAGGGAGTCTCACAACAGAGAGCGTGGAGCCATTTTTTACCTGAATAATGAATAAGAGCATGAAGTTAATCTAAATTCCTGTTCATTTGTTTTTCATGCCACATTCATCTATGAAAGTCGCGACGTTTTTCGGGGTTATTCTCATTTGCTTCTTTGTTCTTTCTTAAATCATTACTTTACGTTTGGACAAGCTATAAAATAAATTTACTTTTACTTTTTGCACCCTTATGACAGGTAGCATAAAGTGCGTTAGCGCTGCCGTGAACGTTGAGGCTTCATGCTGATGCTGAATACGTTTTAAATGATTACTCTATCTCAGGTTCATTAATGAATAGTGAGCCGTGGTAAAAATTGCTGTTTTGAAGAGCGCGCCGCAGCGCGTAGTGTGAAGCAGTCGCCCTCCGTTTCTGGCGGTGGCGCCGCTGCGGCAGTCGCAGCTTTGGTGCCTCTCTCTGGTGTGAAAGGGGAAAGGTTGCCTGTTCAGGTGCATTTAAGGCGAGTCTGGTCAGTTGGTCAGCCGGGTCAGTGTGGGACACTCAGTGTCTGTCTGTCGTTCGGAGTGCTAATATGTGTTAGGCTGCCAGTCTGCTAGAACTTGCTCAGGCAATGGGCATTGGCCGTTGGTTCGATCGGTTGACTGATCGCGCACTGGGATACAAGATGACTTGTCCGGCTGGAGTGTTGGTGCATGTGAGGTCGCCACGTGAGTGCAGTGGGCCGCGGCGTATAGCGAGGGGCAGTGGCTTCGCGGCCGACACGAGAGCAACAGGACATCGGTCTGGTCGGGGCGAGCTGAGACGCCGTGAGACCGGAGGTCGGCGCGCCTTCCTGCGTCCGTTGAAGCGGCTGGCAGCGGACGGTTCGGGAGAGCGTTTTGGGGGTGCTGCGCCAGGTCTTCGTCGGACTTCGCAGTTTATTAGAAGTCAAGTGATTCGTGATATGTTGTTTCATTTACTTGTTAAATTCTACTGGTTTTCTTGGTCAGTCTGCGGTCCCCAGCTTGGTCGTCTCTCTCTTGTCCGCATTTGGTAGGCAGTTAGTGTCTGTCTGTCTGTCTGTCTGTCTGTCTGCCTTCCGTTAATAGCTGCCTTTGTCATCTTTGTCGGATTCGGTGTTAACGAATTTGCTGCTTAAGGTGTAAAGGCCAAATTCCTGAAATATGTTTTTATCTTGCCTAACACCTTGCGAGGCGGTATATGTGTAATATAGAGCATGTTGTACATTTTATGTAAGCCCGAATTTCATGGGTTTAATTTAAATAGTCATTTCATAAAGTTGCCACCCTTCCACCGTAAAAGTCCTTTTAAAAACAAATTGCATTTTCGGTGGCAAATCATCCCTCTTACGGGGTGCATAGTTAATGTGTTTGTATGAGTTGTTAATATATTTTTTAGTTTAAAGTAATCTGGTGTGTGGCAGATTGCACCAGTGTAGTCTTGCAGAGGTTATGAGCGGTCGTGACTACGGATGTGTTGAAAGAAAGCGGCAAGCTTCACAGCCCGAAAGCTTATACTGTCAATATTGTTCTCTCTGCCTCTAAATAAAATTGTAACTTGATATATCGAGGGTGGTTTTCTGCTTATAAATTTTAAATCCATTTTGAAAAGGCTTTTATGAATGAAATTCCCATTTCTTAAAGGTAATTTCATGTTCATCAGTTACTCCCTGGCAGCTACTTCCACGCTCACTTAGTGTGATTAAATGTGTTAATGTTCTTGATGAATCGCTAGTAAATAAAGTAAATTCTTGAAGAAAATATTTGGAAAGTAAATTCATGGATCAAATAGGTTTTAGAGATTAGAGAGTGTGTCTTACACCCCCATCAGATGTGTCCTTTCTATAAGGGAGGGAAAGACACATAGATTTTGCAAGGAAGATGACTGCAATATTTCACTCGCTTAAATGCACATTCCAGCTCCCCTTACAATGTTTCATTGCGCATAAAAAGCAATTCCTAGTTCTTAACTTATAGATAAAAGCGAAGTATATGTTGTGTTAATATTAACTCATAGATCAAAATTTTATGTTTTATTGTCACTGCAACTTTACTGTATGGATAAATGATGATGGCGTCCTCTTGGGTAAAATATTCCGCAGGTAAAATAGTCCCCCATTCGGATCTCCGGGCGGGGACTACTCAGAAGGACGTCGTTATCAGGAGAAAGAAAAGTGGCGTTCTACGGATCGGAGGGTGTAATGTCAGATCCCTTAATCGGGCAGGTAGATTGGAAAATTTAAAAAGGGAAATGGATAGTTTAAAGTTAGATATAGTGGGAATCTGTGAAGTTCGGTGGCAGGAGGAACAAGTCTTTTGGTCAGGTAAATACACGGTTATAAATACAAAATCAAATAGGGGTAATGCAGGAGTAGGTTTAATAATGAATAAAAAAACAGTAGTACAAGTTTATATGCCAAATACCTCATCAGATGACGAAGAAATTGATGAAATGTATGATGAGATAAAAGAAATTATTCAGATAGTGAAGGGAGACGAAAATTTAATAGTCATGGGTGACTGGAATTCGACAGTAGGGAGACAAGGAAACGTAGTAGGAGAATATGAAATGGGGGTAAGAAATGAAAGAGGAAACTGATTGGTAGAATTTTACACAAAGCATAACTTAATAATTGGTTCAAGAGTCATGAAAGAAGGTTGCATACATGGAAGAGGCCTGGAGATACTAGGAGGATTCAGATAGATTATATAATGATAAGACAGAGATATAGGAACAAAGTTTTAAATTGTAAGAGATTTCCAGGGACAGATGTGCACTCTGACCACAACCTATTGGTTATGAACTGTAGATTAAAAATGAAGAAACTGCAACAAGGTGGGAATTTGAGGAGATGGGACATGGATAAACTGAAGGAACTAGAGGTTGTAGAGAGTTTCAGGAAGGGCATAAAGGAACAATTGACAGCAATGGGGGAAAGAAATACAGTAAAAGAAGAATGGATAGCTTTGAGGGATGAAGTGGTGAAGGCAGCAGAGGATCAAGTAGGTAAAAAGACGAGGGCTAGTAGAAATCCTTGGGTGACAGATGAATTACTGAATTTAATTGATGGAATGAGAAAATATAAAAATACAGTAAATGAAGCAGGCAAAAAGAAATACAGACGTCTCAAAATCGACGGGAAGTGCAAAATGGCTAAGCAGGCATGGCTAGAGGACAAATGTAAGGATGTAGAGGCTTACCTCAGTAGGGGTAAGATAGATACTGCCTACAGGCCTTTGGAGAACAGAGAACCACTTGTATGAATATCAAGGGCTCAGATGGAAACCCAGTACTAAGCAAAGAAGGGAAAGCAGAAAGGTGGAAGGGGTATATAGAGGGACTATACAAGGGGACAATATTATGGAAATGGAAGAGGATGTAGATGAAGATGAATTGGGAGATATGATACTGCGTGAAGAATTTGATAGAGCAATGAAAGACCTAAGTCGAAACAAGGCCCCAGGAGTAGACAAAATTCCATTGGAACTACTGAAAGCCACGGGAGAGCCAGTCCTGACAAAACTCTACCGTCTGGTGAGCAAAATGTATGAGACAGGCGAAATACCCTCAGACTTCAATAAGAATGTAATAATTCCAATCCCAAAGAAAGTAGGCGTTGACCATCAGTTTAATAAGTCACAGCTGCAAAATACTAACACGAATTCGTTATAGACGAATGGAAAAACTGGTAGAAGCTGGCCTCGGGGAAGATCAGTTTGGATTCCGTAGAAATGTGGGAACACGTGAGGCAATACTGACCTTACGACTTATCTTATAAGAAAGATTAAGGAACGGCAAACCTACGTTTCTAGCATTTGTAGACTTGGAGAAAGCTTTTGACAACGTTGACTGGAATTCATTCTTTCATATTCTGAAGATGGCAGGGGTAAAAGACAGGGAGCGAAAGGCTATTAACAATTTGTACAGAAACCAGATGGCAGTTATAAGAGACGAGGGACGTGAAAGGGAAGCAGTGGTTGGGAAGGAAGTGAGACAAGGTTGTAGCCTCTCCCCAATGTTATTCAATCTCTATATTGAGCAACCAGTAAAGGAAACAAAAGAAAAATTCGGAGTAGGTATTAAAATCCATGGAGAAGAAATAAAAACTTTAAGGTTCACCGATGACATTGTAATTCTGTCAGAGACAGCAAAGGACTCGGAAGAGCAGTTGAATTGAATAGACAGTGTCTTGAAGAAAGGAGGATATGAGAGGAAAATCAACAAAAGCAAAACGAGGATAATGGAATGTAGTCGAATTAAGTCGGGTGACACTGAGAGTATTAGATTAGGAAATGAAACACTTGAAGTAGTAAAGGAGTTTTGCTTTTGGGGAGCAAAATAACTGATGATGGTCGAAGTAGACAAGATATAAAATGTAGACTGGCAATGGTAAGGAAAGCGTTTCTGAAGAAGAGAAATTTGTTAACATCGAGTATAGATTTAAGTGTCAGGAAGTCATTTCTGAAAGTATTTGTATGGAGTGTAGCCATGTATGGAAGTGAAACATGGACGATAAATAGTTTTGACAAGAAGAGAATATAAGCTTTCTAAATGTGGTGCTACAGAAGAATGCTGAAGATTAGATGGGTAGATCACATAACTAATGAGGAGGTATTGAAAAGAATTGGGTAGAAGAGGAGTTTGTGGCACAACTTGACAAGAAGAAGGGACTGGTTGGTAGAACATGTTCTGAGGCATCAACGAATCACAAATTTAGCATTGGAGGGCAGCGAGGAGGGTAAAAATCGTAGAGGGAGACCGAGAGATGAATACGCTAAGCAGATTCAGAAGGATGTAGGTTGCAGTAGGTACTGGGAGATGAAGAAGCTTGCACAGGATAGAGTAGCATGGAGAGCTGCATCAAACCAGTCTCAGGACTGAAGACCACAACAATAACAACTATTGTCACTGATTAGTTAACTGCTCAGTTTAGCTCAAAAATCAGTGCTAGGCTTGCAACGTCTTAAGGATATGCCTGTACCACTATAGTGCGGCTGCTCTTTCTCTTACATTCCATTTGACACTTCAATCTAATCACCAATTTACCTCCGTTGGTAACTCCCTTCTTTAAAGGTATAGTTTGGCCTGAGCAAGCACTTTCAGAACTCAGACTAATAATCAGATTAACTAATTTAATAAGACTGAATCCTAAATTGCTGGTGTACCCATGCCCAACTACAATGACATAAAAACAACGAATAGCAGAGAGAGAATGAATGAGAACAGTGACGTATTTAAGTTTAAAAAGTGATGACAAATTTTATTGAACCTTTAGTAACGACAGCTTTCTGGAGAATCAACTCTTAAATATTACACAAAAATGATAAACACAAATTAGTTGAGCATACATTGGGGTGGAAGCTATATTAATTCTCCCCTCAATTAATCCCTTTTTACAACGCTATCTTTGCTGACGTGAATACATTAACAGGGTAACTCTGTTCAAATGGAATCCAGTACGACCAAGTATACCGTAAACTATGGTTCACCTGTGAACAGGGAAATGTAAATATAATTTAACAACCATACGCTGGTACAGCAATATCTTAATCTTTCATCTTGATTCAGCCAGCAACGCGAAACGGCGCGCTGTTGGCGAGGAACGATGCTCTGTAGCACTGTATGTTCTGACGCATCCACGAAAATAGGCTAACTACAAGTCTTCCTTTCTAATTATTAGAGACCTGAAATCGCGGCAGATTTCTTTGTGATGTGCGCCTCTTCGCTGGACTGCCCTAGCCAATCTGACTCACATCTATAACGGTGCATGCTGGAATTGTTAAATGTCAGATGGCCAACTCATGACGAATAAATTCCCCTCATGACACGTGATATATCCGAGATGATAGGCAGTTCCACTGTTGGCACAGTTGAAAACAGCCACTGTCTCTTAGTCCACCACAAGAAATATACCACAAGTCTCACCCATTGGAGAAACACTTTAAGTTCTCGATCAGGAGAGGACAAGAAGACAAAGAAGACAAAGAATCACAATCACTTTCCACCAAGCCTTGGTACGGAAGCCATATTAGTAAAAACAAAACTGCCTTCACACTTTAGAAACTCTACTCGTTGAATCTCCCCTCTTGAATGTTCTGTTGGCCTGGTGGCCTACCACAGCACTGGGATTCCCACGCTGGAGGAGCAAACATATCCTGAGAGGAGCCAGTCAGCGACTCTAAATCTCTCTTGTCTGAAAAAAAAAAAAAAGGTTTTAGACTAGGGAGTCGTCATTCTCATGGTAAACCTGGCTACTTTTTGGCAGAAAACGTGTACCTAGGCTTTACCACAGTCCTTCATTTATGTAATGGTCTGATCTTTCCAGGATAGCCATTCCCAATTTCTGGAAGAACGCTGTTGGTATTCCCAGAAGCTGTGCCTGTGAAATATATGCTTTCGCCGCTCGATAAAATAACCTGGTGACTTCCCGGAGTCAGAGAGGGGTTACAGACCTACCTTCACTAAATACATACACCAGCACTCTGGACATATAGTCTCAGCTTCTAACAAGAGAATGAATGGAATTTTGTGACCTTCCCACCATATGCAGAAATATTCGGTTTACAGCAGCCTCTCTCTGAAGTGACTTCCTCCGAGTAGTGTCAGCCATCCGGCTGCCATTTTGATTGACTGCTGCCTGGCCCAGGTAAAATATTTGAATGTCTCAGTTCATTTACTAGATGTGTATAATCCACGTTACAGTGTTGAATTGTCACTAGGTTGCGTTTCTTTGGCGATGCAAGGTAACTATCCCCAAATTTCTTTACGTGAATGCTGTATTCAACTAAAATCGTACTAAAGATAGTTTTTATCTTAACTATTTAATCTGGAATGAAAAAGAGGAAGATTAGGATCTTAAACTTCCAATGACATTGTTGTGGTTGGCAAGAGAGCCAACACCGTATTGCTAAAGGAGGCCGAAATGCACGCGTTTTAGCTCACGCAGGCTGGCGTGAGGTCTGGAACATGACAAGGGAATTAGAATTGAGAAAAACGGACGTAGCTGGTGGAATACTTAACTTTAATCCATTAATGGAGAACGTCGCTCTTGATGTTAGATGCTTCACAATATCAATAGTACGCATACTGGAGCCTTGCTGGGTCGTAGCAAATAATGTAGCTGAAGGCTATGCTAACTCGCAAATGAGACCAAAGAAGTCAGTGAACCATCGCTAGCAAAGTCGGCTGTACAACTGGATCGAGTGCTAGAAAGTCTCTCTAGACCTGCCGTGTGGCGGCGCTCGGTCTGCAATCACTGATAGCGGCTACAGGCGGGTCCGACGTATACTACCGGACCGCGGCCGATTTAAAAGCTACCACCTAGCAAGTGTGGTGTCTGGCGGTGACACCACATTCCTCCCCCGCAAATCGGCGTATGGTTGTGGCATAAGGCTTCCGCCCGCCGTGAGGAAGACCCCATGTTGACGTTTGCGATGAGGTGGGGAGCCTAACAACAGGCGAGGCTGTGCCACCCGCACCGTGCCATTCGGGCCGCGGGGAGCTAAGAAACGCCTGAAAACCTGCTCCAGGGTGCACGCCAACATGCGGTGTATGCGCCCGTAGAGAGACAGGAGGGGCCGAAGGGTCGACCTCCATCGGGCCGGGGCACCCGACGGGCGAAGACGACATATGGTCCAGAGCGGTCAAGAGTCCATGTCGGAGGACAACTGGTCACGGGAAGCGATCGGCGGCGCGTGACCCAGGGAGGCGCCCGGCGGCTGCAGCGACGCGTCCACTGCGGGCGTCGCCGGCGGGAGAACAGGCTGCGGCGGCGGTGGCGGCGGCGGTGGGGTCACGTCGCCATGGGGCAAAATGCAAGGCAGCGTCGGTAACACTTGGGGCTGAGGCGAGCCAGTAGATCTGTCCCCTGGGCGCTGACCGGACGGCACCGTCGCTGAAAGCAGACGGCGAGCGACAGAGGCGCAGCTGATTGAGATGCCGACGCACCTCACCAGAGGCCCCCTAAACCAGATACATAGCGCGGCCGAGGCAGCGAAGAATGCGTCCTTCTAGCCAACGCCGTGAACCTCGATAGTGGCGATAGTAGACAACGTCGCCTGGAACAAAAGCAGGTGTCTGCCGCTGCACAGGAACCCGACGCGGTGGATGTAGCGAAGACATCAAGGTTCGATGATGACGACCGTGGAGCAACTCAGCCGGCGAGCGACCATCTCGGGGCTGAGAGCGATACGAGGACAAAAAGAGCAATAACTCGTCCTCTCGAGAATGTGACTCTTTCAACTTCAACATCTGTGACTTGAAAGTCCTGACCAATCTTTCAGCGGCGCCGTTTGACTGTGGCGAAAACGGCGCGGACGTCGGATGTTGAATACCATTGGCGTTGCAGAATGACTGAAATTCTGTGGACATGAATTGTGGGCCATTGTCGGACACAATAGTCTGTGGAAGACCTCCAATGCAAAAGATAGCGGATAACGCTTGGATCGTGGCAGATGATGTCGTGGATGACATCCGGACAACAAAAGGAAAATTACTGAATGAATCTACCACAACCAATCATCGAGCGTTCTAGAATGGACCAGTAAAATCTATGTGTAAGCGTTGCCATGGGGAAGTGGCTTTTGGCCATCCAAAGAATTTCCGCGGTGGTGCTGATTGTTGTTCGGCACACACCATGCAAGAAGAGCACATATTCGTAATCGCGGCATAGATTCCGAACCAAGTACAGTGCTGACGAGCAAGTTGTTTCGTTCTCACTATACCCCAATGTCCTTGGCGGAGAAGCTGTAAGACAGAGGACTGTAACGAACGTGGTACCACGACCCTGGACTGATCATTACCAGAACGCAACAGCAAAACACCACGTCGTACAAAAGGTCTCTCCTTGTGAGCAAAAAATTGGCGAACGAACGGGTCCCCGATCCGTGACTTTGACAAGGACCATTGCGTAGCAACAAAACGCAGAACGGGAGCAAGGACAGGGTCGGCAGCTGTGGCTGTAGCTACACGACGAAAATCAATGGAAACGATTCGACCACGTCATCGGTTTCCGCATCAATGAACATGCAAGCAAGTTCAGAGGAATCGAATGCCCCATCCTGAGCAACTGGCAAGCGGGACAACGCATCGGCGTTTCCGTGCGTAGCAGTGGACCGATACAAGATATCGTAGCGGTACCGCGAGAGGAAAATAGACCAGCGAATGAATTTCTGCACTGTACGGGGAGGTACAGGGTTCGTCGGGTGAAAAAGCGATGTCAAAGGTTTGTGGTCCGTGATTATGGTAAAGTGACGACCATACAAGGAATCATGAAACTTTGTAACACCAAATACGAGAGTCAATGCTTCTTTCTCGATATGTAATTTCTTTGCGCTGACGAGAGCAATTTGGACGCAAAGGCAATAGGGCGATCGTGCGATCCATCTTTGTGCGCAAGCACAGCACCGATCCCGAAATTCGATGCATCCACCATCAACAAAAGGGGCTTCGGGGGATCGAATGACGTAAGGCAAGTATTGGAAAGCAACGCCGATTTCAACTGGCGAAAGGCGCATTCGCATTCCGTCGTCCAGACGAACGGAACACCTTTACGGCGTAAGCGAAGAATCGGAGATGAAAAGGAAGAGGCGTGCGACACATATTTATGATAATAGTTGATTTTTCCCAGCACACTCTGTTGCTGCTTCAAATTCTGCGGCGAAGGCAAGTCTTGTATGGCACGAAGGTGCTTGGGACTGGGATGTATGCCATGGGCATTGAGTACATGTCCCAAGTATGGCAAGTCCCGAGCAAAAAAGACACATTTGTCCATCCGCAAGCGAAGACCATTTTGTCGCAAGACCTGAAATAATGTTCTGAGATTGGCCAAATGTTCGTCTTCCGTCTTTCCGAAGATCACAATATCGTCCAGATAATTTGCTGCAGTAGGGACCGACGCACAAACAGTTTTCAGATATTGCTGAAACAATGCAGGGGCGGATGCACACCCGAATGGCAGTCGTTTGAATCGATACAAACCAAGATGAGTGTTAACCACCAACACGCGTTGGGATTCTTCGTCCACCGGTATTTGCAAGTACGCATCTGCTAAGTCCAACTTCGAAAAATATTTACCCGGGCACAGTTTGTCAAAAAGATCTTCCGGGCGGGGTAAAGGAAAAGTTGCAATCACTAGTTGTGGATTCACTGTTGCTTTGAAGTCCACACAAAGTCTCAATTTTCCGGAAGGTTTTGGCAAACTTACTAAGGGTGATACTCAGAGAGAAACCTGCACACGTTCAATTACACCTTGTGATTCCAAATCGTGTAATGTTTTTGCGACCTCATCACGCAATGCGCGCTCTGAAAAATTTCGGTTGCGCGCTTACTTTCAGTTCCAAATGTGCTTTATAGTTCTTAGCGCAACCGAGGCCCGGTGCAAAAATGTCTGCAAATTCTTCACACAGACGAGAAACACTGTCTGAAGGCACAGTCTGGTTCACTGATAGGACCTGATTGACTATAGACAAGTTAAACAACTGAAATAAATCGAAACCAAACAAGTTCACTGCAGAAGAAGAACGAAGGACGTAAAATGACACAAGTTTTTTTTGTCCTTTGTATGTTGCAATAAGGCTGCACTGTCCTAACACAGGGATCGCTTGAACGGAATAGGTAGTTAACTTAACATTTGCGGCACGCAACGGAGGTGTGCCCAGCAGTTTGTAAGTGTCCTGGTTGATCAGTGAAACTGCAGCTCCGGTATCGAGCTGGAATTGTATCACTTTGCCGTTAATGTCCAAGTCTACAAAAAGTTTATTGTCCTGCTGACGACAAGAGCGACCGACTCGTGCAATATGTACTGACACTGGTACATAATCACTTGCGACTTGACGGCAGTTCCGGCGATGTGGACGCACACTATTTTTGGGACGAACACAGTCACTGTTAGAGAGAGTGGCACTGCGCGGAGTGAAATGAACTTCATGAATTTCCATGGGCGAAGTTTCGCGAGCCTGAGTACCCTTGGTTCGATTACGATTCCGGCGCGAAGCAAAGGGTCTGGAACGGTTTTGAGCTTCCGATCTGAGCTTTTTCTGGCAAACACTCTGAACATGTCCTTTTTTATTAAAATAAAAGCAAATAGCTCGGCATGACGGGCAATTCTCACGCGAATGTTTAGTAGCACATCGCGGGCATGATTTGATCACTGCATTTGCTTGCCAGCGCGGCACACGTGGCTGAGAGCCTGGCGGTAGCGGCGCGGCCGGGCGCGAGGACTGTTTACTGTTCCGTGCAGCTCGCCCGGCGGGCCGGTTAACCTGACACACTGCTGGCAAAGTTTCAAATGATTCCTGAGCAAAGTCAAGTGTGTCCTGCCGATCCTATATGTCCATCACTTGTTGAAGGGAGGGATTTAATAGTTTCAAAATCTGTTCCCTTATACGAACATCAGAAACGTTCTGTGCAATTGCATCACGTACCATAGTATCTGAATAAGGGAGTCCACATTGACACTTAAAAGCACAATCCCTAGTAAGGCCTTGCAAGGTTGCAACCCACTCCCGATTAGTCTGACCTGCTGTACGTTTTGTACGAAAGAATGTGTACCTTGTCGCAACTACATTGACTGAGTCTTTGAAATATGCATCTAATGAAGACAAAATTTCTTCGTAGGACAGAGTTGCGACGTCGCGTCGGGAAAATAATTTTACTATCACACGGTACGTGGTCACACCTACTGAAGAAAGGAGAAAAGGCTGCCGCTCGTTACCTTGAATTTTGTAGGCGGCGAGATGGAATCCAAATTGGCGTGACCACTCCGTCCAGCTTTCCAGTGCAGCATCAAAAGGTCGAAAAGTTGGTGCGACAACGTGTTGTGGCTGCGTTAGCCGTGAAGCGACTGCTGCCGCATCGTTTTGCATCCCACGTTGACCCTGGACGAGCTCTCCAAGGGCATCCAGTAAGGCCTGCGTCTGCTGATTCAATAAGCGATAAAATTCGGACAGTACATCTGGAGATTGTGCCGAAGCCATTACACAAGTAAATCAGGGCAGTTTGGATAAGAACGCGTTTACTCTCGTCGCCAATGTTGTGGTTGGCAGGAGAGCCAACACCGTATTGCTAAAGGAGGCCTAAATGCACGCGTTTTAGCTCACGCAGCCTGGCATGAGGTCTGGAACATGAAAAGGGTATTAGAATTAGAAAAACGGACGTAGCTGATGGAATACTTAACCTTAATCCATTAATGAAGAACGTCGCTCTTTATAGTACATGCTATTCTATCCTGTGCAAGCTTCTTCATCTTCCAGTACCTACTGCAACCTACATCCTTCTGCATCTGTTTAGTGTATCCATCTCTTGGTCTCCCTCTACGATTTTTACCCTCCACGCTGGCCTCCAATACTAAATTGGTGATCCTTTGATGCCTCAGAACATGTTCTACCAACCAGTCCCTTCTTCTTGTCAAGTTGTACCACAAATTTCTCTTCTCCCCAATTCTATTCAATATCTCCTCATTAGTTATGTTATCTATCTATCTAATCTTAAGCATTCTTCTATAGCACCACATTTCGAAAGCTTCTATTCTCTTCTTGTCCAAACTATGTATCGTCCATGTTTCACTTCCATACATGGCTACACTCCATACAAATCCTTTCAGAAACGACTTCCTGACACTTAAATCTATACTCGATGTTAACAAATTTCTCTTCTTCAGAAACGCTATTTCCAGTCTACATTTTATATAACCTCAAAAAGTATGTTGTAAATGAAAGTCAGTGAGAACTAACAAAATATGTGAATCTTAAATTGTTGTAGTGGTCGTAAAGTACGCCTCACCTCGTTGTAAACATAAGGAGAACGCTCAGGTCATTTCTACATATGTCAAGAACTCAAAATTTGTAAGTTCAACAAGATTTGGACACTTCAGCGCGGCAGGGAGGTAGGAGGTGCCATCGACATAGCTGTATTGCCGCCCTCCGCCCCCTACAGTATGATACCTCCATTACTGCTGTGTGGCGTGGTTGGCAGTCCTTGGGGTTTCATTAATGACGCGTTCAATAACCCATTCACGCCGGATCTACGACGGCGGGGAACCTGCGTTTGGCGCCGCACGCCAGACATGCGGGTGGCTGGGCCCAGCTGCGACCGCAGCGCGGCGCCACCTGTCCTGCTGCAGTGGAGTGGTCCACCTCCCTCCACACCGTCCCGCCTGAGTTATGAGCAGACCGCCCACACCTGCCACCTGATTACCTCACTAGCTGTCGGGACGCATACATCACCAGCGCGCTAGCTGCTAACTTTCTCTAAGCTCATTAGCCGCTAGTGTAGCCGTTGCATCGAGGAACCAGGTATGAAACTTGAACAATGAATAGTGTGCAACTGACGGAAACAAAGGCGTAAGGCTTAATATATATATATATGTAATATACAGAGCGTTCGGAAATTTCCATTACAAATTTCTAGTAGGGGGGGGGGGGGGGGCGAGTACACAATATTTTGAATAGGACCATGTGACGGTTTCAGTTCAGGTGTGTAGCGCATCCACGTCTGTTGAAGGAAAAACGAAGTCTCGGAGTTACTAGTTCTGGTATGACAGGACTGGTAGGGTTGACAGGACGACGCGTAGTGTATGAAACGGTCACCTGACGTCACCTAACGTCTGTGTTGCTTCGAGAGCTATTCAACACCTGCCCGTCTCCGATACAGTAAACATGGTTCGGTACAGGTTTTCGGAATACACAGACATGCTCCTTGTGTGTGACGAAGCTCGGGGTAACAGAACAGCTTCTAGTCGGTTGTATCACGAACCTTCTAAGCAAAGTAGCACGCGACCGACGAAACTGTTTGCGCAAGTTGCGCACCGACTCCGACAAACAGGCATCTTCACTGTGGGGAGGTAGGACTGTGGTGCTCCACATCAACGTCGCATGCCCGAATTGCAAGAAGGTGTACGTTAAAGACAACCCGTCAACGAGTGCTCGAACAATTTCTTGGGCAACAATTATATCCATATCAATTGAAAGGGTACACGTGGTGTGTCTAGCCGATTTTCCACAACGTATTGTATACTGCACTTTGCACTTGATTCCTGCATCGCTGTATCGACACACTACTAGTTCTGTTCACAGATGAATACAGGGTGCGTCAAATAATGTATACACACTTTGAACTGTCACAGACAATTTATTTCCCGTTCTACAAGCTTAAATATCTGTGAGACAGCCATGTTATCTTTCTTCAACAGGTGGGAGCAGTGACAAGGAAGTAACTGCAACATGGCGGACGCGCGTTTGAGCTTTGAAACGCGGAAGCAGATAATTAAGTGGTGCTGGATGTTTGAGAATGTAGCTGCAGTTCGAAGACAGTGGAGAAGTGAGTATGGTACAGAACTACTTTCAGTGTTAACAATTACACGACTATGAGGCAAATTCGAAATCGAAGGTTAGAATTTTGTGAATGGGTTCAGGAGATGGTGAGATGTGAACCGGGTTTTATGGGTAGCATAATTTGGTAGGATGAAGCCCAATTCAAACTCAATGAAAGTGTCAATAGGCAGAATTGTGTGTACTGGGCTGAAGATAATCCTCACATTACAGTTGAAAAGGCTGTGAATTTTCCCGGTGTAAATGTGTGGTGTGGTTTGTCTGCAAGGGGACTCATTGGGCCTTTCCGCTTTGAAGGTACTGTTACTAGAGAAACTTACCTAACAAAGCTTGCTGACTCCATATTCCCTGCCGTTCGTGCATTATACGGTAATGATGAGTTTTATTTCCAGCAAGATGGCGCTCCGCCGTACCATCATAGGGACGTACGAGCATACCTGGATCATAATGTGCCAGGCCAGTGGATGGGACGCAGGGGACCAATAGAGTTTCCAGCACGCTCTCCAGACCTCACGCCGCTGGATTTCTTCTTATAGGGCAGAGTAAAAGATGAGGTGTACAAACGTAAACCACGTAACCTGGACACACTTTGGAATGAGATTCAAGGGGTGTGAGCAGAAATCTCATTGGACACTTTGGTACGATGTACGAAATCAGTGGTGACTCGTACTCAGAAATGTATTTATGCTGAAGGTCACCAGTTTCAACATTAATCAGATTTGCAAAGTACATTTATGCTTCCATTTGGACTTCAAGCTTTACATTTCCAGAAATTTAACATTGTAGAAGGGGAAATAAATTTTCTATGACGCTTCAAAGTGTTTATACATGTATAAGTAAACTAGAGACTGCGTTCTGAGTTCGCTAAACAGCTTTGTCTGGACAAACCGTAACCTTCTTACAACGCTTGTTCAGGAATTTCAGCATTAGTTTGGTATTAAGTGGTGTGATCAGATGTTCTGGACTGTCATATGGTTGTGTCATATCGCCTTCCACTCAAGCTAACTGGCCGTGCATACATGATCTTCATACCAAATTTATTGAACCCATTCTTGGAAATGCGCCATCGGAGGTCCATCAGAAAATGTGATTTAAATATGTTAATGCACCACCTCATTTCTCAGGTGCCGTTCGGTCGCGTTTCAACAGAAGGTATCGTGAAAGTTATAGGCTGAAGTTCTCCAAACGTGTGGCCGCCGCGACCGCCGGATTTAGCTCCTGCGACTGCATCTTCTAGAGTCCTATGCAAAGTATAATTTACGAGGTCTCTAGGGACGCAGGAAGATCTGCTGGGACGAGTTCTGGCCGCTGTGTTAGAAACTGAAGAAACACCACGTGGGATGGATAGTGTGAACCAGAACGTGCTCCTTCGGCACAATGCCTGTAACAACGTTGATGGTCGTCACGCGGAGCCACTGTTGTAATGCATCAGTGCTGTTCCGTATGTACATGCTGGATTCTTTCTTGTGTTGCAGTATTGTAAATATGTAATGTTTAAGTGTCACAAACAAATGTTGTTAAGTGATAACTGGATGTTTCTCAATGTTTCATTTCGAATTGTTTCCTGATGATTGTACTGCGTCACGCCCAATTCAGTTCCCACGCAGAGGTGGATGAGTTAATCATCTGAACTGAAACCGTCGTGGAACGAAACTCTACGTTTCCGGACATGGGACCCCTCTGTAAGTCCTAGAAGTTCCGGACATCCTGTACACAAGGAGCAAGTCAAGCATTATTGGAGCCGGACAAGTGATTTTCACTGAATGCTTTTTGAACGTCCTCCGACGCTGGAAAATATCTTTGCTGCCTCCCCCCTTCACACCCCACACCTACCTCCCCACCCTCCTCGTAGGTGATCTTTCATTTTGCAGGAAAGACGGAAATCCCTTGGTCCAAGACCTTAAGATCTTTAACGGGTATTTACACATCTCCCGTCGGAGACATTGAAGCAAATATCAAGTTGTGTGAGCCCTGACGGATGTTAAACTGTCCTCCAAGGGAACAGGGATTTTCCTTAATTTATCACTACTTCCGTTTTACATGCCACATGCGTAGTGAAGTCGGTGTTGCACTGAATGTGTCAGCATTAATGATTGTGCACTATGCACTTCTGCGGAGATGAGGTGGTGAGTTTTCATTCTAGAGGAGTTCTCTACGATGCAAGTGTGAAACGATAGAAGCGTGCCTTATCGACCGTAATGACGTGGCTTAAGAAATCGTAGCCTTTCACGGGTTTTTATTTTTTATTTTTATTTATTTATTTATTTATTTACTTTTTTAGTCATCTGTGTTTCGACTGGTTTGATGCGTCCCGCCACGAGTTCCTCTACTGTGCCAGCCTCTTCATCTCAGTGTAGCATTTGTAACCTAAGTCCTGAATTATTTCTTCAATGTATTTCAGTCTATCTTACTCTACAGTTTTTGCCCTCTACAGCTCCTTCCACTGCCATGGGAGCCATTCTCTGGTGTCTTAACAGATGTTCTTGTCAGTGCTTTCTACATACTCATTTCCTCTCCTATTCTGCGCAGAACTGACTCATTTCTTACCTTATCAGTCCACTTCATTTTCTAGATTCGTCTGTAGCACCACATCTCAAATGTGTCGATTCTTTTCTGTTCCGTTTTCCACACTGTCCATGTGTCAGTACCATTCAGTGCTGTGTTCCAACCGAGCATGCTCAGAAATTTCTTCCTTAGACTAAGACCTTTGTTTGTGCAACTAGACTTCTCAAGGCCAGGAACGCCCTTTTTGCCAGTAATAGTCTGTTTTGGATGTCTTCCTTTCTCCGACCGTCATGTGTTATTTTGCTGCCTAGGTAGCGGAATTCACCATCAATCCTGATGTTAAGTTTCTCGCTGTTCTCATTTCTGCTGCTTCTCATTACTTTCGTCTTTCTTCGATTTACTCCCAGCACACATTCTGTGCCCATTAGACTGCCCATTCCGTTCAGCATATCGTGTAATTCGTTTTCACTTTCACTCAGGATAGCAACGTCATCAGCGATCGTATCATTGACATCCTTTCACTTTGAATTTAATCCGACTCCTGCACCTTTCTTTTATTTCCATCGTTGCTTATTCGATGTACAGATGGAAAGGTAGGGGCGAAAGGCTACATCCGTGTCTTGCACCCTTTTTAACCACAGCTCTTCGTTCTTAGTCGTTCAATCTTATATATTACCCGTCTCTCCCTTAAGCTTATACCTATTTTCCTCAAAGTTTCAAACATCTTGCGCCATATGACACTCTCTAACAGTGTTCCCATGTCGACAAATCCTATGAATGTGTCTAGATTTTTCTTTAGTCTTGATTCCCATAGCAACCGGAATGTCAGAACTGTCTGTCTGTTGCCTTTACTTTTCCTAAATCCAAACTGATGGTCATTTAACACTCCCCACACTCCATAAAATATTTGCAATACAGGCGCAGGGTACAGCTTTCGCCGAAGTCAGTTTGAGCATAATTTCCCATATAGCAGGCTAACGCGGACGATGGAACGAGCACTGCTTACTGAGATACGCATCTGCTGTGTTATGTCCGCGACACTCATACTGTGAGTGCTGCTAATAATTTCCTCGATGGCCTGGACATAAAATTTGTGCTCGATGTTGATGGTCTTCTATCCCGACCTGCATCGCCCCCGTTCCTGCGGCGTTGGTCAAATTGTTAGCACCATATCACAACTGCTGGACTCGACATGGCGTTTGGAACATTTACGGCGAGAATTTCAGTTCGAATCTTAGTAAAATTTGCACATTTTACTCACAAGAATCATACTGTCACATGTGCCTCAATGCTGAAGTACTCCTCCACTTGCCACAAGATATCATATGCACACTGTGAGGCACATGTCAACCTTCACGTAGCAGAAACGTGTCTGTACGAAAGTGTTTTCTGACGGCACCAATCACGTTGTGCAGTGGTCTCAGTGCGGTATGACGTGCGTAACTGTTGCATGCTGTGACACTGCCAAGGAACATAAGTCGATGCAAAATGAAAATCGGACCATGGATAAAAGGAACTGCTTCAGCAAAGTACACTTGGCAACTGAAAGAAATACGCAATGTGACAGATAAAAATGACACATTAATTCAAAGACAGTAATTATGCTATGGTCACCGCGATTTATGATGCCACACGGAAATTCCAAAGGCGAGATGTGGATCTTAATAGGGCGCGTGATCGCAAAAGGACGGCAGTGCATCCTTGTCAGTCGGCTGCCATGCGGCAACAAGGTCAGTAAAGAGTTCTTGTGCTAAGGTGTCCAATTCCTCCAACAGTAGGCTTGACAAATGCTGTATGGTCGCTGGTGCAAACTTACCTGCTGAAATACGTGTGCCAAACGCATCCCATTGTAAGACGTCGTGGTCTCCTGACCTTCATTGCTTACATATTCCGCTTCACAATCATATTCCGCACATAAAGACGCTTCATTCTAACCCAAACTCGATAAGATAGAGTCAATGTTGTATGAATTCATGTAAACGATATGCAAATAATAAGTGTGCACTGGGGTTGAAGTACTCGAGGCTGGCATACACACATACATTCCAGACGCGATGGTCACAGGAGCTTTCAGTTCGAGAAAGGCAGGCCACAGACCGGGAGGCCGGCCCCTTCAAAGGACAAGTCAACCTCGGCCACCCGTGGAGCAGACAGCGTGTGCCCGAGTGAAAGGAGGTACGACCCCGTTGACCCCGTGTTCAGCTTAAAAGCAAATTCCGCTACATTGTGTGGGAGCATCCAACCTACACATTCTTTACTTATAGCATGCGGTTTCAGAGATTTTCACAGGGAGACAGCAAACGCCAAATGTCGATACTCCAGATTTCCGGATTGGTCGCCTTAAACAAAACGTCATTCTCCTGTTTTAGAAGAGCAATGCTGATTGGTAGACGATATTTCTGACGCCTTGAGCTGAAGGAGTACTGGAAGAGCCCGAAAGATATACCCCTTCATGTCCGGCGTGGAGAGGCGCCGTTCTGTTGTCGCTCTTGAAGCAAGGAACAAGTCTCTCCTCAGTACTTCACTGGGAGAGCACCTCTGTCGAGAGCGAATAGAAGTGCGGCTCTATATAGAGTCCTTGCGATTAAGCGTCGTTCACTGTGTTCGCTGACACACTTATTGTGCGGTGTGAATGGACAGAGTTATAATTAAACGCCTGCGAACGAATTTTTGAGTGGCATCGCAGTGGACTGGTTATCTGACTAATGCACCACGCCAATAGATAGACTAGGGGCGAATGGGAATCCTTGACTTCATCAAGGAGTAGGGAGAGTTTGGTTGGCGAAGGTCAATCCAGATAGAACGAGAGTTATCTTATTTGTCAGCAGCGAGCGGCTCAGAAAGCAGTCATCGCATCTTATGATACTGTGCGCTACAGCTATTGCGAGCCCCATATTTCCTACACAACAGTACACGTCACTGCATTTCACACGCGACAGCCTCGACCATACCTAGCAACATTCTAAACGATAATTAGTTGAGTAGGCGTGCCTCTCAGCCATTCTGCCAAGTCAATAACAATTTTAAACTTTGTATAGAAATTTCATTAGCGAATCCTATCCTTGAGAGGTAAGTTCACATTCTGAAAAGAACCAGGATATAACTTTTTCAATTCATAACTAAAAGTGCCTTTGTGAATTCTCAGAATTTTTGCAAAATAAATAATAATTTTTGTTAGTTTCATGTTTTTCTTACACTAACTAGCACTACTCCAGTACCCAAGTATCCCACTAGCTACATAAGAAATTTTGTGAATTTCTGTGTCATTTCCTTACAGCGGACGACTCCAGAAGATATTTATTGCTGAAAGTTTTTCAGGCATTTCTCTTTAGAACGTTAGGAGCGTCTGTCTGACTTCTGTAGTAGTGTGGGGGTGGAAATTACATCTTGCAGGAGCCACAGAGTAAATGGTACATCTTAGATTAATCCGTTGCGGAGAATAACAGAATAGCAGATCAACCCCATGCTCACACCATAAGCGCTCCATGTGATTTAAGTCGCGGAAAAGGCCAAGCGAGCCCCATTTACGAATATCCTCTCGTTGCAACAGCTCCTCCGCCAGCATTGTTCTCTGCGGTCCCATGTTCCCGTCAGAAAAATTAAGTTAGGTCCGAATGCGCCCGTGAAAAGACGCACATGGCGAAAGAATATAACGTCACAATAATGTCGATCGGCTAATGTACTGTGTTCAAAAATTACAGCATTACATCTCTCCACACTATAAGAGCTGGACCACGAAAATGATAACATTCGACTATGTTGATGTGCTTGTAATTACATTATGTGGGGTTGCACAAAATGAGGCGAAATCTCTCTGCAGGTACCCATATTTGGTGAGAGATACTATTTTCTAGGTATCTTTATGCGCTCACCATGCACACAGGAGAAGAGTGACACGGTATTTATGGGCGTACTAGAGACACTGTGCAACACATATATTCAAAGCTTTATTAGATTTTCACTGTGGTTTCAATCACTCGTAATTTTCTGAAGAGGCCTCGTATAGCCATTTCAAATAACACTGGCCCTAGACAAAGATACGGGTAATCACATTTTATAAAAAAATCTAAGGGTCTAGAATGTGCAGTTAAAAATCAGGAAGTTGAATATAGACACATCAAAAAAGTACTGCATCACTCTGGTTCCCAGAACTGAAGATAGATTTTGAGTGTAAATACTGTATTACAGACACAGTCCCTTTGACTGTTCCCAGAACTGATGACAGATGTTGACTGTCAATACTGTATCACAGACACAGTCCCTCTGACTGTTCAGAGATGTCACTAAACCCGCCCAAAGATGTAAGCAACCATGCCTGAGCAGCGCTTATTAGACGTAGGGGGTCCGACTGCCGGTCAGTTCCAGTGACACCACCAGGAAGGAGGTACACGGCTCGTGTTGTCTGTAGTTCATGTCTACCTGTACAATACCGCTGTTCGATCGCGTCCACATTGTAACTTTGTGCCAGGAAGGGCTCTCAACAAGCGAAGTGTCTAGGCGTCTCGGAGTGAACCAAAGCGATGTTGTTCTGACGTGGAGGAGATACAGAGAGATAGGAACTGTCGATGTCATGCCTCGCTCAGGCCGCCCAAGGGCTACTACTGCAGTGCATGACCGCTACCTACTGATTATGGTTCGGAGGAACCGTGACAGCAACGCCACCACCACCATATTGAATAATGCTTTTTGTGCAGCCACAAGACGTCGTGTTACGAATCAAACTGTGTTCAATAGGCTGCATGATGCGCAGCTTCACTCCCGACGCCCATGGCGAGGTCCATCTTTGCATCTACGACACCATGCAGCACGCTATTGATGGGCCCAACAACATGCTAAATAGATCACCCAGAATTGGCATCACGCTCGCTTCACCGATGAGTGTCGCATATGCCTTCAACCAGACAATCGTTGGAGACGCATGTGGAGGCAACCCGGTCAGGCTGAACGCCTTAGACACACTGTCCAGCGAGTGCAGCAGGGTGGTGATTCCCTGCTATTTTGGGGCGGCATTATGTGGGGCCAACGTACGCCGCTGGTGGTCGTGGAAGACGCTGTAACGGCTCAACGCTACGTCAATGCCATATTGCAACCAATAGTGCAACCATATCGGCAGAATATTGCGAGGAATTCGTCTTCATGGATGACAATTTACGCCCCCATCGTGCACATCTTGTGAATGACTTCCTTCAGGATAACGACATCACTCTACCAGAGCGGTAAGCATGTTCTCCAGACAAGAACCCTATCGAACATGCCTGGGATAGATTGAAATGGGCTGTTTATGAACACCTATTCGCTGTTGAGGAGTGGGACAATCTGGAGCAACAGTGTCTTGATGAACTTGTGGATATTATGCCACGACGAGTACAGGCATGCATCATTGCAAGATGACGTTCTACTAGATGTTAGAGGGGCCAGTATGTACAGCAATCTGGACCACCACCTTTGAAACACTCGCTGTATGGTGGTACAACATACAATGTGTGGATTTCATGAGCAATAAAAATGGGCGGAAATGATGTTCATGTTGATCACTATTCCAGTTTTATGTACAGATTCCGTAACTCTCCGGATCGAGGCGATTAAAAACTTTTTTTTTTAATGTGGATATAATTCTGGAAAGCAAAATGAATGGATGTAAGATAAAACGCCTGGCTTCCAGGAGTGATTTTGCGATACTTCCATAAAATATGACGGAAGCAATTACTCAAATAAATATTCTTGCAGATAAAGCGAATAAAACTCTTCTCAAAGAATCACCTGAAGAAAATATTCATGTCAAAAATTGCACTAAAGTACTTAGACAAACAACGGCTGAAAAAGAGCGAGATAATAAATTTAAGTACCTTGGAGAAACCATTCAGCAGTAGCCGCTAGAGAGTTTGCAATAGTTGTAAGGGGTAATGAAACAGAAAGTGCATATCTTTTGACAAAACCTATCCAGAACATGAAATGTATCTCTAGAGATACAACACGAAAACATCAAACCTCAGCGATAAGAGCAGAATATTTATATGCATATGAATGCTTAAGGATTAACTATCAATTGGAAAGAACGGAAGCACTTGAAACAAGGCATATTTGGAAAATAATGCGTGAAATACAAATTACATATGGTTGCAAAATGAGAAGTCACGAGAGGATGTACGAAAATACGGACAGAATACTCGAAGTAATGCCAAGACTGAGATTACTCTTCTTTGGAAATCTTTACTGGATGCCTGAGAGCAGGCTAATGCAATCAGTTTCGCTGTGTATCGCGAAAAATACACTCCTGGAAATTGAAATAAGAACACCGTGAATTCATTGTCCCAGGAAGGGAAAACTTTATTGACACATTCCTGGGGTCAGATACATCACATGATCACACTGACAGAACCACAGGCACACAGACACAGGCAACAGAGCATGCACAATGTCGGCACTAGTACAGTGCATAATCCACCTTTCGCAGCAATGCAGGCTGCTATTCCCCCACGGAGACGATCATAGAGATGCTGGATGTAGTCCTGTGGAACAGCTTGCCATGCCATTTCCACCTGGCGCCTCAGTTGGACCAGCGTTCGTGCTGGACGTGCAGACCGCGTGAGACGACGCTTTATCCAGTCCCAAACATGCTCAATGGGCGACAGATCCGGAGATCTTGCTGGCCAGGGTAGTTGACTTACACCTTCTCGAGCACGTTGGGTGGCACGGGATACATGCGGACGTGCATTGTCCTGTTGGAACAGCAAGTTCCCTTGCCGGTCTAGGAATGGTAGAACGATGGGTTCGATGACGGTTTGGATGTACCGTGCACTATTCAGTGACCCCTCGACGATCACCAGAGGTGTACGGCCAGTGTAGGAGATCGCTCCCCACACCATGATGCCGGGTGTTGGCCCTGTGTGCCTCGGTCGTATGCAGTCCTGATTGTGGCGCTCACCTGCACAGCGCCAAACACGCATACGACCATCATTGGCACCAAGGCAGAAGCGACTCTCATATCTGAAGACGACACGTCTCCATTCGTCCATTCACGCCTGTCGCGACACCACTGGAGGCGGGCTGCACGATGTTGGGGCGTGAGCGGAAGACGGCCTAACGGTGTGCGGGACCGTAGCCCAGCTTCATGGAGACGGTTGCGAATGGTCCTCGCCGATACCCCAGGAGCAACAGTGTCCCTAATTTGCTGGGAAGTGGCGGTGCGGTCCCCTACGGCACTGTGTAGGATCCTACGGTCTTGGCGTGCATCCGTGTGTCGCTGCGGTCCGGTCCCAGGTCGACGGGCACGTGCACCTTCCGCCGACCACTGGCGACAACATCGATGTACTGTGGAGACCTCACGCCCCACGTGTTGAGCAATTCGGCGGTACGTCCACCCGGCCTCCAGATGCCCACTATACGCCCTCGCTCAAAGTCCGTCAACTGCACATACGGTTCACATCCACGCTGTCGCGGCATGCTACCAGTGTTAAAGACTGCGATGGAGCTCCGTATGCCACGGCAAACTGGCTGACACTGACGGCGGCGGTGCACAAATGCTGCGCAGCTGGCGCCATTCGACGGCCTACACCGCGGTTCCTGGTGTGTCCGCTGTGCCGTGCGTGTGATCATTGCTTGTACAGCCCTCTCGCAGTGTCCGGAGCAAGTATGGTGGGTCTGACACACCGGTGTCAATGTGTTCTTTTTTCCATTTCCAGGAGTCTATATAGACAAAAGCATGAACTAGATAAATAATAAAGAAAGTGGAAGGAAACAACAACAAATAACCGAAAATTACACGAATAGAAGTTTTAGGAATAAAGTACTAAATTTTTAAAGTTATTCAGGTAATCAAATGGCTCTGATCACTATGGGACTTAATATCTGAGGTCATCAGTCCCCTAGAACTTAGAACTACTTAAACCTAACTAACGTAAGGATATCACACACATCCATGCCCGAGGAAGGAGTCGAACCTGCGACCGTAGCGGTCACGCGGTTCCAAACTGAAGTGCCTAGAACCGCACGGCCACACCGGCCAGCAATAATATGACAGTACAAAGGGAAAAAGACATGGGAAGTAGATGCAGAAGTAGAGGAAACGCTGGAAAAATAAAGGGAGAAGAACTGAACGCTTAGTTGATCATAGTTGGCCCGTTGGTCAATACGAAGATAAAGAAATTAAAGGAACTGGACAGAGCAGGCTGGCTTTCGTGGTCCGTCGACGAGCGTTCGCCCTTATGGGCTCCTACCCACGATTTGTGTAAAACAATCTGAAGATGTTCAGCAAACACGTTTTGTGGTTTTCACCACGGTGCTGCGACAACAAGCACAGAAGGAACTCGATTAATTCCTAAAATTCGCGGACAAAAGAGAAGTGTCCTGACGGTTTAACGTCCACTTTTGCGGTCAGCGATTTCGCGGCGTCCTTTTGTGCCGGAATCAGCGAATTTCCCCCGTCCTCACTGCAAAAGAAGGTGGAAACCCTCCTGCCTGTCCGATGGACGCAGTGCAAGCGTCCGGCGCTTTTTTCAATTGTACGCACTCACACTGAGATGCGTCCGCCTTTTGTCAAAATTAAATGACTCGCCCTCCGTTTTGGACGCTAGAGAATGGAGTCAGCACGGCACATACGCCGTTCTTTGACGTTTCTGGGAGCAATTATTTTTCCGGTCACCCTCCGGAACAGTACACCCTTGCAGCCGTGACAGGAATTTCGGATGAAACAGCGCGAGGAGAAACTTCCGCCCTTTGTGTGGGCTCTGCAATACTCCCTGGTGCTGTACAGACGGTGCTGTGCTTGTATTTCATCCTCTCTCTTCTCCCTTTTCTTACTTTCGTTTTAGTCATTAGTTTATACGTAATTTCTGTGTAATTAATCAATTCTCTGTAACGCTGCTTGGTATATTCTCTCAAAACCATGTGGTTGCTGGGGTCTTCAGAACGTTACATTTCTACAGGACTCGTGTATCCTGTGTGCGTCTCTTCACGTCAGCGTAACCACTGCAGTCTACGAGGAATGTTCAGTTACGGCCGGAATTGAATTTTTTTCCTTACGTTATGTGCCTTCATGCGACATCTAGCCGCGTGTCGTTGAACTTACGTACTGTAATCGCTAGTCACTTCAAAAATCCAAACCGATAAGTCAGCCAGTTGAGTGTTGGCAGCCTGTGAGACTGAACGTATTTCATGATAGGCTTTAAGCATCGTCATGGCTAATTTTCGTGAACATCGCCATCGGTAAAGTTTTGTTTTCTTTAGAAGGAAAACGCTACCGATATGTACGAGTATTTTAAGAGAGCTTGTGGAGACTCTTCAATATATCGATGACCACGTTTCCATTAACGTCATGCTTTCCAAAATGACCAGGAAAATGCTGCACCTGTTACCGTTAGAACAAAAACAGCAATCAACGCAGCAGTTTCCATTTTTTATGATGCCTCACGTCTGTCTGTGAGACAACTTGCACACATCCTAGGGATATCAATTGGGAGTACACACAAAATTTTAAGAGAACATTGAACCGGGGTGTGTGCACCATGAATACCCCGATTGTCTACGACAGGGGTTCGCAATAAAATTTTATCAAGGCCCCCCTCATCGAGCATGATGGATATCTTGTCATATTACAGTATCAAGTACCTAAAAAGCCAAATTAAGAGTGTTTTTATACGTTTTCAATTTTTGTACTTAGAAAAAACATCGACATATTCATTATTGAAAAAATATTCAGCAGCCAAAACAAAATATCTGTTATCATACGAAATATATTTAATATATTTTTTATTCTAATAGCACCTTGCGGATCCCTGTGGCATAGCTCGTGGACCCCTGGGGGTCCGCGGATCACCTGTTGGGAACCACTGCTCTAAGCCAAAGCGAATGAAGGCTCGCGCCGATGTGTGCCGTTATTAGAAACAATGTGTTTACGACGAGGGCAATGATTGGCGGCAAAGCAGCATCGCTGATGATAAAACGTGGATGTACTGTTATTACTCGGAGATGAAGTGGAGCAGCAAGGAATAGGCGAACATCGTCAACCTCCACCACAAAAAACACGTGAGCAGAAGTCAGCCAATATGGTCATGGACATTATTTTCTTTATTACCTCGATACGATACACACACACATAGTTCCAAGATACACTACTGCAGATTACTTGAAGAATGTCCTGAAGCAGCTGATCATGTCCCAAAAATCCAAGGAATCTCATTGGAAAATGGAAGCTTCATCAGGATAATGCCAGGTCACACTTTGATACTGGTGTTATCGAGTGCCTGGTGCAGAAGCGTGTCTCTACGGCACCCTGTCCGCCATATAGTCCCGAGTTGGCCAAATAGGAACTTACGGGATGTCGCTTCGACAACGAGATCATGGCAGTGAAAGCACTAGAGACGACCATGATTAAGGTGTCAAACACTGGCTTCCTGCACTTTTCCAAAATGGGAAAGGAGATGGTACAAGTGCATTACATTGGTTGGACAGGGGTTGGATGTATTTTGAGGACAACAGAAGTCTCCATGAGTGATTTGTTTGAATAAATTATTGTAGGAGTATCAGCAATAGTTCATTATTGAACATCCCTCCAACTTTCATTTAAAATTTCTCGCTGTTTTCATTCCCTGACCCCTCTCTACAATTTTATTCTCCCACAAATCATTCCATTAACAACTTAAATATTAGTTGGTGCCTCAGAGTATGTTTTATAAACCCACAACTCCTTTTAGTCAAGTAATGCCATGAAGTTCATTCCTTTTAATTTACATTCAGATCATCTTCACTAGTTGTTCGGTCTACGCAGCACTCACCTGTACCATAAAATTTAAAAGTCTACGATTTTATTATTTTTAGTGCTCCTATACAGTACTACACTACTGACAAATACTTCCAGAAAATGTTTAGCCTACGATGTTACCGTGTTTCTCTTTTTTCAGAAAGCCATTTTTCGCTTTTGTCACTCGAAATTTCACATTAGTTGAGTTGTCTCACAAGTAGTTGTTCTTATGCATAAATAGCGCAATATCTTTATTATTTTCAACGTCTCACTTCTTAAGCTAGTTCGCTACCTAACTTCTAATGTAGGTCATTACTCTTGTTTTAGTGTGTTTGTAGTTGATCATATTATACTAACATATCAAGACACTATTAGTTCTATTCTATTTATGTTTCACGTTCTTTTCATCTCTAGCTCAATTATAGTATCAACTTTAAACTTTAATGTTCTTAAAAAATTTTCCTCAACATTAATTTATTTTTCAGGTTTCTGTCTGCTTTTCTTCACTTCTTGTATAACTAAAAGATAAAGTTATGAATATTGGCAGGAGCGCAGAAACAGCGAAAACAGAGTACAGTGCCATTGACTATGCACTGTCGATTAGAACATGCACAAGTAGCCTGATTCCTGCGCCTATAATGGCGAATCAGACGTGCTCTCGTTTAGAAATTACAAATAATTATTATTACCATATTTACAACGACATACACTCCTGGAAATGGAAAAAAGAACACATTGGCACCGGTGTGTCAGACCCACCATACTTGCTCCGGACACTGCGAGAGGCCTGTACAAGCAATGATCACACGCACGGCACAGCGGACACACCAGGAACCGCGGTGTTGGCCGTCGAATGGCGCTAGCCGCGTAGCATTTGTGCACCACCGCCGTCAGTGTCAGCCAGTTTGCCGTGGCATACGGAGCTCCATCGCAGTCTTTAACACTGGTAGCATGCCGCGGCAGCGTGGACGTGAACCGTATGTGCAGTTGACGGACTTTCAGCGAGGGCGTATAGTGGGCATGCGGGAGGCCGGGTGGACGTACCGCTGAATTTCTCAACACGTGGGGCGTGTGGTCTCCACAGTACATCGATGTTGTCGCCAGTGGTCGGCGGAAGGTGCACGTCCCCGTCGACCTGGGACCGGACCACAGCGACGCACGGATGCACGCCAAGACCGTAGGATCCTACACAGTGCCGTAGGGGACCGCACCGCCACTTCCCAGCAAATAAGGGACACTGTTGCTCCTGGGGTATCGGCGAGGACCATTCGAAACCGTCTCCATGAAGCTGGGCTACGGTCCCGCACACTGTTAGGCCGTCTTCCGCTCACGCCCCAACATCGTGCAGCCCGCCTCCAGTGGTGTCGCGACAGGCGTGAATGGAGGGACGAATGGAGACGTGTCGTCTTCAGCGATGAGAGTCGCTTCTGCCTTGGTGCCAATGATGGTCGTATGCGTGTTTGGCGCTGTGCAGGTGAGCGCCACAATCAGGACTGCATACGACCGAGGCACACAGGGCCAACACTCGGCATCATGGTGTGGGGAGCGATCTCCTACACTGGCCGTACACCTCTGGTGATCGTCGAGGGGACACTGAATAGTGCACGGTACATCCAAACCGTCATCGAACCCATCGTTCTACCATTCCTAGACCGGCAAGGGAACTTGCTATTCCAACAGGACAATGCACGTCCGCATGTATCCCGTGCCACCCAACGTGCTCTAGAAGGTGTAAGTCAACTACTCTGGCCAGCAAGATCTCCGGATCTGTCGCCCATTGAGCATGTTTGGGACTGGATAAAGCGTCGTCTCACGCGGTCTGCACGTCCAGCACGAACGCTGGTCCAACTGAGGCGTCAGGTGGAAATGGCATGGCAAGCCGTTCTACAGGACTACATCCAGCATCTCTACGATCGTCTCCACGGGAGAATAGCAGCCTGTATTGCTGCGAAAGGTGGATATACACTGTACTAGTGCCGAAATTGTGCATGCTCTGTTGCCTGTGTCTGTGTGCCTGTGGTTCTGTCAGTGTGATCATGTGATGTATCTGACCCCAGGAATGTGTCAATAAAGTTTCCCCTTCCTGAGACAATGAATTCACGGTGTTCTTATTTCAATTTCCAGGAGTGTACTTTTGAAATATACACTACGATAAAAATAGAACGGAAAGCACAGTCCTCGAGCGGTTCTAGACCCTTCAATCAGGAACCGCGCTGCTGCAACTGTCGCAGGTTGGAATCCTGCCTTGGGCATGGGTGTGTGATGTCATTAGGTAGGTTTAAGTAGTTCTAAGTCTATGGGACTAATGACCTCAGATGTTAAGTCCCATAGTGCTTAGAGCCATTTGAACTATTTGAAAGCTCGGTGGAAGTTCTCATAAACATAACCTCATAGCTTTCTTCTGTCATCATCATCATCATCATCATCATAGCCCATTTTTAATTTCTTAATTTAAAACACCACGTCCATAATTTGATACTTGGAAACCTTACGATACTGTCCAAACAGTTTTTCAAGGGTTGCTGGTCATTTGTGAACGATATGCCTGTCGTGTTAATAAAGCGGCAGGCTAGTTTACACTTACGCTTGATGCTGTTGACGTTCGGTTGGCTAATATTAATATTCTGTTTCATAACACAGTTTCTGTTCGAAAAATGTTTCATTCAAAAACAGCGCCGAACGCAGTTGCTCAGATGTCGCTAGATAAAATCAGCCGCGATGCAGAATTGCTGAAACGTGGCACAGCAGCTGGTGAATCATGGATTCAAGGATACCACGTCGAAACTAAGCTTATCGTCCCAGTGGAAGTATCCTTTCGTGCTTTAATTAATTGATGACATAATTGTTGTTGTTGTTGTGGTCTTCAGTCCTGAGACTGGTTTGATGCAGTTCTCCATGCTACTCTATCCTGTGCAAGCCTCTTCATCTCCCAGTACCCACTGCAACCCACATCCTTCTGAATCTGCGTAGTGTAGTCATCTCTTGGTCTCCCTCTACGAATTTTACCCTCCACGCTGCCCTCCAATACTAAATTGGTGAGCCGGCCGCGGTGGTCTCGCGGTTCTAGGCGCGCAGTCCGGGACCGTGCGACTGCTACGCTCGCAGTTTCTAATCCTGCCTCGGGCATGGATGTGTGTGGTGGTCTTAGGTTAGTTATGTTTAAGTAATTCTAAGTTCTAGGGGACTGATGACCGCAGCAGTTGAGTCCCATAGTGCTCAGAGCCATTTTTAAATTGGTGATCCCTTGATCCCTCAGAACATGTCCTACCAACCGATCCCTTCTTATTTCCAATAATAACAGGCTACATACTTGCGTCTGGTCCTTTTGGCATTGAGGAAAGAAAACGACAATTACGAAGCAATCTCGAAGCGTCAATAATTTTAACGGATACAATTCTTTTATATGAAACCTGATTTCTGTTGCACGGGTGTATCACATGCTTGGCGTCGATAATTATTCATTATGGTGATATTATGAGAGTTATATTATGTTCCACGGTAACACTTTACTGACTGTTATCTTAACTGTTTGTCGTTTTGACCATGGGAAGAGCAAGTGGTACTCCAATACGTTTCAAGTGGCATCCATAACCTTCAATAAAGCCAAGTTGTTCACTAAATACACTTATGTAGCTGTTTAACAAACCAACTATTTCTACTTGCTTTGACAAATTTAGACTCTGAGATACAGAAAACCTTTCTTTAAAAGGAGATTTATTTGGTTGCATTTCACTACAATGAAGTTATCGGTCTCTTTCTATTAAATGAGATGACTGGCTGCTAATTTACAGTATTTTAGTTCCAATAACTTTTAGCTTGACTTTCTGACAGATCTTGCCATGCTTGGATTTTGTTTTTGTTAAGCCCTATACAATACCCTTCCCATTAGTATACAAGTAGCACTTGCCACATGAGAGGTCGATTTCTGCATTCCTCTCTCTCGAGAAGTCAGCAGCTCTTGGTCTCACGGTAGCGTTCTCACTTCCGGAGCACGGGGTCCCTGGTTCGACTCCCGGCGATGTCAGGGATTTTTCCTGCCTCGAGATGACTAAGTGTTGTTGTGTCGTGTTCATCATCATCATTCATCCACATTACGGTTGGAGGAAGGCAATGGCAGACCACCTCCACTAGGACCTTGCCTATTATGGCGGTGCGGGTTTCCGGCATCGGTCCCCTACTCTCTGTCAAGGAGTATGGGGCTTCATCAACTCAATCCCTATGATCAAATTCAAAGTAAATGTTTTACTAGGAATATGGAACTCATGGCAGTTGTTATAACTTCTCGTTGCATGTGAACGCTTTGCGACTTAGTACCAATGGCATCCAGAATCCTACTATTTACAACAGGCAAGGTGGTACCATGGAGACCTCATTAATTCTGGTGAGTACGCTGCATCGACAGAAGCTCCAGTGTCTAACATACTAGTGGTGGGGATATTCCCGACCACTGCTTCGATTGCAACTTGCACTACCTGTGCATTTTGGTCTTCACATACTGCTGAATCAGTAGGTATGTCCTTTCTAAGGCCTACAGAGTCGTTGAATCGCAAACAGATGAATCTTTTCTTATTTGGTACCCATACCACATACTGCTACCAACATTTGAAACTAAATGTGTTCACATTTAATTTGTCAAACTCGACATTGTCACTGTCAAATTACTGTTAAACGGCCTTCCTGAAATACTTCAGTTACTCTATCTGCTTCATTCTGATTACACCCATTTGACTCAGTCATACCAAGCTGCATCTGATTGTTACTTTTATTGCCCAAAGTACCTGAGTATCTCCCACTAACCAGGTCTGTATTTATTCGACTCTTATTCTAGCTAATCTACTCCTTTCCAGTCTGTCTTAAGACCTCCTACACCCACGCTCTGTGTCCACCTCCTTAAGCCTCCTCTCTCCCCCTCTCCTCCTGCGCCTCTCTTCTTCCATCTACTCCTTCCACTCTCCCTATTTATCTTCTCCCCTGTTCTTCAACTCTTCCACTTCTTTCTCTGTGTCCATTCTCTTTCCCATTCTCTATCTAAACTGATGTCCCAAAATATAGCAACAAATTACTGTTTCCCCGTCCTGTGTCTAATTCACGAAATAATCATACAAACTGTCAACGGAAGTCCGAGCGATTGTGTTTGCACGGAGGATGGTATTCTGCTCAACGAACGACAGCAACGATGACGGGCAGGGCACCCATCAGATGGGATAGTGTTAGCCGTATCGTCCCACATCCACAATCGCTGTGTACACAGTGACAGAGGGTGCCGTGTGGCACAGAGAAGACGCCTACCAGGCTATCTGCGGTGGAGAGCCGTGAGAAGTAGGCCAGTCGCAAAGTGACGTGGTCCGATGGCTCAATGTGAGTCGTTCAGTCGTTTTTCGGATGTGGCGACAGTTTATATAGCTGTATCCCGGAGGTCAGGGCGTGGCCGCACACGTTTAACATCAGAAAGAGTGGCCATTATTTGGCTGTAAGGGCACGGCGGTACCTTCTTAGTACTGCACAGTAACTGGCATCCATTGGACGTGTTGTATCGAGGCAAACTGTGTACAGAAGGCTTCGACGAAGGAGCCTTTATTGGCGGAAATCTGCTGTATGTGTGCCTCTGACGCGCCTTCACACAAGGGAACATCTAGAGTGGAGCCGCCAACATGCCACCTGGACGATGGAATCGTCGGACAATGCTCTTTTTACTGATGAGTTCCGTTTTCGTCTGGACAGTGATTCTCGGCGTGTTGGCCTCTGAATGGAACGTGAAACACGATTTTGGGACCCAAACGTTGTGGACAGAGACCATAATGGTATGGGCAGGGTTATACTGAACACTCGAACATCCCTTCATGAAATTGTACGTGTGAATTAGCAAACTTTGTCTGGTGTTAGGTACCTTGAGGAGATCTCGGGATCTCGTGTGCAGTTGTTGATATGTGCTCTGGGCCCAGACTTCGAATTGATCGACGTTAATTCTCGACCTCATAGATCAAGGATGGTTGATGCTTTTTGGAAACGGAAGACATTGCACGCATGGCGTGGCCAGCTTGCACTACTGATTTGAATCCCATGAAGCATGCCTCGGAAACACTAGGGAGACGGGTTGCAGCACGTCAGCATCCGCTACCTGTTCTTCAAGACTTGTGAGCAGCTTTTCAGGAAGTATTGGCGTTATGACATCAACATGGGATTGATGACATCATTCACAGCATGTCCCATCGTTGTCAGTCCTGTATTGCTGACAGAGATGGTCACATCTTATACTGTGCACATTAACCATTTGTCAGAATGTGTGCGCAAATCGGTTAAGTTGGATAAAGTGAAGAACATTTTTATTTACCGCTGTGCATGTTGTTGTTCATTATGATCTTAAATATTTACATTGTTTCTACTTAACTGTCACCTGTGTATACTGGTCCGTGGCAAAATAATCACAATCTTGCAATATTTCTGTTTGTTGCTTAAATTTAGCACACCAGTGTATCTCCTCCTCCTCCTCTCTGTCTGTCCATCTCCACTTCCTCCATCTCTCTTCCTGTCTCATCCTCTCTGTAAGTTTGTCCGTCTCCTCCACTTTCCTTTCCCTGTCCACCTACTCCTCTCCCCTGTCTCTGTCCATTTCCCCTTCTCCTGTTTCTGTCCATCTCATCCTTCTCCTGTCTCTGCCTGTTTCCTCCTTATTCTTCAATGTGTGTCCGTCTCCTTGTCCTCACTTCTCTCTTCTGTTTCCTCATTCACCCCAATTTTTGGCTGGTGGCTCTTACCCCTACAGTTATTTCTTCCAGATTATAATTAGTATGTGTACCAAATTTGACATAAATGGTGTCAGAAGTTTAGAATGAGTTTTCGCCAGTGGCTTCGTCAGCATATGCACACATTTAACATCTTCCACGCCCATTTGTACACCTTTATATCTAGAGAATTTCTCCCAGCAGTTCAATTTTCAGAACGCTCATAGTTTATGACGCTGTATTTACTGAACTGCGTCCTCTACAACAATGTAATTGTGCGGACACTCCGGCGGTGCGGTTCTTTCCGTCCCTTTACGACGGACCTTCACTTGCCTGTGAACATTGTCTCTGCAGATCATCAATAGGGAAGCCGAGTGAAACCTATTGTACTTCAACGTGAACCAGGCTGCAATTAAAGTCACTAATCTACGTTTCGGGAGAATGTTTTCACACAAATGAAATTTTGGAAATTTTGTCCTTATTAATATATTCTGAAACTTAGATGGATAAGTTTCACTGCCAACTCCGTGCTCGTCTTAACACAGTCACTCATAATCCCTTTCACTTACGTTACCAAGTTTATGGTGTCACATTTCCCGAAAACGTAATATCTACAAAAATACTGATTGTTTTTGATTGAGAACGTTCGCCAAATTTCTGTCAGTACCTAATGCAGTCACAGTTTTTAGCCATCGACCTGCTCACTATGCCACGCAGAATATATGTCTTTTTTTGTCACAAAATACACTTAAAATTTCCAAAATTGCTACACGCCGATCGGAATAAGTATGCCGTCACTTTACAACACTTTTGATGTATGAAACATTGCTAGATCCGACAACTTATCGTTTCCATCGGAACTACTACTACACACGTCCGAAATGTTTCATGGCTAGGCTCCCACTCTTCTCTAGAATACTCTAACTTTTCTCTACCAGCAGAGAAAGGCGCGCGAAGAATATTGCTTTACCATTGGTCAGTTTACTCAACAGCCAATAGCAAAACAACATTCTCCCGCGTCAATCATCGTTTTTCATCGATAACCAATCGCAAAATAGTAAACCTAACGACTGCACTTTTTACCGACGGAATTATCTAATATGCTGAAGTTTTGCTTATGCATAAAGTTATTTACTATTGTTATTTGTACCTGAATTAACTTTCCCTTTAGCATAAACTTACTTTACAAATCTGTTCTACAAAAATCCCCTTTGTCCGTATCCATACTTCTTCGAAATGTTCCCACACTAAATCCTACTACATAACTCGTTAAACAATTATCTTCATATTAACCTTAAACCACAGTCACGCATCATTCATACTGCTAAAACACATTTATAACATATTACATACACAAAAACACATAATAACACTTCATGAAAATACAAGAATAGTTTATGAAAAACATTCAATTACATTAGTGCACTCTAGTGGGCACAATCTAAACTAAAATCACAGTCCCCCTATCCAATATTGTCCTCTATCGGCTGATACTTAAACTACGTGCGCGTCTAGTCTCGCGTCACCATCTGTCACTATCCAGCTCTGAGACAAATGGCACTGAGCACTTTGCGACTTTACTTCTGAGGTCATCAGTTGCCTAGAACTTAGAACTAATTAAACCTAACTAACCTAAGGACATCTCACACATCCATTCCCGAGGCAGGATTCGAACCTCCGACCGTAGTGGTCGCTCGGTTCCAGACTGTAGCGCTTAGAACCGCACTGCCACTTCGGCCGGCAGCTCTGAGACACATCTCCCACTTAACCGCCTCCAAGGAAGGATCGGTATACGGCGCTACGCCACAACACGTTCAGTGGTGTATGCGCCTACTGTCTGAGAGCTGTGTTACGAATAAAGTTAGTAATAAAAGCGCAATAAATTAAAACGTCATTCATGGTGTGGCAGTTTCTCACAAATCTCAGTGTTCATGACATATCTCGTGAAATAACAGTCGTAATGTGATGTAATTTTTCTAGTACATCAGTGGTATATGTGAATGGTGTCTGAAAAAGTGTCAGGGCTCTAGTCAGTAGTGAAGAAGTAATAAATTAAAACGTCGTGCTCCATGTAATTTTACTGCATGAACAGCGAGAAGGGGTAAACGATAAACCTTTTTCGGTTTCTTCCCTGAGTGCAGATCCTCAACGAGTAAAAGTTTCATAAATATTTGAAACTATGTGTAATGTTTGTTGCAAGTCTGTAAGTGCCCTACTTTTCAAACACTGGATGACGAAAGTACGAGTACTCTCGAGTCGTGGGCTATACCGTTTTCTCACTCAAACCCCCATCCCTTCGATAGGTGGGTGGTTCTTACCCCCACAGTGATGATTTCTAGACAGTAAACAATATCCGTACCAAGACTGGATGAAAGCCATGCAGTGGTTTAGGAGGAGATGTGGAATACATACACATACTTTCATAATTTTTAATGATTCATTTTAAGTGGCGAGGACTGACCTGTATTGTGATTCCATCTTATGTGATAGTTGTCGTCCAAGATTTTCATATGATTCTGTGAATTGTTCAGCCAGGACCAAGAATTGTACCTATTATTCTGCTACCTTTTTTACTAGAGTTTGGAGAACTGTGGGTGTGTTGCATACAGCTATTTGCTATGTTTTGTACTAGCTGTGGTACACAGTTGATGCGCTGATCATTGTTTCTATTACGCCAGTTGTAGTGGCTGTCTGACAAGGAATACCTAGAGTGCGAGGCCGTAAGTTGAATCTGTAATAAGAATCATTTGAAGGTGTTGTTTTAGCCGTTACGACAGGAAAAATATCAGCTGCTAATGACTCATTATGTGCGTCAGGTGGGAAATAGTAATAAATAATACCAAGCATGAACTAATGCAGATAATACTGGCAGTGCTTACTGTGCTGCAGCTGCTGCTAGTAATAGTGATAATAGTTGTTGTTGTTGTCTTCAGTCCTGAGACAGGTCTGATGCAGCTATCCGTGCTACTCTATCCTGTGCAAGCTTCTTCATCTCCCAGTACCTACAGCAGCCCACTGCTGAATCTGCTTAGTGTATTCATCTCTTGGTATCCCTCTACGATTTTTACCCTCCTCGCTGCCATTCAATACTAAATTGGTGATTCCTTGATGCCTCAGAATATGCCCTACCAACCGACCCCTTCTTCTAGTCAAGTTATGCCATATATTTCTCTTCTCTCCAATTCTATGCAATACCTTCTCATTAGTTATATGATCTACCCATCTAATCTTCAGCGTTCCTCTGTAGCACCACATTTCGAAAGCTTCTATTCTCTTCTTGTCTAAGCTATTTATAGTCCATGTTTCACTTCCATACATGGCTACACTCCATACAAATACTTTCAGAAACGACTTCCTGACATTTAAATCTATACTCGATGTTAACAAATTTTTCTCCTTCAGAAACACTTTCCTTGCCATTACCAGTCTACATTTTATGTCTTCTCTACTTCGACCATCATCAGTTATTTTGCTCCCCAAATACCAAAACTCCTTTACTACTTTAAGTGTCTCATTTCTTAATCTAATTACCTCAGCGTCAGCCGACTTAATTCGACTACATTCCATTACCCTCGTTTTGCTTTTGTTGATGTTCATCTTATATCCTCCTTTCAAGACACTGTCCATTCCGTTCAACTGTTCTTCCATGACCTTTGCTGTCTCTTACATAATTACAATGTCATCGGTGAACCTCGAAGTTTTTATTTGTTCTCCATGGATTTTACTACCTACTCAAAAATTTTCTTTTGTTTCCTTTATTGTTTGCTCAATATACAGACTGAATAGCATCGAGGATAGGCTACACCCCGGTCTCACTCTGTTCCCAACCACTGCTTCCCTTTCATACCCCTCGACTCTTATGACTTCCATCTGCTTTCTGTACAAATTGTAAATAGCCTTTCACTCCCTGTATTTTACCCCTGCCACCTTCAGAATTTGAAAGAGAATATTCCAATCAACATTGTCAAAAGCTTTCTCCAAGTCTACAAACGTTAGAAACGTAGGTTTGCCTTTCCTTAATATTTCTTCTAAGATAAGTCGTAGGGTCAGTATTGCCTCACATGTTCCAACATTCCTACGGAATCGAAACTGACCTTCCCCGAGGTCGGCTTCTATCAGTTTTTACACTCGTCTGTAAAAAATTCGCGTTAGTATTTTGCAGCTGTGACTTATTAAACTGATAGTTCGATAATTTAGACATCTGTCAACACCTGATTTCTTTGGTATTGGAACTATTATATCCTTCTTGAAGTCTGATGGTGGAGTTTTGACTGACTCTCCCTAGACTCCCAGTAGTTCTAATGGAATGTTGTCTCCTCTGGGGGCCTTCTTTCGACTCCGGTCTTTCAGTGCTCTGTCAAACTCTTCACGCCGTATCGGATCTCCCATTTCATCTTCATCTACATTCTCTTCCATTTGCATAATATTGTCCTCAAGTACATCGCCCTTGTATAGACCCTCTATATACTCCTTCCACCTTTCTGCTTTCCCTTCTTTCCATCAAGGTTTTGATATGCATGTAAGCGGTTCTCCCTTCTTCACTGGTCTCTTTAATGTTCCTCTAGGCAGTATCTATCTTGCCCCGAGAGAGATAAGCCTCTACATCCTTACATTTGTCCTCCAGCCATCCTTGCTTAGCCATTTTGCACTTCCTGTCGATTTCATTTGTGAGACGTTTGTATTCCTTTTTGCCTGCTTCATTTACTGCATTTTTATATTTTCTCCTTTCATCATTAAATTCAATATTTCTTCTGTTACACAAGGGTTTCTACTAGCCCTCGACTTTTTACCTACACTTCTGGAAATGGAAAAAAGAACACTTGACACCGGTGTGTCAGACCCACCATACTTGCTCCGGACACTGCGAGATCACACGCACGGCACAGCGGACACACCAGGAACCGCGGTGTTGGCCGTCGAATGGCTCTAGCTGCGCAGCATTTGTGCACCGCCGCCGTCAGTGTCAGCCAGTTTGCCGTGGCATACGGAGCTCCATCGCAGTCTTTAACATTGGCAGCATGCCGCGACAGCGTGGACGTGAACCGTATGTGCAGTTGACGGACTTTGAGCGAGGGCGTATAGTGGGCATGGGGGAGGCCAGGTGGACGTACCGCCGAATTTCTCAACACGTGGGGCGTGAGGTCTCCACAGTTCATCGATGTTGCGGCAGCGACGCACGAATGCACGCCAAGAACGTAGGATCCTACGGAGTGCCGTAGGGGACCGCACCACCACTTCCCAGCAAATTAGGGACACTGTTGCTCCTGGGGTATCGGCGAGGACCATTCGCAACCGTCTCCATGAAGCTGGGCTACGGTCCCGCACACCGTTAGGCCGTCTTCCACTCACGCCCCAACATCGTGCAGCCCGTCTCTAGTGGTGTCGCGACAGGCGTGAATGGAGGGACGAATGGAGACGTGTCGTCTTCAGCGATGAGAGTCGCTTCTGCCTTGGTGCCAATGATGGTCGTATGCGTGTTTGGCGCCGTGCAGGTGAGCGCCACAATCAGGACTGCATACGACCGAGGCACACAGGGCCAACACCCGGCATCATGGTGTGGGGAGCGATCTCCTACACTGGCCGTACACCTCTGGTGATCGTCGAGGGGTCACTGAATAGTGCACGGTACATCCAAACCGTCATCGAACCCGTCGTTCTACCATTCCTAGACCGGCAAGGGAACTTGCTGTTCCAACAGGACAATGCACGTCCGCATGTATCCCGTGCCACCCAACGTGCTCTAGATGGTGTAAGTCAACTACCCTGGCCAGCAAGATCTCTGGATCTGTCCCCCATTGAGCATGTTTGGGACTGGATGAAGCGTCGTCTCACGCGGTCTGCACGTCCAGCACGAACGCTGGTCCAACTGAGGCGCCAGGTGGAAATGGCATGGCAAGCCGTTCCACAGGGCTACATCCAGCATCTCTACGATCGTTTCCATGGGAGAATAGCAGCCTGCATTGCTGCGAAAGGTGGATATACACTGTACTAGTGCCGACATTGTGCATGCTCTGTTTCCTGTGTCTATGTGCCTGTGGTTCTGTCAGTGTGATCATGTGATGTATCTGACCCCAGGAATGTGTCAATAAAGTTTCCCCTTCCTGTGACAATGAATTCACGGTGTTCTTATTTCAATTTCCAGGAGTGTATTTGATCCTCTGCTGCCTTCACTATTACATCCCTCAAAGCTACCCATTTTTCTTCTACTGTATTTCTTTCCCTCATTTCTGTCAATTGATACCTTATGATCTCCCTGAAACTCTGTACAGCCTCTGGTTCTTTCAGTTTATCCAGGTCCCGTCTTAAAGTCCCACCTTTTTGCAGTTTCTTCAGTTTTGATCTACAGGATTGTGGTCCGAGTCCACATCTGCCCCTGGAAATGTCTTACAATTTAAAACCTGGTTCCTAAATCTCTGTCTTACCATTATGTAATCTTTCTGATACGTTTAGTGGTAATAGTAACATCAATAAAAATAATGACACTAATAATTACGATAATAACAATAATGATAGTGGCAGATATTAAAACAGTTTATAGATGTAAAAAATAAATATTTTATGATATAGCGTGTTCTGAGGAAGGGAAATTCAAGTTGATTCCTGGGAATCGTTTGAAATCTAGTTTGATAGAAGGCTGTACAAGGATAACGAGCACGTAGGGGGCAATGCTAATTCTTACAGTTGGTTTGGTTGCTGTGTCATTAACTGTCTTCTGAAGCTGGAGATATTATTCAGTTCTCTAAAATAATGCGGGAGGTTACGCCGGAGTTGTGCTTCTGCTACTGAGAAGGACTTCGAGAAAGTGACTGAAAGACAGAATGGGAAAGAGAGAATTTTTGTCTGATGGAAGCGAATGTTTCTGCCAAGTTGTTCAGACAAGAATTTTAAAGTCGAGGAGACATATGAGGGGCAATGATCTTTGATAAGAAAGTGGAGAAGACAGAGGGAACGGAAATCTCTGGGCTTGTCTGCACACAGTCAGGAAAGCTGTTCATGTGATGGTGAAATGAGATGAAAGATTCGAAAATTACAGATGTTACGAATACATGGATTCATTACTAGTTCGAGGCACTGTGAGCTTTCCTGATAAAGGCCTCTCAGGATAGCATCACTGTAATCATTAACTGAATGGATGTGTGCGTACACGCCAGCCTGAGTAGCCGAGCGGTTCTAGGCACTACAGTCTGGAACCGCACGACCGCGATTGTCGCAGGTTCGTATCCTCTCTCGGGCATTTCACCGCCATCCAATCACATTAGGAAGCTCCTCGTGTACTACAGTTATTTTCTGAATGATCTGCGTTCTATACTCTCGCCCACGACGAAGCACTGTTACCACCGATTACAAAGACACCAACATTTGAACATAGTTGAACGACGCTGCCCCGTCGTACGACCGAAGTGAAAATGGGGCGCGATCAATTTATCCTTTCTTCCCACGGAAGTGCCCCGGACTGAGTGGCCGAGCGGTTCTAGGCGCTACAGTCTGGAACCGTGCGACTGCTACGGTCGCAGGTTCGAATCCTGCCTCGGGCATGGATGTGTCTGATGTCCTTAGGTTGGTTAGGTTTAAGTAGTTCTAAGTTCTAGGGGACTGATGACCTCAGAAGTTAAGTCCCATAGTGCTCAGAGCCATTTGAACCATTTTTTGTGTGCGTACAATTTTCTTTTTCATATCAAAAGAGGAGAAATTCTTACATTTTTGTAGGGACAGGGATATGCTGATGCCCGGACCTAGGACCTTTGCGGAAGGAGAGACGTTGATGATCGTCTCATTTCGGGCTAATGATCCTAGCATGACCAACCAGTACCGCATGGGTTTTGGATGGGTTGAACTTTAACAATATACCCTCCGCCCATTTTGGTAGTGCACACACTTCGATACTGAGATTCTTGATAGTTGAATTGATTTTTGTTGCTTTTACACAGTTGGAGGTCATCAGCGTACGTGTGGTATTTGCAGTAGGACAAAACTGATGGCATAGCATTTACGTACAATGAAAACTGTATAGGATCTAATACCAAAGCCTGGGTGACGACTGATACTGATGACTTAATGGCATGACGTGTTACTGGTGAGACATCAGGTATGAGCGTAACAATTGCACTGCACTTAGGCTACTACTTTTAGCAAGTAAATGTCAGAGTCGACTGTGTTACTGGCTTTGTTGAAGTCTAAGAAGCTCGCGATAGTTGCCTCTTGTGCATATTTGGCAGCCTTCAGGTCATCTGTTACTTTTCTTAAGTCAGAAGAAATGCTACAATGTTTACGGAAACCTAATTAATATTCATCTAGTAAGTTGTTCGTCAGCTTGTCGTGGACTATACATTCTAAGATCTTGGAAGTGCAGGTAGAATGCGAATAGGTCGGTAATCGGAGGGTGCAGTGTCAACGTCCATTTTAAGTAGTGGTTCAGGAAGTCCACGTTTTTATGCCTCAGGGTAGATACTTGTGTTCACAGAGTAGCTGGAGATATCTGAAATGGTGGAAAGCAGTGGATTAATAATAAGATTCTTTGTTTGGACTGTAGTGCCGTCTTGGCCAGTAATACTGGTCTGATGTGAATCATGGCACTTTTCACCCTACTGCTGGTAACATGAATTACATTGAGTTTTTCGTGGCGACAGTCGTTTACCCCCATGAAGTAATCAATGAGTCTTAGTTTCGTTTGTGGTTATAGGTAATGTGAAGTGCGTTTTTCTATAGGATAGCTTGTCTGCTTTTGTCGTCTTTTGATGTATGGCATTGCCTGAGTTTTGCATTTCTCACTATTTGTTGGCTCTGTTGCAGTTCTGCTTGTAAGGAATATATTTTTCAGGTATGGTGCGTAGTTTTTGAGTACATGTACAGCGTCTCTGAGATTTACGAACAACTGTAGTTCTTGAGCTCGCAACTTTTAAATTACTTTACGTAGACTACAGGGTGTGTCGACATTTTATCTAGCAAAAAAAAAACTGAAACTGTCTGTGTTTGAGCAAACTTTCATTTAATAAGATTGACGATAAGGTCGGAGCGGTTGCTGTCCACTATGCTACACGATTAAATGACCAGATGCTGCGAAACATCTCGTTTATTTTTCTTTCATTCAAATTGATTATGAACATTGTTTCACCTACCGTAGAAATAACGGGTGGTGTTTCACAAGCTATCTTTTTCAAGCTGATAATTATATGGTCTTTATTAGTCTGTGTAGTTGCTTCGTTGCGTCGTAATTTGGGATATCCTTGATAACTGTCTTTAATCTGATTTAATTACTTTACAATAACTAGCTCTTAAGCTCCTCCCTCCGATAAAATTTCAGCATCAGTTTGTTGCGCCACATTCTTCAATCCAGAGTCACGCTTTCGTTCATTTGCTTATCTTTGTGATCAGTCCACTTCGAAAAATCATCTAAATATTGCCTACGCTGTATTTTGGAATGCTGTTTTAGTTTTTCTTCCTGTTCACCAGATAAGTGGTTAACCCGTTCTGACAGATGCTGTAAACTAGGCTGCTCTAATCGCATCGGATCCATATGCTCGTTTAACTATTTAATTACAATCGAAATGACATTCAACTAGGATTCTGATGCATCCTGCTTCAACTGAACATCGTGCAGCTTCGATTGTTGGATATAAATGAATCGAAGACAGGCTTCAGTTCCTCTTGGTTTGATTTAAACTAATCCAGAGCAGACTTAATCACGTCTTGGTTTTCCGGCTAAATTCGTCTTCTTTTAACTTTAATTCGTCTTGTTTTGCAGATGAAAGATAGACTTTATTATTATTATTATTATTATTATTTTCGATTATTCCCATTTAAGAGAGCGTTTTAACTTGAATTCCTATATGATGATTATGTTTTTTCTGAGCCCAAATTTTCATCATATGTTCACTGTGTTGTTTCTTTCGCTCCACTGTCCATTTGCATCCTGGTCTCTTCTGTGTTGTGGTGTCAAATTTATGTTTTTTGATGATGTTCTTGAATTCAGTTGTATTTTCTGCATCGTTTACTGTTATGTGTTCTTGTCTGAGATCCTCTTAAACTTCTTTTATTCATTTTGTTTTTCCCTTACCTGAGTTGATGACTTTAAGAATTCGCTTTGAAATTCTGCTTTCATTCATCCTGTGGATATGTCCGTAGAACTGCGTTCTTCTTTTCCTTATTGTATCTGTAATCTTGTCTGTGTATTTATATAATTCTGATGTTGGTCTCTTCTTCCATATTCCTTGCTCTTGTATCGGGCCAAAAACTTTCCTGGGGATTTTCTTATTTCTCTATTTCTTTGATTTTAGTTTGCCCACCTTTTTGTGTTGTTTCAGATGCATGCAGTGCCTCCGGAAGTACGACAGTGTTGTAGTGCCAAAATTTTGCGTTAATGGATATGGACTTTTTGTTATAATAGTTCCACGTGAGTTTATATGCTTTCTGTAGTTTTTTTATTCTTTCCTCATTGGCCTTTAGGTTGATCCCTGATGGATGGATGATTTCTCCCAGGTATTTAAAATGTCGTACTTGTACGATTTTCCCATGGGTTGTCGCAATAGGCAATTTGTCTTGTGGCACTCTTTCTATGTACTGGGTTTTTTCGTATGAGATTTGCAGGCCAGTTCTTTGTGCAATTTCATGTAACTTCTCTATGGCGTTAGTGGCTTCTTTTCTATTATTTGTGAGGGTTGCAAGGTCATCCGCAAAAGCTAACCACTTCACATTGAATCTATTATCTGTTCTAATGCCAATTTGGATTCCTTTGACTTCTTTTTCCCATGGCCTGATAATTTTTCAAGAATGATATTAAAGAGTAATGGTGAAAGTCCGTCACCTTGTTGCACTCCAGTCTGGATTTCAAATGGTTCAGAGATATCCCCCATAAATTTAACCTGGGAGATTGTTAATGTTTGCCGAATGAATGCTCTTTTCTTTCTATCAATGCTGAATTCTTCCACCATCTTGAAGAGCGCTACTCTGTCTATTGAGTCGTAGGCCTTTTTAAAATCTACAAAAGTGACCACTGTGTTTCATGTGTTTCTCATCTGGAGAACCATTTTCAGATTCCAGATCTGCTCTATGCATGATCGTCCCATGCGAAAACAAGCCTGGTATTCTCCTATTTGTGGGTCAGCTTGTTCTTCTAATTTATTCTTTATTATTATTATTATTATTTTATGGTAAACTATTGTAATTAGCTTACAACATAGCATCTAGACGCTGATATAATTCCGCAAAGAGATTCACATTACGGCTTTTTCTCGGAATTATTCTGCCACCTTTTGCTTCTGGTTCCATTTCACCCGGACTCCATGTTATTATCGCTGGAATAGCGGATTCGCTGCTACGGATTGTGAATCGTTGTCACTACGTTCGATAGACTCTATGGTGGAAATCTTGTCGATGCCGTAGTTGGTGGATGCTGACTTATTACTTTCTACTAACAATGCGGCCCCGTGCTGCTCATGCAGCACACAAAGTCAGCGATCTTCTGGACAGGAAATTTGCAATTTAACATAATTACTGATCACTATTTCCGAGTAAATTTTTTAGAAAATTACCACGGTGCATTAATTTCCTTCCACACTGACATGAAATAACAACCCGCGAAGGTAAGCACACAATAATAATTTTGCTTAACTTCGGTATTCTAAAGTTTCCCTTACACAATCCTTCAAAAATTGATTGTATTATGTTTTTCAGATTTAATTCCTCCCTTGGTGTCCCATTATTACATTTTTCTTTATTTCCGTTTTACCGTTACCACATAGTTCGTTTCAGTATATGGTGGTCAAACTTTAAGAAGAAAGCACAATTCATTTTCACGCAATACAAAAATTCTTTTACATACATATGATTCAATAGTTGTCCTAAACCGAGCCCTGGACCCTTGCTCGACAGTTGAAGTGTTCCTTTCGTCCTTTAATTAGCATTTAATACCGTTTCGAAACTTAAAATAAATATCGAAAGGAAACACTTCAAGATTTATGTGGCACTGACGTCCTTTACTCAAGAGAGCTTAGTAATTCAGGTCCAATTTAAACAATAGAATGTTTAACGATAAAGCGGTGATGGCGACTGATAGTTGATTCATCAAACGTGCCATCTCCAACTTAGTTTGAACGCCAAATATTGTATCTTCGTATTCTCTTTATCACGAAGGGGATGTTGGTATAATCAGTACTGAAGTAAAATCAGTTTTAGCTAACACAATTATTATTATTTCCAAGAGAACAGCTGCATACCATCTACTCTATTCGGCATACAGAACGAGGAGAACGACAATTTCAAAACACTCTTGGAGCGTCATTATTGTGACACAGACAGTTTCTTACATGTGTCATTTTTCTGGCACGATACTAAGACATTAAAACAAGTATATATTATTTTTTAATGAATACAGAGCGGTTCAGAATTTGTATGTTATTAATTTATGTTCATTTCAAGCGTTAGGGGATCTACACATAAAATAACGTTGTAATCACCTAAACCAGAAACATGTCGAGTCCGGACGAATGTGAAGATCGCTCGATTTCAGTGGCATAATGCTCCTTGAGTTCATAACACGGGTTGCACTGTCTGTAAGGATCAATAATTGCCAGTTCAGCGCGTTTGCCTGAAGCAACCCCACTGAAAATTCCGAAATTTGAGTTTTGGCCGACAACAAAAGCATCTGCTCAGACTTCGTAGCTCGTTTGTGAATTTTTAGGCAAATACAGCATACTGATGCCCGGACAACATGTTCGGTAGTTATGACAGCTAGCACAATGGGAACTACACTCCTGGAAATTGAAATAAGAACACCGTGAATTCATTGTCACAGGAAGGGGAAACTTTATTGACACATTCCTGGGGTCAGATACATCACATGATCACACTGACAAAACCACAGGCACATAGACACAGGCAACAGAGCATGCACAATGTAGGCATTAGTACAGTGTATATCCACTTTTCGCAGCAATGCAGGCTGCTATTCTCCCATGGAGACGATCGTAGAGATGCTGGATGTAGTCCTGTGGAACGGCTTGCCATGCCATTTCCACCTGGCGTCTCAGTTGGACCAGCGTTCGTGCTGGACGTGCAGACCGCGTGAGACGACGCTTCATCCAGTCCCAAACATGCTCAATGGGGGACAGATCCGGAGATCTTGCTGGCCAGGGTAGTTGACTTACACCTTCTAGAGCACGTTGGGTGGCACGGGATACATGCGGACGTGCATTGTCCTGTTGGAACAGCAAGTTCCCTTGCCGGTCTAGGAATGGTAGAACGATGGGTTCGATGACGGTTTGGATGTACCGTGCACTATTCAGTGTCCCCTCGACGATCACCATAGGTGTACGGCCAGTGTAGGAGAACGCTTCCCACACCATGATGCCGGGTGTTGGCCCTGTGTGCCTCGGTCGTATGCAGTCCTGATTGTGGCGCTCACCTGCAAGGCGCCAAACACGCATACGACCATCATTGGCACCAAGGCAGAAGCGACTCTCATCGCTGAAGACGACACGTCTCCATTCGTCCCTGCATTCACGCCTGTTGCGACACCACTGGAGACGGGCTGCACGATGTTGGGGCGTGAGCGGAAGACGGCCTAACGGTGTGCGGGACCGTAGCCCAGCTTCATGGAGACGGTTGCGAATGCTCCTCGCCGATACCCCAGGAGCAACAGTGTCCCTAATTTGCTGGGAAGTGGCGGTGCAGTCCCCTACGGCACTGCGCAGGATCCTACGGTCTTGGCGTGCAACCGTGCGTCGCTGCGGTCCGGTCCCAGGTCGACGGACACGTGCACCTTCCGCCGACCACTGGCGACAACATCGATGTACTGTGGAGACCTCACGCCCCACGTGTTGAGCAATTCGGCGGTACGTCCACCCGGCCTCCCGCATGCCCACTATACGCCCTCGCTCAAAGTCCGTCAACTGCACATACGGTTCACGTTCACGCTGCCGCGGCACGCTACCAGTGTTAAAGACTGCGATGGACCTCCGTATGCCACGGCAAACTGGCTGACACTGACGGCGGCGGTGCACAAATGCTGCGCAGCTAACGCCATTCGACGGCCAACACTGCGGTTCCTGGTGTGTCCGCTGTGCCGTGCTTGTGATCATTGCTTGTACAGCCCTCTCGCAGTGTCTGGAGCAAGTATGGTGGGTCTGACACACCGGTGTCAATGTGTTCTTTTTTCCATTTCCAGGAGTGTATTTAGAATGAGGTAACTTTATTGTCGAGGAATAATCAATATTCCATCCAAAATAAAAATACGTCCTTAGTTTTTTCATCGTGCCCCAAACTGAGTCACACGTAAAAGCAAGGATGAAGGCTACCACTATGTAAATTAACTAACTTCAGGTCAAGCACTAATTTCAGACCATCCCAAGCCTTATAGTAATGATAAAAGAAAGTATCCTAATGAAAGTCACTAACATGAACAGCAGGAAGTATTTGTAACACACAAAAAGTTTTTATTGGGGGCTTTACACATTTAACTGTACGCAGCAGCGAATTTCACATGACATGCGTGAATGAGGGTTTCAGTTTCCCCTGTTGCTTCATTGCACCACGTATTCCATGTGCCACGTTTAAGGTCGTAGCAGATGCTCGAAGTCCCGGTAATATATTACGCCTGTCATAGGAATGGCTAACGTAAAGGTATGCGTCGGTAACCACATTATTTGGCGACCCACTTCAGGAAAATTTTCAATGAATATCTTCTTAAACCTACTACGGTGTTTATTTTGCACATACACTTAAGATATTCGGTTCAAAAAAGTCCCGGTTTCTCTGTCTCCTGTCCTTAGGTTAGTTAGGTTTAAGTAGGTCTAAGTTCTAGGGGACTGATGACCAAAGATGTTACGTCCCATAGTGCTCAGAGCCTTTCTCTGTTTCCTGTATGTATACTTTTACACATTTCTGAATGAAATCATAGATACACTATGTGATCAAAAGTCTTCGGGCACCTGGCTGAAAATGACTAACAAGTTCGTGGCACCCTCCATAGGTAATTCTGGAATTCACTATGGTATTGGCTCACCCTTGGCTTTGATGACAGCTTCCACTCTCGCAGGTATAGTTTTAATCAGGTGCTGGAAGGTTTATTGGAGAATGGCAATCAATTCTTCATCGAGTGCTGCACTGCGGAGAGGTATCGTTGTAGGTTGGTGAGGCCTCCCACGAAGCTGGCGTTCCAAAACATCCCAAAGGTGTTCTATAGGATTCAGGTCAGGACTCTGTGCAGGCCAGTCCATTACAGGGATGTTATTGTCGGGTAACCACTCCGTGTAACCACTCCACCACAATCCGTGCATTATAAACAGGTGCTCGATCGTGTTGAAAGATGCAACCGCCATCCCTGAATTGCTCTTCAACAGTGGGAAGCAAGAACGTGCTTTAAACATCAATGTAGGCCTGTGCTGTGATAGTGCCATGCAAAATAACAAGGGGTGCAAGTCCCCTTCATGAAAAAAGAAACTACACCACCATAACACTACCCCTTCAATTTTGCTGTTGGCACCACATTCGCCATACCCGCATCCTGCCATCGGATCGCCACATTGTGTACCGTGATTCGTCACTCCACACAACGTTTTTCCACTGTTCAATCGCCCAGTGTTTACGCTCCTTACACCAAGTGAGGCGCCGTTTGGCATTTATCGGCGCGATGTGTGGCTTATGATCAGCCCATCTCACCTCTCGCCTAACTGTCATAGTACTTGCAGTGGATCCTGATGCAGTTTGAAATTCCTGTGTGATGGTCTGGATACATGTCTGCCTATTACACATTACGACCCTCTTCAACTATCGGCGGTCTCTGTCAGCCAACAAACGAAGTCGGCCTGTACGCTTTTGTGCAGTATGCACCCTTTCACGTTTCCATTTCACTATCGCTTCTGAAACAAAGGACCTAGGGATGTTTAGGAGTGTGGAATGTCTCGTACAGAGGTATAGGACACAAGTGACACTAAATCATGTGACCACGTTCGAAGTCTGTGAGTTCCGCGTAGCGCCCTTTCTGCTCCCTCACGATGTCTAATGATTACTGAGGTCGCTGATATGGAGTACCTGACAGTAGGTGGCAGCACAACGCACCTAATACGAAAAAGTATGATTTTTGGGGTGCCCGGATACTTTTGATCACGTAGCGCTCAATATATTAATCACTCGAATTGCGTGAATGAATAATACAACAATACAAAAGTAGTATATTATAATTATGTGTGTGTTGATTTTACTATACTACGCCTACCTTTTACTGGTAGTTTTTACATTTGTGCGAAAGTTGGGTTCTTGCAGTGAATTTCTTATACTTAACACATTTCACAGAACTTTCCACGTACATGACGTCTGCCTCTCGTCTTACCGCTGGCACCGTTTTCTTCCGATGTGGAGCGTGCCGACCCAAACGATGTTTCCTCTCTATAGCTTCTTTTGTAACATTTCGTGTTGGAAGATGTCGTCGTCTCTTCATATCCCCATCAATTAGCTGCTCATCAAGAGTCCTAGGAACAGTTTTCTTCGATGTTTACTTTCCGTTGGAGGTAACTGGCCTTATATACCACGTAAGAGAGACGTGCAGATATGCCGATGATATTTGAGACCAACTGTTTGTCTTCCTCTTTACTGTATAATGCACAACCATCTTGTCTGGTGTTTACACAGGTTCTTTCGTAGCACTGTAGTCTATAATTATTTAAGATTTTCTCTTGCTGACATCACTGACTTTCGCATCGTGGTGCAGAGTGCTTTCTACACTAACATATTTGTTTTTATTTGGGATGTATCACTGTGATATTTGTCTTCACCAACATTTGTCCTAGCTCGTAGGAGATGAAAAAGTTGTCTGTGGTTAAGCTATGTCCTTTCAAGCTATAAGACATGTCAGTCAGAACTCTTAGACCTGGTTCGTTTGTGGGGAATGACATGGTCGTTTTTCAGTATGCATTCAAAACTTATTCCATTGTCACGAAGTACCCAAAACTTGATGCCATACTTTTACGGTTTACTAGGTATTTCTCTTGAATGCAACAAGTTGTACCTGTACTTTACCAGACATATTAGGATTGCATAATTCAGGTAATATCTCTATCCGTTTCTCGCACAAATGACTTATAAGCGCAAATGTAACTTCTTGAGGTTTTTTTAGTCTCATCAAAGCGAATCACTCTTGATATCTTTTCAACGTTTCTAGTGATATTGTAGCTCTGAATCCTGGGCGATCTGTGTACTTATCCCATATACTTTCAGTAGACTCATTATATGACATATGAAATCCTGCTAATAACAGACCTATGTAAGTATTTAGCATTCAGCCAACAGCCTTGCCGAAGTGGTAACACCGGTTCCCGTCAGATCACCAAAGTTAAGCGCTGTCGGGCTGGGCTAGCACTTGATGGGTGACGATCTGGTCTGCCTAGCGCTGTTGGCAAACGAGGTGCACTCAGACCAAGTGAGGCAAACTGAGGAGATACTTGATTGAGAAGCAGGGGCTCCGGTCTCGGAAACTGACATACGGCCGGGAAAGCGGTATGATGCCCACATGCCCCTTCATATCCGCATCCAGTGACGCCTGTGGGCTGAAGATGACACGGCGGCCGGTCGCTACCGTTGGGCGAATCGCTTGTTAGGGAAGAGTTATGTAAGCATCTAGGTCAAGGCCACCTAATTTTATCCAGTTGTTTCCATATAAACGTATTCATTCAGCATTAGAATGAGTGAGTATAATGTTTCCAGCTGATTGAGGAAGAAATAATTTGTAAGCTGAGTATCATTCATAATGCGAGAAGTGGCACACGTAGTAGGTCCTGGTGTCATGTGAACTATGTTACATGCATCATGCCGTCCAGTTGGAGTAGAGATTCTGTCTTCCATTCAACTGATTTATGCTTTGACAACATAACTTCGCTGCTTAACATTGCTATTCCGGTCTGTCATCTGCGCCTTCTAGTGAAGATGGACTGCATTTCGAAACATTCTACGAAACTACTTTACCATTATCAGATATGATATCGCTATGCCTGGTGTTTCATCATCTTCCAAAGAGGCCGTTATCTTGAGAAAATCTTATAAAGTAAATGAATTGTAAACGTAGAAACCTAGTGATCTGACTAAAAGTGAATTACTTTACAAACTGGTTTGGTTACAGGAACAAACAATGGCTTCACGGCTACTTCCTTCCTTTCCACAGAAATATACGCTGCATTGTTCAAAACAACAATGGCTTCACTTCTTTGGAAGGCGGTGGCCTGGTCTGTGTAGTACTATCGGCCCCAACATGCCAGTTGGGATTTGAAGTATCAGCTACTCGACCGTTGGTGAAAGTGAGTGTGCTTGGGGAACTGTTGCTTGCCAAAGGGATCTTTTGGCAACAGATATTAATTTTGAGCTCAAAAACTACATCCGTGTTGCTTTGGCAACGACTTCATATTTGTGTCGCTAGCCCAGTCTGGTGTAGTGAGATAAGGGCACTCGTTTGCAATTTGATGCTACGCACGTTTTTGCAAATTGTGGCGAATATCCACAAAATACACATTTATATGACCTTAAACCGATTTATTCAGTTTCTAATCATATTTAATTGATTTTCGTACGTTTTCTGTGAGTGAGCAACGCTACAGGGGCGTTAACATTTGGTAGAAACCTTTGAGTATTTGAATTACTTGATAGCTTCATTTGGGCTTTCCTATGTAGAGTGACATGTTGTTTTTTCGTTATTACTTTATTTCCAGGTCTTGCCTCAGTAGTACCCGTCGACCACCGAAGTTAAGAGCTGTCGGGCATGCCTAGCACTTGGATGGGTGACCACCCGGTCTGCTGGGCGCTGTTGGCAAGCGGGATGCACTCAGCCCTTGTGAGGCAAACTAAGGAGGTGATTCTCTGAGAGGTAGCCGCTCCAGTTTCGGAAACTGACATACGGCTGGGAGAGCGGTGTGCTGACCACATGCCTTTCCACATCCGCATCCAGTGATGCGTATGGGCTAAGGATGACATGGCGGACGGTCGGTACCGTTGGACCTCCATGGCCTGTTCGGGAGGACAGTTAACCTATCAGTGTTTATTTTCTCACTGTAAAGAATTTAGCTGCTTTTAACAATAAATTGTTGTTAAAATATGCCTTACTTTGTGGTCATAATAACTGTTCACTCCCCATCCATTTCCCTACCATCTGAATGGTAGCAGAGTGTGCTTATACTTCAGTGGCAAGGTTCTGAACCTTCGTTGTGGTACCGCAGGATGATTTTGCAGTGTACTGCTTGTTTTAATTTTGGTATTTCAGAATACAATCAAGAGGTGAATCGTCATGGGACAGAGAAGGATCTTAGGTATACCCTACATTATGAAAGCCTATCTGCAGTACATGTTGGCGATATGGGGCAAGGAACAAGAGCCGCTGTTGTGGAGTTCGTACTACACTTGCAGTGTGCACTGAGTCACAGTCTTATCATTAAACCTAACATTTTGGACGAGATAAGAGACGTCTGTTCACGTTGTTGAGAGCTCCTTGATGGTTTTTGGAGGGGATTAATCCCACCTGCGCTCAGGTGTTCAGAATCCATTTTCAACTCAGCCATCTAACCAACTGGGTGTGAGATCTCGCTTTAGTTGATGCTGATCTTAAGCAGAATTCGACAGTCAAAGTATTAAAAAAAGGTTACCCATTTCGAACTTCAGAATGGCTTGCTAAATTGACAGTACAGCATGGATCGGGAAGTAGGTTCTGTTCCTGGGCAGGCTGATCAGCGACATATGCCATGGGACCAGGCAGAAGGGTGGAAATATTTAAAATATTTCGTATCTCACTCTGCTCTGTGATGCAGGGGATTTCCAGTTTATCTATTGACACTAATGAACAAGTGGTAGACTATTATGATTAACTGTGCAGTTGCAAGACCAAGTGGGCACCTTCTGCATTGTCGGTTAAATAGTTTTTCAGTTTATCTACCCCCCCCCCTCCCCCGAGTCACGAGAAGCTGAACAGAACTGTTTCATAAGCCTTTGGTGAGGGCGAAAGACCGAGTGCTTTCTGACAGAGGTTGTTAGAGAAAAAAATGTCTAGTAGGTGTCACAATGACCTATCAAGTCGATATTTCAGCTGGTCGAAACGACATGATGAAATTTTAGTGCCTTAGATGGAAGATCTTTGCATGACTATGAGAGATATGTATCTTGATATTTCTGGATCAGTAGCTGATTATAACATTTTGGAAGGGGTACATATAGAGGATAGATCAGAGAATTTATTTTCTAGTAAGGTCCAAAAACGTTTTGCACTGGATCGGTTGGTGTCCAGCATCGAACGTGTCTGCTATAGTGATAACAAGCATTGTCTGGCACGATCTATTTCTATAATGCAAGGAACGATAAACCCAACGTCAGATCTAATATGGGGGGGGGGGTGTATTTTTGGTGCGACCAAACATCCAAATCCGACACTTGGCGCAGGACTGCCCAGTGTGAGAAAGGGATTGACAAGGTTGGCATGATTTGGCCACAGGTCGTTATATGAGTGTGTGAAGATTAAGAAAACGTTGCAAGGAGTTCAGCTCTACTCCTGCTATCTACCCACAAGTCATAGATTCCCCCACAGCATACCCAACAGTGCAACAGTCATTCTTATTCCCACAGCCTGGCCGCCAGTCATAATTACTCCTGCCGCCTACCTGGCAGCCATAGTTCAGCCCACATCTACTAACCAGTCGTAGTTACTCAAGTGCCCTACCCAACTGTCACAGCCACTCAAGTGGTGTACCCACCAGTCATAGTTACTACTGCTGCCTACTCGCCAGTTGTAATTACTCTTGCAGCCTACCCTCCAGTCAGAGTTAGCACACAGCAAACCTGCCAGTCACAGTGACTCCTGTGGGCTACCCACCAGTCACAGATAATAGGATAGTCCATCCATCAGAAATAGTTGCTGTAACATACTTTTGATTCACCTCACAGAAGAAGACTTTCCTCGTCGCTGCCCACAACTGTTGACAGTACACTGAGGGAAACACTATGAGAGGAGAACGAGGAGAACATTGAAATATTGATAGTGATTAGTGGCAAGAACCCATAAATTTTGGGACGAAAAATCAACTTCTTACAAATAGGCTCAGTCACTAAATCCTGGTTTAACTAGTATTCCAGAACCTAAGGCTGTATAGTAAACAGTTCTTGTCCCTCTAGAACGTTCACTGAAGACGAGCTTGTGTGGACTTTCCGAAACAAGACGGCGCTGTGTGAAGTACACAAGTAGAAGGTAGTCTTCTGGGTAGTCGAGCTGACTTGAAAATGCCTGCTCTGTCGTGGCGCCGGCACATATCACTTCTCTGGTGGCACCACCACTGCTACTTCTTGGTCCGACAGTTACTGGGCTACACTCTGGAGGGGGTTGCCAGCATATCGACGCCAACGTTGCTGTCTGGTTGCTGCCTGGTGGTGACGCCTGTAGTTACCCCTGCAGTCTACCCGCCAGTCACAGTAATTCCTGCAGCCTATCCACCAGCCAGAGTTATTCCCAGAGCCTGCTCTTCAGTCTACTCGCCAGTCATCACCACATACTATCCACCAGTCACAGTTACTCCAACAGCTTATTCGATAGTCGTAGTTACTCGCAGAGCATACACACCTTTCGTTGATACTGCCAGAGCCCACCCATAAGTCACCGTTACTTCTGCTGCATAACTGTTTGTCATAGCTACTCTTTCGGCCTGCACCCCAATCATAGTAAGTCTAGCAGATCACCCTCCAGTCATAGTTACAATGCCTAGCCACCAGTCATAGTTATTACTACAACCAGCAAGTCATAGTCACTCCCACAGTTTACCCAACAGTCACAGCTGTTCCTGCAGGTTGCCTGCTAATCATATTCACTCCAGGAGCTTACCCATCAGTTGTAGTTACTCCTGCAGTTAACCTCACAATAACAGTTTATCCCACAGCCCATCCAACAGTCCTAGTTCCTCCCATAGATAATCTGTCAGTCATAGTCCCCCCACAATATACCTTCCAGTCTACAGCCTACACACCAGTCATAGTTACTCCCACAGTTTACCCACCTGTCACAGATACTACTAGAGCTTACCTAACAGTCACAGTGATACTTGCAGCTAGATCATCAGTCATGCAACTCCCTAGCAACCTATCTACATGTTATAGTTACCTACACAAGTTATAAGCAAGTCATAGTTACTCCCACAACTTACGTGCAAGTAACAGTTACAACCAGAGGTTACCCAGAAGTCACAGTTGCCCCACATGTTACCAGCGCACCATCCTGCAAGTTACCAATAAGTCTTAGGTACCCCTGCCAATTATAACCACACGTGCCAGTTACATGTCACTCATAGCTGCCACCAATGGTTATTTTTATTTATTTATTTATTTATTGTTCTGTGGGACCAAATTAAGGAGGATTCTCCATGGTCATGGAACGAGTCAATACATGAAATTATAACACGATATTAGAAACAGATAAAATGAAATATAAAAAAAATATGGAGGTGACAAGTCGTAGGTTTAAATAAAGAAAATCAGCAATGTAACACTGGAATTTGCTTTACTTTTTAGCTCTTCCAGGAGCTCCTTGACAGAATAGAAGGAGTGAGCCATGAGGAAACTCTTTAGTTTAGACTTAAAAGAGTTTGGGCTACTGCTAAGATTTTTGAGTTCTTGTGGTAGCTTATTGAAAATGGATACAGCAGAATACTGCACTCCTTTCTGCACAAGATTCAAGGAAGTACATTCCACATGCAGATTGGATTTCTGCCTAGTATTAAATGAGTGAAAGCAGCAAACTCTTGGGAATAGGCTAATATTGCTAACAACAAACGACATTAAAGAAAATATATACTGTGAGGGCAATGTCAGAATTCCCCGACTATTGAATAGGGGTCAGCAAGAGGTTCTCGAACTTACACCACATATAGCTCGAACAGCCCGTTTTTGAGCCAAAAATACACTTTTTGAATCAGAAGAATTGCCCCAAAAAATAATACCATACGACATAAGCGTATGAAAATATGCGAAGTAGGCTACTTTTCATGTTGAAGTGTCACTTATTTCAGATACTGTTCTAATGGTAAATAAAGCAGCATTTAGTTTCTGAACCAGATCCTGGACATGGGCTTTCCACAACAGCTTTCTAGCTATCCGAACGCCTAGATATTTGAACTGTTCCATCTCGCTTATAATATGCCCATTCTGTCTGCTTAAAATATCAGTTCTTGTTGAATTGTGAGTTAGAAATAAAAACTGAATCTTACTGTGATTTGGCATCAAATCATTTTCCACAACACACGAACTTATTTCATAAACTACATTATTTGATACTGTTTCAAAATTACACACAAGATCCTTCACTATCAAACTGGTGTCATCAGCAAACACAAATATTTTTGAATAACCTGTAATACTAGAAGGCATATCATTTATATAAATAAGAAACAGCATTGGCCCCAGCACCAACCCTTGGGGAACGCCCCACTTAACAGTGCCCCATTCGGACTGAACATCACTACCACTCTCAATATTGCGGAGAATTACCCTCTGCTTTCTGTTCTTAAAATAAGAGGCGAACCAATTGTAAGCTACTCTCCTTACTGCATAATGGTCAAACTTCTGCAGTAATATTTTGTGGTCAACACAATCAAAAGCCTTCATTAAATCAAGGAAAACACCTAACGTTTGCAACCTTTTGTTTAATCCATCCAAAACCTCACAGAGAAAAGAGAATATAGCATTTTCAGTTGTTAAACCATTTCTAAAACCAAACTGAACATTTGACAGCAAATTAGGTGAATTTAAATACTGCAGTAACCTTGTATATACAACCTTCTCGATAACTTTAGCAAACACCGATGGCATAGAAACAGGTATAAAATTGTCAACATTATCAATATCTCCCTTTTTATAAAATGGCTTCACTACCGAGTTCCTTAACCGGTCAGGAAACCGACCACTCCTAAAGGAAAATTTACAGATATGGTTAAGTACTGAGCTAACATACATAGAACAATACTTCAGTATTCTGCTAGATACCCCGTCATGTCCACGAGAGTTCTTGGTCTTTAGTGATTTAATTATTAACTCAATCTCCCTCTTGTCAGAGTCATGGAGGAGCATTTCATGTAACAGTCTCGGAACACTTTTTTCTAGGAGCGCTATATGATTCCCTGTTGGGACTAGGTTTCTATTTAGTTCACCTGCTATATTCAGAAAGAGATTATTAAATACTGTACATATATGCGACTTATCAGTAACACGGACATTCCCACTACGCACTGATTCTATATCCTCGACCTGTCTCTGCAGACATTTACGACTGACCATATGGTTTTCATTTTATCTTGCGACTTTGCTATTCTATCTGCATACCACATACTTTTTGCCTTCCTAATAACGTTTTTAAGCTCCTTACAATTCTGTTTTTAATGGGCTACCACATTTAGATTTTGACTGTTTCTAACGTTTTGATATAATTCCCACTTTGTTCTACAAGATATTCTTATCCCTCTAGTCAGCCACCCAGACTGCCTGTTTGTGCTAGTACCCTGTTTTGAACGTTCTAACGGAAAGCAACTTTTAAAGCAACTTTACTAAACAGCTGATGACTATATTTAACAAGCATTGCAGCACAAGAATCTTTTAGAGTTTAAATTTGTGCATCATGATCTGAAAGGCCGTTCACCTTTTTGCTAACAGAATGCCCTTCTTGTAATAAGGAATGAACAAAAATGTTGTCTATGGTTGTTCTACTGTTCCTCTGCACTCCCGTTGGAAAGAACACGGTTTGCATAAGATTATATGAATTAAGAAGGTCTACCAGCATCCTCTTCCTTGCGCAGTCACTTATACAATTAATATTGAAGTCACCACATATAACTAACTTTTTGTATTTCCTATAAAGTGAGCCAAGAACCTCCTCTAGCTTTAGCAAAAATGTTGTGAAATCGGATTCTGGGAATCTATAAATAACAACAGAAGTGTAGCTCCATTAAATTTTACCACACCTGCACAACATTCAAACACCTTTTCAGTGCAGTACTTTGAAACATCAATTGACTCAAATGGGATGCCGTTTTTTACATACATGGCTACTCCCCCACACCGCAAAGAGCTCCTCGAAAAGCTGCCAGCCATCTGTATCCTGGTAAAGGAAGCCTCTGAATTATCTCCTTATTTAAGAAGTGTTCAGATATACAAATAATTTCAGAGTCAACATCTATAAGCAGTTCACTAACTTTATCTCTAATACCTTGTATATTTTGATGAAATATGCTAAGTCCCTCATTACGCGGATACCTAAGCTTTGTCAAAAGTGGTTCCTTTGTTAGAGAAACTTCCCTTAAGTAGGAATACCTATCAGCTGACTTCAATCCAAAAAGGTGCAGCTGTAACCCCCACTACTGCAGGAATTTTCCCATGAGTGATCCCACCAACCCCACCCATGCTGTCACCTATAAGCTTTGCCAACCTCCCCTTTGCCCTACCTGTTGAGGTGCAGGCCATGTCTAGTGAAACCCGTCCTGCTGATAGACTCCACTGACACCATTGAAATGTGACCCATGCTTTCTGTCATCAGCGCACCCCCAAGCCTAATGTTATTACGCCTGACGGCTGTATTAAGATGAGGCCGATCATGACGTTGAAACAGTTCCACGAAATGCACATTCGTGTTGCCAGTCTGAGTGGCTATCTTTTCCAGGTCACCATCTATGTCACACTCCCCATCCCTATCAATACTATTACCAGCCCCACCCACAATCACTACCTGATGCTCTTTAGTAAAATCCCTACATAACCCATGTAACAGTCACCTAAGCCAACCCTGCATTAGGCTTCACAATTTTGTTGACCTGGTACTCACTTCCCAGCACTTCCTGCAACTGCTGGCCTACACCTCTGCCATGAGTACTACCTAACAGCAGAACCATCTGCTTCCTCTTCGACTTTGCAACTGTTCTAGCATCCGTAACTACTGAGGTCCGCTGCATACTTCCTACATCTACATCTACTAGAGATTCCTCTCCACTGGACTCTGACAGTTGGTCATATCTATGGTAAACACCAATTGTAGAACTATCTGAAAATCTTCTTCTCCTAGCAGATCTCTTGATAACAGCCAGCTCCCATTCCCCAACCCCCTTATCCCTCCTCATCGTATCTAGCTCTTCCTGTCCTGTGCGTTTTTCAACTGCACCTGAAGGGCACAGGTCTTACTCTCCTGCTCCTCTATCAACTTACTCTTGCTACATAACCTGCAGTTCCAGGAGAGGATCTCACCAGAATGTCCACTGGCTTCCCCACTGCATTCCCCCCAGTGAAAATACTTCGAACAAGTCTCACACCGCAATCCACTACTCACGAACCTACGGCAAAGCCCACACTTCTCACTTATGGTTAAATTTTACTTTTTCAAGTTCCGCTACTACAATAAGCAGATGTTAAAAACCTGACTACAATAATTACAAACTTACTCTAGAAGGGAAGTAACTACTATTATTACCAGTATCAATAAACAACAAATGTTAATATAACAAGACTAATACAGAAAGAGAATCAAACGTCTAATGATACAGTAACGAAGCTGAAGACAGTTTCCAAAAGGTTCTTCTGAAATTATTTCAACAGAAAACACAAAAAACACTGGTTGAAGACTACTAAAGTTCCTAAATAAACCACTATACACCAACAATTAATTAGTACTTAGCTTTCGATGCACTACTACAGCTACAACTGGTCAGCGCGGAATGTAAACACAGGTAAGAGGTTACGTTGCTCGATACGAAACACTCACAAATATCAGGTCACAAGACAAGAAATGCAGAGGTGAGTGAATAAACCACTGATAAATCACTTATGTAGTAAATACTATCACAAAAGCCGTTAAAATATGTATCTGAAACCTAAAAATATATAAAAACTTGGAGAGCAATCTCACACGCAGTCACTCGCTTATGACGTCACTCGCTTATGACGTGACACGAAAGAACTCTCTTATCAGTCATAGCTAGTCTGTCACTTATCTACCAGTCAAATCTATAGGAGCTAGCTAAACACTAGTCATTTTTACACTTGTCTGTTACTCACCAGTCATAAGTAGAACTGCCCTTTACCTGCAGGTCATATCTCCACAAATCACTCATTATCCATGCATAGCTAAACCCACCAGTTACCTGAAAGCAACAGATACACCCGCCATTATCCCTCCAGACACATCCACACCCATTCGATAGCTGCAAGTTATAGTTACTGTTGTTCACTACATGCGAGTCATTGCTACTTATGCGCACTATAAGCCATTTGTATTTAAATCTGCATGCTGCCCGTGAGCCATAGCTACGCCTGCAGCCTACCCTGTGGTCACAGCTATTGCTACAGCCTACCTTCCATACTCTTACAGCTACCTGCCGTCCATTGTTACCACTGCAGCCTACTCGCAAGTCATAGTTACTCCCACAGCGTATGCACCACCCATAGTTACTATTGCATCCTATCTGCCAGACATATATACTTCTGCAGTCTACCAGCCAGTTACATGAATTCTGTAGCCTTCTCATTAGACATAATTCTTTCCGCAGTCTACCCACCAGTTACAATTAATCCTGCAACGTTCTACATGTCACAGCTACTTCCACAGTCTCCGGCAAGTCATAGTCTTTTCTTCAGCTTTCCAGCAAGTCATAATTACTACAGCAGACATTGCGCCTATCATATTTAGTCCTGCAAGTTCTAATTACTTCAAAAAATTACCTGTAGTTTATAGATATTCCAGGAGGTCATAGTTACTGCAGCAGAATCACAGTTACCTCGAAGTTTCCCACATTGATAGTCTCTAACATAATGAACGTACAAGTCATAGTTTATTGTGCAAATTATCATTCTGTATTCCCACACTTCATACCATAAGTTACATAAAATTCATAGTCTATTGGTTGTCTCTGGTTGTTACTTACGCTGTAACATGCGTGTCATAGCTACATCCACCAGTTATGTGCCAGTCATCACTACACTGACCGTTTGCCTGTTAGTCGTAGATACACATGCAGGTTATCTGCCATTTATAACTACACCAAATGGATTCCCACCAGTCGTTGCCATTCCTATACGCTACACACCAGACATAGTTACTTCATCCTCTACATGCCAACCATAGTTAATCACGTGGCCTATCTGCCAGTCTTTGCCAGAGCCTCCTCACCAGTCATAATTACTCTTGCAGCCTTATTTAGAGTTACATTTTCCAAACTGTGACTTTTTCACTGTCAAAAAAATGGTGGTTCAAAAGCTGGTTAGGCCGTTTGTGGACAGTCAGCGGTTACAGGAAAAATGTGCGCGTCGCGATTGCACAGAATCATCGAGTGAACTTCCGGTGGGACGGTGGTCTACTTAGGCTTTTTGAAGGCAGTAGTGCATTCGACTTTGCAATAACATTTAATTGTTAAAATGATGACGAAGTACTGCGCATAATTCCGGTGAACGTTGAAAAACGGGCTCGTGTCAATTTATGTAAGAATATGTTCCAGAAACATCCGACTAGGGAATTGCAAAATCTACTTACAACATCGTGATAACCGACTAAACTTGGATATTTCCTACAGTCAGGAATCAAAGTAACAGACAAGAGTTTTGATGTCTCACCAGTAAAACCAGTAAAACCAGTAAAAAGCGTTTAGTTGTGCCTAGCCCTTCGAACGAAATGATCGCCACGTTCGTTGGGTACCTTACACACGTCGCAAGAATTGCTAAAAATAACTATATAATTTGCTTGACGCAAGTCACCAATAAAATCTGGTACAAAAGGTCAAAACTTTGTACAGTACCTCATCGTCATAGTGTTACACAGCATATGAAACTGACTATTTGACGGAGGGAAACAATGAATAAATGTATCGGTTCCCGCAGCCACCCTATATGTCTCCTGACAACTTTTTTTTTCTTTATGTCAAAGAAACTATGACTGAACAATGATATCCATCGATTGGAAATGTGGTTGAATACTGCCCAAAATGTTGTTTGAGGTGGCAGTTTCACAGAGCAAAATATTTGTCGATATTGGTGCGAATGTAAGTAACAAATGATTAATTTTAAAGGCGACTAATGAGAAAAAGTAAACGTATTTTACCGAACTAACGCCTCTGCAATTACTTACAGTGACTCTGCAGTGACAACACCAGCAGCTGCAGCAGCCCATCACTGAGCCTGTTCAACACGAGGCTAGTGGGTGCTGGGAACCATATAAATGTGGACAGAAAATCATGATTGGACTTGATAAAAATGCGCAGTACGTACCGAAAGGAAGAGAACAGAATAACAGTAACATCGTCTTCACCACGCTGAGCGTCGGATGTAGCGCCTCCCGTCGAAGCTTCGCAGTCATCGAGCGAGCTTTAGTTTCCTTGAACGGGAAGGCCTCACCGTCGACCTGCGCCTGAGGATTGTAATACGTCTTCAAACGGGCGTCGTGGACGACGCCTCTGTGGCTTTCTTTCCACGCTGAAGTGTCATAATCCTTCATTTCATACGAGACGTCCGAAAGCGACCAGTTATATGACAGCGCCCGAAGTAGCGTTTTAGTACATTTCGCTATGGTTGATTGGTTGTTTGGGGAAGGAGACCAGACAGCGTGGTCATCGGTCTCATCGGTGTACGGAAGGATGGGGAAGGAAGTCGGCCGTGCCCTTTCAGAGGAACCATCCCGGCATTTGCCAGCAGTGACTTAGGGAAATCACGGAAAACCCAAATCAGGATGGCCGGACGCGGGATTGAACCGTCGTCCTCCCGAATGCGAGTCCAGTGTCTTACCACTGCGCCACCTCGCTCGGTCATTTCGCTATGATATCAGGCTTCCGCAGAGGCGTAAAAATCCATCCCAAGAGTCCCGGGCTGTATCTAGCTGTCTGGTGCTTGACGTTTAGCGCTCTCGGTCATCCACCAGGACGTCCATGGCCAGTAAGCGAGGCAGCCGTCTTGCTTCTTTGATCCTAGAGAACAGGTGTTTCATCCTGAGTACCGTCCGGTTAAGACGAGCAGTATGTCTCTCATCAACATCAACGTACAGAGATAGGATATTTACGAAATTTTTGTTAAAGCGTTGTATAAGACCAGTCGTGGTAGGCAGTTTTCATCCTGTGGATGACGATCTCTGATGGGACGTCTACCATACGAGACTGATATCAGAGGTACTTCACTTTGCGACCTCATTCGTAGGATAAAATATGCCTACCCTCAACAGACAAATGGCTTCAGAGAACACGCTGGCAGACATGGCCGCTATGTGGATATCGAACGGATAGAACAGGATACAACGCTGCAATCGTGGCAGTCGCATACAGCTCAGAAGCAAAACACTACAGGCTTCATACAATTCTTTCTACTCCACGGCGCGACGCCGAAAGAGAGCCGATACAGGAAGGTAGAAAACACGGGAAATCGCCTGTACAACTAAATGGTTCCGATATGATTTAAGCCCGACATTAAGAAAAGTTTAAATGTTTCCGAGTTTAGAGGAATTAATTTGTAGCACTGAGCCACTAAATTACCCATGAGTGTAAGATGTATTATCTGCCTATATGTTTACTCGTTTGGGGCTAGTAATATGATATCTGGGACACCGTGTGGCTAGTTGTTTGTTAACGAAGATAGTTACATATGTCATTCTACTTAGGTTTTTGATAAGCTATCAGCACGATGAAATCAGCTGGATATGCTGATATAGAGTAATAATGAATAGTTTTATCAGCCCAGAGAGTTTCAGTTAGCAAGATTCTCTGTTTCATTTTAAAACCGATGCCACCTGAAACGAGTAAACTCTTTAGATACACAGAGGTGACGAAAGTCATAGGGTAGCGACCTGCACATGTGCCGTGGATGGTAGTATTGCGTAAAATAGGGTATAAAAGGGAAGCGCGTTGGCGGAGCTGCCATTTGTACTCAGGTGATTCAGGTGAAAAATTTACCGACGTTATTATGGCAGCACGACTGGAATTAACAAACTTTGAACGCGGAATGTTAGCTGGAACTAGACGGGTGAGGAACTTTTCGTTTCGCAATTTAATATTCCGAGATCGGCAGCGTCAAGAGTGTGCCCAGTATACAAAATGTCATGCATCAACTTTCACCAAGAACAACGAAGTGACCGGCTCCTTTCGCTTATCTGCCGATATAATGACGTTTGCATAGAACTGTCATGCTAACTGACAAACAACAATGCGCGAAACAACCACAGAAATCAATGTGAGGCGAGTGTCGAACGTATCCCTCGGGTCAATGCGGCGAAATTTGGTGTTAGTGGGCATTGGTAGAAGATAACCGCCGCAAATGCCTTTGCTAAGAGCACTACATCACCAACAGCGCCTCTCGTGTGCTCTTGATCTCATTTTGGACCCTAGGTCCGAATTTCAGATGGTAAGAGCTGATGGTGGGGATAGAGCGTGGTGCAGACCTCATGCAGCCATGAACCCAAGTTGTCAACAAGGCACTGTGCAAGCTGATGGTGGCTCCATAATGGTGTGGGCTTTCTTTAGATATTGATTGTAAATGGTTATATTTGGCTACTTGAGACCATTGGCAGCCACTTATGGACTTCATGTTCCCAAAGAGATGTGGAGGTTTTATGGATGACGATGCACCATGTCACCGGGCCATAATTGTTCCCAACTGACCTGAGGAACATCCTGGACAGTCCGAGCGAATGATTTGCCTACCCAGATCGCACGACATGAATCACATGGAACATTTACGAGGCACGGTCGAGAGATCAGTTCGTGCATAAAATCCTGCACCGGCAAGACTTTGGCAATTATGGAGGACTCTAGAGGCGGAATGACTCAGTATTTCTGCAGAGGATTTCCAACTATTTTTGTTCATCGTACATCCTTAGTTGAAACTGAGCACAGTGGGATGTCAGCTGGTATACATTTATATTAAAAACGAAGAAATTCTTCCAGCTGTATTTGAGGTGGCGATTTTCCTTGTGCAACTTAGTTTCAAAGTTGTAACAACCTCATCTACAGGCCAATACACTTGTTGACGTCAACTGCCTGCGGCTAATATTAGTTACTACCTACCTTCAACACATAGCACGTCCATATCCATATGACTTCTAGTATCAGCCGGCCGCTGTGGACGAGCGGTTCTAGGCGCTTCAGTCTGGAATCGCGCGACCGCTACGGTCGCAGGTTCGAATCCTACCTCGGGCATGGATGTGTGTGATGTCCTTAGGTTAGTTAGGTTTAAGTAGTTCTAGGGGATGCAGAGGATAGAGCAGATAGGTGGAAAGAATACACTGAAAGCCTCTACGAGGGTGAAGATTTTTCTGATGTGATAGAAGAAGAAACAGGAGTCGATTTAGAAGAGATTGGGGATCCAGAATTAGAATCGTAATTTAAAAGAGCTTTGGAGGACTTACGGTCAAATAAGGCAGAAGGGATAGATAACATTCCATCAGAATTTCTAAAATCATTAGGGGAAATGGCAACAAAACGACTATTCACGTTGGTGTGTAGAATATATGAGACTGACGACATACCATCTGACTTTCGGAAAAGCATCATCCACACAATTCCGAAAACGGCAAGAGCTGACAAGTGCGAGAATTATCGCACAATCAGCTTAACAGCTCATGCATCGAAGCTGCTTACAAGAACAATATACAGAATAATGAAAAAGAAAATTGAGAATGCGCTAGGTGACGACCCGTTTGGCTTTTAGAAAAGTAAAGGGACGAGAGAGGCTCAAGAAAAATCAAGACACGTTCATAGGGTTTGTCGACCTGGAAAAAGCATTCGACAATATAAAATGGTGCAAGCTGTTCAAGATTATGAAAAAAGTTGGGGTAAACTATAGGAAGAGACGGGTCATATACAATATGTACAACAACCAAGAGGGAATAATAAGAGTGGACGATCAAGAACGAAGTGCTCGTATTAAGAAGGGAGTAAGACAAGGCTGTAGCCTTTCGCCCCTACTCCTAAATCTGTACATCGAGGAAGAGATGATGGAAATAAAAAAAAGCTTCAGGACTGGAATTAAAATACAAGGTGAAAGGATATAAATGATACGATTTGCTGATGACATTGCTATCCTGAGTGAAAGTGAAGAAGAATTAAATTATCTGCTGAACAGAATGAACAGTATAATGAGTACACAGTATGGTTTCAGAGTAAATCGGAGAAAGACGAAGGTAATGAGAAGTAGTAGAAATGAGAACAGCGAGAAACTTAACATCAGGATTGATGGTCAAGAAGTCAGTGAAGTTAAGGAATTCTGCTACCTAGGCAGTAAAATAACCAATGACTGACGGAGCAAGGAGGACATCAAAAGCAGACTGGCTATGGCAAAAAAGGCATTTCTGGCCAAGAGAAGTCTACTAATATCAAATACCGGCCTTAATTTGAGGAAGAAATTTCTGAGAATGTACGTCAGGAGTACAGCATTGTATGGTAGTGAAACATGGACTGTGGGAAAACCGGAACAGAAGCGAATCGAAGCATTTGAGATGTGGTGCTATAGACGAATGTTGAAAATAAGTGGACTGATAAGGTAAGGAACGGGGAGGTTCTACGCAGAATCGGAGAGGAAAGGAATATGTGGAAAACACTGATAAGGAGAGGAGACAGGATGATAGGACATCTGCTAAGACATGAGGGAATGACTTCCATGGTACTAGAGGGAGCTGTATAGGGCAAAAACAGTAGAGGAGGACAGAGATTGGAAAACGTCAAGCAAATAATTGAGGACGTAGGTCGCAAGTGCTACTCTGAGATGAAGAGGTTAGCACAGGAAAGGAATTCGTGGCGGGCCGCATCAAACCAGTCAGTAGACTGATGACCAAAAAAAAAAAAAAAAAAAAAGCCAGGGGGGGACTGATGACCTCAGATGTTAAAAACCATAGTGCTTAGAGCCATTTTGAACTTCTAGTATCAGCCTCACTCAGTTGACGTCAACAAGTGTATGGGCCTGAAGATGACGCTGTTGCAACGTTGACACTAGCTGCCAAAATAAAATCGACACCTTAAATACAGCTGCAGAAATATCTTCATTTTTACTATATAACTATTTCTTGAGTCAATGCCTCGTCGAGATGCTGAAATGCGGTGGGCAAAATGAGGCCCGACACAATGTTAGGAGGCATCTCATTACTGCTGTCACCTCAGTATATTGAAGTCATTCCTTTCATAATTTTGAGGCCAACGCACACATTAAATACTTGAAACGAGTTCTCTGAGATGTTATAGTTTCCAGCTCTCCTTGAGATTAACAATCGCTGTGACGATTTCAGTTTTGTACGTACAGAGGAAAAGGATTTCTTGCAATGGAAAGACATTGATATAGCGCCGTTACAGATTTAGTTGGAGCTAAATTGTTAAAATCAATCTCATAGAATCCTGGCACATATAAAAACGCAGGGTAAAATAAAATGATAATCCCTTATTTTCATAGTTTTGTTTCTATTTTTATCTGCACACAAGCCCCTTAAAGAGAGCGAACACGGTCTCTCTATCGCCTACGCAAATAGACCAATAGGAGCTTAGCAGAGGGCTGTTCCTCGGTTCGCCTGCGAAGAAGCGCGTGTCTGAGACGAGGCGGCCGGAGGGTTCGTCTTCGACTTGCAGGTCGCTGACACAGGCGACGGGGCGCATCGTCTTCTCCCCTGCGGCTGACGCACGGTTCATTCCGGACGCAGGCGGAGCATCTCGTGTGACAGACGCCAGCAGCCGAGAGCAGCGAAGCGGTCCGTCTCCATGGCAACAGCTGGGTCGCCAAAGGCCACTGCTGGCTGCGTTGCGGCTACTGGCGATGTTCCGCAGGAGGGCAGGCACCGCTGCAACTGAACTGGTTCAAACAAAGTAAGCTACGTTCATTATGCACTCCAGTTATTAACACCCTTCCTTAATCGAGTAGCAAAGCATAAAAATAGATACAGGGTGACATGAACTATATAAAATGAAATCTTCGTAACCTCTGAGTGGTTTGCGTTACGATGTTCAAACTGCACGGTTGGCCTCGGGGCGGTATGGGAACTAGTACGCGCATTATGATTCGGATCAGCGACGAAGCCCCCTTTCGTTTGGATGGGTGAGTCAATACGCAACACTAGCGAATTTGGGCGATTGAGAATCCGGAATCCATACTTCGCGATCGAGAAGTCTCTTCACGCTCAACAGGTGAATGTGTGGTGTGCAATGTTCAGTCACGGAATAATCGGTGCGATATTCCTTGATGCCACAGTGAGTAACCGAACGGTACGTGAAGGATTTGGATGGTGGTGTGGTTTCACCCCCCCCCCCCCCCCCCATTATCCAAAATGAGCCTGATTTCGACAAGATGTGTTTCATGCAAGACGGAGCTCGACCCCATAGAAGCAGGAGCGTTCTTGATGTCCTGGAGGAGCACTTTGGGGATTGCAGTCTGGCTCTGGGGGACACAGAGGCCACTGGCATGAACCTAGATTGGTAGCCATATTCTCCGGATTTGAACAAGCGACTCCTTCTGATGGGGCAATATTAAAGACAATGTGTACAGCAAAAGCTCAAAAGCATTACTGAGCTGAAAATAGTCATTCAGGAGGTCATCGACAGCATCGATGTTCCGACACTAGAGCTGGTCATGCAGAATTTCGCTATTCGCGTGCGCCACATCATCGCCAATGATGGCAGAGATATAGAACATGTCATAACCTAAATGCCAATATCTGTAGTGACCTTTACAGGCTGAATAAAATGTGGGCACATTTTTTCCATATAATTAACTGCGACCCTGTACATTAACATAAGAAACTACCTGGTAAAACTGTGTTCTCTTGGTGGAAAAGAAGTGAATCATTAGCTTCCTAGTGTAACTGTTAATACACTGAAGTGGAAACAATCACGGCACGCCTCCTAATATCGCGTCCGACGTCCTATTCCTTGGCGTAGTGCACAAGACCGACGTGGCATGCGCTTAACAATTCGTGGGAAGTTCCCTGAAGGAATGTTATGCCATGCGTCCTACATACCCATCCATAACTGCGAAAGAGTTACCGGGGATGGATTTCGTGGACGAACTGACTTCTCGATTTTTTTTTGGTCATCAGTCTACTGACTGGTTTGATGCGGCCCGCCACGAATTCCTTTCTTGTGCTAACCTCTTCATCTCAAAGTAGCACTTGCAACCTACGTCCTCAATTATTTCTTTGACGTATTTCAATCTCTGTCTTCCTCTACAGTTTTTGCCCTCTACAGCTCCCTCTAGTACCATGGAAGTCATTCTCTCATGTCGTAGCAGATGTCCTATCTTCCTGTCTCTTCTCCTTATCAGTGTTTTCTACATATTCCTTTCCTCTCCGATTCTGCGTAGAATCTCCTCATTTCTTACCTTATCAGTCCACCTAATTTCTCTCATCCACCGTATTTACAGGTGAAGCCATATTTATGAGTGTCGCTATCATCAATTTTTATAGCATCCACCCGTCGGTCTTCATGTGATGTGCACCTGATGACCTTCATGTCCGCTGCTCGTGGTCGTGTGGTAGCGTTCTCGCTTCCCGTGCCCGGATTCCCGGGTTCGATTCCCGCGGGGTCAGGGATTTTCTCTGCCTCGTGATGACTGGGTGTTGTGTGATGTCCTTAGGTTATTTAGGTTTAAGTAGTTCTAAGTTCTAGGGGACTGATGACCATAGAAGTCCCATAGTGCTCAGAGCCATTTTTTTGACCTTCATGACGGCGTTAACGTCATTCAGGTTCAGAACGTACATTGCCAACTTACTGTTGGATGGTGGCGTTCCATGAGATTCATCTGGGACCCTGGGCAGGCTAAACCATTTCAGGACCCTTGTAGTCCACAAACCGTTACCTCACTGACGCTACTTTGCGACAGGGTGCATTGTCGTGCTGATACCAACAGTCATCGTCTCAGGACTGTTCCTCTACTACACGAAAAATATGTTCACATCTATCCACATTAAGTATTTCATGAACTGTACCAGAGGAGTGAGACCTTTTCCACTATTAACATCCCCCCACCACAACGTCATCTCCTCCATAATTCTCAGCTGAAACTACGTTTGTTGGCATTTCATGGACCATAATAGACGGACGAGACCTTACCGACGATAAACACTGCCATACCGTAATGTCACTTTCTCCGTACTTCACGTTACGCTAAAAATATTTTGTGTCAGTTTAGTGTTGACAGAATAAGTAAAGACAGAAATGTCTGAGTACGTTCAGTTTTGTTCAGCCATTTGAAAACCAAATAACGTAAGAGATATACCAGCACAGTCGTTCTTAATTTTCGAATATGGCAGATAACGTCCTGAAGACATTCGCCAAAACCAAATCATTCCCCCGGATTGCCATAGTTTACAGCGTGATGAAACATTCCATTCACTTGTATACAGTCACCCACTGTACAGTGGCGTAGTCCTTTAATCACGTCAAACGTCTTTTACCACTGACAACAGAAATGTCTGGTTTATGAGCATTTGTTTGACCATTGTACCCCATTGGTTTTAACTTCCGTCACAGAGTCATGGTTCTAGCTGGACTGCTGGTTGCACTTTGGAACTCAGAAATGATTCCCTCCGCTGATTCCCTGAACGTTTTTGCAAGCATCTGCCACAATGCCTGTCGGTCACCGTACGTCAGTACACGGGGTCTGCCAGGTCTTGTTTCAGCTGTAGTCGTTCCTCCCACGTCACATCACCAACAGTCGACTTTGGCCAACGCGAACAAGTAGCAAACATACCTATTAGTAAATATTCTGTGATGCCCATACCTGCACTTGCGTTTCCCGAAGTTATCAAGACATGTGGTTAAGGATTGGCTAATATTTATCTCTACATTCTTATCCCTATGCTTCGTCTAGGATGTTTCTGATCTTCTTGCTCAAATAATGGGGAAGAATATAAGAAAGTAGGCCTCTGCGGCCGGTGTCATAGTGATTAAAATTCTTCTGGGTATTATGCCGCGTCATTGCTAAAAACTAACAACAATAATAAACTAAAACCGACGTTTCGGCCGAATTGCAACGGCCTTCCTCAGGACACGACTGGTTTTGCATGGGGATAGGTGCTTCTATTTATTACGACTATCGATGTCTGACGGCATGGTTGTAAAACTATTAATTGGCCCACTAATACGATTGGCTAGTCGTGACGTAAGGAAAGAGGCTATCCGTGGATGTCCGTGTCGTCAGCGTTCGGCTTCTGGTCGGCGAGTTTTCCTGCTGGTGCGCGCCGAAGTGGACTGACAGTTGCTCTACAGCTGTTCGCGCAGATACGTCCGTGTCCTTGTAGCGGCCCGTTGGACTGGGATGGCCGGAAGCCAGGACGCCGGGAGTTTGTAGCCATCTTCTCTCTTGATGTTGTCAGGCTGCTTAATAATTTCGATCTCCTCCCGTATTTTGCGTCCTCGCATCCACGATTCTTTTGCCAGTACTCGGGCTACCTGGAACCTGATAGATTGTCCACAGTCACCGTCATGTTCCACTATCGCCGATTTATTGTGTTGTTGTAGTCGTACATAGAGTTCGTGTTCTGCTACTCGTAAGCTGACAGGTCTCCCTGTTTCTCCTATCTACGTAGCTTCGCACTCACACCGTAGTTCGTAAACACCATCATTTCGTGGATCCTGTGACTGCTTCGAAAAATAGGTTTGAAGCCGCGTCGGCGGAGGACTTTGCTAGCCGTTCACTGACGCCTTTTATATATGGTAAGTGTACCAGTGGAAGCTTTTCTTCCTTGACTTCTTCTGCTCCCTTTGGTTTTAGCTTCCTTTTTTATGATGTCGTCATCATAGCCGTTGGCACAAAACGTGTGTTGTAGCCACTTTAATTCTTCTTTGATGTTATTTTCATCGCTTATCCGGTAGTCTCGGGCAGTTAACGTATGCAGAAAAGAATAGCTGGGTGGTGGTGGATCTCCGAGTGCAGGTACCGATTACTGTGCGTTGGTTTTCGGTACACTTCGTGTCCCAGTTTACCTTCGGCAGTTCTGTATACCTTCACATCCAGAAATGGCAAGGTACCATTGCTTTCAGTCTCATGTGTGAACTTTATACATATTTTTTTATTTTTTTTATTATTATTATTTTTTGTGTATGCTATTTAAGTGATAGTGGAAGTTTCCCAATTGCGCTTCACCGTGAGTCCAGATAACGAATCTGTCGTCCACATATCGTAGCCAAAAATTGGGACGTAACGTAGCAGAAGCTAGGGCCGTTTGCTCAAAAGCTTCCATGAAGATGTCCGCCGCTACACGGGAGAGCGGGGAACCCATTGCCACGCCGTTTAACTGTTCATAATATTTTCCCCGCCGGTTGAAGTATGTAGAAGACAGGCATAGGTGTTCCAGATCGCAGATATCTGGAGGGATCTGATCCTGTAGAATACTCATCGTCTCCTCAATAGGTACATAAGTGAAGGGAGATTGATGTCAAAACTGACCATAATGTCTGATGGCTTTATTCGCTGTTCTCTAATCAGTTCTATGAAGTACGGAGAGTCTTTCACGTAGGAGTCTGTTTGTCCCACAAGACGGCGTAACTCAGGTGCCAGATGTTTCGCAACATAATGTGTAGGTGAATCTATTCCGTTCACTATGGGCCTCAGCGGATAACCCTCCTTATGGAGCTTAGGTTCTCCGTAGATTCTAGCAGGAACAGGCGTCATTGCTAAAAACTAACAGCACTAACGTATCCCCATGCAAAACGAATCGTGCCCTGAGGAAGGCCGTTGTAATTCGGCCGAAACGTCGGTTTTAGTTTATTATTGTTGTTAGTTTTTAGCAATGACGCAGCATAATACCCAGAAGAAATTTAATCACAATGGGGCAGAAGGCTATCGAAGTATTTGTAGTGTTCTGCTGCCGTCAGCAGCCTCTGATGATAAGAAAGGTGATTTCAAAAGGGTGGAAACAGCTTCTACGGAATCTAAAAGCCAGCTATAGTCATTAAGAGAACTGTGTATGAAACCTAGGGTTTCGAGATTATCGCACAAGTGTATCTTCTGAAAAATGACAGCCGACAAATTGGCTCCACGCAGAAGACTGTTGTCCTTTTGTGATCACTTTATTACATGGCTTCTGGTGGTTGAGCGGTCCCTCTAGAAACGTTGGAAACTTTCATGTTGATAAATCAACAAGTCGTGCAACTACATTGACGCTATGTTCATGGGCACGTCTGAGCATTATAACTCTTTCTTTCCTGCCGTTATAACATCTCTCAACCTTGACCCATTTGACTGCTCTCTTTTCAGACATAGACTGGCGCAAACAAAGACGGTCTCGGTATGACTTAGATCAGCGGCAGAGGCTAACATCACCGCTTTGCATCACTTCTACTCCCCCTGCATCGCTTCTAAGCTACTAGAGTGCTCTTTTCTGGATGCCACCAACAACTCGGTTGGTAAGCTCATTTGGTTAACCCTGGCAACTGCAAGTCTACCGGCACCGTGTAAGCGTAATAGTTAAATGAAGAGATTTTCGTTGCCTACGCCGTTGCCGTTGGTAGTAATTCTACAAAAGCGAACATCTGTGCCCGAATATCGATGAGAGCTTTATATTACACTGCAGTAAAAGATTAGTGCACCGTTTTAGAGGCTTCCATCAACGGCCTTGCTACTGTGGTGAAACCGGTTCCCGTCACGTCACTTATGATGAGCGCTGTCATCGTTGACTGCCAATTGGAAGCATAACTGAACGGGTTTTCCGAACGCTGTTGGCAAGCGGGGTGCACTCAGTCCTTGTCAGGTCAATTGAACAGCTATTTGATTCAGACTCCAGTCACGAAAGCTGACAACGGCCATGAGAGCGGTGTGCTGACCACGTGCCTCTCCATATCTGCATCCAGTGACGCCTATCGCTTGAGCATAGCACGGCAGTCGGTCGGTACCTCTGAGCCTTCCGGGTATGGAGTACAAGATCAATAGCACAGTCGATTCTCAGGCATCAGGTATAGACTCATGCTGCAACACCCGTGTTAGTACTCGCACGTCGCGTATCCCCCACAGGCAATGCAGAAACTGACTCTAGTCTCAAGTCGATAGCAGAGACGAGAAATACTGTCCTGGAGTAATTTATGCCTGCTCGACCTGTCCAAGACATTCTGGAAGAACTGTTGGTTGACAAGTCGCTCGAGTCGCTTCTTGTCACATCATACCACGCATGTTCTCGATGGGAGACAGATTCGGAAATGTTGCAGGCCAGGAAAGGATCTTGAACGAATGCACTGTATGAGACAGCCTCACCATATCTACGTCGTACGCACAAACGACCATTACTTGTAAGCCGTGTGCTCCTGCGATTTGATTGTTCCGGAGTAGTGTGTTCGATCTTTTTCGATTCGCTTTGCGGTGAGCGGCTTGGTGCGCCCTCTGGGATTCCGTGCGGGAAAGCGAAGGGAGTCTCGGGAGAGGGGGAGACGAGCGATCCTGGGCGGAGCGACGCCGGAAGACCGCAGAAGTCGCGTCGGCAAGTGGTGTGGGTGTGGCAGCTGCATTGGGGCCGGCCGAGCAGCGGAACTGGAGGTGCTGCAGTGACTCGCTGCCGTTCGTTCTGTTTACGAGTTCAACCTCCCGCACGCTGTGGCAACTGTCTGGTGTTATTCTGGCCGTTACCTTATTAGCGGCATATGGATTAATATTCTTAAAGGTGAGCTGTTAGTTTGGTGCATCTTCATCTGGTGGAGTTACAGCGAGACTTCTTTTCCGTCGTATTCTGGCTTGCGCTGCTGAGCAGTGAGTGTTCCCACGTCGCGTGTCGAAATACTGACTTGTGCCCTGGTTGAATTACGTATGAACTGGAGTGCCTATGTGGGCGTGTTTGCTTAAATTGTTGATGAAGTATTTCACAATACCTTTACTTGAATTTTTTCAAATTGCATTTCAGTTTGTTATGAGCTTATGTCAGTTAAGGGACGCCCAAATGGTCACGCTATTCAAGTAAAGTTTAAGTCTACTGTGACACCACTGTTTACCTATTGGACTAAAATTAATTCAATCTTAACCACATCTAGGAATAATTCATTGCTAATTGTAAGCGTCGTGTGTGTGTGTGTGTTTTTTTTTGTCCTTTTCTCTTACTCACTATTGTTAAGTGTTAAACTGTTTTGGAAACCCCTTTGACGTCATTTTTCGGTGTGGTTTTAAAAAGAGTTCTGTGAGTACTGTTAACGGCTCCTGCTGCAGCTCGGTTTCTGGCCCACACATCTATCTCACGCCAGGGGTTTAGTGCCGACCTCCAACAGTGCGGTAACTTGTTATCAATCCTTTTCGAATCACCGTCTGGCCTAAGACTATTGATGGATTTCTGTGGTAAAATTCAATTGGAGGCACTGTCTTGTTAACTTGTCTGAACTGAATGTGCTTGCCTTGCAAAACAGTTCATTACTGATTCTGAGTAGTTTAATCAGCGGTAGGGCACTCGTTATTCTGGACCAGACTGTGCTTGGCATTAATTGCATTGTCTTGGCAAATCGGTGTGCTACGTAACATTATAACGCAATTGCCATTGTGGGTCATATTTACCATTTAACTATATGAGTTGGTTCTCTGAATCATTGTGGCACATAAGGTCACGTAAGACAGTGCTGTAGTGGGAAGATATTGCTATACGTCTGTGATATTATTTCCTGTAAGCCATTGTGCCCATCAGGTTATGTAAGGCTTAAATACAGTGACCAGTTTGGTAATTTTCTGTGTTTTGTAATAACATTTTACAAGCATCAAAATTTTGGGAAAGGTTTAAATCTCATATTTGCAAATTGTTTGATGTTAGATAACTTGTTGATGATTCATATTAAATCAGCTGATGCACATTTAAATTGAAAAAGTTATATGTCGATATAATGTTACCAGTACCACGCATGAATTTTCTTGCGCAATAAATTAAATTTTATATTCCATCCTAAATTTGTTGCTCAGCCTTCCACTCCAGCAGCCCCTGTATTCTGCTCCCAACCATATCAACTTGTGTGCGGACAGACTCAGCTGTCATCTCTGAATACCGTGGTATGCCATCCCATTTCCCTAATGATCCCCCGAGGGCACTCCTAATCGATGATAATCGGTTTCAAAGGAATTGCTGCTGTCAGTTAATGCCAGTTCTACGCAACACGTGTCTGAGCAATCATTGGTCATCTGGATGCAGGTAGTTACCAAACGCAGTTGCTCACAATTTTAGATCAATCTGCACATATTGAGTGGGGCAAGAAACATGGAAACTGGAGAGTAGATGACTGAAAAAGTATAGTGTTTGATCCGTTGTAGTCGTCTTTCGGAGCCCTGGCGCCACTAGCTCGATCTGTCGTCTGATGGCCCTCTGGTTTGAGGCCATTAAGTTCTTTGCTCGAGGTTGCTGAGGCGGAAATGGGGCTGCTACACGATGGTACTCCAGTCCACTTAGCCATTAACGTCCTGATCCATCTCAATCGTGCCTTCCCAGGTCGATGAATCGGAGGAGGCGCTCCAGTTGCGTGGCCTGCTCGTACACCGTATCTCAACACGTGCGATTTCTGGTTGTGCGGCCACCTCAAAAGTATCGTGTATTCAGTGACCATTCCAGATGTGGAGACTCTGGAGCAGAGTATTCATGCTGCCTGTGACACTGCTCGTATGCAGCCTGGCCGATGTGAACGTGTGAGATATAACATGCTACGGCGCGACCACGCATGTGTTGAAGCGCGTGGAAACTATTTTCAACACACACTGTAACTATGGCTGCATGGTACAGCCCGTATTGGAATGCAGACTTTGTAACAATGTAAGTCTGAATAAATGGTGTCTAGCATGCAAACCATGCATTTCCGGACATAAGTTCATTACACTTCCGTATCCTCTCATCGAATAGTCCCTAGAGTTTGTATAGAGTGGAAAAAATCGCCTAGTATTATTATGTGATCGTGAAAACGATAAATTATTCGGAGATAAAACATAAAAAAACCCTAAGGGGTGTGAAAGTGTTCCGTCTGTGTAACAAAAAATATCGTCGCTGATGAATATGCATTCTGTTGTACCTTGTAGAAATTTCCAGCGAAAAAGTTCTTAAGAAAGGTATGATATTAATTTTGATAACATCTGAGATATTATTATCGTTTCGTGTCTCGTATGAACGCATTTTATTTACAAGAAACTCAGTGCGCAACAGCGCGCGACTACTTGCTTACCGCCGCCAAGATTTTAGTTTCGACGGCTCGCCCAAATGTGATCGATAATATTCCCTGCCTATCGAAAACTTACTGCACTTACTGATACTTCGTAGCTGAACCCATCACCCAAATCGCCGATATATGCTACATAAAAATAGCTACAGGTACTTTCAGGGCAGTATTTTCGTTTAATTCGAACAAAATGTATTTTTGCGTGTGTTTTGTGAAACTATAACTTTTATCGAAGCATACTAAAAGACTATTGTCTTCAGCACGTCGTACGTGCATGTTACACAAAACTTCGTTCTTGCTGCAGCAGAATTTCTGCATTCCATCAAAAGCTTCCAAATCAAAAACTAAGTGAGTGGAGAAGACAAAGAACGGAGGTCTATGAGCCGAATAATTAATTTTCTCACGGAGGTCACTGTAGTTTTCTAGTAGTCGGTTACTCCCATCTGTTACAGTACTGAAGTACAGATCTACACAATAACGTTTTGTCAGAAACGTCAAATTTCGTTAATTTTAATTTTCATTTATGTTCCTTTCCTGTAGAATCAAAACAGGTGTTTACATCATGGGGGTAAACGACTGTCGCCACGAAAAACTCCATGTAATTCATGTTACAAGCAGAAGGGTGAAAAGTGCCATGATTCACATCAGACCAGTATTACTGGCCAAGACGGCACCACAGTCCAAACAAAGAATCTTATTATTAATCCACTGCTTTCCACCATTTCAGATATCTCCAGCTACTCTGTGAACACAAGTATCTACCCTGAGGCATAAAAACGTGGGCTTCCTGAACCACTACTTAAAATGGACGTTGACACTGCACCCTCCGATTACCGACCTATTCGCATTCTACCTGCACTTCCAAGATCTTAGAATGTATAGTCCACGACAAGCTGACGAACAACTTACTAGATGAATATTAATTAGGTTTCCGTAAACATTGTAGCATTTCTTCTGACTTAAGAAAAGTAACAGATGACCTGAAGGCTGCCAAATATGCACAAGAGGCAACTATCGCGAGCTTCTTAGACTTCAACAAAGACAGTAACACAGTCGACTCTGACATTTACTTGCTAAAAGTAGTAGCCTAAGTGCAGTGCAGTTGTTACGCTCATACCTGATGTCTCGCCAGTAACACGTCATGCCATTAAGTCATCAGTATCAGTCGTCACCCAGGCTTTGGTATTAGATCCTATACAGTTTTCATTGTACGTAAATGCTATGCCATCAGTTTTGTTCTATTGCAAATACCACACGTACGCTGATGACCTCCAACTGTGTAAAAGCAACAAAAATCAATTCAACTATCAAGAATCTCAGTATCGAAGTGTGTGCACTACCAAAATGGGCGGAGGGTGTATTGTTAAAGTTCAACCCATCCAAAACCCATGCGGTACTGGTTGGTCATGCTAGGATCATTAGCCCGAAATGAGACGATCATCAACGTCTCTCCTTCCGCAAAGGTCCTAGGTCCGGGCATCAGCATATCCCTGTCCCTACAAAAATGTAAGAATTTCTTCTCCTTTGATATGAAAAAGAAAATTGTACGCACACAAAAAATGGTTCAAATGGCTCTGTGCACTATGGGACTTAACAGCTGTGGTCATCAGTCCCCTAGAACTTAGAACTACTTAAACCTAACTAACCTAAGGACATCACACACATCCATGCCCGAGGCAGGATTCGAACCTGCGACGGTAGCAGTCGCACGGTTCCGGACTGCGCGCCTAGAACCGCGAGACCACCGTGGCCGGCGTTTACATCTAGACATTCTGCCGATGTTACTGCACTGTTAGCACGGAATACAGTTGATTAGGAATACCACAAGGTTTTGTTGTCATTTTATGAACTTGCTCGAAATTTAAATTATTCCTGGTTGCTTCACTGTTGTTGAAATCAGTAAAAAATTTCAGTACGTTAAGTGCAACAATTTTGAATTGTTTTCTAATGTTCTTCCAACTTTACGCACACCATCCGGAATAGCACTACACGTAGACCCTTTCTCCTGCATTTCTCTCATTACCAAAAGATACACGTCAATGCACCACTTCGCGGAGGACTGAAACAACACATGATTACACGATGTCGCACAGAAACACAGAAGATTGAGAGGGCGCTGAGTTATTGTAATGGTTAAGTGTACATGCAGCAAACAAAGCTATGAGGTGGACGAATTACAGCACTTAGCGGGGGCGTTCTGCAAGAAGTGGGTGTGATCTTGAGGTGCCTATTTTTCGTGACGGCCACTCTAGCAAAACATTACAGCTCGCTTTTTATAAGGTATCAATTCAAAGACACATATTTTGAAAACACTGACCTCTATGCATTGTCACTGTGTGCTCGTAGTAGGATTACAGTGCACCATTTCATCAATGTGTTGCTGTTCCTAGACAGGTTGTCTAACTATACTTTCAGTAGGAAAATGCGAACTTGGAACAATATCTATTTCATGCAATGTACTGAAAACTCTAGTAAACAGCTTCAATCAGGAATTTGACGTGTTAGGAAGCATCATCGTTATTCTTAGGCAGCAGGAGTACTATCATAGCAGAAGCCGTAATCATACACAATGTCTGCATATCACTCATTAATGTCGATTTTTTACATTATAGCCAGCGCTTGTACAGACACAGTTAACCGACGCTCTTTCTCATACAATCTCCATCCCTCACATTGCGTCAATCACAATACACCAGTAGAATCTGCGCTTTCAACGGGCTAGTTTAATGACAGAAAGACATTCGGAGCAAAGGGGTTGAAAGCAGCGAAGTATGTTACGCTATAGTTAAACTTCAAAGAGACTGTTTGGGTAAGACACGTAAGTGTAACCCCAGAAACAAATCTACATAAAGTGTGTTCTATCACGGAAACAATTCGAAATATGACATATGTCTGTATGAAATTATTAGCTACAAATGAGGGTTCCTGTCACCTCCCTCAATATTGAACAATCTTTCTGGGACACACTGTCTAGTTGGATAACATTTCCTTAAGCACTTGTAAGTGGGCTGTCTAGGTTTTTTTATTGGTAACGCCGCCGCCACGTAGCGCTCTGTATAAAAATCACTGGCTGTGCCGTCAGCAGTCTGTGGCTGGTTTGCGTTGTTGTCTGCCATTGTAGTGTTGGGCAGCGGCAGCTGGATGCAAACAGCGTGTAGCGTTGCGCAGTTGGAGGTGAGCCACCAGCAGTGGTGGACGTGGGTAGAGAGATGGCGGAGTTTTGAAATTTGTAAGAATTGGTGTCATGAAGTGATATATATATATATATATATATATTATGACTACTAAGGTAAATACATTGTTTGTTCTCTATAAAAATCTTTCATTTGCTAACTATACCTATCAGTAGTTAGTGCCTTCCGTAGCTTGAATCTTTTATTTAGCTGGCAGTGGTGGCAAAGTGCCTTCCGTAGCTTGAATCTTTTATTTAGCTGGCAGTAGTGGCGCTCGCGGTATTGCAGTAGTTCGAGTAACGAAGATTTTTGTGAGGTAAGTGATTTGTGAAACGGTATAGGTTAATGTTAGTCAGGGCCATTCTTTTGTAGGGATTTTTGAAAGTCAGACTGCATTGCGCTAAAATATTATGTGTCAGTTTAGGCACAGTCTTGTATAAATTTTTCTAAGGGGACGTTTCATATGTCGACCCTTAGCCGAGGATACCTCACTGGAATCTTCTGATTTTTTCTTGTAGTTTGTGTAATTAATGTAGATTTTGTTTATTGCTAGCGCGTAATTGTAGAGAGAATCTCCTTTGTAGTTGTAGTCTTTCATTGTTGTACAGTACAACAGTTGTGGCATGCATATAGAGTTGCACCAAGTATTTCGCAGCTGCGCTTGCAATTAACTAGATATTATTTTCAGTGCTACGTTAATGTGTTCTCTTATTTTTGCTCTTCAATTTGTGCTTTTCTGTGTTGTCGTGTGAATTATTGTTACAATAATGGCGTGTGAAAAACGTAATACTAGGCTCCAAAGTAAACTGAGAAATGACAGTGAAGACGAAAGTAGTGTGTTAGCGCCACCGAGTAATGAATTAACTAATGTTCAAAGTAGTAATTTGGTAATTGTACATAGGGAAATGGAGCGGGCTGCAAATAATGGTGTAGGCAGTGAAACAATTAGTGAACAGGGAAGCATTATCGATCGATCGGTCGGCAACAGCTCGCGTCAGGAATCCGAAATGATAGGACACAATCTTGCAAATACTGTACATTCAGGTTTTGCGTCCTCACCGTTTTCTCAAATAAGTCAAGACACATTTTTTGCTTGTTAAAATGTGAATGTTGTCGGTGCAAATGCACTGCCGAAAAGCATAGAGGAACAGATTCCAGACACTAATACATTATTATTGCAATTAATGCAACAAATGAAACAAAATCAGAGACAAACACAGCAACAGGTAGACACAATGGAACAAAATCTTCGAAAGTTAGACACAATGGAATAACACCAGAGACAAACACAGGAACAGTTGGACACAATGGAACATAATCTTCAAAAATTAGACACAATGGAACAAAATCTTCGGAAGTTAGACACCACACTTGAACAAACACGTGAAGATTTAACTACTGAGTTACATAACATTGAATCGAAATGTCAAAAAATCTGTAATGACGTAAAAACACAAATTTGTGAGCATTTCCAACCTATTTTTTCACGGCATGAAAACGCATTACAGAATCACGAAGCAGCCATAAAAGAATTGCAAACTATTTTTCTTGAAAATCACGACACCTTGCAAGCTAAAATGGACTCAGTTGCATCCACCGATTCGGTTACGCAACTTGCAAGAACTCAGGAAAACTTAAAGGACGCAGTAGATTTGATTTCAACACAAATGGACACTCTGAAACTTGGTTCAGAAAAACACACTGAGGAAATGTGTTCACTATCGGAGAAAGTAGCCGAACTTTCGGATCAGTTCACTAATTTATCTGCAAAGGTAGATGATGATCTGAATGACACAAGACCTGTAGCCATTACTGACACAGAAGAGTATGAACAAATTAAGAAATTTAAACAAAATCAGAATCAAATTAATACGCAATACAAAAGAGAAATCCGGAAAGTACAAGATCAGTTGACGCAGGTAATACAAAAATTACATATTTCAGAGGACACTCGCGCTTCAATACGGGAAGAGGAACTTAGAAATGCGGAAAAGCCACAAAATAATGACACAGGGCATTTCGAAAATCATGAAAGAAATTGGCAAGGTGCACCGAATTTTGAGATGGAACCGCCGACACGACGTAACAATGACCGATATGCTACTCGCCGACACGATGATTTTGACTATAAGCTGTTCATTACTGCACGTAAATTCAAAACATTTAAGAATTCTGGCAACGACATTCATCCACACGCGTGGCTCCATCAATTCTCTCATTGTTTTCCTCCCAACTGGTCATTAGAGCACAGATTAGAATTTGTGTGTGGCTACTTGGAGAATGAGCCAGCGGTAAGAATGCGATCGGTCATTCACGATTGTCACAGTGAAGGAGAATTTTATCATGCCTTCCTCTCAGCATTTTGGTCTCAAGCTACACAAGACCGAGTAAAACATAGCATCATGATGATGAAACACTTTGAACAATCTGAATTTTCCAGTCTCGTCAAATATTTTGAAGACATGTTGCATAAGAATCAGTATCTTTCAAACCCATATAGCCCTTCAGAACTCATCCGCATTTGCATAATGAAATTGCGTGAACATTTAAGGAATATTATTTTGGCAGGGCGTTGCAAAGACGACATTGAAGCTTTTCAGGGACTCTTACAAGAATTAGAAATTGACACAGACAGTCGCGGGATGTGAAAACAGGAAAACAATCACTACAGTTCACATCCGTCACAATTCCGTGACGACAGAAACAATAACTGGACACGACAAGTCTATTCTTATAACGCAAATCGTGACCAAAACAGACACCACCCATATGACAACCACTGGCGGAGTAATAATAGTTACAGAGAAAGATCGCATTTCCGTAGTAATGACTATCACAGAGACAATCAGAGAAACAGACAATATGGAAACCAAAATAATTATTATCAAGGGAGACAGAGTAACTTAGGACGCAACGGTCCAGCCCGCAGTTACGATTCAGGGAGAAATTCTCCACCACGTGACCGACAAGAAAGAAACTATGGAATCTACCGACATGACGACAGACGATATGATCGTAACGACAGACCTGAATTGTAGCAGAACTGGCGGGATTCAAACAGAGCAGGGCCCTCTCGACAAGGTGAATTTGTAGAAGTTAGGTCTCCAAATCCCAATAACGACGCGCGCCCTCAAAGACACAATAGGCAATGACTCATAGCGCTGGCAGCCACAAAACGTACGCATGAAACTGACGACGCAGCTGCAGTAGCTAGTAATTACGTAAAAATGGAAGACATTAGGGACATCTTACTCCAGGAACACGACGTAAAAATAACAACATTGCATATCCTGTGATTCACATTACTGTAAATGACGTAAAATTTACGACAGTACTTGACTCAGGCAGTCCCATTTTAGTAATTAGTGAAACAGCTTTTAGCAAATGCAACAAATCGAACGATTGCCCCACGCTTCCATTACGCAAGATTAAATTACAAGGTGCAGTCATTGGAAAAAGTGTAGATGTGCGTCAACAAACCAACTTAGAATTCTTTTGTCAAAGCCATAGCTTCTCTATGAACTTTCTTATTGTTCCATTATTGTCGACGGAAATTATACTGTGAGTAGACTTTTTGAATGAATACAAAGCAATCTTAAACTTTCACGATGCTGAAATAAGTTTAGAGAAAGAAGGTAAGTCAATAGCTTTGAAATTTGAAGATTGGCTCTCAAACCATGACGAGGAAATTAATCGGCTTTACCTTCTCTTAGACAACAGTTCGGAATTTTCTACGGAACTAGACACTAACAATCACTCTGCAAATACTGACAGAGATGATATCGAAGGCATATTTGGAACTAATGAGTTAATTCAGAATAAAATTCAAACAATTGAGAATTGTAATGACACTGATAGGCAGGACCTTTTTGAGATTAACAAGCACATTCCACAGTTTTTACGCACAATACAGGAACAATCAAGGGATTTCAGTACCAATTTCGTGTTCGTGAGCATACTAAATTTTGTGTTAGACCATAAGTAATTCCAACACATTATAGGGACAGTGTTAAAACAGAAATACAATCTATGCTTGACGAGGGCATTATTGTGCCTGCAGTAAGCTCATACAATAATCCATTACATGTTGTTGAGAAGAAAAATGGGTCGATCAGGCTTCTCTTAGATTCGAGACAAATCAATACTATCATTATTCCTGAAAAGACAGGCCGCAAACGTTGGGAGAACTTCTTCAAAATTTTAATGGTGTAAAAGTGTTGCCTTCCATTGATCTCAGATCCAGCTTTTATCAGATCGAACTTCATCCAGAATGTAGAAAATACACAGCTTTCCTTTGTCTCGGCGTTTGTTATCAGTTTCGGAAACTTCCTTTTGGCTTGAACATTTCTTCGGCAGCATTCATTCGCGGGCTAAATTCCATATTACCTGAGTTCTTAAAACGTCACATCACCTTATATGTGGACGATATTCTGATAGCAGAAGCCTCATGGGAACAACATAATCGCATCCTCAACAGCGTGTTACATATTTTTGCAGAATCTGGAATTACAGTTAACATGGAAAAGTCTGAATTCGGTAGGTCAAAGGTGAAGTTTTTGGGACATATTATTTCTTCTGAAGGCATTCAGCCGGATCCTGAAAAGTTAGAAGCAATCAGAGCCATTCCAGTTCCATCCACAAAAAAAAAAAAAAAAAAAAAAAAAAGAAAACAAGTCCGCAGTTCTCTAGGCCTCGTAAATTTTTACCGTCGTTTTCTGAATATGCAAATTCTAGTTACACCAAAACTTTGTTCTCTCACTGGAAAAAATACTATTTGGAACTGGGACGAACAAGCACAGTTGGAATTCAATTCTTTGAAAGAATCGTTGCTTAAGGCGCCAATACTAGCTCATCCAGATCTCTCACAAGATTTTTGCCTTAGCACGGACTCTTCTAAATTCGGTCTTGGTGCCCATTTATTTCAAGAAGCCACAGAAAATGACATTACTGTTCAGAAAACCAATCCTTTTGCTAGCCAAGTGCTAACAAAATCTGAAAAAAATTATTCCGTTACTGAATTAGAAGCTTTAGCTATCGTTTGGGCATTTAACAAATTCCGTTTCTTTCTTTATGGTAAGCACGTAAAAGTATACTGTGACCATCGTGCATTACAATTTCTTATGTCTTCAAAATTAAATCATGACAAGTTAAAACGTTGGGCATTGTTTCTGCAAGAATTTCACTTCACAATAGTCTACATTCCAGGCAAGGAGAACATTGTTGAGGACGCACTGTCACGCGCACCGGCTGGGCTCGAGAAAAGTAACACAGAAAGCAACCTCGATAAAAATTTCAGTATTCTTTACATTCAGAAAGCCGACTTTGAAAACTTCATCACCACATCTTTAAAGGACATTGCTCATGAACAAGATAATGATCCGATTTGGAAAGACATCAAAAGTAAATGGCATGAAAAGACACACACACAGATTCGGCATTATTATCTGATTAGGAACAACATACTGTTCAAACGCTGCACTGTTGATGACAAGCTATGGGTACTTTGCATTCCAGACGATTTCGTTAACAAGCTCATTTGGTACATTCATTCCAGCTATGCACATTTTGGTCCACGAAAATGTTATCATATTCTTCGAACGACTTGTTATTTTAACAATATGGAAAAGAGAATTCGAAGAGTCTTGTCTATTTGTAAACTTTGTCAAAAGGCGAAACCATCTACTGTCTCGCATCGTGCCCCATTGTTTCCTATCATTCCTTCTAAATTAAAAGAATTTGCTGCTGTTGATCTCTTGGGACCGCTTGTTAGAACATCTAATGGATTTTCGTACGTTCTAGTCGCTGTTGAACTTACTTCAAAATTTGTTTCTTTCACTCCGTTACGAAAAGCCACTGGACGGTCTATATCCAACGCCTTTGTTAGAAATTTCTTACGTGAAGTTGGACACGTTAGTAAAGTAATTTCAGATAACGGACCGCAATTCAGATCTGCTGTTTGGTCACGCATGCTTCGTAACCATAAAATCAAATCTGTTTTTATTTCATTGTACTCACCACATTGTAACCCGTCTGAACGGATTATGAAAGAAATCAATAAGCTTTGCAGACTTTGTTGTCACAGAAAGCATCAGCATTGGGACAGATATTTACACTTACTTCAAAACGTGCTGAATGAAATGCCTCATGACTCCACTACTTTACCACCTGTTCTTGTACTGAAGAATAATGAACCACCGAACAGAATCAGAGAGCTTGTACCTTTTCCGAATACACGTAAACTTCGACACAAAGACATAATTGATTTTCTATTAAAAATATAAATTCTCCTGCAGACAAAAGGAGAAAATTACACGGTAAAGCAAATGCAAAGAAATTATATATTGGTCAGAAAGTTCTCATTAAAGCTCATTCATTGTCACATAAGAAGAAACACTTGAGTCACAAATTCTTTCTAGTTTACAGTGGACCTTACAGAATTCGACGTATACCACATGATAATTGCGTTGAAGTTGAAACTCTGCGTACTAGGAAGAGTAAAGGTTTACACCACATTTCACATGTAAAACCGTTTATTGAAAGATAATCTGCTTTTTAACTTTGTCTTTGCCATAAAATTTTTCACTTCACGCTACTAGTACAATTTGTCAGACTTAGAATCTGTTAACCTGCAACCATGTTTGAAGTTAAATATCCAGTCAAGAACAAAGAGAACTTATTTAAATATAAATTACGAATGCATTGTTATAGTGAACAGACATCACAGTGTTATTGTGCGTGTACATTCTTGCTTGTTAGTTCCATGATTACGTAACGACTATAAGGCTGACATACTTAGAACATTTACCAGTACTGCTAATGAGATTTTAATGCAACATTTTGGTTTACTTGAAAATGAATTCTGGATTTAAAGTACTTTCTGTGAGATACCAGATGACTCAGTGGTTAGTTTATGTGACAGCTATACGATTTTATCACGACGCTACTAATGAGTGACAATTTACAATGTTGATTTTGCACTGTATCTGTTTTATATCTGCACAGTTTTTCTGTATTATTCTGGAAAGTAAAACATGTTTTAGTAGTAACTTTGTGGTATAGCTACAATGAGACAGCCTTTTCTGTAGCACAACAATACGTTACAGTACAGTACTTACATCATCACAGCAATAAGCGTAGTAACTATGATATCTATACGTAAAGCATTTCACTTTTGTTTATCATGAGGTGAGTACATTGACTTCTGCAGAACTTAGCTTTCGGAGGACGATAACTACGACACTTCCACAGAGATTATCTTACAACACGACACACAGTTTAGCGCTACAGTAAGTGTAGTTGAGTGATTAATTTTGTACTGAAAACATTTATTTTTAAAGATATTTGAAGTACAATGATACAAAGGTTTTCCGTGATACATTTCATTCCATTGCTGTAACCTGTAACATCTGAGGATATAATTACATTAATTCTCAGGGGGTACACGCCTACTTTGTGTACCATGTGTCTGGCAAGCACAAGGAGCCCTAGCTAATATGGTATTTGCTTATACAACTTTACACATCGGTACCATATTTCTCTAACACATAAATTACACAGCTATCTGATCATTTAAATGAGAGAGAAACATTTTTTTTATTATGTCAGTGACACATGTTTACGCAATTACACAGGTGGATAATTTCACACTTATGAAATTCTATTTTGTCTGTACTATGTGAAATGTTCATATTTTTTCGGAACCATTGCGATACTATGAGAGGTTTGAATGATATATTTGGTATGGGATCATGATTTTTAAAGTACGTTTGAGGTAGATGACACTTTTGACATCAGCAGAGAATTTTTTTTAGGTTTTGAAATTATTGGAAGAAGCTACGACGATTTTGAGATTTGGCTGAGGTTTTATGATGTTATGATGACGATGTGTATTACACTGTTGCGATATGTTTATGATCAATAAGCTGATGCTATATGACTTATTTGATTATGCTACGTATCTGTTGTGATGAAATATTGAAGAAGTGTCGACGAATAAGGTAAGGAATAATGAGTAGTGGTTAGGGACTCTGGTTTGTGAAAAACGTGGTTGGAAACCAAGAATCGTACTTTAAGAGTTATGAAATGTATGTAAATGTGTGAATGTATTACAATAGGATTTTTTTCTACAGATGTGTAACGCAAATTCTTGACCTGTGAAATTTTTTATATGAGACTGCCACTGTAGCGGAAACTGCTGTCATAAATATTTCAGTAAGAAAGTTAAGTGACCTTGACGTAATGCGTTTTGGGCGCCCGGCTGAGAGGTAGTCGTCACAACAGAGAGCCATTAGGTGAAAAAAAAGGGCATTATCCTCGATATTGACATTCCTTTGTAGAAAGCATCGCAAATACGACACGCCCATTACTTGGAAAGATACTTACATCTGACACCTGATTATAACAAACGTCTTTCTACGAGAGTTGAGAGAATTCTACTAACTTATGAAATGTCACATGACTATTGAATGATATTTTTATGCTTTGTACATAGTTGCTTATTTCATTTGATATCTGTTTTCCAGCTGTGTTGCAGCATTGGTTTTATAAAATAAAATTAAATTAATTTGCTAATGTGAGCACTTTCCGTCAACAGATCTATTAAATAATTATTTTATGATCAAAATTCTTCGAAAAAGGAGCTCTTGGAATGGAAAGAGCAATAAGAAGCGACTAATAACAGTAACTGTATATATAATTTTCTTTTCAAGTACTTGGTAATTTGTTGTAGCATTAGTTTTTGTGGTGCACCACTTTAATTACATAGACATTAAGATGTGATTATAACTTTCCCTTATCTCCATTGTTGTCTTTAGTATACTATTTTTTCTGCTTGTGGGTTTGTCATGTTTAGATATAAGTTATTACATTAACTGCTGCTTGCTTTAGAAATCTGCATTTTTTTGGGTGATTGGTGTTTGTGTTAATTTGTTTTGTGCTGCTGCATTGCGTCGTCCCTTAGTTTAGCATCTGAGCTCAGTAGGTTTAAGTTAGCTTAAGAGGGGGTAGACTATATAAGAAACTAACTATGATGAATTAGATGAAAAGCATTGAGAAGCTATAAGAAAATGGTTTGGCCAAAAAAAAGTAGTGTACAGTGGAGAAAAACTATTTTCGAAAGAGGATGTGAACAGAATACAGAAAGCATGCTTGGATAGGATTTTTTTGGCGGAAACAAATGTTGAAATAAGACGAAAGATCTATGGAATGAAGTTTTGGGTTGGACTGCAGTACCAAATGTTACAGTGAAAACAAACCTGGTCCTTTCCTTTTGTGTTATCCCACTATGTGTTTGTGTACCCTTGTGTATTTGTTTTCTTCCTGTCTCTGTGTACTGTTTCATAGAATTTTTTTCTTCTAATACTAAGCTACATTCACTGTGATGAGGAATACTGTTATCCTCAAACATAATTTGCATCAATAATATATTATTTACTTTGTAAAGATGTTTATACGTTATTTATTCTATTTTGTTTTAATGCTCATGTGTGAAGTTGATGTTTCGAAATTTATTCTGATTTTTTTTAATGTATGTGCTCCTGTCATAATTGCTGTAACACTGATGTATATGTTATTTCGATTCTTATGTAAAGCCTGTATTACTGCAAATGTTATCTGTACTATTATGATCTTTAATGATATATTTTGTACCTTTGTTATTGTATTCTCTCGTTATAAAATTGTAATTGACACCTGTTCATCAAATTAAGTAACTTGTAAGTTACATTTCACTGCACACATTTCTGTTGGTCATAGTATATGGACAATATGTGAGAAGTAGGGACTGATAGTGTTTGCACGTGTGTTAATAATTCAGTAAGGGACTGGATAACAGCATTGCTGATTCTAAGGACAAATTAAAAACAATATTTGTGAGTGCACAAATGGTGGTTATGGACTTGCTATATCATCTGCAAGACTCTTCAATGGTAATTGTGCGCCTGCACAGTCAAACAGATGGCTGCTGGCCATCTCTACATGGACTACAGTGGGTCTGCATCTTTGATGGCCCACCAATACCATTATTTCTACAAGGACTGCAGTGGGTCTGCACCTCTGGTGGCCCACCAATACCATAATCTCTACTACGACTACAGTGGGTCTGCTCTGTGATGACCTAGCTACCAATATTCTTCAAACCTTCGCCTGACTCTGCTGTGGGTTTGCTCTGTTTTGGCCCATTACCTGTCTGCATGTCAAGAGTCAGCACTGCCTTTCCGTTGAAAGGACAACACTACTTCTTCAAGACTGCATGGAAATCCACTACTTCCGTGTGGATTTTCTTTTACTACTCAGATTTTGAGAAAAACACTGCAATTTTACTTTGATGAATGATCAGGACTGTCTTTCTGGACTGTGAGAAAATTTTAGCTTTTGACCAACATTGTATCGATAAGTGTGTGCATTTCATTTCTTTGTTATTGTAATTATGAAAAAAATTTTCAAATCTGTATTGGCCACTGCCCAAAACAATTTGTAAATTTTTTGGGGGGGAGCATGGGGGCTATCCGGCGGCAGCTGGATGCTAACAGCGCGTAGCGTTGCGCAGTTGGAGGTGAGCCGCCATCAGTGGTGGACTTGGGTAGAGAGATGGCGGAGTTTTGAAATTTGTAAGAATTTGTGTCATGAAGTGATATATATATTATGACTACTAAGGTAAATACATTGTTTGTTCTCTATTAAAATCTTTCATTTGCTAACTATACCTATCAGTAGTTAGTACCTTCTGTAGTTTGAATCTTTTATTTAGCTGGCAGTAGCGGCGCTCGCGGTGTTGCAGTAGTTTGAGTAACGAAGATTTTTGTGAGGTAAGTGATTTGTGAAAAGGTATAGGTTAATGTTAGTCAGGGCCATTCTTTTGTAGGGATTTTTAAAAGTCAGATTGCATTGCGCTAAAAATATTGTGTGTCAGTTTAAGCACAGTCTTGTATAAATTTTTCTAAGGGGACGTTTCACACTGTATAGAATGAAGAACAGTATTCAGCAGGTTTCATTTTCAGTGGGCTACCAGTGGAATTGACAAAACAAAATGTTTAAGAACCCAAGTATTCATGTTCAGTTTCAAACGTTTATTCGTGGGACGTTTCTTCCTTTTTGTGCAGTTCTTCACAGTAACACAGAATTTGTGCTTACAGTGTATTAATTATTCGTATACCACATCATCAATTCATTATTAGCGAATTTTTAATTCTACGATTGTTTTATTCATAAATTTTGTATTCAGTAAACTCCCTCCCTGGTAAAGTAGTTGTTTTTCACGTTGTCAAGAGAAACTGATAAGTAAATAAATAAAACACATAAATGACATCGTTGTATAAAACGTAACAATCCACATTCTACTACATGATAAGATGTCGATGAAACAGAATACTCACATGCATTTTCATTGTCTCATCCCTTTTCCGAATACATTATAATCTGTCTTTTTATATTTGGAATGTGATGGTGAAATAGAATTTCAATGCCATGTACTTAAAAAATTTAGGGAAAATAAATGAAGAAATAGATATTTAATGTACACTCCTGGAAATTGAAATAAGAACACTGTGAATTCATTGTCCCAGGAAGGGGAAACTTTATTGACACATTCCTGGGGTCAGATACATCACATGATCACACTGGCAGAACCACAGGCACATAGACACAGGCAACAGAGCATGCACAATGTCGGCACTAGTACAGTGTATATCCACCTTTCGCAGCAATGCAGGCTGCTATTCTCCCATGGAGACGATCGTAGAGATGCTGGATGTAGTCCTGTGGAACGGCTTGCCATGCCATTTCCACCTGGCGCCTCAGTTGGACCAACGTTCGTGCTGGACGTGCAGACCGCGTGAGACGACGCTTCATCCAGTCCCAAACATGCTCAATGGGGGACAGATCCGGAGATCTTGCTGGCCAGGGTAGTTGACTTACACCTTCCACAGCACGTTGGGTGGCACGGGATACATGCGGACGTGCATTGTCCTGTTGGAACAGCAAGTTCCCTTGCCGGTCTAGGAATGGTAGAACGATGGGTTCGATGACGGTTTGGATGTACTGTGCACTATTCAGTGTCCCCTCGACGATCACCAGAGGTGTACGGTCAGTGTAGGAGATCGCTCCCCACACCATGATGCCGGGTGTTGGTCCTGTGTGCCTCGGTCGTATGCAGTCCTGATTGTGGCGCTCACCTGCACGGCGCAAACACGCATACGACCATCATTGGCACCAAGGCAGAAGCGACTCTCGTCGCTGAAGACGACACGTCTCCATTCGTCCCTCCATTCACGCCTGTCGTGACACCACTGGAGGCGGGCTGCACGATGTTGGGGCGTGAGCGGAAGACGGCCTAACGGTGTGCGGGACCGTAGCCCAGCTTCATGGAGACGGTTGCGAATGGTCCCCGCCGATACCCCAGGAGCAACAGTGTCCCTAATTTGCTGGGAAGTGGCGGTGCGGTCCCCTACGGCACTGCGTAGGATCCTACGGTCTTGGCGTGCATCCGTGCGTCGCTGCGGTCCGGTCCCAGGTCGACGGGCACGTGCACCTTCCGCCGACCATTGGCGACAACATCGATGTACTGTGGAGACCTCACGCCCCACGTGTTGAGCAATTCGGCGGTACGTCCACCCGGCCTCCCGCATGCCCACTATACGCCCTCGCTCAAAGTCCGTCAGCTGCACATACGGTTCACGTCCACGCTGTCGCGGCATGCTACCAGTGTTAAAGACTGCGATGGAGCTCCGTATGCCACTGCAAACTGGGTGACACTGACGGCGGCGGTGCACAAATGCTGCGCAGCTAGCGCCATTTGACGGCCAACACCGCGGTTCCTGGTGTGTCCGCTGTGCCGTGCCATGCGTGTGATCATTGCTTGTACAGCCCTCTCGCAGTTTCCGGAGCAAGTATGGTGGGTCTGACACACCGGTGTCAATGTGTTCTTTTTTCCATTTCCAGGAGTGTATAATAGTTACTTTTAAAATAGGACTTATAATGGTTTCCATTACTGTTTCGAACTTTTTGTGTACAATAATCCTACGTAGGATTCGTGAGATACGATTCCTGCTGGAGTGCATCTGCTCACGTTGCTCCCATGTAACTTGTACTTCAATAGATTAATGTTTAGTATGGAAAAATCCCTAACACATTTGGGAAAGCGTTAGCACAACATAACTATTGTCATGACTTTTAATATGCTAATGGTTAAAAAACGTATGTATCATAGTAAGTTTTTTTTCAAACACCTTGCAGTTGCAACAGTGATCCGATTGTGCTCTCAAACAGACACCTTTTCCTTTCGCTGTGAATTTCTCTACCGACTGAGCTATCCAGGCACGACCCGCGACATACCATCACAGTTTCACTTTCACCACTACTTCATCTATTACACCGTCCGAACATCATAGAAGCTGTGCTGCATAGCTTTGTGGAGCTATCAGTCCTGCAAGATAGGATATTGCGGAGACTTGGCTTAGGCACTGAATGAATTTTCACTCTCTGGAGCTGATTTGGAACCCGAACGTTCAAATTAGAGCACTCATCGCTGCACAGTGAAAAATTCATCCTGGATACGATTACCCAGGGCGCAAATTTTTATATAAACTACGTGCATCAGCAATCACCAGCGTAAAATTCAGTTGAAAACTGATAAATGATTGTCAGCCGAAAGATAGTGCCCATATGTTGCCATCAACCAGCTGCAATCCCGAAACCGCAGGGAATATTGATTACGCCGCGAAAATTTCAAGAATTGTACTTCCATCACACTTTCCAAACTTCACGGAACTTCTCCAACAGACCCTTTCTCCGTGAGTGCTAGTACCGCATTGTTGGCTGGAAGAATGTGTGGAGCTTGAAAAGCAGGAGAGAGCTACTGACAAACTGAAACTGGTAGCAGGATGGCGATTTTGCGGACGGAGGGAGAGGGTGAAGTGGAAGGGTGATGGGTGACGGAAGGAGGGGAGTTTCCTTAGTTGTGCCTGGATAGGTTAGGCAACAGAGTATCTTCCAGAAAAATAAATATTTTCTGGGTTCTAGTCCCTATTTAGCACACGGATTTAATCTGCCATAAGAGACGACTATTGGGAGAGCATAATAAGAGTTAGCTGTGTGTCAGGAGGCACTCCCTCAGTTCGTCCCTTGCTAATTTTCCTCGGAAGGATGGTAGCGACCTGTGGTCGCCACTAAGTGCAGTGAAAGAAGATTCAGATTCATTTATTTCCATAAAACTACGAGTAGCATCTTGACTCGTGGTTGGCGTTTCGCCGTTTTCTTCTCTATGGTATCATCAGTGGGATTTAGAACGATGCAGTTTTGTTTAGTTGTGTGTTGTTTTTAAATCATAAAACAGTTCACGTCGCGTTTATTTCTTTTGTTTCTTTTTGTTTTGTTTTTTGTAAATAAGCAATTACTTGCCAACGATCTTTCCACAGTGGTAACACCGGTTCCCGTCAGACATTAAGTGCTGTCGGGCTGGGCTAGCACTTGGATGGGTGACCATCCGGACTGCCGAGTGCTGTTGGCAAGCGGGGTGCACTGAGCCCTTGTGAGGCAAACTGAGGAGCTACTTTATTGAGAAGTAGCCGCTCTGGTCTCGTAAATTGACATACGGCCAGGAGAGCGGTGTGCTGACCACATGCCCCTCTGTAACCGCATCCAGTGACGCCTATGAGCTGAGGACGACACGGCGGCCGGTCAGTGCCGTTGGGCCTTCATGGCCTATTCGGGAGGAGTTTAGTTTAGTTTTTAAGTGATGACTTACAGTTCGTTGGCATCTACGAGCCCTCACATCTGCTCTGAAGGTCGCACGACCACTTCATTTTTTATTGTGAAGGAAGAAGTTCGGAGTATGAAAATGTATTTTTGTTTCGAAAATGAAGTGGTAGTGCGACCTCCTCACCAGATGAGAGGAAACGTCGATGCCAATAAACTGTAAATAATTCTTATTTATGTAAAAAAGACGTGATGAGAACTGTTTGTAATCTAAACATAACACACATCGAAACAAAACTGTAACGGTCTAGGTACCACTGAAGTCGTTTTATTTAAAAACAAATAAATAAGTCACGATTAAGTGTCGGTTCAGTGCTATAATCTGTGAAATTGTCTGTATCTGTCCGTATGCCGACAGTTTGTTCGAAATAGAAATGGCGTCTTCCAAATATAAAACCGAGTGGTACGCAGTGCGACAGCACGGCCGTTTAAATGCAGCGCGTTCACACCTTCATCCCTTCTCTTTCATCCTGGCGCCCAGACAGCGTGGTGTGGCAGAGGCTGGAAACGTGCAGAGAACCTGAGTTCAATGGCACTCGTGTCAGGGCACCTCAGGTATATGCAGTACACACGATAATACTACGAAGCTTACCATCTGTGCAAGCGCAGGACGATGAAATCACAGTACTGGAGCAACGCTGAGGGAGACGAAAGTTCGCGCAGGCCAGCGGCATTAAGCTGCACTCGGTGGCTCGGCGGTGTTTGCTCGCAGGCTGCTTCGCACGCACGCCTCCCGGCTATCACCAGGCGCTGACCGTGTTTACCCCGCCACGCCAGTTCAAAGCCGCTCGCCGCCCTGCAGGCAGATATTGCGACCGCGACGGCAAACACCGCTGGCCGGTACTTCCGTCACATACGTCGTCGCTACCCAAGACAATAAACGCCACTTGCTGCTGTGGTCGCCACGGCACTGCGGGAAAGAAATGGACCACATGAAGCACAATAATAAACTGACCGTCAGTACTAGAAAGAATGAACTGTCACCTATCAGAGTGTTTCACATAGCTTATTGCGAAACCAATCTGAATACGAACATCTCCTGGTCAGTTAAGAGCTCTATTCTGTCAAAAACTAAGTTAGCAAGTGCAGCTGGTATCCCTTCAAAATTAAATACTGCTGAACATCTCAAGTGGTCTTAGAGCAGGAGCATTGTAGAAAAAAATACGTAGCCTAGAAATAAGAAAATATTTTCCCATAACATTTCTTCTGTAAAAGTAATGCACTATTCCCTACACCATCAATAAACACAACAGATACACATAAGAGAGACTTTAGTCATCAATAATATATTCTCCTTCACTATTTACAAAAGTCTACCAACACAGCGGTAACTTATCGATTGCGCGACTGTAGAAGTCACGCGATTTTGAGGCGAAGAAGTCGACAAATGTTCGGAGCGAATAGGGAAAGCAAGCTATTTGAACGTTGTTCGGTAGATGGCGAAAAATGTGGAAGTCTCTGGGAACAAGATCACGTGAATGAGATGAGAGTGGAATGACATCCCAACACAACTCTTGTACATGTATTTTTTTATTCCAGCAGAATGCTGGAATCGTAGCGTAGCATCAAGTCAGGCAGTCATCTTGGACGTTGTTCTTGGACTGCGTCTGTAAGACGACTGAGTGGTTGACAGTATATATCATCAGTGATGGTTACATCTCGGGGACGCAATTCGTTGCCTTAAAGGCCTACTTGTGATGCATTACCGACAAACATTATCCTATACTAATGTTAGTAATCTAGGTTACCTGCTGTTCGCAGTGTGTAACTACCAAACGTAACTTGTGCTTCATCAAATCATCTACGACGGTCACTCCAAAAGAAATGCACACTATTTTTCTAAAAATACAGTTTTCATTCTGCATCTATGAAAGTTTTACAGTGTGTAGATACATCCTTCCCGCTTGTTTTCAAACTCAGTTCATCCTGTTCCCGTGAGCGGCGCGTCACAGCGTGTCTTCAAGATGGATGCTACACTTGACTTTCATCAGAAGCAACGTGCTGTCATAGAATCCCTGTGCTGTGAAAACGAGACAATGAGAAACATCCACAAGAGGTTGAAAAAGGTGTATGGAGATGCTGCCGTGGACCGCAGTACAGTTAGTCGGTGAGCGAGCAGGTTACGTGATGAAGGCGGGCACGGCAATAGTGAGGATTCTCCTCGCAGCGGCAGGCCTCGTACTGCACACACTCCAGGCAGTGTGCAGAGAGTTAACGAATTGGTGACTGCTGACAGACGCATCACAGTGAACAAATTGTCACGCTACGTTGGGATAGAGGAAGGTAGTGTTTGTAGAATACTGAAAGTGTTGGTGTTAAAAAGGGTTTGTGACGGGTGGGTTCCCAGGATGTTTAGCAGTGACTCACAAAGAAACAAGAAGAACGGTATGCAGTGATCTTTTGGAACAGAACGAGAACGGTGGAGATGAATTTCCTGGGAAGAATTGTGACAGGTGATGAAACATGGCTCCATCATTTTACACCAGGGACGAAGAGGCAATAAGTGAAGTGGCATCATGAAAATCCACCCAAGAAACAAAAATTAAAAACCACACCTTCTGCTGGAAAAGTTGTGGCTGCGGTGTTTTTCGATTCCGAACGACTCTTGCTTGTGGACATCATGCCAAGTGGAACCACCAAAAATTCTGATGCAAATGTGACGAAACCCCCCATGAACCATGGACCTTGCCGTTGGAGGGGAGACTTGCGTGCCTCAGCGATACAGATGGCCGTACCGTAGGTGCAACCACAACGGAGGGGTGTCTGTTGAGAGGCCACACAAACATGTGGTTCCTGAAGAGGGGCAGCAGCCCTTTTCAGTAGTTGCAGGGGCAACAGTCTGGATGATTGACTGATGTGGCCTTGCAACATTAACCAAAACGGCCCTGCTGTGCTGTTACTGCGAACGGCTGACAGCAAGGGGAAACTACAGACGTAATTTTTCCCGAGGACATGTAGCTTTACTGTGTGATTAAATGATGGCGTCCTCTTGAGTAAAATATTCCGGAGGTAAAATAGTCTCCCATTCGGATCTCCAGGCGGGGACTACTCAGGAGGAGGTCGTTATCAGGAGAAAGAAAAGTGGCGTTCTATGGATCGGAGCGTGGAATGGCAGATCCCTTAACCGGGCAGGTAGGTTAGATGATTTAAAAAGGGAGATGGATAGGTTAAAGTTAGATATAGTGGGAATTAGTGAAGTTCGGTGGCAGGAGGAATAAGACTTTTGGTCAGGTGGAGACAGGGTTATAAATACAAATAGGGGTAATACAGGAGCAGGTTTAATAATGAATAAAAAAAATGGGAGTGCGGATAAGCTACTACAAACAGCATAGTGAACGCATTATTGTGGCCAAGATACACACAAAGCCCATGCCTACTACAGTAGTACAAGTTTATATGCCAATTAGCTCTGCAGATGATGAAGAAATTGATGAAATGTATGATGAGATAAAAGAAATTATTCAGGTAGTGAAGGGAGACAAAAATTTAATAGTCATGGGTGACTGGAATTCGTCAGTAGGAAAAGGGAGAGAAGGAAACATAGTAGGTGATTATGGATTGGGGCTAAGAAATGAAAGTGGAAGCCGCCTGGTAGAATTTTGCACAGAGCATAATCATAGCTAACACTTGGTTCATGAATCATAAAAGAAGGTTGTATACATGGAAGAATCCTGGAGATACTAAAAGGTATCAGATAGATTATATAATGGTAAGACAGAGATTTAGGAATCAGGTTTTAAATTGTAGGACATTTCCAGGGACAGATGTGGACTCTGACCACAATCTATTGGTTATGACCTGTAGGTTAAAACTCAAGAAACTGCAAAAAGGTGGGAATTTAAGGACATGGGATCTGGATAAGCTGAAAGAACCAGAGGTTGTACAGAGTTTCAAGGAGAGCATAAGGGAACAATTGACAGGAATGGGGGAAAGAAACACAGTATAAGAAGAATGTGTAGCTCTGAGGGATGAAGTAGTGAAGGCAGCAGAGGATCAAATAGGTAAAAAGTCGAGGGCTAGTAGAAACCCTTGTGTAAAAGAAGAAATATTGAATTTAATTATGAAAGGAGAAAATATAAAAATGCAGTAAATGAAGCAGGCAAAAAGGAATACAAACGTCTCAAAAATGAGATTGACAGGAAGTGCAAAATGGCTAAGCAGGGATGGCGAGAGGACAAATGTAAGGACGTAGAAGCTTATCTCACTGGGGGTAAGATAGATACTGCCTACAGGAAAATTAAAGAGACCTTTGGAGAGAAAGTCGTGTATGAGTATCAAGAGCTCAAATGGCAACCCAGTTCTAAGCAAAGAAGGGAAGGCAGAAAGGTGGAAGAAGTATATAGAAGGTTCATACAAGGGCGATGTACTTGAGGACAATCTTATGGAAATGGAAGAGGATGTAGATGAAGACGAAATGGGAGATAAGATACTGCGTGAAGAGTTTGAGAGAGGACTGAAAGACCTGAGTCGAAACAAGGCCCCCGGAGTAGACAACATTCCATTAGAACTACTGACGTGCTTGGGAGAGCCAGTCATGACATGTGGAGAAAGGAAAATATTGTTCCTAAAGGATGTATCTACCCACTGTAAAACTTTCAAACATGTAGAATAAAAGATGTATTAAAAAAAACAGTATGCATTTCTTTTGGAGTCACCCTCGTATAATCAGAAACCTAAACATTTATTTTAGTGTGTAACATCCCTACTTCAGCAGTATTCACTAGATACTAGATTCTTACTGCTTAGGCAACACTGAGATTCTCCTCTTTGAGACTTAACTAAATTAGAGTTACTGGAGATGAGATAAATATCACAGTGTAACTGAGATAATTATTGAAATTTTTAAATAGTTTATACCTTCTTATAATTATACAGTCCTCAGTACTTAAGTAAAAATATATTTGGCTGCATTGTAAACAATAAGGTTTCTAGTTCTTCGTAAGGGCGGTCGTGAAGACTCAATTGTGCCCAGAGTATTTCAGCAAATAAGTAAATAAGCTTACTACCATTTTAGCTATGTTGTGTAGATGCCTTATTACTCAGTGCTACGTGTCATATGATAATATGCTACTCTGTTATAGTTTCCAGATAGGCCACACATCACATAACGGTAATGAAACAAGGAACTGTTTGGTACATTAATGAAAAACCTCTCCAACTGCTGTTCATAACTTTACTGGATTCACTTCCAGATTTGGCCTTTGTGTCACGCGATTTTTATGTGGTTCTCAAGACTACCATAATAATGATACATTAAAAGAAGGTCTTATTTCAATAGTGGTTCAAGTCCATTACCTCCACTTTTCTGTCTATAATGCTTTTGAAATTAATGGTCCAAACAAGCAGAAAGGAAGTTTCATCTCTAGCAACAAGCCATACTCTTTAATATTTCTGGTATCTCAAAAAGGGCACTGAGCACTATGGGACTTAACTGCTGTGGTCATCAGTCCCCTAGAACTTAGAACTACTTAAACCTAACTAACCTAAGGACATCACACACATCCATGCCCAAGACAGGATTCGAACCTGTGACCGTAGCGGTTCCAGACTGTAGCCCCTAGAACCGCTCGGCCACTCCGGCCGGGTTTCAGGTATCTCAACTTCAGATTTTTCAGCGCTCATTTAACTTTAGGACTCTGTATCTCAGAATGAACAAAAATGGACTTGTACCACTATTGAAATAAGCCCTTCAAATGTATTCGCAGTTTGCGAATATAATTAGACGTCGGCTCTAGCGTTTGCTAGAAACACATAAAAATTTGTGCCCCGCCGGGATTCGAACCCACAGTACTCGATTACAGGGAGTGATCACCTTATCCACAGTCAGAGCACGGCTCCAGGAGCGACCGAAATGCCCATATGTCCCAGATCCATACTCTTCGCACGTAATGAGATTGCCGCATAGGGAGACAATGATTTGTTCGTCAGGTAGCACGTTTGGAGCACATTTGCGTCGAACTACACATACACTGTAGAATACAGACACTGCAATGACTATATGGCTCTGAGCACTATGCGACTTAACTTCTGATGTCATCAGTCGCCTAGAACTTAGAACTAATTAAACCTAACTAACATAAGGACATCACACACATCCATGCCCGAAGCAGTATTCGAACCTGCGACTGGAGCGGTCGCTCGGCTCCAGACTGTAGCGCCTAGAACCGCACAGCCACTCAGGTCGGCCAATAACTATAAATATGATGGATAATCAAAAATTGTGTATAACAGAATGTGAGAGAACAAGGCTAAGGAAATGCGAACATCAGTCGCAGGTTAGACCTAAGGCCTGTTCAGTGTGATAGCGCAGCGATCTGCGTTGCTGGGACGTATGATCAGCATGTCTCCAGTCCCTCCATCTGTAGACTCACGATTATTCCCAACAGTCACCCCATGTACAAATCACTCAGAGAATGTCAATCAGAGTGTGGTATTGCGACCCAGTTTTACGAAGTCATACGAAATTGAAATGAATGGTATGGTCTCTAACTTGACAGGAGTTCAGTTAGAGTACAGGGTGTTTCGATTCATTAATTTCCCATAAAGTTACAGTTAGTAGTAGCCTGTTAATTTATGTTGGGAAACCCATTTTTGTTGTGCGGTGGTGAACGCTTACCTCCCCTGGGCTCAAGTTGGAAACGCGAGGTCGGCCGGCCCATCCTAGCACCTTCGGACACAACGCGTGTCCGGATATATTCGGGGAACCATTCTGGTCCGAAGCAAAGCTCGACTCCCCAATTTATTTTAACGAAATGCTCAAGCCGGAAGGATGTCAGACGTACACATCTGACGCCCTTTGAGAGAGCACGATCCCCCAAAGCACGAGATTTTTGCTGTTTTAGTCAAGTGAAAAGGAAAGCAGAATCCCGAGGTTTTCTCCATTGGAAATTCAGGATTCTAATTAGTTAACAGCTGTTAGGAAGAGAGGTTCGTAAATGTAGCAACAATTCTGGTTTGCTAAAGTTCACTCAACCTAACACGAGAGGCAGCTCCCCCCCCCCTACCCCCCCCCCCCCCCCATAAATCATACCGGATAAGTAAACCGTAAACTTCATAACTCCAGAAGACTCACTTGTTGCTGCTTTCCAGTCCGGAACCGCGCGACCGCTACGGTCGCAGGTTCGAATGCTGCCTCGGACATGTATGTGTGTAATGTCCTTAGGTTAGTTAGGTTGAAGTGGTTCTAAGTTTTAGGGGACTGATGACCTCAGACGTTAAGTCTCATAGTGCTCAGAGACATCTGAACCATTTGTTGCTGCTTTCGAGTAAGACTGTTGCTGCTGACCTAGTGCCAGAAGCGCTGCTCCGCGACACCTACCGTAGCTGTCTACCGTTTTGACATCAGACGGCGTAATACTTCACAACCTGCAGGCATCTCACGCTTTGGTAACGAACAAACGATATTGTGAGACAGGACCAACAGCAATTAGGGCGAAGGGAATTTTACTGCTGAATACGCTTGTCAGATCCAGACTTAATTCTTCCATCTTGTGTGAAAGATATAAGAGACTGGAGAAATGCCGTCACAATTCAAGAAAAATGTAGTAAATGCAATTTCAAAGAAGGAAGTTACTGACAGGTGTGAAAATTACTGAACTATCAGTTTAATAAGTCATGATTGCAAAATACTGGCACAAATTCTTTACAGAAGATTGGAAAAATTAGTAAAAGCCGACGTCGGGTAAGATCAGTTTAAATTCAGGAGAAATGTAAGAACACGTGAGGCAATATTGATCCTATGACTTATCTTAGAAGAAAGGTCAGAAAAGACAAACTTACAGACTTAGAGGACGTTTTTGACTGGAACACCGTCATTGAAATTCTGAAAATAGCGAAAGGCTATTTACAACGTGTTCAGAAACCAGACGACCGTTATACAAGGGGCATACAAAGGAAGCAGTGATTGCAAAGAAAGCAAGATATGGTTATAAGCTAACGCCCATGTTATTCAATCTGTAAAGGAAACCAAAGAAAAATTCGGCGTATGCGTTAAAGTTCAGGGAGAAGAAATAAAAACTTTAAACTTTTGCCTATAGCATTTAGTTCTCTGAAAGACAGCAAAGGACTTGGAAGAGCAGGTGAACGGAATGGACAGTGTCTTGAAAGAAGGATGTAACAAGAACATTTCAAAAAGAAAACAGGGGTAAGTAGATTTAATATAATTAAATCAGGTGATGATGAAGGAATCAGAGTAAGAAACGAGACACTTAAAGTAGTAGATACGTTCTGCTACTTGGGCAGCAAAATAACTAATGATGGGTGAAGTAAAGAGGATATAAATGGTAGTCTTACAATTCCAAGAAAATCTTTCCTTAATAGAGAAATTTGTTTACATCGAATGTAGAATTAAGTCTTAAAACATCTATTCTGAAGGTATTTTTCTGGAGTGTAGCCGTTTATTGAATCGAAGCATGGGAGATAAACAGTTTAGAGAAAAGAAAGAGGAAACTTTCGAAGTGTCGTGCTACAGAAAAATGTTGAAGATTAGATGGGTCGATCACGTAATTAATGAGGAGGCACTGAGAAGAATTGAGGAGACAAGAAATTTGTGGCATAACTTCACTAGATGAAGAAATCCGTTGATAGGATATTGAGGAATTATCAATTTAGTGTTGGAGAAAAGTGTGAAGGGTAAAAATCGTACAGAGAGAGACCAACAGATGAATGGAGTAAGAATATCCAGAAAGATGTAAGTAGCAGTAGTTATTAGATATAAAGAGGCTCGCACAGAATAGAATAGCATGGACATCTGCATCAAACCTGTCTTCGCACTGAAGACCACAGCTAGAACAACTATATGACGCGTCGAGTGAGATCTTTGTAGACTCACTGCATTTTCTTTAGATTTCAACCAATGAACCGAAGTCATTTACCTCCGATTCAACATACATGACCATTCTAGTCCTTGTTGCTGTTTATAAAAATAGAGTTTCGAATTAACAAATCTAAACAGGTCCAGCTAGGACTAATCAACTTTCTCTGTTGTAAAGTGTGATATATTCAGGGCTTTCTTGTAGTACTAACATAAAAGCAAGTGTATTACTTACATCTCAAATTCCTTTAGAAACGCTTCCCAATTTGAAATGATACAAGTCATAAAACTACTCAGCAACAGGTAATAACATGGAGTGTTGCATACTACACTGTCACTTCTATGTAGCGAATTTTTCATGTGGGGTAACTCGTATATACACTGCGCAACACAATTAAAGGGTCGCTGTTTTGAAACCCCTGTAATCGTCTCTGATGGCGAACCAGAAGTTTGAAATTTGGCTTCAAGATGCCAACAGCCTTCATCTGTAACGGTGCTAACCATGGCGTCCTTTGATGTCAGCCTCGGTTTCCGCTAAGCTTCGAACAGCAATTTGACACATGCGAAAAACAGGTCAGAGCTGAGAAGTTCAAGAAATCTGTAAGATGTGTTAATGACAAAGTAGCACCAAATTGCACCGTAATTCTGCTCAGCGGCGTTGTGGAGGTGTTACACGGCGGGGAGATCGTCACATCTGATCTTGTCCACATTTCACACTGTACGACGCCTTTGCAATGAGATCAGAACCTCGACGTCCAGGGTTGATATCCTGCGGATTTCTTATAGGTGACCGAGAAAAACATTCCAGGCATGACAGTGCCTTGAGAGGTGACATGTGGCGTAAATGGGAACACCCAGCACCCGTTCTCGTGGGGCTTTGATTACCAGACGTTTCGCGATTATAAATGAGAGTTCGCAGTGCGATCAGAAATAGAACGAGGCTCTTGACAGCTTTTGAAGCCACCCCCCATCACTCCCGGACGGTTCAGCCCTCCTCTTAGGACATCGTGGGCCACGAAATTTGATCCGGAACAGAAAAGGGTGTTTATAGTTGTCCGTCCATTCTTTTTCGTGCCCTCCTCTAGTATGTACATGGAGAGGTAAAACACTCACAAGCATGTGAATGAAAAGGCTAGGTAGCTCGCCAAACCCCCCCCCCCTCCACCCCCCACCCCCCGCCATACCGCGCCCCCACTTATCAGTTCGGCAACACCTCCCAGTCGAGCACATTTGTCTGACACTTTAAAAATGTCCCTGCATGGAGCATCTCATTCAGCAAATCCTACCTCGCAGGTGATACAGGCAACCCGCTCACATTAGCGCAGGATGGACGCATTAGAAACCATTGGTGCGTCGAAACGGTTGCTCTGTGGCCAAAGGGTAAGACCGGCGGCGGGGGTCTTGTAGGGAATCGTTTCCCGATTTCTTCAACTGCATTTCAGTGTCACACTCACACCCCCAGAGACCCGTCAAAGTGTATCGTGAAAATGGAAGAGTGGAAAAGCGTAAATATCCTTTCTGCTTCGGATCACGTTCAGATTTCGTCGAATGATTTTGAACTATTCCTTGTGGTTCCACCCTGTATAGTAAAGTTAAATTTGTCATTACACTTCTGTCCAAAGTGGTGAGATCACATTCATTGCGGCTGCAGCTCTGTGATGTCCTTATAAAAGCGCTGAAGCATCCTGGGGATGTCAGCAGTGGCAACATTTGTCAACAACGTCCTCCTGTTGTAGGTCGCACTCAAACTGTCGTTTTAGAGCGCTACATCCCCCAGGCAAGGAATGATTTCATTCACACCCTTTATGCCACCTTCTGAGGCTCTTTCTTGTCCATTTTGAGTCACGGTATGCTTCAAAAGTTTTATTATTAATCAGCCTTGTAGCTCACATGACCTGGGCTCCGTCGTTTTTTGTTTTTGTTTTTTTCGAATGTGTAGACACCCTGGTGTTTGAAGCATTGCTGAAGCAGAGTGTGACGTACAAAGGCGCCACGTTTTTTACAATTACGAAGGAAGGTAAGTGCATATGGAAAATGTTCCCAAATATGTGAAGACTTCGTAAGTAATAAAAACCAATAGTTAACCTTTGACGACGAGTGTGATAAATTGCACGTCGCTCTAAACACAGAAAAATGTAAGTTAACGTAGATGAGTAGAAAAACCAAGCCCAAAACGTTGGAATACAGCGCTAGTAGTGTTCTATGTCACACAGCCAGCATGGTTATACACCTAGGAGTGGCGCTGCAAAGTGATGTACACTCCTGGAAATGGAAAAAAGAACACATTGACACCGGTGTGTCAGACCCACCATACTTTTTCCGGACATTGCGAGAGGGCTGTACAAGCAATGATCACACGCATGGCACAGCGGACATACCAGGAACCGCGGTGTTGGCGTCGAATGGCGCTAGCTGCGCAGCATTTGTGCACCGCTGCCGTCAGTGTCAGCTAGTTTGCCGTGGCATACGGAGCTCCATCGCAGTCTTTAACACTGGTAGCATGCCGCGAAAGCGTGGACGTGAACCGTATGTGCAGTTGACGGACTTTGAGCGAGGGCGTATAGTGGGCATGCGGGAGGCCGGGTGGACGTACCGCCGAGTTGCTCAACACGTGGGGCGTGAGGTCTCCACAGTACATCGATGTTGTCGCCAGTGGTCGGCGGAAGGTGCACGTGTCCGTCGACCTGGGACCGGACCGCAGCGACGCACGGATACACGCCAAGACCGTAGGATCCTACGCAGTGCCGTAGGGGACCGCACCGCCACTTCCCAGCAAATTAGGGACACTGTTGCTCCTGGGGTATCGGCGAGGACCATTCGCAACCGTCTCCATGAAGCTGGGCTACGGTCCCGCACACCGTTAGGCCGTCTTCCGCTCACGCCCCAACATCGTGCATCCCGCCTCCAGTGGTGTCGCGACAGGCGTGAATGGAGGGACGAATGGAGATGTGTCGTCTTCAGCGATGAGAGTCGCTTCTGCCTTGGTGCCAATGATGGTCGTATGCGTGTTTGTCGCCGTGCAGGTGAGCGCCACAATCAGGACTGCATACGACCGAGGTACACAGGGCCAACACCTGGCATCATGGTGTGGGGAGCGATCTCCTACACTGGCCGTACACCTCTGGTGATCGTCGAGGGGACACTGAATAGTGCACGGTACATCCAAACCGTCATCGAACCCATCGTTCTACCATTCCTAGACCGGCAAGGGAACTTGCTGTTCCAACAGGACAATGCACGTCCGCATGTATCCCGTGCCACCCAACGTGCTCTAGAAGGTGTAAGTCAACTACCCTGGCCAGCAAGATCTCCGGATCTGTCCCCCATTGAGCATGTTTGGGACTGGATGAAGCGTCGTCTCACGCGGTCTGCACGTCCAGCACGAACGCCGGTCCAACTGAGGCGCCAGGTGGAAATGGTATGGCAAGTCGTTCCACAGGACTACATCCAGCATCTCTACGATCGTCTCCATGGGAGAATAGTAGCCTGCATTGCTGCGAAAGGTGGATATACACTGTACTAGTGCCGACATTGTGCATGCTCTGTTGCCTGTGTCTATGTGCCTGTGGTTCTGTCAGTGTGATCATGTGATGTATCTGACCCCAGGAACGTGTCAATAAAGTTTCCCCTTCCTGGGACAATGAATTCACGGTGTTCTTATTTCAGTTTCCAGGAGTGTATAAAGAAACGAAGATGTAAGAACTGTAGTGAGGAAGGCGAATGTTGGCCTTCGGTTTATTGGGTGAGTTTTAGGAAAGTGCGTGTCATCTGCAAAAGAGCCCACTAGTGCGATCCATTCTAGAGTACTTGCTCGAGTATTTGGGATTCCCACCAGGTCGGATTAACGGAATACACCGAAGCAGAAGGACAGGTATTAGCGTGATGCTTCGGGGACTCAAATTTGAATCCTGAAGGAAAGACGACGTTGTTTAGGGAACGCTATTCAGCAAATTCGGACAGCCGCCATTTGAAAGTGGCTGAAGTACGAAACTTATATTTCGCGTTAGGATCACGAACAGAATACAAATTAGGGTCGTACGGAGGCATACAGAAAGACATTTTTCCGTCACTCTATTTGCGAGTGAAACAGTATGGGGAATGACTAGCAGTGGTACAAAGTATACTCCGCGGCGCACCGTATGGTGGCCTGCAGAGGTATAGATGTACAAGTTTGTGGGCACTATTAAGCAAAATTTCAAACTTCTGCGCGTCACACAGAGACGATTATGTTGTTGTTGTTGTCTTCAGTCCTGAGACTGGTTTGATGCAGCTCTCCATGCTACTCTATCCTGTGCAAGCTTCTTCATCTCCCAGTACCTTCTGCAACCTACATACTTCTGAATCTGCTTAGTGTATTCATCTCTTGGTCTCCCTCTACGATTTTTACCCTCCACGTTGCCCTCCAATGCTAAATTTGTGATCCCTTGATGCCTCAAAACATGTCCTACCAACCGATCCCTTCTTCTAGTCAAGTTGTGCCACAAACTTCTCTGCTCCCCAATGCTATTCAATACCTCCTCATTAGTTACGTGATCTATCCACCTTATCTTCAGCATTCTTCTGTAGCACCACATTTCAAAAGCTCCTATTCTCTTCTTGTCCAAACTAGTTATCGTCCATGGTTCACTTCCACACATGGCTACACTCCAAACAAATACTTTCAGAAACGACTTCCTGATACATAAATCTATATTCGATGTTAACAAATTTCTCTTCTTCAGAAACGCTTTCCTTACCATTGCCAGTCTACATTTTATATCCTCTCTACTTCGACCATTATCAGTTATTTTACTTCCTAAATAGCAAAACTCCTTTACTACTTACGATTATGGGGCTTCAAAAGAGCAACCCTTTAAGTGTGTTGTGCTGTCTACTTCCCCTTTCGCTGCAGTTTTCTGAGAGGAATTATTGTTAGTTCTCTACTAATAACGACTAGGTAATCAACCACAGTATCCTCATCAACCACAGGATGCCTGATGTTACTGTAGCCTACAGTCACCCATTATGCCATGTAAACACTGTCAGCTAGACTCGTTATTGACAGACATGTCAGCGTAACTCCGCTGAAGGGTGAAAATACAATTCTGGAAACATCCCCCAGGCTGTGGCTAAGCCATGTCTCCGTATTATCCTTCCTTTCAGGAGTGCTAGTTGTGCAAGGGACCCAGGAGAGCTTCTGTAAATTTTGGAAGGTAGGAGACGAGGTACTGGCAGAAGTAAAGCTGTGAGGAGGTGCCCTGAGTCGTGTTTGGGTAGCTCAGATGATAGAGCACTTGCCCGCGAAAGAGAAACTTCCCGAGTTCGAGTCTCGGTCCGGCACACAGTTTTAATCCGCCAGGAAGTTTCTCGTTGTTGACAAGTGGACATTCGTTCAATTATGGCAGCTCCAGAATTGCTTGGAATTCGGCGCTATTTCACTTCAATTGGCTGAAATGTCTGAAGAAATAAACCAGTAGGTGTATTGTTGTCGTTGATATTCAAAACGCTTTAGGGAATTTTGAATGGAAATTATTACTATTATTGTTCCAAATTTTGAGAGAAACAGAAGAAAAATACTGAAACGATAGAGCGATACATAACGTATATAAGGAATTCCCAGTTGAGTGGTTTCTATTTTGTATTACGTAAAATAGGCAGCAGATGTATTGCTGTTTTTGATGATGATGGTTGCCACGACGATTCCTTGAGACTGTGAGTACTTACTTAATTTCAGGCAACGCTTTACGAGCTATTAATCAATATTCTATAGAAACGATTTATTTTATCTTTATGAATTTATTGCTAGTGGAATGTTACTATGGTAATAGTTGGTATTTCGTGCATGAGCGTGATTTTCGTTCACCGCATGCACCCAAACGCCATTGCACACATACAGTTTAACAAGCCACTACCATTTATTAAATTTATTAGAGAACTTGACTATAAGAAGGGAGCGGTTGTTTGAGAACATCCTAAGACATCAAGGATTCTTCAGTTTTGCAATGGAAGGAAGTGCGTATGTGTATGTGTGTGTGAGTGTGTGTGTGTGTGTGTGTGTGTGTGTGTGTGTGTGTGTGTGCCTGTGTATGTGAGTGCGTGTGTGTGTGCGTTGGGAGGGGGAGGATTTGAGGGCTAAAATTCCAAAGCAAGATCAAGACTTGGCTACAGTAAATGGTTGGTATGCATGTGGGTTACAATAGTTACGCAGCAATGAAGAGACTAACAGGGTAGACTGCCTCGAGATTCGTATCAAATCTGACTTACGACTACAATAACAAAAAGTCTCAACTGTTTTTCCTGTTCGGTTTCGCTGAATTTAGATGTACGACATTTTCTCTCTGAACTTAGAACACAAATTACATGAAGTATGCATTTACAAAATTTCCCATGCATAAAAATTTCATTTCGCAGACAAAGTAAACAACATTAATGTACGATAACTATGAAAAAGTAGGGAAGCCGCAGCAATACTGCCTTTCAGTCTATCCCCGCTACATGCAGTACCTCACCAAATTATCATCTCTGTCTCTACCTCATCACTTTCGGTACACTCGTGGTGTGGAGGTTCTCTGACAGTTATTTTACTCTGTCTAGGGACGTACCATGGTCTGAAATGGAAGGTACGATAACGCGAACCCAACCAAAGGACGTAGGGTCAGAAGAAACAGCTTCACTGTAACACACTTTACGAACACAGCGGCGACAGAAATCGAAGCTAATTCAAGAGGTTACTGATGGGACGGGGACTGTAGTTAAAATACAACGCGATACCTCGTCGCAAGTGTATAACTACTACAGAGAACTTTACCAAAGGCAGGAGATCAATGACGCTCCTTGCGCGAAGTACTCAATGAAACAGTTTCCGTATTGTCTCGTGACGACAATGATACGCTGAAGACCCCATTCACTGAAGACGATGTAAAACTGGCCGTGTTCAGCGCCACGAACCGAAAATCTCCTGGACCCGATGGTCTCAGCGCGGAGTTTTATCAACACTACTGGTATCTCTTGGCCCCAACATTAACTCAACTAGCTAATGGATTGTGGCGACTTGAACCTGTACTAGACGAACTCAAAGAAGGCATCATTGTGACGCTACCCAAAAAAAGAAGCAGCACAAGGATACATGCGACTTATCATCTTACTTAACTCAAACTCCAAAGTCCATAACACGGACTGTGAAGCATCGAATGCAACCGGCGATACAAAAAATGGTTCAGATGTCTATGAGCACTATGGGACTTAACATATGAGGTCATCAGTCTCATAGAATTTACAACTACTTAAACCTAACTATCCTAAGGATATCACACACATCCATGCCCGAGGCAGGACTCGAACCTGCGACAGTAGCGGTCGCGTGGTGCCAGACTGAAGCGCCTAGAACCGCTCGGCCACACAGGCCGGCGGCGTTACACAAAATACCAGGAAACACCAATACGGTGCGCTACCAAGACGCAGTGTAATTTCAGCTGCCTGCGATCTGCGGGATGTAGTCTGTACTGTGCCGGACAAGAAAGACCCACAAGTCTAACATTCACGTTCCCACTGTCATTATTTGTGTTATTTACGTGATTGTTACACCTGTTATTAATTTTGCACCTGCTCCTCAGCAGCAGCTACTCCTTCTGTGGCTGTTATTATTGTGGTCTTCAGTCCTAAGACTGGTTTGATGCAGCTCTCCATACTACCCTATCCTGTGCAAGCTCCTTCATCTCCAAATACCTATTGCAGCCTACATCCTTCTGAATCTGCTTAGTGTGCTCATCTGTTGGTTTCCCTCTACGATTGTTACTCTCCACGCTGCCCTCAAGTGCTAAATTTGTGATCCCTTGATGCCTCACAACATGTCCTACCAACCGATCCCTTCTTCTAGTCAAGTTGTGCCACCAACTCTTCTTCTCCCAAATTCTGTTCATTACCTCCTCATTAGTTGTGTAGTCTACCCATCTAATCTTCAGCATTCTTCTGTAGCACCACATTTCGAAAGCTTCTATTTTCTTCTTATCCAAACTATTTATCGTCCATGTTTCACTTCCATACATGGCTACACTCCATACAAACACTTTCAGAAACAACTTCCTGACACTTAAATCTATACTCGATGTTAATAAAATTCTCTTCTTCAGAAACGCTTTCCTTGCCATCGCCAGTCTACATTTTATATCTCCTCTACTTCGACCATCATCAGTTATTTTGCTCCCCAAATAGCAAAACTCCTTTACTACTTTAAGTGTCTCATTTCCTAATCTAATTCCCTCAGCATCATCCGACTTAATTCGACTACATTCCATTATCCTGGTTTGCTTTTGTTTGTGTTCATCTTATATTCTCCTTTCAAGACTCTGTTCTTTCCGTTCAACTGCTCTTCCAAGCTCTTTGGTGTCTCTGACAGAATTACAGTGTGATCGCCGAACCTCAAAGCTTTTATTTCTTCTCCATGGTTTTTAATACCTACAAATTTCTCTTTTGTTTCCTTTACTGCTTGCTCAAAATACAGATTGAATAACATCAGGGAGAGGCTGCAACCCTGTTTCACTCCCTTCCCAGCCACTGCTTCCCTTTCATGCCCCTCGACTCTTATAACAGCCATCTGCTTTCTGTACAAATTGTAAATAGTCATTCGCTCTCTGTATTTTACCCCGGCCACCTTTAGAATTTGAAAGAGAGTAAGCCAGTCAACAGTGTCTAAAGCTTTCTCTAAGTCTATAAATGCTAGAAACGTAGGTTTGTCTTTCCTTAATCTTTCTTCTAAGACACGTCGTAAGGTCAGTATTGCCTCACGTGTTCCAAGATTTCTATGAAATCCAAACTGATCTTCCCCGTGGTTCTACCACTTTTTCAAATCGTCTGTAAAGATTTCGTGTTAGTATTTTGCAGCTGTGACTTATGAAACTGATAGTTCGGTAATTTCCACACCTGTCAATGTCTGCTTTCTTTGGGTTTGGAGTTACTATACTTTTCTTGAAGTCTGATGGTATTTCGTCTCTGTCATACATCTTGCTCACCAGATGGTACAGTTTTGTCAGGGCTGACACTCCCAAGGATATCAGTAGTTATAATGGAATGTTGTCTACTCCCGGGGCCTTCTTTCGCCTCAGGTCTTTCAGTGCTCTGTCAGACTCTTCACGCACTATCGTATCTCCCATTCTATCTTCATCTACATTCTCTTCGATTTCCATAATATTGTCCTCGACTCGCTCCAAATATTCAATAAACCTATCCACATTATCTCTATGTGAGTAAATGATACTTTTCTTACCTTCTAGACCCGTAATAATCATTTCCTGTTTAATCTTTTCTGTCAGATGTGGCAGCTATGAAACCCACTTCCCAGAGGACTGTTTTACTGAGTCCCGTTCTGGAGAAAACTTTTTACCACTCCATAAATCTCTTAAAACATCCTCCAGAAATCTCTTAAAACACCGTTTTGTTTGTTGTATGACCAATGTTGAGAAATGCAGATTTAAATTCAGACAGGCATTTACCTTAATATTTATTCCTCGATTTTATTAGAGCAACGATTATATTCGTTGTCTATTCTTTCTGCCAACCTACTTTCCAAAAGTTAATCTGCGTCTTTGTAATCTTTCCGAACTTTCTCTTTTTCGCGTTTGAAAGTATTATGCAGTTTACTTAACTGCGCCCTACTTTGCCATGTAGATCATGGTGGATGGAATTTTATAATTTAAACTACTCAGGTTTGAGGTCATTTCATCCTTTAATTCCTTACTACAAGACTTTCCAATTCTCTATTACTAGACTCAATCTCATTTAAGTGCTTACTATTGGATTCAATTTTGCAGTTCAGTTCTTTATTACTAGATTGAATCTTACTGCTTACTTCTTTACGATGCGATTCGTGTTTGGCAAAAGGTAACTGCATCCAATTTGGATCCTCTACATTGCCACTTGGCATTTCCACTGATTTCAAAGGAGTTTCTAGCATTCCTGTTCTGGCTGAATTTCTAACATATTGAGATCAGTTTCATGATCTGATGATGTTATTAATCTTCTCCTTCTTGACCTCTATTTCAATTACTACGTCATTAGGAAATGGTTCTAACTTTGCTGTGTCACTGAAATTCAAATCGGATTCTACTTTTACAAATCACACTCCGATTTTCGATTTGTCAGTTCGATGGAACCATCCTCATTAAATTCAACTTGTGACTCTGAGGATTCATGGTCAGGACTGGTTGCTTCTTAACTTTCAGACAGGTATCCATTTTCAGTAGCGTGTTAGCAGCAACTAACAAATGCTTTAAACATTTTTTTTAAGTCAGTACCGTCATTAGAGTGTTGTTTATTTACAGTGTTACATTTACACTTACACAATCATGATTTCGGCTTCAAAGTGGCATTATCAAGTGTTTTAAGTGTTATAAATTGCCTAACATGACATACTGTCGTATTAAAATACACTGTTATACACATTGTCTAACAGTCGATATTTCTGGCTGGGTCTACCGCTTTGTCTCATTGCTGAGTACACCACCTTGACTGCCGAAATCATGATTGTGTAAGTGTAAATGTAACACTGTCTTTACAGAAAATATTATGCCTGTGGCTCCGCATTGTGATAAAAGAAAAGAAAAAAAAAATTAATACTTTAAATATTCTTGAGTCAGACGCTTGACCTCGACGAATGGGAGTGTCGGGTGTACCAGAGGACGTGACCCGACGCATCGCGACGCAGCAGCAGCTGTGGCGGTGAGGATGGCTGCGGGTACCGCCTACAGCACTAGCTCCAGAAGGGAGGCTGGTCACCAGTTAGCGCTCTCAGCGGCTTGCAGGTGTCTCGCGGGTCCACGCGGCTCCGTGATGACGCACCGCCTTCCTCTAACCTCAGCGCTGGTGGCAGTCGCGATCTAGTGTTGTCTTATTCCCTCCTTCCGCCACGATCCAGGTTACTGCCGCTAACATTCACAGTTTATTTACCACACTCGCAAGTAAATCTTAGCACTGTTCTTACACTAGTTTGTGCTTAATTTCACTTCGGTATCCTGTTAGTGCCTACCGCGTTCGTTGTTTTCTACCGATCACTTTCACTGCTCAAATTTCCGGACGATACGTACTATATGTGGGGCAGCAGGTTGTTGTGAACAATAATAACATATAGTAGGGATCTGGAATCATTGTAAATTTTTGTTGAATATTGCCCGCCGTCTTTTACGAGAGCCTGGCAACTGTTTTTGTGGTCAGCCAGAAAGTGATAGAGTAGTCAGTCTGCGCGTTCACATTCTTGTCCAACCCACTGAAAGAAATGTTTCTGTTCTCTGTTTGTTTAGCGGTATCAGCACTATGATTATAAATGAAGATTTAGAGTTCTAATTGATACATGTATCTGGTGAACATTGTAATATTGATTCTGTTCATACGGACAGTAAATCTTTCTATCCTACATAGCACTATGAGCAATTCAGAGGCGACCTCTACGGCAAGCTCCTACATACTTGTATTTCGCCCTGACTACTGATAATCAAAATAGATGCTCGCCACAGAAGTGGAAAATAACTGTCCCAACTTGCCACGCAGATTTGTAAATATCACGGACGGCACGCACTGTTAGTTTTGCGAAATCTAAGCGATCCAGGACGGTGTACTGTCGTCGCGGCAGCCAAGGGAACACCTGCTGTCATCCACATTATGCACACGGCACCAATCTCTAAATGGCTCCATTCTCAGACACACAACATTTAATAACAATGTTACAAAACAATTTAGAATCATCTTAATTTTAACATGTATGTAGTTATGTTGGTTGAAATCACAGAAAAAGTTTAAGCTCGCTTGCATGAAAAATTTGCCTTCTAGAATTTTCAGAACGGAACTGAGAGTAGATAGTTACATGTGAACTACAACTTTAAGAGACTTTGCACTGGTTGTTATCAACATCATAGTCCTAAAACTTTTTCTAGCTCTATTATTTAATAGATTTTACCATGTGCTGTAACAAAAACTTTCTAACATTAATCTAATAGATGTTTAATCTATTACACTTGAGGACATTTTACTTGCAAATTTAATTTTCATTAAATTACTCGAAAAGTATTAGAGGTAACTTAACGAGGTCATGTAGTTATTATTTGTATGTTGAACTGGAACGTCATACAAATTTTCACATTTCTATGTCTAATATTTATCGCCTTCAGTTTTTCTTAAAAACGTGAATTCTGACCACAATTTTTGTTTTAACTTGTTGCGTCTTGCCCCATTTAGTTCTGATATATCTCTGCACATTATTACCAATTTCTTGCTTTGTAGCTTTATTATTGAGCGTCATTGATTTTTTCCTTGAAAGGACGTATTTAGGTAAAATATTGAACTAATCTGTCTGAGGCTTGACATTTTAAACATTATTGAACCCTGACGAAATGTCACGGTTGTCTCTCTGTGTTTCCTCCTTGTCTGTAGCACATTACTTCTGAAATTACCGCTTTGTGCTTCGTTGTTTCCTTACCCTAGCCAGAGAGCGCTGTGGCGTTGCTGCAGCCGGCTGCCTGCCGTGTTTGCTAGAGATCGTCGGTCTGGAGGAGGGATTGTAATTGCGGACGTCTGAGAACGTACAGAAGGCCGTGCTGTTTCGTTGATATTTGGCATGTCTCATGTCAGCGGCGACGCATCGTTAAGGCCGTGGTAACAGCCAATGTTACTATCTTGGTCGCAGATGGATGAAAGGGAATGTGGCCTGGTTGTCCACTGAAATTCCTATCCTACGGATGTTGTCGGACTTAAAGTAAGACGTTTCGACCATTATTTTTCGTTGTTTGCAAGCAACTGAGCATTCTAGCGTCTACAGTAATTTGGCGAAGATTATTTCTTTCGTCGGTGTGTAAGTGACTGAACAAGGGGCAGTTTATTTAATGTTCAGCTTATGCTTGTGTTCTGCTTTTGCTGTTTGCGAGTGTAAACTTGATTCTCACCTTTGTCTGTTGATTTTGAGCACATCGTCAAATACTGGATCCAAGTAGTGACTTTCAGTTAATTAGCTGGATTTTTCCTTTTCTTCGTCACAATGCATGTTAAATGGCGCAGTGGAATTGTAGACCTTAGCTTGCTACGTCATTTGGGTGTCGTCAATAACAGAGCCTAACATGTTAACTAATTAAGAATTGTGGTAAACAAAGGTATTTGAGAATTTTCTTTTAAGATATTATCTGAAATGTGTCAATGATACATGGTGCGCTAGTTGATTCTGTGGGGTATGAATGGATGTGTTGGCACTGTAGGGAAGCAGCCTACTCACGCCACACAGAATTCATGTGCTTTCCACTGTGTGCCAGCATAGTCCGCTGTAACTAGCTATGACGTCACGAATGTCGCGCAATACCTTAAAAGTAAAGTAAATAATCTGAAAAGTTAATAGTATGTCAGGAGCGATGCTAAAATGATAACGTGTTAAGTTTCAGTTTATTAACTGTAACAGTTTTTGAAATTAGGAAATTTTACGTAAAAATCATCAGCGCAACAGGAAGGAGCTAGAAACTTCAAAATTGATATTCGGATTTCTTCTTCATTATAATTTAATGGAAACATCATGCTGGATCTCACAAAGTACTATTTTGGTTGAAATTCATGATTTTTCAGTTTTTTGTCCTAAATTTACGGAAGCAAGATAGATTAAGTAACTGGTTAGATAAAGCTAGGATTTTTAGATTTAGCTATAGCTTGAAACATCCCCTCAGAAAAATTAATGAATTACTGTGCTGCTAAACGTCTTACGTTATTTGCTTTTCAAACAGCTGAGCAAAACTGAACTTTCTCAGACATAACTCTCTTTACTTATTCTGATCAACACTAAAATGACACACAATATTTATAGCGCAACGCAATCTGACTTTCAATAATCCCTACAAAAGAATGGCACTGACTAACATTAATCTATACCTTTTACAAATCACTTACCTCACAAAAATATTCGTTACTCGAACTACTGCAATACAGCGAGCGCCACTACTGCCAGCTAAGTAAAAGATTCTGACTACTGAAGGCACTAACTACTGATAGGCATAGTTATCAAATGAAAGATTTTAATACAGAACAAACAATGTATTTACCTTAAAAGTGTTCAAAACTCATAATATATATAGCAGTTCATGACATCCATTCTTACAAATGTACTGTTTCTGATAGACACACGTCCTGATCATCCGCTCTCAAAACTCCCCCAACTCACTTCCCCACATCCACCATTGCTGGCGGCTCACCTCCAACTGCGCAACGCTACGCGCTGTTAACATCCAACTGCCCAACACTACAATGGCCGACAACAATGCAAACTAGCCACAGACTGCACACAGCACAGCCAGTGATTTTCATACAGAGCGCTACGTACCGTTACCAATAAGAAAACCTAAGCAGCCTACTTACAAGCCTTAGCGTCCCTCCAAAGGGCAAGTTCAGGGCTCATCTGTTGCGTGTGGCGCAACTAAAATAATTCTCTCGTCAAAAGTATTTAACCATGACACATCAGAATTTTATTATACATACTTACCTGGTTGCTGATTGCACCCGGCCGAGTTGGACGTGCGGTTCTAGGAACCGCGTGACCGCTACGGTCGCAGGATCGAATCCTGCCTGGCGCATGGACGTGTGTCATGTGCTTAGGTTAGTTAGGTTTAAGTAGTTCTGAGTTCTAGAGCACTGATAACCTTAGAAATTAAGTCCCATAGTGCTCAGAGCCATTTGAACCATTTTGCTGATTGCACAATTAATTAAATTGAGAGCTTCATCGGTCGTCAACGAATGAAGCAATTAATTATTTACTAACTTGAAGTGGTGCTCCACTAGCCCTAGCGGCTAGTCAGGAAGGCAAATTTTGTTGGCTGCGCTTTCGGCGGTCCCTACCGCTGCTATATAAATAAGAGCGCTGCCAGCTAAAGCCAGGCCCCAGTTCTCTTCTGGATTCGTATCAGCGCCCACTCCGCCACGGAAGCCACATTGCGTCTGTGCGGTTGCAAGGAACACTCTTGGATGCCATATTACGTAACCCGGTATGTACGTAACAATGAGTTCGCATTGGAGTAAAGTGTTAATTGTGGAACGACTTCACTGATTTATTCTCAATTTACATATCTCCTATTTTTACATGTCGCCGCAGGACAAACCTTCTATCATTACTAGCGTAGTTTTCGATGAGTATTAACATCAAATTTTGGCGAGCATTCACTTTGAACATTTACATCGATAACGATTGTTGAACAGTTTCGTTATCTAGGGATAATAGGATCCACACAATAGACTGAACAGCTCTGATAGTTCAATAGCTGATAGTAGCATTGCTTGGGTAAACTTTTGTCTGGAACTTTACGCTTTATCGTTTTCAGAGTGTAGTGAAAATTGTTATAGTAAACTGTATTTTCTATGAATCCCAGACATCATCCTAAATCATCAGCATAATGAACTTCAATGATCAATAACTTTATTTCTCCATGAGAGTGGGCACAGTGAACTTTAATTACAGGCATCACGTTTTTGCTAATCACTTTCTGGTTGTCAACATGGTAGTTAGAGAGCCTGTGTTGAAAACAGCAACAATAAAAATACTTTCCACCTGCCGCCACAAAGAACGTCTTCTGTGTTAAGGGAATCCTGGTAGTTTTCATTTCCCTCTGACCATGGTTCTTGCTCGACGCTAGTCTTTTAATACGCCGCTAACCTGGTTAGTGTATGTTGTGATATTTTAAAGTAATCACTGCTTAATAGCCCAACACAGTTTGTTAGCCATCAGAAGCCGTGTATGTGTTATTCTAGTCAGTCTACAAGCATACCATGCTTAATTTCTTACTCTAGCTAGCCATTAAATTGCCATTTTTGTGGTGTTTAGATGCAGCGCGGCTCCTTTGAGTATAGATATGTCAATTTCCAATTTATTGTTCTTCCACCAGTTTTTAATTGTGCTTATGTGTGTTTATGTATTTATATATGTATTGGTGGAACCTAAATTTTTATTACTATTGAGCTGTACTTAATATCATATTGTGAAGAAAGAAACTTATTGGAGTTAAGTGTCACCGTAGGGTGTTGTGGATGGTGCGCTTTCCTGATATTCATTCTAATGTCCTAGTTAATGTGTAAACTTGCTAATTATTTTCTCTTTACATGGAGTGTGCCTCCCTTGAAGTTATAAGTGAGTGTTTCATAACCAGTTCCTTAACGCGCCTACGCGCATATTTATATTAACGGGAGAACTTGAAGTGTGTTCCCCTGCTGAAGTGCAGAAAACTGAATCAGTTCGAGTGCTACTAACTGTCAAGTGTAACATGCGACATTTTCTTGGTCTGTTATCAGGTGTTACAATAAGTGCAAATTACAGTGAAATGATGTGCTATGGCAGTTGTTCCCGTGATTTCCCATGTCTGCAATGGTTAATCTAAGCTCATAATATTTAATTGTTTAAATATTGGAGGGAGGTACATGTGTCGCAATTATTACATTACAGTATATGTTGACAAAGTTTGAAAAACAATTTTTACTATTAATTTTATTCTCAATTATGGTGTAATACTTGTGTGCTAAGCAGACATGCGTTATGGAGACGCGTCGCTACTAGCAGTGAGCTGGGGTAGCTCCCGACACACTCGCTCTCCTCTGTATCTCTCAAACGATACAGCGCTTATTTCGCTACAATTTCCAATGCACATCACTTATGTTCATCAATGGCCACTTGTCCAACAAAACTGTAATTAGGAGATCTACGGCGTTGTACGCCATTGCGGTAGAAACCTTACTTGTACGGATAACCTAGCATTCACTTGGAATCTACATCGGAACGGAGAAAGTGGATTGCATTCCCTATGCTGACGACGTGTGCTTAGCAGTACATCCACAGTAAATCTGACGAAGGTGGAGAACATGGTCAACGACTTCAACACGGTCACTAGTGGGAAGCTAAACAAGAGAAAAACGACGTTGCTCTATTTAGGGGGAGGCACTGGAGATGCTACACATCTCGACTTGTATGCAAAGAAACCACACAACACAAATCTCTCGGAGTTTACTGGGGTGCAGTACCAGGCGTGGTGGTGACAGAAACTGGACAGGAATGATTCACAAAATAGAGCCACAACACATATTTATTCTGACAGAGAATTAGATCTCCTGCAAAGAGCACACAGAATATCTAGTACGAGCAGAATGTACTACCTTGCTCAAACCCTTCCAGTCTCAAATTTTCTAGCGGACAGCATACGGCAAACGTTCTGTTGGTATGTTCTCAGAGGCCACATTTTTAAATTTAGCTTTGAGACGTTGACCTTGCCAAACTCCCGAGGAGGGATTGGTTTCATCAGTGCCCGACATAAGTGTCGCACCTTGCTAATCAACCGCATGCATAAAACTATCAACAATGACACAATGAGCTTAAGTAAGAACTTAATGCTAAAGAGGAAGCCACCTATTAACGAAGCTATGATTCCAAAACCTTTCACCATATTAGACTCTACTCCTGCAAGTTCAGTTACATACGATGATGATGAAGATGATGTTTGGTTTGTGGGGCGCTGAACTGCGCAGTCATCAGCGCCCGTAGGAAGTCCCAATCTTTACGCTGTCCAATTTAGCTACTTTCACAAATGATGATGGTGAATTCATGAGGACGACACAAACACCCAGTCCTGGGCAGAGAAAATCCCCAACCCGGCCGCGAATCGAATCTAGGACCCCGTGATCAACAGACAACAACGCTAGCCACTAGACCACGAGCTGCGGACAGTTACATACAACAACATCCATCCACCTCATACCAACTTGAAAATCTATAGTTTTCTCTCAACAGATGGTAGAGAAAAGAGACCCATTCAAACATACCTGCAAGCTAAGTGGAATACCATCTGGCGAAATATCCATTGCTGTGTAATGCCTTCACGCGTGTGATCTACATTGTGTCTAATAATCAACGACCAAGTTTCAACCAGAGAGGAACTCTACAACTTCCACATGAGCCCCACACTCACCTGTACCATATGCAGTCATGTGAACACCTTAATTCACAGGTTCACTTGTGGTGCAGCTGGACTGATCACGGCACACATGCGAAGCAGACTAGCAATAACTGACAGCACGGTTCCGCACAACGTCGACATCATAGAATTAACTAGACCATAAAAAATATATCCCCGCAAGAAACAAAATGCCACCATTTGCATTACACGTCACTCCGTTGCTTATATTATCATCGTCATACTCGAAGAATACTGTGCATATGTGGAATATGAACATGCAAAGATAAGAGGGCAAAGAGATTACGTTGACATGTTTGGTATTTATTTAAGTCACTATTTAGTACAAAACAACGTATCAGAAGAATATGGAGAAACCAGAAAAACTATCCTATGTTAATATAATTAGTACTTTTTTTCTTTATGTGGCAAGGAGCCAATTTTAGTTTCTACAAGAAGACATTTTAAGTCATCAGAAAATTGCCTGTTGTTGACCTGAAGACAGATATCACTTCTCACACAGATGTGGCACTCTTCTTTTAGTTACGGAAACTGGTAAGAAAAATGTAAGAAGACGAAAGATGGAATTTCTGTTTCACGACTGTCCAGGAGATCACTATTTTATGAACAATAGCAGGTTATTGCTTGAAATTTAGTACCTCCTGTCTTTACCATTAAAAATACCAACATCCTACATTTTTATTCGACACTAATATAACTTTCAAGAAGTATATTTCAAGATTTGCGGTTTTATGCATTGGTGTGAGGAATATTAAAGATTCTGAAAGGCTATTTCATAAGATCCATGTGTTGCCATCTGTTTGCTACAAGTAAAGAAATTCTTCACTTAAAGTGCTGTTTAACATAAAACTATTGGATACAGTGCAAAAATAATTTTGGTGAAGGTACTTAATTCTTGTAAAATGTTAACTGTTTTACATTTAGCGCATAATAATATGTTCACATATAAGGAAAATTTTCTTATAAAGTAAACTTAAGGTGTAGTTTGGACACTTAACTCTTTGATACAGTACAAAATGATTACCTTCGTGAATCAAGCACTTATTTTTTAAAAACGTTAATTGCGTGCTTATTCGTGCATGTATGTATGTATTAAAATGTTCGTATGGTATAAAAATAATAAAAAAACATGTAAAATCTGGCGGCTCTTGCGGTGGCCACTTGTTCTTCAGCGCCTCTGCCACTGGGGAACTGCAGACTCAGCGGCGCTGTGGCAACTCGCTCTTTATTCCTCCGACCCAAACACCGAACCCCCCCCTCCCCACACACACACATCCTCACCATTCCATTCTCCAGCAAGCTTTGGCACTGTTCCACCCAAGAGCCTAATGGTCTACGATTCGTAACAGCGCCAAAAAGGTTCTTCAGTCTTTCCCTTCCTCTACACCAAGTGCACATGTGGGAAGAAAAAAATATAGCACCGTCCACCAAAGTTAACCGACGAAGCAATCCTCACACCAGGAAAAGATTCAGGGAACAACTTTTATTCCCTTCATTGTCCGGCGCTAGGCTGTATCTATTTTATCATAGTCCAGTGTCTACTTTAGTATTTGTTTCACGTGAAAGTTAACGAAGAAAGAAGGAAGTAAGTAATCAAAGAGTCACTGACGAAGGAAAGCAATACATTGAATTTTCACAATCAATTGAGGAGAAACTTCTGTATTTTTTAATGTAGGTGCATTCCGTAGTATTTGTAACATTTATTTGGTTCTAATATAATAATATAATATTTATTTATATTATAATATTTATATTTTATATTTATTTGGTAAAATTTATTTAATATATTTATTTGGTATTAATTAAAGAACACGTATTTCCGCCTTAATTCTCTCTTTAACAATGTAATTTAAATAACTGTGATTTCAGCAGATTAGTCAATGTGTTCTGTACTTATAGCCTGTGCGGCCTGCTATAGCTTATCACAAGAATGATCACCAAAATAAATACAGCAACAACATAAATAAAGTCATCACTCTGAGGAGAAAAACTTCGCTGTTCTTGGGGCACTGAACATGTAACCAATCTTTCCTGTCTTCGTGGCCTGTGCAGGTTGCTACAGCTTATCAGAAGAATGATCACCAAAATAAATACAGCAACAACGTAAATAAAATCATCAACCAAACGAGAAATACTTCGGGATTCCCGGGGTACAGGACTTGAAGCTAATCTTTCCTGTCTTTCCCAATCACAATGTTAATACCAAAAACATTATTCATACCCAGATATACCAGTTCATGTGAAGAAATAGGAAAACACCAGATCGTTGTATATGGAGTTTAAGTAGATGAAAAGTCTTAAAATGTTAAAACTCTCGCTTTATTGATCGCTTATGATTCTAGATTTTCTCTGATAGCTTCACAGCTAATTCAGTATATGGTCTTCGGAACTGCCAACACTACGGTATTATCGTATAAAGCTTATTGTGATAATCATTGTATTCGCCGATCTGATAGATCCTCGATGATGTGATCGCAACTGAAATATACACTCCTGGAAATTGGAATAAGAACACCGTGAATTCATTGTCCCAGGAAGCGGAAACTTTATTGACACATTCCTGGGGTCAGATACATCACATGATCACACTGACAGAACCACAGGCACATAGACACAGGCAACAGAGCATGCACAATGTCGGCACTAGTACAGTGTATATCCACCTTTCGCAGCAATGCAGGCTGCTATTCTCCCATGGTGACGATCGTAGAGATGCTGAATGTAGTCCTGTGGAACGGCTTGCCATGCCATTTCCACCTGGCGCCTCAGTTGGACCAGCGTTCGTGCTTGACGTGCAGACCGCGTGAGACGACGCTTCATCCAGTCCCAAACATGCTCAATGGGGGACAGATCCGGAGATCTTGCTGGCCAGGGTAGTTGACTTACACCTTCTAGAGCACGTTGGGTGGCACGGTAGTTCTGAATATGCTAGAACACGTATTCTACTGACATTCGTCCTTTTATGACGTTATTAGGTAGTATTGTGAGATCAGTAGGTCGGGGATTAAGGTACTGTTGAAGAATGATAATTTTTGGGACTTTTTCTGGCCAAATACATTATAGGTTGGGAGAGCTGGATCGTCGTCGTATCCATTACTGTAGCTGAAAGACGAAATTGTTCTTCCGCTGTATAAAAGGTAGTACCATCTATTAATATACCACCGTTCCTTAGTTAGACTTTGGGCATGGTTATAGGTTTCCCATTTTGGTGGCAGTGTAGGTTGACAACTCTCTGTGAGCCGAATGCTTCCCTTTGACATTCTGATACATCCATTTTCCTTAACAATAACTGTATCCATCAAATCTTCATCTCGGTCAGATCGTTCTGGGCGGACAAACTGTTATGCTTTCTCATATACCCGTACATTCCCGCACTTCTGCTAATGACTTGAGGACGCCATCTCCCATTTGTTATGAGATTTATAATACTTCTCATGTTCCTATTTGCATCCACATTTTATCGGAGGATGGTGAACGGTAAAATTCTGCTATTGTGCATTCATGCCCACTATAGGAAACTGAATGGGTACGTGCAGTTTTGCTATATCGTGATTAATTTCACCGGTTCCTACAAGACAGAATAGATATGGTGCTGTCGACAACGGTACACGAGTGGACCTTCGGCTCTGAAAGCGTATATCGATAATGTTTCGCTGAATGGTTCGCACGCTGATACTTTTTGATAACCCAGCATTGAAATGTGCTGCAATTTGGGAAAGGGTTGCAATTCTGTCACGATGAACGATTCTCTTCAGTCGTCGTTGGTCACATTCTTGCAGAATCTTTCTCTTGCCGCAGCGATGTCGGAGATATGATGTTTTACGGAATTCCTAATAAACACGGTACACTCGTGAAATGTTCGTACGGGAAAATCCCCACATCATCGCTACCTCGGAGATGCTGTGTCCCATCGCTCGTGCGCCGGCTATAACACCACGTTCGAACTCACTGGAATCTTAGTAGTCTACCATTGTAGCAGCAGTAACCGATCTAACAATTGTGCCAGACGTTTGTTGTCTCATATAGGCATTGCCGACCGCAGTGTAGTATTATGTGTATTTATATATCTTTCTATTTCAACACACATGCCTATACCAGTTTCCTTGACGTTTCAGTGTAGTTTACCACGTAATAAACAGAAGCCTGAGTACTGCGCTTTGCCCTCAACACAATTCCTAGCACAATTACGTAGGGCACAAAACAATTCTCCGCATAACTGCAACAGGTTATAACTCTAACCGAAAGAAACCTAGAGCAGAACTAAGCAGGTGGTTCCAGACGGTATTTTAGCTCCTCAATTTACGATGTGATAACTTCCTGTACGTCCATAGTGGTACTCCACTAAAGAGGGAGAAACGTTTTATCAACTCCTTCCTTCTTCCAACAATATGTTTACACATACAGAAAAAGAAAATTAAGTTTACCCTACTCGATACAAAACACTGGAACTCTGTAGCACCCCTCACAAAAAATTGCTTTTCGTATAAAGTGTTTTGTAAAGACTTGCGACCAAAGAGGTGATCTTCATATTGGCGTTATCTGTCGAGTAAAAGAAGGCACAGCCTTCACACATTTTAGAGAGTTGCTAGGAGAAGCCTGCCTATTTGCGTTTCCCTTTCTTCCTCCAGCTACCAGCAACGTGCGCTATGGTTCTAAATGATTCTTAATGAACAAACTTATTTAGAGTTACAGATTTTTATGTCTTCATTAATTAACCAGGTCGTGTGTTTATTTCAGTATTTATTGTGTTATGGTTTAGATTTTTCAGCATTTCTCCAAGGGAAGAGGCAACAGATATGGCATTGACGTGATTTCATTCCTAATTCGCAACATCCACTTCTAGTTAGTGTTGAGTCAGAGTCTGTAGTCATTCAGAGAAGAAGTCCGAGATTTTCAAGTCAATGATACAGCACAGAGCGGGTATCAAGTCGCGATGTGCAAGTTACATTTTCTATAATTCCATCGGTCCACAGCATCTGTTGCCCCGCTCCAAATTCCAATCTGGGATACTGACAAACTTCATTCTGGTAAAATTTTCAGATATTCGGGAAGGTGGTAGCCAACTTACACTGTTGGCCGTGCCCGCAAAATTCTTAAATAACACATACTCTATGCAATAAAATTGTTGTCATTGTACTGATTGTTTATTTTTTCTCTTGTTCGAACGATCGCTTGGAATATTATTGAAAGGAAACATAAATAAAATGGTAACTGAAAGAAATGTAATAAAAGTGTTTGGCTAGCTTTCACCCATATGATTATTTATGTGACAGTTACAGTTTTAGTTAGTCGTAGTGGTAATCTAGAAGTATTTAGCTGAATTCGCAGCCTTTAGACTAGTGATTTATTAGTGCCACCGAAATCATTCGTAAACAATCTAAGAGCGAGCTCAGATTGCCTTCTCTTGCAATTTCCTGTACTTCCGCAATTATTTCAGCTCTCACATGCAACTCTAAAGCAATGTACGAGGGTCGGAACTTAAATAGTGGCAACCATTTATTCACAACCGATACTAAAGAGTTACATGTTTGCACCTGTTACTGTCCTTCAACATACTCATCAGAGTTGTGGGGAACCCGTTGCCAGCGATGTGGGAGGCATAGTATACCGTAAGCAGAGCCTGTTCTGTTGGCCGGTCACGAACTGAGCTACATAGACGGGGTCCAGATTATGTCTCACTAATCCCCGCACCCGAACTGAGCAACTTTCCCTTCAGGTAGAAGAGGGCAGGTCTGGGGCTTCCCACCTAAACGATGCTACCGGCAGAGCCTCCCTATACCCAGTACGCTTGTTTCCGCTGCTTTGTTCATGTCCGTGAAAAGCACGTAGTGGAGAGTTTTAGCATAAAGTTTTGTTAAACGCGTAGGAGAGTTATACTGAATATGGAGGTCACTGTAAAGACAATGTTTAGTGAAATGGGTAAGATATTCCTTGCTTACAAAAATTTCACCTTTAGACGCTATAGGGAGATAAAATCGACTGGCGAGCAGAGCTGGAGATGCTGTAAGAATAACTACAACGCAAAAATTTTTATATTAGGAAATGATCATGTTTTGTCGAGGTGCGACAGAAATCATAGTCATGATCCATATTTAGAGCAAGACTTAGGAAGAAAATCAGTGATATTGTCGAACCACCGGCAAAACTCATTAATAAAGAGGTGGAGCAGCAGAGCCATTTGGTCAACATCTTGTCTCATCGAGATGTAACATACATATGAAACAATATTGTCAGTACAAGACTTAAGTGTCATCCGGAACTGCAAAAATCAACAGAGGAGGTACACTTGGCAGTCAATCCTATTAAAATGTAGACAGTAAAAGATGACGAATTTGTATTGAAAAATGATCCTGACTGATTTTTTCAACGGAGTCAAATCTTCGTTAATTCTGTGAAAAGGACATAGTTCTGATGGATGGCGCATTTGATTATGCTCCAAAATTTTTCTTGCAATTATTTACGATTCATGGGTACAGGTGTGGGATGTTTATGCCACTGGTTTTCTGTCTTTTGAATGATAAAAAGACGCCAACGTACGTCAGTGCTCTGGATTGTATTAAACAGAAATGTTGAAACAAAGGAATGTCATTCGAACCAAAAATCTTCGTGGTTGATTTTGAGGCAGCAATCCACGGAGCTGTTAATTCACTCTTTCCCAAGAGTGAAATAGTTGGCTGCTGGTTTCATCTATCCCAAAACTGGTAAGTTTTCTTTCTTTTTTCCATGTTTTTTTATGTTATACGAACACAGTATATTGGGTTTACATTCGACTTTGGTTACATGACAGTAATAAAAGTCATTAGTTCTGTATCTGTTTCAAATACTGACTGCCTGCGTCAGAAAATGTTGTAAAACACTGATTAAATGAATACCGTCTAGTGATAAATTGTAACATCCTGTATTTTCCATAAAGCTTCTTTGCTCACGAAATTATGTGAATGAGTGAAAGCTGCGTACTGGAATAGGCATTCATTAGTGCTAATTATTAGCGAACCAGTTGTTCGAATTTTTTTCCCCTCAGTTGTATTGAAAATTGTAGGTATTGAAATCGTTTTTCTTCTTTCTTTAACAGGTGGTCGTAAAATTCAGACACTTGGACTAGCACAGTTTACATGGATAAAATGTGTGAAAAAGTGAAATGGCTTCACTATTGTTTCTCTTTAACGTACGTAAAACATGAAAAGGTAGGAAATGCACTTTGTGATCTTATGAGTATCATGCCAGAAGATTCATTACTGACGCAGTTCTCCGACTATCTATTGGAAAATTATATTGACGAGGAAAATGTTTCTTTCTCGCCTTCTATTTGGGCAGACGAATCCTCTGCGCCGGCCGGTGTGACCGAGCGTTTCTAGGCGCTTCAATCTGGAACCGCGAGACCAGTACGGTCGCAGGTTCGAATCCTGCCACGGGCTTGGATGTGTGTTATGTCCTTAGGTTAGTTAGGTTTGAGTAGTTCTAAGTTCTATCGGACTGATGACCTCAGATGTTAAGTCTAATAGTGCTCAGGGCCATTTGAATCCTCTGCACGTTGGAGAGCGACGAACGCATGCGAGAGCTTTCATTATCGTTTTAATTCAATTTTTGAATCAACTCATCATAACATTTATAATGTCGTGAGCACATTGAGAATAGTGCAGACACATTCGGCTGAATAGTGTTGGCTGTAGTTTCTTACCAAAAACGGACAAGAGAACCAGAGAGAAATATTTATCGATAGAAAAGTTGTGCAACTGAGAAATGGCGAAATTGACTGTTTGCACTTTTTAAAGTGTGTTTCCTACAAAATTTAATCGTTTTTCTATAAGTTCAATAAATTCCCTGAATAAAAGTATTTGCAACATGTGTATTTGTTTCCATAAGTTCAATAAATTCGCTGAATAAAAGTATTTTCAAAGGAACCAATAGGTTCGCAGTTGAAAGTTGCTCAGTTCGTGTGTTGCTCAGTTCCTGTATTGGCGGTCATGACCGTTTGGGGTAAGTTGCTCAGTTCGTGTGTTGAGCAGGTAAGAGTTGCCCAGTTCGTGTGAGCCTGTTCTGTTGATGGTGCGAATGGAGCGGTCTACTGCCTGTCGATTCTCTGCAACAGTTCTGAATCGAATGCCACTAAGCCAAAACCGAAACGCCAATCCAATGAATGGCGTCATTATGGCTCACCGAAAAAGTCGAAAGTGCGTCGGAGCCCCAGTGCGGTGATCCTCGTGTACGATTGTGATGGTATTATCCTAACGCATTACGTTCCTCCACAGCAGACCGTCAATGCATAGTATTGCTGTTCGTTTTTGGAGCATCACCTGCGACCAGCTTTCCTAAAAAAGCAGCGACATTTTCTGCGCAACCTACCCACCATTTTGCACGACAATGCACGGGCGCATACAGCGCAACCTGTGGCTGCTCTGTTCGGTCGATGGGACTGGGAAGTACTGTACCATCCACCATACTCCCCGGACTTAAGTCCTTCTGACTTTCATTTGATTCCGAAGATGAAGGAACCATTACGTGGCATTCGTTTCAGAAATGTTCCAGAGATTCGACATGAAGTAGACCACTCCATTCGGAGCATCAATAGAACAGGCTCTGCTAATAGTATACTACGCCTTAAACATCGCTGGCAACGGTTTCTACACAACGCTGGTGACTATTTTGAAGGACAATAACAGGTGGAAACATGTAACTCTTTTGTATCGGTTGTGAATAAATAAATAATTGCTATTATTTAAGTAGCCGGCTGTTGTGTCCGAGCGGTTCTAGGCGCTACAGTTCGGAACCGCACTGCTGCTACGGTCACAGGTTCGAATACTGCCTCGGGCATGGATGTGTGTGATGTCCTTAGGTTAATTAGGTTTAAGTTGTTCTAAGTCTAGGAGACTGATGAACTCAGATGTTAAGTCTCATAGTGCTTAGAGACATTTGAACTATTTGAACTATTTAAGTTTCAAACCTCGTGTTATGGTCACATACACATATGCCCCTGTAAATGCTTTGTAGATTAAATTCGGGATTCGAAATTTCAGTCCTACGATTTTCTAATCCATCAAGAAAGCGCCCATTGTCCCTCGTTCTGTTTCAGTTATAGTTTCCTTGCGATATTCTTGAACCAAGTGCTTTCAGTTATTAAACTGTTCCCTTTTTGCAAAATCCTACGAGACGTTCCTTTAGTTCCTATTTCGCAATCAATGATATATCAAGCATCCTGTACAAAACTCGAAAATTACTTTTTTATTATTTTTGAGATCACCTGTCATATTTTTTGAAATTATTTACCTAAAAGTAGGAAATAAAATAGATTAGAAAAGCATTTAACATATCTTTACTTCACAGTGCAGTATTATCTCAAAAGCACACAACAGCAAACTGCACAGTATACAAAGCCACCAGATAAGTATCCTCTATTACTCTCTACAAAACAATGAACTTGAATTTGGAGAAGAGCTGTCGGATATCCAGCAGTGTGGCAATGTTTCGAAGAGTTTCATACTCATCGTCTTCTGCCAAAGTACCCTAGAGATTTGTACCAGCAGTATATGCCGGTAGAGCCTTTATTCGCATCCTGAACTTCAAATTCTCAGTCGGCACTTCATTTGGTTTACACTATTTCAAGTACAATTCAAACTGACTTCAAATGTTTTTCTGTATCCATTTTGTTTCTTATGTTTAGAAAAATTCCTTTCACAAATCATTTGACCACTTTTCCCAGAACTTTTTTATCGTGTTAGTTGTGCTTCGCTTTGTATCTAAGTTATCTAATTGTGTTGCTATTTTCGGCCGTTGCGATCAGCATGAACCATTCCACGACCATCATTTTAGGGTTAATACAGTATCAGAGCAAGATTAGTGGAGTGTGGACATTGTAAACAGAGAAATGGAGGCTAATTATTCCTCGCCGGAAATGGTGGACACAGTCCGCTGTTGCAGATTAACCAACCCTATTAAACGACGGGTTATGAAGGGCGGAAGCTGCACTCCATCTGAAAACAAAGTTCATCAGAATGTTTAAGCCACCCCGAGCAACAGGGTCATCACCACTAGACCATGCAAAATTCAAATGTCTGTAGTGGAGTACACAGTGTTACTACAAATAAATGATGATACTGGAATCACCGTGGGAAGAAGTGCAACTTGTGGAGGCGTATCGCATGCCATTCTACTCAAATGTTCAAACGTGTGTGAAATCTTGTGGGACTTAGCTCCAAAGGTCATCCGAAGACCAGTGTCAGTTGCAAAGCGATTTAGAAAAGATTGCTGTATGGTGCGTCAGGTGGCAGTTGACGCTAAATAACGAAAAGTGTGAGATGATCCACATGAGTTCCAAAAGAAATCCGTTGGAATTCGATTACTCGATAAATAGTACAATTCTCAAGGCTGTCAATTCAACTAAGTACCTGGGTGTTAAAATTACGAACAACTTCAGTTGGAAGGACCACATAGATAATATTGTCGGGAAGGCGAGCCAAAGGTTGCGTTTCATTGGCAGGACACTTAGAAGATGCAACAAGTCCACTAAAGAGACAGCTTACACTACACTCGTTCGTCCTCTGTTAGAATATTGCTGCGCGGTGTGGGATCCTTACCTGGTGGGATTGACGGAGGACATCGAAAGGGTGCAAAAAAGGGCAGCTCGTTTTGTATTATCACGTTATAGGGGAGAGAGTGTGGCAGATATGATACACGAGTTGGGATGGAAGTCATTACAGCATAGACGTTTTTCGTCGCGGCGAGACCTTTTTACGAAATTTCAGTCACCAACTTTCTCTTCCGAGTGCGAAAATATTTTGTTGAGCCCAACCTACATAGGTAGGAATGATCATCAAAATAAAATAAGAGAAATCAGAGCTCGAACAGAAAGGTTTAGGTGTTCGTTTTTCCCGCTCGCTGTTCGGGAGTGGAATAGTAGAGAGATAGTACGATTGTGGTTCGATGAACCCTCTGCCAAGCACTTAAATGAGAATTGCAGAGTGGTCATGTAGATGTAGAAAGGTCATCAGTCTCTAAGCTTACACAACACTTAACCTAAATTATCCTAAGGACGAACACACACACCCATGCCCGAGGGAGGACTCTAACCTCCGCAGGGACCAGCCGCACAGTCCATGACTGTAGCGTCCTAGACCGCTCGGCTAATCCCGCACGGCAAGCCATTCTGTGCTCGGTTACACACGAGTAGTTACTTTATCCATTTACGAGGATACAGTTCCAGATTGTCACAAAGCTGCAAGTGAGCAGTTCGCAGTTTGCGTTTCATTTGTGAGAGAGGTGCAATTTACATCTAATGGGCCAATGCTTCTGGACGGATGAAAATCATCGAGTGTTCTTGAAAACCAGCAAATAGGTCGCTTTATTGAAGGTATCCGACTCACAGGACTAATTAAGAAATACTATTTGTCACCAGTTAATGAGCGACAAATTACAATCGTTATTGGAAAATGTTTCTTTCGCAAAAAGGCTACGGATGTGGTTCGAACACGATAGCGTACCAACGCACTTTGTATGCCTCGTACGACAGCACCTAGCAAACATTAATGTATCGCTCGAGAAGGGAGCAATAGCATGACTTCCACGTTCTCTTTAAGTTCTCGCTTTGGGGACATTTCAACTCACTGATACTCGTCACGCGTCACAGGAGCGTGTTCCTCATACTTGAGACTAAATACAAAGGGCCGCCAGAAGATCTAGTTGAAGTACTCACATTTTTAGATGAGGATTTGGGTAGGAATAAGTGGTAACCACATTGAGCATCTCTTGTAATATCAACAGATAGGTGAGTGGGGCGTCAAGGCTCGTACCGATTCCTCTTCTCGGCGACTTCCTCTGCTTGATTTCCCCTCTGGTCGTCCGGTGTCTCTGTCAGCGCGACGCTGCAGGTAGGCAGACTTTTGCCGCGTCTCGTTTGCATAGCGCTGGGAAGAAGTTGGGGGTCAGAGCTGAAGCGGTCGGGACGATGGTTGGCCGATTGTGCGGGAAGTGAGCAAAGGCTAATAGCAACTGGTTTTCCACCGAAACAGTGAGGTCGCCTCCGAGCGTTGTGTAGCCGCCTGTCGAAGTGGGTCCGCAGCTCGTGGTGTAGTGGCTAGCGTTGCTGCCTCTCCTTCGTGGGGTCCCGGGTTCGATTTCTGGTTGGGCTGGGGATTTTTCTCTGCCCGGGGGTCTGGTTGTTCGTGTGTGGTCCTCATCATTTCTTGATCATCATCATTCGTGACAGTGGCTAGATTGGACTTTGTACAAAAATTGGGCTGCATATTAACTGGGAATTTGTACAGGTACTCATGACCACGCGATTGTGCCCCCCACAAACCAAACTTCATCTTCATCTCTCGAAGTGGCCTGTTGGTAACAAGCTGTCAGTTGGCGATTCACTTGCACTGTTAGTTGGTCGGTCGGTCGGTCGGTCGCCTCGGCGGACGACGCGTATTGGGTCTTTCGGCCTCTTCTGGACTTTGTGTGCGCCTGATTACTTACAATTCGTCCCTGTTTCTGCACAGTGACTGGTTTTAGTATTGTTTGAGTTGGTCGTGGTATGGGTTTTTGATGGAGCTGTAAGGGATCCAACTTGTAGGAGTCCTACTTGGATAGATATGGCAATTGTTGCTCCAACTTATTAAACTCTTTCTTTTAATCGTGTTTTAGAAATACATTGGCCATCCAGTGGGGTGTCGGTTAGCTGTAGCCGCACACGTAGACGGCTGTCACGTAGTGGACACTGTCGATGAATGCCCCATACTGATAAGGTGCAGTATTTGTATGTATTGAAAATTTTGAATAGGTAGTCTTTCCTAAAGCTGTCTGTATACTGGATTTGTGGGGATAACTTGTAGCAGTTAGCTCGGATTAATCTTGTCTTTAAATATTACTCTCTTGTTTAAGAGGGGATGTAATGGATTTGGTCCAAAAACTCGATTTTTCAAAAATATTATTTTCTTGATCTACACAATTTAATCTATGTTTTGCGTGACTTTTATCGTGACAGCAGCTTTAGAAACGCCTTTAAATTACTCTGCACTTGAAGCCAATCCCGCCTTTTCCGACATTTGGATACTGCTTGCTTCAGCGGAACTTTTGTCAGTGTGAAGGCTGTTTTCATTCTATATCTCTGGCTGACATCTATATGTCTGGCTGACATGTATAACTTTGTCTGAAAACTTTCTTGTATGTGGTTAATTTACGTCTTGTCAATACTAACAAATATTGGCAGGTGGAAGGTTAAATCCGCAAACCTATACGTGGAAGCCAAGATTCATGCATAATGAGTGGTGAAAAACTGCATTTATGAAACGGAGGTGTCATGGAAATCGGTTTACCAAAAAAAAAAAAAAAGAGGAATCAGCTCGAAACGAACAACATCAGCTCTCAGGTTGAGCATCGAAACTTGGAACAGGAGAATAGTGCAGGTGCGTGAATGATGTGGATGTGGATTCCACTGGATTCAGACTTACTGATTTAGAGCTTCTCTGCCAGGCTAAGAAGTTTTCATGACCATGTGTTAGCTTTAAAAATACGGAATGCATGATTGTTGTTGAAAAAAGAAGAGTGGGAATAACTTATGATTTTAAATTAATTTGTAATTCTCGTGTCTATGAATTGTCATTTACGTCCTCCAAAAAGACTCACGCTGGTACCTATGAAAGTTAATTTTATGTTAGCATATGCACTGAGATGCCTTGGACAGGTCAGGGAAAGAAGTAATTTATTGTGCAGTTTTCTTAACAGTCCTCTACCTTGTCCAAGGTTAGAAAAAATAAAGAAGGAAATGTCCGATGGTGTACGCGATACTGCAAAAGTTTCCATTAAGAAAGCAGTGGAGGAAGTGATGCAAATAAACCAAAAATAAATAGATCCTGAGGTAGATGACAGTGAATATCCTACAAATGTTACTGACCCGTGTGTGCCTGTAGATGTGACCTGGATGAGAAAGGGGTCACACATTTCTGTATGGAGTTGCATCTGTTATTGGTAATGATTCAGTTAAAGTTTTAGAATTAGCAGTTATGTCTAAATACTGTCACCAGTGTGCAACAAGGAAAATCTCCATCAATGAAGACAGTGAGCAACTGTGGAAAGAAAAGCATTCAGTAGCATGCTCTAAAAATTACAGTGGCTCAAGTGGGGCTGCATTAAGGCTGCTGCAGTTGTGCTGATGTTCTGCAAATCTGAGGACCAATATGGTGTTAGATATACGAAATACCATGGTGATGGGGACTCCTCTTCGTTCAAAGCTGTACAATACAACAATAGATAAGGTGGAATGTGTTGGCCACATCCAAGAGAGTCTTGGTGGTAGGCTTCGTCGCTTGCTGAAAGAGAAGGAAAGTGAAGTACTTGAGGATGGAAAACCACTAGGGGGAACAGGCAGGCTGAAAGGATCTGATTCTCTTCAGTTATTTTATGGGAGAGCAATGAGGAAAGACACGCAGAATTTGCAGGCAATGAGGCGTGCTGTGTGGGCAGTTATTTTCCAGAAAATGTCAACTGACCAAACATCAGTGCATGATCTCTATCCAAAAGAGGATTGGTGTAAGTTCAACAACAGAAATTAGACGTATTCACATAAACCTGTTATGAATGCAATTAAGTTAACATTCAGGTTTCTTGCAAACTCTGATTTACTGAGGAAGTGTCTTCACGGAAAGACACAACATGCAAATGAAAGCCTCAATAACGTAATTTGGATTAGATGCTCAAAAGGACATTCTGTGGACTTGAGGTAGCCAAAATAGGTGTCTATGGTGCAGTTTTACGTTACAATAACGGAAGTAATGGCAGAACTGAGGTGCTGAAGAGAGTTGGTATACATCCTCGGAGTTTTAGAGTATAAGAATTTTACACCGTCGACGAGAGCAGGGTCAAAAAGCTAACAGATCAGTGTCTTACCTGCATATATATAGGCCAGGCAGATTCAAAGAGGAGAGAAGAGAAACCTGGAGGATTAGGAGTATCAATATGGATGATTTTAAAATTGAAGTTAGCTTATTACGTGTAGAAGTATGAGAAGAAAACCTTTGATCTCCACTTTCTCTGTTTTACATTTTTCCCTCAAGAAGTATATGCGCTAAAACTATGATATTTTCAGGGACTGTTCGCAACGTGTTGCTGTCATCTTGAAACTAAAAAATAAGAGAGTGTGCAATTACATTCTGATTTTTAAATGATAGTATGTAGAAAAGAAGTTAATTTCGGATGTGCAAAATTAAAAACTCTGTTAATGATACAATTTGTACCATAAATTAATAACTGCAATTTAGTGGTCTTATAACTTTCTCAGGACACACAATAAAATTTTCACATTAATTGCATGATTTGATTTTGAGTTACCACATTTTATAAAAGGACAATAAAAAATAAAAAATTCTGATTTCTGGCAAATTATTAATCCTGCATATTTTATTATATTTTTCAGTTAAAACAGAGCTCTTTAGCTTCACATATGAAAAAATTTTGATTTGTACATTTATAAATATGGCTGTAATGATTTTTTAAATAAATATTTACATTTTCCGTTATATCCCCCCCTTAAATACTTGTCTGTAACATATATTACAGAGATCTGGAATCACACAATAGTTTATTTCAATTATCTTGGATTATTTCTGGGGTTTAAGTGTTATCATCTTATTTAAATGTTTGCCACTCTGTTTTGTAAGAAAAGGGCGATAAATTTGCAAGAGAGTCAAGTGGTGAATTGTTCCTGTCTTTTACGCAGTTGCTGGGTAAGTTGATCTAATATTAATATCAGGTTGTCAGTTTTGTAGGCTGGGCTAAATAACCATATAGGACGCTAACCCAGGTGCTGGTTGTCCGACTGGCTACCAAATTGTTCCGGTGTGCGTCACCAGCCGGCCGACTTGGCGACGGGAGAGGGACCTGTAGGGTGGGTTGAGTTTGGGTGAGGAGACCATACAGCGAGGTCATCGGTCTCATCGGATTCGGGAAGGATGGGGAAGGAAGTCGGCCGTGCCCTGTGAAACGAGCCGTCCCGGCATTTGTTTGGAGCCGTGCAGGGAAATCATCGAAAACCTAAATCAGGATGGCCAGACGCGGTATTGAACCATCGTCCTCCCGAATGCAAGTGCAGTGTGCTAACCACTGCGCCACCACGCTCGGTCGAAGGGAGAGGAAGCGGTCGCGGCTCTATACGGCGGCCGGCACCGCAGTAGGACCTCACTGGGTCGGCTATTCCTTGCCGATCTGCGGTTGCCGTTCGTCGGTCACTTAAGTTCTCATGCTTATTGTGACGCTCTGTCGGGGGATCTTCTTACTTTCCCGTTCTTCGTTAAATTTACTCTTGCCTGCCTTCCCCTCCCGGAATAATCCCTCAGAATTGTGCAAGTAGGAAAGTTTCAAGCCATCAGTCAGTTACTAAATTTCACTATGTTAAATTCTAATAGAAATTTAGTTCCACACGCACACACACACACACAGTATTGCCAATTTACCAAACGTCTAAGCTCCTACCAGCCTGCTTGTTGTCACTGGTTTTACATTTGTTGTATTCCTGGTAGCCACCACTGTTGGGTAGTTGTTTGAAATGGGTCGTTAGTCTCTTAAATTCTTTTGAAAGATTTGTAAAATATCTTCATCTACTTCTGTTAAAGTGTTTATTATTATTTTTTGAAGGGGTAGTTTACTATCTTTGGCCGGAAAAAAGCATGTTCTTTGAGAATATATTTCTCGGGTTGTGTTATAGATATGAATGTCAAATTTGGTGAAAACGTTCATTGATATTTCCTATACAAACCGGAATTTTTTTGACCGGAAATGTTGAAGAACAAAAGCGGAAGTGCTTTCGGAACGAAACAAAATTTCGATAAGGACTTCCACGCGCAATATGTCACACGTCAGCAGACTAGTCTGAAATCGAAACTGAGTTGACGTTAGCGAAGTATATAAGATTCTTTAGGAGTTGTACCTCGCTTAAGTTATTTGGATCATAAGAAACAGAATGGTGGACATTTGAAAAAATAGGGTTTTTTTCATCGATTTTTCGACTTCGTCGGCCAAGTAAAAATATTTATAGTTGATGGATCGGAATAAAAGTGGTACAACTCCAATACAATTTAGTTAGCTTCGCGAAAACAAAGAATCATGCCAATCGGTTTAGCAGGTTTTAAGTTACCATACCGCGCGATGAGAAAAGTCATTTCGAGAAAAACGGGTTTGAGGTTTTCACTACATATAGATGCAATATTATGCAACTTACGTTCAATCTGCTATTGCGGGTCCATAAAATAGTCCTTCCTCTTCCTCGTACAGGGCGTTCTGCTCGATGTGGGCCATCCTGTGCTGCTCCAGAGCCTCTCGTACGGCCGGTGACAAGCGGTTTTCGGCCGCTGTAATCCGGTGGTCGTCTGAATGCTTGGCGAACTGCGTCGGATAGAGTCCCAGGGTGGCGTCCATCGTTGTCATGGTCTGCAGAATTGCTGAATACCCTTCGTTGAAGCTGCTCACTGCCATGAATTAAATCGATTTTTTGAACCAAAAGATAGTAAACCTCCCCTAAAACGGGAATATTTCCAAGCCTTCTGCGACTCTGAACTGGACTCTGTTGTAAAGCTAAAAAATTTCAAGGCAATAACTACGCCTTCTGGCGCTTGGTGATTATTGATTTTGATCGTGTTGTAAATTTTTTAGAGGGAATTTTAAAGAAAAATGCTAAGCGTTCTGACGCCCTGTGATTATGTAGATCTCGTTGTAATTTCAAAGCAAATTTTTAAGCCTTTCTGGTTCTCTTCGATTATTGTTTATTGTTAACTGGCTTCTCACTTTGTTCCATTGCACGGGAAACTTCTAAATGTTTTCACGAAATATAGATGTTAACCACAAGTAATGTTGAACCTGGGGCTTGGCCCTTCCATAAATTCCATCCCCCACAAATGAAATAACATTTCGGTAGTAGCAGCAGAGCGTAGTTATGCTATTGTGTCTAAGGGTAAGGGGAAGAGTTTGTTCAAATGGTTCAAATGACTCTGAGCACTATGGGACTTAATATCTCAGGTCATCAGTCCCCTAGAACGTAGAACTACTTAAACCTAACTAATCTAAGGACATCACACAACACCTAGCCATCACGAGGCAGAGAAAATCCCAGACCCCGCCGGGAATCGAACCCGGGAACCCGGGCGTGGGAAGCGAGAACGCTACCGCACGGCCACGAGATGCGGGCGAAGAGTTTGTCCTCGTTGACATAACTTGTGGTTTTCTGTGGTAAGTTCGTATGGGACCAAACTACTTAGGCCATCGGTCCTTAGGCTCACACACTGCTTAATCAAACTAACGTACGCTAAGGACAATACACCCAAGACCAAGGGACGACGCGAACCTCCGCGCGGATCGTGGCGTGACGCCCTAGACCGCTCGAGTACTCCGCGCGGCTTGTGGTTTCATTATCGAATTGTATTACTGGTTAATATTCTTGACAAATATTCCTTGTGGTTTTGTACGGGCTTGTCTCAAGAGATGGATCGCAGAAGCTGCCTTAGCCTGTCCCATTGGAAAAGGAACCAGCTTCAATATGAGCTTAAGTTACAGAGGCAACCAACAGTTGTCGGCGATGTTGAGTTAGCAGCTAGGTTGCACGCCCCCCTGGACAGCGCAGTTCATATTTCTTCCGACAGGGGGGCATGTGCAGTGATTTCTACTTGTTCTAGTGCTGTCACTGATCTCAGTCGCAATGTTCAGTTTACTGAAGGGGATCAGCAAAGTCGCATGCTAATACTGAGAGTTCAGACTTGCGTTGAGGGAACAGTATCTCTGATTTGAGGCGCCTCCCTCTTATTAATGAGCAAGATGACATGGTTAGTCAATTGTTTGCTCTCATCCAGGATTTACAAGTAACCACTAGCGTGATGAGTTTAGAAATAGAGGGGAGTGGCACAGAGAGGGTTGGTCCAACGCATTACTTGTCAGCTGAGGCGGACCAGGATGTTGATGCTTACCTTCCCGATGGATGGGCTATAGAATCATTTGCTAAGTTGCGTAACACAATTATGCATCTGCTCATGGACGTTTCCGATCTAGCCATTCACCAGCTGCCCCATGCTGAAGAGCTCTTATGGCTAATTCTCCGTTTTGAGATTCGTGTGATTGATGCCTTACAAATTACCCACTCATTTACATTGCGTTTATTGTATCCTTTGACCCGATGTTCACTGAGTAGTGTACTGTCGGATATACACTCCTGGAAATTGAAATAAGAACACCGTGAATTCATTGTCCCAGGAAGGGGAAACTTTATTGACACATTTCTGGGGTCAGGTACATCACATGATCACACTGACAGAACCACAGGCACATAGACACAGGCAACAGAGCATGCACAATGTCGGCACTAGTACAGTGTATATCCACCTTTCGCAGCAATGCAGGCTGCTATTCTCCCATGGAGACGATCGTAGAGATGCTGGATGTAGTCCTGTGGAACGGCTTGCCATGCCATTTCCACCTGGCGTCTCAGTTGGACCAGCGTTCGTGCTGGACGTGCAGACCGCGTGAGACGACGCTTCATCCAGTCCCAAACATGCTCAATGGGGGACAGATCCGAAGATCTTGCTGGCCAGGGTAGTTGACTTACACCTTCTAGAGCACGTTGGGTGGCACGGGATACATGCGGTCGATCATTGTCCTGTTGGAAAAGCAAGTTCCCTTGCCGGTCTAGGAATGGTAGAACGATGGGTTCGATGACGGTTTGGATGTACCGTGCACTATTCAGTGTCCCCTCGACGATCACCAGAGGTGTACGGCCAGTGTAGGAGATCGCCCCCCACACCATGATACCGGGTGTTGGCCCTGTGTGCCTCGGTCGTATGCAGTCCTGATTGTGGCGCTCACCTGCACGGCGCCAAACACGCATACGATCACCATTGGCACCAAGTCAGAAGTGACTCTCATAGCTGAAGACGACACGTCTCCATTCGTCCCTCCATTCACGCCTGTCGCGACACCACTGGAGGCGGGCTGCACGATGTTGGGGCGTGAGTGGAAGACGGCCTAACGGTGTGCGGGACCGTAGCCCAGCTTCATGGAGACGGTTGCGAATGGTCCTCGCCGATACCCCAGGAGCAATAGTGTCCCTAATTTGCTGGGAAGTGGCGGTGCGGTCCCCTACGGCACTGCGTAGGATCCTACGGTATTGGCGTGCATCCGTGCGTCGCTGCGGTCCGGTCCCAGGTCGACGGGCACGTGCACCTTCCGCCGACCACTGGCGACAACATCGATGTACTGTGGAGACCTCACGCCCCACGTGTTGAGCAATTCGGCGGTACGTCCACCCGGCCTGCCGCATGTCCACTATACGCCCTCGCTCAAAGTCCGTCAACTGCACATACGGTTCACGTCCACGCTGTCGCGGCATGCTACCAGTGTTAAAGACTGCGATGGAGCTCCGTATGCCACGGCAATCTGGGTGACACTGACGGCGGCGGTGCACAAATGCTGCGCAGCTAGCGCCATTCGACGGCCAACACCGCGGTTCCTGGTGTGTCCGCTGTGCCGTGCGTGTGATCATTGCTTGTACAGCCCTCTCGCAGTGTCCGGAGCAAGTATGGTGGGTCTGACACACCGGTGTCAATGTGTTCTTTTTTCCATTTTCAGGAGTGTAGTTAGAGAACAGGGCACTCTAGGACTTTTGAGGAGTCACGTGTTGCAGTTAATGTTATCACTTCACATCCGTAATAAATTAGAGCGCGACCATTATTGGCGGATACAAGGGTCTTCTTAGAATTTGCTCGACTAAATGGAACGTGTGGGCACGGCAGTTGCTGATTTGCAGATGACAGTATACTCAACTTTCTCCAGAGCATGAGACCAAAATACCGGTCACGAACTGCATTCGCCAGAAGCGCACTACGTTTTCTGAACTAAATGGATTGTCTTCCACGGAGGCTTTGAGATTCGCAGGCGAACGGCGCAACCAACAAAACAGGTTACCGTTCAAATTCCAAGTGCGAGGCAGCAAACCCTACCTTTTAATCCTTCTAGTCTTCAAGCATATTTCTGGTGTGGAAAAGGGGACCATCTGGTGCGTGAATCCAGTCGAGCTACGCTCGAGATCTGGTAGATGACGGCGTGTGCACCGGACTGAGAGAGGTCGGCGCAAGTCTCCTAGCCGATGTGCTCATGTCCACGCCATTAACTGTTGTTCCTTTTCATATGTTTGTGCTTAAATTAACTAGGGACCGGTGTGCGGGCTGTTAGAATCAGGCAGTTCAATTTCTTTGTTAGATTCTCATTGGTATTTGGAATGTGGCGGGTTATATGCAATACTCCATTTGCTCTTCAGAGATGTCGGGTAGCTTATGGCCAAGCGTTGCCTCTGACAGTGGAGGTGCGGGGGAACTATACATTTGTGATTTTTCTTGGTCTATTAAATTGGTCATCATTAAGAATTTGTCCGTTCCCTTACTCCTCAGTTGTGACTTTATTCAGCAAACCAGGTGGTGCTTGGTTTAACCAGTAAGATCCTTTCCTTTGTCCTTTGGAAAAAATAGCCCTTTGTCTCCGCCGTGGCAGTGGCAACGTCAAACTACTTAACTCATGCCAGGGTGAGCAAGGTCAGGCTCGCCAGCTACCTTGGGAGACTATCTCGATGTCCCACTAACCGTTTGCGCATAACGGACAAAATCAGTATAAACAGCTTTCATCGGATGATGTTCCTGTGTGGCCGGCCGGGTTGACCGAGCGGTTCTAGGCGCTACAATCTGGAACCGCACAACCGCCTCGGTCGCAGGATCGAATCCTACCTCGGGCATGGACGTGTGTGATGTTCTTAGGTTAGTTAGGTTTAAGTAATTCTAAGTTCTAGGGGACTTAAGTCCCATAGTGCTCAGAGCCATTTGTTCCTGTGTGGCAACTCCATATCACTTAACCCCCCCCCCCCCCCCAAAAAAAAATGAGAATATTGCGGCAGAAAGTGAACCAAACGTTGAAGGATGAGGTTATCAAGCCTTCCATGTCGTTTTATGCATCGCCCGTTTTCCTCGTTTCCAAAGGACAAGACAAGGATTGGGCCCTTAACCCAAAGGTCGTCTTTGAAAAGGTACCGCTGCGTGATTTACACAATTCTTTCACGTGGTTCACTGGAGCCAGCTCTTTTAATGTGTTTGATCGTAGCCAAGCTTATTATCACATACTGCTTATTGATGATTCACGGGAGGAGACCGCACTTTGTACCGACTAGAACCTATGTGTGTTCAATTGGGTTCCTTTCGGCTAATCTACCGGGCCAGCGGTCTTGTCTGTTGGACCATGTGCTGGGCGATCTCAAGTTCAGCTGTATGTATAACTAACACCGAGACGTTCTCATGTATAGCATGTCTTTTGACCACCATCTGTCTCATATTCAGTATGTGTTGTGGCGGCTTAGGGCAGCAGGGGTAATGGTCAAAACATCTAAAGTCACCCTACGTAGACGTCGGATCAGGATTGACCAAGAGCGCACCTTCACCTTCCGGCGATTCCCGTCCCCCAGAAGTAAAGATGGAATAGTTCGGTTATTGTCATGGTCAATTATTTGCGTGTTCCAAATTTCGCCCAGATTGCCGCCCCTCTTAATAGTTTATGTAAAAGTGAGGGGCCTTCATTTTGGGAGAGTGTCTTTGATGCCATTAAAACTGCTTCGAGTAACGCTTTAGTCTTGACTGCCCCGGACTTCCAAAAGGCCTCTATCGTCTAGACCGATGCCTCCAATGCCGCTGCTGTCGCCATTCTCCTGCAGGAGTGTACTGGGAAGAGGGCCCTGTCGCCTCTGCTGCAAAGAGCTTGACACCGCCTCAATTAAAATACTTTTACGAGTGTGAGGGTTTCGGGCCATACTCGTTGCACTCGACAAATTTAAATTCTACCTGCAGCATACAGAGTTTTAAACCCAAACTGACAATCAGGCGTTAAGCTGGGTCCTAGGACATCCCATCAAAACAGGTAGATTAGTAGGTAAGCGGTGCGCATATCTGCATTCCGCTTTTGGGATATAAGGGGAGCTAGTGATAACAGTGTGAAAAATCATCCAAGAAACTGGCTGGTACCATCTTTACAGATGTGCCAGAGCTCTTTGCTAACGTCAGCCTTAAGTAGGATTGGGACCCCGAGCTGAGCACTATTAGGAAGCGCCTGCTTTCTGTGGAGCAGTTGCTGGGCTATCTGTTGATTTGGGAACTGTTGTGTCATGAGGTTTCGCTAACGTGGAACCACACATAACTTGGCAGTCGTAAGTAAAGATCTCTGACGATTATCAGGGGAGTGCAAGCTACGTCAAGTAGAAAAGCCCAAACACAATTCACCCAAAGGCCTCCTCGAGTCAGAGAGAACAACATCCTATTGACAAATTATTCATTGATTCCGTGGGCTCCCTTCTCCATACTAAGACAAAGAATCGTTACATCTTGGTTGTCGTGGATAGCTTTCTCCTGTTCAGCTGGCTTATTCCTAGTAGGGGAGTTACGGCTGCAGTTACTATTTACCATCTTTCTAGGATGTTTTCTATGGTTTGTCTGCTCAAGGCCATGAAAATGCTCCCACGTTTCTTCCCAAAGATTTCAAGCGCTTTCGTTTTCAGAATTCCAGTAGACGTATTAAGACAATGCACTACTATCACCAGGCTGCATTTGTGGGAAGAGTAAATATTAATGTTAAGGCCACTCGCATATCTATCATACCAAGAACCATGTATCACCTTGCTTTTAATTCCGTCCACCATGAGGCTATGAAGGCCACTACCGCTTCGCTGATATTTGTTTACCGGCTCAGTACTTAATTTTACAGTTTGTGGTACATTACCGATCTTCTGTCACAAAAGATCATCCGGACAGGGCTAGGCGAAATATCCAGTTGTCTCACTGCTGACAAGCCAAGCGTTATAAGCAGAAGAGACAACCTACTCGTGTGAAAGTTTGGGGTTGAATTTTTGTTCGTAATTGCAGCTCTGGGGGCTGTAGAGATGATGATATTCCTAGGAAGCCTACGTCGCGTTTTGTAGGACCTTCTCAGGTCCTCCGGGTGCGGGATCCTGTCAACCTTATAGTCAATAATGTAGCTACTGGTAAGACCTCCCGAGTACAGATCAGTCAGGTTAAACAAGTCGAGTATGGCCCCTATGGCCCCTCCATTCTCCATCACCCCCGCCAGGAAAAGGCTGGGGGGGGGGGGGGGTTACAGTGGGTGAAGTTGGGCCGTGTTTGCTCATTTCTGTCTTCCGGGAAACTTCCTCTGCTTGGTTCCCCCTCTGGTCGTATGATGCCGCTGCAGCCGTGCTGCGGCCTGTGGGCTGAAACTTCACAGCGGGTGTTTCTCGTTTCGACAGTACTGGGAGAAAGATAGGACCCCGAGTTGAAGCAGTCAAGTCCATGGTTTGCCGATTGTGCGGGAAGTGAGCAAAGCCTTCATTCCACGACACACTGACGGCTTATGGTTTTCCACTGAAAGTGTATTTCCACCGTCGCCCTTTGTGATGCTGTCCATCAACGTGACCTCTTCGTAACAAGCTGCCAGTTGGCGATTTAATTGCAATGTTTTCTCTTGCCTGTGATTTCATGAGGAACGTCCGTTGGTTGGTCGGGCTGTTGTCTCAGCAGACTACGTGTGTTGAGTCTTTTGTCGGCTTGTGGGTTCTGTGTGTCCCAGATTGCTTGCAGTTTGTCTCTGTTGTTGCACAGTGACTGGTTTAAAAATTTAGTTGCTGGTGGTTTTGTGTTTTGCTGAATATGTGAAGGGTTTTAACTAATGGAGACCTAGTGGCATAGAGAGGCCAATTATGAAGCCAGCTTGTTAAACTCTTTTCTTTTAATTGTGTTTAAGAATTAAATTGGCCATCCAGTGGGATTTCAGTTAGCCCAAATCTCACAGGAAGACAGGTGTCATGTTGCGGACATTGTGGACTGTTGATGAATGCCCTGCATTGACAAGTTGCAGTATTAGAAACTAGTGAAAATTTTAATTGAGCAGTCAACCGTAACGCTGTTCAGAAATGGTTCAAATGGCTCTGAGCACTATGGGACTTAACATCTGTGGTCATCAGTCCCCTAGAACTTAGAACTACTTAAACCTAACTAAACTAAGGACATCACACACCGTAGCAGTCACGCGATTCCGTGAACGCTGTCAGAGTACTAGATTTGTGCAGGCAACTTATTGTAATTACCTTGGATAAATCGTATGTTTAAATATTAGTCTCCTGTGTAAATGCTTGTTAGTTTATATATATTTTTTTCAGAGTTCTTTGGGCAAATAACAGCCCATTGCAGTTACCTTTGATTATTTCTTGGGCTTAAGTGCTATAATCTTATTTAAGTGTTTGTCATTTCTCTTCAAAAAGAAATTGGGAACAAATCTGTGGAAGGTTTAAGTGATGTGTTTTATATAGTTACTGCATAAACTGCTCTAACACTAATTACAGGTTGTCTGTTCTGCAAGCTGGCTTAGTTTGCCACATTGTATGCCCATCCAGCTCCTGGTTGTCTGAGTGTTCCGGAGTGCCTCACAAGCCGGGTAGTTTGACGACGGGAGGGGAAGCGGGTGCGCTTCTGGGCGGAGGCAGCTGCTGGCACCTCATAGGGACCGATGTTCCGTGCCGAGTTAAGGTTGCGGGTCGTCGGTCACTTAGTTCTTATGCTTACTGCGACCCTCTGTCCCAAGGATCTTCGTTATTTTCCATTCCTCGTTAAATCCGCCCTTACCTGCCTTCCCCTACCGGAATGAAGCCTCAAAATTGTGTGAATAGGAAGATATCAAGCCATCAGACAGTTACCAAATTTCACCAAGTTAAACTCTGTTTTAAATAATTTAACTTGGTGAAATTTGGTAACTGTCTGATGGCTTGAAACCTTCCTATTTGCACAATTTTAAGGCTAGATTCCGGGATGGGAAGGCAGGCACGGTCAAATTTAACGAGGAATGGAAAATTAAGAAGTTCCCTCTGCCAGAGCCTCGGAATAAGTTTGAGAAGTGTCCGACGACCCGCAAATATTTGGTATTATTGCCAATTTACCATCGTTAAACCCGTACGGGCCTGCTTGCCGTCATTGATTTTACATTTGTTGTATTCCTCGTAGCCACCACTGTGGCCTAGCTGCTATCGGGTGGGACATTTATTCTCATAAACTGTTTTGGAAGAACTGTAAAATATCTTAATCTGTTTCTGTTAAGCTGTTCCTTTTTGAATTTTTTTAAAAAGCGAATATTTCTAAGCCTTCTAGGGCTCTGTATTGATAATGATATTGTATGGTAAAAAATTACAAGGCAATTTCTAAGCCCTCTGACGCTAGGTGATATTGATTTTGATCTACCTGTACATTTTTTTTTAGATAATTTTAAAGTAAATTCTAAGTTTTCTGGCCCCCTGTGATTACTGATGTTGATATGTTGAGCTTGTAATTTTTGTACGAGATAAATATCAAAGGAAATTTTTAAGCGCTTGGTTGTTATTATCTGGCTTTTCGCTTCATTGCATTGTAATGAAAATTTTCACGAAATAAATCTAGATGCTAACCGCAAGTGCTGTTGAACCTGGTGCTTGACCCTTCCATGAATTGCTGCCGTCACCAATGAAAGAACATGCGGATGAGTATTTTAGGAAAGAAGCAATAACTGAACCCATGACATTTTAAAATTCGAGCTCATATATATATTTATAAAACCTGTCTATTGTACTATTACGTAATTTCGCAAATCCATCCAGTAGTAAATGTGAGCATTGTCTGCAAAATATTTCATGGATAGAGTCAGTAATAAAGGAGGAATGAATTCGCGCCTGGTGCTGAACATTTGCTGTGTGAACAGAAAATATGTAGTAAGAAATAAGCTGTTTGCATTTCACAACGTTCTGTGTGGTGCCAACGATAAAAAATTCAGGAAAGGTTTGAAATTATGTGCAAAGTAAGTTGGAGGTAGCTAAGTGCCCTCATTCTCTGATAATGAATGAATATAGTCTGGGCAGTTTGTATGCCGTGAGTTTTGTTGAGTGAAAAATATGCACAGTACGTAACTTTAGTATTCGACTTATTGAGTTAAACCGTGAACGTAAAATTATTTATTTTGCAGAGCAGATTATAACAGCATTAAAAATACCGTATTTAAATTCGGTAAGTAATTTTATGAAACAATGACAATGAAATCTGATAAATAGGCAGCTGTAAGTGGGTACTTGCTCCATTCAACCATTGAGTAAAAAAAATGATACACATTTTTAAACAAAGTATTAGCTTCCGCACGTATATTTATAATTTATTTCTTGTCTTGCACAGCACTATCTCCTATAAGAAGATGGACAAATGTCTTTCAGTACGCTGTATACCTGAGTCGTGCGCCTACGTAGCTGAGTGTTCTGCGCGTCTGACTTCCGTGCAGAAGACCCAGGTTCTGTTGCTGTGGGAGACCTGCTCTTTTAAAATTGCATGTGGGTAGTACTAGCTGCGCGTGAAGTTATGACTTGATGGAAAATAGCACCAAAGCCAGCTCATGAACTATGAAAAACCATCCGAAAATTAGAACCTTAGTATCAAAAATAGAGTGAAGTAGAAAATTATGCTGGAAGACAATCGGAGGCTTATTAATGAAAATAAATAGATTTTATCTTCTAAAAAATGAAAACATACCACCAACTAATAATTTAAAGGTATGTACTATTGAATAGGATAATCAGTTCATATGGCTCTGAGCACTATGGGACTTAACTTCTGAGGTCATCAGTCCCCTATAATTTAGAACTACTTAAACCTAACCTAAGGACATCACACACATCCATCCCCGAGGCAGGATTCTAACCTGCGACCGTAGCAGTCTCTCGGTTCCGGACTGTAGCGCCTAGAACCGCTCGGCCACCCAGGCCGGCCTTTGATCAGTGAGCTACTGGAAAAAGGACCATGGTTCTTACATGAAATCGATTGCCAGTTATTTGAGAAATCAAGGTTTTGTGAAATAGCAAAAGTAGTGTGAGAAACTGAGAGTGAAGGGAATATTAAATTCGACGATTCACTAGCTTTTCTATTTATGTATATATAAATTTTGCGCATAACTGTATTAAAAAGTTAAAAAAAAGAAACATCCATTATTAATTGTACGTTAGTAATTTTATGCATGTTTCGGTTATGTGACATCTATGAAAAAAGGTACACTAATGTTTGATCATGAAACTGTCTGTAAATGCGACGATCACTCTTACGTAAACCATTAATTTCTGACGTGACGGTTTGAAGTAAATGAGCTTTTAGAGGTGTGTGCAGATTGGAAACATTTTGGAAAAGGCCTCTTGTACTTACCTTGCAGACATCAGCTGTATTAAATCATTCTCAGAATCGCGTTTGTGGAAACGATTATATAGAACGAGAGGTCTGACTACGCAAATCTTCAAAATTTTAAAACTGCTTGGTTCGGAACCATTGTCAATAAAATCTTAACCGGAATTCATCGCGGCAAAGTGATGCATACGTGGGTTAAGTGGTTATGCCAAGAACACTCGATTTTGTTGCAGAAACTTTAAAAGTGGGTGGCACTGAATTGTTTTTATTCGTGAAGTTCCACCAGAGGCTGTCTGCCACGTAAGACAGACGGTGAAAGCTACTTACTGCTACAAAACGTTTATCTTACGCTATGAATTTGAATCGTGACACTGGCTTTCCAAGAACTGAAAAACGTTTCGTACTATTTTCTTTTTCCGTATCCTTTGATACTTTCATCTTATTTATTCGTTTGAATTAAGGATTAAAGTATGAAATCATTCGAAAATATTAAGAAGCTTTAAGTAAGCATCCGTTACGTACTATAAACTGTGAATCTTTGAATCAAAAGTTCTTTCTTTGTAAAATGATCTGTTTTTCCGAGTTTTATCTGAGTTTCAAATTCATGAGGTCTTATGGTCCGCAGAGGTATGAAAATGGAAATTTCTCTTGGACTCTACGGCTAGTTATCAAACTGAAAGTTTATCAGGATGAGAGAGCGCGTCGAGCTAATGAAGGACTGAAATAAGCCACTAAAAACAAAAACAAAGAATAATAGAAAAGACATAAGCAGTATATCCTGCAAGTATTATCTAAGTATCGTCATAAGTAATTTGGACGTATGAAGAGACTTCATCAACGAAAAAATATTGTTAAAATAAAGATTTACGATTATTTTGGCAGAAGAAAGCATCAGCACCCGTTCTCCTCATACAGTGAGAGACTGTCGTCATACGGTATAATTTATATGACCGTGAACTGGCGCACTACGAACACAATAATTCTTCTGTATATGTATTTATTAAGATGTATATTAATATTATTACTCTGTATGCAAGTTCTTTTCGGCAGTGTTTCATAGTATCCATTTGGTTTTTGCATTTGGATAACGTAAGATAGTAACTTCAGAATCTATTCAGTGTCTACGACATACGGTCGCGAATCTCTGTAGAGCAAAAAAATACAGTCTTTCGACATCTGCAGCAGTGCTAGCCCTCCAAGCGTTTGGCATGTAGTAACAGAGAACTGCATGATGTGAACTGAGAAACTGCCATTTTCATTGTCGCTACTTCCAAATTTTCCAGCCACTGAACGAAGCCGCGATTCTTCTAATACGAATAGAAAAATGTAATTAAACCAATGCCCTGCTTTCTGCTACTGTTCACATATAATAATAAAATGATTCGGTTCATCGTAGGCCAAATCGTAATTTAAAATAGCGAAAAATGAATTCTGACGTGATGTGTTTTAAGTTCAAAAGGAACTGTTTACGGGTCTGCACGCGTGCCTGGTGCTGTGCCCTGCGAGATTCCTTACACGTTTCAGACACATCCCAAAACTTTGGAACCTAGGCACGAGTTTTATGTACATTCTGGGATATTAACCGCTATTTGTTCTTAAAAAATACCTTTAGGCCTCGTCCTTACTTCAGTGCCTTGTATGTGAATATCACGTTTATCTATCCTGCCTCCCAAGAACCAGCACATCCATATTTGATGCTTTATTTTTATTTTAGTGCATATCTTAAGCTGCGCCTATCACATGTTGCATTAGATTTAGCAGAAAAACGAATTCGTGTTCACTTTCGGCTACCAGCAATGAATCTTATCGTCATTATTCCTGTCCTTGACAACCAACAACAGCTATTTAACTGTTTCCTTCCATTTTCAATGCACAAATAAATATCAGTGTTTGCAATGAATCTGCCTTACACTTTTCCTGTGCTGTTTATACGTCTGTACCACACTGCCTCAAAAGGAAAACAATTCTATTTGATCCCAGATTATACGACGCCTTTCGATACTCATAGCGTCACAGTAAGCTCCGAAATTCGTTCCCATATGCATTTTGAACGCGCTTCTCCTCTTCATATACACAATACACAATCGTTTCGTTTATCCGTGGCTTCCACTTGGCGGCATTGCCGGAGCGAAGTTATAGAGAATCGGTGGGAGTTTCGTGACTAATTGTCTTGGATAGTGGTATATAGTACATTTCCGGTACTGTCTCAACCACAGCTCCCATTATTTTACCCGTTAATGGGAATACCGTCTGCTAAAGAAACATAGAATAAAACCTGGCAGAGGTTTTTTTTTTTTTTTTTGGGGGGGGGGGGGGGGGGGTCACCAGTCTACTTACTGGTTTGATGCAACCCGCCACGAATTCCTTTCCTGTGCTAACCTCTTCATCTCAGAGTAGCACTTGCAACCTACGTCCTCAGTTATTTGCTTGACGTATTCCAATCTCTGTCTTCCTGTACAGTTTTTGCCCCCTACAGCTCCCTCTAGTCTTAGCAGATGTCCTGTCATCCTGTCCCTTCTCCTTATCAGTGTTTTCCACATATTCCTTTCCTCTCCGATTCTGCGTAGAACCTCTTCATTCCTTACCTTATCAGTCCTCCTAATTTTCAACATTCGTCTATAGCACCACATCTCAAATGCTTCGATTCTCTTCTGTTCCGGTTTTCCCACAGTCCATGTTTCACTACCATACAATGCTGTACTCCAGACGTACATCCTCAGAAATTTCTTCCTCAAATTAAGGCCGGTATTTGATATTAGTAGACTTATCTTGGCCAGAAATGCCTTTTTTGCCACAGCGAGTCTGCTTTTGATGTCCTCCTTGCTCTGTGCGTCATTGGTTATTTTACTACCCAGGAAGCAGAATTCCTTAACTTCATTGACTTCGTGACCATCAATCCTGGTGTTAAGCTTCTCGCTGTTCTCATTTCTACTAATTGTCATTACCTTCGTCTTTCTCCGATTTACTCTCAAACCATACTATGTACTCATTAGACTGTTCATTCCGTTCAGCAGATCATTTAATTCTTCTTCACTTTCACTCAGGATAGCAATGTCATCAGCGAATCGTATCACTGATATCCTTTCACCTTGTATTTTAATTCCACTCCTGAACCTTTCTTTTATTTCCGTCATTGCTTCCTCGATGTACAGATGTACAGATGTACAGATTGAAGAGTAGGGGCGAAAGGCTACAGCCTTGTCTTACTCCCTTCTTAATACGAGCACTTCGTTCTTGATCGTCCACTCTTATTATTCCCTCTTGGTTGTTGTACATATTGTATATGACCCGTCTCTCCCTATAGCTTACCCCTACTTTTTCCAGAATCTTGAAGAGCTTGCATCATTTTGTATTGTCAAACGCTTTTTCCAGGTCGACAAATCCTATGAACGTGTCTTGATTTTTCTTTAGCCTTGCTTCCATTATTAGCCGTAACGTCAGAATTGCCTCTCTCGTCCCTTTACTTTTCCTAAAGCCAAACTGGTCGTCACCTAGCGCATTCTCAATTTTCTTTTCCTTTCTTCTGTATATTATTCTTGTAAGCAGCTTGAGCTGTTAAGCTGATTGTGCGATAATTCTCGCACTTGTCAGCTCTTGCCCTCTTCGGAATTGTGTGGATGATGCTTTTCCGAAAGTCAGATGGTATGTCGCCAGACTCATATATTCTACACGCCAACGTGAATAGTCGTTTTGTTGCCACTTCCCCTAATGATTTTAGAAATTCTGATAGAATGTTATCTATCCCTTCTGCCTTATTTGACCGTAAGTCCTCCAAAGCTCTTTTAAATTCCGATTCTAATACTGGATCCCCTATCTCTTGTAAATCGACTCCTGTTTATTCTTCTATCACATCAAACAAATCTTCACCCTCATAGAGGCTTTCAATTTCCACCTATCTGCTCTCTCCTCTGCATTTAACAGTGGAATTACCTTTGCGCTCTTAATGTTACCACCGTTGCTTTTAATGTTGTTTTGACTTTCCTGTATGCTGAGTCTGTCCTTCCGACAATCATATGTTTTTCGATGTCTTCACATATTTCCTGCAGCCATTTCTTCTTAGTTTCCCTGCACTTCCTATTTATTTCATTCCTCAGCGACTTATATTTCTGTATTCCTGATTTTCCCGGAACATGTTTGTACTTCCTCCTTTCATCAATCACCTGAAGTATTTCTTCTGTTACCCATGGTTTCTTCGCAGCTACCTTCTTTGTACCTATGTTTACCTTCTCAACTTCTGTGATGGCCTTTTTTAGATATGTCTATTCCTCTTCAAATGTGCTGCCTGCTGCGCTATTCCTTATTGCTGTATCTATAGCGTTAGAGAACTTCAAACGTATCTCGTCATTCCTTAGAACATCCGTATCCCACTTCTTTGCGTATTGATTCTTCCTGACTAATGCTATGAACTTCAGCCTAATCTCCATCATTATTATATTATGACGTATATCTGCTCCTGGGTACGCCTTACAATCCAGTACCTGATTTCGGAATCTCTGTCTGACCATGATGTAATCTAATTGAAATCTTTCCGTATCTCCCGGCCTTTTCCCTGTATACCTCCTCCTCTTGTGATTCTTGAACAGGGTATTCACTATTACTAGCTGAGACGTGTTACAGAACTCAATTAGTCTTTCTCCTCTTTCATTCCTTGTCCCAAGCCCATATTCTCCTATAACCTTTTCTTCTACTCCTTCCCCTACAACTGCATTCCCGTCGCCCATAACTATTACATTTTCGTTCCCCTTTACATACTGCATTACCCTTTCAATATCCTCATACACTCTCTCTATCTGTTCATCTTCAGCTTACGACGTCGGCATGTATACCTGAACTATCGTTGTGGGTGTTGGTCTGCTGTCGATTCTGATTAGAACAACCCGGTCACTGAACTGTTCATAATAACACACCCTCTGCCCTACCTTCCTATTCATAACGAATCCTACACCTGTTATACCATTTTCTGCTGCTGTTGATATTACCCGATACTCATCTGACCAGAAATCCTTGTCTTCCTTCCACTTCACTTTACTGACCCCTACTACATCTAGATTGAGTCTTTCCAATTCCATTTTCAGATTTTCTAATTTCCCTACCACGTTTAAGCTTCTGACATTCCACGCCCCGTCTCGTGGAACATTATCCTTTCGTTGATTATTCAATCTTTTTGTCATGGTAACCTCCCCCTTGGCAGTCCCCTCCCGGAGATCCGAATGGGGGACTATTCCGGAATCTTTTGCCAGATCATCATGACACTTCTTCAACTACAGGCCACATGTCATGCGGAGACACGTTACGTGTCTTTAATGCAGTGGTTTCCATTGCCTTCTGCATCCTCATGTCGTTGATCATTGCTGATTCTTCCGCCTTTAGGGGCAATTTCCCACCCCTAGGACAAGAGAGTGCACTGGACCTCTATCCGCTCCTCCGCCCTCTTTGGCAAGGCCGTTGGCAGAATGAGGCTGACTTCTTATGCCGGAAGTCTTCGGCCGCCAATGCTGATTATTTATCAAAGTTTAGGCAGTGGCGGAGATCGAACCCGGGACCGAAAACGTTTTTGATTATGAATCAAAGACGCTACCCCTAGACCACGGGTACTCACTTGTGGGTTTACTGTTGCCTTAAAGTCAGCACACAAACGTAAAACTTCTTCAGTCTGAGCAAAGGTGATTGGCTTGGAAAATAAATGGCTCTGAGCACTATGGGACTTAATTTCACAGGTCATATGTCCCCTAGATGTTACAACAACTTAAACCTAACTAACATAAGGACATCACACACATCCATGTCCGAGGCAGGATTCGAACCTGCAACGTAGCGGTCGCGAGGTTCCAAACTGTAGCTCCTAGAACCGCTCGGCCGCACTGGCTTGCAGAATCGTGTTTAATACCTCATTGTCTGCCATACATGCAATCCCTGAGCAACCCGCACACGTATTGCATGCAGGACAGGTCTTGAGTGAGAAACCCGTTGCTGTGCTGTGTTCCCCTTAGTGATGTGCGCTTCTGAGTCTTTTTCCCTTTTTATAGCTGGTTCAGATAATTCCTTGTACTTACTATACAAGTCCAAAATGTTAGTGTGGTGCATAGAAACACAGATTTGTAACACTCTGTTCTGAAAGTACCAGCTGAATGATATCTAATCGAGATATGTTTTCACTGTTACTAGAATTGAGTACATGAAAAGAAACTCACTTTGCCACTGCCCGCTAAGTTTCTGGCATACCACACACACCACGGGCTGGAATTTGATGGCCATTGCAGGCGATGAAACAGAAGTAAGCTGCTGAAGCGCTGGGCTGCCGTTTCTGTCAGCAGTTTCTTTATTTATTAGGAAAACAGAAGCACTAGTGTCGAACTGCTACTTAATTCTCTTATATTCCACTTTCAAACGAACAAATGTTTATTCCTCTGACTGCGTATTGCATGGAAGAATTTCGTGATGCAGAAGTGGTTGGTTCGGCTTTCACCTGAATGAGTGGCTCAGTCTTTAATGTGAACATTTGTCGACAGCGAAGCTGTGGCCTCCGCGTGACGCTGCAGCACAGTTTCACCTCCCTCAAACAGAGTAAAGATGGAACATATCGACACCAAGAGACAATAGACTTCGCCAGTTTCATTGAGTGTACTCAGCTGGACACTCGTAATATCTCAGTAGATACTGTCTCCATAGTACTTGAACGGATCTGTTCTCGAATCCTTACCGACATTGTCCTGACCTTTATCTTGCTGCTATCTCGAAATTTCACAGATGGCCCGCCAGGTCTCGATTCACGAATCGTTTACCTTCCTCGCGAGTGCAAGTAGTGTTCTTTTTACTCTGAGAGTTCAAAAACGATTATCTCCAGCTCCCCCATAAAATTTAAAGGAATTCATTAGCTGGAGAAGGGAACTGTAGCAGAGCGCCCTATCAACCCATGGGCGGTTAGCGAGAACGGCCTGGGCAGCGCCTGACGGTGCGGCTACCCGCAGTGCGGCTCCCGCCGCTAATGAATTGGTGGGTCCGCGAGGGCCATGTTTATGTCGATGGCTTTAAATCAGAAATGCTATTGTGCGGAGCCGATAGGCTCAGTCTACACGATGGCATAGCAATACTATCAATTCTATAGTGCTCGTTTACAGACCATTTGTACATGTTTGAAAACTACAAATGTGTTTACTTTGTACCTCACGGTTTAACATTTTTCTACTCCATTCATTCCATACTCTCTCAAGTGATGACATTTGTGTATATTTTTCAGGTATCTTCCTGCGAGGTGTAATTACTGACTGACGATTGGTCTCAAAGAAGCCGGCTGGAGCAATCGGCGAATCACTCGACTTTTTAATAGGAGTGGTGCCACTATTCAACGACATTGGTAGGAGTGGGTGAATCGTGGCCGAACGCATCGTGAGGACGGAAGCGGTCGACGAAGAGACAATACAAACGTGAGGACCGAGCAACCTTCAGAGAGGCACTCAGTGCCCCGGATTCATCATTATCGTCAATCCGACGTGCAGATGGTGCTTCGGTGACCACAACAGGTCCTGTGCTTGCTATCATTGATCTCTGTACACCATCAAGTCCGTTTGGAGTGGTGTCTTGCATTTTCAGCCTGGTCTTGCATTTTCAGCCTGCAGTCAAATTGACTGGAGTAGAATATGTCTTCATCGTTGATTCCCGGTTCGAACTGAGCCCGCAATGACCAGCGACGGTCTGCCTGGACGCTCTGCAGAGAGTGGTGCCATACCACTCTTCTGTCGCCCTCCTTATGGTACGACAACCAGGAGCGGAGTATGACGTTTCATTTCACCGCAGCACCCCTTTGGCTGTCACTCACGGCACCCTTACTGGATAGTGGTATGTCGACCCTATTCTACACCACATTTTGTAGTCCTTCATGGGAAGCCATATCGAGCATACTTGCATTGCAGCAAGATAAAGCCCGCTCACACATGACGAGACTTTCTACTGGTTGTCTTCGTGTTTGACAAAGTCTACTTTGGCCAGCACGCTTGCCTGATCTATTCCCGGTTGAGAACGTTTGGAGCATCATGGGACCGCGGTTTTGACGAATGTGCCAATTGGTACGATATCCCTCAGGAGGGCATCCAACAACCCTATCAGTCAATGCCAAGCCGAATGACTACGTAAGGACCAGAAATGGACCAACGCGCCGGCCGTTATGGCCGGGTGGTTGTAGGCGCTTCAGTCAACCGCGTGACTGCTACAGTCGCAGGTTCGAATCCTGCCTCGGACATGGATGTGTGACGTCCTTAGGTTAGTTCTGCGGGACTGATGACCTCAGATGTTAAGTCTCATAGATCTTAGAGCCATTTGAATCATTTGGACCAACGCGTTATTGATTTACTCAATTTGTGAAGCTGTTTCTCTTGAATGAATGATTCAATTTTTGTGAAATTAGAAACGCTTGTTTGTGTGTACAAGTACATCACATCTGCCATTTTCCGCCCCATTCTGACAATTCCTTCGTTGCTCTCTCTCTCTCTCTCTCTCTCTCTCTCTCTCTCTCTCTCTCTCTTAGAGTGAGCAAATAATTTTTTCCGTAAGTAATTTATTGATCACAAAAGGATTGGAAGTCTTAAATATGGACAGAGCAGAAGACGGCTGATCGATGGACTAGAAGAGACTTGAGTGCACATTGCGTGATGGGGCTGATGGTATTTCACAAGAACTTCACTCACACAGGCAGCTTTCGGTACAAACCGTCTACCATTGCGCTATGGAAATTTTCGTTCTGATATGTGGTGTAGTTTTAGGCGTATATTTTACGCCTTCCAGAGAACAGTGACAATACATTGCCGTCCAAAGTTGACTCACACCATATTTACGCATTTATGTGATTTCACTTGACTGAAAAAAGTTTTCGTACTTTCTCACAGCCTCGAACCACTGACTGCGACGGCTATCACTGTGTGAAGTTTCATGTATGTGTGTACTTGTAGTTATCACTGACTCATCCCTGTCGACGTCAGGTCATGCTCTCTGTAGAAAGAGGGAGAGCCCTGCCGCCATGGTGTTTTCAAGTTGTCTCGCTCGGTAATTAACTTCTGGAAAACTGGATGAAAATTAAGCCGGCATTTCAGGAGGGAGAGTACGGTCATTCTGCTGCAATCCTGGGGTCCTTTAGGAGGGTTCAACGAGGAAAATAAATTATGACATAACGAACACGAATTTTAATGTTCGAGACTATGAAACAGCCTGAGAGTTACAAGTTGCTTGAAAATAAAAGGCTGCAATTAAGTAACGGTTTTGTCGTGGCTCCATAATTTAAAGGACAACTTACAAGTTCATACTATCTTTCACCCTCTCCTCTTCCGTCTCTGTCTCCTACGAAAACTGAATAGCGCGCGTCCATCATGAAGAATATTCAACATGTGACTGAGTCACGGGAAACAGCAGAGGAAATAATAATATTTATTTAGAAAAGAAAAATGAAAGGTGATATTTGGTAGCGCTCTATCGCAGCCGCCTTGTTCGCATTGTATATTATATATATACTGCGGGTCTCAAACCATCAGTTCCAGATGTAAGACGATGATCCGAAACAGAAATATCCTTCGGATACACTAATTAAAAACGTCTGCACTTCTCTGTTACTTGTATGTGGCAAAGGACATACTCATTAGGGTTGTTGTTGTTGTTGTTGTCTTCAGTCCTGAGACTGGTTTGATGCAGCTCTCCATGCTACTCTATCCTGTGCAAGCTGCTTCATCTCCCAGTACCTACTGCAACCTACATCCTTCTGAATCTGCTTAGTGTACTCATCTCTCGGTCTCCCTCTACGATTTTTACCCTCCACGCTGCCCTCCAATGCTAAATTTGTGATCCCTTGATGCCTCAAAACATGTCCTACCAACCGATCCCTTCTTCTAGTCAAGTTGTGCCACAAACTTCTCTTCTCCCCAATCCTATTCAATACCTCCTCATTAGTTACGTGATCTATCCACCTTATATTCAGTATTCTTCTGTAGCACCACATTTCGAAAGCTTCTATTCTCTTCTTGTCCAAAGTAGTTATCGTCCATGTTTCACTTCCATACATGGCTACACTCCAAACAAATACTTTCAGAAACGACTTCCTGATACATAAATCTATATTCGATGTTAACAAATTTCTCTTCTTGAGAAACGCTTTCCTTGCCATTGCCAGTCTACATTTTATATCCTCTCTACTTCGACCATCATCAGTTATTTTACTTCCTAAATAGCAAAACTCCTTTACTACTTTAAGTGTCTCATTTCCTAATCTAATTCCCTCAGCATCACCCGATTTAATTTGACTACATTCCATTATCCTCGTTTTGCTTTTGTTGATGTTCATCTTATATCCTCCTTTCAAGACACTGTCCATTCCGTTCAACTGCTCTTCCAAGTCCTTTGCTGTCTCTGACAGAATTACAATGTCATCGGCGAACCTCAAAGTTTTTACTTCGTCTCCATGAATTTTAATACCTACTCCAAATTTTTCTTTTGTTTCCTTTACTGCTTGCTCAATATACAGATTGAATAACATCGGGGAGAGGCTACAACCCTGTCTCACTCCTTTCCCAACCACTGCTTCCCTTTCATGCCCTCGACTCTTATTACTGCCATCTGGTTTCTGTACAAATTATAAATAGCCTTTCGCTCCCTGTATTTTACCCCTGCCACCTTTAGAATTTGAAAAAGAGTATTCCAGTCAACATTGTCAAAAGCTTTCTCTAAGTCTACAAATGCTAGAAACGTAGGTTTGCCTTTTCTTAATCTTTCTTCTAAGATAAGTCGTAAGGTGAGTATTGCCTCACGTGTTCCAACATTTCGACGGAATCCAAACTGATCCTCCCCGAGGTCTGCATCTACCAGTTTTTCCATTCGTCTGTAAAGAATTCGCGTTAGTATTTTGCAGCCGTGGCTTATTAAACTGATAGTTCGGTAATTTTCACATCTGTCAGCACCTGCTTTCTTTGGGATTGGAATTATTATATTCTTCTTGAAGTCTGAGGGTATTTCGCCTGTCTCATATATCTTGCTCACCAGCTGGTAGAGTTTTGTCATGACTGGCTCTCCCAAGGCCGTCAGTAGTTCTAATGGAATGTTGTCTACTCCGGGGGCCTTGTTTCGACTCAGGTCTTTCAGTGCTCTGTCAAACTCTTCACGCAGTATTGTATCTCCCATTTCGTCTTCATCTACATCCTCTTCTATTTCCATAATATTGTCCTCAAGTACATCGCCCTTGTATAAACCTTCTATATACTCCTTCCACCTTTCTGCCTTCCCTTCTTTGCTTAGAACTGGGCTGCCATCTGAGCTCTTGATATTCATACACGTGGTTGTCTTCTCTCCAAAGGTCTCTTTAATTTTCCTGTAGGCAGTATCTATCTTACCCCTAGTGAGATAAGCTTCTACATCCTTACATTTGTCCTCTAGCCATCCCTGTTTAGCCATTTTGCACTTCCTGTCGATCTCATTTTTGAGACGTTTGTATTCCTTTTTGCCTGCTTCATTTACTGCATTTTTATATTTTCTCCTTTCATCAATTAAATTCAATATTTCTTCTGTTACCCAAGGATTTCTAGCAGCCCTCGTCTTTGTACCTACTTTATCCTCTGCTGCCTTCACTACTACATCCCTCAGAGCTACCCATTCTTCTTCTACTGTATTTCTTTCCCCTATTCCTGTCAATTGTTCCCTTATGCTCTCTCTGAACCTCTGTACAAACTCTGGTTCTTTCAGTTTATCCAGGTCCCATCTCCTTAATTTCCCACATTTTTGCAGTTTCTTCAGTTTTAATCTACAGGTCATAACCAATAGATTGTGGTCAGAGTCCACATCTACCCCTGGAAATGTCTTACAATTTAAAACCTGGTTCCTAAATCTCTGTCTTACCATTATATAATCTATCTGATACCTTTTAGTATCTCCAGGGTTCTTCCACGTATACAACCTTCTTTCATGATTCTTAAACCAAGTGTTAGCTATGATTAAGTTGTGCTCTGTGCAAAATTCTACTAGGCGGCTTCCTCTTTCATTTCTTAGCCCCAATCCATATTCACCTACTATGTTTCCTTCTCTCCCTTTTCCTACACTCGAATTCCAGTCACCCATTACTATTAAATTTTCGTCTCCCTTCACTATCTGAATAATTTCTTTTATTTCATCGTACATTTCTTCAATTTCTTCATCATCTGCAGAGCTAGTTGGCATATAAACTTGTACTACTGTAGTAGGTGTGGGCTTCATATCTATCTTGGCCACAATAATGCGTTCACTATGCTGTTTGTAGTAGCTTACCCGCATTCCTATTTTCCTATTCATTATTAAACCTACTCCTGCATTACCCCTATTTGATTTTGTGTTTATAACCCTGTAGTCACCTGACCAGAAGTCTTGTTCCTCCTGCCACCGAACTTCACTAATTCCCACTATATCTAACTTTAACCTATCTATTTCCCTTTTTAAATTTTCTAACCTACCTGCCCGCTTAAGGAATCTGACATTCCACGCTCCGATCCGTAGAACGCCAGTTTTCTTTCTCCTGATAAAGACATCCTCCTGAGTAGTCCCCGCCCGGAGATCCGAATGGGGGACTATTTTACCTCCGGAATATTTTACCCAAGAGGATGCCATCATCATTTAATCATACAGTAAAGCTGCATGTCCTCGGGAAAAATTACGGCTGTAGTTTCCCCTTGCTTTCAGCCGTTCGCAGTACCAGCACAGCAAGGCCGTTTTGGTTAATGTTGCAAGGCCAGATCAGTCAATCATCCAGACTGTTGCCCCTGCAACTACTGAAAAGGCTGCTGCCCCTCTTCAGGAACCACACGTTTGTCTGGCGTCTCAACAGATACCCCTCCGTTGTGGTTGCACCTACGGTACGGCCATCTGTATCGCTGAGGCACGCAAGCCTCCCCACCAACGGCAAGGTCCATGGTTCATGGGGGGAGGACTCATTAGGGTAATAGAAGGAAAATTTGACAAGAATACTGAATGCCTGCCATATACTTGTATATTAAGGAATCAAACAGCATGTAATGTATCTATAAAAAGATATTTGGCCATGTAATCAAAAGCAAGAGAAAAGCAACATATTTTCCCGCAATCCTTGTAAATGAACTCTGTCCCTCTCTATTCGTTTAGTCGATTCTGACTCTTCGTGACCGCATGGACGACGGCACTCCCACTTCTTATGTCCTGCACTGTGTGCCGCACACTGTCAACGTTGGATTGATTCCTTCCGTGACGCCATCAATCCATTACAGCCTTTGCTGGCCTCTTCTGCTTGAGTCTTCGATGTTCCCTAGCATTAAGGTGTTTTCCAGCGAGTCATGTCTTCTCATATTGTGCCCGAACTTGATCGGTTTTCATTTCAGTATCAAACCCTTCAATGAGAAATCTGGAATTATTTGCTGTAATACCGAGCTATTTGCTCTATTTGCCGGCCATGGAAGTCAAAAAAGTTTCCTCCAAGACCACTCAAAGGGTTTTAGTCTAGTCCATTCAGCCTTTTTTATGGTCCAGGCATCGCCTCCGTACATCACAGCTGGAAAGATGATAGCCCTTTGTTTTTAAACTTATCTGTCGTCTCCTTAAATGAATGTCAAGGACGGCCATTGGTTTCTGCGGAGTAACAAGTATCTCTAGATTTCGTGACTGGCGTCACTAACAGCAGACATACAGTAGACGAGAGATGAACATAAACACTATCCATTGTTTCTACTCCTATATGCCATGGAGCAATAGGTATAGTTGGTATAAATTTTGTCTTCCTGACGTTCAGCTTTAGACGAGATGTCGTCCTTTCATCTTTAACTTCGAGTAGGAGGAACTTTAACACTTGCCTCACGATGTGCTGCCGTTTTCCATTATTTTCATAATTCTCAAGTGGGAGGACATCTGGGCCTCTACAAAACTTTGGAAAAGATTAAGGCTCACCTCACTCGGCCCGCCTTGTATAAGGATATCAAATGGTTAGTGGGTATGTGTGAATCCTGTAAGAAAGCTAAACCCAGTAACAGTCCTCCGAGGGGGTTGCTACAATCACAAGGCTAAGACAGCCCTATGGACAAACTCTTTATCGATGACGTAGGGCCTCTTCCTCGTACCAAGAAGGAGAACCTATATGTTCTGACGGTTGCTGACGCGTTTTTCATTTTTATATGGTTAATCCCTAGTCGTGGGTAAGGACGGCCATTACCATTCCACACCTTCAGCTCGTTTCGACCCCTTAACGCTCTTGTTAGTGGTAATGTTCTGGCGTCTGTTTACGAACGGTTTAAGCACTTATGATTTCCTCACACTGTTAAGCACCTAACCACCACGCCATGTTTTTCCCAGGAACGTTTGCCGAGAGAGTGAATCACAACATTAAGTCAGATTTGATCATTTATCATCATAAGCCTCAGAGTAAGTGGGATACCACATCGCCTTGGCTCAATTTTGCATTTAACACCGCTCAGCGCGAAGCATCCAAGGCAGTTCAAAATGGTTCAAATGGCTCTGAGCACTATGGGACTTCTATGGTCATCAGTCCCCTAGAAGTTAGAACTACTTAAACCTAACTAACCTAAGGACAGCACACAACACCCAGTCATCACGAGGCAGAGAAAATCACTGATCCCGCCGGGAATCGAACCCGGGAACCCGGACGCGGGAAGCGGGAACGCTACCGCACGACCACGAGCTGCGGACCCAAGGCAGTTCCTGCCACTCTCTTGTTTGTGTATCCCATCAATTCCGCTCTGTCCAACTTACGGGATACCAGCGACCTCCTACCTCCGTCTGTTACTCCTGAAGATCTTAGGGAAAATTAGGAATGTTGCTGGAGTAACAATAGGTGAGTCAACCACCGTCAGGCACGGTGATATAATACGAATACACACCCCTTTCAGGGCATGAGATCGGATTAATTATACCACTCAGGTGAGAGGTGGTGCCAAGTTCGGGAAGTTCATTCAACGTTTCATAGGCCCATACTGTATCAGCAAAATTCTGGGTCCGGCACGTGGCCACTGGTAAGCCCCTCAGGGTGCACCTTAATCCGCTTAAGCCCATTGATTAACCTTACCCTACTTCATCTGTGTGCTAGACTGGCGTCCATTGGCTTGAAGGGAGGAGGTTGAGCCGTTGAAGGCGTCACCTTTCGAATTCCTGGCGTCACTAGTTCGATCTGTCGTGTGATGTCCCTCTGGTTTGAGGCCACCCAGACTTTGGCTCGACGCTGTTGTTGGGGACGGGGCATGTTGTGGCGTGGCGAGTGGTAACGGAGCGAGAGGGATGGTGCGAGAGGTCGGCCCGGTGGGGGAGGCGAGCACTTGGTCCGGCGAGTTGTTGCTGGCCATGTTTGTGGGCCAGTTTGAGTCTGTCGCTGACTTCGAGTGTCGTCTTCATGTGCAGCCTGGCCAGCCAGCCCTGGGACGTGGCACAAGGATGCTGAATTCTGGGCTGCCTTTGGAACCCGCAAGTTTCAGTTTCGATTCGTGAACTCCCGTGAAGTTTTGGATTCTCACGTCTTGGCTTTTATTGTTGAAGACCTGCCTGTTTCTATTTGGTAATTTTACTTAACTGAAGCTGTTATTATGGAAGGCCTCCCGGATTTCTGTTTGGTAGCCATAATTAACTGAAGATGATATTAGTATGCACTGCCTTCTCTCTTTAATTAAATTAAGGGCTGTTTCATAATTTGTGTTAGCTGAAACTCTTATTAATCAAGGCCTTATTGCCCTATTATTGACATCTGATCTTACTCAAGCTGTGTTGTAATTTACTGGAGTTGTGATAGCTAAAGGTCTGCTACATGTTTCAGAGCTATTATGTCAGCAAGGTAGTAACAAGAAATGACACATGACGATACTTCGACCCTAACCTTTCGCCGTAGATCCCCCTATCCATAATGGTAGGTTTCAATAACCTGGCTCATGTGCACTACTAATTAACGGAACTAGAACGAGATTTTCTTGCTTTTGATAATGAGATCAGTGCTGATAACGACGGTACTGTGTTTCGGACGTCGCCGTTGGTAGACATGTGCTGGACACGGTACTTAAGGGACAGAGCCTTACTATGTTGTAGGGCAATGTTCCTTTCACCCTGGCGACGAAGTTCAAGTACGTGATGGTTGTGTTCACGTGGTCAGCAGAGAACGAGAATACGCAGGCAGTGTAATCGCGCATTTTCATCTCGATAATCCCTTACGGTATACTCTTTCTCTCTGGTGTCTGCTTTTACTGCCTTTACATCGTTTAAAGCTTCCTTATCTGGCACATAACACAAAATTTTTAAATACATTAAGCTGACCTCTTGCTATACACTTTTCCTGCTAGACAATGACCTACAACTTTTAGAAAAGCTCATATCCTTTAATATGTCCAGAACGAGCGTATGGGGCCTTTACAGCATATTGGACATTTGGAATCTTGACTTTCAGGTCAAACGTAAAAAGATGTTAGAGGATCACAAACGTTGACATACAAACTAATTGTCCGATATAAATATTTATAATTTATTTAAACAACTTACCTCCAGAAACAGACAGTTACGCGCATAGCAGCTGTTCAATAGACGACAGCCACTATAAGTGGATTAAAACATGCGCACTGCTTCATACCACTCTGCCTTAAATTTCCCAGCTGTCCGTTGTACAGTGAGACAGACAGAAAGCTAGGCAGCTAGAAAACTGTTCTTCTTCACATCCTACCAGATTTTCGGATGACAATGATTAAACCTGTCTCACTAGTGAAGTTTTGTAGGAGATCCAGCTGTAGCGGTGGCTATGGGACAAAACCAACGTTACTTGGATTCTGTCAACTGAATTACAAATTTCTTTGAGTTCGAATGATACATGTTAGATAAGTGTTATCTGTACTTTAGTTTGGATTTCCGTTTACTGCAAGTAGCTGCACAATACCTTACGGTAATGCCCACAAGCTGCTCCTTCGCACATTTATGTGCAAGTTTTCGGAGCACCTGAATTACTTGTTGGTTCTACAACTCAAAATATTCGCGATAAGACACTCTTCTGCTGCATGTTTTTGGACATACAGGCGCCGTTCCACTTGCGCCGAATGCTTCATTTGTGCAGGAAACTTAGTGAGAACAATATTAATCATACATTACGACAAAGTCCAGTTATAACGGCATTTTATGTCACTCTGTACGTATACTGCTGCACTGAAGAACCTGTGCCTCTATTATCGCCACTTTTCTGTAGGAAACAGGCTCATCCAATTCGCAGATACCAAACTTGAATACATTACTGTCTCACATAGTCCGTACTTGTGCACAATTTGCTCTCCTGTGTACCTAATATTCTAAGATATCGTGCCAAACAGGAACGATTGCCAAATTGATTATGAAACACGGATCTGCGAATTACAATGAGCAGCAGCCTTAATCATAACGCTTTAGAAGCTCAGTTCCACTCCTGACTCCGACATTCATTGGCACTAATGTACTTACAAATTCACCCCCTCGAACTTGTAATGATTCCTCCCATTGGTCCAATAATGTCTATTCCGCAAATCTACTGCACTGCCCAGCAAAGATAAGAAATAGCGCAATTTTACTTACTATTCCTATGCAGTAAAGAATGCACATTAAAGAATCGAAATACCGAAAATCAGTTGTATGTGGTGACTTAAGTGACTATGAAAGAAGAAATATCTCGGAAGATCTCCCACATTCATATAATCTGATGCAGATTGTATTATTTTCAGCTACACAGGCAATGTTTTTATTCATTCTGCATTACTAGAGGAGCATTCCGTTAGCAAAAGCGTAACTGGCCTTTCAGACGATTACGTACAAATTTCAACGCTAGAAGGAGCTTCAGCACCAACATGTTAAATATAATTACAAAACATTTAGAAATGATAATTCAGTGGCAACACAGATTTTTTTAAAATTTCATTAAACAACTAGAGTAGCTGAATATGTACATCGCTGATAACATAGACATAAATACACTGACGGGGAAAAATCGCAACACCAAAATTGAATGCGACCCTGCAAACGTGCGTGCATTCCGTTGTGCGGGTGCCAGATATCAGTTTGTGGAATGCAGTTCCGTGCCTTTTGCACTTTGTCTGCCAAAACATGGACGGTTAAGGCTATCTCTGGACGATGCTTGAGTTGTCCGATGACATTTCTTATATGCTTAGTTGGGGCGCTGGAGCAGATCAAGGCAACATATCGACACTGTACAGAGCTTGATGGGTTACAACAGTGGTATGTCGGCGAGCGTTAATCTCTTCAAAAACACGCCTTGGATTACTGTTCATGAATGGGAGCACAAGTCGAATTACCAGACTAGTATACAAATTTGCAGACAGGGTGCGTGAGATAACCACAAGACTGCTTCTGGTGTCATATGAAATCGCAGATTAAAACTGTTAAAACTGAATAATTTGCAAAAGGTAAGTATTTAAGGAGATACATGGATAATTAAAAGAACGCAAGGTTGATGAGAGTTTCAAAGGGAGTGTTAGGCTACATTTGACTAAAAGGAGAAACGAATGTAGCAAAAGAAGAATGGTTGGTTTTGAGACATGAAAAATTGAAGACAGTAGAGGATCAAATAGGTAAAAGGACTGGACAAAACTTCGTAGAAATACTTGGATAATATTGGAGAGATTGAATTTTGCTGATGGAAGCAGAAACTATAAAAATGCACTTAATGAGGCAGGAGAAAGAAAATACAAAGGTCAACGTCATTCAGTCTGTTCATTGAACAAGCTGTGAAAGAGAGCAAGGATAAACTGGGAATGGAAATAAAGTTCAGGAAGGAGAAATAAAAACTTCGCAGCTTGCCGATGACCTTGTAATCATGTCAGAGATAGCACAGAACTTGGAAGAGCAATTCAACACTGTGGGCAGCTGCAGTAGCCCATTAAAAATAATACTGTATGCTACTTAAAAATGTTATTAGGAAAGCAAAAAGATATGTGAAAATAAAACAGCAAATTCTCAGGATAAAATTAAAATCATGTGGTCAGCCATGAAGCAAGTATCTGACCAACAAGATATGTAGAATATGTAAACTCAGTACGTATTAAAACTATTTTTATTACTGATAAGCCAAATAAATACACAGTGTTGAACAATTAATTTCTGAATGTAGCTGGTGAACTGAACAAAAACTTGTTTTCTGCACGGAATCATTTATTATTCTTAGAAAATGTCTTTCCAAGATTCCTATCTCAAATAAACATCAGAGGTAGTGATCAGGGGGTTATTTTCAGTAATTACATCGCTAAAAGCTAAGTACTGTCATGGATTGATGGGGTTTTTAGCAGAAAACTAAAGCATTGTGCTGCATATGTTAGTATACTAATCGCCAACATTTGCAATTTTTCCTTTAGGAATGGTCAGTTTTTTGAACACTTAAGGTTTTAAATAACGAAACCGCTTTATAAAAAGGTGGAAACGATAATTTAGACAATTGTAGACTTTTATCTATGCTACTGGCATTTGCTAATGTTATTGAAAACAATGGATACATCAGAGCAATTTATCATTTCACTTCATATTGATTTTAGAAGTGGTTTAACAACTTAAAATGCTATATTCTCCTTTTTGTGTGAGGCACTGGCCGGGTTAAGCAAAATGATGAAAAGACTAGGCTTCGTCTTTGGTTTAAGTAGGCTTTTGATTGTGTTGAACACAATATATTACTGCAGAAGTTGAAGCAGCATGGAATAAAAATGGTAGATCATAATTGGTTCCTCTGATACAGATAGCAAAAGGTCATTCTCTATATTACTGAGAACCACTACGGCGTTGACCCAGATTGGAGCTCAGGTAAGAGGCGGGTGTCTCAAGGGTGAGCGCTGGTACCATTAGTATGCATCTTATAACGAGGGAGGCGATTTTGGAACATTTCTGGTTTCTGGTGACGCTAGCGTGACAGAAACGGCTGTCGAGTGCAACATAGGCACTGTTTGAAATAGGACACTTCAAGACAAAAATTCATTGGTTTAGAAAATAAAACTATGCTAAATCACAGTAAGATTTAGTTTCCAACACACAATTAAACTAGCACAAAGGCTTGAATTACATAGTTTCGACATTCGACTAGTCACTCTGACAATCTAAATTCCTATGTGTTCCTATGTATTCAGAACCTTGTTCAGAAATTGAATGCCACTGTATTTACCACAAGAACAGTTGAAACGTCCCCTTAGAAAAATTGTGCAAGACTGTGCTTAAACTGACACACAATAGTTTTTAGAGCAACGCAATCTGACTTTCAAAAATCCCTACGAAAGAATGGCCCTGACTAACATTGACCTATATGTTTCACAAATCACTTACCTCACAAAAATCTTCGTTACTCGAACTACTGCAATACAGCGAGCGCCACTACAGCCAGCTAACTAAAAGATTCAAACTACGGAAGTCACTAACTACTGATAGGCGCAGTTAGCAAATGAAAGATTTTAATAGAGAACAAACAATGTATTTACCTTTAGTCATATTATATATATCAGTTCATGACACCAATTCTTACAAATTTCAAAACTCCGCCATCTCTCTCCCCACGTCCACCACTGCTGGCGGCTCACCTCCAACTGCGCAACGCTATGCGCTGTTAGCATCCAGCTGCCGCTGCCCAACACTACAATGGCAGACAACAATGCAAACTAGCCACAGACTGCGCACAGCACAGCCAGTGATTTTTCATACAGAGCGCTACGTGGCGTTACCAACAAGAAAACGTAAACAGCCTACTTACATAGCCCCCATGCTCCCCACAAAAAAATTTACAAATTGTTTTGGGCAGTGGCCAATACAGATTTGAAAAAATTTTTTCATAATTACAATAACAAAGAAATGAAATGCACACACTTATCGATACAATGTTGGTCAAAAGCTAAAATTTTCTCACAGTCCATAAAGACAGTCCTGATCATTCATCAAAGTAAAATTGAATTGTTTTTCTCAAAGTCTGAGTAGTAAAAGAAAATGCACTTGGAAGTAGTGGATTTCTAAGCAGTCTTGAAGAAGTAGTGTTGTCCTTCCAACGGACAGACAGTGCTTACTCTTGACATGCAGACAAGTAATGGGCCACAGCAGAGTCAGTCAACGTTGAAGACTATCGGTAGGTAGGTCATCACAGAGCAGACCCACTGTAGTCCTGGTAGACACTACTATTGGTGGGCCACCAGAGGTGCAGACCCACTGCAGTCCTTGTAGAAATAATGGTATTGGTGGGTCATTAAAGGTGTAGACTCACTGTAGTCCTTGTAGAGATGGCCAGCAGCCATCTTTTTTACTGTGCAGGCGCACAATCACCATTGAAGTGTCTTGCGGATAATATAGCAAGTCCATAACCACCACTTGTGCACTCAGAAAAATTGTTTTTGAAATGTCCTTAGAACCAGCAATGCTGTTATCCAGTCCCTTACTGAGTTATTAACACACGTGCAAACACTATCAGTTCCTACTTCTCACATATTGTCCATATACTATGACCAACAGAAACGTGTGCAGTGTAATGTAATTTACAAGTTACTTAATTTGATGAACTGGTGTCAATTACAATTTTATAACATAAGAATGCAATAAGAAAGGTACAAAATACATCTTTAAAAAACATAACAATACAGATAACATTTGCAGTAGTATAGGCTTTACAAAAGAATCGAAATAGCAAATACATCAGTGTTACAAAAATTACGACATAAGTACATACATAAAAGATCAGAATAACTTTTGAAACATCAACTTCACACATGAGCATTAAAACAAAACACAATAAATAATTTCTGAACATATTTACAAAGAAAATAACATAGTATTTGAAAAATTCTACAACATAAATCTTATTAGCTAAACACATAAAGACAGGAAAAATACAAATACACAAGGGTACATAAACACATAGAGGGATAATACGAAAGGAAAGGACAGGGTTTGTTTTACTGCAGTATTTTGCATAGAGATCTCCCTTAGTTCATCATTATTCCCAAAAAGTCCTATCTAAACCTGCTTTCTGTATTCTGTTCACATTCTCTGTCAAAAATAGTTTTTCTCCACTGTACACTACTTTTTTGGCCAAACCATTTCCTTATAGCTTCTCAATGCTTTTCTTAAAATTCATCATAGTTAGTTTCTTATATAGTCTACCCCCTCTTAAGCTAACTTAAAGCTACTGAGCTCATATGCTAAACTAAGGGACGAGGCGATGCAGCAGCACAAAACAATAAATACAAACAGCAATGACAAAAAAATGCAAGTGAGCAAAGCAAGCAGCAATAAATGTAATAACTTATACCTAAACATGACAAAGCTGAAGCAGAAAAAATATTACAGTAAAAATGTGTAATACCTATGTCACACCTTAACACTAGAGTGATGCATCACTAGAACATACGCTAGCAGGTAAGTTACCAAATTGTAAAAAAATTATTTTTGTAAGTCCTGTGAAGGGAAATGTCTATTTGTGCTCTCTTTTCTAAGGAAGTACATCATAAAATGATTCTTCACTGGGTCTGTAGACAGAAAGTAGTTATATTAGTACATGTATTAAATTTTAATTTAAACAATGCTGCGTTGCAACAAGAAACTAGATATTAAACAAAATAGGCAACGCAAGGCATGAAACGTCATTCGCTAGCCATAAGGCATTTCATAATGCAGTAAACAATCTTCCAGCTAGCAAGATAATAGACATGAAACGTTTCTCATCATTCCATTTCAGTAAATATCATAAATTAAGAACTCTACAGTGTAATCATGTTTTCAAGTTTGAGGGTGTCGTATTTACGATGCTTTCTACAAAGGAATGTCAATAGCGAGGATAATGGCCTCTTTTTTTTCTCCACCTGTGCCTCTGACAGGCACACACTAATGGCTTTTTTCTCCAGGCGCCTGGCGCGCAGCTGGGTGCCCACGACTCATTACGTGCAGGTAGTCACTTACCTTTCTTACTGAAAAATTTACGTCAGTTTCCGCTACAGTGACAGTCACATATAAAAATATTTTCACAGGTTGAGAATTTGCGTTACAAATCTGTAGAAACAAAATCCTTTAAATATAATAGTGTCCAAAAAATTTTCATCGGCATTGTAATACATTCATGCATTTACATACATTTCATAACTCTTAAAGTACGATTCTTGGTGTCCAACAACCTTTTTCACAAACCAGAGTCCCTAACCTCTACTGATTATTTCTTACCTTATTCGTCGACACTTCTTCAATATTCCATCATAACAGATAAGTGGCATAATCAAATAACTCTTATAGCATCAGCTTATTGATCATAAACATACCGCAACAGCATAATACACATAGTTATCGTAATAATAACATCATAACACCTCAGTCAACTCTCTAAATCGTCGTAGCTTCCTCCAATAATTTCAAAACCTAAAAAAATTCTCTGGTCATGTCAAAAGTGTCATCTACCTCAAACGTACTTTAAAAATCATGATCCCATACCAAATACATCATTCAAAGCTCTCATAATATCACAATGGTTCCGAAAAAATACGAACAGTTCACAAAGTACAGACAAATTCAATTTCGTAAGTGTGAAGTTAAACAACGGTGCAATTACGTAAACATCTGTCACTGATGTAGTAAAATAAATGTTTATCTCTCTCAGTTATATGATCAGATAGCTGTGTAATGTATGTGTTAGAGAAATATGGTACCGATGTGTAAAGTTGTATAAGCAAATATCATATTAGCTAGGGCTCCTTGTGCTTGCCACACACATGGTACACAAAGTAAGCGTGTACCCCCCTGAGGATTAATGTAATTATACCCTCAGGTGTTACAGATTACAGAAATGGAATGAAATGAATCATGGAAAACTTTCTTTGTAATTCAAAAATTTTGAAAAATAAATGGCTTAAGTACAAAATTAATCTCTCAAATGCGTGTCCTGTAGCGCTAAATGTGCGTCTTGCTGTAAGATAATTCTGTGGAAGTGTCGTAGTTATCGTCCTCTGTAAGCAAAGTTCTGCTGAAGTCAATGTACTTACCTCATCATAAACGAAAGTGAAATGCTTTGGGTATAGATATCGTAGTTATTACGTACCTTACCGAGATCAAGAAAGTACTATACTGTAATGTATTGTTGTGCTACGGAAAAGGCTGTCTCATTGTAGCTATACCAAAAAAGTTACTACTAAAACATGTTCTACTTTCCAGAATAATTCAGAAAAACTGTGCACATATAAAACAGATACACTGCAAAAGCAACAATGTAAATCGTGTCACATATTAGTAGCGTAGTGATATAATCGTGTAGTTATCAGAGAAACCAAACGCTAAGTCATCTTTAATCTCACCGAATGTACTTCAAATAAAGAATGTATTTTCAAGTAAACCAAAATGTTGCATTAAAATCTCATTAGCAGTACTGGTAAATGTTCTAAGTATGTAAGCCTTATAGTCGTTACGTAATCGTGCAACTAACAAGCAAGAATGTACACACACAATAACACTGTGACGTCTGTTCACTATAACAATGCACTCGTAAATACTGTCTAAATAAGTTCTCTAAGTTCTAGACTGGATAGTTAACTTCAAAACATTATTGCATGTTAACAGTTTCTCAGTGTTACAAAGCATACTAGAAATGTGAAGTGAAAAATTTTATGGCAAAGACAAAGTTAAAAAGCAGATTATCTTTCAATAAACGGTTTTACATGTGAAATGTGGTGTAAACCTTTTACCCTTTATAGTACTCAGAGTTTGAACTTGAATGCAATTATCATGCGGTATACGTCGGTAAAGAATACTGGAATTTTTCTCAAGGTTATAGCGCCTATGTTATTTTTCTCTGAGCCAGCCGGCGCACGCGGCTGCCTGCGGTGCGGGTCATTGTCTGTCTCTTTGTTGGCGCGCGCCGTTTTTGGGATTAGGAGACCTAACTTCTACAAAGTGACCTTGACGAGAAGGCCCTGACCTGTTTGAAGCTCACCAGTTCTGATGGAATTGAGCTCTGTCGTTTTGTCTGTAGTTTACATAGTTTCCTGTTTGTCGGTCATGTGGTGGAGAATTTCTCCCGGAATCGTAACTGAGCGCTGGACTGTTGCGTCTGAAGTTATTCCGTCTCCCTTGATAATAATTATTTTGGTTCCCGTATTGTCTGTTTCTCTGAGTGTCTCTGTGATATTCATTACCGCAGAGAGGTGATCTTTCCTTGTAATAAATACTACTCTGCCAACGGTTGTCATACGGGTGGTGTCTGTTTTGGTCACTATTTACGTTGTACGAATAGCCTTGTGGTGTATTATTTCTGTCATCGCGGAATTGTGACAGGTGTGACCTGTAATTGTTGTGCTCCCGTTTTCGCGTTCCGCGATTGTCAGTGTCAATTTCCAGTTCTTGTAACAGTCCCTGAAAAGCTTCAATGTCGTCTTTGCGTCGTCCTGCTAAAATAATCTGTCGTAAATGTTCAGGTAATTTGATTAAGCAAATGCGGATGAGTTCTGAGGGGCTGTATGGGTTTGAAAGATACTGATTCTTATGTAACATGCCTTCAAAATATTTGACAAGACTGGAAAATTCAGATAGTTCGAAATGTTGCATCATTATGATGCTATGTTTTACTCGGTCTTGTGTAGCTTGAGACCAATATGCTGAGAGGAAGGCATGATAAAATTCTCCCTCACTGTGACAATCGTGAATGACAGATCGCATTCTTACAGCTGGTTCATTCTCTAAGTAGCCACACATAAATTCTAATCTGTGCTCTAATGACCAGTTGGGAGGAAAACAATGAGAGAATTGATGGAGCCACGCTTGTGGATGAATGTCATTGCCAGAATTCTTAAATGTTTTGAATTTACGTGCAGTAATGAACAGCTTATAGTCAAAATCATCGTGTCGGCGGATCGCATATCGGTCATTGTTACGTCGTTTCGGCGGTTCCATCTCAAAATTCGGTGCACCTTGCCAATTTCTTTCATAATCTCCAAAGTGCCCTGTGTTGTTATTTTGTGGCAGTTCCGTATTTTTATGTCCCTCTTCCCGTATTGGAGTGCGAGTGTCCTCTGAAATACGTAATTCTTGTATTACCTGTGTCAGCTGATCTTGTACTTCCCGGATTTCTCTTAGGTGTTGCGTATTAATTTGATTCTGATTTTCTTTGAATTTCCTAATTTGTTCGAACTCTTCTGTGTCATTAAAGACTACCGGTTTTGTGTCATTCAGATTATCATCTACCTTCGTAGATAAATTATTTAGCTGATCCGAAAGCTCAACTACTTTCTCTGATAATGAACTAATGTCCTCCATGTGTCTTTCTGAACCTATTTTCAGAGTATCTACTGTGTCCTTTAAGTTTTCTTGAGTTTTTGCATGTTGCGTAACCGAATCGGTAGATGCAACTGTGTCAATTTTAGCTTGCAAGGACTCATGATTTTCATGAACAATTGTTTGCAGTTCTTTTATGGCTGCTTCGTGATTCTGTAATGCATTTTCATGCCGCGAAAAAATAGGTTGGAAATGTTCACAAATTTGTGTTTTTACGTCATTACAGACTTTTTGACATTTCGATTCGATTTTATGTAATTCACTAGTTAAATCTTCACGTGTTTGTTCAAGCATATGTTCCACTGAGTCTAACTTTTGAAGCTTTTGCTCCATTGCGTCTAACTTTTGATGTGTTTGTCTCTGATTTTGTTCCACTGTGTCTAACTTTTGAAGATTTTGTTCCATTGTGTCTAACTTTAGAAGCTTTTGCTGTGTTTGTCTCTGATTTTGTCCTATTGTGTCTAACTTTTGAAGGTTTTTCTGTGTTTGTCTCTGATTTTGTTCCATTGTGTCTAACTTTTGAAGATTTTGTTCCATTGTGTCTAACTTTTGAAGCTTTTGTCCCATTTGTTGCATTAATTGTAATAACAATGCACTGGTGTCTAAAACATGTTCCTTAGTGCTATTCGCCAATGCATTTGAACCGGCAATATTCGCAGTTTGAAAAACAGAAAATGTGTCTTGACTTATTTGAGAAAGTGGTGAGGACGCAAAACCTGAATCTACAGTATTTGCAAGAATGTGTCCTGTCATTTCGGAATCCTGAGGCGAGCTGTTGCCGACTGATCGATCGATAATGCTTCCCTGTTCACTAATTGTTTCACTGCCTACCTCATTATTTGCAGCCCGCTCCATTTCCCTATGCACTATTACCAAATTACTACTTTGAACATTACTTAATTCATTACTCGGTGGCGCTAACACACTGCTTTTGTCTTCACTGTCATTTCTCAGTTTACTTTGGAGCCTAGTATTACGTTTTTCACACGCCATTATTGTCACAATATTTCACAGGACAACACAGAAAAAAAACAATTTGAAGAACAAAAATAAGAGAATACATTAACATAGAAAATAATATCTAGTTAATTGCAAGCGCAGCTGCGAAATACTTGGTGCAACTCTACATGCATGCTACAACTGTTGTAGTGTACAACAGTAAAAGACTACAACTACAAAGGAGATTCTCTCTACAATTACCCGCTAGCAATAAACAAAATCTACATTAATTACACAAACTACAAGAAAAAATCAGAAGATTCCAGTGAGGTATCCTTGGCTAAGGGTCGACATATGAAACGTCCCATAGAAAAATTGTACACGACTATGCTTAAACTGAAACACACAACGCAACGCAGTCTGACTTTCAAAAATCCCTACGAAAGAATGGCCCTGACTAACATTAACCTATATGTTTCACAAATCACTTACCTCACAAAAATCTTCGTTACTCGAACTACTGCAATACAGCGAGCGTCACTACTGCCAGCTAACTAAAAGATTCAAACTACGGAAGTCACTAACTACTGATAGGCGCAGTTAGCAAATGAAAGATTTTAATAGAGAACAAACAATGTATTTACCTTTAGTCATAATATATATATCAGTTCATGACACCAATTCTTACAAATTTCAAAACTCCGCCATCTCTCTCCCCACGTCCACCACTGCTGGCGGCTCACCTCCAACTGCGCAACGCTACGCGCTGTTAGCATCCAGCTGCCGCTGCCCAATACTACAATGGCAGACAACAATGCAAACTAGCCACAGACTGCGCACAGCACATCCAGTGATTTTTCATACAGAGCGCTACGTGGCGTTACCAATAAGAAAACGTAAACAGCCTACTTACACAGTGTCTGCACTAAGCAGCTCTGCACATGAGAATTATTCTACTTTGCTTGTTTTTATTCTCTTGTGGCTTACGTCATTGTTTTATGTGGTACCTCTTCACAATCAAGAAAGGCATTGTTAGGTCAGAACTGGCAGTTCGAGCAATATGTGGTGTAAGTTCACAAACCTCATTGTTCAGGAATCTGGGAATTCTGACGTTAGTCTCTCAACATATATTATCCTTAAAATCCGTTGTTGTTAACAATATGAGCTTTCTCTGGAGAATTAGCAGCCAGCACCCACTTACAGTAGGAAATTACCCAACCAGCATTCGGCTCGCACCTCCCTCTCTCTTGTGCAAAAAGGCACACATTATTCAGTTCAATTCATTTTCAGCAAGTTGCGTCAAGAAATTAAAAATCTTAGCGGTAATTCACGCAGTTTTAAACCCAGGCTGAAGAAGTTTCTGATAGCTCACGCCTTCTGCATTACTGGAGAATTCCTTAAAATAAATTAAGCAATTTCCAATTGTATGTTCTTGATTACGCTAATCATATTCAGTAGCTTGTCTTCTGCTTAGGATTCGCATAAATTTTATTGTATCTATTTAATTTTATCTTATATTAAATTTATCTATTATAAACTTTTATCGGTTTTATTTTATCTATTACTAACTTTTATGTATTGACTCATATATGATCGTGGAGCGTAGCTCCTCAGTAGTTGGTCCAACGGAACTAGACGTGTAAAATAAAATGAATTTGTAGGTGAAATGCAGGTATACACGATGTGAAATATAGTATTGGTAGCAACAGGGTTCAAATATGACACAGCACAGACTTGGCGCTCAGACTTGATGACAAGTACAGTGACGTCATTACATGCCCGTGCTTTAGCTCTAGCACTGAAATAGCCAGTTTTATGGTTTGGGGCCTGCTGGTGTGCCAGTCTCTCGCCAGACTTTCGCCTCATGTTTTCAATGGCTGAGAGGTATGGAAGACATGATGACCAGAGCAACGCTCGAACCGAAAAACTTCAGGACGTAATGGGCAAGATGCGGCCGTGTGATAACTTGGTGAACGGCACTGTCACGGAGATCTCGATCAGAGGATGCATCCAGCAGCGTAAACGTGTCGGAAATATAGAGCCTTCTATTCGAATTAATGTCTTGTGCACCGAGTAGCGACCTTTCCATCAAGCTGTGTCCTGAGCCAGTGCGACCATTATAAATATAATATAGCAATGTTTGTTGTTCTCAGAGCTCTGATGCTGTACACGGGAACGGGCTCTGTGCGAGAGACGACGTGGCGCCACTCCTTCGTTGAGCGCTTCTCTTCACTGCCGCGACGATGGAGCCAGAACTGTGGTCACTTGTCTCGCTCTCGCTGACAGCCAGCGGTGCTCCATACGCTATTGAAATCTCCATGTGGGCACTTTTCTTACTGCAAAGAAACCCAGTTCCTTCATCACTGTTTATAGCGTCACTGTATGATCCTGCATGTTCCAGCCAATTACATGTCTCCCTTCAGGATATCTTATCGCACGGGGCTGTTGAGGCCCTGTACGGTGTCTAGTAAGACTCTCCAGAACCGCTAGATCCCATATTTCGAAGCCAGTCGTCAGTTCCAAACCAACGGGAAATACAGTATCGTGGAACTACACGGTTTAGTCACATTAATGTGACCACCACCATACCTTCGACGTCAACGTGTAAGAACTACTCACACACAGCAGGTGGTACATTTAGCATGGGCGGGGTGGGGGGTGGGGGGTGGGGGACGCGATAAACAGTGCAGTCGTTGCCGTAAAACCGAAAGGGAGTGATTTATCTGACGTCAAACAGGGTGTGATCATTACGATCATTGACTTTTGGGTCAAGGATGAAAGCACTGCCGAAACGGCGCCGCAGTTAAAGCACATCGTGCATGATGAAAAGGCGCCATACGAATCTGGCATCGAGGTAACCGTCGTGCATCACTGGCAATAGATAGCGGGCTTGAACAATGATTGTGGAATGTATGTGGCCGAAGAGATCTGCAAGTGTCGAGCAACCGACCGACAGATAAACCAAGGGGCTACCAGCTGACACCTGCTGATCATGACTATACCGCAACCGGAATTCCGCTGAGTGACACAAGTGGCTTTTTCAGATAACGCACTCCTTATGCTCAATAGAACAGATGACCGTTTTTGTTTATGACGTGAGGCGATGAAACGTTTAAAGCAAGCGCCCTACAACAATCGTCAGAACGGTGCAGGCTGGATAAGTGTGCGTTATGGTCTGGGAATAGGTGAGTTACTCCAAAAGAAATGCACACTATTTTTGTAAAAATACAGTTTTCATTCTGCATATGTTAAAGTTTTACGGTGTATAGATACATTCTTCCCGCTTGTTTTCAAACTTTGTTCAACCTTTTCCTATGAGTGGTGACGTCACAGCATGTCATCAAGATGGCTGCTACACTTGACGTTCGTCACAAGCAACGTGCTGTCATAGAATTCCAGCGCTACGAAAACAAGACAGTGGGAAACATCCACAAGAGATTGAAAAAGGTGCATGGAGATGCTGCTGTCGATCGCCCTACAGTTAGTCGGTGGGCAAGGAGGTTGCGTGATGAAAGCGGGCACGGCAATATTGAGGATTGTCCTCTCAGCGGCAAGCATCGTAATGCACACACTCCAGACAATGTGCAGAGTGTTAACGAATTGGTGACTGCTGACAGACGCATCACAGTGAACGATTTGTCACGCTACTTTGGGGTAGGGGAAGGAAGTGTTTGCAGAATACTGAAAGCGTTCGAGATTAAAAAAATTTGTGCCAGGGATGTTGGCAGTGGCTCGCAAAGAAACAAGAAAAACGGTATGCAGCGAACTTTTGGAACAGTACGACGATGGTGGAGATGAATTTTTGGAACAATTGTGACAAGTGATGAGACATGGCTCCATAATTCTTCAGCAGAGACGAAGAGGCAATCAATGGAGTTGCGCCATGAAAATTCGCCCAAGATAAAAAATTCAAAACCACACCTTCGGCTGGAAAAGTTATGGCTACGGTGTTTTTCGATTCCGAAGGACTCTTGCTTGTGGACGTCATGCCAAGTGGAACCACCATAAATTCTGATGCATGTGTGACGACACTGAAGAAACTTCAAGCTCGACTGAGTCGTGTTCGACCACATCGGCAAAAGCAGGACGTTTTGCTGTTGCACGATAATGCACGAACACATGTCAGTAAAAAAACTATGGACAACACTGTAAATTCCGCCTTACCGTCCTGAACTGGCTCCATGTGACTATCATCTCTTTGGGAAACTGAAAGAGTCTCTTCGTGGAACAAGATATGAAGATGATGACTCCCTTGTGCACGCTGCCAAACAGTGGCTCCAACAGGTTTGTCCAGAATTTTGACGGCAGGGTATACAGGCGCTGGTTCCACGATGGCGTAAGGCAGTTGAGAGGGATGGAAATTATATGGAGAAATGAAAATATTGTTCCTAAAGGATGTATCTACACACTGTAAAACTTTCAAACATATAGAATAAAAGATGGATTAAAAAAAATACTGTGCATTTGTTTTGGAGTGACCCTCGTAATTTAGTGGCAATCCCTGGGAGATACCGTCATTCTCGTTCGCATCACAATGCATCAACTTATGTATCTATTCAAGTGGACCATGTCCACCACTACACGCAGTTTGCTTTTCCTTGGCACGACGGCATCTACCAGCAGAGCAATGCATCATGGCTTACCGCACGCAGCGTACGTGTGTGATTCAAAGAGCACTAGCCTCTGGCCACTAAACTCAGCGAATTTGAACTGGGTCGAGAATTTGTGGAACCACCTCGATTAGGCTATTCGCGCCTTGGAAGCCTCAACCGAAAAACCTAGCACAAGCTGCCACGGTACCGCTACACGTTCCTGTCGGTGTCTTACACAACATCACTCACCCTTTTCCTGCACGTCTAGCGGTGGTCCGAGCTACCAAAGGCGGTTAGTCACGAATTTCACATGCAGTCACATTGAAGTGACAGGACACAGCATAAATCACAAATGAATCAGAGGCCAAGATTCTACAGCTGTTGAATTTTGATCCTTGCTGGTAGATGACATAGTAATTATCGCATTAGATCCGTCTGCATACAACCTGGTCCTTAAATTTCCCTCTTCCACCATGATACTCCGAACGGAGTTTCGTCGCGTCGACCACTGCCAATTATCTGAAACATAAACACATCTACAGCAGATAACATTCTGGCGCATCATATAGACAAATACATCTGCCAAGTGGTTATAAATAAGTCTTTAATTCTATACGCCACCAATGAAGCCAAGTCTGACTAACCTAAACGAGCACTTGCCCAGTAACGACTCTTAAAATTTGATTAGTCAATCCTCTAGAACAAAGAAATAAAATAACGTAGGAACAGGAAATAAGAAAATTAACTCGGCCCGCTCTTGAACGTCAAGCACAGACTTACATTCTATTTGTCATGACCTCTAGCTACGCATTAAGAACGGCTTGATGTCTATTTCTTGTGCGTAGCTAGCGCTCCCTTAAATACCATCAACATACCAGGTGCCCAGACCAAGTACAGTGACAAATACCTGAAACAACCAAGGTAGTTTTCAGTGCACTCGGGTATTCAATTAATGTGAACAGAACCCGCCAAGAAACAATTCGACGACCAGTTCGCGAAGGAAATCTGTCCTTCAGGTCTCCAGGAAACCCCGGCCACCATCAGCACCGGATCTGAATTCATAGGGCGAAACGCGCCGCAGCAGCTGCCCAAACTCCTTCGCCGTACCGACTCGGTCACTCGCCAGCGCCTCACGCCACTGCCACTCACGTATCTGATACCCAAACGCAAGCTGCAGTTAAATAGCCACCCGCCGAAGATACGAGGAAGAGAAGCAAGCATCGAAAATCGACTAATCGATCGGTATGACAATCGATGGAGACTGGCGCCAGTGTTCTTGTTCTTGTTCTGACTTTAGAATTCCAAAAGTTCAGCAACCACCAGTATGCCATACACTACTCGTAAACGAAGGTGAAGCATCTAGAAGTCACTATAGCGTCGTATCGACAGATACGAAATTACTTGAAAGTGTTCGCAATAGCGAATAAGGAATGGAATGACGAGAACGAAAATTTGTGCCTGACCGGGACTCGAACCCGGGTTTCCCGCTTACCGCGAGCGGTCGCCTTACAGTATTTTTTTTTTAGGAAGACGAACCAATGTGTTACTACTTTTTTTCTTTTTTATTGTTCTTTTTTATTTATTTTTGTGATATTTAAGTAGTGAAGCCACTGCAATGGCCGTGCGACGAGCGTGGTAGGCAGGCAGCGGCAAGTTCGTCAGGGGTCAATTATTCCGCGGCCTGGCCACGGTGCCACCCCCGTACCCGTCACCACTCACATTGACTATAAGGAACATTCATTTTTTGAGCCAGGCTATTCGCTTGATAGATAAAACGAGGAAGGTTTGAGAGCTCGAACAGCTAACCAATACCTGTTCTATTGAATGCAGTATCGAGCATATTACCATACTTGCGACGGTGATTCGTGTAGTTTCTAATTTTAAGATATTCCGTTTCCATGTGTAACAGAAATTCGCTGTAATCGTCGACCGTCAGCCGATTGAATACACGACTTGTATAGTGACCCAACAGCCACATGACGGCATTATTTGTAGTTGGCGGAAAATATTTGACGTCTGGTGTATGCAGGAAGCTCGTGTCGATGTTATTTTCAGAAGTCCTAGTTGTAAGGGCGACTTTTTGACGAACCCACTGCCAATTGCGCATGCGGTGACTGCAAGTATATCTGTGGAGAACAGTATCCTTGGTGGCAATCTGGACAATCGGCTGTGTAACTTAGCCCAATCGCATGCAGGCGGTCATTTGTGTTGATAACGTTGTTGATCGTTTTGTACCACGTCGACCTGGCCAAGGACGGAAGTACACTGCTGCTGATGTTCGCCCACAGAACATCCCAATTGACACCAGTATGCTTTTGTTCATCTTCAGCTGAAGATGAACAATTAGAGAAAGTGTATCAGGATATTGAAAGGGTAATACATTATGTAAAGGGGGACGAAAATCTAACAGTCATGGGCGACTGGAATGCAGTTGTAGGGGAAGGAGTAGAAGAAAAGGTTACAGGAGAATATGGGCTTGGGACAAGGAATGAAAGAGGAGAAAGACTAATTGGATTCTGTAACAAGTTTCAGCTAGTAATAGCGAATACCCTGTTCAAGAATCACAAGAGGAGGAGGTATACTTGGAAAAGGCCGGGAGATACGGGAAGATTTCAATTAGATTACATCAAGGTCAGACAGAGATTCCGAAATCAGATACTGGATTGTAAGGCGTATCCAGGAGCAGATATAGACTCAGATCATAATATAGTAGTGATGAAGAGTAGGCTGAAGTTCAAGACATTAGTCAGGAAGAATCAGTACGCAAAGAAGTGGGATACGGAAGTTCTAAGGAATGACGAGATACGTTTGAAGTTCTCTAACGCTATAGATACAGCAATAAGGAATAGCGCAGAAGGCAACACAGTTGAAGAGGAATGGACGTCTCTAAAAAGGGCCATCACAGAAGTTGGGAAGGAAAACATAGGTAGCTGCGAAGAAACCATGGGTAACAGAAGAAATACTTCAGTTGATTGATGAAAGGAGGAAGTATAAACATGTTCCGGGAAAATCAGGAATACAGAGAAACAAGTCGCTGAGGAATGAAATAAATAGGAAGTGCAGGAAAGTTAAGACGAAATGGCTGCAGGAAAAACGTGAAGACATCGAAAAAAATATGATTGTCGGAAGGACAGACTCAGCATACAGGAAAGTCAAAATAAACTTTGGTGATTATAAAATAAGCAACGGTGGTAACATTAAGAGTGCAACGGGAATTCCACTGTTAAATGCAGAGGAGAGAGCAGATAGGTGGAAAGAATACATTGAAAGCCTCTACGAGGGTGAAGATTTGTCTGATGTGATAGAAGAAGAAACAGGAGTCGATATAGAAGAGATAGAGGATCCAGTATTAGAAGCGGAATTTAAAAGAGCTTTGGAGGACTTACGGTCAAATAAGGCAGAAGGGATAGATAACATTCCATCAGAAGTTCGAAAATCATTAGGGGAAGTGGCAACAAAACGACTATTCACGTTGGTGTGTAGAATATATGAGTCTGACTTTCGGAAAAGCATCATCCACACAATTCTGAAGACGGCAAAAGCTGACAAGTGCGAGAATTATCGCACAATCAGCTTAACAGCTCATGCAGCGAAGCTGCTTACAAGAATAACATACAGAAGAATGGAAAAGAAAATTGAGAATGCGCTAGGTGACGATCAGTTTGGCTTTAGGAAAAGTAAAGGCACGAGAGAGGCAATTCTGACGTTACGGCTAATAATGGAAGCAAGGCTAAAGAAAAATCAAGACACGTTCATAGGATTTGTCGACCTAGAAAAAGCGTTTGACAATATAAAATGATACAAGCTCTTCAAGATTCTGAAAAAAGTAGGGATAAGCTATAGGGAGAGACGGGTCATATACAATATATACAACGACCAAGAGGGAATAATAAGAGTGGACGATCAAGAGCGAAGTGCTCGTATTAAGAAGGGAGTAAGACAAGGCTGTAGCCTTTCGCCCCTACTCTTCAATCTGTACACCTGTACATCTGTACATCGAGGAAGCAATGACGGAAATAAAAGAAAGTTTCAGGAGTGGAATTAAAATACAAGGTGAAAGGATATCAATGATACGATTCGCTGATGACATTGCTATCCTGAGTGAAAGTGAAGAAGAATTAAATGATCTGCTGAACGGAATGAACAGTCTAATGAGCACACAGTATGGTTTGAGAGTAAATCGGAGAAAGACGAAGGTAATGAGAAGTAGTAGAAATGAGAACAGCGAGAAACTTGACATCAGGATTGATGGTCACGAAGTCAATGAAGTTAAGGAATTGTGCTACCTAGGCAGTAAAATAACCAATGACGGACGGAGCAAGGAGGACATCAAAAGCAGACTCGCTATGGCAAAAAAGGCATTTCTGGCCAAGAGAAGTCTACTAATATTAAACACCGGCCTTAATCTGAGGAAGAAATTTCTGAGGATGTACGTCTGGAGTACAGCATTGTATGGTAGTGAAACATGGACCGTGGGAAAACCGGAACAGAAGAGAATCGAAGGATTTGAGATGTGGTGCTATAGACGAATGTTGAAAATTAGGTGGACTGATAAGGTAAGGAATGAGGAGGTTCTACGCAGAATCGGAGAGGAAAGGAATATGTGGAAAACACTGATAAAGAGAAGGGACAGGATGGTAGGACATCTGCTAAGACATGAGGGAATGACTTCCATGGTACTAGAGGGAGCTGTAGAGGGCAAAAACTGTAGAGGAAGACAGAGATTGGAATACGTCAAGCAAATAATTGAGGACGTAGGTTGCAAGTGCTACTCTGAGATGAAGAGGTTCGCACAGGAAAGGAATTCGTGGCAACAAGCCATATGTCGTCATCCATGCGTCTACGCCTGTACTCGTACATCCATTATCCATTACAGGTCAGACGTTGTACTTGAAAGTCTCATGCCCGGTAACGGCAGATAAAGACGATACTGCAGTGCCTGTGTTATTCTGATTACGAAGTAAGTTCATATGGAGGTGCATACATGCCCAAAAGAACGTTGCATCATAATCAGAATAACACAGGAACTGCGGTATCGTACATAAGTAATTGTTTAGAATAGCTGCTCTCTGTGAGAGGTAGCACACCCATCTGAGTGCGTCAGTGTAGTTCATTTTTAATGTCGTTACCTGGAGTGATAGGACATGTAAGAGGCGTGATCACGGTGAACGAAACTGAGGTGCCGAGTGCTTATATTGGGGCAGCGTTATCAGTACATAACCCGATCCGGCAGGACAACCGAGAGCGCTAATGTGCTGCTTCCAGGACCCAGGTAGGCGCCCTGGAACCGCATCGATTCCGCCCGGCGGATTAATGACGGGGCCCAGTATGCCGGCCAGCCTGGATGTGGCTTTTAGGCGGTTTTCCACATCCCGCTAGGTGAATACCGGGGTGGTCCCCACGTTCCGCCTCAGTTACACGACTCGTTCGACATTAAACACGTGCGCAATATTCCATGAGTTACACGAGATGCAGACTGCTGGGGTACACCAATTCCATCCGAGGGGGTTCGGGGTGGCAGCAGGAAGGGCATCCGGCCACCCCTTCATACTAGCTTTGCCAAATCCGTTACTAACAATGCCGACTCTGCGTCAGTGCGGGACATGACACCAGTGAAAGAAGAAGAAAGAAGTTGTTGTGGTTGGCAGGAGAGCCAACCGTGTTCCTAAAGGAGGCCGAAATGCACGCGTTTTAGCTCACGCAGGCTGGCGTGAGGACTGGAACATGACAAGGAAATTAGAATTGAGAAAAGCGGACGTAGCTGGTGGAATACTTAACTTTAATCCATTAATGACAAACGTCGCTCTGGACATTACATGATTTACAATATCAATAGAAACTGATCATGGCGCCTTGCTAGGTTGTAGCAAATAACGTAGCTGAAGGCTATGCTAACTATCGTCTCGGCAAATGAGAGCGTAATTTGTCAGTGAACCATCGCTAGCAAAGTCGGCTGTACAACTGGGGCGAGTGCTAGGAAGTCTCTCTAGACCTGCCGTGTGGCGGCACTCGATCTGCAATCACTGACAGTGGCGACACGCGGGTCCGACGTATACTACCGGACCGCGGCCGATTTAAAGGCTACTGGTGTCTGGCGGTGACACCACATTCCTTCCCCGCAAATCAGCGTACGGTTGTGGCCTAAGGCTTCCGCCCGCCGTGGGGAGGACCGCATGTTGAAGTATGGGACGAGGTGGGGAGCCTAACAACAGGCGAACCTGTGCCACCCGCACCCTGCCATTCGGACCGCGGGGAGCTAGGAAACACCTGAAAACCTGCTGCAGGGTGTACGCCAACATGCGATGTATGCGCCTGTAGAGAGACACGAGGGGCTAAAGGGTCGACCTCCATTGGGCCGGGGCACCCGACGGTCGAAGACGACATATGGTCCGGAGCGGGCAAGAGTTCCATGTCGGAAGACAACTGGTCACGGGAAGCGACCGGCGGCGCGTGACCCAGGGAGGAGCCCGGCGGTTGCAGCGACGAGGCCACTGCGGGCCGGCGGGAGAACAGGTGGCAGCGGCGGCGGCGGTGGCGGCGGCGCGTCGCCACGGGGCAAAATGGAAGGCAGCTTCGGTAACACCTGGGGCTGAGGCGAGCCAGTAGATGGGTCACCGGGGCGCTGACCGGACGGCACCGTCGCTGAAAGCAGACGGCGAGCGGCAGATTCCGTGCGACGACAGAGGCGCAGCTGATTTGAGATGCCGACGCACCTCACCAGAGGCCCCCAAAACCAGCTACATAGCGCGTCCGAGGCAGCGAAGAATGCGCCCTTCGAGCCAACGCCGTGAACCTCGAGAGTGGCGATAGTAGACAACGTCGCCGGGAGCAAAAGCAGGTGTTTGCCGCTGCACAGGAACCTGATGCGGCGGGTGTAGCAAAGACATCAACGTTCCATGATGACGACCGTGGAGCAACTGAGCCGGCGAGCGACCATCTCGGGGCTGAGAGCGATACGAGGACAAAAAGAGTAATAACGCGTCCTCTCGAGAATGCGACTCTTTCAACTTCAACATCTGTGACTTGGAAGTCCTGACCAATAGTTCAGCGTCATCGTTTGTGGCGAAAACGGCGCGGACGTCACATGTTGAATTCCATTGGCCTTGCAGAATGACTGAAATTCTGCGGACATGAATTGTGGGCCATTGTCGGAAACAATAGTCTGTGGAAGACCTTCAATGCAAAAGATTGCGGATAACGCTTGGATGGTGGCAGATGACGTCGTAGAAGACATCCATGAACTAAAGGAAAATTACTGAATGAATCTACCACCAAAAACCATCGAGCATTCCAGAATGGACCAGCAAAATCGATGTGTAAGCGTTACCAAGGGGACGTGGCTTTTGGCCATGCAAAGAATTTCCGCGGTGGTGCTGATTGTTGTTCGGCACATACTATGCAAGAAGAGCACATATTCGTAATCGCGGCATCGATTCCGAACCAAGTACAGTGCTGACGAGGAAGTTGTTTAGTTCTCACTATACCCCAATGACCTTGGTGGAGAAGCTGTAAGACAGAGGTCTGTAACGAACGTGGTACCACGACCCTGGACTGATCATTATCAGAACGCAACAGCAAAACACCACGTCGTACAAAAAGTCTCTCCTTGTGAGCAAAAATCGGCGAACCAACGGGTCCCCGATCCGTAACTTGGACAAGGGCCATTGCGTAGCAGCAAAACGCAGCACGGGAGCAAGGACAGGGTTGGCAGCTGTGGCTGTAGCTACACGACGAAAATCAATCGGAAACGATTCGACCACGTAATCGGATTCCGCATCAATGAACATGATGCAAGCAAGTTCGGAAGAATCGAATGACCTATCCTCAGCAACAGGCAAGCGGGACAACGCATCGGCGTTTCCGTGCTTAGCAGTGGACCGATACAAGATATCGTAGCGGTACTGCGGGAGGAAAATAGACCACCGATTGAATTTCTGCGCTGTACGTGCAGATACAGGATTGGTCGGGTGAAAAAGCGATGTCAATGGTTTGTGGTCTGTGATTATGGTGAAGTGACGACCATACAAGAAATCATGAAACTTTGTAACACCAAATACGAGAGCCAATGCTTCTTTCTCGATCTGGGAATAATTTCGTTGCGCAGACGAGAGCGATTTGGACGCAAAGGCAATGGGGCGATCGTGCGATCCATCTTTGTGCGCAAGCACAGCTCCGATCCCGAAATCCGATGCATCCACCATCAACAAGAGGGGCTTCTGGGGAGCGAATGGCATCAGACAAGCATTGGAAAGCAACGCCGATTTCAACTGGCGAAAGGCGCGTTCGCATTCCGTCGTCCAGACGAACGGAATATCTTTACGGCGTAAGCGAATAAGCGGAGCTGAAATGGAAGAGTCGTGCAGAACATAGCGGTGGTAGTAATTTATTTTTCCCAGCGCACTCTGTAGCTGCTTCAAATTCTGTGGCGAAGGCAAGTCGTGTATGACACGAAGGTGCGTGGGACTGGGATGTATGCCTTGGGCATTGATTACATGTCCCAGGTATGGTAAGTCTCTAGCAAAAACACACAATTGTCCTTCCGCAAGCGAAGACCATTTTGTCGCAAGACCTGAAATAATGTTCTGAGATTGGCCAAATGTTCTTCTCCCGTCTTTCCGGACATCGCAATATTGTCCAGATAATTAGCTGCAGTAGGGACCGACGCACAAACAGTTTGTAGATATTGCTGGAACAATGCAAGGGCGGATGCAAACCCGAATGGTAGTCGTTTCAATTGATAAAACCCAAGATGCGTGTTAACCACCAAAACTCGCTGGGATTCTTCGTCCACCGGTGTTTGCAAGTACGCATCTGCTACGTCCAACTTCGAAAATTATTTGCCCGGGCACAGTTTGTCAAAAAGATCTTAAGGGCGGGGTAAAGGAAAAGTTGCAATCACTAGTTGTGGATTCACTGTTGCCTTGAAGTCCACACAAAGTCTCAATTTGCCCGAAGGTTTTGGCAATATTACTAAGGGTGATGCCCAGAGAGAAGCCTGCACACGTTCAATTACACCTTGTGTTTCCAAATCGCGTAATGTTTTTGCGACCTCATCAAGCAATGCGTGGGAAACACTTCGGTTACGCGTTTACTTTCAGTTCCAAATGTGCTTTATAGTTCTCAGCGCAACCGAGGCCCGGTGCGAAAATGTCTGCAAATTCTTCACATAGACGAGAAACACTGTCTGAATGCAACGTCTGGTTCACTGATAGGACCTGATTTACTATAGACAAGTTAAACAACTGAAATAAATCGAAACCAAACAAGTTCACGGCAGAAGAAGAACGAAGGACGTAAAATGACACAAGTTTTGTTTGTCCTTTGTATGTTGCAAGAAGGCTGCACTGTCCTAACACAAAGATCTGTTAACATTTGCGGCACGCAATGGAGTTGTGCCCAGCAGTTTGTAAGTGTCTTGATTGATCAGTGAAACTGAAGCTCGTGTATCGAGCTGGTATGGTATCACTTTGCCGTTCATGTCCAAGTCTACAAAAAGTTTATTGTCCTGCTGACGACAAGAGCGACTGTCTCGTGCAACGTGAACTGACACTGGTACATAATCACTTGCGACTTGACGGGAGTTCAGGCGATGTCGACGCACACTATTTTTGGGACGAACACTGTCACTGTTAGAGAGAGTGGCACTGGGCGGAGTGGAATGAACTACATGAATTTCAAAGGGCGAAGTTTCGCGAGCCTGTGTATCCATGGTTCGACTCCGATTCCGGCTCGAAGCAAAGGGCCTGGAACGGTTTTGAGCTTCCGCTCTGAGCTTTTTCTCGCAAACATTCTGAACATGTCATTTTTTATTACAATAAAAGCAAATAGCTTGGCGTGACGGGCAATTCTCACGCGAATATTTAGTAGCACACCGCAGGCATGATTTGATCACTGCATTTGCTTGCTGGCGGCAGCGGCAAGGCCGGGCGCGAGGGCTGTTTACTGCTCCGTGCAGCTCGCACGGCGGGCCGGTTAACCTGACACACTGCTGGCGAAGTTTCAAATGATTCCTGAGCAAAGTCAAATGTGTCCTGCCGATCCTATATCTCCATCACTTGTTGAAAGGACGGATCTACTAGTTTCAAAATCTGTTCCCTTATACGAACATCAGAAACGTTCTGTGCAATTGCACCACGTACCATAGTATCTGAATCAGGGAGTCCACATTGACATTCAGAAGCACAATCCCTAGTAAGGCCTTGCAAGGTTGCAACCCACTGCCGATTAGTCTGACTTGCCGTACGTTTTGTTCTAAAGAAGGTATACCTTTCCGCAACTATATTGACAGATTCTTTGAAATATACATCTAATGCAGACAAAATTTCTTCGTAGGACAGAGTTGCTGCGTCGCGTCGGGGAAATAATTTGGCTATCACACGGTACGTGGTCACCCCGACGGATGAAAGCAGAAAAGGCTGCCGCTCGTTACCTTGAATTCTGTAGGCGGCGAGATGGAATCCAAATTGGCGTGACCACCACGTCTATCTTTCCGGTGCAGCATCAAAAGGTCGAAAAGTGGGTGCAACAGCATATTGTGGCTGCGTTAGCTGTGAAGCGGCTGCTACCGCATCGTTTTGCATTGCACGTTGACCCTGGACGAGCTGTCCAAGGGCATCCGGTAAAGCCTGCGTCTGCTGATTCTGTAAGCGATAAAATTCGGACAGTACATTTGGAGATTGTGGCGATACCATTACACAACTAAATCAGGGCAATTTAGATAAGAACACTTTTACTCTCGTCGCCAATGTTGTGGTTGGCAGGAGAGCCAACCGTGTTCCTAAAGGAGGCCGAAATGCACGCGTTTTAGCTCACGCAGACTGGCGTGAGGTCTGGAACATGACAAGGGAATTAGAATTGAGAAAAGCGGACGTAGCTGGTGGAATACTTAACTTTAATCCATTAATGACGAACGTCGCTCTGGACATTACATGATTTACAATATCAATAGAAACTGATCATGGCGCCTTGCTAGGTCGTAGCAAATAACGTAGCTGAAGGCTATGCTAACTATCGTCTCGGCAAATGAGAGCGTAATTTGTCAGTGAACCATCGCTAGCAAAGTCGGCTGTACAACTGGGGCGAGTGCTAGGGTCTCTCTAGACCTGCCGTGTGGCGGCGCTCGATCTGCAATCACTGACAGTGGCGACACGCGGGTCCGACGTATACTAACGGACCGTGGCCGATTTAAAGGATACTGGTGTCTGGCGGTGACACCACAGAAGTAATTAGTAGATAACCCACTTTGTGAGGGGTCTCACTGTGAGCGACCAACTGCATGTATGGTAGGATCGCACAGTATGTGAGGCATTTGGATGTGACAGTGACGCGTTACTGGACGCCACAAGTGCTCGAGGGCAGGCATACCTACTGTCAAGAGTCGTAAAGGTCTGACGACCACAGGGCAGAAAGGCCGTATCGTGCAGTAAGCACGTGGTAGTCTTTTCTGATCTTTGACTGCCATCTGTGGGCAGGTAACAGACACTCTGTAACGTGTTGTGTCACCCGGCAGGATTGGTTGGAGTTTATCAACAGCCGTAGTAGGGAATTACCATGCCATGCATATCCTACTGTTAACACGATGTCATGAACGGCTGCATCTGGCGTGGTGCTGAGACTGGGAAGCGTGGACTGCTGATGAATGAAGTCGCACTGTGTTCAGCGATTAATCGCGGTTCTGCTGCACCCCGGATGATCATCGGCGGCGACAACAGCATGGCCTGCCCATTCTTCCATGGTTTTCCAGAGTCACGGCCGTGTCACTCCTAGCGTCTCGGCGTGGGAAGCCGTCGGTTATGAGCTGAGGTCACGACTGGGGGTAATTCAGGGAACTTTGACGACGCAGAAGTACGTCAAGGACTTCCTATGCCCCCATGTGTTACCTCTCATCTGACAGTATCGTGGTAGAATGTTTCGACAGGACAATGTTCGTTCAAATACGACACGTGTCTATACGAAGTGTCTGCGTGACACTGAAGTTCTCCCGTGGCCAAAGATCCCCACACCCGTCTCCGATAGAAAATTCGTGGGGCCACCTCGGATATCAGCTTCGTCTCATTGACAGTATCCAAGACATCAAGTACGAGATACAACATCCACAGGCTTTGTGAGAACTTCCCGAAGTGAAACAGTGCTTACATTCACACCAGAGGCAACGCAACTTGGAACTTACAAATGGGCTCATACTGTCAAGTTATTTCTAAATCTGACTCGATACGAGAATCGCTGAAATGACGTCACGTACCCTCTCGATCCGCGAAGTTTCATTTCGATTCCTCCTCTTGTCTGGGTGCTTGACTAATTGTGTCAGGCAGTGTATTGCATGGAAATTAGGACGACAGGGAGACGAAAGTTGAAGGTGCTGACACGTGAATTTCTGTCTCACAATATTCTGGCATACAATCAACAATTGTACGCAATTTCTAGGTGAGATATACATAACTAGCCGAGCACCCAACGCTACCAGAGTATGTATTTATTGCAATCTTCTATTGGTCTGTCTCCTCCTCCTCCTCCTCTCTCTGTGCGTCGCCAATTTCCCCTCTCTGTGTACACGTCCTCCTCTTTCCTATTTCAGCCCATTTCCTTCTCTCCTATTCACCTCTTCCACCTTCATACATATTAATGTGTGGTAACAGGTCCGAAAGTACAGACCATACGCGAAAGCAGTAGCTGTGATATATTGTATGTGAATTGAAGGTGGAAAGGGGGGGGGGGGGGATAAATGAAAGGGAAAGTATTACTAATGTCCTCTGTGTCAGTGGTATCAGCGGTGATGAGTGAGAATGTGTACCACACTGGGAACCTAACCCAGGATCTCCTGCTTACTAGGCAGGTGCATTAACCACTGCGCCATCCGAAACACAGTGTTGATCTCATCTGCGCGGACTATCTCGATGCGCGTCACTGCCGACCCACACTCACACCGAGTGCCACCGATCCTCAGTTCCCCTCCACGTCCTCCATGCTCGCTACTCTGAGGTTCCTGCAGAAGGTCGGACGTACTTGTGCATCCACACTGAAGAAGATGGATCCATTGCCCATCTAGGCCAATCAGGTATATTAATACGTGGTGTCTGTTCTTTCGTTGCTGATTCCACACAATGTCCCTACGTAGCTGACATCAATAACCCCTTCCCTTTCATTTCATCATTCTCCCCCACCTGCCTAGCAGGCAGGATATCCTGGATTCGAATCCTAGTCGGGTACACATTTTTTCACTCGCCACTGCTGTTACCGTGTAATGTCTTGATACAACTGACATTAGTAATCCTTTCTCTTTCCTTTCATTTCTTTCCCCTCCACCTTCAATTTGCATATAATCGTCCCCTTTTCTGTGCATCTGTTCCTTTCCCCTCTGTCCCCATCCTCCTCCCTCTCTAACCTCATATCGCCCTCATTCCTGCAAGTCCACCTCTCACCTCCTTCTCGTTCCTCAGTCCATATCCCCCCCTCTTCCCCTCCCGCTGTCTACTCCTTCCCGCCTCTCACAGACCTCCTCCTTCTCCTATGTGTCCATCTCCTACTCTTTCCTTTCTCTGCCCACCTCCCCATTCGCTGTCTCCCTGTCAATTTACCCCTTCCCCCACTCTGTGACCGTTTCCTTCTCCACTCCTATTTGTATATATCACCTCCTTCTCAGTCTATCCCTGTCCAACTCCTCCTACGTATTCTCTCTACTCGATAACAGCCCCACCCTAATAGGAGGGTAACATTGTTAACTTCACATAATTTCTGACCAGATAGTAAGTACTATGTGTACCAAGTCTGACTGAAATAGATCCATATATTTAAAAGAACCTTTTCCCCTGGCACTTCCTACCCACATGTTTACATACAGGCTGATAATAATTATAGTTAACATTTCAAACCGCTGTAGAAATAACACCACTGGTCTGAATGACGTCAAATATCAACATAATATTATCGGAGAAGGGGGAAAACGTATGGCAGAAGAAAAAAATATTGCGAAAATTGATCAATCTTTGTATGTGTCGGAATACGTAAATGAAAACACCTGTCATGTGCAACACCGATTGAAGTTGGTATAAACACGCCGGCTTCACTGCTTTTCCTCCTTGTGCATCTGCGACGATCGCCACGACGGTCTCAATGCAGGGTCGCCGCTCTTCTTGTAAAGCTGTATCACAAGAATGAGGACTGTGCACGCGTCGCTCTGCACAAGTTCCGGACACTGAAGGGTTTAAAAAAAGGCGTTGGTCCAAGGACTGCCGTCGGTCTGGAAAAAATGATTCGGAAATTCGAAAAGACGGGTTTTTTTGGTGTGCAACCTGGTATAGCGAGGAAACGAACTGATTGGACGTCAGTCGAAGCAGTGCCCCGAGCAATGCAGGAAGAGAGGAGCCATGGTGTGCAAACGTGCGGTGCAGGGACAACTGTCCGAAAATTGGACATACCCATGAGCACGGTGCGTAAAATCCTACGAAACATCCTTCTTTGCTATCCATCGAAAATTACCCATGTGCACGAGTGTCTTCCTGTTGACCTAACAGCAAAAAAAAAAAAAAAAAAAAAAAAAAAAAAAAAAAAAAAAAAAAAAAAAAAAAAAAAAAAAAAAAAAAAAAAAAAAAGGTTCAAATGGCTCTGAGCACTATGGGACTCAACTGCTGTGGTCATTAGTCCCCTAGAACTTAGAACTACTTAAACCTAACTAACCTAAGGACATCACACACATCCATGCCCGAGGCAGGATTCGAACCTGCGACCGTAGCATTCCCACAGTTCCGGGCTGCGCGCCTAGAACCGCGAGACCACCGCGGCAGGCCTAACAGCAAAAGCGACCTTTGCTTTAGAATTCCTTGCTCGCATGGAAGTGGACGATGATTGGCCATGGGAGATTGTGTGGACAAACAAAGCCCACTTCCATCTGACAGCACTTGTCAATACACAGAATTGTCGAATACGGGCAACGGAAAATCAACACGCAAATCAATCAGTACCACTTCATCCTGAAAAGCTGTGGGTTTACGGCATCTTTTATCGTAGGGCCATACTTTTTCGAAGAGGCATGTGATTCAGGTCCTGTTTCATTTACCCTCGCTGGTAAGCGCCATAGCGTCTTTTGTGCAACCACGTCATTCCAACTCTCGAACTGCGTGGATGTGTAAATGCGATCATTTTGCAAGCTCGTGCACCTCCGCACATTGCGAATCCAGTTAAGCAGCTGCTGAAGCTTCATTTCTGAAATACTAGAATTATCAGCCGCCATTTCTCTACGGCCTTGCCGTCCCGATCACCTGATATGAATCCGTATCAGAAAAAGTTCAAATGGCTCTGAGCACTATGGGACTTAACATCTATGGTCAGCAGTCCCCTAGAACTTTGAACTACTCAAATCTAACTAACCTAAGGACATCACACAACACAACACATCACACAACACACAACACGAGACAGAGAAAATTTCTGACCCTGCCGGGAATCGAACCCGGGAATCCGTGTCACTTATGGTTGTGGGGCTACCTGAGAGGTGTTGTGTTCAGTTTTCTGATTGCAAACTTAGCTACACTGAAGCACGCATGGCGCAACACATTCTGAACGTGACCCCGGAAACACTTCAATCATCTGTGGAACATGCTGTTTCTCGATTTCAACTTGTAGAAATCGGAGGAGAGCATAATGAACATGTTTTGCACCAGTCACATGGAAATTAATAATCCGATTTGATTTTGCTTTTTTGCAGTTTTTGGCTTCAGGACAATGAAAAACCGATGTGACTGATGTTTTTTATGCGGTTTCTGGACTCAGGACAGTTAAAAACTAATGTGATTGATACTCTTTATGCGGATTTTGGCCTCAGGAAATTAAAAACCGATTTTTCGCAACCGATGTGATACGGCCTTGCCGTGGTGGATGGGCTTACGAAACTAACAGCTCTACACCCATGCACACTGAGTACAACAGTTTGTTTGAAAGTCAGACGTACACCTTAGGCATTTTCGTATGATACATTTGTCTTTTATAGTAAACCACTATTAAATTATGCTGCTTACAGCGGCATCTATTGCGTTTTGCCATAGTTTTCACCATTCTCGCTATTATATTCCGTTGCAATTTGAAGCAATCCTGACCAGTGGTGTTATTTCTACTGTGGTCTGAAATTTTAACTTTAATTATTATCATGCATGTATATTTCACACATATTTATACAAGTAATTCACCCATTTCTTTAGCGAGTTTCTCACTCAGCTTCTTTTCCCCGCATCTCAGTTTTTAAGACGTTTTATCTCTTGAAATATGTCATACAACGATATAATTTTGCGGACACCATCAGTGGTATACAGGTGGTGTTCGTAAATTCCAGTTAAAATTCTAGGCCTTGTAAAGGGGAGGGAGAGCACAATATTTTGAATAGAGAACTTTGTACAGAAACGTAGTGTTTCCGTCCTACGACAGTTGGAATTCATGTGTGTAACGCCTCAACGTCTGCTGAGGCACAGGTAAATGTATTAGAGTACATACATGATGTAGGGTAGACAAGATGTCACGTACTATGTCAGACGGTCACTTAATGTCACTTAACGTCCGTCTTACAAAGTTAAATTTACGAGACTCCTGTAGAGGCAGAGGAAGACGAACTGGCTGGAGCTATGTCAACTGCACTAGAAACTGAATGGACAGTAGGTGGAATGTAGGGTGTGTACCAGAACATGTTTCATAGGTGCAATGTAACAACGTTGGTGGTCACTACATTGAGACGCTGTTCTAAAATGTCAGTTCTCTTCTGTACACACAGTAGCGTGGGATCTTTTTCGGTGTCCAGTAATGTCAACACGTAATGTTTAAGTGTTGATGCAAAAACATGTACTTAAATGATAAATGGGTGATTCGTTATGTATCGTTTCGAACTGTTCGCTAATAATTATACTGCGTCATGGATAATTCAGTTCCTCAACCAGAAGTGGATGAGTTAAACGTCTGAATAGAAACCGTCATAGAACAGAAACAGCAGAAACAGTACTATTACGAACAAGGGGTTGCTCTTCAAAATATGCTGTACTCACTCCCCTCCACAAGTCTTACAAGTTTGTAACGCGAATTTTCCAACACCGTATGTATGAATACTGTCTGTGAAATGTGTTGTGAATGAAGTTAGTAGTAAATCAGTAACAAATTGAAACCTGTTACCTGATGCCACAGTTTTACTGCATAAATAGCGAAAGTGTTGTCAGCCATAAATTTGTTTCGTTTGAACATTTTATGGTGGGGACTGTCAGTGAGAAAGGTGCTTGCTACCACATAGAGCTTCTCTTCAGACAGTAAGTGATATGTGTAACAACTGTGGTTGACATCGGTTCAATTGCTTAGCATGAGAGGTGGAAAATGCAAGCAAGCGTACACGAGTGCATACGCACACACACAAACACACACACACACATACACACACACACACACACAGATATATATATATATATATATATATATATATATATATATATATATATATATATAATTATTTTCGATTATTCCCTTTCGAGAGAGCGATTGAACTTGTGTAGTAATAATTTCTTCTTCTTTATTCGTTCTTCTAAAATTCTCTTCATAGGTTCACTGTGTTCTCTCTTGCGTTCTTCCGACCATCTTTTCCCCATTCTGTTCTCCGTATGGTCTTGTTTAAGTGTGTGTTTCTGTATGATGTTTGTTGTGGTTGGCAGGAGAGCCAACCGTGTTAGTGAAGGAGGCCGAAATGCACGCGTCTCAACTCACGCAAGCTGGCGTGACGTCTGGAACATGACAAGGGAATTAGAATTGAGAAAAATGGACGTAGCTGGTGGAATACTTAACTTTAATCCATTTATGGAGAACGTCGCTCTTTATGGTACATGATACACAATATCAATAGTACGGATACTGGCGCCTTGCTAGGTCGTAGCAAATAACGTAGCTGAAGGCTATGCTAACAATCATCTCGGCAAATGAGAGCGTAGAAGTCAGTCAGCCATCGCCAGCAAAGTCGGCTGTATAACTGGGGCGAGTGCTAGGAAGTCTCTCTAGACCTGCTGTGTGGCGGCGCTCGGTCTGCAATCACTGATAGTGACGACACGTGGTCCGACTTATACTACCGGACCGCGGCCGATTTAAAGGCTACCACCTAGCAAGTGTGGTGTCTGGCGGTGACACCACATTTCTCCCCCGCAAATCGGCGTACGGTTGTGGCATAAGGCATAAGGCCGGCCGCGGGGAGGACCGCATGTTGTATGCGACGAGGTGGGGAGCCTAACAACAGGCGAGGCTGTGCCACCCGCACCCTGCCATTCGGACCGCAGGGAGCTAGGAAACGACTGAAAACCTGCTCCAGGGTGCACGCCAACATGCGGTGTATGCGCCCATAGAGAGGCAGGAGGGCCGAAGGGTCGACCTCCATCGGGCCGGGGCACCCAACGGGCGAAGACGACATATGGTCCGGAGCGGGCAAGAGTTCCATGTCGGAGGACAACTGGTCACCGGAAGCGACCGGCGGCGCGTGACCCAGGGAGGCGCCCGGCGGTTGCAGCGACGCGTCCACAACGGGCGACGCCGGCGGGAGAACAGGCGGCGGCGGCGCGTCGCCATGGGGCAAAATGGAAGGCAGTGTCGGTAACACCTGACGCTGAGGCGAGCCAGTAGCTGGGTCCCCAGGGCGCGGACCGCACGGCACCGTCGCTGAAAGCTGACGGCGAGCGGCAGATCCCGTGCGACGACAGAGACGCAGCTGATTGAGATGCCGACGCACCTCACCAGAGGCCCCCAAAACCAGACACATAGCGCGTCCGAGGCAGCGAAGAATGCGCCCTTTGAGCCAACGCCGTGAACCTCGGTAGTGGCGATAGTAGACAACGTCGCCTGGAGCAAAAGCAGGTGTCTGCCGCTGCACAGGAACCTGATGCGGCGGATGGAGCAAAGACATCACGGTTCGATGAGGGCGACGGTGGAGCAACTCACTGGCGAGCGATCATCTCGGGGCTGAGAGCGATACGAGGACAAAAAGAGCAATAACGCGTCCTCCCGAGAATGCGTCTCTTTCAACTTGAACATCTCTGACTTGAAAGTCCTGACCAATCGTTCAGCGGCACCGTTGGACTGCGGCGAAAACGGCGCGGACGTCAGATGTCGAATACCATTGGCCTTGCAGAATGACTGAAATTCTGCGGACATGAATTGTGGGCCATTGTTGGAAACAATAGTCTGTGGAAGACCTTCAATGCAAAAGATAGCGGATAACGCTTGGATGGTGGCAGATGATGTCGTGGAAGACATCCGGACAACAAAAGGAAAATTACATAATGACTCTATCACAACCAACCATCGAGCATTCCAGAATGGACCAGCCTAATCGATATGTAAGCGTTGCCAAGGGGAAGTGGCTTTTGGCCATGCAAAGAATTTCCGCGTTGGTGCTGATTGTTGTTCGGCACACACCATGCAAGAAGAGCACATATTCGTAATCGCCGACCCAGGTACAGTGCTGACGAGCAAGTTGTTTCGTTCTCACTATACCCCAATGTCCTTGGTGGAGAAGCTGTAAGACAGAGGACTGTAACGAACGTGGTACCACGACCCTGGACTGATCATTATCAGAACGCAACAGCAAAACACCACGTCGTACAAAAAGTCTCTCCTTGTGAGCAAAAAATCGGCGAACCAACGGGTCCCTGATCCTTGACTTTGACATGGGCCATTGCGTAGCAACAAAACGCAGAACGGGAGCAAGGACAGGGTTGGCATCTGTGGCTGTAGCTACACGACGAAAATCAATCGGAAACGATTCGACCACGTAATCGGTTTCTCCATCAATTAACATGCAAGCAAGCTCGGAGGAATCGAATGCCCTATCCTCAGCAACAGGCAAGCGGGACAACGCATCGGCGTTTCCGTGCTTAGCAGTGGACCGATGCACGATATCGTAGCGGTACTGCGAGAGGAAAATAGACCACCGAATGCATTTCTGCGCTGTACGCGGAGGTACAGGCTTGGTCGGATGAAAAAGCGTTGTCAAATGTTTGTGGTCTGTGATTATGGTAAAGTGACGACTTATACAAGAAATCATGAAACTTTGTAACATCAAATACGAGAGCCAATGCTTCTTTCTTGATTTCTGAATAATTTCTTTGAGCAGACGATAGCAATTTGGACGCAAAGGCAATAGGGCGATCGTGCGATCCATCTTTGTGCGCAAGCACAGCATCGATCCCGAAATCCGATGCATCCACCATCAACAAAAGGGGCTTCTGGGGATCGAATGGCGTAAGGCAAGTATTGGAAAGCAACGCCGAAATCAACTGGCGAAAGGCGCGTTCGCATTCCGTCGTCCAGACGAACGGAACACCCTTACGGCGTAAGCGAAGAAGCGGAGATGAAAAGGAAGAGGCGTGCGACACATATTTATGATAATAGTTGATTTTTCCCAGCACACTCTGTAGCTGCTTCAAATTCTGCGGCGACGGCAAGTCTTCTATGACACGGAGGTGCGTTGGACTGGGATGTATTCCTTGGGCATTGAGTACATGTCCCAAATATGGCAAGTCCCGAGCAAAAAACACACATTTGTCCTTCCGCAAGCGAAGGCCATTTTCTCGAAAGACCTGAAATAATGTTTTGAGATTGGCCAAATGTTCTTCTTCAGTCTTTCCGGAGGTCACAATATCGTCCAGATAATTTGCTGCAGTAGGGGCCGACGCACAAACAGTTTGTAGATATTGGTGAAACAATGCAGGGGCGGATGCACACCCGAATGGCAGTCGTTTGAATCGATACAATCCAAGATGCGTGTTAACCACCAAAACACGCTGGAATTCTTCGTCCACCGGTATTTGCAAGTACGCATCTGCTAGGTCCAACTTCGAAAAATATTTACCCGGGCACAGTTTGTCAGAAAGATCTTCCGGGCGGGGTAAAGGAGAAGTTACAATCACTAGTTGTGGATTCTCTGTTGGCTTGAAGTCCACAGAAAGTCTCAATTTGCCGGAAGGTTTTGGCAATATTACTAAGGGAGATGCCCAGAGAGAAGCCTGCACACGTTCAATTACACCTTGTGATTCCAAATCGTGTAATGTTTTTGCGACCTCATCACGCAATGCGTGGGGAACATTGCGCGCTCTGAAAAAGTTCGGTTGCGCGTTTACTTTCAGTTCCAAATGTGCAAAAATGTCTGCAAATTCTTCACATAGACGAGAAACACTGTCTGAAGGCACAGTCTGGTTCACTGATAGGACCTGATTTACTATAGACAAGTTAAACAGCTGAAATAAATCGAAACCAAACAAGTTCACGGCAGAAGAAGAACGAAGGACGTAAAATGACACAAGTTTTGTTAGTCCTTTGTATGTGGCAAAAAGGCTGCACTGTCCTAACACAGGGATATCTTGACCTGAATAGCTAGTTAACTTAACATTTGCGGCACGCAACGGAGGTGTGCCCAGCTGTTTGTAAGTGTCGTGATTGATCAGTGAAACTGCAGCTCCGGTATAGAGCTGGAATGGTATCACTTTGCCGTTAATGTCCAAGTCTACAAAAAGTTTATTGTCCTGCTGACGACAAGAGCGACTGCCTCGTGCAAGGTGTCAGTGAAGTCAGTTAACCATCGCTAGCAAAGTCGGCTGTACAACTGGGGCGAGTGCTAGGAAGTCTCTCTAGGCCCTGCCGTGTGGCGTTGCTCGGTCTGCAATCACTGATAGTGGCGACACGCGGGTCCGACGTATACTACCGGACCGAGGCCTATTTAAAGGCTACCACCTAGCAAGTGTGATGTCTGGCGGTGACACCACAATGTTTCTGAACTGTTCTCTGTTGTTTATGTTGTCATGTGTGATTTCCAGTTCTTTAATGTCTTCTTCTGCTTCAGTGATCCAGTTTCTCTTGTTTCTACTCTAGTTTACTATCTCAGAGATTCGTCTTGTGAGCATGCTTTTATTCATCCTGATGATATGTCCAAAAAATTTCTTTCTAATGGTGTCTGTTATTGTATCTATGTCTTTGTAAATCTTTCTACTTGGCCTCTTCATCCAAATTCCTTCTCTAAACACTGGTCCATATGTTTTCCTCAGAATTTTTCTTTCCTTCTTTTCAGTCTCTCTGATCTTAGACCACGAATCACTGTAGTTTCTGCAGCATAAAGTGCTTCTTGTAGGACTAATATGTTGTAATGCTTTAGTTTCGCATTGACAGACATATATTTCTTATTATTGTGATTCCAAGTGCGCTTCGTAGGACTACTGTGATGTAATGCCTTAGTTTCACTTTGACAGAAATTTCTTATCATAGTGTTTCCAAGTGAGCTTGTATATTTTTAGTTATCTGGAGATTCTATCTTTATTGGCTATTGAGTCCTGATGGTTGGATTATCTCTCCCAGATATCTGAAGTGTGCCACTTTCCTGTAATGAGTAGTAATAAGGAGATTATCTACAGGTTTGTTTTCCATATATTTTATTGTCTTTTCTCGTAGGAAATTCGTAGACCAGTTTTCTGTGAGATTTCGTGTAATTTTTCCAATGCAAGTTTGGCTTCCTCTCTATTGTTCGTTAGTATGGCAAGATGGTCCACGAAAGCCAGACACTTCACACTAATTCTCTGCTCTTTTTTTAATCCCAAGCTGAATTCCTTTTATTTCCTTTTCCCATGTCCTCACAATCTTTTTCCAGAACCATGTTAAACAGAAAGGGGGGGGGACATTCCATCTCCTTGGCGAACACCAGTATGGATATAAAATGCTTCTGATGTTTCTCCCATGAATTTAACTTTGGAGGTTGTATCTGTTAATGCCTGTTGAATAACTGACGTTGTTTTCTTGTCAATCCTGAACTAACTTGAGCTAAGATGAGAAATAATGTTTGTCTATCTATTGAACCGTAAGCATTTTTAAGATATATATCTGGAGATTCTATCTTTATTGGCTATTGAGTCCTGATGGTTGGATTATCTCTCCCAGATATCTGAAGTGTGCCACTTTCCGGTAATGAGAGCCGGCGGTGTTCGTAACGTCAGCAGGATGCTCCGAGCCTCCGCCTGGTGCGAGGGCAGCACCGTCGGGCGAAGCGAGGCGGCGGCGGCGGCGGCGGCAGCGGCGGCGGCGTCGGCAGCGGGCAGTGCGCGCCGGCCGGCCGTCGCGACGCCCGCACACCGCGACGCACCCGCGCCCCGACGCACGGCCGCCACGCCACGCGAAGCGACGCCTCTCTCCGTCCGCCTGTAGCAGCCCGCGTGTGATTACTTGCCGCGCCGCGGACGCTGTCGACGCCGTCTCGTCCGCACTTAGCTGCCACCGTCTGCTTCTGGAGTGCTGAGTGCACACTTCAATCAGCACCACGCGTGGGTGAAAGTGTAAGAGCGGTGTTGCGATACCAACAAACACACTTAGTGTAAACTACATTTACCCTCCGCGGCTCTCGCTGCGTAAGTGAATATTTTTCCCGTCTATTAGCCTGTAAAATAAATGCCCCGTGTCGGTTAATTAATACTACACCACTTGCACTCGGCTTTCGTTACCGATTTCTCAATTAATGTTTCACATTCAGTTTTGATACACATTTACGACATCAGCTTAAGTAATTTGTGAACGACTGATGAACCATAAATGTTGTTCATCGATGGCGAGAACATAGATACAACGTAAGTGGTTCTTCTCTTCCTGATGGCCATAATGGTGAAGTAGACCATTTTCGTAGTTCTCTCGTTGATTGTTACGGCTGCAGACTACGTTGTTACATCCTTGTGGCATTGAAAATGGAGACCACTTCATTTGCGCAAGTTCTATGTACGAAGTAGAAAATGCAGAGCTGTTTTAAAATTTCTCAAAGTGCTTGAAATCCATTGTAATGTCTGCCACAGAGTGCAGTCTTTGAGGAAATGACTCAACATTGTACTGAATTAGCCTTCACTTCCTACTTATTAATGTATGTGCGTAGTAAATTCCAGTTACTTGTGCTACATTTCCTCCTCACTTTAGCGACTAATCCCCCCTCCCAATTAACTCTCCCATCCCACCGCTATCTCTCTCTCTCTGTCTCTCTCTCTCTCTCTCTCTCTCTCTCTCTCTCTCTCTCTCACACACACACACACACACACACACACACACACACACACAGCTGATTTCAAGCTATCTGACTGAAAGCTTAAGAGCCGTTATAATACGAAGAGCCAATGTCGTAGTTTATGTCATCCATAAATGTTCATGGGAATCTGTCTGACCGACTATCAACTCTTTATGAAAACCCGTGTGTAGTTATGACTATGTGGTAGACAGCTATTCATATCTGGGTACGTTCGACACATCAGATTGCGCCGCCACTTGTAAATCCGTTTTTGTAATGATAGTAGTGTAACAATATCATTAACGTAAAAAGAGAAATGTATAGCATCGTGTAATCACGTCCCTGAAATGGGAGAAGTATCGAAAAGCTTCTCACGCTCGCTTTATACTAATTATGGCATTACAGACTAAGGTGTGTAACAGTTAGAGGGTATCGCTATTATTATCTCATTTCTTATAGTCATTACACTGCAAAATACATTGACGCATCCCTTTACAGAGAGGAAGATTAGCAAAATTTCACTCCCGCATCAGTTTGAAGAAATCATATGCTATCTTCCTGCTTAAGGACTCTGGCGTTAGTGGAGGTCTTCTAAAATTTGACCCATGTTTAGCAGCAACTTCCTGTTAAACAATTTAGGGAAGATAGAGCGATAGGAATCGAAGATTTTTCGACTGTTCATGGTAATACTTTCCTGCAGAGTGGCATGTAGTGCATTATCCCTCTGTTCTTTCACTGATATCAAACAAAGAATCAATTTGGTTCTAATTGGATAAGTTTCGCAGACATGAAATGTAGGTCGGACGCGTAATTTTGTACTCTATCATGATATTGTAGGAGGTAGAGTGGGTTACCTTGTTGTCATGTGAGTATTATGGTCTGGTTAACGGTTCCTATTAGGTGCACAGGTACGAGTGACACTTACGGTGCGTGAGATCAAGGCGGCAAGATAGTCTGTGGAGAGGGATACTATCTGTACTGAGTATACAAACATGATGCACATCTTTCTGACCCACAGTAACTGTGGAATTTCGTGCTCTAGGAATATTGTATAGATGCCATTGTGGGTTACCTTTCATTTGTCTCCTGTAGAGTCATCTATGATGTGCATGTAGTTACTGAGAGGAGTACAAGCACGAATGATATATTTTGTATATGAGAGAACCTCAGCAGGATATCCTGTGGCAATGGGCTCATCAAGCGAGTAGTGTCCGAATCCGTTTCGGTCAGTCATCAGGAAAAAGGAGATACATTTCGCTTGACTGGACGTGACCAAGTTTCAGGTCCAGGTGAGGTACTTCTCTTCAGAGAGCGGTGATTTGAACGTGGCACGGTAGAATGCGGAAAGAGAGTTGTCAAGCTAGTGAACACTCTTCTTTCTTTTCCTACCATTCATCCCTTCTAGCACGAGGTTCACCTTTCCACTATGTGGCAGAGTTTTAATTTTATTGCTTATCTTTCTAACCGTCTGGCATACCTGATGGCATGATCGTCAACCATAAGAGAGGGAAATCGTTTGCAACATCCATTTAAATCCTGTGAATTTTGTCGTGTGCTTTATAGAATGTAAGTATTTGTGCGTCGTATTATCTGAGGTGGAATTTGCAGCGCAGTCCACCCTTTTCCTAAACGAGCGTCGGAGACTGCCTAAAAACCATACTCACGCTAGTTGGTTTACCAGACATGATCGTTAATCCGCCGCGCAAATCGGACACGGATCTGGCTTACCTCCTTGGTCTCGCAAGCTAGTGACTTGGACTATACGTGTGGGTCAAGCTAGTGCAGTGTAAATTCTGGTCGACAGTCGAGAGGAAGAAAACACTCTTATCAGGCATGGAAACGACCACGTTTTTACCTCATATATGGAACCTGTCTGTCATCAGACTGCGGTAATAGGAACAGGACACGGTAGCTTGTTGTAGGGAGTGCGCAGTGTTTCGAACAATTTCACTCCGTCATCAGGAGAAAGAAAACGCATATCACGGGCCATGGAAGTGACAACGTTTCGGTCCGAGGTGTGGAACCTGTCGTCAGTGGGCGGCGGAGGCGGGAACTGGAGCTGCGAGCCGGCGCCGACGCTGACGCAGGCGTCGTGGGTGCGCGCGTGGGTGCTGTCGGCGATGGCGGCACTGTCGCTGCTGGGCAACGCCGCGACCATCGCCAGCATCCGCCGGCGGCACTGGTCGGCCGCGCCCGGCAGCAGCCGCCACCAGCCCTCGGCGGTGTACGCGCTCATCCTGCACCTGTCGGCCGCCGACCTGCTGGTGACCGTCTTCTGCATCGCGGGCGAGGCCGCCTGGAGCTACGCCGTGCAGTGGCTGGCCGGCAACGCCGCCTGCAAGCTCTTCAAGTTCGCGCAGGTGTTCAGCCTCTACCTGTCCACCTTCATCCTCGTGCTCATCGGCATCGACCGCTTCGTCGCCGTGCGCTACCCCATGCGCGCGCTCGGCACCGCCAACCGGCTGGGACGGCTCGTCGCGGCCGCCTGGGGCCTCAGCGCGCTGCTCAGTCTCCCGCAGGTAAGTCTCACCACATTCTCTGCAAACTGTGAAGCACTAGTCCAGTTTCTACCACTGTAGAATGGCACATAGGATATGGCATCCAGGCTATTCCGGAACTATTCGCTTGCATTCCTTCAGCAGGTAGAGAACGCTGAAACAAATATATTTAGTTACGGTACATATGGTCCTCGACGTTAACGTCTGATGCTTGGGACGGTTGACACATACAGTATATATATATTTTTTTTTGAGTTGTCAGTCTTCTGACTGGTTTGATGCGGCCCGCCATGAATTTCTCTCCTGTGCCTGGACAGTGTAAAAATTTGGACTTAGTGTGGACGCTGATGACCACGCAGGTGAGCTCCCCACAAACTAACCATCATCATCATCATCATCATCATCATCACCACCACCACCTCCTACACCTACACCAACCTCTTCATCTCAGACGTGCATTTGCAACATACGTCCTCAACCATCTGTTGTATGTATTCCAATCTCTGACTTCCTCTACAGTTTTTGCCCATTACAATTCCCTCTAGTACAATCGAAGTCAGCCCCTGATGTCTTAAAGGATGTCCTATCATTCTGTCACATCTCCTTGTCACTGTTTTCCATGTATTCTTTTCCTCCCCGATTTTGCCCAGAACCTTGTGATTCCTTACCTCACCAACCCACTTAATTTTCAACTTTCGTCTGTAGCATCACTTCTCAAATGTTTCGATTTTCTGTTCTGGTTTTCCCACAGTCCATATTTCACTACCGTGCAATGCCTTGTCCAAACTTATATTCTCAGAAATTTCTTTTTCCCAGTGCTAGTCTGCTTTTGATGTCCTCCTTCCTCCGTCCGTCACTGGTTATTTTGCAGCCCAGGTAGCAGAGTTTCTTCATCTATTTCTTGACCATGAATCCTGAGCCGGCCGATGTGGTCCAGCAGTTGTAGGCGCTGAAGTCTGGAACCGCGTGACCGCTTCGGTCGCAGGTTCGAATCCTGCCCCGAGCAAGGATGTGTGTGATGTCCATAGGTTAGTTAGGTTTAAGTAGTTCTATGCTCAAGAGGAGTGATCACCTCAGATGTTAAGTCCCATACTGATTAGAGCCATTTGAACCATGAGTCCTGATGTTAGGTTTCTCGCTGTTCTTCATTTCTGCTACTTCTCATTACTTTCGTCCTTCTTCGATTTACTCTATGTCCATACTGTGTTCGCCGGCCGCGGTGGTCTCGCGGTTCTAGGCGCGCATTCCGGAACCGTGAGACTGCTACGGTCGCAGGTTCGAATCCTGCCTCGGGCATGGATGTGTGTGATGTCCTTAGGTTAGTTAGGTTTAATTAGTTCTAAGTTATAGGGGACTGATGACTTCAGAAGTTAGGTCGCATAGTGCTCAGAGCCGTTTGAACCATACTGTGTTCATTCCTTTTAACAGATCATGTAATTCATCTTCACTTTCACTCACGACAGAAACGTCGTCAGAGAATCGTATCACTGATACCTTTTCACCTTGAATTTTAATTCTAGTTTTGAACCTTTCTTTTGTTTCTAACATTGCTTCTTCGAAGTACAGATTGAACAGAAGGGGCGAAAGACTAAATCCCTATATTACACTCTTATGAATCCGAGCATTTCGTTCTTGCTCGTCCACTCTTATTATTCCCTCTTGGTTCATGTGCTTACGTATATTACCTTTACTCGCTATAGCTTACCCATATTTTACTCATAATTTCGCACATACTGCACTGTTTTACATCGACGATCGATTTTTATAGGTGGACAAGTCCTATGATCTTGTCTTGATTGTTCTTTAGTCTTGCTTCTGTTATCAACTGCAACGTCAGAATTGCCTCTCTGGTGCCTTTACCTTTTCTAAAACCAAGCTGACGGTAGTTTGGGAAGCTAATTACAGCTGTGGCATCCACAGGAACTGCTGGATTGCGCTTCGGATGGCCTCTCTCCACACAGTGCAACGTCGTATGATGTTTGTGCGAAGACTTCAAGCATGAGCACAGTAGTACCACAAGCGGCGGCAGTTCTAGCGACGAGATGCTCTTGTGTTTCTACAACAGATTCATACCCAAGCTGTTTCATACGACTCCGAAGAAAGAAATCCAGGCATGTGAGGTCTGGTGACCTGGGTGGCCATGGCCACAGGGCAACCTCGGGGGATCCACTGACAACCTAAGGTGACTCTCAGATGATTCCTCACAGCAATGCTGAATTTGGCTGGAGCCACATCGTGAATGCCGGCCCACATACTAATATCGAATCCCTGTTGATGAGCACAAAGTCGAATACCTCGTGTATTCACGTGCCCCAAACATGCGAATTGTGGATACTTGAATGTCCCCGTCAATGACACCAACACAATAGCTTACGTCAGCACCACTAACAAAACATTCCGTAACATTACAAGCTGACTTCAGAGATCATATGTTCCTCAGTGAAATATATTTGTTTTGATGTTTTCAAAATCCTGTATTAATTTAAACGTACAGTTTCTGAACACACTGTACAGGGAAGTGGTGGTAGGAGTAGGGAAGGGCATCGTCATATCGAAGGCATGGCGAGAAAGACCACATCTGAAAGAGCTCACGCGCAAAAGACTACAGTAACTGACCAAAAAAGAAAAAGAAACTGGATATATACGTGAGTTCTTTAATCTTTGTTTTAACCATTCGCTTATGAGGAAGGCAATTCCTTCCCACTGCGACTGTAAATGGGTGTTGTTTCCACAGTCATTACGTTCATATAATACCGTAAAGGTAAGGCTGTTTTTGAACAGACGTCTATCGTTAAAGTGGTTTATGTAGTTACACTACGCTCAGTTCACACCGCTGTCGTTTATAGAGCTCGTCATAGTCACCAGTGGAGTTCCTGCTGCTATTTCGGTGTGGTATTGGGTCGTTGGCCGGCGAGCGGCTGCTGAAGCTAATATGCTACTTGACCCAAGCCTACCGCTTACTGCCGACTCTTGATCGGAAACAGACGCGCCAGTGAAGCACATAAGCTGAAAACAGGGGGACAGCATATATTGTATAGTATACTTGCCTCACCAGCCAGTACTTACGATTCTACCAGCTTTTAGTTGGTACGATCTACACAAGCAAGAAAAAAAAAACAATACTAAGCCTTCGGTGCTTGATTAATAATTTTACTGGAGTAGCTTGTGCTTATGTCTATAGACAACTGTAATCTATACATCGAAGGTAAATCCTCGTGTAAATATACGTAAGCTGTGCCATCGGTTTCAATTCTCAAGCATTTCGTGTGTTAAGAACACTGAAAGTAGGTCTGTCGTTTTTGTCCTCTTCAATCAGAAGACTGGTTTAATGCCGGTACTCTATCCTGACCAAGCATCTTCATCTCTGAACAACTGCAACCTTCATCCTTCTCAGTCTGCTTTATGTTTTCATATCTTGGTCTCGCTCTACAAATATATCCCTCCCACTCCCCTCCCTCACACACACACACACACACACACACACACACACACACACACACACACACACACACACACATACACACACGCACACCTCCCGCCAGTACTAGATTGGTGATACTTTGACATCTCGGAATGTGTCCCATGAACCGATCCCTTCGTGTAGTCATGTTGTGCCACAAACGTTGGTTATTTGTTGCTAGGTAAGGTTGCATCAGAGATTTGAAGGTCAACTTTTGTTTTTTAAATGGGATGCTATAGTTTGGTACTTATTTTCTGATAGCGGCTATCGAGACGAAACCCATGATGTGTAACAGCAAGGCCTTTTAAGGTCAACGAAGGTCAAAAAGCTGACTCCTTATCACATCGGCACGTATCGAAGCACATGCTCTAACAATTGTCCCTCGCATGTCTTCAGGTGTAGTTGGAACGTCTTTATGAACAATGTTTTTTACAAATCCACACAAGAAAAAATCCAGAGGCGTTGTCTGGCGAACGAGCCAGCAACGACACATCTCCTCCGCGTCCGCTGACTCTGCAACTCATTTCTAGCCATCTGCGAAACATGTGCCGGACACCGATAGTGTTGATACCATATTCTCTTCCTTGTTCCTAAAGGTATTTCTTCCAATGGCAGACCGAATGTTTCTTGCAGGAATGTGGTGTACTTCGTACCATTAAGACTTCCTTCGATGAAATTAATTCTGTCCTCCATAATCCCTCACCATACATTAATGACCACGGTTTTTGGTGTGCAGTTTGCCGCAGCCAACATGGATCTTCAGTTGTCCAATAATAAGTATTATGCAAATTATCATTTCTATGGTTCGTGAATGTAGCCTCGTCAGTAAATAAAATCAGATTAATAAATGTCTCATCCCTCTGAATCTGAAGTTGAGCCCATCGGCACAGTTCAATGCGACGCATGTAATCCGTACCCGTTAATTCTTGGTGGAGACTGATATGGTAAAGATGATACTCAAGGCGATGCAGAACACGAACAACACTACTCTGGCTAATGCCAGATTCCCTTGCGATTTGAAGCGAACTAACACAAGGATGTCGAACCACAGTGGCAAGAGTACCAGTTTCTGTCTCCTCGTTAGTAACTTCCCTTTGCCGGATGTGTTTCCGATGCGTTAAATTTATGATACAGATATTATCATACACATTTATCATACACATGTTTAAATGTACGACGTGTAGGGTGAGTACGTTGTGAATATCTTTCAGCGTATAAGTCTGTAGCTCTCACTGAATTTCGTTGGCATTCTCGGAGAATGAGAAGCATACCGACTTGTTCTTCGAAGGAATCATCATTCACATTCGCTTGATTCGACGGTATTAGTCTTACCGTCCCTATTAGTGTTGTGTTGCGAAACCGTCGAATGTTGTTTACATGGCAATGGCACGTTAGACGGATACGCCGTATGCGGCGAATGTTTACTATTTGCACGACAAACGAGAGACAATTGTCATAGCATGTGCTTCGATAAGTGCCGAAGTGGTAAGAAATAGCACTCAATCTATGATGAAAAGATTGCAGCACTGCATTCATCCAGTGGTCATCATTTCGTACACCGTCTGTAAATGGGCGTTCATGCTACCTTTTTGACCTTCGTTAACCTAACTGTTACACATCATTGGATTCGTCTCAACAGCCGCTATCAGAAAATAGGTACAAAACAGTAGCATCCCATTTCGAAAAACAAAGCTGACCTTCATATCTCTGACGCGACCCCACCTAGAAACAAAAAACCAACGTCATATTACGGTCCCCGCTGTCCCATGCAATATTTCTCCCACAAACTGTTTAGGTACTATCATACTTCCGGAGTTATTATAGCTGGCAATAGTTAGTGACTCACCCTGTATATTCGATGTTAGCAAATTTCTTTTCTGTAGAAACGTTTTTCTTGCCATTGCTATTCAACATTTTATATTTTCTCTACTTCGACCATCATCTGTTAGATTGCTGGTTCAAATGGCTCTGAGCACTATGGGACTTATGAAGTCATCAGTCCCCTAGAACTTAGAACTACTTAAACCTAACTAACCTAAGGACACCACACACATCCATGCCCGAGGCAGGATTCAAAACCGCGACCGTAGCGGTCGCGCTGTTCCAGACTGTAGCGCAGAGAACCGCTCGGCCACTCCGGCCGGCAGTTAGATTGCTGCCCAAGTAACAAAACTACTGCATTAAATGTCTCATTTCCTAATGTAATACGCTCAGCATCAACTAACTGAATTCGACTACATTCCATCACACTTGTCTTTCTTTTGTTGATGTTCATCTTATATCCTCCTTTCAAGACACTGTCCATTCCATTCAGCTGCTCTTCCAAGTCTGTTGCTGCCTCCGACAATATTACGATGTCATCGCCAAGCCTCAAAAATTTTAATTCTCCTGGCCCTACTTTAATTCCTACTCGAAATTTTTCTTTGCTTTTCCTTATCACTTGCCGAACGTACAGGCGGAGTAACATCAGGGATAGGCTACAAATTTGTCTCACTCTCTCCCTTTCATGCCCTTGAATTCTCATCATTGCCTACTGGTTTCTGTACAAGTTGTAAATAGCCTTTCACTTCCTGTATTTTACTCCTGCTAGTATCTGTTGCTATTCTAGCGTGAATGAAACTCCGAGGCCGGCTGGTGTGGCCGAGCGGTTCTAGTAGCTTCAGTCTGGAACCGCGCGACCGCTACGTTCGCAGGTCCGAATCCTGTCTCGGGCATGGCTGTATAACATGTCCTTCGGTTAGTTAGGTTTAAGTAGTTCTAAGTTATAGGGGACGGATAACCTCAGATGTTAAGTCCCATAGTGCTCAGAGCCATTTGAAACTCTGAAATGGGTTTAAGCAAGCGAGGTCTTACGATTCTTCGCTGATCACTGTGATAAACGAATAACCAATAAAGTATGGGAATCACTGGAGGAACAGTTCTCTTGTATCATTTTTACTGAGCTTAGAAAATTATTTTTTAAAGATCTATGTAGGCAAAATTGTAGAGACGTAGATTTAAGGTCAGAGATGCACGGGGCGCAGCAATCACCTCCGTGCTGTTCTGGTGGAGGGCACATTCAGGGGTATGTACTAATTTCTTCACATGGAGTCTATGATCCGTTTTAGCTTATCCAGCCTTTCTTACGGGGAGAAGGACTTTCCGGTTGTTCCGATCGCACAAGGTTAAATCAGCCAGTAAGACCAGCTGTAATTTTGTTCGTAGAAAATTGTAGATATTGCCAATTTTGTGACAGAGATAGTGGCCTTAATTTTGTAAGCACCTTCAATAATGGCTTTATGAAAAAACCAAAAGATGCTGTAATGTATGTTAAAGTGACAGCTTAACAGTACATGAAATTAAATGAACATCTTTAGGTGTCAAATACAAAATTAGTCTGCAGCCCAGATTCTATTGTGGACCTTGTGTTTTTAATTACGTACTTGAATTGTGAAATAAAAAGTGACTTCCCATATGTTAATTTTTTTTCTATCATATCTAGGATGATGGGGCAGTTTCCGCAACTGTAGTATTTTGAACAAAACGCCAGCTCGAGTCCAAATGGTACCGGCATTTTATGTAAAATCTCTGTATGTTCCCGGATAAGTATACGCAGGATGTTTGTTTCAACTCAAAAAACGACGCATCGTCAGAAAAAGAAACGTCCTGGTGTAAAGTCAATATTAGTAAAGTGGACATCCGTCTCTGCTACAACTGGCCACCACCCGTTATGTGTGGGCAGGGAATACTTTGTATTTCCCAATGAGACCCAGCATTTTTATTGTATAGTCGAATTCTACGCCAGCAAATACGTACAGTTTACTCAAACTGTTCGTGGTATATAGTGCTGTAATCGAATGTCTAGCGTTAACCTTTGTTCTAACGGTTGACACTCATGTTCAAACGTTATTTGATTGCTGCAAATGTAATTTCACAATACAAATAATAAGGCTAGACACTGAAGTTCACGCAGAAGTGCGAATGCAAGAGGGGTGGTTAGCAGGTGACCAGATTTCTGCTTCACTAATATTAACTTTTCACCTAGAAATTTTATTTGGTCAGTGTACGTTTTACAGATGGTAAGTCTCCTGAAGTTAATACAAGCAACCTTTACATTATGCAGACCTCTTAGCTTCTGCTTGTCGGGAATGAACGCTCCTCAGTCCGGAGAATGTCAGTCTGGTTTCAATATGTCTGACGTCGCTGGTATTTTATATACAGGGTGTCCCATTTACTTTGACCACCCTTAATAACTGTTTGTCCAGCTGCAAATTACAAAATGTTTCAAGCAAATGTTCTTTAACCGTCAGAGGGACATCAATCACCATGGTTACCTTCGTTGTGGCTCTGTTTTTTTTTACAAAGATGTGAACAGCGATATGACTTCTTTAAATGTCACCCTATATTTTTTATTCAGTAATTCATTTCCTCTCGTAAACACCTATTCAAAATTTATCACTGAAACACAACGTTATTAATTAGTAACACAACACCGACTTTGAGCCCGGGATCACAAACTCGTCCAATTGCTGGGGTCAGAAAACAAATGAAAACCAAGTAAAAAAATAACACAAAATTGACTTTGAGTCTTCTGTACCATTGCTCAGGAGTAGAACATTCAAAGGCTCACAATGTGGTGCCCCTGGACACCGATACCGTGGTGCACTCGTTGAATGAAGGAATTATTTACTGCTTCCAGTGTTACCGGCTGAAGAGAATTACAAGCAAGCACGATACGTTCCTGCATGTACTCTGTATTTAACGGCACTTCATCCAGAAGAGGAGTAAGATTTCGCCTGAGGAAGTTGGCATAAGCTGTGCTGTTTAGACTACGGTTGGTGAAATAAGGGCAAATAATTGTAATACCAAGCATCCCACACCAGACGTTAACTCTCCATTGACACTGATATTCCACCTGTCTAAGCCATCGTGGGTTGTAGCTGGATCAATAATGCATGTTCCTTGTATTTACCTGTCCTTTGAAAAGGAACATTTATTGCGAAATACAACATCAGAGAAGAAGTTCGGGTTCGCGAGGATCTGTTGCTGTGCCCAATGACAGAACTGTACACTATTCTGTAAATCATTCCCATGCAATTCTAGATGTACGTGTATATGGTAAGGATGGAACCGGTGACGTGTAAGAATACGATGCACACTGATTTTAGGAGTGCCAATCTCGTGTTCAAGCTGTCGTGTGCTCACATGTGGATTCATAGCAACGGGAGCGACAACAGTAACTTCGGCAGCTTCGTCTGTGTGAGTGCTACAACGATTGCGTTGGCGTGGGTTGAAATTTCCCGTTTGCTGAAGCGTCGCAACAAGACGAGAGAACATCTGTCGGGAAGAAGGGTTCTTCAGAATGAGATTTTCACCCCGCAGCGGAGTGTGCGCTGATATGAAACTTCCTGGGAGACTAAAACTGTGTGCCGGACCTAGACTCGAACTCGGGAACTTTGCCTTTCGAGGGCAAGTGCTCTACCAACTTTTTTTTTCGTTGTTGATCGTTTTGATTGTTTGTTTTGGACGTCACATGACATCCGGTTCAGTTCGTTTGTTGATCTTTTCACTCATTTTATTACAGAGGCCAACCAGCTCTCTGACCGAACACGCAGAGCTACTGTGCCGCCAAACCAACAGAGCTACCCAAGCACGACTCATGCCCCGTCCTCACAGTTTGGAAGGCTGGAGAAGAGGTACTGGCAGAAGTAAAGCTGTGAGGACGGGGAGTGAGTCGTGCTTGCGTAGCTCTGTTGGTAGAGCACTTGCCCACGAAAGGCAAATCTGCCAGGAAGTTTCAGGTGGGTTCTTGTCAGGATATCGCTCTCTGAACAGTTGTCTACCTGCGTAGCATTTCGCCAACCTTCAACAACAACAATAAAAGAAACGTTATATCGATGCAGTTTGTAGGAAGGACAGCCTTTACTGCATGCACACTGTACATAACAGTATTTGAAAGGACTAAACTACTGCACTAAAGGTACCCGTGCATAAGAAAACGGTATGGAAATTACTGTTCTGCTAACTTACATTCCCCACAGATTAGTGACTTTTCTACCTACTCTTCGTTGGTGTACGTTCTACTCACGCAACTCTTCAACTGGCGATGGTTGACGGAATGTCGGGTGTTCTTCTACTTATGTTTATATTTGTCCTCTGTCAATGTCAGTACGTGGATGTGTTCCATTACCCCGAGTATCTGCACAGAGCGCTGGGATCGTCAACGTCAATGTTGTGTTATGTAATTAATAACGTTGTGTTTCAGTGAATGGTACACTGTGATACATTTTTGAATAGGTCTTTAGGAAACGAAATGAAGTATCGAATAAAAGATACAGGGGGCGATTTAATAAAGTCATACCGCTGTTCATATCTTTGTAAAAACACAAAGCTACAACAAAGACAAGCATGGTGATTGATGTCCCTCTGACGGCTAAAGACATTTGCTTGAAACATTTTGTAATATGCGTCTGGACAAACAGTTGTTTAGTGTGGACGAGATAAATGGGACACCCTGTACAGCTTAACGTTAATAAAACAAGAAAACAACGTTATTAAAAATTAAATCAGTAAGTAAACTAAGGAACATGAAACTGATAAAAATTCAGAACCAGTAACACTACCTCTAGTGAGCGAACAGCACCTTTCGCATATTTCATTATAATAGAAGAAGATAGGATTTCCGCAGTCGCGTCCAATCCCTGCACGTAGGACACTACAGTTCACCTGAAAAGGCTGGCTGGATAAGGCACCAGCGGACACGGCAATGTGGGGAAAAGCATTAGCGGAAGGGGTAGTGAAGGATGCACGATCTCAAAATACCATGCCCCTCCCCCCAACCTCCTCTGCAGTCATCCCTGTTTCCTGTACCTTCCCTTGTAATCCCTAGTAATTTCCAAACTTCTTAGAACCTGTCTTACAAATCATGCTTGATTAGCATTCCGGGAACAAAGAGTGTCGCCGAGAAATTGCTTAACCGAAGCATAGAGCTTTGTTCTCAGAATTAATCTTTCAATAAGCTACAAAATGTGTTTGTCTCGAATGTTCCTGGTAGACTGTTATTCTGTGCTGGACTAGGAATTGAACAGAGGACTTACCTTTCACGAGAAAAGCAAGAGAGAGAATCACAGACAGAAGCTGTGACAGTGAGTCGTGCCTCTTGCGTTTGCAGCTGCGTCCCAAGGACCCGGGTTCGAGTCACGGTCCAACACACAGTTTCGATCTGACGTGAAGTTTCATAATAGTGTACGTTTCGCTCCTGAGTGAAATCTTCGTTCGTGAAAACTGGGGTGTGTAACTGACGACAGCGGTCCAAATTTAACCCTTGCATTCCACTTCGAAATCATGAACTCGTGTCCCGCTCTACATTTCCCATGGTTCAGCTCTGGCTGTGCCTGTTCTGTTCAAATCTGCCATCCTAGAGTAACGGTTGCAGATATCACTGACTTCCTTCTTCCTATTTCCGTTGTGGTACGTACTACACCCAAAAACTAATAACTTTTTTTCCCTTTCATCCAGCAGGTGAGTGTATCTTACTGGCAGGATAATCGGGTGTCGAACATGGACACTTGGCTTTCGTGTGCAGTGCAGTAACTGATGAAAGTAGTCACGGACTCACGATCCGCCTTCGTTGCGTTCGGACCGTTGTAGACAGGTCGTCGCTAAGTGAGGACATGAATAGAACTCGGAGGTCGCACCTGGAGAGCTTATTTTATAAGAGCTTTGCCCGCAAAAAGACAAGTGCCTGGGTAGCAGCAAATTCGCAACACTATGAGATTTGACGACGTTTCTGGGCTAGGTATGATTACAGATGGGACAGTTATAGCTGTTTAATTAAGTGAAATTGTAACGGTGGTCTTCGTATTACCAACACATTCAGATTCAGCGCTCTGCAGTATACATTAGTAGCAGGGATGACTCAGTACAAAGAGATCGTCTACGTCAGTATCACGAGGTTTTCACTGCCACACCCTAATTACACGATGGCCCCTCCACAACGTCTCCCTCCACCGCAAAACGGCGGATATAGCTCACTTTTCCTAGGCAATGGAGCCAGAAGATCGTGGGTTAAAATCCCCTCATGTTCAGTTTCCTTTAATTTCATCTTTTTGTCACAAATTTCTAAACATTTAATGTGCATCAGAGTCATAGCCCAACTGGATAAATGTAATACGTGTATCTACCGTGCGCTATTTCTCCAGTTGTTTAAACAAAGTGATGGACGCCCAGTTGTTTAAATGACAGTCGTTTTGGTGGTTTGTTTAAATGGAAGTCGTCGTTGTGGTTATGGTGATTCGTGGGCACCTCCCTTAGCTACCGGACTGTATAGAGCAACTGAGCTACTGGTATTGTGCAAAGAGTCTTATGCACATTAAGTATGTCGAAGCTCGTGGAACACTCATCAAATTTAAGAACATTAGCTATGATAGGACTCGAACCCATAACTTTCCGTCTCCAGCTCCTAGTATGAGGCGGCTTTATCATCGTCTTGTATAAAGGGAGGATGGGGAAGGGGAGGAGGATGGGGAGGAGGGACATTGATGTAATTAGCGCGTGACACTGACGTAGACGGCCTATAATTTGTCTTCGGACTGTCTTACGCCCACTATTTGCGTTCTAAGTATGCATGCACAAAAGCAGACTTCATCATTTTGGCGAATTACTGTTTTTTGTGGAAACACTGCCAGACGGCTTACTCAGCGTACAGGTATGATAGCTCCTTCAGGTACAAAATTTCTATTGGGCCTGGGGATATTTTGTATGACTAACATATTAGCTCTAACTCGCTGCAATCAACGGAATATACGATACTGCCGGTTTGCAGAGACGAATATATCGACGTCGTATTAAACGGAAAAACTGAAATGGAATTCAGAAATGTAGCTGTAGACGCGGAACTAGTTGTGTTCTAAGACTTAGTGGGTCACAACCGGAAATTACTTTAGAGATGTCAGCAACCCATTACGCAGACGTAGGTGAAATATACGCTTATATCACGCTCTCAACCAAATCGTTTATGTTCGGTCCTCAACAAAAAAAAAGCTTAAACAAAATGGCTCTAAATATTATGAGATATGGTACCTCAACATTGCACCGTGGCATATGGCAGTGCCCGTTTGCAGAGACGAAGAAAAAATGGCTGTATGCACTATGGGACTTAACATCTGTGGTCATCAGTCCCCTAGAACTTAGAACTACTTAAACCTAACTAACCTAAGGACATCACACACATCCATGCCCGAGGTAGGATTCGAACCTGCGACCGTAGCAGTCGCGCGGTTCCGGACTGAGCGCCTAGAACCGCGAGACCACCGCGGCCGGGAGAGACGAAGATATCCACGTCGTAACAAACGTAAAACGGAGATGAAATAATATGATTATAAAAGCAGTAGCGGTGAGGCATTGCGAATAATTGCCGAAGTGACGTAATTATGTTCTATAAAAGAACAATTGAAAAGAAAGGTACAAGTCACCATGTACATTTCTTTACAGTTTTGCTAGGAGAACAAACACCCGACCCATTTCTTGTGTGCTCCGGCCATGAAATACCACGTTCTTTAGACAAGAGGGCCATACACGTTTTCCTGTAGTCTATAAGATGGTTATCGTAGTCGCTGTATATGAGAGATGTCGTCTCCAAGCGAACCTTACACGGCACCTAGTAAAAACTTTATATAGAACTACGAAAGCATGCTGGTTGCGTTAATGTAGATTCAAAGTGTAGTTCCGTGAAATAGAATCACATGTGAATCGTACGTGTACTGTGCAAAGATTAATGACGTCGTAGTATATGCCACAAAAAATAGTGGTGAATAATCACGCAGTGGGATAATTGAATGGTAAATACAGCGATTTGTGTTTGTGAGAGTATAAAATAGCGACAGAGACTGTCGGTATTTTGGGGAGCAACGCTTCTCCTCTTTAAATACGGTGCTTTTGTCGGAGTCAGAGCCGCTTATCTTAGCTGTATGCAGATAGAATACTGTTAATGGTGTAACTGTCATCCAACTGTCATCCAATTCTCTTATGCCACAAACGATCTGACTGCAGCAGGAAGGTGGAGTTATAGCGGTGTTACTGATCAACAACAAGCCTATACTGCTGACATTGTGCTCTCAGACCACGTCATTATAGCAAGCCTCTCAGTTTATGTCACGGTAATACCATATACCAGTGGTGATGCAAACACTGTTTACTGCTGGGAATTTCTAAATAGGGTCTGTATCTCGTAGTCTGAACATAAGCTGCTCTGACTCTGACAGATGCACTGTACTGAAGTTGCTATAGAAAATAGCATCAGTGGTTCAGTGGTAGTCTGTCAGCGGCTATTTGATTCTCTCACACACAAATCGCGCTACTTATCATTCAGTTACCTCACTGAGTTCCCATTCACTGCTATTTTGTTTGTTTGTTTGTAGAATATGCTACGACCCCATTAATTTTCACAGTGCACGCTTAGCATTCACATACAAGACTTTACTTTAAATCTACTTTAACTAAACCAGCATGCTTTGGTTATTTTAGAAAACTTCTGCTACTTGGGAAAATTTTGCATAACAATATACAGGGTGAGTCACTTAACATTACCGCTGGAAATATTTCGTAAACCACATCAAATACTGACGAATCGATTCCACAGACCGAGCGTGAGGAGAGGGCTAGTGTACTTGGTTAATACAAACCATAAAAAAATGCACGGAAGTATGTTTTTTAACACAAACCTACGTTTTTAAATGGAACTCCGTTAGTTTTGTTAGCACATCTGAATATATAAACAAATACGTAGTCAGTGCCATTTGTAGCATTGTAAAATGTTAACTACATCCGGAGATATTGTAACCTAAAGTTGACGCTTGAGTACCACTCCTCCACTGTTCGATCGTGTGTATCGGAGAGCACCGAATTACGTAGGGATCCAAAGGGAACGACGATGGACTTTAGGTACAGAAGAGACTGGAACAGCACATTACGTCCACATGTTAACACCTTTTTATTGGCCTTATTCATTGACGCACAAGTACATTACCATGAGGGGTGAGGTACACGTACACACATGGTTTCCGTTTTCAATTACGGAGTGGAATAGAGTGCGTCCCGACATGTCAGGCCAATAGATCTTTAATGTGGTGGCCATCATTTGTTGCACACAATTGCAACCTCTGGCGTAATGAATGTCGTACACTCCGCAGTACACCTGGTGTAATGTCGCGGCAGGCTGCCACAATACGTTGTTTCATATCCTCTGGGGTTGTAGGCACATCACAGTACACGTTCTCCTTTAACGTACCCCACAGAAATAAGTCTAGAGGTGTAAGATCAGGAGAACGGGCTGGCCAATTTATGCGTCCTTCTCGTCCTATGAAATGATGTTTTGCAATGTGCGGCACGTTGGATGCTCTCTCTCCGGGTACCGTTCTGCATACACGCTGCAGGCTTCACTGCATTTCGTCGACACTCGCTATAGATGAGTATCATCTCCGCCTTTTCAGAGTTCGAATACACCATGGTCACAGTTCCTACAACACTACACTATCACAGACGTCTGGTAACAAGGTGTACTACAGTTGGTCTGCGTGTGGAGACGAATGCAGAATAACAATAGCAACAAGCACTACATGCGGACACTGCGACAGCTAAACCAAACCACAACAGTGCACTACAGCCACACTCGTAAACACGGTCGTCATCGTAAACATGTCCCTGTGAAACGTCCTCTTAGAAAAATTATACAAGACTGTGATTAAACGGACACACAATATCTTTAGCGCAACGCAATCTGACTTCCAAAAATCCCTACGAAAGAATGGCCCTGACTAACATTAACCAATACCTTTCACAAATCACCTACCTCACAAAAATCTTCGTTACTCAAGCTACTGCAATACAGCGAGCGCCACTACTGCCAGCTAAATAAAAGATTCAAACTACTATATATATGTATATCAGTTCATGACATCCAGTCTTACAAATTTCAAAACTCCGCCATCTCTCTCCCCACATCCACCACTGCTGGCGGCTCACCTCCAACTGCGCAACGCTACGCGCTGTTAGCATCCAGCTGCCGCTCCCCAACACTACAATGGCGAGTATTACAACAATGCAAACCAGCCACAGACTGCACACGGCACATCCAGTGATTTTCATACGGAGCGCTACATGGTGGCGGCGTTACCAATAAAAAAAACCTAAACATCCTACTTAGACCTGCAGATGCTGCTCGCCGACCGTGGCCCGTGTTTGTTACAACACGCAACTGAACGTCGAAGGTTTCAACCATCAACTTTAGGTTACAATATCTCCGGATATAATTAAATTTTACAATGCAACAAACGGCACTGATTACATATTTGTTTATATGTTCAGATGTGCTAACAAAACTAAAGTGGTTCCATTTTTAAAAAAAAAAACGTAGGTTTGTGTTAAAAACATACTTCCGTGCATTTTTGTATGGTTTGTATTAAACAATTACACTGGCCCCTCTCCTGACTTTCGGTCTGTGGAATTTGTTCGCCTTAATTATGTTAAGTGAATACTCTGACTGTAGGTGGTGTAGATCTCCAACATGCAACACGTGAGAAAATGGAGGGCGTAAATTGAACACAGACAGCGACGATGTGTCCACATGGATGATACATTGCACCCACCTGCTCTTTGAAGAAAATTTTACGGAGATGGTACCCTCAATTACCTGCTGTTCGGATGAAACTGCTTTGTTCGGAATATCGAGACAACGTTTGCTGTAAACGTTTCGTTCCACAGATAGTACCCACAAAGTCAACGCCATTTACACAATCGAGACAGATACATTTGCAGTTCCACAGAATGTGTGATGTCGATGGATCACCCTCATCATGCTAATGTTTCATCATCAGTACCGCTGTAAAAATACACCGCTTCATTTAGCTCATCTGGTCAGTGCTCAGTTACAAGAGGGCGCTCATCGAAACATGCTAATCTACCCTGTGTGGTGTATTTAGGCCAGAATGGTCCTGGCACAATTTCAGCTGAACTGCATTGACGTGTTGATTTGGGAAAGGAATTTGGATGTATTGTGGAAAGGACTCTGGACGTACTCTGGAAAGGTATTTGGACGTATATCCTTCGCGTGCAGGTGTACCTCATATACACACACAGACACACATAGATATACACATGCACATGCACACGTGGTGAGAGGGGTGGGCTGTTCCCCGGGCCCTGGCATATGGCAACATGTCATGGAGATAAGGAAGCGCTGATGATGCTGTCATAGAAATATGACATCCACAATTGCCTCACCTGTCATATGACACCTGTGACAAAGGTGTTGACAGATGCTGAATCAGTGTTTTCCGCCAGAACAGACATTGCAACCCTAACAAAAATCAAGAAATACCGGTTATTAAGAACTAAAATACTGGTATCGGTTTTACCGGCTGCTTTTTCCCGTCCCTAGCATTGTCTTGTACCACCGACCAAACAACACGTCTGTCCACTCCAGTGCTGGCCACGCACGTCCTTCGAGACTCTCCTGGCGCCATCAGTTACATATTCGTACTTCACTCGTCCAAGCCTGGCCCATACTAGCAGCAATATCGGGGAACAATAGAGCGCACCTCGGTAAGTCATAATGGTGTCAATGTCGATTTACGACACGCGCTGGTTGACGTTTCTTTTTCATACATTCTTCGTCATATAAGGATCTTTTCACGAGCAACAAAGTTTGAAATGCGATTTCTGAATGGCAAAACCTGTTGCATAATCTTAGTTTGTGCTCTCTAGCGGTCGTGCATTCACAGACTGAAAAAAAAAACAGGATTAAATTTTACTTTATTTATTTCTCTGGTGGCTTAACAAAATGAATCTTCTGACCTCAGTGGCTAGTTTGGGCTGACGTATCTCGCTACATCAACACTGTTCTCACGCTTGTGACTGGTGTGGAAGGCGTGCCACAGAGGTGACTACGGTGCGCTTGTCTCTCACGCGCCGTTCTGGGAGTATTCTGTTCCACGTCACATTCCCTGTTTTCCCTAAAGATGGATCATGATGTTGGATACCATGAGTCGTGTAGCATGGTGATCCTATCCTACCAGTTCCTTTAACCGTCTGACCCAAGCAATGATGAAGTTAAGACCAATTTCTGCCTCAGGCTGGAACAGTATTGGTAGGCTCCTCGAATACCCATGAGTGGCCGCTGGTATATCTGTCATCCGTGGTCCACCTGCTTAGCTGGGTGGTAACGTGTACGCCTCCCATGCAAGCGGGCCTGGGTTCGGTTCCTGGCCGGGCTGGAGATTTTCTCCGCTCGGGGACTGGGTGTTGTGCTGTCCTCATCATCATTTCACCCTCATCAAGTCGTCCACTGTGGGGTCGACTGACGTAAGACGCGCACTTGGCGGCCGGACTTCTCCGAATGGGGCCTCCCGGCCAACGATGCCATAAGCTAATTTCCATTTTTGTCATCCGTCGTTATTTATCTGTGGTCTTCTCTTACGGCAGCAGGAGTATGAAGGGTACTCAATCTCATGCACAACATCTTACAATACAATGAACAGGGAATCGATCTGACTGACTGACTGACTCTAGCGAGGCGGAGTCGAAGAGAGGTACTGCTTTCTGACGTTATTCGTCAAGACCAAATCGGTTCTGCACTTTGCGAAACGTCAGCAATCTCTCGTTCTACTACATATCCTTAACCAAATTGTTTCAGTGTCTTATCTGCTTTGTCAAATCCCTGATGGTTGTTGTTGCGTCTTCCTTTCTGTTTCTTACATGAAACTACGAGAGTACGGAGCCAGATTGGTCTGCACTCGTCGAACTGCTCACTGCTCAGCTCGCTTGCAGTCACACACGCCAAGTGTTGATGTCGCACTCTTGGTGACCAACTTAACGTGTTCTAATGTTTACACCTAGAAGCTGGCTCGTGTTGATATCTCTGTCTGCTTTAGCAATGCCGTTCTGTCCCCTTACTTTGTTGAGGTGTAAGAATGCAGACTGCGGACGAAGTTACTCATACCTTGTGGTGCTGTTGTACTGATTTGACAATCATTTGCATACGCAAGATTGCAACCTCATGTTATTTTGACGTTTGTTGCATCCATCGTCTTATTGCTGTACTTTGAAAGTTCAGTAAAGTATTTGCATTTTGAGTCAGGCCAAGGGTTAGACAAGATAAGGAAATTATGTTGTTATGGATTCTGTACTCATGTTATTGTTCCATTAAGGGAAATCCAAATACAGTGTTTCTCTATGGCAGGAAAGGACAGTAACTGAAAGGTTTTACTTTAGCTGTAACCGTTTATTGCAAACTTTGTACCAAGCAAAGGTACAATTTGGAATCTTGTACTCATTTGCTTGTGACACACTGCGACAGGATTGTGTTGTACAGTACTTTGCAGACAACCAGCGGAGAGCGCGAGACGGGTAAATAATACCTATATCAAAAAATGGTTCAAATGGCTCTGAGCACTATGGGACTCAACTGCTGTGGTCATTAGTCCCCTAGAACTTAGAACTACTTAAACCTAACTAAGCTGAGGACATCACACACATCCATGCCCGAGGCAGGATTCGAACCTGCGACCGTAGCAGTCGCACGGTTCCGGACTGCGCGCCTAGAACCGCGAGAACACCGCGGCCGGCAATACCTATATCAGATCTCTTCTCAATATGAACACATAATTGTACAGGGCAAAGAAAACAAATACAGCTTGAGGGCATGTAGGCCCAGAGCTACATCAAACGGTGTACTTGGGTTGGGATGACGAGATGCGACAAATCGACAGGCTGAACCGTTGTGAGGTACGTCATCTGATGGCGTCGCATGTTCAACATTTGTCACCCACTTTTCGGGTGATTCCCGACATTTGCGACCCCATGTGTCTCACATTATATTACTTACCTCAGTGCAATCTATGTCTCTTCTGAGGTTTTTAAACGTTGTAAGAATAACGGTGCAGATATGAGGCGATTTAGCGAGCTACTCACCTCAGATACATCTTGAACAGTTTACCGTACCATTATCCAATTTTCTGCCAAATGAATTTTGTAAATCTCCTCACTGAATGACTTACAGTCTCTTCCCGTGGCTATATTAATTTCACACCGTACCTTTCCTTCTGCTAGTACCTTAGTTCTGAAAGAGACGAATTCTATGGCGTTTTACTCTTCAAAATTCGATTGTTACTTTCGGAGAAATTACACTATTTAGCGCTTAAATGTTTTGAACATGAAACTGTCTGCATTCTTACGCGGAAGTTAGCGATACCAAAAAACAGGAAATATGCAGGTCGAGCAAGGAGGAAACAGTGTTGTGCCGTCTCGATGCTAGCAAAAAATTGTCACAGAATAAATGCAGCTCACCTCCAAATGAATGGTTTTAATGTAACACATTCAGCGACACAGTCTACCTGTGACAGAGTGAACTGTTAGTAGTAAACACCACTGACATTACTTTCGTATTAATCTCAGGAAGATAGTGACCTCCCCCCCCCCCCCCACCACACACACACTATGCAGCCTGATGTAGCCCTGTGTCACACACTTGAAACAAACTTGATCGTCTTAATACTGGTCCTGGGAAGCTTGTGTGGACGAGAATGGAATTTTCGTTCTTAAGGAAAGTGTCTGCTGGTATGAAACTTCCTGGCGGATGAAAACTGTGTGCCGGACCAACTCGAGACGTCTGCCTTTCGCTGCCAAGTGCTCTGCCGACTGAGATAGGCAGACAAGACTCACTCCCCGTCCTCACAGCTTTACTTCCTTCAGTACCTCATCTCCTACCTTCCACACTTCACAGAAGCTCTCCTGCGAATCTGCAAGTTTAGAAGGTAGGTAACCACGTGCTGAGAAAGTAAAGCTGTCAGGAATGATCGCGAGTTGTGCTTAAGTAGCTCAGTCGGTAGAGTATTTGACCATGAAAGGAAAAGTTCCCGCGTTCGTATCTTGGCCCGGCACACAGTTTTAACCTGCCTGAAGGTTTCTTGTCTATACGAACTTCCTACCACGAATACACACTTCATCTCTGGTCTCCATCATCACCTAATGTTGCTTCGACATTAATCACGTGTACGTGCTTTCAATGCTACGCCATCAGGTGTGGAAAAGTTGTGAAAAAGGGTGCTAAGTACGCCCACAGATGACGACATCTCATAGCATGATGTGTTTCGAATAACCTATCGACGTTTTTGAAGCAGAAATGACAATCAAATTTAAGTTGTTTCAAATCTGATCTGGCTTCGGTTATGTTTCTCAGATTTCAGTATCTTTTTTCGTAGTTAATGGTGCTTAGTCCCTAACCTAAGAGACACATATTCAGAAACATATAGTCTACTACGAGGATTGATCAATTTGCGATAAAATTCTGGTACTACTTCCCATACATCAACGCGGTAATTCATTCTCTCTTTATACCTGAAAAGTCTTAAGCTTGTGGCAGAGTGCAAACATATCGGTTTGATTCTACGCTGGCATACCTACATTCCTGAAGAAATATTTCTGTGAGTATGTGATGTTTTCTTCTTGCTTATTTTAGGCACATTTCTCTTCTGGAAATCGTGGACGTAATTTTATAATGGGTATGGTACAGACCTGTTCTCCGTCCTGAGCTTGTAGTAACTGCTGGAAAGAGCTTTCATAATTCATTAGTGATCGATATTTTTTCCAAGGCATTTTGCAGCTGCTTCACAGAGAGAATATATGTTTTGTTTTCTCCAGTTGCCCAACATAACGCTCTAAGGCACACCCTGACACATGCAGCTACGTTTATACTTCATCTACATCTACGTGATTACTCTGTTATTCACAATAAAGTTCCCGGCAGAGGGTTCAATGCGTCATCTTCAAGCTATCTCTCTACCGTTTCCCTCTCGAACTGCGTGCGGGAAAAACGGGAACATCACTGTAACTTCTTGTCAGTAAACCAAATATTGTTGTGGAACACAGTATTCTTGTTTGTTTGCTCCTTTGCAAGAAATAGTCTGTCAGTTTTGATGGTCTTATTAGTGTGTTTTTTACGAGAAACCACGGATTATATTTCGCGTCTTTAGATGCCCTTCAGATTGTCTTTGCCGATGACTCCGATTTTAAGAGTTATTACAGTCCCACTAGAAGTTTAAAACGACGAAGCGGGGCCCTTTTAAGTCTGTACGTACTGCCGCTTCCTGGAGCTGCTGTAGCCAGACCTCGCCTCCCTCCACTTACAGCGCAACTTTGACACTGCAGCCAATAGACGGCGCTTCGTGCCGATGGCCAACCCTACCTACGGCTTTTCCGAACTTTGAAAGAAATTTTCTTCCATCATGAAAACGAAAAAATTAAGTCTTCCTCCCTTCTGCTGTCGACTTCTCCATTTTTATCCCAGACTGGGAGTGTGTGAACTGAAAGCTTACATGTAATACTATGTTACTTTAGTTCACGTCCTGCATATGAATAAACTGACTCCATGAAGCTGGTGCGTTTACAGACGACAGATCTTTACGCTACTACTGGCCACTGAAACTTACTTCCACCGCTTGGCTCCGAACAGAATGCCACGGTGTCCAGCATGGACATTGGTTGCTGATCTCGACACAAAGCAAGGTAAAACATAGACTTAACGATCTTACATTAGTGAGCATAAATTGAGTCATATGGTTTGTGAAGGCTCAGAACTAAAGTAGACCAAGTCCAATGGAGCAAATTTTGAGTTAACTACTGGCCATGGTTGACCATGGTGTTTTACTCGTTTTCACGGATTAGATATGTTTGGTACGTGTTTAAATGGACTACCAGGGTAGTCGACTCTGTGGAAGCTCAGAGGAAGCAGCTAGGCTGGAAACTAATTACATCTACAACTTATGGAATCATCGTGTGGAGAGATATTAGATATGAAAAGGGTTTGGATACAGATGGCATAGTCCAGCAAGGAAAGGCCCCTCACTGCACTTCATACTGCAGATGGCGTGAGGATCCTTGACTGACTTGTCAACCACAGAACGTGTCTAGGATGCAGCACAAAGACGTATACCTTCATAACAGCCTTCATGCAGCAGAAAATGTGTTTCCGGCATGGCAAGAAATTCCCCAAGATGTCACTCGGAGACTGAAATATTCATGCAGGAGGCGAAAGAAAAGTCACTTTCTGCAAGCTTCGGTGAGGTCCATAAAATCCATTATTGTGTTCTCCTGATCCTCTACCCATGGTTTTACCCTCTTTTCATTCTGATATTTTATCCAGAGTAAGGTTGTTGGACGTGTGACCCAACAGAACAGTAGTGTTGAACGTGTGACTAAACATGACAGTAGTTTGCACATCATCTGCTCTTCTTCTGATCTTGCTGGATGCTACATCCTGAGAATACTCAAACCGGCGTCTTCTATTGCACCGTCGTTTGATATGCGCATATAAGAATATCTGCTGCTACGCCTAACTTGTAACTGCCAGACGATATTCCGCTTTCTCCCATCTTCCGCCACCAGGAACAATGTATACATCGAGAAGTTCGTGGTGTAACTGAAACAGGCAATCATGAATGACACCGAAATTTGGAGGGTACTCAATTTGGTTCGGGTATCAACAACGACGCAACAGAAATAGTTTTCCCCTGGTTTACAAAGTTAGCGATGTTATCTCTTTCGCAGCGTGATACAAAACCATTACACAAGCACCTGATGTCTGCGATCCATCTCGACAAGAACACGAACGCGTAAAGAGTACCCAGGCAACATCCAGTGCATACGGACTCAGTCCCCATGCTACGATCAGTATACATCCCTTTCACCTCGCCATTGTAATTTTTGCATCTGTAAAGTGAGGGAAAGTAACGATACGTAAACTCAGAAGAAATCTGAGCAAACTTGGTTTCAATTAACTGCTCCCGTCTACTCCACTGGTCGCATCAACTGTTCTTCTCGTCAAACACCGGAGAAATTTACTACCTAGTAAGTGGTATTGTATGCACTTTTGTGGTGACTTCCGCATGCATGGATGAATGAACACCAATGCAAAAATGACGTGACGACTGATTTATTGTGGTGCGATTTTTTTAATTATTTGCTCTCATTTAACAAAAACTCGATCTTAATCTCCGTCAGAAGAGGCCCCGGAATCCTCTACAGTACCTAGCGACGGAAGTTTCAGCCTCAGTATGCAGGCGTCACTGGATGTGGATACGGAGGGGCATGTGGCTAGCACACGGTTCTCCCAGCCGTTGTCAGCTTTCGTGGGCGGAATCTGATGCCATTTAGCTGCTCATTAATCTAGTAACTGAAAACGCATTATTATCGTGTAATATGCAGCAGCGTAGTAATCTGATGATATTTTGGTACCAAAATACGAAACTTCTGCGGAAGAGATGCGATACGCCGGCCGCTGTGGCTGAGCGGTTCTAGGCGCTTCAGTAGGGAACTTCACTGCTGCTACGGTCGTGACCTCAGATGTTTAGTCCCATAGTGCATAGAGCCGTTTGAAACATTTTTTAGATGCGATACGTCCTTTAGCGTAGACAATATATTTCCAGTTGATTCCAGATAGAGGAGAAACACCGTTTTGCCTTAAGGGCGCACCAGATCACAAAAAAAGAAGCACAAAAATACTGTTTGGGACCTTTAAAGTTATGAATTTGATGTAGAGGGTAAAACACAGTAAATTATAATCTCAATTTATGGTGATCCTAAATCGGAAATTTCCTGAATTATTCTTTTATCACACACACATCAAGATATGTCGTGTTGGTACATCTCACTGTACCAAGAAAACAACGACTTTTGCATTGGATTTTCGTGAATGTATATGATCGTTTTACTTCTGAATAAACTCGTGTTGTTTTTAGATTGAAAAATTCACTACAGGAATGAGGAGAGAACCACAAAGAGAACCATGGAGCACATTTAGAGCAGCCGATACAATCTATCCGTTAGGATACGCGTTCAGACTGCTGGTGGAATCCAGCCGCCGAATTTTCACGAGGTAGTTTGATTGTCAGTCAGTATTAATGTTGTTGTTTTTTGACTTTTCGTAATGCTCTCAGCCTGGTGATTTACTATCGTTCTGCTGTTACTTTTTACTTCACCGGTACATAGCTCACATGTTAATTAGTAAGACAATTTAGTCCCGCGGAGTCGTCGCGCGTTTAGAGTCACCATGTCACGAACTGCGCGGTCCCTCCCGCCGGCAATTCAAGTCGTCGGGCATGGGTGTGTGTGTTGTTCTTAGTACAAGTCCGTGTAAGTGGCGTCTAAGTCTAGGGACCAATGACCTCAGCAATTTGGTACCTTAGAAATTCACACACATTTGATCATTGAAGACAATTTAATTTTAATTTAGTCACCTTTGCAAATTACTTCCACTGGCAAACAATAAGTGTGCCCATTCCAACACATAACAGACTGTAACGCGGAAGAAATCAGAATGCTATACTTACATACGCTTTGAGCCCTAAACAGTTTGACAAATTCTCAATAGCTTACCACGTGTACCTGCATAAAACGCAGTAAATGATGTCCACAACGTCTTAACTGAGCTCCATCCACGCAGATAAAAAGGGTACAAAACTTGATCTGCTAGAATGACTCCACATATTGCTACACCGAGTAAAACATTTACAAAATCCATTCATCATCATCTTGGACAGTTTCCAGCCTCTGGCCGGGTCTGTACCTAACACAGGCCTCTCCATCGTCTTCTGTCTTGTCACCATCTCTCCGTCTTCACCTTGGTCCAGTCTTCTCCTTTCTACTGGACGCATTCCTCTACTGCTTTCAGCAATCTGTCCCTCGGTCTTCCTCTTGGTCTCTTTCCTTACAGTTTCATCTCGTGTATCCTCCTGGACACCCTCTTCTCCCCCATTTTCTTAAGGTGTCCACACTATCTCAGCCTTGATTTCTCTGTCTCCTCCAATAATGGTTCACCTTCATTAACTGTCTGATCCTCTCACTTCTTAACCTGTCTATCTTTGTCACTCCAATACTGTTCCTCGAGAATTTCATCTCACTAGCTTGTACGTTGCTTTTCTCTCTTCCTTTTCATAACCCAGTTTTCTGATGCATTTGTCACGATCGGGACATAGTATGACTTTCTACTGATTTTTCTGAAATGAAAATGCGTTAAATGAGCAAATTGAGGTTACTAGTCACTGATTATTCAACAATTTCAATGGCTAACAATTTTTGCTAAAAAGCAAGAATGTTATAGTTGAAACCATGTTGAAACGTAAGTCACATTAGACAATTAAAGGAAAAAGTTTTGTACGTAAATAATAATATGATAGCAGTACACCTGTACATCATCTTACATACACTGAAAGGGCAAACAAATTGGTACACCTGCATAATATCGACATGGCATGGACTCGACTAATGTCTGATGTAGTGCTAGAGCGAACTGACACCATGAATCCGTAAGAGTACGAGGGAGTGGAGATCTCTTCTGAACAGAAAGTTTTGCAAGGCATCATAGATATGCCGAATAATGTTCATGCCTGGGGAGTTTGGTGGCCAGCGGAAGCGTTTAAGCTCAGAAGAGTGTTCCTGGAGCCGTTCTAGCAATTCTGCACGTCTGTATTGTCTACGACATTGTAGACATATTTAGAGGAAGGAAGAACTGATGAGATACCATTGCATTAAAGAGAACAATAGTTGACCAGGGTCTGACGCCTGTGACATTGTTGACAGAACGTGCTCTTAGAACGACTTTTGATTCCAACAGATAACACGATGTTTTTGCTTTTCAAGTACGTATCAAACAATATCAGTTTAAGTTGTCACATTTTTCTGATCAGTATGATCAAGTTGAGTTTGCGTAAGTATTTACCCAGTTGAACATGAAAAATGTATCCCACGGCTTTGGATACAGCGAATAAGTCGTTGGCTGTCTGCTATAAAGTGGTTGTGAAATTTCCTCCTCAGGGCACACCGAGAGGGGTGACGCAGTTGTTAGCACAGTGGACTCGCATTGGGGAGGGCGACGGTTCGAACCCGTGTCCGGCCGTCCAGATTTAGGCCTTACATGATTATTCTAAATTGGTGCAGGCAAATGGCAGGATGGTTCCTTTGAAAGGGCACGGCCGATTTCCTTCCCCTGAATCCAAGCTTCTGCTCCGTCTCTAATGACCTCGCTGTCCACCGGACGTTCAATTATGTTTCTTTAAGACAGGTAGTAAGCTTTAAGTAGCACTCATGATGATGATTATGTGGATACCATCATTGCCTATCATTTGGGAAGAGTTTCTCGTTACTGCTATACTTTTTTGCGTGTTATAATAAGTATCAGCACCCCTTCACCTCCCACAACCGGTATTATACAGAATCGACGTCTAATGCATAAAACAGAACTTCTAATGTTTGTTTGAAATCGCTAAGTGACGTCATTGCCAAACACAAGATGAATACAACCTAACTAATTTGTTATAATTTTGAAGAACAGTTTTCCACGCAATGTCTGCTCCAATGCCTCTAAGCACGATGGGACTTAACATCTGAGGTCATCAGTCCCCTAGACTTAGAACTACTTAAACCTAACTAACCTAAGGACATCACACACATCTATGCGCGAGGCAGGATTCCAACCTGCGACTGTAGCAGCAGCGCGGTTCCGTACTGAAGCGCCTAGAACCGCTCGGCCACAGCTGCCGAATGTCTGTAACGTGTTTCTGGAACTATGTGTCCTACAGTGACATACGTTTGCAGGTGCAATCAGCCGTATTACTGGATACTGAGATGAGAAGTTACGCCTTATGCAAGACACCTTTTTTGTTTTGTTTCACGCATACATGTTTCAGCACTTTTGTGCTATCGTCACAGGGTTATGTTTTTTTATTTTTAACTGTAAATTTGTTGTTAACATATTAACATTTGAGTTGTTTACAACATTATGTAGAAGTTGCATTTATAACTTAATTGGCGCAAAGTGGGTGTAAGCATTAGTTAACATGCCTTACATGATGTTATTGTCAATTTATTTTGGTAGCTGTTGTGCTACACAATATACAACTTGTCATCTGCAAACAGCAAAACGTAATTTATTTTTCTGTTTGCTATGCATTTACGAATGGAAATAAGACTTTATCACGTTTTTCGTCTGTAACTTACAGTTTCGAAGTTGCAGTGCGTTCTCCTGTGTTGTTGGCGAAGTAAATAGGCTCACTTCTTTACCTATGTTCGCGTGACGATGCACTTTTTCCGATTACCCAAAACATAGGCGGGGTTTCGCTGTCATTACGTGTTGTTGTGGCTGTGCGTCGTTCATTTGTTTCGTAGAGTGTTTTGCTGGGTGAGGCGCGCGATTTTGAATTGTATTTGGCGTCAGTGGTGTGTAGTTTGTGTGGGTTTGCATGTGTGTGATGTGTGTGTTAAGTAATGTTGTAAACAACACAAATGTTAATATGTTAACAACAAATTTACAGTTAAAAATAAAAAATAGAACCCTGTAACGATAGCACAAAAGTGCTGAAACACGTATGGGTGAAACAAAACAAAAAGGTGTCTTGCATAAGCGGAGCTTCTCATCCCAGCCCGCAGCTCGTGGTCGTGCGTTAGCATTCTCGCTTCCCGCGCCCGGGTTCCCGGGTTCGATTCCTGGCGGTGTCAGGGATTTTCTCTGCCTCGTGATGACTGGGTGTTGTGTGCTGTCCTTAGGTTAGTTAGGTTTCAGTAGTTCTATGTTCTAGGGGACTGACGACGGCAGATGTTAAGTCCCATAGTGATCAGAGCCATTTGAACCATTTTTTCTCATCCAATTTTCTTAGCAAGCACGGATACAACAAGAACAACTGCGACATTAATGGATACTGCCGGCAAAATGCAGTAAATGTTACGAATACAGCTAGTAAACAAATAAAATTTCTACGTCTGATTCTGAAGTTTACTACATGAACAAACGAAATGTAGCAAACCATAAACCTTTTTCTTTTCATTTTTTGTGGGGCCTCACAGAAACAAAATGTTTCCACATGGTCTGAAATTATGCACAAAATTTGGTAGATTGCGCTAAGTGGTTCTCATTCTTAAATACTGTAAGTTATACTAACTCAAGAGATGTACATAGTTTCTAGCTTCAGTATTTGACTTTGCATGTTAAGCTTTTAACTTAAGATTATATCTCTTAATGGGTGCATTACGAGAGCATTTTAAATTTCTGAATTTGGGCAATAGTTACATAAATACCTAAAACTTTATTGTTTTATAGCTGTTATATTGGAACCTGAAATTGCAAATGTATGACCTTTCTAGTTCCTTAGTAACACAAATTAGACGAAAAGTGCCATGAAATGATCGTGTGGAATTATTATTGGCCGGCAGACCCCATCTGCAGCAGTTCGGTTGCTTGATGCAACTCTTCCTTTTTGACACAATTCGGTGACTTGCATGTCGATGATGATAAGACTAAATGATGAGAACAAGACGACCGCACATCGCCCGAGCGAAGAAAATTTCTGACTTGACGGCGAATCGAACCCGGGACCTGCATCTACAGGCAGCGGCACTGTCCACTGTTTCAAGGGCTGTGATAATTTTTGTGTGTGTGTGTTCTGAGGATTCTTGCGGCGTTCTGTGCAGCAAGGGGCGACTGCCGCCGAACAAATATCCATTCAGTTCGCCAAGTGAGGCCTGAAAACCGCTCTCTGATTTTATTTCCGATACCCAAGCTGCGGAGACTCTTACACAGAATCTGGAGGCTTCCATCGCTCTGCGCAGAGGAACACGCGCTCCCGATTTTTCAGCGTTACGGTCGCATTTTACCCTGTTTCTCAGGTTTCCGTATTTACCGTAGCATTTGATTCGAAACTTCCGTGTGCACCCTCACGGTTGTAGATCATTTGCCGCAAATGATGCCTGGAACAGGAAGTTTCATTACTCAGTTTGCTTGCATAGCAGTCTCTTCGTCGTAGAGAACAGGTAGCGTCAAGTTCAAAAAACAGAATGCCAATTTCAGAAGAACGCAAAATCCCCGACTAGACAAGTTTCACGGAAGCTCCAAATTTAGTGCGGACGTCAATGCGAGATGATTATAATAGTTCTCACGATGAAACATAAAATATGGTAGAAAACCCAAACAGATTCTGGTCGTATGTAAAGTACACCAGTGGCAAAAAACAGTTAATACCGTCACTGCGCGATAGGGATGGGTGATGGTGCCACTAAAGCGGAATTACTAAATACAGATTTCCGTAATTCCTTCACGAAAGAAGATGAAGTAAGTATTTCAGAATTCGAAACCAGAACAGCTGTTAGCTTGAGTGACATAAAAGTAGATATCTTAGGTGTTGCGAAACAACTCAAATCACTTAAGAAAGGCAAGTCTTCCGGTCCAGATGGTATACCAATCAGGTTCCTTTCAGAGTATGCAGACACAATTTCTTAGCAATCATATAAAACCGCTCACTTGACGAAAGGTCTGCTCCTAAAGACTAGAAAGTAGCGCAGGGCACACCAATTTTCAAGAAAGGAAATAGGAGTGACACATTGAATTATCGAGCGAGATGGCGTAGTGGTTAGACACTGGACTCGTATTCGGGAGGATGGCGGTTCAATCCCGCGTCCGGCCATCCTGATTTGGGTTTTCCGTGATTTCCCTAAATCCCTCGAGGCAAATGCCTGGATGGTTCCTGTGAAAGGGCACGGCCGACTTCCTTCCCCATCCTTCCCTAATCCGATGAGACCGATGACCTCGCTGTATAGTGTAAGTAGGCTGTTTAAGTTTTCTTATTGGTAACGCCGCTTAGCGCTCGGTATGAAAAATCACTGGCTGTGCTGTGCGCAGTCTGTGTTTAGTTTGCATTCTTGTCTGCCATTGTAGTGTTGGGCAGCGGCAGCTGGATGCTAACAGCTCGTAGCGTTGCGCAGTTGGAGGTGAGCCGTCAGCAGACGTGGGGAGGGAGATAGCGGAGTTTTGAAATTTGTAAGAATTGGTGTCATGAACTGCTATATATATTATGACTAGTGAAGTAAATACATTGTTTGTTCTCTATTAAAATCTTTCATTTGCTAACTATGCCTATCAGTAGTTAGTGACTTCCATAGTTTGAATCTTTTAGTTAGCTGGCAGTAGTGGCGCTCGCTGTATTGCAGTAGTTCGAGTAACGAAGATTTTTGTGAGGTAAGTGATTTGTGAAACATATAGATTAATGTTAGTCAGGGCCATTCTTTCGTAGAGATTTTTGGAAGTCAGATTGCATTGCGCTAAAGATATTGTGTGTCAGTTTAAGCACATTCGCGTATAATTGTTCAAAGAGGACGTTTCACATAGACCAGTCGTGTACAATTTTTCTAAGGGGACGTTTCATATGGCGACCCTGCCAGGATAAGAACCTGGAAATATAAGAGAATGAGTTGCGATGAATTTGAATAAATGCACTGAGAGGTTATATGAGAAAAGTACAGAAAGCAGGTATAGATAGGACTTTTTGGAAATAATGGAGAACGAAGGGAGATCTCCGAGATGTAAAGAAAGTTTTGTTTGCAAAATACTGCAGTAAAACAAACCCTGCCCTTTCCTTGTGTTATCCCACTATGTGTTTGTGTAACCTTGTGTATTTATGTTCTTCCTGTCTTTATATGTTCATCTGATAAGACTTATGTTGTAGAATTTTCTAATATTCAGCTACCTTCACTATGATGAAGAATACTGTTACCTTCAAATAGAATTTGCATTAATAATATGTCGTTTTCTTTGTAAATATGTTTAGAAATTATTTATTCTGTTCTGTTTTAATGCTCATGTGTGAAGTTGATGTTTCAAAAGTTATTCTGATCTTTTATGTATGTACTTATGTCGTGATTTTTGTAACACTGATGTATTTGCTATTTCGATTCTTTTGTAAAGCCTGTACTACTGCAAATGTTATCTGTATTGTTATGTTCTTTAAAGATGTATCTTGTACCTTTGTTATTGCATTCTTATGTTATAAAATTGTAATTGACACCAGTTCATCAAATTAAGTAACTTGTAAATTACATTTCACTGCACATGTTTCTGTTGGTCATAGTATATGCACAATATGTGAGAAGTAGGGACTGATAGTGTTTGCACGTGTGTTAATAATTCAGTAAGGGACTGGATAACAGCTTTGCTGGTTCTAAGGACATTTCAAAAACAATTTTTGTGAGTGCACAAGTGGTGGTTATGTACTTGCTATATTATCCGCAAGACTCTTCAATGATGATTGTGCACCTGCACAGTCGAACAGATGGCTGCTGGCCATCTCTACAAGGACTACAGTGGGTCTACACCTTTGATGACCCACCAATACCATTATTTCTACAAGGACTGCAGTGGGTCTGCACCTCTGGTGGCCCACCAATAGTAATCTCTACCAGGACTACAGTGGGTCTGCTCTGTGATGACCTACCTACCGATAGTCTTCAATGTCGACTGACTCTGCTGTGGCCTATTACCTGTCTGCATGTCAAGAGTCAGCACTGTCTTTCGTTGGAAGGACAACACTACTTCTTCAAGACTGCTTAGAAATCCACTACTTCCAAGTGCAATTTCTTTTACTACTCAGACTTTGAGAAAAACACTGCAATTTTACTTTGATGAATGATCAGGACTGTCTTTATGGACTGTGAGAAAATTTTAGCTTTTGACCAACATTGTATCGATAAGAGTGTGCATTTCATTTCTTTGTTATAGTAATTATGAAAAATTTTATCAAATCATTATTGGCCACTGCCCAAAATAATTTGTAAAAATTTTTTGTGGGGAGCATGGGGGCTATGTAAGTAGGCTGTTTAGGTTTTCTTATTGGTAACGCCGCTTAGCGCTCGGTATGAAAAATCACTGGCTGTGCTGTGCGCAGTCTGTGTTTAGTTTGCATTGTTATCTGCCATTGTAGTGTTGGGCAGTGGCAGCTGGATGCTAACAGCTCGTATCGTTGCGCAGTTGGAGGTGAGCCGTCAGCAGTGGTGGACGTGGGAAGAGAGATGGCGGAGTTTTGAAATTTGTAAGAATTGGTGTCATGAACTGCTATATATATTATGACTAGTGAGGTAAATACATTGTTTGTTCTCTATTAAAATCTTTCATTTGCTAACTATGCCTATCAGTAGTTAGTGACTTCCGTAGTTTGAATCTTTTAGTTAGCTGGCAGTAGTGGCGCTCGCTGTATTGCAGTAGTTCGAGTAACGAAGATTTTTGTGAGGTAAGTGATTTGTGAAACATATAGATTAAAGTTAGTCAGGGCCATTCTTTCGTAGGGATTTTTGGAAGTCAGATTGCGTTGCGCTAAAGATATTGTGTTTCAGTTTAAGCACATTCGTGTATAATTGTTCAAAGAGGACGTTTCACATAGACCAGTCGTGTACAATTTTTCTAAGGGGACGTTTCAATGTTCTCCTTACCCAAACAACCAACCAACCAACCAACCCATTGAATTATAGACCCAATTCACTGACCTCAATTTGCAGCAGGATTTTGGAGCATATACTGTACTCGAACATTATGAGTCATCTTGAAGAAAATTACTTATTGATACCTAACCAACAAAGATTCAGAAAATATCGTTCTTGTGCTACACATCTAGCTCTTTATTCCCATGAAGTAAAGAGTGCTGTCGATAAGGGGTCTCAGATCAGTGGCATATTCCTAGCTTTCCAGAAGGCTTTTGATACCGTTCCTCACAAGCGACTATTAATCAAATTGCGAGCATATGGAGTATCGTCTCAGTTGTGTGACTGGATTCGTGATTTCCTCTCAGAGAGCACACAGTTCGTAGTGATGGACGGTAAATCATCGAGTAGAACAGAAGTGATATCTGGAGTTCCACAATGTAGTGTCATAGATCCTCTGCTGTTCCTGGTTTACATAAATGATGTAGGCGATAATCTGAGCAGCCCCCTTAGATTGTTTGCAGAGGATGATGTAACTTACCATCTAGTAAAATCATCAGATAATCCATTCCAGTTACAAAATGATCTAGAGAGAATTTCTGTATGATGCGAAATGGGCAATTGGCACTAAATAAAGAAAAGTGAGAGGTCATCCACATGGGTACTAAAACAAATCCGATAAATTTTGGGTATACGATAAATCGCACAAACCTAAGGGCTGTCAATTCGACTAAATACCTAGAAATTACAATTACGAGCAACTTAAATTGGAAAGACCATATAGATAATATTGTGGGGAAGGCGAAACAAAGACTGCGCTTTGTTGGCAGAACACTTAGAAGATGCAACAAACCCACTAAAGAGACAGCCTACGTTACCCTTGTCCGTCCTCTGCTGGAATAATGCTGCGCGGTGTGGGATCCTTACCAGGTAGGATTGATGGATGAATAAGCGAGGTGGGGTGGCAGCCACTGAAACAAAGACGATTTTCTTTGCGGCGAGATCTATTTACGAAATTTCAATCACAAACTTTCTCGTCCGAATGCGAAAATGTTTTGTTGACACCCACCTACGTAGGGAGAAATAATCGTCATAATAAAATAAGAGAAGTCAGAGCTCGAAAGGAAAAATTTAGCTGTTCATTTTTCCGACGACCCACTCGAGAGTGGAATGGTAGAGAAGTATTATGAAAATGGTTCGATGAACCCTCTGCCAGGCACGTAAGTGTGAATTGCAGAGTAAGCATGTAGATGTAGAACTTTGGACACCCTGCTCCACTGACAGCATCGGATATCTGAACAGTCCGCTGGCAGAAAGATATTCTTTGCATGTGTGATGTTCCAGCACGTGATGACGTCAAACCAGCTTTGCAGACTGACCAGTAGACCACGAATATCTTATCATGTGCTGGAAAGCCTGGGGACAAAGACTGTCCGATATCACTTACATTGTCCATGTTTTCGTTCACCCCAAGTGCCGACGGAGAACACACACGAAATGTAAACTGTCAAAGCAGGATTTAAGTAACCAATTCGTTAAACTACGTTACAAAATTATAGTGTAAAATATGGGTGCAAAGCGGCATGTACAGTATAGGAGACAGACAGAACCTTGTAGAAAAACTATTTGGTTGTACTGCTTGAAGTAATTCTGTCGTTAGTCTTACCCTTTCGTTCAATACGAAGCACAGTTTGTGGATAGAGGTACGAGGAATATCTTGAGTTCCGATCTGGTTCCCAGAAGGACTAGATATATAGTGGTGTGTAGCTTTGTGAAATCCATGAAAGAGATTGGACTGTCCACATCCGAACTACAAATTCTGAAGGGGCCTCACAATAACTAGACGAAAGGATCGTGATTGTTCCAAGAAGTTACATATTGAGCCTTATGTGGCTCGTGTTCCCGCTATCGTGTATTTTACACCCTGTTTTTAACGTACTTCCACCTCACTACGTTAATTTGAATTACTACTGTCACTGAGTTGCTGCTTTGCCTGACCATGAGCGGCGCTAGAAGCTAGTATCTTTGCTCGACTGCTGTTACTTCCCGGTCGTTGTCTGTCGTAAGGAGTTCGGATAGAGAGTTCGGGCTGCCAGTAGATTGGAACGCGTCTGGAGCGCAGTCCGGACCTGTCAGTCGGGGAGTTGCAATGCGGCACTAGTGCAGTGGGGTTGGAGCAGCAGTGAGGTCTGCGTCGACGTGGCTCGCCCGACCATTGGCGCCACGCATCACTTGAGCTGGGCCACGGTCTTGGTGGATCGTATTTCGGTCGCCCAACCGGAGACGCCTTTTGGCTCGCCATCGTTCATGAGTCGGCTGTGTGTGTGTGTGTGTGTGTGTGTGTGTGTGTGTGTGTGTGTGTGTGCATCGACTCTCCATTTATCTTCCTGTGTGCTTAGTTACTGCTGCGTATCTTTCTGCTCTTCGTGCAAGTGTTTGTCAGGTTGTGTGTGTAGTTGGTGTTTTCACTGATGACTGTTTGAGATGTCCGCATTCTGAGAGGAGTCGGTCGGTTATTGCGGACGAGATACGTTCTACGCGCGGTGCAGTCGGCTGGGGCCGCTGGCAGTCCCTGCGCAGTGTCGGAGCGTGTGTGGAGCTGTCCGATCGCTACGAGTTTCGTGGTTCGCCGACTCAGGACGTCAGAGTTGAGTAGTGGTTCCAACTACCCAAGCCATGTCTATTCATGTTGTGGTAGTTCGCTTCGGTGGTTTGCTGTCGAGGAGGTTACCTGGTGAGCAACACCGAGTGGTTCTACTGCTGAGATTTGGCCGCCATGCGGTGCAGTTAACTATTTTGGTCGACTGCGATTTGAGTGCACCAGTGAAATTTTCTGTCTTGTGGTCGTTAGTGTTCCTGTTACCTGCCCTGGCCACTAACGTAATATCAGGCAGCGTCCTTTCCTCGCCTGTCGTCGCTGTCCAACATGGTGTGTAATTTTGGCAGGTAACACGTACTCCATTGGGCACTATCAAGTTTGTAACATAGCCGGTTGGCGGTTCTCATGTACTGATTGATGGGAAGCAAGTTGTTGTGACGATCGGTCCGTGGCTGCCCCCCGGTTGGGTTCCGATGGATGAAGTATAGTTGGGCTCACCATCTGTCTCACCCAAGTGAACGAGGGCATACCAACCTCCCTGGAGGCCTTCTTAGTGCCACCGGTGTTTAATTATCTGTTGTCAGCTATTTTTAATTTTAGGCTTACGGTTATTGTTTATGAAAATTTTGCAAAAATTAATTTTTTAAATTTATTTTTCAAACTTAAACACTGCGGCCTTCTGCCTTTAAAGATTATGGTAATATATTTTGAAATTTTGAAGTTTGATTGTGGCCCTTTGCAATTGTTATCGCACCTTGCATATGTTGTTTCTTTAAATTATTTTATTGTTGTCTTAATCGGATTTTCATCTTGTTAAGATTTCTTGTTGGAGGCCATCAGCCGTGTAGGAGTTGCTACATTGCAATAAATGACGATTAGAAGCAGAGTCTGACCTCAACCCTTGGTCCTTTCCACAATCTTATTACCAGTTCTGCCCAGCGGGTTTAGCGGGAGTCTCACATGTGTTGCTCACGTAGCTTGCTCGTTGGTGACGTTTAGCCGTTCGTCTCTGGTGAGGGTCTCCCCTTCACGCGTGCGCAAGGAACTGCGACCCGTCTGTCAGGCTCAGCTGCTGGGGACTGCGCGGCCGTTTCTCTTGCAGCGCCTCTACACGGTCGGGAAGCAGCCTAGCTCCTCTGCTCTCTCTCTCTCTCTCTCTCTCTCTCTCTCTCTCGCACACACACACACCCTCCCGCATTCCCTGCAGTACGGAGAGGAATTTCCCTCTCCCAGCTCCTCTCCGCCGCATCTGAAAGCGACCACATAGTGCGGGTCTTCTTCTCTCCGACGGAGGATTTAGGTGGTTGCCAAACGAGATTCGCGTATTTTGTTACATTTACGGGTGGTTTTATTTTAAACCCAGCTGCTTTCTTATCTTATTCAGCCGCCTATTCTCCCTACCTTCCTTTCTATAACGATCATATCGGGAATTAGTTGAGACCAGTCTGGTGGACAGCAGCATTTACCAGTCGATCGACATATTTCTGCCCTCTGCAGTTCTGTATAGTAGTTTATATTTTGTTACTAGGTGCCTTTTAGTAACGGTACTTCTCGTGTGCCCTTCGCACCACATATGCTGGAGACAGAATTTGCCAATATTAGTTTAGTGCCAGGCTGGACACCTCACTCATTTTGAGCGTGAGCACTGTCGCTTGATCCTGCTGTTGCTCGCGAGAGAAGCAGTTGAGGCATGCTAGGGAGCGAGGGAAATTACGCACGCTACACGTGGCCACAACAAGACTGGTGAAGCTCCAGCTGTGGTGTACGAGAGGCGGTGCCATCTGACAGCAGCAAAGATGGGACCGCATTGTGTAAATTCGACTGTGTCTTTGCACTTCAATTGGCAATGCAAGAAATGTAATCATTTTATACAAAAAGGTGACATCGCAAAATGTTTAGTGCAACACAAGACATTGAATACTTTAGAGTAGTTCAATTGACAAAGATACTGCATGGCTTGTCAAGTCATTGTATTCGGAAACGGAAAATGTGAAAGACCTAGCGTCTACAAGATGCTGTAAAATGAAATAGGCAGCTCTCTGAGGAAGGGGAAGAAAAATCAAGCGAATGTGCCGTTCAAATAAGCTATAAACTAAACGACTTTTAACAAAGTAGCCGCGCCGTTTTACGATTTGTGATTTAATAAGAGAATACTCTTACAAATGAAAAGTGCTACTTTGTTTCTGTTCTACAGTACTACTTTTATTGTGTTAACCGATTTTCGGTTTACAGCGCCATCTCCAGACATTTACTGACAGTTGTCGCCAAATAAGTTGCAATGTTTGTAAACGACATTCAAAGAGAAGTTACACTGCTAGATTGAATCAGAAACATACAGTAAATAACCATCTCTCTGACAGTGTGGTGATAATGCAATGTAAAAAGAAAAAGATGAACAGTAAATAAATATAAGCGGAGTAAACAGGAAAAAACTGGAACCGAAAGAGTACATAACAGTTTAAAAAAGTAAACTAAACCAATAAAATTAAATAAAATTAGTACTTGATAAGGCTACTTCAGCAGATATAAAACACCAGTTAAAAGTAGAAAGAACTATCAGTATAACTACAGAATATATAAGGAACATAACCGCTATCAATAGGATAAACAGAAGTGAATAAATGCAGGAAAATGCCGTCTGTGAGAATGTGGTGGTACCCCTTTTCAAAAAGTAAAACATTGAATCGTTTAAAAGGGTCAAAAGGAAGAAAAGCATTAACATTATGCCCAAATCTGTACCTATCTAACAGTTTGCATTAAATAACTGAACCAAATAAAATAAAATATTTAGCCTACTTGATGAGGCAGCTACAAGAAGTATTAAACACGGAAGGTGATATTAGTTGAAAGAAAGACTTAACAACTGTAACTAAACTCTGTATGGATTACACAGACAATTTCAATAAAATAATGTAACTCAACGAATACAGGAAAATGTGGGAATAGTGAAAAACAGAGGGGTTCATGTGAAGTTTAGGATGGGGACAGTGTTATTCCTTTATGTGGTCATTTAAGATGAGATCTGGGCTGTGAGCCAGATGTTTGTAAATATCCAGGTCTTCCGGCAGGTTGAGTTTTTGGACATTTTTTGCTGAGTGAAGGACGTGGGTAGTTGCGGCCCTCACTCAGTACATGCTCAGCAATTGTGGAGTCAGACCCCCGTCGGAGGTTCGAGTCCTCCCTCGGGCATGGGTGTGTGTGTTGTCACTACCTTAAGTTAGTTTAAACTAGTATAAATAGTGCGTAAGCTTAGGGACCGATGACCTCAGCAGTCTGGGTCCATAAAACCTTACCACAAATTTCCAAATTTGTGGAATCAGAATTCTGCAACTCCATTTTCAGCCACGCTAGTTACTATGCCTCTTCCTGACTAACCGATGGTAACTTTTCACAATCAGAACAGGTAATTTTGTATATCCAACTGTTGGCTAATAACTCAATCTTATCTTTGCTACTGAATATACGCTGCGCTACGTTGTCCCTAACATAAGGGAGAAGCGTATACTTGCAAGATTTCAGTGTTTTTCCTACAATCTGTGATACCTCCTCTAGAAATGGTAACGTACATCACTTTTTGCACAGTGGAAGGGACAGTAGATGGGGCATAGAGGAGAAGTATAATTTTCAGTTTTTGTTTCCTTTGTAATACGTGGCCAGTCAGGGCTGGATTGTTGCCATTGGATGGAGCAATAAATTTCATTGTATCTAACTGTGCCTTAAAATCACCTGAAGAAATGGGGACATGTATGAGACGGTGTACCAATGAGTGGAAAGCTGCATGTTTGTGAGATAAGGGGTGTTGTGAGCAAGAAGGTATTATTGCCTATGTAGTCGTAGTTTTTCTATAAATTTTGAAACAATATGTTTGGGTACTTATGTCAATGGTGAGATATAGATGGCTTAGCTATTAGTCCACTGTTGGCTGAAATATTCATGGACCATTTTGGACAACATTTTCTAACAAAGGAACCTTTGAGTGCAAATATTAAATACTCGTTAAATAGGTAGATGATACGCTGTGTATGTGGAGTGGCACTGCGAGACAGCTCTACACATTTTTGCAAACCCTAAACAATGAACATAAAAATATTCAGTTCAAAATGGAGAATGGCAACAAAATCCACAAACTTCTTGGATCTCACCATTGACATCAGTACCCAAACACATTATTTCAAAATTTATAGCGAAGCTACAATTACAGACACTGGCTGCAGTCCAGCCCTAATTAACCACATCTTATATAGGATCGAAAAGTGTAAAGTATACTCCTCCTCTACGTCTCATGTGCTACCCGTTCCATTGTCTGCAAGAAACGGTGTACATTACCATATTTACCATATCTAGAAGAGATATTACACATCGTAGAAAAACACTGAAATCTTGGAAGTATAAGATTTCCTACTATGTTAAGAACACCCCACCCCTGTGTTTTATTAACAGCACAGATAAAAGTCTGGCGGAGACGTAGTAACTAGCCTGGCTGAACATGGAGGTTGTAGACTTCTGACTCCACATTTGCTGAGCATGACTGAGTGAGGGTCACAGCTATCAACCAGAGTCCAACTTAGCAAACTAAGGCCAAAACCTCACCCTGCTGGAAGACCTGAAAATTAACAAACAATTGGCTCACAGTCCAGATCGCATCTTAAATGACCACATAAAAGCTTAACATCGCCTCTCTCCTAAACTTCACATGATCCCCTCTGTTTTTCATTATTCCCACACTCTCTGTTCCTACATATGCCCCCATTTTCTTGTATTCATTGAGTTACTTTATTTCATTGAACTAGTTTATGTAATCCATCTAGACATTAGTTACAGTTGTTAAGTCTTTTTGTAACGGGTACATGTGTTATTTTTCCGTTTAATATTTCTTGCAGCTGCCTCTTCAAGTGCTGTTTTTATTTTACTTGGTTCATTTACCTAATGCAAACTGTTACATAGGCACAGTTTTGTGTACAGCGTTAATGTTTTTCCTGTTGCTCTTTTTATACAGTTCAACCTTGTAATTTTTAAAATGCAGTACCACCACACCGACAAACATGGCATTTGCCGTAAGTTCACTCACACTCCTCCATTTTCCTGCATTTATTTATTCTGTTTATTTTACTGATATTTATTAAGTTCTTTAGATATTCTATAGTTATACTGATAATTCTTTCTACTTTTCACTGGTGTTTTATACCTGTTGAAGTAGCCTTATAAGTATTAAATTTATTTTATTGTATTGGCTTTGTTTATTAATATCAACAGATATGTAGGCTTTTCGTTCCATTTTTGTAATGTTTACTCCGTTTATATTTATTTGCTGTTCAACTTTTTACATTTCGTATTGCATTATCACCATACACTCGAAGAAGATTATTTACTATACGTTTCTACTTCATTCTACATGTGTAAGTTTCATTCCCAATGTCGTTTACAAATATTGTAGCTTCTTTGGCGACAGTAGTAAAAAGCTGATGATGGCCTTGTAAGTCGAAAACCGGTTAAGACAATAAAGGTAATACCATAGAAGAAAAAGAAAAGTAGCGCTTTTAATTTATTGTAAGTTTGTTGAATATTTTTAGCGCTCTATGGATGTGTAGATGTCACAGACACAAAGCTGGATGTGATATTCTTATTAGTGTTGAAGAAAGTGCGGGAAATGTAGGTTTGTCATGGAATTTATTAGTTTGTGTGTCCACAGCTGGGACGAGTCATGTTAAAATAAATCAGGAACCGTACCGTAACTAAATTGGAAAGAGAAAAAAACTTCCAGTACGAAACTCTGTCACGTCTGCAGCTAGAAGCAACTGATCTGCAGTGCGATAGGGAATATAAAACACCAGTATTCGCTGCCCGCAGGCCCGGCCTCAGTGTCTGATCGAGGAGTGCGTTCTCTGTGAAACACTGGCTCCTCACTGACTTCCTGGAACACGGCTCCATAATTGGCGCATTGCGTTGCAGTGGACACTTTGCAAAAACTGAAGCGCGCCTGAAGTTCAGACGCCCAGAAATGTTGACGGACGGCATCAGTTTATTGCAGGATTGTCAGCGTGATTGTCAGTAGTGACAGAAACATTTTAAGGAATTTAATGTACACGGTCGTATAATATGCAAACGACCGATTTTATTTTATATTGTTCATCATTACTCGAAATGGAACAAAATGAGCGAATAAACAGCTACAGTTCTTTTTCTTCTAAGCAATCACCATTGAGTGCAGTCATTTAAATGCTCTCATCCTCATTGTTTGCAATCACAGCTCGTTTTAACATTTTATTGACTCTTCATGCTTTATTGCTAATTTACCACAGGCCACACCTCTATAATGAAGCCGTAGTAAAAGTGTGGGCTATTCTCCCTTCCGGCTAGGTAGGTGAGAAGAGCAACCACCTGGGTCTTACCGCAGCCGGAACCCATATTACCAGTTCGATTTCGAATTTGAGATACCTTTCAGGTCCAACCGGGTTTCTTGAAAACCACACAATCAAACTTCCTATGTATGGTTAGTTCCAGGCCCCACCTTGTGAAGTACCTTACAAACACAACGTAACTTTCTCGAATATTAACGTCCAGTTGCACCTCTAACGAATGTGAGTAACGACGCATGAGATCATGTCTTGTTACTCTCCTCCTTTTGCCAATCTGTAAGTATTACCAGCTTCTGTCCCTTAATGTCTCGCTTTCTTCTAAATTTCTCTGTGAGTCTTAGTTTCTGTTCTTAGTTTCTGTGTCAAAGGTTCTATCGAGTTACCTGTTCCTGCATTCAGCCTCAGTCTTGCTGGTAACATGGTCCAAAATCGTGACAAAAGCTTCTGCCACTTACTAATTACAGATCTTTTCCTTGAGTGCAGAAATTCTAAGTTAGTCTCCATGGCAGACAGACCTAATGCATGTCTTCATGTCTAAGTAGATTGGCAGAAGACTAAAAATCCAAATGTTAAGAGTTCGAATCTCGACAACACCTAGCCGTTTTATTCTCAAATATCTCTTTTTTCAGCTCTGCTGGTGTTTTATATCACTGAGAAATATCTAGCTGCCCTGTAGTCCAAAGACCGCGATGATCTGTAGGTCCACACGGTCGGGTCAGCTTCTTCGAAGGTCACAGGCCGACAATGGTGAACCATCTAACTTGGTAGCGCGTACAGTAAAGCCCTGCTGCATTCAGACCAACCTTCACAATGATGATAGTTCCTCCTCATAAAGTGAAGCGCCAAAGAAATTGGTACAACTGCCTAATAGCGTGTGGGGCCCCTTGAGTACACAAAAGTCCAGCAACACAACGTGGCATGAACTCGACTAATGTCTGAAGTAGTCCTGCGGGGAACTGACACCATGAATCCTGCAGGGCTCTCCAAAAGCCCGTAATAGTAAGAGGGGGTGGAGGTGTCATACGAAGAGCACGTTGGCAATGCATACCAGATATGCTCAATAATGTCCCTGTCGCGGAAGTTTGGTGGCCAATGGAAGCGTTTAAACTCTTAAGAGTGTTCCTGGAGCCACACTGTAGAAATTCTCGAAGTGTGGCGTGTCACATTGTCCTGGTCGAATCGCCCAAGTCCTTCGGAATGTACATTGGACATGAATGGATGCAGGTGATCAGACACGATGTTTACGTACGTTTCACCCGTCAGATTCGTATCTAGACGGATCAGGGGCCCCATATCACTCCAAGTGCACACGCCCCACACCATTACAGCGAAGACGAAAGCTGCCCAACGCGTACTATGGATTACTTTGTTATTCTGCCATCTAGAGGACGACACAGTTAACTCGGCTACATTCCTGCATTCCAACAGACCTTTGGTCTGGTGCAAAACAGTACAGTACCTCTGTGACACCACAGTCAATATGGAAATGCCAGGCAACCAGTGGCTCAAAGGCAATGGTCAGAAACTGAGGCCCCCAACTTGACACTGCCGAATCGAACCAAAACACCATAGAATGTTACCGAACGACTAAACAAGTGATCGACATATACAAAACTTAAACTAAATATTCCTCCAACTTTGGTCAACTCAGAGGAGGCAGCAAGTTTTGCAGTCCACGGGTGGAGTTAATGATACACACCCATTACCCCGAGTATGTCGCGAAGTATCCACAGTAGAACAACAGCTGGGCCTCAAGATTATTTAGTTCAACACACGAAGAGCCACACAAACTGCTACCATCGTGTAGGGCCCCTGTGAGCAGGCAGACGTGCCGTAACACGACGTGGCATGGATTCGACTAACGTCTGAAGTGTTGGAGGCAATTGACACCATGAACCATGCAGAGCTGTTCATAAATCTGTAAGAGTACGAGGGGGTGGAGATCTCTTGTTCCAGATATTCACGGTAGACTGTTGAAAGACCCGTCACGGGAAATCCCCACTTTATCGCCACCTTGGGGATACTGTGTCCTATCGCTCGACCGTCGATTATAACACCTCGATCAAACTGAATTAAATATGCATAATCTGCGATTGTAGCAGCAATAACCAAAGTAACAACTGCGACAGACATTCGTTATGTTATATAGGCGTTGCCGATCGCAGCGCCGTATTCTGCCTCTTTAGGTGTCCCTGTATTTGATACGCATACCTGTGCCGCTTTCTTTGGCGCTTGAGAGTATAACAAAGTTAGGCAAGGCGACACTATCCAGGCGTATTGTTCCAGGAATACACGAAAGCAAAAGGCCGAACCACAAGTCAAGTTGGTAACTATAATCAAAAATCGTGTCCTGGATCACAGCATATGGCCACTCCACCGAATAACGGAAATTAAAGGAGGTCACTAACAAGGGAACCTCCCCATCACAACCCCCTCCGATTCAGTTATAGGTTGGCACAGTGGATAGGCCTTGAAAAACTGTACACAGATCAATCGAGAAAACAGGAAGAAGTGGTGTGGAACTATGAAAAAAATAAGCAAAGTAAACAATCTGAGTTGTGCGTGGGCAAGATAGGCAACATCAAGGAGAGTGTGAGCTCAGGAGCGCCGTGGTCCCGTGGTTATCGTGAGCAACTGCGAAACGAGAGGTCCTTGATTCAAGTCTTCCCTCGAGTGAAACTTTTTATTTTATTTTCGCAAAGTTATGATCTGTCCGTTCGTTCATTGACGTCTCTGTTCACTGTAATAAGTTAAGTGTCTGTGTTTTGCGACCGCACCGCAAATCCGTGTGATTAGTAGACGAAAGGACGTGCCTCTCCAATGGGAACCGAAAACATTTGATCGGAAGGTCATAGGTCAACCGATTTCTCCACAGGAAAACACGTCTGATATATTCTATACGACACTGGTGAGGGCATGTGCGTCACATGACAGGAATATGTTGTCGTCCCACCCTAAATTGTACACTTGGCGAATGGGTAAAAGGATCCTTCTACTTTGCCCGATTTAGGTTTTCTTGTGGATGTGATAATCACTACCAAAAAAGTGATGGAACCATAAGAGTTTGTCACATAAACTGCAACAAATGAATGTAACAGTTTCATAGTCGCACAGTTTTCCCTGTGCTCTGTCAAAACACATGTTTTCAACGTTTTCAAATTTTTCCGTTTAGGTGTAGCGTCCCCATACTACTGCGCACTTACGTCGCATCGGACGGATAATAATTGTCTGAAAACAAAAAATTAAACTTTTCACTCGAGGGAAGACTTGAACGAAGGATCTCTCGTGCCGTAGCTGCTCACGCTAATCACGGGACCACGGCGCTCCTGAGCTCACACTCTCATTGATGTTGCCTCTCTTTGGCATGGACTACACAGTTTGTATATTTTGCTTATTTTTTTCATACTTCCACACAACTTCTTCCTGTTTTCTCGATTGATCTGTGTTCAGTTTTTCAAGGCCTATCCACACTGCCAACTTATAACTAAATCTGAGCGGGGTGCGATCGGGATGTTCCCTTGTAAGTAATGCCAGCAAGACCAGGGCGGGCAATGATCCTCTTCTACCGGATGCCAATATCTGTTGTCCTCGTTCTGGAAAACGATTGGGCCGCCTCCTGCCTGTACTGATGTTCGGGTCATAACTCCTCTTGCCGCCTCTGTCCGGCCAGAGGTGCTCCACCCTGCTACCCTACGTCGATCGCTCTGCCCACCGTACTGGCTATCGTGTTCCCCTCGACCACCGTCGCTGAAATAGGGCTGCCGCTGCCTCCACCAGACCAAGTACATCCCAGAGGCGAAGAAACAAAGGAGAAACAGAACCCGGGATTTCGAAGGAAGCTGAGCTGCACTGCTCACAAGTGTTTCTGCAGATTCGCGGAACGAACATCTAGTTTCTATTACACTACCTCGTTCAAACAGTGAGGTGGTGGTAATGGCGTGTTCGCCGCCTTAAAGGCATTCTTGACTTATCAACTCGTCATGTGCAGTCTCAGAGGTGTATTTGAAGGAAACCTGCATCGCATCCTCATTGTGGCGCTACCAGCGCCACTCTTATGTGACTGGAACAAAATCTGTGTTTACGTCATCTTTCAGATGTAGAAACACGAGTGCCAACAATCGTTAATGTCACACATTCCTTCTTGGGATTGCGATTTCTTTTTACAACGGCGTAGTTACCTTGATTAATTGCTCCAATCTCATCCCGTACAGTCACAGCAACTTCTTTTGTTAAATATATTTTTATATAGGAATTTGTATTTTTCAAGGATGCAATGCACTAGCGGAATAAACTGAACCAGTTAAAATTTTCGGTGTCTCTAGAGATGCGCTTAAAGTCAGTGCATATACCCAAGTTGGGACTTCTACCAGAAACGTCCATATTTGGACGATAATGGTCTATCAGGGAAGCCTGTCAGTTGAAGTTATGTTTACATACCTGAGGAAACAGCCCTCATCGCTGTCTTGAGTAACGTCTGTTTGTCTCGTAACCTCGTGAAAGGAAAAGAACATTGTGGATCGACTCGATAGCAGGCGTATTCCCCTCCACGAGGTGGGCGTCGCCCTCCCACTGGCACTGAATGGCGCTCCTGAGTCACAGCGCCCTCCTACGCGACGTAACCGTCGCGGCCGCCGACCATAATGGTGCGAGTTACGACCGGAACCCAAGTCTGTCAACAGAAACGCGACTGACCGCTTGCAGAGCTGTTCCAATATCAGCAGTGAAGGCAGCCTTTCAGCGAGCAACAACCGCGCCCAATATCAGCGGAACAGAAGCAAGCCAGTTACGAAAACTCAACAAACTAATATAAAATCTAACAGCAGCAAGCAGCCTACAGGTCATCGGGGCGCCACGTGGCGCTAAAGATGACGGTTGTGCCGTAGACGTAGTCTGTAAAAAGTCACACTACAACGTCAGTACTGGCAAACCACGGTGGCTGCAGGCAGGAACGCACACAGAGTAGTCTTCTGATGGCTTTATACGTTAACAGCCTTGTTCTGATGCACTTTTTTCTTTTGACGAGATTCACTCTGTAACGACGATGTACCCTAAAAGTCTCCTTGGGTACCGATTGCTTAGTAAACATGGTAAGTTTCTTACTACACTCATCTTCAGAAAAATCAGGGCGCCTTGAACGACTAGAGACAAGACGTTCATATTCACAGGACTTGTACCTCAGTACGTACTGGGAAAGGCAAGTTACCGTGTGGACGGGGTCCTACTCAGCTACTGATGGTTGCTCAGTTTTTTTTAAAAAAAATCACGTATACTTTATTTGGAACCAATGGCAAATGATGTTGACAATAAGGAAAAATATCAAATTTGACTGCTAAGACAAAATGTCTAATAAAAGTCCTTCAGCAAGTTGCACTCACGGCTGAAGGCCTTATTGACCAGCAATTCAAATTATTTTTCGGCCGAAGGCCCCAATAGTAATACCTCAAAAACAATTTGACGGCTGAAGGCCTGGATAACAAATTCTTAAAAACAGTTAAACTTCTCCAAGGGATACAAAAACTTTCTTTATAAAAAACAATCATCAAGTTTCACTATTAAGAGACAATGTCTAACTAAAAACTCCTAAGACAGATCGCATTTACGGCTGAAGGCCTTATTGAACATAAATTCAAATTATTTGTCGGCTGAAGGCCCAAACAGTAATAACTCAAAAAATAAGTTAATGGCAGAAGGTCTGCAGAGCCGATTCTTAAGAACCGTTAAACTTCTCCAACAGATACAACAGTTTTTTTTTAAACACACATCATCAAAATTTCACTATTAAGAGAGAATACCTAATTACATATTCTTAAGACAAAGTGCATTCACGGCAGAAGGCCTTAATGTCAAATTATTTTTTGGCTGAAGGTCCCAATAGTAATAACTCAAAATTAAAGCACTTTTTTTGTAAAAAAAAAACAATCATCGCAATCTGATCAAACCAAGAGAGAAGTGGGCCTCAGACACTGCTACAAGAATCGGCCTGTGAAAGTCGCTCAACTTCGTAACTGATGAAACAGGCAGCCAAGAGCTGTATTCACTTAACCGCATGGCAACTCAAATTGGTGACAGTTTAAACGCAACCAACACTCCTGCAAAATTTACCTAACGTCTGATAACCAATAAAACGATGGAATAACCCCGGCAAGGCGGAACCGGCGGACAGCACTGAGTCTTCAGAATCTGATGTTTAGAACATCCAGAAGCAGAAGGAACCACTACGACCAAAGTAGTCGAAAAGAAACAAAATGTCCGGACCACAATCAAAGAGGCTATCGAACTACACGCCTTACCGCACCGCAGCGGAGAGGCGAGGAAAGGTACACTGTCATGAAAATACGCTAACCAGCAGTGCAGGTAACTGGGGCGTTAGCGGCCACTAGGCAAAATAATAACGCTGATTGAACTTCATCAATAAGCAGAAGGAATTCAATGATTAATACTAAAAGGTGGAGGATGGCTAATTAATTTCGCCAACTCCAAACACTCCACTCGTTGCTCTTCGTCTCAGCGACCCTGCGAGCAGCAACACGTGAACAAACGGCTTGATCTCAAAATAGTGGAGGTTTCATTATTGGGTTAATGTTCACTCACCTCAAACGTCCTGGGTGCAGCGGAGAACGAGGTTGTGGCCCTAACAGCTGCAGCCCCTCGATCCGGCACTGGCTGCGTGCTGCCAGCGGTGCCAGTATGACCTCGTCATGCCGGACCTCACTGCTGTTCCATCCCAACCCAACTCCCAACACACTCTGATTTGGATAACACTTGACGCCCTTCCAAAGATGGTACTAGGGTACTAGGTATTGATAACTGCTGCTGCTGCCACTTTCGGACAGACAATGCTAGCAAACGTAGTGGCACAAGTAAACACAAGAAGAAAACGAGACACGACTATCACTATTACACGATGCCAACCTACCAACGGCACCAACGTGAGCCACTACATGACTCAGATATGATTAACATTTGAACAACATCGCAATGTGGATTCGAGGTCATCATCGATATCGCGGCGCAGCACCACCTACTCGTAAAATCTGCCTTTACTCTCATTGTAGCAGTAAACGAAAGATAATGGATCACTGTGACTTGTGCAGACGTGCAGGATACCTCGCAGACATATGCGCGAACCGTACTGTCAAATTAGTTGATTTGTAAAAGGGCGCATTATTGGCATGAGGGAACGTGATGCATCCATCCGGGAAACTGCTGCTCGTGTGGGACCAAGTGTTTCGGCCGTGCAACGCGTGTGTGCAGAATGGTTCAAAATGGTTCAAATGGCTCTGAGCACTATGGAATTTAACTTCTGAGGTCATCAGTCCCCGAGAATTTAGAACTACTTAAACCTAACTAACCTAAGGACTTCACACACACCCATGCCCTAGGCATGATTCGAACCTGCGACCGTAGCGGTTGCGCGGTTCCAGACTGTAGCGCCTAGAACCACTCGGTCACCCCGGTCGGCAGACTGGTTCACGGAAGGCCGTAGAACACGACGAGATGGGTCAGACCACTCACTCCCCGAGAAGAACGATACCTCACCCGAATGGCATGTGTCCTCCTCGACTCTGGCGAAACAGTGGAAGAGTGTAACAGAAACAAGAAGAAACGTACTAGGTGGTAATGGTGTATAGAACGACGCCACTGGGGACGGGAATGGCATAAAATAGTGTTTTCGGACGAATCCAGGTTCTGTTTGTTTGGAGATGAGGTCCGCATTATGGTTAGACGCAGACAGGGGGCGCGGCATAACGGTGACAGCATTCGCACAAGACACACGGCGTCGACTCAAAGCCTTATGCTGTGGGGTGCTACTGGCTAGAACCACAAATCACAGCTGGTGTGCGTCCAGGGCACGGTGACCAGTGTGACCTACGTGAATGACATGCTGCCACTTGTAGCCATATCCTCTCTGCACAACGCCCCAGACGCCATCTTTATCAAGCTAATGCACGACCACGTGTTGCTCCACGAACACCAGCCTTCTTGGTGTGACAGGATATCAACCTTTTGCCCTTGTCCACCAAATCATTAGTCTTGTGGCGAATCGGAAATGTGTGGAATATGGTGAAACGATGGGTGTAGCCTGCCAACCACCACAGATGAACTCTGGAACCAGGTGAATGCAGCATGGATAGCTACACCACAGGACACCTTGATGCCATCACACGTGAAACAAGTTATCAGGGCCGATGATGGTCCATATGCCTACTAAGCAACAGGAAACACGCTGAGGTAGCTGCGATGTTAATCATTTTTACGGAACATACTAAAGTACATGTCTGTGAATATGAACATCCTCTCTCTAATCGACCACTGCAGTATTTTTTCTGAATATGAGTTTATTTTTTATGTTTCACTACTTTCACATGTCATTTATATTTCTGAAGTTCGGTGGCAGGAGGAACAAGACTTCTGGTCAGTTGACTACAGGGTTATAAACACAAAATCAAATAGAGGTAACGCAGGAGTAGGTTTAATAATGAGTAGGAAAATAGGAATGCGGGTCAGCTACTACAAACACCATAGTGAACGCATCATTGTGGCCAAGATGGACAAGAAGCCCACACCTACTACAGTAGTACAAGTTTATATGCCGACTAGCTCTGCAGATGACGAAGAAATTGAAGAAATGTACGATGAGATAAGAAGAAATTATTCAGGTAGTGAAGGGAGATGAAAATTTAATAGTCATGGGTAACCGGAATTCAAGAATAGAAAAAAGGGAGAGAAGGAAACATAGTAGATGAATATGGATTGGGGCTAAGAAGTGAAAGAGGAAGCCGCCTGGTAGAATTTTGCACAGAGCACAACTTAATAATAGCTAACACTTGGTTTAAGAATCATGAAAGGATGTTGTATACATGGAAGAACCCTGGAGATACTAAAAGGTATTAGATACATTATATAATGGTAAGACAAAGATTTAGGAACCATGTTTTAAATTGTAAGACATTTCCAGGGGCAGATGTGGACTCTGACCACAATCTATTGGTTATGAACTGTATATTAAAACTGAAGAAACTGCAAAAGTGTGGGAATTTAAGGAGATGGGACCTGGATAAACTGAAAGAGCCAGAGGTTGTACAGAGTTTCAGGGAGAGTATAAGGGAACAATTGACAGAAATGGGGGAAAGAAGTACAGTAGAAGAAGAATGGGTAGCTTTGAGGGATAAAATAATGAAGGCAGCAGAGGATCAAGTAGGTAAAAAGACGAGGGCTAGTAGAAATCCTTGGGTAACAGAAGAAATATTGAATTTAATTGATGAAAGGAGAAAATATAAAAATGCAGTAAATGAAGCAGGCAAAAAGGAATACAAACGTCTCAGAAATGAGATCGAAAATGCAAAATGGCTAAGCAGGGATGGCTGGAGGACAAATGTAAGGATGTAGAAGCTTATCTCTCTAGGGGTAAGATAGATACTGCCTACAGGAAAATTAAAGAGACCTTTGGACAAAAGAGAACCACTTGTATGAATATCAAGAGCTCAGATGGCAACCCAGTTCTAAGCAGAGAAGGGAAAGCAGAAAGTTGGAAGGAGAATATAGAGGGTCTATACAAGGGCGATGTACTTGAGGACAATATTATGGAAATGGAACAGGATGTAGATGAAGATGATATGGGAGATCCGATACTGCGTGAAGAATATGACAGAGCACTGAAAGACCTGAGTCGAAACAAGGCCCCCGAAGTAGACAACATTCCATTGGAACTACTGACGGCCTTGGGAGAGCCAGTCCTGACAAAACTGTACCATCTGGTGAGCAAGATGTATGAAACAGGCGAAATACCCTCAGACTTCAAGAAGATTATAATAATTGCAATCCCAAAGAAAGCAGGTGTTGACAAATGTGAAAATTACGGAACAATCAGTTTAATAAGTCACAGCTGCAAAATACTAACGCGAATTCTTTACAGACGAATGGAAAAACTAGTAGAAGCCGACCGCTGGGAAGATCTGTTTGGATTCCGTAGAAATACTGGAACACGTGAGGCAATACTGATCTTACGACTTATCTTAGAAGAAAGATTAAGGAAAGGCAAACCTACGTTTCTAGCATTTGTAGACTCAGAGAAATCTTTTGACAATGTTGACTGGAATACTCTCTTTCAAATTCTAAATGTGGCAGGAGTGAAATACAGGGAGCGAAAGGCTATTTACAATTTGTACAGAAACCAGATGGCAGTTATAAGGGTCGAGGGGCATGAAAGGGAAGCAGTGGTTGGGAAGGGAGTAAGACAGGTTTGCAGCCTCTCCCCGATGTTATTCAATCTGTATATTGAGCAAGCAGTAAAGGAAACAAAAGAAAAATTCGAAGTAGGTATTAAAATCCATGGAGAAGAAATAAAAACTTTGAGGTTCGCCGATGACATTGTAATTCTGTCAGAGACAGCAAAGGACTTGGAAGAGCAGTTGAACTGAATGGACAGTGTCTTGAAAGGAGGATATAAGATGAACATCAACAAAAGCAAAACGAGAATAATGGAATGTTGTCGAATTAAGTCTGGTGATGCTGAGGGAATTAGATTAGGAAATGAGACACTTAAAGTAGTAAAGGAGTTTTGCTATTTGGGGAGCAAAATGACTGATGATGGTCGAAATAGAGAGGATATATAATGTAAACTGGCAATGGAAAGGAAACCGTTTCTGAAGAAGAGAAATTTGTTAACATCGAGTATAGATTTAAGTGTCAGGAAGTCATTTCTGAAAGTATTTGTATGGAGTGTAGCCATGTATGGAAGTGAAACATGGCCGATAAATAGTTTGGACAAGAAGAGAATAGAAGCTTTCGAAATGTGGTGCTACGGAAGAATGCTGAAGATTAGATGGGTAGATCACATAACTAATGAGAAAGTATTAAATAGGATTGGGGAGAAGAGAAGTTTGTGGCACAACTTGACCAGAAGAAGGGATCGGTTGGTAGGACATGTTCTGAGGCATCAAGGGATCACTAATTTAGTATTGGAGGGCACCGTGGAGGGTAAAAATCGTAGAGGGAGACCAAGAGATGAATACACTAAGCAGATTCAGATAGATGTAGGTGGCAGTAGGTACTGGGAGATGAAGAAGCTTGCACAGGATAGAGTAGTATGGAGAGTTGTATCAAATCAGTCTCAGGACTGAAGATGACAACAACAACAACAACTTCCTTAATTATATATGTTGGGTTGTGTGCCCACTTATTTTCAACTTCTGTCGACTGTGCATTATCCTCATTGAATTCGCTTTCCCTGTTTTCCATCTCAAATAGCTCTGTAATACTCATTACTTCGTCCTTTCCTCCTACATTCGTTGTGCATGCAGCTGGTAATTCATATTCCTCGTCAGTATTCTCCCAATTAATTTCGTAAGAACACGATATTGTTATTTTCTTCTCTTCGTTTTCATCTGGTCCCTGAGGATTTTTTTTCTTCCTTCTTCTCTTCTCGTGATAAGATTTTTACTTCTCTCTTCAAGGTGCTGCAGTTGCCCTGGGTCAATGCGTCATTCTCTTTGACATGGGCTCTTAGCTGCCAATTCGAACGTTTATCGGGGTTTGGTGCCCTTACCTCCACCTCTTCTATTTGTATTCTCTTTTCTTGTTCAGCTTGTTGATGGTGGTTTCTTTGTTGATAATTTGTCGGTCTATTGGTTCTGGTTGTCTTTATTCCCTCTGTAATAGTTGTTGCCGTTCCTGGGTGAATTATAGTTTTTGTCATATTCTCTTCTAAATCCAGAACCGGTTCTTTGTTGAAATCTATTGTCGTTGCTTGGTGCGAAGTTATCACGTGGTTCGTGATTATTGTTTCTTCGTACTGTGTCTTGTGGATTCCACTGCTTTTTGCTTTCGTTTTCACGTGCGCTTCGTCTTTTTCTTGCGTCATCTTCCGAAAATATGAACTCTAGTTCCCTTAGAATACCTTTAAATGCTTCGACGTCATTGCCTCCGCGACCTACTAATGATTGCTGGTATTTCAATGGTACCTTCATCGCACATAATTTAATCAACTCTCCGTCACTGTATGGTACATCTAAGCATAGATTTTTCTTTGTCATTAATTCGAAAATTTCACGGGACTCTTCTTTCCTGAATTTTCAAACTATGGGTTCTGTAATAATTCGTACTTCACTCTGCTCTGTGCTTCGCTGGACCAATATCTTGAGAGAAACTTCTCTCTGAAATCTTCGTACGATCGGCATGTCGCTGCAACATTCTGCATGGTTTCTGCGACTGTTGCTGACATGTGTGCACATATAAAGTCTAATTTGTGTGCTAGCGTCCAGTGTTCTGGTAATCCTACACGGAATTGATCAATAAAAGTTCGTGGATGTAATGAGTTTCCTTCTCGAAAGTATTGAAATTTTCTGACTGTGAAGAAATGATCGTTGTCGTACTTCATCATAGTTCCACATGAAATTCGCGTTTCTTCGCCACATTTGTTTCTGATCATTTCTCTCGTCGATCCTTCCGGTTGCGGTACATCCATTGGATATTGTCCTCTGTAACTTTCGCCTACCCTAGCGTAGTATCGTTGGAGTGGTACGCAATAATTTTCTTCCATCGGTTGTGAACGTGTAGCTGAATACATTGCACTGTACTCTTCGCGACCTGGCTTTCCATTGTCACGTATTGGTTGTGTATCTTGTCTGGATAACATTGCTGCTTCATTGCACGATCCAAACATACATTTGTGGTTCCGCATATGTTTATGATGACGTTTGTTCATAAAGAATTTCGAAACGTGTTTTTTGCTGTGCAAGCTGATAGGGTCGCCATCTTCTAACATTCTGTGTGGTGTCTGTTCTATATCATGTCTCCCTACCACTTTCACGCAAAGATGCTTTGAGCGTGTTTTTTAGGGGATAGACTAGTTTGAACCTGGGACCCATTGCTGGTAAGGAGACGCCAGACCACACATTACATGTTGAATTCAGAAGAGTTCAGTGAAACTAGCCATGATATAACCAAATACTTAATGATTCCAGCGTCAGCTCCACTGCACTCCCTGTAAAAGAATCTTAACATTAACTCAGTTTAGTGGAAGTGGTTCAAGGCTTTCCTATATTTAGTTAGCTTGTAAAATAACGTCGAAAAAGCAGTTAGGTTTACCATTGGAATTTTATTCTACTCACAAAACATTGTTTATAAATTGCACTATTGATAAATGGAAATGTTTTAATACAGGATGGTAAAGCCAACTGCGTTCAACAAAAATGTGAATGAATATTCCCTGAATGGGTTTCCCATTTCTACAATGGATCGAAGGATGACCTATGCCATACCATATCTATAATCTAGGATTAAATTAAGTTTCACAAAAGAGAAAACTATCAAAATGGTCTACAGTGACCCTCAATTATCTGTAATTACTTATCTAACTTGTCGTAAATACAGTGGCTGATGTGGCTTCTCAATAACTATTTAAAACAAAAATCTTCGTGTTTCAGATTTTTACTTCAAGTGGCAAATGTGAACACCATGAGCTTTAATTGACGATCGACACTAGTATTACGCAAAAAGGGGGTGTAACAGATGAGATTTCAGCAGTTCCGAGTGAAGCTTTAAGCGCTGTTATGCGGCATCGCGCGCGTTCATTACCTTGTCAGTGTTCGTCAGGGGGAGTCGGCCAGCACAGCACCGCTCACCTCGTCGTCTCCGAAGCAACTCTTCTCGTAACTTCTCCTTACTACAATTTACCGAAGTTGGTTTTTTAAAAAAACTATCTGGCTGTGTTTTTATCTGACCAATCAGGGTCTCAAAGTTAACCTTAAGCTCCGCCTACAAAAATTCTGTCTACCTAATGAAAAACGTTATACTTTTCGTGGTGGGGCACTGTTTTTAAAGTTTGCAACGTAACAGAGATGCGAAAAAGTCCCACGCTAAAACTTGCAGCTGGTGTGGTCCTTTTAGCGTTATCGTAAGATCTATACTGTTTTTCTGGAGGGCACTAGCTTTTAACATGGGTTGGGTGGTGGACCGAGCTGTTAGCTGGCGACGTGGGTGTCCGTCCCTTATCGTAGGGACTTCAGCTTATCACGGTTCTGGTCTCAGCTTGTGTTCTCATTTCTCCCCTCGGAACTGCGTCTGTCTGACGGTGAGAAGGTATGACATGCATTTAGGCATTCTTGTGTTAGTCTGTGGTATTCCATTTGCTCACTCTTTACTCGTATTACTTTGGTCAATTTAATGTCACGATTTATTCGGAGCTACGTGGCATACTACTGGATTTGCTTATCATGTCAGGGTTTTCATGGAAGATTTTGGATTTGTCTGACACTTACACAATAATTGTCAGCATGTACAACGACATACATATGGTTTTCATTAATGTGTAGACACACTCACGAGCAGCGTTTGTTTGTATTACTAAGCGTTACGGACAAGTTTTTCGGCTGTAGGTACTTGGTGGTACGCTTGTAAAACTTAGTCGGGTCCCTCTTATTACAATAAAAGTACGCTCCTTCTTGTTTATAACGATTCGACAAATTCCAGGATGTCAAAAACCAGTAAGGAAACCTGATAATGTTGAAAGGACACGGTAAGAGAATTAAAAACGTTTCAGTACATGAGCTGTTCACAGGATAATTACGAATGGCCTTTTCGAACTGCCATTGACTTCTAATACACAGTACAAACGTATTTCAACCGTAACCTTTTAGAGTAAGTACACATTTAAGAAGACTCAAATTGTGCTCGTGGCCAGTGGTTGGGAAATGTCATAGATGTATGATCAGCCAATGGCATATTTTCTTGCTGATATAAGACAACGTGTAACACACCTATAACGTCCAAGATGGATAAGTCTGGATGCACCCCTAACTTTGCCTCCGAGATCACCTGACTCCAGTCCTCCGAATTTTTATTTTGGGTCATCCTAATCCTCTCAGCGTATTGCCATGGGGTTATCTCAAAAGTGTAGCGTGCAATAGGCCCACTGATACGGTTGAAGAACTGCACCAGTCAATTGGTCAACCTTGTCAGGATTTAAGAGGTGATGTGTGATTGTTTCAAAGAAATCGTACTCATTCCAAATTGAGGTGCAGAATAACATGCACGAACCTGGCAAAAGTAAACTGTACCATGTTACTTGTCAAGAAATATTGTAATGCTTGCAGAATCTTAGTCAAATTTAATCCTAATTACAAGTATATGGGCACTTACGAGAAAAATTTGAACTTAGATTCATTTCTACTAGAAACATTTCCAAGTGTCAGTGAACGATCTTGATGTAAATGTTGGATAGACAGGGTAAAACAGTGCAAAATTAGTTTTTTTGTTTCTCACCACTTTCACTTTTAAGGGGTAAAAAACACACAGAAAGATAATTTAGAGGGAATATCTTCGAAACGGTGATGTATAAAAATGTTTTGAATATAAAAGTGCATATCTAATTAATTTTCTGGAAAAATGTAAAAGAAACTCTAGTAATAATATGTAATGTTGCAAAATAACCCTGCACCATCAATTATTGTGGAAAATTAAAACTTTCTTACATTGTAAATTAAAGAAGCATTCAAGCCACATACATCCCTGTCTGATAGAGCTAGTTTCTGAAATACCATTTTCAAAAATAAGATGTAGACAGTGTGGTGTCGAAGTATTTTCAACATGAATTAAAGACATTCAACACTATTCTAATTATTTGTTTCAATTAAGTTTGTTTCACGTTTTAAATTGTTATTGTACGTTTTACATTCCCATTTTATTTTGTTTTCTAATTTACCGTGTACATACTTCCATTGCAGAGTAAATTATACCAAATCTCGCAAATGTAGTTGCGGCAACGTTCTGCTGAATTTGAAGTATCATTTCTGGTGAAGACCTGAGTAATCCCTCGTCTCTGTATTCCACGGAGTGTTTCCTTTGGTTTTCATTTATCGACTTAAGACGACACTCGGCAGTTTTCTGGTTTGTCGATGTGTGCTTTCATGCAGCTCTAACATTTTCGAATTTATCATATTCTGTGGCGCTCCTAACACACACTTATGAGTATCTTACGTAGGATAGAAGTCTGCACATGTCTGTCCCTGGCTACATCATATATATTGCTCACAAATAGTCCGACGCCACTGGAAGGGGGAATCTTATCATTGCTTGTCTGCAAGATGAAGCACTGAGAGTATGCCGTAAGACAGAGAACGAGTACTATGTAGATTCTTTGGGAGATTAAATATGCAGAACCCAGTGCGTCAAGCACATTAATTAATAGTGCAAACATTATGAGAAGCCAGTCCCAGAATTACAGCTTTCACTTTAAGAGAAACTAATTGGTCTTTGAATTGAAACATTTGTCCGTATATTTTAAGGGAATCCAGTTCCTTTTACTCTTCCCAAAAGCGAACAGCAAGCCATTTGCTTGCAGCTTAAACAATATATAAAACAAAAACTAGAAAATTAAATAAGGCACAATACAAATCTTTGCTACGAGACCCTCTACGTTTAGCACAGTAATGTACCAGTAATGAGTTTGATTGGTGTCCTCACTTGTCACCAGTCCTAGAAGAGGCAGGAATAACAGTTAACTCGGTCAGCATCAGGAGATGACGTATATACTGATCGACCAACACACGCCTGCGCATGCGTTTTGGCTCCAATTAAAGACCCCGGTACATTCCCAGAACAAGCAGCCTCAGCTAATCGAATACCAGCTGTACTGCTGAACTCCAAATGCAGACATGGTGCAGCACTGTGTTATGGCTCGCACCTCAGGCGTAACAATACTACTGTAACAGTACGGATTCGTGGGTTGTCGCTTCGATGCACAGAGGTCGGCCAGTCATATACGACTCCTGTCCCATCCAGGCTGTGCGTGTCACAAGGCCCACAGGGGGTGCTAGATGTCGGAACCTACAGCACCATACCGCCATTTTACCGGATCTCGAGAGACGAAGGCTGTGTCGCACTTTTCATGGTATAACTTAACTCTTAAATAACATCAGTACAATACTCAAGTAGAAATATTCCGTTCGGAAGTACTCATCTCTGCATCGTTTCGGAAATTAAAAATTTATTGGTGAATAAAAATATTTACGGTACTGGTCCATCCCCGCGCATTGGATTCACCTCGGTCTATTTTCAAAAGGTAGCCGTGACTTTGGTGCCCTGGTCTGCCCTCTCACGTCAGCGGCCACCATGAGGGTACCCATTCTATGACGAGGGTTCCTGCAACGACGGAGAGCCAGTCAGTTCTGGTTTCAGGTCGCCCAGTCGGGTGTTTGTCACCGGGCGGTGTGGCCAAGCGGTTCAGGGGCTTCAGTCTGGAACCGCGCGACCGCTACTGTCGCAGGTTCGAATCATGTCTCGGGCATGGATGAGTGTGATGTCCTTACGTTAGTTTGGTTTAGGCAGTTCTAAGTTCTAGGGGACTGATGACCTCAGATGTTAAGTCCAATAGCGATCATAGCCATTTGAACCATTTTTTTTCGGGTGTTTATCAGCAGGTTTCGTGGCCCATTCCATTCGGATGTTTTTTTTTAATTATTTTTTTTAAAGCACGGCGTCATTGCGGGAATGTTGACAGTAGGGAGAATAGGTTGGAGGATACTGTTCCAGTGCCGACCTCCCTGCTACACCCAGGGCACTGCGTCCATGTCACGTGTATTGATACTTTACTACCTACGACGACCATTAGGAGTCAGGTAAATCGTAAACTCTTCTGCAACACATATTTCTGCAACACCCTTCTTCGCATACCGTGATAACGGATGCTGGGGAGAAGGGGCGGGGGTGGGGGGTGGGGGAGGCCAGGTGCCTGCTAGAGTGTGAGTGCCGTACACAGGTGTTCTTAATGGATACTTACGATATCGATTGCATCCTGTCTGGTTCGACACATGCTTCTCGGCTGCTTCCAAAAGGCCGCCGTTCTGTCGTATTTTCCTTGGTTTACCTACGAGCTGATGGGGGAAGGAGGAGCTAGGCAAGGTGGAGGAGGGGGCGAAGAGAAAATGGGCTGGATGTGTGGGGTTTGCCGAGGTGAGGAGCTAGGAGGCGATAGGCAGAAAGGCGGAGAAGGAAATATACCAATAGAAGGAGGAGAAGACACATGTGCATTATATGTGACATACACAAACTTGTGCGAAGCCACGAGGAAAGAGCTAGGATAAGACAGCCATTTTGAGGAAAAGTATGAGGTAGGCAGAGGTACGGGAGAGGAGGACATAGACGGAGGCAATGGAAGGCACATGGACAGCGAAGCAGGTTGGGAGACATGGGCAGATAGACTTTACACATATCACAGTGGCTATTGATGCATGTATCGTAGCGACCACGTATCCCAATAGCGGAAAAAGCGTAAGGAAGAGCCTCATATTTGGGAACGCTTTGGACAGTTTCTAACTGCGAAGCAATATCGACCACACAATCACACCGACACTAGACAACATAGAACCTCCAACACTTAGGTGTTTCCACGCGAACGGAAACAAACCATGAGTGACAATTAGCAGTTTCCATAGAGACGTACTGTACACAACTTCGCCACACATGATATCGTGAGTCACATTCGTGAGGTTTCAACGCCCTGAAGACTGCACCAGTTCCTAAACAAACCACAAGCGACCACGAGCGTATTCATCTCGCGCCGCCGCAAAAATAACATTATGCGTATGTTACATACAAACGGATGTGACACTGTAGGTGGTGATCTTTTCGCAGCATCGGGACTTAAAGACTTGGCGGTCTACCCTGACGCTATTTGCCCGGAGCAGGCTGTGTGCCGGCATGGGGTTTCACCCGTTCTATTCTCTCATCATCATACAACACAAACATTCCGCTGCATTCCACAAACACACACACACACACACACACACACAAACACACACACTTATTTACTTATTTCCTTACTATAGATGATATACCTACAGAGGTGCTCTGCCAATAGCATGATTATCTCTGTGGTTCAAATGTTTCTAAGCAGTATGGGACTTAACATCTGACGTCACCAGTCCCATACTCTTAGAACTACTTAAACCTAAATACCTAAGGACATCATACACATCCATGCCCGAGGCAGGATTCGAACCTGCGACCGTAGCAGCAGGGGGTTCTGGACTGAAGCCCATGGAACCGCTCGGCCACAGTGGCCGGCTTATCTCTGTGATTAGTCCGCAATTTCTGCCTGCAGCCTCGATTACTATGTGCTTGACTTTTCTCGATATGACGCTGTAAACCCAGGTCACACTATTTGTGTTCCAATTACATATTGGAGCATGTAAACGCTCCAAATCTCCTGCACATAGAGACGAGGAGAGAAAGATATGGACACAGAGAAAGGGGAGGAAGGACAGCTTCTGTCAGTAGCACATGGCATTCGTAATACTGTCAGCAAAAACCTAACTAATTCTCATAATATTGTTAACTCTGACAGAAATCTAATTAATGCCATGAGTACCAAGCTTGTAGAAAAAGATGCTTTGGTAACGATATCTGATAAGGGTAATACCCCTGTCAGTGCTAGTAAACAAGAATATGTTACAAAAACTCTACAGTTCTTTGAGAAAAACGATGTTTCCGCGCTACATGGCGACCACACGCCAACTTCGCAGAAAGAAGTCACAGCCGCAATTAAAGATGCCAAACCTCTTTTTTTTCCTGAAGAGGAATCATGGCTTTGCTATCCAATTCTTCGCATTAAATTGTGATTTTTCTGATGTAGAAAATATTCCGAGGTGCCCCACATGGGGGGATACAACGCGTCGCCAAATGAAGACATTGCGTTACAGTGGGTGCAGTAAAAGTCGAAAAGCTGGATTATGTTATTTGATTCTGTGTCGCCAAAATACATAAATGACACAAGCTTACTTAGTAATTAGATACATAAACTATGGTTTTTACACTTGTGAAGAATGATGATCAAAGAAAAGAATTTTTTTTCTAACCAGACGTAAGTGAATGGTACATTTTACGCAACAAAATGTGGTTTTCCCTTTGCAACCAGTTTTCTTGCGCCTGTCACATGATTTTTATCTCTGACCACTGTAAGATGCCTAACGTTGTCCAAACGAACATCAGCTTCTGGACAACGTTCTGTATGGCCTCATTTTGTAGTTCTTAGAGATGGTATTGGACTCTCGCAAGTGAAACGATTGCTTTTCCTGGTAGCTGACTTACTTATTTTTGTCAGTACTATAGCCACACATGCCCTAAAGTGAAGCAAATCTAGGCTCTTATTTTTTGGGACACCTAATTCTGATGCATTTTTCTTGTACTCAATCCATGCATTTATACATGCAGTATCAGTAGCATGAGCAAACGTGCGAAGCGCCCACTTTCGCGATCTGATGAATGTTTATGATAAATTGTGATCAGAAAATTCATCTTGTCAACCCATCCAATATGTTGATTGTAAACTTGAATAACTTCTGGCCGGTCGATTTCAACATATTTCTCCATTCTCCAGACACTATAACAAAAAATGCTATTACGAAAAGAAAAACCGTCAAAAACGTACATCCGTGTAACCCAGATGAAAAAGCCGCTAATTCATTTTATGTCGATTTTGAGGTGGGCACACGGCCATATAAATTTTTTCAGCACCTAAGTGATGGAATAGGTTTCAGGTTGTAAAACCGGTTATAAACCGTCGAAAATGGCTGTCGCAAATCGTGTTCGGTTTCAAAAGCAGCTAATTGCTGTCTTCGGGTGCTAAGTCCGCTAAGCGCGCAATAGGCGCGAGTGTCGCCCTGCCATATCCGGATGCAAATCACGTGAACTGACAGCAGACTTACCAACCTGGACATTCAAAGCTACTTTTAGTCCGTTACGATTGGAATGGATGTTTTCCTTATTCAGTTTTAGGATGGTTGCTTCTGTAACAAATTCCTATGCAACAATAACATTCTCCCTGCCAGTTCATTGTCGTTTCCATGGGACGAGTGTTTCGTAGTTATCTCAATGTCACTTATTATGCAATTACCTGACTATGCTACGCAGCTTACAACTTACCATATGAAATAAAACGTCTAACATTACCTCCATCATTGTCCGCGAGTTCAAAATTATCACCAGGATAGGTCGTCAGTTTCAGATGAATTAAGCAGCTCTATAACTTCTTTTCTTGTAAGAGGCCTTCGTCTATCTTGGACTCGGGCCGCTGTGAAATAACCGTAAGATGATTAAAAACACAGCGAAATAATGTCCTAAATTTCTATACTATTACAACCTTTCAATCACAATGTCCTCATGTATGAAGTTATAAATATGTCACTTACCTTTCGTTCTGAAAGACACATTTAGTATTCACCATCGAGAATGCACCTTTCTCCGCACAAATAAATTTTTTACCTGAACTCAGAAGATATTAACCGGTTGACGGCAGGTACAAAGATTACTGGGAAGCGCCCATCTGACTGTGCACATTCAGTTTTGTTACGTGGTACCACAGGTTGACGGGAGATATCGACACTGTTCTCAAATAAACTCTCTGCTTGTGACAATATGAGGACAACAATCACTAATGGTAAAATTTACCGAATTTTAATATACTAAGCATTTTTAGTATGTCCTTACATGAGGACGCCATGACCAAAAGGGTTAAACATTTTTTTTTTAAATCAGCTAAACAACTTGAATCCTCAACAGCCTAAGTTACGACCAGAAAAAGACCATCCGATCGGCCCCATTTTCAACAGTATGAACAGTGCCTATCACGTTTTATTCAAATTTCTGCAAGACATATTGAAAATATCGTTCTTTTCCATAATAATTATTCTGGTTCCAATAGTCAGAATTTAGTTAACAAAATTAAAGACGTTCACTGTGACAGAGATACGAAATTACTTTCATTTCACGTTAAAAATCTCTACACAAACTTGCCAGTATTTGCCAGAAATTTACGTTCATTAAAAAAGACTTATCTGGTCAGAAAATCATCGATTTTATGAATTTATTTCGTATCGTAATGAAATGCAATTATTTTGAGTTCAATGAAAATCTATATCAATATCTAGATGGCCTTGCAATGTGGAACACCTTAGCAGGAATCCTTGCAGATATATTCATTAATTCTTTTGGAGTAAAATTTTTCACTGATTTCTCAGCATCAGATGTAGGCATTCGTTCATACGCTAGATACGTCGACGACATCTTGATCGTTCACTAAGGACCTAACGACGGTATTGATCAACTTTTCAAATTTTTAACGTCTTTCTGCAAAATATTTCATTGACTTGTGTACTTGAAAATGAGTACCGGTAGTTAAACTATCTAGATCACTCACACGATAGTAGACTAGCTTCAGTGTCTTCCGTAAAGAAACCAGTTGTGATCAAATTATACCTATCACTTCAACACACCCTCATTCCCATACGAAAGGCTTTTTTCATTCAGCTATCCATAAAGCCACGTCCATCCTCCTTTCTAAAGAAAATCTCAAACCTGAAATCAGTCTGATTAAAAGTACTGCAGTTTATAATGGCTATGACGCTTCCGTAGTAGATAATGTGGGGTCACCGCCAGACACCACACTTGCTAGGTGGTAGCCTTTAAATCGGCCGCGGTCCGGTAGTATACGTCGGACCCGCGTGTCGCCACTATCAGTGATTGCAGACCGAGCGCCGCCACACGGCAGGTCTAAAGAGACTTCCTAGCACTCGCCCCAGATGTACAACCGACTCTGCTAGCGATGGTTCACTCACTTCTACTCTCTCATTTGCCGATACGATAGTTAGCATAGCCTTCAGCTACGTTATTTGCTACGACCTAGCAAGGCGCCAGTATCCGTACTATTGATATTGTGAATCATGTACCATAAAGAGCGACGTTCATCATTAATGGTGGTGGTGGTGGTTAGTGTTTAACGTCCCGTCGACAACGAGGTCACTAGAGACGGAGCGCAAGCTCGGGTTAGGGAAGGATTGGGAAGGAAATTGGCCGTGCCCTTTTCAAAGGAACCATCCCGGCATTTGCCTGAAACGATTTAGGGAAATCACGGAAAACCTAAATCAGGATCGCCGGAGACGGGATTGAACCGTCGTCCTCCCGAATGCGAGTCCAGAGTGCTAACCACTGCGCCACCTCGCTCGGTTGTCTTTAATGGATTAAAGTTAAGTATTCCACCAGCTACATCCGTTTTTCTCAATTCTAATTCCCTTGTCACGTTCCAGATCTCACGCCAGCCTGCGTGAGCTGAAACGGGTGCATTTCGGCCTTCTTTAGAAGAACACGGTTGGCTCTCCTGCCAACCTCAACATTGGCGACGAGAGTAAACGTGTTCTTATCTATGTTGCCCTGATTTACTTGTGTAATGGCTTCGCCACAATCTCCAGACGTACTGTCCTAATTTTATCGCTTACAGAATCAGCAGACGCAGGCCTTACTGGATGCCCTTGGACAGCTCGTCCAGGGTCAACGTGCGATGCAAAACGATGCGGCAGCAGCCGCTTCACCGCTAACGTACCCACAACACGCTGTTGCACCCACTTTTCGACCTTTTCATGCTGCACTGGAAAGCTGGACGGAGTGGTCACGCCAATTTGGATTCCATCTCGCCGCCTACAGAATTCAAGGTATCGAACGGCAGCCTTTTTTATTATCGTCGGTGGGCGTGACTACGTACCGTGTGATCGTCAAATTATTTCCCCTACGCGACGTAGCAACTCTGTCCTACGAAGAAATTTTGTCTGCATTAGATGCATACTTCAAAGAGTCAGTCAATGTAGTTGCCAAACGGTATACCTTCTTTCGTACAAAACGTACGACAGGTCAGACTAATCGGGAATGGGTTCCAACCTTGCAAGGTCTTACTAGGGATTGTGCTTTTGAGTGTCAATGTGGACTCCCTTATTCAGATACTATGGTACGTGATGCAATTGCACAGAACGTTTCTGATGTTCGTATAAGGGAACAGATTTTGGAACTAGTAAATCCCTCCCTTCAACAAGTGATGGACATATTGGATCGGCTCGACACACTTGACTTTGCTCAGGAATCATTTGAAACTTCGCCAGCCGTGTGTCAGGTTAACCGGCCCGCCGGGCGAGCTGCACGGAACAGTAAACAGTCCTCGCGCCCGGCCGCGCCGCTGCCGCCAGGCTCTCAGCCACGTGTGCCGCGCCGGCAAGCAAATGCAGTGATCAAATCATGCCCGCGGTGTGTTACTAAACATTCGCGTGAGAATTGCCCGTCACGCCAAGCTATTTGCTTTTATTGTAATAAAAAACGACATGTTCAGAGTGTTTGCCAGAAAAAGCTCAGATCGGAAGCTCAAAACCGTTCCAGGCCCTTTGCTTCTCGCCGGAATCGGAATCGAAGCAAGGTTAATCAGGCTCGCGAAACTTCGCCCATGGAAGTTCATGTAGTTCATTCCACTCCGCGCAGTGCCACTCTCTTTAACGGTGACTGTGTTCGTCCCAAAAATACTGTGCGTCGACATCGCTGGAACTCCCGTCAAGTCGCAAGTGCTTATGTACCAGTGTCGGTTCACGTTGCACGAGACAGTCGCCCTTGTCGTCAGCAGGACAATAAACTTTTTGTGGACATAGGACATTAACGGCAAAGTGATACCATTCCAGCTCGATACCGGGGCTGCAGTTTTACTAATCAATCAAGACACTTACAAACTGCTGGGCACACCTCCGTTGCGTGCCGCAAATGTTAAGCTAAGCAGCTATTCAGGACGAAACATTCCTGTGTTAGGACAGTGCAGCCTTCTGTCCTGTGTTAGGACAGTGCAGCCTTCTTGCAAGGACAAACAAAACTTGTGTCCTTTTACGTCCTTCGTTCTTCTTCTGCAGTGAACTTGTTTGGTTTCGATTTATTTCAGTTGTTTAATTTGTCTATAGTCAATCAGGTCCTATCAGAGAACCAGACTGTGCCTTCAGACAGTGTTTCTCGCGTCTGTGAAGAATTTGCAGACATTTTTGCACCGGGTCTCGGTTGCCCTAAGAACTATAAAGCACATTTAGAACTGAAAGTAAACGCGCAACCGAAATTTTTCAGAGTGCACAATGTTCCCCACGCATTGCGTGATGAGGTCGCAAACACATTACACGATTTGGAATCACAAGGTGTGATTGATCGTGTGCAGGCTTCTCTCTGGGCATCACCCTTAGTAATTTTGCCAAAACCTTCCGGAAAATTGAGACTTCGTGTGGACCTCAAGGCAACGGTGAATCCACAACTAGTGATTGCAACTTTTCCTTTACCCCGCCCGGAAGATCTTTTTGACAAACTGAGCCCGGGTAAATATTTTTCGAAGTTGGACCTAGTAGATGCGTACTTGCAAATACCGGTGGACGAAGAATCCCAGCGCGTTTTGGTGGTAAACACACATCTTGGTTTGTATCGATTCAAACGACTGGCGTTTATAAAATTAATTGCAACAACTGTCCCGCCTAGTACATAGGTCAAACACGCCGAGCTATTTCGATAAGATTCAAGGAACGCCTTCTAGGGAAAAAAGGCACCAATGTTCATAATATAACTTTCATCGATCATTTATTAACCACAGGGCATAATCCTAAACATGTAAAAGACGTGCAGGCTTAGCACTCAGAGGAAAAAGGCTTTAGGCTTAACATCTTAGAAGAGCTAGGGCTTTAAAAACATCTATCTCTGATGGGCGGTCTTATTCTTAACAAGTTTCAACTACACAATAAAAACTTTTTTCAAGGTATAGAGCCGCTAATTAAAATTATCTGAATGGCGATACTTTCCTCAGTGTAGTCTCGTAAACATCGTTTTCCTTCCAATCTTATGTATTCTCTGTACATTATTGGAACTCTATTTTCTTTTGCAAAAAGTCTGTTATACTGGTTCCTATTTCTTACCACTAATGTTTAAAAATGCCCTTGCAGTGTCTCATTTGCTCTTAATTTATCTGTATTTCGATTAACTCCTGTTAGATGGCACGAATTTGTTTTCGTGTCGACCTAGTGGCTTTCTCGGCGTGTTAGCCGTTTAGCCCGACAGTAGCTGCTGCATTATGCCGCTCTTGGCCCTAAGCAACCTTGCGGTTGTCGTTGTACTTCAGAGAATTTTATCTGGTTGACAGTTAGTTGCACTTTTACATTTTAGTTTTTATTCCTGTGACATTTCAGTTTGACGAGAGCACTTTTGCTCAGACGTTTTAAACTATGGTGTGATTACATGTGAGTCCCTTCTGTTCGTACGTAATTTATGGAAGTAATTCTGTTATGTATATACTGTGTTATTTCAATCCATTTCATTATACTTTTATGTATTCCATGTAAATTTTTATTCTGATGAAGTTTGCCCTTGTGCAATCGAAACCGCGGTCAACTGAAAACATTTTGTGCGACCGTAATGGCTGTATATACGTACCGTAATGTCGTAAGTCAATTAGCTTAACAATAGGTTACGAAATTACGTGATAAATTTAATGAATCTGCATATCAGTTTGATGACAAAAGTGGAGCATAACTCTCCTCTCTACGACACAGTTACATCAGGTTATTCCAGTCAGAAGTGTGCCGAGCATCCGGAAGCAAACTTTCAGAAACACATTTTCCTTAAGGCATCTTCCACCTAGCCGGCCGGTGTAGCCGAGCGGCTCTACACGCTTCAGTCTGGAAACGGCGGCCGCCACGGTCGCAGGTTCGAATCCTGCCTCGGGCATGGATGTGTGTGATGTCCTTAGGTTAGTTAGGTTTAAGTAGTTCTAACTCTAGCGGACTGATGACCATAGTGCTCTGAGCCAGCCATATTCCGCGAAACGTCTCATGGCGAAAGTGCAGCATGTAACTACCGACGCCGATGACATTGTAATGCAGTGGTAATGCATGTCAACACATTTCTGTTGAAATTCGGCATTCAGTGGATACGATGAGAAACATGTACTGTGTAGAACGCGAAGAACGCCTGATCTCAGCACAGCACATAAACATAGAGAACTGAATGTCTAGAGCTCTTATTTCTTCTCGGATTACACTTTAGATAAACTGTTCTGCATCTCTCATATACAGAAAATTTAAATTTCTCTGAGAATATTAGCTCTATGTGCAGTGCTCGATAATTGAGGAGACGATCATGCGAATATCAACATCAACAATGCACATGAAAATAATACGCCAACTAGCGCGGAATGTAGCCGCAGGCGCTGTTTACATGCAAACACTTACGCCGTGTTATAAATCGCCAGTGTGGACAATACGAAACACTTGATTTTACTTAGTCTAGAGCAACGGTATGTATATACAGAATCGAAATACAAGGGCTGGTGCCCTCTCGTGGTGACTCCGCAGTTAACATGGCGTCGGCCCTTCTCCATGTTTATTCATCGAACGTGGCTGTGATAGTCAATTTACATGACAACAAAAGTATGTGAAGCACGTCAATCGATGCATATCGTGTATCTCCCCTTTACGTCCGTGTAAAAATACTGACCGTTGGCGTTCAACCGATCAGTATCTCCACGTAAATCATGTCTGAGACACATTTTGTTAACTGAGTCGCGGAGAGCGTTGTACTTGGAATATAATGTACCCAGGAACACACGGTGTACTGAACGGTGATTTACTCAAATGAGCAAATTTAGACTCATATGGAGGAAAACTCACTGAGGTTTCTGCTGTGTTCATTGTTGTGAGACTTGAGGTCGCATTCTGTGCGGCGTTTGATAATATTATGAGTTGGGCCGGCCGCGGTGGTCTAGCGCTTCTAGGCACGCAGTCCGGAACCGCGCGACTGCTACGGTCGCAGGTTCGAATCCTGCCTCGGGCATGGATGTCTGTGATGTCCTTAGGTTAGTTAGGTTTAAGTAGTTCTAAGTTCTATGGGATTGATGACCACAGTAATTAAGTCCTATAGTGCTCAGATACATTTGAACCATTTTTATTATGAGTTGTACATATTTACGTGCTCAATAATACTGTAATGGTATTTGTAGGATATTGTTGATTCTTCAGTTACAGAGTTTTGTAGTGAGTGAAATTCTGTATATTTTTAAAACTAGTTAACCAATATGTGGACTGTGAAGCCATACTTGGTCTGTCGTCCATCATCTTGTGGCCTGAAATTGGAGGTCTGCTGTCACGGAAAACGTGATATTTGCAAATAAACTTTCTTGAGTAACGTCTCTTTAATGTCTTAACAGTATTTCTACAACTACATCTCCATTTATACTCCGCAAGCCACCCACCAGTGTGTGGCGGAGGGCACTTTATGTGCCAATGTCATTACCTCTCTTTCCTGTTCCAGTCGCGTATGGTTCCCGGGAAAAACGACTGTCTGAAAGCCTCCGTGCGCGCTCTAAACTCTCTAATTTTACATTCGTGATCTCCTCGGGAGGTATAAGTAGGGGGAAGCAATATACTGTATTCGATACCTCATCCAGAAACGCAACCTCTCGAAACCTGGCGAGCAAGCTACACCGCGATGCAGAGCACCTCTCTTGCAGAGTCTGCCACTTGAGTTTGTTAAACATCTCCATAACGCTATCACGGTTACCAAATAACCCTGTGACGAAACGCGCCGCTCTTCTTTGGATCTTCTCCATCTGTGCCGTCAACTAGATCTGGTACGGATCCCACACTGATGAGCAATACTCAAGCATAGGTCGAACGAGCGTTTTGTAAGCCACCTCCTTTGTTGATGGACTACATTTTCTAAGGACTCTCCCAATGAATCTCAACCTGGTACCCGCCTTACCAACAATTAATTTTATATGATCATTCCACTTCAAATCGTTCCACACGCATACTCCCAGATATTTTACAGAAGTAACTGCTAGCAGTGTTTGTTCCGCTATCATATAATCATACAATAAAGGATCCTTCTTTCTATGTATTCGCAATACATTACATTTGTCTATGTTAAGGGTCAGTTGCCACTCCCTGCACCAAGTGCCTATCCGCTGCAGATCTTCCTGCATTTCGCTACAATTTTCTAATGCTGCAACCTCTCTGTATACTACAGCATCATCCGCGAAAAGCCGTATGGAACTTCCGACACTATCTAATAGGTCATTTATATATATTGTGAAAAGCAATGGTTCCATAACACACCCCTGTGGCACGCCAGAGGTTACTTTAACGTCTGTAGACGTCTCTCCATTAATAACAACATGCTGTGTTCTGTTTGCTAAAAACTCTTCAATCCAGCCACACAGCTGGCTTTGTTTATCAGGCGACAGTGCGGAACTGTATCGAACTCCTTCCGGAAGTCAAGAAAAATAGCATCTACATGGGAGCCTGTCTCTAATATTTTCTGGGTCTCATGAACAAATAAAGCGAGTTGGGTCTCACACCATCGCTGCTTCCGGAATTCATGTTGATTCCTACAGAGTAGATTCTGGGTTTCCAAAAACGACATGATAGTCGAGCAAAAAACATGTTCTAAAATTCTACAACAGATCGGCGTCAGAGACATAAATCTATAGTTTTGCGTATCTGCTCGACGACACTTCTTTAAGACTGGGACTACCTGTGCTCTTTTCCAATCACTTGGAACCTTCCGTTCCTCTAGAGACTTGCGGTACACGGCTGTTAGAAGGGCGTTGGTCGGGGGGGGGGGGGGGGAGGGGGGCGGGCAAGTTCTTTCGCGTACTCTGTGTAGAATCGAATTGGTATCCCGTCAGGTCCAGTGGACTTTTCTCTGTTGTGTGATTCCAGTTGCTTTTATATTCCTTGGACACTTATTTCGATGTCAGCCATTTTTTCGTTTGTGCGAGGATTTAGAGAAGGAACTGCAGTGCGGTCTTCCTCTGTGAAACAGCTTTGGAAAAAGGTGTTTACTATTTCATCTTTACGCGTGTCATCCTCTGTTTCAATGCCATCATCATCCCAGAGTGTCTGGATATGTTGTTTCGAGCCACTTAGTGATTTAACGTAAGACCAGAACTTCCTAGGATTTTCTGTCAAGTCGGTACATAGAATTTTACTATCCAATTCACTGAACGCTTCACGCATAGTCCTCCTTACGCTAACTTTGACATCGTTTAGCTTCTGTTTGTCTGAGAGGTTTTGGCTGCGTTTAAACTTGGAGTGAAGCTCTCTTTGCTTTCGCAGTAGTTTCCTAACTTTGTTGTTGTTGTACCACCGTGGATTTTTCCCGTCCCTCACAGTTTTACTCGGCACATCCCTGTCTAAAACGCATTTTACGATTGCCTTGAACTTTTTCCATAAACACTCAACATTTTCAGTGTCGGAACAGAAATTTTCGTTTTGATCTGTTAGGAGTCTGAAAACTGCCTTCTATTGCTCTTGCTAAGCAGATAAACCTTCCTCCCTTTTTTATATTCCTATTAACTTCCATATTCATGGATGCTGCAACGGCCTTATGATCACTGATTCCCTGTTCTGCACATACAGAGTCGAAAAGTTCGGATCTGTTTGTTATCAGTAGGTCCAATATGTTATCTCCACTAGTCGGTTCTCTGTTTAATTGCTGGAGGTAATTTTCGGATATTGCACTCAGTATAATGTCACTCGATGCTCTGTCCCTACCACTCGTCCTAAACATCTGAGTATCCCAGTCTGTCTGGTAAATTGAAAACTCCCCCTAAGACTATAACATGCTGAGAAAATTTATATGAAATGTATTCCAAATTTTCTCTCAGTTGTTCTGCCACTAATGCTGCTGAATCGGGAGGTCGGTAAAAGGAGCCAATTATTAACCTAGTTCGGTTGTTGAGTGTAACTTCCAACCCATAATAATTCACAGGAACTATCCACTTCTACTTCACTACAGGATAAACTACTACTAACAGCGACGAACACTCCACCACCGGTTGCATGCAATCTATCCTTTCTAAACACCGTCTGTACCTTTGTAATAATTTCGGCAGAATTTATCTCTGGCTTCAGCCACCTTTCTGTACCTATAACGATTTCAACTTCGGTGCTTTCTATCAGCGCTTGAAGTTTCGGTACTTTACCAACGCAGCTTCGACAGTTTACAATTACAATACCGATTGCTGCTTGGTCCCCGCATGTCCTGACTTTGCCCCGCACCCTTTGAGACTGTTGCCCTTTCTGTACTTGCCCGAGGCCATCTAACCTAAAAAACCGCCCAGCCCACGCCACACAACCCCTGCTACCCGTGTAGCCGCTTGTTGGGTGTAGTTGACTCCTGACCTATCCAGCGGAACCCGAAACCCTACCACTCTATGGCGCCAAGTCGAGGAATCTGCAGCCCACACGGTCGCAGAACCGTCTCAGCCTCTGATTGAGACCCCTTCATCGTCTTGAAACTAAAGAGTTGTGTTATTTGCATACAATTTCTATTTCAATATATTTATAGATTAGTACCTTTGCATTTGTTGATTACGTGAATAACGTTTCTTCTGAATTTTTTTCACTTATTGATTTTTTGTAGTTCAGTAATAATGTAGCACATAGACTATTAAATGAAGAATTCGAAATATTTTATCGACAACATTATTTGTTCCTAATTACATGACGATGCTGTCTCTTGGAACATTTTTCACGTTTTGAAAAACCTGAGTTATCCAAAGTACTTTATCTAATTTACAAAAAGACTGTGGCCCACATTAAATGAGTACTACCATTTCAAAATTTAATAAGAAAATAGTTAACCTTTTACTACAGGACTGGCTAGAAACGTAAATCTGAAACTCTCCCATACTTGGCCGCCCATGTCAAATTCTTTGCGTGGCTGTCTGCTGTCTGACGCTATCTGACGATTCCATGAACCGGGTAAACTGTCTTTTCTTGACGCTTACAGTAACAGAGGAACCTAGACCATGTATATCGTGAGTAAAACTTGTTTTCATCGAATCGGACAGTAAAATCAATACTCGTGAAGGAGATGACCGTTAGAATCTGAGTGAGTGCCAGTAATATTCAAACGCTACGGAAAAACACGTGTGAACATTATCACGATTAAACAGGCCAAATATTGGCCTCCAAATTAGCTGCGAATAGTTTTCTCGTTATTCTAAGCTGAAAACAATATTTTCAACTGTTCTGGCTGTATCCCTTATAAAGTTCAAAGTGGAGCAGGCGATCAGGCGATGGCGATATCGAGGTTCGCGTTGCTTTTTTACGTTCCCTTGTACTGAACCTTCGAGTATATAGTAGACAATACTAAGAGATAGGAGATTTATGAACTACTTTCTCCTGGAAATGTTTTATTGGAAGAATTCTGTTTCGTACAACCGAAGGTACCATAGGGCTAAGTCAATTACGATTACCCTAATCTGAACTGCCAATGACCTCATTTTCTCTTTCTTCTCGCTTTTGAAGTTTTGACTCTCTATTTGTTTCTAACACAATAACTGAACCGCACTGCTAATCACCATGGCAACTGTCCTAAATGTATATTTTCTAGTGAAAATCAGCCACGGGCCTCTGATACACAGTAACCTACACTTAGGATTTAGTAGTTACCTTCCTAAAAAAAAATATGATAGCCGTTTGTAGGGGAGGTAACCTAGCGGAAAAAGTCCACAATATCTGTCTCTCCAGATCGTATCCCGTTTTTTAGGGGCTACTTAAAATCTTGATTTACCATTAAAACGAAATTATGATCCTTTGTTCACTCAGTTTCCAGTCCCATAATGGATAAAGAAAGTTGAGCAATTTAAAACACGTATGACGGATCTCCATCTTACCCCTTGAATGACAAGGATATTAACTAAACTTTACAAGAGGAGTTATATTTTTATAATCTGTATGGAAAGAGCATCTGTAAAATTCTCAGTGACATTTTCAACAGCCGGTAGAGTTCATTAGTGTTGGTTACTAGTACTGGTGGAGTATAATAAGGGGCTGAAGAGCGTCAGACATTGCGAGATCGCTGTGACGCATACGGAGATGCCGCGTACTCGTATGAGATAGATTTATCAGCACCTCGGTCTCCATTTTGTCAAGTGGTCGAATGGTGCATCATCCTGACTTGTGGGGGTATTCGGATGTGGAACTCTTCTAATGGGAACATGAGGACACGTACAATCGTCCTCAAAGTCGGGTCGACCACATCTGACTGCCACAAGCCACGATCGGTGTGGTGCGCACCAAGCAACGATACCGTAACCCCTTACGTCTACACCTGCCATCCGTTAAAATGTAACGGGCTCTCTGCAGCATCCCACTCTTCGGGGGCTAGCATCAGCCGCGCTAGGAGGCTACATTCTTATGTGAATGCTGCCGTTAACACCGCTACACAAGCGGATGAGTTGTAAATAGTCGTAACTGGCACTCATATACTGGTGTCCGCTGGATTCGCATTGTGTTCAGCAATGAGTCACGTTTCTAAGCTACCCCCGAATGACCATGGCCTGCGAGTGCGACGGCGACCTGAGAAGAGGTCGTGTTCTTGCAGCGTTTTGGAGAGGCACAGTGGCGTTAGTCTTGCCCTCAGAGCGTGGGACGCCATCGCGTGTGGCTCCGGGTGGCGGCTGCCAGTGCTTCAGAGGACTCTGATGGCGCAACGGTACGTCACGGACATCTTACGTCCTCATGCGTTATCTCTCGTGCGACACTGCTGTGTTACCATTTTTCAGGAGGACAGATCCCTTTCAATCGTGGAACGATTTTCCATCAACTGTTTGTGTGATGATGAGGTAGGCTGCTTCCGTTGCCAGCAAAACCCGCAGATCGGTCACCAAGATATCTGTGGATCCCCCTCCTACATCATCCCAGAGCCAGAATCCAGGAAGTCAAGGAGTTACAACAGCTATGGGCCAGCTTGAGACAGGAGAGGCTACAACAGCTGTGTGATACCCTTCCCAAACTTCAGTGCTCGCATCCCAACTACACTGAGTATATCACCGCATTGATAACTGGGCTCATACTCCCAAGTTATTTGTAAATAGAATTAGATCTTGTGATTACTGAAGCAAGTCCACATACCACATACCCTCTTAGCCCATGAGATTTTATTTCGTTTTCTCCTTCCTTTCCAACTCCTTCTTTTTGTCGCGCAGTATAGGATCAAAATAGTTCCGGTTAACATTAGTCCCCTAACTGCACGTCTGCGAGACAACTGCGAATGTGTCGCTACGATGCGCCACAAACTTCAGTATCGAATGTTGTCCTAGTTACTACAAATGAATTTAAAATACAAACATTTCGATCAAGCTACATTCTAATTCGGCTCATGTTACACTAATGGAATTTGGTTAGGGAACGTCTTAGATGCATGATGGGGCACTGGAACTTTTTTTTGCGTCAAAATAGTCTAAGACAGAAAGGAATAAGAGAGCCTATACCTTATCTTTTTCTGGGTCAAATCAAAAGTCAAATGTACACCGCTTGTACTCATGTAGATGAAAATTTGGAGCAACAGGCAGTAATGACATGTCAAGACTTGCGAGATGACCCGAGGTTACTTGGAAGAATTCAAATCTCACAGCAGAGACAAGAACCGTATTGCATGTAGATGCGAGGACGCCACATGGAAAACCACAGGTATCAGTGTGCATTAAATTGCAACACGTAACATTCTGAGTTCCAACTGTATTCCTTTTTAAGGTAGACCGTCGATCAAATTTGAGTCCAGGTACATGGAAATTTAAGCAAAAATGTTTGGATTTCAAACATATTTGCAGTAACCAGGACATTGTATCATGTTGAAGCCAATGGCGGCTCCTAAACAAGTATTCATAATTTTGTCCAAATTGTCTGTTAAGGGATCCATGTGTATGGTACGTTTCTCCTTTCGTATCCTTTAACCCTTCAACTTTCGCTATTAATTACGATACGCCACTGAAGAAACTGCAAAGAGAGGACGGATTCGAATACACTGAAATAACCAGACGTTTTTGAAAGTTAGCAGAGCAACCATTTGGCAACGATGGCCTGTAACAGAATAGAATAGAATAATATATTATGTCGCTCTACTAATTGGGCATTTTGTTAGCAAACTGTTAAAATTTCTCCTTCATCATATTTTCTCCTGCCGCCAAACGTTTAACTCGGTAGCTACATTTGAATCCTCATAGGTTATCTAGATGGTACCTCTAGGGCCATCGATAGTTTCACTCCGCCACTGAGGTAAGTCGAGCCAATCATTCACGCACGCTGGTACCAGCGCCTTTGAAGTCGGCGATCGCCGCCTGTATCTTCGGGCACGTCGTGGCAAGTACACTACTGGCCATTAAAATTGCTACACAACGAAGATGACGTGCTACAGATGTGAAATTGAAACGACAGGAAGAAGATTCTGAGATACGCAAATGATTAGCTTTTCAGAGCATTCACACAAGGTTGGCGCCGCTGGCGACACCAACAACGTGCTGACATGAGGAAAGTTTCCAACCGATTTCTCATACACAAACAGCAGTTGACCGGCTTTGCCTGGTGAAACGTTGTTGTGATGCCCCGTGTGAGGAGGAGAAATGCGGATCATCACGTTTCCTACTTTGATAAAGGTCGGATTGTAGCCTATCGCCATTGCGGTTTGTCGTATCGCGACATTGCTGCTCGTGTTGGTCGAGATCCAATGACTGTTAACAGAATTTGGAATCGGTGGGTTCAGGAGGGTAATACGGAACGCCGTGCTAGATCCCAACGGCCTCATATCACTAGCAGTCGAGATGACAGGCATCTTATCCGCATGGCTGTAACGGATTGTGCAGCCACGTCTTGATCCCTGAGTCAACAGATGGGGACGTTTGCAAGACAACACTTCGACGAAGTTTGCAGCAGTATGGACTATCAGCTCGGAGATCATGGCTGCGGTTACCATTCACGCTGCATCACAGACAAGAGCGCCTGCGATGGTGTACTCAACGACGAACCTGGGTGCACGAATGGCAAAACGTAATTTTTTTCGAATGAATCCAAGTTCTGTTTACAGCATCATGATAGTCGCATCCCTGTTTGGCGACATGGCGGTGAACGCACATTGGAATCGTGTATTCGTCATCGCCATACTGGCGTATCACCCAACGTGATGGTATGGGGTGTCTTTGGTTACATGTCTCAGTCACCTCTTGTTAGCATTGACGGCACTTTGAACAGTGGACGTTACATTTCAGATGTGTTACGACCCGTGGCTCTACCCTTCACTCGATCCCTGCGAAACCCTAAATTTCAGCAGGATAATGCACGACCGCCTGTTGCAGGTCCTGTACGGGACTTTCTGGATACAGAAAATGTTAGACTGCTGCCCTAGCCAGCACATTCTCTAGATCTCTCACCAATTGAAAATGCTGCTCTCGCAGGTTTGAATCCTGCCTCGGGCACGGATGTGTGTGATGTCCTTAGGTTAGTTAGGTTCAAGTAGTTCTAAGGGACTGATGACCACAGATGTTAAGTCCATGGTGCTCAGAGCCATTTTAACCATTTTGAACCAATTGAAAACGTCTCGTAAATGGTGGCCTAGCAACTGGCTCGTCGCAATACGCCAGTCACTACTCTTGATGAACTGTGGTATCGTGTTGAAGCTGCATGGGCAGCTGCACATGTACACGCCATCCTAGCTCTGACTCAATGCCCAGGGGTATCAAGGCCGTTATTACGGCCAGAGGTATTTGTTCTGGGTACTGATTTCTCAGGATATATGCACACAAATTGCGTGAAAATGTAATCACATGTCAGTTCTAGTACAGTATATTTGTCCAATGAATACCCATTTATCATCTGCATTTTTTCTTGGTGTAGCATTTTTAATGGCCAGTAGTGTAGCTTCTGGGCGAAGACAGTGAGCAGTTGATGTGCTCACTGGAGTGGTCTTTCTTGAAAAACGCCGAACACCCGTCTACGGTGGCGACGACGCAGCACTCGCATACAGTTCCTGTGATTCTTGAGACACTCCTCCAGTGGGTTTGCTTACTACACCGAACTATATTAAAGGCGACACAAGTAATATCAGCGAACTTGTCAACGGTGCAGATGAGCATTGATAGGGAACTATGACTGATTATTAATGACAAACAAGAATGCACTGATCGTGAATTAAGAGCGTTCTCTACATTATACACAATGAAGTATTTCAGTGGAGATACGTGTCTAGAAAATTTTGGCGCAACCAGATCATCTTTTAATTTTTACTCTTCAGAACTCAAAAATATTTATCAACTAACTTTTTTCTAAGTATTCTCTGCCGATGTGGATAATCATTGTTATGTCTGGAGAAGTCTTTCACAGTTACAAAATGAACATCTTTTCTGACAAATTACCTCATAAGGAAACAGACAAGTCATCTAGTACGAAGTTACTACTATAGCGAGAGTTTAAAGCTTACTACAGGTAAAAAATATTCAGTAATCGTTTCGCACTAATGTTCTCGAACATCATTCTTAAAAAATAAATTTTAAATGTTTATGAGACTTAAACGTGGCCATGTTAGTAAAAGACTTCGCCTCGCCAATTTTCTTAAAATTAACGCCACATTCTAAGGTTACGATGAAAGAGTAAGACTCACAGATAAATGTTCTCGTAACATTTACAGAAATCGGCACTCGTATATATTATTTCCAAACTTCTAAATCCTGTTTCGAGACCTGCGTAATAGAGCAAATGCAGCGTTTTTACAAAATAAAGGTCGTTTCGCCTAGTCCACTGTACAACATTCTTTCCTTTTACAGTTTCTATTATCTTACCTTTAAGGTGGTGGTTAGTGTTTAACGTCCCGTCGACAACGAGGTCATTAAAGACGGAGCGCAAGCTCGGGTTAGAGAAGGATTGGGAAGGAAATCGGCCGTGCCCTTTCAAAGGAACCATCCCGGCATTTGCCTGAAACGATTCAGGGAAATCACGGAAAACCTAAATCAGGATGGCTGGAGACGGGATGAACCGTCGTCCTCCCGAATGCGAGTCCAGTGTGCTAACCACTGCGCCACCTCGCTCGGTTTACCTTTAAGGATTGTAAGCTCAAAGGACAAATAAAGTTTATTTACTTTAACGCGGCTCTCCAGTGCGGTGTGACATGCTATACATGACGTCACATTGGTTGTCGGTCAGCAAAACTGCAGCACCATTGTTTTTAGTGATTACTAAAGCTAACTACGGTGGTGACTCTTCAAGGCTGACGTAGCCCCATGTAAGCAGTATTAGGACACTTTTCCCTGACTGCCTTCCTTTTCCACATTGCAGTATACCTTGAAGTCTCCTGGTGACCATATTTTGAGAAGAATAAGGTGAAAATCCCTGTCCTTCAATACTGCGTTAGGATTTCCAGAAAACGTTTGAGTCACACACCTAGAAGCTTCTTCAAACGAGAATTCACCTAGTGGGCAGATTCTAATGAGCTTCATAACAGCTCTATTCTGGAAATCAACCTTATTGTTCGCTGGTCTTTTCACTCTGTCTAAACAGGAACAGAAGAAGAATACAAATTGTCCTCCTACAGCTACTCACAGTGAAATCATTCATTTGTACTTCTAAAATGCGCTGCTAATATCCACTTTTGGTAAACTTATTATATGGGGTAGCAAATAAAGCGCGTCTTGAAATATTAATGTCACTTTCACATTTTGTAATGGTATAAACAGTGATTTATGAAATTATACAATCATGTACTTAAAACCACTGATTGATTTATAAAGAAAAGAGGTTCCGGTACTGTGACTTTCCGGAGGAAGCTTTAGAAATTTAGACTTCGTTAAACGTTATCTCTTTTATGAGCATTTTAGAAGAGTGAATACAGCATTTGTTTGACATCAGTTCAACTCCAGAAAAAGTTCTATCGTATCACATCCCAAAATCTGCGGCTATGATCATTTTTTTTTTTTTTTATTTTCACCGGTGCGTACTGTCACAAATCATGGACAGCCTTAGAAAGAAATTCGTTCAGGTAATTAAGAAGAAATTTCGTAAGACATGTTTACGTCGTGGAGCCGAAAACGTAAGACAAGAGCAAGGCGGGAGGCGGTGAGATCGTTAACTGAACTCAGATTGCGATCGCTCACGAAGAAAGTAACCACATGTCCCGCAAAACGAAACGGTAAGTATTACCAAAAGGATCCCCAGACCTGACATAACCGAGCAAGGTGGCCCAGCTGTTAGCACACTGGACTCGCATTTTGGAGGACGACGGTTCAAACCCACGTCCGGCCATCCTGATTTAGATTTTCCTTGATTTCCCAAAATCGCCTAAGGCAAATGCCGGGGTGGTTGCTTCGAAAGGGCACGGCCACTTTCCTTACCCATCCTTGCCTAATCCGAGCTAGTGCTCGCTCCCTAATGGCCTCGATGTTGACTGGACGTTAAACACTGAATCTCTTACCCTGTCTAACATGCAGCTGCCTTTGCCTAAAGCTTGCTGCCAGAGGGATCGGTTGAATTTCTGAACTAGTCTCGGTTTCACTCACAGCAGAGCGTATACGACTCTCAATTAACCTACTGCGCATCTCTTATCGCGCAGATGCCACATCTGCGCCTGCTGACGTCACTAGCAGAGCCCCGAGGGAGATGAGGGAAGATCTGTGAGCCTTGCCTCAGTCAAGTTGGCCTGTCTCGGGGCGAATGGGAAGCGACAGGAGGGGAGCGAGGACCGCGCTGAATGGCTCAGTCCCCGGAAATACCTCCCTAAGGCTGCACTTCCCAGCGAGGCGGCTGCGTGTCTTGTACCGCACTTCCCTAGTGCCGTATGCCGTGGGCGTCCTACACAGCAGTTCCTCGATCAAGCTTAACGAAGTTTGGAACGATGAAGCATATACACTACTGAGATTTTAACAAGTCTAGAACGTCGAGAAATGAACGGATTTACAGCACATAAAACAAATTTAAAATGTAAAGAAACGTCGACACAAAAGACTCCAAAAAGCTAAAAAGAAAGTATGTGTTGCCCCTTTAAGTTTAATACGTGCTACTATTTTGAACAAAGTGTCAATACATCTGAGGACAGGTGAGAAAATTAAAAAAAGGAGCATAATTTCTTTATTGCTGGGTATCAGCCTCTTCTGTTCGGCATCAGCTCTTGCAGACACTCGCGTCCCGCTGCAAACGACGACTGAAGAGAGTCGTTCAACGTGAAAGCCCGCCGGAGTGGCCCAGCGGTTCTAGTCTGGAACCGCGCGACCGCTACGCTCGCAGGTTCGAATCCTGCCTCGGGCATGCATATGTGTCATGTCCTTAGGTTAGTTACTTTTAAGTAGTTCTAAATTCTAGGGGACTGATGAACTCAGCTGTGGTCCCATAGTGCTCAGAGCCATTTGAACCATTTTTTCAACGTGAAGGACGTGCAACCCTTCCGCAAATTGCTGCAGATTTGAACGCTTGGCCATTAACAAGTGTCAGCGTGTGAACTACTCAACGAAACATCATCGACATGGGCTCTCGGAGCCGGAGTCCCACTTGTGACCCTTGATGATTCCACGACACAAAGCTTTTCACCCCTCTCGGGGCCGTCAACACCGATATTGGGCTGTTGATGAATCCATGCACCCTGCATGTTAGCAGGGGACTGTTCAAGCTGGTGGAGGCTCTGTAATCATGTGGAGCATGTGCAGTTGGAGTAATATCGGACCCCTGATCCGTCTAGATACGACTCTGACAGGTGACACATACTTTAACATCCTGTCTGATCATCTTCATCTATTCAAGTCCACTGTGAATTCCAGCAGGACAATGCGACACCTCGTAAGTCCAGAATTGCTGCAGACACCCTTCTGAGTGTAAACTCTAGCGCTGGTCACCAGACTCCTCAGACATGAACATTATTGAGCATATCTTGGATGCCCTGCAACGTTTTCATGAAGAGATCTCCATCCACCTCCTCGTACTGGTACGAATTTATGGTCAGCCCTACAGCATTCATGGTGTCAATTCCCCCCAGCAGCACTTCAGACATTAGTGGAGCCCATGCCACGTCGTGCTGCGGCACTTCTGAGTGCGCTCGAGGGCTCTACACGATATTAGGCTCGTGTATGTTTCTTTGGCTCTTCAGTGTGTATACATAAAAAACAGTCCGTCTTCAATTAGCTTAACGTTGTTAAAGACTAGAGTTATCTATTTATTGAATATCATATTTTTACATAATTACGCACGAACTTCGTTTCATACGTTAATCTAGCTTACGAGGCGCATGTCGTGCAGTGGCGAAATGACAGCGAGTCGCGAGGTGCACGGTACGTGGAGTGGGGCGTGAGGTGAACGAGTGCTGCGACCACAACAAACAATCGCAGGCGTCTTTGATGGTTGTGTCTATATTACGAGTTTTTCGCAATAAATTAATTCAGACTTAGACTCAACAATTTGATATTGTTATTCTGATATTGATGTACGTTGCCTAGGAAGATTACTTGTATTGCCTAGGAAGATTACTTGTATTGCCTAGGAAGATTACTTGTATTCTAATTTCATATTCCATCACTTTCAGATCCATTAGTGTTCATTTACTTAGATGTACCTTTGCTCTCTAGGACTTTTATTTGTATCTTTTTCGCCTTCTAATATTACTCCAACTGCTGTTTTGACTAAAATACCTCTCATAAATAGAGATTGATCATAGTACGAAAGTCATGTAGTTTTTGCAGTGGAATACGTAGCTTTCAATCGTCGTATCTCCTCCACCGATACAGACCATTAGGGTATTTGTCTCGATTTCGGGCGTGAGGAAAACTTGAATGTCATAATAATATTTTCCAAAACACTGATGAATCCTTTTGACAGCAAATGTTTTTTCTGTAAGTATTTACAAAAATGCTCGCACAAAAACTGTTTTCTCCCTACATGACGGACAAAACAACTGTTACAGTCTTTGTATCATTACCTTGCCAAAACTGCAACTGACTTTAAGTGCTTTGAACAGCTCAATATAAACCCTATCTTCCCACGTATGTTCTGTCATATTGTCAAATACAATTGAATTGGCTGATTGATAATGAGGAGGTAATGATTTACAACTAACCATTAATAAGGTTTTGAAAATAACAAATGATGATTCAGTCCGAATAGATTTTTAAATATTGTTCTTTTGACTTTTGTGTGAAAATTTGTTTATGAAGCTACAATAACGATACCTATCGTAAAATCATTAACTACATCTTGATTTCACACTGGGGTTTATTCCTGGCATTAAAAGCAAAAAATGCCAAAACGGGATTTCATGTTAAAGTGCTGTATGACAAGTTCGTAGTATCAAAATCACTGAAAATCAGTGATGTTTACATCACAATGTTCGGAAACCGTAATGAAAAAGTAAATTACAACTGATCTAATTATTTTTCATTATCGACATGATACGTATTAAAACATAGATATTGCTCCTAACGTCTCTATGGGAGTGTAATAATTCATTCAGGAGAATGAAGCTATAAATTTGGTTGAAATTTACGGCACTATATTAATTCACAACCTCAGGTTTTCTAACTATAAATTTCTGGCAACTACTGATAAATGTTCTGAAATAATGTTAATGATGTCGATTCTGTGTATAAGTCAAACATACAGTTCATATTGCTGATAGAAGTTTTAAAAAAAATCATACTTTGTATCTTTTGTCAATTACACATTGTGGGTCGACAATACACAATCTGTTAAACTTTTTGTGATACCTAAGCATTCGTTAACTACCCTACCACAAGCTCTAATCTGGTGGTGCGTAACTTGTTGTCGCTCTTACGTATTGCTTAGAGTATCTCAAGAAAGAGCGCAGTCACAAAAATTTTTTACTTAATTTAACTGATCAAATTTAAACAGTTGACTTTCATGGTACATAGCTAAGAACCATCCCGATTGAACCAGCTTTTAAACAAAAAAACTGCATTCAATCGGGCCTTTCGTTTGAGAGGTATGATGTCACAGACAGATACACACGTTAATCTTAATAACACCCCTCTGCGTCAGGGGTTAAGAACTCCACTGTGTGGATAAATCAGACGTGAGTCACAAAACAAGTTACTATGTCACACATGGATAAAGACCTGTCCCATATTTTACCCACTTGTGTCTGCCCCATGCCACCGTTGCCGTATTAATCCTAAATATGGTCGAATATCATGTCATCATCTTCCACTTTTAATATTTTTTCCTTCATGGAACAGCTATTTGTTGTACTGCTTCGTCATGAAATGTCACACTTACAGACAATTTAATGTTTTAGCTTGCGTCATCACAGCATTTATTCCTATTTAGTTTCTTTTGGACTTAGACTTACTCCTCCTATTATGTTTAACATTCTGCATTCCAATATCCCCTGTGTCACTGTGTTTATTTCGATTTTATGTCTGAGAGACCAGCCCTTCGGATAGTCTTGACACATACTGAAAATCTTTCGTTTCAGGCATAGTGTTTGGTATGTTTTCTTAACATATATTACATATTCCATCAAGGGCTTACCCAGGATCTGAACTAGGGGAGGAGGGGGGGGGGGGGGGGGCAGGTCATACTAGTGTCAGGAAACAAGGACTCGAGACAACATACAGCACTTCTTATTAAGTAAAACAGCAAACCAGTGAAAAACTGCTATTAATAAACATATTAAATACAAGAATATACTTGTGCAATCCGAGAAAACATGCAGCATTTCTTATTAAATAAAACAGTAAACTAGTGAAAAACTGCGAATATCTTCTGGGGGGGGGGGGGGCAGCTGCCCTCCCTGCCCCTCGCTGGGTACGCCCATGTATTCCATGTCTTAAAACCACGTTTTACTTCCTTAATTTCAGGATTTACATTTTATATCACGTCTGCCGATATCAGTAGCATTCAACGAGCCAGGAAGCAATGAAAAACTCCTTGCAGGCTGTAAGCTTTTGCGGCCGCTGTGGCCCAGTGGTTCTAAGGCCTTCAGTCCGGAACCGCGCTTCTGCTACGGTCACAAGTTCGAATCCTGCCTCGGGCATGGATATGTGTGATGTCCTTAGGTTAGTTAGGTTTAAGTACAGTAGTTCTGAGTCTAGGTGACTGGTGTCCTCAGATGTTAAGCCCCATAGTGCTTAGAGACGTTTGAACCATTTGAAGCTTTCACTTCCCACGCTGGCTGAAGTAGTCGCTGGAACATCTGGTCTAGCCGCTGGACGGTTGGGTGAGGCGCTGTGGCTTCACACGAGCAGGTCAGCGCTCAATACGTTGGGACACCGCAACCATTCTATAGCGAAGCAAGTGACTTTGTTTAATAAATGTTTTCTAATGACAGCCACTTTTCCCACTACATATATCAGGAGAAGCCTACTGTCACAAACACTTTCTTACTGCCATGTTACGACGCGAGAAAACAGCCGTTTCAGTAAGCAAATCAAGAATGATTAAGATAACGAAGTAGGGGGAACAATTTCTATGTTTCACGATTGTAGGTACGAGAACTAGACTGCGCGCCGTTTCACCAGTCGCCGAAGCATGCCTTGCGAACTCATTCTGTCGAAAGACCAAGAGACTCCTATTTATGACTTGATAAGTGATATATTATTTCATTATTATCAGATTACAGTGTTTTCGCAAATAAACACGTCACAAGGATATCCACGAAATATTTTAAATAATAAAGCTCCGTGCATCGTCGCTTAGAATTATAGGATATAGAAGCTACTTCCCTGGGAATACGATTGCGCTGTTACTGTTCCTGCGATGCGCGTCATTTACGTGGGGCAAAATAGGTAGGAGGAACTCCTACGCGACCGCTCACTAAGTCTCAGATTTAAAAGCACGGCCATACTGTGAGATTCTTATGCCATCTTTTACGGACTCACTAACTGAACTGAGACACTTCAGGGGGTTTAGTAAAGTGATGTGATTTTCGAAAGTGTAGATCCAAACTGAAGTTGGAACACCTTTACATTCAGCTGTGTGAATTGAACTAGGGTGTTATTTACCTATCTTTGTTAAGTTAATCTGTGCGCCAGTTTCTTTACTGTTCAGGTATCTTCTGCAGTTTATTGTAGGCTGTATGGAATAAGCCTCTAATGTGATTTTGGAAATGCTGCTATATAGAGGCATTAGAAATGTTTTTCCCCACAAATATAATTACATAATGGTTGCTCGAATATCACAGTCTTCCAGTAGAGATAAGAAGAAGAAGCGACTTCATATTCTCCTATTGATGGTAATTTTCTTTCCTCTTAACTGCTGATTAGCTATGATTAGGTGTAGTTTTTCCACGTATCTTTGTCAACAATATCACCCTTACGTTAAGAGTAGCTACTTAAGAATAAACGAAATTATGGACGGAAATGAATTACTAGAACAAGCAGAAATTCAGAAATTGTAACTCAGTAGTGCTAAACTATAATTTATGAATCAAATAGTGTACAAATGTAATCAAAGTAGAGCTTCATGTATAGCCTATACCCATTACGTAAGCGCTTTTGTCCCTTTGTTTGATGAAATCGTGTCTCAAGCCTAGAACAACATTACTTATGAATACACCAACATAACAGAGTATTGAAGTTAAAATCTTCTGGGTTATTAGGCCGCGTCATGTTTCTTCTAAACTGATCGATATTTCGACCCCTCTGCTGGGATTTTCCTCAGGATCTTCTGGTGAGAGTGTTCTAGCAGTAGTGGACACCAGAAGATTCTGAGATTCCAACAGAGGCGTCGAAACGTCGATGATTTTAGAAGAAACATGATGCATCCTAATATTCCAGAAGATTTTAACTTCAGTGACAACGGCCACGAAGCCTGCAGACCTACATATGACAGAGTATATCCTCCTACTGTAGCGAAGTATAATGCTGTACTTAGAGGTCTTAGGACTAAAGCTAACAGAGAACACGTCGAATAGTTTTCTTTAATTTTTGTTTAGCCCACAGTCTTCCGATAGTTTCTAAACATAATATTTTCGGTACTTGATTATAATTATGTTTATAATCTACATACTGAATTTTCGGGTTTGGAATACATTTCACGATGACAAGTACGCATCATGTTTCACAATTCCTGTTACAGGCTTCTAGGGTTTGTATGGGAGTCTTAGAAGATAATGTTTCGACAAGGAACATATGTCCGGAAACGAGCCGTTTGGATGAAAATTTAATTTATAGATTGGATCACTTTCAAATGTCCCGTTACACGGTACATACACAGAGGAACAAGGAACTCTACAGGAGTCCTGGTAAGGCAGTGTCTCGGGCACTCGTCGTCTGATTCTCTTCTACGTGACGTCGGACGTCGCTAGGTCCGTGGAGCACCACACTCAGCCCTCCTAGGTACGGACACACCGTACCAGTTCCTCGCAGTTGTGGATCGTGTCGCAATTCCACAATTACAATTACACAGGGACTTAATACGGCGCCGTCTTCTCAGTTTGTGTACCTAAAGTAAAGCGTGAGATCTCAAAGTGGTAAGATCACCAAACTATACATTTCCGTATATGGATTCCTTAGCAGTATTGTCTCTCTAAGTCTCTCTAGGAACCGTGAAACATGTACATGTATTTCTGCTAAACATGTTTCAGGTGTACTTGGTAATGGCCCTAAAACCGAAATTGCGATAGTGGATATACTAAACCAATATTACTGCCAGCCGGAAGGTGTGGCCGAGCCGTTCTAGGCGCTTCAGTCTAGAACTGCGCGACCACTACGGTCCCAAGTTCGAATCATGCCTCGTGCATAGGTGGGTGTGATGTCCTTAGGTTAGTTAGGTTTAACTAGTCCTAAGTTCTAGGGGACCGATGACCTCAGATGTTAAGTCCCATAGTGCTCAGAGCCATTTTATTACTGCCAGTGGAGAAAACATAGCAATTAGCAAACTTCAAGAAGTGGCCGCGAGAGCTTGATTCATGTACTGACTTTTTGATACTCATTCTGCAATACACACTGATCAGGCAGTACATTATGAATATCTACCTAATGGCCGCTACGTCCACGTTTGGGCCGGCCGCGGTGGTCTAGCGGTTCTGGGCGCGCAGTCCGGAACCGCGCGACTGCTACGGTCGCAGGTTCGAATCCTGCCTCGGGCATGGATGTGTGTGATATCCTTAGCTTATTTTGTAAGTAGGCTGTTTAGGTTTTTTTATTTGTAACACCACATCTGTATGAAAATGACTGGCTGTGCCGCGTGCAGTCTGTGGCTGGTTGGCATTGTTGTAATACTCGCCATTGTAGCGTTGGGCAGTTGGCTTTGAAATTTGTAAGACTGGATGGCATCAACTGATATATATATTATGACAAGGTAAATACATTATTTGTTCTCTATTAAAATCTTTCATTTGCTAATTATGCCTATCAGCAGTTAGTGCCTTCCGTAGTTTGAATCTTTTATTTAGCTGGCAGTAGTGGCGCTCGCTGTTTTGCAGTAGTTCGAGTAACGAAGATTTTTGTGAGGTAAGTGATTTGTGAAAGGTATTGGTTAATGTTAGTCAGGGCCATTCTTTTGTAGGGATGATTGAAAGTCAGATTGCGTTGCGCTAAAAAATATTGTGTGTCAGTTTAAGCACAGTTTTGTACAATTTTTTCAAGGGGACGTTTCAAGTTAGGCTTAAGTAGTTCTAAGTTCTAGGGGACCGATGACCATAGATGTTAAGTCCCATAGTGCTCAGAGCCATTTGAACCATTTTCCACTTTGTCGCGGATAACAGTGGTGACGTCGTAGTGGAATGGAGGGAATGAGGTCTCGGTGGGTCGGTGGAGGGAGGTGGCGCCACGTCTGCACATACAAGTCGCCTAATTCCCGTAGAGTCCAGGGGAGGGGGGGGGGGGGGCGATGGGCTCTGACGGCACGTTGTCACATCCCATATCTCTTTGATCGGGTTCAGGTCTGGCGAGTTTGGAAGCCAGCACATCAACTGGAGCCGGTTACTGTGTTCCTCGAACCACTCAGTTCCAGTCCTGACCTTGCGATATGATGCGTTATGCGGTTGAAAAGTGGCACTACCGTCGGGAAACTTGATCGTCATGAAAGGATGTCCGTGGTCTGCAACCAGTGTACGACACTCGTGGTGACTCTCACGAGCTCCGCTGCACCCACTGATGCCCACATGATTCCTTCCCAGGGCACAAGGATCTGTTCCCCTGGAAGAGGAAGAATTCGCGCCCTCTCATCGGTGTGATGAAGTGGGTATCGGGATTCATCAGACCGTGCAACGCTCTGCCACTGCACAAACGTCCCATGCCGATGATCACGTGCCCATTTCAGTCTCAGCTGACGTTGACGTGGTGTTAACAATGGCACATGCATGGGTCGTCGGGTGCGGAGGACTATTGTTAGGAGTGTCTGATGCACTGCGTGTTCAGACACACTCGTTCTCTGCCCAGCACTACAGTCTCGTGTCAGCTACGTCAGCGTTCGCCGGCTGTCCTGTTTGATCACACTGTCCAGAGTACGACGTCGACACCCTTAATGAGGGGTGGCCGCCCAATCCCATGACGTCTGGACGTGGTTTTGCCACGCGTGGAAGACATTCACAGCAACGCTCCTCGAACACCCGACGAGTCGTGCAGTCCCCATAATGCCCGTGCCTGCGGGCCATCAAAATCTGCACGCGATCAAACTCAAATAGATTGCGCGCCTTCCCTATTCTACATGGACAGCGGGGCGCTCACTGGTATTACATGCCTCAATCTTATTAACAATCATTCCAAGCCAAGTGACGCTGCTACTATATACTTTATATCGATAGCAGGTCGTTGGTCGTAATGTTCTAGATGATCAGTGTATGGATAAAAATTGGTGGCAAAACTGACTTAATATGAAGGATGTGTCACATGGCGTTCCAGCTTTCTGTGGCTGATAGCAAAAGATCAGTCGAGGTAGTGCAGAGAGTGGCGAAGGCTGCATTCGAATCAGTTGCAGTGCGAACTGTTTGAAAGTGAGGGAGGGCAGCTCAAGCACCTCAACAGCATGTTTAGGGAACGTTTATGGATAAAGACTGAAATGGCACGTGGTCGGAGCTCACAACATTATTCCTTCTGGCACTGCATCGAATCACCCTTCATAACAGTGCACGGTGTCACATGGCGAACCCAATGCAGGAGCTCCTGCATACATGGGGGTGGGATATACCTGTGGGTCAAAATGAAGGAGTCTCTTCGTGGCATGCGCAACAAAACCAACAAGACACCATCCGTGCCATAGGGCGGTTCTTGAGAGATGTAGGTAAACATGGATCCATTGCTGTATGCGAAGCCTTCCATGTTTGTGGGGGAAGGTAATCGAGACGGAGACTGTTTGTATTAAAGATACATAATACGGTGAGCTTCTGCGGATAAAATCTTGCATGAATAATAACTTCATTGCCACTCATTTTTATCCAACTCAAGTATAAATAATATTACCAGGGGAGGGATTCTTTTTTTTCTCGAATGTAGTTAGTTCTCTGACTGCGCAGCGTTTCGCTATTGAAATGGGCTTCTTCTGGAGATTTCATATTCCCGTAGCATCTGAGTGATTCATGCTAAGCAGGTCACAAGAAGCACACACAGCAGAAGGGCGGCAGAAAGCTTTCGCCAGCTCCCGGCGGCGGCCCCCGCGCTACGCATTGAATCCCCGACACAGAGCAGGCTGCACGCAGACCACACCACGCAGAGTCGCCAGGGGTGGCCTCTCTGCCTCCGGCCGCCGGCTGCTCGTCATTCATGCCACGTCCGGCGGCGCGCGCAAGAGTTTCGGCGACAATGCGAGCAACCGGCCGCAGTGGTCACCCCCACCTCTCCCAGCCTAACGCACAACTTCTGCTTCACACTCCCCCACGCCTACTGCACCTTCACAAGCCAGTATTGTTTAGTTGTCATCAGTCCCCTAGAACGTAGAACTACTTAAACCTAAATAACCTAAGGACATCACACACCTCCATGCCCGAGGCAGGATTCGAACCTGCTACCGTAGCGGCCACGCGCTTTCAGACTGAAGCGCCTAGAACCGCTCGGCCACTGAGGCCGGCTCTATCGTTTCCCTTTCGATTTATTCTCATTTATACTGCACCATTAATTTTAATTTTTACGGGCCTTGCAAGTACTACTGATTTCATTCGTGACTTGTACTGCTGTATTCCTTTCTTCTTCTAAACTTACTTGTATTTACTTCTTTGGTCTGTCGGATGACGGTGTTCAGAGAGCTGCAGTGGGAGCTACATCCATTGCAGAACAGTGAAACATCGTAGGCACGTTCATTAATCGGTGCGTCCGCGGAGTATACTAAAAAGTAATAGTTCCACTTTCTGCCACCAGGTAAAAATATGGCGCTGTAATCCTCCAGAAGAACAGTATAGATCTTACGATAACACTAAAAGGACCACACCAGCTGCAACTTTTAGCGTGAGACTTTTTCGCATCTCTGTCCCTCCAGTCGACCCGACATACCCTCCCCATACACAACGTCGGTGACAAAGCGACGCTCAACAAAAATTTAGGGCCAAATGCCATACCTGGTGTAATCTCGTGCGCCTCCTAATCGGAGAATTCGTATTGCAGTTACAATACCTATCAATCTCTCTGTCCATTTACAGTTTTCTACCTACTGTTAAAACATCCATCAACGATGATTTCAGTGCTGTGTTCCAATGAACTTACCACACGATCTAAAGCTACAGGAAGACAAAATTATATAATAGCAAAATACTAGCGACATTCGTGCACAGGAAACGTGGTGAGCTGCAGGGGAGCGTCGTAGGGCCGTCGCTGTTCACAATATATATAAACGACATTGCGGAAAACATCGGAAGTTCTCTGAGGCTTTTTGTGGATGATGCTGTAGTATATCGAGAGGCTGCAACAATGGAAAATTGTACTGAAATGCAGGAGCATCTGCAACCAATTCACACATGGTGCAGGGAATGGTAATTGAATCTCAATGTAGACAAGTGTAATGTGCTGAAAATATATAGAAAGATCGTTTATCATTTTGCTATAATATAGCAGGTCAGCAACACCAACCAGTTAATTCCATAAATTATCTGGACGTAGGAATTAGGAGTGATTTAAAATGGAATGAGCATATAAAATTAATCGTCGGTAGATCAGATACCAAACTGAGACTCGTGGGAAGAATCCTAAGGAAATGTAATCCGAAAACAAAGGAAGCAGGTTACAGTACACTTGTTCGCCCACTGCTTGAATACTGCTCACCGGTGTGGGATCCGTACCAGATAGGGTTGATGCAAGACATAGAGAAGATCCAACGGGGAGCAGCACGCTTCGTTTGAGAATCAGTTAGTAATCGCGAAAGCGTTACGGAGATGATAGATAAACTCCAGTGAAAGACTCTGCAAGAGATAAGCTCAGTAGCTTGCTACGGGCTTTTGTTGAAGTTTCGAGAACATACTTTCACCCAGGAGTCAAGCAGTATATTGCTCCATCCTACGTATGTCTCGCGAAGAGACCATGAGGATAAAATCAGAGAGATTAGAGCCCACACAGAGGCATACCGACAATCTGTCTTTCCACGTACAATACGAGACTGGAATAGAAGGGAGAACCGATAGAGGTTCCCTCCGCCACACACCGTCAAGTGGCTTGCGGAATATGGATGTAGATGTAGATGTAGACTAATTCACCAAAAACGAGAAAAATTCAAATAATATCTGTCGGACTAGCTACAGGTCTTTGCACTGCTCTTTTAACTGTTGTTTCCAACGTTTCCTATGACATTACCTTATCAAAGCAGTTCTGTAACTACAAATCGCTATTTTAAAGGAATGTTGAATTGGAAATGAACGAAATGACGTAACAACCATGCAGGATGAAATTCGCATATACGGCTTGAGGATGTAATAAGACGTCTAGGACGCATGGTAGTGTAGATGCGCGGGCACTTTATGCAAGTGAGAAGTAGCGTACACGGGCGAGCCACGTATCCAGCGAGTCAGTGAGAAAGTGGAGTGCCCGCTTTCCTGAAGGGAGTGTTTGAGTGATGATCCGAAACAGGCCAGGCAAACGCTGTAATCAGTGCCCAACTTACCGACAAGATGAACGACTTTGTGAGAAGTGGTCGGTGTGTCACAAAGGTAAATGTTGGAGGTGACAGCCGTCCACAGTGGCCTAGCTGTTCTTGGCGCTTCTGTCCGGAACCACGCTGCTGCTACGGTCGCAGGTACGAATCCTATCTCGGGAATCGATGTGTGTGATGTACTTAGATTAGTTAGGTTTAGTTCAAAAATGGCTCTGAGCACTATGGGACTTAACATCTGAGGTCATCAGTCCCCTAGAACTTAGAACTACTTAAACATAACTAACCTAAGGACATCACACACATCCATGCCCGAGGCAGGATTCGAACCTGCGAGCGTAGCGGTCGCGCGGTTCCAGACTATAACGCCTAGAACCGCTCGGCCACTCCTGCCGGCTAGGTTTAAGTAGTTCTAAGTCTAGGGGATTGATGACCTCAGATCATAGTTCTCAGAGACATTTGAACCATTTGGTGGCGGTGGTGGGGGCTAGTGTTGGAGCAGGATGGATAGTTGTACACAGCAGGTTGGGTTCCAAAGAACCTCAGCGAATGCAAAAGGAACCATGACTGGAGCTAAGATTCCAACTTCTGCTCTGGTATCATCAAGACCCCTCTTTCCTCCACATCTACATCTGTATACTCCGCAATCCACCATACGGTGCGTGGCGGACGGTATCTCGTACCACAAATAGCATATTCTCTCCCTGTTCCACTCCCAAAGAGAACGAGGGAAAAATGACTGCCTATATGCCTCTGTACGAGCCCTAATATCTCTTGTCTTATCTTTGTGGTCTTTCCACGAAATGTAAGTTGGCGGCAGCAAAATTGTACTGCAGTCAGCGTCAAATGCTGGTTCTCTAAATTTCCTCAGTAGCGATTCATGAAAAGAACGCCTCCTTTCCCCTTTCCCCTAGAGACTCCCACCCGAGTTCCTGAAGCATTTCCTTAACACTCGCGTGATGATCAAACCTACCAGTAACAAATCCAACAGCCCGCGTCTGAATTGCTTCTATACCTTCCCTCAATCCGACCTGATAGGGATCCCAGACACTCGAGCAGTAATCAAGAATAGGTCGTATTAGTGTTTTATAAGCGGTCTCCTTTACAGATGAGCCACATCTTGCCAAAACTCTACCAATGAACCGAAGACGACTATCCGCTTTCACCACAAGTGCCATTACATGCTTGTCCCACTTCATATTGCCCTGTAATGTTACGCCCAAATATTTAATCGACGTGACTGTGTCAAGCGCTACACTACTAATGGCCCATTCAAACATTAAAGGATTCTTTTCCCTATTCATCTGCATAATTTACATTTATCTATATTTAGAGTTAGCTCCCATTCTTCACACCAATCACAAATCCTGTCCAAGTCATCTTGTATCCTCCTACAGGATACCCTCCGTACACAACAGCATCATCAGCAAACAGCCGCACATTGCTATCCACCCTATCGAAAAGATCATTTATGTAGATAGAACACAACAGGGGACCTACCACACTTCCCTGGGGCACTTCGGATGATACCCTCACCTCCGATGAACACTCACCATCGAGGACAACGTACTGAGTTCTATTACTTATGTTGTGGTTGGCAGGAGAGCCAACCGTGTAGTAAAGGAAGCCGAAATGCACCCGTCTCAGCTCACGCAGGCTGACGTGAGGTCTGGAACATGACAAAGGAATTAGAATTGAGAAAAACGGACGTAGCTGGTGGAATACTTAACTTTAATCCATTTATGGAGAACGTCGCTCTTTATGGTACATGATTGACAATATCAATATTACGGATACTGGCGCATTGCTATGTCGTAGCAAATAACGTAGCTGAAGGCTATGCTAACTATCGTCTCGGCAAATTAATTTGTCAGTGAAACATCGCTAGCAAAGTCGGCTGTACAACTGGGGCGAGTGCTAGGAAGTCTCTCTAGACCTACCGTGTGGCGGCGCTCGGTCTGCAGACACTGATAGTGGCGACACGCGGGTCCGACGTATAATACCGAACCGCGGCCGATTTAATGGCTACCTCCTAGCAAATGTGGTGTCTGGCGGTGACACCACAACTTAAGATGTCTTGGAGCCACTCACATTTGGGAGCCAATCCCATATGCTCGTACCTTAGTTCGGAGATAACAATATCGTCCATATAATTAGCTGCAGTACGGACCGAAGTACAAACAGTTTGTAGATATTGCTGAAACAATGCAGGGGCGGATGCACACCCGAATGGCAGTCGTTTGAATCGATACAACCCAAGATGCGTGTTAACCACCAAAACGCGCTGGGATTCTTCGTCCACCGGTATTTGCAAGTTCGCATCTGCTACGTTTTACTTCGAAAAATACTTACCCGGGCACAGTTTGTCAAAAAGATCTTCCGGGCGGGGTAAAGGAAAAGTTGCAATCGCTAGTTGTGGATTCACTGTTGCCTTGAAGTCCACACAAACTCTCAATTTTCCGGAAGGTTTTGGCAAAATTACTAAGGGTGATGCCCAGAGAGAAGCCTGCACACGTTCAATTACACCTTGTGATTCGAAATCGTGTAACGTTTTTGCGACCTCAACACGCAGTGCGTGGGGAACATTGCGCGCTCTGAAAAATTTCGGTTCCGCGTTTACTTTCAGTTCTAAATGTGCTTTATAGTTCTTAGCGCAACCGAGGCCCGGTCAAAAATGTCTGCATATTCTTCAGAGACGAGAAACACTGTCTGAAAGCACAGTCTGGTTCACTGATAGGACCTGATTTACTATAGAAAAGTTAAACAACTGAAATAAATCGAAACCAAACAAGTTCACTGCAGAAGAAGAACGAAGACGTAAGACGACACAAGTTTTGTTTGTCCTTTGTATGTTGCATGAAGGCTGCACTGTCCTAACACAGGGATACGTTGCCCTGAATAGCATGTTAACTGAATATTTGCGGCACGCAATGGAGGTGTGCCCAGCAGTTTGTAAGTGTCTTGATTGATCATTGAAACTGCAGCTCCTGTATCGAGCTGGAATGGTATCACTTTGCCGTTAATGTCCAAGTCCACAAAAAGTTTATTGTATTGCTGACAAGAGCGACTGTCTCGTGCAACGTGAACTGACACTGGTACATAATCACTTGCGACTTGACGGGAGGTCCGGCGATGTCGACGCACACTATTTTTGGGACGAACACAGTCACTGATAGAGAGAGTGGCACTGGGCTGAGTGGAATGAACTACATGAATTTCCATGGGCGAAGTTTCGCAAGCCTGAGAACCCTTGGTTCGGTTCCGATTCCGGCGCGAAGCAAAGGGCTTGGAACGGTTTTGAGCTTCCGTTCTGAGCTTTTTCTGGCAAACACTCTGAACATGTCGTTTTTTATTACAATAAAAGCAAATAGCTTGGCGTGACTGGCAATTCTCACGCAAATGTTTAGTAGCACATCGCGGGCATGATTTGATCACTGCATTAGCTTGCCGGAGCGACGCACGTGGCTGAGAGCCTGGCGGCAGCGGCGCGGCCGGACGCGAGAGCTGTTTACTGCTCCGTGCAGCTCGCCCGGCGGGCCGGTTAACCTGACACACTGCTGGCGAAGTTTCAAATGATTCCTGAGCAAAGTCAAGTGTGTCCTGCCGAACCAATATGTCCATCACCTGTTGAAGAGAGGGATTGACTAGTTTCAAAATATGTTTCCTTATACGAACATCAGAAACGTTCTGTGCGATTGCATCACGTACCATAGTATCTGAATAAGGGAGTCCACATTGACACTCAAAAGCACAATCTCTAGTAAGGCCTTGCAAGGTTGCAACCCACTCCCGATTAGTCTGAGCTGCCGTACTTTTTGTACGAAAGAAGGTATACCGTATGGAAGCTACACTGACTGATTCTTTGAAATATGCATCTAAGGCAGACAAAATTTCTTCGTAGGACAGAGGTGCGACGTCGAGTCGGGGAAATAATTCGACTATCACACGCTACGTGGTCACGCCCACCGACGATAATAAAAAAGGCTGCCGTTCGATACCTTGAATTCTGTAGGCGGCGAGATGGAATCCAAATTGGCGTGACCACTCCGTCCAGCTTTCCAGTGCAGCATCAAAAGGTCGCAAATTTGGTGCAACAGCGTGATGTGTCTGCGTTAGCAGTGAAGCGGCTGCTGCCGCATCGTTTTGCATCGCACGTTGACCCTGGACGAGCTGTCCAAGGGCATCCAGTAAGGCGTGCGTCTGCTGATTCTGTAAGCGATAAAATTTGGACAGTACATCTGGAGATTGTGGCGAAGCCATTACACAAGTAAATCAGGGCAATATCGATAAGTACGCGGTTTTGCTTCGTCGCCAATGTTGTGGTTGGCAGGAGAGCCAACCGTGTAGTAAAGGAGACCGGAATGCACCCGTCTCAGCTCACGCAGGCTGGCGTGAAGTCTGGAACATGACAAGGGAATTAGAATTAAGAAAAACGGATGTAGGTGGTGGAATACTTAACTTTAATCCATTAATGGAGAACGACACTCTTTATGGTACATGATTCACAATATCAATAGTACGGATACTGGCCCTTGCTAGGTCGTAGCAAATAACGTAGCTGAAGGCTATGCTAACTATTGTCTCGGCAAATGAGAGAGTAGAAGTGAGTGAACCATCGCTAGCAAAGTCAGCTGTACAACTGGGGCGAGTGCTAGGAAGTCTCTCTAGACCTGCCGTGTGGCACCGCTCGGTCTGCAGACAGTGGCGACACGCGGGTCCGACGTATACTACCGGACCACGGCCTATTTAAAGGCTACCACCTACAAGTGTGGTGTCTGGCGGTGACACCACAACTTAAGATGTCTTCGAGCCACTCACATACTTGGGAGCCAATCCCATATGCTCGTACCTTAGTTAGGAGTCTGCAGTGGGGCAGCGAGTCAAACGCTTTCCGGAAGTCAAGGAATATGGCACCCGTCTGATACCCTTCATCCATGGTTCGCAAAATATCATGTGAAAAAAGGAGGAGCTGCGTTTCGCAGGAGCGATACTTTCTAAAGCCGTGCTGATGCATGGGCAGCAACTTCTGTCTCAAGGAAATTCATTATATTCGAACTGAGAATATGTTCGAGAATCCTGCAACAAACCGATGTTAAGCATATTGGTCTGTAATTTTGAGGATGCGTCCTTCTACCCTTCTTGTATACAGGCGTCACCTTCTCTTTTTTCCAGTCGCTCGGGACTTTACGTTCTGCAAGAGATTCGCAAAAAATGCAAGCTAAATGAGGAGCCAATGTAGTACAGTACTCTGTAAAACCGAATTGGAATCTCATCAGGACCTGGCGATTTACTTATTTTCAACCCATTCAGCTGTTTCACAACCCCAGGGATGTCTATCACTATGTCCTCCATACGGGAATCTGTACGAGACTCAAACGGCGGTATGTTTGTACGGTCATCCTGCGTGAAATAATTCTCAATTGCTAAATTTCAAATTTCAGCTTTCGTTTTGCTGTCTTCCGTTACCAGGCCAGAGTGATAAGTGACTGGATGGAAGCCTTCGACCCGCTTACCGAATTTACGTAAGACCAGAATTTTCTTGGGTTTTCAGCAAGATATGACGGTGGTAGCGGTTGAATGCTTCGCGCATTGCTCTTTTTACAGCACGAATATCTACTAACATTTGTCTGTCCTCGTTCTCCCGTTTGCCCATAATTCTTCGACGTCCATCGTACAGGAAGCAGATGAGGACGATTCATTTCCTGGAGCAGATAGCCGCGGTGACGAGAGCCGGTGCCATCACTTCTAGTCAGAGACAGTGCGCAACGCAGGCATGCGACGTAATATCCCTCTACAATTCAAAGCTGTGGCATGGGAGGCAAGGGATGCTCACCTTAGTTTTCAGCTTCCGAAGTCCTACATTCATCTAATTCCTCGAGCACGGAAAGACCACTAACAATGATGCGTACTGTGTGCTTCTCTGGAGCCTACACAAGTCCGTCAAGAGCAAACGGCCTGGGATGCCCACGGACGGTGTGATTCTGCTCCACGATAACGAGTATACACACGTCTCATGGGTCCCACAAAGAGTAATGACCAAGTCCAAGTGGAAGACGTTGGAGCATCCGCTCTACTGACCGGACATGTCATGCTGGAAGTTCCACGTGTTTGTTCCACTTAAAAAATGTCTCAAAGGGAAGCGCTTCAACTCGGACGACGAACTGGAGGACACTATGGAGAACTGGCTCCTGTCGCAGCCATAGGAATTTTGGGAACAGGGAATCCTTTGTCTCGTGCAACAATGTTGTAGTTGTGCTCACACATCTCACGAATTACGTTTGAGTAAAGCCTTCAGTTATACCCACATTTTTGTTTCGTACCTTTTCTTTTCAACACCTCCCATATGTCACTAAACACAGAAGAGGGTCACTCATTATCAAAGTCTGACAGCCTCTCTAACGGTCAACAAAAATTTGATTTTCAGTGTTTCATTTAATTACTGACCTAAGTTAAAAATTTAAAATGCTATCACAATCAAATCATTAAGGATTATAAACTTACGTTAAAGATCTAAAATGACAAGTGTTACAGTTTCAAACCTATGATCATCCATTATTTGAGAATCGGAGTACTTAGTGACTTCCAACAAACTTGACAAGTACTTTCACACCTTTTTGAAACTCATTCTCGCTGTCATTTCCGTGATACTCAGGACACGAGAAAAGTTTGAGTTATTATATTTTTGCTTTTCTTGCAGTAAAATATCAGAATAACGCATGGAGCTAGAATTTATTACTTGTTTTCTACTAACTCTACTCGCAACACATTTTGTAGCCAATATCACGTACACCAGTGAATGTAACTACTAGATCATATTATTCTACGGGACACAGTTCAAGCGATATGACACCGTAAATATGAAGATGAGCGATAAACTAGCTTTCCTTAAAATCGTTCGCCAATTACCTATAGTAAGTTTGATAATGAGCGCATTTAAAGTCCCCCGACGAACTCTGTGCGTCATTTTGAAAGTTTTACATGCTTAACGTTAAATTAAATCATCTGTGAATTTATCAGAAATTTGATGGTGTTTCATACACGGAAGCTCGATTCGTTAAAGAATCGTGAGTGGGGGGGGGGGGGGGGGGGGGGCGTCGAGACAAGGAATACTGATGTGTAAGTTTCACTGTTGCCATACACGACATAAGAGTGGCCCTAGGCGCACATCACCAAATCGTCACTAGCGACAGTTTATCTAGAGAATATATGATGTGAAGGCAAGTTCATTTTCACTGCGTTATTGTTGACTTATTTTCGAAGAAGGAATGCCATAGCACGACGCTCAGCTGCAGTGTTAGACATTCCTAATGTTACAATTCTGACATCTCAGCAGACACAGGGTTTCTTAATGAGGGAGGCGGAAAATTCATGCTAGTAGTAAGTGGGATCTTCCTGGTTCATATCCAGCAGACGCTTGTCTCCAGTTGTGTAAACGTGCATAATATGAACAATATGAACACATGATCTTAAAGAGACACTAAACACACATCTTTATTATTACAAACACGAAGTTCGCTTATTCTGAAAGCTAACTGTTGTTTTCCTTTTATCAACTATTCATTCAAAAACAACGTTAACCACTCGAAATTGTTATACACTTTCATCCAGTGAACGCTAGCTAAAAACCTGTCTGACTGGAAATTACTTGTGCGAACTGTTTAGTTCTTCAAAACAAATAAGTGGAACTACGTGTGTGCAAAGATGATGAAATTCAGCATAACGGACTCGCTTTGCATATTATCTTGCCTGCAACGTGCTTTCATACTCTCAAACAACACTGAGTCTCTCTTAATGCACAACTCCTGACCTCTCATCACCAAATAGCTTTCTTTGGCAGTATAATTACTTCCGAGAAATTCTGAAAAATCACGTAATATAAAATCATACTCGTGGGTTTTTCAGCTCCAGCAGGTATTTAGAGTGTCTGTGCAACCGAATAGGGAGTGCAACCATCGTGTGCTCTGTTACAGACATTGAGTATGGTTGCAAGAGGAATGACAATGATCTCAACAGAAATGGGCGCCATATTTCGTAATAACGTAACGTCGTAGAAAATCACTCTTTCGTAGTATATTAGCACGTGCCGACGTACAGATTACCTCCTCAATCAAAATCGAAATTCACGCTAACTACGAATGTGGTAAACTAGATTATAGTATGTAAAAGTTATGACATGAACGAATCGAACTGACGTGCTATTGAAGGAGAGGGTATTTTGCAGTGTAACACGATCATCGATGGCGATAGTGTTGCACTGCAACGCGTAACCTGTCTGACACACTCCTCGTAAACCCAGGCGACGTAAGTGGAAAGATCTTGTCGTAGTAAGTATTAACAGGATACCAGAATTTCAGGTTTGTTTCCAATGAAGTATCACATCGTGGATGACATCGACTAAATCCCAGCCAGTGATATATTTGATACCGAGGAAAGGTGTCAGCGATTCACTACACTCAGAAGGAAACCATGTAGTAGTACCAGAAACACATGTTGTTGTTGTTGTGGTCCTCAGTCCTGAGACTGGTTTGTTGCAGCTCTCCATGCTACTCTATCCTGTACAAGCCTCTACATCTTCCAGCACCTACCGCAACCTACATCCTTCTGAATCTGCTTAGTGTATTCATCTCTTGGTCTGCCTCTACGATTTTTAACCTCCACGCTGCCCTCCAAAGCTAAATTGGTGATCCCTTGATACCTCAGAACATGTCCTACCGACCGATGCCTTCTTCTAGTCAAGTTGTGCCACAAACGTCTGCCCAATCCTATTCAATACTTCCTCATTAGTAATGTGATCTACCCATCTAATCTTCAGCATTCTTCTGTAGCACCACATTTCAAAAGCTTCTATTATCTTCTTGTCCAAACTATTTATCGTCCATGTTTCACTTCCATACATGGCTACACCCCATACGAATACTTTCAGAAACGACTTCCTGACACTGAAATCTATACTCGATGTTAACAAATTTCTCTTCTTCAGAAACGCTTTCCTTTTCATTGCCAATCTACATTTTATATCCTCTATACTTCGACCATCATCAGTTATTTTGCTGCCCAAATAGCAAAACTCCTTTACTACTTTTAAGGGTCTCAGTTTGTAATCTAATTCCCTCAGGCGAACCTAAAAGTTTTTATTTCTTCTCCATGGATTTTAATACCTACTCCGAATTTTTCTTTTGTTTCCTTTACTGCTTGTTCAGTATACAGACTGAATAACATCGGGGATAGGCTACAGCCCCGTCTTACTTCCTTCCGAACCACTGCTCCCCTTTCATACCCCTCGATTCTTATAACTGCCAACTGGTTTCTGTACGAATTGTAAATAGCCTTTCGCTCCCTGTATTTTACCCCTGCCACCTTCAGAATTTGAAAGAGAGCATTCCAGTCAACATTGTCAAAAGCTTTCTCTAAGTGTACAAATGCTAGAAACGTAGGTTTGCCCTTCCTTAATCTAGCTTCTAAGATAAGTCGTAGGGTCAGTATTGTCTAACGTGTTCAAACATTTCTACGGAATCCCAACAGATCTTACCCGAGGTCGCTCTACTACTTTCACCATTGTTCTGTGAAGAATCTGAGTTAGAATTTTGCAGCTGTGACTTGTTAAACTGATAGTTCGGTAATTTTTACATCTGTCAACACCTGCTTGCTTTGGGATTGGAATTATTCTAATCTTCTTGAGTTCCGAGGGTATTTCGCCTGTCTCATACATTTCGCTCACCAGATGGTAGAGTTTTGTCAGGACTGGCTCTCCCAAGGCCGTCAGTAGTTGCAATGGAATGTTGTCTACTCCGGGGGCCTTGTTTCGACTCAGGTCTTTCAGTGCTGTGTCAAACTCTTCACACAGTATCGTATCTCCCATTTCATCTACATCCTCTTCCTTTTCCATAATATTGTCCGAAAGTACATTGCCTTTGTATAGACCTTTTATATACTCCTTCCACCTCTCTGCTTTCCCTTCTTTGCATAGAAGTGGGTTTCCATCTGAGCTCTTGATGTTCTTGCAATTGGTTCTCTTATCTCCAAAGGTCTCTTTAATTTTCCTGTAGACAGTATCTATTTTACCCCTAGTGAGATAAGCCTCTACAGTCTTACATTTGTCCTCCAGCCATCCCTGCTTAGCCATTTTGCATTTTCGATCTCATTTCTGAGACGTTTGTATTCCTTTTTGCCTGCTTCATTTACTGCATTTTTATATTTTCTCCTTTCATCAATTAAATTCAATATTTCTTCTGTTACCCAACGATTTCTACTAGCCCTCGTCTTTTTACCTACTTGATCCTCTGCTGCCTTCATTATTTTATCCCTCAAAGCTACCCATTCTTCTTCTACTGTATTTCTTTCCCCCATTCCTGTCAATTGTTCCCTTATGCTCGATTCTCAGACTGGAATTGGACAGATTACTGTTCAGCTGAGGAGATCCTTTGCTGATTTTGAACAAACATAAAACAATATAGAAAGCAAGTATTGGATTACAGCTACACACACACACACACACACACACACACACACACACACACACACACACACACACGGCTACACACACAGACCAACACATCGGAAAGAGAAAGCTGAACCATGAGACACAACCGTATGGCACGAAATGGGCTTGGATGGATCCCACCGGTCGGCTGGCGTCGCTGCTCTGCAGGAGTATCACGAAATATTCGTGATCACCAAGCGAACGAATTGGCGATCGAGATCGGATGACATTACTAAGCTGTGTACAAAGTAATGAACTCTCCGCTGAACTAAAACGCGGCAGGGAATGCCTGCAGCAAGATACGGTGGCAGGTGTGAATGCAGCTGCTAGTCAGTGCAGTGAGATCTCAGAGAATGTGGCGCTAGCAGTGGCTGTTCAAAGTTGACCAGCGCCATGACTTCACAGGCCATCGCTGACGCCAACCTGGTGGGCAGATAAGTGGCTAGTGGTCGGCTGCTGGGACACAGAAGTTGGGCACTTCGTTTTCCCCCCACACGTTCCCTAGCCTGAAGCAGGCTCAGCCCTCAGAATGTCGCGCTTTTCTGTATTCCAACGCATCTCCCAATCTAGAAGACTCTCCTTCTAGCCTTAAATAGTTTTTAACTGTCACCGCCTTCCTAGTAAAGAATCAAGTCCCCTCAAAATGACGGCACCTGAAATTTGATTCCAGATTTCTGTTCCTCCATACATCAGTGAGCCGTGGTAAAAATTGCTGTTTTGAAGAGCGCGCCGCAGCGCGTAGTGTGAAGCAGTCGCCCTCCGTTTCTGGCGGTGGTGCCGCTGTGGCAATCACAGCTTTGGTGTTACCCGTCTGTTGGGAAAGTGGAAGGGTAGCCTGTCCACGTGCATTTAAGGGGCGCTATGAGTACGCTAGGCGGCTAGTCTGGTCAGTTGGACAGCCGGGTCAGTGTAGGGTAGTCAGTGTGTGTGTCGTCCGGAGTGCCAGCATATGTCAGGCCGCCAGTCTGCTGGCAACGGTCATTGGTGGTTGGATTGAGCGTTTGGTCGGTCGCGTACTGGGACACAAGGTGACTTGTCCGTCTTGAGCGTCGGCGCATGTGAGGTCGCCACGTGAGTCCAGTGGACCGCGCCGTATAGCGAGGGGTAGTGGCTTCGCGGCCGACACGTGAGCAACATGAGTCAACCCACGACGTCGGTCTGGCTGGCGCGAGCTGCGACGCCGTGATACGGGAGAGCGGCGCGCCTTCCTGCGTCCGTTGAGGCGCCTGCCAGCGGACGGTTCGAGAGAACGATTTCGGGCTGCTGCGCCTGGTCTTCGCCAGACATCGTAGTTCATTAGAAATTAAGTGATTCGTGATATGTTGTTTCATTTACTTGTTAAATTCTACTTGTTTTATTGGTCAGTCTCTTGTCCCCAACTTGCTCGTCTGTGTCCCATCCGCATTTGTTAGGCAGTTTCTGTCTGTCTGTCTGTCTGTCTCCCGTATGTTGCCTCTGTCATGTTCGTGGGATTCGGTGTTAAGGAATTTATTGCTTGAAGTGTAACGGCTGAATTCCTGAAATATGTCTTTATTTTGCCTATCATCTTGAGAGGCGGTGTATGTGTAACGTAGAGCATGTTTGTATAGTTTATTTAAGACTGAATTTCATGGGTTTTTATTTAAATGGTAATTTTAGTATATAAAGTTGCCACCCTTCCACTGCATCATTTCCATCCCTCCTACGGGGTGCATAGTTTACGTGTTTTTGTGACTTGTTAAACTTTTTAGTTTAAAGTAATCTGGTGTGTTGCACATTTGCACCAGGGTGTAGTCTCTTAGAGGTTGTTGTTAGCGGTCGTGACTACGGCCGTGTCAAAACGGAGCGGCAAGGTTCTCAGCCCGAAAGCTCATACTGTCAAAATTGGTTCTTTCTGCCTCTGAATAAATTTCAACTTGACATTTAGAGGGTGCTTACTGATTATAATTTTAAATCTGTTTAAGAAACTGGCTTTTAGGAATAAAATTTCCATTTCTTGAAAGAAATTTAATTTTTCATCAGTTACTCACTGGCAACTACTACCACGTTCACATAGTGTGACTAAATGTTCTTGATGAATCGCTAGTAAATAAAGTGAATTCTTACGAAAAGGTTTTGAAAGTAAATTCACGGTTCATTTAAAAATTACTATTCTAAAGCTTCTTTCCTGTGAAATTTCTTTAATGGCTTCATTCGCGATTGAATTTTTAACAACTTCGATGTAATATGATAGATACGTAAAGTACGAACGCACCAGGCGGTTGTTTGTCATCTAATTATTCCAGATCTGTCACCTGATTTATTACACATTGATTTACGCTCGACTCATGCTTTGTTTTCACTCCTGTGTCGCTGCACATGAAAGGTCACGCCATTTGGCGGTCTTGGTGGAGTTTTTACCACGTGGTGTTACAATTTATACGGATATTCTGTTCCAACAGACACACAAGTCGTTCGGTACCAAAAAGTAACTATTTTGTTTCAAATCGGAAAGCCAACTAATGACGAGGTATTTGCCGTACCTAACCATGACTTTGGAGAACATTCATTCTAAACTAAAGCAATGACATTCGCAATACGTAGTTAAGCCAGTAGCATTTAGCGGCCTCATCCCCGCGCGACAATCACTAACTGGAGCCTCACCACAGCGCAACAGAACGAATCCTTGCGCAAGTCGTCCTATTAGGTGTTGCAATCCAAGGAATGTCACGCTTTTACCCAACACAAAGAACTCCTCTTGGCAGTGCATCGTCGATGCCTCTTTGGATTTTATTTTATTTATTTGTGTCAGAGAACAAACATCATATAATCAAAACAAGCCTGGTACCATAAGCATTACCAGCTTTCTACAAACACATGTTACATAATGACACCCATTTTGATTGCTATGCGGCCTACATTTAGCCATTCACGGCAGCTTCCATCAGTTCTTTTAGGAATCATGTAGCTGGACACAGCTTGCAGCTCAGGATATGACTGGGGGTTTGCTCTTTTCTGCATTTGCGCAGGGTGGAGTCACAAGGAAATCCCCACTTCTTCAGGTTGTTCTTACAAATGCTGACTTCATATTGTAGCCCGTAAGACATTTTCCATGTCGGCAAGCTTTCTGAAAGTATGTTATCACACCATTCTGTGACGTCATGATCTCTATCGTGCCAGGAATTTAATCTGAAGCTGGAGGTTGTTCAGTGAAGGTTTCTGTGGCAGGGAGGAAACTTCGTCTTGATTTGAGTCATGTAGTTGCTGCGGAGTACACGTATAGAGAACGAATTTCCAGATATATAGCTTTTTTAAAAAATTTATTCAGGTGGTGTATTAACGGGTGATGTCCGGGGTTAGGATACCTGCTAGATAGTGGACCTTTCGGAATTGAGTTTGTCTCAGGGAGCCTCTGGTGATACTGTAAGTCTCGTTTTGGGAAATCTGTCTAACATGACTGGGGCTGCATCACAAAGGACAGGCAAATTGTTGTACCAGTTAGTTTGCAGAGGATGATATTTCTTGCTGGTGCCTTTCTTTTGTCTTTCAGGCAGTGGGTTCTGTAAGTTAGTGTTCGATTGAGGGTGACTTCTAAATATTTGACTGCTATGCTGTGTTCTAATTGAGAACTATCTCAGGTGACCTGGAATTTCTTCTTACTTACCTGTTCTTTTAAGTTGAAGCCGCATGCTAAAGTGTTTATGAACTCAGTTTCAACTGGTACATTAGTTACTGACGTCTTCCTTTCAAAATGTCCGAAACTCGTATGTTGTGCTGTTGTTTCACGATCGTCCTCATAGATGAAACTGTTTGTTCGTGCCAGGCACGGTTGGTCGTTGTTGTAAATGTTAAAGAGGACGTGAGCTAGGATGCTCCCTTATGGGAGGCCATTTTCCTGGTTCTTTCATCTACTTCTATGACCTTTTATCTCAACAAAAAAATTTGTTTCTGTACTAGGCATTGTAATATCCTAGTTACTTTATGATCATTGTTATTTCATAGAACTTCTTTAGCAATATGGGGTGGTAAGGTGTTCCTATCTTTCCGTCAGACCGATGAAAACTATACCCGTAATTTTATTGTCATCGCTTCTATCTTCAATATACTGTGCTAGCTGTAACACTTGAAGCTGCAGCCGTTCCATGGTCGGAAGTCTGCCTGTTGCGGTATAAGTACTGGTTCCATCATTTTTGGCAGTCTGTTCAGTGTCATTCATTCGAGAACTTTGTATATATGACATAACAAGGAGATTGCTCTATAGCTTTTTAGAGCTTTGGAATTTTTACCATAAAAATTTTCATAAAATATTTCTATTTTTACCTTTGATTTGTCTAAAGTTTCGCTTTGTTTGCAGCTTGCAATAAACTGATTTCCTCTTTGGTTTGCAGATATGTTACTGGGGACTGGATCATTAGTGAGTGGTTTTAGTAGCTCCCATGGCTTGTGGATGTTTCTTCCCAAGTCTACCTCCTCCATTAACTTAATATACTTGATACGTTTTGACTTGGAGACAGACGAAATGACACGTTGACCGCTAGCGATGGTTTCATTTCGAAACAGTCCTTCTGTTCGTTCAAGATAATGGATGTTTCTGGAGTAAGTCCCTGTAGGAACATATTTCTGCAGCCTCTAGGGATAGCGTAATGGGAACAGAACCTGTGGTGGGACTGCTGATATTAACTGACCCTTATTGGCCGGTGTTGTGAATGTGGATTTGGTAAGCATATTGAACTGATGGTTTGTTGGGATAGGTAACGACTAACAAAAATAAGGTTAGGATTGAAACCACTTTGCCATCCGTCGCAGTAGAAAGAGGGGGATAGTTTGCTGCCGTGGATAATGACGTTCTGCCCACTCTAGAGTGGCCTGTCCGTACACGTCGTCTTCCGGGTATCGCTTGGCAGCGCTGCGGCTGTTGTAAACGCGATAAGGAGGAGGGTGTAAGTCTGTAGGCTTTCGTGGCCGTTTTCACTACAAGCAGTAGTCATCAGAAGATCCTGAGGAAGATCGCAGCAGAGGGGTCGAAACGTCGATCATTTTAGAAGAAACATGACGCGGCCTAATACCCCAGAAAAGAAGGATGATGATTATTGAAAGCAGTCCTTGACTGGAAGTTTGATGATAGGTGAAACTACCAGGTCACCAGTTTCGACCGTGATGATTTCAATGTTATTTGTGCTTTGTAATTGAAAGTGAGAGATTTACAGGTTCCGTTTGGCAAAAATGACACTACTACAGTTGGCATGAGGTCTTTCTGCGATTATTTTCATTCCTGGGATATTTGGACTGGTCTGGTTATAGTGCCCAAGAGTTTCTTGAGCGTGTAGTAGGTCACATTTATTGGTGTGGCAGAGCTCTGTAACAGATCTTCCTTAGACTTTTACTCGTTCGATATTTATAGAATTATTTTGATGTCTGGATATACGAGGCTTTCCCGGATTTTGGATATACTAATTAACTCCATTCTCCGATATACACTGAACAGCCAAAACATTATGACCACTGCCCACCGCGACGTTGGATGCCACCTGGTGGTGTTGAGGGCACGTGACGCGGTAACAAAAGCATGTAAGAGGAACAGACACTTACTGGCGATCACTCCAGGTAAGATACTCGTATGTTCTACAAATGGTGAAATCCATTGAGACAAGCGAGTTCCACAAAGGGCAGATTATTAATACGCAGCGCCTGTGAACGAGTATCTCGAAAACGGCGAAGCTGGTCCGATGTTCACGAGCTAGTGTGGTGAGCATCTACGGAAAGAGGTAGGACTGAAAATACGACTAGCTCTAAATGGTTGGACATGCACGACTCTTCACAGGATGTGGGGCTCTGAAGCTCGTCTGCTCTGTAACGTGGATAAATGGTGATCTGTGGCATCTCTACGCTGAAAGAGTACAATGGTAGTATACGCGCAAGTGTTTCAGAGCACTCCGTTGATCGTACAATGTTGAACACAGAGCTCCGCAGCAGGCCACCCGTTTGTGTTTCGTGTTTACATGTTGACCCAACGACATCGTCAGTTAAGATTGCAGTGGGCACGGGACCATCGCGAATCGACGGTCGATCAACGGAAATGCGTCGGCTCGTCGGCTGAATCACATGTAAGCTATGCTAGGTCGCCGGTACTTTCCTGAAATGATTAATAAAATTCTTTTCTGGGCTATTATGCCGTGGTCTGATGGATTTCGCATTGTAATCCGACGTTTCGTCCCCATCTGCGGAGGACATCTTCAAGGGGGTTCGTGGCTTCTGTTAACTTCCGAAACACACACTGTCTCACTACTGACTGCAGCAAATTTTTGTTTTCGCGTGCTCCCGCGCATAGGCGTGACGTCACATGTTTTGAATACGCGAGCGCAATTGGCCGTTGTCGGTTGCCGCCGTCCGCTGTTGCTATCATTCCATGGCGGAAGACTGGTACACATCTTCTTCAGCACCGGCATCCAGATGTCATTCAATTTCACGCCCTCCTCCTTCCTATTAAAATTCCTGGGGTGTTTCATAATCTCTATAGCCTCTCTGTAAAGCCTTTCATGATATCCGCTTGTGGCTGCCAGTACTTGAGTTCTATCAAAATAAATGTGGTGGTCTCCTGACTGCAAAGCGTGTTCCGCAACAGCTGATCTATCAATCTCTCCCTTTCTGCAATTGCCCTTGTGCTCTTCTAGTCGTTTTTTGACCGTTCTTTTTGTGGTACCCACATATACCTCCCCACAACTACACGGGATCCTGTAAATTCCTGCTTTTTCCAGCGGTTTGCGAGCATCCTTAGCCAATCTCAGGTGTTCTTGTATCTTCCGGGTAGGTTTGTAAATCACCGCGATATTCCGTTTTTTCAATATTTTCCCTATGCGGTCAGTGACGTCCTTAATAAAAGGCAGGAAAACTTTCGATTTTGCAAGCGCTTGTGCATTGCTATGATTTTCACGCGGCGGTCTTAACGCTCTTTTTATCTCAGCAGCCGAGTAACCATTCCTGAGTGATGCATCAGTGAGGTGTTCCAGTTCCGTATCCAGTAGCCCAGGTTCACAGATGTTCCTCGCTCTATCCGCCAACGTTTTTATTATGCCTCGCTTTTGCTGTGGGTGGTGGTTCGAATCCCGGTGTAGATACCGATCCGTGTGCGTGGGTTTCCGGTAAACTGTATAGCCTAAGCTACCATCCTGTTTCTTGTAAACTAGCACATCCAGAAAATTTAGTCTCCCTTCTGCCTCCTCCTCCATGGTAAACTGAATCTTCGGATTAATACCGTTTAGATGTTTGTGAAGCCACGAACCCCATTGAAGATGTCCTCCGCAGATGGGGACGAAACGTCGGATTACAATGCGAAATCCATCAGACCACGGCATAATAGCCCGGAAAAGAATTTTATTAATCATGACAGTTCCGGCCGTGAAAGTTTACATTTTACAATTAGACGCCTCTACGGGGAGGAGATGTCAAGGAATGTGCGACGCATGGAAAATCTCCAGAAGAAGAGAGTGCAGCTTTTGTGTTCACTCACATTTCTGTCTCGTTGCAGAGCGGTCGGTGTTATTTCAAAGTTTTTGAGGATTAAGCGACTATGCAGCTCGGCCAAGGCGCAGCGTATTTTCAAACGGACGGAAGAGGCTTTACTACGAGAGCGGATTCAACAGACCCGCCGGGTCTTGGCAAGCACAAACTGTAAGTTAATGTCTCTCCATATTACTATCAGTAATAAAATGTGTAGTGGTGACTGGGATAGAATTGACAGACTGTTGCATGGCGTGATTAGGAACCACATGTTGACAACGTCTAGTAGACAGAGGAAGAAATTTGATAATTTGCATCCTAATCAGACGATCCGCCAGTTAGACGCTTCCCGTACTGTCATCAATTTATCCGAACACTTGTTATCTGACGATGAGAGATCTGTGCTTGCCAAGGGTGGAAATTTTGCCATTAGTCCGCGAGTTGTGCCCACTGAGGAGATAATCGCCAGTGTAGAAGCAGGCATTCGTAGTGTGGACGCGATTACAGCCGAAGAAATCCGCATAGAAACTGTGAGAGTATTAGCTCGCGCAAAGCCTCCAAAAAGTAATTTAACCGTGGGTGAGAGGAATGCAATAAAACGCCTAAATGAGGACGATAGTATTATCATTGTCCCCGCTGACAAGGGAAATGCGACGGTGGTTTTGAATGTTACTGACTATCACAGCAAGATTAATGACTTACTAGATCCGCAGACTTACAAGAAGCTGAGTAAAGACCCGACTGATAAAGTTCTTAGAACGGTTACGCGGTTAATTAAGAAGTCCTCTATCGAACAGAACGTTCAGAAAAGTCTGTTCAATTCAGTTGCGCTGCCACCAAGACTCTATGGCTTGCCGAAGGTTCATAAACAACTTGTTCCTCTGAGACCTATAGTGAGTGCCATTGGTTCGCCCACCTATTCTATTGCCAAGTTTTTGACAACGCTATTACGGCCGCATGTGGGACGATCGGACTCCTATATCAAGAATTCTGCACATTTCATCAGTAAATTAAGCGGCATAGTGGTCCAGCCGGAGGACATGTTAGTCAGTTTCGATGTGGCATCGCTATTTACTATGGTTCCTCTCAATGAGGTGTTGCAACAGCTGAATATAATTTTTCCTCCCGACATTGCAGAACTATTTAAATATTGCCTTACGACCACATATTTCAAATGGAACGATGAGTTCTACGAACACACTGATGGCGTGGCAATGGGGAGCCCCTTAAGCCCGGTTATAGCTAACTTTTTCATGGAAAAATTCGAGGCGCAGGCTCTAGAAACTGCCAACAAAAAACCGAATATCTGGTTCCGCTACGTAGATGATACGTTTGTGTTGTGGAGGCATGGCAGAGAGGAACTAGGCCGTTTTCACAAACATCTAAACGGTATTAATCCGAAGATTCAGTTTACCATGGAGGAGGAGGCAGAAGGGAGACTAAATTTTCTGGATGTGCTAGTTTACAAGAAACAGGATGGTAGCTTAGGCTATACAGTTTACCGGAAACCCACGCACACGGATCGGTATCTACACCGGGATTCGAACCACCACCCACAGCAAAAGCGAGGCATAATAAAAACGTTGGCGGATAGAGCGAGGAACATCTGTGAACCTGGGCTACTGGATACGGAACTGGAACACCTCACTGATGCATCACTCAGGAATGGTTACTCGGCTGCTGAGATAAAAAGAGCGTTAAGACCGCCGCGTGAAAATCATAGCAATGCACAAGCGCTTGCAAAATCGAAAGTTTTCCTGCCTTTTATTAAGGACGTCACTGACCGCATAGGGAAAATATTGAAAAAACGGAATATCGCGGTGATTTACAAACCTACCCGGAAGATACAAGAACACCTGAGATTGGCTAAGGATGCTCGCAAACCGCTGGAAAAAGCAGGAATTTACAGGATCCCGTGTAGTTGTGGGGAGGTATATGTGGGTACCACAAAAAGAACGGTCAAAAAACGACTAGAAGAGCACAAGGGCAATTGCAGAAAGGGAGAGATTGATAGATCAGCTGTTGCGGAACACGCTTTGCAGTCAGGAGACCACCACATTTATTTTGATAGAACTCAAGTACTGGCAGCCACAAGCGGATATCATGAAAGGCTTTACAGAGAGGCTATAGAGATTATGAAACACCCCAGGAATTTTAATAGGAAGGAGGAGGGCGTGAAATTGAATGACATCTGGATGCCGGTGCTGAAGAAGATGTGTACCAGTCTTCCGCCATGGAATGATAGCAACAGCGGACGGCGGCAACCGACAACGGCCAATTGCGCTCGCGTATTCAAAACATGTGACGTCACGCCTATGCGCGGGAGCACGCGAAAACAAAAATTTGCTGCAGTCAGTAGTGAGACAGTGTGTGTTTCGGAAGTTAACAGAAGCCACGAACCCCCTTGAAGATGTCCTCCGCAGATGGGGACGAAACGTCGGATTACAATGCGAAATCCATCAGACCACGGCATAATAGCCCGGAAAAGAATTTTATTAATCATGACAGTTCCGGCCGTGAAAGTTTACATTTTACAACTTTCCTGAAATGCCGCCATGGAGATGAACGGCGGCTCAAAACGTGCACCACCACGGATTCTGGCTGTTGGGAGCAGCATTATTCTAGGCGATATATCCTCTTTCCTTGCATGTAAGCTACGATAGTAATCGAAGACCTCCTGACAACCGATGTCTTCTGCGACAGCGAAGTCATTTTTCAGGAGCATAGTTATCCGCGTCTCGGAGCCAGAACCATGCGACAGCGGTTTGAGGAGCGTTATACTACACTCAAGTTGATGTCTCAGCCACTAAATTCGCCAGATGTAGATCCTATGAAACCCATCTGGGTCGCTATCGGGCGCCATCACCACGTACACAAATCAGTGGCTCGTCATTTACACGAATTACTTGTCCTGTGCGTAGACATCTGATACCACATACCTCCACAAACCTACCAACAAACTGTCGGATCTCTCATATGCAGAATCAGTGGTGTATTTCGTTGCAGAGGCGGACAAACGAGCTAATAAGCAGGAGAACATAATTTATTGGCTCATCAGTTTATGCTTTCCCTGTGTGTAGAAGCTGGAAGTTTAGCAGTGGTCGCGTACTCGACATCATTCATTACTTGAAGCGGTGTTTCAGTCTGCCACTCCTCGCACATACTGCGTGTAATATCTACTGGCACTGAGGGCAGCGTGAAACCAGCATGGTCAGCCGGCGCTCGGCGTTGTGCGGTGGTCTGATGTGTAATTCCGGTCGTTTTTCTTGTCGCTGTTAGCAACAGGGCAACAACGAAAATTTCAGTAATTTCATTAAAAGAAACTATCTGCTGTAGATATTGGCTGTTTGCCTTTTGTGCAACAAGCCCTTTGTAATTATCAAATATTATGAACTCTGTAGTGAGAGCTTTAGTTTTTTGTGCATATATTCGATAAATTACTAACTTCAAAGACACCTAAATGGATATTCACTTGTAAATAGTCTTCACGGTTTTGCCACCGGATCACGTTGTGCAAATTACACAATTTTCCGCGGATCAACCGTCAGATATCTTCATGTGGTTCAGCGTTGCTCGTGGCTAGGCACGACTGACGGGTATCCGCACACCGACGCCCCCTTTTTAGAACACACGCGGGAAGAATGCGCAGCCGCGGAAATCGCGCATGCGCAGTGATTTACCCTATTCAAACGGCCTCTGCCGAAAATCGCAGAGCTGCTCTCCCGCACGCGTGCGCTGTACGCTGCGTTTGTTAGCTGTGCGGCCGGACGTTACTCACCAACGGCCGTATAGGCCAATGTTATGATGGGCCTGCTATCGAAGAATCTTGATCTTCGCGTCGTGATTTAATAGCAGCCCATGCTCAGTTGAAAACCCGTCTCCTTGTTGATGAGATTATCGGCTATACGGATATGTATTGCTTCCTTAATGGCGCGATCCCAGAAAGATGATGCCGGGGATAAAACTTGCGTCTTTTCATAAATCGTACGATGTCTTCTATTCAGGCAGTGTTCCGCAGTTGCCGACTTTTCCGGTTGACGAAAGCGTGTATGACGCTGATGTTCATCGGAGCGTTCTTGTACTGTGTGGCATGTCTGGCCTATATACGCTGCCCCACACTGACAAGGAATCTTGTACACACCACATTTCCTCACTTCAAGGTCATCCTTAACCGAAGCCAACAGGTTTCTCAGTTTTGCAGATGGATGATATTCACTTACTGAAATTGTGTCTGGCGTAATAGTGTTATCAAGTAGTGGAAAAAATACAAATTCTCTGACTGAAATATTGCTATTTACAAATGTCAACGTTACGAGGAACCTGATTTCTTGCCGCATCTCGAAAATCATGTGTTATTGTAAAACTGAAGAATTACCAATAGGCTAGTATTCTACCAGCAACTATTACCAAAATTTGCTATAAAAAATGTTCACCAAGTAACTTTAGCAACATATTAATTTCACCATAATTAATGCAGACCAAATCCGCAATTACGCGAAGATATTTGGCTCTTCCACTTCTGGTTAACCGTATTGAGTGTTGTGAGTTAACAGTTGCAATTCTGAAAATACACGTTCTCTTTCAATTACACAGAACTCTCGTAACAGAATAGTTTAGCTTCGTTCATGACTTCTAAATTCAGAGAATATTTAAATACTCTACAAATATTTTGCTCCTAACACCTCTTTCTTCCACCGAAGCGGATACTCGTGTGCTACACAGATTTGAAACTGGAATAGCATGAAAAAATTCAAGAGTGCTAATGTATACAAATCATTCATTAAAGCTGACATTTCGGATACCAGCACCTGAAGGAGTCGAGTTTCTAGCAGGCGAGGTACGCTGTTAAGTGGTCTGTCAGGAGGCTGATGTTCAGTTTTGTGTAACCAGTTGGGCAGAGCGGGCTTGTGAAAGGGATGTTATACTATTAGGGACAGCGATGTTGAAGCTTCTGTGGTTCTACTTGAGGTGATCGTCTGGCGCTCGGTGTTCATATTTCAGTAAATGGATGCAGCGATTAAGTGGGATGGGGTGCGGAGTTGGGGTATAAGCGGCTAGCAGATGATGGAACTACTGGATTATCACTGCCATATTTGGTTTAATGGAACTTGATGTAGCTCTTATTATGATAGGTATTGGGCGCAGCAGGACTGGGTATGCTGTGCAAGCTACGGTCATATTATGCAAGATGATATAGGTTCGAGAACGTGAAACAGGTGAGGTTGTGGCAGTTACGGTCAGTTATGTGCTGTGCAGTCACACTGATCGGTTTCAGTGTACAAATCAGTTCAAAGAGGTGGATGCTTGGAAGGTATCCGCAACAAAAACATGGTTCAAATGGTTCTGAGCACTATGGAATTTAACTTCTGAGATCATCAGGCCCCTAGAACTTACAACTACTTAAACCTAACTAACCTAAGGACATCACACACATCTTTGCCCGAGGCACGATTCGAACCTGCGACCTTAGCGGTCGCGCCGTACCAGACTGTAGCACCTAGAACCGCTCGGCCATTCCGGCCGGCTATGTGGAACAGTGTTACTGACGACGGAGTAAGGAGTTGATTAGGTTACTCACGACAGAAAAATGATGATCCCTTGCAGCCAAATCCAACTGCGCAAAGTACTGAGGCAAGCTGAGCAAGAACGGTGACTGTGTGCGAAGCTGCGTGTACGACAATGGCCGTGCAGGCTGTGTCACCACTACATTAGCGTTTGGCCACGAGAACGTAACTCATCTGGAGGTAACGTGAAATTCATTTGGAACCTGTGAATACGACTGTACAACGGCTTCACGACTTACTACTAACATTTGAAAATTTATGCCGGACAAGCAGTCGAAACCGGATTTTCAGTGGTAGACTTAACCGACATTTTTATACATTTTAATGCAGAAAAAATATAAACTTAAAAAGAAAGGAAAGATGACCAGGAGACAGGCCAATGACCCATCGATTTTTCCCTTTTTTTTCTGGGGGAGGATAGGGGGTGAATCGGGGTAGCCACTTTATTCTTTTGACGTAAAACCTCATTTCAAGGGAAAAGATATTTCGAATGCTTTTACTTCAGCAAGACACAGGGCTTCTATTCATTTGCAGGAAATTTCATTATCCTTCTACAGAGAATTCCAGCAACATTTAAACAGGAGCTAAAGAGAACAATAAAACTGTCTTCGTGTTGCAGTTTACAGAATGAGATTGAAAATATTTTATGTGAAGCTTAACATTGATAATAATAAACCAGACTAACATAAAAATAACATTGTAATAAATTATTATACTTTGCAAAGTTAAACACAATAAAATTATATTGAAAATATACTTACCCGTTTATGCTTGGAACTTTAATGAAAATTTCTTACATATTAGATCAAATACTGTTACACACATAACAGTTAAGTACAGTTGAATTTCAGTAACAATTACTCCATTGTCATACAACAACATCTCCGCGTCCTTGAAAGCTACATAAACGTAAACTATTCTCGTATAACATGAAGAAGGAAACACGAAGTATACTGGAGACTTTGATTTCCAATATCCCCGCTGCTTTTCATCCAGATACGTCTCCTCGTATGTATGTGGTATTTTTTTCTTCCATTCATTCTTCCATCGTACCGTTGTATCCCGCACATTCCAGCTATGCGGAGGGGTCATGAAACGTGCTCCATAGGAGGTTAGAGAAATGCTACTGATATTTCGGATTCCTCACTATCTTCAGATGTCGTCTCTGTAATAACGTCCAAAGTCTGTCACATCCCTGAAGAAACAGTGCAGTCTGGCCTCGAAGTCAAGTTACTGCATTCCTTTTACCTCATGAATAGCACGTCCGCGTCCCGTTCGGGAAGAATACACCCCGGTCCAATACTGCCTTGTCCCATTCGAAGAAAGTATGTGGTTAATTTGTCACCAAACGGCACGCTTCTGGCGAGGGACAGCATATGAGACGACGTCCATCGTTATTCGAGAGTTTCACACTGGGAGCATAATGGCGAATCTGTCGTATGAACCACATGGAGTCCGGATAGGGCGGCATTTTTACCGTTAACTGTTAGCTGCCACACTGCAAGTAGCTCTGTATATGTGGTATCGACAGTCATACTACATGCCACCATTCAGTCGGATTGCTAAGTCGTCCAGTCGTTAGTATCCGATAGATGTCACGTGCCGTTTCAGGTCTGATTTCCGGCGGAGCCATCCGAACGTGGTTGTGCGCCATAATAAACTGGTTCTAGTCCTTGTATAAAGATTCCTGTCAGATACGCATGACGTCTCCACAGTTTTAACAAAGTGCTGATACACAGCGCCGCCGCTCGATCGTGTTCACCGGCAAGACTCAACCCACCCTCACCGAGGAGGAGGATAAGGGTGTCGTATCTTACTTTAAGCAGCAGACTTGATTCACGAAGGAACCGAAAGCCGCCTGTATGGGTGGTGTTATTACCACCGTCATTTGGAGTACTTGGGCAGAGTAAAGAATTCGTGATGTTATGTAGGTGTTTAACTATGTGTCTCTCTGAATCATGTCTAATACCCTTGTGACATGCCCTTTGACGTCTATCCGGGCTGATTGTAATAGTCTCCTACAGTTATAAGCTGCTGTGTGATATGTCGTCGGTTAAAACAATCCCTAGGCATTTCAAGGTATCCATGAGCGTTAAAGGTGCTACATTTTCTACCAATAGACCAAAACCAATATTCATGGCTGCCAGGTGCACCTAATCTGAAGGCACAAGCATATCGTTTTCATTTCGCACTATCGGTACCATGTCATCTGCACATGATTTGCACTTAACTGTGCTTCCTCGCGAAGTCAGTCCTGTGAAGTGGTGACGAAGGCCGCAGAGTAACTTATCGAGGGTCAGTGCATTTAATATTGTAGGTAAGGGACATCGTTGTCCGACCTACTGACCTGCTCCGCTGCGGTAACAGATTCCGCCGTCCGTCCGTTGACGAGCACTTTGGAGAAGGCGTTGCGCTAGGACTTCTGCAAGATAGGTATGGCTCACTCTATCAGAGTCTTGACCAAAAGCTATCGAAGCTAGTGCGGCACGTATTTTCTAGACCTATCAGATCATGGTCTTTTACTAAGCTCCGTCTGAATTTTGTTATCTCGCAGAGCGACAAATGACATAGCGAGATCACTTGGCGCAATAACTTTCGAAGGTACTGCTAATAATGTGGTGAATATTTTAAACTCGCAGGTAAGGAGCGTCAGTTGCCGGTAGTCCCGTATGTGTGAGCCACCAGAGTGTTTGTATATTGTGATAATCAGCCATCCACAAAAACAGGCGGTAAGAGCCGCCAGGAGACATTAATTCGCAGCAGACAGCAGTCCATCGGGGTTTCATTATACAGCTAACGCTCCTGCAGCATTCCAAATGGACCTCATCTGGTCCCAGAGATTTATTCACCTCTCCCCTACCAATGGCCTCAGTCACTTCCTACCCTGTGACCTCCATCAGTTGTGCAACCGCCTCTGATTCAATGGCGTTGAAATTCGTGGCCTGACCATGAGACGAAGGTGGTTGTACTGGTCTCCCGTGGCCCCTGGCCACTGCTGCTCCCAGGACAAGACCGCTAGTGGTGCTTGCCAGATGGCAACAGCCGCCACCGTCCCTGGCGCTGGTGCGAGTCTGCCCCGCCTCCCACAGCGTACACCTCGCCTCAACCCCCGCACGCCAGGTGGGAAGCGAACGTGGCCCATCCTGGACCCGCTGCAGACCACTGTCACTCCCGTCCTTCAAGCAGACCGTGGAATCTCCAAGTGCCCGGCTGCCGATGCGTCCCGCTTCGGTGTTGTCGCCCAGGGGTGGAATACATCCCGAACAAGTACATAGAAACAAAGTACAGTAAAGGTTTACACAGGATATTTACAACATCACTGCCACACTGACCTCTAAAAGTATAGACCAGGACAGACCTGAACCGACTCTCGACTGACGTGGCACACGCCCCTCAAGCTAAAAGTCCCTGACTGTTTATACTGTTTTTTTCTGCTCGCTTCTGACATTGTATCGGAGAGAGACAGAAACAATGGCAGCGGAAATTCCCCTAAGCCTTCCCATACTTACACATCGCCACTCCCGGTTCTGGCCTACTGCCTTGCCTCATACATTGCAATAACTTCAAGCAATGCTTCAATTCCTTGCATTACTGTTGCCCCACTCAAAAACAAATCGGTCATGCAATATGCCGCTGCAGCTCAGCGCCATGTTTATTCTGCCTGGCCTGCTATTATCGTGGATAAACTTGTCACACACCGTGGCACTGATAGGTTTAACGTAGATCACGCTGATTCTTATAGGGAAATGGATTAGAGTCATAAAATGGATCTGAGCACTATGGGACTTAACATCTGAGGTCATCAGTCCCTTAGAACTTAGAACTACTTAAACCTAACTAACCTAAGGACATCACATACATCCATGCCCGAGGCCGGATTGTAACCTGTGGCCGTAGCGATCGCGCGGTTCCACACTGAAGCGCCTAGAACCACTGGCTTACAATTTTGGTCCAATTTTAATTTTTTCTCTTATAATTCGTTCTACTTCATATACCTTCGGTCGTGCGGATTCATTATTAAAGGTGATCCTGATGGTAGACTGTGGCTATAGATAAGCCCTTCTGTAGGATGACAGTTGTTGAACTACATGAAATAAAATCGTCACAACCTCTGAACAGTTAGCGAAAGGACGCTGAAACTGCACGGCTGGCCGCAGACCACTATGGGAATTAGTATGACGATGAACACGCGCCGGCCATTTTCACGTGAAAATGTTATGGCGCACCGTGCCTGACCTTATAGCGCTAGTGAAGGCCTACTGTGCGAGCAGTGAGAGCCCTTCTGCGGCTCAAAGGAAGTTTGCGAATGAGCTCAAGGTAAAGACAACCCATCCAATCAAGTATTTGATTCACAAGTTCGAAAGAACTGTTAGTGTTCGTGATGACAGTTTTGGCAACATCGTCCTTCCAAAAAAGGTAAAAACGCCTGAAAACGTCGAGAGAAGATGCACTGTGTTTCAAGCCAGTTCCAGGATATCGATGAGTCGAGCTGCACAATATGCGGAACCGCGCGCCTGCTACGGTCGCAGGTTCGAATCCTGCCTCGGGCATGGATGTATGTGATGTCCTTAGGTTAGTTAGGTTTAAGTAATTCTACGTTCTAGGGGACTGATGACCACAGATGTTAAGTCCCATAGTGCTCAGAGCAATTTTTTTTTTTTTGCACCATATGTGGGAATCAGCCGGGAGATACTGCGACATATTGTTGTTGAAGAACTGCAGTTCTTCCCTTACAACATATCAGCCATTAAGCCAAAGAGCCATGGAGCAGCGGTTGTGTTTCTCCAGCAGTACTGATGAACAAGATTCTGATATGAACATAGCTTGATTTGGCGACGAAGCCCACTTCGATGGGTTCATCAATAAGTAAACCTGGCATACTTGGAGGACTGTGAATGAGCATTTCACGATCGACAAGTCTCACCACCCTCAACGGGTGACTGTGTGGTGTGCAGTGTCCAGTCACGGAATATTCGGTGCGACTTTCCTTTATGGCACTGTGGCTATCGCACGGTACGTGAAGGTTTTCGAAGATGATTTCATCCTCATTATCCAAAGTGACCCTGATTTCAACAAGATGAGGGTCATGCGAGACAGAGCTCGAGCCCATCGAATCAGGAGAGCGATGACCTGGAGGTGCACTGTGGGGACCGCATTCCAGCTCTGTGGTACCCAGAGGCCACTGGCATGGGCCCCGATTGGCCGCCATATTGTCGGGGTGCGAACACATGCCACCCCTTTTTGTGGGTCTATATTAAAGACAAGGTGTACTGCAATGACCCCAAAACCATTGCTGACTTGAAAACAGCCATTGAGGATATCGACAGCGTCAATGTTGCAACACTTCAGCTATTTGTCTGCGCCAGTTCGTCGTTAATGAAATGAAACGATCGTATGGCATTGTTTGCCGGGAGGCCCCATTCGGGGGAGTTCGGCCGCCGTATTGCAAGTCCTTTTTCGTAGACGCCACTTCGGCGACTTGCGAGTCATCGCTAATAATGGCAGGCTAATCGAACATGCCATAACCTAGACATGAGTATCTGTAAACGTTTACATGTTGAATAAAGTGTGTGCACGTTGTAGTTTGTAACTAACTTAACGAACTTACGATTTTTGTCGTATAGTTCAGAAAATTATCACACTGTAGATCGAAAGTGTAAGCATTCACTAACAGGAAAACAACAATTGCAAGCTCGCGAAGCTCAGCTACAGAAAAAAAAGTTAGAAGTTAGAGGCGCACAACGTCCCTCGGCAATCCTCGCCAGCCCCCAGGACCACCCAAAACTTGCATTTTCCCAGTACCTATGGCTTTCAATTGCCAGTAGTGTCTGTTCTTTAGGATATGTATCCATGTCCGAGGCAACATTGTATCGAACTGTTCAGACTCTGTAAAATATAGACGTACAGTTATTCATTACATAAAGGCTACCACGACCCTCTGAAAGTTTCTACAAGTAATTGAAAACTATTTTCTTTATTCTTCCATTTTACATTAGTGAGTTACTTTCTAATCAGCAGAAACTTTAATGTCGACCCTATGCCTTCACTAATTCCTTCTTTCCATTTGTGTTCTAAAATGATTTTTGCAATGACAGCTTTTCACTGCATTAAAATATGTAATGAATCACGTTACACAATTGCGATGTTACACTGTACCACACTGTTCGTCCTTGTATGATATTTGCCGAGAAAATATACTGTGCTCAGACTTTATACAAGTTACGAACTAATGTCGTAATAGTGATGGCCATCACTACTGCGAGGGTTGGAACTTAAATAGTGACAACTATTTATTCACAACCGATACAAAAGAGTTACATGTTTTCACCTGTTACTTTCCTTCGAAGCAGTCGCCAGCGTTGTGTAGAACCCGTTGCCAGCGATGTGGAAGGCGTAGTACACCATAAGCAGAGCCTGATCTGTTGATGGTGCGAATGGAGCGATCTACTGTCTGTCGCATGTCTGGAACAGTTCTGAAGCGAGTGCCACGAAGTGGTTCCTTCATCTTCGGAAACAAATCAAAGTCACAAGGTACATACATCTCAGTCCCATCGACCTAACAGAGCAGCCACAGCTTGCCCCCGCGCATTGTCGTGCAAAGTGATGGGTGGGTTGCGCGGAGAGTGCCGCCGCTTCTTTCGCAAAGCTGGTCGCGCATGATGCTCCAAGAACGAACAGTGATACTGCACATTGGCATTCGCTTCAGAACTGTCCCAGAGATTCGAGAGGCAGCAGACCTCTCCATTCGCACCATCAATAGAACAGGCTTTCCTAACGGTATGCTACGCCTTCCACATCGCTGGCAACGGGTTCTACACAACGCTGGTGACTATTTTGAAGGACAGTAACAGGAGCTAACTTGTGACTCTTTTCTATCTATTGTGAATAAATTGTTGTCACTATTTAATTTGCAACCCTCGTATGTTTTCCAACTGTTTGTTAACAAACGAAACCACTAATTTTATCACTTTCGATCTTGTGCTTCTAATCTTCGAAAATGAACGCTAATAACGTGCAGAACAATGCATCAGCAATAAGTTACTGAGATTTGTATTTGCGTGTATCTTTTCTGATAGTATATGCCAGAGATCTGCTAGATCGCGCTGTCTGATGGAAGAGCCGTCAGTCGCACTGATAACGGAACAAAGTGTCTGTTTTCGGAGCTCAGTTGAGGTGGGTGCTGCCAGAGAGGCGACGTGAATTTCATCATGAGTTTTTCGATCGCTGCTGCCCCAACACCTCCGCTCACATATCAGACACCTGCCTCCATGACATCACTGCAATACCAGATCGGATACGTCAAGCGTGTGACTGTAGAACAAACTACTCACAAGGGCAGACCACGACGTTGGGATCACACATTTACATCCCACTTTGAACACCTTTATTAGGCCATTAAAACAACATAATGTGCGAGTAGTACGGTGCACTACTCTGGCAATTCCGAAAAATCTCAAGAGAAGTTTTATGCGTGTATTATGGGACTTATATATATCCGACCCTAAGTGCCAGACGTTAGAGCTCATGGTGGTCAAGTGGACATCCAATCCGTCTGGTATATCACCGCAAATGGCAAACAGGTTTACCAGTTTCATTTGCACAGCACCTGTCTCGCTGACACACCACTACGTGTTCACTGTCGTGTGGACGACACAGACGTCCACAGATTCTCATGTGGTCCGTCGTCTGACGTCTGGAGTCTCGTGCAGCGCATCTTGGCTTTCCTTACCCGACAGACACCTGCACAGATCACTTTCCTGACGCTTTTATTTCCAGATATGATTCATTACCTCGCAACAAAAACTAACTCTGTGAATTCGGAACGCGGCCATACGGTCCGCTACCTTTTTCCCCTGACGATAAGTCGGAACCGGGTTATTGGACGTACCTTAATGATCGACGCTCTGCCCTCGTTCTCAACGGCAGATACTAACGGTTCTTTTCCAATTTTCTATGGAGCGCCTTTCGTGATACGCTTTCCAGCTGGAACGTCCAGGATATGAGACACCGATGCTTGTTTTGCCGACCTGACGCTTTGAGCGAACTACGAATGGTATCTCCTTTAAAAATTTCAAGAAGACAAGTTTGGATGTTCGATTATCTGAAGGCACGAGCGACTCCTGGAATTCTGGTAATCAAAGTTCGTGGAAAGAAGGATTGTCGGTATGTTTCTGTGTGGGCTCTAATCTCTCTGATTTTATCCTCATGGTCTCTTCGCGAGATATAAGTAGGAGGGAGCAATACACTGCTTGACCCTTCGGTGAAGGTATGTTGTCGAAACTTTAACAAAAGCCCGTTCCGAGCTACTGAGGGTCTCTCCTGCAGAGTATTCCACTGGAGTTTATCTATCATCTCCGTAACGCTTTCGCGATTACTAACTGATTCTCAAACGAAGCGTGCTGTTCCCCGTTGGATCTTCTCTATCTCTTGTATCAACCTTATCTGGTACGGATCCCACACAGCTGAGCAGTATTCGAGCAGTGGGCGAACAAGCGTACTGTAACCTACTTCCGGATTGCATTTGCTTAGGATTCTTCCAATGAATCTTTAGTGTAGTTTCCTTCTCCTGTCCACAGGCGATTAAAAAGAAAAGGTCGTCAGCGTTCGAGTTTCGTAAGACAAATGTGTATGCTGCGAATGTTAGACTCCTACTCACACTTCATTTTTAATCTATTTTTTTCATCACTGGTCATATTATTTAATTTATATGACTTTTAAAGATAATACGTTTTAAAAAACTGTTATGATGATGATGATGATGATGATGATGATGATGATGATGACGACGAACGAATAGTCGCCTCGTTAGAGGTTGCTTCCTATCAGCTGACGGCTTTGCTACTTTCCTGCTTGACGTTCCGAGCAAGAGTGGGCGAGCGCACGCCGGAGACTTGTTGCAAGCCGCGGGGCGGCGCCGGTCTCGTCTCGCGGGTCCGGCGATACTAGGACGGACCGCGGTCGATAACTGCAGCCCCTAACGAGTGTGGTAGCGGACGTTCATACCACAAAAACCACACGTATTTGCATCAAGTTCTGGTGAATTTCATGTTATTTGACTAGTTATCATTTTAATTAAAATTAATTATTAGAACAAACACATTTGAAGCTATCGACAAGTAAAAGAAGAAACGCATAGAGTTTTCCTGAAAATGTATGCCTGTCGTGATTTGATAAATCCCTTATACATGCAATGTGGTAAGCTGCTCGGAAGTAATTTGTACAGAGCTGCAGACATGGAGGCAGTTAGCCTGCGTAGGGGTGAGACGTTGATAATGTAGCAAGAACGAGTAGTGTATGCGCAGATTTTTCAAATATCACAAAATTTATACTCGTGCTACGAAAAATAAGGCTGAGCGGCAGTCGAACCGTCGTCTCATACAGGTTTGTCTTACGAAACTCGAACGCTATGTACTTGTGCACTATTATGAAGAGACCTCACCTAACGACAAAAAACCAACGTCACATTATGTCCCCCGTTGTCCAATGCAACAATTGTCCCACAAACGCTTCAGCTACTATCATACATTTTAAGTTGTCGTAGGTGGAAATAGTTACTTACCCTGTATAATGTGCAATTGCAAACATACGTCTACTCTACATTTGCATTCACATGATTACTTTGCAATTCACAATTAAATGAGGGGCAGAGTGTCCGTCGAACCACCTTTAAGCTATTTCTCTGACGTTCCACTCTCGAAAAGTGTGCAGGAGAAACGAACACTTAAATCTTTCAGTGCAATCTTTAATATTGTGTAAGTAGGCTGTTTAGGTTTTCTTAGTGGTAACGCCACGTAGCGCTCTGTATGAAAAATCACTGGCTGTGCTGTAACGTATTGCTGTGCTACGGAAAAGGCTGTCTCAATGTAGCTATACCGCAAAAGTTACTACTAAAACATGTTTTACTTTCCAGAAGAATTCAGAAAAACAGATACACTGTGAAAGCAACAATGTAAATTGCGTGGAACATTAGTAGCGTCGTGATATAATCGTGTAGCTGTCAAATAAACCAAATGCTAAGTCATCTTTAATCACACAGAAAGTACTTCAAATGAATTTTTTTTCAAGTAAAGCAAAATGTTACATTAAAATCTTATTAGCAGTACCTGTATATGTTCTAAGTATGTAAGGCTGATAGTCGTTACGTAATCGTGCAACTAACAAGCAAGAAAGTACACCTACAATAACACTGTGTCGTCTGTTCACTATAACAATGCATTCGTGATAACTGTCTAAATATGTTCCCTAGGTTCTAGAGCGGATAGTTTATTTTCAAATATAGTTGCATGTTAACAGTTTCTAAGTGTGACAAAGAGTATTAGAAATGTGAAGTGAAAAGTTTTATGGCAAAGACAAAGTTAAAAAGCACATTATCTTTCAACAATCTAGCGCGCAGAGTTTCAACTTCAAAGTCATTATCATGTTGTATACGTCGGTAAGGAATGCTTAAATTTTTCTCAAGGTCTATGTTATTTTTCGCTGAGCCAGCCGGCGCAGATAGCTGCCTGCGATGCGAGTCTTGTCTAACTCTTTGTTGGCGCGCGTCGTTATTGGGATTAGGAGACCTAACTTCTACAAATTCACCTTGTCGAGAGGGCCCTGCTCTGTTAGAATCCCGCCAGTTCTGATGAAATTCAGGTCTGTCGTTACGATCATATCTCTGTCATGTCGGTAGATTCCATAGTTTCTTTCTTGTCGGTCACGTGGTGGAGAATTTCTCCCTGAATCGTAACTGCGCGCTGTACCGTTGCGTCTAAAGTTATTCTGTCTCCCTTGATAGTAATTATTTTGGTTCCCATATTGTCTGTTTCTCTGATTGTCCCTGTGATAGTCACTACTGCGGAGAGGTGATCTTTCCCTGTAATTATTACTGCTCTGCCAACGGTTCTCATACGGGTGGTGTCTGTTTTGGTCACGATTTGTGTTGTGGGAATAGCCTTGTCGTGTCCAGTTATTATTTCTTTCATCGCGGAATTGTGACGGCTGTGACCTGTAATTGTTGTGTCCTGTTTTGGCGTTCCGCGATTGTCAGTGTCAATTTCCACTTCTTGTAACAGTCCCTGAAAAGCTTCAATGTCGTCTTTGCAACGTCCTGCCAAAATAATATGCCGTAAATGTTCAGGTAATTTGATTAATCAAATGCGGATGAGTTCTGAGGGGTTGTATGCGTTTGACAGGTACTGATTCTTGTACAACATGTCGTCAAAATATTTCACAAGACTGAAAAATTCAGATTGTTCAAAATGTTTCATCATTATGATGCCATGTTTTACTCGGTCTTGTGTAGCTTGAGACCAATATACTGAGAGGAAGGCATGATAAAATTCTTCTCCACTGTGACAATCGTGAATGACCGATCGCATTCCTACAGCTGGTTCATTCTCTAAATAGCCACATAAATTCTAATCTGTGCTCTAATGAACAGTTGGGAGGAAAACAATGAGAGAATTGATGAAGCCACGCTTGTGCATGAATGTCGTTGCCGGAATTCTTAAATGTTTTGATTTTACGTGTAGTAATAAAAATCTTATACTCAAAATCATCATGTCGGCGAGTCGCATGTCGGTCATTGTTACGTCGTTTCCGCGGTTCCATCTCAAAATTCGGTATACCTTGCGAATTTCTTTCATAATTTCCGAAGTGCCCTGTGTTATTATTTTGTGGCTGTTCCGTATTTCTATGTCGCTCTTCCCGTATTGGAGCGCGAGTGTCCTCTAAAATACGTAATTCTTGTATTACCTGTGTCAGCTGATCTTGTACGTCCCGGATTTCTCTTTGGTGTTGCGTATTAATTTGATTCTGAATTTGTTTGAATTTCCTAATTTTTTTCGCACTCTTCTGTATCAGGTTTTGTGTCATTCAGATTATCATCTACCTTCGTAGATAAATTATTTAGCTTATCCGAAATTTCAGCTACTTTCTCTGATAATGAACTCATTTCCTCCATGTCTTTCTGAACCAATTTTCAGAGTATCTACTGTGTCCTTTAAGTTTTCCTGAGTTTTTGTAAGTTGCGTAACCGAATCGATAGATGCAACTGAGTCAATTTTAGCTTGCAAGGTGTCGTGATTTTCATGAACTATAGTTTTCAGTTCCTTTATGGCTGCTTCGTGATTCTGTAATGCATTTTCATGACGCGAAAAGTAGGTTGGAAATGCTCACAAATTTGTGTTTTTACGTCATTACAGACTTTTTGACATTTCGATTCAATGTTATGTAACTCAGTAGTTAAATCTTAAATCTTCACGTGTTTGTTCAAGTGTGGTGTCTAACTTCCGAAGATTTTGTTCCATTGTGTCTAACGTTTGAAGGTTTTGTCCCATTTCTTGCATTAACTGTAATAACAGTGCACTGGTGTCTGAAACATGTTCCTCAGTGCTATAGGGCAGTGCATTTGAACCGGCAATATTCGCAGTCTGAAAAGCAGAAAATGTGTCTCGATTTATTTGAGAAAACGGCGAGGACGCAAAACCTGAATCTACAGTATTTACAAGATTGTGTCCTGTCATTTCAGAATCCTGAGGCGAGCTGTTACCTTCCGATCGATCGATAATGCTTCCCTGTTCACTAATTGTTTCACTAACTACAACATTATTTGCGGCCCACTCCATTTCCCTATGCATAATTACCAAATTACTACTTTGGACATTAGTTAATTCATTACATGGTGGCGCTAACACACTGCCTTCGTCTTCACTGTCATTTCTCAGTTTACTTTGGAGCCTAGTATTATGTTTTTCACACGCCATTAATGTCACAATATTTCACACAACACAGAAAAACACAATTTGAAGAGTAAAAATAAGAGAACACATTAACATAGCACTGAAAATAATATCTAGTTAATTGCAAGCACAGCTGCGAAATACTTGGTGCAAATTTACATGCTTGCCACACCTGTTTTACTGTACAACAATGAAAGACTGCAACTACAAAGGAGATTTTCTCTACATTTACGTGCTAGCAATAAACAAAATCTACACAAATTACACAAACTACAACAAAACATCAGAAGATTCCAGTGAGGTATCCTCGGCTAAGGGTCGACATATGAAACGTCCACTTAGAAAAATTATACATGACTGTGTTTAAACTGACACACAATATTTTTAGCGCAACGCAATCTGACTTTCAAAAATCCCTACAAAAAATGGGCCTGACTAACATTAACATATACCTTTCACAAATCACTTACCTCACAAAAATCGTCGTTACTCGAAATACTGCAATACAGCGAGCGCCACTACTGCCAGCTAAATAAAAGATTCAAACTACTGAAGGCACTAACTACTGATAAGCATAGTTATCAAAGGAAAGATTTTGATAGAGAGCAAACAATGTATTTACCTTAATAGTGTTCAAAAGTCATAATGTATATAGCAGTTCATCACATCCAGTCTTACAAATTTCAAAACTCCGCCCATCTCTCTCCCCACATCCACCATTGCTCGCGGCTCACCTCCAACTGCGCAACGCTACGCGCTGTTCACATACACCTGCCCAACACTACAATGGCAGACAACAATGCAAACTAGCCACACAGCACAGCCAGTGATTTTTCATACAGAGCGCTACGTAGCATTACCAATAAGAAAACCTAAACAGCCTACTGTTTGTGTACTCTTGTGTATTTTTGATTTTCCTGTCTTTATGTGTTTATCTGCTAAGAGATATGTTTTAGAATTTTTCTAATACTATGTTAATTATTTTGTAAAGATGCTTAGACATGATTTACTCTGTTTTATTTTAATGCTCATGTGTGAAGTTGATGTTTCAAAAGTTATTCTGATCTTTTATGTATTTACTTATGTCATAATTCCTGTAATACTGATGTATATGTTACTTTGATTGTTTTGTAAAAGCTGTATTACTACAAATGTTACCTGTATTATTATGTTTTAATGATGTATTTTGTACCTTTGTTATTGTATTCTTATGTTATAAAATTGTAATTGACACCACTTCATCAAATTAAGTTTCTTGTAAGTTACATTTCACTGCACACGTTTCCGTTGGTCAAAGTATATGGGCAATATGTGAGAAGTAGGGACTGATAGTGTTTGCACGTGTGTTAATAATTCAGCAAGGGACATGTTAACAGCAATGCTGGTTCTAAAGACAATTTTTAAAAAATACTTTGTGGGTGCACAAGTGGCGGTTCATGGACTTGCTACATACTCCGCAAGACTCTTCGATGGTGATTGTGCACCTGCACAGTCGCAACAGTCGCTGGTCGTCTCGACATGGACTACAGTGGGTCTGCACCTTTGATGACGCACCAATACCATACTCTCTACCAGGACTACAGTGGGTCTGCTCTGTGATGACCTACCTACCAATAGTCTTCAAAACTTCGACTGACTCTGCTGTGGGTTTGTTCTGTTGTGGCCCATTACCTGTCTGCATGTGAAGAGTCAGCAAGCACTGTCTTTCCGTTGGAAGGACAACACTACTTCTTCAAGACTGCATGGAAATACACTACTTCCGTGTGCATTTTCTTTTACTACTCAGACTTTGAGGAGGAAAAAAACTGCAATTTTACTGTGATGAATGATCAGGACTGTCTTTATGGACTGTGAGAGAATTTTATCTTTTGAACAACATAGTATCACTAAGTGTGCGCATTTGATTTCTTTGTTATTGAAATTGTGAAAAACATTTTAACAAATATGTATTGACCAGTGCCCAAAACATTTGTAAAATTTTTTGTGGGTTGCATGGGGGCTATGTAAGTAGGCTGTTTAGGTTTTCTTATTCGTAACGCCACGTAGCGCTCTGTATGAAAAATCACTGGCTGTGCTGTGTGCAGTCTGTGGCTGGTCTGCATTGTTGTCTGCCATTGTAGTGTTGGGCAGATGGATGTGAACAGCACGTAGCGTTGCGCAGTTGGAGGTGAGCCGCCAGCAGTGGTGGATGTGGGGAGAGAGATGGGCGGAGTTTTGAAATTTGTAAGACTGGATGTGATGAACTACTATATACATTATGACTATTGAACACTATTAAGGTAAATACATTGTTTGCTCTCTATCAAAATCTTTCATTTGCTAACTATGCCTATCAGTAGTTAGTGCGTTCAGTAGTTTGAATCTTTTATTTAGCTGGCAGTAGTGTCGCTCGCTGTATTGCAGTAGTTCGAGTAACTAAGATTTTTGAGGTAAGTGATTTGTGAAAGGTATATGTTAATGTTAGTCAAGCCCATTCTTTTGTAGGGATTTTTGAAAGTCAGATTGCTTTGCGCTAAAAATATTGTGTCAGTTTAAACACAGTCATGTATAATTTTTCTAAGGGGACTTTTCATAATTGTAATGAAATGATATTGTTGTTGTTGTGGTCTTCAGTCCTGAGACTGGTTTGATGCAGCTCTCCATGCTACTCTATCCTGTGCAAGCTTCTTCATCTCCCAGTACCTACTGCAACCTACATCCTTCTGAATTTACTTAGTGTACCCATCTCTCGGTCTCCCTCTACGATTTTTACCCTCCACACTGCCCTCCAATGCTAAATTTGTGATCCCTTGATGCCTCAAAACATGTCCTACCAACCGATCCCTTCTTCTAGTCAAGTTGTGCCACAAACTTCTCTTCTCCCCAATCTTATTCAATACCTCCTCATTAGTTACGTGATCTATCCACCTTATCTTCAGTATTCTTCTGTAGCACCACATTTCGAAAGCTTCTATTCTCTTCTTGTCCAAACTAGTTATCGTCCATGTTTCACTTCCATACATGGCTACACTCCAAACAAATACTTTCAGAAACGACTTCCTGATACATAAATCTATATTCGATGTTAACAAATTTCTCTTCTTCAGAAACGCTTTCCTTGCCATTGCCAGTCTACATTTTATATCCTCTCTACTTCGACCATCATCAGTTATTTTACTTCCTAAATAGCAAAACTCCTTTACTACTTTAAGTGTCTCATTTCCTAATCTAATTCCCTCAGATCACCCGATTTAATTGGACTACATTCCATTATCCTCGTTTTGCTTTTGTTGATGTTCATCTTATATCCTCCTTTCAAGACACTGTCCATTCCGTTCAACTGCTCTTCCAAGTCCTTTGCAGTCTCTGACAGAATTACAATGTCATCGGCGAACCTCAAAGTTTTTACTTCGTCTCCATGAATTTTAATACCTACTCCAAATTTTTCTTTTGTTTCCTTTACTGCTTGCTCAATATACAGATTGAATAACATCGGGGAGAGGCTACAACCCTGTCTCACTCCTTTCCCAACCACTGCTTCCCTTTCATGCCCCTCGACTCTTATGACTGCCATCTGGTTTCTGTACAAATTGTAAATAGCCTTTCGCTCCCTGTATTTTACCCCTGCCACCTTCAGAATTTGAAAAAGAGTATTCCAGTCAACATTGTCAAAAGCTTTCTCTAAGTCTACAAATGCTACAAACGTAGGTTTGCCTTTTCTTAATCTTTCTTCTAAGATAAGTCGTAAGGTCAGTATTGCCTCACGTGTTCCAACATTTCGACGGAATCCAAACTGATCCTCCCCGAGGTCCGCATCTACCAGTTTTTCCATTCGTCTGTAAAGAATTCGCGTTAGTATTTTGCAGCTGTGACTTATTAAACTGATAGTTCGGTAATTTTCACATCTGTCAGCACCTGCTTTCTTTGGGATTGGAATTATTATATTCTTCTTGAAGTCTGAGGGTATTTCGCCTGTCTCATACATCTTGCTCACCAGCTGGTAGAGTTTTGTCATGACTGGCTCTCCCAAGGCCGTCAGTAGTTCTAATGGAATGTTGTCTACACCGGGGGCCTTGTTCCGACTCAGGTCTTTCAGTGCTCTGTCAAACTCTTCACGCAATATCGTATCACCCATTTCGTCTTCATCTACATCCTCTTCCATTTCCATAATATTGTCCTCAAGTGCATCACCCTTGTATAAACCTTCTATATACTCCTTCCACCTTTCTGCCTTCCCTTCTTTGCTTAGAACTGGGTTGCCATCTGAGCTCTTGATATTCATACACGTGGTTCTCTTCTCTCCAAAGGTCTCTTTAATTTTCCTGTAGGCAGTATCTATCTTACCCCTAGTGAGATAAGCCTCTACATCCTTACATTTATCCTCTAGCCATCCCTGTTTAGCCATTTTGCACTTCCTCTCGATCTCATTATTGAGACGTTTGTATTCCTTTTTGCCTGCTTCATTTACTGCATTTTTATATTTTCTCCTTTCATCAATTAAATTCAATATTTCTTCTGTTACCCAAGGATTTCTAGCAGCCCTCGTCTTTTTACCTACTTTATCCTCTGCTGCCTTCACTACTTCATCCCTCAGAGCTACCCATTCTTCTTCTACTGTATTTCTTTCCCCTATTCCTGTCAATTGTTCCCTTATGCTCTCCCTGAAACTCTGTACAACCTCTGGTTCTTTCAGTTTATCCAGGTCCCATCTCCTTAATTTCCCACATTTTTGCAGTTTCTTCAGTTTTAATCTACAGGTCATAACCAATAGATTGTGGTCAGAGTCCACATCTGCCCCTGGAAATGTCTTACAACCCAAAACCTGGTTCCTAAATCTCTGTCTTACCATTATATAATGTATCTGATACCTTTTAGTATCTCCAGGGTTCTTCCACGTATACAACCTTCTTTCATGATTCTTAAACCAAGTGTTACCTATGACTAAGTTGTGCTCTGTACAAAATTCTACTAGGCGGCTTCCTCTTTCATTTCTTAGCCCCAATCCATATTCACCTACTATGTTTCCTTCTCTCCCTTTTCCTACACTCGAATTCCAGTCACCCATTACTATTAAATTTTCGTCTCCCTTCACTATCTGAATAATTTCTTTTATTTCATCGTACATTTCTTCAATTTCTTCGTCATCTGCAGAGCTAGTTGGCATATAAACTTGTACTACTGTAGTAGGTGTGGGCTTCGTATCTATCTTGGCCACAATAATGCGTTCACTATGCTGTTTGTAGTAGCTTACCCGCATTCCTATTTTCCTATTCATTATTAAACCTACTCCTGCATTACCCCTATTTGATTTTGTGTTTATAACCCTGTAATCACCTGACCAGAAGTCTTGTTCCTCCTGCCACCGAACTTCACTAATTCCCACTATATCTAACTTTAACCTATCCATTTCCCTTTTTAAATTTTCTAACCTACCTGCCCGATTAAGGGATCTGACATTCCACGCTCCGATCCGTAGAACGCCAGTTTTCTTTCTCGAAATGATATTGGTATTATTATTATTATTATTGTTGTAAACTGTTCATGTACTACAGAGATCAATGAAGGTTTCTGCGAGTGGGAGGAAGAAGGCTTTCATCTTGACTGGTGAAATATATTAATCCAAAACAAATAAATATTATGATTATGTCCCCAGAACCTATAAGTGAGCCGTATCATCGTACAGACGACTTCACACGATGCTGGACTGTATGGCTCTGGGAAGTGTATTTACTATAGCACGAAGTTTCGGTTTGTGCAGCACATACGGCAACACATGTGATCCACATGTGATACCAGTGTGTGGGACTGTCATACTGCGCAAAAAACAGATATTGTAGTAGACAATGTGGTCATAATATGGCATGGCTGGATTACCCACTTGACTGTAACGGGAAGCCCAGATCCGTCCATTCGGCAGGGCCTAAGAGCACAATACCACGTGAGAAATTGTTTATTTCCAAGGATACATGTCGAACCAAGTGTAGGAAGTCTACTGTTTGGTCGCTTCCTCTGTCCGTAAAGCACAAACTGTCTCGGTCTGGAATGGGCGGGTCAACCGAAGCGTCCGATCCTACCCATCGGCTTTGACCCGTGACGTAAGGCTGTCGCGGTGTGTGACAACACGATGGAACGGAATTTACTTTGTGAGAGTGGCGTGTTTGTAGGTGTCGTTTTCATGTGATCGGTGCTGCTCTCTGGTGGTGTGTTAGGTGATGTTTTTAGTTTATTTTTTATAGGTGGCGTATTGTTGCGGTTGGTGGTTGTCTCTGGTGGTGTGTTTATGAGTCCCGTGTTACGTGGCGTGTGGTGTTCATTTTCGTGATTGCATTGCACGTGAGAGGTATCAGGACTGTGCTTTCAGCGGAATATTTTTCAGTGAGTGTTCGATTTCAGTTTTGTTATTTCGAAGTTATTATAGATTTTTCTGTTCGTCGTGTGTAAATTTTGTTAAACTACTTTAAGTATTTGGTAGGTACGGATATGACTGACAAGGGTTGTTGGCGATGATGGGGGGTCAGTGCGTTGTCTCTAATAACATTTCTTCAACTATTTAACTATTCGGATTTTCGGATGAAATGGTGAAGTGTTCAGTACGTCGTGAAGAAATGAGGCTTACTAATGTTCCGGTGTCTCGGACCAGGGACGGCTGTATGTGGAGATGTCGTAAGGATAACAGGTCAAGGGAAGCTTTCGATTCCAATTTTGTTGGTTTGCTGTGTTTTTTGAGGTAGTGATGATTGTGGATGTGGTTGTAGTATTGGGTTTTATGATTTGGTATCGGTAGTTTTGTTGACCTATATAGGTCAAAGGAAGTGTTAAGCCGATGGGTGGGATCGGACGCTTCGGTTGACTCGAATGGGTACATAAATGCCTGGTGACCACGTCTTTTGCGTGCCCCCTTTTTTCGAGACAGGTCGTTCTACACAGCATCAGGCTCCATCTCATGTACCGCCGATCTTAGAAATCAGTCGAAATCGCTCACATCTTTTGCGAGAGATTTGTTCTATGGTCCATGAGCGCACACAGCTACTGAAGGTCATCAGTTCCCTAGAACTTAGAACTACCTAAACCTAACTAACCTAAGGACACACACATCCATGCCCGAGGCAGGATTAGAACCTGCGACCGTAGCAGTTGCACGGTTCCGGACTGAGGCGCCTAGAACCGCTCGGCCACCACTGCCGGCGCTACTGGAGGGATGGTGTAGCTGCAGGCCTGGGCGACCATAATTTCGGAGCCCTGCAGCGTCCTTGCATGACACGGGTTGCTCTCCTCAGTTTCTTCCTCATGGCGCTCTCTAAACGCCTAGGCACTTTTCTGTGTCTTTTTGTTAAACCCTGTACACACAAGCTGGGTCTCTCACCACTCTGTTATAATACCGCAAGAATACAGTATCGTGAGCTACCGCGTCTGGAGTTTATCGCTCCACGACACTGCTGCTCGCCATGTTAGTGATAACAAGACTCGCACGCGAAAAGTCGATGAGTCTATGACGACTCTTCTCAGTGCCATGCAGGACCTCGACGGCTTCTGGTGTCTAGCACCAGAGCGCCAGACCGGGCAGATGTATGCCTACTGTTCAGTCCATCACACAGATTGGTCATAACTGGATCCAAGGTGGAGACGTGTAAGTGAACTTTATTATTTTGGAAGCAATCACCATAACTGTTAATACTTTATCTCATTGTGAGACACGACGGTCCATGCCTTTCGGGAAAAATGCTTGCTTTCTGTGAAGGCATTGGCCATCTTGGGTCACAATTGTATAAATTTATCAATAGCTAGGGCGATTTATTTTGAAATAATAAACATGATATGGAAGGGAGCAGGATACAGGGGATGCTGGAGTGGAAGGCTGAGCAACAAATTGAGGATAGAATATAAAATTTAATTTATTACGCAAGAAAAGTCATGCAAAATACTGGCAACAACATATTGACGTATAGCCTGTTCAATTCAAATGTACATCAGCTGATTTAACAGGAATCATCAACAAGTTATCTAACATCAATCTGCAAATACGAGATTTCAACATTTCCCAAAATTTTAATGGTTGTAAAATCTTATTAAGAAATACAGAAAATTTGTAAACAGGTAAGCCTTACGTAACATAATGGGCACAGTGGCTTAAAGGAAATAATATCACAGACGTATAGCAATATCTGTCCACTACAGCGCTGTCTTACGTGACCTTGTGTGCCACAATGATTCACAGAACCAACTCATATAGTTAAATGGTAAATATTACCCACAATGGCGCTTGCGTTTTAATCTTAAGTAGCAAACCGATTTACAATGCAATTAATGAAGAGTACAGTCTGGTCCAGAATAACGAGTGCCCTACCACTGATGGAACTACTCAGAATTAGTAATGAACTGTTTTACAAGGCAAGCACATTCAGTTCAGACAAGTTAACAAGACAGTGCCTCCATTTGAATTTTACCACAGAAATCCATCAACAGTCGTAGGCCAACATATAAAAAGTGGCGTCACAGTAGACTTAAACTTTTCTTGACTAGCCTGACAATTTGGGCGCCCATTAACTGACATAACTTTGGTAACGAATTGAAGTGCAATTTAGACACTCAAGTAAGGTTATTGTGAAACACATCATCAACAATTTAAGCAAACACGCCCACATAGGCACTCCAATTCCTACGTAAATCAACCAGGGCACAAGTCAGTATTTGACACGCGACGTGGGAACACTCACTGCTCAGCAGCGCAAGCCAGAATACGACGGAAAGAAGTCTCTCTGTAACTCCACCAGATGAAGATGCACCAAACTAACAGCTCACCTTTAACAATATTAATCCATCTGCCGCTAATAAGGTAACGGCCAGAATAATACCAGACCGTTGCCACAGCGTGCGGAAGGTTCACTCGTAAACAGAACGAGGGACAGCGAGTCACTGTAGCACCTCCAGTTCCGCTGCTCGGCCGGCCCCAATGCAGCTGCCACACCCACACCACTTGCCGACGCGACTTCCGCGGTCTTCCGGCGTCGCTCCGCCCAGGACCGCTCGTCTCTCTCTCTCTCTCTCTCTCTCTCTCTCTCTCTCTCTCTCTCTCTCTCTCTTCGCGAGACTCTCTTTCGACTTCGACTTCCCGCACGGAATCCGCGAGTGCGCCGCAACCGGGGCACTGCAAAGCGAATCGAAAGAGATAGAAAACACTTCACCGGAACAATCAAATCGCAGGAGCATACGACACAAAACAGTTGACTCTCAATTTTTTCTTTCTGTCTAGTTTTCATTTAACTACGCCTCATAAAATTGTCATTTCTTACAGCTTTAGTTGAACAACAAAGCGGGACACAACGATCTGTAAATGAGAAGAAAAAAATTATAATTACCTTTGTTCCTATATTGTATAATGACAGAACCAAACAGAACAGGTGTTACACCTTATAATAAATCCGAATGTAAAATAAACATCACAATGCTCGTCGTTAGATGGTAAAAGAACATAAATCGCTCATTCACTCATGCTAGAAGATTAATAGGAATAAAAGGAAACAATCAATTCCACTGTCTACCGCTGGCGAGCAGAGTGAAGGAGATGCAATGTAATACTGTGAGTCCGTCGCTTATTTTAAAATAATTGTATAAGGTAAGACTGCGCGCGATGAGTGTCATGACCTTATATGCCCACTAAAGTAAAGTACACGCAATGCAACTGAGTGTCTCGCATATATGAGGGCCAACCGTGAACAATAGCGGAACTTCCCTCCATGTAAATTTTTCTATGGATTTCTGCCTCGCCTCGTTAACACAGCCAACCTCAAACTGTAGTTCGGAAATAAACTAATATCAGTTTTCCCCAGAAACTGAAATTATGTAACCAGCACTAACGAGCTGGTACCTGGAAACAGCGGTGAACGGACGAGTTCTCTGACGAACAGCAGAGGCGTCAGCCGCAGTATAGGCAGCCGTCCGCCCGCACGCCCTCTGCTGCAGCACTACATTTCTCGTTCGGGAGACGTCAGGGGTGCGACGAACAGCGGAAGCCACAGCGGTTGACACACAGCCAACCATCCGCCCGCCCACTCACGCACCCACGCACCCACGAATGCGCCGCACACACCCACGCACCCACAAATGCGCGCACGCTCTCGCTCTCGCTCTCTCTCTCTCTCTCTCTCTCTCTCTCTCTCTCTCTCTCTCTCACACACACACACACACACAGCCCCTCTGCCCGGCTTTCGCTGCTGTACGTCACCGCCAGAGAACTAGCGACACGTCCACATGAATTATAACGGAGGTTCTCGGTGCCCTCCCTTGGCGGAGCCATCCAGCTCCTGCTTCGACTTTTCCGCCTGCTGGCCTATACTTTAAGAGTTCAGCGGTTTCTTTCGAACTTGGGATCGGCTCGCCTGATCCAGTCCCTTACGTACACACGTCTTGACCGTTGTCAGCTGATAAACTTTAATATGAGTACTGTATCAACATCTACATCTGCAAACATACTCCGGAATCCACCGTACGGTGCGTGGCGGAGGGTACCTCGTACCACAACTACCATCTTCTCTCGCTGTTCCACTCCCAAACAGAACGAGGGAAAAATGACTCCTCATATGCCTCTGTACAAGCCCTAATCTCTCTTATCTTTGTGGTCTTTCCGTAAAACGTAAGTTGCCGGCAGTAAAATTGTACTGCAGTCAGCCTCAAATGCTGGTTATCTAAATTTCCTCAGTAGCGATTCACGGAAAGAACGCTTCCTTTCCTCCAGAGACTCCCACCCGAGTTCCGGAAGCATTTACGTAACACTCGCGTGATGATCAAACCTAGCAGTAACAAATCTAGCAGTCCACCTCTGAATTGCTTCTATGTCGTCCCCCAATCCGACCCGATAGGGATCTCAAACGCTCGAGCACTACTCAAGAATAGGTCTCCTTTACAGATGACCCATATCTTCCCAAAATTCTATCAATGAACCGAAGACGACTATCCGCCTTTTCCACAACTGCCATTACATGTTTGTCCCACTTCATATCACTCTGCAATGTTACGCCCAAATATTTAATCGAGGTGACCGTGTCAAGCGCTACACTACTAATGGAGTGAAACTCACGTGAGTCGTGCTTCGGTAGCTCAGATGGTAGAGCACTTGCCCGCGAAAGGCAAAGGTCCCGAGTTCGAGTCTCGGTCGGGCACACAGTTTTAATCTGCCAGGAAGTTTCATATCAGCGCACACTCCACTGCAGAGTGAAAATCTCATTCTTCTACTAATGGAGTATTCAAACATTACGGGATTCTTTTTCCTATTCATCTGCATTAACTTACATTTATCTATATTTAGAGCTAGCTCCCACTCTTTACACCAATCACAAATCGTGTCCAAGTCATCTTGTATCATCCTCCAGTCACTCAAAGACGGCACCTTCCCGTACACCAAGGCATCATCAGCAAACAGCCGCACATTGCTATCCATCCTATCCAAAACATCATTTATGTAGATGGAAAACAACAGCGGACCTACTACACTTCCCTGTGGCACTCCCGATGATACCCTCACCTCCGATGGAAACTCACCATCGAGGACAACGTTCTGGGTTCTATTACTTAACAACTCTTCGAACCACTCACATATTTGAGTACCAATCTCATATGCTCGTACCTTATTTAGGAGTCTGCAGTGGTGCACCGAGGCAAACGCTTTCCGCAAGTCAAGGAATATCAAAAGATAATACAAGAATCTTTCTGTAAACGGCTCAGCACGTGTGAGGAATCTCTCCTGCCTCGAGATAAATGGATATTGTGGTGTCGTCTTCATCATTATCATTCATCCACATTTCGGTCGGAAGAAGGCAATGGCAAACCACCTCCACTACGGCCTTGCCTAGTGCATCGGGGCGGGTCTCCCGCATCGTCCCCTACTCTCCTTGGAGTATAGGACTACCATCATCATGTCTTCCATCTTCTTTGTATGTCACTCTTATTAGTCAGAGTTTTCCCATGCTTATCCTTTATAAATTGTTCGGTTTTAGTAAATTTACCCAAAGATATTTTAATATTTTGGTACATCCGCTTTGATCTGTCGTGCTTGAAATCAGCCTTCGCTTCTTTCATCACATTGTTGTACTATTCCCTTTCTCTTGTCTTAGGGTTCGTTGTTTTTCATGGCGGATTTTGTAATATCTTTCCTTCACTGTCATATTGTTCCTTTCTGTAAGACACACTTTTCTCGCATTTCTTCTCTCCAGAACTTTCTCTTAGCACATTTTGTTAAACCAAATTTTGTTAGGTCGTTTCCTTTTTCCTATAACTTTGGAAGATACTGACTGAATATTGTTCTTCTGATGTTCCATTTGCTTTCGACGTCTTGTTGTTCCCTGCTGGACACTCTAGTTTTTGTTAGGTTGCTTTCCATTTCTTCGATAAAATTTGTTTTGTAGATTCTGCATCCAGATTTCCAAAGTTATATGTAGTAATTTCAGCTCTATTTATACTTTTTGTATCTAATTTTATTTACATTTTTGATGTGTCTTTTATTTTTTTGTCCATTTCATTCTCTTTTTCAATACATATATTGTGCACAGGATATTGGACAGAAAACCTTTTTAGCTATTGGTTTTTCAAACATCAAACATCCATTATCTAAATTTTTATGACAAATTGTATCTATACAATTAATAATTACGAATTTTTGAAATATCTTATATTTACAACTTATTTCTACAATGAAAGATTTGCATTAAATTTTTTCTTGCATAAGATACTGTGAGATTGAATAATGGCAGTTTTTCAGAAGGTAGGCTGTCACAGACTTTTTAAAGCTTTGTAGTTCAGGAAGAGATTTTATATGTCTTGGTAACCTGTTGTTAAGTTTTATCCCTGCATGATATACATCTTTTTGGCATAACGTGATGTTACAATCATTAACATCTATGTCACTGTCTAACCTGGTACTGTAATCATGACACTTTTGTTTTGAGGAAAAAGGTTTTCTTTTCTTAGTGTGCTTTTTTTGACATGCATGACTACTTCCAGTATATAAATGCAGCGAAGGGGTAGGACCTTTACACATATGGTCTGTGTCAAATCGGTGCTCTAAAGGCTCTGATACTCTTAATACTGTTCTGGAATCTTTTTTGAATAGCAATATGGTCAATCTGACTCACTACTTCTCCATCTAGTGATATCCATCCTCCTGTCCCGTTTCTATGTACTGTCGTGACGGATTTGGAAATATAAAGCAAGTGTGTCTATTGCGCGCGCGCGCGCGTATGTGTGTGTGTGTGTGTGTGTGTGTGTGTGTGTGTGTGTGTGTGTGTGTGTGAGAGAGAGAGAGAGAGAGAGAGAGACAGAGACAGAGAGAGAGAGGGAGAGAATAACTGCCGCTGTACATTCTCTGGGCAGAAAGTGAATGTTAAAATAAATTCACATCCATCTTTGAAAATATTTTATACGCACGTATATACATATAACACACATATACATACAAATATATATACACATATAGACACACAGAAATATAAATATACTTACATACAGAAAACACAGTAAGATGGGACAGTGATAAGCACAATGTCGAACGAGGGTTCAATTCACATCTCGCTATCCACGCTTAGGTTTCCTGTGAATTCCCTAAAACATAGCAAGCAAATGAGCAGATGGTTCCTTTGAAAGGGAACAGCACATTTCCTTCCCCACCCTTGAAACATTCCGAGCTTGTGCTAAATCTCTAATTAACTCAATGTCGGCAGGACACTGAAAGTGGGGAGGGGGGGTTAGAAAATTTATTGTGGGTTGTAATTAAATAACTCGTGCACAAGTTAATGAAAAGTTCCTGGGCACAGATTCTGAACTAGGGGCTGTAATATTTCCTGTACAAGATGATGAATACGTAATGTTCACTTACGTCGCGTAATTAAATCAATTAAATTATGGTTTGGCACAACGTATAACGTGAATTGACGCGAGTATCTCGAGAAAGGTACGTTATTGCAAACCACTCTAGGTTCTTTTGTACTGCACATTTCTTTCTTCATTCAGTATTTCACTTTTCTGCCTCAGCGTTGCAGATGCGTTTATCTCATGGTGTTTAGTAATATGCATGAAACAAGTAATGGTTTGGGCATTAGTAATATCTTTTCATGACCAATGGAGTTCTTTTTCATCATCAGTAGGGAATATTTATTACTTAAGACCAATGAGTTGACAGCAAAAACTTTAGAATACATTTAGTATCTCGCATTCATTACAGAAAAGGTGCCTCAAATCGTACTTGAATACGTGGTCCTACAACTGGAACAGAATTATTTATGTTCGTGAGGTACGGTGGTGGCAATATCCTCGGTTTGGCAATATCACTGCTCACGATTAGAGGGTAAAACAACAAAAATCACTCGTGCACTCATATGAAAAGGTAAATAAAAGATAACGATTAATTTTACTGGCTACTGTTAGCAAGCAGAGCAAAGAATGTACACATTGAATGGTGGGTGAACGCCATACCAAAGAAACGTGCAAGCAGACAAAATTTTTGAATAATCAAAAAGTAGTCACCAGATAATAATACAGTTGGCATGTAGGTAGTCATTCCACATAGATTGTAACGTGCTGCACTATGGAAGACGCATTGACTCTTTAGTTGTGAAACCATGATGGATAGTAATCAGAAGACTTCCATAATAGTTACAAAGAAGAAAATCATTAGCAAGAGGATAAATTTCGCACGAATTTCAATACAGGCTAGTGTTGGCCAAATATTAACAGACTGTGAACTGGCAGTGATTAAAGCATTCCGTAATTTGGCGTGGATCAATGGCTCAGTCTCATACGAAGCAATGATCATCAAACTACATGCTTGCACGAAAATTTAATGTAATGGACAAAGTAGGGGACCACAACTTATTTTTCTGACAGAGATGAATTTGAAAGAGAAAACACTGAGTGTGCAAACAAATAAATCCCTTTGCCTGTATCCTGAAGTTAGGTAGGACAGTTCAAGATACCATGTTTTCTAGCTTACGAAGACTGAGGCAGAATGCTCATCATGGTGGATGCCGAGAAATGGCTTCACTTTCAAAACAATATTTGGGGGAAAAGGAACTGTTGGGGCTGACAACATTACGTAGGTCCATGTGGATGTATATCTTTGACTCCTGTCTTAGCCTTTGTTCTCTACGTATCTAGGCTTAAATTTAAGTTGGCAATGGATTTACGCGACTCATTCTCCTCTGGCTGGCTGTGTAGTCATTCAAATTTACGATGCACTCATTTCCATTCACTCATAATCACTGTTTTGGACCACAGGTACTGGAAAGCGGGCGTACCAGTAAATAAACGAATGAATCAACACATTACTTCTCCAGATGCTGCCGGCCTGATGAATATTTAACTACCCAACACGAAAACCAATTTATAGACATGCAAAATACATCAAATATGAGAAAACATAAAACTTCTTACCACCCATTTCAATACTTACGTATACACGGTGAGTGACGTAAGACGTAACACCCTTGTGTTTCATGAACGGTTACACACATCGAAACGTGGTTTTGGGGAAATGTTAGAGCTTCGAAAGGCACCGATATTTTTGTTTGGTTAATATTTTAAGCGTTGGTATAATCAGAGTTATTAAGGTCAGTAGGTTTCTTTTTAAAAGAAAGAGATAAAGTGGAATACAATACTTTTCACACCTGCATTCGATGATATACACTTGTTTGTTAACGTTGACGTTGACGTTGAAACCTGTCGTACGGCATTCGAGAAATATCCTAGAATGTGGGAGCATTGTAGATGGAAGCGGCATTCGCGCTGCAGACACATACGAGCAGGTGTCTCGTACCAGGCTACGTAGTTGTATACTGTAAGGTAGGCCTGCGCCCTTGAACCAACTGACAATCTACATGCATCTACGAATGTTGTATGTGGAAATACGACATAGGCTAGAATCTACAGTATATCCTCTTAGATTTGCGTGAACTGAAGCAATAGAGAAATAACCATTCTTAAATTTAAAAAAAAATATATTTTTTTTGTACGTTGCTCTGAGCTTCTAAGAGGCAAAATACAAGCTGTCTGACAACTTTCTCCTACCTACACTGCTCTAAATTATATCATACGGGATACATTCGCTGAACTAAACATTTTATTTAAAATATTTTTGTGACCACCTGTACACCGCAAAATAAACATTCTTCTTAAGTAAACGTCGTTTCATGGTGAACGGTAGCACGTAATTACAGTTTTACCAGCTACGTGTAAACACGCTGTCGACATATTTGACAGTGTAATGCAATTTCGTACACACGTAAGTGATATAAACATTTTAATAATGTTCATTTGGTACTACCCAAATAACAAAACATAAATTTAGTCTTCCAAATTTATAACGTTATCCATTATTTGTACTGTTCAAATTGTTGACCATGTAGTGAAAGTTATATTTCCAATCGCTGTTCGAAAGAACGACGAACGGATGTAGCTATAGTGGATGATATGGTGGAGCATGCACTGGTGACTCGACGACACAATTCGTCTGACGTAGTTGGGGCTTCCTCATACATGCATCTTTGTGATATCGCTAAAGAAACAATCAGGAGGAGTCAAATCCGCGGACATTGCAGGTCATTTGACAACAGAATTTCGTCCCATCCAACGTCCGGGAAAATTCTCATTCAGTATTTGCGTTTCAGCACCCGGTGAGTGAGCTGGACAACTGTCGTGTTGCAGCCATATACACTGTCGAATATCCAGTGGTACCTCCTCTAGAAGAACCGGCAGAATATTCCTCAGAAAGTGTGCGCACGAATGTCCACTTAGAACGCCTGAGATGAAGTAAGGTCCCAAATGTAATTTCCTATGATGCTGCACCATACGTTTACGCTCCAAGGCCGTTGATGTTGCACCTGACGAAGCCAGTCTAGATTTTCGGCTGCCCACGAGTGCATGTTACGCAAATTTTCATTAGCGTGGTTATTAAACGTTGCATCATCTAAAGAGCACACGATGGAAAAACGAAGGGTCGTCATTTAGTTGCTGAAGGGCTAACCGACAAAAATTTGTACGACGTTCGAAATTTCGGTCGTCGAGTGCCTGATGTAGTGGCAGATGGCGGTGACAGTTCTATCGATGCAGGATGCGAGTGACACTCTTGGCTGACTCCATATTCCTTAACAATATATCTCATACCACTGTGTGGCCTCATTAGCGCCGCAGCCAGACGTTCAGCCTGCCTGTCCCCACTAGCGTCTTAATAATTCGTGAAACTGGCTGGTGCGTCGGACACTGGCGATCCAGAGAGATACCCCTGCACCTCTGTACTGTTTTTATGGCATTTCTTTTACATTCACCACATAAAAGTAGTACACGTCACTGTTGTACATGTCTGCGCTTTTAATGGTGAAGCGCAAATGAGCGGCCTTCAGTGCAGACAAGTGAACAGGCAAATGCGTTGAGAATAGGTCGTAGTGTAGCGCTAGGGTAGCGTTGGCAGTGTTTCCACCACCGTTACCGATTCTAGTGACTGTGCTCTCAAATTATAGGGCGTTCTTCAATTTTTTATAATACCGGTTCCAATATAAACATTAAAATGCGCTGTATCACCGAAACTAGCTTCTAAAGAGCTTTCGAATACAGTTATAAAAAGTATACGGATCCATTTAAAAATATGTACTTCACTATCTCCGTTAAAACCAGTGCAAAAAACATTAACGGAACAAAAATATACGTACTCTCGACGCTCTAATATTTACCGATAATTGCGTTCCGATATGTAGAACCGTTCACAAAATGAAAAGCGTGTTGCACCTTGCGTGACTCACTCTGTGTATATATACAGATACTTACCTACATACAGGGTGTAATTAGTATGTGTGTATAATTCTATATTTTGTACCGTAATATGTACGCTCGTCAGTGAGGTGATTGTCTTTCCCCTGCACGGAACAGTCTCCCCGCAAACACGTCACAGACTTTGTAACCTAATGTTTTCAGCACAGTCGTAACTGCACCACTAGCTGAAACACGGCTGTCAGTATAAACTGACCGTTTTGCGCCCACACGTATACACATCAACTGACCTACTGCCCAGGGCAAAATAAACATTAATAGCTTGGTCTTGCTAATTGGAGATGCTAACCAATCTAAAAACGTACTACTCGTACTAGCTATAATTATTAGTCTGCAGATGAAGTAAACATTGATGCATTGTGGTTTAGTATACTGCCCTTAATCACCAGAAAAATATCTGCACTTATATCTGTTACATCATGTATATACATATGCACACATATGACTGATACAGGGATTAGTGATTCTAAACATTCATGGTGGTGTCTGTTTGTTCTATATCGTGTCTCCCTACCACTTTCGCGCAACGACGCTCTGAGCGTGTTTTTTTAGGGAATTGACTAGTTTGAACCTGGGACCTGTTGCTGATAAGGAGACAACAGACCACACATGACATGTTGAATTCAGAAGAGTTCAGTGAGACTAGCGATGATGTAACCAAGTACTTAATGATTTCAGCGTCAGCTCCACCGAACTCCCTGTAAAAGAATATTAATACTAACTAAATTTAGTGGAAGGGGTTCAAGGCTTCCCTATTTTTAGTTAGCTGGCAAAATAATGTCGAAAAAGCAGTTATGTTTACCATTGGAAATTTTATTCTACTCACAAAACATTGTTTATAATTTGCACTATTGATAAAAGGAAGTATTTTAATACAGGATGGTAAAAACCAACTGCGTTCAACAAAAATGTGAACGAATATTCCATGAATGGGTTTCCAAGTTCTACAATCGATCGAAGAATGACCTATGCCATATCACATCTATAATCTAGGTTTAAATTAAGTTTCACAAAAGAGAAAACGATCAAACTGGTCTACAGTGACCCTCAATTATCTTTAATTACTTATCTAACTTGTCGTAAATTACAGTGGCTGATGTGGCTTCTGAATAACTATATAAAAGAAAAATCATCGCGTTTCAGATTTTTACTTTAAGTGGCAAATGTGAACACCATGAGCTTTAATTTACGATCGACACTAGTATTACGCAAAAAGGGGGTGTAACAGATGAGACTTCTGCAGTTCTGAGTGAAGCCTTATGCGCTCAAAAATTAGGCATCGCGTGCGTTCATTACCTTATCGGTGTTTAGGCAGCGTCAGGGCGACGGGCAGCACAGCTCCGCTCACCTCGCCATCTCGGAAGCAACTCTTTTCTATCTTCTCCTTACTACAATTTACCGAAGCTGGTTTAAAAAAAAAAACTATCTGGCTGTGTTTTCATCTGATCAATCAGGGTCTCAATGTTAACCTTAAGCTCCGCCTGCAAAAATTCTGTCTATTCAATGAGAAACGTTATACTTTTCGTGGTGGGGCAATGTTTTTAAAGTTTGCAACGCAACAGAGACGCGAAAAAGTGTCACGCTAAAACTTGCGGGTGGTGTGGCCCTTTTGGTGTTATCGTAAGATCTATACTGTTTTTCTGGAGGGCTGTAGTTTTTAACATGGGCTAGGGGGTGGTCCTTGACGTAACGAAGAAGCGAAAAAGTCTCACGCTAAAACTTGTGGGTGTCGTCGTCCTAATGGTTAGCTGGCGACGTGGGTGTCCAGTCCGTCCCTTATCGTAGAGCCTCCGAGCTTAACACGGTTCTGCTCTCGGCTTCTGTCCTCGTTTCTCCCCTCGGAACTGCGTCTGTTTCACGATGGTAAGGTATGATATGCATTTAGTCATTCTTGTGTTAGTCTGTGGTATTCCATTTGCTCACTCGTTACTCGTATTACTTTGGTTAGTTTAATGTCACGATTTATTAGGAGCTATGTGACATACTAGTGGATTTGCTTATCGTGTCAGGGTTTTCATGGAAGGTGTTGGACTTGCCTGACACCTTACATGATCACAAAGTCGTTGTAGCTAGACGCAATACCGTTTCTTCCAAATCCACCAGAAACGAACGCAAAATAATTTTATTTAAGAAAGCGGATAAAGTGTCACTAGAATCCTTCCTAGGAGACAATCTCCACTCCTTCCGAACTGACTATGCAAATGTAGACGAGATGTGGCTCAAATTCAAAGATATAGTAGCAACAGCAATTGAGAGATTCATACCTCATAAATTGGTAAGAGATGTAACTGATCCCCCGTGGTACACAAAACAGGTCCGATCTCTGTTGCAGAGGCAACGGAAAAAGCATGCGAAGTTCAGAAGAACGCGAAATCCCGAAGATTGGCTGAAATTTACATACGCACGAAATTTGGCACGGACTTTAATGCGAGATGCCTTTAATAGGGTCCACAACGAAACATTGTCTCGAAATTTGGTAGAAAATCCGAAGAAATTCTGGTCGTATGTAAAGTACACAAGCGGGAAGACGCAGTCAATACCTCCGCTGCGCAGTGCCGATGGTACTGTTACCGACGACTGTGCTGCTAAAGTGGAGTTATTGAACGCAGTTTTCCGAAATTTGAATGGAATATTCCAAAATTTGAATGGAATATTCCAAAATTTGAAACACGAACAGCTGCTAACATGAGTTTCTTAGAAGTAGATACCTTAGGGGTTGCGAAGCAACTCAAACCGTTTGATACGTTCAAGTCTTCAGGTTCTGATTGTATACCGATTACGTTCCTTTCAGATTACGCTGATACTATTGCCCCGTACTTAGCGCTCATATACAACTGCTCGCTCACCGATAGATCTGTACCTACAGATTGTAAAATTGCGCAGATCGCACCAGTGTGTAAGATGGGTAGTAGGAGTTATCCATCTAACTACAGACCTATATCGCTGACGTCGGTTTGCAGTAGGGTTTTTGGAGCATATACTGTATTCAAACATTATGAATCACCTGGAAGGGAACGATCTATTGATACGTGATCAGCATTGTTTCATAAAATATCGTTCTTGTGCAACACAGCTAGCTCTTTATTCGCACGAAGTGATGGCCGCTATCGACAGGGGATCTCAAGTTGATTCCGTATTTCTAGATTTCCGGAAAGCTTTTGACATCGTTCCTCACAAGCGACTTCTAATCAAGCTACGGGACTATGGGGTATCGTCTCAGTTGTGAAATTTGGATTCGTGATTTCCTGTCAGGAAGGTCGCAGTTCGTAGTAATAGACGGCAAATCATCGAGTAAAACTGAAGTGATATAAGGTGTTCCCCAGGGAAGCGTCCTGGGACCTCTGCTGTTCCTGAAGTATATAAATGACCTGGGTGACAATCTGAGCAGTTCTATTAGGTTGTTCGTAGATGATGCTGTAATTTACCGTCTAGTAAGGTCATCCGAAGACCAGTATCAGTTACAAAACGATTTAGAAAATATTGCTGTATGGTGTGGCAGGTGGCAGTTCACGCTAAATAACGAAAAGTGTGAGGTGATCCACATGAAATCCAAAAGAAATCCGTTGGAATTCGATTACTCGATAAATAGTACAATTCTCAAGGCTGTCAATTCAACTAAGTACCTGGGTGTTAAAATTACGAACAACTTTAGTTGGAAAGACCACATAGATAATATTGTGAGGATGGCGAGCGAAAGGTTGCGTTTCTTTGGCAGGACACTTAGAACATGCAACAAGTCCACTAAAGAGACAGCTTACACTACACTCGTTCCTCCTCTGTTAGAAAATTGATTGCTGCGCGGTGTGGGATCCTTACCAGGTGGGATTGACGGAGGACATCGAAAGGGTGGAAAAAAGGGCAGCTCGTTTTGTATTATCACGTAGTAGGGGAGAGAGTGTGGCAGATATGATACGCGAATTGGGATGGAAGTCATTACAGCAAAGACGTTTTTCGTCGCGGCGAGATCTATTTACGATTTTTCAGTCAACAACTTTCTCTTCCGAAAGCGAAAATATTTTGTTAAGCCCAACCTACATAGGTAGGAATGATCATCAAAATAAAATAAGAGAAATCAGAGCTCGTAGAGAAAGGTTTAGGTGTTCGTTTTTCCCGCGCGCTCTTCGGGAGTGGAATGGTAGTGAGACAGGATGATTGTGGTTCGACGAACCCTCTACCAAGCACTTAAATGTGAATTTCAGAATAGTCATGTAGATGTAGATGTATATACTCACACCTGCCCCCCCCCCCCCCCCCCCCCCTGGTAGCTGAGTGGTCAGCGCGACGGGTTCGATTCCCCTCTGGGTCGGAGATTTACTCCGCTCAGAGAGTGGGTGTTGTGTTATCCTTATCATCATTTCATCCCCATCGACGCGCAAGTCGCCGCAGTGGTGTCAACTCGAAAGACTTGCACCAGGCGAACGGTCTACGCGACGGCAGGGCATAGCCACACGGTATTTTCATTTTTCTCGCACCTACCACCCGTCCTACACACACACACACACACACGCACACACACATAATTCAAAGTGCCCGAGGAAGTTCAAATCCTCATAGCAAAGCGTGAACACATACCATATTATTTTCCACTAGCAGGGAAAAACCTCACACAGGGGCCGCTGCTGTCGCGTTATCGTCCTGGAGGGAGGTCTATTAAGCTTTTCCATTGGCTGACTTCTTTTCACGGCCATCTCTTCTCTATCGTTGCCGGCGCTTGACTTTACAGTTCGTGTCACTTGCTGTTGCAGATAGCCATCTTCCACGTAGAGAGGGGCCCGTTCTGCGAGCTGTTCCTGCAGTGCGTGACGTACGGCTTCTACACGGAGCCGTGGCAGGAGCAGCTGTACGCCGCCTTCAGCCTCATGTGCATGTTCGTGCTGCCGCTCGCCATCCTCATCGGCACATACGTGTCTACTTTCATCACCATCTCACGTGAGTTATCGCTGCTTAATATGCTAATGACATCTCTCATTACTTGCAGCTACATGTGTCATATCGTCTATTATCCATACCGGATGTGACTGTCGCTCACATTGTCAATACCAGTCATGATAAGACCACTGCCACACTCACGTAATAACTGCGGTGTCCTGTCTCTAACACTGAAATCATCACTAACTATAACGTCGTCACCAACAGTAAACATCAATCCTAAGAATATTCAAATTATTTCATTCATAGTCCCCATTCACATTTATCTGAAAGTCCCACTGATTAATTTGCTTTATCAGTGTACACCTTCAGATCTGTTTAATTTTGAACTTGGCTTACGTCAGCACTTTCGTTGCAGGAGTCTGATAGTGAACTTCTGATTTTTTTTCTATGCACGTATGAGCTCTCAACTAAGGAAATTAAAGTTCGTACATAAATGGTATTTTAATCTAAATTTAGTGAGCACTGGTATTGTACATGTCTCTAGTTGGTTACTCTTATATTTTGCCACATTTTAATAGAATAATCGCTATAAAAGGCAAATACTTTGACCTCTACAGAATTTGATCAATGGCTGTGTCTAAAATTATTGGGTTGGAATTGCCTTTAGTTGAGTTGCTAGCAAATATGTATTAGATGCATAGACTGCAGATAGACACATTGCTTTGAAAAAGCATCGTTGTATGTGTATTTATTTTATTATTAGCGTTTACATTAAACAGTTTATGACGAAAATATGATAATGACGACAATTTTAAACATTCATGAGATACTGATTGGCGACTCCATGGAGTGCTGTGTAGACAACGACCATATATGTTAAATTAAAAGGATGGTCAGCGTTGGCCTTAATATTGATGGTTTATCAATAAACCATCAATATTACGGCCAACGCTGACATTCCTTTTAATTCATGAGGTACCTCCTAATACGGTGTCGAACCTCCTTTTTAGCCATCGTAGCGGAACAACTCTATGTGGTATTCACTCAACTAGTAGTTGAAAGGCTGCTCCACAAAACTGAGCCATGCTTTCTCTATAGCCATACCTAATTGCGAAAGTTCTGGCGTGCAGCATTTTGTGTACGACCTGTCATCTCAATTTTGCCCCATAAATGTTCGATGGAATTCATGTCGGGCGAACTGGATGGTCAAAACATTCTCTAGAATGGTTCAGAATGTTCTTCAAAGTAATCGCGAACAATACTGACCTGGTGACATGGTACATTGCCATCCATAAAAAATTCCATCGTTGAATGGTCTCCAGGTTGCCGAACATAGCCATTTCCAGTCAATGATCAGTTCAGCTTGGTCAGAGTACCCAGTCCATTCCATATAAACACATCCTGCACAACTATGGATCTACCATTAGCTTTCACGGTGCCCTGTTGACAACTTGGGTCCATGGCTTCGTAGGGCATGCGCCACACTCGAACACTACTATCAGCTCTTATCAACTGAAATCGGGACTTATCTCACCGCCGGACGGAGTGGCCGAGCGGCTGTAGGCGCTACAGTTTGGAATCGCGGGACCGCTACGGTCGCAGGTTCGAATCCTGCCTCGGGCATGAACGTGTGTGATCTCATTATATTAGTTAGGTTTAAGTAGTTCTAAGTTCTAGGGGACTGATGACCATTGCAGTTAAGTCCCATAGTGCTCAGAGACATTTGAACTTATCTCACGAGGGCACGGTTTTCCAGTCGTCTAGGTCCATCCGATATGATCAAGATCCCAAAATATATTCGTCGTACATCCTACACTGTTTACTGCAGTTCTTTCATGCCGTGTTGCTTGTCTGTTAGCACTGACAACTTTAGGCAGAGGCCGTTGCCCTTGGTCGTCAAGTGAAGGCCGTCGGTTCAAAATGGTTCAAATGGCTCTGAGCACTATGGGACTTAACATCTATGTTCATCAGTCCCCTAGATCTTAGAACTACTTAAACCTTACTAATCTAAGGACAACACACAACCTCCAGCCATCACGAGGCAGAGAAAATCCTTGACCCCGCCGGGAATCGAACCCGGGAACCCGGGCGCGGGAAGCGAGAACGCTACCGAACGACCACGAGATGCGGGCGAAGGCCGTCGGCCACTGCGTTGTCCGTGGTGAGAGATAACCCCTGGAATTTGGTATTCTCAGCACACTCTTGACACTGTTGATATCGGAATATTGAATTACCTAACGATTTCCGAAGAGGGATGTCCCACGAGTCGTTCCAACTACCATTCCGCGTTTGAAGTCTCTTAGTTCCCGTCATGCGGACATAAGCACGTTGAAAATCTTTTCACGTGAATCAGCTGAGTAGAAATGACAGCTCTGCCTGTACAGTGTCCTTTTCCACCTTGTGTACGCCATATTTCCGCTGTGCATGTTGCTGTCCCATGACTTTTGTCAACTCAGTATAAATGTACTTGACTTGCTTTGGGTTAGAATTCAACTGATCTGTACCACGTTATCGGTGTCGTACAGGAGATCCCCTCACTCTCTCAGGGAACTTATTCTTTATATTGCCTGCTGACCCTAAAGATAGTGTGGGTCATTGTGTGCCAGATCGCTCAGTTCCACACAGCTTTTTAATGTAAGCTGCAGCCTCACCTAGAAGTTTCAACACAAGGGAACATTTCCTATAAGTTTTCAATACCCAACATAAACCTACGTCGAAATCTACGACGACCGACACAATACTTCTCGTAGAGTTGATGGTTTCTTTTGAATTTGAATCACCTGGACACCATTTCTTTCAAACAACCTGGAAGCTAATGAATGTCTTACGAGGTGCTACTGCTTAGTTCAAAATTAACCTCCTAAAGTGACGCTGACTCGCTGAGAAGTCGGGTTATTGTTAATGCAAGGAACTACAAAGTAACCCATATGTGAAATAGTGAGAGATACACAGAACACTTAAAATTTTAGTTAAAATCAATGAAAAAGAATTTGAGATTTCTAGTCTATAAATAACATTTTTGTGAAGTATTCGTGGAAGAAGAGATTAAATTTATGCTTAGAAGCTTCTGTTTGCTACAATTCGTATTGTTCATCAGTTTGACACTAAACAATAATGGTCGCAGTGCAAAGCGCTGTTCTATTACTTACAGTAATTTTTCTTAAGACCTCTCCTTAACTGTAGAACTAGTCTCTCCTCACAAAAAAATGGTTCAGATAGCTCTGAGCACTATGGGACTTAACATCTGAGGTCATCAGTCCCCTAGAACAGAGAACTACTTAAACCAAACTAACCTAACGACATCACACATATCCATGCATTAGGCAGGATTTGAACCTGCGACCTTAGCGGTCACGCGGTTCCGGACTGAAGCGCCTAGAACCGCTTGGCCACCGCGGCCGTTCTCTCCTTACATAAACCTTTCTGAAGGAATGTGATATACACTATTTGGAAACCTTCCACGAAACTTGACATACCTCCTACAGTTTGTAAACCAATTTCGGCGAATAGTAGAATACCGTGTGAATATGCTGTCATTTCATGACTGTGACAACATATCCTAATGAGAACTCAAAGTGGATGTACTTGTGTAACTCAGAGTACATCTTAATAAAGATTATAATTTCTGTAGGAAAAACGTCGCTTCTCTCGGTGATAAAGACTCCGGTATGTTTTACTTAGAAAACCGGTTTTGGCCTTTGTTACAACTCATGCTCACATCCCCACATCTAAGTACCGCAACGCACCGCTCGTCCACAGCGTTAAGAGTCAGCTGAACGTGTCAAAACCGAGTATCCTAACAAAGGAAATGTACGAAGTGACCCACACCGTCTCTTTCTTTTTTATAGTTACGAGTGGCTCGTCATCATAAGTCGCTGTGCTCATTGCTGAGCGTCGTGACCCCATGAGCCTAGCGTCTCTGTCCCTTCCCTTCCTTTAATCGACCTGTGAGCTGGACCTGTTCTTCTCGACCAATTATCATGAGTTTAGACTTGCTGAGGTTGATGTCTAAACCATATGCTAGACTAATGTCCTTTATTCTGAGCAAGTTCATCTTCGCTGTTGGCTAAAATCACAGTGTCAACAGCGAAACGGAGGTTGTTTATAGTTCTTCCGCCAATTGGATGCCTTTGGACCAACCACAAAGAGCTTTCCTAATGACATGTTCTGCCTAGATGTTGTACAGTTGTGGAGGTAGGACACAACCCTGTCTCACACCTTTTGATACTCTGGTTACGGTCCCCTTATTCCTCAAGGCGTCAGTCATTTAACTCTACGTTCTTCTCTCGGTTGCCAGTGTAATCCTCAGTCCTATCGCGTCTCACATGAATAATTTTTTAGTTTGGTGACTGTAAATAGTTACGTTGCTATGTTTGACAATGGAAGCGAAAGGAGGGAAGGTGTAGACATTACTCTTGTGTAATACCAGCAATGGGACCATTCTCATAAATTTATCCTCATCGAAGACTGATCATCACCAACAGAGCTGCATAACGTCACTACAAGAACTTTGTACGTCTGCGATAAACACCTAACCCAGAACACACACAAAGTTATTCTTTCACTGGTAACACTTCAGTCAGATGTTGACGAAGAACGTGTATAAGATGCATCTCACTGAAGGATCGAAATACGGAAGGATAAACGTTATGTGAGAACACCGTGAAGGAAAGTCATGAAGCCCACAAACGTTAAGAAACATGACGGAAATGTGTGACTAGAAGAAGAGAAGGTGACACATCCTGTAAGGCATAGGATAGCAGAAGTCAATGCATAATATTCAAGGGCAAAGCACTCATTTCTCAAGAAGAGATGTTAAAGTCCAAATTTATGTCTCTGGCCATCAGAAAGTGTTTCTTTGGATATTTCAGATATCTCAACGACTCAGAAAACTGTCAGGAATGAAACAATTGGAGTCATTCTGAGAACGATGTTGCAGTAAAGTAATGGATGTACTGTTACAAAAGCCGACACCGAAGCGTTCAGAAATGGGACAGAAAAAACAAACCTACGTAATTCTACCACGGTGTTTATTTTGCACAAACACTCAACATGTTCAGGTCAGAAAGGCCGGGTTTTCTCTCTGTTTTCTATAGGTATACTTTCCACATTTATGTAATGAAATTCTAAATGAAGCTATAATTTGCATAGTTTAATGCATACGTGATCCACACTACACAGCGGAGCAGAAACACTACTAACAGTATTACATGTGTATGTAAGATGTTTCTTCCAAGTGAATTTTTTTATACTCATCGCATTTCATTGAACTTTCGTTATCAGTTCTTCCCCATAGATAGCATCTGTCTCTCTTCTTACTTGTAGGCTCATTTTCTTCCGACGCGGAGGGAGGACATTCAAAGAGGGAGGAAAGTGTTACATCTAAATGAAAGGAAAAATGCAAATGAAACTGGTGGAAATTAATTTTGAAAAGGGGTAAAGTTAGTAAAGAAAGGAAATGTGCGGCCGTTACGTTAACAATTAACTAGCGGTAACTAGATATTTGAGATTTTGGGGAAATTACGGTAGCTAGTCCTATGGACAATTACGATAGTAACTGAAAAAGAAAGGTTATTACACATATAATTAGCACTAGAAGCGTGGCAACTGAAGGTTGACATGTGTACTGTGAAAGCTGAAAGTTTGTCAAAAGTAATAAATTTCGCTACACTCTGACTTAATCTAACAAAAGAATTAATGAAACCGGAAAATTGAAAGTTAATTTCGTGACTGAAATTAATAGTGAACTTTGTTTCTAAAGCACTACGAAATTCAATAAAATAAGGTTAGTCTTGGGCTACCTCAACAATCATTTCGAAAGCTATTTGAATCTACGCAATTTAGAAAGAAGAGATTTAACTTTGAACTTGAATTTAATGATTTTGAACAATTAACAATAGTAAAATTTAGGACGTACCAAGCTGAGCTGTAGTCACAGGTAAGCTAAAATATGGTAACAGAACTCGCACTCATAATTTGTGCTATCTAAATATTGTAGTCAGCTATGAATACTTTAACTGAACTTTGAAATTAAAGCAGTGAAATGGAATATTACTTTAATGCTGGCGTTTGAATTTCAACGACACTCGGGTTCATTCTGGGAAAAGAAGGGACCCTGCTTGGTAATGCAATTGGGACAATGAGCATGCTAAGTTGCTATAATTATAGTTAGGAAAATGGAACAGTTTGAAAAGCTGAGGTCTGCCATACAGTTCTAAAACTTGACGTGCTTCCAGTCTTCCTTGTTGGTTGATTGAAGGTTTGAAGCCGTCGATCGAGGAGGTGGCGACAGTCACTCATTGTCGTCCGTCGCTGTTGCAGAAGCTGGATGTTGGCGCGCCTTCTTCTCGACACGGTCACCAGGCGAAAACCTCTTGATGTGTGCCAGCTAGCGACTTCCGTCCGCGAAACCATGTCAGAAACTAACATAGCAAGTCGAGCGCAATTACATGGTGCCAAACCCCGAAAGCGCGGCAACTCGCGGGAGCGTCACACAACACACCTGCTCCACTGCCCTCCTCCAGCCAGACACCTCTCTGTCCGCACTCCACGCGGCCGAGTTCACACTACCAAACACTTTGGTTCTCCACACGACCTATCGATGTATTCGTTCGATAGAATAGTTTTCCCTAGGCCAATTCCATCGTATACATACAAATAATATTCACAAAACAAACCAATTATAAATCGACAAACAACTACAATATACAAAGATACAGAAATGTTATATCTTCAGGTGACAAAATAAGGAAAAAAATGTGCAGTGCAATAGATGGAAATAGGAGGATATGCATTTCCGGCGTTACATATTCTTCTCGGGTATGCTGCCGGATCACAGCGTCTTAATGACACAATACTTCCCCGGTCCAATTGCAAGGATTCTTCCAGATGGACCCCGGGTAAAAAGCGACGCGACATCAAAGCTCTTGGCCCTCACATCGGTAAATGCGAACATCACATCTCCAATTCTATGATGTTTATTCAGAGATTGAAGTCCTTGTCTCTTAGTCCCTCGGATTTGCTTGTGACCTTTGATGTCGTGTCGCTTTTTACCCGGGTTCCTCTGGAAGAATCCGTGCAATAAATTGGTGAGAAACTGGATGAGGAAACAACCAGGCTTTGTCGCCACGTGCTGACGTCGACGTACTTTTTATTCAATGACAATTATTTTGAACAGACTGACGGAGTGGCTATTGGGAGGTCATTGTCCCCAATAGTCGCCAATCTTTTTATGGAAGATTTTGAGGACACGGCGTCCTTAAAACCAACCTGTTTCTGGAGGTACGTTGACGATACGTTTATGGTGTGGCCTCATGGGAGAGAAGCTCTTGACCGCCTCCTAGATCATTTTAATTCCCTGCATCCTAGCATCAAGTTTACCACGGAGGTGGAAAGTGCTGGAAAACTTCCGTTTCTGGACGTTCTGGTGTAAAGAAAGGATGATGGGACACTGCATGCTTCTAGCTGTCATCCATCGTTCCAGCGTCTGGGGGTCCTGCGGACATTCGCGAGAAGAGCTTATGCCATTTCAGATGGAGAAAGCTTGACACAAGAATTGGATCATCTTAAGGTTGTGTTCAAGCAGAATGGCTATACAGATAAACAGATCCGTCGTGCTTTCCAGTTGGGACCTTCGCCTGAACCACCAGAAGATACCTGCAAATCGGTGGCTTTTCTGCCTTTTTCTGGGAGCATTTCCTCGAAGATAGGAACAATTCTGAAAAGACATCATATCAAAAGTATTTTTCGTCCGCCAGCCAAGATTAGAACGCTCCTTGGCTCTGTAAAGGATGACTTGGGTTTGAGGAAGCCCGGTGTGTACAAGATCCCTTGCCAGTGTGGGAAGGCTTATATTGGTCAGGCAACCCGGACCATTCAGGACCGATGTGTTGAGCATCAGCGGCACATACGGCTGCTCCAACCTGAGAAATTTGCAGTGGTGGAGCCTGTCTCACCGAGGGACACAGAATACTATATGACGAGACACAAATGATGGCCCATGCATCTCGCTATTGAGACTGTGTTTTAAAAGAATCCATAGAGATTCGTTTATCTGACAATCTTATTAATAGAGATAAGGGTTATCTTTTAAGTAAGACTTGGGACCCGGTGTTATCTGACATTAAAAAACAACGGTCTGTGTTTCGATCTTAGGAGTAACTTTTTTTTAATTTTTGACAGCGATATCTCGATTTCGCCTATTTCCACCACTGGCGGCGCGGTATGTTTACTGCGCTAGAGGGCAGTTACGGCACCTTCTCGCGCACACGTTGTGGGTCTTCAGCGGCGTATATAGGGGCTGCCGCTTGCCCTGGGAAGTCCCATTCTCCATGACGATCGACCCTTTCCTGACAACCCTAGTAAGCCTAACCATTTTGCTTCCCACCTATCCGAGGTCTTCTCCATTCCTGACGATCCCCATTTTGATTGCTCCCTCTTCCACACCGTCCTTGACCGCACTGACACCTCTGTCCCCCCACTCGCCCCTAGCTTCCAGTACTTGGATCGGTTGCCCCCTCCGACATCAACACTCCCATCACCACACAAGACATCACACTTGTCCACCGCTCCAAACGAACACCACCCCTGGTCATGATGGCGTCACCTACCGTCACCTCAAGGAATCCCCTCCATCCTTCCTGTCTGTCCTTGCTACCCTGTACAATGTCCTCCTCTCCACTGGATTTTACCCCGACCTGTGGAAGACTTCCTGTGCCCTGATGTTCCCTAAACCTAACAAACCCCCCTCTGATACCTCTTCCTATTGTCCAATCTGCGTCACCTCCGTGTTCAGTAAGGTCTTCGAGGCCATCCTCTCTCGCTGTATTCAACGCCACCTTAACCAGCACCACCTCCTTCCGGCCTTCCTTCTCCACCGACTACCAGCTCCTTAACCTCACCAATCTTCTTTTCCTCCAACTCCTGTCGCTCCACTATCTTTGTTTGCCTTGACGCCTATGACCGTGTCTGGCATCCTGGGCTCCTCTTCAAACTTCAGACCTATGCTCTCCCCATCAACTTCGTCCATCTCGTTGCTTACTTCCCCTCCCATCGTCCCTCATATGTGACTATCCACAATTCCAACACCCGTACTTTCTACCTTTCTGCCAGTGTGCCCCAAGGTTCTGTCCTTTCCCCTCTCCTCTATCTCCTGTACACAGCTGATATGCCCAAACCTCCCCCTCCTGTTCATCTTCTCCAGTTCGCTGATGACACCACCTTCCTAGCCCTTTATCCTACTCATCAACGGTCCCAACGTACCCTCCAAACACACCTTGACCAATTCACCACTTCGTGCAATCAGTGGTTCCTCCGTGTTAATCCCTCCAAGACCCAGGCGATCATCATAGGCCGCACTACCCTTCCGCCTCCATGATTTCTACCTCACCATGTATGGCCGTCCTATCCACCTCACCTGTACCCTCAAATACCTTGGCCGCACACTCGACCGCCACCGCACCTGGACTCCCCATCTCCTTACCATCCAAAACAAAGCTCACAACTGCCTCCGCCTCTTGAAACTCCTGTCCAGCCGGATGTGGGGTCTGCATACTTCCACCATCCTTTGCAACTACAAATCCTTGATCCGCCCCATCCTCTGTTATGCCAGCGTCGCTTGGATTTCCGCCCTTCCCCGGTTCTATCAAGCCCTCCAAATACTCGAACGACATGCGCTCCACCTCGCCTTCCGCATACGCCTTCCGTCTCCCACGCGCATCCTCTACGACCTCATCCCCTTCCCCCACCTTCTCCTTTTCCTTGAACACATCTGCACACTCTATATTGTCTGCCCCCTTGATCCCCCTCACCCCTGGTTTCTCCCATCCTCTCAACCCCCAACCAGTTGCCGTGCCTTTACCGTTGTGTCCCACCCTCTCTCCATCTCCACACCCTCCATCTCCTTTCCCGACACAACTTCCACCGTCTACCCCTCCCGGATGATGAGCTTCGCCCTGACATCTACCCTTCCTACCAACTCTAACTGCTTCTTCCTGCCTCCTCCTCTGGGCTACCTTTCTTCCCCCTCCCTACTCCTGAGCGGCTTCCCCATCCTACTCCCCCTCCATCTCTTGTGCCTCCTTCCAGTGTCTCTGCGCTTCCTCCTGCCCTGTCTGCCCTCTTCCTCTCCCACCCCACGTGTCTCGTGCCTCTTCGTTAACCCACTGATGCCCCTCCCCTCTTCATCCCGCCTCTTCCCCAGCTGCCCCTTGATCTTCCCTCCTTTTCCTTACTCTCTGACCCTTTCCCTCGGCAGGTCCCACCCGGCTGTTTTATTGTTCGTCGTGTGTGCTCAAAGTGGGTTTTAAGTGTGTTGTTCCGGAGTGTTTTTACTACTGTGGCCAACTTTTAACCTGTGCCTGCTCATTCAGCGTCTTCTCTGTGTTTTAAGAATCGCCAACTGTGTTTTTTAACTTTCTGGTGCCTTTTTTTAACTGTCCCCCCATGAACGTCTTCATGTCAGTGTATATTTTACCTCCATTTTCTCCCCTTACTGTTTTATGTTCCCCTTTTTATCTCCTTATGTATGTATCATTTTATTCTTGTTTTAGTTGTAGTGTCACTCGACTGAACAGTGGCGGATTGTGCTGCTGACAGAATGAAATTACAATAAAGAAAGAAAAAAAAACAAAAACGCTGGGATGTCGGTTCCGGCGAGATCATGCACCAGCACTCTCACCTGAAGATGGCGGCCAGTTGGATCGCGGAAATATCGTGTCATGAAGACTTTATTATCTGGCTGCATACCTGAGAAGAAAATTATCACTATGGGGATGTTTTCAGTGCAGGGTGTACTAATCTCATTGCGCTCAAGAAAATGGTAAACACGGAGGGTTATGAACACAGGATATTGAAAGGGTAATGTAGTATGTACAGGGGGATGAAAATTTAATACCCATGGCGGACTGGAATGATGTTGTAGGGGAAGGAGCAGAAGAAAAGGTTGCAGGAGAATATGGGCTTGGGACAAGGAATGACAGAGAAGAAAGACTAATTGAGTTCTATAACCAGTTTCAGGTAGTAATAGCGAATACCCTATTCAAGAATCACAGCAGGAGGAGGTAAATTTGGAAAAGGCCAGGTGATAAGGGAAGATTTCAGTGACTCGTAGATTACAATATGGTCAGAAAGAGATTCCGAAATCAGATACTGGATTATAAGGCGTACCAAGGAGAAGATATAGACTGAGATCACAATACAGTAGTGATGAAGAGTAGGCTGAAGTTTAAGACATTAGTCAGAAACAAACAATACGCAAAGAAGTGGGATGCAGAAGTATTAAGGAATGACGAGATACACATGAAGTTCTCTAAGGCTAACAATAAAGCAATAAGGAATAGCTCAGTAGGTAACACAGTTGAAGAGGAATGAAAAACTCTAAAAAGGACCAGTACAGAAGTTCAGAAGGAAAACATAGCTAAGAAGAAGTTAATTGTGAAGAAACCATGGGTAACAGAAGAAACACTTCAGTTGATTGATGAAAGGAGAAGGTACAATAGTGTTCGGGGAAACTCAGGCATACAGACTTAAGAGTCGCTGAAGAATGAAATAAACAGGAAGTGCAGGGAAGCTAAGAAGAAATGGCTGCAGGAAAAATGTGAAGACATCGAAAAGAAAATGATTAGCGAGGCCAGACCCAGCATACAGGATAGTCGAAACAACCTTCGGTTACATTAAAAGCAAGGGTGGTAGCATTAAGAGTGCAACGGGAATCACACTGTTAAATGCAGAGGAGGGAGCGGATAGGTGGAAAGAATACATTGAAAGCCTCTACGAGGGGGAAGATTTATCTGATGTGATAGAAGAACAAACAGGAGTAGATTTAGAAGAAATAGGGGATCCAGTATTAGAATCAGAATTTAAGAGCTTTGGAGGCCTTAAGGTCAAAGAAGACAGAAGGGATAGGTAACAACCCATCAGAATTTCTAAAATCATTGGGGAAGTGGCAAAAACCGACTATTTAAGTTGGTGTATAAAATGTATGAGTCTGGCGACATAGAATTTGACTTTTGGAAAATCATCATGTGGACAATTCCGAAGACGGCAAGAGCTCACAGGTGCGAGAATTATGGCACAATCAGCTTAACAGCTCATGCATCCAAGCTGCTTACAAGAATAATATACACAAGGATGGAGAAGAAAATTGAGGATGCGCTAGGTGACGATCAGTTTGGCTTTAGGAAAAGTAAAGGCACGAGAGAGGCAATTCTGACGTTGCGTTTAATAATGGAAGCAAGACTAAAGAAATATCAAGACACTTTCATAGGATTTGTCGACTTCGAAAAAGCGTTCGACAATAGAAAATTGTGCAAGATGTTCGAAATTCTGAAAAAAGTAGGAGTAAGCTATAGGAAAAGACGGGTCGTGTACAATATGTACAACAGCCAAGAGGGAATGCGGTTGTAGGCGCTTCAGTCTGGTACCGCGTGACCGCTACGATCGCAGGTTCGAATCCTGCCTCAGGAATGGATGTGTGTGATGTACTTAGGTTAGTTAGGTTTAAGTAGTTCTAATAAGTTCTAGGGAACTGATGACCACAGATGTTAAGTCCCATAGTGGTCAGAGCCATTTGATCCATTTTGAACCAAAAGAGAATAATAAGAGGGGATGACCAAGAACGAAGTGCTCACATTAAAAAGAGTGTAAGACGAGGATGTAGCCTTTCACTCCTACTGTTCAATCTGTACATCGAGGAAGCAATGGTGGAAATAAAAGATAGGTTCAGGAGTGGAATTAAAATTCAAGGCGAAAGGATATCAGTAACACGATTCGCTGAAGACATTGCTGTCCTGAGTGAAAGTGAAGAAGAATTACATGATTTGCTGAACGGAATTAATAGTTTAATGCAAACAGTGAGGGGCATGGAGGAGATAGACACAAATATGCTGGAGGAGGAAATTGACTGATAGAGTGAGAGGGGGAAATCGACTGAGAGGAAAGGAGTAAATGGACAGAGAAAGGAAAAAGGAAGATGGGGACAGAGACAAGGGGTGGAAGAGAGATGCAGAGACAGAGAGGTGGAGGAAATTGACAGAGAAAGGGAAGAGGAAGCGGTGGACAGAGACGTGAGAGGAGGAGATGTAGAGGGAAAGGAAAGAGGAGGAAATGAACAGAGAGATGGACACGACGAGATGGACAGAGAGAGAGAAGAAATACATGGAAGACTGGAATAAATACTACCCAAGCAGCGCAGGGGACTCAGCTAGTACAATGTAAATTATACACTGAGGTGATGAAAGTCATGGGATACGTTCTGATATCGTGTCTGAACTCCTTTTGCCCGGTGTGCAACTCGACTTGGCATCGACTCAACAACTTGTTGGAAGTCGTACGCAGAAATCTTGAACCGTGCTGCACCAATAACCATCCATAACTTTGAAAGTGTTGCCGGTGCCGGATTTTGTGCAAGAATTGACCTCTCGAATATGTCCCATAAAATTTTTTCTATGGGACTGATGTAGGGGCGATATGGATGGCCAAATAATTTACTTGAACTATCTAGAAAGGTTTTCGAAACAGTCGCAAACAGTTGTGGTCCAGTGACATGTGGTCCGTGAAGCCCATGATTGGCTGCAAATGAAGTAGCCGAACATAACCATTCCAGTCAACGACCTGTTCAGTTGGGTCAGAGGACCCAGTCCATTCCATATAGACGCACCCCACATCATACTGGAGCCAGGACCAGCTTGCACAGTGCCTTTTGGACAGCTGGCGTCAATGGCTGACGGGGTTTGCGCCACTCTTGAACCCTACCATCAGTACTTGCCGACTGGGATGGCGACTCGCCTCACCTGACAAGGCCACTTTTTTCAGACGTCTAGGGTCCCACCGGAAAGGTCACAAGATCAATAGTGTCACTGAATGTAATTTTGTTGTTTTAGGAAAGGCACTCGTTTCGGTCGTCTGCAGTCACAGACCATTAACGCCAAATTTTGCCGCAGAATCCTAAGGGACACGTTCGTCGTACGACCCACATTAATTTCTGCAGTTATTGCATGCAGTGTTGCTTGTCCTTCAGCACTGATAGCTCAATTCAAACGCCGCTGCTCTCTGTACTCGCCGGCTACTTCGTTCTCTTTGTGAGAATGCCTGGAAATTTTTATTCTCGGCACGCTGTTGACACTGGGATCTCAGAATATTGAATTCCAATGCGCCTAGCTCAGACTATCACATCGCATTTAAACCCTGTTAATTACCGCTGTGCGGCCATAATCACATCGAAAACCTTTTCACATGAATTACCTGAGCTCCGCCAATGCACTCAACGTCTGTGCGTGATTGTCGCGCCACGTGTATATGTGAATATCGCTGCACGTGCATTATAAAAAGGCGATAGGACTTTTTAAAAAATTCTCGAAAAGTTCTGGACCGATTTACTCCACATTTTTATACGATATTCCAATGAACATTCGAAGGGACATTGGCTATATACTTCTTTATGGGCATAATACAGAATACGTAGTATATGAAGGGGAATTGTTGCAAACTGTTTGACCGATTCACTTCAAATTTTTACGCGATACTCCAGTGAACATTGGGACGACTATAGGCTATATATTTCTTTAAATACGTATAATATGCTAATAGTTGCATTAATAGGAGAATGTTGTTACTAACAGGCCATGAAAGTTCGTAACCGATTTACTTTCTATAATTACACCATACTTTAATGTAAATTTCGACGGACATATGACACATATTTTAATGAACATAATGCATAAATATGTATGTAAGGCATCGTTAGATCTTCGTAAGTGTACCCATCCAAAGACTAAAATTATGTGAAGTCCTGCCGTTCAAGGTACTATTAGCACAAACTCAACAGCTAGAGACGTGTCTCTCATAAAGATATACCGACGATACCAACCGATTTACACAACCATTTTAAGCGACATCAGTTCCTCCCCAACGTTTCGTTTCCAATAACAACAGATAGGCTTAAGGTCAGAGAGAGGGACAGTGAGAGAAGAAAAGGGACATGGAGAGCGGAAGAAAGAGATAGAGAGATGATTCACAGGAGGGGGGAGAGAAGGAGGAGATGAACAAAGGGAGGGGGCAGCGGGAGGTGGACAGACAAAGTGCGGAAGAAGTTTAGGATGTGTTTCCCCTTCCCATACGTATGTAGAAACTGCGATGCTTTGCTGGGTTCACTAGAGTAAATTGCAACCTCAAAACTGTCTCGTATTATAATTCATAAATTCCTTCTGTGTTATTTAGAAGAGAGAAAATGAACCCACTGGAGATGGAAAATGCTCTCTGGGATTGTTTGGCCACTAAAACAAGAAATATCATGTTTTCTCATGGTAGAAATACATGTCATTATTACATAATAGGAAGCAAATTCGGAGAAGAAAAGTGCTTCAAACACAAGAGCAATGTGTGTTTCACAGGATTGGTTGCCACTGATTCTGCGTTGATTGTTTGAGAGAAGCTGGTTTCCTACATGTAAATTATAATATATGAGCTTAGAATATGCTTTTACGGTCCCGCAACACACGGATATCAGTGACATTGTTCTCTGTAATTCTGCAGATTCCATCTTTCATCCATTTTTTAAATGTAGACATCTTCCCTCCTTACTAACCACGAGGGACGATTATTCGCTGTGCAAGAGATTGTCGATAAATGTGAGCTAGGAAAGCAACCAGTTCTGAGATCTACACAGCGTAAAATCTAATGGCTATTCCATTAGGGTCTGGCGCTGGTTCGCTTCAAGTACTGTTAATGGTTTTTCAATACCGGTTATGTCATCTCTTGTAGAAGAGGTGTTATAAGATTCTTTAACACTGCTTGATTTCCTCCTAAATATACTCATGCTCAAAAGTTAGGATAGTGCTGATATATGGTGAAACCGCTCTGGTAGGCAGTTTGCGAGTTTAAATCACCTCGGGGTATGACCATGCGGTGCATTTGACCTGCGGTCGTCGCACGGTGGCGCACGTCAGAGTACGGTGCAGCGAGTAGGTGTGCAGACGTTTACAGATGTGCTAATGGTGACTGTGTGGTGAAAATGACTCAAAGAAAACACATTGATGACATTATGAGGGGTGGAATACTAGGGCGACTGGAGGCTGGTTAAACACAGCAGGTAGTAGCACGGTCCCTCCGTGAGCCACAAAGTGTGATATCAAGATTATGGCAACGATTCCAGCAGACAAAAAACGTGTCCAGGCGCTACAGTACGGGACGTCCACAGTGTACAACACCACAAGAAGACTTATATCTCACCATGAGTGCCCGCAGGCGGCCACGGAATACTGCCAGTAGCCTTGCTTAGGACCTTACCTCAGCCACTGCAAGAGTTGTCTCCAGACACACAGTCTACAGACGACTGAACAGACATGGTTTATTCGCCCGGAGACCTGCAAAGTGCATTCCACTGACCCCTGGTCACAGGAGAGCCCGTAAAGCCTGATGTCCAGAACATAGTACATGGTCATTGGAACAGTGGTCCCTGGTTATGGTCACGGACGAGTCCAGGTATAGTCTGAACAGTGATTCTAACCGGGATTTCCTCTGGCGTGAACCAGAAAATAGATACCAACCTCTTAATGTCCTTGAAAGGAACCTGTATGGAGGTCGTGGTTTGATGGTGCACGTACACCCCTGCATGTCTTTGACAGAAGAACTGTAACAGGCCTGGTGTAACGGGACGTCATTTTGAAGGAGTATGTATGCCTTTTCAGGGGTGCAGTGGGTGCCACCTTCCTTCTGATCTTCTGATGGATGATAACGCACGGCCCCGCCACGTTGCCATCATGGAGGAGTAACTTGAAACAGAAGATGGCAGGCGCATGGAGTGGTCTGCCTGTTCTCCAGACCTAAACCCCATCGAGCACGTCTGGGATGCTCTCGGTCGACGTATCGCTGCACGTCTTGGTTCAAATGGTTCAAATGGCTCTGAGCACTATGGGAATCAATATGTGAGGTCATTATTTCCCTAGAACTTAGAACTACGTAAACCTAACTAACCTAAGGACATCACACACATGCCCGAGGCAGGATTTGAACCAGCGACCGTAGCGATCCCGCAGTTCCAGACTGAAGCTTCTCGAACCGCTCGACCACACCGTACGGCACTGCACGTCTTCAAACCCCTAGGACGCTGCAGAGGCACTGGTGCTAGAATGGGAGGCTGTACCCCAGCAGCTGCTCGACCACCTCACCCAGAGTATGTCAACCCGTTGTGCGGCCTGTGTACGTGTGCATGGTGATCATATCCCAATTGATGTCGGGGTACATGCTCAGGAAACAGTGTCGTTTTGTAGCACATGTGTTTCGTGACAATTTTCTCAACTTATCACCAATACCGTGGACTTACAGATCCGTGTCGTGTCTGTTATTTATGTGCCTATACTATTAGCGCCAGTTGTGTGAAGTGCCACGTTGTGTGGCACCACATTCTGCAGCTATCCTTAATTTATGAGCATGAGTCTACAGAAGGCGAGTGGAAACGCTTACTTCCAAATATGAAAATAGCCGTCGCATTTATCATTAATGCGCACCAGTTTTTTCAAGATCCTGTTTTTCGCGAAATTAAAAATCACACCAAAGTAGTGACGAAGCATAGCGCAGAAGTGCTGCACAGTGCTTCCAGTACTCCAGTAATTGCCACGAGTGACGGTGAAGCGTGGCAGTGGCGTAGGAGCTAGCAGCAGGGCGGACATACGTTCATGTCGCACGCTGCGCCATGACACTGCTCGGTGACACTCTGCAGCTGCAACAGAAACGTTTCTGCAGCGTTTGATCACTCACCGTACAACCCGGACTTGTGTTCCTCTGATTTTTGACTCTCACAGTGGTCTTCATTTCGCGACTCATCGGACCTGTTTTGAAATAAATAAATAAATAAATAAATAAAAAGCTCTCGTTATTTAGCCGACGCGACTTGTTTTAACTCAACTCTTTTTATCACTGGTATGTCTTTGGGAAATATCTACGTTAATACAAAAACGTCTCCATCGCTCAACGCCAAAAAAGGAAAAGAAAAAATCATACATTCAGAATTCTACGTCATTTTTTTCTCTGGATAAATAATCTTAATTATAGCATTTTTTCTTCATCGTTGAGCGAAGTTTACGTTTTTGTAGTAATTGAGAACATTTGCTAAAAAGAACAAAACAGCACAAATAGGAGCTGGTACACTACGAAAATATCTCGGCTAAATTATTAAGTATTGTTTAATATTGATCAATACCTTTTCTATATTTAGAAGTCAACCGCTCGAACCGCCTAGTATTTATGTATCGTTAGGAAAAAGTCAAGGAATGTGCCATAAAAAATATCAAAACTGTACAATAATGGCTAGAAAACTGCTTAGACGCAGGCATTGGGATTACTGGAGCGCACTGCAATTAACAGACATCACGGTACTGAGAGCTGCCCCTGTGGCAATGGACTCTGTTCCCCAGTCCAGTTTTGGTCGATAGCAACTGCAATCTCGCAAATAACGGCTGCGGTTTCAAAGGCTTTACGGCTTACACATTCCTTCCACATCGTAAGATTGATGGGACGGAAAGTAAATACATCAGGCGAACGCGCAACCAGGCTGCTAAGGAAACTCTAAGCGCAACGTCTTACAAACTTTCCGAAACGTTTTCTGTTCACCAGTAAGCAGAGCAATTACAATAATTAAGTAGATAAACAGGTTCGCCACTTCTTGAGCAAATTGTGTATCAAGGCTGCACTCAGTCGCTGTGAATACAAACTTGGTACTTCAGTTTTCACTGACAGTTCAGTTCATCGATGACGTCAGGAGCCCGGTTAGTACTCCCTGGTTCCAAATTCAGATTTCGTGACTGGTTTGAACATACAGAGCAACTAATTCTAGCCGGCCGGAGTGGCCGTGCGGTTCTGGGCGCTACAGTCTGGAACCGAGCGACCGCTACGGTCGCAGGTTTGAATCCTGCCTCGGGCATGGATGTGTGTGATGTTCTTACGTTAGTTAGGTTTAATTAGTTCTAAGTTCTAGGCGACTGATGACCTCATAAGTTAAGTCGCAAAGTGCTCAGAGCCATTTTAACCATTTGAACTAATTATACCTATGCTCGACGAAGTACTGGAGATTCCAAATGGGGAGCTACGTATCGTTTTTATTCAATTGCTCATTTCTGTCCATGTCATTACGATCGAACAAGGATATATAGCTAGAAATTTAATATGTAGACAAATTTATTACAGGAACGTACACGTAATGTAGCTCAGTATCACAGCCGATGTTAAACACAAGGCTGTGGAGATCTGAAAACAAAATACTTTCTTTGAATGTTAATGACTAGAATTTCTCATAAAATCTTCTCTAAAGTGAACGAGAACATTTCCTAAGCAGAATAATTATGGAGAAAACGAAAAAGTAACCTGGAATTACATGGTTAAGATTACATTACAAAAACCGCAACAAACTTGTCTATAGGGAATAAACTATGTCTCTGTTCATTTTCATTTGAGTAAAGTTGACCATTCAACGATACAGTGTTACAGAAACGATGGGGAACGTATAATAATCGTAATATGGTTGTAAATTTAATTTCATGAACGAAATATTTTTCAGTAGGCCTACTCGAAAAGTAAATAAAACTGGTAAGTCACAGCAAATAAAAATAGCAATTATTAATAAATCCTTTAATGCAAAAGTAGTATAGTAATTGGAAACTATTCTTCCGTGGGACACTTTGAGTATGATTGCAGATTTGACAGAGATTATGTGATGGTAGGACATGACCATTTCCAGTCAATGACCGCTTCAGCTGGACGAGAGGACCCAAGTCCTTTCCTTGTAAACAAAGCTTACATAATTATGTAGTCAACGCCAGTTTGCACAGTGCCTTGTTGACAGAATGGGTCCACGGCTTCGTGCGGTCAGCAATTACAATTGGAACGGGGACTGACCTGACACGTCCAAGGCTATTCAGTGGTCTAGGGTTCAACCGCTGTGATCACGAGAACACGAGAGTCACTGCAGGCTGTCTCATACCGTTAGCCCGGAATTTGGGGTTCTCGGCACGCTCTTGACACTGTGGATCTCGGAACATTGAATCCCCATGCATCTAGCTCCAACTACCGTATCGCATTCAAAGGTTGTTCATTACCGTCATGCGGCCATAATCCCATCGGAAAGTTTTCACATAAATTACCCGAATACAAATGGAAGCTGTGCAATGAATGCAGATGACTATAGATCTGACAGAGGTCATATGTTGGTAGAATATGACAAGAGGAGTAGCATTTTTGTCTAACAGAAGCTGTCAGAATTGAAACAAAGAAAAAATGGACGTGGCAAGAGCTAAATGGAACTAAAATTGAAACTGGATATGTTTTAATAGACATTATGTAAATTGTACAAGGAGTGACAGTAGTGGAGAAATTAGGGAGCTGATGGAGTTCCCACCCTATAAGTAATCTATGGCATTACAAAGTCACACACTCGTAAATAGCCCAACTGCACAAACAGATCCCCCATTGGCATCGAGGGCTGACATGGCGACTACATACAAAAACAATATGAGAATATACTTACTTTGAAAAGTACATCGTTCACACAGTATCTCTGCAGAAAATTTACACAAGATGGGGCAAGATTTATATTACAACTCAATTAACAACAGATACATCGTTTAATCCTGGAGGAAACATCTTTTGCACGAAGCAGAACATAATATCCATTTGAAATCTTGACATCAATAGACATCATGTTGCTACAAAATAATAGTGTATACAGTTAATTTATGTATATAATTAACCATTATAGCAGTAGACACACCATGATAAATGAGCAATACCTGATTGTTATTCATAAGCTGCGTTCTATACACACTCTATTTAGCAGGTTTTGTATGTACTTAGCATCATCACTCTGCCACGACAAGAGGAGAAAGGAAGAATGACAAATCTGTATGCAAATGATTACGTATATATAACTGGTTTAGCTATTGCATGTATATTGTAAACCTATTTGACTGCTGAAACATAAATTCCATCGTTAAAATTCAAGAACTGGTTCTATAAGCGGGATTCATTGTCAATTTGTAGCGCTTGGAGCCTGCAACATAAGCTCTTTATCAAGTAGAAGGACTGCGCAAATATACATGTACAGATTGCATACATTACATTTTTCAGTCATAAAGTAATATCAGGCAGAACATCATTACCATATCCTTACTCCTCCTCTGCTTCATCACCATTATCATTGTCATGATCATTAGAAGTTATGGCAAGCAGGCTGCCAACGAAATGGTGTCTGTATTTATAAGTACTCACGAGACATTGTGAATCATGTAAGATTCTGTATATAACTATATTGGTTAAAATAATCTGAATTACCAAATATCAGCACATGCGTATTGCCCTGATTGGTCATATAATTTTATGTAATACATGCCAAACATAGAACACGTTATCCTACAAATCGGTGCATTGGGTGTACAGAAGCTACGTGATACGTGGCTATTGTGCTCGCTGATACAGTTCTCCATAATATCTTGCCCCGTCCATTGTTTAGATAATTGTCACTGTGAAACAATTAAAAAGTTGAAATAGGACATTTAGACCTATCTCCCTGATATCGCAGTCGACAAAACCCAAAATACGTTCGCCGGGCGCAAAAATTCGTGCAGTGGCAAAATTTTACACAGGGTTAGTGGGGAGAGTCATGAACAACATACAAAAACTCCTGACCGATAAGGCGTGAGCTTAGAGTTGGGGGATTGGGAAGGCACGTCAAGGTCACCTTTTTTAGATTTCGCGAAAATGCTTATGCATACTAAATTAAACTGCATTACATTTCCTACAAAGAAGACCTCTTCATTTTTGTCTCTAGTACTAAGAGTTTCCACATAGCAGAAGAACGATTATTACAGACAGTGTTATAATTGTATAATAGTGCTGTTTATTATTAAATGAAGCGGGTTAAGAACACGTATTAAATGTGTGTGTGTGTGTCACATATAAAAGCTTCAGAATCGTATTAATGGACAAATTGTGTTCTGGGGGGTGTAACACTGTGGAAAGGCAAGAGAAGTGGCAAGAAGCACTGGGAAATGTAAGGTCACCGGATTGTGGTCATGTACTTCTCTCCAATCTACTTCTGTAAAATGGATAGCGAACAGGCAATTCCCCATTCTCTCTACGGCATTACACCACAAAATCCAACTTCAATGTATTCTACAGTTGTACGGACTTTTTCGCAGGTCGCATTATGAATCACTACCGACAGAGTAAGCATACACTCCTGGGCTGAGGATCTGTTTACTTTCTACAAACTGTCTTGACACTACATTGACTGCAGATATAAGCTGCTGATAACACAAATGCAAGAAAAGCATTACTGTTGCTAAAATAACGTTACAGTTACTGTACAGTGTGAATAATATCAATTTCACTCTACCACTGTAGAAGAGCACGCAGAAATTTATAAACATTCTGACCACTTCCGTTTCTTGCGTTAGTATAGCAATTTATATTTATATTCCGTTTAGTGTTAACGCGTTCCGTTGAAAATAAACACCCTCGGGCAGGTCTGTACATGGAATCACCAGTGATTCGTAAGACGAGCTGCGGAAAGGTTTTTATACCTTTGTCAAAACTCCCTGTAGTTGCGTTTTGTGAGGTAGAGTAGTAGAGGAAATGGAGAGCTGCCTCCTCACTTCTCACTTTGGAGACCTGTTGACGACGTAAGTGGACGACCATGATCCTGCAACCTACCGTTCCTCACGGTTCTAATTTCCACTCTCACGTTTCCACACCGTTGCATCTCCAATACGGTTCTACTGCACTGATACGCGATACACACATTTAATATTTGTTATTAACACACTTCATTTAAAAATAAACATCAGTTCTATATGATAAACTTTGTTTTTAATAATCTGTGACTTTCCCAATTCCTTCTTGTGTTTTTTACAGTTTTCTGTGCGTTTAAGTCATTTAGTAAATTTTGTGCTTTTGTTTTCAGCTGACATTTCTTATTGTTTCTAGTGAAATATTTCAGTAAAATCATCATTCATTGTGTTAACTTGGTTAAGTGTTCCAGTGGCCGCTTGAATTTTGGATTTTAGCCATTAATTTTGTGAAGCTTCGTTAGTATTGGTATTAGCTGCGGTGTAGTAGTGTTAATACAAGTAGTTGCTTTCTTAGTAGACAGAGTTTCGAGACCATTATTGTCAGTTCAATAATAGTTCTACTGGTGTAACTGAAAATTGTAAATTTGTGGTAAGGTCTTATGGGAGCAAACTGCTGAGGCCATCGGTCCCTAAGCTTACACACTGCTTAATCTAACTTAAACGAATTTAATCTAAGGACAACACATTCATGTCCGAGGGAGGACTCGAACCTCCGACGGGAGTAGCCGCGCGAACCGTGACAAGGTGCTCAAGACCGCTCGGCTACCCCGCGCTGTGGTGTAACTGAACTTAGGTACCATAGACGTACAGTTTCTTTCAATAACTGTGGGCTCTGTCATAGGGTTGTGAGTAGTGGGTTACTGTGTGGGATTTGTTCAAAGTATTTTCATTGTGGGGAATGCAGTGGCGAAGCCAGTGGGCATTCTGGAGAGATCCTCTCGTGGGAGTACACAACCTGTAGTTCAAATGGTTCAAATGGCTCTGAGCACTATGGGACTCAACTGCTGTGGTCATTAGTCCCCTAGAACTTAGAACTACTTAAACCTAACTAACCTAAGGACATCACATACATCCATGCCCGAGGCAGGATTCGAACCTGCGACCGTAGCAGTCGCACGGTTCCGGACTGCGCGCCTAGAACCGCGAGACCACCGCGGCCGGCACACAACCTGTAGTAGTTGGTGTTAGATCTGCACATTTTTTATATTCAAGTCAGCTGATAGGTATACGGCTTAAACGAAGTCAATCTAAATAATGGATCACCTTCAGAGGACGTCATATTTCCAAGTGGAGAAGGAATTAGCATATTTCATAACAATATAAGAGGCGTTAGTGAACTGGTTATAGATGTTGACTCTGCAATTACTGGTATATCAGAGCACCACTTAAATAATTTGACTTTACCAGGAAACAGATTAGCTGGCTGTTTTTCAAGGAGTTGGTTGTGGAGTGGAGAATGGCTATGTACGTAAAAACAGTATTCCATTTGAGTCCATAGACGTATCACGGCACTGTACTGAACAGATATTTGAATATCTGCTGCAGCAGTTGAATTTACTGAAACTAAATTGTTTTTGTTCACAGGTCCTCTAACTCTGACATCAGAGCATTTTTGCTCAAGCTAGATAGGGTTCTTGATTCACTTTGTCGGAAGTTCCAGAAATTAGTTATATTTACTGACATCAATACAAATTTTGTCTATGATGGTACAAGAAAAAAGGATATTGGTAAATCTCCTACATTCACATGATCTGTTGCCTATTGTTTTTTTTTCAACTAGGGTGCAGGTGGACAGTACCACAGCCATAGACAATATTTTTATTCGTTGTTCTTTACTCGGTGGGCATTCAGTTAGTAAAAGGATGAATAGCCTTTCAGATCATGATGCACAAATTTTAACATTAAGAGGCAAACAAATGTCAAATATAAACTATGTAGGAAAGTTAATCCAACAGCAAAAGAGAGTTTTTTAAACCTTGTCAAGGAACAAGAGTTGCAGGACATTTACACAGCCGATAACATAGCTGACAAATAAAGTGCTTGACTTAACACATTTCTGATGCTCTTGCACTTCCTCTTGCTTTCCATTAGAACGTCCTAAACGGGGTTATAGCAGTAATAGGCAACCCGAGTGGCTGACTAGTGGGCTAAGGATATTATGTAGAACAAAGCAGGAATTATATCAAAATGTTGGAAATAGTCACAATCAAGCTACGGTAGCCCATTACAAACTGTATTGCAAGGTGCTTAAAATGTTATTAGGAAGGCAAAGAGAATGTGGTTTGTAAATAGAATAGCTAGGCACTACAGTCTGGAACCGCGCGACCGCTACAGTCGCAGGTTTGAATCATGCCTCGGGCATGGCTGTGTGTGATGTCCTTAGGTTAGTTAGGTTTAAGTAGTTTTAAGTTCTAGGTGACTGATGACCTCAGAAGTTACGTCCCATAGTGCTCAGAGCCATTTTAACAATTTTTTACTGCATGGGTTAAACAATAGGTTTCGAGCGCTAGGCATATTTTTTTATTTAATTAAAATGTTTGATTGTGTTGAACACAAGATATTGCTTCAGAAGTTTGAGCATTACTGAATATGAGGAGTAGCTCACAGTTGGTTCAACTCTTACTTTAGCAACAGATAGCAAAAGGTCGTTATTCACAATGTTGAGAATGGCTGCGATGTGGGGCCTGAGTGGCGTACAGTCAACTGGGGGAGTGTCCCAGGGATCAGTGTTGGGGCCACTCCTGCTCCTCATTTATGTAAATGATATGCCCTCTAGTATTACAGGTAACTCTAAAATATTTCTGTTTGCTGATGACACTAGCTTGGTAGTCATGGATGTTGTGTGCAACATTAGCCCACTTTCAAATAGTGCAGTTCATGACCTAAATTCATGTCTCGTAGAACATAAACTAACACTAAATCACAGTTAGGCTCAGTTTTTACCTTTTCTAACCCACAATTTAACAAAACCTGACGTTTTAATTCCACAGAATGGGCATAAGATTAGTGTAACTGAACTGTATGTGAAATGAGTTATCGTTCGATACGAAAATTAGACTACTTAGCTTACTTTAATTCGCTTATGTCGTATGGTATTATATTTTGGGGTAACTCGTCCTTTCTAAAAGGATATCTTTGGCTCAGAAGGGGGTGGTTTGGGCGGTAAGTGGTGTAAGCTTACGAACATCTTGTCAACCCCTCTTCGCGAATCTGGGTATTTTGACATTGGCCTCTTAAATTATTCTTTTTTTCGTTAATTTTCCATTTAGCAGAGCATTAAAACACAATCTATTTTCATGGCACTTTTTTTGTCTCTTTCTTTACTCTTCCCAAAAGCCTTTCATATATACACCGTGTGTCTTCTTCCTCTCTTCTGTCTACGTCTTTCTTGGTTTCTTCTCTTTTGGTGTTTCCTGGAATTTCTGTTACCTGATTTTTTTTCTCTGTTTGTTATTTTTTCTGTGGAGATATTTAGTTTCTTAAAGTCGTTCGTGGTTTCCTTTGCCCAGTTAATTTACATCTTATTAGTCATCACTATGTTAAAAATCTACTTAATCAGCCTATTTTCGTTCATTCTATAAATGTGCCCATAGAATTTAGCCCTTCTTTTTCTGATGTGTCTAACTGTCTGTGCCTGTTTGTATAGTTCTTTTGTCGGTCTTTTTATCCATATCCCCTGTTTCTGAACTGGCCCATAGTTCCTTTTCAGAATTTTCCTCTCTTGCTTTTCCATTTCGTTGATCTTCTTTCTTCCCATGATTACTGTCGTTTCTGGGGCAGACAAGGCTTCTGGTAAGACTGCTGTTTTGTAATGTTTTAATTTGGCATTAACGGAATTGCGTCTTTTGTTCTAATGGTTTCATGTAATTCTGTAAGCTTTTTGTAGCTTTATAAATCTTTCTTCATTGGCTGTCGAGTTCAGTCCTGTCTTCCATATAATCTTTCCTAGATAATTGAAACTTTCTTCTTGCGCTCTCTATTCACGCTTCGTTACCAATGGGTTTCTGTCTGTGGATTTTGTGTCCTTGTACTGGTTTTTTTTTCATACGAAATTTGTTGTCCCGTTCTGGCTTCGATTTCATGTAGTGTCTTTAGGGCTTCTTTCTCTCCTTTCTGTTATTTGTTATCATGGCTATATCATTGGCAATGGTCTGACATTTTATGTTGATGGTTCAATTTTTGTGTCTCCCCATCATTGCACCATTGACTCCTTTGTCACATGTTCTGATCATTTTCTCAAAAACTGCGTTGAATAAAGTGGGTGATAGGCCATCTCCGTGTCTCATTCCTGTCTTGATTTGGAACAGTTCCGAAATCTCTCCCATGAACTTCACTTTGGATTTTGGATTTGTTAATGTTTTCTGGATGAGTTTTCTGGTCTTGTAGTCTACCTTCATTTCTTCAAGTGTCTTGAAAAGTGTTTATCTGTCTATGGAATCATAGGCCTTCTTGAAATCAACAAATGATATTATGGTGTTTCTGGACTTTCTCCTTGTTAATATTGTTCTCAGACACGAGATCTGTTCACTGCACGATCTTCCCTTCCTGAACCCTGCTTGTTACTATCCAATATTTAGCTCTATCTGAGTTTCTAGGCCATTTAACAGAGCTTTGGATAGAATTTTGTGTGTCACAGGCAGTAACGAAATTCCTCTATACTTATTAGGGTCTGTTTTGTCTCCTTTCTTGAGGAGGCGGTGTATTAGGGCTTTAGGGCTGACTTCCATTCTTCTGGCACCTTTTCTGTTTCCCTGATGTTATTGATTATTCTGTGTATTTTGGGCGTAATATTTTCATGGTCTAATTTCATATCTCTGCAATCAGTCCATCTTCTCCTGGCGCTCTGTTGTTTTTCAATGATTTTATTACTTTCACTATTTCTTCCTGTGTTGGGGGTTCGCAGTCCTAGTTAGGTTCTGGTTTTGTAAACTGTAAACTCTGTTTTGGTTCATCGTAGTTAGTAATGTGTCCAAGTATCGAGCTAATATTTCAGTTTCTCTTCTGATTTGTCTCCGGTGTTCAATTTAGTCCTTTGAAGCATAAGCTTGGAGGTTGATATACTGTCATATTTTCTTGGAATATTCTATAAAACTTTTGTGTGCCATCTCTGGTGAAGTCCTGTTCTATGTCTTTCAACCTACTGTTTTCGAAAACTCTTTTTTCTCTACGGATTATTTTTGACGTGTTTTTCCACATCCTGTTAAATTGTTCCCATTTTCCTTGTGTTCTACGGCTATTAAATTTTTTTCAGACTTGTATTCTGTCTTCTATGGCTCTGTCGCATGTCATGTTCCACCAGCGATGTTTCCTTTTTCTCGGTGGTTGCCCCAGTTTTATCAGTTCTCTCATTTTTTCCGACAGTTCTGTCTAGTTGTGGACGTTGATTTTTTTAATTTCTTTTGTTATTTATTTCTTGTTTAGTTGCAGGTACTCTGGATCTGTTCTGAAAGGTCTGTTGGTTCTCTGGATTTGTCTGTTGGGTATAAGATTTGCTTTGATTTGGAGAAGGTGATGATCAGACTGAAAAACTCCTTTCCTAGTTCTTACGTTCATTATTTCTCCAGCGTTTTTCATGGAAATTGCTACGTGGTCAATCAGAAATTCTCCTAGAGCATTGTTAGGGGATTTCCCAGTTACTGGTTTTCTCTGTGGTTTCTGGAATTGCGTTGACATGATTTCCTGCAGAAATGTGTCAAATTCTCCCCATTTTCGTTTGTTCTCTTGTGGGCCGTGCGTTTCCCTGTCGTGTCTCGGAATTTTCTTTCCTTGCATAACTCGGCGTTGAAATCCCCTATTAACACTTTTAATGATTCTTGGGGATCTTGCTGATAGTTTCCTCCATATCTTCCCAGAGTTCCTAGATCATCTCTAGGTTCTTTTTGTTGTAATTATTTGTGGAGGAATGTGCACTATTTAGTGTGTAGGCTTTGTTTCCATATCATATCGTGTTGAATTTTTTTTTTTATTTTGAGGCGAAATCTGTTACATTTATTTATGTACTACAAATCCTGTTCCGAAGACTTGGAGATTACATCCTGGAATGGTTGTGGCAGGTTTCCCCTTATATATTCTGTAAGTTTCCGGATCAGAGTGGTTCTCATCTGCGAATCGTGTTTCCTGTATTGCCATAATTTTGATGTTGAATTTATCTATGGTGTTTGTTAACTGTTTTAATTTATCTGGCTTCAGTCGTGTGTTCGCGTTCAGTGTTCCCATGTAAAATATTGTATTCGTCTTGAGGGTTTTTGAGAAGCTCCCATTCTTTTCTTCATGACATGCCTGATCCCCTGGAACTACCTAGTCTTACTGACTGGGCCCCAAGATAGTGGGTTCCTTCCCATTGTTCTGTCATGATTATTGGTTCTGTGTCGAGGTTCTGGTCGTGCAATCACGAAGGATCTCACATAGTTTCTGCTTGAGTTTTGAGTACCAGAAGATTCAATCACTGCCGAGCTCACAGAGCCAACGGTGCTGACCAGAGTACTGGTGGCTACCACACACGCGTGTCTGGATTTTGGGGCTTCACCTGTAACCCTAGGCAGGGGCACTCATAGGGTGCTACCATACGGAGCGAGATGGACCCAGGTTTTTTACGAGATGTTACTCCTCCCTTCCTCCTCCCTCATGTTGCGAGATTGGGCCCTGGGCTTGGGACCGGAAGTGGTGGAGTTGGGATCTCTCAATATACATATTCCTTAGTATCATTTCGTGTTAGCAATATTAGTTTATTCCCAGTTAATATTCGGCAGAAATCAAACCTGTATTTGGATCGGACTTCCTTAACTCATGTGCAGAAAGGTGTGCAGCCTACTGCTGCATCCATTTTCAATAAGCTACCGGTCGAATTAAAAAATCTTAGCAGTAATCCAAGCGCTTTCAAATCGAAACTGAAGAGTTTCCTCAAGGGTCATTCCTTCAATTCTGTTGAGGAGTTCCTTGAAAACTGAGCTGATTCTTATTGTACTGTTGATTGCGTTTACAGAAATTTATGGATTAATTTTTTTCCAGGTTCATAAACATTTTATTTTTATCTGTTAGTACTTTTATGTTGTAATTTCAAGTACTAATATGTTCCATGATATTGGAGATTTGCTCCTCAATTTGGTCCTACGGAACTTAACGTGTAAATAAAATAAAATAAATGCGTCACTGTTAGTACTAGATAAAAAATTAACAGGACCCTCTTTCTAGGAAATGTAATGTAGGTTAATAGTTTTTGGGAAAACATTGACTCTACATGCCGCGTTTTTGGATATATTTAAGAAAGAAACATATAAAGAGACTTTTAAAAGATGCTCACACCGCACCAGTCAGGATTTTTCGTATGATGTTCATTACAGTCCCCCTACCCCAGTGCAAAAATTGGCAACTTTGCGAATCGTTTCTCCTAATTTTTCTTGGTTAAGTGGACTGTAATATCTAGTCACAAAATAACTTTCAGTAAGATACGGGATCTCTACCTCAAAAGTGTCACATGCTGTATCAAAACTAGCACTGACTCTATCACAAGATATTACACATAACAAGCATACTGTCTATTATACTTGTTGCACCTTCTAGTAATATTAATGATGTTTTCAGTTTATAAACCACAATTAATCAAACTACTGATGTAGAAGGTTTCCTACATTTTTCTAATATTCTGGAAGAATTTGTGTACCTGTAGACAGTGTCTGTGCCCGAAATGTTATCGAGAGTTATTGATATGAAAGGATTTTCTATGTGTATGAATTTCAGCGCTTTCTTACACATCCATACTAAGCTTACAGCATGAGCCACATCAACTTCTACATTTTTTAACACTTATGTATCTGTAGAAAGAATTTTGGGCAATGCATCATCAAATCTTATAAACATCATTCACAACTGTTGAGGAGTGGAGATAGCTGTTGTATATGCACACGCTGTATGGTGGGTACCATAAGGAAGTTTTTAAATTCAAAGCGGTTGTTCAGCACCCATTTTAAAAGTAGATGTACATTTTCATACACATACACAAAGGCGTCACTTTTACTTTTCAATTGGTGTAGTTCAGTACCATTACATTCTTCAAAGCTTTATGTTGATCTGTGTTTACAAATTTCTGCAGTCTAAAATACTTTTTCACTCCCTTTCACATAAACGATCACATTTGTTTATCAGCATGTTTTAACTGTTGGTGTCATATTCGTATAGTCAATGATGGGCTTGTTCCAGTGCAAATTGCGTTAATTATGATAATCACACTGCAATTTCTCCTGTGCTGACGCACTTTACATGGGGACTTAATTATATAAAATAGTAATAATTTTAATTTTTTGGTCGCTGTGTGTCCGGTTACGCAGTCTCGTAACCGGTTGGCCCTGAATAATATTAGTACGCAATCTGACTGCACACAATAACAATGAAAGGAAATTTCCGTTAATACAACTAATTAATTAAGTCCCCAGCAACTATAAAAACTACGAAACAACAAAGCACAAATGTAACTGTTCTGCTTGTGGAAGTGTGATTCAACGTACACATCTGGCACGTTCCTTCCTCAATACGACAAGATGCTTTGAACGCCATTTACACTGAAGTAAAAAAAAAAAAAAAAAAAAAAAAAAAAAAAAAAAAAAAAAACCACAGAGATACTATGATTGCACATAGAAACCAGAATCACAGTCTAACAGAAGAACACGAGCCAGATGCTTTGTTGACTGAACCTGTGACCAAGAGGCATTGTTATTTAGGACTGAAATAAAAAAAAATATTTACCTTCATATATATATTGACGAAAAATACACTCTGATCATTACAACATCCCCAATCCAACAACATCTGGTGTCTTGCCCAACAGAACAACTAGTACTCTATCGACGTCTCAACAAGCACAGATCACGCCTACCTCAGAACTACCACTGCACTCAACACTTCTCAACTACAACTGCCAGTGGAGGCGGCTGAATAATACTCTTTGGCGCAATCTCTGGCGCTATGACTCAGTGTAGCCACCGTTCAACTTGACATCTTGGAACAAATTTGTTGTTTTGCCCTTTTGTACTGAATGTTGTAATAATGTGTCCTTCATACCCAAATGCAATAAAAAGAGTGAATTTGACCTTGAACTCATCCCTTTCCTTACAGTATCCTTGGAGGCCAAGGACGATGATAACACCTTGAGAGACTATTGTGAAATCTTTGTACTCCTGCTATGAGTAGTGATTTAATAAACAAATATAATCATGTAACATTAAGATATATGCAGTCGTGTTTGCTGGGAAGTTGTCTGCAGTTCCAAATTCAACACGTGCAGCCATTGGTCGTGAGTTGACTGTCTCACTTTCTTTTGTACAGTTAATTACGAGAGTTGGTCCTGTTTTCTTAAACTCTGTCAGGTTATCGTCTTTAATACTTTCATATTATCAACCACAAAAACTTGAATACGTGTGAAGAAACAGAATGTAAATGCTCTAATCATAATCCTGTTGTAAACTGTCTTATGGACAAATTTCAGAATTAAGGTACACTTTGATGTTCTTTAATTTGGAGCTACTGAATTCGCTAGACGAGGTTTTTACATTTCCTTTACGGTCAACGTCTACTACCAATATTATGAAGTATAGTGTTTAGAGCTGAACCAATATTCTAATGGTCCATAGGTGTGTCGAATGCAGATAGGCGGTAGAGGATATTCAAACAACTCCCTTGACCGAAAACGTTATGGCAATGGAATCCCCGCAGCAACTAGTTTTAACAAATTTAAGTGTTTCTCCCTTCTTACTGAAAATGGGATATTCTCCACATTAGCCTTTTAATGACGATTTTATTGAATTAATTTCCGGTATTTAGTCCTTCCATGTATGAAATATTTTCTGTTGTACTTCATAATAGGAACAGTTCCAGTTGCACAATTAGTAAAGCACATTTCATGCCTTCAAAATTACTATTATATGCAGTGGCATACGTGCATTTATAAACTTATATTCAGGTACAATTTCGTGATCTTTTTATCTGTTACCTAGCTAGTATTTTCCAGCCCATTTAGGTCTCATTATGGTACAGAAACTATGTGTACATACTACGTGCACAACATTCCGTCCACATCATATTCCATGAAACAGGAATGTGAACTCATTGCATGTTATTAATAACATGACTGAAGCATAAGAATGCAAAAAGAATCATATCGGACTCAATATTAGCCTCTTAAAGTGTGCATTCTGCATATGCTCCATATGAACCATTTAGGTTCAAATGGGTCTGAACACTATGGGACTTAACATCTGTGGTCAGGAGTCCCCTAGAACTTAGAATTACTTAAACCTAACTAACCTAAGGACATCACACACATCCATGCCCGAGGCAGGATTCGAACCTGCGACCGTAGCGGTCATGCGGTTCCAGACTGTATCGCCTAGAACCGCACGGCCACACCGGCAGCCTCCATAAGCTAATGGAATAGGGAAAATCCCTAATAACTGGGAATAACTCTCTGCTATTGAGTTCACTGTGGTTTGCGGAATCATCATATAGGTGGGAATGCATAGATACACAGAGTTGACAAAAGTAAAGGGATACCTGCTCATATCATGTCAGATCTCTTTTTGCAGAGTAGCGCAACAACACAACGTTGCATGGACTCTACAGGTCGTTGGAAGTCCCTTGGAGAAATATTGAGTCATGCTGCCTGTACAGCCTTCCATAATTGCGAAAGTGTTGCCAGTGCAGGACTGATTATTTCGCATAAATGTTCGATAGGAATCATGTCGGGCGATCTTAGTGGCCAAACCATTAGCTTGAATTGTCCCTAAGGTGAAGCATTGTCACCCATAAAAGTTTCATATTTCTTTTGGAACAAGAATTCCATGGGTGGCAGCAGATGGTCCCCAAGTAGTTCAACATAACCATTTCTAATCAATGATCGGTTCAGTTGGACCAGAGGATCCCATCCATTCCGTGCAAACATAGCCCACATAATTATGATGGAGTCACCACCAGCTTGCACAGTGTCTTGTTGACTACTTGGGTCCATGGCGTCCAGGGATCTACACCCAAACCCTGCCGTCAGCTCTTACCGACTTAAATTGCGACATCTGATCAGGAAATGGTTTTATAATCGTCTAGGGCTCAATCGACACAGTCGCGAGTTCAGAAGAGGAGCTGTTGGGGGCGCTGCCGCACTGTTAGCAAAGGCTCGACGCCCGTCTGCTGCCCAATTTCACCGCACTGTCCTAACGGACATGTTGTTCGTACGTCTCGCATTGATTCCTACGCTTACTTAACGCAGTGTTGTTTGTCTGTTAGCCCTGACAGCTCTTTGCAATCGCCGCTGTTCTTGGTCGTTAAGCGAAGGCCATCGGTCTCTGTGCTGTTCGCACTGCTGAGACTTCATGCCTGAACTCTGGTATTCTCTGCAAGTATTCTCAAGAGCAAGCTCAAGATCTCGGAATACTGGATTCCGAAATGGAATGTCTCATGTGTGAACTACCATTTTGCGTTGAATGTTAATTATCGTCGTGCGGCCGGAATCACGTCGGAAAGTTTTTCACATGAACCACCTGGGACCAAATGACAGCTCCGCCAATGCACTATCCTTTTATAGCCAGCGTACGTGCTATTACCGTCCTCTGCATATGTGCATATTTCTTTTTGTCACCTCATTGTAGAGCCAGAGGTTGGCAGAATTTTGGGGTAGAGTCTGTAACATAATTTCTTTATTAGTAAAAGATTAAAACATTTATTGCACACAAATGCGAAGTTGTACACACAGATGTTCTTTTTACGCAGTTGAAGCCACAACAAATCACTTTAATTACCATGTTATTCGTTTTCAGCAGTTGGAGTTGGTTTTCGTCCCTTGTTATCAGAGTGCTGTAGGACGGTGACGAGGGCTACGAAAAAGACAGGCCGCGGCGCGTACGTCACGAAGGTAGGCTTGCGTTCACACGCTCGCTCGCTTAACTTAGCAAACTACGTTTCTACACATGTTAACTCGTAACTAGATGTGTACGTGCTAACGAGAATTGCATCTTCTGTTGGAATCCGCTGTTATGGACTCTTTCTGTTGTCAGTCCTACAGTCATCGTCCACAGGCCTACTTACAAATTGTTACGGCTGTATGGAGTAGAACAAAATTAAAATATTGCCAAAATAATTATCAGTTGCATAAGGCACGTCTTCTTGTATGAATTGGACTGTTAAGCAGAAGAGAGTAAATTCTATAAACAATCCGTTACACCATTTATATCGAGATTGATCTTGCATTAAATTTTGTTGCACACTCACGCTCATAAATAAAGGGCAATGCTGATAGATGGCGAAACAATGCTCTCGTGGGCGGTTTGCGGGCTTAAATCACATCGGGGTATGGCCATGCGGTGCATCTGACCTGCGGTCATCGCACGATGGCGCTGGCAGCAGTCCACCTGCGCAGAGGTGTGTTGGTGCATGTCAGAGTACGGTGAAGCGAGTAAGTGTACAGACGTTTTCAGACGTGCTAATGGTGACTGTGTGTTGAAAATGGCACAAAGAACACATATGGATGACGTTATGAGAGGGAGAATAGTAGGGCGACTGGAGGCTGGTCAAACACAGGAGGTCGTAGCACGGCCCTCCGTGAGCTACAAAGTGTGATCTCAACATTATGGCAACGATTCCAGCTGACAGGAAACCTGTCCATGCGATACAGTACGGGGCGTCCAAAGGGTACAACACCACAAGGAGACTTATAGCTCACCATCAGTGACCGCAGACGGCCACTGAGTGCTGCAGGTAGCATTGCTCGGGACCTTACGGCAGCCACTGGAACACTTGTCCCCAGACACACAGTCTACAGACGACTGAACAGACCTGGTTTATTCGCCTGGATACCTGCAAGGTGCATTCCACTGACCCCTGGTCACAGGTGAGCCCGTAAAGTCTGATGCCAAGAACACAGTACATGGTCGTTGGAACAGTGGTCCCAGGTTACGTTCACGGACGAGTCCAGGTATAGTCCGAACAGTGATTCTCGCCTGGTTTTCGTCTGGCTCGTGGTTTGATGGTGTGGGATGGGATTATGATTGGTGCACGTACACCCATGCATCTCTTTGACAGAGGAACAGGTCAGGTGTATCGGGACGTCGTTTTGCACCAGTATGTCTGCCTTTTAAGGAACGTAGTGGGTCCCACCTTCCTCCTGATGGATAATGACGGATGGCTCTACCGAGCTGCCATCGTGTAGGAATATCTTGAAACAGAAGATATCAGGCGAATTGAGTGGCCTGCCTGTTCTCCAGACCTAAATCCCAACGAGTACGCCTGGGATGCTCTCGGTCGACGTATCACCGCACGTCTTCAAACCCATACGACACTTGAGGAGCTCCTACAGGCATGGTGCTAGAATGGGAGGCTATACCGCAGCAGCTGCTCGACACCTAATCCAGAGTACGCCAACCCGTTGTGCGGCCTGTGTACGTGTGCATGGTGATCACGTCCCACATTGATGTCGGGGAGGCGTTTTGTAGCACAAGTGTTTCGGAACGGTTTTCTCAGCAACTATCAGCAATACCGTGGACTTACAGATCTGTGTCGTGTGTGTTTCCTGTGTGCCTATGCCATTAGGGCCAGTTTTGTGTAGTGCCACGTTGTGTGGCACCACACTCTGCAATTATCCTTAATTTATAAGTGTAGTATTGTTCATAAGTAAGACTTCATGATAACAGATTCCAGTAGAAGATGCATTTCTCGTAGTACGTACACGCCCAGCAGCGAACTGCTGAGCTGAGCTGAGCTGAGCAAGCGAGCGAGTTGAGGCCTACCTCCGTGAGCTACGCGCCGAGCGAGGCCTGTATGTCTCGTGGGGCTCGGGGTGACAAGTGACGGCTGCTCGGAGTCGCTTTTCTCGCGCATGCGCAGGCAGCGAGCGCGCCTTCCGGCTGGAGACGGAGCGCGGCAGCAAGGGCGGCGGCGACGCTGCCGGCGACAACCGGCGCCGCCTCATCCGGCGCGCCAAGGCCACCTCGGTGCGCATCTCGCTGCTCATCGTGGCCGCCTTCGTCGTCTGCTGGACGCCCTACTACACCATGATGATCATCTTCCTCTTCCTCAACCCGGACAAGCACGTACGTCGCGCCCCGCGTCCGCTCACATGTAACCAACTCCCGTCATGCACACTAGTCGTATTATTACAAGGGTGGAGAGTCTTGTCACTCACCACAGAGTTGTTAGATATCTTCTAAGATTCAAGACTGTTAGTAAACATACTGTTGCAAGGATCAAAAATGTGAAATTATACAATCTGTTGTTGTTTGTTGGTAAATGTCTTGAGTGATCACTATGGCACAGTTAACTGCGATGGGCGACTTTTCATGCCACAGTCTTTATCTTTGTGTTGTGTACATAGTTCCGCATAGTCAGAGCGCTCACAACTTTCCCACTAGAGCGCGCCCCGCTAAGCACAACGGCGCAGGTGCAGCGGTCGTCCGTCTCCTCCACACTACGAGATGGCACTGCCTTAGAGATGGACCAAATTCTGCTTTGCCAATCCGCGTATTAATATGTAACGCAGCCAATGAGATTGCTGTTAACGTAGAACCTTATCTCCTCGCGGATCACACTCGTGCAGTGATACATGAATGCGCGAGGTATTATAATGAGTGTACAGACCTCTGGTTAGTCAGTGTGTATTACTCTGTATGAGTCTGTATTTATCTGCACCAGTCTGTACCAGTCTATAGTCAAGTTTCAGTCTGCGCCTAATAAGATTATCATATTCCTGTACATAGCCATGAAGATAAATGTGTAGACACTTTGTCAAGTATCAGAGTTATGTGAGAATAAGATTAACGTACCAAGACCAAAGGAACTTCAGATTGTCAATTGTAAACAGCATCCAGAATCAAGTTACGTAATGTCTATGCTTTTTATTATTTAAACAAATGTGTGTGAAAATTAATCAAGTTCTGTTTAAAGCTGGTCACCGTCAACCTGCTGCTCTAAGCGTGCAAGTGGCATTTCTATCATCTGACCTAACGGCAGAAGATAAACACGCCACGATAAGACCAAGAGACATATTGCTGACACTCGCCTACTTCGTTAGAGGGACAACTCAAATAATCTGATGGTGTGTGTACCGAAGGTCTTACAGTAAGCACACCACACTTTGTCACTATTTCCTAAATTCTAGGCCCAGTATTGGGCGACATAAATAGCAGCATTGGCTCTCATCCATAGATATTCGAGAATGCACATAGAAGAACTGATAGAACACTTCATCACAATCACAGAAAATGTTGCTATTATATTACAGCTTTCATCTTCACGGCTGCAGCTATGAGGTGCGACAATAGAGTAATGAGACTGATATAAAAAAAAAAAATGTTGCTCACCGTTTGAGTCAAGTTTAGTGCTGTCTCGTTCAATGTAGCTCCCTTCTGACTGCACACACTTTTTCCAGCGCTTCTGCCATTGATGGTAACATTTCTGGAACTCATCTTTTGCAATATCTTCTAACACCCTTGTCACAGCTTTTTGGACATCTTGTGTTGTTTGAAAATGGTGCCCCTTGACCGCCGTTGGAAGTAGAAAAAAAGTCGCACAGAGCGATATCTGGTGAATAAGGTGGCTGTGGTAGTACTGAAATTTGTTTAGAGGTTAATAATTGCTGTACTGACAGAGCAGAATTGGATGGCACATTATCGTTATGCAGAATCCAATTATCAGCAAATTTGGCAGAGACACAAGGAACTATGTTACGAAGTCTTTCTAAAATTTCTTTGTAGTAATATGGGTTAACTGTTTGTCCAAGAGTTTCCCATTCTTTATGAACAATTCCCTTGGAATCAAAGAAGCACATAAACATGCCTTTCACTTTTGACTTTGACATTCTAGGTTTTTTGGTCTGGATGATCCCTTTGAGCACCATTGCGAACTTTGGCATTTTTACTCTGGATCGTACTTAAAGAAAACAACTTTCATCACCAGTGATAACACGGCTCAACAATTCTGGATTGATTTCCGTTTGCTGTAGCAGATCGGCTGCCACGTTTTTTCGTGTTTCTCGCTATTGTGGTGTGAGATTTTTGGGGACCATTTCTGCACAAATCTTTCTCATACCAAGATCTTCAGTTATTATTAGACGAACCGTTTTTTCATTGATGTTCAATTCTCTTGCAATCATTTTCACGAATAATCTTCGATCAGATCGTACTGGTCCACGCACCCTGGCCAAGTTGTCATCCGTCTGTTAGTTTGATGGTCGTCCACTGTGGTCTTCATCTTCAATATTCGTTCTGCCTTCACTAAGTATTTTATGCCAACGGAAAACTTGAGCTCTTGACATAACCTCCTCTCAAAAAGCCACAAAGACGTGTTAACTTATTACAGCACAACTCAAGACTGAGCAGTTGCATCGATGTGCCACTTCGACAAGAAGCAGCTTATAGAACAAAGTCAAAGATATTGTGCCTAAGCAAGCCTGCAGGGTTTCCACACCTTGCAAAGAAAATAAGTCTCGTTACTTTATTGTCGCACCTCGTATTCATAGTGTGTTCAGTATTCTCCAGGTTACCCACTTCGTTTGGATACTTGTTGGCTCGATTTCTTGTGAGGGGAACATATCGCTGTAAGGGAGGAGCCTCACTAAAGATTACCCATACCTGCCTTCTTGTCGGTGGCATATCATTTCATCACTGCATAATGACTAAACGAACATGAGCTGCAAACAAAAATGCTAGAAACAGTCCTTTTCAGGACCAACACTACCTATATATATATATATATATATATATATATATATATATATATATATATATATATATATATATATATATATATATATATATGGTAGGATCAGAAGAAATAAAGAAGACATTTTGTCAGAAATATGCACAAACAATAGTTCAACGAAAATGACAATTATCACGTGAAGGTAAACGATATTCTTTTTCTTAACTTGACTGCAGCCTAGATACAAAGTAACTTCAGACATAATTAATGCGAATACTCAGAACAGTGCATTTCTAGAGAAATAGACACAGAGAATGTCGTTCTTCCGCTGAAGTTCCTATAATCAGAAGAGTACATTTTTGAATTAACATTTCTGACATCATAAGACGACAGGCGTCTCATGTAATTGGGTGTACACGAAAATGAATACAACTCTGAGTTTGGAGAACCGGAGTGCATGGCGGATGTAACATTTCTTGACCCCAGCCCCAACGCTCTAGGAAAGCCAATTCAAAACTGTTCATGAAGTCTCTGAAGCTTTATTTCAAGGATGTCTGGAGCCACTGTGTGACTAAAGACAAAACATATGTGAACCATAATACCACGAGAAAAACTAGTCAAAATTTTAAATTGTCCAAAGCGAAAATCGACTGAAAAGAACCATAACCATTTTGTTAGTGTAGATTTGATTTTCTTTTTGAATCAGAGAGCATTATCATTATCTATTCGTTAGAAATGCGGAAATGGGTATCCTACCTCTCTAGTCTAATGGAACATTTGCGTAGTGCGGTGAATTAGAAGTGACCTGTCTAGTGACTTGGGGACGTAAGGTATTGGACTCGGATGACTGCGAAGGGCGAAACAACTGCACCAAGGATGGTGCTAGATAATAACGAGCTCATAGAGATCTAGTGGTTGGAGAAATAAAATTTCCATCGCCAGAAACGTTTGATAGTCAGATAAACTCCGATCGCTATGTGATTCTGACAAAGTATTTTGGTCACCTAGAAGAGTTAGTGCAAGTCACGAGTTCGTAAAACCACACGCCGTTGTCTGTTGAACGTACAATGAGTGAACGTGTGAAAATAAGTCATATGGAAAAGAAGAGCAAGGAAAGAAGAAAATCTTACGTCAGATGTCTATACAGTTGGAGCCTTGGACAGGAACACCTGGACAGAAGCTGGTCAGTTGTAATCCTGGAGAAATCAGGTTGGCTAACCAGCCACTGCTGTTTTCTAAAAGTATCTTCGCCAAGGACAGCCACTTCCGCCTGCTCGGTACACTGATGGTGGCGGTGTGACAGCTGTCGCGATACTCTCGCAGTTTCGCCGTAGCGTGCGACTCGAAACGCCTCTGCTGACTGAGTCATCGGCGGAAGAACTCTTGCCACTATCTGCGAGAAGCGGTGTGGACTCGGATGCGGGTGGAATCTGCGGCACCTCTTACGCCTTGTTCCTCTACGAGCAGCTTGTAAACCCATACAGCATGGCTCGTGAGTGATTACCTAGGGAAAGTTCCATGGCGGAATTTTGCTACTTGAGAGCAGAAATTCGAAACAGCTCTTTTCTAAGGCATCCAATCACTGCAAATATATTTTCATATGGTTTGCTCAGATTCAATGATTTTATACCTGAATTAATACTTCGCTGCATGATATCCTACATTTCTCCATCATTTCCCTACAATATTCTCGTCGGGGGTCCATCATTTTTTAAAGGGTTATAATAATTATCCTACTGCCTAGATGAAGGTATTATTTGAAACGTTGAGCTGAAGTAATCTTATTGATACGCCCCGCTTAACCCGCAGGACAGGACGGTTAGTTTAAACTGTGGAAAGAGGCCAAAATAAGGGGCTGTCAGCTGAACTCGAACATACAAATTTGTTATTTGATCAAACATTACAAGAGCCCAAAAATTTTTTATTTAAACACACAGCTTTAATCTTTGGGACTTAATTACCAGCTGAAAGCCATCTTAATTTAAAAACGGCTGAATGCCAATAACTTAAAATGCAAGCACAATTAGAAATTTAAAAGGCAAGCCTTATCATACAACAGTTCATAATTTAGGCTGAAGGCCCAAATAATCTGAGATTTTCAGAGCAAACAGTTAGAATTCAAAATCGGCTGAAAGCCCAACACTTAAGATGAAACAATATTAACATTTTTCTTAAAAAAAGCGAAGGCTTTACATAAAACAGTTCTTAATTAGGCAAAACTCAACCAAAACAGAAATTTAAAAGGCAAAGCCTTATCTAAAAACAGTTCTTTGGTTAGGCTGTAGGCCCAAAGAATCAGACACTTCAAGAGCAAACACGTTCATTTCAAATGGGCTAAAGGCCTAAGACTTAAAACTCAATAACTTTTTTTAAAATACTAAAGGTCTTACGTGATACCGTTCTTTAATTTAGACTGAAGGCGTTAAGAGTAAAACAACTCAGACTCAAAATCGGCTGAAGGCCTAACACTTAAAATTCAACAACATTAAAAACCAATAAAATGCCAAAGGTCTTACATGAAACAGTTCTTCAAATTAGGCTGAAGGCCTAAATAATCTTAGGCCGTAAGGGCAAAACAACCACAATTTTAAAAAATCGGATATAAGCCATGCAAGTACAAACAACAAGAACAAATAAATAAAAAGAAGGGGCGCTCAGATGTTCGAGGGTCGGCATGTAATTCACTGACGCTCGCTTAGGTGAGACAGGCAGTCGGGCCAACCATTCACGATCCGACGACAACCCAACCGACCGACAGTCAACGGACCCTCCGACAAGATAACTCCCACTTCACCCGACCAGGGCACAACAGGGAGCTGAACGGAACTCTGTAGAAGATATTGGTGCCCACAACCAATCATACATGGAGCTGTCAAAGTACACACCATGCTGGACAACAACACGATGAGGAAACTACACTGCCAGAAATTTACGTCATCGGCCAGGGCAGGTAACTGGAACTTTAACGGCCACAAGGTAGAAGATTCCGCTGGTGCACTTCAATTCAAATAACCAAATACAGTGCAACTCCATCGGAAGGTGGCTAGAATTTTCCAACTTGGGAACCACATTGTTGCTCGTGAGAACATCCCAACAGCCGACATCGAACCCAAACGACACGATGTGAACAGTCTTGACTTGCTGGTAGATTAAACCAGATCTCAACTGTAGTGTCCAGAGTCGGTGAGCCACGGACCTAGTAGCAATCGGAACAGCCCCACACACTCAGACACCATGTAGAGTCCGCCAGCGGCCCCGGCCAAACTACGCCCCGCGGAGAATTCCTCGCTGCTCCACGCCAACCGACCGACTGGTCGCACACTGCCCAGCTGGAAACTGTAAGCACCAGGTCAAAGATAATCCAAGGTGTGTATATCGAAACACACCGCAGCTGCCACATGCGGAAGGAGAGGATAACAGCATAATCGCGATAACCACGGGAGACTAAACACAAAATCGCAACGAAGGATTAATCCAGCGCATTACACAAGTCAGCCACGGCTCTCTTACAGTTAGCAATTATCCAGAAAATTACAGTCATACGCTTCATTAGTTCAATGACAATGTAGTTACTCGAGATCAGTTGGCTAGGTGCCGGAACTACGTTTAACTTCACCTATATCCCACTATCGTCGTCATCAAATACATTAACACAATCCTGCCCTTTACATGCATTTCTCAGTCATACGCACGTGAGGCGCCTGACGCATATTGCTCGCCCTAAGTGACGTTGATACTGAAGAATAACTTTACAAATTAGAAACGTGTAACTAAGTGTTGATAACGGAAACGTATGATAGCATCTATCTTCACACTTCACTTGGAATCAGTCTGTTTGTAAATAGTAGCAACTTCTCCACGAAAAGTGTGTGAAATTTGCTGAGAGATGTTCATAGCTCGTGAAACGAAACTCAGAAACATTTCAAGGTAGCAAGTGCTAATCATTTTCTGGCGATGAAATTGACAAGGAAACCTTACACACTTCGTTATATCGTGTCCGTAGTGCCCCATACGTGTGTATAACTAATTTGCGCGGAGAATTCAGCTTTCTCAAATCCAGCAAAAATAGAATTTCCAATACCGCCCTTTAGCTGGTTTATTCATTCTACAATATATGTGTAAAAGAATAAAAAAGGAATTCCAAGCCGCGGAATTACTAAATAAATCTTTATATATCTGATTTCTATCGTATCGTACAAGTAGTTTTCTTTTCATATTACCATGAGTAATGCGCAAAGTTTCTTTATCCCAGTAAATTCTCAAATACATTCGATTTCTAAACGTTTAGAATTCTATATCTGTGAGTCACTAAAAAGATTTCGAAGATATGCTATTGTGCAGAGAAGCTACTCTGACTTGTAATTCGTTCATTACTCATTATTGCAGCTGAGCGAGGATTTGCAGTCGGGGATTTTCTTCTTTGGGATGTCCAACAGCCTGGTGAATCCTATTATCTACGGTGCCTTCCACCTGTGGAGACCAAGACGTAAAAGTCGAAGTGAATATCGCAGGTAAATTACTTCTATTTACTCTTGGTCTAATAGAATGTTATCGTTACAATATTTGTGAATTGCAGTGGCTTTAGCGTGTTACATCATTATAAAATATTTCAGAAGAAATCCACAAAAATTTCTAAGGTTCAACTGCGGAATTACACTTAATGTAACAGATAAAGGAAAAGAGAGTCACAGAATTTAACGTATATTTAAGGAATGCATTTAAAACATTACAGAATATCCCAAAAGGAAATAAAACATGACTTAACAACATAACTGGTCTGTGCAATTAGATTATTACTGGAAATTAGCTCAATAAGTGCAGCAGAAATCTTCAGATTTTTCTGGTTGGTGACAGAAGAAAACGAAATTCTTTCAGATACAGTATTGTAGTTCCTTCACGGCTACTGGTAGTTCCTAACGATGGTAGTTACTTTCCCTCATCAGTGGACAGTATTTCGTTGATTACAGAGACGTTGTGGGGAAACATTTGGGAGAAAATACATCATTAAATCGCAGTGACGGCACTTTTGGGGTGGCAATAACATTAAAGCATACCTCTGATGGAATGGTAGATTTTGCTGCTGCGTAGTGTATTATCCCACAAGTTATGGCACGTTTGATGGTTCTTATCAGTCATAATCAACTCTCGATACTAAACAAGTGTATAATTCCTACTGTGAGTACTTCAAATAAAGGCATCTTTACTAACTGGTCATATTTCTGATTGTTCTGCAATATTCCTTATAATCAATGTTGCTTTATTGAAATTTTTAGACACTATACTCTCTTCTTTAACACAAGATACACTAGGGTGACAAAAGTCATGGGATACCTACTAATATCATGCCGGACCTCTAGATTATGTCTGCTAAATGTTCCATGGGTTTCATTTCGAATGTACTCTGTGGTCAAATCACTCCTTAGAATTGTCCAGAATGTTCTTCAAACCAACTGCGAACAATTGTGGCCCGGTCACCTGGTGCACTGTCATCCATCCTTTGATGGGAATCGTGTCAGGCGACCTGAGTGGCCAAATCATTCGCTTGAACTGCCCCTGATATGGTACACAGTCATCCACAAAAATTACCTCTTTTATTGGGAACAAGAAGTCCATGAACGGAAGCAGGTAGTCTTCAAGTAGCCAAACATAACCATTTTCAGTCAATGGTTGGTTCACGTGGGCCAGAGGACCGTCCATTCCATGTAAACAAGTCCACCGCACCATTGTGTAGCCATCTCCAGCTTGTTGTACAGAGTCTTGTTGAAACATTGGGTCCATGGCTTGGAGGAGGAGGAGGGGGGGGGGGGGTGTCTGGGTGTTTGTGCCACACTCGATCCCTAACATTTGCACTTACCAGCAGAAACAGTGACTCATCTGAGCGAGCCACGGTTTTCCAATCGTCTGGCGTCCACCCGACGTCACCAGACCAGGAGAGGCGCCGCAGGAGATGTCGTGGTGTTAGCAAAGGCACTCGCGTCTTTCGTCTGATGCCATGGCCCATTGACGCCATATTTCGCTGCACTGTCCTAATACGTTCGTCGTACTCTCCACACTGATTTCTGCGGCTGTTTCACTTAGTACTGCTTGTCTCTTAGCACTGACAACTTAACAAAACGCTGCTGCTCTCGGTCGTTAAGTGAAGGCCGTCGGCCACTGTGTTGTCCGCGGTGAGAGGCAATGCCTGAAATATGATATTCTGGCCACACCCTTGAAACTGTGGATCTCTGAATATTGAATTCCCAAAGGAATTTCGCGAAACGGAATGTCCCATGCCTCTAATTCCAACTACCATTCCACGTTGAAAGTCTGGTATCACAGTCATGTCGTCAACTTGTCACGTGACTCACCTGTGTGCAAATGACAGCAGCGCCAATGCTCTGTCCTTCCATACCTTGTGTACGCGACACTGTCGTCGCCTGTGTATCCCTGTCCCATGACTTTGTCACCTCACTGAAGATAATTTACTTGCTCGAGTTACAGGACTAATGGATGTTCACTACATTTATAGAATCTGTGAACTTGAATGTATATTTTTGCAGGGATTGTTTCATGAAGCTCCAGTCTCTTTGCTACCAAAAGATACTAAGAAAATTGTGGGCATTACACAGGAGACTGGAAACTTTTACCTACTTTTCCGATGGTAGTCATTGTCTCTATTATTGAATAAATCGAGATAGCGAAATAAATTGAAAACTGAGTAATAAAATAAATAGTGCGTTTAGTCGCCACTGTGCATTTGAGACTCACACCTTTTTCATTAGTGTCTCACTTTTTACTTAAGGACTTTCTCTGTGAATTAAACGCAGTAGTCACATGTACCTATGAATTTTGCTGATTTCTTTTGTAAATGAGACACCAGTATCAAGTAACTTCTCCGCGTTGTTTATACTGGGAAATGAAATGATCGTATTGCACTGACGGCCAGGTGTACCTACCTGTGGAACTTCGGTCTCCGAGCTACAAGTCTTTACAGTTGACATCTGACGACTTGCGTGTCGATGATGGTGAAATAACGGTGAGGGCTACACAACGACGAGTCCCCGAGAAGAGAAAATCCTTCCTCCCCCCCCCCCCCCCCCCCGACCACAAATCGAATCCTAGCCCGCTGCATGGTGATCACACGCGCTGACCAACTAGCTATAGAGGCGGACGTTCACACTGTTAAATCAACGAACAACACGAGGCGGTACAGCGCAGCAGCATGTTGGTGATGTCAAAACTTCACTCAGTCCGCTGATATCATCTCTCATTTACAGAAGGAACTAGATTTTGATGTACGTACCGAAGTTTTCTCATGTCCAGTTAATCACACATACAGGCATATCGACTTTCCAGCACCCTAGCATGTTTTTTTTAATACTAGATTTAGTTAACGGAACACCTAACAGTATTCTGTTCCATTATTTAGATACTTTATGTAAGAAATGGTCTGGCTGATTTGAATCCAACCTAGTTTGCGTAAAATACTTTGTTGGACACATTGATTAAAACATAATGCTACTCCATATTTTACTCGTTGATACGCCTGTGCCGTTTCCTATGATGTTGGTAGCTAAAGCTTTAAACATGGCTGCGTTGTCAGCGACCGTTACAATGTAAAATTGAAACACTTCTTCCCTCGGTCGCGAGAATGAAGTCTTTTTGACCTAGCTTTCCGTCACTTATAAGAGTGCGAAAACGCTTTAGTAAAAAAATATGAAAATAGAAAACTTAGAGGAAGGCCTCTAAGGGCTTAACCACATGTTGAAATGCGGCAGAATGAGACTCTGATGGCTTCATATTTATTTTATACGTGTAATGCCACTTTTAAATGTTTTATTTCTGATGAAAGCACTCTTAGAAGCGGCCGAAACCTAGGTCAAAAATACTTCATTTTTGCGACTGACAGCTGCAACTGGTTTAATTTTGTAAGTAGTTAAAGTGGATATTGTTGCTTTTGGGGGCATCATTAGATGTGACACCAATCGCATGTAGCACATGAGTGACAATCATGTTTCTAATAAAGTACCTAAAGACGCAATTGTGATTTGAATCAATTTTAAAGCGTCTATCATCATTAAATCTAGCATGATGGTGGGTCTAGTAAAGCACACCCTGATTTGACTTACCCTTCATATGGTATAGAGTATTTCTAGTAGATGAACGAAGTTGCATTGGAACATAAAATCAAACATCTTTCAGCTGTATAACTTCCAAACTGTTATTTGATAGAGCTGCCAGTTTCAGCGATATATTACGCCATCATCAGGAGCACTGACCATGAGTAAGCAGATTACAACCTCAGTTCCAGTCAAAATAGGGGCCAGCATTCAGAGATTGGTACCTGTAGATGCTTGGTAGAGCGATCACTTGACACATCATCTGCCAACTATGGCAGAAGTCGGCAGATGACGTTTGAAGTGATCGCTCTGTGGAAAGTCTACACATACCGGCCTTTGAATGCTGGCTCCTATTTTGACAGGAATTGAGGTTTGAATCTTCCTACACGTCGGTTAGGGGACCTGAAGATGACACAGTATATCGCAGAAACTGGGAGCCTAATAAAATAACAGTTTGGAAATTATATGGCTGAAAAGTGTTCGATTCTGTTCAGAACAGGTGAGGTCCTGTAACGATCTCTGAAGAGATGTACTTACAGAGGGAATTGCCATGGGTGGCGTATTAGATCCAACGGCAGCTTATAAGATGGCACAATAAATGAAGGTCAATTTCGCACGATAGGTAATAGTTATATGCATCATAGTGGGCAGGTGAATACGACACCTTACTTACTTCGGTGGTAATGGGCAGATTTACTTATAAGTATGTAATGTAAAAGGGATGACACTCAATCGATGGTATTAACACTCCGCTCCTATGTAATGCATGTCAATGAGCAGAAGGTGAAACAAGGAGCGAGAGGGAACGTTTTGTGTGGAAGCAGGCGTGGGCAGAAGCAGAGGTCGCACCATGGGAGGCACCACGAAAAGTTCTGAGGGAGCGTCCCGCGGCGGGAGTCAGCGACCCGACAGGTGACGCTTACTGGAGAGCAAGTAATGGGCCACCAGAAGTAGGACAGGAAGAAGCTTTGGAAAGCTGTGTTTCCGAATTCCAAATGGATGCAAACAAAACCAGTGACGCAATTGATCACGTGAACAGCGAGTGGTACACATGTGATGTACACATGTAACTTTTAGGCGTCTGGAGCAGGCACAAAACGTCCGATTGGAGGAAACGAAATAGAAAGGAGTAAAGTGCCAATATTTTCATGCAGTTTAATGGTAGGGACCTTGTGATTGGCAGAGAGAGTTTCCACAAAAATAAGAGGAACGGTCCTATTGGTCATAAAAAGCTGTGATTTGGAGAACAAAAGAACCCAGGTGGGGAAGCAGTTGGGTTACAACAAAGACAAGAGCTAAATTTTGAGGGACTCTTCTCTGAAATGGCATCAAGTGCAGAATGGTGCACATAACGCTGTGTATGATGCAGAGCAGAGATTTGTGTGAACACTGCGTTCACTGCAGCTAACATTCAGCTAGAGAGCTGAGCTCCAACTGTGGAGAAACGAACCAGCCGGTTAATGTTCTTGTAAGGACTGAGAGGGCATTTTAATATGCGTGCTATTCCAGCCCTGCTTGTGCATATTGCCGTATTCCAAGATTAGGGATGAGTACATGTTTCCACGCCTAACAGCAAACATAGAGTTTCTGCTGGAAAAGTCATCAAAAGCTTAATTAGTTTTCATAGGAATTTGAGGATGAGAGCAGTCATGAAGAGGACAGCTCATCGCACCTGAGGTAAATATCGAGAGCAGAGGGGTAAACTTGTCGGTTAACCAGCTTGCATGCACTGTAAACTCGAGCGACCTTGGGTAATCTTTTGCTCAACTTGTCACATAACTAACCATCCCCAGTAGAAACCGAAATTGAATGATTCTTCGTAGTAGCGACCAACATCATGGCATAGTCGTAAGAACAATTTTGTAAAGAAACTTCTAGTTAAAATTTATCAGTGTTGTGTTTAGGATTATTTCACTTTTGAGGATGAGATGCGTTAGTTTGACAACTGCCGTAACATAGTCACATTGTAAACTGTGTAAAGGCATGTATTTCTTTGATAAGATTGCAACATTAAACTAAAAATATTTACAGCTTACACAGTGGTTGTTCTGTCCTCAAAACCTTAGAAGCTTATCTGTTCTTGGAAACAGCGAGAATCTATGAGGGTGTGCTGAAAAGTAATGGTTCCGAATTTTTTATGTAAATAAAGCAAACGTTATTAACATACAAATCTTTACTCTACATGTCTATATATGTGCATTCCTTCGCGTCTATAAGACTCCTGATAGTTGCAGTGTGTTACATTACTGCGTCGTTGCATGAGAAACAGTGTGCTGTAATCGAGTTTCGAATTCGAAGACTTCGTCCACAGACGGGGCAAACCTCCTTCAGTACGACAATGCCAGACTTACATACGAGAGCTTCGATGTCTGCAATAGACCGACGCGTTGGGTTCACCGTCATCGATCATAAAACATGCAGTCCCGACTTGGCCTCAACAGGATCCAAAACTCAAAGAACATCTTCGAGGACCTGACTTTGACTGTGATGAAGCGGTGCAAGTTGACGTCATGTTGTGGCTCCAATAACGAATCCAGACGTTCTACAGTGACGGTATTAACAATCGGGTCTCTTCTTGGAAGAAATGTATTCATCTCCAGGGTGACTATTTTCTGAAATATTGTGTAAACATGAAGAATAAAGATGTAGACAGTATCGTTTATAAGAAATTCGGAGACGTTACTTTTCAGCACTCCCTCGTACTAGGATGAAACTTCCGCAGTGACGACATATACACTCCTGGAAATGGAAAAAAGAACACATTGACACCGGTGTGTCAGACCCACCATACTTGTTCCGGACACTGCGAGAGGGCTGTACAAGCAATGATCACACGCACAGCACAGCGGACACACCTGGAACCACGGTGGTGGCCGTCGAATGGCGCTAGCTGCGCAGCATTTGTGCACCGCCGCCGTCAGTGTCAGCCAGTTTGCCGTGTCATACGGAGCTCCATCGCAGTCTTTAACACTGGTAGCATGCCGCGACAGCGTGGACGTGAACTGTATGTGCAGTTGACGGACTTAAAGCGAGGGTGTGTAGTGGGCATGCGGGAGGCCGGGTGGACGTACCGCCGAATTGCTCAACACGTGCGGCGTGAGGTCTCCACAGTACATCGATGTTGTCGCCAGTGATCGGCGGAAGGTGCACGTGCCCGTCGACCTGGGACCGGACCGCAGCGACGCACGGATGCACGCCAAGACCGTAGGATCCTACGCAGTGCCGTAGGGGACCGCACCGCCACTTCCCAGCAAATTAGGGACACTGTTGCTCCTGGGGTATCGGCGAGGACCATTCGCAACCCTCTCCATGAAGCTGGGCTACGGTCCCGCACACCGTTAGGCCGTCTTCCGCTCACGCCCCAACATCGTGCAGCCCGCCTCCATTAGTGTCGCGACAGGCGTGAATGGAGGGACGAATGGAGACGTGTCGTCTTCAGCGATGAGAGTCGCTTCTGCCTTGGTGCCAATGATGGTCGTATGCGTGTTTGGCGCCGTGCAGGTGAGCGCCACAATCAGGACTGCATACGACCGAGGCACACAGGGCCAACACCCGGCATCATGGTGTGGGGAGCGATCTCCTACACTGGCCGTACACCTCTGGTAATCGTCGAGGGGACACTGAATAGTGCACGGTACATCCAAACCGTCATCGAACCCATCGTTCTACCATTCCTAGATCGGCAAGGGAACTTGCTGTTCCAACAGGACAATGCACGTCCGCATGTATCCCGTGCCACCCAACGTGCTCTAGAAGGTGTAAGTCAACTACCCTGGCCAGCAAGATCTCCGGATCTGTCCCCCATTGAGCATGTTTGGGACTTGATGAAGCGTCGTCTCACGCGGTCTGCACGTCCAGCACGAACGCTGGTCCAACTGAGGCGCCAGGTGGAAATGGCATAGCAAGCCGTTCCACAGGACTACATCCAGCATCTCTACGATCGTCACCATGGGAGAATAACAGCCTGCATTGCTGCGGAATGTGGATATACACTATATTAGTGCCGACATTGTGCATGCTCTGTTGCCTGTGTCTATGTGCCTGTGGTTCTGTCAGTGTGATCATGTGATGTATCTGACCCCAGGAATGTGTCAATAAAGTTTCCCCTTCCTGGGACAATGAATTCACGGTGTTCGTATTTCAGTTTCCAGAAGTGTATTTAGTGCCGTGTTGACGATACGTTCGCTTCCTGGCCACATGGGCTTGAAAAACGCATCTCTTGTACATTTTATCCCATGAAGTTCACGTGATGGCGGAATAACACGATATCTTGCCTTCCTTTAACGTACCCGTCCGCCGAGAGCCCAGCGCGTGTGTCAACTGAAGTGCATACTGGACACAAACTCATATGGACCGGTAATTACAAGCTTTCAACCGTCACCACCTGGCCCAAAGCAGTATTATTGAAAAGGGCTTGGTTCATGAAGTGAAAGCCCTACGATATATCTTCAGCTGTTGCATTCGGGTGATGGTCTTTAAACAAACCAAAAAATCCTTAAAAACTGCTTCATTATATTTACTGATTCACTGTAACACTGTGAGTCTATAAATCAGCTCATTTTACATGAAATCATCTCTTTTGTAGGTGTAGTCTGTATATGGTTACGCCCACGACTTGGGCAGTAAGTTGACAGATTAATTACTGCACGCTTAAAATAGTAGAATGTTCGCGTCAGGGCGCTGGATTTTGTAGAACTGGAGAAAGCTGACAGTCAGCAAGACCGAACTCGCTGACCGAGTGTTGTGCTCGTTATTACAAGTCTTGCCTTGCTGACGTGCAATCACTGGAATGTGTCGCACTGTGAAACACACGGCCACTACGGCTTAAAGTACACGTGGAGTCGAGTACCTTACAATAGCTCATTGATGACAGTAACATAAGGAGAAATTCGTCTTCAGCGGGCAAACCAACACGAAAACTGCATAGTACCTGACACGAAGGGCGTACTTTGGTGCGAATAATCAGAACCTCCCATCTTTTCAGATGAAGCAAAGCATCGGTGCATGAGCAACCCAATGAAGCTTTCAACCTGTTATGTATTTCAACATTCTCTCTGACCAAGTGTTTCTGTTTCAACTTCGTCTTCGCTATAGGTATGCTGTGATTACTCCGAATTTTCGAGATAACAACCGCCATGTTAACATGACACTAATAAAAAAATAAATAAAATTACTGAAAGACAATTCAACTCGAAACAATCTCCTATGGGTGCATTACAAGCTAAACATACTAATTTGGAGAGAAAATTTTTCAAACGAATTTTTGAGTGTGTTCGGCTGTGCCCGGCTGGTCGAACTTGTGTAAAGTGAAAGATGCTATGGAGTACACTTACGATAATGTGCTACTAACACGTGGGGATGGTTGCTTCATGCGGACTGTCAAAATGAATATGAGGAACCTTATCAGCTTTTCACTACTGTCACTTGCGGTAGCCTCTGCCACTGCAGCATCATAGCATGAGTGATGTTTCGCCACAGCTGCACACAGGATACCTTGTAAAGCGGTTAGCCTATTTAGTAACTAGTACACGTGTTACCACTAACTCCTGAGTCCGTGATACTCTGCTCTGTTATGATCAAATTCGTGACTCAACTAATCAATTATGTAACGCTTTTTGACTTTGATAATGAAGAAGGAAATTGAGTGAGTTTCTCACACTTGCATAAATCATGCAACTTAATTAATTGCAGACAGAGAATGAATAACTGAACAATTACCGTCAAAATTAGTAAGGTGTAATAGTGACCAGCTTATAAACTACTGTGCACTAGGAATCGAGGACCCCGTCTCGCCCACGCCCACACCCCTTTCCGTTCGTCATTATGAAAACTGAAGAACTACTGACAATATGTCTCAATATCATCTGAGTAAGGTGCAGTTAGAAAGATTTGAATATGTGTAAGCTATTAACTAATTCTGGATACATTTATGGAACACTGCCTGTAATTTAATTTTGGAGCGTGAACATGCAACTTTATGGAATCAGCCATTGCACTTTTTCATTCAGCGACTATTATTAAGAGCTGCCTTCACAACTGGAATTCGCGCACAACAACGGCTTATTTGTTACTAATGAAGCTTGTTTCTTTATTAGCTGTGTGTGCAGTGCGCTCTGGACATGTGTTGTGATGTGTCATTGCTGTAAAAATATTGATTATAGCTTCTGAATACCATAAGATCCTTAGGCAGATTATCATGCAACAACACACAGCAACCTTATAACCCTAAAGGCAATCGACGCAACATTCCCTAGACAACAAACAAATTTATTACCAGTGAGGAAATGTACCTTAACCTCTATGAATAATAACTAATGGCTGGGATTAGCTACTGAACACAACAGTATCACCATCATAATTGGAGCAAAAAATGTACATGTACAACAGGTTATATTTCTTCTTAGTGGGTTCCTTAACCATGGAAAAGTTGTGGAACAATTAAAGAATCTTGAATTTTAATCGTCTCTGACTCCAACTGATTTTTATTTTCTGCAAATCTTACACACAATTTACAAGATATTGCCAGAGAATAAATTTTTCTAAAAATCTTTGCTCAGCTGACACAAAATGTCGCTAACACTGTTGGGAGGTACTAAATTATATGGAAGAAAGCGTGGACAAAAGGCAACAATAAGTTATATCTGTATTTGGGAAGTTGACAGAGTCAAAGTTAATGAGACTAAACCACAAATTATAATCAAATAGGGATCTGAAGATGGATACCTGAGTAATGAGCTGCTCAGAATACACAGGGCACTACAGAGGTATGCGACACTTACATTTCCCTAAAAACAGCAAAGCCTGTACTCAAAAGGACTGGATGGTGTGAGGGAGACCCATTACAGACGGCCAGGGGACAAATACCACGAATCTCCGATCGTTGCCCTAACTCTCTACTTTTGGGTAACACGCTGTAGGGATAGGATAGCTCAGTGATGTGTCCAATGTGACAGATGAGAAACTGGAGAACACAGCAGATACCTCACATTCTTGGCAGAGAAACAGAACTTTAAGAAACAAGATACCGTCCTGGAGCAATGTCTCCCGACTGGTGGGCACTGCTACAGTGACGCACAGTGATGGGGCAAAGCATTTTATTGAATAAAGAAATTATGTTTCGGCAAAGGCAATCACGTTTCTCATACTGGCTGCTCTATGTTGATGTCTGGCTACGTTTGAGGTTCATGCAGAAAAGGCAGAATTACCTTGTTCAACTATTATCTGACAATAACAGTGGCGAAGCAGAGCCTTGTGCCCTCAGTGAGAACAGGTGCCACCTGGGTCCTGTTCTGTTGAGCGGCGTTGTTTTCGAAGAAGTGCCCCAACATTATTCTGTAAGCATTTCGGAAGCGATGCCGTACGGTTCTTGCGAATCGAGACACTGTTGCTAGCGCTCTTCACGCCAACCAATCAAAAGCAATTTGCCCGAGATCTGCGCATGCGCACTACAACGTCACACCGGTACGAACACGAAGTGGCTAGCAGCCGACCCAGGCAGTACCAAAAAGTGTACTTAAAGTACGCAGTACTGTTCAAATTCTTATGCCCACGTGTTCCATGCCATCGGAGACGCTGGCAATCATGGGGGATTCCTCCGCAATGGATTTCTCTTCTTCTTCTTCTCTCTCGACTTCTGCCCACAAACGGAAACTTGACCAGCCACCAGCGACAAAAGTACTACCGCCTGCCCCACAGTTCCTCGTAGTTTCTCGATCTGAGGACGGAAAGGATTTTCCCTCTGTCAACCCTTTCGTTATCCAGAAGGGCATATATGCCAAAGCCGGATCTGTCAAGTATTGTACCAGGTTGCGTAACGGTACCTTGTTACTAGAAACTGAGAGCGCCTTTCAGGCACAAAAACTGCTTCGGGCCACACTCCTGTACACGTTCCCTGTCCGGGTGGAGGCTCACCGCACTTTGAATTCGTCTCGTGGTGTGGTATATACTAGATCACTCGACGGATTGACTGACGAGGAGATTCAGTCTTTCCTCTCTGAGCAGGGCGTGACGGCGAGAGCCCACAGTGGGGGAGGTTCCACTGCTTGAAGTAAGGTCCACTCGACATGGACGTCCTGGATCCGGCTGACAGCGAGTTTGTGCCCCTCGTGACTACAGCCCTTCCATCTAGCAGTGCATGCGTGACGCCAGTGGTCCCGTCGTGGTCTCGCAATGCGCAGACCTGGCTGCTCGTCCGTCTCCAACCGAACTGCCGACTCACACCACACGTAAACACCAAAACGTAGTCCCAAAGATAGTACCACCGTTACTGTACATCGATTACCGCCGCTGGTGCCACTAGCGGACAGAAAACGCTTGCAAACGGAGTGGCGCCAATGCACACAAGAAGAAGACGACAACCGTAAACCAGCTAAACGATGCCATCCTAGCAACGCAACCAACGGGAGCCGCAGCTCGGCTCAATAATGTAAACACATACACACACTGTGTGTGTGTGTGTGTGTGTGTGTGTGTGAGAGAGAGAGAGAGAGAGAGAGAGAGAGAGAGAGAGAGAGAGAGAGAAAGAAAGAGATAGAGAGAGAGAGAGAGAGAACCTTCCACATTGAATTAATTAATTTCAGGAATAGCCATAACAGTTTCCAAATCGTAATTTTTGCTTAAATAATTTGTCTGCATTAAGTTCTATATTGTGCAGATGACAAACTGTGAAAGGAAACTGGCACTATAGAAACATAATACCTCAGGTAAAACACACCATGTCGTAAAAAGGTATGGATACATAACTTTACTACGTTCTTCTAATTTTTTAAAAAGATTTTAAAAACGTATAATGACGTGTGTACAGACAGAATATTCTTTATGTTTAACAGCCATGAAACAAAAGCCCACTGATGATGCTGTAACTGCAGTGAAACATGTTTGGGGTATAAAACAAGATTTTTGTTTTGGTAACGGCGGAGCGCATCCAAACACATTTGTATAAAAATTACAAGTTTATGTGAAGTTTAGAAGTGGGTAAGTATTAAGCTGTATCTGGTCATTTAAAATTATATCTGCCCTGTGAGCTAGATGTTTGTTAATTTCCAGGGCTTCCTGCAGACCGAGTTTTTGGCCTTTGTTTGCCAAGTAAAGAACATATGACTCCTCCTGGCAGTTGTGGCCCTCACTCAGTACATGCTCCGCAAATATGGAGTAAGAATTCTACAACCTCCGGCTGCGTTCATGTTTAGCCAGCCGCCAGACTGTCAAATTCAGAAGAGGTAATTCTGTATACCCCACTGTTGGCTAATAACTTGGTCTTATTTTCGCTATTGAAAACACATTGGGCTGTGGTGTTCTTAAAATAGTAGGAAATCCTATACTTGAAGGATTGCTACACTCTGTGATAGCTCTACTAGAAACTGTCTTGCATACAGTGGAAGTGGAGCAGATGTGGCGTAGAGGGGGGGGGGGGGGGTACAATTCTTGGTTTCCTATACAAGATCGGGTCAATAAGGAATGGATTGTAGCCATTGGTTGAGGCAAGAAATTTTATTGTATCTAATTCTATGTAGGGACGTGGGGACAGATACGAGACGGTGCACTATTGAGTCGAAAGCTACGTGTTTGTGAGCTACTGGGTGTTGTGAGCAAAGAGATATTACCGAGTCTGTAGTTGTAGCTTTTCTATAAATTTTGAAACAGTGTGTCTGTGTATTGACATAGGTGGTGAAACCTATGAAGTTTATTGATTCGCTGCCAATCTTCATTGTGAACTGAATATTCCTCCGTTGACTTTTTAGGTTTTGCAAAAATGTGTTGAGTTGTCTTATAGTACCAGTCCACCGTATATCTCAAAGTCAAGCCGAGTGTTTCCAATGTCGACCGACATCTTATTATGGCAAACTATGGCACTCCCTGTAACGGAATTGCCGTGTGGCTAGGGCCTCCCGTCGGGTGGACCGTTCGCCTGGTGCAAGTCTTGAGAGTTGACGCCACTTCGGCGATGGGGATGAAATGACTATGATGAGGGCAACACAACACCCAGTCTCTGAGCGGAGGAAATCTCCGACCCAGCCGGGAATCGAACCCGGTCCGTTACGTATGATATTCCGTCGCGCTGACCACTCACCTACCAGGGACGGGCACTCGCTGTAATTATGGATCGACAGTGTAAAATAAGCAAGGCGTTTCAGTTCCGTTGATTAGCGAGATGAGTTATCACCTGTTCCTTCTCACAGGTGCTACAGTTCCTCCATCCTTCCCACCGTCGTTCAATCTCTCTCTCCAAATCTCCCTCCCTGTCTCTTTCTCTCTCTCTCTATCTCTCTCTCTCTCTCTCTCTCTCTCTCTCTCTCACACACACACACACACACACACACACACACACACAAGCGCGCGCGCGCACACATTAATCTGAGGGGCGACGACCACCACTCATCTTCTGGAGGCTAGATATTGCGTTTCTTTTGACCTATTTTGAATTGTTACCAAATGCGCTGAATCTTCCGTTTTCAGTTGTAAGAATGTGTTACATTTCTATTTCTGACCTATCAGTTCTGGTAGAAAGTGACCTACCGATAATAGATTTTGTGACATGTCATGGACGTTGGGGCTTCATGTCAGAAGATCGGTAATGAAATTAAGGAATACTAACTCAGTAAGTTGCAGTTGTGTTCTCAATTATTCATCGCAATACTATTTCAGATAAGAGAACGACTAAAATCTACCGGCACTTCGTTTTGTCAGTGAGCTGCGACGGAAACATTTTAGCGATCCTCGCTTTGCTTGACATAGAAACATTCCGTACACATTATAGTGGTTTTCATGACCTAACAACTACCACGACGATTGGTCAGTAAAAACTACCGCAACATCATGCTGAGATTCAAGTAGTATGTTGCTTCTGTACGCGCTTTTGACTGAGATAGGCGAGTGAACCTACAGACTGGCGCATATTAAATCCTCCAATGTCAAATGATAGCAGAAATATCGTGAACGCAAATAGAAATTTAATTTCGTTATGAAATACAAACACATAAATTTCCAATTATTACAGTTGGTAAAACATATCTGCAGAATTCACAACACCTTGAAAATAACTTCCTCCAAATGTCCCTCGTTTACCTGGACTCACAGCTGAGGGCGTCGAAGAAATCTAACAAAACACATCTCAGTATATCTTGCAGTTTGGGAATTATTGCACATGGAATGGCAGTCTTAAGTTCATCAACTGTCTGCAAACTAAAACACCCTTTCCTTCACGAATTCCCGAAGTAAGTCACCCGGAGGTGGGAAACGAGATGGCCCGTCACATCGCCAATGCGTCGTTTCACACGCTTTGGATACGTGTGTTGGGCTATTGGCACACTCTCAGTTCGATGTGCTGTGTGAGCCAGTGCACTACCCCTCTGAAGCAAAATGTTCTTCAGAAAGCCTCTTTCGTGCAATTCCGGATCGAGGAAATTCTGCAGCATATATCGGTAGTGGACGGCGTTCTCTGCAGCTATATATCTGGTGTGATCCACAATCCCAGACATCTGTAGTTGGAGAAACGGTGGTTTTTTGTCAATCATTTCCAAAACTGTCAATGAAGCAGGCGAGTCTTATTTGCCTGTCAGTGTCTTTCAAGTTTTGGAACGCTTGTAATTTATGCGCAAGAAACTTCAAATTATCAGGTAAGGAGCACTGCGAACGTCGCGACTGTTGCAACGTGCCGAATGTCCGAGACTATTCAAGTGACACGAGCTCTCGTTCCAGGCTCACAGCCTTCGAAAACTTCTCCCCCGAACTGGACTCCGCCGTTTCAAAACACTACCAGTGGCCCTCTACTGTGTCGCCCACATGATCGTACTGCACCACTCGGCTACAAACAAATGGCCATCGTTACTGTTCCGTCACAATATTCGTTGAGCCTCTTTGGCAGATCCAATCAGGGTAAAGACTTCCATTGCTGCGATTCGCGTCTGCACAGACCACCACTCCTAGAATTACTGCTTGCCTGATTCCGTCCTATTCATCGATGCATGCATGCGCACTAGCTGCCGTGCATTTGGCCAGGGTTGCCAGTTATAACTTCTCGATACGGTACGTGGCGCCCAGTATGTAAACCTAAATAAAAAACCAAAAGTGATTCGAATATGTGAGTGGAGCGTCAAAGAATACTAAAACTTACATGCAAACGTGGCTTGAAAAATAGAAACAGCCAATGTTTGGCAGTACTAATTTATTTTGTGATCGGTTTTCGTCTTACAAGGCCCTCATCAGGATATTAATATCGTCATATAAGTACGTTGATCGTTATTTCAGTTTCATCCAACATTAAAGAACTTATTCAAAAGCACTGATAAGTGTCTACAATCATTAAAGCAATCATGTGTTGCACCAGTTGAGTCTAATCGGATGCGTTTCAGAAATTAGTTGTAGTTTTCAAGTGCCGTGGGAGTTTATATTACTGTTTGATCTAATATTTGCGTATGTATTCTTCTTCTTCCTGTCTAAAGTCTTCTTTTTGTAGTTTTAAGGTGTTGTGCCTTCTTCAGAAAGAAGAAACTCACACACACGCAACACATAATTAACATTTTGCCTTACGTTATTTCTAAACAGGACAACTAGTTCGCCTTATCTTCGCGTACCTTATCTATCTCTTAACTGATAAAGCACAGATTGCCGAGATGGCATTTTTAAAATTTACTTTGCCTTATCTTCGAATTCCTTACCTTTTTCTTAACTCGTAAATTACGGAAAACCGAGATTGCATTTGTAAATTTTACTTGCCCTTGTACACAGTCTCTACAGGTTGTGATTTCAGGGGCAATATTTCCTACGTAGATATCCGACTTAAGATCCGCTAGCATCTTCCAAAAGCAAAACAGAAACATCTTTAATGTCAGTGCTGAAGCTGTTATTTTGTAACGTGAGGTAAGCAAACTTAATACACTAAATCAGCAAACATTCATTATGGCTTAACCCGCATGAAACGAACGATTAGACACGTGACAAGCTGTGGAAAGTTAATGACTGCAGAATTACACACGTATTACTGTGTGATCACTGCAGCATCGCTGTTCAACCATGTTATTTATAACAGCCGAGCCCGCCACAAATTGTAGGCTATGCGGTTTATTACTGCCAGAGCGCCAGGTAGCTACCACTGGCTGCATATACATACCGGGTCCTGTGGAATGTCTGCCCAATTAAGGTGCTGCAATAACGATCTGCCACTGAGGTGAATCCTCCCTCCCTCTATGGCCACTCCTCGATGAACTCAAAACGCGAAACTTCAGGTAATTAGTGCTACAATATGTCAACGGGGAAGTCGAGACGACGAACGAATCACGCCACTAGGGAACGAAAATTCATAGACCTGTTCCTAACTATGAGGGTTATTCCAATCTGTAGTATTAAGTACACTATTTAGCAGATTGTGTCAGTTTGAGTCGCTCATTGCACCATAATCCGTATATCTGTTTTCGGGACGTACAGAAATACCCACGCCCGTAATGCTTGTCGTTTGAAACGAGAAATTAGAAGGATCGCGACTTTTAATTGAAATCTGAGGCTCACACAGCAGGTGAATGAATAGACAGCTAATGCGTAACGTGTGCCACAAGTGTGTACACACAAAAGCGCATGTGGAGCTGGCGAAAAGCCACACGTAGCGTCCAGCAGCACACTATGTTCGTGTAGATTTCTCTCACATGTCCTGTCGATTTCATTAGGAGGGGTGAAGCCGTCTGCAGGGAGGATATTGGTTCTGACGCCGCATTCACGAACCACTTCCACTAAAATGAAGCGTTCTGTGGATTTACAACACAAATCTGTGTGAAATGCTTTCTGAGAAGAACTTTCCAATACATATCACAGAATTTACGTAAATGGTGTACAGACGCCACGCTATTTTAAAATACATGCTATTTTAATAGACATATTGACGATGTTAGTATACAAGGTGAGTCCGTGATAATGTTACCAAGTCTCAGGAATGATGGAGGAGAATAAATTTGAGTTAAGGAACTCTGGTCAATTTACAACCGCATAGAAAGTTAAATGCAAAAATATTTCTGATACCTCTGACAGTGGAATTGTTCTATTGCCAGTTCTTTGCTTTCCCTATTTGTGGAGGAAGTAGTATGGAACAAAACAAGAAAAATTTGCGTAGTAAGCATGGGCTCTAAAACGTATACCGTAAGAGTTAAGAGCAGTTGTGCACTAGACGAGATGTGTTTCACAGTTACAAAGTAGACGAATGCTCATAGCTCTTAAGGTATGCCCTTTAGGGCTCATGTTTACGAATATTTTTTCTGGTTTTGGATAATGCGACCAATTCACACAATATGGAAAACGGAGATTTTGCAGTATGAGCAGTACACTGCCAAAATTATCAGAACTATTTTCGCTTATAATTTTCGACAGTCGTTTCCCCACCAGAGGCCCTTGCCTCAAACTGATATATTTCTCTTTCTCCAGCGTCTCTGAAAGTTTGTAACATGACCACTGAATCACCCTCCTCATAGAATAACAAACAAGATGGTCGTACAAGGCAACAGTGGAGGTCACTTCATATATTGGCTTTGAGGTTCAAGAATGTGGAACAGAACTACCTGATGGGATTAAACCAAGCCAGCAGAAGGCGATAAATATACGTTCTTACCCTCAGGTGGCCAGTCAGTTTTACTAACCTTACAACATGACTTACAGAAATACATTTACCTACTGCAAAATTTTTCTGAAAGCTACAACTGCAAAAGTTCTACAAAAAAGTGATATCATGGCATTTTTAAGGGACATATTCCTAACGATCAAAAATCTGTATCTAGAGTGCGTTGGTAGAACGGGTCACACACATCAAATTACCTTTTTTTGCAATAATATCGTATAGGAGGCACAGATGAATAAGTAATACTAAATTTTGCAACCTGCAATGTCAGAGGACACGCTCATATAGAAGCTATAGTACTTACTACTGAGGTTGAAACTGCCGCACCTACTGAAACTACAAGACTCAAAGAAATCTCGTAGTTATATATACACTCCTGGAAATTGTAATAAGAACACCGTGAATTCATTGTCCCAGGAAGGGGAAACTTTATTGACACATTCCTGGGTCAGATACATCACATGATCACACTGACAGAATCACAGGCACATAGACATAGGCAACAGAGCATGCACAATGTCGGCACTAGTACAGTGTATATCCACCTTTCGCAGCAATGCAGGCTGCTATTCTCCCATGGAGACGATCGTAGAGATGCTGGATGTAGTCCTGTGGAACGGCTTGCCATGCCATTTCCACCTGGCGCCTCAGTTGGACCAGCGTTCGTGCTGGACGTGCAGACCGCGTGAGACGACGCTTCATCCAGTCCCAAACATGCTCAATGGGGGACAGATCCGGAGATCTTGCTGGCCAGGGTAGTTGACTTACACCTTCTAGAGCACGTTGGGTGGCACGGGATACATGCGGACGTGCATTGTCCTGTTGGAACAGAAAGTTCCCTTGCCGGTCTAGGAATGGTAGAACGATGAGTTCGATGACGGTTTGGATGTACCGTGCACTATTCAGTGTCCCCTCGACGATCACCAGAGGTGTACGGCCAGTGTAGGAGATCGCTCCCCACACCATGATGCCGGGTGTTGGCCCTGTGTGCCTCGGTCGTATGCAGTCCTGATTGTGGCGCTCACCTGCATGGCGCCAAACACGCATAAGAACGTCATTGGCACCAAGGCAGAAGCTACTCTCATCGCTGAAGACGACAAGTCTCCATTCGTCCCTCCATTCACGCCTGTCGCGACACCACTGGAGGCGGGCTGCACGATGTTGGGGCGTGAGCGGAAGACGGCCTAACGGTGTGCGGGACCGTAGCCCAGCTTCATGCAGACGGTAGCGAATGGTCCTCGCCGATACCCCAGGAGCAACAGTGTCCCTAATTTGCTGGGAAGTGGTGGTGCGGTCCCCTACGGCACTGCGTAGGATCCTACGGTCTTGGCGTGCATCCTTGCGTCGCTGCGGTCCGGTCCCAGGTCGACGGGCACGTGCACCTTCCGCCGACCACTGGCGATAACATCGATGTACTGTGGAGACCTCACGCCCCATGTGTTGAGCAATTCGGCGGTACATCCTCCTGGCCTCCCGCATGCCCACTATATGCCCTCGCTCAAAGTCCGTCAACTGCACATACGGTTCACGTCCACGCTGTCGCGGCATGCTGCCAGTGTTAAAGACTGCGATGGAGCTCCGTATGCCACGGCAAACTGGCTGACACTGACGGCGGCGGTGCACAAATGCTGCGTAGCTAGCGCCATCCGACGGCCAACACCGCAGCTCCTGGTGTGTCCGCTGTGCCGTGCGTGTGATCATTGCTTGTACAGCCCTCTCGCAGTGTCCGGAGCAAATATGGTGTGTCTGACACACCGGTGTCAATATGTTCTTTTTTCCATTTCCAGGAGTATATATATATATAAGAGAAGAAACTTCCACATGGGAAAAATATATTAAAAACAATGATTCCAACACTTATCTAGTGGGAAAGCGCCGGTAGACAGGCACAATAAATAAAACACACAGACACACACACAAAATTTCTAGCTTTCACAACCAACGGTTGCTTCTTCAGGAAAGAGGGAAGGAGAGGGAAAGATGAAAGGATGTGGGTTTTAAGGGAGAGGGTAAGGAGTCATTCCAATCCCGGGAGTGGAAAGACTTACCTTAGGGGGAAAAAAGGACAGGTGTACACTCGCACACACACACACACACATACACATATCCATCAGCACATTCACAGACACAAGCAGACATTTGTAAAGGCAAAGAGTTCGGGCAGAGATGTCAGTCGAGGCGGGAGTACAGAGGCAAAGAAGTTGTTGAAAGACGGGTTAGGTATGAGCGGCGGCAACTTGAAATTAGCGGAGGTTGAGGCCTGGTGGATATCGAGAAGAGAGGATATACTGAAGGGCAAGTTCCCATCTCCAGAGTTCGGATAGGTTGGTGTTGGTGGGAAGTACCCAGATAACCCAGACGGTGTAACACTGTGCCAAGATGTGCTGGTCGTGCACCAAGGTATGTTTAGCCACACGGTGATCCTCATTACAAACAAACACTGTCTGCCTGTGTCCATTCATGCGAATGGACAGTTTGTTGCTGGTCATTCCCACATAGAAAGCACACAGTGTAGGCAGGTCAGTTGCTAAATCACGTGAGTTCTTTCACATGTGGCTCTGCCTTTGATTGTGTACACCTTCTGGGTTACAGGACTGGAGTAGGTGGTGGTGGGAGGTTGCATAGGACAGGTTTTACACTGGGGGCGGTTACAAGTGTAGGAGCCAGAGGGTAGGGAAGGTGGTTTGGGGATTTCATAGGGATGAACCACGAGGTTACGAAGGTTAAGTGGACGGCGGAAAGACACTCTAGGTGGAGTGGGGAGGATTTCATGAAGGATGGATCTCATTTCGGGGCAGGATTTTAGGAAGTCATATCCCTGCTGGAGAGCCACATTCAGAGTCTGAACCAGTCTGGGAAGTATCCTGTCACAAGTGGGTCACTTTTAGGGTTCTTCTGTGAGAGGTTCTGGGTTTGAGGGAATGAGGAAGTGGCTCTGATTATTTGCTTCTGTACCAGGCTGGGAGGGTAGTTGCGGGATGCGAAAGCTGTTTTCAGGTTGTTGGTGTAATGGTTCAGAGATTCAGGACTGGAGCAGATTCGTTTGCCATGAAGGCCTAGGCTGTAGGGAAGGGACCGTTTGATATGGAATGGGTGGCAGCTGTCATAGGGGAGGTACTGTTTGTTGTTGGTGGGTTTGATGTGGACGGATGTGTGAAGCTGGCCATTGGACACATGGAGGTCAATGTCAAGGAAAGTGGCATGGGATTTGGAGTAGGACCAGGTGAATCTGATGGAACCAAAGGAGTTGAGGTTGGAGAGGAAATTCTGGAGTTGTTCTTCACTGTGAGTCCAGATCATGAAGATGTCGTCAATAAATCTGAACCAACCTTGGGTTGGCAAGCTTGGGTAACCAAGAAGGCTTCCTCTAAGCGACCCATAAATAGGTTGGCATATGAGGGGGCCATCCTGGTACCCATGGATGTTCCCTTTAATTGTTGGTATGTCTGGCCTTCAAAAGTGAAGAAGTTGTGGGTCAGGATGAAGCTGGCTAAGGTGATTAGGAAAGAGGTTTTAGGTAGGGTGGCAGGTGATTGACGTGAAAGGAAGTGCTCCATTGCAGCAAGGCACTGGACGTGCGAGATATTTGAGTATAGGGAAGTGGCATCAATGGTTACAAGGATGGTTTCTGGGGGTAACAGACTGGGTAAGAATTCCAGGCGTTCGAGAAAGTGGTTAGTGTCTTTGATGAAGGATGGGAGACTGCATGTAATGGGTTGAAGGTGTTGATCTACATAGGCAGAGATACGTTCTGTGGGGGCTTGGTAACCAGCTACAATGGGGCGGCTGGGATGTTTGGGTTTGTGAATTTTAGGAAGTAGGTAGAAGGTAGGAGTGCGAGGTGTTGGTGGCGTCAGGAGTTTGATGGAGTCAGGTGAAAGGTTTTGTAGGGGGCCTAAGGTTCTGAGGATTCCTTGAAGCTCCGCGTGGACATCAGGAATGGGGTTACCTTGGCATTCTTTGTATGTAGAGTTGTCTGAAAGCTGACGCAGTCCCTCAGCCACATACTTCCAACGATCAAGTACCACAGTCGTGGAATCCTTGTCAGCTGGAAGAATGAGGATGGATCGGTCAGCTTTCAGATCACGGATAGCCTGCGCTTCGGCTGTGGTGATGCTGGGAGTAGGATTAAGGTTTTTTAAGAAAGATTGAGAGGCAAGGCTGGAAGTGAGAAATTCCTGGAATGTTTGGAGAGAGGGTGATTTTGAGGAAGAGGATGTGAGTCCCGCTGTGATGGAGGACAGAACTGTTCCAAGCAGGGTTCAATTTGGATAGTGTCTTGGGGAGTTGGATCATTAGGAGTGGGATCAGGATTATTTTTCTTCGTGGCAAAGTGATATTTCCAGCAGAGACTACGAGTGTAGGACAGTAAATCTTTGACAAGGGCAGTTTGGTTGAATCTGGAGTGGGGCTGAAGGTGAGGCCTTTGGATTGGACAGAGGTTTCAGATTGGGAGAGAGGTCTGGAGGAAAGGTTAACTACTGAATTGGGGTGTTGTGGTTCCAGATTGTGTTGACTAGAATTTTGAGATGTTGGGGGGAGTGGAGCTGGAAGTGGGAGATTGTGTAGATGGGAGAGACTGGGCCTGTGTGCAATGAGAGGAGGTTGAGGTTTGTTGGAAAGGTTGTGGAGGGTGAGTGAGTTGCCTTTCCGGAGGTCGGTAACCAGGAGATTGGATAGTTTTTTGAGGTGGAGGGTGGCATGCTGTTCTAATTTGCGGTTGGCCTGTAGGAGGATGCTATGAACAGCCGGTGTGGATGTGGGAGAGGAAAGATTGAGGATTTTCATTTGGGATAGGAGTTGACAGGTGTGTTCATTGGCTGAGTCGATGTATAGGTGAAGGATTAGGTGGGTGAGAGCTATGGATTGTGCAATTTGGAACTGGTATAAGGACTGATGGAAAGAAGGATTGCAGCCAGAGATGGGAACTTTAAGTGTGAGGTAATGCCAAATGTCAGACAAGCCTGAATAAATAAAATATGGGAGCGTAATCTGGCTAGCGTGAAGGCATGTTTGCGGAGGGAATGTAAATAAAATTTAATGGGGTCATTGTGGGGATGTTGTGAGGTTGACATGGTATTATAGGGTGGAAAGGGTAACATGAGGTTAAAGTGAAAATTATGAGATAAAGGTGTGGAAAAAGTCGAAAAAGTGTTGGTTTGAGATGAGCTACGTTGATTCTGTGCTGAACTTAGGTTGGTGAACAACAATGGGTGCAGAGGTTAGGTAGTTATGTTGTCTCCAAAACACGCTAAGGGGTGGGGAAATACAGGAAAATTTCGAAAAAACTGCATGTAAATGTATTCAGAGGACTGGTTATGTACTGGCAGAATATGAAAATGAGGCTAACAATTGTCTGACGAAGAAATAATAACGTTTAAACCTGTGGGAAGCTGCTAAAAAATGATCGGTTATGTGGGAAAAACGGGAAAGGAAATAAAACGAAAGTTGTTGGAAATAGCTGAGATGGTTGTTTAATAGGTGAAAGGAATTGAAGCTGTGAAATAATATTCACGAGTTTACACGAAATGTTTGTAAACTTGAAACAGTGGATTTTATAGCAGCGGTAATGTTGAAAGCGTTAAAAATTTTTAGGTTATGGTTTGGAAGTAAATTACGTATAATTAGGCAGGATAAAATGTATGGTAGATTACGGAAAAAGGGAAGATGAATACAAAGTGAAACTACTTGTACAAACAAAAAGAGAAAGTAAGATGATAGAAAAGATTTCGAAATGCTGCAAAGACAAGAACGAACGTAATTGTTGGGTTCAAATTAATTATGTAAATAAAATGGAAAGAAACTTCCACATGGGAAAAATATATTAAAAACAAAGATTCCAAGATTTACCAAGCGGAAAAGCGCCGGTAGACAGGCACAATAAATAAAACACACAAACACACTGACAGAATTTCTAGCTTTCGCAACCGACGGTTGCTTCTTCAGGAAAGAGGGAAGGAGCGGGAAAGACGAAAGGATGTGGGTCTTAAGGGAGAGGGTAAGGAGTCATTACAATCCCGGGAGCGGAAAGACTTACCTTAGGGGGAAAAAAGGACAGGTGTACACTGGCACACACACACATATCCATCCGCACATACTCCAAAACTCTAAAATAGTTAGGCTCAGCAACCTTCCCTTCCGACACACACACACACACAGACACACACACACACACAGACACACACACACACACAAACATATATATATATATATATATGTGTGTGTGTGTGTGTGTGTGTGTGTGTGTGTGTGTGTGTGTGTGTGTGTGTAATCGTATGGGACTTTACTGGCAAGGTCATCAGTTGCTAAGCGTACACACTACTTAAGCTAAATTACTCTAAGGACAAACACACACACCCATGCCCGAGGGAGGACTCGAACCTGCGCCGGGACCAGCCGCACAGTGCAACGAAGTTATATAATTTTCTGCGGAGCGACAAATCGCTGCTGCTATATTTTTCATTTGAATACAGGAAAGTTGAAGAGCAGAGTACATTCACACACTTTTATAAATGGATAAATAATTAGAGGGTGTGTCTCAACAGTATCCTTGAACATACGAGAGGGAGGTAGGACACAAAACGGACATAGAATTTAATCGACATCTTCTAGCAGTAATATACAGCACTGATATAAACTGTTAGTGGTTCGTAGTAGGCGATTTAAATGCCCGACGGGGTAAAAAGTGTAGGTGCAGATGGGAAAATTACCTTGAATAGCAATGGTGAAACATTAAGTGGGATTACTTCAAGTAATGAATTAGTATGTGTCAGTATCTGTTGAAGGCAATAGCAATAAATTTTCGTGGTTTTTGCACACTAACAGGCCTAAACCATGATGTCGATGCTTCTACTTCTGCTGATCATGATAACATGAACGAGAGAGTGTATGTACGGTTTTGGTTTTGTCTAAAGTTTCTGGGAGGCAAACATACATCTTACACAAGTCAGTTTCTCTGTAGTTTGAGAATGAATCACGCGCGTTAAAATCTAAGATCTGAGCAGCAGAAATGAATTTTTCTGATTACACTTGCTATAGACTAGTTCAAAAGAGGCAACGTAAGGAATGAGGAAACCAGAGAAGAAACAGACATTTGTTCTGTAAGAGCCCAAGTTAATTAACATTGAAACAAAATTTAAAAATGTTACTAGAATTGATGAAAATCACGTATCACATTTACGTATACGTTACAAACCGCAATACTAGCTACCTGAACTGGAACAGACCAGACGCACTTGACACGAAGATGCCAAAAATCATGATAGAAGAGAAACAAGCGATCAGCCGTTGACGGATGTGATGGAAATAATAAGTTACCGAAAGTAACGTATCGTAGGGCCCACTGTTGTTTGCATTCCTGACGACTGAAATTCTGTCCAGACACTTCCCTTCTCAGTTACTGAGCCGTGCTCTAGCACAGTAACTGTGCCAAGTTGTGAGTGCAACAGAGCAACGCATAAATATCCACCTTAAGTTAGCAGTTTTGAATAATAGCAAGAGATGCAAGAGTGAAGTTGCTACAAAGGTTCGTTAAAAGTATCGATGAGTACAAAATATGCAATTAATTTCTTGAGGTACTGTCATGGTTGAAACGGAGAGCTGATGACTTGCCCCTTTTATGTCGACCATACATTGGAGCGCCAAAGAAACTAGTAGGGGCATGCGTATTCAAATACAGAGAAATGCAAACAGTCAGAATACGGCGCTGCGATCGTCAACGCCTATACAGGGTGTTACAAGAAGGTACGGCCAAACTTTCAGGAAACATTCCTCACACACAAATAAAGATAAGATGTTACGTGGACATGTGGCCGGAAACGCATACTTTCCATGTTAGAGCTCATTTTAGTTTCGTCAGTATGTACTCTACTTCCTCGATTCACCGTCAGTTGGCCCAATTGAAGGAAGGTAATGTTGACTTCGGTGCTTGTGTTGACATGCGACTCATTGCTCTACAGTACTAGCATCAAGCACATTAGTACGTAGCATCAACAGGTTAGTGTTCATCACTAATGTGGTTTTGCAGTCAGTGTAATGTTTAGAAATGCGGAGTTGGCAGATGCCCATTTGATGAATGCATTAGCACGGTACGTTTGTATCGAGACAGATTTCCAGAACGAAGGTGTCACGACAGGAAGACGTTCGAAGCAATTGATCGGCGTCTTATGGAGCACGAAAAATTCCAGCCTGTGACTCGAGACTGGGGAAGACCTAGAACGACGAGGACACCTGCAATGGACGAGGCAATTCTACATCTACATCTATACTCCGCAAGCCACCTGACGGTGTACCCTGAGTACCTCTATCGGTTCTCCCCTCTATTCCAGTCTCGTATTGTTCGTGAAAAGAAGGATTGTCGGTATGCTTCTGTGTGGGCTCTAATCTCTCTGATTTTATCCTCATGGTCTCTTCGCGAGATATACGTAGGAGGGAGCAATATACTGCTTGACTCCTCGATGGAGGTATGTTCTCGAAACTTTAATAAAAGCCCGAACCGAACTACTGAGCGTCTCTCCTGCAGAGTCTTCCACTGGAGTTTATCTATCATCTCCGTAACGCTTTCGCGATTACTAAATGATCCTGTAACGAAGCGCGCTGTTCTCCGTTGGATCTTCTCTATTTCTATCAACCCTATCTGGTACGGACCCCACACTGTTGAGCAGTATTCAAGCAGTGAGCGAACAAGCGTACTGTAACCTACTTCCTTTGTTTTCGGATTGCATTTCCTTAGGATTCTTCCAATGAATCTGTCTGGCATCTGCTTTACCGACGATCAACTTTATATTATCATTCCATTTTAAATCACTCCTAATGCGTACACCCAGATAATTTATGGAATTAACTGATTCCAGTTGCTGATTTGCTATTTTGTAGCTAAATGATAAGGCATCTATCTTTCTATGTATTCGCAGCACATTACACTTGTCTACATTGAGATTCAGTTGCCATTCCCTGCACCATGCGACAATTCGCTGCAGATCCTCCCGCATTTCAGTACAATTTTCCATCGTTACAACCTCTCGATATACCACAGCATCATCCGCAAAAAGCCTCAGCGAACTTCCGATGTTCTCCAAAAGGTCATTTAAGTATATTGCGAATAGCAAAGGTCCTACGACACTCCCCTGCGGCACACCTGAAATCACTCTTACTTCGGAAGATTTCTCTTCATTGAAAATGACATGGTGCGTTCTGTTATCTAGGAACTCTTCAATCTGGTTGCACCACTGCTACGTTCATTACAAACCATGGAAGTTTTATTTGACGTTTTTATATACAGTATATCTGTTACCGTTTCAGTGGTACAGAAATACTAAACTCAGTTGTTTTCGAGGGAGTGTTTAGCACCCTGAATTCTTCAGTCATCTAAGACACCGTATTAACTGTTCCTGAAAAGGCTGCAGTCTGAGATATTACGAACAGCTATTATGACTAACATGTCTCGAATGCGTGTGTAAAAATGCTCTTACGAAATTTCACGTGGCAGCCGGATAATTGATTAGTATTCTTGAAATGTAAAATTAAATAGATTGCTGCGGTATTTGTCGTTCGAAAAGCCTTGTTTCTAAGCGATTTCAAATTGAGTGTGAGAAGTGGCAGCTCTTTACAGTTGTTATAGTTCTGTCCAGCAGCAGCCCTCTGCGGCCAGACCCCTGAGCCTTCAGAGAAAAATGCTCTCGCTTCGTCCTCTAGCCGACCAGAATTAACGGAGCGAGTTCATCGCGTTTACTGCTTGGCGCCGACCAGAATTAACGGAGCGAGTTCATCGCGTTTACTGCTTGGCTGGATACATGCGTGGAACATATCACATCTACCCTCCAGCGACGCGCTCCCGCCTACTGCTTTCTCTCGTTCTTACCTCTAGCTGACTTTAACCGTGCAACAATGCTGCCGTGCATACTCCTTCACTATTCTTTACGTACAATAACAAGTAATCATGACCACTGCTCAACACCAAACTGAATGTCACCTAATAACGTTGTAGACACTTGGCGCGGTGAAAAAAAGGTAAGCTGAGAAGAGGCGAATGAAGGATCACTCTGACTACGATACGCGCAACAAATGGTAAAATTCTCGAACACTGCGGCTCTGAAAAAGGGCAAATTATTGTGGTTCAACGCATGGGAAAGAGCATCTCGGAAATGATCGTGAGCTTATGTCGGGAGCATCTATGTAAAGTTGTGGAATGACGGTATAGCCACGAGTAGGTGACAATGTTTTGGACGTCTACGCGTCATCGCATCACAAGAAGGTTACAGACTAGCACGCACAGTAAAGCATGACAGGTGGCGATATGGGACGGATTACGAAGCTGCTGCAGGCTCCACTGTTTCGGAGCACATTGTTGAAAGTGGGTCCTTAGTGCTGACAGCCATAACGTGTTACAGCGTAGACCCAACAACATTGTGTTACGATCGCATTGGGCTTGGTATCAGAGACTGGATGTGTCACCCGCTGGGATGAATAACGTTTTTTTGTGTTATTCCAGCTCGATAGTCGTGTCCGCATACGCAGTCCAGAACAGCAATTGATCGCAGCCTCTACCACGCGAGGAGCGCAAGCCGTTGGGGGCAGTACGGGCGGACATTCACCCGGGCCCCATGGGACCTGTGGTAGGAATCATGATGGCTCTCGATCTTCCACCATAAGCGAGTCCATCAAATGTGTAGTAGCCAAGGAGGCAGAAACGTGTGTTCTACTATGCCAAGACTGCTCTGTCGCTACAACAGGAAAACACAATTAATTAGCAGGAGTACAAAATAAGAAAGTATTTTTTATTGCACTTTGTTGCAGCCCAAGATCTGTTGGTTGACAATTATAGAAGACTCGACTAGACAAAACGTCTGCAGAATGAGATAATTTACAAGTCACAAATCTTGCAGTGACGAATTAATCTCTCGTAATGTTGAATGTCGAATCCGATGAATCTGAAGGCTAACTTGTAACTGGGCTACAGAGACTTGATGGCAGCAGTGACTGAGCTGCAGCAGATGACTGACTAACATCGACGTTGGCTGACCACTGAGCGCGGCTCGAACTGTAGACTGGCACAACTGCACTGCTCTCCTGCTGCACATGAAGTGGCCTAGCGGCGCCTCGCGGCGAGCCTAAGTACTGCGACTGGCTGTGTACTCTTTGGCTGGCACAGCCGTTCTTCTGTTCCGTTTATCGAGAGAATCGCATCCGAAGGATCTATCTCTCAGGTGGCGGTGTCGTCGTATGACTGACGACATCGCAAGTCAAAGGCATCACGCTAACTGTGCACGGTGTGAACACCTACATCCCTTAATTTTGGATATCTTCTACGACGGTGATGGCGTCTTCTAGCAAGAAAACTGCCCCTGTCAGAAGACTAGGATCTTGCTTCTATGAATTATGGAGCACGATAGTGAACTCTCGTTGATGTCTTCGCCGTAAAATTCTGCAGAACTCAACCTAATAAATCACATCTGGGCCGTTTATGCGGTCCAGCTCATTCGTGTAGCTTCGTTACTACACCAATAAAACAAATCTTATTTTCATATAGCGCCCAAAGAGACGACCAGCATTACAAAGTAATACGATAGAGTTACACCTTTTCCGCGATGTTACTGCTGGGTAGCAGCTAGTTCTTTATGTTTTATTTGAAATATTGTACACCTCCCTTAAACTGATAATTTCACCATTAACAAAGATCTGGGAAAGTGTAACACCTGTTCCAGAGTTAAGTAAGACGACCTGACTTATTAGTGGAGAGCAGCATACACAAAAATTGACCAATGTGAATGAGATTCATCTTGTCTCCTAAGTGTATAACTATCTGAGGAGCATCTGAAAATAACTCACATCAACGTTTCAATTGTTCGAAACACAAATCTCCGATGAAGATTTACAGCGGCGCCATTGTTCCCGAATTACGATGCGAATAAAAGCGGCACCGCAAGGCGTTGCGCGACAACATCCAAGGCATCACGAAGCCCGCCATCCGCCGCCTGGCTCGCAGCGGCGGCGTGAAGCGCATCTCTAGTCTGACCTACGAGGAGACCCGCGGAGTGCTGAAGGTGTTCCTGGAGACCGTGATCCGCGACGCGGTGACGTACACTGAGCACGCCAAGCGCAAGACTGTGACGGCCGTGGACGTGGTGTACGCCCTGAAGAGGCAGGGGCGCGCCCTGTGCGGTTTCGGCGGTTAGGCGCAGCAGCCGGTGTGGGCTGTGTGGCCTTCCCGCGGCCGTGCTTGGGAAATTTCCCGTATGATACCAGCTATAAAACTTGGCAAATGTTTCTCATCGATTGGCTTGCTTCGTTTGATTATCACGAAGAACGAACGGGAGCCACGATGAAAGCAACGGTTCCGTCGATGAAGACGGGAATCGAGAAGGCTGAGTTATGAAAGTAGGCAGCAGCTCGATTTTCTAAGGTTTCCACTCTCCTTTGATATCCTGTCGTGCCCTTCAAAAGGAAAATATGCTACTTCTGACGAGATTTATATGCATATATATATGTTCACAGAGAAGAGATGGAGCTTCGACACTGACGACCGCAAGTATAATTCCAAAAACTATCGGAAAACCAGTGGACACCTATAGATAAGTGTGATTCTAACGAATCAGATTAGTGTTATTAAAATGTGATTATCGGGCTTCAACCAAGCTACCCATGTAAAAGGCACAGACTATTGAAACACTAAATCATAAATGTGTAAATAAAGTTGATAGCTTATTCATTATGTGTACATACGTTCTGCATGCGAATATTCCTTCTTTCAACGTTCACTGTCCTTCTTTGTTCATATTATTATTAATTTCATGTAGAGTGTATTGTGACATCGGATTTCTTCGTGTATTTTTGGTCGTGTTTCACTTGTACGTATGTCAAACACTAAAAACTGGCCCTGAAGTAAGACTGTTCTCATACAAATAGTGTGGTTAAAACTGTCTCTTGTTTTATTTATATTACATTTGTTGCAGTGACAACAACCTTTATGTCGCCTAGAAAATGCAATCGGAACGAAAAGAGCAATTACAAGAGGAGTAAGAAAGTCAAAAAGCAGGAATGGAAAAAAACAGGACAAAGACTGAAGGGAACTTAAGGAACAAGACAAAGACAAGTTAGGTAGTTACTATGGGAACAGTTCAGCGAAAGGAAAGCACCAGCAGAACAGTTATTGTTTTGGCATGAGCGTCGAGCGTAGAAAATCAACAGTACATACGTTAACACAGCCGCGCGGGCTAGACGTGCGGTCTCAGGCGTCTTGTCACGTTTCACTCGGGTCCCCGCATCGGAGGTTCGTGTCCTCCCTCGGACATGGGTTTTGTGTGTGTTGTCCTCAGTGTAAGATAATTTAAGTTAGCTTAAGTAGTGCGTAAGCCTTGAGACCGATGACCTCAGCAGTTTGGTCCCATAGTCTTTAACCCAAATTTCCATTGCGTCACCAGAACAAAACACACAAAGTCAATGTCATTCAAGCAACGATGGGATCAGTGCTTGGACGCAAGCCAGTTGGATACACAACACACAGAATATGGAAGAGATCTGCATGTACAGTAAAAATGTAGAAGTCTAATGACATGATTGGATGGGATATCCCACAAATTGTGTCCAGCCGCCTGTAGCCCAATGGTTTACCATGGACAGAGCTCAGGCCGTTCTTGTAAGCTCACTGTCGACGACGCGTGGCACTGAGTGACGTGTCTTACCAACTCACTGCTTGATGGACATGCCTGGGCCTTGTTGGCCCCTCGGTGACGTTGTCGGAATCCCAGCGCCTTCTATCATGTCGGTCTCATATTTCTGGAGCACAGCTACCCCTCTGCCTCTTTGCAACCTGTGCGTTTGTTGTCGAAGAAGGCGGTCTACACTAACATGCAACAGGCCCGTGCCCCAATGTGACAGGACAGAAGTACCTGCACCACAGTTGGCACAATATATAGCTGGCTGCTCCACCAAGTTCAATATTTTTTTGCCACCGGTGAGAAGAGTAGTCTCGCTTTGTGGACGAATGATATTGCACATTTGTTCGTAATGTGCAATGCAGGCAGTACTTTTTCAGCTTCCTTTGGAGTGGTTTTCACGACTCGCCGAAGCTGTAATGTCCCTGCAATCATATGTTGATCTGATGCACTATTTTTAATACTACGATCCCCAACGGCATTCCCCTTTATTTCGAGAAGACGTGAATGAATTTCTTTCTCCACAGCTATGGGAACCTTTCATGAACTTCACTCCACAAGTTTAGGTACAACTGTTGGGATAGACGTAGTTAAGAGCCAATGGCTGAACTGTTGCAGATATGTAACCGTAGGCTTCCGCGGCCGTCTTCAATGTCAATAAAATTCTTCTGGGTTAGAGACCGCATTGTCATTTATAAAATTCCAACGTTTCGGCGTCTTGCAACAGACGCCGAAACGTTGGAATTTTATAAATGACAATGCGGTCTCTAACCCAGAAGAATTTTATTGACATTGTTGCAGATATGTTGCCTTAGGGTCAAATCGGCTGTAGCAAATAGACCACTTCTTTTTAGGTTCCCTTTAAAACAGTTAGTTAGCGTCCCTGCCTTGGCTGCGGGAAGATCCCGGATCGACTCCTGGTACGTCTTAAGGTTTTTTTTCTGAGTTACAGAAATCTGGAACATGGTCCACTCAGCCACGTAGGTCCAAATGAGGAGCTGCTTAAATAAAGAAGCAGCTGCATCATAAGGATTCCTCTTCTGGGAAGAACGACTGAACGACATTGCGTCAAGCTGATCACATGTTCCATGATCAAAGATCGCTCTTCGTACTGTCTTTTTGGCGACAGTCCGACAGTCCGACAGCCTGAAAAGGACTACGGCTTAGCCCGTGAGAGATTTTTACGCTTACACTTTTAAACACACTGTAACGAATCCTGTGGAAAGGGGCCGAGTTATGCCAACATACCTGTACTACAGGTAAATCTTCAGACATGTCCTCCTGAGTTTCCAGCAGCATGTATTGTAGTTAAATAATGTCTGCTTTCCATTTTCCCTCAACATAATTGTTTCTTGCTTGGTTTTCGTGCAGTATGTCCGACATAATTTGGCATAATCCCTTCAGTAGGCGCGTTGGACTTTGTGCTAATACTGGATTCTTTCTCTCCATCATCGCTCAGTTTCTGTACCTAATTTTCGTGTACGTTGCAATTTTATACCCTCTTAAGAACTGATTACTTCGTCAGAAAATGGCAGAAGAATACAATATAACGAAGTAAAAACTAAAATGGAACACTCAAATTATATGAGCAACGTTGAAGCATGGACGAAGTGACATACACCAGTAATACCGTGAAAATATCTCTGAAAGCACTTCCTCTGTTCAACTGCTGGTTTATCACTTATACAGGGTGTACATAAAGTGCAGGGACACTTTTCAGATTTTTATTGCACAAGAACTAAACATTATACAGATGCCATACGTATTACATTTTGAAGAGAAACTCTGAAAGTTTGTTTACAAGCATTCCATATGCCAACCACGAGTGAACTGGCAGATGTCAGTACGACAATCGAATTCTTGCCATACCCGTCCCATCACGGTATCGTCTACTGTGGCAGTCGCTTCCCTTATCCGCTCCCGGTTTCACAGACAGCTTCTGTCTCAGGACTTCCCACACTGTCACTGGAGCGATTTCGAGTTCACGGGATGCACGACGGACAGATTTCTTTGTACTCCTTATGAATGTCTCTTGTACTCGCTCGGCATTCACTTCATTCACACTGGGATGATTACTTTTATTTTCCTTTGCCGGGCACAAGCAACCAGTCGTAACGAATTTGTTGTGCTAGTGGTGAATGGCATTCCTTGTTGGTTGCTTCTTACCGTATGTGGTTCTAAACATCTGTTGAACAACTGTAGCACACTTGTTTTTGTCGAACTTCTGCACACAGAAAGCTCGCTCCGCACCTTGTAACGATTGATGTGGAATGTTACTTAAGTTTCTTCTGCCTGGTTTATTGACATCCGAACTGCACAATCATCATGTAAACAAAACACGGACAAGCTTCACTAATCTCTTTGACTTCCAAAATTAACTTTAAAACTGCCTAACAGAATAAAAACTCAACAACTAACTCGCAGCCTCGCTGCATCGATTTACATAGAATTTTAATAGTAACTTCCAAAATAAAGCATTATTAATTTAGTACAATTTTGATGTTACAGTTAAAATTTGCAAAACGTAAAGAAATTGATGTTACTGCCGAATAAGGTATAAAATACAATATTCAATACAATCTTTTGTAGCGGTATCTTTAGTTTTCCATAAGAAAATCATTCTGAACTTTAATTAAAATAAAGTCTCTCGTATTATTTTAGTTACGCAATTAATTACAGCTCGGATTTGGTTTCCAACCTGTAATGGTTGTACAGAGTTCGCGCTTTATCCGATTAAATACATACAGCGTACAAATAAGGCCACAAACTCTGGAAACTGGAAAACTGTGAGCTGTAAACAGTTGGAGAGTTAACTAGAAATGTAATTACAAAGAATATTACAAATGAAATTACATCGCTTGGTAATAACTTTAAATCTGCTTCTCAAGATAGTGAGGTCTAAGGTTTCCGGAATTTTTAGATTGCAATTTTGTTAATTAGAAGCATTGTTTTTTTATGCTAACATCTCTTCAGTCTCTAGTTATTTATTTCTAAAGACTTATTACGTCAATTTCTTGATTATATGTACATAATTTTATCAATGGCAACAAGCCACTGATTATATGTACATAATTTTATCAATGGCAACAAGCCACTGATAATTATGACAACGCACAGAAAGGCCTTAGGAAGCACTGAATCGTCTGATAACTATCCGGATGCATATAAAAAATGTGGTATGGACTTTTCATATGAGTCCTGGGAGAGGCTGTACCGTTATGACCTGAACTCGCCATGTTTGCGACTAGCGCTGACTATCGGAAAATCACCAAACTACGCCATGGCGGTATACATGAAAAAAATCTTTCAGGATGTCTTTTCGAAATGACATATGTATGATATCTGTACAATGTTTGGTTCTTGTGCAATAAATAATTGAAAGTGTTCCCAGACTTTATGTACTCCCTGTAGAAAGGGACAAGAATGAAGTACGTATTCGGCTAGGAGGCATTTCGGAACACACCATCTGATGCAGTCAGCAGCTATGCAGAATAGCATTTAATCCTGTGAGCCGCTGTGGTCGCTTCGCAAAACCCGGTTCTAACCAATATTTACGCACATGGGTAAATTAATTCACACAGCGGTAAACTTCTACAACCGAAACGCATCGCATCGTGTGATCAATGAAACGGCTAAAGTTGCGAAAGTACTCTGGATTTAAAGTAGAGAAACATCTAGGCGGAGCGCCAGTAAAACGTTTACGATTTCAGGGGTCCGGTAGGGGAGCCGAAGGGGAAGTAACCATATAGCAACTGTTTGTGCGTCTCGCTTGAAGATGCGCAGATATTGTAAACCAGTATCTTATGTTGCTGACTGCTACTATGTGAAAATTACACACAAAAATTAACGATTTTATTGGATGTTAACATTAACTAACTCGGGAAGTTATCACAATTTCCTTTTTATCGTTTGTCCTTTCTTGGCGACGGTTGCATGTAAAAGCAGGTGTCTGCCGCTGCACAGGAACCTGATGCGGCGGATGTAGCAAAGACATCAAGGATCGATGATGACGACCGTGGAGCTACTCAGCCGGCGAGCGACCATCTCGGGGCTGAGAGCGATACGAGGACAAAAAGAGCAATAACGCGTCCTCCCGAGAATGCGACTCTTTCAACTTCAACATCTGTGACTTGAAAGTCCTGACCAATCGTTCACCGGCACCGACTGACTGTGGCGAAAACGGCGCGGACGCCAGATGTTGAATACCATTGGCCTTGCAGAATGACTGAAATTCTGCGGACATGAATTGTGGGCCATTGTCGGAAACAATAGTCTGTGGAAGACCTTCAATGCAAAAGATAGCGGATAACGCTTGGATGGTGGCAGATGTCGTCGTGGAAGAAACATCCGGACAACAAAAGGAAAATTACTGAATGAATCTACCACAACCAGCCATCGAGCATTCCAGAATGGACCAGCAAAATCGAAGTGTAAGCGTTGCCCAAGGGGAAGTGGCTTTTGACCATGAAAAGAATTTCCGCGGTGGTGTTGATTGTTGTTCAGCACACACCATGCAAGAAGAACACATATTCGTAATCGCGGCATCGATTCCGAACCAAGTACAGTGCTGACGAACAAGTTGTTTCGTTCTCACTATACCCTAATGTCCTTGGTGGAGAAGCTGTAAGACAGAGGACTGTAACGAACGTGGTACCACGACCCTGGACTGATCATTATCAGAACACAACAGCAAAACACCACGTCGTACAAAAAGTCTCTCCTTGTGAGCAAAAAATCGGCGAACCAACGGATCTCCGATCCGTGACTTCGACAAGGGCCATTGTGTAGCAACAAAACGCAGAACGGGAGCAAGGACAGGGTCGGCAGCTGTGGCTGTAGCTATACGACGAAAATCAATCGGAAACGATTCGACCACGTCATCGGTTTCCGCATCAATGAACATGCAAGCAAGTTCCGAGGAATCAAATGCCCTATCCTCAGCAACAGGCAAGATGGACAACGCATCGGCGTTTCCGTGCTAGCACTGGACCGATTCAAGATATCGTAGCGGTACTGCGAGAGGAAAATAGACCAGCGAATGAATTTCTGCGCTGTACTTGGAGGTACAGGCTTGGTCGGATGAAAGAGCGATGTCAAAGGTTTGTGTCTGTGATTATGGTAAAGTGACGATCATACCAGGAATCATGAAACTTTTAACACGAAATACGAGAACCAATGTTTCTTTCTCGATCAGTGAATAATTTCTTTGAGCGGACGAGAGCAATTTGGACGTAAAGGCAATACGACGATCGTGCGATCCATCTTTGTGCACAAGCACAGCACCGATCCCGAAATCCGATGCATCCACCATCAACAAGAGGGGCGTCTGGGGATCGAATGGCGTAAGGCAAGTATTGGAAAGCAACGCCGATTTCAAAACCGGCGAAAGGCGCGTTCGCATTCCGTCGTCGAGACGAACGGAACATCTTTACGGCGTAAGCGATGAAGCGGAGCTGAAATGGAAGAGGCATGTGGCACATAGAGGTGGTAGTAATTCATTTTTACCAGTACACTCTGTAGCTGCATCAAATTCTGCGGCGACGGCAAGTCTTGTATGGCACGAAGATCCATGGGACTGAGATGTATGCCTTGGGCATTGAGTACGTGTCGCAGGTATCGCAAATCACGGGCAAAAAACACACATTTGTCCTTCCGCAAGCGAAGACCATTTTGTCGCAAGACCTGAAATAATGTTCTGAGATTGGCCAAATGTTCTTCTTCCGTCTTGCCAGAGATCACAATATCGTCCAGATAATTTGCTGCTATAGGGACCGACGCATAAACAGTTTGTAGATATTGCTGAAACAGTGCAGGGGCGGATGCACACCCGAATGGCAGTCGTTTGAATGGATGCAACCCAAGATGCGTGTTAACCACCAAAACGCGCTGGGATTCTTTGTCCACCGGTAATTGCAAGTACGCATCTGCTAGGTCCAACTTCGAAAAATATTTACCCGGCACAGTTTGTCAAAAAGATCTTCCGGGCGGGGTAAAGGAAAAGCTGCAATCACTAGTTGTGGATTCACTGTTGCCTTGAAGTCCACACAAAGCCTCAATTTGCCGGAAAGTTGTGGCAAAATTACTAAGGGTGATGCCCAGACAGAAGCCTGCACACGTTCAATTACACCTTGTGATTCCAAATCGTGTAATGTTTTTGCGACCTCATCACACAATGCGTGGGGAACATTGCGCGCTCTGAAAAATTATGGGTGCGCGTTTACTTTCAGTTCCAGATGTACTTCATAGTTGGTAGCGCAACCGAGGCCCGGTGAAAAAATGTCTGCAAATTCTTCACATAGACGAGAAACACTGTCTGAAGGCACCGTCTGGTTAACTGATGGGACCTGATTTACCATCGACAAGTTAAACAACCGAAGTAAATCGAAACCAAACAAGTTCACTGCAGAAGAAGAACGAAGGACGTAAAATGACATAAGTTTTGTTTGTCCTTTGTATGTTGCAAGGAGGCTGCACTGTCCTAACACATGGATCTCTTGGCCTGAATAGCTAGTTAACTTAACATTTGCGGCACGCAACGGTGGTGTGCCCAGCAGTTTGTAAATGTCGTCATTGATCAGTGAAACTGCAGCTCCGGTATCGAGCTGGAATGGTATCACTTTGCCGTTTATGTCCAAGTCTACAAAAAGTTTATTGTCCTGCTGACGACAAGAGCAACCGTCTCGTTCAATGTGAACTGACACTGGTACATAATCACTTGCGACTTGACGGGAGATCCGGCGATGTCGACGCACACTATTTTTGGGACGAACACAGTCTCTGTTAGAGAGAGTGGCACTGGGCGGAGTGCAATGAACTACGTGAATTTCCATGGTCGAAGTTTTGCGAGACTGAGCATCCTTGGTTCGATTTCGATTCCGGCGCGAAGCAAAGGGCCTGGAACGGTTTTGAGCTTCGATCTGAGCTTTTTCTGGCAAACACTCTGAACATGTCCTTTTTTTATTACAATAAAAGCAAATAGCTTGGCGTGACGGACAATTCTCACGCGAATATTTAATAGCACATCGCGGGCATGATTTGATCACTGCATTTGCTTGCCGGCGCGGCACATGTGGTTGAGAGCCTGGCGGCAGCTGCACGGCCGGGCGCGTGGGCTGTTTACTGCTCCGTGCAGCTCGCCCGGCGGGCCGGTTAACCTGACACACTGCTGGCGAAGTTTCAAATGATTCCTGAGCAAAGTCAAGTCTCTCCTGCCAATCCAATATGTCCATCACTTGTTGAAGGGAGGAATTGACTAGTTTCAAAATCTGTTCCCTTATACGAACATCAGAAACGTTCTGTGCAATTGCACCACGTACCATAGTATCTGAATAAGGGAGTCCACATTGACACTCAAAAGCACAATCCCTAGTAAGGCCTTGCAAGGTTGCAACCCACTCCCGATTAGTCTGACCTGCCGTACGTTTTGTACGAAAGAAGGTATACCATTTGGCAACTATATTGAGTGATTCTTTGAAATATGCATCTAATACAGACAAAATTTCTTCGTAGGACACAGTTGCTACATTGTGTCGGGGAAATAATTTGACTATCACACGGTACGTGGTCACGCCGACCGACGATAATATAGAAGGCTGCCGCTCGTTACCTTGAATTCTGTAGGTGGCGAGATGGAATCCAAATTGGCGTGACCACTCCGTCCAGCTTTCCAGTGCAGCATTAAAAGGTCGAAAAGTTGGTGCAACAGCGTGTTGTGGCTGCGTTAGTGGTGAAGCTGCTGCTGCCGCATTGTTTTGCATCGCACGTTGACCCTGGACGAGCTGTCAAGGGCATCCAGTAAGGCCGGCGTCTGCTGGTTCTGTAAGCGATAAAATTCGGACAGTACATCCGGAGATTGTGGCGAAGCCATTACACAAGTAAATCAGGACAATATCCATAAGAACGTGGTTGTGCCTCGTCGCCAATTTTGTGGTTGGCAGGAGAGCCAACACCGTGTTACTAGAGGAGGCCGAAAGGCACGCGATTTAGCTCACGCAGGCTGGCGTGAGGTCTGGAACAGGTCAAGGAAATTAGAATTTAGAAACAACGGACGTAGCTGGTGGAATACTTGACTTTACTTCATTAATGATGAACGTCGCTCTTGACGGTACATATTTCACAATATCAATAGTAACTGATAATGGCGCCTTGCTAGGTCGTAGCAAATGACGTAGCTGAAGGCTAAGCTAAACTATGTTCTCGGCAAATGAGAACATAAGTAGGCAGTGAACCATCGCTAGCAACGTCAGCTGTACAACTGGGGCGAGTGCTAGGAATCTCTCTAGACCTGCCGTGTGGCGGCGCTCGGTCTGCAATCACTGATAGTGGCGACACGCGGTTCAGACGTATACTACCGGACCGCGGCCGATTTAAAGGCTACCACCTAGCAAGTGTGGTGTCTGGCGGTGACACCACACTTTCCATTAAGAATGTAGAAACGTTTATGTCATTGCTGGCAACCGTTAGTGAGTTGTTTCAGTCATTTCCTAACCTTAAAATGAGTTAGTTTTCTTTATTGCTCAGTGAAAGAACATAACTACAACAGTGTATTTAAGTGAAACTGAAACCAGTAACAAAATCTGTTCATACACGTGCAGCTAAATGCATTGAACTCCAGGGAGACGTTTTTGAACATTTATTGTGATTGTATTGTGAAATTGTATGTACACTGTACAATTTCCTTAACATTGAGCTTCGTTTTTCCTGTTTAACATTAATTCACGTGTGTTATGGTATTAATAAAAGCACATTATCTGACACGTTAATACCGTTTCAGTTATCATTATTAACATCATTTTCTCAGAATTAAATTCTCTACAACTTTTTTCTTTAGTTTTACTTGTAGATTAACATATTAAAATATTTCCATATCTTCGTGAATCACTCTGCATATATATTGGCGTTTCCTAGCGTTTACTGCACGCTGTCAGTGACTGATGTTAGTCCTCTGTTTTAGTTGTTTCTGTAATTTAGGCAAATGTGATTCTAATACGCTATTCAAGATTTCATTCTTGCAACACGTGAGTACTAGTGAAATGAGCCACGCCGAGTGACCGCGCATTTAGAGGGGCCATGTCACGAATCGCGCGGCTCCTAAGGCCAGAGGTTCGAGTCCTATCTCGGGCATATGTGTATGTGTGAATGTGTGTGTGTTCTCCTTATCGCAAGTTAGTTCAATTAGTGTGCAAGTCTAGGGACCGAGGACCTCAGCAGTTTGGTCCCATTGGAATTCACACAGACCGACACACACACACACACACACACACACACACACACACACACACACACACACACACACACACCAGTGAAATGAAAATCGACATTCGCCAATGAGTGGCAATGTAATGGGTCCATTCAGAATTAATAACAATTTGCATTAAGACGATCAGTTTCTGTTTGCACTTTCTCGTCCGACTGAAACAATGCAGGTCTTTCTTCAGGTCGCCAAAGATGTAAAGATCAGATGGTGAAAGATACGAGCCGTACGTATCGAGGATGCGTATCTTTCGTCCGATTGGCAGTGTGGGGTCGGATGTTATCGCGCAGCAGGATGATTCCGTCCGACGACATTCCGACAGCCTGAGGACAAACGGTAAAGCCAACAGTGGGAACATCTCACATTTCTCCCACCAAAGAAAACAAAAGCTGTTCACGTAAGTACTGGTGAGATTACCATCATCTTCCGCCACTGCAGGGACCCTATGCCCATCTACTTGGAAGTAGAGTAGCATAGGCAATGACATAACTCCTGGCTACGAGAAATCTGCTAGTGTCAAACAATGGCTTTCTGAAAATGGAAAGTTTGGAGCACAGCATTGTATAGTAGTGAATCATTTTGCGAAATTAGTTGGTGGCTGATGGATGTAGACACAGCATTGCTGTTCCAGTAGTCTCCAGTAGCCAGTTCATAGAAGTTCTCGATGTTAACAAACGTCTCTTCTTCAAAAAATGCTTTTCTTGGCGTTGCCAGTTTACATTTTATATTCTCTCTAATTCGCCGGCCGCTGTGGCCGAGTGGTTCTGGGCGCTTCACTCCGAAACCGCGCTGCTGCTATGGTCGCAGGTTCGAATCCTGCCTCGAGCGTGAACGTGTGTGATGTCTTAGGTTAGTTAGGTTTAAGTAGTCTGAATCTAGGGGACTGATGACCTCAGATGTTAAGTCCCATAGTGCTCAGAGCCACTCTCTCTAATTCGTCCATCATCAGTTATTTTACTGTCCAAATAGCAAAACTCATGTACTGCTATAAATGCCTCGTTTCCTAATCCCATTCCCTTAGCATCACCTGATTTAATTCGACTACATTCCATTACTGTTGTTTTGCTTTTGTTCTTCTCATATCCCTGCAAGTCACTGTCCATTCCGTTCAATTGCTGTTTCAAGTTCTTTGCTGTCTCTGACAGGATTACAATGTCATCGGCAAACCTCAAAGTTTTTATTTCTTCTCCCTTAACTTTGATTTCGACTCCAAAGTTTTCTATGGTTTCACTTACTGCTTGTTCAACGTACATACTAAATAACATTGGGGACAGGCTGTAAGCCTGTCCCTTTCCATCCTCAACAACTGCTTCCCTTTCACGTCCTTCAATTCTTATAAATGTCGTCTGGTTTCTGCAAAAGTTGTAAACAGTCATTCCCCTTGTTTTTAACCTCTGCAACCTTCAGAATTTCAAACAGAGTCTAACAGTCAATGTTTTCACACACTTTCTCCAAATCTACAAATGCTACAAACATTGGTTTCTAATTCTTTAATCCTCCTTCTAAAATAAGACGTAGGGCCAGTATTGGTTCGTGTTTTCCTACATTTCTCCGGAAACCAAACTGATCTCCCCTAAGGTCGGCTTCTACCAGTTTTTCCATTCTTCTGTAAATAATTCGTGTTAGTGTTTTGCAACTCTAACTTATTAAACGGATAGTTCAGTAATTGTCGCATCTTTCAGCAACTAGTTTCTTTGGAATTGGATTTGCTACATACTTCTCGAAGTCTCAGGGTATATCGCCTGCCTCATACACGCTGCGCACCAGGCAGAAGAGTTTTGTGACGGCCATCTCTCCCAACCCCTGTGACCTTGTTTCTACTTAAACCTTTCAGAGCTCTGTACAGGACGAAGTTCACTGCCATGCAGGGTGTATGCGGACTTCACGAAGAAATTCAAAACACCTACAACTCGTTGATAACCAATGAAGGTCTATAAATTACTCCCCGTGTATATCTCAATCCCCTTTATTTTATTTCTATGATTACCACTCTGAAATACGACAATGGTGTCACAGACTTCGCTGATAGTACTGTCTCTCTTTCTTTGCTCGTTATTTTTATAACATCCAATGGAGTAAAGCATCGAACTATAAAAACTTCGCCAACGTCGAATGGTAGAGAACGCGGTAAAATTTTATCGCTCCTATCTCTTCTGATATATCAAAGGCATATGTGGCGATCCCATTAAATATACATGTATTGGCCCACTGGCGCAGGCAGCTGTGATCGAACTCGCTTCCATGGACCTGTATAAAGTTTTGCTGCCTAGACTGGAGGAACACCATATCCCACAGATCATCAATCACAATAGACAGTTCTTGTGTTATCGTTTTATAAGCAGTTTTATAGATTGCTTTTTTTTAATCTTTTGCTCTAACACGTCACGCATTGTATCACTACAGCATTGTACACCCCATATGTTTTGTTTTTCTATCATGACTTCGAGAGCTGTATCAGGCGCTAAACCAATATTACAAGGCTCGATCCATTGGTTCTCACAGAATGTTAGACATCACATGGTGTAAGGTAGACTGCTCCCACAAAACATCGGAAACCACACTGCTTGAACAGTATAGCATGTTTAAGTGCAGAACTGAGTAGGCTTAGGAGCGTTTATTTATGTTCTATTATTATTTTTCTCTTTCCAATACTTCTTGATATGGAACCCAAGAACTACAACTATACTATAGAATTTTCAGCACAAGGGACTTACGTGAAGTGTCTCAAACTCATTCCACATGGAGCTGCATCACACACAAATCATAACCGTCTGTTATACCAGCACAACACACTCAAATGTATCAGGTCCGCATCTACTATACACCAACAAGGACTGCTAACCTTCTTAGAATGCATTCATCTAGAGAGATCGCGTATAATTGTATGGGTGACGCGAAGGAGGATCAGGTAGTGATAGTGGGTGGAGCAGGGAACAGTCCCAATAGGGACGGGGAATATGATGTCAGTGGTGACTTGGTTAAGATAGCTACTCAAACTGGTGGTACTAATGTGCATTTCGTGCAACTGTTTCAGCGTCATGAACTGCCTCACCTTAATGCGGCTGTCAGGCGCGTTAATGTGGGGCTGGGAAGGGCACTGATGGCGGAGGCATGGATCACATCTCAGTGATGCCAGTTGGGTCTATCAGTAGATGGGGTTTCACTAGGCATGGCCTGCACCGCAATAGGTATGGGAAGGGGAGGCTGGCTAAGCTTATAGGTGACAGTGTAATGGGTGGTGGTGGTATCACTCATGGAAATATTCCTATAGTAGTTGGTGTTAGAGCTGCAGCTGCATCTGATTGGTATACCTGCTTAAAGGAAGTGCCTCTGACTAAGGGCTCACCTCCAGAGGATGTAATGTTTCCAAGTAGAAAAGAAATTAGCATATTTCATCAAAATATAAGAGGTATTAGTGAACTGCTAATAGATGTTAACTCTGAAATTATTGGTAGAGCACCACTTAAATAATTTGATAATTCAGAGGCTTCCTTTACCAGGCTACAGTTTAGCTGGCTGTTTCTTAAGTAGTTCCTTGCCGGGTGGGGGAGAGGCTCTGTACGTAAAAAACAGTATTTCATTTGAGTCCATAGACGTATCACGACACTGCACTGAACAGATATTTGAAACTTGTGCAGCATTAGTTGAATTTAATGACACTAAACTTCTAATTACTGTTGTTTATAGGTCCCCTAACTCCAACTTCAGAGCATTTTTGCTTAAGTTAGAGTTCTTGATTCACTTTGTAGGAAGTACCAGAAAGTAGTTCTATGTGGTGACTTCAATATTAATTTTGTACATGATTGTGCAAGAAAAAGGATGTTGGTAGATCTCCTAAATTCATATGATCTGATACAAACTATGTTTTTTCCAACTAGGGTGCAGGGGAACAGTAGCACAATCATAGACAATATTCATTCTTCATTACTAGATGGGCATTCTGTTAGTAAAAGGGTGAATGGCCTTTCAGACCATGATGCACAAATTTTAACACTAAAAGGTTTTTGTACGCTAACCAATGTCGTATTTAATGACAAACTACGTATGACAGTTAATCCAACAGCAATAGAGTTTTTCAAAACTTGTCGAGAAACAAGAGTGGCAAGATGTTTATAGCGTCGATAATATAGATGATAAATACAATGCTTCGATAAAACATTTCTCATTCTCTTTGAGAGTTGCTTTCCATTAAAACTTGGCTGAATAATGGGATAAGGATATCATGTAGAACAAAGCGGGAATTATATCAAAATGTTAGAAGTAGTCACAATCAAGCTACAGTAGCCCATTACAAACAGTATTGTAAGGTGCTTAAAAATGTTATTAGCAACGCAAAAAGTATGTGGTATGCAAATAGAATAGCTAATTCACAGGATAAAATTAAAGCCATATGGTCAGTTGTGAAGGAAGTGTCTGGTCTGCAGCCCAAGGTTGAAGATATAAAGTCAGTTTGCAGTGATAATATTTCTGTTACTGATAAAGCAGATATATGTACAGTATTTAACAACCATTTTCTGAGCATTGCTAGTCAATTAAATAAAAATTTAGTATCTAGGAAATCATATTAATTTCTTAGCAAATGCCTTTCCGAGATTGACGTCTGAAATACTCCTCTGAGATTGAGACAATAATCAGATCACTGAAGACTAAGGACTCTCATGGTTATGATGGAATGTCTAGCAGAATATTAAAGTACTGTGCTGCACATGTTAGTCCTGTATTTAGCCATATTTGTAATTTTTCTTTTAGGAATGGTCAGTTTCCTGAGCGATTAAAGTACTCAGTAGTAAAGCCGCTTTATAAAAAGGGAGAAAGGGGTAATGTAGATAATTTTAGACCTATTTCTATGCCATCAGTGTTTGCAAAAGTTATCGAAAAGGCTGTGTATGTAAGATTAATTCATCATTTTATATCACACGATTTGCTATCAAACGTACAGTTCGGCTTTAGAAGTCGTTTGACAACTGGAAACGCTATATTCTCTTTTCTCTGTGCGGTACTGGATGGTCTAAACAAAAAGTTTCGAACGCTTGGAGTATTTTTTTATTTAACAAATACATTTGACTGTGTTGATCACACAATATTGTTTCAGAAGTTGGACCATTACGGAATAAGGGGAGTAGCTCACAATTGGTTCACCTCTTACTTTAGCAACAGGCAGCAAAAGATCATTATTCACAATGTTGATAACGGCTGTGATGTGGGATCTGAGTGGGGTACTGTCAAGTGGGGGTGCCCGAGGGATCAGTATTGGGGCTGCTCCTGTTCCTTATTTATATAAATGATATGCCCTCTAGTATTATGGGTAACTCTAAAATATTTCTGTTTGCTGATGACACTAGCTTGGTAGTAAAGGATGTTGTGTGCAACATTGACTCGGTTTCAAGTAGAGCAGTACATGACCTCAGATCATGGCTTGTAGAAAATAAACTAACGTTAAATCACAGTAAGACTCAGTTTTTACAGCTCCTAACACACAATTCAACAAAGCCTGACGTTTTAATCTCACAGAACGGGCATATGATTAGTGAAACTGAACAGATCAAATTCCTAGGTGTTCAGGTAGATAGTAAGCTGTCGTGGAGAGCTACGTTCAGGATCTTGTTCAAAGACTTAATACTGCCATTTTCACTATTCGAACGGTATCGAAAGTGAGTGATATTTCGACACGTAAATTAGTCTACTTTGCTTATTTTCATTCACTTATGTCGTATGGTGTTATGTTTTGGGCTAACTCTTCCCTTTCTAGAAGGATATTTTTGGCTCTGAAACGGGCGGTTCGGGAAATAAGTGGTGTGAGTTCATGAACCTCTTGTCGACCTCTGTTTACGAGTCTGGGTATTTTGACATTGGCCTCTCAATATGTATATTCCTTATTGTAGTTTCTTGTTACCAATATTAGTTTATTTCCAACAATAAGCAGCTTTCACTCGGTTAATACTCGGCAGAAATCAAACTTCCATTTGGATCGGACTTCCTTAACTCTTGTACAAAAAGGTGTGCAGTATACTGCGGCATCCATTTTCAATAAACTGCCACTCGAATTCAAAAATCTTAGCAGTAATCCACGCGCTTTAAAATTGAAGCTGAAGAGTTCCCTCATGGGTCACTCCTTCTATTCTGTCGAGGGGTTCCTTGAGAAATTAAGCTGATTTTCATTGTATTGCTGATAGCGTTTGCTTAAACTTATGGACTGATTTTCTTTCAGGTTCATGAACATTTATTTTTATCTGTTATTACTTTTTATGTTGTAAGTTCATGTACTGACACGTTCCATGACTTTGGAGATTTGCTCCTCAATTTGGTCCTACGGCACTAGACATTTAAGTAAAAATAAAAATAAATAAAACTGACATTGGTGCAGAACAGTCTTTGCAGACTGCTGGTCGTGGCATTGGAATGAGAATACCAGTCTGTATCACTAGCGTCGGTCGGTTGTGCTAATTTGGAACACATGTTGTGCTCTTTCCAGAAGCAAAACATCGAAGTGTATTGACTACTTGGGACTCAGCTTATTCTGTTCCTTTATGAGGCGTCGAATGTAGTGAGTGTAGGGCCCTCCTACTTCTGGTCACTTCCAAATTCAATCGGAGTTAATGTTGCAGGGAGGACTGATTAAAGATAGAGCAACAGTTACAAGATCCACCAAAGAGATTATCTAGAGTTTTGCACAGGATCCTTAGCCAATAGGTTCAACGGAGTGGCCTAGTTCTGCTATGGATATTATTTGTTTGTTGGAGTAGTAATAATTAAAGGTGTTGCTCATATCTTTCAGTATCTGACTTTATGCTATGAATGCGAGATAGTTATGGGACACCCATCCATAGAGGGAAAGAGATGGCAAATTGTAATAAAATCTTGTCGAATTCATAAAGTCTTTCAGTTGAGGAACGTAGTTTATGCACCTCCTTTCTGCTGACGGCTATTTCGTACAATAAGAAACAGTATTTGTTCCATATGATGTAGGCAGTGTAACACGGTTCTCAGTATGTCCACGTGTATATGGCACTCACAGGTTAATGTAGCAGATGGTTTAGTAATGATACAGAAATTGAGAACCATGTTGGAATGTCATTGGCTGATAATATCATGTGATCGACAGGACGAGATGTTTTGTTGATGTTATAAGTAGTCGAGAGTGTTGTTTTGGAGCTCGAGTACTTGAGTAAAGTCTGTTGAAATTACGGAAAACGTGGTCAAATTACGAAAATTTATAGAAAATGCGTAAGCTTGATGAAGATGAGACAAAAATTTGGAGTTATGAGGGTACTTACATGCTCACCTTGGTGTATGAAAATTATTTCATTCCTCCACCAGTGGGTTTAGGTTCTGCGAAATACCCCCTTATTCCACATGCAGTTATGCATTGTAAGCCATAAAAATGAAAGCAGTTGTCCAAAGATTTGGAGGCCAGGATCAACACCACGTGGGACACCGCAACAGCGATCATATACATCGGTGCAATATACACCACCCATATGAGGAACTAATGCTGTTGGTCTCTTCAAAGCGGAACACTGAGACATCTGATACCCCATCACTGTGGAAGATAAGATTAAATGTAGAGGTCATCACATTCGGACAGATGTTTGGTGACGCTCCACTATGTTGTAAACTCTTCTAGTTTCCACATGTTGTGATGTTATCCACGTTTTTGTCAATAATAAATATGGCCTGTGACTTTTAAATCAGGCATCATATGTTTTGTGGGAGCAGCTCACCTTAGACAATGTGATGTCCAGCTTCCTGTGTCAGACAATGGATCGAAACTCGTTATGTCGAATTAGCACCTAACACAGATCTCAAGTTGGCCATTGTGACAGAGCGGTTCTGGCGCTTCAGTCTGGAACTGTGCAACCGATACGGTTTCAGGTTCGAATCCTGCCTCTGGCATGGAAGTGTGTGATGTCTTTAGGTTAGTTAGGCTTAAGTACTTCTAAGTTCTAGCTGACTTATGACCTCAGATGTTAAGTCCCATAGTGCTCAGGACGATCTGAACCATTTGAAAAGATCGCAAAGTCACGGTAGAAAAACACTGCATTGTAAGCCATATGTATGTATGATGTATGTCGGCTTTGGAGTAGGTTTCCGGCCGACTGATGCAAGTGGTGCTGGATGGTGGTACATGCTGTGCTTATGACACCATATTAGTAATTATAGGAACATGGTAAAGGTGATTCGGAAATACTGCATGATGTGCTAGAGCAAAAAAGAAAAACAATTTATAAAACTGCTTGTAAAACAACAACACAAGAACCGTCTATTGCAATTGATGGACTGTGGAATGTACTGTTCCTCCTGTCCAGGAAAGAAAATTTTACACACGTCCGTGGAAGCGAGTTCCATCATTGGGTGCCTGCTCAAACGGATCAATACATCTATATTTATTGGGATCACCACATATGGTCGATGTTAACATGCAGACGGTTTGTTTTGCATATATCAGAAGAGAGAAATGCAGTACAATCCTATCTCTACCAGGTAACGTTAGCGAAGATTTTATACTTTGTAGTTTCACTCCATTGGATCTTATAAAAATAATGAGGAGAGAGAGACAAAGAGACAGGGTGCTATCAACAAACCACCACACTGTCCTATTTCCAGTGTCGCTGTTGCATCATACTCTTGATGAATGTCGCCTTTGGAGTAGGTTTCTGACCGACTGGTGCAAGTGGTGCTGGATGGTGGCACATGCTGTGCTTATGACACCATATTAGTAATTATAGGAACATGGTAAAGGTGATTCGGAAACATATAACGCAATATTTATAAACAGACATTTGATATCAGCCAACTGTAGGTGTTATGCTTCTGAATTTCTCTGTGCAGTCCATGTGAACTATGCGTGGCAGTGAATTTCCTCATATACGCAAGTGTGCTATTCTTCTCGTTATGACAGCTGTCAACCAAGTCATTGGCAGTTAAAGGACAAGATAGGGGTGTAACTAATGGAACAGTGCTATGAGAATGTGATGTAGTTTCGAGATAATTAGCAGGAGTCTGAAAACTGATGGGGGGACATCACCATACTCGTTGAAATCAGGTGGATTGAAATGCTATATATCGAAGACTGGAGGATTCTTGAGAATACAGTAGGTAAGCGATACTTTGACGAAACGGCAGTTGACAGGTGGGTTCTATAAATTTACTTTTTAATTACCGTGGACAAACATATTACAAATGCTCGCATACATCTCGCGAATTAATTGCAATGAGAAAATTATGCGCCAATATAAAGGTTTTTGACCGAGAGACAATCAGGAGCAGAAGTTCTGTATTTTTTGTTCTCGATAAATAAGAGACAACATTCTTCCGTTAGTTTTGTGGGCGTATAAATATAAGGACTGATATCTTAATAGGTAGACTAAATTTACATATATATCTACGAGGGTTGTTCGGAAAGTAAGAAATGGTTGATCGTGAAATGGAAATTACAGTGAAAAGCGAACTTATCTTCTTTACACATTTAGGTACACCTTCCAGGTACTTCTCCAAATAGTTGCCGTTCTCACTTTATTTGTAAAAGTGTTATAGCAAATTTCAAACACCATCGTCATAGAAGCCCTTTCGGTAATTCTCTACACTGGTCTATAGCATATAGCCTGTGCCCAAGTGTTGTCTTCGTTTCGAACGTTTCATGTGAACAGAGACGATACTCAGGACGAGCCAAGTAGGGCTGTGTTGTGGGTGATCGAACAGTTCCCACCGAAAAGGCTGCAAGAGCATCTTCACAGCCCGTGCAGAGTACCGCTGAGAATTGCCATGAAGAAGGAAGTGCGTGACAGTTGTGTTAGGTGGGCTGCATTCACAAGGCGAAGCCTCTCAGCGGGCCCTCATTCATGGCGGGAGACGTCGTTGTTCTGGGTACATTTACTTGCTCACAGTGCGTTCACAACTGAAAAGAGCGTCTTTATACGATCAACGGGCATACGAGAGACATTGCCCAAAACGTATGTGAAAAGCCTCATCGCATTTTCACAGTGGTTTCCATTTAGCGACCGACCGTTCCTTACTCTCCGAGTAGCCCTCGTATATGCATACTTCGCAAGCTAGCGTATGCTGCGTGGCGGACAGTTGCGTTAGGTGGGCTGCATTCATTAAGGCGAAGCCTCTCAGCGGGTCCTCCTTCATGGCGGGAGACGTCGTTGACCTAGGTACCTTTACTTGCTCACAGTGCGCTCACAACTGAAAAGAGCGTCTTTATGCGATCAACGGGCATACGAGAGACATTGCCCAAAGCGTCTGTGAAAAGCCTCATCGCATTTTCACAGTGGTTTCCATTTAGCGACCGACCGTTCCTTACTCTCCGAGTAGCCCTCGTATATGCATACTTCGCAAGCTAGCGTATGCTGCGTGGCGGACAGTTGCGTTAGGTGGGCTGCATTCATTAAGGCGAAGCCTCTCAGCGGGTCCTCCTTCATGGCGGGAGACGTCGTTGACCTAGGTACCTTTACTTGCTCACAGTGCGCTCACAACTGAAAAGAGCGTCTTTATGCGATCAACGGGAATACGAGAGACATTGCCCAAAACGTCTGTGAAAAGCCTCATCGGATTTTCACAGTGGTTTCCATTTAGCGACCGACCGTTCCTTACTCTCCGAGTAGCCCTCGTATATGCATACCTCGCAAGCTAGCGTATGCTGCGTGGCGGACAGTTGTGTTAGGTGGGCTGCATTCATTTAGGCGAAGCCTCTCAGCGGGTCCTCCTTCATGGTGGGAGACGTCGTTGTTCTGGGTACGTTTACTTGCTCATAGTGCGCTCACAACTGAAAAGAGCGTCTTTATGCGATCAACGGGAATACGAGAGACATTGCCCAAAACGTCTGTGAAAAGCCTCATCGGATTTTCACAGTGGTTTCCATTTAGCGACCGACCGTTCCTTACTCTCCGAGTAGCCCTCGTATATGCATACCTCGCAAGCTAGCGTATGCTGCGTGGCGGACAGTTGTGTTAGGTGGGCTGCATTCATTAAGGCGAAGCCTCTCAGCTGGTCTTCCTTCATGGTGGGAGACGTTGTTGTTCTGGGTACCTTTACTTGCTCACAGTGCGCTCAAAACTGAAAAGAGCGTCTTTATGCGATCAACGGGAATACGAGAGACATTGCCCAAAACGTCTGTGAAAAGCCTCATCGGATTTTCACAGTGGTTTCCATTTAGCGACCGACCGTTTCTTACTCTCCGAGTAGCCCTCGTATATGCATACCTCGCAAGCTAGCATATGCTGCGTGGCGGAGGGTACCCTGCCCCACTACTAGCCATATCATTTAGTACTCCACTCACAAATAGAATGAGGGAGAAGAGGACTTATCTTAATAATTTATTTTGGCAATGGTATAATCCTTCTACAATCAGCATCAAATGTAATTTCTCGATAGTGTTCCTGTAAAAGAACACCGCATTCCTTGAATGATTCCCCCTTGAGTTCTTGAAGCATCCTTCCACTAATTTAGTGGGAGCCAAAAGGAATACTTCTACAGCCCTGTATTTGGCGGTGGCGGAGTTGTCCGTTGTTAGCATGCCAGCTGGTGGTTGTGACCGGGTTGGGGATGGTGCAGTGGCATCACAAGGTGGATAAGATGGCGAAAAGTCTTACTGTCTACACAGAACGGCAGGTCTCAGCAGGATTAGTTCGGAAGTTCTTTATACTGGAATTCTCAGTGACTTACTTCCACCATCCTGACAAGACAATGCACAAACTGAATGTGATTAACGTTGGAAATCTTCAGCTATTTGACGATGGGTATCACCCAGGTTGATATCGGAGGAACTGACTACCTAGCCTATGGGTAACCCTCAAAGGCGTCACAGAAGTTGCTGTAAGTGTTACCTGGCAAGATTAATCCGACTTCATGCAGAAAACTACTCACCCTGCAAAGGGACTTTCATGATCAATTTAATTAATTAGTCAATCAATTTGATATTAGTGACATGACGCCAGGTGAGGGGATGAAAGAGCAAGAGTAGCACGGATGTGATTCGCGAGATGGTGCGCTAATCACGCATTTTCCTTGAAGCAAGATCTCTTATGGAAATTTCAATCTTCCACCTACACAGGAAGAGATTTCCACCGTAATAAAATCAGCTATATTACCGAATTTATAAAGTAATGTATGTGTTAACCTGACATTTACAGTTTCTTATGCTGCTGCCCTAAGGGACTTCGTAGGTGACGCGGTATTCGGTTTCTTTAAGAAACTTCGAAAGGGAGGAGGAATCTTGTGTGTCACGAGCCAAAAATGAATTTAATATTCTAGTCCTGTGATGCAAGATGTAACAGATACACTATGCGATCGAAAGTATCCAGACAGATCCAAAAACATACGTTTTTCATATTAGGTGCTTTGTGGTGCCACCTACTGACAGGTACCCCATATAAGCTACCTCAGTAGACATTAGACATCATGAAAGGCCAGAATGGGGTGCTCTGCGGAACTCGCGGACTTCGATAGTGGTCAGGTGATTGGGTGTCACTTGTATCATACGTCTGTACGCGAGATTTCCTCACTACTAAACATCCCTAGGTCCACTGTTTTAGACGTGATAGTGAAGTGGAAACGTGATGGGGCACGTACAGCACAAAAGCGTACAGGCCGACCTCGTCTGCTGACCGACGAGACTGCCGACAGTTGAAGAGTGTCGTAATTCCTAAATTCATCATAATCCTCTGCAAGTACTATGACAGTTAGGCGGGAGGTGAGAAAACTTGGATTTCCTTGAAGAGTGGCTGCCCATAAGCCACACATCACGCCGGTAAATGTCAAACGACGGTTCTCTTGGTGTAAGGAGTGTAAACATTCGACGATTGAACAGTGGGAAATACGTTTAAAGCAGGCGGCAGGCGTAAAACGCCACCCTAGACGGCACTGAATGCTTTCTCAGAAAATTATTTTGAACAATTAGTTCAAGAGCTCACACGAAGCATAAATGGTTGCGAAAGCATACTTGGCCTCTTTGCAACAAATAATCCTGGACAAATAGTGAGTATCCTGACGAATACAAGGATTAGCGACCACAAGACAGTTGCTGCTAGGCTTAATACTGTAGCACCTACAGCCAAAGAAACGCAAAGTACATTTACTTAAAACAGCTGATAAAAATGCTCATAACGCATTTTCAAGAGACAGACTCCACTCCTTCCGTTCTGATCATGTAAGAGCAGAAAAGATGTGGAGTGACTTCGAAGAGATAGTATCGCCAGCAATTGAGAGATATATACCACATAAATTAATAAGTCATGGTACTGATTCCCCATGGTACATAATACGGGCCAGATCGCTGTTGCAGAAGCAGCAAGAAAAGCATGCCAAATTTAAAGAACGCAAAATCCCCAAGATTGAGAAAGTTTTGAAGAAGCTCGAAATATAACGCGTACTTCAATGGAAGATGCTTTTAATGATTTCAGACAACGAAATTCTGTCTTGAAATCTGGCAGAAAAAGCCAAAGCGATTGTGGTCATACTTTTACATACACACCAGTGACAAGACCTTCACTGCGCGATAACAACGGTGAAGTCACCGATGATAGTGCCACTAAAGCAGGGTTATTAAACGCGGTTTTCCGAAACTCCTTCACCAAAGAAGTAAATATTCCTGACTTCCAATCAAGAACAACTGCCAAGATGAGAAACATAGAAGTAGATAGCTTTGGTGCAACAAAGCGGCTTAAATCACTTAATAAAGGCAGGGCCCTCGGTCCAGGTGGTATACCAGTCAGATTCCTCTCACAGTATGCTTATACAATAGCTCCACATTTAGTAATTAGCTCGGGGGAACCACGCGGTCTTGGCCGCCTTGTGACTGTCCGTGCGGCTGCCCCCGTCGGAGGTTCGAGTCCTCCTTCGGGCATAGGTGTGTGTTTCGTCCATGGCGTAAGTTTGTTAGATGAGGTAGTTTGTAGGCTTAGGGACCGATGACCTCAGCAGTTTGGTCCCATAAGACCTTACCGAAATTTAGCAATTGTATACAACCGCTCCCTCACTGAAAGATCCGTACCTAAAGAGTGAAAAATTGCTCAAGTTACACCAATAACCAAAAAGGGAAGTAGGAGTAATCCGCTGAATTACAGGCCCAAATCACTAACATCGATTTGCAGTAGAGTTTTAGAACATATACTGTATTCGAACATCATGAAGTACCTCGAAGAAAACGATTTATTGACACATAATGAGCACGGATTCTTAAAATATCGTTCTTGCGAAACACAACTAGCTCTTAATACTCATGAAGTAATGAGTGCTATCGACAGGGGATGTCAAATTGACTCCCGCCGGAGGTTCGAGTCCTCCTTAGGGCATGGTTGTCTTAGCATAAATTAGTTAGTTGTAAGTCAAGGGACCGATGACCCATGCAGTTTGGTCCCTTAGGAATTCACACTCATTTGAACATTTGATGTCAAATTAATTCCACATTTTTAGATTTCCAGGAGCCTTTCGACACCGTTCCTCACAAGCGTCCTATAACCAAACTGTATAGCTATGGAATATCGCCTCAGTTATGATTTCCTGCCAGAAAGCCCACATTTAAAAAAAAAATTATGATAAGCTTCTATGGGACCAAACTGCTGAGGTCATGAGTTCCTTGACTTACACAGTACTTAACCTAACTTAAACTAAGCTACGGTAAGGACAACACATACGCCAATGAACGACGGAGGGCTCGAACCTCCGACGGGGGTAAGGTCACAGTTCGTAGTAATAGATTGAAAGTCATTGAGTAAAACAGAAGTAGTATCACGCGTTACCCAAATGGTTCAAATGGCTCTGAGCACTATGGGACTTAGCTGCTCTGGTCATCAGTCCCCTAGAACTTAGAATTTCTTAAACCTAACTAACCCAAGGACATAACACACATCCATGCCCGAGGCCGGATCCGAACCTGCGACCGTAGAGGTCACGCGGCTCCAGACTGTAGCGCCTAGAACCGCACGGCCACTCCGACCGGTAATGTGTTATAGGCCCTCTAGTTTTCCTGATCTATATTAACGACATACGAGACAATCTGATTGGCTGTCATAGATTGTTTGTAGATGATGCTGTCATTTACCGTCTTGCAAAGTATTCAGAGGACCAAAACGAATTGCAAAATGATTTAGGTAAGATATTTGTATGGTGTAAAATCTGGCAATTTACTCTCAATAAAGAAAAGTGTGAAGTTATTCACTTGAGTATTAAATAAATCCGCTTAATTTCGATTACGTCACACAATTCCAAATTCCGTAAATTCAACTAAATACTTAGCGGTTACAGTTACAGATAACCTAATTTGGAACAGATAATGTTGTGGGTGAGCAAACCAAAGACTGTGATTCATTGGTAGAAGACTTACAAGGTGCAACAGGTCTACTAAAGAGACTGCTTACACCATGCTTGTCGGCCCTGTTCTGGAGTACTGCTGTGCAGTGTGGGATCCGCATCAGGTGGGACTGAAGTATGACATCGAAAAAGTACAAAGAAGGACAGCTCGTTTCCTATTATCGCGAAATAGGAGAGATAGTGCCACAGACATGAGACGAGGATTGGAGTGGCAGTCATTAAAGCAAAGGCATTTCTCGTTGCGACGGGATCTACTCATGAAATTTCAATCATCAGTTTTCTCCGCGAAAACATTCTGTTGGCATCCACATACATAGGGAGAAATGTTTATCATGATAAAATAAGAGAAATCAGGGCTCGCACAGAAAAATGTAAGTGCTCGTTTCCCCCCCGTGCCGTTCGAGAGTGGAGCGGTAGAGAGACTGTTTGATGGCGGTTCATTGATGGTTCAAATGGCTCTGAGCATTATGGGACTTAACATCTGTGGTCATCAGTCCCCTAGAACTTAGAACTATTTAAACCTAACTAACCTAAGGACGTCACACACATCCATGCCCGAGGCAGGATTCGAACCTGCGACCGTAGCAGTCGCGCGGTTCCGGACTCAGCGCCTAGAACCGCTAGACCACAGTGGTCGGCGCGGTTCATTGAACCCTCTTCCAGGAACTTTATTGTGAATAGCATAGTAATCACGTAGATGTAGATGTATTTCCAAAGCCGTGGAATACAATGTTCGCGAACAAATTACTAAACACTTGCTTGACAAATAAGAGCCAGGCTTTCATAAGCATCATGCGCGAACACCGCACTTATCAAGGTAACTGATAACCTGAAATACACCATGTACTACTGTGACGCAACATTACTGAAACTACTAGATTTTATAAAAGCTTTTAATACTGTCAGCTTTGACATGCTGCCCAGAAAAATGTGACAGCTAAATTTTTCAGATAGTAGGCTGAAGTGGTTTGAAAGCTACTTGAAAACCGATAGAAAATTGTTGTGTGCTTGAATGAAAAATCGTCCTAGGAACAGTTTTCTGAGGAGTACCACAAGGGTCAGTCTTAGGAGAACTGTTGTTTTTCATTGTCCGTCCATGGCATTTTAGCGGTTTTGGCTTCACGTAAATATCATTTCTTTGCCGACGCCTCCACCTCCACCGATGTGCAGGACGTAAAGCTATAAACACTGCTATTACCCCGATGAATGATAACGTGTCTTTAGTGGTGAAATGAGCGAAAAACTAAATACAAAAGGTCGCAAGTAATCTTAGTATCCCATAAAAAATTAAGAATTTCAGAAACCCGCGGTAAGTTGCGTCCCATTCAACTTTAAAGACTCCCAATACCATATCAGAAAGCAGTGAAGAAATTGGGTAAAACTTTCGACGATTATTTAAATTGTGCAGAAAATACCTGTTCATGCGCCCTGACACTTGCGCTTGTCTATATGCCCTCAAAAGGCTTCCGAACATATTTGCACAGGATGTGAAACGTAAACTCGTGCAGTCGCTCGCTCTACCGAAACTCCATTATTGTGATGTAATTCAGCATGGCACAACTAGTGAAAACACCCAATTACGCATCTTCCTCTTTTTCTTTCTCTCTGAGTCACGCCATCTTCTCTTCCTCTCCTTCCTTCATCACATTCTTCATGCCTGTGGCTGTTATCACTCAAAAATAAAATCCTACGTTTCCATAAGTAGTAATTATTATTTTATTTATGATGTACAGTTATAAACTGTCAGTATATTTTTTTAACTGTACTATTTAAACATTTATTTTCTAAATACAGCAAAACGTGATTGCTGCGATACATTCTAACACAAAAAAGAAAAAAAATAATACCACACCACTAAGGAATTATCTGAATTAGATGGAAATCAGTAGATGTGATGCACATATACAGACAAATTAATGATAAAAATTTCAGAAAAATTGGATGGTTCATTCAAGAGAAAAAGTTTCACAAACTGAGCAAGTCAACAACGCGTTGGCCCACCTCAGGCTCTTACACATGCAGTTAATCGGCTTAGCACTGAGTGACAGAGTTGTCTGATGTCCTCTTGAGGGACGTCGTGACAAATTATGTCCAAACGGCACTTTAGATTGTCGAAATACCTAATTGGTTAGAGGTCCCTGCCGATACTGCTCCAAACGTTCTCAATTGGAATCTCACTGACTGGAGTATTTAGAGCTGAGTCCCGCTTCGAATCGCGCCCCCATGTCCAGGAGAGAAGCGTCTCGAGACTCCGCAGAAGCAGCGCGGAACCAACCCGACTGTCGCCCGCCATACGGCGCGGCAGCCTGGAGAGACGGTCCAGGGTGCTGTTCCATTTCACTGCAGGACCCCTTCGGTTGCCATCCGAGCACCCATAAAGCATAGCGGTTCGTCGACGATAATAAATGCTCCGTTTTATTGTCCTTCACGCAAGCCATTCTGGGAGTAGTTACATTTCAGCATGATAATGACCGTCCGCACACGGCGAGCATTTGTGCTGTTTGTCTTTGTCATTGCCAAACCCTACCTTCGCCGGCAAGGTACCCGAATCTCTCTCCAATTGAGAACGCTTGGAACTTTATGGGCAAGGCCAATCAATCATCCCGGTATTCTGCCTATCTAATGCGTCTCTTCTATGCACGATATCCCTCAGGACGTACAACAAATCTATCACTCAGGGCCAAGCCGAATAATAGTTTGTGTAAGAGCCAGAGGTGGACCGTCACCTTATTGATTTGTTAAAATTGTAAAGCTCAGTCCCATTCGGATGTCTTTCCTGGTGAGTCCTTCTTTTTTTCTTTTTTGTCTGATGGCGTATATGGAATGTGTAATTTGTAGAACGACTGGCTAGATATAAGAAATAGACTGGGTTCCACTAATTTTCTCAGTTTACATGAATCAATAAACAAGTAAATAAATAAAAGACAGCCACATTTCGTTTCTTCACTGGCAACACAACAGGGCCTATGAGTACAGAGACTGCGAATGGCTATCAGCTCTGATACTGCGGAGCGTTTGTGGTCTCTATTGGCATGCTAGCTTCCCCTTGATATTTCTTCCTTCTGCGACCGTCATGTTGCCATTCGCCTACGGTGATGAAGGTTTTGTCACTGCATTCCATGCGAGATATATTGCAGTCACGCGTGCCCCAAGCTCTACTCTCTACATTCGCACTTCTGCAAGATATGTGGAATGGGGAAGGCCATTGATTTTCATGTCACCGAACGGGGGAAAAGGGAATGACACTGTTGGCAAGATTCAACACACGTATTCCATTATATGTGAGGTCGTGTGACTGTTTAAATTTTAGAAATTGTATCGCCACAGTTAATGTAAAAGATTCGTTCGGCAGCAAAGTTGTTTATAGGAAGAAAGTACCAATGGATTTCTCCATGTTCCCAAATTTTCGCCAATCGATGTTATCATGAACGAGAAAGCACAGAATCAAATAGTGAGTTACCCTGCCCATACTTGCGCAGAACACAAGTGTTGCACGTAGTCTTACGTTATATGGGCGTATGATAAGAATGGACGTCGGCGGAATTCCCATAGAAAAGTATGCATTGAACCTCAGTGAGACAACGTTTGGCATTTAGAGACGTGGTGAAGACTTATATTAAGTTGTATGATATGATTCCAGTTTAATTCTACCTGTCCACTGTGCAGATTTGGTTCCAACAAATTACTACGACTTTGTGCGATAGTGAAATTAGTTGAAGCAATATAATATTATACGAGTATATGTAATGTGTGATTTACTAGACTAGAAAAGTAACGGAAACCAAATATCATTACAATCTGGAAAATTATGATCAAACAGACATTCGGAATAGACTATGTGTTGAAATCAGCATTATTTTGAGTATGACTGTTGTAATTGTCTTGCAGTATACTGCATTTGCCTCTCAGTGCCAACTGAATAGCGTTATACGTGAAACACAGGTTGTGCTTCGAAAAATAATTCGTCTAACAGTTTGCTTTTTATGGAGTAATTCATGAACACAGAAGTAGACTCAATTTAAAAAGTCTGAAGATGCGAGTATTCACGGGTAGGTCATTGAAAGGAATTTACTAGAATTTTAACAACGCAATATGGTAACACTAACAAGGAAATGTCACACAAATCGAAATCCTACTGCAAACGAATGTATAACAAACATTCAGAAGTCGGTTTTCCCAGATCGGTACTAAACGCCGAGCTGTATTAAGGGTCACCATTGGTGAAACTTTGATCACAGTTACTTACTGAACTGAAATAGAATGATTTTACAACTTCTAGCCAAGTTCGGTCGTAAACTAAAATTGGTTCCTATACGAGTATAATAACGAATGATGCCACGTAGGAAACTCTGAAATTTGGTTTATTGTTCTCTTCTCAGACCAGAGTAGACGTCACTATAATGTTTGTCCTCCAAAACTCTTTTAAATTCTGATTCTAATGCTGGATCACCAACATCTTCTAAATCGACTCCTCTTTCTTCTTATATCACATCAGACAATTTTTCACCCTCATAGACGCTTTCAACGTATTCTTTTTACGTATCTGCTCTCTCCTCTACATTTCATTATGGAATTCCAGTTACACTCATAATGTTACCGCCCTTGCTTTTAATGTCACTGAAAGTTGTTTTGACTTTCGTGTATGCTGCGTCTGTCTTTCCGACAATCATCTCTTTTTAGCTTTCTTTTTTATGCAGCCATTTCGTCTCAGCTTCCCTGTACTTCCTATTTATTCCATTCCTTAGCGACTTGTATTTCTGTATTTATTAATTTGCCTGGAACATGTACTTCCTACTTTCATCGATCAACTGAAGTATTTATTCTGTATCTTCGCACTTACCATAATAGACTGAGTGCCGATTAGGGGACAATTCAAGCCAGTGAAAAATTCGTACATTTCTCATGGTGTTTCCTGTGTAAACTGCAGTTCATGGAACGCATTAGCCTTCAGTAAGACACCACTCGAAACCCTGGCCGTGAAGGGTGTAATAAGGGGATTTCCCAGTCTTCCCGCATACTGCAGAGTTTTGGACCATTCAGCAACTCAGAATCAGTCCTGTGCTAGTATCCAACACCTCCCCATGAGATGAGAAGCTGGATAACCGATGCTTCCTTTGACATTTCATCAGGTTGCCCAGGCACTCGTACGGGAGATTCCTCGGTGAACAGCACAGAACGGTACTCCGACTCTGCACAATGGAAGTCTGTGTTGCCTGTGGTGTGGTGGCAGTGCTAAGCGAGGCTGGGCAACTCGAGATGTCAACCCAGTTTCTGATGATCTGTTCCCAAAGTTTCGTGGTGACTCTCCGCTCGTATACATTGCCTGATCTGAGCTTGTTTCATCTGTCAGTTCTTCAAATCCAGTCGAAGAATCCTACGATCTTCTCGTAGCGTAGTCCATCTGGTATGACCTCCGCTTAATCTTCTTGTCACACTTCTGTCCTGAGTCCACTTCGTCACCGCTCGTTCAGCAGTCGTTGCACTACAGCTGTATCTCTATGCTGTCTGTTCGTACGGTGCTCCAATGTCCCTCATGCCAATGATCTGATCTTCCTCAAAGCCGGAAGATCTTCGATATTCGTCCAAGCATGCTGCATTGTGATCTCCACTTGAAAGCTTGCAGTAACGTTAGACACACCTGATAGTCATTACTCAGTGTCGTGCAGAGATCGCGGTGCCACACCGAATCGATACCACAGGTATTATCGAGGGCTCGCTGCAATCCGCAAACAATCAATGGGAGGCACTCGAGAAGATATGCCCTCCCTCTTAGCATAGCAACGCCCTCGCGCTGAAGTCAATGTAGTGTCGAGAATGCAAGAGTTCAGCCCAGTTAGTGACATTAGCTGCGACAGTCAACATCACCGTGTAGGACCGTGAGGACTGCTACAGTTTCTGACGAATTGTACTTCCGTAATATTGTATTCGTTACTGCAGGAGAATAATAAGTGCATCAAGTGATGCTATGCTAATAACTGACGCAATTTATACAGCAATCCTGTGGAAGAGAGCTGCATCTGAGCTACTTAAATCTTTTATTTATTTATGCAATAAGGTGAAGTAATATTTCATGTTTCTAGTTTGTTAAGCCTTCTCCCAGAGCACGCAAAGCAACACACTTGTGGCCAGACGAAAATATTCTGGCCTTGTTTCAACACATTATGTACTCACATCGTCCTTCATCTGTATCATCTACATCTGCAATGAAAGTATTGGAAATAAGGGCGAAAGTTTAACCAACATACTTTACAGGTCTGTAAATACTGGGGGATAAGTTTTGCAGGGTTTGGTCAAGCTGTACAATGTGTAATTCTTCTCATTTCTGCGACTGTATGTCCGGCTGTACATACATTAATACTAAAGTAATGATGCCATCTATTTACAACTCTGTAACATTAGTGAAGGTTATCTTTCACACACGAATTGCTCTTGAACAAACAAACATCTTGAAGGAAGCAAATTGGCAATTCAATACTAGCACTTACAATCAAATATGTATTGCAGAAAGGCTTAGATTTACTCAATTCTAGTTTCACGTTAATTCGTCCTGCGTTACCAATTTAGATAGAGTAGCGAAATACGTTTGTTTCCCATCTCGTCCTTACGTGATCTGCAGCTCTAAGGGCCCATTGCGTGCTACAAAAGCGCTAGTGTTTCTTCGCTTCTTGTTTGCAGTTCTTCCTTCCTCTTAAGGGGGTATACCAAGGTAATGCTCGATTTCGGAACCGATATTCACGATTTTTTTCCAATAAAATAACAAACAAATTAGGAAACCAGGTGTATACCTTTATTATACATCCTTAAATTGTAATATGTATTTTTTAGGTAAAAAGCTTTCACGCAGATGACAAAGAATGACGTTGACGGAAGTTTTCGGCCTGAGGATGGATAAAAACCGATTTTCCCATCCGGTGTGGTACGATCTTGTAGGGATGGATGGGCTTAGCTACGTAACAGTGCCACAGCTGTTGAATGCCAAACTTGCGTGGCCACACACACTGCACAGTATGGCCGTTTTAATGTGCAATTCACATCACAGCCCTCGTACTGCAGTTCATCTGTCATTTCTAGTCAAACCTATTTACGTTATGAGACTTACAGCACAATCTAATAGGAAATTATTCGATAATATTCTGTTGACACCAGTGTCTGAAGCAATAATCGTTGTCGATTTTCTGCGTAAAACTAACTCTAGAAAGTAGGGCTTCACATTCCTGGTCAGTGATCTGGCTTTTAAAGTGGCTGAGGAAGACCAAGTGTGGGCAACCTTATTACGATGATGAATTATGCCTCGCCCAACGACTCACCAAGCTGTTGTCCACTGCCATACCTCCGTAGACACTCTAAAAGCACCTATGCTATCTGCGATGCTCTGTTTTATCACCGAAATAAATTCAATGACAGCTGCTTGGAACGCACCTCTGCTACAGACGTCATTTCGAAGTCTTTGCAAATCCCCGCTACCTATTGGAACTTCATGAAACTACAGAAGAAGCTGAAATAGGAATATTTCACGATGTCCCACAACAAGTTCTACATTTTGTCGACCGAAATTTGCTTACAAAAAAATGTTGCAATTCTAATTGAACGCTCCTTGCATTTCTTGCGAGAGATTGGAATCTCGCTGGTCTGGTTTGTTAGTTTGTAACATTGCAATTGACAAGTGAGTTTCACGCACTTGGGAGCAGCGTATGGCACATGTACTTGGCACGACAATGGATGTGAATTATGGAACAACTAAATCTGCAGTGGCCTGTGCGGCAACTCCGATGTCATGCGGAACTGTAGGCATCAGAGTAGATCACACAGCGTGTGGTGCTGAAGTCATGCGCAGGTGCTGATCAACCCTGCTTGGGTCACAGCCTACGGCCAACAGAACTGATCTGGTGTCAGCCGGGTGTAGCAGTGATGGCTACCGCTTGGCTCTGCGAGAAGTGTTACGCACGTGCGTTGTGCTACAGTACTCATGATGGGTAGTGATGGCTGTCAGTTGCTCACACTACTACTGTGGAGGCTGAAGCAGCACGTAGGTGTGCAAGGTGCAGTGGCGATGGGGAGTGGGCGGTGGGAAGAAGGAGAAGAGCCCTGTTCAGTTCTTGTTTAAATAAAGCCGCTGTTCTTCCTATCTGATCTGACCGTAAGATTAATTTGTAAATAGCACGAAGCTTTAAAATTACGGAACCTTGGCTGTGTGAAATCTATTGTGATTTTTGAATTTCCTCTTATTGAAATTAAGAAAAGGATTGCAAGTGACGTTGCAATCGTGTAAGCTGCGCCAATGAGCTGGGAAATTAGACAAGTCTACAGGCTGCGCCAGTATGCAAAGATAGCACCTTAGAACATTAACTTAGATTATGAAGTCATCGGAAATCTGGGTGGCTTCCTCAGTATCCTCAGGGACGTCATACGGAATAGCTACTTCGTAGGACAGGGGAAATCCCTATAAACCTGACAACCTTGCTACCTGATACCTTCTTACCTTGCTACCTCAGGTAAGCCATCTTGGAAAATACCCTGTTCCTTAATTAGGTTACTGGACATTAGAAGGGGAGGACTATGATGGCGATAAGTGTTCTGAATGGTGGGATATACAATGATTAGCACTTCAGTGCAAGGATGCACATTAGGTACGAGTAATGCCACCTACATTCTCTATATAACATAAAGTAACAGGGATGGTTTCTCACTCAGAAACTACATTTGAGTTATGCTCATTTCTGAGAAGATTTTATTACACCTCACCCCAGCATGAATGGGAAATTGATAGTTACAGCATTCTAGCCCATCAACACTTTAGTTGATCGTTCTGCAAAATTACTAACCATATTGGTCAGTATTCCAAGGTTGCCATGCAAATATACAATATATGGATACTGGAGGGTCTCACTGTGTGCCCTGGTGGATCTCAATGACACTACATGGCTAGCGTCTGACAGGGCAATCATGTTATATGCTCGGTCAGGCTCGTTCATACAGACGCGTCATGTACTGTAAGTCCAGCTTGCTTCCAGTGCGACGGCGTATGTAGTACCAAGGATCCTCAGCAGGGCTACCACTATGGCAGCTTTCTTCCAAGTGACACCAATGAGAACTGCGCCTACAGCGCGTTGCCCAGCAATGACGCTGGACGCAGCAGTGGCAGCATGACGTTCTTTATCAGACGATTCCCAGTTTTGTGCAAAGCATCACGATGAACGTATCCGTGTAATGGAACGTCCGAGCAAAATGAGCATTGCCAGACCTAATTCGTCTCCTCACATGGGCATACTTCCTGGCGTGATGATATGGAGTTCGCATACACGATAATTTGGGAAGCAACATTACTTTGTGACGTGTCTGTGTGGTGTCTACCATGGCCACCATCAAGAAGATAAAGCAAGACTGCACTAGGCTGCACGCTGCTCTCACTGTCCTGCCCCCTCAATAGGAAGGGGCCGGCACCATATCCGGGTCTCTCACCTATTGAAATAACTGATCGTGGGTTTCTGAGACACTGGCGCGCCACCACTCTCCTGTCAGTGTTATAGATGAACTCTGGCACAGACCTGAAGCAGCAAGGAATGCAGTAAACGAATCTGTCAGCCAAGCTGCTTCTACCAGAGATGGCAGCTCTTTGTAGTACATACATTTCCCATCCCGCATACCCACAAATCACCTACTTAATTTAGCATGTCTGCTTTCAACTACTCTTCACATACATCGTTGTGCCGGAAAGAAATTCACTCGCCGTTACAACGATGGTTTCTTTGGTTTGCTCTGGGAAGAGGCCAAGTGGATACTATAGCACGCAATGTAATAGTCCACTCAGGTACAGCACAGATAAGAAGGATTATTCAACTTTGTATAATCCATTTCAACAGCAATATCATGAGTATTTACAATTGTCCACAACCAGTAACGTATCATTTGATGCCGACAAAATGCAAGTTTCTCGCTCAGAGTACATTAAACATAAATTTTCACGTTCTGTTCAGACTAATACGATGTTCAGACAGGTGGCCTACTGGAAGACGATGCTGTCGTCTTACTCGACGATCGGAGAATGGGGCAGAACGGAACTACGCTCGGCCGTAAGTAAAAGAGCAGATGCAACGACGTGGCGAAGCTTTTGTTGGCGTGGCTTTGTCGGTGTCGTTCACTCAGCACTGTGCCTTCCAGCGACTATAGTTTCTTGAGGTTGTGTTGTGAGGTACTAACCTTGCTTTGCCACATCATTCTTCGGACGATACCATAGGCACATAAAGGAAACTGCAATAACAAAATGTCGTTGTTTGTTTCCCATCTTACTGCTGTGGTTTTCATGCGAACAGTGTAACGAAATTCAGAAAATGTACATGACAGCCTTTTGCTGTATAAACCGTTTCACAATGTTGCCCACCCTTTAAAAAATGGTTCAAATGGCTCTGCGCACTATGGGACTTAACTTCTGAGGGCATCAGTCCCCTAGAACGTAGAAGATTATGAGAGGAAAGTTGCATGGGTTCAGGGACCCGTTTACTTTGATTTCGGTACAGGGTGAACACTAACCAGCCTGAAGAAGCTGTGCAACGAAATCAACCATAACTCTCTACATAGAAGAATTATGGCCTTCAGCTGATCCCACACTGGTATTCCATAAATGAAGCAACAAACGGAACTTTTACAATGTAGAGCTTTTTTGTCACAGAACAGTGTAAACAGACGATAATAAAGTTGAAACAATGTAAATAACACAGAACGTAAACTACCGCAACATGTATAACGGTAGATGAAAACGTTCTTCATCTTTTAAAACTTAATGGATTTGCACACACATTCCGACAACTGGTTAATGTGCTCATCATGGGGTGTTAGCACCTGTGGAAGCAATATAGGCCTGACAACGACGGAGCAGTCTGTGAGTGATGTCATCATTTTCATTTGGAGGCAATAACGCCAATTCTACCTGCAGAACAGCTCGCTAATGTTGGAAAGTGGATGGTGGATGGTGACGTGATACAACCTGTCGCTCTAGCTCATCTCAGACATGCTCTATGGGACTCAAATCGGGAGAGCGAGCAGGCCATGCCATGCATGCACAATTTTCCGTTTCCAAGACAGCATCAACCACCTGTGCTCTATGATGTCAAGTATTAGCGTCTACCAATACGAAATCTGGGTCCACAGAACCTCTCAACAACTGCACCTAAGGCCACAAATCTTATCGCGATACCTGACCAGTTAAACCTTGCCGATTCACCATTACAGTTTAATGAAGAGGTGTTCGAGTAGTCAATCTAATCCCTGCCCATACCATGAAGAGTCCTTCTCTATATAGTTCTCTTTCCAAAATGTTTGCATTCAGAAATCGTATTCCACGTTCCCTCCAGATGCGAATGCAACAAGAATCACTATCAAAACCAAATCGAGTGTCATCTGCGAAATGACATTGGTCCACTTTTCGACCGTCCACGTTCGCGTGGAATGTTGACGACTCCATTCTAGACGTTCCTTCTGTGACGACGCATCACAGGTACACATACAGAAGGTCTCCGACAGTAAAGACTACTCTGCTGAAGCCCTCTGTACGCCATTTGCCTCGATACAACACGTTCAGCAGCTGCTGCGAGGTCAGACGCCAGTTGCAGTGGAGCACCAAGGCTGTATCGTCGCGCCCTTACTGCCAGATATCGGTCCTCTCATTTTGGTATCACACGTGGTCGGCCCTGCCTTGGTCGACAGGATACCGTTTCGGTCTCTAAAAGTTGTCTGGATAGCAATCGGCCCATCAGACTCACGTTCTTTGTAAGCTGCTGGAACGTATGGTATGTCGGCGGTTGGGTTGGGTCCTGGAGTCACATGGCATGCTGGCTCCATGTCAGGGCGGCTTCCGCCAGGGCCGCTCTACCACTGATAATCTTGTGTCCATCGATTCAGCCATCCGAACAACCTTTTCCAGATGGCAACACCTGATTGCCGCCTTTTTTGACTTACGTAAAACATACGACACGACTTGGCGTCGTCATATCCTTGCCACATTGTATGAGTGGGGTCTCCGGGGACTACTCCCGATTTTTATCCAAAACTTCCTGTCACTCCGTACTTTCCGTGTCCAAGTTGGGGACTCCCATAGCTCCACCCATATCCAGGAGAATGGAGTCCCGCAAGGCTATGTATTGAGTGTTTCTCTATTTTTAGTGGCCATTAGCGCTCTAGCAGCCTCACCTTCTCTGTATGCAGACGACTTCTGCATTTCCTACTGCTCCTCCAGTACTGTTGCTTCTGAGCTGCGCCTCCAGGGAGCCATCCACAAGGAGCAGTCGTGAGCTCTAGCCCACGGCTTCCAGGTTTCAGCTGCAAAGTCGTGTGTCATGCACTTCTGTCGGCCTCGTACCGTTCATCCGGAACCCGCACTTTACCTTAATGACGAGCGACTCACGGTAGTGGAGACATATCAATTCCTAGGACTGGTTTTCGACGCTCGGTTGACTTGGCTCCCTCATATTCGACAGCTTAAGCAGAAGTGCTGGCTGCACCTCAGTGACCTCCATTCCTTGAGCAACACCGGCAGCTCAATGGCTGATTGTCACGTAGGCTTCACAATGTCGATGGAGGACATATTGAGCAGCACTCCTTGCTAGTTGGCCGCAGTGTTTTCACTGCAGAGCTGTCGGCCATATCTCGTGCTCTTGAGTACATCCGCTCATGCCCTGGCGAGTCATTTCTCCTGTGTACGCATTGAGCAGCCTACAAGTTATCGACCAGTGCTACCTTCGCCACCCTCTGGTAGCGTCCATTCAGGACTCCATCTATGCCCTGGAACAGTCCCGCCGTTCCGTGGTGTTTGTGTGGACCCCGGGACATGTCGGGATCCCCGGCAACGAACTTGCCGACAGGCTGGCCAAACAGACGACGCGGAAACCGCTTCTGGAGATAGGCATCTCCAAAGCTGACCTGCGTTCTGTCTTACAGCGCAAGGTTTTCCGGCTTTGGGAGACAGAATGGCATAACAGCACGCACAGCGAACTGTGTGTCATTAAGGAGACTATGTATGGAAGTCTTCCATGCAGGCCTCTCGCAGGGAATCAGTTGTCCTCTGCCGGCTCCGCATTGGCCATACGTGGCTAACGCATGGTTACCTACTCCGCGCGTGAGGACCCACCTCAGTGTCGCTGTGGCTCCCAAATGACAGTCGTCCACCTCTTGCTGGACTGCCCACTTTTAGCCGCACTGCGGCAGACTTTTAACTTTCCCTGCACCCTGCCATCGGTGTTGGACGACAATGCCTCCACAGCAGCTTTAGTTTTACGTTTTATCAGTGAGGGTGGGTTTTATATTTCTATGTAGGTTTTAGAGCATGTCCTTTCTCCCTCTGTCCTCCACCCTACTGCTTTTAGGGTGTTGCAGAATGGCTGTATTTCCCGTTTTTATTCTCGTGGTTGGCCAGCCACTATAATCTGCTTTCATGTTTTACTCTCTCCTGTTTAAGCGTCTCTCTGTTGTCTTCTTGTCCTCTTTTGTTCCTTTTAGTATTCGTTGCCTTCCCTTCGTTCTTGTGGCTTTTCTTTTCTTTCCGTTGTGTGTTATATGTTTCGTCCGTTTCATTCGCACACTTGTAGTATTTTTTTAAATTAGGAACAAGGGACCGATGACCTCGTAGTTTGGTCCCTTCTCCCGCCTTTAAACCAACCAACCATCTAAAAGTTGTCTCCACATCCAAGAAAAATCAGAACTATTCACTTTAGGCACTTGGGTCACATCAGTTTGCGACTGTCCTGCTTCCATTCTTCTTGTGGCCTTCAACCGCAGAGAGTATGGTAGGTGTCTTGTGCCTACTGCACCATCTGTGACTGTGTACGCTGCGATTGTGGACGTGGAACTACCCGGTAAACGTTACCCTGTTTGACAGGTATGCTAACCTCATCGTTGGCGTGGTTGTCCATTGACCGGAATGCCATGTTTCGTACCGAACACGATTGTCGGGCATCTGTTGATATTTTGTGCGATTAGACACAACACTGGGAACTAGCAGTTTGTTGCTTTAATTTTGGACATCAGTGTATATAGGTGAACCTAAACTTTCATCACTGGTGGCGGACTCAAACCAAGAAACTCTTCAACGTGAACCACTGCGTTCGGAAGGAAATCCATGTCGCTGAGTCGGATCTTATTCATGGTGAAACTCTCTGCTCTTAAGCATCCCGTCTTGAGGGCGCTGATCGTCGCCAGTGAGCTGCACACACGCCTTCAAAGCCGCCACTTCTTGAGGGGAGTTAAGGGGATTGGGGCGCGCTACTGCACACACGTGTCTATCCCGCAGTCTCTCCCGGCCTTGTGCGTGCCGCCAGCAGCGAGTGCCCCGTGAGCTGTGCAAGCAGGAGGGCTTAAGCGAAACGGTCTTCCGGTCCACAGAACAAGCCCTCACACGTAAGCCGGCAGCACTCGCGCTGCCTAATGGTCTCTGGGGTCTGCTCTCTACATCCACTTGAACGCTTGCTACGCCAACTTTCTACGCATCAATACGAATATCAAATTCACGTCCACTCTCGGAAGACTCAGGATGGTGCACTGGCAGAACTGGGACGAAGTTTGCAGCAGACAACTGCCTGATTCGCTGCTGCGGCACATCTGCTTGAACTGCCATAGATTGATCTCAATACCAGAAGTGTCTTCCACTGTCCTACAGATCTTACGATCCTGACACATCTCCTGTATTAAAGTGTCGTTGTTACTTTTTTTAATACTTACTGATGATTTATCCTGGCAGACTTGGGGCCACCACGTCGCCTCTTACTACTAATCAGGAATTACTGTGACATAAATTCTGGAAACAGTTACAAACACACATGTTTCGAAGCTTTTTCCTGACTGCCTATTTCAAATAGTTCAAATGGCTCTAAGCACTATGGGACATAACATCTGAGCTCATCAGTCCCCTAGAACTTAGAACTACTTAAACCTAACTAACCTAAGGACATCACACACCTATCCATGACCAAGGCAGGATTCTAACCTGCGACCGTAGCAGCAGCGCGGTTCCGGACTAAAGCGCCTAGAACCACTCGGCCACAGCGGACGGCGACTGCCTATTTAAAATATAAGCAAACACACAAAGGAACCAGTTTGCAAACACTGCATGTGCTAAGCTGAAATGCAGTGCTCTACAGGAAAGTACACAACAAAGACGAACAAGACTGCATATGAACAACATCAGTTCCAAACTACTGCTTCTTACCAATCCACAGGAAGTATTGTATAATCAAACAGGTAAACATAAAACATTCTCAATATTTCGACACCATTGGTTTAGGAACAATGCACATCGGAACTGCCACCCCTTGAAGGAAATAGACCTGGGAAATTCACTTTAAATAAAAAGCTTTCGAGCTAGTGGATGGTTACATTTAATAGTAGTCATTGTAAGAAAGAAAGACAGTTTCGTTTCGTTGACAGAGAATAACACAACAAATACGGATTACAGGCAGCCCCAGAAATCAGCATGAGAAAGGCGTGGAAAGGGAGGAGGTTGACGAACGTTACAATGCACACGTAATGAAGACAGGATAAAATAAAGTGGCGTAACTGATTGAGAAATGAAAGAGAAAAAAGCGTAACTGGCGGACGATGTGAGCCGACACTGTCAAGTTAATTGGTTAGGGGGAAACTAGTAAGGTTCACATAGTGAAGTGATACAGCTTTGTTTGTGCGCAGACCTCATGGTAGCTTGTTGCATAGGCGGACAGCAGTAACAGCGGAGCAGTTGTACGTTTCTGCTTAACACTAGACAAGCGAGACCTTGTGTAGCGATTATCTCGAGACGACTGGTACTTAACTCTGGTGGGAGGTGCCGGTGTGAATGTGGCTGTACGTGGGTTTTCCACGACGCTACAGGCGAGTTCCTGCGGAAGTAACATAACTGTATTCGCCAGATTCGCACACCGGCAAGCGAGGAAGCAGCCGAATTCAAGTGCCCCCTCCTGCGCCTCTAGGGGAGGCGTTATGTGTCGGCTGAAGGGTGCTACCGAGACTAGCTGCCACCGTTGAGGCACAACCAGTCGCTTGGCGCCTCTGTTCCCACTAGCAGCCTCCAGGTAGCTGTCACAAAATGGGCCATTTTCTGCTTTCGCACCATGTCTAATTGATCGTCGTACCTATTCGATGACAGTGTGGGCAGTGCTGCCAATGATGGGCGTGGCGGGCGTGGAAATTCTTCAACCGACAGGTACAAAACAGATGCCGCCGCGGACACTATGTCAATTACGATACAGCCGTTAGACAGTTTCGGTCAGTGCGTGCAGCTAGCTCAGTATAGTTCTCCATAGACTATCTCAATAGCGACGCCAACGCGACTCCGCGATCTTACGCAGCAATCTGACGACGTCACGAACCGACCGTTGCGTGGATACACATAAACAGTTCACCTTGCTGAGTATGTTTGAGTCTGTAATTACTGTCTGAGTCGTTAAAACCTCTGATGACGTCTCCAGCAATGGTAGACGAAACGTTAGAAAGAGAATTATGCCTTGGACCATAAAATAAATAGCGGCAGTATCAAAAAGTAGTGGTTTCAATGGAGGGTAGAGAGACGCGAAATGCTATTTCTCTAAATGACAGCAGGGCATTATACTGTGTCGTTTTAAAACTTACTGGTGCCCATAACTCAAACGGTCCCATAAAGGATATTAATGGCAAATTTCTGATCACTAAAGATGAACAACTTACTAAGTGTGTTGATTACTTCAATTGTTGTTGTTGTGGTCTTCAGTCCTGAAACTGGTTTGATGCAGCTCTCCATGCTACTCTATCCTGTGCAAGCTTCTTCATCTCCCAGTACCTACTGCAACCTACGTCCTTCTGAATCTGCTTAGTGTAGTCATCTCTTGGTCTCCCTCTACGATTTTTACCCTCCACGCTGCCCTCCAATACTATACTGGTGATCCCTTGATGCCTCAGAACATGTCCTACCAAGCGATCCCTTCTTCTGGTCAAGTTGTGCCACAAACTTCTCTTCTCCCCAATCCGATTCAATACTTCCTCATTAGTTATGTGATCTACCCATCTAATCTTCAGCATTCTTCTGTATCACAGCATTTCGAAAGCTTCTATTCTCTTCTTGTCCAAACTATTTATCGTCCATGATTCACTTTCATACATGGCTACACTCCATACTAACACTTTCAGAAATGACTTCCTGACACTTAAATCTATACTCGATGTTAACAAACTTCTTCAGAAACGCTTTTCTTGTCATTGCCAGTCTACATTTTATATCCTCTCTACTTCGACCATCATCAGTTATTTTGCTCCCCAAATAGCAAAACTCCTTTACTCTTTTAAGTGTCTCACTTCCTAATCTAATTCCCTCAGCATCACCCGACTTAATTCGACTACATTCCATTATCCTCGTTTTGCTTTTGTTGATGGTCATCTTATATCCTCCTTTCAAGACACTATCCATTCCATTCAACTGCTCTTCCAAGTCCTTTGCTGTCTCTGACAGAATTACGATGTCATCGGCGAACCTCAAAGTTTTTATTTCTACTCCATGGATTTTAATACCTACTCCGAATTTTTCTTTTGTTTCCTTTACTGCTTGCTCAATATAGAGATTGAATAACATCGGGGATAGGCTACAACCCTGTCTTACTCCCTTCCCCACCACTGCTTCCCTTTCATGCCCCTCGACTCTTATAACTGCCATCTGGTTTCTGTACAAATTGTAAATAGCCTTTCGCTCCCTGTATTTTACACCTGCCACCTTCAGAATTTGAAAGAGAGTATTCCAGTCAACATTGTCAAAAGCTTTCTCTAAGTCTACAAATGCTAGAAATGTAGGTTTGCCTTTTCTTAATCTAGCTTCTAAGATAAGCCGTAGGGTCAGTATTGCCTCACGTGTTCCAACATTTCTACGGAATCCAAACTGATCTTCCCCAAGGTCGGCTTCTATCAGTTTTTCCATTCGTCTGTAAAGAACTCGCGTTAGTATTTTACAGCTGTGACTTATTAAACTGATAGTTCGGTAATTTTTACATCTGTCAACACCTGCTTTCTTTGGGATTGGAATTATTACATTCTTCCTGAAGTCTGAGGGTGTCTCGCCTGTCTCATACATCTTGCTCACCAGATGGTAGAGTTTTGTCAGGACTGGCTCTCCCAAGGCCGTCAGTAGTTCCAATGGAATGTTGTCGACTCCGGGGGCCTTGTTTCGACTCAGAGTCTTTCAGTGCTCTGTCAAACTCTTCACGCAGTATCGTATCTCCCATTTCATCTTCATCTACATCCTTTTCCATTTCCATAATATTGTCCTCAAGTACATCACCCTTGTATAGACCCTCTATATACTCCTTCCACCTTTCCGCCTTCCCTTCTTTGCTTAGAACTGGGTTTCCATCTGAGCTCTTGATATTCATACAAGTGGCTCTCTTTTCTCCAAAGGTCTCTTTAATTTTCCTGTAGACAGTATCTATCTTACCTCTAGTGAGATAAGCCTCTACATCCTTACATTTGTCCTCTAGCCATCCCTGCTTAGCCATTTTGCACTTCCTGTCGATCTCATTTTTGAGACGTTTGTATTCCTTTTTGCCTGCTTCATTTACTGCATTTTTATATTTTCTCCTTTCATCAATTAAATTCAATATTTCTTCTGTTACCCAAGGATTTCTAGTAGCCCTAGTCTTTTTACCTACTTGATCCTCTGCTGCCTTCACTACTTCATCCCTCAAAGCTACCCATTCTTCTTCTATTTTATTTCCTCCCCCCATTCCTGTCAATTGCTCCCTTATGCTCTCCTTGAAACTCCTTACAACCTCTGGTTCTTGTAGTTTATCCAGGTCCCATCTTCTTAAATTCCCACCTTTTTGCAGTTTCTTCAGTTTTAATCTACAGGTCATAACCAATAGATTGTGGTCAGAGTCCACACCTGCCCCTGGAAATGTCTTACAATTTAAAACCTGGTTCCTAAATCTCTGTCGTACCATTATATAATCTATCTGAAACCTGTCAGTATCTCCAGGCTTCTTCCATGTATGAAGCCTTCTTTTATGATTCTTGAACCAAGTGTTACCTATGATTAAGTTGTGCTCTGTGCAAAATTCTACCAGGCGGCTTCCTCTTTCATTTCTTTGCCCCAGTCCATATTGACCTACTACGTTTCCTTCTCTCCCTTTTCCTACTACCGAATTCCAGTCACCCATGACTATTAAATTTTCGTCACCCTTCACTATCTGAATAATTTCTTTTGTTTGATCATACATTTCTTCAATTTCTTCGTCATCTGCAGAGCTAGTCGGGATATAAACTTGTACTACTGTAGTAGGTGTGGGCTTCATATCTATCTTGGCCACAATAATGCGTTCACTATGCTGTTTGTAGTAGCTGACCCCAGATCAGTCAATCATCCAGACTGTTGCCCCTGCAACTACTGAAAAGGCTGCTGCCCCTCTTCAGGAACCACACGTTTGTCTGGCCTCTCAACAGATACCCCTCCGTTGTGGTTGCACCTACGGTACGGCTATCTGTATCGCTGAGGCACGCAAGCCTCCCCACCAGCGGCAAGGTCCATGGTTCATAGGAGGAGGGATTACTTCAAAGAAAGCCTAAATCAACCCAACCAATTTAATGGCCACCCTCGAAAATGAGCCAAAAACGCAAGGATTAATTTTAAATGTAGGTGAATTCACAAGAGGAGTGGTGTGTGCAAGAATCGCAACACCAAAACACTTAAAGCAGTTGGCATGGATGAATTCTCATAAGAAAATTCTGAAGTGTGGTGGTCCGAACTTAATTCACCATCAGACTAAACCGTGCAGGTCGGATTCCCAAAAAGGCAAACCTCAGAAGGCTGGAGGGGACTGTTATCAAACTACGAAAGAAAGTAAATCTAACTGACTGTACAAACTGGGTAGGTGGAGCTATCACGCTTCTCTGGGTCCAAGGAAACTGCTGCAAGCATACAAGAAACAGCAGACTGTCACATACGAGAAGAACAGGCTGGCTTTCTCTGCAGAAGATCCTTCTCTGTATGAATATTTGTTCTGCAAAACGTAATAGAACAGTGCGTGGAACTCTGTTGCCCAGTGAACCTAGACTTCGTTCACTTTAAAAAAGCATTTAACATTATACACGGAGAATCAGTATTGAATAGTGTAAGCCTATATGAAATTCTTAAACGTGGCTTAAACACGGAGAATCAGTATTGAACACTGTAAGCCTATATGAAATTCTTAAACGTAGCACTTATGTTTACAGAAATCTTTATGTAGATTAGAGTTTCTATGTAAGAACAGAACCGGAGAACACCCCGTTCTGCCGGCCGCAGTGGCCGTGCGGTTCTGGCGCTGCAGATCCGGAACCGCGGCACTGCTACGGTCGCACTTTCGAAACCTGCCTCGGGCATGGATGTGTGTGATGTCCTTAGGATAGTTAGGTTTAAGTAGTTCTAAGTTCTAGGAGACTGATGACCTAAGATGTTAAGTCCCATAGTGCTCAGAGCCATTTGAACCATTTTCAACACCCCGTTCTTTCGTATTTTGACACGCATTATGCAAGGATGCAGATTAATTGTAGACCTCATAATGAGAAAAACTATGGACAGCTCCAACACGGGCTTACGTTTGAACGAGGAAACTGGGCTATCGGATCTGGAGTTTGATGATGATGTCATTTTTCTGGCAGGATCTCCACAAAGCTTACAACTAATGACTATCAAGCTGGATCGAAGAGCTTTTTTCTTGTAGGGCGAAAAGTAAGTAGTGATAAAACAAAAGCAGTATGCATGAAAGTGGAAATGTATCCACTCAAATTACAGTTCAACAGAAGGTACTACGAGATGTTAGCTGGTTTACAAATTAATATCGTGAACGTAGATCCCGACATCAGCAGCAGAATTGGGAAACCTTCCGCAGACTGCCAAAAATGAGATTCCTGTAGCAATCACACTCTATTAGCATCTAAGCAAAGTTCTGAAAATCATCTGCTGAGACGACACTTCAATTAATTGATAATACCGATTTAAAAGTCATATGTTATTAACGACGTTACAATGCTATTGGTCGTAAAACGTTGCAAGTATTTGAATTTAACATTGAATATTTGTATGTTTGTGACAGCATAGGGGCAGTCATTGTCTATCAGCGAAAGGTACAGTAGATCAATGTCTCAACAATGATTAAAGTACACGAACTTTAAAATAACAGCTAACGATGGACTCAAATTAACTGTTACACTTACCAGAGATATTTTCATGCTGCTACACAACAGTCATAGATTGTCTTTACTTGACACAACGATGCAATCAACTGCGCCTATAGCAAGCTGTACTATATTCGACCATTTTGACTTTTGTTATTGTAGGGAAACGTAAGTTGTGCTCGCAACTTAACCGCTAGAAAGCGATGAAGTACCAACATCGAGGCAAATAAAATCTTCGGAAGCCAGTTCAGTTAGATCATGAAGGTCGTAGCAACTGCAACAGTAAAACGGCGATATTGATTTCATGCCCAACAGAGCACAATCATTACAGTACTATCCACATCAAAATATTCCTTCCACTGTAGGAGACCTCATAATACCTGGAGACAAACTTTGGCAAAGGATATTCACTGCATGGACATGAACTGGGAGGAGGATGAAAACATGACAGCTGATTAAGTTCGCTGGAGGGAACTTATTGCCCGATATACTATCTGCTAATGCCGAAAATAAATCTTACTACTTGTTTGCTGCTCATGCAGTAAAACTATAGTGTGAGGCATGAAGCTTCAATTCATTACTTCTTTATTACTAAATAGATTTGCAACACATTTTGCAAGCATGCAGACAGTATCCATTTATACGACTGAATGTATCTGCAACATTATAGCATTCTACTTCTTATAGTGCAGAAGATATGGCGTCATAAAGCCTCCTTGAAATCGAGTGCGGCTTAGGCAGGCTACAGTCATACCGATAATCAGAGCAGATAGCGATTTCAAACAAATTTTGAAGACAATTTTATACACGAGAGTTCGATTCTGTACAGAATCGAGGGTTCACTGGTAGAAAATATATGTCGTTATCACTTCTTCTCCGAAACGCAGCTGTTAATTGGTTGGGATTAACTGATAAGTGACTCTTCAGTGTGTGAAAATAGCAGCTTTAAACAGTTGCAATAAAACCTTGTGTTGTTTTAATATGTTGCGTCACCTGCACTTTAATTTCATGCCTAATAATATTCATAAAGTGTGATTCTACTATGTGTTGCACCACACTTCCTTAAGTTTTAAACATATGTTCTCTCTTGACCTACGAATTCAGATTTTTCAGTTATACTGAAGTGTGACCGGTACGAACATCAAAGGATATTTGCCCAATTGGAATCTGTAACAAGTCAGTGACAAGATGAAGCAAAGTTAGGTAGAACTGTGACCTTGTGATATCGTACAGCAAATAAGAGCGACCTGTTACCTGTATGATGAGAGCGTGATAACGACACAGCTTATTACAACTAATAGTGTATAAAACTAGCGAACACTTTAATCACGTTACAGCGCTTCCAACAAGTACTTCACGCCAGTTGAAAACCGGAAGCGGTGAACTGGTAACATGGTGAGCAGTTGCAGCCGCAAACCATCACACCGACAGTGTTGTAGTTGTACATTTTCACTTCCTGAAATAAAAATTTATTGATGACGAGAGAATTGTGGTGGTAGTGTTTCGTTTTAAAAATAATAATAAAAAAAATTGCTACCGAACCGGAACGAATTTACAAAATTCGTGACGCCTTTTATGTAAGAGACAAATAAGTTTAGTCAGTTTGCGACATCTAGTTTTCAAATGCCCCGTCAAAAGCGAGGTTGTCATAAATCAAGCACTGCTCCAGACTTTGACAAAAAAGAAGAAATGTTTTGTTGCTGTTTTTATCAGCTGTGATCAACCACAATTAATTCGACTTTATTTGATGCCAACAGCATTGACTGCGTTTCTCGTGTTCGAGTATGGTCGTCCAATAAAACGACTCTGGAGTTTCATAAAAGGACTCCAAGGTAATTAAAAATGCCTGGATTAAACAATACAAGACCCGATTTCTTTTTCTATAGGCTTTCTGCGGAGTTTCTCTGACTCAGTGATTACAATCTGACACTCTGTGTTCGGAAAAATCGAAACACGCCTGGGGGACGGCGTAAAATAAACACACGGCGCTGTATCAATTTTCTGTGCTTTATTCTGCGTTCGCTTCTCTATAGGGAGTCTCGGAAATAACTCAGTACAAAAGCTGCTTGTGGTGGCAGTTCCTGCGTCTGAAAGCAACACCTGGAACACTTGTCATTTTACAAAACTATACTTATAGCTTGTTAACATAAATTGGTATGAGATTTCTAATAAATTTGTAGTATTCATAGAGTCACAACACTCTCAACTGATGATTCTCACATTACATTGTCTTACTCCTTACTGCTTTATTGCGTTAATCGTTCAGTAAGCTTCACAGAAATTATGTTATTTCCACCCAAGTTTAGCGAGAAATACGTAAAATACAGCAGTAAACTGTTGCTCCCTGTAGAAATAAAAAGAAAGAAAAATATTTAATAGTAACTCGAAATCATGATATTTACAACTACAAATGGACGTAATAGTTAATTTAGTCAGAGATACGAACTGTTATCATATTGAAGCTGCACAAGCTGTGCTTGGTTATGTAATCGAAAATCAAAAGTTTGGACAATTCATTAATTCTTGAAATTTAAATTTCGTCACTCCACTACTTGAACTGTTTATTACCTTAACAATAATGTAGAGGAACAATAGCTTCCATGTTTTACACAGGCGTTCCCGCAATTAATTGCCCTGTAAAAGCCTTTGTAGGTCCTATTTGATAATTATGCTTCGGCTGAATAAACAGATGTACTGTATGTTCTGAAACTATTTCGTGTTAACATAATGTTACGAAAACCCGTCAAAGGTGTGCATTCTCATCGACCAATACTTAAAATATACATTTAAATAAGCTAATAAACATTGCGAGACTAGTCAAAGTTGCAAACAGCAATCAGTATCTTGCAGGCAGTAAATTTATTTTCTCGATTGAGATGTATTCAACACAGTTTTGTTTTCAGCAGAAACAACTTTGTTTCTTACACAATACTCTACTGTTACATAGCATATGTATTTCTACAAAAGACAGAGCGAGGTGGCGCAGTGGTAAGGCACTGGACTCGCATTCGGGAGGACGACGGTTCAATCCCGCGTCCGGCCATCCTGATTTAGGTTTTCCGTGATTTCCCTAAATCACTGCAGGCAAATGCCGGGATGGTTCCTCTGAAAGGGCACGGCCGACTTCCTTCCCCATCCTTCCGTACACCGATGACCACGCTGTCTGGTCTCCTTCCTCCAACAACCAACCAACCTATTTCGACAAAAATCTAGGTACACTAATGGCTGGCTCTACAAGGTATTAGCTAGCGCACAAGACCCAGCCAATAACTCGTCATATGGCCAACTTACTGGTCTGTAGCGGGTCTCCTTCCTCCAACAACCAACCAACCTATTTCGACAAAAATCTAGGTACACTAATGGCTGGCTCTACAAGGTATTAGCTAGCGCACAAGACCCAGCCAATAACTCGTCATATGGCCAACTTACTGGTCTGTAGCGGCTGGGTTTGGTGATCGCAATGATGGGAGGTGCGGATGGCTGTGAGGATGGCTGCGTTATGTTGCTATGGCTGCAGTGGCTGACAGTGGCTTTCAGATCGTTGTCTAACAATCCAACACGAAAATAGTATTGCCAATGCATGGCAGACTACGCAGTGACGATGGTGCTGGAAGGCGGTCAACGCCCTCCATGGTGCAGACTGGACTCGGCGGACAGAAGCGTACTGAATTCCTGAAGTCATCAATGACCCGCCATATGGACAGCGCCTGGTGTCCTATCACAGGCGGTGGCGGCAGCTGCCGTAAACATGCTGTCATCAGCGCGGCGGCCGCAGTGCTGGTGTATACCTGGGGCAAGGTGCCACGGGGAGTTAGCTCATGCCAGCTGATCAGCAAGAAGTGCACCAAGACAGGTGAAACACAACCATGGTATGCAGCTTGTACGACGGTGGCTCAAGCAGGTGACGTGTGGCGGCAGAGGGTGATGGCAACACCGTCATTGTGTGCGATCCCCCAGCCGACAAAAAACCACAATGTTTGCATACTCAGATGGCCACATCGTATCAGCTAGATGGCCCAAGCTCGAACCACAGTCCATCAGGGTAGGTGGCTAACAGCAAATAACAGTCATTCAGCAGGTGGCTCGCCGGTGGAAAGGCATCAAGCCAGCAGCATTCATACTTAGCACAGGCACTGATCTGCAGCAATGTGAAGAGAAAGCCTGGAGTTGTCAGACTGGCTACACATCTTAGCTCGTGGACTAACCTTGACCTCCATCACGGCTTGCGGCTGGCGATGACTGACAATGCGTGTCTATGTTTGGCAGTATACAGGGTGGTCCATTGATCGTGACCGGGCCAAATATCTCACGAAATAAGTGTCAAAAGAAAAAACTACAACGAACGAAACTTGTATAGCTTGAAGGGGGAAACCAGATGGCGCTATGGTTGGCCTGCTAGATGGCACTGCCATAGGCAAAGGGAATCGACTGCGTTTTTAAATAGGAACCCCAATTTTCTATTACATGTTCGTGTAGTACGTAAAGAAATATGAATGTTTTAGTTGGACCACTTTTTTCGCTTTGTGATTGATGGCGCTGTAATAGTCGCAAACACATGGCTCACAATTTTAGACGAACAGTTGGTAACAGGTAGGTTCTTTAAATTAAAATACAGAACGTAGGTACGATTGAACATTTTATTTCGGTTGTTCCAATGTGATACATGTACCTTTCTGAAGTTATCATTTCTGAGAACGCATGCTGTTACAGCGTGATTACCTGTAAATACCACATTAATGCAATAAATGCTCAAAATGATGTCCGCCAACCTCAATGCATTTGCCAATACGTGTTACGACATTTTTCTCAACAGTGAGTACTTCGCCTTCCGTAATGTTCGCACATGGATTCGCAATGCGCTGACGCATGTTGTCACGCGTTGTCGGTAGTTCACTACAGCAACTATCCTTCAACGTTTCCCACAGAAAGAAGTCGGGGGACGTCCGATCCGGTGAACGTCCGGGCCATGGTATGGTGCTTTCACGAACAATCCACCTGTCAAGAAATATTCAGTACCGCTTCAACCGCATGCGAGACATGTGCCGGACATCCATCATGTTGGAAGTACATCGCCTTTCTGTCATGCAGTGAAACATCTTGTAGTAACATCGGTAGTACATTACGTAGGAAATCAGCATACATTGCACTATTTAGACTGCCATCGATAAGATGGGGACCAATTATCCTTCCTCCCATAATGACGCACCATACATTAACCCACCAAGGTCGCTGATGTTACACTTGTCCCGTAATTTCTCTTGTTCCCAGTGGCAGAACTGTAACGACGTTCAAAGTCGTCGCCATGCAATTCCTGGTGCATAGAAATATGGTACGGGTGCAATCTATGTTGATGTAGCATTCTCAACACCGACGTTTTTGAGATTCCCCATTCTCGACCAATTTGTGTGCTACTGATGTGCGGATTAGCCGCGACAGCAGCTAAAACACCTGCTTGCGTATCGTCATTTGTGGCAAGTCGTGGTTGACATTTCACATGTGGCTGAAATACTGTTTACTTAAATAACGTAACTATCCGGCGAACGGTCCGGGCACTTGGATGATGTCGTTCAGGATACCGAGCAGCATACATAGCACACGCCCGTTGGACATTTGGATCACAATAGCCATACATCAACACGATATCGACGATTTTCGAAATTGGTAAACCGTCCATTCTAACACGGGTAATGTATCATGAAGCAACTACCGTCCGAACAGGCGGAATGTTACGTGTTGCCACTTAATTATACGTTCGTGACTATTACAGCGCCATCTATCACAAAGCGAAAAAGTGCCCTATTAAAACATTCATATTTCTTTACGTACTACACGAATATGTAATAAAAAATGGGGGTTCGTATTAAAAAAAAAACGCAGTTGATATCCGTTTGACCTATGGCAGCGCCATCTAGCTGGTCAACCATAGCGCCATCTGGTTTCCGCCTTCCAGCAAGACGAGTTTCGTTTTTTGTAGTTTTTTCGTTTGATGCTTATTTCGTGAGATATTTGCTCCGGTCACGGTCAATGGACCACCCTGTATATGACAACCTCGTCGGATACCGTACTTAAAGAGCAGCGTTTCTGCTCGCTAAGCATCACTAAGTTCGAGCCGTTGGCATTGCCATTGAGCAACCATGGTATTGTATCCCCTGTTTTCGGTCAATGCCAGCAATTCCAGAGAACGCGACGTGGTGTTATACATATCCGTTCAGATGCCAGCGCCCGAAACACGATATTGCGCCAGTGCACCTAGTAAGCTTGATGTCGTTGAAGACCTTTCCTACGACACCTTTTAGCTGAATCAATCCAGGCGCTATTTGCTTTGCAAGCTGGAATCGTGAAACAGATAGTTGCAACTTCGAAATCCTTCCCATTGATCCATCCGCCAAAGATAGCTCGGGAAAAATCTTGCTAATTCGTCATGTTTTGACATATATTAACAATATATTTCGAGTAACCTTGTTCTAATCCACTGTGAAACAAAATATCCATTGATTGATTATTAAATTAACGTTTACTTTCTAATATTACGCCAGTCTACTGGCTACTAATGCTCTGGGAGCTCAAATGATTGTGCGGTTTTCTAGCTAAAACAAATATAGGTTACACAATGTCTAGCTAGAACCAAAACAGTACGAGCATTTGAGCCACACATTGTCATGGTTTTTCTGTGACAGTTACTATTATATTTCTGTACATGCTATAGCCTCTGCTCCACGATTATGTCTTTATTTACTTACTATTGGTTTGTCCAGTGAATGATGAAGGTCTAGTTCCAAGGCGTCGTTATTTAGCTTAGGTTCGTAGCTGGAATTACGTCCAGTGGTTTATCTGGCCAGCGCAACGAACACTGTGCCACATGCACTACAGTGGTCTCATTTATGATATCAGCACCGTAAAGATTCTCTCTCTAGAAATTACATTTCGAATCGTCAACAAACAATCCACTGACTTCTAGTTTTATTTGTGTCATGCCCCTAGGTCGGCCCCACTCACAGCTGTTTGCGATAACCGCTTTAGGTATATACGTAGGTACGTAAATGTACATAGGTATATATCCAATGTCCACCGGCCCTTTGGAAGCAAGTATGTGGTGCCAGGATATCCTGTGGACCTCCTCCTGCTCCTATGTTTCCCAAAAATTGTTGGATCTCACATGTCTTAGCATAATTCTCTATCACTCGTGTTGGATATAACGAGACATACACTCTCTGACAGTGATGGAGTTTTACCGCTGACATTAGAGTAAAAATCTTTCTGTCTGTATAGAAAACAACATCATCTTTTGTGTTTGTATCTCTGAGCGCTTCCCCACAGCTTCACATTTTATTGGTGAACTGTTAGACATTTGCATCGTGTGTTGATACATACTATTGAGTACTGCACCATCACATGAAGTGGGGCTGTAAAGGTGCTGATCCCGTCATTCCTCTGAGTAGTGCTTAATCTGAGATAAAACATGGCTCCCCTTCTTTTATATATATAAACGGCTGTTTGTGTCCCGACCACTGTTTAGTCATTAACAGGTCCATTACAATCCAGCATTAGTCTATGTCGGTAAACAGAAATACAACACGTTATCAGCACTTACACCTGAAAGAGTTCAGTATTGGAGATTTCCATATACAGTCTTCTTCAGCCAGTAGCAGAGTTGTTGTTTCAACTTTAATCATTCCAGCAACTGCCATGGCCTAGTGCCAGTGTGCTAATAATTGTTACAACAAATGGACCTGAACTAGTTGCTTATGTAGTACTATCCCCATAACACAACAGCATTTAACAAGTTCTGAGTCTCTATCTAGTCTCTAAAATAAAGTTGGAAAAGGATAGAATGTCAGTATTAATCACGCAGGTTCGACTACACTGGGGCAAGGAACTTTTGCCAACCCAGTTCGGCAATCGCCAACACAGATTAAACTGTACCGCACTGCCTCCACTACTACCGTGGTATCGATAGCAACGCATAGTTTCAAAGGTTGGCGCTACCATGAGACACAGACGACAGCGCCCTCTAGCCGGTACTGTCGAGCTATACGACTGCTTCAGCCCAGTTTTTATCAGGTGCAGTCAGCCAGGAAACTTCGCTACAGCTTTGCCCTACGTACGACGGGTCTAAGACTTCGCATCTGTACAAAGTTATGTATTCTTTCTTGCACCGGTAAACCGCCTTCACTCACTGCAGTACCGACGTAATTTTCCTGCTCCTGCTCCTACCCACCTACTACTACAGCGTAACGCATAGAGCCATGACACGCCTGCTCACTGTTCTTATAATCTGCGACAGTAGCGCTCTAAGTGTCCAGCAAGCAACGCTTCTGAATATGGGATCACATGGGTGCGAATAGTACCGTTTCTATTGGTTTGTAATATCGTTTCTACAATGGAGAGCGTATGTAGTGCCATAAAAATGAAAAATAATTAAAAATTACACCACATTTGGGTTTTTTATCTTTCTAATGACCGTGGAGGGTATGAAACGGCACACAGCAGAACAGTTTGTTTCCGATTCTCTTGTGACATACAGACATTTATTGAAGAATGTGGTTTTCTTTTAAGAACAAAAAAGTAGTTATTTAACACTAGAAGACATTGCCTGTTGCAGAAAGACTTTATATGTTTCACTGACAACATTAAATTTTGTTCACCACATTTCTAGTCAAATCAGTGGATGTGGAACATGAGAATCTTGTATGAAATGCAGTCCCTACATTATGTAATGTACCGAGTAAGCCAACACAACTGTAGTTGAAGAGAAAACCACACAGACGTCTTGTTTCTCCATAAAGAAGAAGCCAATTCCAGTATTGTTGCTACATCTCAGCCATAAACGGTTAGAATTTGCAACACTTACGTTTTTGAAGCAAAGATAGTTGCGTTTACAAAAATATTCGCGCATTGGAAAGTCGAGTCAAGTGTAATAATGCGCGGTCATTAGACTCCATACAAAATTGTTAGACGTCAAGAAAAGTGCGTATCATAGTAAAAAATGACAACAAACAAACATGTTTTTCGTGCATGACATGTATGTCTACATACTCCTGATTTAGGTGGAATGAGCTTCTAGGGGTAGCGTCTTTGATTCATAATCAAAACGTCTTCGGTCCCGGATTCGATCCACGCCACTGCCTAAAATAATCAGCATTGACGGCCGAAGACTTCCGGCATAAGAAGTCAACCTCATTCTGCCAACGGCCTTGTCGAAGAGGGCGGAGGAGGCACTCTCTTGTCCTAGGGGTGAGAAATTGCCCCTAAAGGCGGAAGAATCAGCAATGATCAACGACATGAGGTTGCAGAAGGCAATGGAAACCATTGCATTAAAGACACGTAACGTGTGTCCTACAGGACATGTGACCTGTAGTTGAAGAAATGTCATGATGATCTCTCCATTGGCAAAAGATTCCGGAATAGTCCTCCATTCGGATCTCCTGGTGGGGACTACCAAGGGGGAGGTTACCATGAGAAAAAGATTGAATAATCAACGAAAGGATAATGTTCTACGAGTCGGGGCGTGGAATGTCAGAAGATTGAACGTGGTAGGGGAACTAGAAAATCTGAAAAGGGAAATGCAAAGGCTCAATCTAGATACAGTAGGGGTCAGTGAAGTGAAGTGGAAGGAGGACAAGGATTTCTGGTGAGATGAGTATCGGGTAATATCAACAGCAGCAGAAAATGGTATAACAGGCGTAGGATTCGTTATGAATAGGAAGGTAGGGCAGAGGGTGTGTTACTGTGAACAGTTCAGTGACCGGGATGTTCAAATCAGAATCGACAGCAAACCAACACCGACAACGATAGTTGAGGTATACATGCCGACGTCGCAAGCTGAGATGAACAGATAGAGGAAGTGTATGAGGATATTGAAAGGATAATGCAGTATGTAAAGGGGGACGAAAATCTAACAGTAATGGGCGACTGGAATGCGGTTGTAGGGGAAGGAGTAGAAGAAAAGGTTACAGGAGAATATGGGCTTGGGACAAGGAATGAAAGAGGAGAAAGACTAATTGAGTTCTGTAACAAGTTTCAGCTAGTAATAGCGAATACCCTGTTCAAGAATCACAAGAGGAGGAGGTATACTTGGAAAAGGCCGAGAGATACGGGAAGATTTCAGTTACTCGTAGAAAGAGATTCCGAAATCAGATACTGGATTGTAAGGCGTACCCAGGAGAAGATATAGACTCAGATCACAATATAGTAGTGATGAAGAGTAGCCTGAAGTTCAAGACATTAGTCAGGAAGAATCAATACGCAAAGAAGTGGGACGCGGAAGTTCTAAGGAATGACGAGATACATTTGAAGTTCTCTAACTCTATAGGTACAGCAATAAGGAATAGCGCAGTAGGCAGTACAGTTGAAGAGGAATGGACATCTAAAAAAAGGGCCAACACAAAAGTTGGGAAGGAAAACATAGGTTCAATGAAGGTAGCTGCGAAGAAACCATGGGTAACAGAAGAAATACTTAAGTTGATTGATGAAAGGAGGAAGTACAAACATGTTCCGGGAAAATCAGGAATACAGAAATATAAGTCGCTGAGGAATGAAATAAATAGTAAGTGCAGGGAACCTAAGACGAAATGGCTGCAGAAAAAATGTGAAGACATCGAAAAACATATGATTGTCGGAAGGCCAGACTCAGCATGCAGGAAAGTCAAAACAACCTTTGGTGACATTAAAAGCAACGGTGGTAACATTAAGAGTGCAACGGGAATTCCACCGTTAAATGCAGAGGAGAGAGCAGATAGGTGAAGAGAATACATTGAAAGCCTCTATGAGGGTGAAGATTTGTCTGATGTGATAGAAGAAGAAACAGGAATCGATATAGAAGAGATAGGGGATCCAGTATTAGAATCGGAATTTAAAAGAGCTTTGGAGGCCTTACGGTCAAATAAGGCAGAAGGGATAGATAACATTCCATCAGAATTTCTAAAATCATTAGGGGAAGTGGCAACAAAACGACTATTCACGTTGGTGTGTAGAATATATGAGTCTGGCGACATACCATCTGACTTTCGGAAAAGCATCATCCACACAATTCCGAAGACGGCAAGAGCTGACAAGTGCGAGAATCATCGCATAATCAGCTTAACAGCTCATGAATCGAAGCTGCTTACGAGAATAATATACAGATGAATGGAAAAGAAAATTGAGAATGCGCTAGGTGACGATCAGTTTGGCTTTAGTAAAAGTAAAGGCACGAGAGAGACAATTCTGACGTTACGGCTAATAATGGAAGCAAGGCTAAAGAAAAATCAAGACACGCTCATAGGATTTGTCGACCTGGAAAAAGCGTTTAACAATATAAAATGGTGCAAGCTGTTCGCGATACTGAAATAAGTAGGGGTGAGCTATAGGGAGAGACGGGTCATATAGAATCTGTACAACAACCAAGAGGGAATAATAAGAGTGGACGATCAAGAACGAAGTGCTCGTATTAAGAAGGGTGTAAGACAAGGCTGTAGCCTTTCGCCCCTACTCTTCAATCTGTACATCGAGGAAGCAATGATGGAAATAAAAGAAAGGTTCAGGAGTGGAATTAAAATACAAGGTGAAAGGATATGAATGATACGATTCGCTGATGAGATTGCTATCCTGAGTGAAAGTAAAGAAGAATTAAATGATCTGCTGAACGGAATGAACAGTCTAATGAGTACACAGTATGGTTTGAGAGTAAATCGGAGAAAGACGAAAGTAATGAGAAGTAGTAGAAATGAGAACAGCGAGAAACTTAACATCAGGATTGATGGTCACGAAGTCAATGAAGTTAAGGAATTCTGCTACCTAGGTAGTAAAATAACCAATGACGGACGGAGCAAGGAAGACATCAAAAGCAGACTCGCTATGCCAAAAAAGGCATTTCTGGCCAAGAGAAGTCTACTAATATCAAATACCGGCCTTAATTTGAGGAAGAATTTCTGAAGATGTACGTCTGGAGTACAGCATTGTAGTGAATCATGGACTGTGGGAAAACCGGAACAGAAGAGAATCGAAGCATTTGAGATGTGGTGCTATAGACGAATGTTGAAAATTAGGTGGACTGATAAGGTTAGGAATGAGGAAGTTCTACGCAGAATCGGAGAGGAAAGGAATATGTCGAAAACACTGATGAGGAGAAGGGACAGGATGATAGGACATCTGCTAAGACATAAGGGACTGACTTCCATGGCACTAGAGGGAACTGTAGAGGGCAAAAACTGTAGAGGAAAACAGAGATTGGAATACGTCAAGCAAATAATTGAGGACGTAGGTTGCAAGTGCTACTCTGAGATGAAGAGGTTAGCACAGGAAAGGAATTCGTGGCGGGCCGCATCAAACCAGTCATTAGACCGATGACAAAATAAATAAATAAATAAATACACGTATTAGAAAGTATTTCTTCATGAATAAGTTGTAGCTTATGACGCTGGATCAGTGAGGTTCGGGTGTTTTACATTTACTTCGTGATAATTCGCGTCTCTCGATAATTTAATAATACTTCGAACGCAAAAAATGCAATAACTATTTCGTTAATGAATTGGAAAAGTAATTAAATCCAAACGTTAGCTACTACACACAGGACAAACAAAACCAACCGTATCCTCAAAACCAGGAATACATCAAAACAATGTAATGTAGGTCAGACTGGACGGTATTTCAACACTCAATACCGAGAACATATAAGAGATAGAGACAGCAAGCCATCAATTTTCTTCTATCAGCCACCCGAAGTGGCCGAGCGGTTCTAGGTGCAACAGTCTGGAACCGCGCGACAGCTACGGTCGCAGTTTCGAATCCTGCCTCGGGCATGGATGTGTGTGATGTCCTTAGGTTAGTTAGGTTTAAGTAGTTCTAAGTTCTAGGGGATTGATTACCTCAGAAGTTAGGTCCCATAGTGCTGAGAGCCATTTGAACCAACTTCGGTCACTTCAAAACAGAACGACATACAGCTCACGATACAGAGGGGGCAGTCAAAGTTTTACACACAGCACGAAAAGAACCACTATTGTTTTCTTTAAGAAATCTAAATATATTCACACATACAAAACTACCCTCAAGAAATTCTAAATGAACAGGTAGATTTGAAACATAAATATTACACAGAAAATGTTATCGAATTTATGCTTCCAAACAAGACATACGAAGGAAAACAAAATGTAATGCAGATATATCAGAGATCGTGCTACCACGAAAGTAAAAGTAACCACTGGAACGCTTGCTTTTACATAAACAACATTGAGAAATTGTCACAAACCTCGCATACCAGAACACTAACTGGCATAAGCAGCTCCATAAAAAACAACAGCATTAAATTACATGACCACATAAGCAAGAATCATACAATCAATGCAAAGATGTGATCTAGAAAATACCACATAAACAAACTGGGTGTAACCATGTAACTCAGCTCTCAGTATAGCTGTCACGAAACATAATTATGAAATAAACATTAATAATTCGTGAATTACATAAATGTGTTATTCTGCAAAAAACTAAACACCTAAAATAGCTTCAACAACATCAACGGAGCAGACTTACGAAACAGTATGACATCAGCTGAGACATCAATATTATATGGATCCGGGACCAAGTGATGCACGTAGAAAACCATAAATCTATTATCGGTTAAATTATCTACTTAATAATTCTAAATATTTCCCAAACTATGTAGTTTTCACAGACAACTTGAAAATGGCTATCACGCTTAAATAGGCCTATTGTAAGAAAAAAATATAATCAAACACTGCAGCGTCTTTCGTCTTACAACGTACAATAGTAATGACAAACGACATAGTTTCGTCGGGCGTGTTTGTGAGTGACAAACAGTTTAGTGTTTCAGAACACGTACTACATCAATGTGGATATTAACCATTGTTGTATGAGAAAAAAAATGCCGTCCGTCATGAAGTCTTAGGTATTTTGTATGTTGCTTTGACATACTGTCAAGCGAATGACGTGTGTTCCAGCAATCAATGGCTGTCAAATTGGTAGTAGTTGTTGATGAAAGTAAATCATGTTGTATTCCGAATAATTGCGTCCTATAATCGTGAAATGATTTGAGTCTGGCATGAAAGAAGAAGAAATGTTTCAGGAATAAGAAGCAAAGGTTAAATAGTAAATTATTTAGTACCAGAGGCCAGCAAAATCTAAGGTGTTAAATAGAAGAGAATTAGACTTGTAATATTCATTTCCCTTTTCCCTTTACAAGTGTCATTCTGTTAATTTGGTTGTTTTACATTGATTGTTATTTTTCGTAGTTGTATCAGTAAATTCGTTTCAGACATAAAACAAGCCCACTGTTGAGTCTCTCACACTATCAAGAAATCCGTTTTACGGCAGTGCTTCCTGACCGTTGTTTGTTTGATGTTCTATTTTTAGTGATGTGTTGCTCTTTCCCGCACCGTAATTTTCCGTGGTAGCCATGTTGCTTCATTTCATATGATACAAAAGAATCGATTCGTCATGCAACGAGCTTACGCACAGTACCGTTTGCCGCACCTTGTAAGAAATTATAATGGAAACTGCTACCCATGTTTCATTCTTATCGGTTATTCTTTGTGTGCTGCCGTCCGAAGAGCGCGATGCCAGGCACAACGGGTTGGCATACTCTGGATCAGGTGGTCGAGCATTTGCTGGGTTATAGCCTCCCATTCTTGCACCAGTGCCTGTCGGAGCTCCTGAAGTGTCCTAGGGGTTTGAACACGTGCAGCGATGCGTCGCCCGATAGCATCCCAGACGTGCGCGATGGGGTTCGCCTGATATCTTCTGTTTCAAGGTACCCCCCCACGATGGCAGCCCGGTGGGGCCGTGCGTTATCATCCATCATGAGGAAGGTAGGACCCACTGCACCCCTGAAAAGGCGGACATACTACTTCAAAATGACGTCCCGATACACCTGACCTGTTACAATTCCTCTGTCAAAGACATGCAGGGGTGTACGTGCACCAATCATAACCCAACCCTACACCATCAAACCACGACCTCCATACAGGTCCCTAACAATGAGACTAAGGGGTTGGTATCTGGTTCGTGGTTGACGCCAGACGAAAACCCGGAGAGAATCACTGTTCACGCTATACCTGAAGTCAAGAACATAACCTTGGACCACTGTTCCAATGACGATGTACTGTGTTTTTGACATCAGGCTTTACGGGCTCTCCTGTGATACGGGGTCAGTGGGACGCACCTTGCAGGTCTCCGGGCGAATAACCCATGTCTGTTCAGTCGTCTGTAGACTGTGTGTCTGGAGACAACTGTTCCAGTGGCTGCGGTAAGGTCCCGAACAAGGCTACCTGCAGTACTCCGTGGCCGTCTGCGGGCACTGATGGTGAGATATCGGTCTTTTTGTGGTGTTGTACACTGTGGACGTCCCGTACAATAGCGCCTGTGCACGTTTCCTGTCTGCTGGAATCGTTTCCATGATTTTGAAATCACGCTTTGTGGCACACGGAGGGCCCGTACTACGACCAACTGTGTTTCACCAGCCTTCAGTCGCCCTAGTATTCTGGCCCTCATAACGCCATCACTACGTGTCCTTTGAGCCATTTTCAACACATAGTCACCACTAGAAAGTCTGAAAACGTGTGCACACTTACTCGCTGCACCCTACTCTGACATGCACCAACACACCTCTGCCTATATGTGGACTGCTGCCAGCGCCACCGTGAGACGACCGCAGGTCAAATGCACCGCATGATCATGCGCCGATTTGAACCCGCAAACCGCCCACCAGAGCGTTGTTTCACCATGTATCAGCATTATCGTTAATTTATGACCGTGAGTGTAGCTGCACAGATACGTTGGCTTGCCAAGACAAGACTTGGGCTACAAATGAAACTACATAAACGATTTTCAGCTCCACTGTATTGTAAGTCTTTGTTGCCTTCTGTCGCTTTGTTGTCAGTTACCAATGAAGTTATCTGTATTGTGCTGCACGGATGACGTACAGGTCCCAGTTACATTAGTCTGACCACCGCCCATGTTCGACGTCAGCGTGCAGTAACCACTCACAGGCGGTATGTGACAGCACCAGCAGTGGAGCGAATATGAAGAGTGCCGGGGGCGTTGGAAACTGTGCAGTCGTTGTCGTAATGCGAGAAGAGGGAGCGATTTATCTGACGTTCAAAAGGGCGTCTTGCCAAGGGTGGAAGCATTTCCGAAATGGCTAAGTCTGTAAATTGTTCGAGTGCCGCCATGGCTGAAGTATACCGTCCATGGCAAAATGGCACACTTCCCATTACCGGCGCCGAGGCAACTGTTGTGCATCGCGGGCCATAGATGAAAAGGAGATGTAAACGGACGAATAGGCGTGCAACTATTAAACAACTGACTACCCAGATGAACCGATGGGATGGCAACAGTGTCTTCTCAACGGCCCTTCAACGAATATTGCTGCACTTGGGCCCCCGCAAGATCCTGACTGCTGCTCATCGGCGACGAGGGCTGCATTTTGCGCGCCAGCACCTCATCTGGACGTCTACTGAGTGACAACATGTGATATTTTCTGATGAATCACGATTTATGCTTAATCGGACAGATGGCCGTTATCAAGTGCGGCGTGAAGCGACTGAAACCAAACACCCAGTAGCATTTATCGTCTGGGAAATGCTTTCGTGTCATTTGCTATGTGATCTCGACATTTTGAAAGGCGTAATGGTTCAAATGGCTCTGAGCACTATGGGACTCAACTGCTGTGGTCATCAGTCCCCTAGCACTTAGAACTACTTAAACCTAACTAACCTAAGGACATCACACACATCAATGCCGGAGGCAGGATTCGAACCTGCGACCGTAGCAGTCGAACGGTTCCGGACTGCGCGCCTAGAACCGCGAGACCACCGCGGCCGGCGCGTAATGTATCAACACGAATATGCGTCTGTCCTTGGGGACCATGTCCACCCTTACGTGAAGTTTGTTTTTGGCATCTACCAGCAGGAGAATGCAAGTGTCGCAGCGTCGTGCGTGGTTCTAAGAGGACGAGGACGAGTGTACGGTCTGGCCATCTTAAACCCAGTCGAGAATGACAGGGCTCTTCGCGTCATGGATCGTCAGCTGATAAATCTGACGGAGCTGGCCTCGCCTGGAGCCGGCACGTCTGCACATACCCGCATTTACCTTGAAGAACTCCACCGACTCTCTTCCTGCACGTGAAGCATCGGCCCGCGCTGCAATCTCTTGCCAGGCGGTCACATTAATGTGACTCAGTTTAGAATATACTTACCATACGAATCAGTATTAAGTTATCTTACACACAAAAAAGGTTGAACTATCACAACTTTATCCACGTAGCAATATACTGAAGTTTACAAGTAACACAACAAAAGAAGTTTCTACAGACCTCCTTCAGGTAGGTAATCTGTAATTTAATACGAGCCTTTCGTTAATTCATTGTCTACAAGGCTGTAGAAACACTATGCTTTCTGTGCGAGGAGAAATTTCATGCGCAATAAAACTTGTATTGAATAACGGTAAATAAGTTCACTTAAGCCAGAATACCTTCATCTTCCGAAGAAGACAGGTGTCATGTTACTGATGCCGAATCACTTCTGTTTGCGTCGTGTCACACGCATGCCGTACCACTAACATATATTTGCCATGCTATGCATCGCATCATCTTCACTCCACGTCCGTTGCTGCCCAGCCTAAAATAAAATCGTATGGCATGATTGGCTGGGAGTCTGTCAAGATGCATTTTCAGCCATTTGTTTGCAAGTTCTTTCAATTGGACATTGCTTCGCACGCCAAAACTATCCCAGTACTCGTACCGGGCAAGGAAGACCTACAGTTTATCGTGAACCCGAACGACGTGTAGTTTTGTCATATCTTCAGATCATTGGAAAGTGGAGGTTAGCGTAAATGCAGACTGAGAAATTCCGGTGCCTGATCGGGATTCGAATTCACGACCGTAATGGTTCTACGGCTTGCACTTTACTGCTACAGCACCAGGACCGAATGCACCTTACCTAAGGACATGCTGTGGAAAAAGGCGTTTAATGTGTGCCAGCACTGTGGACATTTACCTGCAACCGCGCGGGGTAGCCGATCGGTCTTGGGCGCCTTGTCACGGTCCGAGCGGCTCCCACCGTCGGAGGTTCGAGTCCTCCCTCGGACATGGCTGTGTGTGGGTGATGTCCTTAGCGTAAGTTTAAGTTAGATTAAGTGGTGGGTAAGCTTAGGGACCGATTACGTGAGCAGTGTGGTCCCATAAGGTCTTACCACAAATTTCCAGAAATTAACTGCAAATAAACAAAAAAATTAATTACTTAACTTTTTTCCCTTTTGTTTGTCCAACAACGGACTACGTAACGATTTTGGTTCCTTCTCACTTGACCTTTACCGTTCATCTAGTACCCTTCCGTTCTCCACCACGCACTTTTTTATGTCTTAGACCACTAGTACTGCCCCTGGCTGGAGTCATTCGGAACTCTTTCCTCTTAAAGTAACTCAGTTCGCTGCTGCTTCTTTTTGCCTCCATTAATTTATTTTTTGAAGTGATGGTTAAACATTCATGACTACTCCTCTAATTTTTCGTATACACGGTGATCAGAAACAGTCTCATATGCTTGTAAGGATATTGTAGCTTAGGTTGTGCTGGGAAGTAACCGTCATGAAAAAAATTCAGTATTTCGCACCATTTCCAAGTTAATTAGCGTTGACTCAGCAAGAAACTGGTACAAAAGTTAGACATGGGACAGGAGTAAGGATCGAGCCCGAGCCAAAGGGTGAGCAGTATTGTGCTCTGTTAACCAAGCTGTGAGAACAATTGGCACTAACTGTGCATGTAGGTCCGTTTGAATTTGCACGCGCAGCGGCTTGACTGGGTAACTGCAATGCTTATTAACTTGTAAACGGTGCAACGAATCGAATTTTTTCTGACTATTATTTTACAGCACAAACTACCCACCAACTCCCTTATACACTTTTCGGGTTCTGCTGACCCCCATGTGCATATCACTTATTCCTGTTTGTGCAGAAACTTTCGTAAATGTTAATGGGTTATTCCATGAAAAGCACTAACAATATATGAACATAAAAAAACATTTTTTTGAGTGCTACAAACCCTATCAATGAGTAATAAAGTATACCAACGGTAACTACAATGGTAACTACACAGTAGTTAAGGAAATTTGCATATTATCAGTCGGTAGCATTAGGTTAAAGATAATTATTCATCAGATGAATTGCGTGTGCTGAACTAGTATATCTTCAAATGGTACAGCTACATACCTGGAGTGTGACACACTGAAAGCGTTTCTCGTCTCTGAAAATTAAATGTTTTAATATATTTATACTTACGACCATATAATTACGCAGAATCAGTTGTCCTGCATGTGACAAAAAAAGGCTGTGTTTCAAATTGCATCCAGAGAAAAATGTTTAAAATCAGGATTGCCCTCTTTTCTAGGACAGGAGTGGAGGTACTAAATATGGCAGCAGTACTGTAGATATGTGTTCACTACAGTCAGATACAGGTGAGGCAGGAGAAAAGGTACATAGTTTGAGGGGTGATAGTATTAGTGATTCTGAACAAAATACTTCATGTGGACGTATGCCGTGTTCCGAATGGTTTCCGGATTAGAACACATTTAATATCACTTTTGTATGTTTAACTCGAAAACCGCACCTTGCAGCGTAAACGTGTCTAATTAAACTATATTAAATTTCCTACAAAAAAAGGTCTTATTCTCTAGAACTAATGGTTGGTGCGAAGAAGACCCATCGGGTCCACAGAACCTCAGATAGTAGACTTTATCGCTAACACCTCTAATTATGATACCACTACTAGCAAGAACCAGCTCTCCAAACAGCCTATTCGTAGTGCCGGACCTCAAATGTGTCCCGGCGCAATAGTCATCGTAGCTCTGGTCTGAGGAATGCACATTCACACATACGTAGCGAATCGTGCAGTGTAGCTAGTGGGCACATGCGCCCAGCAGCAGGCCGGCAGTTGCACCACACCCAACGACACCCTCGCTGACGAGCCGGCGTGCTGCCGTGTTGCAGTGAGTTCGCCTCCGGGACGCTGCGGCGCAGCGCCGCCACGGCGACGCCGACGGCGCTGGGCGGTGACGGCAGCGGCGGCGGCGGCGGCGGCGGCGGCGGCAGCCGGCGCTGCACGAGGCGGCGTCGCGACCACCAGCTGTGGGACGGCACCGCAGCTGGTGCGCCGCTCTGACTGGCGCCAGCTGGCACGGGCACCGGTGTCCTACACCAGATGGACTGCTTGACGACGCGTACAACAGAATGTTTCCCACTGAATAAATCAATAAAATAACACTTTGCCAAATTTATCTGTCGCAGTACTGTCTACGTCTGTGAAGCCTCTCATTGACTTTGCCTACATGTCTCCTCAATACATTTTTTAGTCTACTAGAAACGGAAATTTCTGTTTAGAAAAGGAATCTGACAAATGAGTCATACTCATATGAGTAGACCAGAAATACACTAAGGTGGCATAAGTCACCTGATACCTTCTAAGATCGTGTCGGACCTCCATTTGTTCAGGGCAGTGCAGCAGCTCGACATAACTTGTAGTCAGCAAGTCGTTGGATGTCCCTTCCAGATATACTGAGCTGCCCCTATAGCCGTCCATAACTGGGAAAGTGTTGCCCGTGAAGGATGTTGTTCAAGAACTGACCTCTCGATTACCTCCCATAAATTTTCGATGGGATTTATGTCAGGTGATATGAATGACGAAATCGTTTGCTCGAATTGTCCAGAGTCTTCTTTAAATGGTTCAAATGGCTCTGAGCACTATTGGACTTAACATCTGAGGTCATCAGTCGCCTAGAACTTAGAACTACTTAAACCTAACTAACTTAAGGACATCACACACATCCATGCCCGAGGCAGGATTTGAACCTGCGACCGTAGCGGTCGCGCGGTTCCAGACTGAAGCACCTAGGACCGCTCCGCCACATCGGCCGGCACACTCTTCTTCAAACAAAGTCGCGAATAAGTGTGGCCCACTGATATGACACTGCTGTTTCAGAATTTCGTAAAATGGACGCAAATGGTCTCTAAGTAGCAAAACAAAACATTTTGCAGTCAATAACCGGTTCAGTTCGAGCAGAGGACCTAGTCCTTTCCATGAAAAGACAGCCCACACCATTATGGAGCCAACATCATCTTCACAATGCCTTGTTGACAACTTGGTTCTATGTCTTCCTGAGGCCTGGGCCACACTCGAAACCTCAGACAAGTCTCAATTCCAGTTGGTAAGAGCTCTTACGAACTGGAATTGAGACTCGTCTGACAAGGCCACTGTTTTCCCTCGTCTACGGTCGAACCGATATGGCCACGAGCCCAGGAGAAGCACGGCAGCTGACGTTGTGCTGTTACCAAAGACACTCGTATATGTGCATACCGCTTTGTCACCTTGGTGTAGTTACCTACACTACCTGGCCAAACCGGAGGACGAAACAAAATGCTGTGTTACTGATTGAGGGGGTTTGTTAACTGAGAGGCTTTGTTAAAGTAGTGATTACAAAATCGAGTCAAAGTGAAACAAAAAAAAAAAACAAAGGAAAAAGACTTTGCAGTATCAGCCCACATATCTGTATGATGTTTCACACCTCTGGCCGGGATGCATGCGCTGATTCGATTGGGAACTGGATGATCACAAATCTGGGAAGAATCTGCCGAGTTAAGAATTTCAGGTATCTCGGTGAAGTCATCCAGGAGAATGGATTAGGAGAAGAAGCAATTAACGCCAGGCTGACAAAGAATGCCTATAACAAAAATTGTATGAGGACAGGGGCCAAGTTCCCACATTATAACACAGTTTTTAAAACTGAGGGCTTACATGCGTCCGAAACGTTGACCATGAATAGACAAGGTCAAGCTGAGCGGCTGGAAAAGCGAGAGTGTAGAAGATTAAGGAAATTCCTCGGTAATAGATGGGTTGATGGACAATCGCGAGTAACAGCAAATGAGGACTTGTACAGCAAGACAGAACCTATCACAGCGTCCGTTAAGAAGAGACGATTGTTATTTTGCGGTCATCTCATGAGGATGGACGGTTATCGACTAACTAGAAGACTATGGAGTCTCATCATATCTAAGAAAACAAGCCCAAGATGGTTCGAAGAATGTGAAAAAGATCTTAGACAGATTGGTATCTCAGAAAGAGAAATTGTTGATACGAAAAAATTTAGATGATTGGTAAACAACTACCAAGGTTTTAAAATGGCATCAACGTCCAAACGTCGGAGAGGACTATTATCCAAAGAGAATAAACAGGGACTTCTTGGTGGGATCAAAAGATACTGGCAGGAAGTCAAAAGCTGGAACAAGAACAAGATCTACACACAAAAATGAACATGGTTGTTACCACGCAGTCCATAGACCATAGAGGCTCAATTCGATTAACAAAATAAAATAAAATTTTAAAAAAACCATAGAATTCCCTCGTGAGACAAGCGGGTCAAAACAGTGTTACAATAGGTCCTTCACATGTTGGATACCCTCACTGAGGTGGAGTTAACGTGCACGATGGTCATACACTTCTTCTATCGAGGACAGATCTTCGGATTTTGCTGGCCAGCTGCGTGTCTCAGTATCACACAGGCACTTCATTCATGGGTGACAATTTCCCCGTAGTAAAGCGGAACCACAGTTCTATCACATGAGAGGTAATGTATAAGTACACAAAGTGTTCATGACAAGCTGTTGTGCAGTCCTAGTTCCGTCAACCACTAGGATCCATCACCTCCAAGTCACGCCATATGGAGCCGATCGCGGTGCCCAAGCGGCTCGTGGCGCTCCAGTCCGGAACCGCGCGACTGATACGGTCGCAGGTTCGAATCCTTCCTCGGGCATGGATGTGGTGACGTCCTTAGGTTAGTTAGAGTTAAGTAGTTCTAAGTTCTATGGGACTGATGACCTCAGATGTTATGTCCCATAGGGCTCAGAGCCATTTGAACCATTTGAACCACGCCATATGGCTCCCTACACTATGACATCCAGAGTTACTGCACTGTGTCTCTTCAAGTCATTTTAAGTATTGTGCTTCTCCTAACAACCCCGACATACCCGCCGACCGTCGTCATCCAGGATATTGAAGAACTGCGATTCATTACTGAACACAATGCGACGCTATTCATCAACAGTTCATGGTTCTCGGTTACGGCACTTGTCTGTGTTGTAGTGTTAATTGCACCCTACGTATGGGATGGTGATTCTCTCTTTCGACTGCTGCTAGTCTCTGGGTAGGGATGAGGGTGATTCAGAATGCTGTGGGAGATCCAATACTTGTTCTCGGATGACTAGCGCTGATGTGAAGGGGCTACGATTTGCTTGTTTGCACAATGCAGCGCTTCTCCTTGTGGTGGACAGACGTGGTGGACTGGAACGCTAGTGGCGTGTGTGCCTGCACTCAGATTCCAACGCAGTCTGATACCAGTCTAACGTCACATACGAATGCCCCGCAAACGGGGATACAGAGCGATGCTACACGTCGGCAAAATGGTGCCCCTTTTCTGTTTCTGATAACGCCGTCCCATACGAGCACATTCCATCTCAATTTCCTTCGCGGTTGTCACATAACATATGACGCTGTTCATGACACTTAAATACCCTTATCAGCACTGGTAAAGACAGTAAACACGAACAAAAGTGACCTCGCTGTACCCACTAGCTCTAAATCATTCAAGTTGCAACTCTAATCATTTACGTACCCGCCAGTGGTGTGTACATATATGACATCTTACCACGACTTCTGGGAGCTTCACATTTTTTTGTTATTTACCCTGCCAGCGTAAAATCAGTATTACGGTCACTGTGAAAACGGATTACTAAAGGCATCCAGGTATTCGTTTTTTGCTCTTTTTGCTATACATACCATGCATCAGCTCTATGTTACATTGGCGGTGCATGATTAGGTAATAAGTAACGCAAGTAAGAGCATTGGATAAGAAATCAGTCACTCCCAGCAAACGTCACGCTAAAATCGTGTAGCAGCGCTCAACCCCACATAATGATGTGGGTCTGGCTGGACAGAGACTCAACGAGTTTCTTCAGCTATGCCGTATACAGCTGAACACACTCGCTGATGGCTACTTTCCTAGAGCTAGCAGACTGCCGAGATATTCAGTGCTACGACCGTTACACCACTGGTTGTAAACTCTCGTATATTTTCTATGGGATTGCCAGCAAGCCATGGGATGCCCGACTGTTCGCTAAACTAGAAACGTGTCTGTCAAGACGGAAGCATTTCCATCATACCCATAATGAAGATGTATAAGTAAGGGCAACATGCAACCACAGAGAACTTGGGAATATACGTCCAGATCATGTCGGCACTAACACAAATGAGAGCCCCGAGTAACGGCACGAACAGCACCGGCAGATCGTCGCAGAACCAAATGGGGCCGTAGCTACAGGCTCCAAACTGCGTTTTAAACGTCTCATTCGACGATCGGTCCCGTCCATAGCCCCAGTCTTTTGAAAAGACACCAAATCTCGGCGCACTACACTGCTCTCACAGTCAGTTACTGTTCTTTTTCTGTGGTGTAGCAAGTGAAGAGTGTTCCATCCCAATAAGGAGTGGCTGAAAAGGTCCGCAGTCAGTCATATATTTTTTTAAATTTTTTCTGGACGTAAGACGAGCACCCTCAGAGGTCTAATATTCTTCACATGGTGGGCTCTTATTTTGCGAGTCGAGTCCGACATTGACGAGGAATACGACTGACGTGTGCTGCGTTGGAAGACATTCAGGGGCATAGAATGCAATTTGCTCTGCAAGTAACAGATCTGTACGAAATACATTTTCGTAAAAATCTGTTTCCAAGTAAAGTCAGTTTGAGCATTTATGACAGTGAGTTTTTTTAACAGCGCTTTCTGATGCTTATAAAAATCACACATTGTCCTAAAGGAAACGATGAATCAATTATGTGTGTTACTTTGAGGAACGTGGTATTATGTGGGTGCAGGCATATGTAGTTAAAGAAGTGATATACGGGCCAATAAAGAATACTAACAAATTTAAACATTTCTACACCTCGAGGAATAGTACTAAACAAAGGGTTTCTCATTTTACCTCTATGATAAACTCAATCAAAAGGTGATTCTTCATTGTTCCACTAACAAAATAATACTACGGTCATCTGATCCCGCATCTGTAGGCTCCTCCGCACACCGTGCTGATAAACATTAAGGTTCTGAAATCATAAGGAACGGATTAGTACACGGAGCAAATTACAAAGCTATTACCTGGCTCGAAAGGGAATAATAATTTGCGATTTATGTGTTGATTGCGTGTTGTTATTGTAAAGTATGATATACAGGATGTCCCATTTATCTTGGCCACCCTAAATAATTGTTTCTCCAGAAGCAAATTACAAAATGTTTCAAGCAAATGTGCTTTAGGTGCCAGGGGGACATCAGTCAGCATCATTGCCTTCGTTGTAGCTTTATTTTTTACAAAGATATGAACAGCGGTATAACTCTAAATGGCACCATGTATGTTTTATTTGGTAATTCATTTCCTCTCCTAAAGACCTATTCAAAAATGTATCACAGTGTACCATTCACTGAAACACAACGTTATCAATCAGGTAACACAACACTGACGTTGACACTCCCAGCGCTTAGTGCAGGTACTCGGGATAATGGAACACACGTGCTGACATTTATAGAGGACAAATATAAACATAAGTAGATTGCACACCAATCATTCCGTCAAATATCGTCAGTTGAAGAGTTGTGTGAGTAGAATTTACACCAACGAAGAGAAGGTAGAAATGCTACTCACCTTTTATTGTTGTTGAAGGTAGGCTAAATGCTGTGCAGGCAGCGGAACTGTACAGAGAGCGATATCTTGACAAAACCCACCTTCTTGACGGATGTTTTCTCGCCTTGTTGCCACGCTTCAGGAAATGGGAAGTTTCAGACCACGACAGCGCCGTCCTCGTAGCACTCGCACAGATGAAGCTACCGAAGTTACTGTTCTCGCTTCCGTTGCTATGAATCCACGTGTGAGCACACAATAGCTTGAGCACGAGATTGGCATTCCTAAAACCAGTGTACACCGTAGTCTTACATGTCACCAGTTTCCGTCTTTGTTGTCCCATCCTCTAGGTGCACCGAAGCAGTGACCTGCCGTAACAGAACTGAGCTGATTGAATATAAATACAGGTCACTCTGGTCTGTCAATGTCACTGCTGACATCAAACTGACAGGCTGGTCTGGCTATGACAATGGTAACCAGTATTGCATGATACCCAAAACCACTACTGCTCTAACTATCCGACTGGTCTATCGCAGAGGATTCTTTCCCTTGGAGCTTTCCCTGTCACTTCTTTCCCTCTGTCCTTGAAACCGCTACCCATCGTTTGCTTTTAGTCCACTACCTGTATCCTAGATGCTACCGTGTTAGTGCGCAATCCTACCCAGACGCACGGATAACATTACCGCCCCACATCCCGTGAAGTCCTTGTTTAGTAACTGACTGATACAGAGGCGTCAGTGGATCTTTTGAGATGGTCACCATGTCGGTGTGGGCGCGGAAGGCCTCGACACTTGAAAAAATGTCAATGTCTATCTTCAGCTGCTGGCTACATTGGGAACTACTCCATCCAGCCATCACCCCGATGGAGATCACCCAGCCTCCGCTACAAATAACCGCTACACCTTGCGCTAAAGGTCGTAGGGCCACTCTCGGACCTGATGGTGTCAATTCCTCATTTGACGCCCTATGGCTGGTGCATACTCTGAGCTGCCATCCAGTGGATCTTAAGTGTCATCAGGGGATTTGGGTTTGCAATCTGGCTCGCGCCTGATCTGCTGCTGTTACCTGCTAGCATCCACTCTTCACAAACCTTGCTGTTGGTGGGACGCCAGTGCAGCCACGCACCACAAGGCTGCTGACACAGCGACTCAGACTTCTGGCGCCAACGCACTGCCAGCATGCAGCCTGGTGTTACACTGGGGCGAACATGGTAGCTCGATACTCAGTGTGTTTCGCTATTAGGTTAGCTACAGCCTGTGATAAAAAAAACTGAGTGAATGGATTAACGATGACCTTGAGCAGGTGTCATTGGACATCTACCACGAACATATACGACGAACAATAACGAACAAAACAAGATCAACAAAAAGAGACATTACTTCGGTTGCTGTTTATACCACATTAAGTGTGATGATGGTTTGTCTGCATTTCTGACTGCACGATTGCCAAGCAGCTGGCCCCCACACCCAGCACCCTGCTCACCATAGTAAGGCAACCAACCAGCCTGACGCTTACGGTTCTGCTACCAATAACAACTGAATTTCGGCTGTGGAAATTTAAAAATAAGTATAAAAAATTCGTCAAAAAACCAATAAAACTGTGAAATAACGATAAGATATGCATCAGTGAAACACGTAATGATTATCATTTAACAGTTAAATTTAGGTTTTGTGCATATAGACATCGTTAGATAACTTTTCAAGCAAATGCCGGTATAACTATACTTCTACGCAGCTATGATGCGCACTTTATTCTAAAAACTGTGATGGAAAGAGAATAAACAATCATAGTGAAATATATGTAGTGGTAAATACTGAAAACAGTAGATACAATATGAGAAAGCAAAAAGAAACATACAATTATGATTTATAGACAATTATAATTATATCATTTAGCATCTAGCTGATCGAAAAAACAAATGAAGATATACAAAAAAAGTTCTTTCTGTGAGATGAACTTGGTCTAGTTATAATAATTACGACTGCAATTATTATTTGAGAATATTTGGAAAATTTCAGCTACCGCAACTAAACTATCGAGGTATAAGGGGTGAAGATTATAGACAAAATAAAATAGCTTGGGAAACATAAGGTACACAGAATGTTGGTGAATATCACGACCTGTACCTAAAATCCAGCATATTTATTTCACACGTTTACGGAAACGTATATATAATCAAAAGGTTTTGCATTTTCAGGGTATTATACAATCTGTATTAGTCTTGGCACTAATATGGCACCAACAGGACGGCTGGAAAATCGCCGGTCCGTAATTTACAGGAATTGCGTGACATTTGTGTAGTCCTATGGTGACACACACATATCAGTAAACCTACCAACGACTTGTTGAACAGCTGTCTAAGGCGCTGCAGTCACGGACTGTGCGGCTGGTTCCGGCGGAGGTTCGAGTCCTCCCTCGGGCATGGATCTGTGTGTTTGTCCTTAGGATAATTTAGGTTAAGTAGTGTGTAAGCTTAGGGACTGATGACCTTAGCAGCTAAGTCCCATAAGATTTCACGCACATTTGAACATTTTTGAACTTGTTGAACACGTTAGACGCAGATCCGCCGCTGTATTGTGTTCCAAAGATAGACCAGCACGCTCTTAAGGAGGTGGTCACAATGTCTTGTGTCATCAGTTTATGTGGACGGATACGTGCCGCTAAACCACGCCATTGGCGGAAAACTTAATTTTTTATGCTGCCGGACTGATAGCTAAACTTCTGGTAACAGACCCAAAAAATTCGGGGCGATAGATGATGTGAGAGTAACAGCCTGTGGCAAAAGCCTGTGGAATGTACTTACCCGCGTTTAGCGCCGAACTGGTAACCCATAAGAAGGCTTTATCCCCTATAACTTTGACGTTCTAGGCGTTGTTTCTGGACCTGGGCACATACCCTACATTTGTGTCTTAGGCACCCACTACAATCGCACGAATTGCAGGTTGATCGATTTGTTACATCCTGTACAAAGCACCTGTAGTTCGTGGACGTCGCCATAGTGGGGGAGGCTAAGACTGTTACTATAAATTAAACCTGATAGTGCTCCAAATATGTGAGACGTCGATAATGTGTCCCATTTCAGTATCTGCTTCCAGGACTGGTGAGCAGTATGGTAGAGATGGACACAGTATTTCTGCAACAAGGTAGATGTTATTAGTTGTCCATGTTGGATTATAAATTTACCTCATATGGTTATATACTCGGTGCAAATACATCCAGGGACCTAAATTCTTTACTCAGAATTGCATTAATAGGAGTTGTCATCATCGTCACAGTGTGTACTTTTTTAACTTAATTTCTGTACTTTATCAGCTTCTTCCGTGGATACCCAAACTAATGACGGTATTATCAAGACGATTCTAAGAGTCGCCACGAAACACTTTTGTATTCAGATCTTGGTAAGGACACGACTATGAATGGTGAGCTTCATCGCTTCGTAATGAATTGTCCCTAAATTCCACGAGGCACACGATATACAGCACAGCGGAGTCTTGTTTAAAAAAAGTTTCGCTGGTTCTTCGGTGAACGCCGAAAGTATACGGTTGTTTCCACCAATATGCGTAAGGAAGGAGTCATCATAAGTGGCTCAGTAGTGTTTCCTAGAAGTATCTTTACCGTTCTGCTTTTAGACGAGTTTTCGCGTCTTCCCTAGTGCAATGAGGGCCCTGAGGTAGCTAAAGTGCGAACCCCTGCCCCTCCTGCATGCCCACCGACACCCCATCCCACTGCCAACTCAACAACATGTCGCTAACACATCGTCTTTCACAGTCATCCCCTAATAACCACGTCGTTGATGGGACGTGAAAACCCGAGTCCTTGTTTCAGTGAGTGGCGTTCCTAAGAATTCATAAGCAGCTACAACGTCCATATACTAGCAGAATGGAAAGTAAGGTGACGTATTCATTCTTTCCAGTGGTGTATCTGAATCTAAAAAGCGTAAGGTAATGTTTCTAAGATCTATTGCAATACTTTGTTCGTTATACTTCTTAATCCGTTATTTATATTTGCCAGAGCTTTAATAATGTCGATGAATCTCTAGGCATGAGACGGTTTTCAATCTGAAAATCCTACACGTTGTATTTTGTTTCCTTATCGTTGCCCTGAAAGTCCTCATGGAAGCCGTTTTTATATCCTACCACCGTAGTATGCTGAAAAAAATGGAAGTGTCTGGAGACGCATGGGTATTTAGTGATAAGCCTCTTAGCACCTACATCGCCTTGAAGGACTAAACGTAAATTACAGCTTGAGTCGTTTGTGCATACAGTTGTATACGCTACTCATGAGTGGCGCTTCGTCGTAGCGTAGGCTGAAAGACTTGCTCACAACTAGTTCCTTTCATTCTATGTATTCAATTAACTGACGTTGGTAAATGGAATTTTATCGTTTAACTGGATAAAAGAGATAAATAACTCGCTTGTTTACATCAGAATTATTTCCAAATGAAAATTTCATTATTTTAACACAAGGAAGGATTTCTCTCGACTAAGTAATATTAGCAAGTCTTACAGTTTGCTTTCTGATTTCAATTTCTCCTCATTTTTTTCCATTTTTTCCAGAATAATCTTATCCTCGGGAACAAACTACCGTGCTTTTCAATTTGTTTAACTAGTTATGGTCGTGGTATTATAGCCAGATGGGCGTGGTGCTACAACGAGACAGTTATTTGCCACGTATACTCTGAGAGTAAACTGCGTATCGCGACGTGCTGAGACTAAACTGCGTATCACGACGTGACGCACGTCACAACAATACAGATGCCCCTACAACGGTCCACGCTGTTGCTCAGCATCAGTCCGAGACGAGGCGCCTGGCGTGTAACATGAGTGTGAGTCGCTTCGCGGTCAGAAATGTCTTAAGAATATCGAGAAAAAGAGTAAGAACACGGAGCAACGACAGGAGTGAGAAGGTAAGCAATCGACGAACATATGAGTTCTGAAATTGTATCGCCGTTAGTCTGATTTCACAAATGAGTTAATTCAAACGGCCATGGTGTACGTAAGGTGTTGGCGGCTGTTGCGTTCTGCTGTTCTTTATCGTCGGCTTTAGCCGAACGGATGATGTTTACTGTGGCCATAGAGAGTCAATAATATTATAACCTTGGTTGTCACAAATATTTGGCTGTTATTTTCGGGAAAAACCGCAATTCTCGGGACCTAATGGAACAGCTTCAAATGTTGGGGGGTGAAGCAAAATACCAGCTAACATCATTTGTAAAAACTTAGGAAATTACTAACAAGTGACTCATGTTTCGTCACATGAACTGTAATCAACATGAGAACGTAACCGAAAAGATGTGGACACCATAAGTATTCTTCACCTATCCACACACTGTATCAATGCTTGTGTCAGGTAGTTTGTTTCTAGGCAGCGCGAAATTTATAGACCTTGTAATTACACATTCTCCTATGAAATTTCCTCGCCAATTAATTTCTGTTTTCGCACCTATAGAAATTACCCCACCAAGCGAGTATGTTGTCATGGTATCTTGCAACCCACGTTTTCGATGCGTGTACCGCAACAAATAATTTATTTTTATAAGAATTTCTAACGGTGATAAACGAACTTCTGATACTAAGCCGAATTTTTGTGAAAAAACTAATTTGTCAAGTAAATAGGGCCAATTGAAGAACGGGATACAACCCGTCGGCTTTGGTCAGTGACGTCATAGGTTACTCATAGACACTGATGTCTTTACTTTAGAGCCATAGATGATAAATCGGTTGTCTGCTGTGGGTAAGCGCCATCATTGTAAATTGAAATCAATGCGTGTAAGGTTCTTTCCAATTCATACGGTACTTAATTTAATTCCTATTGAGTTTGGCATAATTTGCGAGAATATTTTTTCATTTAGAAGAATTTTTAATTTTTCATTTTCGTGTGTAGTTATTAATTAGTCTCTTCCCATGAATACGGAAAACTTAAAGTAGGCTTTGTGCTTAGACATGATGGCAACCATTCGATTTTTGCTAATGTCTGGTCTTCCTGCTAATGACGATCGATGTCGTGAATGCGGCGAACATACACTCATGATAAGCTTGTTTGCTCGTCGTACTCACTACTAATTCATATGAAGGTGTAGCAAGGATCGACTATGGCGCTCAGTTAGACGAGCAACGTGGTTCGAGAAATCTAAGCTGGCCTTGAGGGATATAACAAAAATTACATACTGTTGGTATCCTGTATGTTTCTGTGTGCATGAATGTCGTGTGAGTGAGCGTACCGTTTTAAACTGGTATTCGTTTTGTAGTCGAGTTTGTGGGGAGTATGCAAAGTATATGAGGCCTTTGGGGGAGCCGGGTGTTATATTCGAAATCGATGAGTCTCATTTTGGAGAAACCAAGTACCTATGGGTTTGGTGGACTGTAATTTCAAGCCCAGAATGTGATGATGTAGTTTGGGAAGTATTTCCTAATCGAACGAGGAAAGTTTTGGTGAAACTAATTGACGATCATGTTGCAGAGGGTTCTGTAGTTATTTCCGATGTTTTTCTTCATATAAGGATTTGGGGACAAGGGATTTCCAGCGTCCTGTCGTCAGTCATAATTGAGTTCTGATCCTCATCATCTGGGAATTGTACCAACAGTATAGAAGTTTACTGGTCAGCCATAAACTCTGTTGTAGGGAGTGGCAAACGATGCATTTCAACACTACAGAGCCATTAAGATGAATATTCATGGAGGTGTAGCGTACCTGATACATATTGGCTGTTTGAGTTTTTCCTTACACGTGTTGGGCAAATGTATCCTCCAAAATTTGATAGCTCATTTCAGGTTGGGATGTGGGGTGGTGGTGGGGTGGGGTGGGGTGGGGTGGGGGGTTAACTAATAATTAAGGGGAAGGGTGGGTTTCGTCGTGATGGTCAAACTATTGATTTGGATTTTCTGGGGTTGATCGATCAATCTTCAGTTTGTTATGTTAGGTAATTTTCTTCTGTAGATTTTTTAAAAGTATTTTACCTCATTTCGTTGATTTGAGCTACTGGCTATATACATATACATGTATGTGTGTATGGGTGTTTTTTTGTGATGTTGTGTTTCATGCGTATGTGGGTATGTGATCTTTCATGACGTCTTTCAAGACGAGCTTCATTCTTTTGCTAATTTTGCGTATGACAAATTTAATCTTTTATTTTTATGTAGTATAGAATTTGTTCATTTTCATGTATATCTGTGTCGTATTACGAGGGTTGTCCAGAACGTAAGTTCCGATCGGCTGCGGAATGGAAACCACTGGGAAAATCCGGTAAAGCTTTGCACAGGTGTTTTGGGTAGTGTCTGTAATATGCCAGTCGAGAATGTCGCGTCGCTCTTTTCAGGATTGAGTGAACAGCGAGCACGTAAAGATGCGTAGGGAACAGCGTCAGCCGCCAAGTACGAGGGCCTCGTTAGAGATTTCGCCTGTGTCGTGCAACCCACATAACACATCATTCGAGCAGTTCCTTCTTCATACCAATTCTCGGCAGCGCACTGCAGGGGCAATAAAGACGTTCCTGCACCGTTTCCGATGAGAAGTGTTTGATCACCCACAGTACAGTCCGTAATTGGCTCCCCCTGAGTCTCATCTCTGCTCACGAGAGCCGCTGGCTATGAAAACAATTTTTTTTTTTTTTTTTTTTCCACAGACAACGAGCTGCAGACCAGTGCAGGTAAGTGACCGAAAGCACAGGCGGCTGCTTTCTATGGCGAGGATATTCTAAAGTTGATACAACACTACGACAAAACTCCAAGTTGGAATGGCGACTGTGAACAGTCGTAGGTGGAAGGTGTACCTAACTGTTGCAAATAAAACGTTTCTGGTTTTCACTGTGGTTTCCATTTCGCGACCGACCGGAACTTACTTTCTGGACAACCCTCGTATATTCTTCTGCGTTAAGTCAGCTGCATTACAGAATACAAATTTTGCAGTTGTTCTTTTTTCCTCTCCTACAATTAGTATCACTATTATTTTTTCGAGTCTATACTAGCACTATTGAAGGCGAAAAGACCGACATACGCAAAATTCGTATCCCGTACTTCAGTCTACGTATACAGGTCAACTGAAGCAGGGGGACACTGGTGCTACCTAGGCGAAAAAAGCGACATATGTAACACTGCTATCATTTATCTATATAGGCCAACTGAGGAATGGGAAGCTAATACTAACGAACACCAAGAAATTGACGTACGTTAAATTTGTGTCCCGTACTGCAGCAAACCTATACATATCGACTTAATTTCGAGATACAACTCCTATATACGTCAGATGAGGTATTTCATGCTAACGTTACTCCTATCCCTTTCTTAAATTTTTTTCACAAGTACCAGGACTCAAACAAGCGATATCCTTAACGTTATGTTCGAAATATTAATTCACGTGCTATATGTCTACCATCTGTTTTCTCTCTCCTACATTCCTTCGTTTATGAACACTCGTCTTTCCTGTTAACTCTGTGTAATAAATCATCTCTGGCAAACTCTCACGTCGTTGGTCAAAGTCAACGGTTTGTATCCCGTTCTTTAGTAGTCCCAATAAATAATAGATCTCTCATCAAGTGAATGAAATGTAGCGGTAGTGGATCATGGGAATGGGCAAGGCTTAATTTCAGCCGGAACGACGCTCTGGCATCTCCAAGAATTTTTTTTTTTTTTTTAATTCACGGCACACATTAACTTGTGTTTACGATTGCCAGCAACCTCAGTGATATAGTAGCATGGTGACATTTCGTCAGCGAGAAATAATTACTGCCGGACACAGATTCGATGAGAAGCTACATTCCAAGTGTTTTAATGTTGTGGCTGGCATCACTGCAAAACATAACGTCATAATCAGGAAGACTACCGACTTGTGACGATATGTATCGCGCAGGAGTAGGAGAAAAATGACACTGCTGTGCGGACAGCTGTTCGATATATTACGTCTTGTGGTTTTATTGTTTTGAGTGTACGAAATTATGTTTTAAAAATTCAGGACAGGACAGTAATCATACAAAATGATCTCACTGTATTATTCATTTTGGTTGGAGAATACCGCAGCTATTTTCGTAAATTAGACTGTACGAAATACAACCAGACACATTTTTTGATGATTTTATTGTACCATTACTAGTTTCGGGCATGATCCCAATGTTAGATGGTAGCACTGACTATGTTTGTGCCCTAAAATATAACTAGGTTTTTTTGATGCATAGTTTACAAAACGTTTTACATTTGCGTCCCAAAATATAAAAAAAGGTTTAGGTGATTACGTAGTTTTACACTTACACGAGAGTCGTTAAACAAGTAATGCCTACACTTTTTTTTAAAAAGAAGCCACTAACATACATAGACAAACGTCCATGTTGGTGCTTCACATTTGATGTTTGTTTGTGTGCCAGTGAAGTATCGAATCGTTCTGGCAGATGTCAGAGCCGTAGTACAGCGTCAAAATGGCGTCTACATACGACTCACGTTACAAGCAGCGTGCTGTTATTGAATTATTGTGAGCAGAGAAAGAAACCGTGGTGAACATCCATAAACGTTTGGGTGCATTGTACGGCGATGCTGCAGTTGATAGGAGTACAGCTGGGCGATGGGTAAAGAAAGTTAGAGCCTCAGGAAATGCAGAAAGAGAGCTCCATGTACACTCACGCTCGGGACGTCCTGTCACAGCCACTGCTCCAGACGTGCTGAATCGTGCGGATACCATTATTCGTGCCGACCGGTGCAACACGACTCGATAATAGGCTCTACAGCTGTCGGTCAGCATTGGAAGTGAGTCTACAATGATCGAGAATCTCGGATATTTAAAGAGGTTCTCACGATGCGTTCCACAAATGCTCACAGCGGACCACAAGATTAAAAGAAAGGTCATTTCATTCGAACTGTTGGAGCGTTTTGAGACCGACAGAGGTCTTCTGGTCACGGATATTTACGGGAGACAAAAGCTGGCTACAGAACCTTGCACCGGAAACAAGTGTAAAGTATAGAGCTTATGTAAGTGTAAATCTATATAATCACATAAACTTTCTTGTATTTTAGGTCACAAATGTAAAAATTGGAAAAAAGTCAACGCTACTATCTAATGATGGACTCATGCCTGAAAGTAGTAATGGCAAAATAAAATAATTTTTTAAAAATGAGGCTGGTAGCAGTATTCCCTACACAGTAATTCAAAAAGAATTTGTCATTGGAAGCTTTATCACAAATTTTCAAAAATTGAATTTGTTATTTTTATGTGCGGGAGAAGGGGGCAGGGCGGTTGGGTTTGTATGGTTGATCAGGTGATTTTCAACAACTAAAATTTCAGAAACTGAGTACTTGGAGTGGAGAGAAGTAGGTGAGGCTTGAGAGCGAATCTTGCATGGCAGTCACAGTGTACCGGAGCTCTGTCACGAAACTCAGAATTTTCTTTATTAAATATTACTTATTTAAGTCCATTTTTGACGTAGCAAATTCTAGGACGAGCTCAGGATCATCAGGCTGTGCGGTAAACCAGTTAATTCAGTAGTCATTTAAATATTTTTATGGTATTTTAGGGACTATAGGACGCTACGGACTATAAAATTAACCTTAATTTTTAGGCAATGTTTTTTTAAATAACATGTTTACCTTTCTTATTACCATATTTCAAAGCCAGGCTAAAAAAATTCTCAGTTTATAAAAACGCACTGATTTTTAAAATTCCTGAAAATCGTCATCTGAACTTTTTTCTTCTTATTATTCTTCTTCTTTCTCCTCAGCGTTGTCATCGTTATCCTCTTCACATATAAGGTGGTCTTCACTGCCATCGAGAGCACTTCTTGAAACATTTAACACAAATGTCTTCTTCACAACGAATGTTTTATCCATGACTTGGTTGTAGGTCGTTTTCAAACTCCCTTCGGCGTGGGTTCATTACATACACTTTAAATGGTTTATACATCAAGACATCAAGAGCTTGCAAATGTGAAGCAAGTTCTCCGAGAATAACAGCAAACCTTTATTTCCCTGTCCCAATTGCTCTTTCACAGACGTTTTCAAATAACTATTAATCTGAACCAGCTCAAGAAGAAAAATCTCCTTCAATAGACCACCTTTCTTTCTCTTCCACATTCTGTTAATTTATTATTTCATACCAGCCTCGTCAATCCAATCCTTGTTAAGTACGTGAACAACAACACCTGGTGGTATTTCAGAAAGATCTGGCATTGTTTTATGCTAGAAAATGATCGTTGGATCAAGTATAGTACCGTCAGCATAACGTGAAAGGATAGCTGTGTAGTGCATTTTATCATGTTCACTTGTTTTTATCGTTACTGTTTTAGCACCTGTCATGGTAACAGTTCCGTTACTCGGCACAAGTCAGAGAAGTTTCGTCCATCTTTGCTTTAGTTCCACACCGTTTTTCTTTCGATGTTGAATAATAAATCGTTGTAAATATATTATTTTGCCTCAATGCTCTTATGGAACTTTCTGAGATACTTTGGTTTGATTTGCTCGCTAAATCCATAACGTTTCATAAACCTATAACACCAATCAACTCTACCTTTCAAGTTCTACTTTAGCGCTAGCTTACAAGAGTGTATTTCAATAATTTTTGTTTCAGTTCCAATGCCATTTTGACGGTGGCCTTTAACGCATTTCATTACGTCGCCTTCTAGTTTTGGCTATTTTTGACTCAATCCTGTATTTACACATTTAGTCTTCTCCATTTTTTCGGTTCTTCTTTACTTGCCCAGCAATCGTGAATGGTTCTTTCTGCTGATGCCACTCAGCTGCTCTGTTTCCATGTTCTTCTGCGTATGCTATTACTTTCAATTTATGACCCGCATCACATAAATACCTTTTATTTTTTCCATTACGAAACCACCTACTAAGAAAAATATTGTACTGTTACCTATAACACAAATCACTTCCAGTTAAAGTTAACTGGCATTGCACGCTGCAATGACGCATCATAGGCTGGACAGTGTTCTGGGTTTGTGATGGCGGGGCGGTAGGGAGACAGAGTTTGCAGGTTTGTGAATCCCTGCAACTCATATTAGTCACAATGATGCACTACTATCTGCAGTTGAATCGAGTGTAGCCGTACAGAGACAGGTTACACGCGGCATCGAATATATGGCCATTTTTAAGACTGGTGGGAATTTTGAAACAAATACTGGACATTTTAATGTTGATTCTAAGTATAACACGTGCATGAATTTTGGAGGCAGTTTTTTTTGAAGAAAAAGGTGCATTTTATAGTCTATTAGATATGGTAAATTACCGAAGATGTTCGATGAGCTACTAAGTTTAACGATCCAAGCAGGAGATTTCGGCCGCACGCCTCTGCCAACCGGTAAGATCACGTAGTCGGAGCATGTATACATGCGACAGCGGCTTTACCATGGTATCGAATTTTATTAACTTTTTGTGATGAATCGTTTCAGACTATCAAGTTATTACAGTGTTGCGGTGTTTGCTAATAAACGCATCATAATGACATCCCGTGACTTACTTAAAGAAAATTAGCTATCCGCATGTCTGTTTATAGCCTGCTTGTATCTTCTGAAGAATCCAATGTGCTACAACAATAGCTTCGAGGGACAACATCTACAAGACATTCACGGGCAACAGGTAAGAGGAAGTCCTACGCACCATTTCATTAAGACAATCCTTGAAATCGTTGGCTTAGCTACCAAAATCTCGGGTGGGTATGCAAGACCAGTTTTGCTGTACGTCACCCACACCACCTTCTTCTGTATCGCTGCTAAACTGAGAAAATTTGATATCGGTTTGGTACATCGAGGGGGAAGGGGCGATTTTGCATGCTTCAGGCTTTTATTCATTCTTCCGATCGCTACTAATCCCAGTTTACAATATTACGTGAAGACAGTAAAAAAAATGTTCAAATGTGTGCGAAATTTTATGGGACTTAACTGCTAAGGTCATCAGTCCCTAAGCTTACACACTACTTAACCTAAATCATCCTAAGGACAAACACACACACCCATGCCCGAGGGAGCCGGGACCAGCCGCACAGTCCATGACTGCAGCGCCCAAGACCGCTCGGCTAATCCCGCGCGGTTGAAGACAGTACCTTCATTGAATGTATGTATAGCTTTAAGCCATTTCAAATTGAAATACATATAACATTTTTGCGTGCTTTAGCTCTGCGTGTTAGGTCTGCTTTCATTTGTGAAAAAGTTACATATTCAAGAGCTACTTCACATATTTGTAAAAATGAAGAACTAACAAAACGTCACCTTGGTTTTCAAAAAGGCTCTCAAACGAAAATGCTATATATGCTTTCACTGATCAAATATTAAGTGCTGTGAATAACCGAACATCGTCCATTTGGATTTTTGTGGTTTCTCAAAGGGTTTTGACTGTGTGAATCATGAAGTTCTTCTGTATTGTGGCATGAGTGGGACAGTGCACAAATGGTTTAATTCATATTTAACTGGAAGAATGTAGAAGGTTGAAATATTAACAGCACAGATAGTCTGCAAAAATCAGCAGAATCCTCTAACTGGAGAGGTATCAAGAATGGCATCCCACAAGGTCCAATCTTGGCTCTCTTACTGTTTTTAACATTTATTAATAACTTGCCACGCTGTCTTCATGAAAAAAATGGTTCAAATGGCTCTGAGCACTATGGGACTCAACTGCTATGGTCATCAGTCCCCTAGAACTTAGAACTACTTAAACCTAACTAACCTAAGGACATCACACACATCCATGCCCGAGGCAGGATTCGAACCTGTGACCGTAGAAGTCGCACGGTTCCGGACTGCGCGCCTAGAACCGCGAGACCACCGCGGCCGGCGTCTTCATGAAGATGTAAACTTATTTCTTTTTGGTGATGACACAAGTACAGTAATCACACCCAAAACACAAGAATCAGCTGAGGAAATTGCAAATAATGTCTTTCAGAAATATTTAAGTGGTTCTCTGCAAGTGAACACTCACAAAATTCTGAGAAAGCACATACAATCCTGTACAGAAAATTGTATAACAGCATTGATAAATATAGTCTATCAATAGAGGTCTGTTTCTAAGGCATAATATTAAAAATTTCTGAATATGTGCATTGACGAGAAACTGAACTGGAAGAAGCAAATTGATGCTCTGCTAAATGTTGGAGTTAATCGTCTTATGCTGTTAGGGTTATTGCAAATTTTGTTGATGAAGATATCAGTAAATTAGCCTACAACACCTGTTTTCACTGCTTCCATATGGCATCATATTTTGGGGTAAATCGTCATTAATAGAAAAACTATTCATTGCAGAAAAGCGTACAATCAGAATAATACCACGGAAGATCTCCTTGCAGACATTTAATTGAGAAACTACCGATATTCACAGAACGTTCACAACACCTATATTCACTTATGATGTTTGTTATTAATAACACATCCCATTTGAAAAATAACAGCTAAATGCGTAGCTACAGCACCAGAAGAAAAGATGATCTTCACTGTTCTGGGTTAAATCTGACTTTGGCACCTAAAGACGTGAATTATGCTGCCTCAAAAGTTTTTGATCATTTACCAAATAGTATTAAAAGCCTGACAGACAGTTAACCAGCATTTAATAACAAATTAAAAGAATATCTACATGACACTCCTTCTACTGAATAAATGAATTTCTAGATATGAAAAAGTAATTGAAATAAAAAGAAAAGAATTAATTATATTGTATAAATACCTTATACAATGAAGCTAAAAAGAAACTCGTATAGGCATGCGTATTCAAACACAGAGCTATGTAAAAAGACAGAATACGACGCTGCGGTCGGTAACGCCGATGTAAGACAACAAGGGTCTGGTGGAGCTGTTAGATCGGTTACTGCTGCTACAATGGCAGGTTATCGAGATTTAAGTGAGTTTGAGCATGGTGTTATAGTCGGCGCACAGGCGATGGGACACAGTATTTCCGAGATAACGATAAAGTGGCGATATTCCCGTACGACTATTTCACGAGTGTACTGAGAATGTTAGGAATCCGGTAAAACATCAAATCTCTGACACCGATGGTGCCGGAAAAATATCCTTCATGAACGGGACCAACGACGAATAAGGAAAATCGTTCAATGAGAAAGAAGTGCAACCCTGCCGTAAACTGTTACAGATTTGAATGCTGGGCCATAACAATTGTCAGTATGCGAAACATTCAACGAAACATAATCGATATGGGCTTTCGGAGCCGAAGGCCCACTCGTGCACCCTTGACGACTTCACGTCAGAAAGCCTTGCGCCTCGCCTATGCCAGTCAACACCAACATTGGACTGTTGATGACTGGAAACATGTTGCCTGGTCGGACGAGTCTCATTTCAAATTGTATCGAGTGGATTGTCGTGTACGGGTATGGAGACAAACCCACGAAACCATGGACCCCGCATATCTTCAGGGAACTGTTCAAGCTGGTGGAGAGTCTGTAGTGGTGTGGAGCGTGTGCAGGTGGAGTGATATGGAACCCCTGATTCGTCTAGATACGACTTTGACAGGTGAGACGTACTTAAGCATCCTGTCTGATCACCTGCATCCATTCATGTCCACTGCACATTGCAACGGACTTGCGCAACTCCAGCAGGACAATGCGACACCCCAAACGTCCAAAATCGCTACAGAGTGGCTCCAGGAACATTCTTCTGGGTTTAAACACCTCCGCTGGCCGCCAAACTCCCCAGACACGAACATTACTGGGAATGTCTGGCATACCATACAACGTGCTGTTCAGAAGCGATCTCCACCCTCTCGTACTCTTACGGATTTATGGACAGCCGTGCAGGGTTCATGGTGTCAGTTCCCTCCAGCACACTTCAGACATTAGTCGAGTCCCTGCCACGTCGTGTTGCGGCAGTTCTGCGTGTTTGCGGGGGCCTACACGGTATCAGGCAGGTGTACTAGTTTCTTTGGCTCTTCACCGTATTAAACTGACACGTTCCACATAATTGCCAATCGTCGTATTCATGATCCGTGGGACACGTTCTAACGTAATGTAATCTTTATGTATAACAAGCAATGTCTTGACTGACAGACTGATCATCATCGCCCAGCCCAAACCGCTAAGGACAGAACATTGAAATTTTGAAGAAGGTGTGCAGGCTATACTGCAGGCGTCGTTTAAGAGGGACCATTCGAAATTCCAACACTAAGGGGATGAAATAGGAGATTAAATGTTTGTTTCCTTTTTTTTTAAATGTCGTTAGTAAGTCACTTTTGAAGCTAGACTTACGGAAATTGGTATTTGGTTTATTGGTCAGAGTTAAAAGATTATGTGTCTCAGTAGTTTTGGGAATTTAACCCTATGAGTGTGAAATACTGGGTGGAAGTTCTGTTTTTGTGAAAAATATACCATTATTAAAGAACTACTAGAGTATTTTTAAAACTACATCTGTGAACATTGGTATCTGACTTCTCGGTTACAAATAAAAACATATATAATTGTTTCAGTGTTTTTGGAAACTGAACCCTTAAGAGGGTGAAATAGGGAATGAGGTTTTTTTGAAAATATCTTACAATGAAAGAATTTTTAAAGGTAAAACTAAGAAAATCTTCTCACTTATAAATACAACAATATATCTTTAACTGATTTAGGAAACTCAACTCCTAAGGGGGTGAAATAGTGTCAGACTGATTCGGTGACTCATCATCGCCCAGCCGAAACCACTAAGGACAGAAACTTGAAGTTTGGAGTGGGTTTGAATCTTATACTGTAAGCATTGTTTAAACAGGGATTATCCGAAATTCCACTTCTAAGGGCCGGACCCCGTGGCCGAGCGGTTCTAGGCGCTTCAGTCTGGAACCGCGTGACCGCCACGGTCGCAGATTCGAATCCTGCCTCGGTCATGGATTTGTGTGGTATCCTTAGGTTACTTAGGTTTAAGTAGTTCTATGTTATAGGGGACTGATGGCCTTAAATGTTAAGTCCCATAGTGCTCAGAGCCATTTCAACCATTTTGAACCAATTCACTCCTAAGGAAGTAAAATAGCGGATGAAAGGCTTTTTGAATGTACGTCGGTATTAAAAGAATTTTGAAGCTAGAACTACGGAAACAGGTATTTGGTTTCTCAGCCAGAAAATAAAAAATTCGTATTTCAGTATTTGGAAATACAACCACTAAGTGGGTTATATAATGGGTGAAAGTATTTTGTAAATAAATAATTACTAAAGAGGTACTAAGCGATTTTAAGTCCACTTCTATGAGCACTATGGGACTCAACTGCTGTGGTCATCAGTCCCCTAGAACTTAGAACTACTTAAGCTAACTAACCTAAGGACATCACACACATCCATGCCCGAGGCAGGATTCGAACCTGGGACCGTAGCAGTCGCACGGTTCCGGACTGCGCGCCTAGAACCGCGAGACCACTGCGGGCGGCTGCATTAGTGGTTCTTGCTATTCAACCTATAAGGGTATTGAAAATTTTTAAGAAAATCTTAAGTTACATTAAAAAAACTAAAGCAAAATATATAAAATTTATATTTCACTTCTGAGTTACATATAAGAAATAGTTGTTAGGCGATAAAAGTTGCTGTGAAAATATCTCCACAAGGACGCAAATAGCGTGATTAACAAAAACTTTGGACTTCAGCCACCAGACTCGCTTTTTGGTTAGAAATACATTCGCAAAAACCATCCTTATATGACCTTAATTGGCGTGGAAAACATAGGTGTTACAATTTGTGAACAGCATAAAAATTCGATTAAGAAAAAGCAAAAATATCTGCATTTCATGCAGTCTACGGGAGGGAAGTAGTGGTAGCTAAGCTAAAGTAGGTAGAAGGTTTGAACACAGCATAGCCTGCAACTGAAAACTAAGAATTTTTACGTGTGAATATTTCGAAATCCAAATTTGATTATTTTAATGCAGAGAAAAACCTCACTTGACTGATCCATTTTACTAATTTTTCAATTTTTTTTTTCGTTTCTTTTCTGTCTTTAATGCGCCAGGGGCCGCTTCTGCTCAGGGCCCCTGTGTCAGTGACTCGGATGCTGTAGCCTACTTACGCTTCTAGTTCAGACGCTTTAAGGACTCTTGTATACCCGCTGTCGTCCATACCAGTTGTAGGTATTGAAAATCTGTGTCGTAAGTTGCAGCCAAAACATGGCTACATGGTTGACTCACAATGAATTGCGGGTTAACGACAGGAATTCGCTAGACTGCAACGGGCAGCAGAGTAAGCTCTACACTAAAAATCAATTTCCCTAAGACAGTTTGCTGTGAACAGTAATTTTCTGTCAACTTTACGGGTAAATGATGTTGAGCTTTAAGACCAAATTCATCTATCATTGTGCCTCAATGAAAGTAGCGGTTTGACACAGTATAACTTCAACGGGAACAACTGTAGTAGGCAGTCTGGGAAGTAACTACTTATGAACGAGAACCAGGGTGTATTTAGTTCTAAAGAAGACATTGTCAAGGGCTCATTTCAATAGTTGTACAAGTGCATCTTGTTCATTTTGAAATACAGACTCCTAAAGTTAAATGAATGCTGAAAAATCTGCAGTTGAGATACCAGAAATATTCAAGTACGTACATGGCTTGTTGCTTGAGATGAACTTTTATTTCTATTTGTTTGGATCATTTATTTCAGCAGCATTATAGGCACAAAAGTGAACGTAACGGAGAGTACCACTATTGAAATAAAATAAATTGAACATTGTATACAAACCTGTTAATTCTTTTATTGCAAACAATTTTCATTGCCGTTTTAATGTACACCTTCTTATGAAACTGACATGTATAACTGGACTGCGCAGTCAAATATGTTTCAGGTCAATTGGTTTCTGTAAAACTAAGGAGTACATTCTTCTTCTTCATGTTCCAGACCTCTGTCTTCTGTTTGTAGAGCAACCAAATAACTATCTTTGATAGCTGGAATATAAGGGAGCAAATCAAGCCTATCCTGATTTTTCTTTTTCTGCACTTTTCTCAAGTGTGGGTAAAGTTGTAAAACTTCAATAGAACCATATGCTTGTGGTCTCCCTCTACCACGTTTTGGAGCAACGTTTAGGACGTGGAAGTAAATGTCATCATTCAGTGTTCCCTTGTAGAGCATTCTGTATGGCTTCTGCCCCTCAAAACGAATCCATTTTATTTTCAGCCAATTACATTGAACATACACCTCATTTTTCTTTCTTCTTACCACTGCATTTTGTAACTGTTTCAGTGCTAAAAAGTCAGAATGATTCATTTCTGTGCATACACATTTACGTTTTCTGCCACTTTGCTTAATTGTTTCAAAAATATCATCTGGGGAAAACAGAAACTCTTTCTCATTTAACTATTTTCTTATCTGGGCAAAATCCCTGTCGTTTGGTAGGAATGACTAACCTGGGAGCAGGAATAATTTTGACATGAAACTGAGGAGATTGTGTCACTTTCACTAGTGTTAGGGCAATGTTTAGGTTACTGTTTTGCCCACCACACGTGTCACTGTACTCAACTACCTGTTTTTGAGAAGTGACACACTTTTCAATATGTTTCAATAAACAGTTTCAAATTTTCTGTGAACCATCCAGATGTTTTATCCCAAAAAATGCATATGGATTTTGCAGTCAGTTAAAGTGTGGCATCCAACATTATACACGTACATGTTTAGGAAATGCAAGTGCTTTTTGCAGGTCAAAGGTAAACACAAACATCTGTGAATCTGCCTCTTTGCTACATGCTGTGTCTTTAGCCTTCGTTGTTCTTGCAGCTTCAGCCCTCCTTTTCAGTTTGAAGCTTTCTTTTTTCTTCTGCAACGGTAGCAGTGTCCATTTCAAAGCTCATTTTTCACAAAAAGAACAAGTGTCTTTACGGGGTGGTCAAAATGACATTTTGAAGTCTTTGTTAAAGCGTTTTGTGTAGATGTGCTCCCCCACAAGAAAAACTTCTTGCATACTATTGCACAGTTCCCGTTCACATGTAATCGATATTCAAAAATACAGATTTTCTGAGATCCAGAGCCATCTCTTGGTCGTCGGCGGTTAACTGAATGATACGTGCATAAACCATTCAGATAACTATTTTGGCGCTTAATATCACCCATAGCCCCGAAATTGTCAAATAAGGCCTTCCTCTCATCCTCTCGTCGGGCATTTGCTGCTCTATGCGCACAAGAGAAGGATGCCACATTTATTTACACTGATGTCTCAAAAACATCATTTGGTGTTGGGAGTGCCTATATTGTTGGCGACACCCCAAATCGATTTCGGCTTCCCGACCAGTGTTCGGTTTTTATTGCGGAGCTTTACGCTGTTTTCCAGGCTGTCCAATACATCCGTCGCCATCAGCGGATACAGTATATTACATACTCAGATTCGCTCATCTCTCTCCTAAGTCTCCAAGCTCTCTACCCTGTCCACCCTCTGGTCCACCGGATTCAGGACTGCCAGCACTTGCTCCACTTGGGGGGCGTCTCTGTGGCGTTCATCTGGATCGAAGGATATGTTGGTATCTGCGGAAACGAGGCGGCCGATATAGCGGCCAACGCTGCAGTCTCTCTTCTTCAGCCTGCTGTTCGCATGCTTCCCTTCGCCGATCTATGTCGTCGCGTTGCTCTTTTACGGCACGCACATTGGTCGACACTTCCCAATAATAAATTGCGGGACGTGAAAGCTCTTCCCTGTGCTTGGACCTCTTCCTCAAGAACTCGTAGTCGGGAGCAGTGCACTGTCTTTTTAGCCAACGACATCTTTTAAGGGCACCCGGAACGTCCTATACCTCCAATGATAAATGTAAGGAACATTTTCTTATGAACTATTAATACCAGAATGATGAAACTTTTACAGTATACTATTACATATATTTAATACCATGTACCATATGGATTTTAATTTATTGGTGTATTTTGGAAAGATATTAATTATTTTGTTACTGAAAATAATTGACACATTTTTTGGCTTAGTATCTTTGAAATAAAATCTGTTATCAATTATGTATCACAAAAAGGCTACGATACAAGGTGTATATTGGCACTGTTTACATTTCTTGAAAATTTTATGTCTTTATCTCTAATAGTTTAGCAGAAAATATTCCTTATATGTTTCACTAACATTTTAGTGGAGTCCAGCACCATAAGAGGGGTTTTCACTGAAAGACATCTCCCATCTAGCCCTCTTTTTACACCTTTCATTCTTTGTCTGGCTTGCCTCTCACACTCCTTTTCTTTGCTTTCAGCATCCCGTTTCCTCTCATTTCTATCGACATCATTGCACTCACCATGTTCTTTCCGGGCATCACATCCAACTTCTGCAGCATATTGCACTTTATAATGTTACCTTTGTTGTACGTAGCAATGACATCATATACTCCAAACTGGAGAGTATGAATTTCCACAAACACATTTTTTGGGATTCTGGTCCAAATTGCATTATTCACACTCTCATTTTGATTTTGTGTACGTCCATGGAGACATTTCTTCAAAAGTTCAGTTGCAGACAAATCTCTGAAAATTGGTTTTACACACTTCATGACAGTTTCTAGTAGACTGTGGTGATGCTTGTATACACGTTCAGATCCCTGATATTTGTTGTACTTGCACCAGGAATAGGGTCCCTGTGGGCATAGTCCATGTAGTGGTTCCCTGTCAGTCGATATCGTGTGGTAGTAAAGTGCCATTACAGCCTTTTCCATTGCATCAACACTTTGAGTATTTCTCCTTATTGCCAGTCCATAGCCTCTCTGCAATCTGTTGATTTCTTCGTCTGTCAATCTTTTAGCTCCACCCAAAGCTTTTCCGTCACTGAGTACTTGACCTTTCATTGTGGCCTTCAGTCGACGCAGCCTTGTTCCCATACGTTTCTGAACGTGACCTATTGACCTATGCACTCCTGTTTAGCTCAGATACAGCAGCAAAAAACTTCGAATCGCCATCACCCAGGAACTGTAGGTATCTGACCTTGTGCCACAGAAGAGAGCGACTGAAAATGTCTTTCATCCCGGAAACTTCCATGGCCCCACTAGACCCACTATAATTCCTTCGAAAGTTTTATGCATGCTCATCCTTCACTCTTTTAGGACACCTGCAGTGCTTGGATTTAATTACAACATCTATAACTTTTGTAGTATCAGCACTCGTTGCCGGTATTATCCCATTATGTGAAGTGTGCCCGCGCTTCTGCCACGTACCATCTAGTGCGACAGTCAGGTCCCGAGAATTCTGAACACCTGGAATTTCTTCATTCACCGCCACAGCCTCCTCCACTGCTTCTTTCATAGATTCTTGGACAATATCTTCAACACAGGATCCAACAACCGAGTTATATTTTGAGAATTTCATTGGTGGTGGTGGTAGATTCATTACACCACAAAACATTTGACCAGCAGAGTATCCCTTACCGATTGACCTTACAACATAAACGCATCTGATATTTACACCATAGTACTTGCTTTTCTGACTATCAGTTTCACTTTGGCCTACTTCGCCATATTCTGAGTTCCAAAATGGAACACTGCAATGACTACTAGTACAATGGAGATGGATTTGTGCTGCAAGTCCTATGTGTCGCTTGACATTTACTGACATACTCCATTTGCAACATTCCTTACACGGTACTGAACTCTCAATCACCTTTGAGAGCAGTGAAATGTTAATTATTTAGTTCTCATTATCCTCACTATACTTCTCCAATAATCTGCAGTATTTTTCAGTTGATCCATGCAACTTCTTGCTTGTGCTAGAGACAGGAGTAGATTTTACTTCATGAATAACCTCACTATTTTCAGAATCATTTCCCAAGGTCGGAGAAATTGTCACAGTTCCACTAGTGTACCTCAGAGGAGGCTTCTTCCATTGTAAACTCTGTTACTAAATCGAGGCATATTTGATAAGTTCCAATTACGAAATAGAAATACAACACAAATCGTCCAATAACCACCAAATGCTCAATGTAAACAACAGTATTCTCAGACTACAATAAGCAGACAAAACAATTGCCTATCGAATCGTGTTGGCAACATAATATAAAGTCTTTGGAAATACCGGACGTTTCGACAAACGATGTTTTCAATGAACATGTATCCATGAAAATTTAATGTCGCAACATGCCCTCAACAGCACATTATTGAAAATAATATTTTCAATACTTCGATTTGAGCTACAGGTAAGATTAATATGTCATTTTAAAGAGGAAGATATGTAGAAATTTATTTCACAATAAACTGAAAACCCGAAAATTCATCAGTTTTAGGTTGCGGGTTCCCTTAAGCGGCGATCCTCCCCCGCTTTGTCCCAGCTGCTCTCAACTGTGGACGGTGAGACACCTTTTACTTGAGTGTCCCTATTTTACTCCGTCACGCGCCCGCCTACAGCTCTCGCCTGATATATCTTCCATTTTAGCAGATGACACGCGCTCAGCCGATCTCGTCCTCTAGTTTATTAGTGTCAGTGAGCTGACGTCAGTCATTTGAAGTTCTTTTTGGTGACAAACAACCCCCCCCCCCCCCCCTCTCTACAGTGGTTATTAAGCTTTCCTTCTCTCTTAAGTTTCCCCACTTTTTTGAGTTTCGCTCCCATTGCTGCTGGTTTCCAGTTTGGTGCTTTTTTTTTTCTTTCCTTAGTCACAGACCGGGTGCTAATGGCCGTAGCACTTTCGCGCCCTAAAACCATAACAAAACAAAAAGAACCTTTTGGAGCACCTCAAGTCTTTTAATAAGGCTGAGACACCACAATTTGTGTGCCCTTGTATCCCCAGAATCACTTGAAGCAGACGTGAAGAGCGAGTGCATTTAGCTGGAAGCCTGGCGAGTAAAAGCCGCAGCGGAAAGAGCCAGCCGACACGGTGCTGCTGCTGCGTCGTGTCGCGAGCAGATAAGCCGGTCCCCGCCGTACGCCGGCTAATACACTATGAGCCGCGCAGCCGGCCGCGGAGAGGCGGCGCTTATACTGCTGGCCACCACGGCGGCCGCATCTGGCGGCATCTGGCCGCTGGCTGCCCATACAGCCTGCTGTTCTGGCGGCCACACGGTGGCGTGTGTTTCGTGTCGTAACCGACGACTTGTGGCCAGTTTAAAATTACAGGTGGTGAACAATAGACAGGGTTACTGTACTTAGAGTTCCAGTTTCAAAACGCTGAAAAAAAAAGCCACTACTCATAACAATTGTCAAATTTTAACTGATTATCGAAGAAGGGGAAACGTAGTGGGAGCAGGAAACGTCTTGAAAATCTTACTACTAGACGCGGCTGTAAGCATCATAATGTAAATGGATTCAGCTGCAAATTACAGCACGACTGCTACGCTCGCAGGTTCGAATCCTGCCTCGGGTATGGATGTGTGTGATGTCCTTAGGGTAGTTAGTTTTAAGTAGTTCTAAGTTCTATGGGACTGATGACCTCAGATGTTAAGTCCCATAGTGCTCAGAGCGTTTTGAACCATATGCAAATTACAGATGAATCGCAATGCGACTGCTGTGGTGTGAGTTATAAATTTAACCAACCCTGTGAGGCGTGCTGCCTTTATATCGCTCCTGTCTAGAGCCTGTGTATTGCGAAAATGACTCATGCGTGGTCAGTGACAGATGGTCTGATGTGGGTTCAATCGAGTACGTAGTTCTAATTTTCATCCACCAGAGTCCAGTAGTGCACAGAGACATTCAAGAAAGAGGTCAAGATAACGTTTTCGCGAATCGTTCTGTTTATTTCTTGAAGACTTCTTTTGTTTATTTATGTTTATACAGTTTTGTATATGCTTTTAGTAGTGTGAATGATGCGTGAATGTGGTCTAAAGTAAATATGTAGATCACTGTTCTACTGATGAATGCTGTACGATCTAGTGTGAGAAAGTTTTAAGACGGTGTGAACGCAGACGACGGGGAATTTTGTATCATATATATTCTTTTCAGTCGTCGCTGGTCCCGTTATTGCAGCATCTTTTTTCGGCCGCAGCGATGTCGGAGATTTTATGTTTTACATGATTCCTGATATTCAAGGTACACTTGTGAAATGGTGGTACGGGAAAATCCCCACTTCATTGCTACCTCGGAGATGCCGTGTTCCATCACTCACTAAATGGTTCAAATGGCTTTGAGCACTATGGGACTTAACATGTGTGGTCATCAGTCCCCTAGAACTTAGAACTACCTAAACCTAACTAACCTAAGGACAACACACAACACCCATCCATCACGAGGCAGAGAAAATCCCTGACCCCGCCGGGAATCGAACCCGGGCGCGGGAAGCGAGAACGCTACCGCACGACGATTCAACCTGTAGAATCATGCAATGATTGTGGTGTTCGGATTCAGTATAGTTGCCTGGAATGTAATGTGTGGCTGAGAAGTTGCTTGGTGAATAATAGTGATGGTAGATAAATAATCTGAGTTCCTCGAGAAACAGGTGAAGCGATGACCATAATTAATGGTACTTAGGCTCAAAAAATGGGATAAGTGTGAGTAGAACTCGCTCTCCGAGGGGTCTGTACGAACTTAATTATGTGTATAGACAGTTCATGTATGGGTTTCTATGAATGAATTTGCTAGTATCAAAATACGTGTCGTAAATGGTCATTTATTTTGACTGCTTTGACTTCGAAGCCAAAACTGTTTACACCATCAAGTGACCATAGACTTCAATATTTGACATAAAGTTCTGCTTCATATCTTGCAACGGTAGCACCGACAACCTTAAATGGCCATTTATAACCAACAGTGCGCAGGTGGGTCAGGAGCAGATGTTCTCGCAGCACAAAAGCAAGTTGTAACATTACGTATTAATGTCGGCCGCAGCACAAAAGCAAGTTGTAACATTACGTATTAATGTCGGTCGCCAGCGTAATTAGGCATTCTTGCGTCAAGAAATAAAATAAAGCAGAATACACCGCTAAGGCTACCCTAACCTTTCTTCACACACACACACACACACACACACACACACACACACACACTACTCTCCCTTTATACCTGTTCACAATACGAGGCAGTAACATAATCTTGCAGATAAATGTACTATTAACTTGGAAGTCAGACAAACGAATTATCAATGAGATTGAAAACAGCTACACATGTTTCTCAACAACACGTACCTTAAATGAATTAGGTGCAGCAGTTTGTAAAACCAACCACCAACACGCATGAAACTAGAACAACAGGGAAGAGCATGAAATGATTCTGATTTGAATCAGGGGGTCTCTTAATGATCATACTGTATAACCTCACTGCTTAGTACAGGGTCTCTATGCCTGTGCATTAACCAATTAGCATTAGAATAGCTAACATAGTAAATATATCTTGATGAAACTCGGTTTGAAGCAATCGAACAAAATGCAAGTCTAACTACACTGGCTCTGAAGGAGCTTTTATTTTGCCTCATTAACTAACTAGTCTAATGAGAAAATGACTGCAGACTGATTTAAAAATACACTAGAAGTGACGTATTTCTCAAACTATAAGACAACTTTAGACACTATAAATCCACACATTAGAAAGCAATCACAACTATTTATGCAGCTGCCGAATACGTCTTTCCATAATAAATTAAGACAGTCGGAATTAAATTCACTAGGATAGGATACCTGCCCAGGCTTGTGATTTGGAATAATCATGGGAGTAAGATAGAGATTTTAGCAACACCACGATTATTATTAAAATCAACCAAATTTCACAGATACCTGGCCCATATATAAAGTGCCAAATATAAACAATGTAGTGGAAGGATAGTGGTACTGGTGGCGTAATTTTCGGTGGCTGTTAACATGGCGGCGATGCAGTCATGGCAGTACTGTTGACCTCGCCGTGTTACAGATCTCCCTGGAGTGAGAATTATATTTTTATAGGGACAAAAAACATGCCATGATAATAGTGTCACTAAATGCAGCATCCGAGGCCCATAAATACTGCTCTTAAGCTCCTCTGGCCTCAAAACGCTAAGAATATAGGCCACAATGATCCGCTACTGCTAGCGAGATGTTAACCACAGCACTGCTCAGCCCAGACTCCTTACCCGCCACAAAGGACGAGTTGCCACTTCCGCGCCAACCACACCTTTTCCACTCCCATGCTACTTCCATAGCTGTGAGGGTCCCCCCCCCCCCCCCCCCCCCTCTTTTACATTCAACCTTACGTTCACTAATTATGGACCAAGTTATTTATAGTACATTATGTAACGATTATTTCAGGAATTATTTTATCCACAACCACAGTTCAAACAATGTCGTTCAAAAGTTCACATAACTGAAATATGTATACATAGCCAAAGAATTCTACATAAGGAACACTAAAAATTGACATATAAATATCGATACCGATACAAAATAGGTTGAAATTATGTGTTACAATCTCTCCTCGTTCCTGAGACTTCACTACCTTTTGATTGCATGGATATAGATACCTAAATTTTTTACAGCACCAACGGACTCTAGAGCTTGGTATTTGATATAAAATTCATCCTATTGCCGTTGGACGTTCCTGAGAAGAAGTACAGATATGCAGGCGGGCGGACGACTATGTAATACCAAAAGGGTTCCGTTTCTACCGATTGCGGTATGGAACACTAAAAATGGATAAATTTTTAGTAGTCTCTAAGGGGATAGACAGAAGGGAAGGTCGAGTAACTCTGTCATTGAAATTGACTGTAGAACGAGTTTCCGGGAAAGAATGCGAGTGCTGGTACTACCAGTTCCTTTCAAAATGAATGATCCATTTAACTTTGTGGCATTACGAGAGGCAAGCCCAGGTGGGCGGAAGGCAGCAGAGTGCGTTTGATGGCTCCTGCGGTCACCGGCGCACACATGCTGGGTGGCAGAGCGAACTGCGTCCGACGCGGGCAGACATGCCGGCTGCGGCTGACCACACGATGCAGAGGGAACAAATGGCTGCAACGACAAAATGGGTGTCGTATTTCTGCTGAAGACACGTAGCGGTCCGTACAGTGACGCTACAGAGAAACTAAATAGATCACAGATATCGTCGCGATGAGACTAGATCATTTCAATTTTAAGCGTTATTTAGATTCAATGGTTTAAAAGTTATAATTGTTTTTAAGTATAATACTTTATAAAAATAATGGCAAATTGATCCATAAAGTAGTACCTGCATAAAACGCGTAATATGAAATGTGAGGATGGTAGTAATCGCCACAACATGCTACTTTAAAATCGGTCAAGTCTGTAAACAAGTGTGTGTTAACTTTGATAAACTCATATTCAGACTGTGCCGTTACTACAAATTGTCCACAAATTCAAATAATGTGAAAGCAGCGTGAGTGTCCCAGATGATTACCTAATATTTGTAATGTGTGATAGCCATGATTTTATTACATAAGAAGAACTTGTAGGTTAAAGTTGTGTTTAAACACTTTTCAAGGCCGGATGCAGGAATGCATGCGTGAGCACATTATTCATAGCTTGGTTAATAATGCATCAGTATTTTAAAGAGCCCGAAAAGTGACTCTAGAATTTTTCTATGTTCTAATAGTTGTATATTTATATGATTCTGTTTCAAATAGAATGGTGGTCATTCTTTCAACACTTAACTTGGATTCAGTATTTGTGAGACGTAAAAAACTCAACAGTTGAGCAAGCCAAACGAAGCGTGTGGTCTTTTGTCAATAGGTACTCTGCAGTTGAATGTTTTGAGTGGACCGTGCGTTCGAGGTGCCACTTGGCTTGTATTAACAGTCATTGGGATCTACAAAGTTCTTGAGTGTGTAAGTTAAATACTTTTAAATTTGCAGGGACTTGGAATAATTCCTTGAATGCAGATTCCTGCGCCTAACTTCGAGCACTCACATTCCCTTTACGCTATTTCATAGACTTAAAGGCCTAAGGTACATTTCTCTGTGGTTCCGTTTTTCCGCGACTGCTGAAGGAATCTGTGACAATGCATCAACCTCACCTCTCAACGATTTGACTGTGCCGATACGGCCTACAGAAGTTCCAGTTGGCAACTGTAATTTTAGATTGGCTGATGAGTCATGTTGATAAACGTGTTAAGAACTACGAGGTTTCGTTGATTTTTTTTTTTTCGTTTTGTCTTTTGCGTTATACGGATTAGCTAGCAAACACCACTGCCCTGTTCTGTGTCCATGGCCCAACACGTTTTGCGTCTCTAAAGCTTCTGTGCTGGCACACTTGAAACTTTGCCAAATTTATTTCGATTTATTAGCAAAATTTTTCAGTCGTTCACCCTGTCCACCCAGTTTAGGGTGCATTACATCAAAAGGTGACGACATTTTCTCACCTTGTGCGGCGTGAGGCCAGATCCAGTATGAACTTCTTAATTATATGTGCTGCGAAAAAACTTAAATGCACGTCCCAAACTGAATGCTGGATATTTATGTAATGGTTTAACATTTTCGATAAAGTACGATGAAATTGTCCGTCCGACCATTCGTTCGAGGAGGGAACAGGCCGGTACGTAACTTCTTAACTTCAGTGAGCGATTTAACTGTTTCATTAGTTCGGGTACAAACTTAGTAGCCTGGTCCGTTTAATGGTTTCTTGCACCTCAGACTTCAGTAACCAGTCGTTTAACATGGTGTGTGCTACCGTACTCGAATTCTGATCTGGGATGGCTACCATAAGTAAATACCGAAAAAAAGAATCTTAATATAGTAATGGCATACCTATTTCCGGCTAGTGTTCTATTAAAACAACCTACATAATCCAAGCCTAGCATAGAAAATGGTTTTCCAGCTTCTAGTAGTCTCTGTAACGGAATTCGCTGATGATTCCAACCTGCTCTTTGTGCAAACACGGGATCAGGGATTTTCTCTGCCTCGTGATGACTGGGTGTTGTGTGCTGTCCTTAGGTTAGTTAGGTTGAAGTAGTTCTAGGGGACTGATGACCATAGATGTTAAGTCCCATAGTGCTCAGTGCCATTTGAACCAAGGCATGTGCAAACACAGGACGCAGTTTCTTGCATATCATTCTCCATCACAGCGATGTGATTTCTACTTCAATCTTTCAGCGTGAGATGATCTTTGCCCTCAGTGACCTGATAAGATGTGGTCGTGTGCTTGCCGGCCGACATTGCGTTCGAAAGAACTAAACAATTTTTACTCACTGTCAGGTGATTGCGTCTTTATCTAATCTGTCTGGCTTCCACCTGTTACTTGTGAGATTATATCGTTTCGATACACCATACAAATTATTGCTTATGAATCATTTCACAGTAAAACTCAATTTTAATGACCATATCGTTTATTGAATTAATGGATTTTTTAACCCTGAAACATTAAAGAAGCACAGCCTGTAATAACTTTGATTTACGACCGTACAAATAACAACGAAAACAAGAGATTCCGTAAATAAGTGCTAACATAACTTTTTCAGTTGTTGAATAATTAGTTTTAGACTTAAATTCTCTAGAGACTTATGGCACTGGCTGTTCTTTTCCATCAACATTCTAACTTCCAATACAGTCTACACCACTGTTAGAAAGTGTGTATTCATGTTCAAAGTCAGGGAATATTAACACATGATCTGATATTAATTTCTCCTTGAGCTTCTCGAATGCTTCTTTTCTCTCTGTCGTCCACTGAAAACCAACACCTTCTGGTAGCTACTTGGTTACCGGCTGGGCACTTTCAGCGAATCACTTCACGAACTTAAGATAATAATTGCATAATGCAACAAACGACATTAATCCTTTAGTAATTTGTGGCGTCGTAAAGTCCCATACGGCAGAAGTAAGTTTAGAATCCATCCTGACTGTGTGTTGACTGATAACATGCCCAAGATAACTTACTTGAGTCTAAGCAAGATGGCATTTCTCCACATTACGTGAAAGGTGTGATGCCCGCTATCTGCTAAATATTTAATCGAGACGTTTAGCATGATCTATAGTTCTACAATAGACGATTGTATCGTTAAGATATACCATGCAAATTCTTGGCTTTAATCCATGCAGTACCCCATCTAATAGGCGCTGGAATGTAGCCGGAGAATTTTTCAATGCAAGTCGCATTCTTTGATACTATTAATGACCTGAAGGTGTTGTGAAAGCTGGTTTGAGTCTTTCTTTGGAAAACATTTCCAGTTGCTGATGATCACTTTTAAGATCAAGCGCTGAAAAATATTTACATGTCCCTAGGTTGCGTAATGTATCTGTGATGTTCAGGATTGGATATGCATCCGTTGTGGTTCATGCCTTCAAGTTACGGTAGTCACAGCAAAACCGATATATTCGAATACTGTCAACTGTTTTTTTGGTTATAATGACAATATTTGATAACTACGGACCTATTTCTACGTTCTAAATACCCTCACGAACCGTTAACCTATAAATTCGTCTATTAGTGGCTGTAGATGTTTCGCTGTTATGTATGTTTTCCTATAGACTGGTGGATTATTGCCTCTGGTATGGCGTCCGTTGTGTGATGGGAGTTTCTGATAATGGACCATCTGAACTGAATAAAACTGAATATCCTAGTAACAAAATTTCCATAAGTTTTCGTTCACTGTCTTTCAAGTGACGTAGCTTGCCACGTAGTACAGTCACATTCACAGCTTGTCTGGTGCTTCGGTTACCTCATGATCCATCGACGTCTTCATCCACAAGTATCTCTAAACTCGCTACAATTAATTCTTTTTTGAGATTCACTTCATCTGTCCCAAATTTATCAACGCTTACCAGAATAATGAGTTCCCCATTAACGTTTGTTACAAACGCAACGCTTCTTCATATAAAACAATGCCTTTCAGCTAATGCTTCATTGTTCTGCTGTAGCTCAACCATACATAATATTTGCTGTGATACATCGCCATCTACAGGTATCAAGACCAACTTCGCTGTACCAGCAGGTACTTTGTCACTCGTGATTATCTTTAATGTACACGTACCCCAGCAGTCCGCCTACCGTGTGACATTGAAACATTTACAGATGTTCAACTCAATGGAAGCAAGTTCCATCAAGCTCAACTGTGCGCTGTGAAGGATTAATTTTTGCATGATACCTATCTAGGATGTAAAGACCAATCACGGAATTCCCTTCCAGTGCAGTTGACACCGCTTCCACTCCTTATGAAATTGTGCAGTTCCAAACCTAAAAACGAGCTGTGTCGTCCCCAATAATACGAAATTATTATTCCCACTCAACGTAATTTATACTTTTTAGTCCCTAGTCTTTTCCTACCAACGAGGTCTACATCGAGATCCACATCTACATATATACTCCGCAAGTCGCCTTATGGTGCGTGGTGGAGGGTATCCTTTACCATTACTAGTCATCTCCTTTTCTGTTACACTCGCAAATAGAGCGAGGGAGAAACAACTGCCGATATGCCCGCGCACGCGCCCTAATCTCAGATTCATGGTACTGATGCGAAATGTACGTTGGCGGCAGTGGAATCACACTGCAGTGGGTCTCAAATGCCGGTTTCTAAATTTTCTCAATAATACTCCCCAAACAGAGTCTTCCCTCCACTGATTCCCATGTGGGCTCTCGAAGCATGTCCATAACACTTACGTGTTCTGCAAGGTTCGGCGGAGGGCTTCTATGAAGTTTGGGAGGTAGGAGACGAGATACTGGCAAAAGTAAAGTTGTTAGGACGGTGCTTGAGTCGTGCTTGGGTAGCCCAGATGGTGGAGCACTTGCCCGCGAAAGGCAAAGGTCCCGAGTTAGAGTCTCGGTCCGGCACACAGTTTTAATCTTCCAGGAAGCTTCATATCAGCGCACACTCCGCTGCAGAGTGAAAATCTCATTCCGAGAACACTTATGTGTTGTTCGAACATACGCCCACATCTGAAATGCTTCGTTTTCCTTTAATCTCACCTATTCCAAAAAAAAAAAAGTGTCAAATGGCTCTGAGCAGTCCCCTAGAACCTAGAACTACTTAAACCTAACTAACCTAACGACAGCACACACATCCATGCCCGAGGCAGGATTCGAACCTGCGACTGTAGCGGTCACTCGGTTCGAGACTCACCTATTCCATATCCCAAACTCCCGAACAGTAGTCAACAACGGGTCGCATTAGTGTTCTATTTGAGATATCCTTTACAGATGTACCATTCTTCCGTAAAATTCTCCCAATATACCGAAGTCGACAAGTTGACCATTCGCCTATCCGACTACGGTCCTCACATGCTCATTCAATTTCAAATTGCTTTGCTGTACTTATGCTGTAGTCGAACATGATGGTTTTGTTTCTCCTACTTATCTGCACTAGCTTACGTTTTTCTACATTTAGAGCTACCTGTCGTTCACCGTGTCAGTGTGTGGGTGTTATGTTGACGAGTTGCGCAACAGATTGATCTGACAAGTACCCTCTGGCTAATGCAAGATTCAATTTCCACCCCGCACGACTACCGAAGTCAGACTTACGTTCCTAATGTACCAAAGAGAAATGCCTGAAAAACGTTCAGCAATAAATATCTTCTGCAGTCGTCTGCTGTAAGGAAAAGACACAGAAATATTCTATTTTCTTACGTAACTAGTCGGATACTTGAGCACCGGAGTATTGCTAGTTAGTGTAAGAAAAACATTAAATGATTGGAAAATATTATTTATTGCAAAATTTAAGAAATGTCAAATGAAACTTTTATTTATAAACTGATACTAAAATTTCCGGTTTCTTTTCGGAGTGGGAGGTTACCTCTTATGGATTGGAATCCTATTAATGACATGTATATACAAAGTGTTGGAAAGCTCTTTTATCCCCTCTCTTTAAGAATATTATTTACTCGACAGAATGGCTGAGAGCCACGCCTACTCAACTTGAATAAGTGTCTGACTGAATTTTTCTAAGTACGGTCAAGGCTGTTACGTGAGAAATGTAATGGAGTGACGTGATGAAGTATGTTATTTCTAATGGAGGAAAGATAGGGCTCGCCTTTGCTGTAGCTCACAATACTGTGAGCTGCGATGACTGCTGTCTGCGTCGTTCGCTGATGAAAAATAACATAACTATCTCTTTCTGTCTGGATTGACCTTCGCCAGTCAAACTGTCACTACCCTTTGATGAAGTTAAGGACTCTTATCTGCCCCTAGTCTAACTACTGGCGTGGTACACCGGTCAGATAACCAGTCCACCACGATGCCACTCAATGTTCGCTCGCAGGCACTAACTAATACTCTGTCTTCGTTCACACAGTACATTAAGTGTCGCGGCCAACACAGTGAACGAACGCTTAATCTCGAGCAACTCAATATGGAGTATCACAGTGGTGCTCTCTCAGTGCAGTACTGAGTAGAGACTTTGTTCCTCACTCACTGCGTAGACGCACATAAGCACTCACTCCTGCTACGTGTTCCTGCTACAAGAGCGTCACCGGAACCACTTCCCTACACCCAAAAAGTGAAAGGGTATATCATCCGCTGTCTTTCCCTCACTCCTCCAGCTCATTGCGTCAGAAATAGTCCACCGATCAGCATTACTCTTACAAATGGGAGAATGCAGGTCTGTTTAAGCCGACCAATCCGGAAATGTATAGCATCTGCATTAGGCGTTTACTGACAACTTGTGAGAACTCTGGAACTGTGCACCAAGTCTGTAAAAAAAATGCATGTGCTGGGGCTCTCCCAAACAATACAGTGGGTATTGCTTTTAAAGTGAACATGTAGGTCATTATCCCTTTTCTCTGGCAAAAACTGTTTTGGTCTGTGGGCACTCGCCTGGCTGGCGCAGCTGCGTGCTAATTCACCCTCCCATGGACTTTCCAGCGGGCTGGTTGCCTCCGCCGAACAAAAACTCCTGTGACTGTCGTGTCTTGAATGTTAATGCACGCCATCCTCGACTTTTTAATCTCGGTGTGCACTTGCGATTTATTTGTTAGATTTGCATATCGATCAAATGGAAATATGTAAAACTGACTCTACCCTACCGAGTTTGGGCTCGAATGAAACGTCTTGATACGCAGACTACGATGGTGAGGTCGGAATATGTAAGAAATGAAGGTCAGGAGACCGCGCCACCTTACAATCGCACCAGGTAGAAATGTTGTCTCAGTCATCTTATATCCTCCTACAGCCACTCAACGACGACACCTTCCCGTACACCATGGCATTATCAGCAAGTAGCCAGAAATTGCTGCTTACCCTGGTTGCCAGATCATTTATATATGCAGAAAATAACAGCGGTCCTATTGAACTACCCCGGAGCGCTAATGATGATCCTCTTGTCTTTGATGAACATGAGCCATCGAGGACAACGTACTGGGTTCGTTTACTTAACAAGTCTTCGAGCCATTCACATATTTGGGAACCTATTCTGTATTCTTGTATTTTCGTTCCTAGTCGGCTAAGTGTCACAGTGTCAAATGTTTTACGAGAATCTAGGAATATAGAATCCGCCTGCTGCCTTTCATCCACGGTTCGCAGGTTCTCATGTCAGAAACGGAAATCTGAGTTTCGCACTAGCGATGCTTTCTAAAACGGTGCTGATCTGTGTACGGAAGTATTTCTCTCTCATGAAATTTGTTATATTCTAACTGAGAAGAATTCTGTAGCAAACCTATGTTAAAGATATTGGTCTGTAGCTTTGAGAGTCTGTTCCTTACGCTCCTTATATATATAACCACCACCTACGCTCTTTTCTAGTCGCTTGGGACTTCGTGCTGGACTAGAGGCTCGCGGTAAACGCAAGTTTAGTAAGGCACCTATGCTGTAGAGTGGTCTTTGTAAAACTGAATTAGGATTCCGTCAGGACCTGTCGACTTATATCCTTACAATTGTTTCGTTGGTTTCTCTGTATCAGCTACGTTTATTACTGTGTTCTCCATACGGGAGCCTGTGCGAGGGTCAAACGACGGTGTGTTTGTATTATTCTAGTGAGTGAACGATTACTTAAATGCGAAAATTAAAACTTCGGCTTCACTTTTGCTGTCTTCTACTGCCACACCAGACTGGTCAACAAGTCACTAGAAAGGAGCATTAGACCCAGCTAGCAACTTTACCTAGGGGCCTCGGCAAGATCTATAGCTAACGTATGACGGTGGAAGTTGTTGCAAGCTTCGCCCACTGATCTATTTAGAGTCGCACGAATTTTATTAATTTTTGCCTGTCGTCATTAGTGAGTTGTATTTTGAACCGAGAGTACAACAGCCTCTGTGTCCCAGAATTTTTTGAATTGCGTTGTTAAATCACCGTAGGTCTTTTCCGTCCTTAATCCACTTGCGCGGCACATACTCCTCCAGAGCATGATTTACAATCACAGATACATGTGCACCAGCAGCCACTAGGAATTTACTTTCTTTACCATTTACAAAGTCCATCAAACAACGATGCGCCACTGCATTAGCATCTGCAGTACTCTATTTTACTGGGAATGTTTCTCGACAGGCGGAACACCGCTGTTTATGTTTAATGTTTTCCGTTGCTTGTTTCTGTCGCCCTGCTTCCTATTCCCACACTCGTCTGTCTTGTGGTGAAAACGCCCACATATACAACACTGTGGAGCATTGCATTGCGCCTTCATATGTCGATTCTTCCGACAACAATAAGGATCCTTTCAGAAGCAAAAATTCACTTATTACTTTATAACCATGTAGCAACACCTATTGCCGGCACATGCGTGGCAATCACGTTACGCTGTAACCAAATCCTCTGCATTTTCCATTCACACTCTTCGCAACTCCCCAGGAATTCCTTGTAAGGGTGGTATCGAGAGCTCCGTTTTCTAGCTGGCTGAGTATGAGGCGATCTGCTTCTGGATTTCTTGTCAACTCATATGTTTGCGCATCTACTCTACGGACTCTTTCCGAAAAAGACTTATTTCCCTTCAGTGGTAACCCACTCAACTTTTCTCTGAAAAACCTAACATTATTATGCTTACGGTATTTCTGACGCAAACCTTTCGCTAATTGTTCAAATGTATTTGCCTTGCTCATTGTTTCGTGATACATTATGTATGTATTGTCTTCACCCGTAAGGCATAAGTTGGCCATCCGTAGAGAAATTCCATCTCACGAATCAGTCATTCCGGCTGCAGCCAATACTTCATTAATGAATAGCAATATGTCTTCCGTTACTTTTGCCGGAGAAGAATGTGATTACGTTTGCTACTGAATGATCTGCTCCAAAGACGGGCATTGCTACTGGCGACTTATATTCCCTCGCATCCTACTGTGGCTCTTGTGTAACGCATAAGAATTCTAATTGGACCATTAATTCATAATGGAATAACTTTTGTTGAGCGTTTTCCTCTAACAACTGTTTCATTTACTCCGTCAGAGACATTATACCATCACTAATAATGGCTGACCTTGTGCCTAGCATTTTTAGCCGGCCACGGTGGTCTAGCGGTTCTAGGCGCTCCAGTCTGGAACCGTTCGACTGCTACGGTCGCAGGTTCGAATCCTGCCTCGGGCATGGATGTGTGTGATGTCCTTAGGTTAGTTAGGTTTAAGTAGTTCTAAGTTCTAGGGGACTGATGACCACAGATGTTAAGTCCCATAGTGCTCAGTCATTTGAACCATTTTTTGAACCAAACAAAAATTTACAATGTACGAAACTGGGCACTTCTTTTCTCTGATCATCACCCAGCGACACTCACTAAACTCGTGTGCTGCTTGACCATACCGTCTACAAGTGCAACAAATTACTGGTACGAAATTAGTGCATGATTCACAAAAACCCTCTAAATTACAAATTGCAAGTCTCTTTACAATTTACACTGAATTATGACAAATCGGCAAGATCCATAGGTCTCACAAAAAGTATTTTGGGCATAGTCCGCCAATCAATTCACCTGAACCCTGCAATATCACAACAAAAGAACGGAAAATGTCTTCTGTGCTTGCCACGTAGATGCAGACCACTGGCTCCAAATTCCAGGCGCTGGGTTCGAACACTGCCGATGCCATACTCCGTGATGACGTCGTCCGAGTACACGCTTCTGGCACGAGTTTGCACTGGGACAAGCAGAGAGACATGTGCGTGAAGTCAGGTAGCTGTTCCCAACGTTTGAAGCCTCTTCGCCGCTAGTAGAGTGGCGTTAGAAATCAGTTATGTGTCCGTAATGTTTAAAAGTCATCGTTCTTTCGCACCAGACTCAGCTGTTGCTCATTCAACTGCGTGCTAGATTGCAGCTGACGCCCTTAGAGTCAGCTCAGTTCTTACACTACAAGGAGAAGATGTCTGCGACCGTGGCGCCTCGGCGGATTGCCGGCGAGCACTCGCTGCCGTTTGGAGCTGACTGCTGGAGTGTACCCACTCCAAATTCTACGTAGTCCCTTGATGACCCATCTGCGATGTAGCTGGTGTCGGTAGTCATGTGGTCAGTTGATCTCGTCACTACCCTGGTATATTTCATGACCCAAGAGCTCCTGAGAGTTGAGCAGGATGTGGACTCCCCAGATGTCGTGTTGCTGGATTCCCCTTTCAGCACACTGCGATGTGGAGTTGTCGGAAGACAGTCCGTTACTCCATCAGCAGACGGTTGTCGGCGGGCAGCATGAACTTCTTCAGGTACTCTTACACAAAAGACAGACACTTTTCCTCACTTCCTTCGGTTTTCTGTCGCACTCTCCTTTCTGCCGAATGCGTATCCTTACTTGGCGGACAGTTCCGTCCAATTGCCCCACTTTCGACGTTCTCGCTCTCTTCTCACTTCTTCCTCTGTCTTTAACACCGCTTGAATTTGGTTGTGGCAGTTTGGTGACGTTTAGTATAATTTCTCTAATTTCTACGTCTGACTAATCTGTACCGTAACTGTTCGTTTGGTTCTGGAAAAATTCTTGAGCGTATAATACTCTAAAAATCAAGACACTTACAATAATTTCTTGAGAACAGATTCCCGTCTCTAACCTCGTGCAGAACTTGGAATTACTTGCGTGGTTTTCGGTGATAGTTTTTGCATGACTACCCTAACTTTTAATTTGATCTAGGGATTTGAACAGTGAAATCTCGTTACAGTTATTGCTGATACTTATGGAAAAACACTCCTATCAGAGCACAAGAAAAGCCTAATATGCTCCTAGAATGAGATTTTCACTCTGCAGCGGAGTGTGCACTGATATGAAACTTCCTGGCAGATTAAAACTGTGTGGTGGACCGAGACTCGAACTTTTTTTAATAAAAATATTTATTGAAAAAACATTGTTGCACATTCGAAATACTTACTACGTTCATGTACTAGCCATGTACACATGTTATACATGAAGTGATTTAAACAAAAACAGTCTCAGTCCGGCACACAGTTTTAATCTGCCAGGAAGTTTCATATCAGCGCACACTCCGCTGCCGAGTGAAAATCTCATTCTGGAAACATCCCTCAGGCTGTAGCTAAGCCATATCCCTCCGCTATATCCATTGCTTCAGGTGTGCTAGTTCTGCTAGGTTTACATGAGAGCTTCTGTAAAGTTTGGAAGGTAGGAGACGAGATGCTGGCAGAAGTAAAGCTGTGAGGACGGGGCTTGAGTCCTGCTTGGGTAGCTCAATTAGTATTGCATTTGCCCGCGAAAGGCAAAGGTCTCGAGTTCGAGCCTCGGTCCGGCACAGAGATTTATACAGCCAGGACGCTTCTAATGCGCTCCTCTTTGAAATGACTCTAACTAAAAAGTATGCTACCAGTTGCCTCATTCTACCTTCCCCAGTAACGTTCCCAAAATATTTGGCATGAGACCGTATCCACGCTCTTTTTAACATACAACTCACAGCCCACTCCCACAAGATCCCCTAACTGTAACTCGCTCACAACCATTAGTAAATTGTACCCATTCACTCAAACTTCCCCATTCTCACTCTCCTATTCAGCCGAACTCATTTTCATTACCTTATTGCATCTCTCTAACTGTCACTGTCTCACGTCTACCACCATTAGCCGCCCTCGTTCTCTCCTACTGCTACTGTCTCTTCCCAGTGCCACAGTCTCCCTCTTGCTTTCTCTACCTGCTACTGTCTCTCCCCACTGCCACCGTCTCCCTCTTGCTTTCTCTACCTGCTACTGTCTCTTCCCACTGCCACAGTCTCCCTCTTGCTTCCTCTACCTGCTACTGTCTCTTCCCACTGCCACAGTCTCCCTCTTGCTTTCTCTACCTGCTACTGTCTCTCCCCACTGCCACAGTCTCCCTCTTGCTTCCTCTACCTGCTACTGACTCTTCCCACTGCCACAGTCTCCCTCTTGCTATCTCTACCTGCTACTGTCTCTTCCCACTGCCACAGTCTCCCTCTTGCTTTCTCTACCTGCTACTGTCTCTTCCCACTGCCACAGTCTCCCTCTTGCTTTCTCTACCTGCTACTGTCTCTTCCACTGCCACAGTCTCCCTCTTGCTTTCTCTACCTGCTACTGTCTCTTCCCACTGCCACAGTCTCCCTCTTGCTTGCTCTACCTGCTAAAGTCTCTTCCCACTGCCACAGTCTCCCTCTTGCTTTCTCTACCTGCTACTGTCTCTTCCCACTGCCACAGTCTCCCTCTTGATTTCTCTACCTGCTACTGTCTCTTCCCACTGCCACAGTCTCCCTCTTGCTTTCTCTACCTGCTACTGTCTCTTCCCACTGCCACAGTCTCCCTCTTGCTTTCTCTACCTGCTACTGTCTCTTCCCACTGAAACAGTCTCCCTCTTGCTTTCTCTACCTGCTACTGTCTCTTCCCACTGCCACAGTCTCCCTCTTGCTTTCTCTACCTGCTACTGTCTCTTCCCACTGCCACAGTCCCCCTCTTGATTTCTCTACCTGCTACTGTCTCTTCCCACTGCCACAGTCTCCCTCTTGCTTTCTCTACCTGCTACTGTCTCTTCCCACTGCCACAGTCTCCCTCTTGCTTTCTCTACCTGCTACTGTCTCTTCCCACTGCCACAGTCTTCCTCTTGATTTCTCTACCTGCTACTGTCTCTTCCCACTGCCACAGTCTCCCTCTTGCTTTCTCTACCTGCTACTGTCTCTTCCCACTGCCACAGTCTCCCTCTTGCTTTCTCTACCTGCTACTGTCTCTTCCCACTGCCACAGTCTCCCTCTTGCTTTCTCTACCTGCTACTGTCTCTTCCCACTGCCACAGTCTCCCTCTTGCTTTCTCTACCTGCTACTGTCTCTTCCCACTGCCACAGTCTCCCTCTTGCTTTCTCTACCTGCTACTGTCTCTTACCACTGCCACAGTCTCCCTCTTGCTTTCTCTACCTGCTTCTGTCTCTTCCCACTGCCACAGTCTCCCTCTTGCTTTCTCTACCTGCTACTGTCTCTTCCCACTGCCACAGTCTCCCTCTTGCTTTCTCTACCTGCTACTCTCTCTTCCCACTGCCACAGTCTCCCTCTTGCTTTCTCTACCTGCTACAGTCTCTTCCCACTGCCACAGTCTCCCTCATGCTTGCTCTACCTGCTAAAGTCTCTTCCCACTGCCACAGTCTCCCTCTTGCTTTCTCTACCTGCTACTGTCTCTTCCCACTGCCACAGTCTCCCTCTTGATTTCTCTACCTGCTACTGTCTCTTCCCACTGCCACAGTCTCCCTCTTGCTTTCTCTACCTGCTACTGTCTCTTCCCACTGCCACAGTCTCCCTCTTGCTTTCTCTACCTGCTACTGTCTCTTCCCACTGAAACAGTCTCCCTCTTGCTTTCTCTACCTGCTACTGTCTCTTCCCACTGCCACAGTCTCCCTCTTGCTTTCTCTACCTGCTACTGTCTCTTCCCACTGCCACAGTCCCCCTCTTGATTTCTCTACCTGCTACTGTCTCTTCCCACTGCCACAGTCTCCCTCTTGCTTTCTCTACCTGCTACTGTCTCTTCCCACTGCCACAGTCTCCCTCTTGCTTTCTCTACCTGCTACTGTCTCTTCCCACTGCCACAGTCTTCCTCTTGATTTCTCTACCTGCTACTGTCTCTTCCCACTGCCACAGTCTCCCTCTTGCTTTCTCTACCTGCTACTGTCTCTTCCCACTGCCACAGTCTCCCTCTTGCTTTCTCTACCTGCTACTGTCTCTTCCCACTGCCACAGTCTCCCTCTTGCTTTCTCTACCTGCTACTGTCTCTTCCCACTGCCACAGTCTCCCTCTTGCTTTCTCTACCTGCTACTGTCTCTTCCCACTGCCACAGTCTCCCTCTTGTTTTCTCTACCTGCTACTGTCTCTTACCACTGCCACAGTCTCCCTCTTGCTTTCTCTACCTGCTACTGTCTCTTCCCACTGCCACAGTCTCCCTCTTGCTTTCTCTACCTGCTACTGTCTCTTCCCACTGCCACAGTCTCCCTCTTGCTTTCTCTACCTGCTACTCTCTCTTCCCACTGCCACAGTCTCCCTCTTGCTTTCTCTACCTGCTACAGTCTCTTCCCACTGCCACAGTCTCCCTCATGCTTTCTCTACCTGCTACTGTCTCTTCCCACTGCCACAGACTCCCTCTTGATTTCTCTACCTGCTACTGTCTCTTCCCACTGCCACAGTCTCCCTCTTGCTTTCTCTACCTGCTACTGTCTCTTCCCACTGCCACAGTCTCCCACTGCCACAGTCTCCCTCTTGCTTTCTCTACCTGCTACTGTCTCTTGACACTGCCACAGTCTCCCTCTTGCTTTCTCTACCTGCTACTGTCTCTCCCCACTGCCACAGTCTCCCTCTTGCTTCCTCTACCTGCTACTGACTCTTCCCACTGCCACAGTCTCCCTCTTGCTATCTCTACCTGCTACTGTCTCTTCCCACTGCCACAGTCTCCCTCTTGCTTTCTCTACCTGCTACTGTCTCTTCCCACTGCCACAGTCTCCCTCTTGCTTTCTCTACCTGCTACTGTCTCTTCCACTGCCACAGTCTCCCTCTTGCTTTCTCTACCTGCTACTGTCTCTTCCCACAGCCACAGTCTCCCTCTTGCTTTCTCTACCTGATACTGTCTCTTCCCACTGCCACAGTCTCCCTCTTGCTTTCTCTACCTGCTACTGTCTCTTCCCACTGCCTCAGTCTCCCTCTTGCTTTCTCTACCTGCTACTCTCTCTTCCCACTGCCACAGTCTCCCTCTTGCTTTCTCTACCTGCTACTGTCTCTTCCCACAGCCACAGTCTCCCTCTTGCTTTCTCTACCTGCTACTGTCTCTTCCCACTGCCACAGTCTCCCTCTTGCTTTCTCTACCTGCTACTGTCTCTTCCCACTGCCACAGTCTCCCTCTTGCTTTCTCTACCTGCTACTGTCTCTTCCCACTGCCACAGTCTCCCTCTTGCTTTCTCTACCTGCTACTGTCTCTTCCCACTGCCACAGTCTCCCTCTTGCTTTCTCTACCTGCTACTCTCTCTTCCCACTGCCACAGTCTCCCTCTTGCTTTCTCTACCTGCTACTGTCTCTTCCCACAGCCACAGTCTCCCTCTTGCTTTCTCTACCTGCTACTGTCTCTTCCCACAGCCACAGTCTCCCACTTGCTTTCTCTACCTGCTACTGTCTCTTCCCACTGCCACAGTCTCCCTCTTGCTTTCTTTACCTTCAACTCCCTCTTCCCACTGCCACAGTCTCCCTATTGCTTTCTCTACCTGCTACTGTCTCTTCCCACAGCCACAGTCTCCCTCTTGCTTTCTCTACCTGCTACTGTCTCTTCCCAGAGCCACAGTCTCCCTTTTGCTTTCTCTACCTGTTACTGTCTCTTCCCACTGCCACAGTCTCCCTCTTGCTTTCTCTACCTGCTACTGTCTCTCCCCACTGCCACAGTCTCCCTCTTGCTTTCTCTACCCGCTAGTCTCTTCCCACTGCCACAGTCTCCCTCTTGCTTTCTCTACCTGCTACTGTCTCTTCCCACAGCCACAGTCTCCCACTTGCTTTCTCTACCTGCTACTGTCTCTTCCCACTGCCACAGTCTCCCTCTTGCTTTCTCTACCTGCTACTGTCTCTTCCCACTGCCACAGTCTCCCTCTTGCTTTCTCTACCTTCAACTCCCTCTTCCCACTGCCACAGTCTCCCTCTTGCTTTCTCTACCTGCTACTGTCTCTTCCCATTGCCACAGACTCCCTCTTGATTTCTCTACCTGCTACTGTCTCTTCCCACTGCCACAGTCTCCCTCTTGCTTTCTCTACCTGCTACTGTCTCTTCCCACTGCCACAGTCTCCCACTGCCACAGTCTCCCTCTTGCTTTCTCTACCTGCTACTGTCTCTTGACACTGCCACAGTCTCCCTCTTGCTTTCTCTACCTGCTACTGTCTCTTCCCACTGCCACAGTCTCCCTCTTGCTTTCTCTACCTGCTACTGTCTCTTCCCACAGCCACAGTCTCCCTCTTGCTTTCTCTACCTGCTACTGTCTCTTCCCACTGCCACAGTCTCCCTCTTGCTTTCTCTACCTGCTACTGTCTCTTCCCACTGCCAGAGACTCCCTCTTGATTTCTCTACCTGCTACTGTCTCTTCCCACTGCCACAGTCTCCCTCTTGCTTTCTCTACCTGCTACTGTCTCTTCCCACTGCCACAGTCTCCCACTGCCACAGTCTCCCTCTTGCTTTCTCTACCTGCTACTGTCTCTTGACACTGCCACAGTCTCCCACTTGCTTTCTCTACCTGCTACTGTCTCTTCCCACTGCCACAGTCTCCCTCTTGCTTTCTCTACCTGCTACTGTCACTTCCCACTGCCACAGTCTCCCTCTTGCTTTCTCTACCTGCTACTCTCTCTTCCCACTGCCACAGTCTCCCTCTTGCTTTCTCTACCTGCTACTGTCTCTTCCCAAAGCCACAGTCTCCCTCTTGCTTTCTCTACCTGCTACTGTCTCTTCCCACTGCCACAGTCTCCCTCTTGCTTTCTCTACCTGCTACTGTCTCTTCCCACTGCCTCAGTCTCCCTCTTGCTTTCTCTACCTGCTACTCTCTCTTCCCACTGCCACAGTCTCCCTCTGGCTTTCTCTACCTGCTACTGTCTCTTCCCACAGCCACAGTCTCCCTCTTGCTTTCTCTACCTGCTACTGTCTCTTCCCACTGCCACAGTCTCCCTCTTGCTTTCTCTACCTGCTACTGTCTCTTCCCACTGCCACAGTCTCCCTCTTGCTTTCTCTACCTGCTACTGTCTCTTCCCACTGCCACAGTCTCCCTCTTGCTTTCTCTACCTGCTACTGTCTCTTCCCACTGCCACAGTCTCCCTCTTGCTTTCTCTACCTGCTACTCTCTCTTCCCACTGCCACAATCTCCCTCTAGCTTTCTCTACCTGCTACTGTCTCTTCCCACAGCCACAGTCTCCCTCTTCCTTTCTCTACCTGCTACTGTCTCTTCCCACAGCCACAGTCTCCCACTTGCTTTCTCTACCTGCTACTGTCTCTTCCCACTGCCACAGTCTCCCTCTTGCTTTCTCTACCTTCAACTCCCTCTTCCCACTGCCACAGTCTCCCTCTTGCTTTCTCTACCTGCTACTGTCTCTTCCACTGCAACAGTCTCCCTCTTGCTTTCTCTACCTGCTACTGTCTCTTCCCAGAGCCACAGTCTCCCTTTTGCTTTCTCTACCTGTTACTGTCTCTTCCCACTGCCACAGTCTCCCTCTTGCTTTCTCTACCTGCTACTTCCCACTGCCACAGTCTCCCTCATGCTTTCTCTACCTGCTACTGTCTCTACACACTGCCACCGTCTCCCTCTTGCTTTCTCTACCTGCTACTGTCTCTTCCCACTGCCACATTCTCCCTCTTGCTTTCTCTACCTGCTACTGTCTCTTCCCACTGCCACAGTCTCCCTCTTGCTTTCTCTACCTGCTACTGTCTCTTCCCACTGCCACAGTCTCCCTCTTGCTTTCTCTACCTTCAACTCCCTCTTCCCACTGCCACAGTCTCCCTCTTGCTTTCTCTACCTGCTACTGTCTCTTCCCACTGCCACAGACTCCCTCTTGATTTCTCGACCTGCTACTGTCTCTTCCCACTGCCACAGTCTCCCTCTTGCTTTTTCTACCTGCTACTGTCTCTTCCCACTGCCACAGTCTCCCACTGCCACAGTCTCCCTCTTGCTTTCTCTACCTGCTACTGTCTCTTGACACTGCCACAGTCTCCCTCTTGCTATCTCTACCTGCTACTGTCTCTTCCCACTGCCACAGTCTCCCTCTTGCTTTCCCTACCTGCTACTGTCTCTTCCCACAGCCACAGTCTCCCTCTTGCTTTCTCTACCTGCTACTGTCTCTTCCCACTGCCACAGTCTCCCTCTTGCTTTCTCTACCTGCTACAGTCTCTTCCCACTGCCACAGTCTCCCTCATGCTTGCTCTACCTGCTAAAGTCTCTTCCCACTGCCACAGTCTCCCTCTTGCTTTCTCTACCTGCTACTGTCTCTTCCCACTGCCACAGTCTCCCTCTTGATTTCTCTACCTGCTACTGTCTCTTCCCACTGCCACAGTCTCCCTCTTGCTTTCTCTACCTGCTACTGTCTCTTCCCACTGCCACAGTCTCCCTCTTGCTTTCTCTACCTGCTACTGTCTCTTCCCACTGAAACAGTCTCCCTCTTGCTTTCTCTACCTGCTACTGTCTCTTCCCACTGCCACAGTCTCCCTCTTGCTTTCTCTACCTGCTACTGTCTCTTCCCACTGCCACAGTCCCCCTCTTGATTTCTCTACCTGCTACTGTCTCTTCCCACTGCCACAGTCTCCCTCTTGCTTTCTCTACCTGCTACTGTCTCTTCCCACTGCCACAGTCTCCCTCTTGCTTTCTCTACCTGCTACTGTCTCTTCCCACTGCCACAGTCTTCCTCTTGATTTCTCTACCTGCTACTGTCTCTTCCCACTGCCACAGTCTCCCTCTTGCTTTCTCTACCTGCTACTGTCTCTTCCCACTGCCACAGTCTCCCTCTTGCTTTCTCTACCTGCTACTGTCTCTTCCCACTGCCACAGTCTCCCTCTTGCTTTCTCTACCTGCTACTGTCTCTTCCCACTGCCACAGTCTCCCTCTTGCTTTCTCTACCTGCTACTGTCTCTTCCCACTGCCACAGTCTCCCTCTTGTTTTCTCTACCTGCTACTGTCTCTTACCACTGCCACAGTCTCCCTCTTGCTTTCTCTACCTGCTACTGTCTCTTCCCACTGCCACAGTCTCCCTCTTGCTTTCTCTACCTGCTACTGTCTCTTCCCACTGCCACAGTCTCCCTCTTGCTTTCTCTACCTGCTACTCTCTCTTCCCACTGCCACAGTCTCCCTCTTGCTTTCTCTACCTGCTACAGTCTCTTCCCACTGCCACAGTCTCCCTCATGCTTTCTCTACCTGCTACTGTCTCTTCCCACTGCCACAGACTCCCTCTTGATTTCTCTACCTGCTACTGTCTCTTCCCACTGCCACAGTCTCCCTCTTGCTTTCTCTACCTGCTACTGTCTCTTCCCACTGCCACAGTCTCCCACTGCCACAGTCTCCCTCTTGCTTTCTCTACCTGCTACTGTCTCTTGACACTGCCACAGTCTCCCTCTTGCTTTCTCTACCTGCTACTGTCTCTCCCCACTGCCACAGTCTCCCTCTTGCTTCCTCTACCTGCTACTGACTCTTCCCACTGCCACAGTCTCCCTCTTGCTATCTCTACCTGCTACTGTCTCTTCCCACTGCCACAGTCTCCCTCTTGCTTTCTCTACCTGCTACTGTCTCTTCCCACTGCCACAGTCTCCCTCTTGCTTTCTCTACCTGCTACTGTCTCTTCCACTGCCACAGTCTCCCTCTTGCTTTCTCTACCTGCTACTGTCTCTTCCCACAGCCACAGTCTCCCTCTTGCTTTCTCTACCTGATACTGTCTCTTCCCACTGCCACAGTCTCCCTCTTGCTTTCTCTACCTGCTACTGTCTCTTCCCACTGCCTCAGTCTCCCTCTTGCTTTCTCTACCTGCTACTCTCTCTTCCCACTGCCACAGTCTCCCTCTTGCTTTCTCTACCTGCTACTGTCTCTTCCCACAGCCACAGTCTCCCTCTTGCTTTCTCTACCTGCTACTGTCTCTTCCCACTGCCACAGTCTCCCTCTTGCTTTCTCTACCTGCTACTGTCTCTTCCCACTGCCACAGTCTCCCTCTTGCTTTCTCTACCTGCTACTGTCTCTTCCCACTGCCACAGTCTCCCTCTTGCTTTCTCTACCTGCTACTGTCTCTTCCCACTGCCACAGTCTCCCTCTTGCTTTCTCTACCTGCTACTCTCTCTTCCCACTGCCACAGTCTCCCTCTTGCTTTCTCTACCTGCTACTGTCTCTTCCCACAGCCACAGTCTCCCTCTTGCTTTCTCTACCTGCTACTGTCTCTTCCCACAGCCACAGTCTCCCACTTGCTTTCTCTACCTGCTACTGTCTCTTCCCACTGCCACAGTCTCCCTCTTGCTTTCTTTACCTTCAACTCCCTCTTCCCACTGCCACAGTCTCCCTATTGCTTTCTCTACCTGCTACTGTCTCTTCCCACAGCCACAGTCTCCCTCTTGCTTTCTCTACCTGCTACTGTCTCTTCCCAGAGCCACAGTCTCCCTTTTGCTTTCTCTACCTGTTACTGTCTCTTCCCACTGCCACAGTCTCCCTCTTGCTTTCTCTACCTGCTACTGTCTCTCCCCACTGCCACAGTCTCCCTCTTGCTTTCTCTACCCGCTAGTCTCTTCCCACTGCCACAGTCTCCCTCTTGCTTTCTCTACCTGCTACTGTCTCTTCCCACAGCCACAGTCTCCCACTTGCTTTCTCTACCTGCTACTGTCTCTTCCCACTGCCACAGTCTCCCTCTTGCTTTCTCTACCTGCTACTGTCTCTTCCCACTGCCACAGTCTCCCTCTTGCTTTCTCTACCTTCAACTCCCTCTTCCCACTGCCACAGTCTCCCTCTTGCTTTCTCTACCTGCTACTGTCTCTTCCCATTGCCACAGACTCCCTCTTGATTTCTCTACCTGCTACTGTCTCTTCCCACTGCCACAGTCTCCCTCTTGCTTTCTCTACCTGCTACTGTCTCTTCCCACTGCCACAGTCTCCCACTGCCACAGTCTCCCTCTTGCTTTCTCTACCTGCTACTGTCTCTTGACACTGCCACAGTCTCCCTCTTGCTTTCTCTACCTGCTACTGTCTCTTCCCACTGCCACAGTCTCCCTCTTGCTTTCTCTACCTGCTACTGTCTCTTCCCACAGCCACAGTCTCCCTCTTGCTTTCTCTACCTGCTACTGTCTCTTCCCACTGCCACAGTCTCCCTCTTGCTTTCTCTACCTGCTACTGTCTCTTCCCACTGCCAGAGACTCCCTCTTGATTTCTCTACCTGCTACTGTCTCTTCCCACTGCCACAGTCTCCCTCTTGCTTTCTCTACCTGCTACTGTCTCTTCCCACTGCCACAGTCTCCCACTGCCACAGTCTCCCTCTTGCTTTCTCTACCTGCTACTGTCTCTTGACACTGCCACAGTCTCCCACTTGCTTTCTCTACCTGCTACTGTCTCTTCCCACTGCCACAGTCTCCCTCTTGCTTTCTCTACCTGCTACTGTCACTTCCCACTGCCACAGTCTCCCTCTTGCTTTCTCTACCTGCTACTCTCTCTTCCCACTGCCACAGTCTCCCTCTTGCTTTCTCTACCTGCTACTGTCTCTTCCCAAAGCCACAGTCTCCCTCTTGCTTTCTCTACCTGCTACTGTCTCTTCCCACTGCCACAGTCTCCCTCTTGCTTTCTCTACCTGCTACTGTCTCTTCCCACTGCCTCAGTCTCCCTCTTGCTTTCTCTACCTGCTACTCTCTCTTCCCACTGCCACAGTCTCCCTCTGGCTTTCTCTACCTGCTACTGTCTCTTCCCACAGCCACAGTCTCCCTCTTGCTTTCTCTACCTGCTACTGTCTCTTCCCACTGCCACAGTCTCCCTCTTGCTTTCTCTACCTGCTACTGTCTCTTCCCACTGCCACAGTCTCCCTCTTGCTTTCTCTACCTGCTACTGTCTCTTCCCACTGCCACAGTCTCCCTCTTGCTTTCTCTACCTGCTACTGTCTCTTCCCACTGCCACAGTCTCCCTCTTGCTTTCTCTACCTGCTACTCTCTCTTCCCACTGCCACAATCTCCCTCTAGCTTTCTCTACCTGCTACTGTCTCTTCCCACAGCCACAGTCTCCCTCTTCCTTTCTCTACCTGCTACTGTCTCTTCCCACAGCCACAGTCTCCCACTTGCTTTCTCTACCTGCTACTGTCTCTTCCCACTGCCACAGTCTCCCTCTTGCTTTCTCTACCTTCAACTCCCTCTTCCCACTGCCACAGTCTCCCTCTTGCTTTCTCTACCTGCTACTGTCTCTTCCACTGCAACAGTCTCCCTCTTGCTTTCTCTACCTGCTACTGTCTCTTCCCAGAGCCACAGTCTCCCTTTTGCTTTCTCTACCTGTTACTGTCTCTTCCCACTGCCACAGTCTCCCTCTTGCTTTCTCTACCTGCTACTTCCCACTGCCACAGTCTCCCTCATGCTTTCTCTACCTGCTACTGTCTCTACACACTGCCACCGTCTCCCTCTTGCTTTCTCTACCTGCTACTGTCTCTTCCCACTGCCACATTCTCCCTCTTGCTTTCTCTACCTGCTACTGTCTCTTCCCACTGCCACAGTCTCCCTCTTGCTTTCTCTACCTGCTACTGTCTCTTCCCACTGCCACAGTCTCCCTCTTGCTTTCTCTACCTTCAACTCCCTCTTCCCACTGCCACAGTCTCCCTCTTGCTTTCTCTACCTGCTACTGTCTCTTCCCACTGCCACAGACTCCCTCTTGATTTCTCGACCTGCTACTGTCTCTTCCCACTGCCACAGTCTCCCTCTTGCTTTTTCTACCTGCTACTGTCTCTTCCCACTGCCACAGTCTCCCACTGCCACAGTCTCCCTCTTGCTTTCTCTACCTGCTACTGTCTCTTGACACTGCCACAGTCTCCCTCTTGCTATCTCTACCTGCTACTGTCTCTTCCCACTGCCACAGTCTCCCTCTTGCTTTCCCTACCTGCTACTGTCTCTTCCCACAGCCACAGTCTCCCTCTTGCTTTCTCTACCTGCTACTGTCTCTTCCCACTGCCACAGTCTCCCTCTTGCTTTCTCTACCTGCTACTGTCTCTTACCACTGCCACAGTCTCCCTCTTGCTTTCTCTACCTGCTACGGTCTCTTCCCAGAGCCACAGTCTCCCTTTTGCTTTCTCTACCTGCTACTGTCTCTTCCCACTGCCACAGACTCCCTCTTGATTTCTCTACCTGCTACTGTCTCTTCCCACTGCCACAGTCTCCCTCTTGCTTTCTCTACCTGCTACTTCCCACTGCCACAGTCTCCCTCATGCTTTCTCTACCTGCTACTGTCTCTACACACTGCCACCGTCTCCCTCTTGCTTTCTCTACCTGCTACTGTCTCTTCCCACTGCCACAGTCTCCCTCTTGCTTTCTCTACCTGCTACTGTCTCTTCCCACTGCCACAGTCTCCCTCTTGCTTTCTCTACCTGCTACTGTCTCTTCCCACTGCCACAGTCTCCCTCTTGCTTTCTCTACCTTCAACTCCCTCTTCCCACTGCCACAGTCTCCCTCTTGCTTTCTCTACCTGCTACTGTCTCTTCCCACTGCCACAGACTCCCTCTTGATTTCTCTACCTGCTACTGTCTCTTCCCACTGCCACAGTCTCCCTCATGCTTTCTCTACCTGCTACTGTCTCTTCCCACTGCCACAGACGCCCTCTTGATTTCTCTACCTGCTACTGTCTCTTCCCACTGCCACAGTCTCCCTCTTGCTTTCTCTACCTGCTACTGTCTCTTCCCACTGCCACAGTCTCCCTCTTGCTTTCTCTACCTGCTACTGTCTCTTGACACTGCCACAGTCTCCCTCTAGCTTTCTCTACCTGCTACTGTCTCTTCCCACTGCCACAGTCTCCCTCTTTCTTTCTCTACCTGCTACTGTCTCTTCCCACTGCCACAGTCTCCCTCTTGCTTTCTCTACCTGCTACTGTCTCTTCCCACTGCCACAGTCTCCCTCTTGCTTTCTCTACCTTCAACTCCCTCTTCCCACTGCCACAGTCTCTCTCTTGCTTTCTCTACCTGCTACTGTCTCTTCCCACAGCCACAGTCTCCCTCTTGCTTTCTCTACCTGCTACTGTCTCTTCCCAGAGCCACAGTCTCCCTTTTGCTTTCTCTACCTGTTACTGTCTCTTCCCACTGCCACAGTCTCCCTCTTGCTTTCTCTACCTGCTACTTCCCACTGCCACAGTCTCCCTCATGCTTTCTCTACCTGCTACTGTCTCTACACACTGCCACCGTCTCCCTCTTGCTGTCTCTACCTGCTACTGTCACTTCCCACTGCCACAGTCTCCCTCTTGCTTTCTCTACCTTCAACTCCCTCTTCCCACTGCCACAGTCTCCCTCTTGCTTTCTCTACCTGCTACTGTCTCTTCCCACAGCCACAGTCTCCCTCTTGCTTTCTCTACCTGCTACTGTCTCTTCCCAGAGCCACAGTCTCCCTTTTGCTTTCTCTACCTGTTACTGTCTCTTCCCACTGCCACAGTCTCCCTCTTGCTTTCTCTACCTGCTACTTCCCACTGCCACAGTCTCCCTCATGCTTTCTCTACCTGCTACTGTCTCTACACACTGCCACCGTCTCCCTCTTCTTTCTCTACCTGCTACTGTCTCTTCCCACTGCCACAGTCTCCCTCTTGCTTTCTCTACCTGCTACTGTCTCTTCCCACTGAAACAGTCTCCCTCTTGCTTTCTCTACCTGCTACTGTCTCTCCCCACTGCCACCGTCTCCCTCTTGCTTTCTCTACCTGCTACTGTCTCTTCCCACTGCCACAGTCTCCCTCTTGCTTTCTCTACCTGCTACTGTCTCTTCCCACTGAAACATTCTCCCTCTTGCTTTCTCTACCTGCTACTGTCTCTTCCCACTGCCACAGTCTCCCTCTTGCTTTCTCTACCTGCTACTGTCTCTTCCCACTGCCACAGTCTCCCTCTTGCTTTCTCTACCTGCTACTGTCACTTCCCACTGCCACAGAATCCCTCTTGCTTTCTCTACCTGCCACTGTCTCTTCCCACTGCCACAGTCTCCCTCTTGCTTCCTCTACCTGCTACTGTCTCTTCCCACTGCCACAGTCTCCCTCTTGCTATCTCTACCTGCTACTGTCTCTTCCCACTGCCACAGTCTCTCTCTTGCTTTCTCTACCTGCTACTGTCTCTTCCCACTGCCACAGTCTCCCTCTTGCTTTCTCTACCTGCTACTGTCTCTTCCCACTGCCACAGTCTCCCTCTTGCTTTCTCTACCTGCTACTGTCTCTTCCCACTGCCACAGTCTAACTCTTGCTTTCTCTACCTGCTACTGTCTCTTCCCACTGCCACAGTCTCCCTCTTGCTTTCTCTACCTGCTACTGCCTCTTCCCACTGCCACAGTCTCCCTCTTGCTTTCTCTACCTGCTACTGTCTCTTATCACTGCCACAGTCTCAATCTTGCTTTCTCTACCTGCTACTGTCTCTTCCCACAGCCACAGTCTCCCTCTTGCTTTCTCTACCTGCTACTGTCTCTTCCCACTGCCACAGTCTCCCTCTTGCTTTCTCTACCTGCTACTGTCTCTTACCACTGCCACAGTCTCCCTCTTGCTTTCTCTACCTGCTACTGTCTCTTCCCACTGCCACAGTCTCCCTCTTGCTTTCTGTACCTGCTACTGTCTCTTCCCACTGCCACAGTCTCCCTCTTGCTTTCTCTACCTGCTACTCTCTCTTCCCACTGCCACAGTCTCCCTCTTGCTTTCTCTACCTGCTACAGTCTCTTCCCACTGCCACAGTCTCCCTCATGCTTTCTCTACCTGCTACTGTCTATTCCCACTGCCACAGACTCCCTCTTGATTTCTCTACCTGCTACTGTCTCTTCCCACTGCCACAGTCTCCCTCTTGCTTTCTCTACCTGCTACTGTCTCTTCCCACTGCCACAGTCTCCCATTGCCACAGTCTCCCTCTTGCTTTCTCTACCTGCTACTGTCTCTTGACACTGCCACAGTCTCCCTCTTGCTTTCTCTACCTGCTACTGTCTTTTCCCACTGCCACAGTCTCCCTCTTGCTTTCTCTACCTGCTACTGTCACTTCCCACTGCCACAGTCTCCCTCTAGCTTTCTCTACCCGCTACTCTCTCTTCCCACTGCCACAGTCTCCCTCTTGCTTTCTCTACCTGCTACTGTCTCTTCCCACAGCCACATTCTCCCTCTTGCTTTCTCTACCTGCTACAGTCTCTTCCCACTGCCACAGTCTCCCTCTTGCTTTTTCTACCTGCTACTGTCTCTTCCCACTGCCTCAGTCTCCCTCTTGCTTTCTCTACCTGCTACTCTCTCTTCCCACTGCCACAGTCTCCCTCTTGCTTTCTCTACCTGCTACTGTCTCTTCCCACAGCCACAGTCTCCCTCTTGCTTTCTCTACCTGCTACTGTCTCTTCCCACTGCCACAGTCTCCCTCTTGCTTTCTCTACCTGCTACTGTCTCTTCCCACTGCCACAGTCTCCCTCTTGCTTTCTCTACCTGCTACTGTCTCTTCCCACTGCCACAGTCTCCCTCTTGCTTTCTCTACCTGCTACTGTCTCTTCCCACTGCCACAGTCTCCCTCTTGCTTTCTCTACCTGCTACTCTCTCTTCCCACTGCCACAGTCTCCCTCTTGCTTTCTCTACCTGCTACTGTCTCTTCCCACAGCCACAGTCTCCCTCTTGCTTTCTCTACCTGCTACTGTCTCTTCCCACAGCCACAGTCTCCCACTTGCTTTCTCTACCTGCTACTGTCTCTTCCCACTGCCACAGTCTCCCTCTTGCTTTCTCTACCTTCAACTCCCTCTTCCCACTGCCACAGTCTCCCTCTTGCTTTCTCTACCTGCTACTGTCTCTTCCCACAGCCGCAGTCTCCCTCTTGCTATCTCTACCTGCTACTGTCTCTTCCCACAGCCACAGTCTCCCTCTTGCTTTCTCTACCTGCTACTGTCTCTTCCCACTGCCACAGACTCCCTCTTGATTTCTCTACCTGCTACTGTCTCTTCCCACTGCCACAGTCTCCCACTGCCACAGTCTCCCTCTTGCTTTCTCTACCTGCTACTGTCTCTTGACACTGCCACAGTCTCCCTCTTGCTTTCTCTACCTGCTACTGTCTCTTCCCACTGCCACAGTCTCCCTCTTGCTTTCTCTACCTGCTACTGTCACTTCCCACTGCCACAGTCTCCCTCTTGCTTTCTCTACCTGCTACGCTCTCTTCCCACTGCCACAGTCTCCCTCTTGCTTTCTCTACCTGCTACTGTCTCTTCCCACAGCCACAGTCTCCCTCTTGCTTTCTCTACCTGCTACAGTCTCTTCCCACTGCCACAGTCTCCCTCTTGCTTTCTCTACCTGCTACTGTCTCTTCCTACTGCCTCAGTCTCCCTCTTGCTTTCTCTACCTGCTACTGTCTCTTCCCACTGCCACAGTCTCCCTCTTGCTTTCTCTACCTGCTACTCTCTCTTCCCACTGCCACAGTCTCCCTCTTGCTTTCTCTACCTGCTACTGTCTCTTCCCACAGCCACAGTCTCCCTCTTGCTTTCTCTACCTGCTACTCTCTCTTCCCAGAGCCACAGTCTCCCTTTTGCTTTCTCTACCTGTTACTGTCTCTTCCCACTGCCACAGTCTCCCTCTTGCTTTCTCTACCTGCTACTTCCCACTGCCACAGTCTCCCTCATGCTTTCTCTACCTGCTACTGTCTCTACACACTGCCACCGTCTCCCTCTTGCTTTCTCTACCTGCTACTGTCTCTTCCCACTGCCACAGTCTCCCTCTAGCTTTCTCTACCTGCTACTGTCTCTTCCCACTGCCACAGTCTCCCTCTTGCTTTCTCTACCTGCTACTGTCTCTTCCCACTGCCACAGTCTCCCTCTTGCTTTCCCTACCTTCAACTCCCTCTTCCCACTGCCACAGTCTCCCTCTTGCTTTCTCTACCTGCTACTTCCCACTGCCACAGTCTCCCTCATGCTTTCTCTACCTGCTACTGTCTCTACACACTGCCACCGTCTCCCTCTTGCTTTCTCTACCTGCTACTGTCTCTTCCCACTGCCACAGTCTCCCTCTTGCTTTCTCTACCTGCTACTGTCTCTTCCCACAGCCACAGTCTCCCTCTTGCTTTCTCTACCTGCTACTGTCTCTTCCCACAGCCACAGTCTCCCTCTTGCTTTCTCTACCTGCTACTGTCTCTTCCCACTGCCACAGTCTCCCTCTTGCTTTCTCTACCTGCTACTGTCTCTTCCCACTGCCACAGACTCCCTCTTGATTTCTCTACCTGCTACTGTCTCTTCCCACTGCCACAGTCTCCCACTGCCACAGTCTCCCTCTTGCTTTCTCTACCTGCTACTGTCTCTTGACACTGCCACAATCTCCCTCTTGCTTTCTCTACCTGCTACTGTCTCTTCCCACTGCCACAGTCTCCCTCTTGCTTTCTCTACCTGCTACTGTCCTTTCCCACTGCCACAGTCTCCCTCTTGCTTTCTCTACCTGCTACGCTCTCTTCCCACTGCCACAGTCTCCCTCTTGCTTTCTCTACCTGCTACTGTCTCTTCCCACAGCCACAGTCTCCCTCTTGCTTTCTCTACCTGCTACTGTCTCTTCCCACTGCCACAGTCTCCCTCTTGCTTTCTCTACCTGCTACTGTCTCTTCCTACTGCCTCAGTCTCCCTCTTGCTTTCTCTACCTGCTACTCTCTCTTCCCACTGCCACATTCTCCCTCTTGCCTTCTCTACCTGCTACTGTCTCTTCCCACAGCCACAGTCTCCCTCTTGCTTTCTCTACCTGCTACTGTCTCTTCCCACTGCCACAGTCTCCCTCTTGCTTTCTCTACCTGCTACTGTCTCTTCCCACTGCCACAGTCTCCCTCTTGCTTTCTCTACCTGCTACTGTCTCTTCCCACTGCCACAGTCTCCCTCTTGCTTTCTCTACCTGCTACTGTCTCTTCCCACTGCCACAGTCTCCCTCTTGCTTTCTCTACCTGCTACTCTCTCTTCCCACTGCCACAGTCTCCCTCTTGCTTTCTCTACCTGCTACTGTCTCTTCCCACAGCCACAGTCTCCCTCTTGCTTCCTCTACCTGCTACTGTCTCTTCCCACAGCCACAGTCTCCCACTTGCTTTCTCTACCTGCTACTGTCTCTTCCCACTGCCACAGTCTCCCTCTTGCTTTCTCTACCTTCAACTCCCTCTTCCCACTGCCACAGTTACCCTCTTGCTTTCTCTACCTGCTACTGTCTCTTCCCACAGCCACAGTCTCCCTCTTGCTTTCTCTACCTGCTACTCTCTTCCCAGAGCCACAGTCTCCCTTTTGCTTTCTCTACCTGTTACTGTCTCTTCCCACTGCCACAGTCTCCCTCTTGCTTTCTCTACCTGCTACTTCCCACTGCCACAGTCTCCCTCATGCTTTCTCTACCTGCTACTGTCTCTACACACTGCCACCGTCTCCCTCTTGCTTTCTCTACCTGCTACTGTCTCTTCCCACTGCCACAGTCTCCCTCTAGCTTTCTCTACCTGCTACTGTCTCTTCCCACTGCCACAGTCTCCCTCTTGCTTTCTCTACCTGCTACTGTCTATTCCCACTGCCACAGTCTCCCTCTTGCTTTCTCTACCTGCTACTGTCTCTTGACACTGCCACAGTCTCCCTCTTGCTTTCTCCACCTGCTACTGTCTCTTCCCACTGCCACAGTCTCCCTCTTGCTTTCCCTACCTGCTACTGTCTCTTCCCACTGCCACAGTCTCCCTCTTGCTTTCTCTACCTGCTACTGTCTCTTCCCACTGCCACTGTCTCCCTCTTGCTTTCTCTACCTTCAACTCCCTCTTCCCACTGCCACAGTCTCCCTCTTGCTTTCTCTACCTGCTACTGTCTCTTCCCACAGCCACAGTCTCCCTCTTGCTTTCTCTACCTGCTACTGTCTCTTCCCAGAGCCACAGTCTCCCTTTTGCTTTCTCTACCTGTTACTGTCTCTTCCCACTGCCACAGTCTCCCTCTTGCTTTCTCTTCCTGCTACTTCCCACTGCCACAGTCTCCCTCATGCTTTCTCTACCTGCTACTGTCTCTACACACTGCCACCGTCTCCCTCTTGCTGTCTCTACCTGCTACTGTCACTTCCCACTGCCACAGTCTCCCTCTTGCTTTCTCTACCTTCAACTCCCTCTTCCCACTGCCACAGTCTCCCTCTTGCTTTCTCTACCTGCTACTGTCTCTTCCCACAGCCACAGTCTCTCTCTTGCTTTCTCTACCTGCTACTGTCTCTTCCCAGAGCCACAGTCTCCCTTTTGCTTTCTCTACCTGTTACTGTCTCTTCCCACTGCCACAGTCTCCCTCTTGCTTTCTCTACCTGCTACTTCCCACTGCCACAGTCTCCCACATGCTTTCTCTAAATGCTACTGTCTCTACACACTGCCACCGTCTCCCTCTTGCTTTCTCTACCTGCTACTGTCTCTTCCCACTGCCACAGTCTCCCTCTTGCTTTCTCTACCTGCTACTGTCTCTTCCCACTGAAACAGTCTCCCTCTTGCTTTCTCTACCTGCTACTGTCTCTTCCCACTGCCACAGTCTCCCTCTTGCTTTCTCTACCTGCTACTCTCTCTTCCCACAGCCACAGTCTCCCTCTTGCTGTCTCTACCTGCTACTGTCTCTCCCCACTGCCACAGTCTCCCTCTTGTTTCTCTACCTGCTACTGTCTCTTCCCACTGCCACAGTCTCCCTCTTGCTTTCTCTACCTTCTACTGTCTCTTCCCACTGATACAGTGTCCCACTTGCTTTCTCTACCTGCTACTGTCTCTTCCCACTGTTACAGTCTCCCTCTTGCTTTCTCGACCTGCTACTGTCTATTCCCAGTACCACAGTCTCCCTCTTGCTTTCTCTACTTGCTACTGTCTCTTCCCACTGCCACAGTCTCCCTCTCGCTTTCTCTACCTGCTACTGTCTCTTCCCACTGCCACAGTCTCCCTCTTGCTTTCTCTACCTGCTACTGTCTCTTCCCACTGCCACAGTCTCCCTCTTGCTTTCTCTACCTGCTACTGTCTCTTCCCACTGCCACAGTCTCCCTCTTGCTTTCTCTACCTGCTACTGTCTCTTCCCACTGCCACAGTCTCCCTCTTGCTTTCTCTACCTGCTACTGTCTCTTTCCACTGCCACAGTCTCCCTCTTGCTTTCTCTACCTGCTACTGTCTCTTCCCACTGCCACAGTCTCCCTCTTGCTTTCTCTACCTGCTACTGTCTCTTCCCACTGCCACAGTCTCCCTCTTGCTTTCTCTACCTGCTACTGTCTCTTCCCACAGCCACAGTCTCCCTCTTGCTTTCTCTACCTGCTACTGTCTCTTCCCACTGCCACAGTCTCCCTCTTGCTTTCTCTACCTGCTACTGTCTCTTCCCACTGCCACAGTCTCCCTCTTGCTTTCTCTACCTGCTAATATCTCTTCCCACTGCCACAGTCTCCCTCTTGCTTTCTCTAAATGCTACTGTCTCCTCCCACTGCCACAGTCTCCCTCTTGCTTTCTCTACCTGCTACTGTCTCTTCCCACTGCCACAGTCTCCCTCTTGCTTTCTCTACCTGCTACTGCCTCTTCCCACTGCCAAAGTCTCCCTCTTGCTTTCTCTACCTGCTACTGTCTCTTCCCACAGCCACAGTCTAACTCTTGGTTACTCTACCTGCTACTGTCTCTTCCCACTGCCACAGTCTCCCTCTTGCTTTCTCTACCTGCTACTGTCTCTTCCCACTGCCACAGTCTCCCTCTTGCTTTCTCTACCTGCTACTGTCTCTTCCCACTGCCACAGTCTCCCTCTTGCTTTCGCTACCTGCTACTGTCTCTTCCCACTGCCACAGTCTCCCTCTTGCTTTCTCTACCTGCTACTGTCTCTTCCCACAGCCACAGTCTCCCACATGCTTTCTCTACCTGCTACTGTCTCTTCCCACTGCCACAGTCTCCCTCTTGCTTTCTCTACCTGCTACTCTCTCTTCCCACAGCCACAGTCTCCCTCTTGCTGTCTCTACCTGCTACTGTCTCTTCCCACTGCCACAGTCTCCCTCTTGCTTTCTCTACCTGCTACTGTCTCTTCCCACTGCCACAGTCTCCCTCTTGCTTTCTCTACCTGCTACAGTCTCTTCCCACTGCCACAGTCTCCCTCTTGCTCTCTCTACCTGCCACAGTCTCTTCCCACTGCCACAGTCTCCCTCTTGCTTTCTCTACCTGCTACTGTCTCTTCCCACTGCCACAGTCTCCCTCTTGCTTTCTCTACCTGCTACTGTCTCTTCCCACTGCCACAGTCTCCCTCTTGCTTTCTCTACCTGCTACTGTCACTTCCCACTCCCACCGTCTCCCTCTTGCTTTCTCTACCTGCTACTGTCTCTTCCCACTGCCACAGTCTCCCTCTTGCTTTCTCTACCTGCTACTGTCTCTTACCACTGAAACAGTCTCCCTCTTGCTTTCTCTACCTGCTACTGTCTCTTCCCACAGCCACAGTCTCCCACTTGCTTTCTCTACCTGCTACTGTCTCTTCCCACTGCCACAGTCTCCCTCTTGCTTTCTCTACATGCTACTCTCTCTTCCCACAGCCACAGTCTCACTCTTGCTGTCTCTACCTGCTACTGTCTCTTCCCACTGCCACAGTCCCCCTCTTGCTTTCTCTACCTGCTACTGTCTCTTCCCACTGCCACAGTCTCCCTCTTGCTTTCTCTACCTGCTACTCTCTCTTCCCACAGCCACAGTCTCCCTCTTGCTGTCTCTACCTGCTACTGTCTCTTCCCACTGATACAGTGTCCCACTTGCTTTCTCGACCTGCTACTGTCTCTTCCCACTGCCACAGTCTCCGTCTTGCTTTCTCTACCTGCTACAGTCTCTTCCCACTGCCACAGTCTCCCTCTTGCTCTCTCTACCTGCCACAGTCTCTTCCCACTGCCACAGTCTCCCTCTTGCTTTCTCTACCTGCTACTGTCTCTTCCCACTGCCACAGTCTCCCTCTTGCTTTCTCTACCTGCTACTGTCTCTTCCCACAGCCACAGTCTCCCTCTTGCTTTCTCTACCTGCTACTGTCTCTTCCCACAGCCACAGTCTCCCTCTTGCTTTCTCTACCTGCTACTGTCTCTTCCCACTGCCACAGTCTCCCTCTTGCTTTCTCTACCTGCTACTGTCTCTTCCCACTGCCACAGACTCCCTCTTGATTTCTCTACCTGCTACTGTCTCTTCCCACTGCCACAGTCTCCCACTGCCACAGTCTCCCTCTTGCTTTCTCTACCTGCTACTGTCTCTTGACACTGCCACAGTCTCCCTCTTGCTTTCTCTACCTGCTACTGTCTCTTCCCACTGCCACAGTCTCCCTCTTGCTTTCTCTACCTGCTACTGTCCTTTCCCACTGCCACAGTCTCCCTCTCTCTTTCTCTACCTGCTACGCTCTCTTCCTACTGCCACAGTCTCCCTCTTGCTTTCTCTACCTGCTACTGTCTCTTCCCACAGCCACAGTCTCCCTCTTGCTTTCTCTACCTGCTACTGTCTCTTCCCACTGCCACAGTCTCCCTCTTGCTTTCTCTACCTGCTACTGTCTCTTCCTACTGCCTCAGTCTCCCTCTTGCTTTCTCTACCTGCTACTCTCTCTTCCCACTGCCACAGTCTCCCTCTTGCTTTCTCTACCTGCTACTGTCTCTTCCCACAGCCACAGTCTCCCTCTTGCTTTCTCTACCTGCTATTGTCTCTTCCCACTGCCACAGTCTCCCTCTTGCTTTCTCTACCTGCTACTGTCTCTTCCCACTGCCACAGTCTCCCTCTTGCTTTCTCTACCTGCTACTGTCTCTTCCCACTGCCACAGTCTCCCTCTTGCTTTCTCTACCTGCTACTGTCTCTTCCCACTGCCACAGTCTCCCTCTTGCTTTCTCTACCTGCTACTCTCTCTTCCCACTGCCACAGTCTCCCTCTTGCTTTCTCTACCTGCTACTGTCTCTTCCCACAGCCACAGTCTCCCTCTTGCTTCCTCTACCTGCTACTGTCTCTTCCCACAGCCACAGTCTCCCACTTGCTTTCTCTACCTGCTACTGTCTCTTCCCACTGCCACAGTCTCCCTCTTGCTTTCTCTACCTTCAACTCCCTCTTCCCACTGCCACAGTTACCCTCTTGCTTTCTCTACCTGCTACTGTCTCTTCCCACAGCCACAGTCTCCCTCTTGCTTTCTCTACCTGCTACTCTCTTCCCAGAGCCACAGTCTCCCTTTTGCTTTCTCTACCTGTTACTGTCTCTTCCCACTGCCACAGTCTCCCTCTTGCTTTCTCTACCTGCTACTTCCCACTGCCACAGTCTCCCTCATGCTTTCTCTACCTGCTACTGTCTCTACACACTGCCACCGTCTCCCTCCTGCTTTCTCTACCTGCTACTGTCTCTTCCCACTGCCACAGTCTCCCTCTAGCTTTCTCTACCTGCTACTGTCTCTTCCCACTGCCACAGTCTCCCTCTTGCTTTCCCTACCTGCTACTGTCTATTCCCACTGCCACAGTCTCCCTCTTGCTTTCTCTACCTGCTACTGTCTCTTGACACTGCCACAGTCTCCCTCTTGCTTTCTCCACCTGCTACTGTCTCTTCCCACTGCCACAGTCTCCCTCTTGCTTTCCCTACCTGCTACTGTCTCTTCCCACTGCCACAGTCTCCCTCTTGCTTTCTCTACCTGCTACTGTCTCTTCCCACTGCCACTGTCTCCCTCTTGCTTTCTCTACCTTCAACTCCCTCTTCCCACTGCCACAGTCTCCCTCTTGCTTTCTCTACCTGCTACTGTCTCTTCCCACAGCCACAGTCTCCCTCTTGCTTTCTCTACCTGCTACTGTCTCTTCCCAGAGCCACAGTCTCCCTTTTGCTTTCTCTACCTGTTACTGTCTCTTCCCACTGCCACAGTCTCCCTCTTGCTTTCTCTTCCTGCTACTTCCCACTGCCACAGTCTCCCTCATGCTTTCTCTACCTGCTACTGTCTCTACACACTGCCACCGTCTCCCTCTTGCTGTCTCTACCTGCTACTGTCACTTCCCACTGCCACAGTCTCCCTCTTGCTTTCTCTACCTTCAACTCCCTCTTCCCACTGCCACAGTCTCCCTCTTGCTTTCTCTACCTGCTACTGTCTCTTCCCACAGCCACAGTCTCTCTCTTGCTTTCTCTACCTGCTACTGTCTCTTCCCAGAGCCACAGTCTCCCTTTTGCTTTCTCTACCTGTTACTGTCTCTTCCCACTGCCACAGTCTCCCTCTTGCTTTCTCTACCTGCTACTTCCCACTGCCACAGTCTCCCTCATGCTTTCTCTAAATGCTACTGTCTCAACACACTGCCACCGTCTCCCTGTTGCTTTCTCTACCTGCTACTGTCTCTTCCCACTGCCACAGTCTCCCTCTTGGTTTCTCTACCTGCTACTGTCTCTTCCCACTGAAACCGTCTCCCTCTTGCTTTCTCTACCTGCTACTGTCTCTTCCCACTGCCACAGTCTCCCTCTTGCTTTCTCTACCTGCTACTCTCTCTTCCCACAGCCACAGTCTCCCTCTTGCTGTCTCTACCTGCTACTGTCTCTCCCCACTGCCACAGTCTCCCTCTTGTTTCTCTACCTGCTACTGTCTCTTCCCACTGCCACAGTCTCCCTCTTGCTTTCTCTACCTTCTACTGTCTCTTCCCACTGATACAGTGTCCCACTTGCTTTCTCTACCTGCTACTGTCTCTTCCCACTGTTACTGTCTCCCTCTTGCTTTCTCGACCTGCTACTGTCTATTCCCAGTACCACAGTCTCCCTCTTGCTTTCTCTACTTGCTACTGTCTCTTCCCACTGCCACAGTCTCCCTCTCGCTTTCTCTACCTGCTACTGTCTCTTCCCACTGCCACAGTCTCCCTCTTGCTTTCTCTACCTGCTACTGTCTCTTCCCACTGCCACAGTCTCCCTCTTGCTTTCTCTACCTGCTACTGTCTCTTCCCACTGCCACAGTCTCCCTCTTGCTTTCTCTACCTGCTACTGTCTCTTCCCACTGCCACAGTCTCCCTCTTGCTTTCTCTACCTGCTACTGTCTCTTTCCACTGCCACGGTCTCCCTCTTGCTTTCTCTACCTGCTACTGTCTCTTCCCACTGCCACAGTCTCCCTCTTGCTTTCTCTACCTGCTACTGTCTCTTCCCACTGCCACAGTCTCCCTCTTGCTTTCTCTACCTGCTACTGCACTTCCCACTGCCACAGTCTCCCTCTTGCTTTCTCCACCTGTTACTGTCTCTTCCCACTGCCACAGTCTCCCTCTTGCTTTCTCTACCTTCTACTGTCTCTTCCCACTGATACAGTGTCCCACTTGCTTTCTCTACCTGCTACTGTCTCTTCCCACTGTTACAGTCTCCCTCATGCTTTCTCTACCTGCTACTGTCTCTTCCCACTGCCACAGTCTCCCTGTTGCTTTCTCTACCTGCTACTGTCTCTTCCCACAGCCACAGTCTCCCTCTTGCTTTCTCTACCTGCTACTGTCTCTTCCCACTGCCACAGTCTCCCTCTTGCTTTCTCTACCTGCTACTGTCTCTTCCCACTGCCACAGTCTCCCTCTTGCTTTCTCTACCTGCTAATATCTCTTCCCACTGCCACAGTCTCCCTCTTGCTTTCTCTAAATGCTACTGTCTCCTCCCACTGCCACAGTCTCCCTCTTGCTTTCTCTACCTGCTACTGTCTCTTCCCACTGCCACAGTCTCCCTCTTGCATTCTCTACCTGCTACTGTCTCTTCCCACTGCCAAAGTCTCCCTCTTGCTTTCTCTACCTGCTACTGTCTCTTCCCACAGCCACAGTCTAACTCTTGGTTTCTCTACCTGCTACTGTCTCTTCCCACTGCCACAGTCTCCCTCTTGCTTTCTCTACCTGCTACTGTCACTTCCCACTGCCACAGTCTCCCTCTTGCTTTCTCTACCTGCTACTGTCTCTTCCCACTGCCACAGTCTCCCTCTTGCTTTCACTACCTGCTACTGTCTCTTCCCACTGCCACAGTCTCCCTCTTGCTTTCTCTACCTGCTACTGTCTCTTCCCACAGCCACAGTCTCCCACATGCTTTCTCTACCTGCTACTGTCTCTTCCCACTGCCACAGTCTCCCTCTTGCTTTCTCTACCTGCTACTCTCTCTTCCCACAGCCACAGTCTCCCTCTTGCTGTCTCTACCTGCTACTGTCTCTTCCCACTGCCACAGTCTCCCTCTTGCTTTCTCTACCTGCTACTGTCTCTTCCCACTGCCACAGTCTCCCTCTTGCTTTCTCTACCTGCTACAGTCTCTTCCCACTGCCACAGTCTCCCTCTTGCTCTCTCTACCTGCCACAGTCTCTTCCCACTGCCACAGTCTCCCTCTTGCTTTCTCTACCTGCTACTGTCTCTTCCCACTGCCACAGTCTCCCTCTTGCTTTCTCTACCTGCTACTCTCTCTTCCCACAGCCACAGTCTCCCTCTTGCTGTCAATACCTGCTACTGTCTGTTCCCACTGCCACAGTCTCCCTCTTGCTTTCTCCACCTGTTACTGTCTCTTCCCACTGCCACAGTCTCCCTCTTGCTTTCTCTACCTTCTACTGTCTCTTCCCACTGATACAGTGTCCCACTTGCTTTCTCTACCTGCTACTGTCTCTTCCCACTGTTACAGTCTCCCTCTTGCTTTCTCTACCTGCTACTGTCTCTTCCCACTGCCACAGTCTCCCTGTTGCTTTCTCTACCTGCTACTGTCTCTTCCCACAGCCACAGTCTCCCTCTTGCTTTCTCTACCTGCTACTGTCTCTTCCCACTGCCACAGTCTCCCTCTTGCTTTCTCTACCTGCTACTGTCTCTTCCCACTGCCACAGTCTCCCTCTTGCTTTCTCTACCTGCTAATATCTCTTCCCACTGCCACAGTCTCCCTCTTGCTTTCTATAATGCTACTGTCTCCTCCCACTGCCACAGTCTCCCTCTTGCTTTCTCTACCTGCTACTGTCTCTTCCCACTGCCACAGTCTCCCTCTTGCTTTCTCTACCTGCTACTGTCTCTTCCCACTGCCAAAGTCTCCCTCTTGCTTTCTCTACCTGCTACTGTCTCTTCTCACAGCCACAGTCTAACCCTTGGTTTCTCTACCTGCAACTGTCTCTTCCCACTGCCACAGTCTCCCTCTTGCTTTCTCTACCTGCTACTGTCTCTTCCCACTGCCACAGTCTCCCTCTTGCTTTCTCTACCTGCTACTGTCTCTTCCCACTGCCACAGTCTCCCTCTTGCTTTCACTACCTGCTACTGTCTCTTCCCACTGCCACAGTCTCCCTCTTGCTTTCTCTACCTGCTACTGTCTCTTCCCACAGCCACAGTCTCCCACATGCTTTCTCTACCTGCTACTGTCTCTTCCCACTGCCACAGTCTCCCTCTTGCTTTCTCTACCTGCTACTCTCTCTTCCCACAGCTACAGTCTCCCTCTTGCTGTCTCTACCTGCTACTGTCTCTTCCCACTGCCACAGTCTCCCTCTTGCTTTCTCTACCTGCTACTGTCTCTTCCCACTGCCACAGTCTCCCTCTTGCTTTCTCTACCTGCTACAGTCTCTTCCCACTGCCACAGTCTCCCTCTTGCTCTCTCTACCCGCCACAGTCTCTTCCCACTGCCACAGTCTCCCTCTTGCTTTCTCTACATGCTACTCTCTCTTCCCACAGCCACAGTCTCACTCTTGCTGTCTCTACCTGCTACTGTCTCTTCCCACTGCCACAGTCCCCCTCTTGCTTTCTCTACCTGCTACTGTCTCTTCCCACTGCCACAGTCTCCCTCTTGCTTTCTCTACCTGCTACTCTCTCTTCCCACAGCCACAGTCTCCCTCTTGCTGTCTCTACCTGCTACTGTCTCTTCCCACTGATACAGTGTCCCACTTGCTTTCTCGACCTGCTACTGTCTCTTCCCACTGCCACAGTCTCCGTCTTGCTTTCTCTACCTGCTACAGTCTCTTCCCACTGCCACAGTCTCCCTCTTGCTCTCTCTACCTGCCACAGTCTCTTCCCACTGCCACAGTCTCCCTCTTGCTTTCTCTACCTGCTACTGTCTCTTCCCACTGCCACAGTCTCCCTCTTGCTTTCTCTACCTGCTACTGTCTCTTCCCACTGCCACAGTCTCCCTCTTGCTTTCTCTACCTGCTACTGTCACTTCCCACTCCCACCGTCTCCCTCTTGCTTTCTCTACCTGCTACTGTCTCTTCCCACTGCCACAGTCTCCCTCTTGCTTTCTCTACCTGCTACTGTCTCTTACCACTGAAACAGTCTCCCTCTTGCTTTCTCTACCTGCTACTGTCTCTTCCCACAGCCACAGTCTCCCACTTGCTTTCTCTACCTGCTACTGTCTCTTCCCACTGCCACAGTCTCCCTCTTGCTTTCTCTACATGCTACTCTCTCTTCCCACAGCCACAGTCTCACTCTTGCTGTCTCTACCTGCTACTGTCTCTTCCCACTGCCACAGTCCCCCTCTTGCTTTCTCTACCTGCTACTGTCTCTTCCCACTGCCACAGTCTCCCTCTTGCTTTCTCTACCTGCTACTGTCTCTTCCCACTGCCACAGTCTCCCTCTTGCTTTCTCTACCTGCTACTGCCTCTTCCCACTGCCACAGTCTCCCTCTTGCTTTCTCTACCTGCTACTGTCTCTTATCACTGCCACAGTCTCAATCTTGCTTTCTCTACCTGCTACTGTCTCTTCCCACAGCCACAGTCTCCCTCTTGCTTTCTCTACCTGCTACTGTCTCTTCCCACTGCCACAGTCTCCCTCTTGCTTTCTCTACCTGCTACTGTCTCTTACCACTGCCACAGTCTCCCTCTTGCTTTCTCTACCTGCTACTGACTCTTCCCACTGCCACAGTCTCCCTCTTGCTTTCTCTACCTGCTACTGTCTCTTCCCAATGCCACAGTCTCCCTCTTGCTTGCTCTACCTGCTACTCTCTCTTCCCACTGCCACAGTCTCCCTCTTGCTTTCTCTCCCTGCTACAGGTTCTTCCCACTGCCACAGTCTCCCTCATGCTTTCTCTACCTGCTACTGTCTCTTCCCACTGCCACAGACTCCCTCTTGATTTCTCTACCTGCTACTGTCTCTTCCCACTGCCACAGTCTCCCTCTTGCTTTCTCTACCTGCTACTGTCTCTTCCCACTGCCACAGTCTCCCTCTTGCTTTCTCTACCTGCTACTGTCTCTTCCCACTGCCACAGTCTCCCTCTTGCTTTCTCTACCTGCTACTGTCTCTTTCCACTGCCACAGTCTCTCTCTTGCTTTCTCTACCTGCTACTGTCACTTCCCACTGCCACAGTCTCCCTCTTGCTTTCTCTACCTGCTACTCTCTCTTCCCACTGCCACAGTCTCCCTCTTGCTTTCTCTACCTGCTACTGTCTCTTCCCACAGCCACAGTCTCCCTCTTGCTTTCTCTACCTGCTACCGTCTCTTCCCACTGCCACAGTCTCCCTCTTGCTTTCTCTACCTGCTACTGTCTCTTCCCACTGCCACAGTCTCCCTCTTGCTTTCTCTACCTGCTACTGTCTCTTCCCACAGCCTCAGTCTCCCACTTGCTTTCTCTACCTGCTACTGTCTCTTCCCACTGCCACAGTCTCCCTCTTGCTTTCTCTACCTGCTACTGTCTCTTCCCACAGCCACAGTCTCCCTCTTGCTTTCTCTACCTGCTACTGTCTCTTCCCAGAGCCACAGTCTCCCTTTTGCTTTCTCTACCTGTTACTGTCTCTTCCCACTGCCACAGTCTCCCTCTTACTTTCTCTACCTGCTACTTCCCACTGCCACAGTCTCCCTCATGCTTTCTCTACCTGCTACTGTCTCTACACACTGCCACCGTCTCCCTCTTGCTTTCTCTACCTGCTACTGTCTCTTCCCACTGCCACAGTCTCCCTCTTGCTTTCTCTACCTGCTACTGTCTCTTCTCACTGAAACAGTCTCCCTCTTGCTTTCTCTACCTGCTACTGTCTCTTCCCACTGCCACAGTCTCCCTCTTGCTTTCTCTACCTGCTACTGTCTCTTCCCACAGCCACAGTCTCCCTTTTGCTTTCTCTACCTGCTACTGTCTCTTCCCACTGCCACAGTCTCCCTCTTGCTTTCTCTACCTGCTACTTCCCACTGCCACAGTCTCCCTCATGCTTTCTCTAAATGCTACTGTCTCTACACACTGCCACCGTCTCCCTCTTGCTTTCTCTACCTGCTACTGTCTCTTCCCACTGCCACAGTCTCCCTCTTGCTTTCTCTACCTGCTACTGTCTCTTCCCACTGCCACAGTCTCCCTCTTGCTTTCTCTACCTGCTACTGTCTCTTCCCACTGCCACAGTCTCCCTCTTGCTTTCTCTAAATGCAACTGTCTCTTCCCACTGCCACAGTCTCCCTCTTGCTTTCTCTACCTGCTACTGTCACTTCCCACTGCCACAGTCTCCCTCTTGCTTTCTCTACCTGCTACTGTCTCTTACCACTGCCACAGTCTCCCTCTTGCTTCCTCTACCTGCTACTGTCTCTTCCCACTGAAACAGTCTACCTCTTGCTATCTCTACCTGCTACTGTCTCTTCCCACTGCTACAGTCTCCCTTTTGCTTTCTCTATCTGTTACTGTCTCTTCCCACTGCCACAGTCTCCCTCTTGTTTTCTCTACCTGCTCCTGTGTCTTCCTACTGCCACAGTCTCCCTCTTGCTTTCTCTACCTGCTACTGTCTCTTCCCAGAGCCACAGTCTCCCTTTTGCTTTCACTACCTGTTACTGTCTCTTCCCACTGCCACAGTCTCCCTCTTGCTTTCTCTACCTGCTACCTCCCACTGCCACAGTCTCCCTCTTGCTTTCTCTACCTGCTACTGTCTCTTCCCACTGCCACCGTCTCCCTCTTGCTTTCTGTACCTGCTACAGTCTCTTCCCACTGCCACAGTCTCCCTCTTGCCTTCTCTACCTGCTACTGTCTCTTCCCACTGACACAGTCTCCCTCTTGCTTTCTCTACCTGCTACTGTCTCTTCCCACTGCCACAGTCTCCCTCTTGCTTTCTCTACCTGCTACTGTCTCTTCCCACTGCCACAGTCTCCCTCTTGCTTTCTCTACCTGCTACTGTCTCTTCCCACAGTCACAGTCTCCCTCTTGCTTTCTCTACCTGCTACTGTCTCTTCCCACTGCCACAGTCTCCCTCTTGCTTCCTCTACCTGCTACTGTCTCTTCCCACTGCCACAGTCTCCCTCTTGCTTTCTCTACCTGCTACTGTCTCTTCCCACTGCCACAGTCTCCCTCTTGCTTTCTCTACCTTCGACTCCCTCTTCCCACTGCCACAGTCTCCCTCTTGCTTTCTCTACCTGCTACTGTCTCTTCCCACAGCCACAGTCTCCCTCTTGCTTTCTCTACCTGCTACTGTCTCTTCCCAGAGCCACAGTCTCCTTTTTGCTTTCTCTACCTGTTACTGTCTCTTCCCACTGCCACAGTCTCCCTCTTGCTTTCTCTACCTGCTACTTCCCACTGCCACAGTCTCCCTCATGCTTTCTCTACCTGCTACTGTCTCTACACACTGCCACCGTCTCCCTCTTGCTGTCTCTACCTGCTACTGTCACTTCCCACTGCCACAGTCTCCCTCTTGCTTTCTCTACCTTCAACTCCCTCTTCCCACTGCCACAGTCTCCCTCTTGCTTTCTCTACCTGCTACTGTCTCTTCCCACTGTTACAGTCTCCCTCTTGCTTTCTCGACCTGCTACTGTCTATTCCCAGTACCACAGTCTCCCTCTTGCTTTCTCTACTTGCTACTGTCTCTTCCCACTGCCACAGTCTACCTCTCGCTTTCTCTACCTGCTACTGTCTCTTCCCACTGCCACAGTCTCCCTCTTGCTTTCTCTACCTGCTACTGTCTCTTCCCACTGCCACAGTCTCCCTCTTGCTTTCTCTACCTGCTACTGTCTCTTCCCACTGCCACAGTCTCCCTCTTGCTTTCTCTACCTGCTACTGTCTCTTCCCACTGCCACAGTCTCCCTCTTGCTTTCTCTACCTGCTACTGTCTCTTTCCACTGCCACAGTCTCCCTCTTGCTTTCTCTACCTGCTACTGTCTCTTCCCACTGCCACAGTCTCCCTCTTGCTTTCTCTACCTGCTACTGTCTCTTCCCACTGCCACAGCCTCCCTCTTGCTTTCTCTACCTGCTACTGCACTTCCCACTGCCACAGTCTCCCTCTTGCTTTCTCTACCTGCTACTGTCTCTTCCCACTGCCACAGTCTCCCTCTTGCTTCCTCTACCTGCTACTGTCTCTTCCCACTGAAACAGTCTCCCTCTTGCTATCTCTACCTGCTACTGTCTCTTCCCACTGCCACAGTCTCCCTCTCGCTTTCTCTACCTGCTACTGTCTCTTCCCACTGCCACAGTCTCCCTCTTGCTTTCTCTACCTGCTACTGTCTCTTCCCACTGCCACAGTCTCCCTCTTGCTTTCTCTACCTGCTACTGTCTCTTCCCACTGCCACAGTCTCCCTATTGCTTTCTCTACCTGCTACTCTCTCTTCCCACAGCCACAGTCTCCCTCTTGCTGTCAATACCTGCTACTGTCTGTTCCCACTGCCACAGTCTCCCTCTTGCTTTCTCCACCTGTTACTGTCTCTTCCCACTGCCACAGTCTCCCTCTTGCTTTCTCTACCTTCTACTGTCTCTTCCCACTGATACAGTGTCCCACTTGCTTTCTCTACCTGCTACTGTCTCTTCCCTCTGTTACAGTCTCCCTCTTGCTTTCTCTACCTGCTACTGTCTCTTCCCACTGCCACAGTCTCCCTCTTGCTTTCTCTACCTGCTACTGTCTCTTCCCACTGCCACAGTCTCCCTCTTGCTTTCTCTACCTGCTACTGTCTCTTCCCACTGCCACAGTCTCCCTCTTGCTTTCTCTACCTGCTACTGTCTCTTCCCACTGCCACAGTCTCCCTCTTGCTTTCTCTACCTGCTAATATCTCTTCCCACTGCCACAGTCTCCCTCTTGCTTTCTCTAAATGCTACTGTCTCCTCCCACTGCCACAGTCTCCCTCTTGCTTTCTCTACCTGCTACTGTCTCTTCCCACTGCCACAGTCTCCCTCTTGCTTTCTCTACCTGCTACTGTCTCTTCCCACTGCCAAAGTCTCCCTCTTGCTTTCTCTACCTGCTACTGTCTCTTCCCACAGCCACAGTCTAACTCTTGGTTTCTCTACCTGCTACTGTCTCTTCCCACTGCCACAGTCTCCCTCTTGCTTTCTCTACCTGCTACTGTCTCTTCCCACTGCCACAGTCTCCCTCTTGCTTTCTCTACCTGCTACTGTCTCTTCCCACTGCCACAGTCTCCCTCTTGCTTTCACTACCTGCTACTGTCTCTTCCCACTGCCACAGTCTCCCTCTTGCTTTCTCTACCTGCTACTGTCTCTTCCCACAGCCACAGTCTCCCACTTGCTTTCTCTACCTGCTACTGTCTCTTCCCACTGCCACAGTCTCCCTCTTGCTTTCTCTACCTGCTACACTCTCTTCCCACAGCCACAGTCTCCCTCTTGCTGTCTCTACCTGCTACTGTCTCTTCCCACTGCCACAGTCTCCCTCTTGCTTTCTCTACCTGCTACTGTCTCTTCCCACTGCCACAGTCTCCCTCTTGCTTTCTCTACCTTCTACTGTCTCTTCCCACTGATACAGTGTCCCACTTGCTTTCTCGACCTGCTACTGTCTCTTCCCACTGCCACAGTCTCCGTCTTGCTTTCTCTACCTGCTACAGTCTCTTCCCACTGCCACAGTCTCCCTCTTGCTCTCTCTACCTGCCACAGTCTCTTCCCACTGCCACAGTCTCCCTCTTGCTTTCTCTACCTGCTACTGTCTCTTCCCACTGCCACAGTCTCCCTCTTGCTTTCTCTACCTGCTACTGTCTCTTCCCACTGCCACAGTCTCCCTCTTGCTTTCTCTACCTGCTACTGTCACTTCCCACTCCCACCGTCTCCCTCTTGCTTTCTCTACCTGCTACTGTCCCATCCCACTGCCACAGTCTCCCTCTTGCTTTCTCTACCTGCTACTGTCTCTTACCACTGAAACAGTCTCCCTCTTGCTTTCTCTACCTGCTACTGTCTCTTCCCACAGCCACAGTCTCCCACTTGCTTTCTCTACCTGCTACTGTCTCTTCCCACTGCCACAGTCTCCCTCTTGCTTTCTCTACATGCTACTCTCTCTTCCCACAGCCACAGTCTCACTCTTGCTGTCTCTACCTGCTACTGTCTCTTCCCACTGCCACAGTCCCCCTCTTGCTTTCTCTACCTGCTACTGTCTCTTCCCACTGCCACAGTCTCCCTCTTGCTTTCTCTACCTGCTACTGTCTCTTCCCACTGCCACAGTCTCCCTCTTGCTTTCTCTACCTGCTACTGTCACTTCCCACTCCCACCGTCTCCCTCTTGCTTTCTCTACCTGCTACTGTCCCATCCCACTGCCACAGTCTCCCTCTTGCTTTCTCTACCTGCTACTGTCTCTTACCACTGAAACAGTCTCCCTCTTGCTTTCTCTACCTGCTACTGTCTTTTCCCACAGCCACAGTCTCCCACTTGCTTTCTCTACCTGCTACTGTCTCTTCCCACTGCCACAGTCTCCCTCTTGCTTTCTCTACATGCTACTCTCTCTTCCCACAGCCACAGTCTCACTCTTGCTGTCTCTACCTGCTACTGTCTCTTCCCACTGCCACAGTCCCCCTCTTGCTTTCTCTACCTGCTACTGTCTCTTCCCACTGCCACAGTCTCCCTCTTGCTTTCTCTACCTGCTACTGTCTCTTCCCACTGCCACAGTCTCCCTCTTGCTTTCTCTACCTGCTACTGCCTCTTCCCACTGCCACAGTCTCCCTCTTGCTTTCTCTACCTGCTACTGTCTCTTATCACTGCCACAGTCTCAATCTTGCTTTCTCTACCTGCTACTGTCTCTTCCCACAGCCACAGTCTCCCTCTTGCTTTCTCTACCTGCTACTGTCTCTTCCCACTGCCACAGTCTCCCTCTTGCTTTCTCTACCTGCTACTGTCTCTTACCACTGCCACAGTCTCCCTCTTGCTTTCTCTACCTGCTACTGACTCTTCCCACTGCCACAGTCTCCCTCTTGCTTTCTCTACCTGCTACTGTCTCTTCCCAATGCCACAGTCTCCCTCTTGCTTTCTCTACCTGCTACTCTCTCTTCCCACTGCCACAGTCTCCCTCTTGCTTTCTCTACCTGCTACAGGTTCTTCCCACTGCCACAGTCTCCCTCATGCTTTCTCTACCTGCTACTGTCTCTTCCCACTGCCACAGACTCCCTCTTGATTTCTCTACCTGCTACTGTCTCTTCCCACTGCCACAGTCTCCCTCTTGCTTTCTCTACCTGCTACTGTCTCTTCCCACTGCCACAGTCTCCCACTGCCACAGTCTCCCTCTTGCTTTCTCTACCTGCTACTGTCTCTTCCCACTGCCACAGTCTCCCTCTTGCTTTCTCTACCTGCTACTGTCTCTTCCCACTGCCACAGTCTCTCTCTTGCTTTCTCTACCTGCTACTGTCACTTCCCACTGCCACAGTCTCCCTCTTGCTTTCTCTACCTGCTACTCTCTCTTCCCACTGCCACATTCTCCCTCTTGCTTTCTCTACCTGCTACTGTCTCTTCCCACAGCCACAGTCTCCCTCTTGCTTTCTCTACCTGCTACTGTCTCTTCCCACTGCCACAGTCTCCCTCTTGCTTTCTCTACCTGCTACTGTCTCTTCCCACAGCCACAGTCTCCCTCTTGCTTTCTCTACCTGCTACTGTCTCTTCCCACTGCCACAGTCTCCCTCTTGCTTTCTCTACCTGCTACTGTCTCTTCCCACTGCCACAGTCTCCCTCTTGCTTTCTCTACCTTCAACTCCCTCTTCCCACTGCCACAGTCTCCCTCTTGCTTTCTCTACCTGCTACTGTCTCTTCCCACTGCCACAGTCTCCCTCTTGCTTTCTCTACCTGCTACTGTCTCTTCCCACAGCCACAGTCTCCCTCTTGCTTTCTCTACCTGCTACTGTCTCTTCCCAGAGCCACAGTCTCCCTTTTGCTTTCTCTACCTGTTACTGTCTCTTCCCACTGCCACAGTCTCCCTCTTACTTTCTCTACCTGCTACTTCCCACTGCCACAGTCTCCCTCATGCTTTCTCTACCTGCTACTGTCTCTACACACTGCCACCGTCTCCCTCTTGCTTTCTCTACCTGCTACTGTCTCTTCCCACTGCCACCGTCTCCCTCTTGCTTTCTCTACCTGCTACTGTCTCTTCTCACTGAAACAGTCTCCCTCTTGCTTTCTCTACCTGCTACTGTCTCTTCCCACTGCCACAGTCTCCCTCTTGCTTCCTCTACCTGCTACTGTCTCTTCCCACAGCCACAGTCTCCCTTTTGCTTTCTCTACCTGCTACTGTCTCTTCCCACTGCCACAGTCTCCCTCTTGCTTTCTCTACCTGCTACTGTCTCTTCCCACTGCCACAGTCTCCCTCTTGCTTTCTCTACCTGCTACTGTCTCTTCCCACTGCCACAGTCTCCCTGTTGCTTTCTCTACCTGCTACTGTCTCTTCCCACTGCCACAGTCTCCCTCTTGCTTTCTCTACCTGCTACTGTCTCTTCCCACTGCCACAGTCTCCCTCTTGTTTTCTCTACCTGCCACTGTCTCTTCCCACTGCCACAGTCTCCCTCTTGCTTTCTCTACCTGCTACTGTCTCTTCCCACTGCCACAGTCTCCCTCTTTCTTTCTCTACCTGCTACTGTCTCTTCCCACTGCCACAGTCTCCCTCTTGCTTTCTCTAAATGCAACTGTCTCTTCCCACTGCCACAGTCTCCCTCTTGCTTTCTCTACCTGCTACTGTCACTTCCCACTGCCACAGTCTCCCTCTTGCTTTCTCTACCTGCTACTGTCTCTTCCCACTGCCACAGTCTCCCTCTTGCTTCCTCTACCTGCTACTGTCTCCTCCCACTGAAACAGTCTACCTCTTGCTATCTCTACCTGCTACTGTCTCTTCCCACTGCTACAGTCTCCCTTTTGCTTTCTCTATCTGTTACTGTCTCTTCCCACTGCCACAGTCTCCCTCTTGTTTTCTCTACCTGCTACTGTGTCTTCCTACTGCCACAGTCTCCCTCTTGCTTTCTCTACCTGCTACTGTCTCTTCCCAGAGCCACAGTCTCCCTTTTGCTTTCACTACCTGTTACTGTCTCTTCCCACTGCCACAGTCTCCCTCTTGCTTTTTCTACCTGCTACTTCCCACTGCCACAGTCTCCCTCTTGCTTTCTCTACCTGCTACTCTCTCTTCCCACTGCCACCGTCTCCCTCTTGCCTTCTCTACCTGCTACAGTCTCTTCCCACTGCCACAGTCTCCCTCTTGCTTTCTCTACCTGCTACTGTCTCTTCCCACTGACACAGTCTCCCTCTTGCTTTCTCTACCTGCTACTGTCTCTTCCCACTGCCACAGTCTCCCTCTTGCTTTCTCTACCTGCTACTGTCTCTTCCCACTGCCACAGTCTCCCTCTTGCTTTCTCTACCTGCTACTGTCTCTTCCCACAGCCACAGTCTCCCTCTTGCTTTCTCTACCTGCTACTGTCTCTTCCCACTGCCACAGTCTCCCTATTGCTTTCTCTACCTGCTACTCTCTCTTCCCACAGCCACAGTCTCCCTCTTGCTGTCTCTACCTGCTACTGTCTTTTCCCACTGCCACAGTCTCCCTCTTGCTTTCTCCACCTGTTACTGTCTCTTCCCACTGCCACAGTCTCCCTCTTGCTTTCTCTACCTTCTACTGTCTCTTCCCACTGATACAGTGTCCCACTTGCTTTCTCTACCTGCTACTGTCTCTTCCCACCGTTACAGTCTCCCTCTTGCTGTCTCTACCTGCTACTGTCTCTTCCCACTGCCACAGTCTCCCTCTTGCTTTCTCTACCTGCTACTGTCTCTTCCCACAGCCACAGTCTCCCTTTTGCTTTCTCTACCTGCTACTGTCTCTTCCCACTGCCACAGTCTCCCTCTTGCTTTCTCTACCTGCTACTGTCTCTTCCCACTGCCACAGTCTCCCTCTTGCTTTCTCTACCTGCTACTGTCTCTTCCCACTGCCACAGTCTCCCTCTTGCTTTCTCTACCTGCTACTGTCTCTTCCCACTGCCACAGTCTCCCTCTTGCTTTCTCTACCTGCTAATGTCTCTTCCCACTGCCACAGTCTCCCTCTTGCTTTCTCTAAATGCTACTGTTTCCTCCCACTGCCACAGTCTCCCTCTTGCTTTCTCTACCTGCTACTGTCTCTTCCCACTGCCACAGTCTCCCTCTTGCTTTCTCTACCTGCTACTGTCTCTTCCCACTGCCACAGTCTCCCTCTTGCCTTCTCTACCTGCTACTGTCTCTTCCCACAGCCACAGTCTAACTCTTGCTTTCTCTACCTGCTACTGTCTCTTCATACTGCCACAGTCTCCCTCTTGCTTTCTCTACCTGCTACTGTCTCTTCCCACTGCCACAGTCTCCCTCTTGCTTTCTCTACCTGCTACTGTCTCTTCCCACTGCCACAGTCACCCTCTTGCTTTCTCTACCTGCTAATGTCTCTTCCCACTGCCACAGTCTCCCTCTTGCTTTCACTAAATGCTACTGTTTCCTCCCACTGCCACAGTCTCCCTCTTGCTTTCTCTACCTGCTACTGTCTCTTCCCACTGCCACAGTCTCCCTCTTGCTTTCTCTACCTGCTACTGTCTCTTCCCACTGCCACAGTCTCCCTCTTGCTTTCTCTACCTGCTACTGTCTCTTCCAACTGCCACAGTCTCCCTCTTGCTTTCTCTACCTGCTACTGTCTCTTCCCACTGCCACAGTCTCCCTCTTGCTTTCTCTACCTGCTACTGTCTCTTCCCACTGCCACAGTCTCCCACTGCCACAGTCTCCCTCTTGCTTTCTCTACCTGCTACTGTCTCTTCCCACTGCCACAGTCTCCCTCTTGCTTTCTCTACCTGCTACTGTCTCTTCCCACTGCCACAGTCTCTCTCTTGCTTTCTCTACCTGCTACTGTCACTTCCCACTGCCACAGTCTCCCTCTTGCTTTCTCTACCTGCTACTCTCTCTTCCCACTGCCACAGTGTCCCTCTTGCTTTCTCTACCTGCTACTGTCTCTTCCCACAGCCACAGTCTCCCTCTTGCTTTCTCTACCTGCTACCGTCTCTTCCCACTGCCACAGTCTCCCTCTTGCTTTCTCTACCTGCTACTGTCTCTTCCCACTGCCACAGTCTCCCTCTTGCTTTCTCTACCTGCTACTGTCTCTTCCCACAGCCACAGTCTCCCACTTGCTTTCTCTACCTGCTACTGTCTCTTCCCACTGCCACAGTCTCCCTCTTGCTTTCTCTACCTGCTACTGTCTCTTCCCACAGCCACAGTCTCCCTCTTGCTTTCTCTACCTGCTACTGTCTCTTCCCAGAGCCACAGTCTCCCTTTTGCTTTCTCTACCTGTTACTGTCTCTTCCCACTGCCACAGTCTCCCTCTTACTTTCTCTACCTGCTACTTCCCACTGCCACAGTCTCCCTCATGCTTTCTCTACCTGCTACTGTCTCTACACACTGCCACCGTCTCCCTCTTGCTTTCTCTACCTGCTACTGTCTCTTCCCACTGCCACCGTCTCCCTCTTGCTTTCTCTACCTGCTACTGTCTCTTCTCACTGAAACAGTCTCCCTCTTGCTTTCTCTACCTGCTACTGTCTCTTCCCACTGCCACAGTCTCCCTCTTGCTTTCTCTACCTGCTACTGTCTCTTCCCACAGCCACAGTCTCCCTTTTGCTTTCTCTACCTGCTACTGTCTCTTCCCACTGCCACAGTCTCCCTCTTGCTTTCTCTACCTGCTACTGTCTCTTCCCACTGCCACAGTCTCCCTCTTGCTTTCTCTACCTGCTACTGTCTCTTCCCACTGCCACAGTCTCCCTGTTGCTTTCTCTACCTGCTACTGTCTCTTCCCACTGCCACAGTCTCCCTCTTGCTTTCTCTACCTGCTACTGTCTCTTCCCACTGCCACAGTCTCCCTCTTGCTTTCTCTACCTGCCACTGTCTCTTCCCACTGCCACAGTCTCCCTCTTGCTTTCTCTACCTGCTACTGTCTCTTCCCACTGCCACAGTCTCCCTCTTGCTTTCTCTACCTGCTACTGTCTCTTCCCACTGCCACAGTCTCCCTCTTGCTTTCTCTAAATGCAACTGTCTCTTCCCACTGCCACAGTCTCCCTCTTGCTTTCTCTACCTGCTACTGTCACTTCCCACTGCCACAGTCTCCCTCTTGCTTTCTCTACCTGCTACTGTCTCTTCCCACTGCCACAGTCTCCCTCTTGCTTCCTCTACCTGCTACTGTCTCTTCCCACTGAAACAGTCTACCTCTTGCTATCTCTACCTGCTACTGTCTCTTCCCACTGCTACAGTCTCCCTTTTGCTTTCTCTATCTGTTACTGTCTCTTCCCACTGCCACAGTCTCCCTCTTGTTTTCTCTACCTGCTACTGTGTCTTCCTACTGCCACAGTCTCCCTCCTGCTTTCTCTACCTGCTACTGTCTCTTCCCAGAGCCACAGTCTCCCTTTTGCTTTCACTACCTGTTACTGTCTCTTCCCACTGCCACAGTCTCCCTCTTGCTTTCTCTACCTGCTACTTCCCACTGCCACAGTCTCCCTCTTGCTTTCTCTACCTGCTACTCTCTCTTCCCACTGCCACCGTCTCCCTCTTGCCTTCTCTACCTGCTACAGTCTCTTCCCACTGCCACAGTCTCCCTCTTGCTTTCTCTACCTGCTACTGTCTCTTCCCACTGACACAGTCTCCCTCTTGCTTTCTCTACCTGCTACTGTCTCTTCCCACTGCCACAGTCTCCCTCTTGCTTTCTCTACCTGCTACTGTCTCTTCCCACTGCCACAGTCTCCCTCTTGCTTTCTCTACCTGCTACTGTCTCTTCCCACAGCCACAGTCTCCCTCTTGCTTTCTCTACCTGCTACTGTCTCTTCCCACTGCCACAGTCTCCCTATTGCTTTCTCTACCTGCTACTCTCTCTTCCCACAGCCACAGTCTCCCTCTTGCTGTCTCTACCTGCTACTGTCTCTTCCCACTGCCACAGTCTCCCTCTTGCTTTCTCCACCTGTTACTGTCTCTTCCCACTGCCACAGTCTCCCTCTTGCTTTCTCTACCTTCTACTGTCTCTTCCCACTGATACAGTGTCCCACTTGCTTTCTCTACCTGCTACTGTCTCTTCCCACCGTTACAGTCTCCCTCTTGCTGTCTCTACCTGCTACTGTCTCTTCCCACTGCCACAGTCTCCCTCTTGCTTTCTCTACCTGCTACTGTCTCTTCCCACAGCCACAGTCTCCCTTTTGCTTTCTCTACCTGCTACTGTCTCTTCCCACTGCCACAGTCTCCCTCTTGCTTTCTCTACCTGCTACTGTCTCTTCCCACTGCCACAGTCTCCCTCTTGCTTTCTCTACCTGCTACTGTCTCTTCCCACTGCCACAGTCTCCCTCTTGCTTTCTCTACCTGCTACTGTCTCTTCCCACTGCCACAGTCTCCCTCTTGCTTTCTCTACCTGCTAATGTCTCTTCCCACTGCCACAGTCTCCCTCTTGCTTTCTCTAAATGCTACTGTTTCCTCCCACTGCCACAGTCTCCCTCTTGCTTTCTCTTCCTGCTACTGTCTCTTCCCACTGCCACAGTCTCCCTCTTGCTTTCTCTACCTGCTACTGTCTCTTCCCACTGCCACAGTCTCCCTCTTGCCTTCTCTACCTGCTACTGTCTCTTCCCACAGCCACAGTCTAACTCTTGCTTTCTCTACCTGCTACTGTCTCTTCATACTGCCACAGTCTCCCTCTTGCTTTCTCTACCTGCTACTGTCTCTTCCCACTGCCACAGTCTCCCTCTTGCTTTCTCTACCTGCTACTGTCTCTTCTCACTGCCACAGTCTCCCTCTTGCTTTCTCTACCTGCTACTGTCTCTTCCCACAGCCACAGTCTCCCTCTTGCTTTATCTACCTGCTACTGTCTCTTCCCACAGCCACAGTCTAACTCTTGCTTTCTCTACCTGCTACTGTCTCTTCCCACTGCCACAGTCTCCCTCTTGCTTTCTCTACCTGCTACTGTCTCTTCCCACTGCCACAGTCTCCCTCTTGCTTTCTCTACCTGCTACTGTCTCTTCCAACTGCCACAGTCTCCCTCTTGCTTTCTCTACCTGCTACTGTCTCTTCCCACTGCCACAGTCTCCCTCTTGCTTTCTCTACCTGCTACTGTCTCTTCCCACTGCCACAGTCTCCCTCTTGCTTTCTCTACCTGCTACTGTCTCTTCCCACTCCCACCGTCTCCCTCTTGCTTTCTCTACCTGCTACTGTCTCTTCCCACTGCCACAGTCTCCCTCTTGCTTTCTCTACCTGCTACTGTCTCTTCCCACTGAAACAGTCTCCCTCTTGCTTTCTCTACCTGCTACTGTCTCTTCCCATTGCCACAGTCTCCCTCTTGCTTTCTCTACCTGCTACTGTCTCTTCCCACTGCCACAGTCTCCCTCTTGCTTTCTGTACCTGCTACTGTCTCTTCCCACTGCCACAGTCTCCCTCTTGCTTTCTCTACCTGCTACTGTCTCTTCCCACTACCACAGTCTCCCTCTTGCTTTCTCTACCTGCTACAGTCTCTTCCCACTGCCACAGTCTCCCTCTTGCTTTCTCTACCTGCTACTGTCTCTTCCCACTGCCACAGTCTCCCTATTGCTTTCTCTACCTGCTACTGTCTCTTCCCACTGCCACAGTCTCCCTCTTGCTTTCTGTACCTGCTACTGTCTCTTCCCACTGCCACAGTCTCCTTCTTGCTTTCTCTACCTGCTACTGTCTCTTCCCACTGCCACAGTCTCCCTCTTGCTTTCTCTACCTGCTAATTTCTCTTCCCACTGCCACAGTCTCCCTCTTGCTTTCTCTACCTGCTACTGTCTCTTTCCACTGCCACAGACTCCCTCTTGCTTTCTCTACCTGCTACTGTCTCTTCCCAATGCTACAGTCTCCCTCTTGATTTCTCTACCTGCTACTGTCTCTTCCCACAGCCACAGTCTCACTCTTGCTTTCTCTACCTGCTACTGTCTCGTCCCATAGCCACAGTCTCCCTCTTGCTTTCTCTACTTGCTACTGTCTCTTCCCACCCCCACAGTCTCCCTCTTGCTTTCTCTACCTGCTACTGTATCTCCCCACTGCCACAGTCTCCCTCTTGCTTTCTCTACCCGCTAGTCTCTTCCCACTGCCACAGTCTCCCTCTTGCTTTCTCTACCTGCTACTGTCTCTTCCCACAGCCACAGTCTCCCACTTGCTTTCTCTACCTGCTACTGTCTCTTCCCACTGCCACAGTCTCCCTCTTGCTTTCTCTACATGCTACTCTCTCTTCCCACAGCCACAGTCTCCCTCTTGCTGTCTCTACCTGCTACTGTCTCTTCCCACTGCCACAGTCTCCCTCTTGCTTTCTCTACCTGCTACTGTCTCTTCCCAATGCTACAGTCTCCCTCTTGATTTCTCTATCTGCTACTGTCTCTTCCCACAGCCACAGTCTCCCACTTGCTTTCACTACCTGCTACTGTCTCTTCCCACTGCCACAGTCTCCCTCTTGCTTTCTCTACCTGCTACTGTCTCTTCCCACAGCCACAGTCTCCCTCTTCCTGTCTCTACCAGCTACTGTCTCCTCCCACTGCCACAGTCTCCCTCTTGCTTTCTCTACCTGCTACTGTCTCTTCCCACTGCCACAGTCTCCCTCTTGCTTTCTCTACCTTCTACTGTCTCTTCCCACTGCCACAGTCTCCCTCTTGCTTTCTCTACCTGCTACTGTCTCTTCCCACTTCCACAGTCTCCCACTTGCTTTCTCTATCTGCTACTGTCTCTTCCCACTGCCACAGTCTCCCTCTTGCTTTCTCTACCTGCTACTGTCTCTTCCCACTGCCACAGTCTCCCTCTTTCTTTCTCTACTTGCTACTGTCTCTTCCCACTGACACAGTCCCCTCTTGCTTTCTCTACCTGCTACTGTCTCTTCCCACTGCCACAGTCTCCCTCTTGCTTTCTCTACCTGCTACTGTCTCTTCCCACTGCCACAGTCTCCCTCTTGCTTTCTCTACCTGCTACTGTCTCTTCCCACAGCCACAGTCTCCCTCTTGCTTTCTCTACCTGCTACTGTCTCTTCCCACTGCCACAGTCTCCCTATTGCTTTCTCTACCTGCTACTCTCTCTTCCCACAGCCACAGTCTCCCTCTTGCTGTCTCTACCTGCTACTGTCTCTTCCCACTGCCACAGTCTCCCTCTTGCTTTCTCCACCTGTTACTGTCTCTTCCCACTGCCACAGTCTCCCTCTTGCTTTCTCTACCTTCTACTGTCTCTTCCCACTGATACAGTGTCCCACTTGCTTTCTCTACCTGCTACTGTCTCTTCCCACCGTTACAGTCTCCCTCTTGCTGTCTCTACCTGCTACAGTCTCTTCCCACTGCCACAGTCTCCCTCTTGCTTTCTCTACCTGCTACTGTCTCTTCCCACAGCCACAGTCTCCCTTTTGCTTTCTCTACCTGCTACTGTCTCTTCCCACTGCCACAGTCTCCCTCTTGCTTTCTCTACCTGCTACTGTCTCTTCCCACTGCCACAGTCTCCCTCTTGCTTTCTCTACCTGCTACTGTCTCTTCCCACTGCCACAGTCTCCCTCTTGCTTTCTCTACCTGCTACTGTCTCTTCCCACTGCCACAGTCTCCCTCTTGCTTTCTCTACCTGCTAATGTCTCTTCCCACTGCCACAGTCTCCCTCTTGCTTTCTCTAAATGCTACTGTTTCCTCCCACTGCCACAGTCTCCCTCTTGCTTTCTCTACCTGCTACTGTCTCTTCCCACTGCCACAGTCTCCCTCTTGCTTTCTCTACCTGCTACTGTCTCTTCCCACTGCCACAGTCTCCCTCTTGCCTTCTCTACCTGCTACTGTCTCTTCCCACAGCCACAGTCTAACTCTTGCTTTCTCTACCTGCTACTGTCTCTTCATACTGCCACAGTCTCCCTCTTGCTATCTCTACCTGCTACTGTCTCTTCCCACTGCCACAGTCTCCCTCTTGCTTTCTCTACCTGCTACTGTCTCTTCCCACTGCCACAGTCTCCCTCTTGCTTTCTCTACCTGCTACTGTCTCTTCCCACTGCCACAGTCTCCCTCTTGCTTTATCTACCTGCTACTGTCTCTTCCCACAGCCACAGTCTAACTCTTGCTTTCTCTACCTGCTACTGTCTCTTCCCACTGCCACAGTCTCCCTCTTGCTTTCTCTACCTGCTACTGTCTCTTCCCACTGCCACAGTCTCCCTCTTGCTTTCTCTACCTGCTACTGTCTCTTCCCACTGCCACAGTATCCCTCTTGCTTTCTCTACCTGCTACTGTCTCTTCCCACTGCCACAGTCTCCCTCTTGGTTTCTCTACCTGCTACTGTCTCTTCCCACTGCCACAGTCTCCCTCTTGCTTTCTCTACCTGCTACTGTCTCTTCCCACTCCCACCGTCTCCCTCTTGCTTTCTCTACCTGCTACTGTCTCTTCCCACTGCCACAGTCTCCCTCTTGCTTTCTCTACCTGCTACTGTCTCTTCCCCCTGAAACAGTCTCCCTCTTGCTTTCTCTACCTGCTACTGTCTCTTCCCATTGCCACAGTCTCCCTCTTGCTTTCTCTACCTGCTACTGTCTCTTCCCACTGCCACAGTCTCCCTCTTGCTTTCTCTACCTGCTACTGTCTCTTCCCACTGCCACAGTCTCCCTCTTGCTTTCTCTACCTGCTACAGTCTCTTCCCACTGCCACAGTCTCCCTCTTGCTTTCTCTACCTGCTACTGTCTCTTCCCACTGCCACAGTCTCCCTCTTGCTTTCTCTACCTGCTACTGTCTCTTCCCACTGCCACAGTCTCCCTCTTGCTTTCTGTACCTGCTACTGTCTCTTCCCACTGCCACAGTCTCCCTCTTGCTTTCTCTACCTGCTACTGTCTCTTCCCACTGCCACAGTCTCCCTCTTGCTTTCTCTACCTGCTAATTTCTCTTCCCACTGCCACAGTCTCCCTCTTGCTTTCTCTACCTGCTACTGTCTCTTTCCACTGCCACAGACTCCCTCTTGCTTTCTCTACCTGCTACTGTCTCTTCTCAATGCTACAGTCTCCCTCTTGATTTCTCTACCTGCTACTGTCTCTTCCCACAGCCACAGTCTCCCTCTTGCTTTCTATACCTGCTACTGTCTCGTCCCATAGCCACAGTCTCCCTCTTGCTTTCTCTACTTGCTACTGTCTCTTCCCACCCCCACAGTCTCCCTCTTGCTTTCTCTACCTGCTACTGTATCTCCCCACTGCCACAGTCTCTCTCTTGCTTTCTCTACCCGCTAGTCTCTTCCCACTGCCACAGTCTCCCTCTTGCTTTCTCTACCTGCTACTGTCTCTTCCCACAGCCACAGTCTCCCACTTGCTTTCTCTACCTGCTACTGTCTCTTCCCACTGCCACAGTCTCCCTCTTGCTTTCTCTACATGCTACTCTCTCTTCCCACAGCCACAGTCTCCCTCTTGCTGTCTCTACCTGCTACTGTCTCTTCCCACTGCCACAGTCTCCCTCTTGCTTTCTCTACCTGCTACTGTCTCTTCCCAATGCTACAGTCTCCCTCTTGATTTCTCTATCTGCTACTGTCTCTTCCCACAGCCACAGCCTCCCACTTGCTTTCTCTACCTGCTACTGTCTCTTCCCACTGCCACAGTCTCCCTCTTGCTTTCTCTACCTGCTACTGTCTCTTCCCACAGCCATAGTCTCCCTCTTCCTGTCTCTACCAGCTACTGTGTCCTCCCACTGCCACAGTCTCCCTCTTGCTTTCTCTACCTGCTACTGTCTCTTCCCACTGCCACAGTCTCCCTCTTGCTTTCTCTACCTTCTACTGTCTCTTCCCACTGCCACAGTCTCCCTCTTGCTTTCTCTACCTGCTACTGTCTCTTCCCACTTCCACAGTCTCCCTCTTGCTTTCTCTATCTGCAACTGTCTCTTCCCACTGCCACAGTCTCCCTCTTGCTTTCTCTACCTGCTACTGTCTCTTCCCACTGCCACAGTCTCCCTCTTTCTTTCTCTACTTGCTACTGTCTCTTCCCACTGCCACAGTGTCCCTCTCGCTTTCTCTACCTGCTACAGTCTCTTCCCACTGCCACAGTCTCCCTCTTGCTTTCTCTACCTGTTACTGTCTCTTCCCACTGCCACAGTCTCCCTCTTGCTTTCTCTACCTGCTACTGTCTCTTCCCACTGCCACAGTCTCCCTCTTGCTTTCTCTACCTGCTACTGTCTCTTCCCAGAGCCACAGTCTCCCTTTTGCTTTCTCTATCTGTTACTGTCTCTTCCCACTGCCACAGTCTGCCTCTTGCTTTCTCTACCTGCTACTGCCTCTTCCCACTGCCACAGTCTCCCTCTTGCTTTCTCTACCTGCTACTGTCTCTTCCCACTGCCAAAGTCTCCCTCTTGCTGTCTCTACCTGCTACTGTCTCTTCCCACTGCCACAGTCTCCCTCTTGCTTTCTCTACCTGCTACTGTCTCTTCCCACTGCCACAGTCTCCCTCTTGCTTTCTCTACCTGCTACTGTCTCTTCCCACTGCCACAGTCTCCTTCTTGCTTTCTCTACCTGCTAATGTCTCTTCCCACTGCCACAGTCTCCCTCTTGCTTTCTCTAAATGCTACTGTCTCCTCCCACTGCCACAGTCTCCCTCTTGCTTTCTCACCTGCTACTGTCTCTTCTCACTGCCACAGTCTCCCTCTTGCTTTCTCTACCTGCTACTGTCTCTTCCCACTGCCACAGTCTCCCTCTTGTCTTCTCTACCTGCTACTGTCTCTTCCCACAGCCACAGTCTAACTCTTGCTTTCTCTACCTGCTACTGTCTCTTCATACTGCCACAGTCTCCCTCTTGCTTTCTCTACCTGCTACTGTCTCTTCCCACTGCCACAGTCACCCTCTTGCTTTCTCTACCTGCTACTGTCTCTTCCCACTGCCACAGTCTCCCTCTTGCTTTCTCTACCTACTACTGTCCCTTCCCACTGCCACAGTCTCCCTCTTGCTTTCTCTACCTGCTACTGTCTCTTCCCACAGCCACAGTCTAACTCTTGCTTTCTCTACCTGCTACTGTCTCTTCCCACTGCCACAGTCTCCCTCTTGCTTTCTCTACCTGCTACTGTCTCTTCCCACTGCCACAGTCTCCCTCTTGCTTTCTCTACCTGCTACTGTCTCTTCCCACTGCCACCGTCTCCCTCTTGCATTCTCTACCTGCTACTGTCTCTTCCCACTGTCACAGTCTCCCTCTTGCTTTCTCTACCTGCTACTGTCTCTTCCCACTGCCACAGTCTCCCTCTTGCTTTCTCTACCTGCTACTGTCTCTTCCCACTCCCACCGTCTCCCTCTTGCTTTCTCTACCTGCTACTGTCTCTCCCCACTGCCACAGTCTCCCTCTTGCTTTCTCTACCTGCTACTGTCTCTTCCCACTGAAACAGTCTCCCTCTTGCATTCTCTACCTGCTAATGTCTCTTCCCACTGCCACAGTCTCCCACTGCCACAGTCTCCCTCTTGCTTTCTCTACCTGCTACTGTCTCTTCCCACTGCCACAGTCTCCCTCTTGCTTTCTCTACCTGCTACTGTCTCTTCCCACTGCCACAGTCTCTCTCTTGCTTTCTCTACCTGCTACTGTCACTTCCCACTGCCACAGTCTCCCTCTTGCTTTCTCTACCTGCTACTCTCTCTTCCCACTGCCACAGTCCCCCTCTTGCTTTCTCTACCTGCTACTGTCTCTTCCCACAGCCACAGTCTCCCTCTTGCTTTCTCTACCTGCTACTGTCACTTCCCACTGCCACAGTCTCCCTCTTGCTTTCTCTACCTGCTACTGTCTCTTCCCACTGCCACAGTCTCCCTCTTGCTTTCTCTACCTGCTACAGTCTCTTCCCACTGCCACAGTCTCCCTCTTGCTTTCTCTACCTGCTACTGTCTCTTCCCACTGCCACAGTCTCCCTCTTGCTTTCTCTACCTGCTACTGTCTCTTCCCACTGCCACAGTCTCCCTCTTGCTTTCTGTACCTGCTACTGTCTCTTCCCACTGCCACAGTCTCCCTCTTGCTTTCTCTACCTGCTACTGTCTCTTCCCACTGCCACAGTCTCCCTCTTGCTTTCTCTACCTGCTAATTTCTCTTCCCACTGCCACAGTCTCCCTCTTGCTTTCTCTACCTGCTACTGTCTCTTTCCACTGCCACAGACTCCCTCTTGCTTTCTCTACCTGCTACTGTCTCTTCTCAATGCTACAGTCTCCCTCTTGATTTCTCTACCTGCTACTGTCTCTTCCCACAGCCACAGTCTCCCTCTTGCTTTCTATACCTGCTACTGTCTCGTCCCATAGCCACAGTCTCCCTCTTGCTTTCTCTACTTGCTACTGTCTCTTCCCACCCCCACAGTCTCCCTCTTGCTTTCTCTACCTGCTACTGTATCTCCCCACTGCCACAGTCTCTCTCTTGCTTTCTCTACCCGCTAGTCTCTTCCCACTGCCACAGTCTCCCTCTTGCTTTCTCTACTTGCTACTGTCTCTTCCCACAGCCACAGTCTCCCACTTGCTTTCTCTACCTGCTACTGTCTCTTCCCACTGCCACAGTCTCCCTCTTGCTTTCTCTACATGCTACTCTCTCTTCCCACAGCCACAGTCTCCCTCTTGCTGTCTCTACCTGCTACTGTCTCTTCCCACTGCCACAGTCTCCCTCTTGCTTTCTCTACCTGCTACTGTCTCTTCCCAATGCTACAGTCTCCCTCTTGATTTCTCTATCTGCTACTGTCTCTTCCCACAGCCACAGTCTCCCACTTGCTTTCTCCACCTGCTACTGTCTCTTCCCACTGCCACAGTCTCCCTCTTGCTTTCTCTACCTGCTACTGTCTCTTCCCACAGCCATAGTCTCCCTCTTCCTGTCTCTACCAGCTACTGTCTCCTCCCACTGCCAGAGTCTCCCTCTTGCTTTCTCTACCTGCTACTGTCTCTTCCCACTGCCACAGTCTCCCTCTTGCTTTCTCTACCTTCTACTGTCTCTTCCCACTGCCACAGTCTCCCTCTTGCTTTCTCTACCTGCTACTGTCTCTTCCCACTTCCACAGTCTCCCTCTTGCTTTCTCTATCTGCAACTGTCTCTTCCCACTGCCACAGTCTCCCTCTTGCTTTCTCTACCTGCTACTGTCTCTTCCCACTGCCACAGTCTCCCTCTTTCTTTCTCTACTTGCTACTGTCTCTTCCCACTGCCACAGTGTCCCTCTCGCTTTCTCTACCTGCTACAGTCTCTTCCCACTGCCACAGTCTCCCTCTTGCTTTCTCTACCTGTTACTGTCTCTTCCCACTGCCACAGTCTCCCTCTTGCTTTCTCTACCTGCTACTGTCTCTTCCCACTGCCACAGTCTCCCTCTTGCTTTCTCTACCTGCTACTGTCTCTTCCCAGAGCCACAGTCTCCCTTTTGCTTTCTCTATCTGTTACTGTCTCTTCCCACTGCCACAGTCTGCCTCTTGCTTTCTCTACCTGCTACTGCCTCTTCCCACTGCCACAGTCTCCCTCTTGCTTTCTCTACCTGCTACTGTCTCTTCCCACTGCCAAAGTCTCCCTCTTGCTGTCTCTACCTGCTACTGTCTCTTCCCACTGCCACAGTCTCCCTCTTGCTTTCTCTACCTGCTACTGTCTCTTCCCACTGCCACAGTCTCCCTCTTGCTTTCTCTACCTGCTACTGTCTCTTCCCACTGCCACAGTCTCCTTCTTGCTTTCTCTACCTGCTAATGTCTCTTCCCACTGCCCCAGTCTCCCTCTTGCTTTCTCTAAATGCTACTGTCTCCTCCCACTGCCACAGTCTCCCTCTTGCTTTCTCTACCTGCTACTGTCTCCTCCCACTGCCACAGTCTCCCTCTTGTCTTCTCTACCTGCTACTGTCTCTTCCCACAGCCACAGTCTAACTCTTGCTTTCTCTACCTGCTACTGTCTCTTCATACTGCCACAGTCTCCCTCTTGCTTTCTCTACCTGCTACTGTCTCTTCCCACTGCCACAGTCACCCTCTTGCTTTCTCTACCTGCTACTGTCTCTTCCCACTGCCACAGTCTCCCTCTTGCTTTCTCTACCTACTACTGTCCCTTCCCACTGCCACAGTCTCCCTCTTGCTTTCTCTACCTGCTACTGTCTCTTCCCACAGCCACAGTCTAACTCTTGCTTTCTCTACCTGCTACTGTCTCTTCCCACTGCCACAGTCTCCCTCTTGCTTTCTCTACCTGCTACTGTCTCTTCCCACTGCCACAGTCTCCCTCTTGCTTTCTCTACCTGCTACTGTCTCTTCCCACTGCCACCGTCTCCCTCTTGCTTTCTCTACCTGCTACTGTCTCTTCCCACTGTCACAGTCTCCCTCTTGCTTTCTCTACCTGCTACTGTCTCTTCCCACTGCCACAGTCTCCCTCTTGCTTTCTCTACCTGCTACTGTCTCTTCCCACTCCCACCGTCTCCCTCTTGCTTTCTCTACCTTCTACTGTCTCTCCCCACTGCCACAGTCTCCCTCTTGCTTTCTCTACCTGCTACTGTCTCTTCCCACTGAAACAGTCTCCCTCTTGCATTCTCTACCTGCTAATGTCTCTTCCCACTGCCACAGTCTCCCACTGCCACAGTCTCCCTCTTGCTTTCTCTACCTGCTACTGTCTCTTCCCACTGCCACAGTCTCCCTCTTGCTTTCTCTACCTGCTACTGTCTCTTCCCACTGCCACAGTCTCTCTCTTGCTTTCTCTACCTGCTACTGTCACTTCCCACTGCCACAGTCTCCCTCTTGCTTTCTCTACCTGCTACTCTCTCTTCCCACTGCCACAGTCTCCCTCTTGCTTTCTCTACCTGCTACTGTCTCTTCCCACAGCCACAGTCTCCCTCTTGCTTTCTCTACCTGCTACTGTCACTTCCCACTGCCACAGTCTCCCTCTTGCTTTCTCTACCTGCTACTGTCTCTTCCCACTGCCACAGTCTCCCTCTTGCTTTCTCTACCTGCTACTGTCTCTTCCCACAGCCACAGTCTCCCACTTGCTTTCTCTACCTGCTACTGTCTCTTCCCACTGCCACAGTCTCCCTCTTGCTTTCTCTACCTGCTACTGTCTCTTCCCACAGCCACAGTCTCCCTCTTGCTTTCTCTACCTGCTACTGTCTCTTCCCAGAGCCACAGTCTCCCTTTTGCTTTCTCTACCTGTTACTGTCTCTTCCCACTGCCACAGTCTCCCTCTTACTTTCTCTACCTGCTACTTCCCACTGCCACAGTCTCCCTCATGCTTTCTCTACCTGCTACTGTCTCTACACACTGCCACCGTCTCCCTCTTGCTTTCTCTACCTGCTACTGTCTCTTCCCACTGCCACAGTCTCCCTCTTGCTTTCTCTACCTGCTACTGTCTCTTCTCACTGAAACAGTCTCCCTCTTGCTTTCTCTACCTGCTACTGTCTCTTCCCACTGCCACAGTCTCCCTCTTGCTTTCTCTACCTGCTACTGTCTCTTCCCACAGCCACAGTCTCCCTTTTGCTTTCTCTACCTGCTACTGTCTCTTCCCACTGCCACAGTCTCCCTCTTGCTTTCTCTACCTGCTACTGTCTCTTCCCACTGCCACAGTCTCCCTCTTGCTTTCTCTACCTGCTACTGTCTCTTCCCACTGCCACAGTCTCCCTGTTGCTTTCTCTACCTGCTACTGTCTCTTCCCACTGCCACAGTCTCCCTCTTGCTTTCTCTACCTGCTACTGTCTCTTCCCACTGCCACAGTCTCCCTCTTGCTTTCTCTACCTGCTACTGTGTCTTCCCACTGCCACAGTCTCCCTCTTGCTTTCTCTACCTGCTACTGTCTCTTCCCACTGCCACAGTCTCCCTCTTGCTTTCTCTACCTGCTACTGTCTCTTCCCACTGCCACAGTCTCCCTCTTGCTTTCTCTAAATGCAACTGTCTCTTCCCACTGCCACAGTCTCCCTCTTGCTTTCTCTACCGGCTACTGTCACATCCCACTGCCACAGTCTCCCTCTTGCTTTCTCTACCTGCTACTGTCTCTTCCCACTGCCACAGTCTCCCTCTTGCTTCCTCTACCTGCTACTGTCTCTTCCCACTGAAACAGTCTCCCTCTTGCTTTCTCTACCTGCTACTGTCACTTCCCACTGCCACAGTCTCCCTCTTGCTTTCTCTACCTGCTACTGTCTCTTCCCACTGCCACAGTCTCCCTCTTGCTTTCTCTACCTGCTACTGTCTCTTCCCACAGCCACAGTCTCCCTCTTGCTTTCTCTACCTGCTACTGTCTCTTCCCACTGAAACAGTCTCCCTCTTGCATTCTCTACCTGCTAATGTCTCTTCCCACTGCCACAGTCTCCCACTGCCACAGTCTCCCTCTTGCTTTCTCTACCTGCTACTGTCTCTTCCCACTGCCACAGTCTCCCTCTTGCTTTCTCTACCTGCTACTGTCTCTTCCCACTGCCACAGTCTCTCTCTTGCTTTCTCTACCTGCTACTGTCACTTCCCACTGCCACAGTCTCCCTCTTGCTTTCTCTACCTGCTACTCTCTCTTCCCACTGCCACAGTCTCCCTCTTGCTTTCTCTACCTGCTACTGTCTCTTCCCACAGCCACAGTCTCCCTCTTGCTTTCTCTACCTGCTACTGTCACTTCCCACTGCCACAGTCTCCCTCTTGCTTTCTCTACCTGCTACTGTCTCTTCCCACTGCCACAGTCTCCCTCTTGCTTTCTCTACCTGCTACTGTCTCTTCCCACAGCCACAGTCTCCCACTTGCTTTCTCTACCTGCTACTGTCTCTTCCCACTGCCACAGTCTCCCTCTTGCTTTCTCTACCTGCTACTGTCTCTTCCCACAGCCACAGTCTCCCTCTTGCTTTCTCTACCTGCTACTGTCTCTTCCCAGAGCTACAGTCTCCCTTTTGCTTTCTCTACCTGTTACTGTCTCTTCCCACTGCCACAGTCTCCCTCTTACTTTCTCTACCTGCTACTTCCCACTGCCACAGTCTCCCTCATGCTTTCTCTACCTGCTACTGTCTCTACACACTGCCACCGTCTCCCTCTTGCTTTCTCTACCTGCTACTGTCTCTTCCCACTGCCACAGTCTCCCTCTTGCTTTCTCTACCTGCTACTGTCTCTTCTCACTGAAACAGTCTCCCTCTTGCTTTCTCTACCTGCTACTGTCTCTTCCCACTGCCACAGTCTCCCTCTTGCTTTCTCTACCTGCTACTGTCTCTTCCCACAGCCACAGTCTCCCTTTTGCTTTCTCTACCTGCTACTGTCTCTTCCCACTGCCACAGTCTCCCTCTTGCTTTCTCTACCTGCTACTGTCTCTTCCCACTGCCACAGTCTCCCTCTTGCTTTCTCTACCTGCTACTGTCTCTTCCCACTGCCACAGTCTCCCTGTTGCTTTCTCTACCTGCTACTGTCTCTTCCCACTGCCACAGTCTCCCTCTTGCTTTCTCTACCTGCTACTGTCTCTTCCCACTGCCACAGTCTCCCTCTTGCTTTCTCTACCTGCTACTGTGTCTTCCCACTGCCAAAGTCTCCCTCTTGCTTTCTCTACCTGCTACTGTCTCTTCCCACTGCCACAGTCTCCCTCTTGCTTTCTCTACCTGCTACTGTCTCTTCCCACTGCCACAGTCTCCCTCTTGCTTTCTCTAAATGCAACTGTCTCTTCCCACTGCCACAGTCTCCCTCTTGCTTTCTCTACCGGCTACTGTCACATCCCACTGCCACAGTCTCCCTCTTGCTTTCTCTACCTGCTACTGTCTCTTCCCACTGCCACAGTCTCCCTCTTGCTTCCTCTACCTGCTACTGTCTCTTCCCACTGAAACAGTCTACCTCTTGCTATCTCTACCTGCTACTGTCTCTTCCCACTGCTACAGTCTCTCTCTTGCTTTCTCTACCTGCTACTGTCTCTTCCCACTGCCACAGTCTCCCTCTTGTTTTCTCTACCTGCTACATTGTCTTCCTACTGCCACAGTCTCCCTCTTGCTTTCTCTACCTGCTACTGTCTCTTCCCAGAGCCACAGTCTCCCTTTTGCTTTCACTACCTGTTACTGTCTCTTCCCACTGCCACAGTCTCCCTCTTGCTTTCTCTACCTGCTACTTCCCACTGCCACAGTCTCCCTCTTGCTTTCTCTACCTGCTACTGTCTCTTCCCACTGCCACCGTCTCCCTCTTGCTTTCTCTACCTGCTACAGTCTCTTCCCACTGCCACAGTCTCCCTCTTGCTTTCTCTACCTGCTACTGTCTCTTCCCACTGACACAGTCTCCCTCTTGCTTTCTCTACCTGCTACTGTCTCTTCCCACTGCCACAGTCTCCCTCTTGCTTTCTCTACCTGCTACTGTCTCTTCCCACTGCCACAGTCTCCCTCTTGCTTTCTCTACCTGCTACTGTCTCTTCCCACAGCCACAGTCTCCCTCTTGCTTTCTCTACCTGCTACTGTCTCTTCCCACTGCCACAGTCTCCCTATTGCTTTCTCTACCTGCTACTCTCTCTTCCCACAGCCACAGTCTCCCTCTTGCTGTCTCTACCTGCTACTGTCTCTTCCCACTGCCACAGTCTCCCTCTTGCTTTCTCCACCTCTTACTGTCTCTTCCCACTGCCACAGTCTCCCTCTTGCTTTCTCTACCTTCTACTGTCTCTTCCCACTGATACAGTGTCCCACTTGCTTTCTCTACCTGCTACTGTCTCTTCCCACCGTTACAGTCTCCCTCTTGCTGTCTCTACCTGCTACTGTCTCTTCCCACTGCCACAGTCTCCCTCTTGCTTTCTCTACCTGCTACTGTCTCTTCCCACAGCCACAGTCTCCCTTTTGCTTTCTCTACCTGCTACTGTCTCTTCCCACTGCCACAGTCTCCCTCTTGCTTTCTCTACCTGCTACTGTCTCTTCCCACTGCCACAGTCTCCCTCTTGCTTTCTCTACCTGCTACTGTCTCTTCCCACTGCCACAGTCTCCCTCTTGCTTTCTCTAAATGCTACTGTTTCCTCCCACTGCCACAGTCTCCCTCTTGCTTTCTCTTCCTGCTACTGTCTCTTCCCACTGCCACAGTCTCCCTCTTGCTTTCTCTACCTGCTACTGTCTCTACCCACTGCCACAGTCTCCCTCTTGCCTTCTCTACCTGCTACTGTCTCTTCCCACAGCCACAGTCTAACTCTTGCTTTCTCTACCTGCTACTGTCTCTTCATACTGCCACAGTCTCCCTCTTGCTTTCTCTACCTGCTACTGTCTCTTCCCACTGCCACAGTCTCCCTCTTGCTTTCTCTACCTGCTACTGTCTCTTCCCACTGCCACAGTCTCCCTCTTGCTTTCTCTACCTGCTACTGTCTCTTCCCACAGCCACAGTCTCCCTCTTGCTTTATCTACCTGCTACTGTCTCTTCCCACAGCCACAGTCTAACTCTTGCTTTCTCTACCTGCTACTGTCTCTTCCCACTGCCACAGTCTCCCTCTTGCTTTCTCTACCTGCTACTGTCTCTTCCCACTGCCACAGTCTCCCTCTTGCTTTCTCTACCTGCTACTGTCTCTTCCAACTGCCACAGTCTCCCTCTTGCTTTCTCTACCTGCTACTGTCTCTTCCCACTGCCACAGTCTCCCTCTTGCTTTCTCTACCTGCTACTGTCTCTTCCCACTGCCACAGTCTCCCTCTTGCTTTCTCTACCTGCTACTGTCTCTTCCCACTCCCACCGTCTCCCTCTTGCTTTCTCTACCTGCTACTGTCTCTTCCCACTGCCACAGTCTCCCTCTTGCTTTCTCTACCTGCTACTGTCTCTTCCCACTGAAACAGTCTCCCTCTTGCTTTCTCTACCTGCTACTGTCTCTTCCCATTACCACAGTCTCCCTCTTGCTTTCTCTACCTGCTACTGTCTCTTCCCACTGCCACAGTCTCCCTCTTGCTTTCTCTACCTGCTACTGTCTCTTCCCACTGCCACAGTCTCCCTCTTGCTTTCTCTACCTGCTACTGTCTCTTCCCACTGCCACAGTCTCCCTCTTGCTTTCTCTACCTGCTACAGTCTCTTCCCACTGCCACAGTCTCCCTCTTGCTTTCTCTACCTGCTACTGTCTCTTCCCACTGCCACAGTCTCCCTCTTGCTTTCTCTACCTGCTACTGTCTCTTCCCACTGCCACAGTCTCCCTCTTGCTTTCTGTACCTGCTACTGTCTCTTCCCACTGCCACAGTCTCCTTCTTGCTTTCTCTACCTGCTACTGTCTCTTCCCACTGCCACAGTCTCCCTCTTGCTTTCTCTACCTGCTAATTTCTCTTCCCACTGCCACAGTCTCCCTCTTGCTTTCTCTACCTGCTACTGTCTCTTTCCACTGCCACAGACTCCCTCTTGCTTTCTCTACCTGCTACTGTCTCTTCCCAATGCTACAGTCTCCCTCTTGATTTCTCTATCTGCTACTGTCTCTTCCCACAGCCACAGTCTCCCACTTGCTTTCTCTACCTGCTACTGTCTCTTCCCACTGCCACAGTCTCCCTCTTGCTTTCTCTACCTGCTACTGTCTCTTCCCACAGCCACAGTCTCCCTCTTCCTGTCTCTACCAGCTACTGTCTCCTCCCACTGCCACAGTCTCCCTCTTGCTTTCTCTACCTGCTACTGTCTCTTCCCACTGCCACAGTCTCCCTCTTGCTTTCTCTACCTTCTACTGTCTCTTCCCACTGCCACAGTCTCCCTCTTGCTTTCTCTACCTGCTACTGTCTCTTCCCACTTCCACAGTCTCCCTCTTGCTTTCTCTATCTGCTACTGTCTCTTCCCACTGCCACAGTCTCCCTATTGCTTTCTCTACCTGCTACTGTCTCTTCCCACTGCCACAGTCTCCCTCTTTCTTTCTCTACTTGCTACTGTCTCTTCCCACTGACACAGTCTCCCTCTTGCTTTCTCTACCTGCTACTGTCTCTTCCCACTGCCACAGTCTCCCTCTTGCTTTCTCTACCTGCTACTGTCTCTTCCCACTGCCACAGTCTCCCTCTTGCTTTCTCTACCTGCTACTGTCTCTTCCCACAGCCACAGTCTCCCTCTTGCTTTCTCTACCTGCTACTGTCTCTTCCCACTGCCACAGTCTCCCTATTGCTTTCTCTACCTGCTACTCTCTCTTCCCACAGCCACAGTCTCCCTCTTGCTGTCTCTACCTGCTACTGTCTCTTCCCACTGCCACAGTCTCCCTCTTGCTTTCTCCACCTGTTACTGTCTCTTCCCACTGCCACAGTCTCCCTCTTGCTTTCTCTACCTTCTACTGTCTCTTCCCACTGATACAGTGTCCCACTTGCTTTCTCTACCTGCTACCGTCTCTTCCCACCGTTACAGTCTCCCTCTTGCTGTCTCTACCTGCTACTGTCTCTTCCCACTGCCACAGTCTCCCTCTTGCTTTCTCTACCTGCTACTGTCTCTTCCCACAGCCACAGTCTCCCTTTTGGTTTCTCTACCTGCTACTGTCTCTTCCCACTGCCACAGTCTCCCTCTTGCTTTCTCTACCTGCTACTGTCTCTTCCCACTGCCACAGTCTCCCTCTTGCTTTCTCCACCTGCTACTGTCTCTTCCCACTGCCACAGTCTCCCTCTTGCTTTCTCTACCTGCTACTGTCTCTTCCCACTGCCACAGTCTCCCTCTTCCTTTCTCTACCTGCTAATGTCTCTTCCCACTGCCACAGTCTCCCTCTTGCTTTCTCTAAATGCTACTGTTTCCTCCCACTGCCACAGTCTCCCTCTTGCTTTCTCTACCTGCTACTGTCTCTTCCCACTGCCACAGTCTCCCTCTTGCTTTCTGTACCTGCTACTGTCTCTTCCCACTGCCACAGTCTCCCTCTTGCCTTCTCTACCTGCTACTGTCTCTTCCCACAGCCACAGTCTAACTCTTGCTTTCTCTACCTGCTACTGTCTCTTCATACTGCCACAGTCTCCCTCTTGCTTTCTCTACCTGCTACTGTCTCTTCCCACTGCCACAGTCTCCCTCTTGCTTTCTCTACCTGCTACTGTCTCTTCCCACTGCCACAGTCTCCCTCTTGCTTTCTCTACCTGCTACTGTCTCTTCCCACTGCCACAGTCTCCCTCTTGCTTTATCTACCTGCTACTGTCTCTTCCCACAGCCACAGTCTAACTCTTGCTTTCTCTACCTGCTACTGTCTCTTCAAACTGCCACAGTCTCCCTCTTGCTTTCTCTACCTGCTACTGTCTCTTCCCACTGCCACAGTCTCCCTCTTGCTTTCTCTACCTGCTACTGTCTCTTCCCACTGCCACAGTATCCCTCTTGCTTTCTCTACCTGCTACTGTCTCTTCCCACTGCCACAGTCTCCCTCTTGCTTTCTCTACCTGCTACTGTCTCTTCCCACTGCCACAGTCTCCCTCTTGCTTTCTCTACCTGCTACTGTCTCTTCCCACTCCCACCGTCTCCCTCTTGCTTTCTCTACCTGCTACTGTCTCTTCCCACTGCCACAGTCTCCCTCTTGCTTTCTCTACCTGCTACTGTCTCTTCCCCCTGAAACAGTCTCCCTCTTGCTTTCTCTACCTGCTACTGTCTCTTCCCATTGCCACAGTCTCCCTCTTGCTTTCTCTACCTGCTACTGTCTCTTCCCACTGCCACAGTCTCCCTCTTGCTTTCTCTACCTGCTACTGTCTCTTCCCACTGCCACAGTCTACCTCTTGCTTTCTCTACCTGCTACAGTCTCTTCCCACTGCCACAGTCTCCCTCTTGCTTTCTCTACCTGCTACTGTCTCTTCCCACTGCCACAGTCTCCCTCTTGCTTTCTCTACCTGCTACTGTCTCTTCCCACTGCCACAGTCTCCCTCTTGCTTTCTGTACCTGCTACTGTCTCTTCCCACTGCCACAGTCTCCCTCTTGCTTTCTCTACCTGCTACTGTCTCTTCCCACTGCCACAGTCTCCCTCTTGCTTTCTCTACCTGCTAATTTCTCTTCCCACTGCCACAGTCTCCCTCTTGCTTTCTCTACCTGCTACTGTCTCTTTCCACTGCCACAGACTCCCTCTTGCTTTCTCTACCTGCTACTGTCTCTTCTCAATGCTACAGTCTCCCTCTTGATTTCTCTACCTGCTACTGTCTCTTCCCACAGCCACAGTCTCCCTCTTGCTTTCTATACCTGCTACTGTCTCGTCCCATAGCCACAGTCTCCCTCTTGCTTTCTCTACTTGCTACTGTCTCTTCCCACCCCCACAGTCTCCCTCTTGCTTTCTCTACCTGCTACTGTATCTCCCCACTGCCACAGTCTCTCTCTTGCTTTCTCTACCCGCTAGTCTCTTCCCACTGCCACAGTCTCCCTCTTGCTTTCTCTACCTGCTACTGTCTCTTCCCACAGCCACAGTCTCCCACTTGCTTTCTCTACCTGCTACTGTCTCTTCCCACTGCCACAGTCTCCCTCTTGCTTTCTCTACATGCTACTCTCTCTTCCCACAGCCACAGTCTCCCTCTTGCTGTCTCTACCTGCTACTGTCTCTTCCCACTGCCACAGTCTCCCTCTTGCTTTCTCTACCTGCTACTGTCTCTTCCCAATGCTACAGTCTCCCTCTTGATTTCTCTATCTGCTACTGTCTCTTCCCACAGCCACAGTCTCCCACTTGCTTTCTCTACCTGCTACTGTCTCTTCCCACTGCCACAGTCTCCCTCTTGCTTTCTCTACCTGCTACTGTCTCTTCCCACAGCCATAGTCTCCCTCTTCCTGTCTCTACCAGCTACTGTCTCCTCCCACTGCCACAGTCTCCCTCTTGCTTTCTCTACCTGCTACTGTCTCTTCCCACTGCCACAGTCTCCCTCTTGCTTTCTCTACCTTCTACTGTCTCTTCCCACTGCCACAGTCTCCCTCTTGCTTTCTCTACCTGCTACTGTCTCTTCCCACTTCCACAGTCTCCCTCTTGCTTTCTCTATCTGCAACTGTCTCTTCCCACTGCCACAGTCTCCCTCTTGCTTTCTCTACCTGCTACTGTCTCTTCCCACTGCCACAGTCTCCCTCTTTCTTTCTCTACTTGCTACTGTCTCTTCCCACTGCCACAGTGTCCCTCTCGCTTTCTCTACCTGCTACAGTCTCTTCCCACTGCCACAGTCTCCCTCTTGCTTTCTCTACCTGTTACTGTCTCTTCCCACTGCCACAGTCTCCCTCTTGCTTTCTCTACCTGCTACTGTCTCTTCCCACTGCCACAGTCTCCCTCTTGCTTTCTCTACCTGCTACTGTCTCTTCCCAGAGCCACAGTCTCCCTTTTGCTTTCTCTATCTGTTACCGTCTCTTCCCACTGCCACAGTCTGCCTCTTGCTTTCTCTACCTGCTACTGCCTCTTCCCACTGCCACAGTCTCCCTCTTGCTTTCTCTACCTGCTACTGTCTCTTCCCACTGCCAAAGTCTCCCTCTTGCTGTCTCTACCTGCTACTGTCTCTTCCCACTGCCACAGTCTCCCTCTTGCTTTCTCTACCTGCTACTGTCTCTTCCCACTGCCACAGTCTCCCTCTTGCTTTCTCTACCTGCTACTGTCTCTTCCCACTGCCACAGTCTCCTTCTTGCTTTCTCTACCTGCTAATGTCTCTTCCCACTGCCACAGTCTCCCTCTTGCTTTCTCTAAATGCTACTGTCTCCTCCCACTGCCACAGTCTCCCTCTTGCTTTCTCAACCTGCTACTGTCTCTTCTCACTGCCACAGTCTCCCTCTTGCTTTCTCTACCTGCTACAGTCTCTTCCCACTGCCACAGTCTCCCTCTTGCTTTCTCTACCTGTTACTGTCTCTTCCCACTGCCACAGTCTCCCTCTTGCTTTCTCTACCTGCTACTGTCTCTTCCCACTGCCACAGTCTCCCTCTTGCTTTCTCTACCTGCTACTGTCTCTTCCCAGAGCCACAGTCTCCCTTTTGCTTTCTCTATCTGTTACTGTCTCTTCCCACTGCCACAGTCTGCCTCTTGCTTTCTCTACCTGCTACTGCCTCTTCCCACTGCCACAGTCACCCTCTTGCTTTCTCTACCTGCTACTGTCTCTTCCCACTGCCACAGTTTCCCTCTTGCTTTCTCTACCTACTACTGTCCCTTCCCACTGCCACAGTCTCCCTCTTGCTTTCTCTACCTGCTACTGTCTCTTCCCACAGCCACAGTCTAACTCTTGCTTTCTCTACCTGCTACTGTCTCTTCCCACTGCCACAGTCTCCCTCTTGCTTTCTCTACCTGCTACTGTCTCTTCCCACTGCCACAGTCTCCCTCTTGCTTTCTCTACCTGCTACTGTCTCTTCCCACTGCCACCGTCTCCCTCTTGCTTTCTCTACCTGCTACTGTCTCTTCCCACTGTCACAGTCTCCCTCTTGCTTTCTCTACCTGCTACTGTCTCTTCCCACTGCCACAGTCTCCCTCTTGCTTTCTCTACCTGCTACTGTCTCTTCCCACTCCCACCGTCTCCCTCTTGCTTTCTCTACCTGCTACTGTCTCTCCCCACTGCCACAGTCTCCCTCTTGCTTTCTCTACCTGCTACTGTCTCCTCCCACTGAAACAGTCTCCCTCTTGCTTTCTCTACCTGCTAATGTCTCTTCCCACTGCCACAGTCTCCCACTGCCACAGTCTCCCTCTTGCTTTCTCTACCTGCTACTGTCTCTTCCCACTGCCACAGTCTCCCTCTTGCTTTCTCTACCTGCTACTGTCTCTTCCCACTGCCACAGTCTCTCTCTTGCTTTCTCTACCTGCTACTGTCACTTCCCACTGCCACAGTCTCCCTCTTGCTTTCTCTACCTGCTACTCTCTCTTCCCACTGCCACAGTCTCCCTCTTGCTTTCTCTACCTGCTACTGTCTCTTCCCACAGCCACAGTCTCCCTCTTGCTTTCTCTACCTGCTACTGTCACTTCCCACTGCCACAGTCTCCCTCTTGCTTTCTCTACCTGCTACTGTCTCTTCCCACTGCCACAGTCTCCCTCTTGCTTTCTCTACCTGCTACTGTCTCTTCCCACAGCCACAGTCTCCCACTTGCTTTCTCTACCTGCTACTGTCTCTTCCCACTGCCACAGTCTCCCTCTTGCTTTCTCTACCTGCTACTGTCTCTTCCCACAACCACAGTCTCCCTCTTGCTTTCTCTACCTGCTACTGTCTCTTCCCAGAGCCACAGTCTCCCTTTTGCTTTCTCTACCTGTTACTGTCTCTTCCCACTGCCACAGTCTCCCTCTTACTTTCTCTACCTGCTACTTCCCACTGCCACAGTCTCCCTCATGCTTTCTCTACCTGCTACTGTCTCTACACACTGCCACCGTCTCCCTCTTGCTTTCTCTACCTGCTACTGTCTCTTCCCACTGCCACAGTCTCCCTCTTGCTTTCTCTACCTGCTACTGTCTCTTCTCACTGAAACAGTCTCCCTCTTGCTTTCTCTACCTGCTACTGTCTCTTCCCACTGCCACAGTCTCCCTCTTGCTTTCTCTACCTGCTACTGTCTCTTCCCACAGCCACAGTCTCCCTTTTGCTTTCTCTACCTGCTACTGTCTCTTCCCACTGCCACAGTCTCCCTCTTGCTTTCTCTACCTGCTACTGTCTCTTCCCACTGCCACAGTCTCCCTCTTGCTTTCTCTACCTGCTACTGTCTCTTCCCACTGCCACATCTCCCTCTTGCTTTCTCTACCTGCTAATGTCTCTTCCCACTGCCACAGTCTCCCACTGCCACAGTCTCCCTCTTGCTTTCTCTACCTGCTACTGTCTCTTCCCACTGCCACAGTCTCCCTCTTGCTTTCTCTACCTGCTACTGTCTCTTCCCACTGCCACAGTCTCCCTCTTGCTTTCTCTACCTGCTACTGTCTCTTCCCACTGCCACAGTCTCCCTCTTGCTTTCTCTACCTGCTACTGTCTCTTCCCACTGCCACAGTCTCCTTCTTGCTTTCTCTACCTGCTAATGTCTCTTCCCACTGCCACAGTCTCCCTCTTGCTTTCTCTAAATGCTACTGTCTCCTCCCACTGCCACAGTCTCCCTCTTGCTTTCTCAACCTGCTACTGTCTCTTCTCACTGCCACAGTCTCCCTCTTGCTTTCTCTACCTGCTACAGTCTCTTCCCACTGACACAGTCTCCCTCTTGCTTTCTCTACCTGTTACTGTCTCTTCCCACTGCCACAGTCTCCCTCTTGCTTTCTCTACCTGCTACTGTCTCTTCCCACTGCCACAGTCTCCCTCTTGCTTTCTCTACCTGCTACTGTCTCTTCCCAGAGCCACAGTCTCCCTTTTGCTTTCTCTATCTGTTACTGTCTCTTCCCACTGCCACAGTCTGCCTCTTGCTTTCTCTACCTGCTACTGCCTCTTCCCACTGCCACAGTCACCCTCTTGCTTTCTCTACCTGCTACTGTCTCTTCCCACTGCCACAGTCTCCCTCTTGCTTTCTCTACCTACTACTGTCCCTTCCCACTGCCACAGTCTCCCTCTTGCTTTCTCTACCTGCTACTGTCTCTTCCCACAGCCACAGTCTAACTCTTGCTTTCTCTACCTGCTACTGTCTCTTCCCACTGCCACAGTCTCCCTCTTGCTTTCTCTACCTGCTACTGTCTCTTCCCACTGCCACAGTCTCCCTCTTGCTTTCTCTACCTGCTACTGTCTCTTCCCACTGCCACCGTCTCCCTCTTGCTTTCTCTACCTGCTACTGTCTCTTCCCACTGTCACAGTCTCCCTCTTGCTTTCTCTACCTGCTACTGTCTCTTCCCACTGCCACAGTCTCCCTCTTGCTTTCTCTACCTGCTACTGTCTCTTCCCACTCCCACCGTCTCCCTCTTGCTTTCTCTACCTGCTACTGTCTCTCCCCACTGCCACAGTCTCCCTCTTGCTTTCTCTACCTGCTACTGTCTCTTCCCACTGAAACAGTCTCCCTCTTGCTTTCTCTACCTGCTAATGTCTCTTCCCACTGCCACAGTCTCCCACTGCCACAGTCTCCCTCTTGCTTTCTCTACCTGCTACTGTCTCTTCCCACTGCCACAGTCTCCCTCTTGCTTTCTCTACCTGCTACTGTCTCTTCCCACTGCCACAGTCTCTCTCTTGCTTTCTCTACCTGCTACTGTCACTTCCCACTGCCACAGTCTCCCTCTTGCTTTCTCTACCTGCTACTCTCTCTTCCCACTGCCACAGTCTCCCTCTTGCTTTCTCTACCTGCTACTGTCTCTTCCCACAGCCACAGTCTCCCTCTTGCTTTCTCTACCTGCTACTGTCACTTCCCACTGCCACAGTCTCCCTCTTGCTTTCTCTACCTGCTACTGTCTCTTCCCACTGCCACAGTCTCCCTCTTGCTTTCTCTACCTGCTACTGTCTCTTCCCACAGCCACAGTCTCCCACTTGCTTTCTCTACCTGCTACTGTCTCTTCCCACTGCCACAGTCTCCCTCTTGCTTTCTCTACCTGCTACTGTGTCTTCCCACAGCCACAGTCTCCCTCTTGCTTTCTCTACCTGCTACTGTCTCTTCCCAGAGCCACAGTCTCCCTTTTGCTTTCTCTACCTGTTACTGTCTCTTCCCACTGCCACAGTCTCCCTCTTACTTTCTCTACCTGCTACTTCCCACTGCCACAGTCTCCCTCATGCTTTCTCTACCTGCTACTGTCTCTACACACTGCCACCGTCTCCCTCTTGCTTTCTCTACCTGCTACTGTCTCTTCCCACTGCCACAGTCTCCCTCTTGCTTTCTCTACCTGCTACTGTCTCTTCTCACTGAAACAGTCTCCCTCTTGCTTTCTCTACCTGCTACTGTCTCTTCCCACTGCCACAGTCTCCCTCTTGCTTTCTCTACCTGCTACTGTCTCTTCCCACAGCCACAGTCTCCCTTTTGCTTTCTCTACCTGCTACTGTCTCTTCCCACTGCCACAGTCTCCCTCTTGCTTTCTCTACCTGCTACTGTCTCTTCCCACTGCCACAGTCTCCCTCTTACTTTCTCTACCTGCTACTGTCTCTTCCCACTGCCACAGTCTCCCTGTTGCTTTCTCTACCTGCTACTGTCTCTTCCCACTGCCACAGTCTCCCTCTTGCTTTCTCTACCTGCTACTGTCTCTTCCCACTGCCACAGTCTCCCTCTTGCTTTCTCTACCTGCTACTGTCTCTTCCCACTGCCACAGTCTCCCTCTTGCTTTCTCTACCTGCTACTGTCTCTTCCCACTGCCACAGTCTCCCTCTTGCTTTCTCTACCTGCTACTGTCTCTTCCCACTGCCACAGTCTCCCTCTTGCTTTCTCTACCTGCTACTGTCTCTTCCCACTGCCACAGTCTCCCTCTTGCTTTCTCTACCTGCTACTGTCTCTTCCCACTGCCACAGTCTCCCTCTTGCTTTCTCTAAATGCAACTGTCTCTTCCCACTGCCACAGTCTCCCTCTTGCTTTCTCTACCTGCTACTGTCACATCCCACTGCCACAGTCTCCCTCTTGCTTTCTCTACCTGCTACTGTCTCTTCCCACTGCCACAGTCTCCCTCTTGCTTCCTCTACCTGCTACTGTCTCTTCCCACTGAAACAGTCTACCTCTTGCTATCTCTACCTGCTACTGTCTCTTCCCACTGCTACAGTCTCTCTCTTGCTTTCTCTACCTGCTACTGTCTCTTCCCACTGCCACAGTCTCCCTCTTGTTTTCTCTACCTGCTACATTGTCTTCCTACTGCCACAGTCTCCCTCTTGCTTTCTCTACCTGCTACTGTCTCTTCCCAGAGCCACAGTGTCCCTTTTGCTTTCACTACCTGTTACTGTCTCTTCCCACTGCCACAGTCTCCCTCTTGCTTTCTCTACCTGCTACTTCCCACTGCCACAGTCTCCCTCTTGCTTTCTCTACCTGCTACTGTCTCTTCTCACTGCCACCGTCTCCCTCTTGCTTTCTCTACCTGCTACAGTCTCTTCCCACTGCCACAGTCTCCCTCTTGCTTTCTCTACCTGCTACTGTCTCTTCCCACTGACACAGTCTCCCTCTTGCTTTCTCTACCTGCTACTGTCTCTTCCCACTGCCACAGTCTCCCTCTTGCTTTCTCTACCTGCTACTGTCTCTTCCCACTGCCACAGTCTCCCTCTTGCTTTCTCTACCTGCTACTGTCTCTTCCCACAGCCACAGTCTCCCTCTTGCTTTCTCTACCTGCTACTGTCTCTTCCCACTGCCACAGTCTCCCTATTGCTTTCTCTACCTGCTACTCTCTCTTCCCACAGCCACAGTCTCCCTCTTGCTGTCTCTACCTGCTACTGTCTCTTCCCACTGCCACAGTCTCCCTCTTGCTCTCTCCACCTGTTACTGTCTCTTCCCACTGCCACAGTCTCCCTCTTGCTTTCTCTACCTTCTACTGTCTCTTCCCACTGATACAGTGTCCCACTTGCTTTCTCTACCTGCTACTGTCTCTTCCCACCGTTACAGTCTCCCTCTTGCTGTCTCTACCTGCTACTGTCTCTTCCCACTGCCACAGTCTCCCTCTTGCTTTCTCTACCTGCTACTGTCTCTTCCCACAGCCACAGTCTCCCTTTTGCTTTCTCTACCTGCTACTGTCTCTTCCCACTGCCACAGTCTCCCTCTTGCTTTCTCTACCTGCTACTGTCTCTTCCCACTGCCACAGTCTCCCTCTTGCTTTCTCTACCTGCTACTGTCTCTTCCCACTGCCACAGTCTCCCTCTAGCTTTCTCTACCTGCTACTGTCTCTTCCCACTGCCACAGTCTCCCTCTTGCTTTCTCTACCTGCTAATGTCTCTTCCCACTGCCACAGTCTCCCTCTTGCTTTCTCTAAATGCTACTGTTTCCTCCCACTGCCACAGTATCCCTCTTGCTTTCTCTACCTGCTACTGTCTCTTCCCACTGCCTCAGTCTTCCTCTTGCTTTCTCTACCTGCTACTGTCTCTTCCCACTGCCACAGTCTCCCTCTTGCCTTCTCTACCTGCTACTGTCTCTTCCCACAGCCACAGTCTAACTCTTGCTTTCTCTACCTGCTACTGTCTCTTCATACTGCCACAGTCTCCCTCTTGCTTTCTCTACCTGCTACTGTCTCTTCCCACTGCCACAGACTCCCTCCTGCTTTCTCTACCTGCTACTGTCCCTTCCCACTGCCACAGTCTCCCTCTTGCTTTCTCTACCTGCTACTGTCTCTTCCCACTGCCACAGTCTCCCTCTTGCTTTATCTACCTGCTACTGTCTCTTCCCACAGCCACAGTCTAACTCTTGCTTTCTCTACCTGCTACTGTCTCTTCCCACTGCCACAGTCTCCCTCTTGCTTTCTCTACCTGCTACTGTCTCTTCCCACTGCCACAGTCTCCCTCTAGCTTTCTCTACCTGCTACTGTGTCTTCCCACTGCCACAGTCTCCCTCTTGCTTTCTCTACCTGCTACTGTCTCTTCCCACTGCCACAGTCTCCCTCTTGCTTTCTCTACCTGCTACTGTCTCTTCCCACTGCCACAGTCTCCCTCTTGCTTTCTCTACCTGCTACTGTCTCTTCCCACTCCCACCGTCTCCCTCTTGCTTTCTCTACCTGCTACTGTCTCTTCCCACTGCCACAGTCTCCCTCTTGCTATCTCTACCTGCTACTGTCTCTTCCCACTGAAACAGTCTCCCTCTTGCTTTCTCTACCTGCTACTGTCTCTTCCCATTGCCACAGTCTCCCTCTTGCTTTCTCTACCTGCTACTGTCTCTTCCCACTGCCACAGTCTCCCTCTTGCTTTCTCTACCTGCTACTGTCTCTTCCCACTGCCACAGTCTCCCTCTTGCTTTCTCTACCTGCTACTGTCTCTTCCCAATGCCACAGTCTCCCTCTTGCTTTCTCTACCTGCTACAGTCTCTTCCCACTGCCACAGTCTCCCTCTTGCTTTCTCTACCTGCTACTGTCTCTTCCCACTGCCACAGTCTCCCTCCTGCTTTCTCTACCTGCTACTGTCTCTTCCCACTGCCACAGTCTCCCTCTTGCTGTCTGTACCTGCTACTGTCTCTTCCCACTGCCACAGTCTCCCTCTTGCTTTCTCTACCTGCTACTGTCTCTTCCCACTGCCACAGTCTCCCTCTTGCTTTCTCTACCTGCTAATATCTCTTCCCACTGCCACAGTCTCCCTCTTGCTTTCTCTACCTGCTACTGTCTCTTTCCACTGCCACAGACTCCCTCTTGCTTTCTCTACCTGCTACTGTCTCTTCCCAATGCTACAGTCTCCCTCTTGATTTCTCTACCTGCTACTGTCTCTTCCCACAGCCACAGTCTCCCTCTTGCTTTCTCTACCTGCTACTGTCTCGTCCCATAGCCACAGTATCCCTCTTGCTTTCTCTACTTGCTACTGTCCCTTCCCACCCCCACAGTCTCCCTCTTGCTTTCTCTACCTGCTACTGTATCTCCCCACTGCCACAGTCTCCCTCTTGCTTTCTCTACCCGCTAGTCTCTTCCCACTGCCACAGTCTCCCTCTTGCTTTCTCTACCTGCTACTGTCTCTTCCCACAGCCACAGTCTCCCACTTGCTTTCTCTACCTGCTACTGTCTCTTCCCACTGCCACAGTCTCCCTCTTGCTTTCTCTACATGCTACTCTCTCTTCCCACAGCCACAGTCTCCCTCTTGCTGTCTCTACCTGCTACTGTCTCTTCCCACTGCCACAGTCTCCCTCTTGCTTTCTCTACCTGCTACTGTCTCTTCCCAATGCTACAGTCTCCCTCTTGATTTCTCTATCTGCTACTGTCTCTTCCCACAGCCACAGTCTCCCACTTGCTTTCTCTACCTGCTACTGTCTCTTCCCACTGCCACAGTCTCCCTCTTGCTTTCTCTACCTGCTACTGTCTCTTCCCACAGCCACAGTCTCCCTCTTCCTGTCTCTACCAGCTACTGTCTCCTCCCACTGCCACAGTCTCCCTCTTGCTTTCTCTACCTGCTACTGTCTCTTCCCACTGCCACAGTCTCCCTCTTGCTTTCTCTACCTTCTACTGCCTCTTCCCACTGCCACAGTCTTCCTCTTGCTTTCTCTACCTGCTACTGTCTCTTCCCACTTCCACAGTCTCCCTCTTGCTTTCTCTATCTGCTACTGTCTCTTCCCACTGCCACAGTCTCCCTCTTGCTTTCTCTACCTGCTACTGTCTCTTCCCACTGCCACAGTCTCCCTCTTTCTTTCTCTACTTGCTACTGTCTCTTCCCACTGCCACAGTGTCCCTCTCGCTTTCTCTACCTGCTACAGTCTCTTCCCACTGCCACAGTCTCCCTCTTGCTTTCTCTACCTGTTACTGTCTCTTCCCACTGCCACAGTCTCCCTCTTGCTTTCTCTACCTGCTACTGTCTCTTGCCACTGACACAGTCTCCCTCTCGCTTTCTCTACCTGCTACTGTCTCTTCCCACTGCCACAGTCTCCCTCTTGCTTTCTCTACCTGCTACTGTCTCTTCCCACTGCCACAGTCTCCCTCTTGCTTTCTCTACCTGCTACTGTCTCTTCCCACAGCCACAGTCTCCCTCTTGCTTTCTCTACCTGCTACTGTCTCTTCCCACTGCCACAGTCTCCCTATTGCTTTCTCTACCTGCTACTCTCTCTTCCCACAGCCACAGTCTCCCTCTTGCTGTCTCTACCTGCTACTGTGTCTTCCCACTGCCACAGTCTCCCTCTTGCTTTCTCCACCTGTTACTGTCTCTTCCCACTGCCACAGTCTCCCTCTTGCTTTCTCTACATTCTACTGTCTCTTCCCACTGATACAGTGTCCCACTTGCTTTCTCTACCTGCTACTGTCTCTTCCCACCGTTACAGTCTCCCTCTTGCTGTCTCTACCTGCTACTGTCTCTTCCCACTGCCACAGTCTCCCTCTTGCTTTCTCTACCTGCTACTGTCTCTTCCCACAGCCACAGTCTCCCTTTTGCTTTCTCTACCTGCTACTGTCTCTTCCCACAGCCACAGTCTCCCTCTTGCTTTCTCTACCTGCTACTGTCTCTTCCCACTGCCACAGTCTCCCTCTTGCTTTCTCTACCTGCTACTGTCTCTTCCCACTGCCACAGTCTCCCTCTTGCTTTCTCTACCTGCTACTGTCTCATCCCACTGCCACAGTCTCCCTCTTGCTTTCTCTACCTGCTAATGTCTCTTCCCACTGCCACAGTCTCCCTCTTGCTTTCTCTAAATGCTACTGTTTCCTCCCACTGCCACAGTCTCCCTCTTGCTTTCTCTACCTGCTACTGTCTCTTCCCACTGCCACAGTCTCCCTCTTGCTTTCTCTACCTGCTACTGTCTCTTCCCACTGCCACAGTCTCCCTCTTGCCTTCTCTACCTGCTACTGTCTCTTCCCACAGCCACAGTCTAACTCTTGCTTTCTCTACCTGCTACTGTCTCTTCATACTGCCACAGTCTCCCTCTTGCTTTCTCTTCCTGCTACTGTCTCTTCCCACTGCCACAGTCTCCCTCTTGCTTTCTCTACCTGCTACTGTCTCTTCCCACTGCCACAGTCTCCCTCTTGCTTTCTCTACCTGCTACTGTCTCTTCCCACTGCCACAGTCTCCCTCTTGCTTTATCTACCTGCTACTGTCTCTTCCCACAGCCACAGTCTAACTCTTGCTTTCTCTACCTGCTACTGTCTCTTCCCACTGCCACAGTCTCCCTCTTGCTTTCTCTACCTGCTACTGTCTCTTCCCACTGCCTCAGTCTCCCTCTTGCTTTCTCTACCTGCTACTGTCTCTTCCCACTGCCACAGTCTGCCTCTTGCTTTCTCTACCTGCTACTGTCTCTTCCCACTGCCACAGTCTCCCTCTTGCTTTCTCTACCTGCTACTGTCTCTTCCCACTGCCACAGTCTCCCTCTTGCTTTCTCTACCTGCTACTGTCTCTTCCCACTCCCACCGTCTCCCTCTTCATTTCTCTACCTGCTACTGTCTCTTCCCACTGCCACAGTCTCCCTCTTGCTTTCTCTACCTGCTACTGTCTCTTCCCACTGAAACAGTCTCCCTCTTGCTTTCTCTACCTGCTACTGTCTCTTCCCATTGCCACAGTCTCCCTCTTGCTTTCTCTACCTGCTACTGTCTCTTCCCACTGCCACAGTCTCCCTCATGCTTTCTCTACCTGCTACTGTCTCTTCCCACTGCCACAGTCTCCCTCTTGCTTTCTCTACCTGCTACTGTCTCTTCCCACTGCCACAGTCTCCCTCTTGCTTTCTCTACCTGCTACAGTCTCTTCCCACTGCCACAGTCTCCCTCTTGCTTTCTCTACCTGCTACTGTCTCTTCCCACTGCCACAGTCTCCCTCTTGCTTTCTCTACCTGCTACTGTCTCTTCCCACTGCCACAGTCTCCCTCTTGCTTTCTGTACCTGCTACTGTCTCTTCCCACTGCCACAGTCATCCTCTTGCTTTCTCTACCTGCTACTGTCTCTTCCCACTGCCACAGTCTCCCTCTTGCTTTCTCTACCTGCTAATTTCTCTTCCCACTGCCACAGTCTCCCTCTTGCTTTCTCTACCTGCTACTGTCTCTTTCCACTGCCACAGACTCCCTCTTGCTTTCTCTACCTGCTACTGTCTCTTCCCAATGCTACAGTCTCCCTCTTGATTTCTCTACCTGCTACTATCTCTTCCCACAGCCACAGTCTCCCTCTTGCTTTCTCTACCTGCTACTGTCTCGTCCCATAGCCACAGTCTCCCTCTTGCTTTCTCTACTTGCTACTGTCTCTTCCCACCCCCACAGTCTCCCTCTTGCTTTCTCTACCTGCTACTGTATGTCCCCACTGCCACAGTCTCCCTCTTGCTTTCTCTACCCGCTAGTCTCTTCCCACTGCCACAGTCTCCCTCTTGCTTTCTCTACCTGCTACTGTCTCTTCCCACAGCCACAGTCTCCCACTTGCTTTCTCTACCTGCTACTGTCTCTTCCCACTGCCACAGTCTCCCTCTTGCTTTCTCTACATGCTACTCTCTCTTCCCACAGCCACAGTCTCCCTCTTGCTGTCTCTACCTGCCACTGTCTCTTCCCACTGCCACAGTCTCCCTCTTGCTTTCTCTACCTGCTACTGTCTCTTCCCAATGCTACAGTCTCCCTCTTGATTTCTCTATCTGCTACTGTCTCTTCCCACAGCCACAGTCTCCCACTTGCTTTCTCCACCTGCTACTGTCTCTTCCCACTGCCACAGTCTCCCTCTTGCTTTCTCTACCTGCTACTGTCTCTTCCCACAGCCACAGTCTCCCTCTTCCTGTCTCTACCAGCTACTGTCTCCTCCCACTGCCACAGTCTCCCTCTTGCTTTCTCTACCTGCTACAGTCTCTTCCCACTGCCACAGTCTCCCTCTTGCTTTCTCTACCTTCTACTGTCTCTTCCCACTGCCACAGTCTCCCTCTTGCTTTCTCTACCTGCTACTGTCTCTTCCCACTTCCACAGTCTCCCTCTTGCTTTCTCTATCTGCTACTGTCTCTTCCCACTGCCACAGTCTCCCTCTTGCTTTCTCTACCTGCTACTGTCTCTTCCCACTGCCACAGTCTCCCTCTTTCTTTCTCTACTTGCTACTGTCTCTTCCCACTGCCACAGTGTCCCTCTCGCTTTCTCTACCTGCTACAGTCTCTTCCCACTGCTACAGTCTCCCTCTTGCTTTCTCTACCTGTTACTGTCTCTTCCCACTGCCACAGTCTCCCTCTTGCTTTCTCTACCTGCTACTGTCTCTTCCCACTGCCACAGTCTCCCTCTTGCTTTCTCTACCTGCTACTGTCTCTTCCCAGAGCCACAGTCTCCCTTTTGCTTTCTCTATCTGTTACTGTCTCTTCCCACTGCCACAGTCTGCCTCTTGCTTTCTCTACCTGCTACTGTCTCTTCCCACTGCCACAGTCTCCCTCTTGCTTTCTCTACCTGCTACTGTCTCTTCCCACTGCCAAAGTCTCCCTCTTGCTTTCTCTACCTGCTACTGTCTCTTCCCACTGCCACAGTCTCCCTCTTGCTTTCTCTACCTGCTACTGTCTCTTCCCACTACCACAGTCTCCCTCTTGCTTTCTCTACCTGCTACTGTCTCTTCCCACTGCCACAGTCTCCTTCTTGCTTTCTCTACCTGCTAATGTCTCTTCCCACTGCCACAGTCTCCCTCTTGCTTTCTCTAAATGCTACTGTCTCCTCCCACTGCCACAGTCTCCCTCTTGCTTTCTCAAACTGCTACTGTCTCTTCTCACTGCCACAGTCTCCCTCTTGCTTTCTCTACCTGCTACTGTCTCCTCCCACTGCCACAGTCTCCCTCTTGCCTTCTCTACCTGCTACTGTCTCTTCCCACAGCCACAGTCTAACTCTTGCTTTCTCTACCTGCTACTGTCTCTTCATACTGCCACAGTCACCCTCTTGCTTTCTCTACCTGCTACTGTCTCTTCCTACTGCCACAGTCTCCCTCTTGCTTTCTCTACCTGCTACTGTCTCTTCCCACTGCCACAGTCTCCCTCTTGCTTTCTCTACCTGCTACTGTCTCTTCCCACTGCCACAGTCTCCCTCTTGCTTTATCTACCTGCTACTGTCTCTTCCCACAGCCACAGTCTAACTCTTGCTTTCTCTACCTGCTACTGTCTCTTCCCACTGCCACAGTCTCCCTCTTGCTTTCTCTACCTGCTACTGTCTCTTCCCACTGCCACAGTCTCCCTCTTGCTTTCTCTACCTGCTACTGTCTCTTCCCACTGCCACAGTCTCCCTCTTGCTTTCTCTACCTGCTACTGTCACTTCCCACTGCCACAGTCTCCCTCTTGCTTTCTCTACCTGCTACTGTCTCTTCCCACTGCCACAGTCTCCCTCTTGCTTTCTCTACCTGCTACTGTCTCTTCCCACTCCCACCGTCTCCCTCTTGCTTTCTCTACCTGCTACTGTCTCTTCCCACTGCCACAGTCTCCCTCTTGCTTTCTCTACCTGCTACTGTCTCTTCCCACTGAAACAGTCTCCCTCTTGCTTTCTCTACCTGCTACTGTCTCTTCCCATTGCCACAGTCTCCCTCTTGCTTTCTCTACCTGCTACTGTCTCTTCCCACTGCCACAGTCTCCCTCTTGCTTTCTCTACCTGCTACTGTCTCTTCCCACTGCCACAGTCTCCCTCTTGCTTTCTCTACCTGCTAAAGTCTCTTCCCACTGCCACAGTCTCCCTCTTGCTTTCTCTACCTGCTACTGTCTCTTCCCACTGCCACAGTCTCCCTCTTGCTTTCTCTACCTGCTACTGTCTCTTCCCACTGCCACAGTCTCCCTCTTGCTTTCTGTACCTGCTACTGTCTCTTCCCACTGCCACAGTCTCCCTCTTGCTTTCTCTACCTGGTACTGTCTCTTCCCACTGCCACAGTCTCCCTCTTGCGTTCTGTACCTGCTAATTTCTCTTCCCACTGCCACAGTCTCCCTCTTGCTTTCTCTACCTGCTACTGTCTCTTTCCACTGCCACAGACTCCCTCTTGCTTTCTCTACCTGCTACTGTCTCTTCCCAATGCTACAGTCTCTCTCTTGATTTCTCTACCTGCTACTGTCTCTTCCCACAGCCACAGTCTCCCTCTTGCCTTCTCTACCTGCTACTGTCTCGTCCCATAGCCACAGTCTCCCTCTTGTTTTCTCTACTTGCTACTGTCTCTTCCCACCCCCACAGTCTCCCTCTTGCTTTCTCTACCTGCTACTGTATCTCCCCACTGCCACAGTCTCCCTCTTGCTTTCTCTACCCGCTAGTCTCTTCCCACTGCCACAGTCTCCCTCTTGCTTTCTCTACCTGTTACTGTCTCTTCCCACTGCCACAGTCTCCCTCTTGCTTTCTCTACCTGCTACTGTCTCTTCCCACTGCCACAGTCTCCCTCTTGCTTTCTCTACCTGCTACTGTCTCTTCCCAGAGCCACAGTCTCCCTTTTGCTTTCTCTATCTGTTACTGTCTCTTCCCACTGCCACAGTCTGCCTCTTGCTTTCTCTACCTGCTACTGTCTCTTCCCACTGCCACAGTCTCCCTCTTGCTTTCTCTACCTGCTACTGTCTCTTCCCACAGCCAAAGTCTCCCTCTTGCTTTCTCTACCTGCTACTGTCTCTTCCCACTGCCACAGTCTCCCTCTTGCTTTCTCTACCTGCTACTGTCTCTTCCCACTGCCACAGTCTCCCTCTTGCTTTCTCTACCTGCTACTGTATCTTCCCACTGCCACAGTCTCCTTCTTGCTTTCTCTACCTGCTAATGTCTCTTCCCACTGCCACAGTCTACCTCTTGCTTTCTCTAAATGCTACTGTCTCCTCCCACTGCCACAGTCTCCCTCTTGCTTTCTCAACCTGCTACTGTCTCTTCTCACTGCCACTGTCTCCCTCTTGCTTTCTCTACCTGCTACTGTCTCCTCCCACTGCCACAGTCTCCCTCTTGCCTTCTCTACCTGCTACTGTCTCTTCCCACAGCCACAGGCTAACTCTTGCTTTCTCTACCTGCTACTGTCTCTTCATACTGCCACAGTCTCCCTCTTGCTTTCTCTACCTGCTACTGTCTCTTCCCACTGCCACAGTCACCCTCTTGCTTTCTCTACCTGCTACTGTCTCTTCCCAATGCTACAGTCTCCCTCTTGATTTCTCTATCTGCTACTGTCTCTTCCCACAGCCCCAGTCTCCCACTTGCTTTCTCTACCTGCTACTGTCTCTTCCCACTGCCACAGTCTCCCTCTTGCTTTCTCTACCTGCTACTGTCTCTTCCCACAGCCACAGTCTCCCTCATCCTGTCTCTACCAGCTACTGTCTCCTCCCACTGCCACAGTCTCCCTCTTGCTTTCTCTACCTGCTACTGTCTCTTCCCACTGCCACAGTCTCCCTCTTGCTTTCTCTACCTTCTACTGTCTCTTCCCACTGCCACAGTCTCCCTCTTGCTTTCTCTACCTGCTACTGTCTCTTCCCACTTCCACAGTCTCCCTCTTGCTTTCTCTATCTGCTACTGTCTCTTCCCACTGCCACAGTCTCCCTCTTGCTTTCTCTACCTGCTATTGTCTCTTCCCACTGCCACAGTCTCCCTCTTTCTTTCTCTACTTGCTACTGTCTCTTCCCACTGCCACAGTGTCCCTCTCGCTTTCTCTACCTGCTACAGTCTCTTCCCACTGCCACAGTCTCCCTCTTCCTTTCTCTACCTGTTACTGTCTCTTCCCACTGCCACAGTCTCCCTCTTGCTTTCTCTACCTGCTACTGTCTCTTCCCACTGACACAGTCTCCCTCTTGCTTTCTCTACCTGCTACTGTCTCTTCCCACTGCCACAGTCTCCCTCTTGCTTTCTCTACCTGCTACTGTCTCTTCCCACTGCCTCAGTCTCCCTCTTGCTTTCTCTACCTGCTACTGTCTCTTCCCACAGCCACAGTCTCCCTCTTGCTTTCTCTACCTGCTACTGTCTCTTCCCACTGCCACAGTCTCCCTATTGCTTTCTCTACCTGCTACTCTCTCTTCCCACAGCCACAGTCTCCCTCTTGCTGTCTCTACCTGCTACTGTCTCTTCCCACTGCCACAGTCTCCCTCTTGCTTTCTCCACCTGTTACTGTCTCTTCCCACTGCCACAGTCTCCCTCTTGCTTTCTCTACATTCTACTGTCTCTTCCCACTGATACAGTGTCCCACTTGCTTTCTCTACCTGCTACTGTCTCTTCCCACCGTTACAGTCTCCCTCTTGCTGTCTCTACCTGCTACTGTCTCTTCCCACTGCCACAGTCTCCCTCTTGCTTTCTCTACCTGCTACTGTCTCTTCCCACAGCCACAGTCTCCCTTTTGCTTTCTCTACCTGCTACTGTCTCTTCCCACAGCCACAGTCTCCCTCTTGCTTTCTCTACCTGCTACTGTCTCTTCCCACTGCCACAGTCTCCCTCTTGCTTTCTCTACCTGCTACTGTCTCTTCCCACTGCCACAGTCTCCCTCTTGCTTTCTCTACCTGCTACTGTCTCTTCCCACTGCCACAGTCTCCCTCTTGCTTTCTCTACCTGCTACTGTCTCTTCCCACTGCCACAGTCTCCCTCTTGCTTTCTCTACCTGCTAAAGTCTCTTCCCACTGCCACAGTCTCCCTCTTGCTTTCTCTACCTGCTACTGTCTCTTCCCACTGCCACAGTCTCCCTCTTGCTTTCCCTACCTGCTACTGTCTCTTCCCACTGCCACAGTCTCCCTCTTGCTTTCTGTACCTGCTACTGTCTCTTCCCACTGCCACAGTCTCCCTCTTGCTTTCTCTACCTGCTACTGTCTCTTCCCACTGCCACAGTCTCCCTCTTGCGTTCTCTACCTGCTAATTTCTCTTCCCACTGCCACAGTGTCCCTCTTGCTTTCTCTACCTGCTACTGTCTCTTTCCACTGCCACAGACTCCCTCTTGCTTTCTCCAACTGCTACTGTCTCTTCCCAATGCTACAGTCTCTCTCTTGATTTCTCTACCTGCTACTGTCTCTTCCCACAGCCACAGTCTCCCTCTTGCTTTCTCTACCTGCTACTGTCTCTTCCCACTGCCACAGTCTCCCTCTTGCTTTCTCTACCTGCTAAAGTCTCTTCCCACTGCCACAGTCTCCCTCTTGCTTTCTCTACCTGCTACTGTCTCTTCCCACTGCCACAGTCTCCCTCTTGCTTTCTCTACCTGCTACTGTCTCTTCCCACTGCCACAGTCTCCCTCTTGCTTTCTGTACCTGCTACTGTCTCTTCCCACTGCCACAGTCTCCCTCTTGCTTTCTCTACCTGCTACTGTCTCTTCCCACTGCCACAGTCTCCCTCTTGCGTTCTCTACCTGCTAATTTCTCTTCCCACTGCCACAGTCTCCCTCTTGCTTTCTCTACCTGCTACTGTCTCTTTCCACTGCCACAGACTCCCTCTTGCTTTCTCTACCTGCTACTGTCTCTTCCCAATGCTACAGTCTCTCTCTTGATTTCTCTACCTGCTACTGTCTCTTCCCACAGCCACAGTCTCCCTCTTGCATTCTCTACCTGCTACTGTCTCGTCCCATAGCCACAGTCTCCCTCTTGTTTTCTCTACTTGCTACTGTCTCTTCCCACCCCCACAGTCTCCCTCTTGCTTTCTCTACCTGCTACTGTATCTCCCCACTGCCACAGTCTCCCTCTTGCTTTCTCTACCCGCTAGTCTCTTCCCACTGCCACAGTCTCCCTCTTGCTTTCTCTACCTGTTACTGTCTCTTCCCACTGCCACAGTCTCCCTCTTGCTTTCTCTACCTGCTACTGTCTCTTCCCACTGCCACAGTCTCCCTCTTGCTTTCTCTACCTGCTACTGTCTCTTCCCAGAGCCACAGTCTCCCTTTTGCTTTCTCTATCTGTTACTGTCTCTTCCCACTGCCACAGTCTGCCTCTTGCTTTCTCTACCAGCTACTGTCTCTTCCCACTGCCACAGTCTCCCTCTTGCTTTCTCTACCTGCTACTGTCTCTTCCCACTGCCAAAGTCTCCCTCTTGCTTTCTCTACCTGCTACTGTCTCTTCCCACTGCCACAGTCTCCCTCTTGCTTTCTCTACCTGCTACTGTCTCTTCCCACTGCCACAGTCTCCCTCTTGCTTTCTCTACCTGCTACTGTATCTTCCCACTGCCACAGTCTCCTTCTTGCTTTCTCTACCTGCTAATGTCTCTTCCCACTGCCACAGTCTACCTCTTGCTTTCACTAAATGCTACTGTCTCCTCCCACTACCACAGTCTCCCTCTTGCTTTCTCAACCTGCTACTGTCTCTTCTCACTGCCACAGTCTCCCTCTTGCTTTCTCTACCTGCTACTGTCTCCTCCCACTGCCACAGTCTCCCTCTTGCCTTCTCTACCTGCTACTGTCTCTTCCCACAGCCACAGGCTAACTCTTGCTTTCTCTATCTGCTACTGTCTCTTCATACTGCCACAGTCTCCCTCTTGCTTTCTCTACCTGCTACTGTCTCTTCCCACTGCCACAGTCACCCTCTTGCTTTCTCTACCTGCTACTGTCTCTTCCCAATGCTACAGTCTCCCTCTTGATTTCTCTATCTGCTACTGTCTCTTCCCACAGCCACAGTCTCCCACTTGCTTTCTCTACCTGCTACTGTCTCTTCCCACTGCCACAGTCTCCCTCTTGCTTTCTCTACCTGCTACTGTCTCTTCCCACAGCCACAGTCTCCCTCTTCCTGTCTCTACCAGCTACTGTCTCCTCCCACTGCCACAGTCTCCCTCTTGCTTTCTCTACCTGCTACTGTCTCTTCCCACTGCCACAGTCTCCCTCTTGCTTTCTCTACCTTCTACTGTCTCTTCCCACTGCCACAGTCTCCCTCTTGCTTTCTCTACCTGCTACTGTCTCTTCCCACTTCCACAGTCTCCCTCTTGCTCTCTCTATCTGCTACTGTCTCTTCCCACTGCCACAGTCTCCCTCTTGCTTTCTCTACCTGCTACTGTCTCTTCCTACTGCCACAGTCTCCCTCTTTCTTTCTCTACTTGCTACTGTCTCTTCCCACTGCCACAGTGTCCCTCTCGCTTTCTCTACCTGCTACAGTCTCTTCCCACTGCCACAGTCTCCCTCTTGCTTTCTCTACCTGTTACTGTCTCTTCCCACTGCCACAGTCTCCCTCTTGCTTTCTCTACCTGCTACTGTCTCTTCCCACTGACACAGTCTCCCTCTTGCTTTCTCTACCTGCTACTGTCTCTTCCCACTGCCACAGTCTCCCTCTTGCTTTCTCTACCTGCTACTGTCTCTTCCCACTGCCACAGTCTCCCTCTTGCTTTCTCTACCTGCTACTGTCTCTTCCCACAGCCACAGTCTCCCTCTTGCTTTCTCTACCTGCTACTGTCTCTTCCCACTGCCACAGTCTCCCTATTGCTTTCTCTACCTGCTACTCTCTCTTCCCACAGCCACAGTCTCCCTCTTGCTGTCTCTACCTGCTACTGTCTCTTCCCACTGCCACAGTCTCCCTCTTGCTTTCTCCACCTGTTACTGTCTCTTCCCACTGCCACAGTCTCCCTCTTGCTTTCTCTACATTCTACTGTCTCTTCCCACTGATACAGTGTCCCACTTGCTTTCTCTACCTGCTACTGTCTCTTCCCACCGTTACAGTCTCCCTCTTGCTGTCTCTACCTGCTACTGTCTCTTCCCACTGCCACAGTCTCCCTCTTGCTTTCTCTACCTGCTACTGTCTCTTCCCACAGCCACAGTCTCCCTTTTGCTTTCTCTACCTGCTACTGACGCTTCCCACTGCCACAGTCTCCCTCTTGCTTTCTCTACCTGCTACTGTCTCTTCCCACTGCCACAGTCTCCCTCTTGCTTTCTCTACCTGCTACTGTCTCTTCCCACTGCCACAGTCTCCCTCTTGCTTTCTCTACCTGCTACTGTCTCTTCCCACTGCCACAGTCTCCCTCTTGCTTTCTCTACCTGCTACTGTCTCTTCCCACTGCCACAGTCTCCCTCTTGCTTTCTCTACCTGCTAAAGTCTCTTCCCACTGCCACAGTCTCCCTCTTGCTTTCTCTACCTGCTACTGTCTCTTCCCACTGCCACAGTCTCCCTCTTGCTTTCTCTACCTGCTACTGTCTCTTCCCACTGCCACAGTCTCCCTCTTGCTTTCTGTACCTGCTACTGTCTCTTCCCACTGCCACAGTCTCCCTCTTGCTTTCTCTACCTGCTACTGTCTCTTCCCACTGCCACAGTCTCTCTCTTGCGTTCTCTACCTGCTAATTTCTCTTCCCACTGCCACAGTGTCCCTCTTGCTTTCTCTACCTGCTACTGTCTCTTTCCACTGCCACAGACTCCCTCTTGCTTTCTCTACCTGCTACTGTCTCTTCCCAATGCTACAGTCTCTCTCTTGATTTCTCTACCTGCTACTGTCTCTTCCCACAGCCACAGTCTCCCTCTTGCTTTCTCTACCTGCTACTGTCTCGTCCCATAGCCACAGTCTCCCTCTTGTTTTCTCTACTTGCTACTGTCTCTTCCCACCCCCACAGTCTCCCTCTTGCTTTCTCTACCTGCTACTGTATCTCCCCACTGCCACAGTCTCCCTCTTGCTTTCTCTACCCGCTAGTCTCTTCCCACTGCCACAGTCTCCCTCTTGCTTTCTCTACCTGTTACTGTCTCTTCCCACTGCCACAGTCTCCCTCTTGCTTTCTCTACCTGCTACTGTCTCTTCCCACTGCCACAGTCTCCCTCTTGCTTTCTCTACCTGCTGCTGTCTCTTCCCAGAGCCACAGTCTCCCTTTTGCTTTCTCTATCTGTTACTGTCTCTTCCCACTGCCACAGTCTGCCTCTTGCTTTCTCTACCTGCTACTGTCTCTTCCCACTGCCACAGTCTCCCTTGTGCTTTCTCTACCTGCTACTGTCTCTTCCCACTGCCAAAGTCTCCCTCTTGCTTTCTCTACCTGCTACTGTCTCTTCCCACTGCCACAGTCTCCCTCTTGCTTTCTCTACCTGCTACTGTCTCTTCCCACTGCCACAGTCTCCCTCTTGCTTTCTCTACCTGCTACTGTATCTTCCCACTGCCACAGTCTCCTTCTTGCTTTCTCTACCTGCTAATGTCTCTTCCCACTGCCACAGTCTACCTCTTGCTTTCTCTAAATGCTACTGTCTCCTCCCACTGCCACAGTCTCCCTCTTGCTTTCTCAACCTGCTACTGTCTCTTCTCACTGCCACAGTCTCCCTCTTGCTTTCTCTACCTGCTACTGTCTCCTCCCACTGCCACAGTCTCCCTCTTGCCTTCTCTACCTGCTACTGTCTCTTCCCACAGCCACAGTCTAACTCTTGCTTTCTCTACCTGCTACTGTCTCTTCATACTGCCACAGTCTCCCTCTTGCTTTCTCTACCTGCTACTGTCTCTTCCCACTGCCACAGTCACCCTCTTGCTTTCTCTACCTGCTACTGTCTCTTCCCAATGCTACAGTCTCCCTCTTGATTTCTCTATCTGCTACTGTCTCTTCCCACAGCCACAGTCTCCCACTTGCTTTCTCTACCTGCTACTGTCTCTTCCCACTGCCACAGTCTCCCTCTTGCTTTCTCTACCTGCTACTGTCTCTTCCCACAGCCACAGTCTCCCTCTTCCTGTCTCTACCAGCTACTGTCTCCTCCCACTGCCACAGTCTCCCTCTTGCTTTCTCTACCTGCTACTGTCTCTTCCCACTGCCACAGTCTCCCTCTTGCTTTCTCTACCTTCTACTGTCTCTTCCCACTGCCACAGTCTCCCTCTTGCTTTCTCTACCTGCTACTGTCTCTTCCCACTTCCACAGTCTCCCTCTTGCTCTCTCTATCTGCTACTGTCTCTTCCCACTGCCACAGTCTCCCTCTTGCTTTCTCTACCTGCTACTGTCTCTTCCCAGTGCCACAGTCTCCCTCTTTCTTTCTCTACTTGCTACTGTCTCTTCCCACTGCCACAGTGTCCCTCTCGCTTTCTCTACCTGCTACAGTCTCTTCCCACTGCCACAGTCTCCCTCTTGCTTTCTCTACCTGTTACTGTCTCTTCCCACTGCCACAGTCTCCCTCTTGCTTTCTCTACCTGCTACTGTCTCTTCCCACTGACACAGTCTCCCTCTTGCTTTCTCTACCTGCTACTGTCTCTTCCCACTGCCACAGTCTCCCTCTTGCTTTCTCTACCTGCTACTGTCTCTTCCCACTGCCACAGTCTCCCTCTTGCTTTCTCTACCTGCTACTGTCTCTTCCCACAGCCACAGTCTCCCTCTTGCTTTCTCTACCTGCTACTGTCTCTTCCCACTGCCACAGTCTCCCTATTGCTTTCTCTACCTGCTACTCTCTCTTCCCACAGCCACAGTCTCCCTCTTGCTGTCTCTACCTGCTACTGTCTCTTCCCACTGCCACAGTCTCCCTCTTGCTTTCTCCACCTGTTACTGTCTCTTCCCACTGCCACAGTCTCCCTCTTGCTTTCTCTACATTCTACTGTCTCTTCCCACTGATACAGTGTCCCACTTGCTTTCTCTACCTGCTACTGTCTCTTCCCACCGTTACAGTCTCCCTCTTGCTGTCTCTACCTGCTACTGTCTCTTCCCACTGCCACAGTCTCCCTCTTGCTTTCTCTACCTGCTACTGTCTCTTCCCACAGCCACAGTCTCCCTTTTGCTTTCTCTACCTGCTACTGTCTCTTCCCACTGCCACAGTCTCCCTCTTGCTTTCTCTACCTGCTACTGTCTCTTCCCACTGCCACAGTCTCCCTCTTGCTTTCTCTACCTGCTACTGTCTCTTCCCACTGCCACAGTCTCCCTCTTGCTTTCTCTACCTGCTACTGTCTCTTCCCACTGCCACAGTCTCCCTCTTGCTTTCTCTACCTGCTACTGTCTCTTCCCACTGCCACAGTCTCCCTCTTGCTTTCTTTACCTGCTAAAGTCTCTTCCCACTGCCACAGTCTCCCTCTTGCTTTCTCTACCTGCTACTGTCTCTTCCCACTGCCACAGTCTCCCTCTTGCTTTCTCTACCTGCTACTGTCTCTTCCCACTGCCACAGTCTCCCTCTTGCTTTCTGTACCTGCTACTGTCTCTTCCCACTGCCACAGTCTCCCTCTTGCTTTCTCTACCTGCTACTGTCTCTTCCCACTGCCACAGTCTCCCTCTTGCGTTCTCTACCTGCTAATTTCTCTTCCCACTGCCACAGTGTCCCTCTTGCTTTCTCTACCTGCTACTGTCTCTTTCCACTGCCACAGACTCCCTCTTGCTTTCTCTACCTGCTACTGTCTCTTCCCAATGCTACAGTCTCTCTCTTGATTTCTCTACCTGCTACTGTCTCTTCCCACAGCCACAGTCTCCCTCTTGCTTTCTCTACCTGCTACTGTCTCGTCCCATAGCCACAGTCTCCCTCTTGTTTTCTCTACTTGCTACTGTCTCTTCCCACCCCCACAGTCTCCCTCTTGCTTTCTCTACCTGCTACTGTATCTCCCCACTGCCACAGTCTCCCTCTTGCTTTCTCTACCCGCTAGTCTCTTCCCACTGCCACAGTCTCCCTCTTGCTTTCTCTACCTGTTACTGTCTCTTCCCACTGCCACAGTCTCCCTCTTGCTTTCTCTCCCTGCTGCTGTCTCTTCCCAGAGCCACAGTCTCCCTTTTGCTTTCTCTATCTGTTACTGTCTCTTCCCACTGCCACAGTCTGCCTCTTGCTTTCTCTACCTGCTACTGTCTCTTCCCACTGCCACAGTCTCCCTTGTGCTTTCTCTACCTGCTACTGTCTCTTCCCACTGCCAAAGTCTCCCTCTTGCTTTCTCTACCTGCTACTGTCTCTTCCCACTGCCACAGTCTCCCTCTTGCTTTCTCTACCTGCTACTGTCTCTTCCCACTGCCACAGTCTCCCTCTTGCTTTCTCTACCTGCTACTGTATCTTCCCACTGCCACAGTCTCCTTCTTGCTTTCTCTACCTGCTAATGTCTCTTCCCACTGCCACAGTCTACCTCTTGCTTTCTCTAAATGCTACTGTCTCCTCCCACTGCCACAGTCTCCCTCTTGCTTTCTCAACCTGCTACTGTCTCTTCTCACTGCCACAGTCTCCCTCTTGCTTTCTCTACCTGCTACTGTCTCCTCCCACTGCCACAGTCTCCCTCTTGCCTTCTCTACCTGCTACTGTCTCTTCCCACAGCCACAGTCTAACTCTTGCTTTCTCTACCTGCTACTGTCTCTTCATACTGCCACAGTCTCCCTCTTGCTTTCTCTACCTGCTACTGTCTCTTCCCACTGCCACAGTCACCCTCTTGCTTTCTCTACCTGCTACTGTCTCTTCCCAATGCTACAGTCTCCCTCTTGATTTCTCTATCTGCTACTGTCTCTTCCCACAGCCACAGTCTCCCACTTGCTTTCTCTACCTGCTACTGTCTCTTCCCACTGCCACAGTCTCCCTCTTGCTTTCTCTACCTGCTACTGTCTCTTCCCACAGCCACAGTCTCCCTCTTCCTGTCTCTACCAGCTACTGTCTCCTCCCACTGCCACAGTCTTCCTCTTGCTTTCTCTACCTGCTACTGTCTCTTCCCACTGCCACAGTCTCCCTCTTGCTTTCTCTACCTTCTACTGTCTCTTCCCACTGCCACAGTCTCCCTCTTGCTTTCTCGACCTGCTACTGTCTCTTCCCACTTCCACAGTCTCCCTCTTGCTTTCTCTATCTGCTACTGTCTCTTCCCACTGCCACAGTCTCCCTCTTGCTTTCTCTACCTGCTACTGTCTCTTCCCACTGCCACAGTCTCCCTCTTTCTTTCTCTACTTGCTACTGTCTCTTCCCACTGCCACAGTGTCCCTCTCGCTTTCTCTACCTGCTACAGTCTCTTCCCACTGCCACAGTCTCCCTCTTGCTTTCTCTACCTGTTACTGTCTCTTCCCACTGCCACAGTCTCCCTCTTGCTTTCTCTACCTGCTACTGTCTCTTCCCACTGACACAGTCTCCCTCTTGCTTTCTCTACCTGCTACTGTCTCTTCCCACTGCCACAGTCTCCCTCTTGCTTTCTCTACCTGCTACTGTCTCTTCCCACTGCCACAGTCTCCCTCTTGCTTTCTCTACCTGCTACTGTCTCTTCCCACAGCCACAGTCTCCCTCTTGCTTTCTCTACCTGCTACTGTCTCTTCCCACTGCCACAGTCTCCCTATTGCTTTCTCTACCTGCTACTCTCTCTTCCCACGGCCACAGTCTCCCTCTTGCTGTCTCTACCTGCTACTGTCTCTTCCCACTGCCACAGTCTCCCTCTTGCTTTCTCCACCTGTTACTGTCTCTTCCCACTGCCACAGTCTCCCTCTTGCTTTCTCTACATTCTACTGTCTCTTCCCACTGATACAGTGTCCCACTTGCTTTCTCTACCTGCTACTGTCTCTTCCCACCGTTACAGTCTCCCTCTTGCTGTCTCTACCTGCTACTGTCTCTTCCCACTGCCACAGTCTCCCTCTTGCTTTCTCTACCTGCTACTGTCTCTTCCCACAGCCACAGTCTCCCTTTTGCTTTCTCTACCTGCTACTGTCTCTTCCCACTGCCACAGTCTCCCTCTTGCTTTCTCTACCTGCTACTGTCTCTTCCCACTGCCACAGTCTCCCTCTTGCTTTCTCTACCTGCTACTGTCTCTTCCCACTGCCACAGTCTCCCTCTTGCTTTCTCTACCTGCTACTGTCTCATCCCACTGCCACAGTCTCCCTCTTGCTTTCTCTACCTGCTAATGTCTCTTCCCACTGCCACAGTCTCCCTCTTGCTTTCTCTAAATGCTACTGTTTCCTCCCACTGCCACAGTCTCCCTCTTGCTTTCTCTACCTGCTACTGTCTCTTCCCACTGCCACAGTCTCCCTCTTGCTTTCTCTACCTGCTACTGTCTCTTCCCACTGCCACAGTCTCCCTCTTGCCTTCTCTACCTGCTACTGTCTCTTCCCACAGCCACAGTCTAACTCTTGCTTTCTCTACCTGCTACTGTCTCTTCATACTGCCACAGTCTCCCTCTTGCTTTCTCTACCTGCTACTGTCTCTTCCTACTGCCACAGTCTCCCTCTTGCTTTCTCTACCTGCTACTGTCTCTTCCCACTGCCACAGTCTCCCTCTTGCTTTCTCTACCTGCTACTGTCTCTTCCCACTGCCACAGTCTCCCTCTTGCTTTATCTACCTGCTACTGTCTCTTCCCACAGCCACAGTCTAACTCTTGCTTTCTCTACCTGCTACTGTCTCTTCCCACTGCCACAGTCTCCCTCTTGCTTTCTCTACCTGCTACTGTCTCTTCCCATTGCCTCAGTCTCCCTCTTGCTTTCTCTACCTGCTACTGTCTCTTCCCACTGCCACAGTCTCCCTCTTGCTTTCTCTACCTGCTACTGTCTCTTCCCACTGCCACAGTCTCCCTCTTGCTTTCTCTACCTGCTACTGTCTCTTCCCACTGCCACAGTCTCCCTCTTGCTTTCTCTACCTGCTACTGTCTCTTCCCACTCCCACCGTCTCCCTCTTGCTTTCTCTACCTGCTACTGTCTCTTCCCACTGCCACAGTCTCCCTCTTGCTTTCTCTACCTGCTACTGTCTCTTCCCACTGAAACAGTCTCCCTCTTCCTTTCTCTACCTGCTACTGTCTCTTCCCATTGCCACAGTCTCCCTCTTGCTTTCTCTACCTGCTACTGTCTCTTCCAACTGCCACAGTCTCCCTCTTGCTTTCTCTACCTGCTACTGTCTCTTCCCACTGCCACAGTCTCCCTCTTGCTTTCTCTACCTGCTACTGTCTCTTCCCACTGCCACAGTCTCCCTCTTGCTTTCTCTACCTGCTACAGTCTCTTATCACTGCCACAGTCTCCCTCTTGCTTTCTCTACCTGCTACTGTCTCTTCCCACTGCCACAGTCTCCCTCTTGCTTTCTCTACCTGCTACTGTCTCTTCCCACTGCCACAGTCTCCCTCTTGCTTTCTGTACCTGCTACTGTCTCTTCCCACTGCCACAGTCTCCCTCTTGCTTTCTCTACCTGCTACTGTCTCTTCCCACTGCCACAGTCTCCCTCTTGCTTTCTCTACCTGCTAATTTCTCTTCCCACTGCCACAGTCTCCCTCTTGCTTTCTCTACCTGCTACTGTCTCTTTCCACTGCCACAGACTCCCTCTTGCTTTCTCTACCTGCTACTGTATCTTCCCAATGCTACAGTCTCCCTCTTGATTTCTCTACCTGCTACTATCTCTTCCCACAGCCACAGTCTCCCTCTTGCTTTCTCTACCTGCTACTGTCTCGTCCCATAGCCACAGTCTCCCTCTTGCTTTCTCTACTTGCTACTGTCTCTTCCCACCCCCACAGTCTCCCTCTTGGTTTCTCTACCTGCTACTGTATCTCCCCACTGCCACAGTCTCCCTCTTGCTTTCTCTACCCGCTAGTCTCTTCCCACTGCCACAGTCTCCCTCTTGCTTTCTCTACCTGCTACTGTCTCTTCCCACAGCCACAGTCTCCCACTTGCTTTCTCTACCTGCTACTGTCTCTTCCCACTGCCACAGTCTCCCTCTTGCTTTCTCTACATGCTACTCTCTCTTCCCACAGCCACAGTCTCCCTCTTGCTGTCTCTACCTGCTACTGTCTCTTCCCACTGCCACAGTCTCCCTCTTGCTTTCTCTACCTGCTACTGTCTCTTCCCAATGCTACAGTCTCCCTCTTGATTTCTCTATCTGCTTGTGTCTCTTCCCACAGCCACAGTCTCCCACTTGCTTTCTCTACCTGCTACTGTCTCTTCCCACTGCCACAGTCCCCCTCTTGCTTTCTCTACCTGCTACTGTCTCTTCCCACAGCCACAGTCTCCCTCTTCCTGTCTCTACCAGCTACTGTCTCCTCCCACTGCCACAGTCTCCCTCTTGCTTTCTCTACCTGCTACTGTCTCTTCCCACTGCCACAGTCTCCCTCTTGCTTTCTCTACCTTCTACTGTCTCTTCCCACTGCCACAGTCTCCCTCTTGCTTTCTCTACCTGCTACTGTCTCTTCCCACTTCCACAGTCTCCCTCTTGCTTTCTCTATCTGCTACTGTCTCTTCCCACTGCCACAGTCTCCCTCTTGCTTTCTCTACCTGCTACTGTCTCTTCCCACTGCCACAGTCTCCCTCTTTCTTTCTCTACTTGCTACTGTCTCTTCCCACTGCCACAGTGTCCCTCTCGCTTTCTCTACCTGCTACAGTCTCTTCCCACTGCCACAGTCTCCCTCTTGCTTTCTCTACCTGTTACTGTCTCTTCCCACTGCCACAGTCTCCCCCTTGCTTTCTCTACCTGCTACTGTCTCTTCCCACTGCCACAGTCTCCCTCTTGCTTTCTCTACCTGCTACTGTCTCTTCCCAGAGCCACAGTCTCCCTTTTGCTTTCTCTATCTGTTACTGTCTCTTCCCACTGCCACAGTCTGCCTCTTGCTTTCTCTACCTGCTACTGTCTCTTCCCACTGCCACAGTCTCCCTCTTGCTTTCTCTACCTGCTACTGTCTCTTCCCACTGCCAAAGTCTCCCTCTTGCTTTCTCTACCTGCTACTGTCTCTTCCCACTGCCACAGTCTCCCTCTTGCTTTCTCTACCTGCTACTGTCTCTTCCCACTGCCACAGTCTCCCTCTTGCTTTCTCTACCTGCTACTGTCTCTTCCCACTGCCACAGTCTCCTTCTTGCTTTCTCTACCTGCTAATGTCTCTTCCCACTGCCACAGTCTCCCTCTTGCTTTCTCTAAATGCTACTGTCTCCTCCCACTGCCACAGTCTCCCTCTTGCTTTCTCAAACTGCTACTGTCTCTTCTCACTGCCACAGTCTCCCTCTTGCTTTCTCTACCTGCTACTGTCTCCTCCCACTGCCACAGTCTCCCTCTTGCCTTCTCTACCTGCTACTGTCTCTTCCCACAGCCACAGTCTAACTCTTGCTTTCTCTACCTGCTACTGTCTCTTCATACTGCCACAGTCTCCCTCTTGCTTTCTCTACCTGCTACTGTCTCTTCCCACTGCCACAGTCTCCCTCTTGCTTTCTCTACCTGCTACAGTCTCTTCCCACTGCCACAGTCTCCCTCTCGCTTTCTCTACCTGCTACTGTCTCTTCCCACTGCCACAGTCTCCCTCTTGCTTTATCTACCTGCTACTGTCTCTTCCCACAGCCACAGTCTAACTCTTGCTTTCTCTACCTGCTACTGTCTCTTCCCACTGCCACAGTCTCCCTCTTGCTTTCTCTACCTGCTACTGTCTCTTCCCACTGCCACAGTCTCCCTCTTGCTTTCTCTACCTGCTACTGTCTCTTCCCACTGCCACAGTCTCCCTCTTGCATTCTCTACCTGCTACTGTCACTTCCCACTGCCACAGTCTCCCTCTTGCTTTCTCTACCTGCTACTGTCTCTTCCCACTGCCACAGTCTCCCTCTTGCTTTCTCTACCTGCTACTGTCTCTTCCCACTCCCACCGTCTCCCTCTTGCTTTCTCTACCGGCTACTGTCTCTTCCCACTGCCACAGTCTCCCTCTTGCTTTCTCTACCTGCTACTGTCTCTTCCCACTGAAACAGTCTCCCTCTTGCTTTCTCTACCTGCTACTGTCTCTTCCCATTGCCACAGTCTCCCTCTTGCTTTCTCTACCTGCTACTGTCTCTTCCCACTGCCACAGTCTTCCTCTTGCTTTCTCTACCTGCTACTGTCTCTTCCCACTGCCACAGTCTCCCTCTTGCTTTCTCTACCTGCTACTGTCTCTTCCCACTGCCACAGTCTCCCTCTTGCTTTCTCTACCTGCTAAAGTCTCTTCCCACTGCCACAGTCTCCCTCTTGCTTTCTCTACCTGCTACTGTCTCTTCCCACTGCCACAGTCTCCCTCTTGCTTTCTCTACCTGCTACTGTCTCTTCCCACTGCCACAGTCTCCCTCTTGCTTTCTGTACCTGCTACTGTCTCTTCCCACTGCCACAGTCTCCCTCTTGCTTTCTCTACCTGCTACTGTCTCTTCCCACTGCCACAGTCTCCCTCTTGCGTTCTCTACCTGCTAATTTCTCTTCCCACTGCCACAGTCTCCCTCTTGCTTTCTCTACCTGCTACTGTCTCTTTCCACTGCCACAGACTCCCTCTTGCTTTCTCTACCTGCTACTGTCTCTTCCCAATGCTACAGTCTCTCTCTTGATTTCTCTACCTGCTACTGTCTCTTCCCACAGCCACAGTCTCCCTCTTGCTTTCTCTACCTGCTACTGTCTCGTCCCATAGCCACAGTCTACCTCTTGTTTTCTCTACTTGCTACTGTCTCTTCCCACCCCCACAGTCTCCCTCTTGCTTTCTCTACCTGCTACTGTATCTCCCCACTGCCACAGTCTCCCTCTTGCTTTCTCTACCCGCTAGTCTCTTCCCACTGCCACAGTCTCCCTCTTGCTTTCTCTACCTGTTACTGTCTCTTCCCACTGCCACAGTCTCCCTCTTGCTTTCTCTACCTGCTACTGTCTCTTCCCACTGCCACAGTCTCCCTCTTGCTTTCTCTACCTGCTACTGTCTCTTCCCAGAGCCACAGTCTCCCTTTTGCTTTCTCTATCTGTTACTGTCTCTTCCCACTGCCACAGTCTGCCTCTTGCTTTCTCTACCTGCTACTGTCTCTTCCGACTGCCACAGTCTCCCTCTTGCTTTCTCTACCTGCTACTGTCTCTTCCCACTGCCAAAGTCTCCCTCTTGCTTTCTCTACCTGCTACTGTCTCTTCCCACTGCCACAGTCTCCCTCTTGCTTTCTCTACCTGCTACTGTCTCTTCCCACTTCCACAGTCTCCCTCTTGCTTTCTCTACCTGCTACTGTCTCTTCCCACTGCCACAGTCTCCTTCTTGCTTTCTCTACCTGCTAATGTCTCTTCCCACTGCCACAGTCTACCTCTTGCTTTCTCTAAATGCTACTGTCTCCTCCCACTGCCACAGTCTCCCTCTTGCTTTCTCAACCTGCTACTGTCTCTTCTCACTGCCACAGTCTCCCTCTTGCTTTCTCTACCTGCTACTGTCTCCTCCCACTGCCACAGTCTCCCTCTTGCCTTCTCTACCTGCTACTGTCTCTTCCCACAGCCACAGTCTAACTCTTGCTTTCTCTACCTGCTACTGTCTCTTCATACTGCCACAGTCTCCCTCTTGCTTTCTCTACCTGCTACTGTCTCTTCCCACTGCCACAGTCACCCTCTTGCTTTCTCTACCTGCTACTGTCTCTTCCCACTGCCACAGTCTCCCTCTTGCTTTCTCTACCTACTACTGTCTCTTCCCACTGCCACAGTCTCCCTCTTGCTTTCTCTACCTGCTACTGTCTCTTCCCACAGCCACAGTCTAACTCTTGCTTTCTCTACCTGCTACTGTCTCTTCCCACTGCCACAGTCTCCCTCTTGCTTTCTCTACCTGCTACTGTCTCTTCCCACTGCCACAGTCTCCCTCTTGCTTTCTCTACCTGCTACAGTCTCTTCCCACTGCCACAGTCTCCCTCTTGCTTTCTCTACCTGCTACTGTCACTTCCCACTGCCACAGTCTCCCTCTTGCTTTCTCTACCTGCTACTGTCTCTTCCCACTGCCACAGTCTCCCTCTTGCTTTCTCTACCTGCTACTGTCTCTTCCCACTCCCACCGTCTCCCTCTTGCTTTCTCTACCGGCTACTGTCTCTTCCCACTGCCACAGTCTCCCTCTTGCTTTCTCTACCTGCTACTGTCTCTTCCCACTGAAACAGTCTCCCTCTTGCTTTCTCTACCTGCTACTGTCTCTTCCCATTGCCACAGTCTCCCTCTTGCTTTCTCTACCTGCTACTGTCTCTTCCCACTGCCACAGTCTCCCTCTTGCTTTCTCTACCTGCTACTGTCTCTTCCCACTGCCACAGTCTCCCTCTTGCTTTCTCTACCTGCTACTGTCTCTTCCCACTGCCACAGTCTCCCTCTTGCTTTCTCTACCTGCTAAAGTCTCTTCCCACTGCCACAGTCTCCCTCTTGCTTTCTCTACCTGCTACTGTCTCTTCCCACTGCCACAGTCTCCCTCTTGCTTTCTCTACCTGCTACTGTCTCTTCCCACTGCCACAGTCTCCCTCTTGCTTTCTGTACCTGCTACTGTCTCTTCCCACTGCCACAGTCTCCCTCTTGCTTTCTCTACCTGCTACTGTCTCTTCCCACTGACACAGTCTCCCTCTTGCGATCTCTACCTGCTAATTTCTCTTCCCACTGCCACAGTCTCCCTCTTGCTTTCTCTACCTGCTACTGTCTCTTTCCACTGCCACAGACTCCCTCTTGCTTTCTCTACCTGCTACTGTCTCTTCCCAATGCTACAGTCTCTCTCTTGATTTCTCTACCTGCTACTGTCTCTTCCCACAGCCACAGTCTCCCTCTTGCTTTCTCTACCTGCTACTGTCTCGTCCCATAGCCACAGTCTCCCTCTTGTTTTCTCTACTTGCTACTGTCTCTTCCCACCCCCACAGTCTCCCTCTTGCTTTCTCTACCTGCTACTGTATCTCCCCACTGCCACAGTCTCCCTCTTCCTTTCTCTACCCGCTAGTCTCTTCCCACTGCCACAGTCTCCCTCTTGCTTTCTCTACCTGTTACTGTCTCTTCCCACTGCCACAGTCTCCCTCTTGCTTTCTCTACCTGCTACTGTCTCTTCCCACTGCCACAGTCTCCCTCTTGCTTTCTCTACCTGCTACTGTCTCTTCCCAGAGCCACAGTCTCCCTTTTGCTTTCTCTATCTGTTACTGTCTCTTCCCACTGCCACAGTCTCCCTCTTGCTTTCTCTACCTGCTACTGTCTCTTCCCACTGCCACAGTCTCCCTCTTGCTTTCTCTACCTGCTACTGTCTCTTCCCACTGCCAAAGTCTCCCTCTTGCTTTCTCTACCTGCTACTGTCTCTTCCCACTGCCACAGTCTCCCTCTTGCTTTCTCTACCTGCTACTGTCTCTTCCCACTGCCACAGTCTCCCTCTTGCTTTCTCTACCTGCTACTGTCTCTTCCCACTGCCACAGTCTCCTTCTTGCTTTCTCTACCTGCTAATGTCTCTTCCCACTGCCACAGTCTACCTCTTGCTTTCTCTAAATGCTACTGTCTCCTCCCACTGCCACAGTCTCCCTCTTGCTTTCTCAACCTGCTACTGTCTCTTCTCACTGCCACAGTCTCCCTCTTGCTTTCTCTACCTGCTACTGTCTCCTCCCACTGCCACAGTCTCCCTCTTGCCTTCTCTACCTGCTACTGTCTCTTCCCACAGCCACAGTGTAACTCTTGCTTTCTCTACCTGCTACTGTCTCTTCATACTGCCACAGTCTCCCTCTTGCTTTCTCTACCTGCTACTGTCTCTTCCCACTGCCACAGTCACCCTCTTGCTTTCTCTACCTGCTACTGTCTCTTCCCACTGCCACAGTCTCCCTCTTGCTTTCTCTACCTACTACTGTCTCTTCCCACTGCCACAGTCTCCCTCTTGCTTTCTCTACCTGCTACTGTCTCTTCCCACAGCCACAGTCTAACTCTTGCCTTCTCTACCTGCTACTGTCTCTTCCCACAGCCACAGTCTAACTCTTGCTTTCTCTACCTGCTACTGTCTCTTCATACTGCCACAGTCTCCCTCTTGCTTTCTCTACCTGCTACTGTCTCTTCCTACTGCCACAGTCTCCCTCTTGCTTTCTCTACCTGCTACTGTCTCTTCCCACAGCCACAGTCTCCCTTTTGCTTTCTCTACCTGCTACTGTCTCTTCCCACAGCCACAGTCTCCCTCTTGCTTTCTCTACCTGCTACTGTCTCTTCCCACTGCCACAGTCTCCCTCTTGCTTTCTCTACCTGCTACTGTCTCTTCCCACTGCCACAGTCTCCCTCTTGCTTTCTCTACCTGCTACTGTCTCATCCCACTGCCACAGTCTCCCTCTTGCTTTCTCTACCTGCTAATGTCTCTTCCCACTGCCACAGTCTCCCTCTTGCTTTCTCTACCTGCTACTGTCTCTTCCCACAGCCACAGTCTAACTCTTGCCTTCTCTACCTGCTACTGTCTCTTCCCACAGCCACAGTCTAACTCTTGCTTTCTCTACCTGCTACTGTCTCTTCATACTGCCACAGTCTCCCTCTTGCTTTCTCTACCTGCTACTGTCTCTTCCCACTGCCACAGTCTCCCTCTTGCTTTCTCTACCTGCTACTGTCTCTTCCCACAGCCACAGTCTCCCTTTTGCTTTCTCTACCTGCTACTGTCTCTTCCCACAGCCACAGTCTCCCTCTTGCTTTCTCTACCTGCTACTGTCTCTTCCCACTGCCACAGTCTCCCTCTTGCTTTCTCTACCTGCTACTGTCTCTTCCCACTGCCACAGTCTCCCTCTTGCTTTCTCTACCTGCTACTGTCTCATCCCACTGCCACAGTCTCCCTCTTGCTTTCTCTACCTGCTAATGTCTCTTCCCACTGCCACAGTCTCCCTCTTGCTTTCTCTAAATGCTACTGTTTCCTCCCACTGCCACAGTCTCCCTCTTGCTTTCTCTACCTGCTACTGTCTCTTCCCACTGCCACAGTCTCCCTCTTGCTTTCTCTACCTGCTACTGTCTCTTCCCACTGCCACAGTCTCCCTCTTGCCTTCTCTACCTGCTACTGTCTCTTCCCACAGCCACAGTCTAACTCTTGCTTTCTCTACCTGCTACTGTCTCTTCATACTGCCACAGTCTCCCTCTTGCTTTCTCTACCTGCTACTGTCTCTTCCTACTGCCACAGTCTCCCTCTTGCTTTCTCTACCTGCTACTGTCTCTTCCCACTGCCACAGTCTCCCTCTTGCTTTCTCTACCTGCTACTGTCTCTTCCCACTGCCACAGTCTCCCTCTTGCTTTATCTACCTGCTACTGTCTCTTCCCACAGCCACAGTCTAACTCTTGCTTTCTCTACCTGCTACTGTCTCTTCCCACTGCCACAGTCTCCCTCTTGCTTTCTCTACCTGCTACTGTCTCTTCCCATTGCCTCAGTCTCCCTCTTGCTTTCTCTACCTGCTACTGTCTCTTCCCACTGCCACAGTCTCCCTCTTGCTTTCTCTACCTGCTACTGTCTCTTCCCACTGCCACAGTCTCCCTCTTGCTTTCTCTACCTGCTACTGTCTCTTCCCACTGCCACAGTCTCCCTCTTGCTTTCTCTACCTGCTACTGTCTCTTCCCACTCCCACCGTCTCCCTCTTGCTTTCTCTACCTGCTACTGTCTCTTCCCACTGCCACAGTCTCCCTCTTGCTTTCTCTACCTGCTACTGTCTCTTCCCACTGAAACAGTCTCCCTCTTCCTTTCTCTACCTGCTACTGTCTCTTCCCATTGCCACAGTCTCCCTCTTGCTTTCTCTACCTGCTACTGTCTCTTCCAACTGCCACAGTCTCCCTCTTGCTTTCTCTACCTGCTACTGTCTCTTCCCACTGCCACAGTCTCCCTCTTGCTTTCTCTACCTGCTACTGTCTCTTCCCACTGCCACAGTCTCCCTCTTGCTTTCTCTACCTGCTACAGTCTCTTATCACTGCCACAGTCTCCCTCTTGCTTTCTCTACCTGCTACTGTCTCTTCCCACTGCCACAGTCTCCCTCTTGCTTTCTCTACCTGCTACTGTCTCTTCCCACTGCCACAGTCTCCCTCTTGCTTTCTGTACCTGCTACTGTCTCTTCCCACTGCCACAGTCTCCCTCTTGCTTTCTCTACCTGCTACTGTCTCTTCCCACTGCCACAGTCTCCCTCTTGCTTTCTCTACCTGCTAATTTCTCTTCCCACTGCCACAGTCTCCCTCTTGCTTTCTCTACCTGCTACTGTCTCTTTCCACTGCCACAGACTCCCTCTTGCTTTCTCTACCTGCTACTGTATCTTCCCAATGCTACAGTCTCCCTCTTGATTTCTCTACCTGCTACTATCTCTTCCCACAGCCACAGTCTCCCTCTTGCTTTCTCTACCTGCTACTGTCTCGTCCCATAGCCACAGTCTCCCTCTTGCTTTCTCTACTTGCTACTGTCTCTTCCCACCCCCACAGTCTCCCTCTTGGTTTCTCTACCTGCTACTGTATCTCCCCACTGCCACAGTCTCCCTCTTGCTTTCTCTACCCGCTAGTCTCTTCCCACTGCCACAGTCTCCCTCTTGCTTTCTCTACCTGCTACTGTCTCTTCCCACAGCCACAGTCTCCCACTTGCTTTCTCTACCTGCTACTGTCTCTTCCCACTGCCACAGTCTCCCTCTTGCTTTCTCTACATGCTACTCTCTCTTCCCACAGCCACAGTCTCCCTCTTGCTGTCTCTACCTGCTACTGTCTCTTCCCACTGCCACAGTCTCCCTCTTGCTTTCTCTACCTGCTACTGTCTCTTCCCAATGCTACAGTCTCCCTCTTGATTTCTCTATCTGCTTGTGTCTCTTCCCACAGCCACAGTCTCCCACTTGCTTTCTCTACCTGCTACTGTCTCTTCCCACTGCCACAGTCCCCCTCTTGCTTTCTCTACCTGCTACTGTCTCTTCCCACAGCCACAGTCTCCCTCTTCCTGTCTCTACCAGCTACTGTCTCCTCCCACTGCCACAGTCTCCCTCTTGCTTTCTCTACCTGCTACTGTCTCTTCCCACTGCCACAGTCTCCCTCTTGCTTTCTCTACCTTCTACTGTCTCTTCCCACTGCCACAGTCTCCCTCTTGCTTTCTCTACCTGCTACTGTCTCTTCCCACTTCCACAGTCTCCCTCTTGCTTTCTCTATCTGCTACTGTCTCTTCCCACTGCCACAGTCTCCCTCTTGCTTTCTCTACCTGCTACTGTCTCTTCCCACTGCCACAGTCTCCCTCTTTCTTTCTCTACTTGCTACTGTCTCTTCCCACTGCCACAGTGTCCCTCTCGCTTTCTCTACCTGCTACAGTCTCTTCCCACTGCCACAGTCTCCCTCTTGCTTTCTCTACCTGTTACTGTCTCTTCCCACTGCCACAGTCTCCCCCTTGCTTTCTCTACCTGCTACTGTCTCTTCCCACTGCCACAGTCTCCCTCTTGCTTTCTCTACCTGCTACTGTCTCTTCCCAGAGCCACAGTCTCCCTTTTGCTTTCTCTATCTGTTACTGTCTCTTCCCACTGCCACAGTCTGCCTCTTGCTTTCTCTACCTGCTACTGTCTCTTCCCACTGCCACAGTCTCCCTCTTGCTTTCTCTACCTGCTACTGTCTCTTCCCACTGCCAAAGTCTCCCTCTTGCTTTCTCTACCTGCTACTGTCTCTTCCCACTGCCACAGTCTCCCTCTTGCTTTCTCTACCTGCTACTGTCTCTTCCCACTGCCACAGTCTCCCTCTTGCTTTCTCTACCTGCTACTGTCTCTTCCCACTGCCACAGTCTCCTTCTTGCTTTCTCTACCTGCTAATGTCTCTTCCCACTGCCACAGTCTCCCTCTTGCTTTCTCTAAATGCTACTGTCTCCTCCCACTGCCACAGTCTCCCTCTTGCTTTCTCAAACTGCTACTGTCTCTTCTCACTGCCACAGTCTCCCTCTTGCTTTCTCTACCTGCTACTGTCTCCTCCCACTGCCACAGTCTCCCTCTTGCCTTCTCTACCTGCTACTGTCTCTTCCCACAGCCACAGTCTAACTCTTGCTTTCTCTACCTGCTACTGTCTCTTCATACTGCCACAGTCTCCCTCTTGCTTTCTCTACCTGCTACTGTCTCTTCCCACTGCCACAGTCTCCCTCTTGCTTTCTCTACCTGCTACAGTCTCTTCCCACTGCCACAGTCTCCCTCTCGCTTTCTCTACCTGCTACTGTCTCTTCCCACTGCCACAGTCTCCCTCTTGCTTTATCTACCTGCTACTGTCTCTTCCCACAGCCACAGTCTAACTCTTGCTTTCTCTACCTGCTACTGTCTCTTCCCACTGCCACAGTCTCCCTCTTGCTTTCTCTACCTGCTACTGTCTCTTCCCACTGCCACAGTCTCCCTCTTGCTTTCTCTACCTGCTACTGTCTCTTCCCACTGCCACAGTCTCCCTCTTGCATTCTCTACCTGCTACTGTCACTTCCCACTGCCACAGTCTCCCTCTTGCTTTCTCTACCTGCTACTGTCTCTTCCCACTGCCACAGTCTCCCTCTTGCTTTCTCTACCTGCTACTGTCTCTTCCCACTCCCACCGTCTCCCTCTTGCTTTCTCTACCGGCTACTGTCTCTTCCCACTGCCACAGTCTCCCTCTTGCTTTCTCTACCTGCTACTGTCTCTTCCCACTGAAACAGTCTCCCTCTTGCTTTCTCTACCTGCTACTGTCTCTTCCCATTGCCACAGTCTCCCTCTTGCTTTCTCTACCTGCTACTGTCTCTTCCCACTGCCACAGTCTTCCTCTTGCTTTCTCTACCTGCTACTGTCTCTTCCCACTGCCACAGTCTCCCTCTTGCTTTCTCTACCTGCTACTGTCTCTTCCCACTGCCACAGTCTCCCTCTTGCTTTCTCTACCTGCTAAAGTCTCTTCCCACTGCCACAGTCTCCCTCTTGCTTTCTCTACCTGCTACTGTCTCTTCCCACTGCCACAGTCTCCCTCTTGCTTTCTCTACCTGCTACTGTCTCTTCCCACTGCCACAGTCTCCCTCTTGCTTTCTGTACCTGCTACTGTCTCTTCCCACTGCCACAGTCTCCCTCTTGCTTTCTCTACCTGCTACTGTCTCTTCCCACTGCCACAGTCTCCCTCTTGCGTTCTCTACCTGCTAATTTCTCTTCCCACTGCCACAGTCTCCCTCTTGCTTTCTCTACCTGCTACTGTCTCTTTCCACTGCCACAGACTCCCTCTTGCTTTCTCTACCTGCTACTGTCTCTTCCCAATGCTACAGTCTCTCTCTTGATTTCTCTACCTGCTACTGTCTCTTCCCACAGCCACAGTCTCCCTCTTGCTTTCTCTACCTGCTACTGTCTCGTCCCATAGCCACAGTCTACCTCTTGTTTTCTCTACTTGCTACTGTCTCTTCCCACCCCCACAGTCTCCCTCTTGCTTTCTCTACCTGCTACTGTATCTCCCCACTGCCACAGTCTCCCTCTTGCTTTCTCTACCCGCTAGTCTCTTCCCACTGCCACAGTCTCCCTCTTGCTTTCTCTACCTGTTACTGTCTCTTCCCACTGCCACAGTCTCCCTCTTGCTTTCTCTACCTGCTACTGTCTCTTCCCACTGCCACAGTCTCCCTCTTGCTTTCTCTACCTGCTACTGTCTCTTCCCAGAGCCACAGTCTCCCTTTTGCTTTCTCTATCTGTTACTGTCTCTTCCCACTGCCACAGTCTGCCTCTTGCTTTCTCTACCTGCTACTGTCTCTTCCGACTGCCACAGTCTCCCTCTTGCTTTCTCTACCTGCTACTGTCTCTTCCCACTGCCAAAGTCTCCCTCTTGCTTTCTCTACCTGCTACTGTCTCTTCCCACTGCCACAGTCTCCCTCTTGCTTTCTCTACCTGCTACTGTCTCTTCCCACTTCCACAGTCTCCCTCTTGCTTTCTCTACCTGCTACTGTCTCTTCCCACTGCCACAGTCTCCTTCTTGCTTTCTCTACCTGCTAATGTCTCTTCCCACTGCCACAGTCTACCTCTTGCTTTCTCTAAATGCTACTGTCTCCTCCCACTGCCACAGTCTCCCTCTTGCTTTCTCAACCTGCTACTGTCTCTTCTCACTGCCACAGTCTCCCTCTTGCTTTCTCTACCTGCTACTGTCTCCTCCCACTGCCACAGTCTCCCTCTTGCCTTCTCTACCTGCTACTGTCTCTTCCCACAGCCACAGTCTAACTCTTGCTTTCTCTACCTGCTACTGTCTCTTCATACTGCCACAGTCTCCCTCTTGCTTTCTCTACCTGCTACTGTCTCTTCCCACTGCCACAGTCACCCTCTTGCTTTCTCTACCTGCTACTGTCTCTTCCCACTGCCACAGTCTCCCTCTTGCTTTCTCTACCTACTACTGTCTCTTCCCACTGCCACAGTCTCCCTCTTGCTTTCTCTACCTGCTACTGTCTCTTCCCACAGCCACAGTCTAACTCTTGCTTTCTCTACCTGCTACTGTCTCTTCCCACTGCCACAGTCTCCCTCTTGCTTTCTCTACCTGCTACTGTCTCTTCCCACTGCCACAGTCTCCCTCTTGCTTTCTCTACCTGCTACAGTCTCTTCCCACTGCCACAGTCTCCCTCTTGCTTTCTCTACCTGCTACTGTCACTTCCCACTGCCACAGTCTCCCTCTTGCTTTCTCTACCTGCTACTGTCTCTTCCCACTGCCACAGTCTCCCTCTTGCTTTCTCTACCTGCTACTGTCTCTTCCCACTCCCACCGTCTCCCTCTTGCTTTCTCTACCGGCTACTGTCTCTTCCCACTGCCACAGTCTCCCTCTTGCTTTCTCTACCTGCTACTGTCTCTTCCCACTGAAACAGTCTCCCTCTTGCTTTCTCTACCTGCTACTGTCTCTTCCCATTGCCACAGTCTCCCTCTTGCTTTCTCTACCTGCTACTGTCTCTTCCCACTGCCACAGTCTCCCTCTTGCTTTCTCTACCTGCTACTGTCTCTTCCCACTGCCACAGTCTCCCTCTTGCTTTCTCTACCTGCTACTGTCTCTTCCCACTGCCACAGTCTCCCTCTTGCTTTCTCTACCTGCTAAAGTCTCTTCCCACTGCCACAGTCTCCCTCTTGCTTTCTCTACCTGCTACTGTCTCTTCCCACTGCCACAGTCTCCCTCTTGCTTTCTCTACCTGCTACTGTCTCTTCCCACTGCCACAGTCTCCCTCTTGCTTTCTGTACCTGCTACTGTCTCTTCCCACTGCCACAGTCTCCCTCTTGCTTTCTCTACCTGCTACTGTCTCTTCCCACTGACACAGTCTCCCTCTTGCGATCTCTACCTGCTAATTTCTCTTCCCACTGCCACAGTCTCCCTCTTGCTTTCTCTACCTGCTACTGTCTCTTTCCACTGCCACAGACTCCCTCTTGCTTTCTCTACCTGCTACTGTCTCTTCCCAATGCTACAGTCTCTCTCTTGATTTCTCTACCTGCTACTGTCTCTTCCCACAGCCACAGTCTCCCTCTTGCTTTCTCTACCTGCTACTGTCTCGTCCCATAGCCACAGTCTCCCTCTTGTTTTCTCTACTTGCTACTGTCTCTTCCCACCCCCACAGTCTCCCTCTTGCTTTCTCTACCTGCTACTGTATCTCCCCACTGCCACAGTCTCCCTCTTCCTTTCTCTACCCGCTAGTCTCTTCCCACTGCCACAGTCTCCCTCTTGCTTTCTCTACCTGTTACTGTCTCTTCCCACTGCCACAGTCTCCCTCTTGCTTTCTCTACCTGCTACTGTCTCTTCCCACTGCCACAGTCTCCCTCTTGCTTTCTCTACCTGCTACTGTCTCTTCCCAGAGCCACAGTCTCCCTTTTGCTTTCTCTATCTGTTACTGTCTCTTCCCACTGCCACAGTCTCCCTCTTGCTTTCTCTACCTGCTACTGTCTCTTCCCACTGCCACAGTCTCCCTCTTGCTTTCTCTACCTGCTACTGTCTCTTCCCACTGCCAAAGTCTCCCTCTTGCTTTCTCTACCTGCTACTGTCTCTTCCCACTGCCACAGTCTCCCTCTTGCTTTCTCTACCTGCTACTGTCTCTTCCCACTGCCACAGTCTCCCTCTTGCTTTCTCTACCTGCTACTGTCTCTTCCCACTGCCACAGTCTCCTTCTTGCTTTCTCTACCTGCTAATGTCTCTTCCCACTGCCACAGTCTACCTCTTGCTTTCTCTAAATGCTACTGTCTCCTCCCACTGCCACAGTCTCCCTCTTGCTTTCTCAACCTGCTACTGTCTCTTCTCACTGCCACAGTCTCCCTCTTGCTTTCTCTACCTGCTACTGTCTCCTCCCACTGCCACAGTCTCCCTCTTGCCTTCTCTACCTGCTACTGTCTCTTCCCACAGCCACAGTGTAACTCTTGCTTTCTCTACCTGCTACTGTCTCTTCATACTGCCACAGTCTCCCTCTTGCTTTCTCTACCTGCTACTGTCTCTTCCCACTGCCACAGTCACCCTCTTGCTTTCTCTACCTGCTACTGTCTCTTCCCACTGCCACAGTCTCCCTCTTGCTTTCTCTACCTACTACTGTCTCTTCCCACTGCCACAGTCTCCCTCTTGCTTTCTCTACCTGCTACTGTCTCTTCCCACAGCCACAGTCTAACTCTTGCTTTCTCTACCTGCTACTGTCTCTTCCCACTGCCACAGTCTCCCTCTTGCTTTCTCTACCTGCTACTGTCTCTTCCCACTGCCACAGTCTCCCTCTTGCTTTCTCTACTTGCTACAGTCTCTTCCCACTGATACAGTCTCCCTCTTGCTTTCTCTACCTGCTACTGTCTCTTCCCACTGTCACAGTCTCCCTCTTGCTTTCTCTACCTGCTACTGTCTCTTCCCACTGCCACAGTCTCCCTCTTGCTTTCTCTACCTGCTACTGTCTCTTCCCACTCCCACCGTCGCCCTCTTGCTTTCTCTACCTGCTACTGTCTCTCCCCACTGCCACAGTCTCCCTCTTGCTTTCTCTACCTGCTACTGTCTCTTCCCACTGAAACAGTCTCCCTCTTGCTTTCTCTACCTGCTACTGTCTCTTCCCATTGCCACAGTCTCCCTCTTGCTTTCTCTACCTGCTACTGTCTCTTCCCACTGCCACAGTCTCCCTCTTGCTTTCTCTACCTGCTACTGTCTCTTCCCACTGCCACAGTCTCCCTCTTGCTTTCTCTACCTGCTACTGTCTCTTCCCACTGCCACAGTCTCCCTCTTGCTTTCTCTACGTGCTACAGTCTCTTCCCACTGCCACAGTCTCCCTCTTGCTTCCTCTACCTGCTACTGTCTCTTCCCACTGCCACAGTCTCCCTCTTGCTTTCTCTACCTGCTACTGTCTCTTCCCACTGCCACAGTCTCCCTCTTGCTTTCTGTACCTGCTACTGTCTCTTCCCACTGCCACAGTCTCCCTCTTGCTTTCTCTACCTGCTACTGTCTCTTCCCACTGCCACAGTCTCCCTCTTGCTTTCTCTACCTGCTAATTTCTCTTCCCACTGCCACAGTCTCCCTCTTGCTTTCTCTACCTGCTACTGTCTCTTTCCACTGCCACAGTCTCCCTCTTGCTTTCTCTACCTGCTACTGTCTCTTCCCAATGCTACAGTCTCCCTCTTGATTTCTCTACCTGCTACTGTCTCTTCCCACAGCCACAGTCTCCCTCTTGCTTTCTCTACCTGCTACTGTCTCGTCCCATAGCCACAGTCTCCCTCTTGCTTTCTCTACTTGCTACTGTCTCTTCCCACCCCCACAGTCTCCCTCTTGCTTTCTCTACCTGCCACTGTATCTCCCCACTGCCACAGTCTCCCTCTTGCTTTCTCTACCCGCTAGTCTCTTCCCACTGCCACAGTCTCCTTCTTGCTTTCTCTACCTGCTACTGTCTCTTCCCACAGCCACAGTCTCCCACTTGCTTTCTCTACCTGCTACTGTCTCTTCCCACTGCCACAGTCTCCCTCTTGCTTTCTCTACATGCTACTCTCTCTTCCCACAGCCACAGTCTCCCTCTTGCTGTGTCTACCTGCTACTGTCTCTTCCCACAGCCACAGTCTCCCTCTTCCTGTCTCTACCAGCTACTGTCTCCTCCCACTGCCACAGTCTCCCTCTTGCTTTCTCTACCTGCTACTGTCTCTTCCCACTGCCACAGTCTCCCTCTTGCATTCTCTACCTTCTACTGTCTCTTCCCACTGCCAAAGTCTCCCTCTTGCTTTCTCTACCTGCTACTGTCTCTTCCCATTTCCACAGTCTCCCTCTTGCTTTCTCTATCTGCTACTGTCTCTTCCCACTGCCACAGTCTCCCTCTTGCTTTCTCTACCTGCTACTGTCTCTTCCCACTGCCACAGTCTCCCTCTTTCTTTCTCTACTTGCTACAGTCTCTTCCCACTGCCACAGTCTCCCTCTCGCTTTCTCTACCTGCTACAGTCTCTTCCCACTGCCACAGTCTCCCTCTTGCTTTCTCTACCTGTTACTGTCTCTTCCCACTGCCACAGTCTCCCTCTTGCTTTCTCTACCTGCTACTGTCTCTTCCCACTGCCACAGTCTCCCTCTTACTTTCTCTACCTGCTACTGTCTCTTCCCAGAGCCACAGTCTCCCTTTTGCTTTCTCTATCTGTTACTGTCTCTTCCCACTGCCACAGTCTCCCTCTTGCTTTCTCTACCTGCTACTGTCTCTTCCCACTGCCACAGTCTCCCTCTTGCTTTCTCTATCTGCTACTGTCTCTTCCCACTGCCACCGTCTCCCTCTTGCTTTCTCTACCTGCTACTGTCTCTTCCCACTGAAACAGTCTTCCTCTTGCTTTCTCTACCTGCTACTGTCTCTTCCCACTGCCACAGTCTCCCTCTTGCTTTCTCTACCTGCTACTGTCTCTTCCCACTGCCACAGTCTCCCTCTTGCTTTCTCTACCTGCTAATGTCTCTTCCCACAGCCACAGTCTCCCTCTTGCTTTCTCTACCTGCTACTGTCTCTTCCCACTGCCACAGTCTCCCTCTTGCTTTCTCTACCTGCTACTCTCTCTTCCCACAGCCACAGTCTCCCTCTTGCTGTCTCTACCTGCTACTGTCTCTTCCCACTGCCACAGTCTCCCTCTTGCCTTCTCTACCTGCTACTGTCTCTTCCCACTGCCACAGTCTCCCTCTTGCTTTCTCTACCTTCTACTGTCTCTTCCCACTGATACAGTGTCCCACTTGCTTTCTCTACCTGCTACTGTCTCTTCCCACTGTTACAGTCTCCCTCTTGATTTCTCTACCTGCTACTGTCTCTTCCCACTGCCACAGTCTCCCTCTTGCTTTCTCTACCTGCTACTGTCTCTTCCCACAGCAACAGTCTCCCTTTTGCTTTCTCTACCTGCTACTGTCTCTTCCCACTGCCACAGTTTCCCTCTTGCTTTCTCTACCTGCTACTGTATCTTCCCACTGCCACCGTCTCCCTCTTGCTTTCTCTACCTGCAACTGTCTCTTCCCACTGCCACAGTCTCCCTCTTGCTTTCTCTACCTGCTACTGTCTCTTCCCACTGCCACAGTCTCCCTCTTGCTTTCTCTACCTGCTACTGTCTCTTCCCACAGCCACAGTCTCCCTCTTGCTTTCTCTACCTGCTACTGTCTCGTCCCATATCCACAGTCTCCCTCTTGCTTTCTCTACTTGCTACTGTCTCTTCCCACTGCCACAGTCTCCCTCTTGCTTTCTCTACCTGCTACTGTCTCTCCCCACTGCCACAGTCTCCCTCTTGCTTTCTCTACCTGCTAGTCTCTTCCCACTGCCACAGTCTCCCTCTTGCTTTCTCTACCTGCTACTGTCTCTTCCGACAGCCACAGTCTCCCACTTGCTTTCTCTACCTGCTACTGTCTCTTCCCACTGCCACAGTCTCCCTCTTGCTTTCTCTACATGCTACTCTCTCTTCCCACAGCCACAGTCTCCCTCTTGCTGTCTCTACCTGCTACTGTCTCTTCCCACTGCCACAGTCTCCCTCTTGCTTTCTCTACCTGCTACTGTCTCTTTCCACTGAAACAGTCTCCCTCTTGCTTTCTCTACCTTCTACTGTCTCTTCCCACTGATACAGTGTCCCACTTGCTTTCTCTACCTGCTACTGTCTTTTCCCACTGCCACAGTGTCCCTCTTGCTTTCTCTACCTCCTACTGTCTCTTCCCACTGCCACAGTCTCCCTCTTGCTTTCTCTACCTGCTACTGTCTCTTCCCACTGCCACAGTCTCCTTCTTGCTTTCTCTAATTGCTACTGTCTCTTCCCACTGCCACAGTCTCCCTCTTGCTTTCTCTACATGCTACTGTCTCTTCCCACTGCCACAGTCTCCCCCTTGCTTTCTCTACCTGCTACTGTCTCTTCCCACTGCCACAGTCTCCCTCTTGCTTTCTCTACCTGCTACTGTCTCTTCCCACTGCCACAGTCTCCCTCTTGCTTTCTCTACCTGCTGCTGTCTCTTCCCACTGCCACTGTCTCCCTCTTGCTTTCTCTAACTGCTACTGTCTCTTCCCACTGCCACAGTCTCCCTCTTGCTTTCTCTACCTGCTACTGTCTCTTCCCACTGCCACAGTCTCCCTCTTGCTTTCTCTACCTGCTACTGTCTCTTCCCACTGCCACAGTCAACCTCTTGCTTTCTCTACCTGCTACTGTCTCTTCCCACTCCCACCGTCTCCCTCTTGCTTTCTCTACCTGCTACTGTCTCTTCCCACTGCCACAGTCTCCCTCTTGCTTTCTCTACCTGCTACTGTCTCTTCCCACTGAAACAGTCTCCCTCTTGCTTTCTCTACCTGCTACTGTCTCTTCCCATTGCCACAGTCTCCCTCTTGCTTTCTCTACCTGCTACTGTCTCTTCCCACTGCCACAGTCTCCCTCTTGCTTTCTCTACCTGCTACTGTCTCTTCCCACTGCCACAGTCTCCCTCTTGCTTTCTCTACCTGCTACTGTCTCTTCCCACTGCCACAGTCTCCCTCTTGCTTTCTCTACCTGCTACAGTCGTTTCCCACTGCCACAGTCTCCCTCTTGCTTTCTCTACCTGCTACTGTCTCTTCCCACTGCCACAGTCTCCCTCTTGCTTTCTGTACCTGCTACTGTCTCTTCCCACTGCCACAGTCTCCCTCTTGCTTTCTGTACCTGCTACTGTCTCTTCCCACTGCCACAGTCTCCCTCTTGCTTTCTCTACCTGCTACTGTCTCGTCCCACTGCCACAGTCTCCCTCTTGCTTTCTCTACCTGCTAATTTCTCTTCCCACTGCCACAGTCTCCCTCTTGCTTTCTCTACCTGCTACTGTCTCTTTCCACTGCCACAGTCTCCCTCTTGCTTTCTCTACCTGCTACTGTCTCTTCCCAATGCTACAGTCTCCCTCTTGATTTCTCTACCTGCTACTGTCTCTTCCCACAGCCACAGTCTCCCACTTGCTTTCTCTACCTGCTACTGTCTCTTCCCACTGCCACAGTCTCCCTCTTGCTTTCTCTACCTGCTACTGTCTCTTCCCACAGCCACAGTCTCCCTCTTCCTGTCTCTACCAGCTACTGTCTCCTCCCACTGCCACAGTCTCCCTCTTGCTTTCTCTACCTGCTACTGTCTCTTCCCACTGCCACAGTCTCCCTCTTGCTTTCTCTACCTGCTACTGTCTCTTCCCACTGGCACAATCTCCCTCTTGCTTTCTCTACCTGCTACTATCTCTTCCCACTGCCACAGTCTCCCACTTGCTTTCTCTACCTGCTACTGCCTCTTCCCACAGCCACAGTCTCCCTCTTGCTTTCTCTACCTGCTACTGTCTCGTCCCATAGCCACAGTCTCCCTCTTGCTTTCTCTACTTGCTACTGTCTCTTCCCACCCCCAGAGTCTCCCTCTAGCTTTCTCTACCTGCTACTGTCTCTCCCCACTGCCACAGTCTCCCTCTTGCTTTCTCTACCCGCTAGTCTCTTCCCACTGCCACAGTCTCCCTCTTGCTTTCTCTACCTGCTACTGTCTCTTCCCACAGCCACAGTCTCCCACTTGCTTTCTCTACCTGCTACTGTCTCTTCCCACTGCCACAGTCTCCCTCTTGCTTTCTCTACATGCTACTCTCTCTTCCCACAGCCACAGTCTCCCTCTTGCTGTCTCTACCTGCTACTGTCTCTTCCCACTGCCACAGTCTCCCTCTTGCTTTCTCTACCTGCTACTGTCTCTTCCCAATGCTACAGTCTCCCTCTTGATTTCTCTATCTGCTACTGTCTCTTCCCACAGCCACAGCCTCCCACTTGCTTTCTCTACCTGCTACTGTCTCTTCCCACTGCCACAGTCTCCCTCTAGCTTTCTCTACCTGCTACTGTCTCTTCCCACAGCCGCAGTCTCCCTCTTCCTGTCTCTACCAGCTACTGTCTCCTCCCACTGCCACAGTCTCCCTCTTGCTTTCTCTACCTGCTACTGTCTCTTCCCACTGCCACAGTCTCCCTCTTGCTTTCTCTACCTTCTACTGTCTCTTCCCACTGCCACAGTCTCCCTCTTGCTTTCTCTACCTGCTACTGTCTCTTCCCACTTCCACAGTCTCCCTCTTGCTTTCTCTATCTGCTACTGTCTCTTCCCACTGCCACAGTCTCCCACTTGCTTTCTCTACCTGCTACTGTATCTTCCCACTGCGACAGTCTCCCTCTTTCTTTCTCTACTTGCTACTGTCTCTTCCCACTGCCACAGTCTCCCTCTCGCTTTCTCTACCTGCTACAGTCTCTTCCCACTGCCACAGTCTCCCTCTTGCTTTCTCTACCTGTTACTGTCCCTTCCCACTGCCACAGTCTCCCTCTTGCTTTCTCTACCTGCTACTGTCTCTTCCCACTGCCACAGTCTCCCTCTTGCTTTCTCTACCTGCTACTGTCTCTTCCCAGAGCCACAGTCTCCCTTTTGCTTTCTCTATCTGTTACTGTCTCTTCCCACTGCCACAGTCTCCCTCTTGCTTTCTCTACCTGCTACTGTCTCTTCCCACTGCCACAGTCTCCCTCTTGCTTTCTCTACCTGCTACTGTCTCTTCCCACTGCCACAGTCTCCCTCTTGCTTTCTCTACCTGCTACTGTCTCTTCCCACTGCCACAGTCTCCCTCTTGCTTTCTCTACCTGCTACTGTCTCTTCCCACTGAAACAGTCTCCCTCTTGCTTTCTCTACCTGCTACTGTCTCTTCCCACTGCCGCAGTCTCCCTCTTGCTTTCTCTACCTGCTACTGTCTCTTCCCACTGCCACAGTCTCCCTCTTGCTTTCTCTACCTGCTAATGTCTCTTCCCACAGCCACAGTCTCCCTCTTTCTTTCTCTACCTGCTACTGTCTCTTCCCACTGCCACAGTCTCCCTCTTGCTTTCTCTACCTGCTACTGTCTCTTCAAACTGCCACAGTCTCCCTCTTGCTGTCTCTACCTGCTACTGTCTCTTCCCACTGCCACAGTCTCCCTCTTGCTTTCTCTACCTGCTACTGTCTCTTCCCACTGCCACAGTCTCCCTCTTGCTTTCTCTACCTTCTACTGTCTCTTCCCACTGATACAGTGTCCCACTTGGTTTCTCTACCTGCTACTGTCTCTTCCCACTGTTACAGTCTCTCTCTTGATTTCTCTACCTGCTACTGTCTCTTCCCACTGCCACAGTCTCCCTCTTGCTTTCTCTACCTGCTACTGTCTCTTCCCACAGCAACAGTCTCCCTTTTGCTTTCTCTACCTGCTACTGTCTCTTCCCACTGCCACAGTCTCCCTCTTGCTTTCTCTACCTGCTACTGTCTCTTCACACTGCCACCGTCTCCCTCTTGCTTTCTCTACCTGCAACTGTCTCTTCCCACTGCCACAGTTTCCCTCTTGCTTTCTCTACCTGCTACTGTCTCTTCCCACTGAAACAGTCTCCCTCTTGCTTTCTCTACCTGCTACTGTCTCTTCCCACAGCCACAGTCTCCCTCTTGCTTTCTCTACCTGCTACTGTCTCATCCCATAGCCACAGTCTCCCTCTTGCTTTCTCTACTTGCTACTGTCTCTTCCCACTGCCACGGTCTCCCTCTTGCTTTCTCTACCTGCTACTGTCTCTCCCCACTGCCACAGTCTCCCTCTTGCTTTCTCTACCTGCTAGTCTCTTCCCACTGCCACAGTCTCCCTCTTGCTTTCTCTACCTGCTACTGTCTCTTCCGACAGCCACAGTCTCCCACTTGCTTTCTCTACCTGCTACTGTCTCTTCCCACTGCCACAGTCTCCCTCTTGCTTTCTCTACATGCTACTCTCTCTTCCCACAGCCACAGTCTCCCTCTTGCTGTCTCTACCTGCTACTGTCTCTTCCCACTGCCACAGTCTCCCTCTTGCTTTCTCTGCCTGCTACTGTCTCTTCCCACTGCCACAGTCTCCCTCTTGCTTTCTCTACCTTCTACTGTCTCTTCCCACTGATACAGTGTCCCACTTGCTTTCTCTACCTGCTACTGTCTTTTCCCACTGCCACAGTCTCCCTCTTGCTTTCTCTACCTGCTACTGTCTCTTCCCACTGCCACAGTCTCCCTCTTGCTTTCTCTACCTGCTACTGTCTCTTCCCACTGCCACAGTCTCCTTCTTGCTTTCTCTAATTGCTACTGTCTCTTCCCACTGCCACAGTCTCCCTCTTGCTTTCTCTACATGCTACTGTCTCTTCCCACTGCCACAGTCTCCCCCTTGCTTTCTCTACCTGCTACTGTCTCTTCCCACTGCCACAGTCTCCCTCTTGCTTTCTCTACCTGCTACTGTCTCTTCCCACTGCCACAGTCTCCCTCTTGCTTTCTCTACCTGCTACTGTCTCTTCCCACTGCCACAGTCTCCCTCTTGCTTTCTCTACCTGCTACTGTCTCTTCCCACTGCCACAGTCTCCCTCTTGCTTTCTCTACCTGCTACTGTCTCTTCCCACTGCCACAGTCTCCCTCTTGCTTTCTCTCCCTGCTACTGTCTCTTCCCACTGAAACAGTCTCCCTCTTGCTTTCTCTACCTGCTACTGTCTCTTCCCATTGCCACAGTCTCCCTCTTGCTTTCTTTACCTGCTACTGTCTCTTCCCACTGCCACAGTCTCCCTCTTGCTTTCTCTACCTGCTACTGTCTCTTCCCACTGCCACAGTCTCCCTCTTGCTTTCTCTACCTGCTACTGTCTCTTCCCACTGTTACAGTCTCCCTCTTGATTTCTCTACCTGCTACTGTCTCTTCCCACTGCCACAGTCTCCCTCTTGCTTTCTCTACCTGCTACTGTCTCTTCCCACAGCAACAGTCTCCCTTTTGCTTTCTCTACCTGCTACTGTCTCTTCCCACTGCCACAGTCTCCCTCTTGCTTTCTCTACCTGCTACTGTCTCTTCCCACTGCCACCGTCTCCATCTTGCTTTCTCTACCTGCAACTGTCTCTTCCCACTGCCACAGTCTCCCTCTTGCTTTCTCTACCTGCTACTGTCTCTTCCCACTGAAACAGTCTCCCTCTTGCTTTCTCTACCTGCTACTGTCTCTTCCCACAGCCACAATCTCCCTCTTGCTTTCTCTACCTGCTACTGTCTCGTCCCATAGCCACAGTCTCCCTCTTGCTTTCTCTACTTGCTACTGTCTCTTCCCACTGCCACAGTCTCCCCCTTGCTTTCTCCACCTGCTACTGTCTCTCCCCACTGCCACAGTCTCCCTCTTGCTTTCTCTACCTGCTAGTCTCTTCCCACTGCCACAGTCTCCCTCTTGCTTTCTCTACCTTCTACTGTCTCTTCCCACTGATACAGTGTCCCACTTGCTTTCTCTACCTGCTACTGTCTCTTCCCACTGCCACAGTCTCCCTCTTGCTTTCTCTACCTGCTACTGTCTCTTCCCACTGCCACAGTATCCCTCTTGCTTTCTCTACCTGCTACTAGCTTTTCCCACAGGCACAGTCTCCCTTTTGCTTTCTCTACCTGCTACTGTCTCTTCCCACTGCCACAGTCTCCCTCTTGCTTTCTCTACCTGCTACTGTCTCTTCCCACAGCCACAGTCTCCCTCTTGCTTTCTCTACCTGCTACTGTCTCTTCCCAGAGCCACAGTCTCCCTTTTGCTTTCTCTATCTGTTACTATCTCTTCCCACTGCCACAGTCTCCCTCTTGCTTTCTCTACCTGCTACTGTCTCTTCCCAGTGCCACAGTCTCCCTCTTGCTTTCTCTGCCTGCTACTGTCTCTTCCCACTGCCACCGTCTCCCTCTTGCTTTCTCTACCTGCTACTGTCTCTTCCCACTGCCACAGTCTCCCTCTTGCTTTCTCTACCTGCTACTGTCTCTTCCCACTGAAACAGTCTCCCTCTTGCTTTCTCTACCTGCTACTGTCTCTTCCCACTGCCACAGTCTCCCTCTTGCTTTCTCTACCTGCTACTGTCTCTTCCCACTGCCACAGTCTCCCTCTTGCTTTCTCTACCTGCTAATGTCTCTTCCCACAGCCACAGTCTCCCTCTTGCTTTCTCTACCTGCTACAGTCTCTTCCCACTGCCACAGTCTCCCTCTTGCTTTCTCTACCTGCTACTCTCTCTTCCCACAGCCACAGTCTTCCTCTTGCTGTCTCTACCTGCTACTGTCTCTTCCCACTGCCACAGTCTCCCTCTTGCTTTCTCTACCTGCTACTGTCTCTTCCCACTGCCACAGTCTCCCTCTTGCTTTCTCTACCTTCTACTGTCTATTCCCACTGATACAGTGTCCCACTTGCTTTCTCTACCTGCTACTGTCTCTTCCTACTGTGACAGTCTCCCTCTTGATTTCTCTACCTGCTACTGTCTCTTCAAACTGCCACAGTCTCCCTCTTGCTTTCTCTACCTGCTACTGTCTCTTCCCACAGCCACAGTCTCCCTTTTGCTTTCTCTACCTGCTACTGTCTCTTCCCACTGCCACAGTCTCCCTCTTGCTTTCTCTACCTGCTACTATCTCTTCCCACTGCCACCGTCTCCCTCTTGCTTTCTCTACCTGCAACTGTCTCTTCCCACTGCCACAGTCTCCCTCTTGCTTTCTCTACCTGCTACTATCTCTTCCCACTGCCACAGTCTCCCACTTGCTTTCTCTACCTGCTACTGTCTCTTCCCACAGCCACAGTCTCCCTCTTGCTTTCTCTACCTGCTACTGTCTCGTCCCATAGCCACAGTCTCCCTCTTGCTTTCTCTACTTGCTACCGTCTCTTCCCACCCCCACAGTCTCCCTCTTGCTTTCTCTACCTGCTACTGTCTCTTCCCACTGCCACAGTCTCCCTCTTGCTTTCTCTACCCGCTAGTCTCTTCCCACTGCCACAGTCACCCTCTTGCTTTCTCTACCTGCTACTGTCTCTTCCCATAGCCACAGTCTCCCACTTGCTTTCTCTACCTGCTACTGTCTCTTCCCACTGCCACAGTCTCCCTCTTGCTTTCTCTACATGCTACTCTCTCTTCCCACAGCCACAGTCTCCCTCTTGCTGTCTCTACCTGCTACTGTCTCTTCCCACTGCCACAGTCTCCCTCTTGCTTTCTCTACCTGCTACTGTCTCTTTCCACTGCCACAGTCTCCCTCTTGCTTTCTCTACCTTCTACTGTCTCTTCCCACTGATACAGTTTCCCACTTGCTTTCTCTACCTGCTACTGTCGCTTCCCACTGCCACAGTCTCCGTCTTGCTTTCTCTACCTTCTACTGTCTCTTCCCACTGATACAGTGTCCCACTTGCTTTCTCTACCTGCTACTGTCTCTTCCCACTGAAACAGTCTCCCTCTTGCTTTCTCTACCTGCTACTGTCTCTTCCCACAGCCACAGTCTCCCTCTTGCTTTCTCTACCTGCTACTGTCTCTTCCCACAGCCACAGTCTCCCTTTTGCTTTTTCTACCTGCTACTGTCTCTTCCCACTGCCACAGTCTCCCTCTTGCTTTCTCTACCTGCTACTGTCTCTTCCCACTGCCACTGTCTCCCTCTTGCTTTCTCTACCTGCAACTGTCTCTTCCCACTGCCACAGTCTCCCTCTTGCTTTCTCTACCTGCTACTGTCTCTTCCCACTGAAACAGTCTCCCTCTTGCTTTCTCTACCTGCTACTGTCTCTTCCCACAGCCACAGTCACCCTCTTGCTTTCTCTACCTGCTACTGTCTCGTCCCATAGCCACAGTCTCCCTCTTGCTTTCTCTACTTGCTACTGTCTCTTCCCACTGCCACAGTCTCCCTCTTGCTTTCTCTACCTGCTACTGCCTCTCCCCACTGCCACAGTCTCCCTCTTGCCTTCTCTACCTGCTAGTATCTTCCCACTGCCACAGTCTCCCTCTTGCTTTCTCTACCTGCTACTGTCTCTTCCGACAGCCACAGTCTCCAACTTGCTCTCTCTACCTGCTACTGTCACTTCCCACTGCCACAGTCTCCCTCTTGCTTTCTCTACATGCTACTCTCTCTTCCCACAGCCACAGTCTCATTCTTGCTGTCTCTACCTGCTACTGTCTCTTCCCACTGCCACAGTCTCCCTCTTGCTTTCTCTACCTGCTACTGTCTCTTCCCACTGCCACAGTCTCCCTCTTGCTTTCTATACCTTCTGCTGTCTCTTCCCACTGATACAGTGTCCCACTTGCTTTCTCTACCTGCTACTGTCTCTTCCCCCTACCACAGTCTCCCTCTAGCTTTCTCTACCTGCTACTGTCTCTTCCCACTGCCACAGTCTCCCTCTTGCTTTCTCTACTTGCTACTGTCTCTTCCCACCCCCACAGTCTCCCTCTTGCTTTCTCTACCTGCTACTGTCTCTCCCCACTGCCACAGTCTCCCTCTTGCTTTCTCTACCCGCTAGTCTCTTCCCACTGCCACAGTCTCCCTCTTGCTTTCTCTACCTGCTACTGTCTCTTCCCACAGCCACAGTCTCCCACTTGCTTTCTCTACCTGCTACTGTCTCTTCCCACTGCCACAGTCTCCCTCTTGCTTTCTCTACATGCTACTCTCTCTTCCCACAGCCACAGTCTCCCTCTTGCTGTCTCTACCTGCTACTGTCTCTTACCACTGCCACAGTCTCCCTCTTGCTTTCTTTACCTGCTACTGTCTCTTCCCAATGCTACAGTCTCCCTCTTGATTTCTCTCTCTGCCACTGTCTCTTCCCACACCCACAGCCTCCCACTTGCTTTCTCTACCTGCTACTGTCTCTTCCCACTGCCACAGTCTCCCTTTTGCTTTCTCTACCTGCTACTGTCTCTTCCCACAGCCACAGTCTCCCTCTTCCTGTCTCTACCAGCTACTGTCTCCTCCCACTGCCACAGTCTCCCTCTTGCTTTCTCTACCTGCTACTGTCTCTTCCCACTGCCACAGTCTCCCTCTTGCTTTCTCTACCTTCTACTGTCTCTTCCCACTGCCACAGTCTCCCTCTTGCTTTCTCTACCTGCTACTGTCTCTTCCCACTTCCACAGTCTCCCTCTTGCTTTCTCTATCTGCTACTGTCTCTTCCCACTGCCACAGTCTCCCTCTTGCTTTCTCTACCTGCTACTGTATCTTCCCACTGTCACAGTCTCCCTCTTTCTTTCTCTACTTGCTACTGTCTCTTCCCACTGCCACAGTCTCCCTCTCGCTTTCTCTACCTGCTACAGTCTCTTCCCACTGCCACAGTCTCCCTCTTGCTTTCTCTACCTGTTACTGTCTCTTCCCACTGCCACAGTCTCCCTCTTGCTTTCTCTACCTGCTACTGTCTCTTCCCACTGCCACAGTCCCCCTCTTGCTTTCTCTACCTGCTACTGTCTCTTCCCAGAGCCACAGTCTCCCTTTTGCTTTCTCTATCTGTTACTGTCTCTTCCCACTGCCACAGTCTCCCTCTTGCTTTCTCTACCTGCTACTGTCTCTTCCCACTGCCACCGTCTCCCTCTTGCTTTCTCTACCTGGTACTGTCTCTTCCCACTGCCACAGTCTCCCTCTTGCTTTCTCTACCTGCTACTGTCTCTTCCCACTGAAACAGTCTCCCTCTTGCTTTCTCTACCTGCTACTGTCTCTTCCCACTGCCACAGTCTCCCTCTTGCTTTCTCTACCTGCTACTGTCTCTTCCCACTGCCACAGTCTCCCTCTTGCTTTCTCTACCTGCTAATGTCTCTTCCCACAGCCACAGTCTCCCTCTTGCTTTCTCTACCTGCTACTGTCTCTTCCCACTGCCACAGTCTCCCTCTTGCTTTCTCTACCTGCTACTCTCTCTTCCCACAGCCACAGTCTCCCTCTTGCTGTCTCTACCTGCTACTGTCTCTTCCCACTGCCACAGTCTCCCTCTTGCTTTCTCTACCTGCTACTGTCTCTTCCCACTGCCACAGTCTCCCTCTTGCTTTCTCTACCTTCTACTGTCTCTTCCCACTGATACAGTGTCCCACTTGCTTTCTCTACCTGCTACTGTCTCTTCCCACTGTTACAGTCTCCCTCTTGATTTCTCTACCTGCTACTGTCTCTTCCCACTGCCACAGTCTCCCTCTTGCTTTCTCTACCTGCTACTGTCTCTTCCCACAGCAACAGTCTCCCTTTTGCTTTCTCTACCTGCTACTGTCTCTTCCCACTGCCACAGTCTCCCTCTTGCTTTCTCTACCTGCTACAGTCTCTTCCCACTGCCACCGTCTCCCTCTTGCTTTCTCTACCTGCAACTGTCTCTTCCCACTGCCACAGTCTCCCTCTTGCTTTCTCTACCTGCTACTGTCTCTTCCCACTGAAACAGTCTCCCTCTTGCTTTCTCTACCTGCTACTGTCTCTTCCCACAGCCACAGTCTCCCTCTTGCTTTCTCTACCTGCTACTGTCTCGTCCCATAGCCACAGTCTCCCTCTTGCTTTCTCTACTTGCTACTGTCTCTTCCCACTGCCACAGTCTCCGTCTTGCTTTCTCTACCTGCTACTGTCTCTCCCCACTGCCACAGTCTCCCTCTTGCTTTCTCTACCTGCTAGTCTCTTCCCACTGCCACAGTCTCCCTCTTGCTTTCTCTACCTGCTACTGTCTCTTCCGACAGCCACAGTCTCCCACTTGCTTTCTCTACCTGCTACTGTCTCTTCCCACTGCCACAGTCTCCCTCTTGCTTTCTCTACCTGCTACTGTCTCTTCCCACTGCCACAGTCTCCCTCTTGCTTTCTCTACCTGCTACTATCTCTTCCCACTGCCACAGTCTCCCACTTGCTTTCTCTACCTGCTACTGTCTCTTCCCACAGCCACAGTCTCCCTCTTGCTTTCTATACCTGCTACTGTCTCGTCCCATAGCCACAGTCTCCCTCTTGCTTTCTCTACCTGCTACTGTCTCTTCCCACTGCCACAGTCTCCCTCTTGCTTTCTCTACATGCTACTGTCTCTTCCCACTTCCACAGACTCCCTCTTGCTGTCTCTACCTGCTACTGTCTCTTCCCAGTGCCACAGTCTCCCTCTTGCTTTCTCTACCTGCTACTGTCTCTTCCCACTGCCACAGTCTCCCTCTTGCTTTCTCTACCTTCTACTGTCTCTTCCCACTGATACAGTGTCCCACTTGCTTTCTCTACCTGCTACTGTCTCTTCCCACTGCCACAGTCTCCCTCTTGCTTTCTCTACCTGCTACAGTCTCTTCCCACTGCCACAGTATCCCTCTTGCTTTCTCTACCTGCTACTAGCTTTTCCCACAGGCACAGTCTCCCTTTTGCTTTCTCTACCTGCTACTGTCTCTTCCCACTGCCACAGTCTCCCTCTTCCTTTCTCTACCTGCTACTGTCTCTTCCCACAGCCACAGTCTCCCTCTTGCTTTCTCTACCTGCTACTGTCTCTTCCCAGAGCCACAGTCTCCCTTTTGCTTTCTCTATCTGTTACTATCTCTTCCCACTGCCACAGTCTCCCACTTGCTTTCTCTACCTGCTACTGTCTCTTCCCAGTGCCACAGTCTCCCTCTTGCTTTCTCTGCCTGCTACTGTCTCTTCCCACTGCCACCGTCTCCCTCTTGCTTTCTCTACCTGCTACTGTCTCTTCCCACTGCCACAGTCTCCCTCTTGCTTTCTCTACCTGCTACTGTCTCTTCCCACTGAAACAGTCTCCCTCTTGCTTTCTCTACCTGCTACTGTCTCTTCCCACTGCCACAGTCTCCCTCTTGCTTTCTCTACCTGCTACTGTCTCTTCCCACTGCCACAGTCTCCCTCTTGCTTTCTCTACCTGCTAATGTCTCTTCCCACAGCCACAGTCTCCCTCTTGCTTTCTCTACCTGCTACAGTCTCTTCCCACTGCCACAGTCTCCCTCTTGCTTTCTCTACCTGCTACTCTCTCTTCCCACAGCCACAGTCTTCCTCTTGCTGTCTCTACCTGCTACTGTCTCTTCCCACTGCCACAGTCTCCCTCTTGCTTTCTCTACCTGCTACTGTCTCTTCCCACTGCCACAGTCTCCCTCTTGCTTTCTCTACCTTCTACTGTCTCTTCCCACTGATACAGTGTCCCACTTGCTTTCTCTACCTGCTACTGTCTCTTCCTACTGTGACAGTCTCCCTCTTGATTTCTCTACCTGCTACTGTCTCTTCAAACTGCCACAGTCTCCCTCTTGCTTTCTCTACCTGCTACTGTCTCTTCCCACAGCCACAGTCTCCCTTTTGCTTTCTCTACCTGCTACTGTCTCTTCCCACTGCCACAGTCTCCCTCTTGCTTTCTCTACCTGCTACTATCTCTTCCCACTGCCACCGTCTCCCTCTTGCTTTCTCTACCTGCAACTGTCTCTTCCCACTGCCACAGTCTCCCTCTTGCTTTCTCTACCTGCTACTATCTCTTCCCACTGCCACAGTCTCCCACTTGCTTTCTCTACCTGCTACTGTCTCTTCCCACAGCCACAGTCTCCCTCTTGCTTTCTCTACCTGCTACTGTCTCGTCCCATAGCCACAGTCTCCCTCTTGCTTTCTCTACTTGCTACCGTCTCTTCCCACCCCCACAGTCTCCCTCTTGCTTTCTCTACCTGCTACTGTCTCTCCCCACTGCCACAGTCTCCCTCTTGCTTTCTCTACCCGCTAGTCTCTTCCCACTGCCACAGTCTCCCTCTTGCTTTCTCTACCTGCTACTGTCTCTTCCCACAGCCACAGTCTCCCACTTGCTTTCTCTACCTGCTACTGTCTCTTCCCACTGCCACAGTCTCCCTCTTGCTTTCTCTACATGCTACTCTCTCTTCCCACAGCCACAGTCTCCCTCTTGCTGTCTCTACCTGCTACTGTCTCTTCCCAGTGCCACAGTCTCCCTCTTGCTTTCTCTACCTGCTACTGTCTCTTTCCACTGCCACAGTCTCCCTCTTGCTTTCTCTACCTTCTAATGTCTCTTCCCACTGATACAGTTTCCCACTTGCTTTCTCTACCTGCTACTGTCTCTTCCCACTGCCACAGTCTCCCTCTTGCTTTCTCTACCTTCTACTGTCTCTTCCCACTGATACAGTGTCCCACTTGCTTTCTCTACCTGCTACTGTCTCTTCCCACTGAAACAGTCTCCCTCTTGCTTTCTCTACCCGCTACTGTCTCTTCCCACAGCCACAGTCTCCCTCTTGCTTTCTCTACCTGCTACTGTCTCTTCCCACAGCCACAGTCTCCCTTTTGCTTTCTCTACCTGCTACTGTCTCTTCCCACTGCCACAGTCTCCCTCTTGCTTTCTCTACCTGCTACTGTCTCTTCCCACTGCCACTGTCTCCCTCTTGCTTTCTCTACCTGCAACTGTCTCTTCCCACTGCCACAGTCTCTCTCTTGCTTTCTCTACCTGCTACTGTCTCTTCCCACTGAAACAGTCTCCCTCTTGCTTTCTCTACCTGCTACTGTCTCTTCCCACAGCCACAGTCTCCCTCTTTCTTTCTCTACCTGCTACTGTCTCGTCCCATAGCCACAGTCTCCCTCTTGCTTTCTCTACTTGCTACTGTCTCTTCCCACTGCCACAGTCTCCCTCTTGCTTTCTCTACCTGCTACTGTCTCTCCCCACTGCCACAGTCTCCCTCTTGCCTTCTCTACCTGCTAGTCTCTTCCCACTGCCACAGTCTCCCTCTTGCTTTCTCTACCTGCTACTGTCTCTTCCCACTGCCACAGTCTCCCTCTTGCTTTCTATACCTTCTGCTGTCTCTTCCCACTGATACAGTGTCCCACTTGCTTTCTCTACCTGCTACTGTCTCTTCCCCCTACCACAGTCTCCCTCTTGCTTTCTCTACCTGCTACTGTCTCTTCCCACTGCCACAGTCTCCCTCTTGCTTTCTCTACTTGCTACTGTCTCTTCCCACCCCCACAGTCTCCCTCTTCCTGTCTCTACCAGCTACTGTCTCCTCCCACTGCCACAGTCTCCCTCTTGCTTTCTCTACCTGCTACTGTCTCTTCCCACTGCCACAGTCTCCCTCTTGCTTTCTCTACCTGCAACTGTCTCTTCCCACTGCCACAGTCTCTCTCTTGCTTTCTCTACCTGCTACTGTCTCTTCCCACTGCCACAGTCTCCCTCTTGCTTTCTCTACCTTCTACTGTCTCTTCCCACTGATACAGTGTCCCACTTGCTTTCTCTACCTGCTACTGTCTCCTCCCACTGTTACAGTCTCCCTCTTGATTTCTCTACCTGCTACTGTCTCTTCCCACTGCCACAGTCTCCCTCTTGCTTTCTCTACCTGCTACTGTCTCTTCCCACAGCAACAGTCTCCCTTTTGCTTTCTCTACCTGCTACTGTCTCTTCCCACTGCCACAGTCTCCCTCTTGCTTTCTCTACCTGCTACAGTCTCTTCCCACTGCCACCGTCTCCCTCTTGCTTTCTCTACCTGCAACTGTCTCTTCCCACTGCCACAGTCTCCCTCTTGCTTTCTCTACCTGCTACTGTCTCTTCCCACTGAAACAGTCTCCCTCTTGCTTTCTCTACCTGCTACTGTCTCTTCCCACAGCCACAGTCTCCCTCTTGCTTTCTCTACCTGCTACTGTCTCGTCCCATAGCCACAGTCTCCCTCTTGCTTTCTCTACTTGCTACTGTCTCTTCCCACTGCCACAGTCTCCGTCTTGCTTTCTCTACCTGCTACTGTCTCTCCCCACTGCCACAGTCTCCCTCTTGCTTTCTCTACCTGCTAGTCTCTTCCCACTGCCACAGTCTCCCTCTTGCTTTCTCTACCTGCTACTGTCTCTTCCGACAGCCACAGTCTCCCACTTGCTTTCTCTACCTGCTACTGTCTCTTCCCACTGCCACAGTCTCCCTCTTGCTTTCTCTACCTGCTACTGTCTCTTCCCACTGCCACAGTCTCCCTCTTGCTTTCTCTACCTGCTACTATCTCTTCCCACTGCCACAGTCTCCCACTTGCTTTCTCTACCTGCTACTGTCTCTTCCCACAGCCACAGTCTCCCTCTTGCTTTCTATACCTGCTACTGTCTCGTCCCATAGCCACAGTCTCCCTCTTGCTTTCTCTACCTGCTACTGTCTCTTCCCACTGCCACAGTCTCCCTCTTGCTTTCTCTACATGCTACTGTCTCTTCCCACTTCCACAGACTCCCTCTTGCTGTCTCTACCTGCTACTGTCTCTTCCCAGTGCCACAGTCTCCCTCTTGCTTTCTCTACCTGCTACTGTCTCTTCCCACTGCCACAGTCTCCCTCTTGCTTTCTCTACCTTCTACTGTCTCTTCCCACTGATACAGTGTCCCACTTGCTTTCTCTACCTGCTACTGTCTCTTCCCACTGCCACAGTCTCCCTCTTGCTTTCTCTACCTGCTACAGTCTCTTCCCACTGCCACAGTATCCCTCTTGCTTTCTCTACCTGCTACTAGCTTTTCCTACAGGCACAGTCTCCCTTTTGCTTTCTCTACCTGCTACTGTCTCTTCCCACTGCCACAGTCTCCCTCTTCCTTTCTCTACCTGCTACTGTCTCTTCCCACTGAAACAGTCTCCCTCTTGCTTTCTCTACCTGCTACTGTCTCTTCCCACTGCCACAGTCTCCCTCTTGCTTTCTCTACCTGCTACTGTCTCTTCCCACTGCCACAGTCTCCCTCTTGCTTTCTCTACCTGCTAATGTCTCTTCCCACAGCCACAGTCTCCCTCTTGCTTTCTCTACCTGCTACAGTCTCTTCCCACTGCCACAGTCTCCCTCTTGCTTTCTCTACCTGCTACTCTCTCTTCCCACAGCCACAGTCTTCCTCTTGCTGTCTCTACCTGCTACTGTCTCTTCCCACTGCCACAGTCTCCCTCTTGCTTTCTCTACCTGCTACTGTCTCTTCCCACTGCCACAGTCTCCCTCTTGCTTTCTCTACCTTCTACTGTCTCTTCCCACTGATACAGTGTCCCACTTGCTTTCTCTACCTGCTACTGTCTCTTCCTACTGTGACAGTCTCCCTCTTGATTTCTTTACCTGCTACTGTCTCTTCAAACTGCCACAGTCTCCCTCTTGCTTTCTCTACCTGCTACTGTCTCTTCCCACAGCCACAGTCTCCCTTTTGCTTTCTCTACCTGCTACTGTCTCTTCCCACTGCCACAGTCTCCCTCTTGCTTTCTCTACCTGCTACTATCTCTTCCCACTGCCACCGTCTCCCTCTTGCTTTCTCTACCTGCAACTGTCTCTTCCCACTGCCACAGTCTCCCTCTTGCTTTCTCTACCTGCTACTATCTCTTCCCACTGCCACAGTCTCCCACTTGCTTTCTCTACCTGCTACTGTCTCTTCCCACAGCCACAGTCTCCCTCTTGCTTTCTCTACCTGCTACTGTCTCGTCCCATAGCCACAGTCTCCCTCTTGCTTTCTCTACTTGCTACCGTCTCTTACCACCCCCACAGTCTCCCTCTTGCTTTCTCTACCTGCTACTGTCTCTCCCCACTGCCACAGTCTCCCTCTTGCTTTCTCTACCCGCTAGTCTCTTCCCACTGCCACAGTCTCCCTCTTGCTTTCTCTACCTGCTACTGTCTCTTCCCACAGCCACAGTCTCCCACTTGCTTTCTCTACCTGCTACTGTCTCTTCCCACTGCCACAGTCTCCCTCTTGCTTTCTCTACATGCTACTCTCTCTTCCCACAGCCACAGTCTCCCTCTTGCTGTCTCTACCTGCTACTGTCTCTTCCCAGTGCCACAGTCTCCCTCTTGCTTTCTCTACCTGCTACTGTCTCTTTCCACTGCCACAGTCTCCCTCTTGCTTTCTCTACCTTCTACTGTCTCTTCCCACTGATACAGTTTCCCACTTGCTTTCTCTACCTGCTACTGTCTCTTCCCACTGCCACAGTCTCCCTCTTGCTTTCTCTACCTTCTACTGTCTCTTCCCACTGATACAGTGTCCCACTTGCTTTCTCTACCTGCTACTGTCTCTTCCCACTGAAACAGTCTCCCTCTTGCTTTCTCTACCTGCTACTGTCTCTTCCCACAGCCACAGTCTCCCTCTTGCTTTCTCTACCTGCTACTGTCTCTTCCCACAGCCACAGTCTCCCTTTTGCTTTCTCTACCTGCTACTGTCTCTTCCCACTGCCACAGTCTCCCTCTTGCTTTCTCTACCTGCTACTGTCTCTTCCCACTGCCACTGTCTCCCTCTTTCTTTCTCTACCTGCAACTGTCTCTTCCCACTGCCACAGTCTCTCTCTTGCTTTCTCTACCTGCTACTGTCTCTTCCCACTGAAACAGTCTCCCTCTTGCTTTCTCTACCTGCTACTGTCTCTTCCCACAGCCACAGTCTCCCTCTTGCTTTCTCTACCTGCTACTGTCTCGTCCCATAGCCACAGTCTCCCTCTTGCTTTCTCTACTTGCTACTGTCTCTTCCCACTGCCACAGTCTCCCTCTTGCTTTCTCTACCTGCTACTGTCTCTCCCCACTGCCACAGTCTCCCTCTTGCCTTCTCTACCTGCTAGTCTCTTCCCACTGCCACAGTCTCCCTCTTGCTTTCTCTACCTGCTACTGTCTCTTCCCACTGCCACAGTCTCCCTCTTGCTTTCTATACCTTCTGCTGTCTCTTCCCACTGATACAGTGTCCCACTTGCTTTCTCTACCTGCTACTGTCTCTTCCCCCTACCACAGTCTCCCTCTTGCTTTCTCTACCTGCTACTGTCTCTTCCCACTGCCACAGTCTCCCTCTTGCTTTCTCTACTTGCTACTGTCTCTTCCCACCCCCACAGTCTCCCTCTTCCTGTCTCTACCAGCTACTGTCTCCTCCCACTGCCACAGTCTCCCTCTTGCTTTCTCTACCTGCTACTGTCTCTTCCCACTGCCACAGTCTCCCTCTTGCTTTCTCTACCTTCTACTGTCTCTTCCCACTGCCACAGTCTCCCTCTTGCTTTCTCTACCTGCTACTGTCTCTTCCCACTTCCACAGTCTCCCTCTTGCTTTCTCTATCTGCTACTGTCTCTTCCCACTGCCACAGTCTCCCTCTTGCTTTCTATACCTGCTACTGTATCTTCCCACTGCCACAGTCTCCCTCTTTCTTTCTCTACTTGCTACTGTCTCTTCCCACTGCCACAGTCTCCCTCTCGCTTTCTCTACCTGCTACAGTCTCTTCCCACTGCCACAGTCTCCCTCTTGCTTTCTCTACCTGTTACTGTCTCTTCCCACTGCCACAGTCTCCCTCTTGCTTTCTCTACCTGCTACTGTCTCTTCCCACTGCCACAGTCCCCCTCTTGCTTTCTCTACCTGCTACTGTCTCTTCCCAGAGCCACAGTCTCCCTTTTGCTTTCTCTATCTGTTACTGTCTCTTCCCACTGCCACAGTCTCCCTCTTGCTTTCTCTACCTGCTACTGTCTCTTCCCACTGCCACCGTCTCCCTCTTGCTTTCTCTACCTGGTACTGTCTCTTCCCACTGCCACAGTCTCCCTCTTGCTTTCTCTACCTGCTACTGTCTCTTCCCACTGAAACAGTCTCCCTCTTGCTTTCTCTACCTGCTACTGTCTCTTCCCACTGCCACAGTCTCCCTCTTGCTTTCTCTACCTGCTACTGTCTCTTCCCACTGCCACAGTCTCCCTCTTGCTTTCTCTACCTGCTAATGTCTCTTCCCACAGCCACAGTCTCCCTCTTGCTTTCTCTACCTGCTACTGTCTCTTCCCACTGCCACAGTCTCCCTCTTGCTTTCTCTACCTGCTACTCTCTCTTCCCACAGCCACAGTCTCCCTCTTGCTGTCTCTACCTGCTACTGTCTCTTCCCACTGCCACAGTCTCCCTCTTGCTTTCTCTACCTGCTACTGTCTCTTCCCACTGCCACAGTCTCCCTCTTGCTTTCTCTACCTTCTACTGTCTCTTCCCACTGATACAGTGTCCCACTTGCTTTCTCTACCTGCTACTGTCTCTTCCCACTGTTACAGTCTCCCTCTTGATTTCTCTACCTGCTACTGTCTCTTCCCACTGCCACAGTCTCCCTCTTGCTTTCTCTACCTGCTACTGTCTCTTCCCACAGCAACAGTCTCCCTTTTGCTTTCTCTACCTGCTACTGTCTCTTCCCACTGCCACAGTCTCCCTCTTGCTTTCTCTACCTGCTACAGTCTCTTCCCACTGCCACCGTCTCCCTCTTGCTTTCTCTACCTGCAACTGTCTCTTCCCACTGCCACAGTCTCCCTCTTGCTTTCTCTACCTGCTACTGTCTCTTCCCACTGAAACAGTCTCCCTCTTGCTTTCTCTACCTGCTACTGTCTCTTCCCACAGCCACAGTCTCCCTCTTGCTTTCTCTACCTGCTACTGTCTCGTCCCATAGCCACAGTCTCCCTCTTGCTTTCTCTACTTGCTACTGTCTCTTCCCACTGCCACAGTCTCCGTCTTGCTTTCTCTACCTGCTACTGTCTCTCCCCACTGCCACAGTCTCCCTCTTGCTTTCTCTACCTGCTAGTCTCTTCCCACTGCCACAGTCTCCCTCTTGCTTTCTCTACCTGCTACTGTCTCTTCCGACAGCCACAGTCTCCCACTTGCTTTCTCTACCTGCTACTGTCTCTTCCCACTGCCACAGTCTCCCTCTTGCTTTCTCTACCTGCTACTGTCTCTTCCCACTGCCACAGTCTCCCTCTTGCTTTCTCTACCTGCTACTATCTCTTCCCACTGCCACAGTCTCCCACTTGCTTTCTCTACCTGCTACTGTCTCTTCCCACAGCCACAGTCTCCCTCTTGCTTTCTATACCTGCTACTGTCTCGTCCCATAGCCACAGTCTCCCTCTTGCTTTCTCTACCTGCTACTGTCTCTTCCCACTGCCACAGTCTCCCTCTTGCTTTCTCTACCTTCTACTGTCTCTTCCCACTGATACAGTGTCCCACTTGCTTTCTCTACCTGCTACTGTCTCTTCCCACTGCCACAGTCTCCCTCTTGCTTTCTCTACCTGCTACTGTCTCTTCCCACTGCCACAGTATCCCTCTTGCTTTCTCTACCTGCTACTAGCTTTTCCCACAGGCACAGTCTCCCTTTTGCTTTCTCTACCTGCTACTGTCTCTTCCCACTGCCACAGTCTCCCTCTTCCTTTCTCTACCTGCTACTGTCTCTTCCCACAGCCACAGTCTCCCTCTTGCTTTCTCTACCTGCTACTGTCTCTTCCCAGAGCCACAGTCTCCCTTTTGCTTTCTCTATCTGTTACTATCTCTTCCCACTGCCACAGTCTCCCACTTGCTTTCTCTACCTGCTACTGTCTCTTCCCAGTGCCACAGTCTCCCTCTTGCTTTCTCTGCCTGCTACTGTCTCTTCCCACTGCCACCGTCTCCCTCTTGCTTTCTCTACCTGCTACTGTCTCTTCCCACTGCCACAGTCTCCCTCTTGCTTTCTCTACCTGCTACTGTCTCTTCCCACTGAAACAGTCTCCCTCTTGCTTTCTCTACCTGCTACTGTCTCTTCCCACTGCCACAGTCTCCCTCTTGCTTTCTCTACCTGCTACTGTCTCTTCCCACTGCCACAGTCTCCCTCTTGCTTTCTCTACCTGCTAATGTCTCTTCCCACAGCCACAGTCTCCCTCTTGCTTTCTCTACCTGCTACAGTCTCTTCCCACTGCCACAGTCTCCCTCTTGCTTTCTCTACCTGCTACTCTCTCTTCCCACAGCCACAGTCTTCCTCTTGCTGTCTCTACCTGCTACTGTCTCTTCCCACTGCCACAGTCTCCCTCTTGCTTTCTCTACCTGCTACTGTCTCTTCCCACTGCCACAGTCTCCCTCTTGCTTTCTCTACCTTCTACTGTCTCTTCCCACTGATACAGTGTCCCACTTGCTTTCTCTACCTGCTACTGTCTCTTCCTACTGTGACAGTCTCCCTCTTAATTTCTCTACCTGCTACTGTCTCTTCAAACTGCCACAGTCTCCCTCTTGCTTTCTCTACCTGCTACTGTCTCTTCCCACAGCCACAGTCTCCCTTTTGCTTTCTCTACCTGCTACTGTCTCTTCCCACTGCCACAGTCTCCCTCTTGCTTTCTCTACCTGCTACTATCTCTTCCCACTGCCACCGTCTCCCTCTTGCTTTCTCTACCTGCAACTGTCTCTTCCCACTGCCACAGTCTCCCTCTTGCTTTCTCTACCTGCTACTATCTCTTCCCACTGCCACAGTCTCCCACTTGCTTTCTCTACCTGCTACTGTCTCTTCCCACAGCCACAGTCTCCCTCTTGCTTTCTCTACCTGCTACTGTCTCGTCCCATAGCCACAGTCTCCCTCTTGCTTTCTCTACTTGCTACCGTCTCTTCCCACCCCCACAGTCTCCCTCTTGCTTTCTCTACCTGCTACTGTCTCTCCCCACTGCCACAGTCTCCCTCTTGCTTTCTCTACCCGCTAGTCTCTTCCCACTGCCACAGTCTCCCTCTTGCTTTCTCTACCTGCTACTGTCTCTTCCCACAGCCACAGTCTCCCACTTGCTTTCTCTACCTGCTACTGTCTCTTCCCACTGCCACAGTCTCCCTCTTGCTTTCTCTACATGCTACTCTCTCTTCCCACAGCCACAGTCTCCCTCTTGCTGTCTCTACCTGCTACTGTCTCTTCCCACTGCCACAGTCTCCCTCTTGCTTTCTCTACCTGCTACTGTCTCTTTCCACTGCCACAGTCTCCCTCTTGCTTTCTCTACCTTCTACTGTCTCTTCCCACTGATACAGTTTCCCACTTGCTTTCTCTACCTGCTACTGTCTCTTCCCACTGCCACAGTCTCCCTCTTGCTTTCTCTACCTTCTACTGTCTCTTCCCACTGATACAGTGTCCCACTTGCTTTCTCTACCTGCTACTGTCTCTTCCCACTGAAACAGTCTCCCTCTTGCTTTCTCTACCTGCTACTGTCTCTTCCCACAGCCACAGACTCCCTCTTGCTTTCTCTACCTGCTACTGTCTCTTCCCACAGCCACAGTCTCCCTTTTGCTTTCTCTACCTGCTACTGTCTCTTCCCACTGCCACAGTCTCCCTCTTGCTTTCTCTACCTGCTACTGTCTCTTCCCACTGCCACTGTCTCCCTCTTGCTTTCTCTACCTGCAACTGTCTCTTCCCACTGCCACAGTCTCTCTCTTGCTTTCTCTACCTGCTACTGTCTCTTCCCACTGAAACAGTCTCCCTCTTGCTTTCTCTACCTGCTACTGTCTCTTCCCACAGCCACAGTCTCCCTCTTGCTTTCTCTACCTGCTACTGTCTCGTCCCATAGCCACAGTCTCCCTCTTGCTTTCTCTACTTGCTACTGTCTCTTCCCACTGCCACAGTCTCCCTCTTGCTTTCTCTACCTGCTACTGTCTCTCCCCACTGCCACAGTCTCCCTCTTGCCATCTCTACCTGCTAGTCTCTTCCCACTGCCACAGTCTCCCTCTTGCTTTCTCTACCTGCTACTGTCTCTTCCCACTGCCACAGTCTCCCTCTTGCTTTCTATACCTTCTGCTGTCTCTTCCCACTGATACAGTGTCCCACTTGCTTTCTCTACCTGCTACTGTCTCTTCCCCCTACCACAGTCTCCCTCTTGCTTTCTCTACCTGCTACTGTCTCTTCCCACTGCCACAGTCTCCCTCTTGCTTTCTCTACTTGCTACTGTCTCTTCCCACCCCCACAGTCTCCCTCTTGCTTTCTCTACCTGCTACTGTCTCTCCCCACTGCCACAGTCTCCCTCTTGCTTTCTCTACCCGCTAGTCTCTTCCCACTGCCACAGTCTCCCTCTTGCTTTCTCTACCTGCTACTGTCTCTTCCCACAGCCACAGTCTCCCACTTGCTTTCTCTACCTGCTACTGTCTCTTCCCACTGCCACAGTCTCCCTCTTGCTTTCTCTACATGCTACTCTCTCTTCCCACAGCCACAGTCTCCCTCTTGCTGTCTCTACCTGCTACTGTCTCTTCCCACTGCCACAGTCTCCCTCTTGCTTTCTCTACCTGCTACTGTCTCTTCCCAATGCTACAGTCTCCCTCTTGATTTCTCTCTCTGCCACTGTCTCTTCCCACACCCACAGCCTCCCACTTGCTTTCTCTACCTGCTACTGTCTCTTCCCACTGCCACAGTCTCCCTTTTGCTTTCTCTACCTGCTACTGTCTCTTCCCACAGCCACAGTCTCCCTCTTCCTGTCTCTACCAGCTACTGTCTCCTCCCACTGCCACAGTCTCCCTCTTGCTTTCTCTACCTGCTACTGTCTCTTCCCACTGCCACAGTCTCCCTCTTGCTTTCTCTACCTTCTACTGTCTCTTCCCACTGCCACAGTCTCCCTCTTGCTTTCTCTACCTGCTACTGTCTCTTCCCACTTCCACAGTCTCCCTCTTGCTTTCTCTATCTGCTACTGTCTCTTCCCACTGCCACAGTCTCCCTCTTGCTTTCTCTACCTGCTACTGTATCTTCCCACTGCCACAGTCCCCCTCATTCTTTCTCTACTTGCTACTGTCTCTTCCCACTGCCACAGTCTCCCTCTCGCTTTCTCTACCTGCTACAGTCTCTTCCCACTGCCACAGTCTCCCTCTTGCTTTCTCTACCTGTTACTGTCTCTTCCCACTGCCACAGTCTCCCTCTTGCTTTCTCTACCTGCTACTGTCTCTTCCCACTGCCACAGTCCCCCTCTTGCTTTCTCTACCTGCTACTGTCTCTTCCCAGAGCCACAGTCTCCCTTTTGCTTTCTCTATCTGTTACTGTCTCTTCTCACTGCCACAGTCTCCCTCTTGCTTTCTCTACCTGCTACTGTCTCTTCCCACTGCCACCGTCTCCCTCTTGCTTTCTCTACCTGGTACTGTCTCTTCCCACTGCCACAGTCTCCCTCTTGCTTTCTCTACCTGCTACTGTCTCTTCCCACTGAAACAGTCTCCCTCTTGCTTTCTCTACCTGCTACTGTCTCTTCCCACTGCCACAGTCTCCCTCTTGCTTTCTCTACCTGCTACTGTCTCTTCCCACTGCCACAGTCTCCCTCTTGCTTTCTCTACCTGCTAATGTCTCTTCCCACAGCCACAGTCTCCCTCTTGCTTTCTCTACCTGCTACTGTCTCTTCCCACTGCCACAGTCTCCCTCTTGCTTTCTCTACCTGCTACTCTCTCTTCCCACAGCCACAGTCTCCCTCTTGCTGTCTCTACCTGCTACTGTCTCTTCCCACTGCCACAGTCTCCCTCTTGCTTTCTCTACCTGCTACTGTCTCTTCCCACTGCCACAGTCTCCCTCTTGCTTTCTCTACCTTCTACTGTCTCTTCCCACTGATACAGTGTCCCACTTGCTTTCTCTACCTGCTACTGTCTCTTCCCACTGTTACAGTCTCCCTCTTGATTTCTCTACCTGCTACTGTCTCTTCCCACTGCCACAGTCTCCCTCTTGCTTTCTCTACCTGCTACTGTCTCTTCCCACAGCAACAGTCTCCCTTTTGCTTTCTCTACCTGCTACTGTCTCTTCCCACTGCCACAGTCTCCCTCTTGCTTTCTCTACCTGCTACAGTCTCTTCCCACTGCCACCGTCTCCCTCTTGCTTTCTCTACCTGCAACTGTCTCTTCCCACTGCCACAGTCTCCCTCTTGCTTTCTCTACCTGCTACTGTCTCTTCCCACTGAAACAGTCTCCCTCTTGCTTTCTCTACCTGCTACTGTCTCTTCCCACAGCCACAGTCTCCCTCTTGCTTTCTCTACCTGCTACTGTCTCGTCCCATAGCCACAGTCTCCCTCTTGCTTTCTCTACTTGCTACTGTCTCTTCCCACTGCCACAGTCTCCCTCTTGCTTTCTCTACCTGCTACTGTCTCTCCCCACTGCCACAGTCTCCCTCTTGTTTTCTCTACCTGCTAGTCTCTTCCCACTGCCACAGTCTCCCTCTTGCTTTCTCTACCTGCTACTGTCTCTTCCGACAGCCACAGTCTCCCACTTGCTTTCTCTACCTGCTACTGTCTCTTCCCACTGCCACAGTCTCCCTCTTGCTTTCTCTACATGCTACTCTCTTCCCACAGCCACAGTCTCCCTCTTGCTGTCTCCACCTGCTACTGTCTCTTCCCACTGCCACAGTCTCCCTCTTGCTTTCTCTACCTGCTACTGTCTCTTCCCACTGCCACAGTCTCCCTCTTGCTTTCTCTACCTTCTACTGTCTCTTCCCACTGATACAGTGTCCCACTTGCTTTCTCTACCTGCTACTGTCTTTTCCCACTGCCACAGTCTCCCTCTTGCTTTCTCTACCTGCTACTGTCTCTTCCCACTGCCACAGTCTCCCTCTTGCTTTCTCTACCTGCTACTATCTCTTCCCACTGCCACAGTCTCCCACTTGCTTTCTCTACCTGCTACTGTCTCTTCCCACAGCCACAGTCTCCCTCTTGCTTTCTCCACCTGCTACTGTCTCGTCCCATAGCCACAGTCTCCCTCTTGCTATCTCTACTTGCTACTGTCTCTTCCCACCCCCACAGTCTCCCTCTTGCTTTCTCTACCTGCTACTGTCTCTCCCCACTGCCACAGTCTCCCTCTTCCTTTCTCTACCCGCTAGTCTCTTCCCACTGCCACAGTCTCCCTCTTGCTTTCTCTACCTGCTACTGTCTCTTCCCTCAGCCACAGTCTCCCACTTGCTTTCTCTACTTGCTACTGTCTCTTCCCACTGCCACAGTCTCCCTCTTGCTTTCTCTACATGCTACTCTCTCTTCCCACAGCCACAGTCTCCCTCTTGCTGTCTCTACCTGCTACTGTCTCTTCCCACTGCCACAGTCTCCCTCTTGCTTTCTCTACCTGCTACTGTCTCTTCCCACTGCCACAGTCTCCCTCTTGCTTTCTCTACCTTCTACTGTCTCTTCCCACTGATACAGTGTCCCACTTGCTTTCTCTACCTGCTACAGTCTCTTCCCACTGCCACAGTCTCCCTCTTGCTTTCTCTACCTGCTACTGTCTCTTCCCACTGCCACAGTATCCCTCTTGCTTTCTCTACCTGCTACTGTCTCTTCCCACAGGCACAGTCTCCCTTTTGCTTTCTCTACCTGCTACTGTCTCTTCCCACTGCCACAGTCTCCCTCTTGCTTTCTCTACCTGCTACTGTCTCTTCCCACAGCCACAGTCTCCCTCTTGCTTTCTCTACCTGCTACTGTCTCTTCCCAGAGCCACAGTCTCCCTTTTCCTTTCTCTATCTGTTACTGTCTCTTCCCACTGCCACAGTCTCCCTCTTGCTTTCTCTACCTGCTACTGTCTCTTCCCACTGCCACAGTCTCCCTCTTGCTTTCTCTACCTGCTACTGTCTCTTCCCACTGCCACCGTCTCCCTCTTGCTTTCTCTACCTTCTACTGTCTCTTCCCACTGCCACAGTCTCCCTCTTGCTTTCTCTACCTGCTACTGTCTCCTCCCACTGAAACAGTCTCCCTCTTGCTTTCTCTACCTGCTACTGTCTCTTCCCACTGCCACAGTCTCCCTCTTGCTTTCTCTACCTGCTACTGTCTCTTCCCACTGCCACAGTCTCCCTCTTGCTTTCTCTACCTGCTAATGTCTCTTCCCACAGCCACAGTCTCCCTCTTGCTTTGTCTACCTGCTACAGTCTCTTCCCACTGCCACAGTCTCCCTCTTGCTTTCTCTACCTGCTACTCTCTCTTCCCACAGCCACAGTCTTCATCTTGCTGTCTCTACCTGCTACTGTCTCTTCCCACTGCCACGGTCTCCCTCTTGCTTTCTCTACCTGCTACTGTCTCTTCCCACTGCCACAGTCTCCCTCTTGCTTTCTCTACCTTCTACTGTCTCTTCCCACTCATACAGTGTCCCACTTGCTTTCTCTACCTGCTACTGTCTCTTCCTACAGTTACAGTCTCCCTCTTGATTTCTCTACCTGCTACTGTCTCTTCCCACAGGCACAGTCTCCCTTTTGCTTTCTCTACCTGCTACTGTCTCTTCCCACTGCCACAGTCTCCCTCTTGCTTTCTCTACCTGCTACTGTCTCTTCCCACAGCCACAGTCTCCCTCTTGCTTTCTCTACCTGCTACTGTCTCTTCCCAGAGCCACAGTCTCCCTTTTGCTTTCTCTATCTGTTACTGTCTCTTCCCACTGCCACAGTCTCCCTCTTGCTTTCTCTACCTGCTACTGTCTCTTCCCACTGCCACAGTCTCCCTCTTGCTTTCTCTACCTGCTACAGTCTCTTCCCACTGCCACAGTCCCCCTCTTGCTTTCTCTACCTGCTACTGTCTCTTCCCAGAGCCACAGTCTCCCTTTTGCTTTCTCTATCTGTTACTGTCTCTTCCCACTGCCACAGTCTCCCTCTTGCTTTCTCTACCTGCTACTGTCTCTTCCCACTGCCACCGTCTCCCTCTTGCTTTCTCTACCTGGTACTGTCTCTTCCCACTGCCACAGTCTCCCTCTTGCTTTCTCTACCTGCTACTGTCTCTTCCCACTGAAACAGTCTCCCTCTTGCTTTCTCTACCTGCTACTGTCTCTTCCCACTGCCACAGTCTCCCTCTTGCTTTCTCTACCTGCTACTGTCTCTTCCCACTGCCACAGTCTCCCTCTTGCTTTCTCTACCTGCTAATGTCTCTTCCCACAGCCACAGTCTCCCTCTTGCTTTCTCTACCTGCTACTGTCTCTTCCCACTGCCACAGTCTCTCTCTTGCTTTCTCTACCTGCTACTGTCTCTTCCCACTGCCACAGTCTCCCTCTTGCTTTCTCTACCTTCTACTGTCTCTTCCCACTGATACAGTGTCCCACTTGCTTTCTCTACCTGCTACTGTCTCTTCCCACTGTTACAGTCTCCCTCTTGATTTCTCTACCTGCTACTGTCTCTTCCCACTGCCACAGTCTCCCTCTTGCTTTCTCTACCTGCTACTGTCTCTTCCCACAGCAACAGTCTCCCTTTTGCTTTCTCTACCTGCTACTGTCTCTTCCCACTGCCACAGTCTCCCTCTTGCTTTCTCTACCTGCTACAGTCTCTTCCCACTGCCACCGTCTCCCTCTTGCTTTCTCTACCTGCAACTGTCTCTTCCCACTGCCACTGTCTCCCTCTTGCTTTCTCTACCTGCTACTGTCTCTTCCCACTGAAACAGTCTCCCTCTTGCTTTCTCTACCTGCTACTGTCTCTTCCCACAGCCACAGTCTCCCTCTTGCTTTCTCTACCTGCTACTGTCTCGTCCCATAGCCACAGTCTCCCTCTTGCTTTCTCTACTTGCTACTGTCTCTTCCCACTGCCACAGTCTCCCTCTTGCTTTCTCTACCTGCTACTGTCTCTCCCCACTGCCACAGTCTCCCTTTTGTTTTCTCTACCTGCTAGTCCCTTCCCACTGCCACAGTCTCCCTCTTGCTTTCTCTACCTGCTACTGTCTCTTCCGACAGCCACAGTCTCCCACTTGCTTTTTCTACCTGCTACTGTCTCTTCCCACTGCCACAGTCTCCCTCTTGCTTTCTCTACATGCTACTCTCTCTTCCCACAGCCACAGTCTCCCTCTTGCTGTCTCTACCTGCTACTGTCTCTTCCCACTGCCACAGTCTCCCTCTTGCTTTCTCTACCTGCTACTGTCTCTTCCCACTGCCACAGTATCCCTCTTGCTTTCTCTACCTTCTACTGTCTCTTCCCACTGATACAGTGTCCCACTTGCTTTCTCTACCTGCTACAGTCTCTTCCCACTGCCACAGTCTCCCTCTTGCTCTCTCTACCTGCTACTGTCTCTTCCCACTGCCACAGTATCCCTCTTGCTTTCTCTACCTGCTACTGTCTCTTCCCACAGGCACAGTCTCCCTTTTGCTTTCTCTACCTGCTACTGTCTCTTCCCACTGCCACAGTCTCCCTCTTGCTTTCTCTACCTGCTACTGTCTCTTCCCACAGAAACAGTCTCCCTCTTGCTTTCTCTACCTGCTACTGTCTCTTCCCAGAGCCACAGTCTCCCTTTTGCTTTCTCTATCTGTTACTGTCTCTTCCCACTGCCACAGTCTCCCTCTTGCTTTCTCTACCTGCTACTGTCTCTTCCCACTGCCACAGTCTCCCTCTTGCTTTCTCTACCTGCTACAGTCTCTTCCCACTGCCACCGTCTCCCTCTTGCTTTCTCTACCTGCTACTGTCTCTTCCCACTGCCACAGTCTCCCTCTTGCTTTCTCTACCTGCTACTGGCTCCTCCCACTGAAACAGTCTCCCTCTTGCTTTCTCTACCTGCTACTGTCTCTTCCCACTGCCACAGTCTCCCTCTTGCTTTCTCTACCTGCTACTGTCTCTTCCCACTGAAACAGTCTCCCTCTTGCTTTCTCTACCTGCTACTGTCTCTTCCCACAGCCACAGTCACCCTCTTGCTTTCTCTACCTGCTACTGTCTCGTCCCATAGCCACAGTCTCCCTCTTGCTTTCTCTACTTGCTACTGTCTCTTCCCACTGCCACGGTCTCCCTCTTGCTTTCTCTACCTGCTACTGTCTCTCCCCACTGCCACAGTCTCCCTCTTGCCTTCTCTACCTGCTAGTATCTTCCCACTGCCACAGTCTCCCTCTTGCTTTCTCTACCTGCTACTGTCTCTTCCGACAGCCACAGTCTCCAACTTGCTCTCTCTACCTGCTACTGTCACTTCCCACTGCCACAGTCTCCCTCTTGCTTTCTCTACCTGCTACTGTCTATTCCCACTGCCACAGTCTCCCTCTTGCTTTCTCTACCTGCTACTGTCTCTACCCACAGCCACAGTCTCCCTCTTGCTTTCTCTACCTGCTACAGTCTCTTCCCACTGCCACAGTCTCCCTCTTGCTTTCTCTACCTGCTACTCTCTCTTCCCACAGCCACAGTCTTCATCTTGCTGTCTCTACCTGCTACTGTCTCTTCCCACTGCCACAGTCTCCCTCTTGCTTTCTCTACCTGCTACTGTCTCTTCCCACTGCCACAGTCTCCCTCTTGCTTTCTCTACCTTCTACTGTCTCTTCCCACTGATACAGTGTCCCACTTGCTTTCTCTACCTGCTACTGTCTCTTCCTACTGTTACAGTCTCCCTCTTGATTTCTCTACCTGCTACTGTCTCTTCCCACAGGCACAGTCTCCCACTTGCTTTCTCTCCCTTCTACTGTCTCTTCCCACTGCCACAGTCTCCCTCTTGCTTTCTCTACCTGCTACTGTCTCTTTCCACAGCCACAGTCTCCCTCTTGCTTTCTCTACCTGCTACTGTCTCTTCCCAGAGCCACAGTCTCCCTTTTGCTTTCTCTATCTGTTACTGTCTCTTCCCACTGCCACAGTCTCCCTCTTGCTTTCTCTACCTGCTACTGTCTCTTCCCACTGCCACAGTCTCCCTCTTGCTTTCTCTACCTGCTACTGTCTCTTCCCACTGCCACCGTCTCCCTCTTGCTTTCTCTACCTGCTACTGTCTCTTCCCACTGCCACAGTCTCCCTCTTGCTTTCTCTACCTGCTACTGTCTCTTCCCACTGAAACAGTCTCCCTCTTGCTTTCTCTACCTGCTACTGTCTCTTCCCACTGCCACAGTCTCCGTCTTGCTTTCTCTACCTGCTACTGTCTCTTCCCACTGCCACAGTCTCCCTCTTGCTTTCTCTACCTGCTAATGTCTCTTCCCACAGCCACAGTCTCCCTCTTGCTTTCTCTACCTGCTACAGTCTCTTCCCACTGCCACAGTCTCCCTCTTGCTTTCTCTACCTGCTACTCTCTCTTCCCACAGCCACAGTCTTCCTCTTGCTGTCTCTAACTGCTACTGTCTCTTCCCACTGCCACAGTCTCCCTCTTGCTTTCTCTCCCTGCTACTGTCTCTTCCCACTGCCACAGTCTCCCTCTTGCTTTCTCTACCTTCTACTGTCTCTTCCCACTGATACAGTGTCCCACTTGCTTTCTCTACCTGCTACTGTCTCTTCCTACTGTTACAGTCTCCCTCTTGATTTCTCTACCTGCTACTGTCTCTTCAAACTGCCACAGTCTCCCTCTTGCTTTCTCTACATGCTACTGTCTCTTCCCACAGCCACAGTCTCCCTTTTGCTTTCTCTACCTGCTACTGTCTCTTCCCACTGCCACAGTCTCCCTCTTGCTTTCCCTACCTGCTACTGTCTCTTCCCACTGTTACCGTCTCCCTCTTGCTTTCTCTGCCTGCAACTGTCTCTTCCCACTGCCACAGTCTCCCTCTTGCTTTCTCTACCTGCTACTATCTCTTCCCACTGCCACAGTCTCCCACTTGCTTTCTCTACCTGCTACTGTCTCTTCCCACAGCCACAGTCTCCCTCTTGCTTTCTCTACCTGCTACTGTCTCGTCCCATAGCCACAGTCTCCCTCTTGCTTTCTCTACTTGCTACTGTCTCTTCCCACCCCCACAGTCTCCCTCTTGCTTTCTCTACCTGCTACTGTCTCTCCCCACTGCCACAGTCTCCCTCTTGCTTTCTCTACCTGCTAGTCTCTTCCCACTGCCACAGTCTCCCTCTTGCTTTCTCTACCTGCTACTGTCTCTTCCGACAGCCACAGTCTCCCACTTGCTTTCTCTACCTGCTACTGTCTCTTCCCACTGCCACAGTCTCCCTCTTGCTTTCTCTACATGCTACTCTCTCTTCCCACAGCCACAGTCTCATTCTTGCTGTCTCTACCTGCTACTGTCTCTTCCCACTGCCACAGTCTCCCTCTTGCTTTCTCTACCTGCTACTGTCTCTTCCCACTGCCACAGTCTCCCTCTTGCTTTCTATACCTTCTGCTGTCTCTTCCCACTGATACAGTGTCCCACTTGCTTTCTCTACCTGCTACTGTCTCTTCCCCCTCCCACAGTCTCCCTCTTGCTTTCTCTACCTGCTACTGTCTCTTCCCACTGCCACAGCCTCCCTCTTGCTTTCTCTACCTGCTACTATCTCTTCCCACTGCCACAGTCTCCCACTTGCTTTCTCTACCTGCTACTGTCTCTTCCCACAGCCACAGTCTCCCTCTTGCTTTCTCTACCTGCTACTGTCTCGTCCCATAGCCTCAGTCTCCCTCTTGCTTTCTCTACTTGCCACTGTCTCTTCCCACCCCCACAGTCTCCCTCTTGCTTTCTCTACCTGCTATTGTCTCTCCCCACTGCCACAGTCTCCCTCTTGCTTTCTCTACCCGCTAGTCTCTTCCCACTGCCACAGTCTCCCTCTTGCTTTCTCTACCTGCTACTGTCTCTTCCCACAGGCACAGTCTCCCTTTTGCTTTCTCTATCTGTTACTGTCTCTTCCCACTGCCACAGTCTCCCTCTTGCTTTCTCTACCTGCTGCTGTCTCTTCCCACTGCCACAGTCTCCCTCTTGCTTTCTCTACCTGCTACTGTCTCTTCCCACTGCCAAAGTCTCCCTCTTGCTTTCTCTACCTGCTACTGTCTCTTCCCACTGCCACAGTCTCCCTCTTGCTTTCTCTACCTGCTACTGTCTCTTCCCACTGATACAGTGTCCCACTTCCTTTCTCTACCTGCTACTGTCTCTTCCCACTGTTACAGTCTACCTCTTGATTTCTCTACCTGCTACTGTCTCTTCCCACTGCCACAGTCTCCCTCTTGCTTTCTCTACCTGCTACTGTCTCTTCCCACAGCCACAGTCTCCCTTTTGCTTTCTCTACCTGCTACTGTCTCTTCCCACTGCCACAGTCTCCCTCTTGCTTTCTCTACCTGCTACTGTCTCTTCCCACTGCCACCGTCTCCCTCTTGCTTTCTCTACCTGCAACTGTCTCTTCCCACTGCCACAGTCTCCCTCTTGCTTTCTCTACCTGCTACTGTCTCTTCCCACAGCCACAGTCTCCCTCTTGCTTTCTCTACCTGCTACTGTCTCTTCCCACTGATACAGTGTCCCACTTGCTTTCTCTACCTGCTACTGTCTCTTCCCACTGTTACAGTCTCCCTCTTGATTTCTCTACCTGCTACTGTCTCTTCCCACTGCCACAGTCTCCCTCTTGCTTTCTCTACCTGCTACTGTCTCTTCCCACAGCCACAGTCTCCCTTTTGCTTTCTCTACCTGCTACTGTCTCTTCCCACTGCCACAGTCTCCCTCTTGCTTTCTCTACCTGCTACTGTCTCTTCCCACTGCCACAGTCTCCCTCTTGCTTTCTCTACCTGCTACTGTCTCTTCCCACTGCCACAGTCTCCCTCTTGCTTTCTCTACGTGCTACTGTCTCTTCCCACTGCCACAGTCTCCCTCTTGCTTTCTCTACCTGCTACTGTCTCTTCCCACTGCCACAGTCTCCCTCTTGCTTTCTCTACCTTCTACTGTCTCTTTCCACTGATACAGTGTCCCACTTGCTTTCTCTACCTGCTACTGTCTCTTCCCACTGCCACAGTCTCCCTCTTGCTTTCTCTACCTGCTACTGTCTCTTCCTATTGCAACAGTCTCCCTCTTGCTTTCTCTACCTGCTACTGTCTCTTCCCACAGCCACAGTCTCCCTTTTGCTTTCTCTACCTGCTACTGTCTCTTCCCACTGCCACAGTCTCCCTCTTGCTTTCTCTACCTGCTACTGTCTCTTCCCACTGCCACAGTCTCCCTCTTGCTTTCTCTACCTGCTACTGTCTCTTCCCAGAGCCACAGTCTCCCATTTGCTTTCTCTACCTGTTACTGTCTCTTCCCACTGCCACAGTCTCCATCTTGCTTTCTCTACCTGCTACTGTCTCTTCCCACTGCCACAGTCTCCCTCTTGCTTTCTCTACCTGCTACTGTCTCTTCCCACTGCCACCGTCTCCCTTTTGCTTTCTCTACCTGCTACTGTCTCTTCCCACTGCCACAGTCTCCCTCTTGCTTTCTCTACCTGCTACTGTCTCTTCCCACAGCCACAGTCTCCCTTTTGCTTTCTCTACCTGCTACTGTCTCTTCCCACTGCCACAGTCTCCCTCTTGCTTTCTCTACCTGCTACTGTCTCTTCCCACTGAAACAGTCTCCCTCTTGCTTTCTCTACCTGCTACTGTCTCTTCCCACTGCCACAGTCTCCCTCTTGCTTTCTCTACCTGCTACTGTCTCTTCCCACTGCCACAGTCCCCCTCTTGCTTTCTCTACCTGCTAATGTCTCGTCCCACAGCCACAGTCTCCCTCTTGCTTTCTCTACCTGCTACTGTCTCTTCCCACTGCCACAGTCTCCCTCTTGCTTTCTCTACCTGCTACTCTCTCTTCCCACAGCCACAGTCTCCCTCTTGCTGTCTCTACCTGCTACTGTCTCTTCCCACTGCCACAGTCTCCCTCTTGCTTTCTCTACCTGCTACTGTCTCTTCCCACTGCCACAGTCTCCCTCTTGCTTTCTCTACCTTCTACTGTCTCTTCCCACTGATACAGTGTCCCACTTCCTTTCTCTACCTGCTACTGTCTCTTCCCACTGTTACAGTCTACCTCTTGATTTCTCTACCTGCTACTGTCTCTTCCCACTGCCACAGTCTCCCTCTTGCTTTCTCTACCTGCTACTGTCTCTTCCCACAGCCACAGTCTCCCTTTTGCTTTCTCTACCTGCTACTGTCTCTTCCCACTGCCACAGTCTCCCTCTTGCTTTCTCTACCTGCTACTGTCTCTTCCCACTGCCACCGTCTCCCTCTTGCTTTCTCTACCTGCAACTGTCTCTTCCCACTGCCACAGTCTCCCTCTTGCTTTCTCTACCTGCTACTGTCTCTTCCCACAGCCACAGTCTCCCTCTTGCTTTCTCTACCTGCTACTGTCTCTTCCCACTGATACAGTGTCCCACTTGCTTTCTCTACCTGCTACTGTCTCTTCCCACTGTTACAGTCTCCCTCTTGATTTCTCTACCTGCTACTGTCTCTTCCCACTGCCACAGTCTCCCTCTTGCTTTCTCTACCTGCTACTGTCTCTTCCCACAGCCACAGTCTCCCTTTTGCTTTCTCTACCTGCTACTGTCTCTTCCCACTGCCACAGTCTCCCTCTTGCTTTCTCTACCTGCTACTGTCTCTTCCCACTGCCACAGTCTCCCTCTTGCTTTCTCTACCTGCTACTGTCTCTTCCCACTGCCACAGTCTCCCTCTTGCTTTCTCTACGTGCTACTGTCTCTTCCCACTGCCACAGTCTCCCTCTAGCTTTCTCTACCTGCTACTGTCTCTTCCCACTGCCACAGTCTCCCTCTTGCTTTCTCTACCTTCTACTGTCTCTTTCCACTGATACAGTGTCCCACTTGCTTTCTCTACCTGCTACTGTCTCTTCCCACTGCCACAGTCTCCCTCTTGCTTTCTCTACCTGCTACTGTCTCTTCCTATTGCAACAGTCTCCCTCTTGCTTTCTCTACCTGCTACTGTCTCTTCCCACAGCCACAGTCTCCCTTTTGCTTTCTCTACGTGCTACTGTCTCTTCCCACTGCCACAGTCTCCCTCTTGCTTTCTCTACCTGCTACTGTCTCTTCCCACTGCCACAGTCTCCCTCTTGCTTTCTCTACCTGCTACTGTCTCTTCCCAGAGCCACAGTCTCCCATTTGCTTTCTCTACCTGTTACTGTCTCTTCCCACTGCCACAGTCTCCATCTTGCTTTCTCTACCTGCTACTGTCTCTTCCCACTGCCACAGTCTCCCTCTTGCTTTCTCTACCTGCTACTGTCTCTTCCCACTGCCACCGTCTCCCTCTTGCTTTCTCTACCTGCTACTGTCTCTTCCCACTGCCACAGTCTCCCTCTTGCTTTCTCTACCTGCTACTGTCTCTTCCCACTGAAACAGTCTCCCTCTTGCTTTCTCTACCTGCTACTGTCTCTTCCCACTGCCACAGTCTCCCTCTTGCTTTCTCTACCTGCTACTGTCTCTTCCCACTGCCACAGTCTCCCTCTTGCTTTCTCTACCTGCTACTATCTCTTCCCACAGCCACAGTCTCCCTCTTGCTTTCTCTACCTGCTACTGTCTCTTCCCACTGCCACAGTCTCCCTCTTGCTTTCTCTACCTGCTACTCTCTCTTCCCACAGCCACAGTCTCCCTCTTGCTGTCTCTACCTGCTACTGTCTCTTCCCACTGCCACAGTCTCCCTCTTGCTTTCTCTACCTGCTACTGTCTCTTCCCACTGCCACAGTCTCCCTCTTGCTTTCTATACCTTCTACTGTCTCTTCCCACTGATACAGTGTCCCACTTGCTTTCTCTACCTGCTACTGTCTCTTCCCACTGTTACAGTCTCCCTCTTGATTTCTCTACCTTCTACTGTCTCTTCCCACTGCCACAGTCTCCCTCTTGCTTTCTCTACCTGCTACTGTCTCTTCCCACAGCCACAGTCTCCCTTTTGCTTTCTCTACCTGCTACTGTCTCTTCCCACTGCCACAGTCTCCCTCTTGCTTTCTCTACCTGCTACTGTCTCTTCCCACTGCCACAGTCTCCCTCTTGCTTTCTCTACCTGCTACTGTCTCTTCCCACTGCCACAGTCTCCCTCTTGCTTTCTCTACGTGCTACTGGCTCTTCCCACTGCCACAGTCTCCCTCTTGCTTTCTCTACCTGCTACTGTCTCTTCCCACTGCCACAGTCTCCCTCTTGTTTCTCTAAATGCTACTGTCTCTTCCCACTGCCACAGTCTCCCTCTTGCTTTCTCTACCTGCTACTGTCTCTTCCCACTGCCACAGTCTTCCTCTTGCTTTCTCTACCTGCTACTGTCACTTCCCACTGCCACAGTCTCCCTCTTGTTTCTCTAAATGCTACTGTCTCTTCCCACTGCCACAGTCTCCCTCTTGCTTTCTCTACCTGCTACTGTCTCTTCCTACTGCCACAGTCTCCCTCTTGCTTTCTCTACCTGCTACTGTCTCTTCCCACTGCCACAGTCTCCCTCTTGCATTCTCTACCTGCTACTGTCTCTTGCCACTGAAACCGTCTCCCTCTAGCTTTCTCTACCTGCTACTGTCTCTTCCCACTGCCACAGTCTCCCTCTTGCTTTCTCTACCTTCTACTGTCTCTTCCCACTGCCACAGTCTCCCTCTTGCTGTCTCTACCTGCTACTGTCTCTTCCCACTGCCACAGTCTCCCTCTTGCTTTCTCTACCTGCTACTGTCTCATCCCACTGCCACAGTCTCCCTCTTGCTTTCTCTACCTTCTACTGTCTCTTCCCACTGATACAGTGTCCCACTTGCTTTCTCTACCTGCTACTGTCTCTTCCCACTGTCACAGTCTCCCTCTTGATTTCTCTACCTGCTACTGTCTCTTCCCACTGCCACAGTCTCCCTCTTGCTTTCTCTACCTGCTACTGTCTCTTCCCACAGCCACAGTCTCCCTTTTGCTTTCTCTACCTGCTACTGTCTCTTCCCACTACCACAGTCTCCCTCTTGCTTTCTCTACCTGCTACTGTCTCTTCCCACTGCCACAGTCTCCCTCTTGCTTTCTCTACCTGCTACTGTCTCTTCCCACTGCCACAGTCTCCCTCTTGCTTTCTCTACGTGCTACTGTCTCTTCCCACTGCCACAGTCTCCCTCTTGCTTTCTCTACCTGCTACTGTCTCTTCCCACTGCCACAGTCTCCCTCTTGTTTCTCTAAATGCTACTGTCTCTTCCCACTGCCACAGTCTCCCTCTTGCTTTCTCTACCTGCTACTGTCTCTTCCCACAGCCACAGTCTAACTCTTGCTTTCTCTACCTTCTACTGTCTCTTCCCACTGCCACAGTCTCCCTCTTGCTTTCTCTACCTGCTACTGTCTCTTCCCACAGCCACAGTCTAACTCTTGCTTTCTCTACCTTCTACTGTCTCTTCCCACTGCCACAGTCTCCCTCTTGCTTTCTCTACCTGCTACTGTCTCTTCCCACTGCCACAGTCTCCCTCTTGCTTTCTCTACCTGCTACTGTCTCTTCCCACTGCCACAGTCTCCCTCTTGCTTTCTCTACCTGCTACTGTCTCTTCCCACAGCCACAGTCTAACTCTTGCTTTCTCTACCTTCTACTGTCTCTTCCCACTGCCACAGTCTCCCTCTCGCTGTCTCTACCTGCTACTGTCTCTTCTCACTGCCACAGTCTCCCTCTTGCTTTCTCTACCTGCTACTGTCTCTTCCCACTGCCACAGTCTCCCTCTTGCTTTCTCTACCTTCTACTGTCTCTTCCCACTGCCACAGTCTCCATCTTGCTTTCTCTACCTGCTACTGTCTCTTCCCACTGCCACAGTCTCCCTCTTGCTTTCTCTACCTGCTACTGTCTCTTCCCACTGCCACCGTCTCCCTCTTGCTTTCTCTACCTGCTACTGTCTCTTCCCACTGCCACAGTCTCCCTCTTGCTTTCTCTACCTGCTACTGTCTCTTCCCACTGAAACAGTCTCTCTCTTGCTTTCTCTACCTGCTACTGTCTCTTCCCACTGCCACAATCTCCCTCTTGCTTTCTCTACCTGCTACTGTCTCTTCCCACTGCCACAGTCTCCCTCTTGCTTTCTCTACCTGCTACTGTCTCTTCCCACAGCCACAGTCTCCCTCTTGCTTTCTCTACCTGCTACTGTCTCTTCCCACTGCCACAGTCTCCCTCTTGCTTTCTCTACCTGCTACTCTCATTTCCCACAGCCACAGTCTCCCTCTTGCTGTCTCTACCTGCTACTGTCTCTTCCCACTGCCACAGTCTCCCTCTTGCTTTCTCTACCTGCTACTGTCTCTTCCCACTGCCACAGTCTCCCTCTTGCTTTCTATACCTTCTACTGTCTCTTCCCACTGATACAGTGTCCCACTTGCTTTCTCTACCTGCTACTGTCTCTTGCCACTGTTACAGTCTCCCTCTTGATTTCTCTACCTGCTACTGTCTCTTCCCACTGCCACAGTCTCCCTCTTGCTGTCTCTACCTGCTACTGTCTCTTCCCACAGCCACAGTCTCCCTTTTGCTTTCTCTACCTGCTACTGTCTCTTCCCACTGCCACAGTCTCCCTCTTGCTTTCTCTACCTGCTACTGTCTCTTCCCACTGCCACAGTCTCCCTCTTGCTTTCTCTACCTGCTACTGTCTCTTCCCACTGCCACAGTCTCCCTCTTGCTTTCTCTACGTGCTATTGTCTCTTCCCACTGCCACAGTCTCCCTCTTGCTTTCTCTACCTGCTACTGTCTCTTCCCACTGCCACAGTCTCCCTCTTGTTTCTCTAAATGCTACTGTCTCTTCCCACTGCCACAGTCTCCCTCTTGCTTTCTCTACCTGCTACTGTCTCTTCCCACTGCCACAGTCTTCCTCTTGCTTTCTCTACCTGCTACTGTCTCTTCCCACTGCCACAGTCTCCCTCTTGTTTCTCTAAATGCTACTGTCTCTTCCCACTGCCACAGTCTCCCTCTTGCTTTCTCTACCTGCTACTGTCTCTTCCCACTGCCACAGTCTCCCTCTTGCTTTCTCTACCTGCTACTGTCTCTTCCCACTGCCACAGTCTCCCTCTTGCATTCTCTACCTGCTACTGTCTCTTGCCACTGAAACCGTCTCCCTCTAGCTTTCTCTACCTGCTACTGTCTCTTCCCACTGCCACAGTCTCCCTCTTGCTTTCTCTACCTGCTACTGTCTCTTCCCACTGCCACAGTCTCCGTCTTGCTTTCTCTACCTGCTAGAGTCTCTTCCCACTGCCACAGTCTCCCTCTTGCTTTCTCTACCTGCTACAGTCTCTTCCCACTGCCACAGTCTCCCTCTTGCTTTCTCTACCTGCTACTGTCTCTTCCCACTGCCACAGTCTCCCTCTTGCTTTCTCTACCTGCTACTGTCTCATCCCACTGCCACAGTCTCCCTCTTGCTTTCTCTACCTTCTACTGTCTCTTCCCACTGATACAGTGTCCCACTTGCTTTCTCTACCTGCTACTGTCTCTTCCCACTGTTACAGTCTCCCTCTTGATTTCTCTACCTGCTACTGTCTCTTCCCACTGCCACAGTCTCCCTCTTGCTTTCTCTACCTGCTACTGTCTCTTCCCACAGCCACAGTCTCCCTTTTGCTTTCTCTACCTGCTACTGTCTCTTCCCACTGCCACAGTCTCCCTCTTGCTTTCTCTACCTGCTACTGTCTCTTCCCACTGCCACAGTCTCCCTCTTGTTTCTCTAAATGCTACTGTCTCTTCCCACTGCCACAGTCTCCCTCTTGCTTTCTCTACCTGCTACTGTCTCTTCCCACTGCCACAGTCTCCCTCTTGCTTTCTCTACCTGCTACTGTCTCTTCCCACTGCCACAGTCTCCCACTTGCATTCTCTACCTGCTACTGTCTCTTGCCACTGAAACCGTCTCCCTCTAGCTTTCTCTACCTGCTACTGTCTCTTCCCACTGCCACAGTCTTACTCTTGCTTTCTCTACCTGCTACTGTCTCTTCCCACTGCCACAGTCTCCGTCTTGCTTTCTCTACCTGCTACTGTCTCTTCCCACTGCCACAGTCTCCCTCTTGCTTTCTCTACCTACTACTGTCTCTTCCCACTGCCACAGTCTCCGTCTTGCTTTCTCTACCTGCTACAGTCTCATCCCACTGCCACAGTCTCCCTCTTGCTTTCTCTACCTGCTACTGTCTCTTCCCACTGCCACAGTCTCCCTCTTGTTTCTCTAAATGCTACTGTCTCTTCCCACTGCCACAGTCTCCCTCTCGCTTTCTCTACCTGCTACTGTCTCTTCCCACTGCCACAGTCTCCCTCTTGCTTTCTCTACCTGCTACTGTCTCTTCCCACTGCCACAGTCTCCCTCTTGCATTCTCTACCAGCTACTGTCTCTTGCCACTGAAACCGTCTCCCTCTAGCTTTCTCTACCTGCTACTGTCTCTTCCCACTGCCACAGTCTCCCTCTTGCTTTCTCTACCTGCTACTGTCTCTTCCCACTGCCACAGTCTCCGTCTTGCTTTCTCTACCTGCTACTGTCTCTTCCCACTGCCACAGTCTCCCTCTTGCTTTCTCTACCTGCTACTGTCTTTTCCCACAGCCACAGTCTAACTCTTGCTTTCTCTACCTTCTACTGTCTCTTCCCACTGCCACAGTCTCCCTCTTGCTTTCTCTACCTGCTACTGTCTCTTCCCACAGCCACAGTCTAACTCTTGCTTTCTCTACCTGCTACAGTCTCTTCCCACTGCCACAGTCTCCCTCTTGCTTTCTCTACCTGCTACTGTCTCTTCCCACTGCCACAGTCTCCCTCTTGCTTTCTCTACCTGCTACTGTCTCTTCCCACTGCCACAGTCTCCCTCTTGCTTTCTCTACCTGCTACTGTCTCTTCCCACAGCCACAGTCTAACTCTTGCTTTCTCTACCTTCTACTGTCTCTTCCCACTGCCACAGTCTCCCTCTTGCTGTCTCTACCTGCTACTGTCTCTTCCCACTGCCACAGTCTCCCTCTTGCTTTCTCTACCTGCTACTGTCTCTTCCCACTGCCACAGTCTCCCTCTTGCTTTCTCTACCTTCTACTGTCTCTTCCCACTGATACAGTGTCCCACTTGCTTTCTCTACCTGCTACTGTCTCTTCCCACTGTTACAGTCCCCCTCTTGATTTCTCTACCTGCTACTGTCTCTTCCCACTGCCACAGTCTCCCTCTTGCTTTCTCTACCTGCTACTGTCTCTTCCCACAGCCACAGTCTCCCTTTTGCTTTCTCTACCTGCTACTGTCTCTTCCCACTGCCACAGTCTCCCTCTTGCTTTCTCTACCTGCTACTGTCTCTTCCCACTGCCACAGTCTCCCTCTTGCTTTCTCTACCTGCTACTGTCTCTTCCCACTGCCACAGTCTCCCTCTTGTTTTCTCTACGTGCTACTGTCTCTTCCCACTGCCACAGTCTCCCTCTTGCTTTCTCTACCTGCTACTGTCTCTTCCCACTGCCACAGTCTCCCTCTTGTTTCTCTAAATGCTACTGTCTCTTCCCACTGCCACAGTCTCCCTCTTGCTTTCTGTACCTGCTACTGTCTCTTCCCACTGCCACAGTCTCCCTCTTGCTTTCTCTACCTGCTACTGTCTCTTCCCACTGCCACAGTCTCCCTCTTGTTTCTCTAAATGCTACTGTCTCTTCCCACTGCCACAGTCTCCCTCTTGCTTTCTCTACCTGCTACTGTCTCTTCCCACTGCCACAGTCTCCCTCTTGCTTTCTCTACCTGCTACTGTCTCTTCCCACTGCCACAGTCTCCCTCTTGCATTCTCTACCTGCTACTGTCTGTTGCCACTGAAACCGTCTCCCTCTAGCTTTCTCTACCTGCTACTGTCTCTTCCCACTGCCACAGTCTCCCTCTTGCTTTCTCTACCTGCTACTGTCTCTTCCCACTGCCACAGTCTCCGTCTTGCTTTCTCTACCTGCTACAGTCTCTTCCCACTGCCACAGTCTCCCTCTTGCTTTCTCTACCTGCTACAGTCTCTTCCCACTGCCACAGTCTCCCTCTTGCTTTCTCTACCTGCTACTGTCTCTTCCCACTGCCACAGTCTCCCTCTTGCTTTCTCTACCTGCTACTGTCTCTTCCCACAGCCACAGTCTAACTCTTGCTTTCTCTACCTTCTACTGTCTCTTCCCACTGCCACAGTCTCCCTCTTGCTTTCTCTACCTGCTACTGTCTCTTCCCACTGCCACAGTCTCCCTCTTGCTTTCTCTACCTGCTACTGTCTCTTCCCACTGCCACAGTCTCCCTCTTGCTTTCTCTACTTGCTACTGTCTCTTCCATCAGCCAGTGTCTCCCTCTTGCTTTCTCTACCTGCTACTGTCTCTTCCCACTGCCACTGTCTCCATCTTGCTTTCTCTACCTGCTACTGTCTCTTCCCACAGCCACAGTCTCCCTCTTGCTTTCTCTACCTGCTACTGTCTCTTCCCACTGCCACCGTCTCCCCCTTGCTTTCTCTACCAGCTACTGTCTCTTCCCACTGCCACAGTCTCCCTCTTGCTTTCTCTACCTGCTACTGTCTCTTCCCACTGAAACAGTCTCCCTCTTGCTTTCTCTACCTGCTACTGTCTCTTCCCACTGCCACAGCCTCCTTCTTGCTTTCTCTACCTGCTACTGTCTCTTCCCACTGCCACAGTCTCCCTCATGCTTTCTCTACCTGCTAATGTCTCTTCCCACAGCCACAGTCTCCCTCTTGCTTTCTCTACCTGCTAATGTCTCTTCCCACTGCCACAGTCTCCCTCTTGCTTTCTCTACCTGCTACTCTCTCTTCCCACAGCCACAGTCTCCCTCTTGCTGTCTCTACCTGCTACTGTCTCTTCCCACTGCCACAGTCTCCCTCTTGCTTTCTCTACCTGCTACTGTCTCTTCCCACTGAAACAGTCTCCCTCTTGCTTTCTCTACCTGCTACTGTCTCTTCCCACTGCCACAGTCTCCCTCTTGCTTTCTCTACCTGCTACTGTCTCTTCCCACAGCCACAGTCTCCCTTTTGCTTTCTCTACCTGCTACTGTCTCTTCCCACTGCCACAGTCTCCCTCTTGCTTTCTCTACCTGCTACTGTCTCTTCCCATTGCCACCGTCTCCCTCTTGCTTTCTCTACTTGCAACTGTCTCTTCCCACTGCCACAGTCTCCCTCTTGCTTTCTCTACCTGCTACTGTCTCTTCCCACTGCCACAGTCTCCCTCTTGCTTTCTCTATCTGCTACGGCCTCTTCCCACTGCCACAGTCTCCCTCTTGCTTTCTCTACCTGCTACTGTCTCTTCCCACTGCCACAGTCTCCCTCTTGCTTTCTCTACCTGCTACTGTCTCTTCCCACAGCCACAGTCTCCCTTTTGCTTTCTCTACCTGCTACTGTCTCTTCCCACTGCCACAGTCTCCCTCTTGCTTTCTCTACCTGCTACTGTCTCTTCCCATTGCCACCGTCTCCCTCTTGCTTTCTCTACTTGCAACTGTCTCTTCCCACTGCCACAGTCTCCCTCTTGCTTTCTCTACCTGCTACTGTCTCTTCCCACTGCCACAGTCTCCCTCTTGCTTTCTCTATCTGCTACGGCCTCTTCCCACTGCCACAGTCTCCCTCTTGCTTTCTCTACCTGCTACTGTCTCTTCCCACTGCCACAGTCTCCCTCTTGCTTTCTCTACCTGCTACTGTCTCTTCCCACTGCCACAGTCACCCTCTTGCTTTCTCTACCTGTTACTGTCTTTTCCCACTGCCACAGTCTCCCTCTTGCTTTCTCTACCTGCTACTGTCTCTTCCCACTGCCACAGTCTCCCTCTTGCTTTCTCTACCTGCTACTCTCTCTTCCCACAGCCACAGTCTCAATCTTGCTGTCTCTACCTGCTACTGTCTCTTCCCATTGCCACAGTCTCCCTCTTGCTTTCTCTACCTACTACTGTCTCGTCCCATAGCCACAGTCTCCCTCTTGCTTTCTCTACTTGCTACTGTCTCTTCCCACTCCCACAGTCTCCCTCTAGCTTTCTCTACCTGCTTCTGTCTCTCCCCACTGCCACAGTCTCCCTCTTGCTTTCTCTACCTGCTAGTCTCTTCATACTGCCACAGTCTCCTTCTTGCTTTCTCTACCTCCTAATGTCACTTCCCACTGCCACAGGCCCCCTCTTGCTTTCACTACCTGCTACTGTCTCTTTCCACTGCCACAGTCTCCATCTTGATTTCTCTACCTGCTACTGTCTCATCCCACTGCCACAGTCTCCCTCTTGCTTTCTCTACCTGCTACTGTCTCTTACCACTGCCACAGGCCCCCTCCTGTTTTCTCTACCTGCTACTGTCTCTTCCCACTGCCACAGTCTCCCTCTTGCTTTCTCTACCTGCTACTGTCTCTTCCCACTGCCACAGTCTCCCTCTTGCTTTCTCTACCTGCTACTGTCTCTTCCCACTGCCACAGTCTCCCTCTTGCTTCCTCGACCTGCTACCGTCTCTTCCCACTGCCACAGTCTCCTTCTTGCTTCCTCTATGTGCTACTGTCTCTTCCCACTGCCACAGTCTCCCTCTTGCTTTCTCTACCTGCTACGGTCTCTTCCCACTGCCACAGTCTCCCTCTTGCTTTCTCTAGCTGCTACTGTCTCTTCCCACTGCCACAGTCTCCCTCTTGCTTTCTCTACCTGCTACTGTCTCTTCCCACTGCCACAGTCTCCCTCTTGCTTTCTCTACCTGCTACTGTCTCTTCCCACTGCCACAGTCTCCCTCTTGCTTTCTCTAGCTGCTACTGTCTCTTCCCACTGCCAGAGTCTCCCTCTTGCTTTCTCTACCTGCTACTGTCTCTTCCAACTGCCACAGTCTCCCTCTTGCTTTCTCTACCTGCTACTGTCTCTTACCACTGCCACAGTCTCCCTCTTGCTTTCTCTACCTGCTACTGTCTCTTCCCACTGCCACAGTCTCCCTCTTGCTTTCTCTACCTGCTACACTCTCTTCCCGCTGCCACAGTCTCCCTCTTGCTGTCTCTACCTGCTACTGTCTCTTCCCACTGCCACAGTCTCCCTCTTGCTTTTTCTACCTGCTACTGTCTCTTCCCACTGCCACAGTCTCCCTCTTGCTTTCTCTACCTTCTACTGTCTCTTCCCACTGCCACAGTCTCCCTCTTGCTTTCTCTACCTGCTACTGTCTCTTCCCACAGCCACAGTCTCCCTTTTGCTTTCTCTACCTGCTACTGTCTCTTCCCACTGCCACAGTCTCCCTCTTGCTTTCTCTACCTGCTACTGTCTCTTCCCACTGCCACAGTCTCCCTCTTGCTTTCTCTACCTGCTACTGTCTCTTCCCACTGCCACAGTCTCCCTCTTGCTTTCTTTACGTGCTACTGTCTCTTCCCACTGAAACAGTCTCCCTCTTCCTTTCTCTACCTGCTACTGTCTCTTCCCACTGCCACAGTCTCCCTCTTGTTTGTCTAAATGCTACTGTCTCTTCCCACTGCCACAGTCTCCCTCTTGCTTTCTCTACCTGCTACTGTCTCTTCCCACTGCCACAGTCTCCCTCTTGCTTTCTCTACCTGCTACTGTCTCTTCCCACTGCCACAGTCTCCCTCTTGTTTCTCTAAATGCTACTGTCTCTTCCCACTGCCACAGTCTCCCTCTTGCTTTCTCTACCTGCTACTGTCTCTTCCCACTGCCACAGTCTCCCTCTTGCTTTCTCTACCTGCTACTGTCACTTCCCACTGCCACAGTCTCCCTCTTGCATTCTCTACCTGCTTCTGTCTCTTCCTACTGAAACCGTCTGCCTCTAGCTTTCTCTACCTGCTACTGTCTCTTCCCACTGCCACAGTCTCCCTTATGCTTTCTCTACCTACTACTGTCTTTTCCCACTGCCACAGTCTCTGTCTTGCTTTCTCTACCTGCTACAGTCTCTTCCCACTGCCACAGTCTCCCTCTTGCTTTCTCTACCTTCTACTGTCTCTTCCCACTGCCACAGTCTCCCTCTTGCTTTCTCTACCTGCTACTGTCTCTACCCACTGCCACAGTCTCCTTCTTGCTTTCTCTACCTGCTACTGTCTCTTCCCACTGCCACAGTCTCCCTCTTGCTTTCTCTACCTGCTACTGTCTCTTCCCACAGCCACAGTCTCCCTCTTGCTTTCTCTACCTGCTACTGTCTCTTCCCACTGCCACAGTCTCCCTCTTGCTTTCTCTACCTGCTACTGTCTCTTCCCACAGCTACAGTCTCCCTCTTCCTGTCTCTACCAGCTACTGTCTCCTCCCACTGCCACAGTCTCCCTCTTGCTTTCTCTACCTGCTACTGTCTCTTCCCACTACCACAGTCTCCCTCTTGCTTTCTCTACCTTCTACTGTCTCTTCCACTGCCACAGTCTCCCTCTTGCTTTCTGTACCTGCTACTGTCTCTTCCCACTGCCACAGTCTCCCTCTTGATTTCTCTATCTGCTACGGTCTCTTCCCACTGCCACAGTCTCCCTCTTGCTTTCTATACCTGCTACTGTCTCTTCCCACTGCCACAGCCTCCCTCTTTCTTTCTCTACCTGCTACCGTCTCTTCCCACTGCCACAGTCTCCCTCTTGCTTTCTCTACCTGCTGCTGTCTCTTCCCACTGCCACAGTCACCCTCTTGCTTTCTCTACCTGTTACTGTCTCTTCCCACTGCCACAGTCTCCCTCTTGCTTTCTCTACCTGCTACTGTCTCTTCCCACTGCCACAGTCTCCCTCTTGCTTTCTCTACCTGCTACTATCTCTTCCCACTGCCACAGTCTCCCTCTTGCTTTCTCTACCTGCGACTGTCTCTTCCCACTGCCACAGTCTCCCTCTTGCTTTCTCTACCTGCTACTGTCTCGTCCCATAGCCACAGTCTCCCTCTTGCTTTCTCTACTTGCTACTGTCTCTTCCCACTCCCACAGTCTCCCTCTTGCTTTCTCTACCTGCTACTGTCTCTCCCCACTGCCACAGTCTCCCTCTTGCTTTCTCTACCTGCTAGTCTCTTCCCACTGCCACAGTCTCCTTCTTGCTTCCTCTATGTGCTACTGTCTCTTCCCACTGCCACAGTCTCCCTCTTGCTTTCTCTACCTGCTACGGTCTCTTCCCACTGCCACAGTCTCCCTCTTGCTTTCTCTAGCTGCTACTCTCTCTTCCCACTGCCACAGTCTCCCTCTTGCTTTCTCTACCTGCTACTGTGTCTTCCCACTGCCACAGTCTCCCTCTTGCTTTCTCTACCTGCTACAGTCTCTTCCCACTGCCACAGTCTCCCTCTTGCTTTCTCTACCTGCTACTGTCTCTTCCCACTCCCACAGCCTCCCTCTTGCTTTCTCAACCTGCTACTGTCTCTTCCCACTGCCACAGTCTCCCTCTTGCTTTCTCTACCTGCTACTGTCTCTTCCCACTGCCACAGTCTCCCTCTTGCTTTTTCTACCTGCTACTGTCTCTTCCCACTGCCACAGTCTCCCTCTTGCTTTCTCTACCTGTTACTGTCTCTTCCCACTGCCACAGTCTCCCTCTTGCTTTCTCTACCTGCTATTGTCTCTTCCCACTGCCACAGTCTCCCTCTTGCTTTCTCTACCTGCTACTGTCTCTTACCACTGCCACAGCCTCCCTCTTGCTTTCTTTACCTGCTACCGTCTCTCCCCACTGCCACAGTCTCCTTCTTGGTTCCTCTATGTGATACCGTCTGTTCCCACTGCCACAGTATCCCTCTTGCTTTCTCTACCTGCTACAGTCTCTTCCCACTGCCAAAGTCTCCCTCTTGCTTTCTCTACCTGCTACTGTCTCTTCCCACTGCCACAGTCTCCCTCTTGCTTTCTCTACCTGCTACTGTCTTCCCACTGCCACAGTCTCCCTCTTGCTTTCTCTACCTGCTACTGTCTCTTCCCACTGCCACAGTCTCCCTCTTGCTTTCTCTACCTGCTACCGTCTCTTCCCACTGCCACAGTCTCCCTCTTGATTTCTCTACCTGCTACTGTCTCTTCCCACTGCCACAGTCTCCCTCTTGCTTTCTCTAGCTGCTACTGTCTCTTCCCACTGCCACAGTCTCCCTCCTGCTTTCTCTACCTGCTACTGTCTCTTCCCACTGCCGCAGTCTCCCTCTTGCTTTCTCTACCTGCTACTGTCTCTTCCCACTGCCATAGTCTCCCTGTTGCTTTCTCTACCTGCTACTGTCTCTTACCATGGCCACAGTCTCCCTCTTGCTTTCTCTACCTGCTACTGTCTCTTCCTACTGCCACAGTCTCCCTCTTACTTTCTCTACCTGCTACTGTCTCTTCCTACTGCCACAGTCTCCCTCTTGCTTTCTCTAACTGCTACTGTCGATTCCCACTGCCACAGTCTCCCTCTTGCTTTCTCTACCTGCTACTGTCGCTTCCCACTGCCACAGTCTCCCTCTTGCTTTCTCCACCTGCTACTGTCTCTTCCCACTGCCACAGTCTCCCTCTTGCTTTCTCTACCTGCTACGGTCTCTTCCCACTGCCACAGTCTCCCTCTTGCTTTCTCTACCTGATACTGTCTCTTCCCACTGCCACAGTCTCCCTCTTGCTTTCTCAACCTGCTACTGTCTCTTCCCACTGCCACAGTCTCCCTCTTGCTTTCTCTACCTGCTACTGTCTCTTCCCACTGCCACAGTCTCCCTCTTGCTTCCTCGACCTGCTACCGTCTCTTCCCACTGCCACAGTCTCCTTCTTGCTTCCTCTATGTGCTACTGTCTCTTCCCATTGCCACAGTCTCCCTCTTGCTTTCTCTAACTGCTACTGTCGATTCCCACTGCCACAGTCTCCCTCTTGCTTTCTCTACCTGCTACTGTCGCTTCCCACTGCCACAGTCTCCCTCTTGCTTTCTCCACCTGCTACTGTCTCTTCCCACTGCCACAGTCTCCCTCTTGCTTTCTCTACCTGCTACGGTCTCTTCCCACTGCCACAGTCTCCCTCTTGCTTTCTCTACCTGATACTGTCTCTTCCCACTGCCACAGTCTCCCTCTTGCTTTCTCAACCTGCTACTGTCTCTTCCCACTGCCACAGTCTCCCTCTTGCTTTCTCTACCTGCTACTGTCTCTTCCCACTGCCACAGTCTCCCTCTTGTTTTCTCTACCTGCTACCGTCCCTTCCCACTCCCACAGTCTCCCTTTTGCTTCCTCTACCTGCTACTGTCACTTCCCACTGCCACAGTCTCCCTTTTGCTTTCTCTACCTGCTACTGTCTCTTCCCACTGCCACTGTCTCCCTCTTGCTTTATCTTCTTGCTACTGTCTCTTCCCACTGCCACAGTCTCCCTTTAGCTTTCTCTACCTGCTACTGTCTCTTCCCACTGCCACAGTCTCCCTCTTGCTTTCTCTACCTGCTACTGTCTCTTCCCACTGCCACAGTCTCCCTCTTGCTTTCTCTACCTGCTACTGTCTCTTACCATTGCCACAGTCTCCCTCTTTCTTTCTCTACCTGCTACTGTCTCTTCCCACTGCCACAGTCTCCCTCTTGCTTTCTCTACCTGCTACTGTCTCTTCCCACTGCCACAGTCTCCCGCTTACTTTCTCTACCTGCTACTGTCTCTTCCCACTGCCACAGTCTCCCTCTTGCTTTCTCTACCTGCTACTGTCTCTTCCCACTGCCACAGTCTCCCTCTTACTTTCTCTACCTGCTACTGTCTCTTCCCACTGCCACAGTCTCCCTCTTGCTTACTCTACCTGCAACTGTCTCTTCCCACTGCCACAGTCTCCCTCTTGCTTTCTCTACATGCTACCGTCTCTTCCCACTGCCACAGTCTCCCTCTTGCTGTCTCTACCTGCTACTGTGTCTTCCCACTGCCACAGCCTCCCTCTTGCTTTCTCTACCTGCTACTGTCTCTTCCCACTGCCAAAGTCTCCCTCTTGCTTTCTCTACCTGCTACTGTCTCTTCCCACTGCCACAGTCGCCCGCTTGCTTTCTCTACCTGCTACGGTCTCTTCCCACTGCCACAGTCTCCCTCTTGCTTTCTCTACCTGCTACTGTCTCTTCCCACAGCCACAGTCTCCCTCTTGCTTTCTCTACCTGCTACTGTCTCTTCCCACTGCCACAGTCTCCCTCTTGCTTTCTCTACCTGCTACTTTCTCTTCCCACTGCCACAGTCTCCCTCTTGCTTTCTCTACCTGCTACTTTCTCTTCCCACTGCCTCAGTCTCCCTCTTCCTGTCTCTACCAGCTACTGTCTCCTCCCACTGCCACAGTCTCCCTCTTTCTTTCTCTACCTGCTACTGTCTCTTCCCACTGCCACAGTCTCCCTCTTGCTTTCTCTACCTGTTACTGTCTCTTCCCACTGCCACAGTCACCCTCTTGCTTTCTCTACCTGTTACGGTCTCTTCCCACTGCCACAGTCTCCCTCTTGCTTTCTCTACCTGCTACTGTCTCTTCCCACTGCCACAGTCTCCCTCTTGCTTTCTCTACCTGCTACTATCTCTTCCCACTCCCACAGTCTCCCTCTTGCTTTCTCTACCTGCTACTGTCTCTTCCCACTGCCACAGTCTCCCTCTTGCTTTCTCTACCTGCTACTGTCTCGTCCCATTGCCACAGTCTCCTTCTTGCTTTCTCTACTTGCTACTGTCTCTTCCCACTCCCACAGTCTCCCTCTTGCTTTCTCTACCTGCTACTGTATCTCCCCACTGCCACAGTCTCCCTCTTGCTTTCTCTACCTGCTAGTCTCTTCCCACTGCCACAGTCTCCTTCTTGCTTTCTCTACCTCCTAATGTCACTTCCCACTGCCACAGGCTCCCTCTTGCTTTCTCTACCTGCTACTGTCTCTTCCCACTGCCACAGTCTCCATCCTGATTTCTCTACCTGCTACTGTCTCTTCCCACTGCCACAGTCTCCCTCTTGCTTTCTCTACCTGCTACTGTCTCTTACCACTGCCACAGTCTCCCTCCTGTTTTCTCTACCTGCTACTGCCTCTTCCCACTGCCACAGTCTCACTCTTGCTTTCTCTATCTGCTACTGTCTCTTCCCACTGCCACAGTCTCCCTCTTGCTTTGTCTACCTGCTACTGTCTCTTCCCACTGCCACAGTCTCCCTCTTGCTTCCTCGACCTGCTACCGTCTCTTCCCACTGCCACAGTCTCCTTCTTGCTTCCTCTATGTGCTACTGTCTCTTCCTGCTGCCACAGTCTCCCTCTTGCTTTCTCTACCTGCTACGGTCTCTTCCCACTGCCACAGTCTCCCTCTTGCTTTCTCTAGCTGCTACTGTCTCTTCCCACTGCCACAGTCTCCCTCTTGCTTTCTCTACCTGCTACTGTCTCTTCCCACTGCCACAGTCTCCCTCTTGCTTTCTCTACCTGCTACTGTCTCTTCCCACTGCCACAGTCTCCCTCTTGCTTTCTCTACCTGCTACTGTCTCTTCCCACTCCCACAGCCTCCCTCTTGCTTTCTCTACCTGCTACTGTCTCTTCCCACTGCCACAGTCTCCCTCTTGCTTTCTGTATCTGCTACTGTCTCTTCCCACTGCCACAGTCTCCCTCTTGCTTTCTCTACCTGCTACTGTCTCTTCCCACTGCCACAGTCTCCCTCTTGCTTTCTCTACCTGCTACTGTCTCTTACCACTGCCACAGTCTCCCTCTTGTTTTCTCTACCTGCTACGGTTTCTTCCCACTGCCACAGTCTCCCCCTTGCTTTCTCTACCTTCTACTCTCTCTTCCCACTGCCACAGTCTCCCTCTGGCTTTCTCTACCTGCTACCGTCTCTTCCCACTGCCACAGTCTCCTTCTTGCTTCCTCTATGTGCTACCGTCTCTTCCCACTGCCACAGTCTCCCTCTTGCTTTCTCTACCTGATACGGTCTCTTCCCACTGCCACAGTCTCCGTCTTGCTTTCTCTACCTGCTACTGTCTCTTCCCACTGCCACAGTCTCCCTCTTGCTTTCTCTACCTGCTACTGTCTCTTCCCACTGCCTCAGTCTCCCTCTTGCTTTCTTTACCTGCTACCATCTCTTCCCACTACCACAGTCTCCTTCTTGCTTCCTCTATGTGCTACCGTCTGTTCCCACTGCCACAGTATCCCTCTTCCTTTCTCTACCTGCTACAGTCTCTTCCCACTGCCACAGTCTCCCTCTTGCTTTCTCTACCTGCTACTGTCTCTTCCCACTGCCACAGTCTCCTTCTTGCTTTCTCTACCTGCTACTGTCTTCCCACTGCCACAGTCTCCCTCTTGCTTTCTTTACCTGCTACTGTCTCTTCCCACTGCCACAGTCTCCCTTTTGCTTTCTCTACCTGCTACCATCTCTTCCCACTGCCACAGTCTATTTCTTGCTTCCTCTATGTGCTACCGTCTCTTCCCACTGCCACAGTCTCCCTCTAGCTTTTTCTACCTGATACGGTCTCTTCCCACTGCCACAGTCTCCCTCTTGCTTTCTCTACTTGCTACTGTCTCTTCCCACTGTCACAGTCTCCCTCTTGCTTTCTCTACCTGCTACTGTCTCTTACCATTGCCATAGTCCCCCTCTTGCTTTCTCTACCTGCTACTGTCGCTTCCCACTGCCACAGTCTCCCTCTTTCTTTCTCTACCTGTTTCTGTCTCTTCCCACTGCCACAGTCTCCCTCTTGCTTTCTCTACCTGATACGGTCTCTTCCCACTGCCACAGTCTCCCTCTTGCTTCCTCTACCTGCTACTGTCTTCCCACTGCCACAGTCTCCCTCTTGCTTTCTCTACCTGCTACTGTCTCTTCCCACTGCCACAGTCTCCCTCTTGCTTTCTCTACCTGCTACTGTCTCTTCCCACTGCCTCAGTCTCCCTCTTGCTTTCTTTACCTGCTACCATCTCTTCCCACTACCACAGTCTCCTTCTTGCTTCCTCTATGTGCTACCGTCTGTTCCCACTGCCACAGTATCCCTCTTCCTTTCTCTACCTGCTACAGTCTCTTCCCACTGCCACAGTCTCCCTCTTGCTTTCTCTACCTGCTACTGTCTCTTCCCACTGCCACAGTCTCCTTCTTGCTTTCTCTACCTGCTACTGTCTTCCCACTGCCACAGTCTCCCTCTTGCTTTCTCTACCTGCTACTGTCTCTTCCCACTGCCACAGTCTCCCGCTTGCTTTCTCTACCTGCTACCGTCTCTTACCACTGCCACAGTCTCCCTCTTGCTTTCTCTACCTGCTACTGTCTCTTCCCACAGCCACAGTCTCCCTCTTGCTTTCTCTACCTGCTACTGTCTCTTCCCACTGCCACAGTCTCCCTCTTGCTTTCTCTACCTGCTACTTTCTCTTCCTACTGCCACAGTCTCCCTCTTGCTTTCTCTACCTGCTACTTTCTCTTCCCACTGCCTCAGTCTCCCTCTTCCTGTCTCTACCAGCTACTGTCTCCTCCCACTGCCACAGTCTCCCTCTTGCTTTCTCTACCTGCTACTGTCTCTTCCCACTGCCACAGTCTCCCTCTTGCTTTCTCTACCTTCTACTGTCTCTTCCCACTGCCACAGTCTCCCTCTTGCTTTCTCTACCTGCTACTGTCTCTTCCCACTGCCACAGTCTCCCTCTTGCTTTCTCTATCTGCTACGGTCTCTTCCCACTGCCACAGTCTCCCTCTTGCTTTCGCTACCTGCTACTGTCTCTTCCCACTGCCACAGTCTCCCTCTTTCTTTCTCTACCTGCTACTTTCTCTTCCCACTGCCACAGTCTCCCTCTTGCTTTCTCTACCTGTTACTGTCTCTTCCCACTGCCACAGTCTCCCTCTTGCTTTCTCTACCTGCTACTGTCTCTTCCCACTGCCACAGTCTCCCTCTTGCTTTCTCTACCTGCTACTATCTCTTCCCACTGCCACAGTCTCCCTCTTGCTTTCTCTACCTGCTACTGTCTCTTCCCACTGCCACAGTCTCCCTCTTTCTCTCTCTACCTGCTACTGTCTCGTCCCATTGCCACAGTCTCCCTCTTGCTTTCTCTACTTGCTACTGTCTCTTCCCACTCCCACAGTCTCCCTCTTGCTTTCTCTACCTGCTACTGTATCTCCCCACTGCCACGGTCTCCCTCTTGCTTTCTCTACCTGCTAGTCTCTTCCCACTGCCACAGTCTCCTTCTTGCTTTCTCTACCTCCTAATGTCACTTCCCACTGCCACAGGCTCCCTCTTGCTTTCTCTACCTGCTACTGTCTCTTCCCACTGCCACAGTCTCCATCTTGATTTCTCTACCTGCTACCTTCTCTTCCCACTGCCACAGTCTCCCTCTTGCTTTCTCTACCTGCTACTGTCTCTTACCACTGCCACAGTCTCCCTCCTGTTTTCTCTACCTGCTACTGCCTCTTCCCACTGCCACAGTCTCACTCTTGCTTTCTCTACCTGCTACTGTCTCTTCCCACTGCCACAGTCTCCCTCTTGCTTTCTCTACCTGCTACTGTCTCTTCCCACTGCCACAGTCTCCCTCTTGCTTCCTCGACCTGCTACCGTCTCTTCCCACTGCCACAGTCTCCTTCTTGCTTCCTCTATGTGCTACTGTCTCTTCCCGCTGCCACAGTCTCCCTCTTGCTTTCTCTACCTGCTACGGTCTCTTCCCACTGCCACAGTCTCCCTCTTGCTTTCTCTAGCTGCTACTGTCTCTTCCCACTGCCACAGTCGCCCTCTTGCTTTCTCTACCTGCTACTGTCTCTTCCCACTGCCACAGTCTCCCTCTTGCTTTCTCTACCTGCTACTGTCTCTTCCCACTGCCACAGTCTCCCTCTTGCTTTCTCTACCTGCTACTGTCTCTTCCCACTCCCACAGCCTCCCTCTTGCTTTCTCTACCTGCTACTGTCTCTTCCCACTGCCACAGTCTCCCTCTTGCTTTCTGTATCTGCTACTGTCTCTTCCCAGTGCCACAGTCTCCCTCTTGCTTTCTCTACCTGCTACTGTCTCTTCCCACTGCCACAGTCTCCCTCTTGCTTTCTCTACCTGCTACTGTCTCTTACCACTGCCACAGTCTCCCTCTTGTTTTCTCTACCTGCTACGGTTTCTTCCCACTGCCACAGTCTCCCTCTTGCTTTCTCTACCTTCTACTCTCTCTTCCCACTGCCACAGTCTCCCTCTTGCTTTCTCTACCTGCTACCGTCTCTTCCCACTGCCACAGTCTCCTTCTTGCTTCCTCTATGTGCTACTGTCTCTTCCCACTGCCACAGTCTCCCTCTTGCTTTCTCTACCTGATACGGTCTCTTCCCACTGCCACAGTCTCCGTCTTGCTTTCTCTACCTGCTACTGTCTCTTCCCACTGCCACAGTCTCCCTCTTGCTTTCTCTACCTGCTACTGTCTCTTCCCACTGCCTCAGTCTCCCTCTTGCTTTCTTTACCTGCTACCATCTCTTCCCACTACCACAGTCTCCTTCTTGCTTCCTCTATGTGCTACCGTCTGTTCCCACTGCCACAGTATCCCTCTACCTTTCTCTACGTGCTACAGTCTCTTCCCACTGCCACAGTCTCCCTCTTGCTTTCTCTACCTGCTACTGTCTCTTCCCACTGCCACAGTCTCCTTCTTGCTTTCTCTACCTGCTACTGTCTTCCCACTGCCACAGTCTCCCTCTTGCTTTCTCTACCTGCTACTGTCTCTTCCCACTGCCACAGTCTCCCTTTTGCTTTCTCTAGCTGCTACCGTCTCTTCCCACTGCCACAGTCTATTTCTTGCTTCCTCTATGTGCTACCGTCTCTTCCCACTGCCACAGTCTCCCTCTAGCTTTTTCTACCTGATACGGTCTCTTCCCACTGCCGCAGTCTCCCTCTTGCTTTCTCTACTTGCTACTGTCTCTTCCCACTGCCACAGTCTCCCTCTTGCTTTCTCTACCTGCTACTGTCTCTTACCATTGCCATAGTCTCCCTCTTGCTTTCTCTACCTGCTACTGTCGCTTCCCACAGCCACAGTCTCCCGCTTTCTTTCTCTACCTGTTTCTGTCTCTTCCCACTGCCACAGTCTCCCTCTTGCTTTCTCTACCTGATACGGTCTCTTCCCACTGCCACTGTCTCCCTCTTGCTTTCTCTACCTGCTACTGCCTCTTCCCACTGCCACAGTCTCCCTCTTGCTTTCTCTACCTGCTACTGTCGCTTCCCACTGCCACAGTCTCCCTCTTTCTTTCTCTACCTGCTTCTGTCTCTTCCCACTGCCACAGTCTCCCTCTTGCTTTCTCTACCTGCTACCGTCTCTTCCCACTGCCACAGTCTCCTTCTTGCTTCCTCTATGTGCTACCGTCTGTTCCCACTGCCACAGTATCCCTCTTGCTTTCTCTACCTCTTACAGTCTCTTCCCACTGCCACAGTCTCCCTCTTGGTTACTCTACCTGCTACTGTCTCTTCCCACTGCCACAGTCTCCCTCTTGCTTTCTCTACCTGCTACTGTCTTCCCTCTGCTACAGTCTCCCTCTTGCTTTCTCTACCTGCCACTGTCTCTTCCCACTGCCACAGTCTCCCTCTTGCTTTCTCTACCTGCTACTGTCTCTTCCCACTGCCACAGTCTCCCTCTTGCTTTATCTTCTTGCTACTGTCTCTTCCCACTGCCACAGTCTCCCTTTAGCTTTCTCTACCTGCTACTGTCTCTTCCCACTGCCACAGTCTCCCTCTTGCTTTCTCTACCTGCTACTGTCTCTTCCCACTGCCACAGTCTCCCTCTTGCTTTCTCTACCTGCTACTGTCTCTTACCATTGCACAGTCTCCCTCTTGCTTTCTCTACCTGCTACTGTCTCTTCCCACTGCCACAGTCTCCCTCTTACTTTCTCTACCTGCTACTGTCTCTTCCCACTGCCACAGTCTCCCTCTTGCTTTCTCGACCTGCTACTGTCTCTTCCCACTGCCACAGTCTCCCTCTTGCTTTCTCTACCTGCTACTGTCGCTTCCCACTGCCACAGTCTCCCTCTTGCTTTCTCTACCTGCTACTCTCTCTTCCCACTGCCACAGTCTCCCTCTTGCTTTCTCTACCTGCTACTGTCTCTTCCCACTGCCACAGTCTCCCTCTTGCTTTCTCTACCTGCTACTGTCTCTTCCCACTGCCACAGTCTCCCTCTTGCTTTCTCTACCTGCTACTGTCTCTTCCCACTGCCACAGCCTCCCTCTTGCTTTCTCTACCTGCTACTGTCTCTTCCCACTGCCACAGTCTCCCTCTTGCTTTCTCTACCTGCTACTGTCTCTTCCCACTGCCACAGTCTCCCGCTTGCTTTCTCTACCTGCTACAGTCTCTTCCCACTGCCACAGTCTCCCTCTTGCTTTCTCTACCTGCTACCGTCTCTTCCCACTGCCACAGTCTCCCTCTTGCTTTCTCTACCTGCTACTGCCTCTTCCCACTGCCATAGTCTCCCTCTTGCCTTCTCTACCTGCTGCTGTCCCTTCCCACTGCCACAGTCTCCCACTTGCTTTCCCTACCTGCTACTCTCTCTTCCCACTGCCACAGTCTCCCTCTTGTTTTCTCTACCCGCTACTGTCTCTTTCTCCTGCCACAGTCTCCCTCTTGCTTTATCTACCTGCTACTGTCTCTTCCCACTGCCACAGTCTCCCTCTTGATTTCTCAACCTGCTACTGTCTCTTCCCACTGCCACAGTCTCCCTCTTGCTTCCCCTACTTGATACCGTCTCTTCCCACTGCCACAGTCTCCCTCTTGCTTCCGCTATGTGCTACCGTCTCACCCATTGCCACAGTCTCCCTCTTGCTTTCTCTACCTTCTACCGCCTCTTCCCACTGCCACAGTCTCCCTCTTGCTTTCTCTATCTGCTACTGTCTCTTCAGACTGCCACAGTCTCCCTATTGCTTTCTCTACCTGCTACTGTCTCTTACCATTTCCACAGTCTCCCTCTTGCTTTCTCTATCTGCTACTGTCTCTTCCCACTGCCACAGTCTCCCTCTTGCTTTCTCTACCTGCTACTGTCTCTTCCCACTGCCACAGTCTCCCTCTTACTTTCTCTACCTGCTACTGTCTCTTCCCACTGCCACAGTCTCATTCTTGCTTTCTCTACCTGCTACTGTCGCTTCCCACTGCCACAGTCTCCCTCTTGCTTTCTCTACCTGCTACTCTCTCTTCCCACTGCCACAGTCTCCCTCTTGCTTTCTCTACCTGCTACTGTCTCTTCCCACTGACACAGTCTCCCTCTTGCTTTCTCTACTTACTACTGTCTCTTCCCACTGCCACAGTCTCCCTCTTGCTTTCTCTACCTGCTGCTGTCTCTGCCCACTGCCACAGACTCTCTCTTGCTTTCTCTACCTGCTACTGTCTCTTCCCACTGCCACAGTCTCCCTCTTGCTTACTCTACCTGCAACTGTCTCTTCCCACTGCCACAGTCTCCCTCTTGCTTTCTGTACCTGCTACTGTCTCTTCCCACTGCCACAGTCTCCCTCTTGCTTTCTCTACCTGCTACTGTCTCTTCCCACTGCCACAGCCTCCCTCTTGCTTTCTCTACCTGCTACTGTCTCTTCCCACTGCCACAGTCTCCCTCTTGCTTTCTCTACCTGCTACTGTCTCTTCCCACTGCCACAGTCTCCCGCTTGCTTTTTCTACCTGCTACGGTCTCTTATCACTGCCACAGTCTCCCTCTTGCTTTCTCTACCTGCTACCGTCTCTTCCCACTGCCACAGTCTCCCTCTTGCTTTCTCTACCTGCTACTGTCTCTTCCCACTGCCACAGTCTCCCTCTTGATTTCTCAACCTGCTACAGTCTCTTCCCACTGCCACAGTCTCCCTCTTGCTTCCCCTACCTGATACTGTCTCTTCCCACTGCCACAGTCTCCCTCTTGCTTCCGCTACGTGCTACCGTCTCACCCATTGCCACAGTGTCCCTCTTGCTTTCTCTACCTGCTACTGCCTCTTCCCATTGCCACAGTCTCCCTCTTGCTTTCTCTATCTGCTACTGTCTCTTCAGACTGCCACAGTCTCCCTCTTGCTTTCTCTACCTGCTACTGTCTCTTCCCACTGCCACAGTCTCCCTCTTTCTTTCTCTACCTGCTACTGTCTCTTCCCACTGCCACAGTCTCCCTCTTGCTTTCTCTACCTGCTACTGTCTCTTCCCACTGCCACAGTCTCCCTCTTGCTTTCTCTACCTGCTACTGTCTCTTCCCACTGCCACAGTCTCCCTCTTACTTTCTCTACCTGCTACTGTCTCTTCCCACTGCCACAGTCTCCCTTTTGCTTGATCTACCTGCTACTGTTGCTTCCCACTGCCACAGTCTCCCTCTTTCTTTCTCTACCTGCTACTGTCTCTTCCAACTACCACAGTCTCGCTCTTGCTTTCTCTACCTGCTACTGTCTCTTCCCACTGTCACGATCTCCCTCTTGCTTTCTCTACCTGCTACTGTCTCTTCCTCCTGCCACAGTCTCCCTCTTGCTTTATCTACCTGCTACTGTCTCTTCCCACTGCCACAGTCTCCCTCTTGATTTCTCAACCTGCTACTGTCTCTTCCCACTGCCACAGTCTCCCTCTTGCTTCCCCTACCTGATACCGTCTCTTCCCACTGCCACAGTCTCCCTCTTGCTTCCGCTATGTGCTACCGTCTCACCCATTGCCACAGTCTCCCTCTTGCTTTCTCTACCTGCTACCGCCTCTTCCCACTGCCACAGTCTCCCTCTTGCTTTCTCTATCTGCTACTGTCTCTTCAGACTGCCACAGTCTCCCTCTTGCTTTCTCTACCTGCTACTGTCTCTTACCATTTCCACAGTCTCCCTCTTGCTTTCTCTACCTGCTACTGTCTCCTCCCACTGCCACAGTCTCCCTCTTGCTTTCTCTACCTGCTACTGTCTCTTCCCACTGCCACAGTCTCCCTCTTACTTTCTCTACCTGCTACTGTCTCTTCCCACTGCCACAGTCTCATTCTTGCTTTCTCTACCTGCTACTGTCGCTTCCCACTACCACAGTCTCCCTCTAGCTTTCTCTACCTGCTACTCTCTCTTCCCACTGCCACAGTCTCCCTCTTGCTTTCTCTACCTGCTACTGTCTCTTCCCACTGACACAGTCTCCCTCTTGCTTTCTCTACTTGCTACTGTCTCTTCCCACTGCCACAGTCTCCCTCTTGCTTTTTCTACCTGCTACGGTCTCTTATCACTGCCACAGTCTCCCTCTTGCTTTCTCTACCTGCTACCGTCTCTTCCCACTGCCACAGTCTCCCTCTTGCTTTCTCTACCTGCTACTGTCTCTTCCCACTGCCACAGTCTCCCTTTTGCTTTCTCTACCTGCTACTGTCTACCCACTGCCACAGTCTCCCACTTGCTTTCCCTACCTGCTACTCTCTCTTCCCACTGCCACAGTCTCCCTCTTGTTTTCTCTACCTGCTACTGTCTCTTCCTCCTGCCACAGTCTCCCTCTTGCTTTATCTACCTGCTACTGTCTCTTCCCACTTCCACAGTCTCCCTCTTGATTTCTCAACCAGCTACTGTCTCTTCCCACTGCCACAGTCTCCCTCTTGCTTCCCCTACCTGATACTGTCTCTTCCCACTGCCACAGTCTCCCTCTTGCTTCCGCTACGTGCTACCGTCTCACCCATAGCCACAGTCTCCCTCTTGCTTTCTCTACCTGCTACTGCCTCTTCCCACTGCCACAGTCTCCCTCTGGCTTTCTCTATCTGCTACTGTCTCTTCAGACTGCCACAGTCTCCCTCTTGCTTTCTCTACCTGCTACTGTCTCTTCCCACTGCCACAGTCTCCCTCTTTCTTTCTCTACCTGCTACTGCCTCTTCCAACTACCACAGTCTCCCTCTTGCTTTCTCTACCTGCTACTGTCTCTTCCCACTGCCACAGACTCTCTCTTGCTTTCTCTACCTGCTACTGTCTCTTCCCACTGCCACAGTCTCCCTCTTGCTTACTCTACCTGCAACTGTCTCTTCCCACTGCCACAGTCTCCCTCTTGCTTTCTCTACCTGCTACTGTCTCTTCCCACTGCCACAGTCTCCCTCTTGCTTTCTCTACCTGCTACTGTCTCTTCCCACTGCCACAGCCTCCCTCTTGCTTTCTCTACCTGCTACTGTCTCTTCCCACTGCCACAGTCTCCCTCTTGCTTTCTCTACCTGCTACTGTCTCTTCCCACTGCCACAGTCTCCCGCTTGCTTTTTCTACCTGCTACGGTCTCTTATCACTGCCACAGTCTCCCTCTTGCTTTCTCTATCTCCTACCGTCTCTTTCCACTGCCACAGTCTCCCTCTTGCTTTCTCTACCTGCTACTGTCTCTTCCCACTGCCACAGTCTCCCTCTTGCTTTCTCTACCTGCTACTGTCTACCCACTGCCACAGTCTTTCACTTGCTTTCCCTACCTGCTACTCTCTCTTCCCACTGCCACAGTCTCCCTCTTGTTTTCTCTACCTGCTACTGTCTCTTCCTCCTGCCACAGTCTCCCTCTTCCTTTATCTACCTGCTACTGTCTCTTCCCACTGCCACAGTCTCCCTCTTGATTTCTCAACCTGCTACTGTCTCTTCCCACTGCCACAGTCTCCCTCTTGCTTCCCCTACCTGATACTGTCTCTTCCCACTGCCACAGTCTCCCTCTTGCTTCCGCTACGTGCTACCGTCTCACCCATTGCCACAGTCTCCCTCTTGCTTTCTCTACCTGCTACTGCCTCTTCCCACTGCCACAGTCTCCCTCTTGCTTTCTCTATCTGCTACTGTCTCTTCAGACTGCCACAGTCTCCCTCTTGCTTTCTCTACCTGCTACTGTCTCTTCCCACTGCCACAGTCTCCCTCTTGCTTTCTCTACCTGCTACTGTCTCTTCCCACTGCCACAGTCTCCCTCTTGCTTTCTCTACCTGCTACTGTCTCTTCCCACTGCCACAGTCTCCCTCTTGCTTTCTCTACCTGCTACTGTCTCTTCCCACTGCCACAGTCTCCCTCTTACTTTCTCTACCTGCTACTGTCTCTTCCCACTGCCACAGCCTCCCTCTTGCTTGATCTACCTGCTACTGTTGCTTCCCACTGCCACAGTCTCCCTCTTTCTTTCTCTACCTGCTACTGTCTCTTCCAACTACCACAGTCTCGCTCTTGCTTTCTCTACCTGCTACTGTCTCTTCCCACTGTCACGATCTCCCTCTTGCTTTCTCTACCTGCTACTGTCTCTTCCTCCTGCCACAGTCTCCCTCTTGCTTTATCTACCTGCTACTGTCTCTTCCCACTGCCACAGTCTCCCTCTTGATTTCTCAACCTGCTACTGTCTCTTCCCACTGCCACAGTCTCCCTCTTGCTTCCCCTACCTGATACCGTCTCTTCCCACTGCCACAGTCTCCCTCTTGCTTCCGCTATGTGCTACCGTCTCACCCATTGCCACAGTCTCCCTCTTGCTTTCTCTACCTGCTACCGCCTCTTCCCACTGCCACAGTCTCCCTCTTGCTTTCTCTATCTGCTACTGTCTCTTCAGACTGCCACAGTCTCCCTCTTGCTTTCTCTACCTGCTACTGTCTCTTACCATTTCCACAGTCTCCCTCTTGCTTTCTCTACCTGCTACTGTCTCCTCCCACTGCCACAGTCTCCCTCTTGCTTTCTCTACCTGCTACTGTCTCTTCCCACTGCCACAGTCTCCCTCTTACTTTCTCTACCTGCTACTGTCTCTTCCCACTGCCACAGTCTCATTCTTGCTTTCTCTACCTGCTACTGTCGCTTCCCACTACCACAGTCTCCCTCTAGCTTTCTCTACCTGCTACTCTCTCTTCCCACTGCCACAGTCTCCCTCTTGCTTTCTCTACCTGCTACTGTCTCTTCCCACTGACACAGTCTCCCTCTTGCTTTCTCTACTTGCTACTGTCTCTTCCCACTGCCACAGTCTCCCTCTTGCTTTTTCTACCTGCTACGGTCTCTTATCACTGCCACAGTCTCCCTCTTGCTTTCTCTACCTGCTACCGTCTCTTCCCACTGCCACAGTCTCCCTCTTGCTTTCTCTACCTGCTACTGTCTCTTCCCACTGCCACAGTCTCCCTTTTGCTTTCTCTACCTGCTACTGTCTACCCACTGCCACAGTCTCCCACTTGCTTTCCCTACCTGCTACTCTCTCTTCCCACTGCCACAGTCTCCCTCTTGTTTTCTCTACCTGCTACTGTCTCTTCCTCCTGCCACAGTCTCCCTCTTGCTTTATCTACCTGCTACTGTCTCTTCCCACTTCCACAGTCTCCCTCTTGATTTCTCAACCAGCTACTGTCTCTTCCCACTGCCACAGTCTCCCTCTTGCTTCCCCTACCTGATACTGTCTCTTCCCACTGCCACAGTCTCCCTCTTGCTTCCGCTACGTGCTACCGTCTCACCCATAGCCACAGTCTCCCTCTTGCTTTCTCTACCTGCTACTGCCTCTTCCCACTGCCACAGTCTCCCTCTGGCTTTCTCTATCTGCTACTGTCTCTTCAGACTGCCACAGTCTCCCTCTTGCTTTCTCTACCTGCTACTGTCTCTTCCCACTGCCACAGTCTCCCTCTTTCTTTCTCTACCTGCTACTGCCTCTTCCAACTACCACAGTCTCCCTCTTGCTTTCTCTACCTGCTACTGTCTCTTCCCACTGCCACAGACTCTCTCTTGCTTTCTCTACCTGCTACTGTCTCTTCCCACTGCCACAGTCTCCCTCTTGCTTACTCTACCTGCAACTGTCTCTTCCCACTGCCACAGTCTCCCTCTTGCTTTCTCTACCTGCTACTGTCTCTTCCCACTGCCACAGTCTCCCTCTTGCTTTCTCTACCTGCTACTGTCTCTTCCCACTGCCACAGCCTCCCTCTTGCTTTCTCTACCTGCTACTGTCTCTTCCCACTGCCACAGTCTCCCTCTTGCTTTCTCTACCTGCTACTGTCTCTTCCCACTGCCACAGTCTCCCGCTTGCTTTTTCTACCTGCTACGGTCTCTTATCACTGCCACAGTCTCCCTCTTGCTTTCTCTATCTCCTACCGTCTCTTTCCACTGCCACAGTCTCCCTCTTGCTTTCTCTACCTGCTACTGTCTCTTCCCACTGCCACAGTCTCCCTCTTGCTTTCTCTACCTGCTACTGTCTACCCACTGCCACAGTCTTTCACTTGCTTTCCCTACCTGCTACTCTCTCTTCCCACTGCCACAGTCTCCCTCTTGTTTTCTCTACCTGCTACTGTCTCTTCCTCCTGCCACAGTCTCCCTCTTCCTTTATCTACCTGCTACTGTCTCTTCCCACTGCCACAGTCTCCCTCTTGATTTCTCAACCTGCTACTGTCTCTTCCCACTGCCACAGTCTCCCTCTTGCTTCCCCTACCTGATACTGTCTCTTCCCACTGCCACAGTCTCCCTCTTGCTTCCGCTACGTGCTACCGTCTCACCCATTGCCACAGTCTCCCTCTTGCTTTCTCTACCTGCTACTGCCTCTTCCCACTGCCACAGTCTCCCTCTTGCTTTCTCTATCTGCTACTGTCTCTTCAGACTGCCACAGTCTCCCTCTTGCTTTCTCTACCTGCTACTGTCTCTTCCCACTGCCACAGTCTCCCTCTTGCTTTCTCTACCTGCTACTGTCTCTTCCCACTGCCACAGTCTCCCTCTTGCTTTCTCTACCTGCTACTGTCTCTTCCCACTGCCACAGTCTCCCTCTTGCTTTCTCTACCTGCTACTGTCTCTTCCCACTGCCACAGTCTCCCTCTTACTTTCTCTACCTGCTACTGTCTCTTCCCACTGCCACAGCCTCCCTCTTGCTTGATCTACCTGCTACTGTTGCTTCCCACTGCCACAGTCTCCCTCTTTCTTTCTCTACCTGCTACTGTCTCTTCCAACTACCACAGTCTCCCTCTTGCTTTCTTTACCTGCTACTGTCTCTTCCCACTGTCACAGTCTCCCTCTTGCTTTCTCTACCTGCTACTGTCTCTTCCTCCTGCCACAGTCTCCCTCTTGCTTTATCTACCTGCTACTGTCTCTTCCCACTGCCACAGTCTCCCTCTTGATTTCTCAACCTGCTACAGTCTCTTCCCACTGCCACAGTCTCCCTCTTGCTTCCCCTACCTGATATCGTCTCTTCCCACTGCCACAGTCTCCCTCTTGCTTCCGCTATGTGCTACCGTCTCACCCATTGCCACAGTCTCCCTCTTGCTTTCTCTACCTGCTACCGCCTCTTCCCACTGCCACAGTCTCCCTCTTGCTTTCTCTATCTGCTACTGTCTCTTCAGACTGCCACAGTCTCCCTCTTGCTTTCTCTACCTGCTACTGTCTCTTACCATTTCCACAGTCTCCCTCTTGCTTTCTCTACCTGCTACTGTCTCCTCCCACTGCCACAGTCTCCCTCTTGCTTTCTCTACCTGCTACTGTCTCTTCCCACTGCCACAGTCTCCCTCTTACTTTCTCTACCTGCTACTGTCTCTTCCCACTGCCACAGTCTCATTCTTGCTTTCTCTACCTGCTACTGTCGCTTCCCACTGCCACAGTCTCCCTTTTGCTTTCTCTACCTGCTACTCTCTCTTCCCACTGCCACAGTCTCACTCTTGCTTTCTCTACCTGCTACTGTCTCTTCCCACTGACACAGTCTCCCTCTTGCTTTCTCTACTTGCTACTGTCTCTTCCCACTGCCACAGTCTCCCTCTTGCTTTCTCTACCTGCTACTGTCTCTGCCCACTGCCACAGACTCTCTCTTGCTTTCTCTACCTGCTACTGTCTCTTCCCACTGCCACAGTCTCTCTCTTGCTTACTCTACCTGCAACTGTCTCTTCCCACTGCCACAGTCTCCCTCTTGCTTTCTCTACCTGCTACTGTCTCTTCCCACTGCCACAGTCTCCCTCTTGCTTTCTCTACCTGCTACTGTCTCTTCCCACTGCCACAGCCTCCCTCTTGCTTTCTCTACCTGCTACTGTCTCTTCCCAATGCCACAGTCTCCCTCTTGCTTTCTCTACCTGCTACTGTCTCTTCCCACTGCCACAGTCTCCCGCTTGCTTTTTCTACCTGCTACGGTCTCTTCCCACTGCCACAGTCTCCCTCTTGCTTTCTCTACCTGCTACCGTCTCTTCCCACTGCCACAGTCTCCCTCTTGCTTTATCTACCTGCTACTGTCTCTTCCCACTGCCACAGTCTCCCTTTTGCTTTCTCTACCTGCTACTGTCTACCCACTGCCACAGTCTCCCACTTGCTTTCCCTACCTGCTACTCTCTCTTCCCACTGCCACAGTCTCCCTCTTGTTTTCTCTACCTGCTACTGTCTCTTCCTCCTGCCACAGTCTCCCTCTTGCTTTATCTACCTGCTACTGTCTCTTCCCACTGCCACAGTCTCCCTCTTGATTTCTCAACCAGCTACTGTCTCTTCCCACTGCCACAGTCTCCCTCTTGCTTCCCCTACCTGATACTGTCTCTTCCCACTGCCACAGTCTCCCTCTTGCTTCCGCTACGTGCTACCGTCTCACCCATTGCCACAGTCTCCCTCTTGCTTTCTCTACCTGCTACTGCCTCTTCCCACTGCCACAGTCTCCCTCTTGCTTTCTCTATCTGCTACTGTCTCTTCAGACTGCCACAGTCTCCCTCTTGCTTTCTCTACCTGCTACTGTCTCTTCCCACTGCCACAGTCTCCCTCTTGCTTTCTCTACCTGCTACTGTCTCTTCCCACTGCCACAGTCTCCCTCTTGCTTTCTCTACCTGCTACTGTCTCTTCCCACTGCCACAGTCTCCCTCTTCTTTCTCTACCTGCTACTGTCTCTTCCCACTGCCACAGTCTCCCTCTTGCTTACTCTACCTGCAACTGTCTCTTCCCACTGCCACAGTCTCCCTCTTGCTTTCTCTACCTGCTACTGTCTCTTCCCACTGCCACAGTCTCCCTTTTGCTTTCTCTACCTGCTACTGTCTACCCACTGCCACAGTCTCCCACTTGCTTTCCCTACCTGCTACTCTCTCTTCCCACTGCCACAGTCTCCCTCTTGTTTTCTCTACCTGCTACTGTCTCTTCCTCCTGCCACAGTCTCCCTCTTGCTTTATCTACCTGCTACTGTCTCTTCCCACTTCCACAGTCTCCCTCTTGATTTCTCAACCAGCTACTGTCTCTTCCCACTGCCACAGTCTCCCTCTTGCTTCCCCTACCTGCTACTGTCTCTTCCCACTGTCACAGTCTCCCTCTTGCTTCCGCTACGTGCTACCGTCTGACCCATAGCCACAGTCTCCCTCTTGCTTCCTCTACCTGCTACTGCCTCTTCCCACTGCCACAGTCTCCCTCTTGCTTTCTCTATCTGCTACTGTCTCTTCAGACTGCCACAGTCTCCCTCTTGCTTTCTCTACCTGCTACTGTCTCTTCCCACTGCCACAGTCTCCCTCTTTCTCTCTCTACCTGCTACTGCCTCTTCCAACTACCACAGTCTCCCTCTTGCTTTCTCTACCTGCTACTGTCTCTTCCCACTGCCACAGACTCTCTCTTGCTTTCTCTACCTGCTACTGTCTCTTCCCACTGCCACAGTCTCCCTCTTGCTTACTCTACCTGCAACTGTCTCTTCCCACTGCCACAGTCTCCCTCTTGCTTTCTCTACCTGCTACTGTCTCTTCCCACTGCCACAGTCTCCCTCTTGCTTTCTCTACCTGCTACTGTCTCTTCCCACTGCCACAGCCTCCCTCTTGCTTTCTCTACCTGCTACTGTCTCTTCCCACTGCCACAGTCTCCCTCTTGCTTTCTCTACCTGCTACTGTCTCTTCCCACTGCCACAGTCTCCCGCTTGCTTTTTCTACCTGCTACGGTCTCTTATCACTGCCACAGTCTCCCTCTTGCTTTCTCTATCTCCTACCGTCTCTTTCCACTGCCACAGTCTCCCTCTTGCTTTCTCTACCTGCTACTGTCTCTTCCCACTGCCACAGTCTCCCTCTTGCTTTCTCTACCTGCTACTGTCTACCCACTGCCACAGTCTTTCACTTGCTTTCCCTACCTGCTACTCTCTCTTCCCACTGCCACAGTCTCCCTCTTGTTTTCTCTACCCGCTACTGTCTCTTCCTCCTGCCACAGTCTCCCTCTTCCTTTATCTACCTGCTACTGTCTCTTCCCACTGCCACAGTCTCCCTCTTGATTTCTCAACCTGCTACTGTCTCTTCCCACTGCCACAGTCTCCCTCTTGCTTCCCCTACCTGATACTGTCTCTTCCCACTGCCACAGTCTCCCTCTTGCTTCCGCTACGTGCTACCGTCTCACCCATTGCCACAGTCTCCCTCTTGCTTTCTCTACCTGCTACTGCCTCTTCCCACTGCCACAGTCTCCCTCTTGCTTTCTCTATCTGCTACTGTCTCTTCAGACTGCCACAGTCTCCCTCTTGCTTTCTCTACCTGCTACTGTCTCTTCCCACTGCCACAGTCTCCCTCTTGCTTTCTCTACCTGCTACTGTCTCTTCCCACTGCCACAGTCTCCCTCTTGCTTTCTCTACCTGCTACTGTCTCTTCCCACTGCCACAGTCTCCCTCTTGCTTTCTCTACCTGCTACTGTCTCTTCCCACTGCCACAGTCTCCCTCTTACTTTCTCTACCTGCTACTGTCTCTTCCCACTGCCACAGTCTCCCTCTTGCTTGATCTACCTGCTACTGTTGCTTCCCACTGCCACAGTCTCCCTCTTTCTTTCTCTACCTGCTACTGTCTCTTCCAACTACCACAGTCTCCCTCTTGCTTTCTTTACCTGCTACTGTCTCTTCCCACTGTCACAGTCTCCCTCTTGCTTTCTCTACCTGCTACTGTCTCTTCCTACTGCCACAGTCTCCCTCTTGCTTTATCTACCTGCTACTGTCTCTTCCCACTGCCACAGTCTCCCTCTTGATTTCTCAACCTGCTACTGTCTCTTCCCACTGCCACAGTCTCCCTCTTGCTTCCCCTACCTGATACCGTCTCTTCCCACTGCCACAGTCTCCCTCTTGCTTCCGCTATGTGCTACCGTCTCACCCATTGCCACAGTCTCCCTCTTGCTTTCTCTACCTGCTACCGCCTCTTCCCACTGCCACAGTCTCCCTCTTGCTTTCTCTATCTGCTACTGTCTCTTCAGACTGCCACAGTCTCCCTCTTGCTTTCTCTACCTGCTACTGTCTCTTACCATTTCCACAGTCTCCCTCTTGCTTTCTCTACCTGCTACTGTCTCCTCCCACTGCCACAGTCTCCCTCTTGCTTTCTCTACCTGCTACTGTCTCTTCCCACTGCCACAGTCTCCCTCTTACTTTCTCTACCTGCTACTGTCTCTTCCCACTGCCACAGTCTCATTCTTGCTTTCTCTACCTGCTACTGTCGCTTCCCACTGCCACAGTCTCCCTCTTGCTTTCTCTACCTGCTACTCTCTCTTCCCACTGCCACAGTCTCCCTCTTGCTTTCTCTACCTGCTACTGTCTCTTCCCACTGACACAGTCTCCCTCTTGCTTTCTCTACTTGCTACTGTCTCTTCCCACTGCCACAGTCTCCCTCTTGCTTTCTCTACCTGCTACTGTCTCTGCCCACTGCCACAGACTCTCTCTTGCTTTCTCTACCTGCTACTGTCTCTTCCCACTGCCACAGTCTCCCTCTTGCTTACTCTACCTGCAACTGTCTCTTCCCACTGCCACAGTCTCCCTCTTGCTTTCTCTACCTGCTACTGTCTCTTCCCACTGCCACAGTCTCCCTCTTGCTTTCTCTACCTGCTACTGTCTCTTCCCACTGCCACAGCCTCCCTCTTGCTTTCTCTACCTGCTACTGTCTCTTCCCACTGCCACAGTCTCCCTCTTGCTTTCTCTACCTGCTACTGTCTCTTCCCACTGCCACAGTCTCCCGCTTGCTTTTTCTACCTGCTACGGTCTCTTATCACTGCCACAGTCTCCCTCTTGCTTTCTCTACCTGCTACCGTCTCTTCCCACTGCCACAGTCTCCCTCTTGCTTTATCTACCTGCTACTGTCTCTTCCCACTGCCACAGTCTCCCTTTTGCTTTCTCTACCTGCTACTGTCTACCCACTGCCACAGTCTCCCACTTGCTTTCCCTACCTGCTACTCTCTCTTCCCACTGCCACAGTCTCCCTCTTGTTTTCTCTACCTGCTACTGTCTCTTCCTCCTGCCACAGTCTCTCTCTTGCTTTATCTACCTGCTACTGTCTCTTCCCACTGCCACAGTCTCCCTCTTGATTTCTCAACCAGCTACTGTCTCTTCCCACTGCCACAGTCTCCCTCTTGCTTCCCCTACCTGATACTGTCTCTTCCCACTGCCACAGTCTCCCTCTTGCTTCCGCTACGTGCTACCGTCTCACCCATTGCCACAGTCTCCCTCTTGCTTTCTCTACCTGCTACTGCCTCTTCCCACTGCCACAGTCTCCCTCTTGCTTTCTCTATCTGCTACTGTCTCTTCAGACTGCCACAGTCTCCCTCTTGCTATCTCTACCTGCTACTGTCTCTTCCCACTGCCACAGTCTCCCTCTTGCTTTCTCTACCTGCTACTGTCTCTTCCCACTGCCACAGTCTCCCTCTTGCTTTCTCTACCTGCTACTGTCTCTTCCCACTGCCACAGTCTCCCTCTTGCTTTCTCTACCTGCTACTGTCTCTTCCTCCTGCCACAGTCTCCCTCTTACTTTCTCTAACTGCTACTGTCTCTTCCCACTGCCACAGTCTCCCTCTTGCTTGCTCTACCTGCTACTGTTGCTTCCTACTGCCACAGTCTCCCTCTTTCTTTCTCTACCTGCTACTGTCTCTTCCAACTACCACAGTCTCCCTCTTGCTTTCTCTACCTGCTACTGTCTCTTCCCACTGTCACAGTCTCCCTCTTGCTTTATCTACCTGCTACTGTCTCTTCCCACTGCCATAGTCTCCCTCTTGCTTTCTCTACCTGCTACTGTCTCTTCCCACTGCCACAGTCTCCCTCTTCTTTCTCTACCTGCTACTGTCTCTTCCCACTGCCACAGTCTCCCTCTTGCTTACTCTACCTGCAACTGTCTCTTCCCACTGCCACAGTCTCCCTCTTGCTTTCTCTACCTGCTACTGTCTCTTCCCACTGCCACAGTCTCCCTCTTGCTTTCTCTACCTGCTACTGTCTCTTCCCACTGCCACAGCCTCCCTCTTGCTTTCTCTACCTGCTACTGTCTCTTCCCACTGCCACAGTCTCCCTCTTGCTTTCTCTACCTGCTACTGTCTCTTCCCACTGCCACAGTCTCCCTCTTGCATTCCCTACCTGCTACGGTCACTTCCCACTGCCACAGTCTCCCTCTTGCTTTCTCTACCTGCTAACGTCTCTTCCCACTGCCACAGTCTCCCTCTTGCTTTCTCTACCTGCTACTGTCTCTTCCCACTGCCACAGTCTCCCTCTTGCTTTCTCTACCTTCTACTGTCTCTTCCCACTGCCACAGTCGCCCTCTTGCTTTCTCTACCTGCTACTTTCTCTTCCCACTACCACAGTCTCCCTCTTGCTTTCTCTACCTGCTACTGTCTCTTCCCACTACCACAGTCTCCCTCTTGCTTTCTCTACCTGCTACTGTCTCTTACCACTGCCACAGTCTCCCTCTTGTTTTCTCAACCTGCTACGGTCTCTTCCCACTGCCACAGTCTCCCTCTTGCTTTCTCTACCTGCTACTGTCTCTTCCCACTGCCACAGTCTCCCTCTTGCTTTCACTACCTGCTAACGTCTCTTCCCACTGCCACAGTCTCCTTCTTGCTTACTCTATGTGCTACCGTCTCTTCCCACTGCCACAGTCTCCCTCTTGCTTTCTCTACCTGCTACTGTCTCTTCCCACTGCCACAGTCTCCCTCTTGCTTTCTCTACCTGCTACTGTCTCTTCCCACTGCCACAGTCTCCCTCTTGCTTTCTCTACCTGCTACAGTCTCTTCCCACTGCCACAGTCTCCCTCTTACTTTCTCTACCTGCTACTGTCTCTTCCCACTGCCACAGTCTCCCTCTTGCTTGCTCTACCTGCTCCTGTTGCTTCCCACTGCCACAGTCTCCCTCTTTCTTTCTCTACCTGCTACTGTCTCTTCCCACTGCCACAGTCTCCCTCTTGCTTTCTCTACCTGCTACTGTCTCTTCCCACTGCCACAGTCTCCCTATTGCTTTCTCTACCTGCTACTGTCTCTTCCCACTGCCACAGTGTCCCTCTTGCTTTCTCTACCTGCTACTGTCTCTTCCCACTGCCACAGTCTCCCTCTTGCTTTCTCTACCTGCTACTGTCTCTTCCCACTGCCACAGTCTCCCTCTTGCTTACTCAACCTGCAACTGTCTCTTCCCACTGCCACAGTCTCCCTCTTGCTTTCTCTACCTGCTACTGTCTCTTCCCACTGCCACAGTCTCCCTCTTGCTTTCTCTACCTGCTACTGTCTCTTCCCGCTGCCACAGCCTCCCTCTTGCTTTCTCTACCTGCTACTGTCTCTTCCCACTGCCACAGTCTCCCTCTTGCTTTCTCTACCTGCTACTGTCTCTTCCCACTGCCACAGTCTCCCTCTTGCTTTCTCTACCTGCTACGGTCTCTTCCCACTGCCACAGTCTCCCTCTTGCTTTCTCTACCTGCTACTGTCTCTTCCCACTGCCACAGTCTCCCTCTTGCTTTCTCTACCTGCTACTGTCTCTTCCCACTGCCACAGTCTCCCTCTTGCTTTCTCTACCTTCTACTGTCTCTTCCCACTGCTACAGTCTCCCTCTAGCTTTCTCTACCTGCTACTTACTCTTCCCACTACCACAGTCTCCCTCTTTCTTCCTCTACCTGCTACTGTCTCTAACCACTGCCACAGTCTCCCTCTTGCTTTATCTACCTGCTACTGTCTCTTACCACTGCCACAGTCTCCCTCTTGTTTTCTCAACCTGCTACGGTCTCTTCCCACTGCCACAGACTCCCTCTTGCTTTCTCTACCTGCTACTGTCTCTTCCCACTGCCACAGTCTCCCTCTTGCTTTCTCTACCTACTACCGTCTCTTCCCACTGCCACAGTCTCCTTCTTGCTTCCTCTATGTGCTACCGTCTCTTCCCACTGCCACAGTCTCCCTCTTGCTTTCTCTACCTGATACGGTCTCATCCCACTGCCACAGTCTCCCTCTTGCTTTCTCTACCTGCTATTGTATCTTCCCACTGCCACAGTCTCCCTCTTGCTTTCTCTACCTGCTACTGTCTTTTACCACTGCCACAGTCTCCCTCTTGTTTTCTCTACCTGCTACTGTCTCTTCCCACAGCCACAGTCTCCCTCTTGCTTTCTCTACCTGCGACTGTCTCGTCCCACAGCCACAGTCTCCCTCTTGCTTTCTCTACCTGCTACTGTCTCTTCCCACTGCCACAGTCTCCCTCTTGCTTTCTCTACCTTCTACTGTCTCTTCCCACTGCCACAGTCTCCCTCTTGCTTTCTCTACCTGCTACTGTCTCTTCCCACTGCCACAGTCTCCCTCTTACTTTCTCTACCTGCTACTGTCTCTTCCCACTGCCACAGTCTCTTTCTTGCTTTCTCTACCTGCTACTGTTGCTTCCCACTGCCACAGTCTCCCTCTTGCTATCTCTCCCTGCTACTGTCTCTTCCCACTGCCACAGTCTCCCTCTTGCTTTCTCTACCTGCTACTGTCCCTTCCCACTGCCACAGTCTCCCTCTTGCTTTCTCTACCTGCTACTGTCTCTTCCCACTGCCACAGTCTCCCTCTTGCTTTCTCTACCTGCTACTGTCTCTTCCCACTGCCACAGTCTCCCTCTTGCTTTCTCTACCTTCTACTGTCTCTTCCCACTGCCACAGTCTCCCTCTTGCTTTCTCTACCTGCTACTGTCTCTTCCCACTGCCACAGTCTCTCTCTTACTTTCTCTACCTGCTACTGTCTCTTCCCACTGCCACAGTCTCCCTCTTGCTTTCTCTACCTGCTACTGTTGCTTCCCACTGCCACAGTCTCCCTCTTGCTTTCTCTACCTGCTACTGTCTCTTCCCACTGCCACAGTCTCCCTCTTGCTTTCTCTACCTGCTACTGTCTCTTCCCACTGCCACAGTCTCCCTCTTGCTTTCTCTACCTGCTACTGTCTCTTCCCACTGCCACAGTCTCCCTCTTGCTTTCTCTACGTGCTACTGCCTCTTCCCACTGCCACAGTCTCCCTCTTGCTTTCTCTACCTGCTACTGTCTCTTCCCACTGCCACAGTCTCCCTCTTGCTTTCTCTACCTGCTACCGTCTCTTCCCACTGCCACAGTCACCTTCTTGCTTCCTCTATGTGCTACCGTCTCTTCCCACTGCCAAAGTCTCCCTCTTGATTTCTCTACCTGATACGGTCTCTTCCCACTGCCACAGTCTCCCTCTTGCTTTCTCTACCTGCTACTCTCTCTTCCCACTGCCACAGACTCCCTCTTGCTTTCTCTACCTGCTACTGTCTCGTACCACTGCCACAGTGTCCCTATTGCTTTCTCTACCTGCTACTGTCTCGTCCCACAGCCACAGTCTCCCTCTTGCTTTCTCTACCTGCTACTGTCTCTTCCCACTGCCACTGTCTTCCTCTTGCTTTCTCTACCTGCTACTGTCTCTTCCCACTGCCACAGTCTCCCTCTTGCTTTCTCTACCTGCTACTGTCTCTTCATACTGCCACAGTCTCCCTCTTGCTTTCTCTACCTGCTACTCTCTCTTCCCACCGCCACAGTCTCCCTCTTGCTTTCTCTACTTGCTACTGTCTCTTCCCACTGCCACAGTCTCCCTCTTGCTTTCTCTACCTGCAACTGTCTCTTCCCACTGCCACAGTCTCCCTCTTGCTTTCTCTACCTGCTACTGTCTCTTCCCACTGCCACAGTCTCCCTCTTGCTTTCTCTACCTACTACCGTCTCTTCCCACTGCCACAGTCTCCTTCTTGCTTCCTCTATGTGCTACCGTCTCTTCCCACTGCCACAGTCTCCCTCTTGCTTTCTCTACCTGATACGGTCTCTTCCCACTGCCACAGTCTCCCTCTTGCTTTCTCTACCTGCTACTGTCTCTTCCCACTGCCACAGTCTCCCTCTTGCTTTCTCTACCTGTTACTGTCTTTTACCACTGCCACAGTCTCCCTCTTGTTTTCTCTACCTGCTACTGTCTCTTCCCACAGCCACAGTCTAGCTCTTGCTTTCTCTACCTGCGACTGTCTCGTCCCACAGCCACAGTCTCCCTCTTGCTTTCTCTACCTGCTACTGTCTCTTGACACTGCCACAGTCTCCCTCTTGCTTTCTCTACCTTCTACTGTCTCTTCCCACTGCCACAGTCTCCCTCTTGCTTTCTCTACCTGCTACTGTCTCTTCCCACTGCCACAGTCTCCCTCTTGCTTTCTCTACCTGCTACTGTCTCTTCCCACTGCCACAGTCTCCCTCTTGCTTTCTCTACCTGCTACTGTCTCTTCCCACTGCCACAGTCTCCCTCTTGTTTCTCTACCTGCTACTGTCTCTTCCCACTGCCACAGTCTATCTCTTGCTTTCTCTACCTTCTACTGTCTCTTCCCACTGCCACAGTCTCCCTCTTGCTTTCTCTACCTGCTACTGTCTCTTCCCACTGCCACAGTCTCTCTCTTACTTTCTCTACCTGCTACTGTCTCTTCCCACTGCCACAGTCTCCCTCTTGCTTTCTCTACCTGCTACTGTTGCTTCCCACTGCCACAGTCTCCCTCTTGCTTTCTCTACCTGCTACTGTCTCTTCCCACTGCCACAGTCTCCCTCTTGCTTTCTCTACCTGCTACTGTCTCTTCCCACTGCCACAGTCTCCCTCTTGCTTTCTCTACCTGCTACTGTCTCTTCCCACTGCCACAGTCTCCCTCTTGCTTTCTCTACGTGCTACTGTCTCTTCCCACTGCCACAGTCTCCCTCTTGCTTTCTCTACCTGCTACTGTCTTTTCCCACTGCCACAGTCACCCTCTTGCTTTCTCTACCTGCTACCGTCTCTTCCCACTGCCACAGTCACCTTCTTGCTTCCTCTATGTGCTACCGTCTCTTCCCACTGCCATAGTCTCCCTCTTGTTTTCTCTACCTGCTACGGTCTCTTCCCACTGCCACAGTCTCCCTCTTGCTTTCTCTACCTGCTACTCTCTCTTCCCACTGCCACAGTCTCCCTCTTGCTTTCTCTACCTGCTACTGTCTCGTACCACTGCCACAGTGTCCCTATTGCTTTCTCTACCTGCTACTGTCTCGTCCCACAGCCACAGTCTCCCTCTTGCTTTCTCTACCTGCTACTGTCTCTTCCCACTGCCACAGTCTTCCTCTTGCTTTCTTTACCTGCTACTGTCTCTTCCCACTGCCACAGTCTCCCTCTTGCTTTCTCTACCTGCTACAGTCTCTTCATACTGCCACAGTCTCCCTCTTGCTTTCTCTACCTGCTACTGTCTCTTCCCACCGCCACAGTCTCCCTCTTGCTTTCTCTACTTGCTACTTTCTCTTCCCACTGCCACAGTCTCCCTCTTGCTTTCTCTACCTGCTACTGTCTCTTCCCACTGCCACAGTCTCCCTCTTGCTTTCTCTACCTGCTACTGTCTCTTCCCACTGCCACAGTCTCCCTCTTGCTTTCTCTACCTGCTACTGTCTCTTCCCACTGCCACAGTCTCCCTCTTGCTTTCTCTACCTGCTACTGTCTCTTCCCACTGCCACAGCCTCCCTCTTGCTTTGTCTACCTGCTACTGTCTCTTCCCACTGCCACAGTCTCCCTCTTGCTTTCTCTACCTGCTACTGTCTCTTCCCACTGCCACAGTCTCCCTCTTGCTTTCTCTACCTTCTACTGTCTCTTCCCACTGCCACAGTCTCCCTCTTGCTTTCTCTACCTGCTACTGTCTCTTCCCACTGCCACAGTCTCCCTCTTACTTTCTCTACCTGCTACTTTCTCTTCCCACTGCCACAGTCTCCCTCTTGCTTTCTCTACCTGCTACTGTTGCTTCCCACTGCCACAGTCTCCCTCTTGCTTTCTCTACCTGCTACTGTCTCTTCCCACTGCCACAGTCTCCCTCTTGCTTTCTCTACCTGCTACAGTCTCTTCCCACTGCCACAGTCTCCCTCTTGCTTTCGCTACCTGCTACTGTCTCTTCCCACTGCCACAGTCTCCCTCTTGCTTTCTCTACGTGCTACTGTCTCTTCCCACTGCCACAGTCTCCCTCTTGCTTTCTCTACCTGCTACTGTCTCTTCCCACTGCCACAGTCTCCCTCTTGCTTTCTCTACGTGCTACTGTCTCTTCCCGCTGCCACAGTCTCCCTCTTGCTTTCTCTACCTGCTACTGTCTCTTCCCACTGCCACAGTCTCCCTCTTGCTTTCTCTACCTGATACGGTCTCTTCCCACTGCCACAGTCTCCCTCTTGCTTTCTCTACCTGCCACTGTCTCGTACCACTGCCACAGTCTCCCTCTTGCTTTCTCTACCTGCTACTGTCTCTTCCCACAGCCACAGTCTCCCTCTTGCTTTCTCTACCTGCTACTGTCTCGTCCCACAGCCACAGTCTCCCTCTTGCTTTCTCTACCTGCTACTGTCTCTTCCCTCTGCCACAGTCTTCCTCTTGCTTTCTCTACCTGCTACTGTCTCTTCCCACTGGCACAGTCTCCCTCTTGCTTTCTCTACCTGCTACTGTCTCTTCCCACTGCCACAGTCTCCCTCTTGCTTTCTCTACCTGCTACTGTCTCTTCCCACCGCCACAGTCTCCCTCTTGCTTTCTCTACTTGCTACAGTCTCTTCCCACTGCCACAGTCTCCCTCTTGCTTTCTCTACCTGCTACTGTCTCTTCCCACTGCCACAGTCTCCCTCTTGCTTTCTCTACCTGCTACTGTCTCTTCCCACTGCCACAGTCTCCCTCTTGCTTTCTCTACCTGCTACTGTCTCTTCCCACTGCCACAGTCTCCCTCTTGCTTTCTCTACCTGCTACTGTCTCTTCCCACTGCCACAGTCTCCCTCTTACTTTCTCTACCTGCTACTGTCTCTTCCCACTGCCACAATCTCCCTCTTGCTTTCTCCCACCTGCTACGGTCTCTTCCCACTGCCACAGTCTCCTTCTTGCTTACTCTATGTGCTACCGTCTCTTCCCACTGCCACAGTCTTCCTCTTGCTTTCTTTACCTGCTACGGTCTCTTCCCACTGCCACAGTCTCCCTTTTGCTTTCTCTACCTGCTACTGTCTCTTCCCACTGCCACAGTCTCCCTCTTGCTTTCTCTACCTGCTACTGTCTCTTCCCACTGCCACAGTCTCCCTCTTGCTTTCTCTACCTGCTACTGTCTCTTCCCACTGCCACAGTCACCCTATTGCTTTTTTCTAACTGCTACTTTCTCTTCCCACTGCCACAGTCTCCCTCTTGCTTTCTCTACCTGCTACTGTCTCTTCCCACTGCCACAGTCTCCCTCTTGCTTTCTCTACCTGCTACTGTCTCTTTCCACAGCCACAGTCTTACTCCTGCTTTCTCTACCTGCTACTGTCTCTTCCCACTGCCACAGTCTCCCTCTTGCTTTCTCTACCTGCTACTGTCTTTCCCACTGCCACAGTCTCCCTCTTGCTTTCTTTACCTGCTACTGTCTCTTCCCACTGCCACAGTCTCCCTCTTGCTTTCTCTACCTGCTACTGTCTCTTCCCACTGCCACAGTGTCCCTCTTGCTTTTTCTACCTGCTACTGTCTCTTCCCACTGCCACAGTCTCCCTCTTGCTTTCTCTACCTGCTACTGTCTCTTCCCACTGCCACCGTCTCCCTCTTGCTTTCTCTACCTGCTATTGTCTCTTCCCACTGCCACAGTCTCCCTCTTGCTTTCTCTACCTGCTACTGCCTCTTCCCACTGCCATAGTCTCCCTCTTGCTTTCTCTACCTGCTACTGGCTCTCCCACTGCCACAGTCTCCCTCTTGCTTTCTCTATCTGCTACTGTCTCTTCCCACTGCCACAGTCTCCCTCTTGCTTTCTCTACCTGCTACTGTCTCTTCCCACTGCTACAGTCTCCCTCTTGCTTTCTCTACCTGCTACTGTCTCTTCCCACTGCCACAGTCTCCCTCTTGCTTTCTCTACGTGCTATTGTCTCTTCCCACTGCCACAGTCTCCCTCTTGCTTTCTCTACCTGCTACTGTCTCTTCCCACTGCCACAGTCTCCCTCTTGCTTTCTCTACCTGATACGGTCTCTTCCCACTGCCACAGTCTCCCTCTTGCTTTCTCTACCTGCTACTGTCTCGTACCACTGCCACAGTCTCCCTCTTGCTTTCTCTACCTGCTACTGTCTCTTCCCACAGCCACAGTCTCCCTCTTGCTTTCTCTACCTGCTACTGTCTCGTCCCACAGCCACAGTCTCCCTCTTGCTTTCTCTATCTGCTACTGTCTCTTCCCTCTGCCACAGTCTTCCTCTTGCTTTCTCTACCTGCTACTGTCTCTTCCCACTGCCACAGTATCCCTCTTGCTTTCTCTACCTGCTACTGTCTCTTCCCACTGCCACAGTCTCCCTCTTGCTTTCTCTACCTGCTACTGTCTCTTCCCACCGCCACAGTCTCCCTCTTGCTTTCTCTACTTGCTACTGTCTCTTCCCACTGCCACAGTCTCCCTCTTGCTTTCTCTACCTGCTACTGTCTCTTCCCACTGCCACAGTCTCCCTCTTGCTTTCTCTACCTGCTACTGTCTCTTCCCACTGCCACAGTCTCCCTCTTGCTTTCTCTACCTGCTACTGTCTCTTCCCACTGCCACAGTCTCCCTCTCGCTTTCTCTAGCCGCTACCGTCTCTTCCCACTGCCACAGTCTCCCTCTTACTTTCTCTACCTGCTACTGTCTCTTCCCACTGCCACAATCTCCCTCTTGCTTTCTCCCACCTGCTACGGTCTCTTCCCACTGCCACAGTCTCCCTCTTGCTTTCTCTACCTGCTACCGTCTCTTCCCACTGCCACAGTCTCCCTCTTGCTTTCTCTACCTGCTACTGTCTCTTCCCACTGCCACAGTCTCCCTCTTGCTTTCTCTACCTTCTACTGTCTCTTCCCACTGCCACAGTCTCCCTCTTGCTTTCTCTACCTGCTACTTTCTCTTCCCACTGCCACAGTCCCCCTCTTGCTTTCTCTACCTGATACGGTCTCTTCCCACTGCCACAGTCTCCCTCTTGCTTTCTCTACCTGCTACTGTCTCTTCCCACTGCCACAGTCTCCCTCTTGCTTTCTCTACCTGCTACCGTCTCTTACCACTGCCACATTCTCCCTCTTGCTTTCTCTACCTGCTACTGTCTCTTCCCACTGCCACAGTCTCCCTCTTGCTTTCTCTACCTGCTACTGTCTCTTCCCACTGCCACAGTCTCCCTCTTGCTTTCTCTACCTGCTACTGTCTCTTCCCACTGCCACAGTCTCCCTCTTACTTTTTCTACCTGCTACTGTCTCTTCCCACTGCCACAGTCTCCCTCTTGCTTTCTCTACCTGCTACGGTCTCTTCCCACTGCCACAGTCTCCCTCTTGCTTTCTCTACCTGCTACTTTCTCTTCCCACTGCCACAGTCTCAATCTTGCTTTCTCTACCTGCTACTGTCTCTTCCCACTGCCACAGTCTCCCTCTTGCTTTCTCTACCTGCTACTGTCTCTTACCACTGCCACAGTCTCCCTCTTGTTTTCTCTACCTGCTCCTGTCTCTTCCCACTGCCACAGTCTCCCTCTTGCTTTCTCTACCTGCTACCGTCTCTTCCCACTGCCACAGTCTCCTTCTTGCTTACTCTATGTGCTACCGTCTCTTCCCACTGCCACAGTCTTCCTCTTGCTTTCTTTACCAGCTACGGTCTCTTCCCACTGCCACAGTCTCCCTTTTGCTTTCTCTACCTGCTACTGTCTCTTCCCACTGCCACAGTCTCCCTCTTGCTTTCTCTACCTGCTACTGTCTCTTCCCACTGCCACAGTCTCCCTCTTGCTTCCTCTACCTGCTACTGTCTCTTCCCACTGCCACAGTCTCCCTCTTGCTTTCTCTACCTGCTACTATCTCTTCCCACTGCCACAGTCACTCTATTGCTTTCTCTAACTGCTACTTTCTCTTCCCACTGCCACAGTCTCCCTCTTGCTTTCTCTACCTGCTACTGTCTCTTCCCACTGCCACAGTCTCCCTCTTGCTTTCTCTACCTGCTACTGTCTCTTTCCACAGCCACAGTCTTACTCCTGCTTTCTCTACCTGCTACTGTCTCTTCCCACTGCCACAGTCTCCCTCTTGCTTTCTCTACCTGCTACTGTCTTTCCCACTGCCACAGTCTCCCTCTTGCTTTCTCTACCTGCTACTGTCTCTTCCCACTGCCACAGTCTCCCTCTTGCTTTCTCTACCTGCTACTGTCTGTTCCCACTGCCACAGTGTCCCTCTTGCTTTTTCTACCTGCTACTGTCTCTTCCCACTGCCACAGTCTCCCTCTTGCTTTCTCTACCTGCTACAGTCTCTTCCCACTGCCACCGTCTCCCTCTTGCTTTCTCTACCAGCTATTGTCTCTTCCCACTGCCACAGTCTCCCTCTTGCTTTCTCTACCTGCTACTGCCTCTTCCCACTGCCATAGTCTCCCTCTTGCTTTCTCTACCTGCTACTGGCTCTCCCACTGCCACAGTCTCCCTCTTGCTTTCTCTATCTGCTACTGTCTCTTCCCACTGCCACAGTCTCCCTCTTGCTTTCTCTACCTGCTACTGTCTCTTCCCACTGCTACAGTCTCCCTCTTGCTTTCTCTACCTGCTACTGTTTCTTCCCACTGCCACAGTCTCCCTCTTGCTTTCCCTACCTGCTACTGTCTCTTCCCACAACCACACTCTCCCTCTTGCTCTCTCTACCTGCTACTGTCTCTTCCCACTGCCACAGTCTCCCTCTTGCTTTGTCTACCTGCTACTGTCTCTTCCCACTGCAGCAGTCTCCCTCTTGCTTTCTCTACCTGCTACTGTCTCTTCCCAATGCCACAGTCTCTCTCTAGCTTTCTCTACCTGCTACTGTCTCTTCCCACAGCCACAGTCTCCCTCTTGCTTTCTCTACCTGCTACTGTCTCTTCCCACTGCCACAGTCTCCCTCTTGCTTTCTCTACCTGCTACTGTCTCTTCCCACTGCACAGTCTCCCTCTTTTTTTCTCTACCTGCTACTGTCTCTTCCCACTGCCACAGTCTCCCTCTTGCTTTCTCTACCTGCTACTGACTCTTCCCACTGCCACAGTCTCCCTCTTGCTTTCTCTACCTGCTACTTTCTCTTCCCACTGCCATAGTTTCCCTCTGGCTTTCTCTACCTGCTACTGTCTCTTCCCACTGCCACAGTCTCCCTCTTGCTTTCTCTAGCTGCTACTGTCTCTTCCCACTGCCACAGTCTCCCTCCTGCTTTCTCTACCTGCTACTGTCTCTTCCCACTGCCACAGTCTCCCTCTTGCTTTCTCTACCTGCTACTGTCTCTTTCCACAGCCACAGTCTTACTCCTGCTTTTTCTACCTGCTACTGTCTCTTCCCACTGCCACAGTCTCCCTCTTGCTTTCTCTACCTGCTACTGTCTTTCCCACTGCCACAGTCTCCCTCTTGCTTTCTCTACCTGCTACTGTCTCTTCCCACTGCCACAGTCTCCCTCTTGCTTTCTCTACCTGCTACTGTCTCTTCCCACTGCCACAGTGTCCCTCTTGCTTTTTCTACCTGCTACTGTCTCTTCCCACTGCCACAGTCTCCCTCTTGCTTTCTCTACCTGCTACTGTCTCGTACCACTGCCACAGTCTCCCTCTTGCTTTCTCTACCTGCTACTGTCTCTTCCCACAGCCACAGTCTCCCTCTTGCTTTCTCTACCTGCTACTGTCTCGTCCCACAGCCACAGTCTCCCTCTTGCTTTCTCTACCTGCTACTGTGTCTTCCCTCTGCCACAGTCTTCCTCTTGCTTTCTCTACCTGCTACTGTCTCTTCCCACTGCCACAGTCTCCCTCTTGCTTTCTCTACCTGCTACTGTCTCTTCCCACTGCTACAGTCTCCCTCTTGCTTTCTCTACCTGCTACTGTCTCTTCCCACTGCCACAGTCTCCCTCTTGCTTTCCCTACCTGCTACTGTCTCTTCCCACAACCACACTCTCCCTCTTGCTCTCTCTACCTGCTACTGTCTCTTCCCACTGCCACAGTCTCCCTCTTGCTTTGTCTACCTGCTACTGTCTCTTCCCACTGCAGCAGTCTCCCTCTTGCTTTCTCTACCTGCTACTGTCTCTTCCCAATGCCACAGTCTCTCTCTAGCTTTCTCTACCTGCTACTGTCTCTTCCCACTGCCACAGTCTCCCTCTTGCTTTCTCTACCTGCTACTGTATCTTCCCACTGCCACAGTCTCCCTCTTGCTTTCTCTACCTGCTACTGCCTCTTCCCACTGCACAGTCTCCCTCTTGCTTTCTCTACCTGCTACTGTCTCTTCCCACTGCCACAGTCTCCCTCTTGCTTTCTCTACCTGCTACTGACTCTTCCCACTGCCACAGTCTCCCTCTTGCTTTCTCTACCTGCTACTTTCTCTTCCCACTGCCATAGTTTCCCTCTGGCTTTCTCTACCTGCTACTGTCTCTTCCCATTGCCACAGTCTCCCTCTTGCTTTCTCTAGCTGCTACTGTCTCTTCCCACTGCCACAGTCTCCCTCCTGCTTTCTCTACCTGCTACTGTCTCTTCCCACTGCCACAGTCTCCCTCTTGCTTTCTCTACCTGCTACTGTCTCTTCCCACTGCCACAGTCTCCCTCTTGCTTTCTCTACCTGCTACTGTCTCTTCCCACTGCCACAGTCTCCCTCTTGCTTTCTCTACCTGCTACTGTCTCTTCCCAGTGCCACAGTCAGCCTATTGCTTTCTCTAACTGCTACTGTCTCTTCCCACTGCCACAGTCTCCCTCTTGATTTCTCTACCTGCTACTGTCTCTTCCCACTGCCACAGTCTCCCTCTTGCTTTCTCTAGCTGCTACTGTCTCTTCCCACTGCCACAGTCTCCCTCCTGCTTTCTCTACCTGCTACTGTCTCTTCCCACTGCCACAGTCTCCCTCTTGCTTTCTCTACCTGCTACTGTCTCTTCCCACTGCCACAGTCTCCCTCTTGCTTTCTCTACCTGCTACTGTCTCTTCCCAGTGCCACAGTCAGCCTATTGCTTTCTCTAACTGCTACTGTCTCTTCCCACTGCCACAGTCTCCCTCTTGATTTCTCTACCTGCTACTGTCTCTTCCCACTGCCACAGTCTCCCTCTTGCTTTCTCTACCTGCTACTGTCTCTTCCCACAGCCACAGTCTCCCTCTTGCTTTCTCTACCTGCTACTGTCTCTTCCCAGTGCCACAGTCAGCCTATTGCTTTCTCTAACTGCTACTGTCTCTTCCCACTGCCACAGTCTCCCTCTTGATTTCTCTACCTGCTACTGTCTCTTCCCACTGCCACAGTCTCCCTCTTACTTTCTCTACCTGCTACTGTCTCTTCCCACTGCCACAATCTCCCTCTTGCTTTCTCCCACCTGCTACGGTCTCTTCCCACTGCCACAGTCTCCCTCTTGCTTTCTCTACCTGCTACCGTCTCTTCCCACTGCCACAGTCTCCCTCTTGCTTTCTCTACCTGCTACTGTCTCTTCCCACTGCCACAGTCTCCCTCTTGCTTTCTCTACCTTCTACTGTCTCTTCCCACTGCCACAGTCTCCCTCTTGCTTTCTCTACCTGCTACTTTCTCTTCCCACTGCCACAGTCCCCCTCTTGCTTTCTCTACCTGATACGGTCTCTTCCCACTGCCACAGTCTCCCTCTTGCTTTCTCTACCTGCTACTGTCTCTTCCCACTGCCACAGTCTCCCTCTTGCTTTCTCTACCTGCTACCGTCTCTTACCACTGCCACATTCTCCCTCTTGCTTTCTCTACCTGCTACTGTCTCTTCCCACTGCCACAGTCTCCCTCTTGCTTTCTCTACCTGCTACTGTCTCTTCCCACTGCCACAGTCTCCCTCTTGCTTTCTCTACCTGCTACTGTCTCTTCCCACTGCCACAGTCTCCCTCTTACTTTTTCTACCTGCTACTGTCTCTTCCCACTGCCACAGTCTCCCTCTTGCTTTCTCTACCTGCTACGGTCTCTTCCCACTGCCACAGTCTCCCTCTTGCTTTCTCTACCTGCTACTTTCTCTTCCCACTGCCACAGTCTCAATCTTGCTTTCTCTACCTGCTACTGTCTCTTCCCACTGCCACAGTCTCCCTCTTGCTTTCTCTACCTGCTACTGTCTCTTACCACTGCCACAGTCTCCCTCTTGTTTTCTCTACCTGCTCCTGTCTCTTCCCACTGCCACAGTCTCCCTCTTGCTTTCTCTACCTGCTACCGTCTCTTCCCACTGCCACAGTCTCCTTCTTGCTTACTCTATGTGCTACCGTCTCTTCCCACTGCCACAGTCTTCCTCTTGCTTTCTTTACCAGCTACGGTCTCTTCCCACTGCCACAGTCTCCCTTTTGCTTTCTCTACCTGCTACTGTCTCTTCCCACTGCCACAGTCTCCCTCTTGCTTTCTCTACCTGCTACTGTCTCTTCCCACTGCCACAGTCTCCCTCTTGCTTCCTCTACCTGCTACTGTCTCTTCCCACTGCCACAGTCTCCCTCTTGCTTTCTCTACCTGCTACTATCTCTTCCCACTGCCACAGTCACTCTATTGCTTTCTCTAACTGCTACTTTCTCTTCCCACTGCCACAGTCTCCCTCTTGCTTTCTCTACCTGCTACTGTCTCTTCCCACTGCCACAGTCTCCCTCTTGCTTTCTCTACCTGCTACTGTCTCTTTCCACAGCCACAGTCTTACTCCTGCTTTCTCTACCTGCTACTGTCTCTTCCCACTGCCACAGTCTCCCTCTTGCTTTCTCTACCTGCTACTGTCTTTCCCACTGCCACAGTCTCCCTCTTGCTTTCTCTACCTGCTACTGTCTCTTCCCACTGCCACAGTCTCCCTCTTGCTTTCTCTACCTGCTACTGTCTGTTCCCACTGCCACAGTGTCCCTCTTGCTTTTTCTACCTGCTACTGTCTCTTCCCACTGCCACAGTCTCCCTCTTGCTTTCTCTACCTGCTACAGTCTCTTCCCACTGCCACCGTCTCCCTCTTGCTTTCTCTACCAGCTATTGTCTCTTCCCACTGCCACAGTCTCCCTCTTGCTTTCTCTACCTGCTACTGCCTCTTCCCACTGCCATAGTCTCCCTCTTGCTTTCTCTACCTGCTACTGGCTCTCCCACTGCCACAGTCTCCCTCTTGCTTTCTCTATCTGCTACTGTCTCTTCCCACTGCCACAGTCTCCCTCTTGCTTTCTCTACCTGCTACTGTCTCTTCCCACTGCTACAGTCTCCCTCTTGCTTTCTCTACCTGCTACTGTTTCTTCCCACTGCCACAGTCTCCCTCTTGCTTTCCCTACCTGCTACTGTCTCTTCCCACAACCACACTCTCCCTCTTGCTCTCTCTACCTGCTACTGTCTCTTCCCACTGCCACAGTCTCCCTCTTGCTTTGTCTACCTGCTACTGTCTCTTCCCACTGCAGCAGTCTCCCTCTTGCTTTCTCTACCTGCTACTGTCTCTTCCCAATGCCACAGTCTCTCTCTAGCTTTCTCTACCTGCTACTGTCTCTTCCCACAGCCACAGTCTCCCTCTTGCTTTCTCTACCTGCTACTGTCTCTTCCCACTGCCACAGTCTCCCTCTTGCTTTCTCTACCTGCTACTGTCTCTTCCCACTGCACAGTCTCCCTCTTTTTTTCTCTACCTGCTACTGTCTCTTCCCACTGCCACAGTCTCCCTCTTGCTTTCTCTACCTGCTACTGACTCTTCCCACTGCCACAGTCTCCCTCTTGCTTTCTCTACCTGCTACTTTCTCTTCCCACTGCCATAGTTTCCCTCTGGCTTTCTCTACCTGCTACTGTCTCTTCCCACTGCCACAGTCTCCCTCTTGCTTTCTCTAGCTGCTACTGTCTCTTCCCACTGCCACAGTCTCCCTCCTGCTTTCTCTACCTGCTACTGTCTCTTCCCACTGCCACAGTCTCCCTCTTGCTTTCTCTACCTGCTACTGTCTCTTTCCACAGCCACAGTCTTACTCCTGCTTTTTCTACCTGCTACTGTCTCTTCCCACTGCCACAGTCTCCCTCTTGCTTTCTCTACCTGCTACTGTCTTTCCCACTGCCACAGTCTCCCTCTTGCTTTCTCTACCTGCTACTGTCTCTTCCCACTGCCACAGTCTCCCTCTTGCTTTCTCTACCTGCTACTGTCTCTTCCCACTGCCACAGTGTCCCTCTTGCTTTTTCTACCTGCTACTGTCTCTTCCCACGGCCACAGTCTCCCTCTTGCTTTCTCTACCTGCTACTGTCTCGTACCACTGCCACAGTCTCCCTCTTGCTTTCTCTACCTGCTACTGTCTCTTCCCACAGCCACAGTCTCCCTCTTGCTTTCTCTACCTGCTACTGTCTCGTCCCACAGCCACAGTCTCCCTCTTGCTTTCTCTACCTGCTACTGTGTCTTCCCTCTGCCACAGTCTTCCTCTTGCTTTCTCTACCTGCTACTGTCTCTTCCCACTGCCACAGTCTCCCTCTTGCTTTCTCTACCTGCTACTGTCTCTTCCCACTGCTACAGTCTCCCTCTTGCTTTCTCTACCTGCTACTGTCTCTTCCCACTGCCACAGTCTCCCTCTTGCTTTCCCTACCTGCTACTGTCTCTTCCCACAACCACACTCTCCCTCTTGCTCTCTCTACCTGCTACTGTCTCTTCCCACTGCCACAGTCTCCCTCTTGCTTTGTCTACCTGCTACTGTCTCTTCCCACTGCAGCAGTCTCCCTCTTGCTTTCTCTACCTGCTACTGTCTCTTCCCAATGCCACAGTCTCTCTCTAGCTTTCTCTACCTGCTACTGTCTCTTCCCACTGCCACAGTCTCCCTCTTGCTTTCTCTACCTGCTACTGTATCTTCCCACTGCCACAGTCTCCCTCTTGCTTTCTCTACCTGCTACTGCCTCTTCCCACTGCACAGTCTCCCTCTTGCTTTCTCTACCTGCTACTGTCTCTTCCCACTGCCACAGTCTCCCTCTTGCTTTCTCTACCTGCTACTGACTCTTCCCACTGCCACAGTCTCCCTCTTGCTTTCTCTACCTGCTACTTTCTCTTCCCACTGCCATAGTTTCCCTCTGGCTTTCTCTACCTGCTACTGTCTCTTCCCATTGCCACAGTCTCCCTCTTGCTTTCTCTAGCTGCTACTGTCTCTTCCCACTGCCACAGTCTCCCTCCTGCTTTCTCTACCTGCTACTGTCTCTTCCCACTGCCACAGTCTCCCTCTTGCTTTCTCTACCTGCTACTGTCTCTTCCCACTGCCACAGTCTCCCTCTTGCTTTCTCTACCTGCTACTGTCTCTTCCCACTGCCACAGTCTCCCTCTTGCTTTCTCTACCTGCTACTGTCTCTTCCCAGTGCCACAGTCAGCCTATTGCTTTCTCTAACTGCTACTGTCTCTTCCCACTGCCACAGTCTCCCTCTTGATTTCTCTACCTGCTACTGTCTCTTCCCACTGCCACAGTCTCCCTCTTGCTTTCTCTAGCTGCTACTGTCTCTTCCCACTGCCACAGTCTCCCTCCTGCTTTCTCTACCTGCTACTGTCTCTTCCCACTGCCACAGTCTCCCTCTTGCTTTCTCTACCTGCTACTGTCTCTTCCCACTGCCACAGTCTCCCTCTTGCTTTCTCTACCTGCTACTGTCTCTTCCCAGTGCCACAGTCAGCCTATTGCTTTCTCTAACTGCTACTGTCTCTTCCCACTGCCACAGTCTCCCTCTTGATTTCTCTACCTGCTACTGTCTCTTCCCACTGCCACAGTCTCCCTCTTGCTTTCTCTACCTGCTACTGTCTCTTCCCACAGCCACAGTCTCCCTCTTGCTTTCTCTACCTGCTACTGTCTCGTCCCACAGCCACAGTCTCCCTCTTGCTTTCTCTACCTTCTACTGTTTCTTCCCACTGCCACAGTCTCCCTCTTGCTTTCTCTACCTGCTACTGTCTCGTCCCACAGCCACAGTCTCCCTCTTGCTTTCTCTACCTGCTACTTTCTCTTCCCACTGCCATAGTTTCCCTCTGGCTTTCTCTACCTGCTACTGTCTCTTCCCACTGCCACAGTCTCCCTCTTGCTTTCTCTAGCTGCTACTGTCTCTTCCCACTGCACAGTCTCCCTCCTGCTTTCTCTACCTGCTACTGTCTCTTCCCACTGCCACAGTCTCCCTCTTGCTTTCTCTACCTGCAACTGTCTCTTCCCACTGCCACAGTCTCCCTCTTGCTTTCTCTACCTGCTACTGTCTCTTCCCACTGCCACAGTCTCCCTCTTGCTTTCTCTACCTGCTACTGTCTCTTCCCAGTGCCACAGTCAGCCTATTGCTTTCTCTAACTGCTACTGTCTTTTCCCACTGCCACAGTCTCCCTCTTGATTTCTCTACCTGCTACTGTCTCTTCCCACTGCCACAGTCTCCCTCTTGCTTTCTCTACCTGCTACTGTCTCTTCCCACAGCCACAGTCTCCCTCTTGCTTTCTCTACCTGCTACTGTCTCGTCCCACAGCCACAGTCTCCCTCTTGATTTCTCTACCTGCTACTGTTTCTTCCCACTGCCACAGTCTCCCTCTTGCTTTCTCTACCTGCTACTGTCTCTTCCCACTGCCACAGTCTCCCTCTTGCTTTCTCTACCTGCTACTGTCTCTTCCCACTGCCACAGTCTCCCTCTTGCTTTTTCTACCTGCTACTGTCTCTTCCCACTGCCACAGTCTCTCTCTTGCTTTCTCTACCTGCTACTGTCTCTTCCCACTGCCATCGTCTCCCTCTTGCTTTCTCTACCTGCTATTGTCTCTTCCCACTGCCACAGTCTCCCTCTTGCTTTCTCTACCTGCTACTGCCTCTTCCCACCGCCATAGTCTCCCTCTTGCTTTTTGTACCTGCTACTGTCTCTCCCACTGCCACAGCCTACCTCTTGCTTTCTCTACCTGCTACCGTCTCTTCCCACTGCCGCAGTCACCTTCTTGCTTCCTCTATGTGCTACCGTCTATTCCCACTGCCATAGTCTCCCTCTTGCTTTCTCTACCTGATACGGTCTCTTCCCACTGCCACAGTCTCCCTCTTGCTTTCTCTACCTGCTACTGTCTCGTACCACTGCCACAGTCTCCCTCTTGCTTTCTCTACCTGCTACTGTCTCTTCCCACAGCCACAGTCTCCCTCTTGCTTTCTCTACCTGCTACTGTCTCGTCCCACAGCCACAGTCTCCCTCTTGCTTTCTCTACCTGCTACTGTGTCTTCCCTCTGCCACAGTTTTCCACTTGTTTTCTCTACCTGCTACTGTCTCTTCCCACTGCCACAGTCTCCCTCTTGCTTTCTCTACCTGCTACTGTCTCTTCCCACTGCCACAGTCTCCCTCTTGCTTTCTCTACCTGCTACTGTCTTTTCCCACCGCCACAGTCTCCCTCTTGCTTTCTCTACCTGATACTGTCTCTTCAAACTGCCACAGCCTCCCTCTTGCTTTCTCTAACTGCTACTGTCTCTTCCCACTGCCACAGTCTCCCTCTTGCTTTCTCTACCTGCTACTGTCTCTTCCCACTGCCACAGTCTCCCTCTTGCTTTCTCTACCAGCTACTGACTCTTCCCACTGCCACAGTCTCCCTCTTGCTTTCTCTACCTGCTACTATCTCTTCCCACAGCCACAGTCTCCCTCTTGCTTTCTCTACCTGCTACTGTCTCGTCCCACAGCCACAGTCTCCCTCTTGCTTTCTCTACCTGCTACTGTCTCTTCCCACTGCCACAGTCTCCCTCTTGCTTTCATTACCTGCTACTGTCTCTTCCCACAGCCACAGTCTCCCTCTTGCTTTCTCTACCTGCTACTGTCTCGTCCCACAGCCACAGTCTCCCTCTTGCTTTCTCTACCTGCTACTGTTTCTGCACACTGCCACAGTCTCCCTCTTGCATTCTCTAACTGCTACTGTCTCTTCCCACTGCCACAGTCTCCCTCTTGCTTTTTCTACCTGCTACTGTCTCTTTCCACTGCCACAGTCTCCCTCTTGCTTTCTCTACCTGCTACAGTCTCTTCCCACTGCCACCGTCTCCCTCTTGCTTTCTCTACTTCTATTGTCTCTTCCCACTGCCACAGTCTCCCTCTTGCTTTCTCTACCTGCTACTGCCTCTTCCCACCGCCATAGTCTACCTCTTGCTTTCTGTACCTGCTTCTGTCTCTCCCACTGCCACAGTCTCCCTCTTGCTTTCTCTACCTGCTACCGTCTTTTCCCACTGCCACAGTCACCTTCTTGCTTCCTCTATGTGCTACCGTCTCTTCCCACTGCCATAGTCTCCCTCTTGCTCTCTCTACCTGATACGGTCTCTTCCCACTGCCACAGTCTCCCTCTTGCTTTCTCTACCTGCTACTGTCTCGTACCACTGCCACAGCCTCCCTCTTGCTTTCTCTGCCTGCTACTGTCTCTTCCCACAGCCACAGTCTTCCTCTTGCTTTCTCTACCTGCTACTGTCTCGTCCCACAGCCACAGTATCCCTCTTGCTTTCTCTACCTGCTACTGTGTCTTCCCTCTGCCACAGTCTTCCTCTTGCTTTCTCTACCTGCTACTGTCTCTTCCCACTGCCACAGTCTCCCTCTTGCTTTCTCTACCTGCTACTGTCTCTTCACACTGCCACAGTCTCCCTCTTGCTTTCTCTACCTGCTACTGTCTTTTCCCACCGCCACAGTCTCCCTCTTGCTTTCTCTACTTGCTACTGTCTCTTCCCACTGCCACAGTCTCCCTCTTGCTTTCTCTACCTGCTACTGTCTCTTCCCACTGCCACAGTCTCCCTCTTGCTTTCTCTACCTGCTACTGTCTCTTCCCACTGCCACAGTCTCCCTCTTGCTTTCTCTACCTGCTACTGTCTCTTCCCACTGCCACAGTCTCCCTCTTACATTCTCTACCTGCTACCGTCTCTTCCCACTGCCACAGTCTCCCTCTTGCTTTCTCTACCTGCTACTGTCTCTTCCCACTGCCACAGTCTCCCTCTTGCTTTATCTACCTTCTACTGTCTCTTCCCACTGCCACAGTCTCCCTCTTGCTTTCTCAACCTGCTACTTTCTCTTCCCACTGCCACAGTCTCCCTCTTGCTTTCTCTACCTGATACGGTCTCTTCCCACTGCCAAAGTCTCCCTCTTGCTTTCTCTACCTGCTACTGTCTCTTCCCACTGCCACAGTCTCCCTCTTGCTTTCTCTACCTGCTACCGTCTCTTACCACTGCCACATTCTCCCTCTTGCTTTCTCTACCTGCTACTGTCTCTTCCCACTAGCCACTGTCTCCCTCTTGCTTTCTCTACCTGCTACTGTCACTTCCCACTGCCACAGTCTCCCTCTTGCTTTCTCTACCTGCTACTGTCTCTTCCCACTGCCACAGTCTCCCTCTTACTTTTTCTACCTGCTACTGTCTCTTCCCACTGCCACAGTCTCCCTCTTGCTTTCTCTACCTGCTACGGTCTCTTCCCACTGCCACAGTCTCCCTCTTGCTTTCTCTACCTGCTACTTTCTCTTCCCACTGCCACAGTCTCCCTCTTGCTTTCTCTACCTGCTACTGTCTCTTCCCACTGCCACAGTCTCCCTCTTGCTTTCTCTACCTGCTACTGTCTCTTACCACTTCCACAGTCTCCCTCTTGTTTTCTCTACCTGCTACTGTCTCTTCCCACTGCCACAGTCTCCCTCTTGCTTTCTCTACCTGCTACCGTCTCTTCCCACTGCCACAGTCTCCTTCTTGCTTACTCTATGTGCTACCGTCTCTTCCCACTGCCACAGTCTTCCTCTTGCTTTCTTTACCTGCTACGGTCTCTTCCCACTGCCACAGTCTCCCTCTTGCTTTCTCTACCTGCTACTGTCTCTTCCCACTGCCACAGTGTCCCTCTTGCTTTTTCTACCTGCTACTGTCTCTTCCCACTGCCACAGTCTCCCTCTTGCTTTCTCTACCTGCTAGTGTCTCTTCCCACTGCCACCGTCTTCCTCTTGCTTTCTCTACCTGCTATTGTCTCTTCCCACTGCCATAGTCTCCCTCTTGCTCTCTCTACCTGATACGGTCTCTTCCCACTGCCACAGTCTCCCTCTTCCTTTCTCTACCTGCTACTGTCTCGTACCACTGCCACAGCCTCCCTCTTGCTTTCTCTGCCTGCTACTGTCTCTTCCCACAGCCACAGTCTTCCTCTTGCTTTCTCTACCTGCTACTGTCTCGTCCCACAGCCACAGTATCCCTCTTGCTTTCTCTACCTGCTACTGTGTCTTCCCTCTGCCACAGTCTTCCTCTTGCTTTCTCTACCAGCTACTGTCTCTTCCCACTGCCACAGTCTCCCTCTTGCTTTCTCTACCTGCTACTGTCTCTTCACACTGCCACAGTCTCCCTCTTGCTTTCTCTACCTGCTACCGTCTCTTCCCACTGCCACAGTCTCCCTCTTGCTTTCTCTACCTGCTACTGTCTCTTCCCACTGCCACAGTCTCCCTCTTGCTTTATCTACCTTCTACTGTCTCTTCCCACTGCCACAGTCTCCCTCTTGCTTTCTCAACCTGCTACTTTCTCTTCCCACTGCCACAGTCTCCCTCTTGCTTTCTCTACCTGATACGGTCTCTTCCCACTGCCAAAGTCTCCCTCTTGCTTTCTCTACCTGCTACTGTCTCTTCCCACTGCCACAGTCTCCCTCTTGCTTTCTCTACCTGCTACCGTCTCTTACCACTGCCACATTCTCCCTCTTGCTTTCTCTACCTGCTACTGTCTCTTCCCACTGCCACAGTCTCCCTCTTGCTTTCTCTACCTGCTACTGTCACTTCCCACTGCCACAGTCTCCCTCTTGCTTTCTCTACCTGCTACTGTCTCTTCCCACTGCCACAGTCTCCCTCTTACTTTTTCTACCTGCTACTGTCTCTTCCCACTGCCACAGTCTCCCTCTTGCTTTCTCTACCTGCTACGGTCTCTTCCCACTGCCACAGTCTCCCTCTTGCTTTCTCTACCTGCTACTTTCTCTTCCCACTGCCACAGTCTCCCTCTTGCTTTCTCTACCTGCTACTGTCTCTTCCCACTGCCACAGTCTCCCTCTTGCTTTCTCTACCTGCTACTGTCTCTTACCACTTCCACAGTCTCCCTCTTGTTTTCTCTACCTGCTACTGTCTCTTCCCACTGCCACAGTCTCCCTCTTGCTTTCTCTACCTGCTACCGTCTCTTCCCACTGCCACAGTCTCCTTCTTGCTTACTCTATGTGCTACCGTCTCTTCCCACTGCCACAGTCTTCCTCTTGCTTTCTTTACCTGCTACGGTCTCTTCCCACTGCCACAGTCTCCCTCTTGCTTTCTCTACCTGCTACTGTCTCTTCCCACTGCCACAGTGTCCCTCTTGCTTTTTCTACCTGCTACTGTCTCTTCCCACTGCCACAGTCTCCCTCTTGCTTCCCCTACCTGCTACCGTCTCTTCCCACTGCCACAGTCTCCCTCTTGCTTCCGCTATGTGCTACCGTCTCACCCATTGCCACACTCTCCCTCTTGCTTTCTCTACCTGCTACCGCCTCTTCCCACTGCCATAGTCTCCCTCTTGCTTTCTCTACCTGCTACTGGCTCTCCCACTGCCACAGTCTCCCTCTTGCTTTCTCTACCTGCTACTGTCTCTTCATACTGCCACAGTCTCCCTCTTGCTTTCTCTACCTGCTACTGTCTCTTCCCACTGCTACAGTCTCCCTCTTGCTTTCTCTACCTGCTACTGTCTCTTCCCACTGCCACAGTCTCCCTCTTGCTTTCCCTACCTGCTACTGTCTCTTCCCACAACCACACTCTCCCTCTTGCTCTCTCTACCTGCTACTGTCTCTTCCCACTGCCACAGTCTCCCTCTTGCTTTCTCTACCTGCTACTGTCTCTTCCCACTGCAGCAGTCTCCCTCTTGCTTTCTCTACCTGCTACTGTCTCTTCCCACTGCCACAGTCTCCCTCTAGCTTTCTCTACCTGCTACTGTCTCTTCCCACTGCCACAGTCTCCCTCTTGCTTTCTCTACCTGCTACTGTCTCTTCCCACTGCCACAGTCTCCCTCTTGCTTTCTCTACCTGCTACTGTCTCTTCCCACTGCACAGTCTCCCTCTTGCTTTCTCTACCTGCTACTGTCGCTTCCCACTGCCACAGTCTCCCTCTTGCTTTCTCTACCTGCTACTGTCTCTTCCCACTGCCACAGTCTCCCTCCTGCTTTCTCTACCTGCTACTGTCTCTTCCCACTGCCACAGTCTCCCTCTTGCTTTCTCTACCTGCTACTGTCTCTTCCCACTGCCACAGTCTCCCTCTTGCTTTCTCTACCTGCTACTGTCTCTTCCCACTGCCACAGTCTCCCTCTTGCTTTCTCTACCTGCTACTGTCTCTTCCCAGTGCCACAGTCAGCCTATTGCTTTCTCTAACTGCTACTGTCTCTTCCCACTGCCACAGTCTCCCTCTTGATTTCTCTACCTGCTACTGTCTCTTCCCACTGCCACAGTCTCCCTCTTGCTTTCTCTAGCTGCTACTGTCTCTTCCCACTGCCACAGTCTCCCTCCTGCTTTCTCTACCTGCTACTGTCTCTTCCCACTGCCACAGTCTCCCTCTTGCTTTCTCTACCTGCTACTGTCTCTTCCCACTGCCACAGTCTCCCTCTTGCTTTCTCTACCTGCTACTGTCTCTTCCCAGTGCCACAGTCAGCCTATTGCTTTCTCTAACTGCTACTGTCTCTTCCCACTGCCACAGTCTCCCTCTTGATTTCTCTACCTGCTACTGTCTCTTCCCACTGCCACAGTCTCCCTCTTGCTTTCTCTACCTGCTACTGTCTTTTCCCACAGCCACAGCCTCCCTCTTGCTTTCTCTACCTGCTACTGTCTCGTCCCACAGCCACAGTCTCCCTCTTGCTTTCTCTACCTGCTACTGTTTCTTCCCATTGCCACAGTATACTTCTTGCTTACTCTACCTGCTACTGTCTCTTCCCACTGCCACAGTCTCCCTCTTGCTTTCTCAACCTGCTACTTTCTCTTCCCACTGCCATAGTTTCCCTCTGGCTTTCTCTACCTGCTACTGTCTCTTCCCACTGCCACAGTCTCCCTCTTGCTTTCTCTAGCTGCTACTGTCTCTTCCCACTGCCACAGTCTCCCTCCTGCTTTCTCTACCTGCTACTGTCTCTTCCCACTGCCACAGTCTCCCTCTTGCTTTCTCTACCTGCAACTGTCTCTTCCCACTGCCACAGTCTCCCTCTTGTTTTCTCTACCTGCTACTGTCTCTTCCCACTGCCGCAGTCTCCCTCTTGCTTTCTCTACCTGCTACTGTCTCTTCCCAGTGCCACAGTCAGCCTATTGCTTTCTCTAACTGCTACTGTCTCTTCCCACTGCCACAGTCTCCCTCTTGATTTCTCTACCTGCTACTGTCTCTTCCCACTGCCACAGTCTCCCTCTTGCTTTCTCTACCTGCTACTGTCTCTTCCCACAGCCACAGTCTCCCTCTTGCTTTCTCTACCTGCTACTGTCTCGTCCCACAGCCACAGTCTCCCTCTTGATTTCTCTACCTGCTACTGTTTCTTCCCACTGCCACAGTCTCCCTCTTGCTTTCTCTACCTGCTACTGTCTCTTCCCACTGCCACAGTCTCCCTCTTGCTTTCTCTACCTGCTACTGTCTCTTCCCACTGCCACAGTCTCCCTCCTGCTTTTTCTACCTGCTACTGTCTCTTCCCACTGCCACAGTCTCCCTCTTGCTTTCTCTACCTGCTACTGTCTCTTCCCACTGCCATCGTCTCCCTCTTGCTTTCTCTACCTGCTTTTGTCTCTTCCCACTGCCACAGTCTCCCTCTTGCTTTCTCTACCTGCTACTGCCTCTTCCCACCGCCATAGTCTCCCTCTTGCTTTTTGTACCTGCTACTGTCTCTCCCACTGCCACAGTCTACCTCTTGCTTTCTCTACCTGCTACCGTCTCTTCCCACTGCCGCAGTCACCTTCTTGCTTCCTCTATGTGCTACCGTCTCTTCCCACTGCCATAGTCTCCCTCTTGCTTTCTCTACCTGATACGGTCTCTTCCCACTGCCACAGTCTCCCTCTTGCTTTCTCTACCTGCTACTGTCTCGTACCACTGCCACAGTGTCCCTCTTGCTTTCTCTACCTGCTACTGTCTCTTCCCACAGCCACAGTCTCCCTCTTGCTTTCTCTACCTGCTACTGTCTCGTCCCACAGCCACAGTCTCCCTCTTGCTTTCTCTACCTGCTACTGTGTCTTCCCTCTGCCACAGTCTTCCTCTTGCTTTCTCTACCTGCTACTGTCTCTTCCCACTGCCACAGTCTCCCTCTTGCTTTCTCTACCTGCTACTGTCTCTTCCCACTGCCACAGTCTCCCTCTTGCTTTCTCTACCTGCTACTGTCTTTTCCCACCGCCACAGTCTCCCTCTTGCTTTCTCTACTTGCTACTGTCTCTTCCCACTGCCACAGTCTCCCTCTTGCTTTCTCTACCTGCTACTGTCTCTTCCCACTGCCACAGTCTCCCTCTTGCTTTCTCTACCTGCTACTGTCTCTTCCCACTGCCACAGTCTCCCTCTTGCTTTCTCTACCTGCTACTGTCTCTTCCCACTGCCACAGTCTCCCTCTTGCTCTCTCTACCTGCTACTGTCTCGCCCCACAGCCACAGTCTCCCTCTTGCTTTCTCTACCTGCTACTGTCTCTTCCCACTGCCATCGTCTCCCTCTTGCTTTCTCTACCTGCTATTGTCTCTTCCCACAGCCACAGTCTCCCTCTTGCTTTCGCTACCTGCTACTGTCTCGTCCCACAGCCACAGTCTCCCTCTTGCTTTCTCTACCTGCTACTGTCTCTTCCCACTGCCATCGTCTCCCTCTTGCTTTCTCTACCTGCTAATGTCTCTTCCCACAGCCCCAGTCTCCCTCTTGCTTTCTCTACCTGCTACTGTCTCGTCCCACAGCCACAGTCTCCCTCTTGCTTTCTCTACCTGCTACTGTTTCTTCACACTGCCACAGTCTCCCTCTTGCTTTTTCTACCTGCTACTGTCTCTTCCCACTGCCACAGTCTCCCTCTTGCTTTCTCTACCTGCTACTGTCTCTTCCCACTGCCATCGTCTCCCTCTTGCTTTCTCTACCTGCTATTGTCTCTTCCCACTGCCACAGTCTCCCTCTTGCTTTCTCTACCTGCTACTGCCTCTTCCCACCGCCATAGTCTCCCTCTTGCTTTTTGTACCTGCTACTGTCTCTCCCACTGCCACAGTCTACCTCTTGCTTTCTCTACCTGCTACCGTCTCTTCCCACTGCCGCAGTCACCTTCTTGCTTCCTCTATGTGCTACAGTCTCTTCCCACTGCCATAGTCTCCCTCTTGCTTTCTCTACCTGATACGGTCTCTTCCCACTGCCACAGTCTCCCTCTTGCTTTCTCTACCTGCTACTGTCTCGTACCACTGCCACAGTCTCCCTCTTGCTTTCTCTACCTGCTACTGTCTCTTCCCACAGCCACAGTCTCCCTCTTGCTTTCTCTACCTGCTACTGTCTCGTCCCACAGCCACAGTCTCCCTCTTGCTTTCTCTACCTGCTACTGTGTCTTCCCTCTGCCACAGTCTTCCTCTTGCTTTCTCTACCTGCTACTGTCTCTTCCCACTGCCACAGTCTCCCTCTTGCTTTCTCTACCTGCTACTGTCTCTTCCCACTGCCACAGTCTCCCTCTTGCTTTCTCTACCTGCTACTGTCTTTTCCCACCGCCACAGTCTCCCTCTTGCTTTCTCTACTTGCTACTGTCTCTTCCCACTGCCACAGTCTCCCTCTTGCTTTCTCTACCTGCTACTGTCTCTTCCCACTGCCACAGTCTCCCTCTTGCTTTCTCTACCTGCTACTGTATCTTCCCACTGCCACAGTCTCCCTCTTGCTTTCTCTACCTGCTACTGTCTCTTCCCACTGCCACAGTCTCCCTCTTGCTCTCTCTACCTGCTACTGTCTCGCCCCACAGCCACAGTCTCCCTCTTGCTTTCTCTACCTGCTACTGTCTCTTCCCACTGCCATCGTCTCCCTCTTGCTTTCTCTACCTGCTATTGTCTCTTCCCACAGCCCCAGTCTCCCTCTTGCTTTCTCTACCTGCTACTGTCTCGTCCCACAGCCACAGTCTCCCTCTTGCTTTCTCTACCTGCTACAGTTTCTTCACACTGCCACAGTCTCCCTCTTGTTTTCTCTACCTGCTACTGTCTCTTCCCACTGCCACAGTCTCCCTCTTGCTTTCTCTACCTGCTACTGTCTCTTCCCACTGCCACAGTCTCCCTCTTGCTTTTTCTACCTGCTACTGTCTCTTCCCACTGCCACAGTCTCCCTCTTGCTTTCTCTACCTGCTACTGTCTCTTCCCACTGCCACCGTCTCCCTCTTGCTTTCTCTACTTCTATTGTCTCTTCCCACTGCCACAGTCTCCCTCTTGCTTTCTCTACCTGCTACTGCCTCTTCCCACCGCCATAGTCTACCTCTTGCTTTCTGTACCTGCTTCTGTCTCTCCCACTGCCACAGTCTCCCTCTTGCTTTCTCTACCTGCTACCCTCTTTTCCCACTGCCACAGTCACCTTCTTGCTTCCTCTATGTGCTACCGTCTCTTCCCACTGCCATAGTCTCCCTCTTGCTTTCTCTACCTGATACGGTCTCTTCCCACTGCCACAGTCTCCCTCTTGCTTTCTCTACCTGCTACTGCCTCGTACCACTGCCACAGTCTCCCTCTTGCTTTCTCTACCTGCTACTGTCTCTTCCCACAGCCACAGTCTCCCTCTTGCTTTCTCTACCTGCTACTGTCTCGTCCCACAGCCACAGTATCCCTCTTGCTTTCTCTACCTGCTACTGTGTCTTCCCTCTGCCACAGTCTTCCTCTTGCTTTCTCTACCTGCTACTGTCTCTTCCCACTGCCACAGTCTCCCTCTTGCTTTCTCTACCTGCTACTGTCTCTTCACACTGCCACAGTCTCCCTCTTGCTTTCTCTACCTGCTACTTTCTCTTCCCACCGCCACAGTCTCCCTCTTGCTTTCTCTACTTGCTACTGTCTCTTCCCACTGCCACAGTCTCCCTCTTGCTTTCTCTACCTGCTACTGTCTCTTCCCACTGCCACAGTCTCCCTCTTGCTTTCTCTACCTGCTACTGTCTCTTCCCACTGCCACAGTCTCCCTCTTGCTTTCTCTACCTGCTACTGTCTCTTCCCACTGCCACAGTCTCCCTCTTGCTTTCTCTACCTGCTACTGTCTCTTCCCACTGCCACAGTCTCCCTCTTACTTTCTCTACCTGCTACTGTCTCTTCCCACTGCCACAATCTCCTTCTTGCTTTCTCTACCTGCTACGGTCTCTTCCCACTGCCACAGTCTCCCTCTTGCTTTCTCTACCTGCTACCGTCTCTTCAAACTGCCACAGTCTCCCTCTTGCTTTATCTACCTGCTACTGTCTCTTCCCACTGCCACAGTCTCCCTCTTGCTTTCTCTACCTTCTACTGTCTCTTCCCACTGCCACAGTCTCCCTCTTGCTTTCTCTACCTGCTACTTTCTCTTCCCACTGCCACAGTCTCCCTCTTGCTTTCTCTACCTGATACGGTCTCTTCCCACTGCCAAAGTCTCCCTCTTGCTTTCTCTACCTGGTACTGTCTCTTCCCACTGCCACAGTCTCCCTCTTGCTTTCTCTACCTGCTACCGTCTCTTACCACTGCCACATTCTCCCTCTTGCTTTCTCTACCTGCTACTGTCTCTTCCCACTGCCACAGTCTCCCTCTTGCTTTCTCTACCTGCTACTGTCTCTTCCCACTGCCACAGTCTCCCTCTTGCTTTCTCTACCTGCTACTGTCTCTTCCCACTGCCACAGTCTCCCTCTTACTTTTTCTACCTGCTACTGTCTCTTCCCACTGCCACAGTCTCCCTCTTGCTTTCTCTACCTGCTACTGTCTCTTCCCACTGCCACAGTCTCCCTCTTGCTTTCTTTACCTGCTACTGTCTCTTCCCACTGCCACAGTCACCCTATTGCTTTCTCTAACTGCTACTTTCTCTTCCCACTGCCACAGTCTCCCTCTTGCTTTCTCTACCTGCTACTGTCTCTTCCCACTGCCACAGTCTCCCTCTTGCTTTCTCTACCTGCTACTGTCTCTTTCCACAGCCACAGTCTTACTCTTGCTTTCTCTACCTGCAACTGTCTTTTCCCACTGCCACAGTGTCCCTCTTGCTTTCTCTACCTGCTACTGTCTTTCCCACTGCCACAGTCTCCCTCTTGCTTTCTCTACCTGCTACTGTCTCTTCCCCCTGCCACAGTCTCCCTCTTGCTTTCTCTACCTGCTACTGTCTCTTCCCACTGCCACAGTGTCCCTCTTGCTTTTTCTACTTGCTACTGTCTCTTCCCACTGCCACAGTCTCCCTCTTGCTTCCTCTACCTGCTACTGTCTCTTCCCACTGCCACCTTCTCCCTCTTGCTTTCTCTACCTGCTATTGTCTCTTCCCACTGCCACAGTCTCCCTCTTGCTTTCTCTACCTGCTACTGTCTCTTCCCACTGCCACAGTCACCCTATTGCTTTCTCTAACTGCTACTTTCTCTTCCCACTGCCACAGTCTCCCTCTTGCTTTCTCTACCTGCTACTGTCTCTTCCCACTGCCACAGTCTCCCTCTTGCTTTCTCTACCTGCTACTGTCTCTTTCCACAGCCACAGTCTTACTCTTGCTTTCTCTACCTGCTACTGTCTCTTCCCACTGCCACAGTGTCCCTCTTGCTTTCTCTACCTGCTACTGTCTTTCCCACTGCCACAGTCTCCCTCTTGCTTTCTCTACCTGCTACTGTCTTTCCCACTGCCACATTCTCCCTCTTGCTTTCTCTACCTGCTACTGTCTCTTCCCACTGCCACAGCCTCCCTCTTGCTTTCTCTACCTGCTACTGTCTCTTCCCACTGCCACAGTCTCCCTCTTGCTTTCTCTACCTGCTACTGTCTCTTCCCACTGCCACAGTCTCCCTCTTACTTGTTCTACCTGCTACTGTCTCTTCCCACTGCCTCAGTCTCCCTCTTGCTTTCTCTACCTGCTACGGTCTCTTCCCACTGCCACAGTCTCCCTCTTGCTTTCTCTACCTGCTACTTTCTCTTCCCACTGCCACAGTCTCCCTCTTGCTTTCTCTACCTGCTACTGCCTCTTCCCACTGCCACAGTCTCCCTCTTGCTTTCTCTACCTGCTACTGTCTCTTCCCACTGCCACAGTCTCCCTCTTGTTTTCTCTACCTGCTACTGTCTCTTCCCACTGCCACAGTCTCCCTCTTGCTTTCTCTACCTGCTACCGTCTCTTCCCACTGCCACAGTCTCCTTCTTGCTTACTCTATGTGCTACCGTCTCTTCCCACTGCCACAGTCTTCCTCTTGCTTTCTTTACCTGCTACGGTCTCTTCCCACTGCCACAGTCTCCCTCTTGCTTTCTCTACCTGCTACTGTCTCTTCCCACTGCCACAACCTCCCTCTTGCTTTCTCTACCTGCTACTTTCTCATCCCACTGCCACAGTTTCCCCCTTGCTTTCTCTACCTGCTACTGTCTCTTCCCACTGCCACAGTCTCCATTTTGCTTTCTCTACCTGCTACTGTCTCTTCCCACTGCCACAGTCTCCCTCTTGCTTTCTCTACCTGCTACTGTCTCTTCCCACTGCCACAGTCTCCCTCTTGCTTTCTCTACCTGCTACTGTCTCTTCCCACTGCCACAGTCACCCTATTGCTTTCTCTAACTGCTACTTTCTCTTCCCACTGCCACAGTCTCCCTCTTGCTTTCTCTACCTGCTACTGTCTCTTCCCACTGCCACAGTCTCCCTCTTGCTTTCTCTACCTGCTACTGTCTCTTTCCACAGCCACAGTCTTACTCTTGCTTTCTCTACCTGCTACTGTCTCTTCCCACTGCCACAGTGTCCCTCTTGCTTTCTCTACCTGCTACTGTCTTTCCCACTGCCACAGTCTCCCTCTTGCTTTCTCTACCTGCTACTGTCTCTTCCCACTGCCACAGTCTCCCTCTTGCTTTCTCTACCTGCTACTGTCTCTTCCCACTGCCACAGTGTCCCTCTTGCTTTTTCTACTTGCTACTGTCTCTTCCCACTGCCACAGTGTCCCTCTTGCTTTCTCTACCTGCTACTGTCTCTTCCCACTGCCACCGTCTCCCTCTTGCTTTCTCTACCTGCTATTGTCTCTTCCCACTGCCACAGTCTCCCTCTTGCTTTCTCTACCTGCTACTGCCTCTTCCCACTGCCATAGTCTCGCTCTTGCTTTCTCTACCTGCTACTGGCTCTCCCACTGCCACAGTCTCCCTCTTGCTTTCTCTACCTGCTACTGTCTCTTCCCACTGCCACAGTCTCCCTCTTGCTTTCTCTACCTGCTACTGTCTCTTCCCACTGCTACAGTCTCCCTCTTGCTTTCTCTACCTGCTACTGTCTCTTCCCACTGCCACAGTCTCCCTCTTGCTTTCTCTACCTGCTACAGTCTCTTCCCACTGCCACAGTCTCCCTCTTGCTTTCTCTACCTGCTACTGTCTCTTCCCAATGAAACAGTCTCCCTCTTGCTTTCCCTACCTGCTACTGTCTCTTCCCACAACCACACTCTCCCTCTTGCTCTCTCTACCTGCTACTGTCTCTTCCCACTGCCACAGTCTCCCTCTTGCTTTCTCTACCTGCTACTGTCTCTTCCCACTGCAGCAGTCTCCCTCTTGCTTTCTCTACCTGCTACTGTCTCTTCCCACTGCCACAGTCTCCCTCTAGCTTTCTCTACCTGCTACTGTCTCTTCCCACTGCCACAGTCTCCCTCTTGCTTTCACTACCTGCTACTGTCTCTTCCCACTGCCACAGTCTCCCTCTTGCTTTCTCTACCTGCTACTGTCTCTTCCCACTGCACAGTCTCCCTCTTGCTTTCTCTACCTGCTACTGTCTCTTCCCACTCCCACAGTCTCCCTCTTGCTTTCTCTACCTGCTACTGACTCTTCCCACTGCCACAGTCTCCCTCTTGCTTTCTCTACCTGCTACTTTCTCTTCCCACTGCCATAGTTTCCCTCTGGCTTTCTCTACCTGCTACTGTCTCTTCCCACTGCCACAGACTCCCTCTTGCTTTCTCTAGCTGCTACTGTCTCTTCCCACTGCCACAGTCTCCCTCCTGCTTTCTCTACCTGCTACTGTCTCTTCCCACTGCCACAGTCTCCCTCTTGCTTTCTCTACCTGCTACTGTCTCTTCCCACTGCCACAGTCTCCCTCTTGCTTTCTCTACCTGCTACTGTCTCTTCCCACTGCCACAGTCTCCCTCTTGCTTTCTCTACCTGCTACTGTCTCTTCCCAGTGCCACAGTCATTTTATTGCTTTCTCTAACTGCTACTGTCTCTTCCCACTGCCACAGTCTCCCTCTTGCTTTCTCTACCTGCTACTGTCTCTTCCCACTGACACATTCTCCCTCTTTCTTTCTCTACCTGCTACTGTCTCTTCCCACAGCCACAGTCTCCCTCTTGCTTTCTCTACCTGCTACTGTCTCGTCCCACAGCCACAGTCTCCCTCTTGCTTTCTCTACCTGCTACTGTTTCTTCCCACTGCCACAGTCTCCCTCTTGCTTTCTCTACCTGCTACTGTCTCTTCCCACTGCCACAGTCTCCCTCTTGCTTTCTCTACCTGCTACTGTCTCTTCCCACCCCCACAGTCTCCCTCTTGCTTTTTCTACCTGCTACTGTCTCTTCCCACTGCCACAGTCTCCCTCTTGCTTTCTCTACCTGCTACTGTCTCTTCCCACTGCCACCGTATCCCTCTTGCTTTCTCTACCTGCTATTGTCTCTTCCCACTGCCACAGTCTCCCTCTTGCTTTCTCTACCTGCTACTGCCTCTTCCCACTGCCATAGTCTCCCTCTTGCTTTCTGTACCTGCTACTGTCTCTCCCACTGCCACAGTCTAGCTCTTGCTTTCTCTACCTGCTACTGTCTCTTCCCACTGCCACAGTCTCCCTCTTGCTTTCTCTACCTGCTACTGTCTCTTCCCACTGCCACAGTCTCCCACTTGCTTTCTCTACCTGCTACCGTCTCTTTCCACTGCCACAGTCTCCTTCTTGCTTCCTCTGTGTGCTACCATCTCTTCCCACTGCCACAGTCTCCCTCTTGCTTTCTCTACCTGCTACAGTCTCTTTCCACTGCCACAGTCTCCCTCTTGCTTTCTCTACCTGCTACTGTCTCTTCCCACTGCCAAAGTCTCCCTCTTGCTTTCTCTACCTGCTACTGTCTCTTCCCACAGCCACAGTCTCCCACTTGCTTTCTCTACCTGATACTGTCTCTTCTCACTGCCACTGTCTCCCTCTTGCTTTCTCTACCTGCTACTGTCTCTTCCCACTGCCACAGTCTCCCTCTTGCTTTCTCTACCTGCTACTGTCTCTTCCCACTGCCACATTCTCCCTCTTGCTTTCTCTACCTGCTACTGTCTCTTCCCACTGCCACAGTCTCCCTTTAGCTTTCTCTACCTGCTACTGTCTCTTCCCACTGCCACAGTCTCCCTCTTGCTTTCTCTACCTGCTACTGTCTCTTCCCACTGCCACAGTCTCCCTCTTGTTTTCTCTACCTGCTACTGTCTCTTCCCACTGCCACAGTTTCCCTCTTGCTTTCTCCACCTGCTACTGTCTCTTCCCACTGCTACAGTCTCCCTCTTGCTTTCTCTACCTGCTACTGTCTCTTCCCACTGCCACAGTCTCCCTCTTGCTTTCTCTACCTGCTACTGTCTCTTCCAACTGCCACAGTCTCCCTCTTGCTTTCTCTACCTGCTACAGTCTCTTTCCACTGCCACAGTCTCCCTCTTGCTTTCTCTACCTGCTACTGTATCTTCCCACTGCCAAAGTCTCCCTCTTGCTTTCTCTACCTGCTACTGTCTCTTCCCACAGCCACAGTCTCCCACTTGCTTTCTCTACCTGCCACTGTCTCCTCCCACTGCCACAGTCTCCCTCTTGCTTTCTCTACCTGCTACTGTCTCCTCCCACTGCCACAGTCTCCCTCTAGCTTTCTCTACCTGCTACTGTCTCTTCCCACTGCCACAGTCTCCCTCTTGCTTTCTGTACCTGAAACTGTCTCTTCCCACTGCCACAGTCTCCCTCTTGCTTTTTCTAACTGCTACTGTCTCTTCCCACTGCCACTGTCTCCCTCTTGCTTTCTCTACCTGCTACTCTCTCTTCCCACTGCCACAGTCTCCCTCTTGCTTTCTCTACCTGCTACTGTCTCTTCCCACTGCCACAGTCTCCCTCTTGCTTTCTCTACCTGCTACTGTCCCTTCCCACTGCCACAGTCTGCCTCTTGCTTTCTCTACCTGCTACTGTCTCTTCCCACTGCCACAGTCTCCCTCTTGCTTTGTCTACCTGCGACTTTCTCTTCCCACTGCCACAGTTTCCCTCTTGCTTTCTCTACCTGCTACTGTCTCTTCCCACTGCCACAGTCTCCCTCTTGCTTTCTCTAACTGCTACTGTCTCTTCCCACTGCCACAGTCTCCCTCTTGCTTTCTCTACCTGCTACTGTCTCTTCCCACTGCCACAGTTTCCCTCTTGCTTACTCTACCTGCTACTGTCTCTTCCCACTGCCACAGTTTCCCTCTTGCTTACTCTACCTGCTACTGTCTCTTCCCACAGCCACAGTCCCCCTCTTGCTTTCTCTACCTGCTACTGTCTCGTCCCACAGCCACAGTCTCCCTCATGCTTTCTCTACCTGCTACTGTCTCTTCCCACTGCCACAGTCTCCCTCTTGCTTTCTCTACCTGCTACTGTCTCTTCCCACTGCCACAGTCTCCCTCTTGCTTCCTCTACCTGCTACTGTCTCTTCCCACTGCCACTGTCTCCCTCTTGCTTTCTCTACCTGCTACTGTCTCTTCCCACTGCCACAGTCTCCCTCTTGCTTTCTCTACCTGCTACTGTCTCTTCCCACTGCCACAGTCTCCCTCTTGCTTTCTCTACCTGCTATTGTCTCTTCCCACTGCCACAGTCTCCCACTTGCTTTCTCTACCTGATACTGTCTCTTCTCACTGCCACTGTCTCCCTCTTGCTTTCTCTACCTGCTACTGTCTCTTCCCACTGCCACAGTCTCACTCTTGCTTTCTCTACCTGCTACTGTCTCTTCCCACTGCCACAGTCTCCCTCTTGCTTTCTCTACCTGCTACTGTCTTTCCCACTGCCACAGTCTCCCTCTTGCTTTCTCTACCTGCTACTGTCTCTTCCCACTGCCACAGTCTCCCTCTTGCTTTCTCTACCTGCTACTGTCTCTTCCCACTGCCACAGTGTCCCTCTTGCTTTTTCTACTTGCTACTGTCTCTTCCCACTGCCACAGTGTCCCTCTTGCTTTCTCTACCTGCTACTGTCTCTTCCCACTGCCACCGTCTCCCTCTTGCTTTCTCTACCTGCTATTGTCTCTTCCCACTGCCACAGTCTCCCTCTTGCTTTCTCTACCTGCTACTGCCTCTTCCCACTGCCATAGTCTCGCTCTTGCTTTCTCTACCTGCTACTGGCTCTCCCACTGCCACAGTCTCCCTCTTGCTTTCTCTACCTGCTACTGTCTCTTCCCACTGCCACAGTCTCCCTCTTGCTTTCTCTACCTGCTACTGTCTCTTCCCACTGCTACAGTCTCCCTCTTGCTTTCTCTACCTGCTACTGTCTCTTCCCACTGCCACAGTCTCCCTCTTGCTTTCTCTACCTGCTACAGTCTCTTCCCACTGCCACAGTCTCCCTCTTGCTTTCTCTACCTGCTACTGTCTCTTCCCAATGAAACAGTCTCCCTCTTGCTTTCCCTACCTGCTACTGTCTCTTCCCACAACCACACTCTCCCTCTTGCTCTCTCTACCTGCTACTGTCTCTTCCCACTGCCACAGTCTCCCTCTTGCTTTCTCTACCTGCTACTGTCTCTTCCCACTGCAGCAGTCTCCCTCTTGCTTTCTCTACCTGCTACTGTCTCTTCCCACTGCCACAGTCTCCCTCTAGCTTTCTCTACCTGCTACTGTCTCTTCCCACTGCCACAGTCTCCCTCTTGCTTTCACTACCTGCTACTGTCTCTTCCCACTGCCACAGTCTCCCTCTTGCTTTCTCTACCTGCTACTGTCTCTTCCCACTGCACAGTCTCCCTCTTGCTTTCTCTACCTGCTACTGTCTCTTCCCACTCCCACAGTCTCCCTCTTGCTTTCTCTACCTGCTACTGACTCTTCCCACTGCCACAGTCTCCCTCTTGCTTTCTCTACCTGCTACTTTCTCTTCCCACTGCCATAGTTTCCCTCTGGCTTTCTCTACCTGCTACTGTCTCTTCCCACTGCCACAGACTCCCTCTTGCTTTCTCTAGCTGCTACTGTCTCTTCCCACTGCCACAGTCTCCCTCCTGCTTTCTCTACCTGCTACTGTCTCTTCCCACTGCCACAGTCTCCCTCTTGCTTTCTCTACCTGCTACTGTCTCTTCCCACTGCCACAGTCTCCCTCTTGCTTTCTCTACCTGCTACTGTCTCTTCCCACTGCCACAGTCTCCCTCTTGCTTTCTCTACCTGCTACTGTCTCTTCCCAGTGCCACAGTCATTTTATTGCTTTCTCTAACTGCTACTGTCTCTTCCCACTGCCACAGTCTCCCTCTTGCTTTCTCTACCTGCTACTGTCTCTTCCCACTGACACATTCTCCCTCTTTCTTTCTCTACCTGCTACTGTCTCTTCCCACAGCCACAGTCTCCCTCTTGCTTTCTCTACCTGCTACTGTCTCGTCCCACAGCCACAGTCTCCCTCTTGCTTTCTCTACCTGCTACTGTTTCTTCCCACTGCCACAGTCTCCCTCTTGCTTTCTCTACCTGCTACTGTCTCTTCCCACTGCCACAGTCTCCCTCTTGCTTTCTCTACCTGCTACTGTCTCTTCCCACCCCCACAGTCTCCCTCTTGCTTTTTCTACCTGCTACTGTCTCTTCCCACTGCCACAGTCTCCCTCTTGCTTTCTCTACCTGCTACTGTCTCTTCCCACTGCCACCGTATCCCTCTTGCTTTCTCTACCTGCTATTGTCTCTTCCCACTGCCACAGTCTCCCTCTTGCTTTCTCTACCTGCTACTGCCTCTTCCCACTGCCATAGTCTCCCTCTTGCTTTCTGTACCTGCTACTGTCTCTCCCACTGCCACAGTCTAGCTCTTGCTTTCTCTACCTGCTACTGTCTCTTCCCACTGCCACAGTCTCCCTCTTGCTTTCTCTACCTGCTACTGTCTCTTCCCACTGCCACAGTCTCCCACTTGCTTTCTCTACCTGCTACCGTCTCTTTCCACTGCCACAGTCTCCTTCTTGCTTCCTCTGTGTGCTACCATCTCTTCCCACTGCCACAGTCTCCCTCTTGCTTTCTCTACCTGCTACAGTCTCTTTCCACTGCCACAGTCGCCCTCTTGCTTTCTCTACCTGCTACTGTCTCTTCCCACTGCCAAAGTCTCCCTCTTGCTTTCTCTACCTGCTACTGTCTCTTCCCACAGCCACAGTCTCCCACTTGCTTTCTCTACCTGATACTGTCTCTTCTCACTGCCACTGTCTCCCTCTTGCTTTCTCTACCTGCTACTGTCTCTTCCCACTGCCACAGTCTCCCTCTTGCTTTCTCTACCTGCTACTGTCTCTTCCCACTGCCACATTCTCCCTCTTGCTTTCTCTACCTGCTACTGTCTCTTCCCACTGCCACAGTCTCCCTTTAGCTTTCTCTACCTGCTACTGTCTCTTCCCACTGCCACAGTCTCCCTCTTGCTTTCTCTACCTGCTACTGTCTCTTCCCACTGCCACAGTCTCCCTCTTGTTTTCTCTACCTGCTACTGTCTCTTCCCACTGCCACAGTTTCCCTCTTGCTTTCTCCACCTGCTACTGTCTCTTCCCACTGCTACAGTCTCCCTCTTGCTTTCTCTACCTGCTACTGTCTCTTCCCACTGCCACAGTCTCCCTCTTGCTTTCTCTACCTGCTACTGTCTCTTCCAACTGCCACAGTCTCCCTCTTGCTTTCTCTACCTGCTACAGTCTCTTTCCACTGCCACAGTCTCCCTCTTGCTTTCTCTACCTGCTACTGTATCTTCCCACTGCCAAAGTCTCCCTCTTGCTTTCTCTACCTGCTACTGTCTCTTCCCACAGCCACAGTCTCCCACTTGCTTTCTCTACCTGCCACTGTCTCCTCCCACTGCCACAGTCTCCCTCTTGCTTTCTCTACCTGCTACTGTCTCCTCCCACTGCCACAGTCTCCCTCTAGCTTTCTCTACCTGCTACTGTCTCTTCCCACTGCCACAGTCTCCCTCTTGCTTTCTGTACCTGAAACTGTCTCTTCCCACTGCCACAGTCTCCCTCTTGCTTTTTCTAACTGCTACTGTCTCTTCCCACTGCCACTGTCTCCCTCTTGCTTTCTCTACCTGCTACTCTCTCTTCCCACTGCCACAGTCTCCCTCTTGCTTTCTCTACCTGCTACTGTCTCTTCCCACTGCCACAGTCTCCCTCTTGCTTTCTCTACCTGCTACTGTCCCTTCCCACTGCCACAGTCTGCCTCTTGCTTTCTCTACCTGCTACTGTCTCTTCCCACTGCCACAGTCTCCCTCTTGCTTTGTCTACCTGCGACTTTCTCTTCCCACTGCCACAGTTTCCCTCTTGCTTTCTCTACCTGCTACTGTCTCTTCCCACTGCCACAGTCTCCCTCTTGCTTTCTCTAACTGCTACTGTCTCTTCCCACTGCCACAGTCTCCCTCTTGCTTTCTCTACCTGCTACTGTCTCTTCCCACTGCCACAGTTTCCCTCTTGCTTACTCTACCTGCTACTGTCTCTTCCCACTGCCACAGTTTCCCTCTTGCTTACTCTACCTGCTACTGTCTCTTCCCACAGCCACAGTCCCCCTCTTGCTTTCTCTACCTGCTACTGTCTCGTCCCACAGCCACAGTCTCCCTCATGCTTTCTCTACCTGCTACTGTCTCTTCCCACTGCCACAGTCTCCCTCTTGCTTTCTCTACCTGCTACTGTCTCTTCCCACTGCCACAGTCTCCCTCTTGCTTCCTCTACCTGCTACTGTCTCTTCCCACTGCCACTGTCTCCCTCTTGCTTTCTCTACCTGCTACTGTCTCTTCCCACTGCCACAGTCTCCCTCTTGCTTTCTCTACCTGCTACTGTCTCTTCCCACTGCCACAGTCTCCCTCTTGCTTTCTCTACCTGCTATTGTCTCTTCCCACTGCCACAGTCTCCCACTTGCTTTCTCTACCTGATACTGTCTCTTCTCACTGCCACTGTCTCCCTCTTGCTTTCTCTACCTGCTACTGTCTCTTCCCACTGCCACAGTCTCACTCTTGCTTTCTCTACCTGCTACTGTCTCTTCCCACTGCCACAGTCTCCCTCTTGCTTTCTCTACCTGCTACGGTCTCTTCCCACTGCCACAGTCTCCCTCTTGCTTTCTCTACCTGCTACTGTCTCTTCCCACTGCCACAGTCTCCCTCTTGCTTTCTCTACCTGCTACTGTCTCTTCCCACTGCCACAGTCTCCCTCTTCCTTTCTCTACCTGCTACTGTCTCTTCCCACTGCCACAGTCTCCTTCTAGCTTTCTCTACCTGCTACTGTCTCTTCCCACTGCCACAGTCTCCCTCTTGCTTTCTCTACCTGCTACTGTCTCTTCCCACTGCCACAGTCTCCCTCTTGCTTTCTCTACCTGCTACTGTCTCTTCCCACTGCCACAGTCTCCCTCTTGCTTTCTCTACCTGCTATTGTCTCTTCCCACTGCCACAGTCTCCCACTTGCTTTCTCTACCTGATACTGTCTCTTCTCACTGCCACTGTCTCCCTCTTGCTTTCTCTACCTGCTACTGTCTCTTCCCACTTCCACAGTCTCCCTCTTGCTTTCTCTACCTGCTACCGTCTCTTTCCACTGCCACAGTCTCCTTCTTGCTTCCTCTGTGTGCTACCATCTCTTCCCACTGCCACAGTCTCCCTCTTGCTTTCTCTATCTGCTACAGTCTCTTCCCACTGCCACAGTATCCCTCTTGCTTTCTCTACCTGCTACTGTCTCTTCCCACTGCCAAAGTCTCCCTCTTGCTTTCTCTACCTACTACTGTCTCTTCCCACTGCACAGTCTCCCACTTGCTTTCTCTACCTGATACTGTCTCTTCTCACTGCCACTGTCTCCCTCTTGCTTTCTCTACCTGCTACTGTCTCTTCCCACTGCCACAGTCTCCCTCTTGCTTTCTCTACCTGCTACTGTCTCTTCCCACTGCCACAGTCTCCCTCTTGCTTTCTCTACCTGCTACTGTCTCTTCCCACTGCCACAGTCTCCCTCTTGCTTTCTCTACCTGCTACCGTCTCTTTCCACTGCCACAGTCTCCTTCTTGCTTCCTCTGTGTGCTACCATCTCTTCCCACTGCCACAGTCTCCCTCTTGCTTTCTCCATCTGCTACAGTCTCTTCCCACTGCCACAGTATCCCTCTTGCTTTCTCTACCTGCTACTGTCTCTTCCCACTGCCAAAGTCTCCCTCTTGCTTTCTCTACCTGCTACTGTCTCTTCCCACTGCCACAGTCTCCCACTTGCTTTCTCTACCTGCTACAGTCTCTTCCCACTGCCACAGTCTCCCTCTTGCTTTCTGTACCTGCTACTGTCTCTTCCCACTGCCACAGTCTCCCTCTTGCTTTTTCTAACTGCTACTGTCTCTTCCCACTGCCACTGTCTCCCTCTTGCTTTCTCTACCTGCTACTCTCTCTTCCCACTGCCACAGTCTCCCTCTTGCTTTCTCTACCTGCTACTGTCTCTTCCCACTGCCACAGTCTCCCTCTTGCTTTCTCTACCTGCTACTGTCTCTTCCCACTGCCACAGTCTGCCTCTTGCTTTCTCTACCTGCTACTGTCTCTTCCCACTGCCACAGTCTCCCTCTTGCTTTGTCTACCTGCGACTTTCTCTTCCCACTGCCACAGTTTCCCTCTTGCTTTCTCTACCTGCTACTGTCTCTTCCCACTGCCACAGTCTCCCTCTTGCTTTCTCTAACTGCTACTGTCTCTTCCCACTGCCACAGTCTCCCTCTTGCTTTCTCTACCTGCTACTGTCTCTTCCCACTGCCACAGTTTCCCTCTTGCTTACTCTACCTGCTACTGTCTCTTCCCACTGCCACAGTTTCCCTCTTGCTTACTCTACCTGCTACTGTCTCTTCCCACAGCCACAGTCCCCCTCTTGCTTTCTCTACCTGCTACTGTCTCGTCCCACAGCCACAGTCTCCCTCATGCTTTCTCTACCTGCTACTGTCTCTTCCCACTGCCACAGTCTCCCTCTTGCTTTCTCTACCTGCTACTGTCTCTTCCCACTGCCACAGTCTCCCCCTTGCTTCCTCTACCTGCTACTGTCTCTTCCCACTGCCACTGTCTCCCTCTTGCTTTCTCTACCTGCTACTGTCTCTTCCCACTGCCACAGTCTCCCTCTTGCTTTCTCTACCTGCTACTGTCTCTTCCCACTGCCACAGTCTCCCTCTTGCTTTCTCTACCTGCTATTGTCTCTTCCCACTGCCACAGTCTCCCACTTGCTTTCTCTACCTGATACTGTCTCTTCTCACTGCCACTGTCTCCCTCTTGCTTTCTCTACCTGCTACTGTCTCTTCCCACTGCCACAGTCTCACTCTTGCTTTCTCTACCTGCTACTGTCTCTTCCCACTGCCACAGTCTCCCTCTTGCTTTCTCTACCTGCTACGGTCTCTTCCCACTGCCACAGTCTCCCTCTTGCTTTCTCTACCTGCTACTGTCTCTTCCCACTGCCACAGTCTCCCTCTTGCTTTCTCTACCTGCTACTGTCTCTTCCCACTGCCACAGTCTCCCTCTTCCTTTCTCTACCTGCTACTGTCTCTTCCCACTGCCACAGTCTCCTTCTAGCTTTCTCTACCTGCTGCTGTCTCTTCCCACTGCCACAGTCTCCCTCTTGCTTTCTCTACCTGCTACTGTCTCTTCCCACTGCCACAGTCTCCCTCTTGCTTTCTCTACCTGCTACTGTCTCTTCCCACTGCCACAGTCTCCCTCTTGCTTTCTCTACCTGCTATTGTCTCTTCCCACTGCCACAGTCTCCCACTTGCTTTCTCTACCTGATACTGTCTCTTCTCACTGCCACTGTCTCCCTCTTGCTTTCTCTACCTGCTACTGTCTCTTCCCACTTCCACAGTCTCCCTCTTGCTTTCTCTACCTGCTACCGTCTCTTTCCACTGCCACAGTCTCCTTCTTGCTTCCTCTGTGTGCTACCATCTCTTCCCACTGCCACAGTCTCCCTCTTGCTTTCTCTACCTGCTACTGTCTCTTCCCACTGCCACAGTCTGCCTCTTGCTTTCTCTACCTGCTACTGTCTCTTCCCACTGCCACAGTCTCCCTCTTGCTTTGTCTACCTGCGACTTTCTCTTCCCACTGCCACAGTTTCCCTCTTGCTTTCTCTACCTGCTACTGTCTCTTCCCACTGCCACAGTCTCCCTCTTGCTTTCTCTAACTGCTACTGTCTCTTCCCACTGCCACAGTCTCCCTCTTGCTTTCTCTACCTGCTACTGTCTCTTCCCACTGCCACAGTTTCCCTCTTGCTTACTCTACCTGCTACTGTCTCTTCCCACTGCCACAGTTTCCCTCTTGCTTACTCTACCTGCTACTGTCTCTTCCCACAGCCACAGTCCCCCTCTTGCTTTCTCTACCTGCTACTGTCTCGTCCCACAGCCACAGTCTCCCTCATGCTTTCTCTACCTGCTACTGTCTCTTCCCACTGCCACAGTCTCCCTCTTGCTTTCTCTACCTGCTACTGTCTCTTCCCACTGCCACAGTCTCCCTCTTGCTTCCTCTACCTGCTACTGTCTCTTCCCACTGCCACTGTCTCCCTCTTGCTTTCTCTACCTACTACTGTCTCTTCCCACTGCCACAGTCTCCCTCTTGCTTTCTCTACCTGCTACTGTCTCTTCCTACTGCCACAGTCTCCCTCTTGCTTTCTCTACCTGCTATTGTCTCTTCCCACTGCCACAGTCTCCCACTTGCTTTCTCTACCTGATACTGTCTCTTCTCACTGCCACTGTCTCCCTCTTGCTTTCTCTACCTGCTACTGTCTCTTCCCACTGCCACAGTCTCACTCTTGCTTTCTCTACCTGCTACTGTCTCTTCCCACTGCCACAGTCTCCCTCTTGCTTTCTCTACCTGCTACGGTCTCTTCCCACTGCCACAGTCTCCCTCTTGCTTTCTCTACCTGCTACTGTCTCTTCCCACTGCCACAGTCTCCCTCTTGCTTTCTCTACCTGCTACTGTCTCTTCCCACTGCCACAGTCTCCCTCTTCCTTTCTCTACCTGCTACTGTCTCTTCCCACTGCCACAGTCTCCTTCTAGCTTTCTCTACCTGCTACTGTCTCTTCCCACTGCCACAGTCTCCCTCTTGCTTTCTCTACCTGCTACTGTCTCTTCCCACTGCCACAGTCTCCCTCTTGCTTTCTCTACCTGCTACTGTCTCTTCCCACTGCCACAGTCTCCCTCTTGCTTTCTCTACCTGCTATTGTCTCTTCCCACTGCCACAGTCTCCCACTTGCTTTCTCTACCTGATACTGTCTCTTCTCACTGCCACTGTCTCCCTCTTGCTTTCTCTACCTGCTACTGTCTCTTCCCACTTCCACAGTCTCCCTCTTGCTTTCTCTACCTGCTACCGTCTCTTTCCACTGCCACAGTCTCCTTCTTGCTTCCTCTGTGTGCTACCATCTCTTCCCACTGCCACAGACTCCCTCTTGCTTTCTCTATCTGCTACAGTCTCTTCCCACTGCCACAGTATCCCTCTTGCTTTCTCTACCTGCTACTGTCTCTTCCCACTGCCAAAGTCTCCCTCTTGCTTTCTCTACCTACTACTGTCTCTTCCCACTGCACAGTCTCCCACTTGCTTTCTCTACCTGATACTGTCTCTTCTCACTGCCACTGTCTCCCTCTTGCTTTCTCTACCTGCTACTGTCTCTTCCCACTGCCACAGTCTCCCTCTTGCTTTCTCTACCTGCTACTGTCTCTTCCCACTGCCACAGTCTCCCTCTTGCTTTCTCTACCTGCTACTGTCTCTTCCCACTGCCACAGTCTCCCTCTTGCTTTCTCTACCTGCTACCGTCTCTTTCCACTGCCACAGTCTCCTTCTTGCTTCCTCTGTGTGCTACCATCTCTTCCCACTGCCACAGTCTCCCTCTTGCTTTCTCTATCTGCTACAGTCTCTTCCCACTGCCACAGTATCCCTCTTGCTTTCTCTACCTGCTACTGTCTCTTCCCACTGCCAAAGTCTCCCTCTTGCTTTCTCTACCTGCTACTGTCTCTTCCCACTGCCACAGTCTCCCACTTGCTTTCTCTACCAGATACTGTCTCTTCTCACTGCCACTGTCTCCCTCTTGCTTTCTCTACCTGCTACTGTCTCTTCCCACTGCCACAGTCTCCCTCTTGCTTTCTCTACCTGCTACTGTCTTTTCCCACTGCCACAGTCTCCCTCTTGCTTTCTCTACCTGCTACTGTCTCTTCCAACTGCCACAGTCTTCCTTTAGCTTTCTCTACCTGCTACTGTCTCTTCCCACTGCCACAGTCTCCCTCTTGCTTTCTCTACCTGCTACAGTCTCTTTCCACTGCCACAGTCTCCCTCTTGCTTTCTCTACCTGCTACTGTCTCTTCCCACTGCCAAAGTCTCCCTCTTGCTTACTCTACCTGCTACTGTCTCTTCTCACTGCCACTGTCTCCCTCTTGCTTTCTCTACCTGCTACTGTCTCTTCCCACTGCCACAGTCTCCCTCTTGCTTTCTCTACCTGCTACCGTCTCTTTCCACTGCCACAGTCTCCTTCTTGCTTCCTCTGTGTGCTACCATCTCTTCCCACTGCCACAGTCTCCCTCTTGCTTTCTCTATCTGCTACAGTCTCTTCCCACTGCCACAGTATCCCTCTTGCTTTCTCTACCTGCTACTGTCTCTTCCCACTGCCAAAGTCTCCCTCTTGCTTTCTCTACCTGCTACTGTCTCTTCCCACTGCCACAGTCTCCCACTTGCTTTCTCTACCTGATACTGTCTCTTCTCACTGCCACTGTCTCCCTCTTGCTTTCTCTACCTGCAACTGTCTCTTCCCACTGCCACAGTCTCCCTCTTGCTTTCTCTACCTGCTACTGTCTTTTCCCACTGCCACAGTCTCCCTCTTGCTTTCTCTACCTGCTACTGTCTCTTCCAACTGCCACAGTCTCCCTTTAGCTTTCTCTACCTGCTACTGTCTCTTCCCACTGCCACAGTCTCCCTCTTGCTTTCTCTACCTGCTACAGTCTCTTTCCACTGCCACAGTCTCCCTCTTGCTTTCTCTACCTGCTACTGTCTCTTCCCACTGCCAAAGTCTCCCTCTTGCTTTCTCTACCTGCTACTGTCTCTTCCCACAGCCACAGTCTCCCACTTGCTTTCTCTACCTGATACTGTCTCTTCTCACTGCCACTGTCTCCCACTTGCTTTCTCTACCTGCTACTGTCTCTTCCCACTGCCACAGTCTCCCTCGTGCTTTCTCTACCTGCTACTGTCTCTTCCCACTCCCACAGTCTCCCTGTTGCTACCTCTACCTGCTACTGTCTCTTCCCACTTCCACTGTCTCCCTTTAGCTTTCTCTACCTGCTACTGTCTCTTCCCACTGCCACAGTCTCCCTCTTGCTTTCTCTACCTGCTACTGTCTCTTCCCACTGCCACAGTCTCCCTCTTGCTTTCTCTACCTGCTACCGTCTCTTTCCACTGCCACAGTCTCCTTCTTGCTTCCTCTGTGTGCTACCATCTCTTCCCACTGCCACAGTCTCAGTCTTGCTTTCTCTATCTGCTACAGTCTCTTCCCACTGCCACAGTATCCCTGTTGCTTTCTCTACCTGCTACTGTCTCTTCCCACTGCCAAAGTCTCCCTCTTGCTTTCTCTACCTGCTACTGTCTCTTCCCACTGCCACAGTCTCCCACTTGCTTTCTCTACCTGATACTGTCTCTTCTCACTGCCACTGTCTCCCTCTTGCTTTCTCTACCTGCTACTGTCTCTTCCCACTGCCACAGTCTCCCTCTTGCTTTCTCTACCTGCTACTGTCTCTTCCCACTGCCACAGTCTCCCTCTTGCTTTCTCTACCTGCTACTGTCTCTTCCCACTGCCACAGTCTCCCTCTTGCTTTCTCTACCTGCTACTGTCTCTTCCCACTGCCACAGTCTCCCACTTGCTTTCTCTACCTGATACTGTCTCTTCTCACTGCCACTGTCTCCCTCTTGCTTTCTCTACCTGCTACTGTCTCTTCCCACTGCCACAGTCTCCCTCTTGCTTTCTCTACCTGCTACCGTCTCTTTCCACTGCCACAGTCTCCTTCTTGCTTCCTCTGTGTGCTACCATCTCTTCCCACTGCGACAGTCTCCCTCTTGCTTTCTCTATCTGCTACAGTCTCTTCCCACTGCCACAGTATCCCTCTTGCTTTCTCTACCTGCTACTGTCTCTTCCCACTGCCAAAGTCTCCCTCTTGCTTTCTCTACCTGCTACTGTCTCTTCCCACTGCCACAGTCTCCCACTTGCTTTCTCTACCTGATACTGTCTCTTCTCACTGCCACTGTCTCCCTCTTGCTTTCTCTACCTGCTACTGTCTCTTCCCACTGCCACAGTCTCCCTCTTGCTTTCTCTACCTGCTACTGTCTTTTCCCACAGCCACAGTCTCCCTCTTGCTTTCTCTACCTGCTACTGTCTCTTCCAACTGCCACAGTCTCCCTTTAGCTTTCTCTACCTGCTACTGTCTCTTCCCACTGCCACAGTCTCCCTCTTGCTTTCTCTACCTGCTACAGTCTCTTTCCACTGCCACAGTCTCCCTCTTGCTTTCTCTACCTGCTACTGTCTCTTCCCACTGCCAAAGTCTCCCTCTTGCTTTCTCTACCTGCTACTGTGTCTTCCCACAGCCACAGTCTCCCACTTGCTTTCTCTACCTGATACTGTCTCTTCTCACTGCCACTGTCTCCCTCTTGCTTTCTCTACCTGCTACTGTCTCTTCCCACTGCCACATTCTCCCTCTTGCTTTCTCTACCTGCTACTGTCTCTTCCCACTCCCACAGTCTCCCTCTTGCTTTCTCTACCTGCTACTGTCTCTTCCCACTGCCACAGTCTCCCTTTAGCTTTCTCCACCTGCTACTGTCTCTTCCCACTGCCACAGTCTCCCTCTTGCTTTCTCTACCTGCTACTGTCTCTTCCCACTGCCACAGTCTCCCTCTTGCTTTCTCTACCTGCTACCGTCTCTTTCCACTGCCACAGTCTCCTTCTTGCTTCCTCTGTGTGCTACCATCTCTTCCCACTGACACAGTCTACCTCTTGCTTTCTCTATCTGCTACAGTCTCTTCCCACTGCCACAGTATCCCTCTTGCTTTCTCTACCTGCTACTGTGACTTCCCACTGCCAAAGTCTCCCTCTTGCTTTCTCTACCTGCTACTGTCTCTTCCCACTGCCACAGTCTCCCTCTTGCTTTCTCTACCTGCTACTGTCTCTTCCCACTGCCACAGTCTCCCTCTTGCTTTCTCAACCTGCTACTGTCTCTTCCCACTGCCACAGTCTCCCTCTTGCTTTCTCTACCTGCTATTGTCTCTTCCCACTGCCACAGTCTCCCACTTGCTTTCTCTACCTGATACTGTCTCTTCTCACTGCCACTGTCTCCCTCTTGCTTTCTCTACCTGCTACTGTCTCTTCCCACTGCCACAGTCTCCCTCTTGCTTTCTCTACCTGCTACCGTATCTTTCCACTGCCACAGTCTCCTTCTTGCTTCCTCTGTGTGCTACCATCTCTTCCCACTGCCAAAGTCTCCCTCTTGCTTTCTCTATCTGCTACAGTCTCTTCCCACTGCCACAGTATCCCTCTTGCTTCCTCTACCTGCTACTGTCTCTTCCCACTGCCAAAGTCTCCCTCTTGCTTTCTCTACCTGCTACTGTCTCTTCCCACTGCCACAGTCTCCCACTTGCTTTCTCTACCTGATACTGTCTCTTCTCACTGCCACTGTCTCCCTCTAGCTTTCTCTACCTGCTACTGTCTCTTCCCACTGCCACTGTCTCCCTCTTGCTTTCTCTACCTGCTACTGTCTTTTCCCACTGCCACAGTCTCCCTCTTGCTTTCTCTACCTGCTACTGTCTCTTCCAACTGCCACAGTCTCCCTTTAGCTTTCTCTACCTGCTACTGTCTCTTCCCACTGCCACAGTCTCCCTCTTGCTTTCTCTACCTGCTACAGTCTCTTTCCACTGCCACAGTCTCCCTCTTGCTTTCTCTACCTGCTACTGTCTCTTCCCACTGCCAAAGTCTCCCTCTTGCTTTCTCTACCTGCTACTGTCTCTTCTCACTGCCACTGTCTCCCTCTTGCTTTCTCTACCTGCTACTGTCTCTTCCCACTGCCACAGTCTCCCTCTTGCTTTCTCGACCTGCTACCGTCTCTTTCCACTGCCACAGTCTCCTTCTTGCTTCCTCTGTGTGCCACCATCTCTTCCCACTGCCACAGTCTCCCTCTTGCTTTCTCTACCTGCTACTGTCTCTTCCCACTGCCACAGTCTCCCACTTGCTTTCTCTACCTGATACTGTCTCTTCTCACTGCCACTGTCTCCCTCTTGCTTTCTCTACCTGCTACTGTCTCTTCCCACTGCCACAGTCTCCCTCTTGTTTTCTCTACCTGCTACTGTCTCTTCCCACTGCCACAGTCTCCCTCTTGCTTTCTCCACCTGCTACTGTCTCTTCCCACTGCTACAGTCTCCCTCTTGCTTTCTCTACCTGCTACTGTCTCTTCCCACTGCCACAGTCTCCCTCTTGCTTTCTCTACCTGCTACTGTCTCTTCCCACTGCCACAGTCTCCCTCTTGCTTTCTCTACCTGCTACTGTCTCTTCCCACTGCCACAGTCTCCCTCTGTTTTTCTCTACCTGGTACTGTCTCTTCCCACTGCCACAGTCTCCCTCTTGCTTTCTCGACCTGCTACTGTCTCTTCCAACTGCCACAGTCTCCCTTTAGCTTTCTCTACCTGCTACTGTCTCTTCCCACTGCCACAGTCTCCCTCTTGCTTTCTCTACCTGCTACAGTCTCTTTCCACTGCCACAGTCTCCCTCTTGCTTTCTCTACCTGCTACTGTCTCTTCCCACTGCCAAAGTCTCCCTCTTGCTTTCTCTACCTGCTATTGTCTCTTCCTACAGCCACAGTCTCCCACTTGCTTTCTCTACCTGATACTGTCTCTTCTCACTGCCACTGTCTCCCTCTTGCTTTCTCTACCTGCTACTGTCTCTTCCCACTGCCACAGTCTCCCTCTTGTTTTCTCTACCTGCTACTGTCTCTTCCCACTGCCACAGTCTCCCTCTTGCTTTCTCCACCTGCTACTGTCTCTTCCCACTGCCACAGTCTCCCTCTTGCTTTCTCTACCTGCTACTGTCTCTTCCCACTGCCACAGTCTCCCTCTTGCTTTCTCTACCTGCTACTGTCTCTTCCCACTGCCACAGTCTCCTTCTTGCTTCCTCTGTGTGCTACCATCTCTTCCCACTGCCACAGTCTCCCTCTTGCTTTCTCTACCTGCTACAGTCTCTTTCCACTGCCACAGTCTCCCTCTTGCTTTCTCTACCTGCTACTGTCTCTTCCCACTGCCAAAGTCTCCCTCTTGCTTTCTCTACCTGCTACTGTCTCTTCCCACAGCCAAAGTCTCCCACTTGCTTTCTCTACCTGATACTGTCTCTTCTCACTGTCACTGTCTCCCTCTTGCTTTCTCTACCTGCTACTGTCTCTTCCCACTGCCACAGTCTCCCTCTTGCTTTCTCTACCTGCTACTGTCTCTTCCCACTGCCACAGTCTCCCTTTAGCTTTCTCTACCTGCTACTGTCTCTTTCCACTGCCACAGTCTCCCTCTTGCTTTCTCTACCTGCTACTGTCTCTTCCCACTGCCACAGTCTCCCTCTTGTTTTCTCTACCTGCTACTGTCTCTTCCCACTGCCACAGTCTCCCTCTTGCTTTCTCCACCTGCTACTGTCTCTTCCCACTGCTACAGTCTCCCTCTTGCTTTCTCTACCTGCTACTGTCTCTTCCCACTGCCACAGTCTCCCTCTTGCTTTCTCTACCTGCTACTGTCTCTTCCCACTGCCACAGTCTCCCTCTTGCTTTCTCTACCTGCTATTGTCTCTTCCCACTGAAACAGTCTCCCTCTTGCTTTCCCTACCTGCTACTGTCTCTTCCCACAGCCACACTCTCCCTCTTGCTTTCTCTACCTGCTACTGTCTCTTCCCACTGCCACTGTCTCCCTCTTGCTTTCTCTACCTGCTACTGTCTCGTCCCACTGCCACAGTCTCCCTCTTGCTTTCTCTACCTGCTACTGTCTCTTCCCACTGACACATTCTCCCTCTTTCTTTCTCTACCTGCTACTGTCTCTTCCCACTGCTACAGTCTCCCTCTTGCTTTCTCTACCTGCTACTGTCTCTTCCCACTGCCACAGTCTCCCTCTTGCTTTCTCTACCTGCTACTGTCTCTTCCGACTGCCACAGTCTCCCTCTTGCTTTCTCTACCTACTACTGTCTCTTCCCACTGCCACAGTCACCCTCTTGCTTTCTCTAACTGCTACTGTCTCTTCCCACTGCCACAGTCTCCCTCTTGCTTTCTCTACCTGCTACTGTCTCTTCCCACTGCCACAGTCTCCCTCTTGCTTTCTCTACATGCTACTGTCTCTTCCCACTGCCACGGTCTCCCTCTTGCTTTCTCTAGCTGCTACTGTCTCTTCCCACTGCCACAGTCTCCCTCTTGCTTTCTCTACCTGCTACTGTCTCTTCCCACTGCCACAGTCTCCCTCTTGCTTTCTCTACCTGCTACTGTCTCTTCCCACTGCCACAGTCTCCTTCTAGCTTTCTCTACCTGCTACTGTCTCTTCCCACTGCCACAGTCTCCCTCTTGCTTTCTCTACCTGCTACTGTCTCTTCCCACTGCCACAGTCTCCCTCTTGCTTTCTCTACCTGCTACTGTCTCTTCCCACTGCCACAGTCTCCCTCTTGCTTTCTCTACCTGCCACTGTCTCTTCCCACTGCCACAGTCTCCCTCTTGCTTTCTCTACCTGCTACTGTCTCTTCCCACTGCCACTGTCTCCCTCTTGCTTTCTCTACATGCTACTCTCTCTTCCCACTGCCACAGTCTCCCTCTTGCTTTCTATACCAGCTACTGTCTCTTCCCACAGCCTCTTGCTTTCTCTACCTGCTACTGTCTCTTCCCACCGCCACAGTCTCCCTCTTGCTTTCTCTACCTGCTACTGTCTCTTCCCACTGCCACAGACTCCCTCTTGCTTTCTCTTCCTGCTACTGTCTCTTCCCACAGCCACAGTCTCCCACTTGCTTTCTCTACCTGCTACTGTCTCTTCCCACTGCCACAGTCTCCCTCTTGCTTTCTCTACCTGCTACTGTCTCTGCCCACAGCCACAGTCTCCCTCGTGCTGGCTCTACATGCTACTGTCTCTTCCCACTGCCACAGTCTCCCTCTTGCTTTCTCAACCTGCTACCGTCTCTTCCCACTGCCATTGTCTCCCTCTTGCTTTCTCTACCTTCTACTGTATCTTCCCACTGCCACAGTCTCCCTCTTGCTTTCTCTACCTGCTACTGTCTCTTCCCACTGCCACAGTCTCCCTCTTGCTTTCTCTACCTGCTACTGTCTCTTCCCACGGCCACAGTCTCCCTCTTGCTTTCTCTATCTGCTACAGTCTCTTCCCACTGCCACAATCTCCCTATTTCCTTTCTCTACCTGCTACTGTCTCTTCCCACAGCCACTGTCTCCCACTTGCTTTCTCTACCTGCTACTGTCTCTGCCAACTGCCACAGTCTCCCTCTTGCTTTTTCTACCTGCTACTGTCTCTTCCCACTGCCACAGTCTCCCACTTGCTTTCTCTACCTTCTACCGTCTCTTCCCACGGCCACAGTCTTCCTCTTGCTTTCTCTACCAGCTACTGTCTCCTCCCACTGCCACAGTATCCCTCTTGCTTTCTCTACCTGCTACTGTCTCTTCCCACTGCCACAGTCTTCCTCTTGCTTTCTCTACCTGCTACTGTCTCTTCCCACTGCCACAGTCTCCCTCTTGCTTTCTAAACCTGCTACTGTCTCTTCCAACTGCCACAGTCTCCTTCTTGCTTTCTCTACCTGCTACTGTCTCTTCCCACTGCCACATTCTCCCTCTTGCTTTCTCTACCTGCTACTGTCTCTTCCCACTGCCACAGTCTCCCTCTTGTTTTCTCTACCTGCTACTGTCTCTTCCCACACCCACAGTCTCCCTTTTGCTTCCTCTACCTGCTGCTGTCACTTCCCACTGCCACAGTCTCCCTTTTGCTTTCTCTACCTGCTACTGTCTCTTCCCACTGCCACAGTCTCCCTCTTGCTTCCTCTATGTGCTACAGTCTCTTCCCACTACCACAGTCTCCCTCTTGCTTTCTCTACCTGCTACCGTCTCTTCCCACTGCCACAGTCTCCCTCTTGCTTTCTCTACCTGCTACTGTCTCTTCCCACTGCCACAGTCTCACTCTTGCTTTCGCTACCTGCCACTGTCTCTTCCCACTGCCACAGTCTCCCTCTTGCTTTCTCTACCTGCTACTGTCTCTTCCCACTGCCACAGTCTCCCTCTTGCTTTCTAAACCTGCTACTGTCTCTTCCAACTGCCACAGTCTCCTTCTTGCTTTCTCTACCTGCTACTGTCTCTTCCCACTGCCACATTCTCCCTCTTGCTTTCTCTACCTGCTACTGTCTCTTCCCACTGCCACAGTCTCCTTCTTGTTTTCTCTACTTGCTACTGTCTCTTCCCACACCCACAGTCTCCCTTTTGCTTCCTCTGCCTGCTACTGTCACTTCCCACTGCCACAGTCTCCCTTTTGCTTTCTCTACCTGCTACTGTCTCTTCCCACTGCCACAGTCTCCCTCTTGCTTCCTCTAAGTGCTACCGTCTCTTCCCACTACCACAGTCTCCCTCTTGCTTTCTCTACCTGCTACCGTCTCTTCCCACTGCCACAGTCTCCCTCTTGCTTTCTCTACCTGCTACTGTCTCTTCCCACTGCCACAGTCTCACTCTTGCTTTCGCTACCTGCCACTGTCTCTTCCCACTGCCACAGTCTCCCTCTTGCTTTCTCTACCTTCTACTGTCTCTTCCCACTGCCACAGTCTTCCTCTTGCTTTCTCTACCAGCTACTGTCTCTTCCCACTGCCACAGTCTCCCTCTTGCTTTCTCTACCTGCTACTGTCTCTTCCCACTGCCACAGCCTCCCTCTTGCTTTCTCTACCTGCTACGGTCTCTTCCCACTGCCACAGTCTCCCTCTTGCTTTCTTTACCTGATACTGTCTCTTCCCACTGCCACAGCCTCCCTCTTGCTTTCTCAACCTGCTACTGTCTCTTCCCACTGCCACAGTCTCCCTCTTGCTTTCTCTACCTGCTACTGTCTCTTCCCACTGCCACAGTCTCCCTCTTGTTTTCTCTACCTGCTACTGTCCCTTCCCACTCCCACAGTCTCCCTTTTGCTTCCTCTACCTGCTACTGTCACTTCCCACTGCCACAGTCTCCCTTTTGCTTTCTCTACCTGCTACTGTCTCTTCCCACTGCCACAGTCTCCCTCTTGCTTCCTCTATGTGCTACCGTCTCTTCCCACTGCCACAGTCTCCCACTTGCTTTCTCTACCTGCTACCGTCTCTTCCCACTGCCACAGTCTCCCTATTGCTTTCTCTACCTGCTACTGTCTCTTCCCACTGCCACAGTCTCCCTCTTGCTTTCTCTACCTGCTACTGTCTCTTCCCACTGCCACAGTCTCCCTCTTGCTTTCTCTACCTGCTACTGTCTCTTCCCACTGCCACATTCTCACTCTTGCTTTCGCTACCTGCCACTGTCTCTTCCCACTGCCACAGTCTCCCTCTTGCTTTCTCTACCTTCTACTGTCTCTTCCCACTGCCACAGTCTTCCTCTTGCTTTCTCTACCAGCTACTGTCTCTTCCCACTGCCACAGTCTCCCTCTTGCTTTCTCTACCTGCTACTGTCTCTTCCCACTGCCACAGCCTCCCTCTTGCTTTCTCTACCTGCTACGGTCTCTTCCCACTGCCACAGTCTCCCTCTTGCTTTCTTTACCTGATACTGTCTCTTCCCACTGCCACAACCTCCCTCTTGCTTTCTCAACCTGCTACTGTCTCTTCCCACTGCCACAGTCTCCCTCTTGCTTTCTCTACCTGCTACTGTCTCTTCCCACTGCCACAGTCTCCCTCTTGTTTTCTCTACCTGCTACTGTCCCTTCCCACTCCCACAGTCTCCCTTTTGCTTCCTCTACCTGCTACTGTCACTTCCCACTGCCACAGTCTCCCTTTTGCTTTCTCTACCTGCTACTGTCTCTTCCCACTGCCACAGTCTCCCTCTTGCTTCCTCTATGTGCTACCGTCTCTTCCCACATCCACAGTCTCCCTCGTGCTGGCTCTACATGCTACTGTCTCTTCCCACTGCCACAGTCTCCCTCTTGCTTTCTCTACCTGCTACCGTCTCTTCCCACTGCCATTGTCTCCCTCTTGCTTTCTCTACCTTCTACTGTATCTTCCCACTGCCACAGTCTCCCTCTTGCTTTCTCTACCTGCTACTGTCTCTTCCCCCTGCCACAGTCTCCCTCTTGCTTTCTCTACCTGCTACTGTCTCTTCCCACAGCCACAGTCTCCCTCTTGCTTTCTCTATCTGCTACAGTCTCTTCCCACTGCCACAATCTCCCTATTTCCTTTCTCTACCTGCTACTGTCTCTTCCCACAGCCACTGTCTCCCACTTGCTTTCTCTACCTGCTACTGTCTCTGCCAACTGCCACCGTCTCCCTCTTGCTTTTTCTACCTGCTACTGTCTCTTCCCACTGCCACAGTCTCCCACTTGCTTTCTCTACCTTCTACCGTCTCTTCCCACGGCCACAGTCTTCCTCTTGCTTTCTCTACCAGCTACTGTCTCCTCCCACTGCCACAGTCTCCCTCTTGCTTTCTCTACCTGCTACTGTCTCTTCCCACTGCCACAGTCTCCCTCTTGCTTTCTCTACCTGCTACTGTCTCTTCCCACTGCCACAGTCTCCCTCTTGCTTTCTAAACCTGCTACTGTCTCTTCCAACTGCCACTGTCTCCTTCTTGCTTTCTCTACCTGCTACTGTCTCTTCCCACTGCCACATTCTCCCTCTTGCTTTCTCTACCTGCTACTGTCTCTTCCCACTGCCACAGTCTCCCTCTTGTTTTCTCTACCTCCTACTGTCTCTTCCCACACCCACAGTCTCCCTTTTGCTTCCTCTACCTGCTACGGTCACTTCCCACTGCCACAGTCTCCCTTTTGCTTTCTCTACCTGCTACTGTCTCTTCCCACTGCCACAGTCTCCCTCTTGCTTCCTCTATGTGCTACCGTCTCTTCCCACTACCACAGTCTCCCTCTTGCTTTCTCTACCTGCTACCGTCTCTTCCCACTGCCACAGTCTCCCTCTTGCTTTCTCTACCTGCTACTGTCTCTTCCCACTGCCACAGTCTCACTCTTGCTTTCGCTACCTGCCACTGTGTCTTCCCACTGCCACAGTCTCCCTCTTGCTTTCTCTACCTGCTACTGTCTCTTCCCACTGCCACAGTCTCCCTCTTGCTTTCTAAACCTGCTACTGTCTCTTCCAACTGCCACAGTCTCCTTCTTGCTTTCTCTACCTGCTACTGTCTCTTCCCACTGCCACATTCTCCCTCTTGCTTTCTCTACCTGCTACTGTCTCTTCCCACTGCCACAGTCTCCTTCTTGTTTTCTCTACCTGCTACTGTCTCTTCCCACACCCACAGTCTCCCTTTTGCTTCCTCTACCTGCTACTGTCACTTCCCACTGCCACAGTCTCCTTTTTGCTTTCTCTACCTGCTACTGTCTCTTCCCACTGCCACAGTCTCCCTCTTGCTTCCTCTATGTGCTACCGTCTCTTCCCACTACCACAGTCTCCCTCTTGCTTTCTCTACCTGCTACCGTCTCTTCCCACTGCCACAGTCTCCCTCTTGCTTTCTCTACCTGCTACTGTCTCTTCCCACTGCCACAGTCTCACTCTTGCTTTCGCTACCTGCCACTGTCTCTTCCCACTGCCACAGTCTCCCTCTTGCTTTCTCTACCTTCTACTGTCTCTTCCCACTGCCACAGCCTTCCTCTTGCTTTCTCTACCAGCTACTGTCTCTTCCCACTGCCACAGTCTCCCTTTTGCTTTCTCTACCTGCTACTGTCTCTTCCCACTGCCACAGCCTCCGTCTTGCTTTCTCTACCTGCTACGGTCTCTTCCCACTGCCACAGTCTCCCTCTTGCTTTCTTTACCTGATACTGTCTCTTCCCACTGCCACAGCCTCCCTCTTGCTTTCTCAACCTGCTACTGTCTCTTCCCACTGCCACAGCCTCCCTCTTGCTTTCTCTACCTGCTACTGTCTCTTCCCACTGCCACAGTCTCCCTCTTGTTTTCTCTACCTGCTACTGTCCCTTCCCACTCCCACAGTCTCCCTTTTGCTTCCTCTACCTGCTACTGTCACTTCCCACTGCCACAGTCTCCCTTTTGCTTTCTCTACCTGCTACTGTCTCTTCCCACTGCCACAGTCTCCCTCTTGCTTCCTCTATGTGCTACCATCTCTTCCCACTGCCACAGTCTCCCACTTGCTTTCTCTACCTGCTACCGTCTCTTCCCACTGCCACAGTCTCCCTATTGCTTTCTCTACCTGCTACTGTCTCTTCCCACTGCCACAGTCTCCCTCTTGCTTTCTCTACCTGCTACTGTCTCTTCCCACTGCCACAGTCTCCCTCTTGCTTTCTCTACCTGCTACTGTCTCTTCCCACTGCCACAGTCTCACTCTTGCTTTCGCTACCTGCCACTGTCTCTTCCCACTGCCACAGTCTCCCTCTTGCTTTCTCTACCTTCTACTGTCTCTTCCCACTGCCACAGTCTTCCTCTTGCTTTCTATACCAGCTACTGTCTCTTCCCACTGCCACAGTCTCCCTCTTGCTTTCTCTACCTGCTACTGTCTCTTCCCACTGCCACAGCCTCCCTCTTGCTTTCTCTACCTGCTACGGTCTCTTCCCACTGCCACAGTCTCCCTCTTGCTTTCTTTACCTGATACTGTCTCTTCCCACTGCCACAGCCTCCCTCTTGCTTTCTCAACCTGCTACTGTCTCTTCCCACTGCCACAGCCTCCCTCTTGCTTTCTCTACCTGCTACGGTCTCTTCCCACTGCCACAGTCTCCCTTTTGCTTCCTCTACCTGCAACTGTCACTTCCCACTGCCACAGTCTCCCTTTTGCTTTCTCTACCTGCTACTGTCTCTTCCCACTGCCACAGTCTCCCTCTTGCTTCCTCTATGTGGTACCGTCTCTTCCCACTGCCACAGTCTCCCAGTTGCTTTCTCTACCTGCTACCGTCTCTTCCCACTGCCACAGTCTCCCTATTGCTTTCTCTACCTGCTACTGTCTCTTTCCACTGCCACAGTCTCCCTCTTGCTTTCTCTACCTGCTACTGTCTCTTCCCACTGCCACAGTCTCCTTCTTGCTTTCTCTACCTGCTACTGTCTCTTCCCACTGCCACAGTCTCCCTCTTGCTTTCTCTACCTGCTACTCTCTCTTCCCACTGCCACAGTCTCCCTCTTTCTTTCTCTACCTGCTACTGTCTCTCTTCACTGCCACAGTCTCCCTCTTGCTTTTTCTACCTGCTACTGTCTCTTCCCACTGCCACAGTCTCCCTCTTGCTTTCTCTACCTGCTACTGTCTCTTCCCACTGCCACAGTCCCCCTCTTGCTTTCTCTACCTGCTACTGTCTCTTCCCGCTGCCACAGTCTCCTTCTTGCTTTCTCTACCTGCTACTGTCTCTTCACACTGCCACAGTCACCCTCTTGCTTTCTCTACCTGCTACTGTCTCTTACCACTGCCACAGTCTCCCTCTTGCTTTCTCTACATGCTACTGTCTCTTCCCACTGCCACGGTCTCCCTCTTGCTTTCTCTAGCTGCTACTGTCTCTTCCCACTGCCACAGTCTCCCTCTTGCTTTCTCTACCTGCTACTGTCTCTTCCCACTGCCACAGTCTCACTCCTGCTTTCTCTACCTGCTACTGTCTCTTCCCACTGCCACAGTCTCCCTCTTGCTTTCTCTACCTGCTACCGTCTCTTCCCACTGCCACAGTCTCCCTCTTGCTTCCTCTATGTTCTTCCGTCTCTTCCCACTGCCACAGTCTCCCTCATGCTTTCTCTACCTGCTACCGTCTCTTCCCACTGCCACAGTCTCCCTCTTGCTTTCTCTACCTGCTACTGTCTCTTCCCACTGCCAAAGTCTCCCTCTTGCTTTCTCTACCTGCTACTGTCTCTTCCCACTGCCACAGTCTCCCTCTTGCTTTCTCCACCTGCTACTGTCTCTTCCAACTGCCACAGTCTCCCTCTTGCTTTCTCTACCTGCTATTGTCTCTTCCCACTGCCACAGTATCCCTCTTGCTTTCTCTACCTGCTACTGTCTCTTCCCACTGCCACAGTCTCCCTCTTGTTTTCTCTACCTGCTACTGTCTCTTCCCACTGCCACAGTCTCCCTTTAGCTTTCTCTACCTGCTACTTTCACTTCCCACTGCCACAGTCTCCCTCTTGCTTTCTCTACCTGCTACTGTCTCTTCCCACTGCCACAGTCTCCCTCTTGCTTTCTCCACCTGCTACTGTCTCTTCCAACTGCCACAGTCTCCCTCTTTCTTTCTCTACCTGCTACTGTCTCTCTTCACTGCCACAGTCTCCCTCTTGCTTTTTCTACCTGCTACTGTCTCTTCCCACTTCCACAGTCTCCTTCTTGCTTTCTTTACCTGCTACTGTCTCTTCCCACTGCCACAGTCTCCCTCTTGCTTTCTCTACCTGCTACTGTCTCTTCCCACTGCCACAGTCTCCCTGTTGCTTTCTCTACCTGCTACTGTCTCTTCACCACTACCACAGTCACCCTCTTGCTTTCTCTACCTGCTACTGTCTCTTACCACTGCCACAGTCTCCCTCTTGCTTTCTCTACCTGCTACTGTCTCTTCCCACTGCCACAGTCTCCCTCTTGCTTTCTCTACCTGCTACTGTCTCTTCCCACTGCCACAGTCTCCCTCTTGCTTTCTCTATCTGCTACTGTCTCTTCCCACTGCCACAGTCTCCCTCTTGCTCTCTCTACCTGCTACAGTCTCTTCCCTTTGCCACAGTCTCCCTCTTGCTTTCTCTACCTGCTACTGTCTCTTCCCACTGCCACAGTCTCCCTCTAGCTTTCCCTACCTGTTACTGTCTCTTCCCACTGCCACAGTCTCCCTCTTGCTTTCTCTACCTGCTACTGTCTTTTCCCACTGCCACAGTCTCCCTCTTGCTTTCTCTACCTGCTACTGTCTCTTCCCACTGCCACAGTCTCCCTCTTGCTTTCTCTACCTGCTAATGTCTCTTCCCACTGCCACAGTCTCCCTCTTGCTTTCTCTACCTGCTACTGTGTCTTCCCACTGCCACAGTCTCACTCTTGCTTTCTCTACATGCTACAGTCTCTTCCCCATGCCACAGTCTCCCTCTGGCTTTCTCTACCTGCTACTGTCTGTTCCCACTGCAACAGTCTCCCACTTGCTTTCCCTACCTGCTACTCTCTCTTCCCACTGCCACAGTCTCCCTCTTGCTTCTTCTACCTGCTACCGTCTCTTCCCACTGCCACAGTCTCCCTCTTGCTTCCGCTATGTGCTACCGTCTCACCCATTGCCACAGTCTCCCTCTTGCTTTCTCTACCTGCTACCGCCTCTTCCCACTGCCACAGTCTCCCTCTTGCTTTCTCTATCTGCTACTGTCTCTTCAGACTGCCACAGTCTCCCTCTTGCTTTCTCTACCAGCTACTGTCTCTTCCCACTGCCACAGTCTCCCTCTTGCTTTCTCTACCTGCTACTGTCTCTTCCCACTGCCAAAGTCTCCCTCTTGCTTTCTCTACCTGCTACTGTCCCTTCCCACTGCCTCAGTCTCCCTCTTGCTTTCTCTACCTGCTACTGTCTCTTCCCACAGCCACAGTGTCCCTCTTGCTTTCTCTACCTGCTACTGTCTCTTCCCACAGCCACAGTCTCCCTCTTGCTTTCTCTACCTGCTACTGTCTCTTCCCACTGCCACAGTCTCCCTCTAGCTTTCTCTACCTGCTACTGTCTCTTCCCACTGCCACAGTCTCCTTCTAGCTTTCTCTACCTGCTACTGTCTCTTCCCACTGACACAGTCTCCCTCTTGCTTTCCCTACCTGCTACTGTCTCTTCCCACTGCCACAGTCTCCCTCTTGCTTCCTCTACCTGCTACTGTCTCTTCCCACTGCCACAGTCTCCCTCTTGCTTTCTCTACCTGCTACTGTCTCTTCCCACTGCCACAGTCTCCCTCTTGCTTTCTCTACCTGCTACTGTGTCTTCCCACTGCCACAGTCTCACCTCTTGCTTTCTCTACCTGCTACTGTCTGTTCCCACTGCCACAGTCTCCCTCTTGCTTTCTCTACCTGCTACTGTCTCTTCCCACTGCCACAGTCTCCCTCTTGCTTTCTCTACCTGCTACTGTCTCTTCCCACTGAAACAGTCTCCCTCTTGCTTTCTCTACCTGCTACCGTCTCTTCCTACTGCCACAGTCTCCCTCTTGCTTTCTCTACCTGCTACTGTCTCTTCCCACTGCCACAGTCTCCCTCTTGCTTTTTCTACCTGCTACTGTCTCTTCCCACTGCCACAGTCTCAATCTTGCTTTCTCTACCTGCTACTGTCTCTTCCCACTGCCACAGTCTCCCTCTTGCTTTCTCTACCTACTACTGTCTCTTCCCACTGCCACAGTCTCCCTCTTGCTTTCTCTACCTGCTACTGTCTCTTCCCACTGCCACAGTCTCCCTCTTGCTTTCTCTACCTGCTACTGTCTCTTTCCACTGCCACAGTCTCCCCCTTCCTTTCTCTACCTGCTACTGTCTCTCCCCACTGCCACAGTCTCCCTCTTGCTTTCTGTACCTGCTGCTGTCTCTTCCCAAGGCCACAGTCTACCTCTTGCTTTCTCTACCTGCTACTGTCTCTACCCACTGCCACAGTCTCCCTCTTGCTTTCTGTACCTGCTGCTGTCTCTTCCCACAGCCACAGTCTACCTCTTGCTTTCTCTACCTGCTACTGTCTCTTCCCACTGCCACACTCTCCCACTTGCTTCCTCTATGTGCTACCGTCTCTTCCCACTGCCACAGTCTCCCACTTGCTTTCTCTACCTGCTACTGTCTCTTCCCATTGTTACAGTCTCCCTCTTGCTTTCTCTACCTGCTACTGTCTCTTCCCACTGTTACAGTCTCCCTCTTGCTTTCTCTTCCTGCTACTGTCTCTTCCCACTGCCACAGTCTCCCTCTTGCTTTCTCTACCTGCTACTGTCTCTTCCCATTGCCACAGTATACTTCTTGCTTACTCTACCTGCTACTGTCTCTTCCCACTGCCACAGTCTCCCTCTTACTTTCTCTACCTGCTACTGTCTCTTCCCACTGCCACAGTCTCCCTCTTACTTTCTCTACCTGATGCTGTCTCTTCCCACTGCCTCAGTCTCCCTCTTGCTTTCTCTACCTGCTACTGTCTCTTCCCACTGCCACAGTCTCCCTCTTGCTTTCTCTTCCTGCTACTGTCTCTTCCCACTGCCACAGTCTCCCTCTTGCTTTCTCTACCTGCTACTGTCTCTTCCCACTGACACATTCTCCCTCTTTCTTTCTCTACCTGCTACTGTCTCTTCCCACTGCTACAGTCTCCCTCTTGCTTTCTCTACCTGCTACTGTCTCTATCCACTGCCACAGTCTCCCTCATGCTTTCTCTACCTGCTACTGTCTCTTCCCATTGCCACAGTCTCCCTCTTGCTCTCTCTACCTGCTATTGTCTCTTCCCACCGCCACAGTTTCCCTCTTGCTTTCTCTACCTGCTACTGTCTCTTCCCACTGCCACAGTCTCCCTCTTGCTTTCTCTACCTGCTACTGTCTCTTCCCACTGCCACAGTCTCTCTCTTGCTTTCTCTACCTGCTACTGTCTCTTCCCACTGCCACAGTCTCTTCTTGCTTTCTCTACCTGCTACTGTCTCTTCCCACTGCCACAGTCTCCCTCTTGCTTTCTCTACCTGCTACTGTCTCTTCCCACTGCCACAGTCTCCCTCTTGCTTTCTCAACCTGCTACTGTCCCTTTCCACTGCCACAGTCTCCCTCTTGCTTTCTCTAACTGCTACTGTCTCTTCCCACTGCTACAGTCTCCCTCTTGCTTTCTCTACCAGGTACTGTCTCTTCCCACAGCCACAGTGTCCCTCTTGCTTTCTCTACCTGCTACTGTGTCTTCCCACAGCCCCAGTCACCCTCTTGCTGTCTCTACCTGCTACTGCCCCTTCCCACTGCCACAGTCTCCCTCTTGGTTTCTCTACCTGCTACTGTCTCTTCCCACAGCCACAGTCTCCCTCTTGCTTTCTCTACCTGCTACTGCCCCTTCCCACTGCCACAGTCTCCCTCTTGCTTTCTCTACCTGCTACTGTCTCTTCCCACTGCCACAGTTTCCCTCTTGCTTTCTCTACCAGCTACTGTCTCTTCCCACAGCCACAGTTTCCCTCTTTTTTTCTCTACGTGCTACTGTCTCTTCCCACTGCCACAGTCTCCCTCATGCTTTCTCTACCTGCTACTGTCTCTTCCCATTGCCACAGTCTCCCTCTTGCTCTCTCTACCTGCTATTGTCTCTTCCCACCGCCACAGTTTCCCTCTTGCTTTCTCTACCTGCTACTGTCTCTTCCCACTGCCACAGTCTCCCTCTTGCTTTCTCTACCTGCTACTGTCTCTTCCCACTGCCACAGTCTCTCTCTTGCTTTCTCTACCTGCTACTGTCTCTTCCCACTGCCACAGTCTCTTCTTGCTTTCTCTACCTGCTACTGTCTCTTCCCACTGCCACAGTCTCCCTCTTGCTTTCTCTACCTGCTACTGTCTCTTCCCACTGCCACAGTCTCCCTCTTGCTTTCTCAACCTGCTACTGTCCCTTTCCACTGCCACAGTCTCCCTCTTGCTTTCTCTAACTGCTACTGTCTCTTCCCACTGCTACAGTCTCCCTCTTGCTTTCTCTACCAGGTACTGTCTCTTCCCACAGCCACAGTGTCCCTCTTGCTTTCTCTACCTGCTACTGTGTCTTCCCACAGCCCCAGTCACCCTCTTGCTGTCTCTACCTGCTACTGCCCCTTCCCACTGCCACAGTCTCCCTCTTGGTTTCTCTACCTGCTACTGTCTCTTCCCACAGCCACAGTCTCCCTCTTGCTTTCTCTACCTGCTACTGTGTCTTCCCACAGCCCCAGTCTCCCTTATGCTGTCTCTACCTGCTACTGCCCCTTCCCACTGCCACAGTCTCCCTCTTGCTTTCTCTACCTGCTACTGTCTCTTCCCACTGCCACAGTTTCCCTCTTGCTTTCTCTACCAGCTACTGTCTCTTCCCACAGCCACAGTTTCCCTCTTTTTTTCTCTACGTGCTACTGTCTCTTCCCACTGCCACAGTCTCCCTCTTGCTATCTCTACCTGCTACTGTCTCTTAGCACAGCCACAGTCTCCCTCTTGCTATCTCTACCTGCTATTGTCTCTTCCCACAGCCACAGTCTCCCTCTTGCTTTCTCTACCTGCTACTGTCTCTTCCCACTGAAACAGTCTCCCTCTTGCTTTCTCTACCTGCTACCTTCTCTTCCCACTGCCACAGTCTCCCTCTTGCTTTCTCTACCTGACACTGTCTGTTCCCACAGAAACAGTCTCCCTCTTGCTTTCTCTACCTGCTACTGTCTCTTCCCACAGCCACAGTTTCCCTCTTGCTTTCTCTACCTGCTACTGTCTCTTCCCACTGCCACAGTCTCCCTCTAGCTTTCTCTACCTGCTACTGTCTTTTCCCACTGCCACAGTCTCCCTCTTGCTTTCTCTACCTGCTACTGTCTCTTCCCGCTGCCACAGTCTCCCTCTTGCTTTCTCTACCTGCTACTGTCTCTTCCCACTGCCACAGTCTCCCTCTTGCTTTCTCTACCTGCTACTGTCTCTTCCCACTGCGACAGTCTCCCTCTGGCTTTCTCTACCTGCTACTATCTCTTCCCACTGCCACAGTCTCACCTCTTGCTTTCTCTACCTGCTACTGTCTGTTCCCACTGCCACAGTCTCCCTCTTGCTTTCTCTACCTGCTACTGTCTCTTCCCACTGCCACAGTCTCCCTCTTGCTTTCTCTACCTGCTACTGTCTCTTCCCACTGAAACAGTCTCCCTCTTGCTTTCTCTACCTGCTACCGTCTCTTCCTACTGCCACAGTCTCCCTCTTGCTTTCTCAACCTGCTACAGTCTCTTCCCACTGACACAGTCTCCCTCTTGCTTTCTCTACCTGCTACGGTGTCTTCCCACTGCCACAGTCTCAATCTTGCTTTCTCTACCTGCTACTGTCACTTCCCACTGCCACAGTCTCCCTCTTGCTTTCTCTACCTACTACTGTCTCTTCCCACTGCCACAGTCTCCCTCTTGCTTTCTCTACCTGCTACTGTCTCTTCCCACTGCCACAGTCTCCCTCTTGCTTTCTCTACCTGCTACTGTCTCTTCCCACTGCCACAGTCTCCCTCTTGCTTTCTCTACCTGCTACTGTCTCTCCCCACTGCCACAGTCTCCCTCTTGCTTTCTGTACCTGCTGCTGTCTCTTCCCACAGCCACAGTCTACCTCTTGCTTTCTCTACCTGCTACTGTCTCTACCCACTGCCACAGACTCCCTCTTGCTTTCTGTACCTGCTGCTGTCTCTTCCCACAGCCACAGTCTACCTCTTGCTTTCTCTACCTGCTACTGTCTCTTCCCACTGCCACACTCTCCCTCTTGCTTCCTCTATGTGCTACCGTCTCTTCCCACTGCCACAGTCTCCCACTTGCTTTCTCTACCTGCTACTGTCTCTTCCCACTGCCACAGTCTCCCTCTTGCTTTCTCTACCTGCTACTGTCTCTTCCTACTGTTACAGTCTCCCTCTTGCTTTCTCTTCCTGCTACTGTCTCTTCCCACTGCCACAGTCTCCCTCTTACTTTCTCTACCTGCTACTGTCTCTTCCCACTGCCACAGTCTCCCTCTTACTTTCTCTACCTGATACTGTCTCTTCCCACTGCCACAGTCTCCCTCTTCCTTTCTCTACCTGCTACTGTCTTTTCCCACTGCCACAGTCTCCCTCTTGCTTTCTCTACCTGCTACTGTCTCTTCCCACTGCCACAGTCTCCCTCTTGCTTTCTCTACCTGCTACTGCCTCTTCCCACTGCCACAGTCTCCCTCTTGCTTTCTCTACCTGCTACTGTCTCTTCCCACTGCCACAGTCTCCCTCTTGCTTCCTCTACCTGCTACTGTCTCTTCCCACTGCCACAGTCTCCCTCTTGCTTTCTCTACCTGCTACTGTCTCTTCCCACTGACACATTCTCCCTCTTTCTTTCTCTACCTGCTACTGTCTCTTCCCACTGCTACAGTCGCCCTCTTGCTTTCTCTACCTGCTACTGTCTCTATCCACTGCCACAGTCTCCCTCTTGCTTTCTCTACCTGCTACTGTCTCTTCTCACTGCCACAGTCTCCCTCTTGCTTTCTCTACCTGCTTTCATCTCTTCCCACTGCCACAGTCTCCCTCTTGCTTTCTCTACCTGCTACTGTCTCTTCCCACTGTTACAGTCTCTCTCTTGCTTTCTCTACCTGCTACTGACTCTTCCCACTGCCACAGTCTCCCTCTTGCTTTCTCAACCTGCTACTGTCCCTTTCCACTGCCACAGTCTCCCTCTTGCTTTCTCTAACTGCTACTGTCTCTTCCCACTGCTACAGTCTCCCTCTTGCTTTCTCTACCAGCTACTGTCTCTTCCCACAGCCACAGTGTCCCTCTTGCTTTCTCTACCTGCTACTGTCTCTTCCCACTGCCACAGTCTCCCTCTTGCTATCTCTACCTGCTACTGCCTCTTCCCACAGCCACAGTCTCCCTCTTGCTTTCTCTACCTGCTACTGTCTCTTCCCACTGAAACAGTCTCCCTCTTGCTTTCTCTACCTGCTACTGTCTCTTCCCACTGCCACAGTCTCCCTCTTGCTTTCTCTACCTGACACTGTCTCTTCCCACTGCCACAGTCTCCCTCTTGCTTTCTCTACCTACTACTGTCTCTTCCCACTGCCACAGTCTCCCTCTTGCTTTCTCTACCTGCTACGGTCTCTTCCCACTGCCACAGTCTCCCTCTTGCTTTCTCTACCTGCTACTGTCTCTTTCCACTGCCACAGTCTCCCTCTTGCTTTCTCTACCTGCTACTGTCTCTCCCCACTGCCACAGTCTCCCTCTTGCTTTTCTGTACCTGCTGCTGTCTCTTCCCACTGCCACAGTCTACCTCTTGCTTTCTCTACCTGCTACTGTCTCTTCCCACTGCCACAGTCTACCTCTTGCTTTCTCTACCTGCTACTGTCTCTTCCCACTGCCACAGTCTCCCTCTTGCTTTCTCTACCTGCTACTGTCTCTTCCCACTGCCACAGTCTCCCTCTTGCTTTCTCTACCTGCTACTGCCTCTTCCCACTGCCACAGTCTCCCTCTTGCTTTCTCTACCTGCTACTGTCTCTTCCCACTGCCACAGTCTCCCTCTTGCTTCCTCTACCTGCTACTGTCTCTTCCCACTGCCACTGTCTCCCTCTTGCTTTCTCTACCTGCTACTGTCTCTTCCCACTGCTGCAGTCTCCCTCTTGCTTTCTCTACCAGCTACTGTCTCTTCCCACTGCCACAGTCTCCCTCTTGCTTTCTCTACCTGCTACTGTCTCTTCCCACTGCCACAGTCTCCCTCTTGCTATCTCTACCTGCTACTGTCTCTTCCCACAGCCACAGTCTCCCTCTTGCTTTCTCTACCTGCTACTGTCTCTTCCCACTGAAACAGTCTCCCTCTTGCTTTCTCTACCTGCTACTGTCTCTTCCCACTGCCACAGTCTCCCTCTTGCTTTCTCTACCTGACACTGTCTCTTCCCACAGCCACAGTCTCCCACTTGCTTTCTCTATCTGCTACTGTGTCTTCCCACAGCCACAGTCTCCCTCTTGCTTTCTCTACCTGCTACTGTGTCTTCCCACAGCCCCAGTCTCCCTCTTTCTGTCTCTACCTGCTACTGCCCCTTCCCACTGCCACAGTCTCCCTCTTGCTTTCTCTACCTGCTACTGTCTCTTCCCACTGCCACAGTCTCCCTCTTGCTTTCTCTACCAGCTACTGTCTCTTCCCACTGCCACAGTGTCCCTCTTGCTTTCTCTACCTGCTACTGTCTCTTCCCACTGCCACAGTCTCCCTATTGCTATCTCTACCTGCTACTGTCTCTTCCCGCAGCCACAGTCTCCCTCTTGCTATCTCTACCTGCTACTGTCTCTTCCCACAGCCACAGTCTCCCTCTCGCTTTCTCTACCTGCTACTGTCTCTTCCCACTGAAACAGTCTCCCTCTTGCTTTCTCTACCTGCTACTGTCTCTTCCCACTGCCACAGTCTCCCTCTTGCTTTCTCTACCTGACACTGTCTCTTCCCACAGCCACAGTCTCCCTCTAGCTTTCTCTACCTGCTACCGCCTCTTCCCACTGCCACAGTCTCCCTCTTGCTTTCTCTATCTGCTACTGTCTCTTCAGACTGCCACAGTCTCCCTCTTGCTTTCTCTACCAGCTACTGTGTCTTCCCACTGCCACAGTCTCCCTCTTGCTTTCTCTACCTGCTACTGTCTCTTCCCACAGCCACAGTGTCCCTCTTGCTTTCTCTACCTGCTACTGTCTCTTCCCACAGCCACAGTCTCCCTCTTGCTTTCTCTACCTGCTACTGTCTCTTCCCACTGCCACAGTCTCCCTCTAGCTTTCTCTACCTGCTACTGTCTCTTCCCACTGCCACAGTCTCCTTCTAGCTTTCTCTACCTGCTACTGTCTCTTCCCACTGCCACAGTCTCCCTCTTGCTTTCTCTACCTGCTACTGTCTCTTCCCACTGTCACAGTCTCCCTCTTGCTTTCTGTACCTGCTGCTGTCTCTTCCCACTGCCACAGTCTACCTCTTGCTTTCTCTACCTGCTACTGTCTCTTCCCACTGCCACAGTCTACCTTTTGCTTTCTCTACCTGCTACTGTCTCTTCAAACTGCCACAGTCTCCCTCTTGCTTTCTCTACCTGCTACTGTCTCTTCCCACAGCCATAGTCTACCTCTTGCTTTCTCTACCTGCTACTGTCTCTACCCACTGCCACAGTCTCCCTCTTGCTTTCTGTACCTGCTGCTGTCTCTTCCCACAGCCACAGTCTACCTCTTGCTTTCTCTACCTGCTACTGTCTCTTCCCACTGCCACACTCTCCCTCTTGCTTCCTCTATGTGCTACCGTCTCTTCCCACTGCCACAGTCTCCCACTTGCTTTCTCTACCTGCTACTGTCTCTTCCCATTGTTACTGTCTCCCTCTTGCTTTCTCTACCTGCTACTGTCTCTTCCCACTGTTACAGTCTCCCTCTTGCTTTCTCTTCCTGCTACTGTCTCTTCCCACTGCCACAGTCTCCCTCTAGCTTTCTCTACCTGCTACCGTCTTTTCCCATTGCCACAGTATACTTCTTGCTTACTCAACCTGCTACTGTCTCTTCCCACTGCCACAGTCTCCCTCTTACTTTCTCTACCTGCTACTGTCTCTTCCCACTGCCACAGTCTCCCTCTTACTTTCTCTACCTGATACTGTCTCTTCCCACTGCCACAGTCTCCCTCTTGCTTTCTCTACCTGCTACTGTATTTTCCCACTGCCACAGTCTCCCTCTTGCTTTCTCTACCTGCTACTGTCTCTTCCCACTGCCACAGTCTCCCTCTTGCTTTCTCTACCTGCTACTGCCTCTTCCCACTGCCACAGTCTCCCTCTTGCTTTCTCTACCTGCTACTGTCTCTTCCCACTGCCACAGTCTCCCTCTTGCTTCCTCTACCTGCTACTGTCTCTTCCCACTGCCACAGTCTCCCTCTTGCTTTCTCTACCTGCTACTGTCTCTTCCCACTGACACATTCTCCCTCTTTCTTTCTCTACCTGCTACTGTCTCTTCCCACTGCTACAGTCTCCCTCTTGCTTTCTCTACCTGCTACTGTCTCTATCCACTGCCACAGTCTCCCTCTTGCTTTCTCTACCTGCTACTGTCTCTTCCCACTGCCACAGTCTCCCTCTTGCTTTCTCTACCTGCTTTCATCTCTTCCCACTGCCACAGTCTCCCTCTTGCTTTCTCTACCTGTTACTGTCTCTTCCCACTGCCACAGTCTCTCTCTTGCTTTCTCTACCTGCTACTGACTCTTCCCACTGCCACAGTCTCCCTCTTGCTTTCTCAACCTGCTACTGTCCCTTTCCACTCCCACAGTCTCCCTCTTGCTTTCTCTACCTGCTACTGTCTCTTCCCACTGCTACAGTCTCCCTCTTGCTTTCTCTACCAGCTACTGTCTCTTCCCACAGCCACAGTGTCCCTCTTGCTTTCTCTACCTGCTACTGTCTCTTCCCACTGCCACAGTCTCCCTCTTGCTATCTCTACCTGCTACTGTCTCTTCCCACAGCCACAGTCTCCCTCTTGCTTTCTCTACCTGCTACTGTCTCTTCCCACTGAAACAGTCTCCCTCTTGCTTTCTCTACCTGCTACTGTCTCTTCCCACTGCCACAGTCTCCCTCTTGCTTTCTCTACCTGACACTGTCTCTTCCCACTGCCACAGTCTCCCTCTTGCTTTCTCTACCTACTACTGTCTCTTCCCACTGCCACAGTCTCCCTCTTGCTTTCTCTACCTGCTACGGTCCCTTCCCACTGCCACAGTCTCCCTCTTGCTTTCTCTACCTGCTACTGTCTCTTTCCACTGCCACAGTCTCCCTCTTGCTTTCTCTACCTGCTACTGTCTCTCCCCACTGCCACAGTCTCCCTCTTGCTTTCTGTACCTGCTGCTGTCTCTTCCCACTGCCACAGTCTACCTCTTGCTTTCTCTACCTGCTACTGTCTCTTCCCACTGCCACAGTCTACCTCTTGCTTTCTCTACCTGCTACTGTCTCTTCCCACTGCCACAGTCTCCCTCTTGCTTTCTCTACCTGCTACTGTCTCTTCCCACTGCCACAGTCTCCCTCTTGGTTTCTCTACCTGCTACTGCCTCTTCCCACTGCCACAGTCTCCCTCTTGCTTTCTCTACCTGCTACTGTCTCTTCCCACTGCCACAGTCTCCCTCTTGCTTCCTCTACCTGCTACTGTCTCTTCCCACTGCCACTGTCTCCCTCTTGCTTTCTCTACCTGCTACTGTCTCTTCCCACTGACACATTCTCCCTCTTTCTTTCTCTACCTGCTACTGTCTCTTCAAACTGCTACAGTCTCCCTCTTGCTTTCTCTACCTGCTACTGTCTCTATCCACTGCCACAGTCTCCCTCTTGCTTTCTCTACCTGCTACTGTCTCTTCCCACTGCCACAGTCTCCCTCTTGCTTTCTCTACCTGCTATTGTCTCTTCCAACTGCCACAGTCTCCCTCTTGCTTTCTCTACCTGCTACTGTCTCTTCCCACTGCCACAGTCTCCCTCTTGCTTTCTCTACCTGCTATTGTCTCTTCCAACTGCCACAGTCTCCCTCTTGCTTTCTCTACCTGCTTCTGTCTCTTCCCACTGCCACAGTCTCCCTCTTGCTTTCTCTACCTGCTACTGTCCCTTTCCACTGCCACAGTCTCCCTCTTGCTTTCTCTACCTGCTACTGTCTCTTCCCACTGCTGCAGTCTCCCTCTTGCTTTCTCTACCAGCTACTGTCCCTTCCCACAGCCACAGTGTCCCTCTTGCTTTCTCTACCTGCTACGGTCTCTTCCCACTGCCACAGTCTCCCTCTTGCTATCGCTACCTGCTACTGTCTCTTCCCACAGCCACAGTCTCCCTCTTGCTTTCTCTACCTGCTACTGTCTCTTCCCACTGAAACAGTCTCCCTCTTGCTTTCTCTACCTGCTACTGTCTCTTCCCACTGCCACAGTCTCCCTCTTGCTTTCTCTACCTGACACTGTCTCTTCCCACAGCCACAGTCTCCCACTTGCTTTCTCTACCTGCTACTGTCTCTTCCCACAGCCACAGTCTCCCTCTTGCTTTCTCTACCTGCTACTGTGTCTTCCCACAGCCCCAGTCTCCCTCTTTCTGTCTCTACCTGCTACTGCCCCTTCCCACTGCCACAGTCTCCCTCTTGCTTTCTCTACCTGCTACTGTCTCTTCCCACTGCCACAGTCTCCCTCTTGCTTTCTCTACCAGCTACTGTCTCTTCCCACTGCCACAGTGTCCCTCTTGCTTTCTCTACCTGCTACTGTCTCTTCCCACTGCCACAGTCTCCCTCTTGCTATCTCTACCTGCTACTGTCTCTTCCCGCAGCCACAGTCTCCCTCTTGCTATCTCTACCTGCTACTGTCTCTTCCCACAGCCACAGTCTCCCTCTCGCTTTCTCTACCTGCTACTGTCTCTTCCCACTGAAACAGTCTCCCTCTTGCTTTCTCTACCTGCTACTGTCTCTTCCCACTGCCACAGTCTCCCTCTTGCTTTCCCTACCTGACACTGTCTCTTCCCACAGCCACAGTCTCCCTCTAGCTTTCTGTACCTGCTACCGCCTCCTCCCACTGCCACAGTCTCCCTCTTGCATTCTCTATCTGCTACTGTCTCTTCAGACTGCCACAGTCTCCCTCTTGCTTTCTCTACCAGCTACTGTGTCTTCCCACTGCCACAGTCTCCCTCTTGCTTTCTCTACCTGCTACTGTCTCTTCCCACAGCCACAGTGTCCCTCTTGCTTTCTCTACCTGCTACTGTCTCTTCCCACAGCCACAGTCTCCCTCTTGCTTTCTCTACCTGCTACTGTCTCTTCCCACTGCCACAGTCTCCCTCTAGCTTTCTCTACCTGCAACTGTCTCTTCCCACTGCCACAGTCTCCTTCTAGCTTTCTCTACCTGCTACTGTCTCTTCCCACTGCCACAGTCTCCCTCTTGCTTTCTCTACCTGCTACTGTCTCTTCCCACTGCCACAGTCTCCCTCTTGCTTTCTCTACCTGCTACTGTCTCTTCCCACTGCCACAGTCTCCCTCTTGCTTTCTTTACCTGCTACTGTCTCTGCCCACTGCGACAGTCTCCCTCTTGCTTTCTCTACCTGCTACTATCTCTTCCCACTGCCACAGCCTCATTTCTTGCTTTCTCTACCTGCTACTGTCTGTTCCCACTGCCACAGTCTCCCTCTTGCTTTCTCTACCTGCTACTGTCTCTTCCCACTGCCACAGTCTCCCTCTTGCTTTCTCTACCTGCTACTGTCCCTTCCCACTGCCTCAGTCTCCCTCTTGCTTTCTCTACCTGCTACTGTCTCTTCCCACAGCCACAGTGTCCCTCTTGCTTTCTCTACCTGCTACTGTCTCTTCCCACAGCCACAGTCTACCTCTTGCTTTCTCTACTTGCTACTGTCTCTTCCCACTGCCACAGTCTCCCTCTAGCTTTCTCTACCTGCTACTGTCTCTTCCCACTGCCACAGTCTCCCTCTTGCTTTCGCTACCTAACACTGTCTCTTCCCACTGCCACAGTCTCCCCCTTGCTTTCTCTACCTACTACTGTCTCTTCCCAATGCCACAGTCTCCCTCTTCATTTCTCTACCTGCTACTGTCTCTTCCCACTGCCACACTCTCCCTCTTGCTTCCTCTATGTGCTACCGTCTCTTCCCACTGCCACAGTCTCCCACTTGCTTTCTCTACCTGCTACTGTCTCTTCCCATTGTTACAGTCTCCCTCTTGCTTTCTCTACCTGCTACTGTCTCTTCCCACTGTTACAGTCTCCCACTTGCTTTCTCTTCCTGCTACTGTCTCTTCCCACTGCCACAGTCTCCCTCTTGCTTTCTGTACCTGCTACTGTCTCTTCCCATTGCCACAGTATACTTCTTGCTTACTCTACCTGCTACTGTCTCTTCCCACTGCCACAGTCTCCCTCTTACTTTCTCTACCTGCTACTGTCTCTTCCCACTGCCACAGTCTCCCTCTTACTTTCTCTACCTGATACTGTCTCTTCCCACTGCCACAGTCTACCTCTTGCTTTCTCTACCTGCTACTGTCTCTTCCCACTGCCACAGTCTCCCTCTTGCTTTCTCTACCTGCTACTGTCTCTTCCCACTGCCACAGTCTCCCTCTTGCTTTCTCTACCTCCTACTGCCTCTTCCCACTGCCACAGTCTCCCTCTTGCTTTCTCTACCTGCTACTGTCTCTTCCCACTGCCACAGTCTCCCTCTTGCTTTCTCTACCTGCTACTGTCTCTTCCCACTGCCACAGTCTCTCTCTTGCTTTCTCTACCTGCTACTGTCTCTTCCCACTGCCACAGTCTCCCTCTTGCTTTCTCTACCTGCTACGGTGTCTTCCCACTGCCACAGTCTCAATCTTGCTTTCTCTACCTGCTACTGTCACTTCCCACTGCCACAGTCTCCCTCTTGCTTTCTCTACCTACTACTGTCTCTTCCCACTGCCACAGTCTCCCTCTTGCTTTCTCTACCTGCTACTGTCTCTTCCCACTGCCACAGTCTCCCTCTTGCTTTCTCTACCTGCTACTGTCTCTTTCCACTGCCACAGTCTCCCTCTTGCTTTCTCTACCTGCTACTGTCTCTCCCCACTGCCACAGTCTCCCTCTTGCTTTCTGTACCTGCTGCTGTCTCTTCCCACAGCCACAGTCTACCTCTTGCTTTCTCTACCTGCTACTGTCTCTACCCACTGCCACAGTCTCCCTCTTGCTTTCTGTACCTGCTGCTGTCTCTTCCCACAGCCACAGTCTACCTCATGCTTTCTCTACCTGCTACTGTCTCTTCCCACTGCCACACTCTCCCTCTTGCTTCCTCTATGTGCTACCGTCTCTTCCCACTGCCACAGTCTCCCACTTGCTTTCTCTACCTGCTACTGTCTCTTCCCATTGTTACTGTCTCCCTCTTGCTTTCTCTACCTGCTACTGTCTCTTCCCACTGTTACAGTCTCCCTCTTGCTTTCTCTTCCTGCTACTGTCTCTTCCCACTGCCACAGTCTCCCTCTAGCTTTCTCTACCTGCTACTGTCTTTTCCCATTGCCACAGTATACTTCTTGCTTACTCTACCTGCTACTGTCTCTTCCCACTGCCACAGTCTCCCTCTTACTTTCTCTACCTGCTACTGTCTCTTCCCACTGCCACAGTCTCCCTCTTACTTTCTCTACCTGATACTGTCTCTTCCCACTGCCAGAGTCTCCCTCTTGCTTTCTCTACCTGCTACTGTCTTTTCCCACTGCCACAGTCTCCCTCTTGCTTTCTCTACCTGCTACTGTCTCTTCCCACTGCCACAGTCTCCCTCTTGCTTTCTCTACCTGCTACTGCCTCTTCCCACTGCCACAGTCTCCCTCTTGCTTTCTCTACCTGCTACTGTCTCTTCCCACTGCCACAGTCTCCCTCTTGCTTCCTCTACCTGCTACTGTCTCTTCCCACTGCCACAGTCTCCCTCTTGCTTTCCATACCTGCTACTGTCTCTTCCCACTGACACATTCTCCCTCTTTCTTTCTCTACCTGCTACTGTCTCTTCCCACTGCTACAGTCTCCCTCTTGCTTTCTCTACCTGCTACTGTCTCTATCCACTGCCACAGTCTCCCTCTTGCTTTCTCTACCTGCTACTGTCTCTTCCCACTGCCACAGTCTCCCTCTTGCTTTCTCTACCTGCTTTCATCTCTTCCCACTGCCACAGTCTCCCTCTTGCTTTCTCTACCTGCTACTGTCTCTTCCCACTGCCACAGTCTCTCTCTTGCTTTCTCTACCTGCTACTGACTCTTCCCACTGCCACAGTCTCCCTCTTGCTTTCTCAACCTGCTACTGTCCCTTTCCACTGCCACAGTCTCCCTCTTGCTTTCTCTACCTGCTACTGTCTCTTCCCACTGACACATTCTCCCTCTTTCTTTCTCTACCTGCTACTGTCTCTTCCCACTGCTACAGTCTCCCTCTTGCTTTCTCTACCTGCTACTGTCTCTTCCCACTGCCACAGTCTCCCTCTTGCTTTCTCTACCTGCTACTGTCTCTTCCCACTGCCACAGTCTCTCTCTTGCTTTCTCTACCTGCTACTGTCTCTTCCCACTGCCACAGTCTCCCTCTTGCTTTCTCTACCTGCTACGGTGTCTTCCCACTGCCACAGTCTCAATCTTGCTTTCTCTACCTGCTACTGTCACTTCCCACTGCCACAGTCTCCCTCTTGCTTTCTCTACCTACTACTGTCTCTTCCCACTGCCACAGTCTCCCTCTTGCTTTCTCTACCTGCTACTGTCTCTTCCCACTGCCACAGTCTCCCTCTTGCTTTCTCTACCTGCTACTGTCTCTTTCCACTGCCACAGTCTCCCTCTTGCTTTCTCTACCTGCTACTGTCTCTCCCCACTGCCACAGTCTCCCTCTTGCTTTCTGTACCTGCTGCTGTCTCTTCCCACAGCCACAGTCTACCTCTTGCTTTCTCTACCTGCTACTGTCTCTACCCACTGCCACAGTCTCCCTCTTGCTTTCTGTACCTGCTGCTGTCTCTTCCCACAGCCACAGTCTACCTCATGCTTTCTCTACCTGCTACTGTCTCTTCCCACTGCCACACTCTCCCTCTTGCTTCCTCTATGTGCTACCGTCTATTCCCACTGCCACAGTCTCCCACTTGCTTTCTCTACCTGCTACTGTCTCTTCCCATTGTTACTGTCTCCCTCTTGCTTTCTCTACCTGCTACTGTCTCTTCCCACTGTTACAGTCTCCCTCTTGCTTTCTCTTCCTGCTACTGTCTCTTCCCACTGCCACAGTCTCCCTCTAGCTTTCTCTACCTGCTACTGTCTTTTCCCATTGCCACAGTATACTTCTTGCTTACTCTACCTGCTACTGTCTCTTCCCACTGCCACAGTCTCCCTCTTACTTTCTCTACCTGCTACTGTCTCTTCCCACTGCCACAGTCTCCCTCTTACTTTCTCTACCTGATACTGTCTCTTCCCACTGCCACAGTCTCCCTCTTGCTTTCTCTACCTGCTACTGTCTTTTCCCACTGCCACAGTCTCCCTCTTGCTTTCTCTACCTGCTACTGTCTCTTCCCACTGCCACAGTCTCCCTCTTCCTTTCTCTACCTGCTACTGCCTCTTCCCACTGCCACAGTCTCCCTCTTGCTTTCTCTACCTGCTACTGTCTCTTCCCACTGCCACAGTCTCCCTCTTGCTTCCTCTACCTGCTACTGTCTCTTCCCACTGCCACAGTCTCCCTCTTGCTTTCTCTACCTGCTACTGTCTCTTCCCACTGACACATTCTCCCTCTTTCTTTCTCTACCTGCTACTGTCTCTTCCCACTGCTACAGTCTCCCTCTTGCTTTCTCTACCTGCTACTGTCTCCATCCACTGCCACAGTCTCCCTCTTGCTTTCTCTACCTGCTACTGTCTCTTCCCACTGCCACAGTCTCCCTCTTGCTTTCTCTACCTGCTTTCATCTCTTCCCACTGCCACAGTCTCCCTCTTGCTTTCTCTACCTGCTACTGTCTCTTCCCACTGCCACAGTCTCTCTCTTGCTTTCTCTACCTGCTACTGACTCTTCCCACTGCCACAGTCTCCCTCTTGCTTTCTCAACCTGCTACTGTCCCTTTCCACTGCCACAGTCTCCCTCTTGCTTTCTCTACCTGCTACTGTCTCTTCCCACTGCTACAGTCTCCCTCTTGCTTTCTCTACCAGCTACTGTCTCTTCCCACAGCCACAGTGTCCCTCTTGCTTTCTCTACCTGCTACTGTCTCTTCCCACTGCCACAGTCTCCCTCTTGCTATCTCTACCTGCTACTGTCTCTTCCCACAGCCACAGTCTCCCTCTTGCTTTCTCTATCTGCTACTGTCTCTTCCCACTGAAACAGTCTCCCTCTTGCTTTCTCTACCTGCTACTGTCTCTTCCCACTGCCACAGTCTCCCTCTTGCTTTCTCTACCTGACACTGTCTCTTCCCACTGCCACAGTCTCCCTCTTGCTTTCTCTACCTACTACTGTCTCTTCCCACTGCCACAGTCTCCCTCTTGCTTTCTCTACCTGCTACGGTCTCTTCCCACTGCCACAGTCTCCCTCTTGCTTTCTCTACCTGCTACTGTCTCTTTCCACTGCCACAGTCTCCCTCTTGCTTTCTCTACCTGCTACTGTCTCTCCCCACTGCCACAGTCTCCCTCTTGCTTTCTGTACCTGCTGCTGTCTCTTCCCACTGCCACAGTCTACCTCTTGCTTTCTCTACCTGCTACTGTCTCTTCCCACTGCCACAGTCTACCTCTTGCTTTCTCTACCTGCTACTGTCTCTTCCCACTGCCACAGTCTCCCTCTTACTTTCTCTACCTGCTACTGTCTCTTCCCACTGCCACAGTCTCCCTCTAGCTTTCTCTACCTGCTACTGCCTCTTCCCACTGCCACAGTCTCCCTCTTGCTTTCTCTACCTGCTACTGTCTCTTCCCACTGCCACAGTCTCCCTCTTGCTTCCTCTACCTGCTACTGTCTCTTCCCACTGCCACTGTCTCCCTCTTGCTTTCTCTACCTGCTACTGTCTCTTCCCACTGACACATTCTCCCTCTTTATTTCTCTACCTGCTACTGTCTCTTCCCACTGCTACAGTCTCCCTCTTGCTTTCTCTACCTGCTACTGTCTCTATCCACTGCCACAGTCTCCCTCTTGCTTTCTCTACCTGCTACTGTCTCTTCCCACTGCCACAGTCTCCCTCTTGCGTTCTCTACCTGCTATTGTCTCTTCCAACTGCCACAGTCTCCCTCTTGCTTTCTCTACCTGCTACTGTCTCTTCCCACTGCCACAGTCTCCCTCTTGCTTTCTCTACCTGCTATTGTCTCTTCCAACTGCCACAGTCTCCCTCTTGCTTTCTCTACCTGCTACTGTCTCTTCCCACTGCCACAGTCTCCCTCTTGCTTTCTCAACCTGCTACTGTCCCTTTCCACTGCCACAGTCTCCCTCTTGCTTTCTCTACCTGCTACTGTCTCTTCCCACTGCTGCAGTCTCCCTCTTGCTTTCTCTACCAGCTACTGTCTCTTCCCACAGCCACAGTGTCCCTCTTGCTTTCTCTACCTGCTACTGTCTCTTCCCACTGCCACAGTCTCCCTCTTGCTATCTCTACCTGCTACTGTCTCTTCCCACAGCCACAGTCTCCCTCTTGCTTTCTCTACCTGCTACTGTCTCTTCCCACTGAAACAGTCTCCCTCTTGCTTTCTCTACCTGCTACTGTCTCTTCCCACTGCCACAGTCTCCCTCTTGCTTTCTCTACCTGACACTGTCTCTTCCCACAGCCACAGTCTCCCACTTGCTTTCTCTACCTGCTACTGTCTCTTCCCACAGCCACAGTCTCACTCTTGCTTTCTCTACCTGCTACTGTGTCTTCCCACAGCCCCAGTCTCCCTCTTTCTGTCTCTACCTGCTACTGCCCCTTCCCACTGCCACAGTCTCCCTCTTGCTTTCTCTACCTGCTACTGTCTCTTCCCACTGCCACAGTCTCCCTCTTGCTTTCTCTACCAGCTACTGTCTCTTCCCACTGCCACAGTGTCCCTCTTGCTTTCTCTACCTGCTACTGTCTCTTCCCACTGCCACAGTCTCCCTCTTGCTATCTCTACCTGCTACTGTCTCTTCCCGCAGCCACAGTCTCCCTCTTGCTATCTCTACCTGCTACTGTCTCTTCCCACAGCCACAGTCTCCCTCTCGCTTTCTCTACCTGCTACTGTCTCTTCCCACTGAAACAGTCTCCCTCTTGCTTTCTCTACCTGCTACTGTCTCTTCCCACTGCCACAGTCTCCCTCTTGCTTTCTCTACCTGACACTGTCTCTTCCCACAGCCACAGTCTCCCTCTAGCTTTCTCTACCTGCTACCGCCTCTTCCCACTGCCACAGTCTCCCTCTTGCTTTCTCTATCTGCTACTGTCTCTTCAGACTGCCACAGTCTCCCTCTTGCTTTCTCTACCAGCTACTGTGTCTTCCCACTGCCACAGTCTCCCTCTTGCTTTCTCTACCTGCTACTGTCTCTTCCCACAGCCACAGTGTCCCTCTTGCTTTCTCTACCTGCTACTGTCTCTTCCCACAGCCACAGTCTCCCTCTTGCTTTCTCTACCTGCTACTGTCTCTTCCCACTGCCATAGTCTCCCTCTAGCTTTCTCTACCTGCTACTGTCTCTTCCCACTGCCACAGTCTCCTTCTAGCTTTCTCTACCTGCTACTGTCTCTTCCCACTGCCACAGTCTCCCTCTTGCTTTCTCTACCTGCTACTGTCTCTTCCCACTGCCACAGTCTCCCTCTTGCTTTCTCTACCTGCTACTGTCTCTTCCCACTGCCACAGTCTCCCTCTTGCTTTCTCTACCTGTTACTGTCTCTTCCCACTGCGACAGTCTCCCTCTTGCTTTCTCTACCTGCTACTATCTCTTCCCACTGCCACAGCCTCACCTCTTGCTTTCTCTACCTGCTACTGTCTGTTCCCACTGCCACAGTCTCCCTCTTGCTCTCTACCTGCTACTGTCCCTTCCCACTGCCACAGTCTCCCTCTTGCTTTCTCTACCTGCTACTGTCCCTTCCCACTGCCTCAGTCTCCCTCTTGCTTTCTCTACCTGCTACTGTCTCTTCCCACAGCCACAGTGTCCCTCTTGCTTTCTCTACCTGCTACTGTCTCTTCCCACAGCCACAGTCTACCTCTTGCTTTCTCTACCTGCTACTGTCTCTTCCCACTGCCACAGTCTCCCTCTAGCTTTCTCTACCTGCTACTGTCTCTTCCCACTGCCACAGTCTCCCTCTTGCTTTCGCTACCTGACACTGTCTCTTCCCACTGCCACAGTCTCCCCCTTGCTTTCTCTACCTACTACTGTCTCTTCCCACTGCCACAGTCTCCCTCTTCATTTCTCTACCTGCTACTGTCTCTTCCCACTGCCACACTCTCCCTCTTGCTTCCTCTATGTGCTACCGTCTCTTCCCACTGCCACAGTCTCCCACTTGCTTTCTCTACCTGCTACTGTCTCTTCCCATTGTTACAGTCTCCCTCTTGCTTTCTCTACCTGCTACTGTCTCTTCCCACTGTTACAGTCTCCCACTTGCTTTCTCTTCCTGCTACTGTCTCTTCCCACTGCCACAGTCTCCCTCTTCATTTCTCTACCTGCTACTGTCTCTTCCCACTGCCACACTCTCCCTCTTGCTTCCTCTATGTGCTACCGTCTCTTCCCACTGCCACAGTCATCCACTTGCTTTCTCTACCTGCTACTGTCTCTTCCCATTGTTACAGTCTCCCTCTTCATTTCTCTACCTGCTACTGTCTCTTCCCACTGCCATACTCTCCCTCTTGCTTCCTCTATGTGCTACCGTCTCTTCCCACTGCCACAGTCTCCCTCTTACTTTCTCTACCTGATACTGTCTCTTCCCACTGCCACAGTCTCCCTCTTGCTTTCTCTACCTGCTACTGTCTCTTCCCACTGCCACAGTCTCCCTCTTGCTTTCTCTACCAGCTACTGCCTCTTCCCACTGCCACAGTCTCCCTCTTGCTTTCTCTACCTGCTACTGTCTCTTCCCACTGCCACAGTCTCCCTCTTGCTTCCTCTACCTGCTACTGTCTCTTCCCACTGCCACTGTCTCCCTCTTGCTTTCTCTACCTGCTACTGTCTCTTCCCACTGACACATTCTCCCTCTTTCTTTCTCTACCTGCTACTGTCTCTTCCCACTGCTACAGTCTCCCTCTTGCTTTCTCTACCTGCTACTGTCTCTTCCCACTGCCACAGTCTCCCTCTTGCTTTCTCTACCTGCTATTGTCTCTTCCAACTGCCACAGTCTCCCTCTTGCTTTCTCTACCTGCTACTGTCTCTTCCCACTGCCACAGTCTCCCTCTTGCTTTCTCTACCTGCTACTGTCTCTTCCCACAGCCACAGTGTCCCTCTTGCTTTCTCTACCTGCTACTGTCTCTTCCCACTGCCACAGTCTCCCTCTTGCTATCTCTACCTGCTACTGTCTCTTCCCACAGCCACAGTCTCCCTCTTGCTTTCTCTACCTGCTACTGTCTCTTCCCACTGAAACAGTCTCCCTCTTGCTTTCTCTACCTGCTACTGTCTCTTCCCACTGCCACAGTCTCCCTCTTGCTTTCTCTACCTGACACTGTCTCTTCCCACAGCCACAGTCTCCCACTTGCTTTCTCTACCTGCTACTGTCTCTTCCCACAGCCACAGTCTCACTCTTGCTTTCTCTACCTGCTACTGTGTCTTCCCACAGCCCCAGTCTCCCTCTTTCTGTCTCTACCTGCTACTGCCCCTTCCCACTGCCACAGTCTCCCTCTTGCTTTCTCTACCTGCTACTGTCTCTTCCCACTGCCACAGTCTCCCTCTTGCTTTCTCTACCAGCTACTGTCTCTTCCCACTGCCACAGTGTCCCTCTTGCTTTCTCTACCTGCTACTGTCTCTTCCCACTGCCACAGTCTCCCTCTTGCTATCTCTACCTGCTACTGTCTCTTCCCGCAGCCACAGTCTCCCTCTTGCTATCTCTACCTGCTACTGTCTCTTCCCACAGCCACAGTCTCCCTCTCGCTTTCTCTACCTGCTACTGTCTCTTCCCACTGAAACAGTCTCCCTCTTGCTTTCTCTACCTGCTACTGTCTCTTCCCACTGCCACAGTCTCCCTCTTGCTTTCTCTACCTGACACTGTCTCTTCCCACAGCCACAGTCTCCCTCTAGCTTTCTCTACCTGCTACCGCCTCTTCCCACTGCCACAGTCTCCCTCTTGCTTTCTCTATCTGCTACTGTCTCTTCAGACTGCCACAGTCTCCCTCTTGCTTTCTCTACCAGCTACTGTGTCTTCCCACTGCCACAGTCTCCCTCTTGCTTTCTCTACCTGCTACTGTCTCTTCCCACAGCCACAGTGTCCCTCTTGCTTTCTCTACCTGCTACTGTCTCTTCCCACAGCCACAGTCTCCCTCTTGCTTTCTCTACCTGCTACTGTCTCTTCCCACTGCCATAGTCTCCCTCTAGCTTTCTCTACCTGCTACTGTCTCTTCCCACTGCCACAGTCTCCTTCTAGCTTTCTCTACCTGCTACTGTCTCTTCCCACTGCCACAGTCTCCCTCTTGCTTTCTCTACCTGCTACTGTCTCTTCCCACTGCCACAGTCTCCCTCTTGCTTTCTCTACCTGCTACTGTCTCTTCCCACTGCCACAGTCTCCCTCTTGCTTTCTCTACCTGCTACTGTCTCTTCCCACTGCGACAGTCTCCCTCTTGCTTTCTCTACCTGCTACTATCTCTTCCCACTGCCACAGCCTCACCTCTTGCTTTCTCTACCTGCTACTGTCTGTTCCCACTGCCACAGTCTCCCTCTTGCTCTCTACCTGCTACTGTCCCTTCCCACTGCCACAGTCTCCCTCTTGCTTTCTCTACCTGCTACTGTCCCTTCCCACTGCCTCAGTCTCCCTCTTGCTTTCTCTACCTGCTACTGTCTCTTCCCACAGCCACAGTGTCCCTCTTGCTTTCTCTACCTGCTACTGTCTCTTCCCACAGCCACAGTCTACCTCTTGCTTTCTCTACCTGCTACTGTCTCTTCCCACTGCCACAGTCTCCCTCTAGCTTTCTCTACCTGCTACTGTCTCTTCCCACTGCCACAGTCTCCCTCTTGCTTTCGCTACCTGACACTGTGTCTTCCCACTGCCACAGTCTCCCCCTTGCTTTCTCTACCTACTACTGTCTCTTCCCACTGCCACAGTCTCCCTCTTCATTTCTCTACCTGCTACTGTCTCTTCCCACTGCCACACTCTCCCTCTTGCTTCCTCTATGTGCTACCGTCTCTTCCCACTGCCACAGTCTCCCACTTGCTTTCTCTACCTGCTACTGTCTCTTCCCATTGTTACAGTCTCCCTCTTGCTTTCTCTACCTGCTACTGTCTCTTCCCACTGTTACAGTCTCCCACTTGCTTTCTCTTCCTGCTACTGTCTCTTCCCACTGCCACAGTCTCCCTCTTCATTTCTCTACCTGCTACTGTCTCTTCCCACTGCCACACTCTCCCTCTTGCTTCCTCTATGTGCTACCGTCTCTTCCCACTGCCACAGTCATCCACTTGCTTTCTCTACCTGCTACTGTCTCTTCCCATTGTTACAGTCTCCCTCTTCATTTCTCTACCTGCTACTGTCTCTTCCCACTGCCATACTCTCCCTCTTGCTTCCTCTATGTGCTACCGTCTCTTCCCACTGCCACAGTCTCCCTCTTACTTTCTCTACCTGATACTGTCTCTTCCCACTGCCACAGTCTCCCTCTTGCTTTCTCTACCTGCTACTGTCTCTTCCCACTGCCACAGTCTCCCTCTTGCTTTCTCTACCTGCTACTGCCTCTTCCCACTGCCACAGTCTCCCTCTTGCTTTCTCTACCTGCTACTGTCTCTTCCCACTGCCACAGTCTCCCTCTTGCTTCCTCTACCTGCTACTGTCTCTTCCCACTGCCACTGTCTCCCTCTTGCTTTCTCTACCTGCTACTGTCTCTTCCCACTGACACATTCTCCCTCTTTCTTTCTCTACCTGCTACTGTCTCTTCCCACTGCTACAGTCTCCCTCTTGCTTTCTCTACCTGCTACTGTCTCTATCCACTGCCACAGTCTCCCTCTTGCTTTCTCTACCTGCTACTGTCTCTTCCCACTGCCACAGTCTCCCTCTTGCTTTCTCTACCTGCTATTGTCTCTTCCAACTGCCACAGTCTCCCTCTTGCTTTCTCTACCTGCTACTGTCTCTTCCCACTGCCACAGTCTCCCTCTTGCTTTCTCTACCTGCTACTGTCTCTTCCCACTGCCACAGTCTCTCTCTTGCTCTCTCTACCTGCTACTGTCTCTTCCCACTGCCACAGTCTCCCTCTTGCTTTCTCCACCTGCTACTGTCTCTTCCCACTGCCACAGTCTCCCTCTTGCTTTCTCTACCTGCTACTGTCTCTTCCCACTGCCACAGTCTCCCTCTTGCTTTCTCAACCTGCTACTGTCCCTTTCCACTGCCACCGTCTCCCTCTTGCTTTCTCTACCTGCTACTGTCTCTTCCCACTGCTACAGTCTCCCTCTTGCTTTCTCTACCAGCCACTGTCTCTTCCCACAGCCACAGTGTCCCTCTTGCTTTCTCTACCTGCTACTGTCTCCTCCCACTGCCACAGTCTCCCTCTTGCTATCTCTACCTGCTACTGTCTCTTCCCACAGCCACAGTCTCCGTCTTGCTTTCTCTACCTGCTACTGTCTCTTCCCACTGCCACAGTCTCCCTCTTGCTTTCTCTACCTGCTACTGTCTCTTCCCACTGCCACAGTCTCCCTCCTGCTTTCTCTACCTGACACTGTCTCTTCCCACAGCCACAGTCTCCCACTTGCCTTCTCTACCTGCTACTGTCTCTTCCCACAGCCACAGTTTCCCTCTTGCTTTCACTACCTGCTACTGTGTCTTCCCACAGCCCCAGTCTCCCTCTTGCTAACTCTACCTGCTACTGCCCCTTCCCACTGCCACAGTCTCCCTCTTGCTTTCTCTACCTGCTACTGTCTCTTCCCACTGCCACAGTCTCCCTCTTGCTTTCTCTACCAGCTACTGTCTCTTCCCACTGCCACAGTGTCCCTCTTGCTTTCTCTACCTGCTACTGTCTCTTCCCACACCCACAGTCTCCCTCTTGCTATCTCTACCTGCTACTGTCTCTTCCCACAGCCACAGTCTCCCTCTTTCTATCTCTACCTGCTACTGTCTATTCCCACAGCCACAGTCTCCCTCTTGCTTTCTCTACCTGCTACTGTCTCTTCCCACTGAAACAGTCTCCCTCTTGCTTTCTCTACCTGCTACTGTCTCTTCCCACTGCCACAGTCTCCCTCTTGCTTTCTCTACCTGACACTGTCTCTTCCCACAGCCACAGTCTCCCTCTTCCTTTCTCTACCTGCTACTGCCTCTTCCCACTGCCACAGTCTCCTTCTTGCTTTCTCTACCTGACACTGTCTCTTCCCACAGCCACAGACTCCCTCTTGCTTTCTCTACCAGCTACTGTGTCTTCCCACTGCCACAGTCTCCCTCTTGCTTTCTCTACCTGCTACTATCTCTTCCCACTGCCACAGCCTCACCTCTTGCTTTCGCTACCTGCTACTGTCTGTTCCCACTGCCACAGTCTCCCTCTTGCTTTCTCTACCTGCTACTGTCTCTTCCCACTGCCACAGTCTCCCTCTTGCTTTCTCTACCTGCTACTGTCTCTTCCCACTGAAACAGTCTCCCTCTTGCTTTCTCTACCTGCTACCGTCTCTTCCTACTGCCACAGTCTCCCTCTTGATTTCTCTACCTGCTACTGTCTCTTCCCACTGCCACAGTCTCCCTCTTGCTTTCTCTACCTGCTACTGTCTCTTCCCACTGCCACAGTCTCAATCTTGCTTTCTCTACCTGCTACTGTCTCTTCCCACTGCCACAGTCTCCCTCTTGCTTTCTCTACCTACTACTGTCTCTTCCCACTGCCACAGTCGCCCTCTTGCTTTCTCTACCTGCTACTGTCTCTTCCCACTGCCACAGTCGCCCTCTTGCTTTCTCTACCTGCTACTGTCTCTTTCCACTGCCACAGTCTCCCTCTTGCTTTCTCTACGTGCTACTGTCTCTCCCCACTGCCACAGTCTCCCTCTTGCTTTCTGTACCTGCTGCTGTCTCTTCCCACAGCCACAGTCTACCTCTTGCTTTCTCTACCTGCTACTGTCTCTACCCACTGCCACAGTCTCACTCTTGCTTTCTGTACCTGCTGCTGTCTCTTCCCACAGCCACAGTCTACCTCTTGCTTTCTCTACCTGCTACAGTCTCTTCCCACTGCCACACTCTCCCTCTTGCTTCCTCTATGTGCTACCGTCTCTTCCCACTGCCACAGTCTCCCACTTGCTTTCTCTACCTGCTACTGTCTCTTCCCATTGTTACAGTCTCCCTCTTGCTTTCTCTACCTGCTACTGTCTCTTCCCACTGTTACAGTCTCCCTCTTGCTTTCTCTTCCTGCTACTGTCTCTTCCCACTGCCACAGTCTCCCCCTTGCTTTCTCTACCTGCTACTGTCTCTTCCCATTGCCACAGAATACTTCTTGCTTACTCTACCTGCTACTGTCTCTTCCCACTGCCACAGTCTCTCTCTTACTTTCTCTACCTGCTACTGTCTATTCCCACTGCCACAGTCTCCCTCTTACTTTCTCTACCTGCTACTGTCTCTTCCCACTGCCACAGTCTCCCTCTTGCTTTCTCTACCTGCTACTGTCTCTTCCCACTGCCACAGTCTCCCTCTTGCTTTCTCTACCTGCTACTGTCTCTTCCCACTGCCACAGTCTTCCTCTTGCTTTCTCTACCTGCTACTGCCTCTTCCCACTGCCACAGTCTCCCTCTTGCTTTCTCTACCTGCTACTGTCTCTTCCCACTGCCACAGTCTCCCTCTTGCTTCCTCTACCTGCTACTGTCTCTTCCCACTGCCACAGTCTCCCTCTTGCTTTCTCTACCTGCTACTGTCTCTTCCCACTGACACATTCTCCCTCTTTCTTTCTCTACCTGCTACTGTCTCTTCCCACTGCTACAGTCTCCCTCTGGCTTTCTCTACCTGCTACTGTCTCTTTCCACTGCCACAGTCTCCCTCTTGCTTTCTCTACCTGCTACTGTCTCTTCCCACTGCCAGTCTCCCTCTTGTTTTCTCTACCTGCTATTGTCTCTTCCCACTGCCACAGTCTCCCTCTTGCTTTCTCTACCTGCTACTGTCTCTTCCCATTGCCTCAGTCTCCCTCTTGCTTTCTCTACCTGCTACTGTCTCTTCCCACTGCCACAGTCTCTCTCTTGCTTTCTCTATCTGCTACTGTGTCTTCCCACTGCCACAGTCTCCCTCTTGCTTTCTCTACCAGCTACTGTCTCTTCCCACTGCCACAGTCTCCCTCTTGCTTTCTCTACCTGCTACTGTCTCTTCCCACTGCCACAGTCTCTCTCTTGCTTTCTCTACCTGCTACTGACTCTTCCCACTGCCACAGTCTCCCTCTTGCTTTCTCAACCTGCTACTGTCCCTTTCCACTGCCACAGTCTCCCTCTTGCTTTCTCTACCTGCTACTGTCTCTTCCCACTGCTACAGTCTCCCTCTTGCTTTCTCTACCAGCTACTGTCTCTTCCCACAGCCACAGTGTCCCTCTTGCTTTCTCTACCTGCTACTGTCTCTTCCCACTGCCACAGTCTCCCTCTTGCTATCTCTACCTGCTACTGTCTCTTCCCACAGCCACAGTCTCCCTCTTGCTTTCTCTATCTGCTACTGTCTCTTCCCACTGAAACAGTCTCCCTCTTGCTTTCTCTACCTGCTACTGTCTCTTCCCACTGCCACAGTCTCCCTCTTGCTTTCTCTACCTGACACTGTCTCTTCCCACTGCCACAGTCTCCCTCTTGCTTTCTCTACCTACTGCTGTCTCTTCCCACTGCCACAGTCTCCCTCTTGCTTTCTCTACCTGCTACGGTCTCTTCCCACTGCCACAGTCTCCCTCTTGCTTTCTCTACCTGCTACTGTCTCTTTCCACTGCCACAGTCTCCCTCTTGCTTTCTCTACCTGCTACTGTCTCTCCCCACTGCCACAGTCTCCCTCTTGCTTTCTGTACCTGCTGCTGTCTCTTCCCACTGCCACAGTCTACCTCTTGCTTTCTCTACCTGCTACTGTCTCTTCCCACTGCCACAGTCTACCTCTTGCTTTCTCTACCTGCTACTGTCTCTTCCCACTGCCACAGTCTCCCTCTTGCTTTCTCTACCTGCTACTGTCTCTTCCCACTGCCACAGTCTCCCTCTTGCTTTCTCTACCTGCTACTGCCTCTTCCCACTGCCACAGTCTCCCTCTTGCTTTCTCTACCTGCTACTGTCTCTTCCCACTGCCACAGTCTCCCTCTTGCTTCCTCTACCTGCTACTGTCTCTTCCCACTGCCACTGTCTCCCTCTTGCTTTCTCTACCTGCTACTGTCTCTTCCCACTGACACATTCTCCTTCTTTCTTTCTCTACCTGCTACTGTCTCTTCCCACTGCTACAGTCTCCCTCTTGCTTTCTCTACCTGCTACTGTCTCTATCCACTGCCACAGTCTCCCTCTTGCTTTCTCTACCTGCTACTGTCTCTTCCCACTGCCACAGTCTCCCTCTTGCTTTCTCTACCTGCTATTGTCTCTTCCAACTGCCACAGTCTCCCTCTTGCTTTCTCTACCTGCTACTGTCTCTTCCCACTGCCACAGTCTCCCTCTTGCTTTCTCTACCTGCTATTGTCTCTTCCAACTGCCACAGTCTCCCTCTTGCTTTCTCTACCTGCTACTGTCTCTTCCCACTGCCACAGTCTCCCTCTTGCTTTCTCAACCTGCTACTGTCCCTTTCCACTGCCACAGTCTCCCTCTTGCTTTCTCTACCTGCTACTGTCTCTTCCCACTGCTGCAGTCTCCCTCTTGCTTTCTCTACCAGCTACTGTCTCTTCCCACAGCCACAGTGTCCCTCTTGCTTACTCTACCTGCTACTGTCTCTTCCCACTGCCACAGTCTCCCTCTTGCTATCTCTACCTGCTACTGTCTCTTCCCACAGCCACAGTCTCCCTCTTGCTTTCTCTACCTGCTACTGTCTCTTCCCACTGAAACAGTCTCCCTCTTGCTTTCTCTACCTGCTACTGTCTCTTCCCACTGCCACAGTCTCCCTCTTGCTTTCTCTACCTGACACTGTCTCTTCCCACAGCCACAGTCTCCCACTTGCTTTCTCTACCTGCTACTGTCTCTTCCCACAGCCACAGTCTCCCTCTTGCTTTCTCTACCTGCTACTGTGTCTTCCCACAGCCCCAGTCTCCCTCTTTCTGTCTCTACCTGCTACTGCCCCTTCCCACTGCCACAGTCTCCCTCTTGCTTTCTCTACCTGCTACTGTCTCTTCCCACTGCCACAGTCTCCCTCTTGCTTTCTCTACCAGCTACTGTCTCTTCCCACTGCCACAGTGTCCCTCTTGCTTTCTCTACCTGCTACTGTCTCTTCCCACTGCCACAGTCTCCCTCTTGCTATCTCTACCTGCTACTGTCTCTTCCCGCAGCCACAGTCTCCCTCTTGCTATCTCTACCTGCTACTGTCTCTTCCCACTGCCACAGTCTCCCTCTTGCTTTCTCTACCTGACACTGTCTCTTCCCACAGCCACAGTCTCCCTCTAGCTTTCTCTACCTGCTACCGCCTCTTCCCACTGCCACAGTCTCCCTCTTGCTTTCTCTATCTGCTACTGTCTCTTCAGACTGCCACAGTCTCCCTCTTGCTTTCTCTACCAGCTACTGTGTCTTCCCACTGCCACAGTCTCCCTCTTGCTTTCTCTACCTGCTACTGTCTCTTCCCACAGCCACAGTGTCCCTCTTGCTTTCTCTACCTGCTACTGTCTCTTCCCACAGCCACAGTCTCCCTCTTGCTTTCTCTACCTGCTACTGTCTCTTCCCACTGCCACAGTCTCCCTCTAGCTTTCTCTACCTGCTACTGTCTCTTCCCACTGCCACAGTCTCCTTCTAGCTTTCTCTACCTGCTACTGTCTCTTCCCACTGCCACAGTCTCCCTCTTGCTTTCTCTACCTGCTACTGTCTCTTCCCACTGCCACAGTCTCCCTCTTGCTTTCTCTACCTGCTACTGTCTCTTCCCACTGCCACAGTCTCCCTCTTGCTTTCTCTACCTGCTACTGTCTCTTCCCACTGCGACAGTCTCCCTCTTGCTTTCTCTACCTGCTACTATCTCTTCCCACTGCCACAGCCTCACCTCTTGCTTTCTCTACCTGCTACTGTCTGTTCCCACTGCCACAGTCTCCCTCTTGCTTTCTCTACCTGCTACTGTCCCTTCCCACTGCCACAGTCTCCCTCTTGCTTTCTCTACCTGCTACTGTCCCTTCCCACTGCCTCAGTCTCCCTCTTGCTTTCTCTACCTGCTACTGTCTCTTCCCACAGCCACAGTGTCCCTCTTGCTTTCTCTACCTGCTACTGTCTCTTCCCACAGCCACAGTCTACCTCTTGCTTTCTCTACCTGCTACTGTCTCTTCCCACTGCCACAGTCTCCCTCTAGCTTTCTCTACCTGCTACTGTCTCTTCCCACTGCTACAGTCTCCCTCTTGCTTTCGCTACCTGACACTGTCTCTTCCCACTGCCACAGTCTCCCCCTTGCTTTCTCTACCTACTACTGTCTCTTCCCACTGCCACAGTCTCCCTCTTCATTTCTCTACCTGCTACTGTCTCTTCCCACTGCCACACTCTCCCTCTTGCTTCCTCTATGTGCTACCGTCTCTTCCCACTGCCACAGTCTCCCACTTGCTTTCTCTACCTGCTACTGTCTCTTCCCATTGTTACAGTCTCCCTCTTGCTTTCTCTACCTGCTACTGTCTCTTCCCACTGTTACAGTCTCCCACTTGCTTTCTCTTCCTGCTACTGTCTCTTCCCACTGCCACAGTCTCCCTCTTCATTTCTCTACCTGCTACTGTCTCTTCCCACTGCCACACTCTCCCTCTTGCTTCCTCCTTGTGCTACCGTCTCTTCCCACTGCCACAGTCTCCCACTTGCTTTCTCTACCTGCTACTGTCTCTTCCCATTGTTACAGTCTCCCTCTTCATTTCTCTACCTGCTACTGTCTCTTCCCACTGCCACACTCTCCCTCTTGCTTCCTCTACCTGCTACTGTCTCTTCCCACTGCCACTGTCTCCCTCTTGCTTTCTCTACCTGCTACTGTCTCTTCCCACTGACACATTCTCCCTCTTTCTTTCTCTACCTGCTACTGTCTCTTCCCACTGCTACAGTCTCCCTCTTGCTTTCTCTACCTGCTACTGTCTCTATCCACTGCCACAGTCTCCCTCTTGCTTTCTCTACCTGCTACTGTCTCTTCCCACTGCCACAGTCTCCCTCTTGCTTTCTCTACCTGCTATTGTCTCTTCCAACTGCCACAGTCTCCCTCTTGCTTTCTCTACCTGCTACTGTCTCTTCCCACTGCCACAGTCTCCCTCTTGCTTTCTCTACCTGCTACTGTCTCTTCCCACTGCCACAGTCTCTCTCTTGCTTTCTCTACCTGCTACTGTCTCTTCCCACTGCCACAGTCTCCCTCTTGCTTTCTCTACCTGTTACTGTCTCTTCCCACTGCCACAGTCTCCCTCTTGCTTTCTCTACCTGCTACTGTCTCTTCCCACTGCCACAGTCTCCCTCTTGCTTTCTCAACCTGCTACTGTCCCTTTCCACTGCCACCGTCTCCCTCTTGCTTTCTCTACCTGCTACTGTCTCTTCCCACTGCTACAGTCTCCCTCTTGCTTTCTCTACCAGCCACTGTCTCTTCCCACAGCCACAGTGTCCCTCTTGCTTTCTCTACCTGCTACTGTCTCTTCCCACTGCCACAGTCTCCCTCTTGCTATCTCTACCTGCTACTGTCTCTTCCCACAGCCACAGTCTCCCTCTTGCTTTCTCTACCTGCTACTGTCTCTTCCCACTGCCACAGTCTCCCTCTTGCTTTCTCTACCTGCTACTGTCTCTTCCCACTGCCACAGTCTCCCTCCTGCTTTCTCTACCTGACACTGTCTCTTCCCACAGCCACAGTCTCCCACTTGCCTTCTCTACCTGCTACTGTCTCTTCCCACAGCCACAGTTTCCCTCTTGCTTTCACTACCTGCTACTGTGTCTTCCCACAGCCCCAGTCTCCCTCTTGCTAACTCTACCTGCTACTGCCCCTTCCCACTGCCACAGTCTCCCTCTTGCTTTCTCTACCTGCTACTGTCTCTTCCCACTGCCACAGTCTCCCTCTTGCTTTCTCTACCAGCTACTGTCTCTTCCCACTGCCACAGTGTCCCTCTTGCTTTCTCTACCTGCTACTGTCTCTTCCCACACCCACAGTCTCCCTCTTGCTATCTCTACCTGCTACTGTCTCTTCCCACAGCCACAGTCTCCCTCTTTCTATCTCTACCTGCTACTGTCTATTCCCACAGCCACAGTCTCCCTCTTGCTTTCTCTACCTGCTACTGTCTCTTCCCACTGAAACAGTCTCCCTCTTGCTTTCTCTACCTGCTACTGTCTCTTCCCACTGCCACAGTCTCCCTCTTGCTTTCTCTACCTGACACTGTCTCTTCCCACAGCCACAGTCTCCCTCTTCCTTTCTCTACCTGCTACTGCCTCTTCCCACTGCCACAGTCTCCTTCTTGCTTTCTCTACCTGACACTGTCTCTTCCCACAGCCACAGACTCCCTCTTGCTTTCTCTACCAGCTACTGTGTCTTCCCACTGCCACAGTCTCCCTCTTGCTTTCTCTACCTGCTACTATCTCTTCCCACTGCCACAGCCTCACCTCTTGCTTTCGCTACCTGCTACTGTCTGTTCCTACTGCCACAGTCTCCCTCTTGCTTTCTCTACCTGCTACTGTCTCTTCCCACTGCCACAGTCTCCCTCTTGCTTTCTCTACCTGCTACTGTCTCTTCCCACTGAAACAGTCTCCCTCTTGCTTTCTCTACCTGCTACCGTCTCTTCCTACTGCCACAGTCTCCCTCTTGATTTCTCTACCTGCTACTGTCTCTTCCCACTGCCACAGTCTCCCTCTTGCTTTCTCTACCTGCTACTGTCTCTTCCCACTGCCACAGTCTCAATCTTGCTTTCTCTACCTGCTACTGTCTCTTCCCACTGCCACTGTCTCCCTCTTGCTTTCTCTACCTACTACTGTCTCTTCCCACTGCCACAGTCGCCCTCTTGCTTTCTCTACCTGCTACTGTCTCTTCCCACTGCCACAGTCGCCCTCTTGCTTTCTCTACCTGCTACTGTCTCTTTCCACTGCCACAGTCTCCCTCTTGCTTTCTCTACGTGCTACTGTCTCTCCCCACTGCCACAGTCTCCCTCTTGCTTTCTGTACCTGCTGCTGTCTCTTCCCACAGCCACAGTCTACCTCTTGCTTTCTCTACCTGCTACTGTCTCTACCCACTGCCACAGTCTCACTCTTGCTTTCTGTACCTGCTGCTGTCTCTTCCCACAGCCACAGTCTACCTCTTGCTTTCTCTACCTGCTACTGTCTCTTCCCACTGCCACACTCTCCCTCTTGCTTCCTCTATGTGCTACCGTCTCTTCCCACTGCCACAGTCTCCCACTTGCTTTCTCTACCTGCTACTGTCTCTTCCCATTGTTACAGTCTCCCTCTTGCTTTCTCTACCTGCTACTGTCTCTTCCCACTGTTACAGTCTCGCTCTTGCTTTCTCTTCCTGCTACTGTCTCCTCCCACTGCCACAGTCTCCCCCTTGCTTTCTCTACCTGCTACTGTCTCTTCCCATTGCCACAGTATACTTCTTGCTTACTCTACCTGCTACTGTCTCTTCCCACTGCCACAGTCTCCCTCTTACTTTCTCTACCTGCTACTGTCTATTCCCACTGCCACAGTCTCCCTCTTACTTTCTCTACCTGCTACTGTCTCTTCCCACTGCCACAGTCTCCCTCTTGCTTTCTCTACCTGCTACTGTCTCTTCCCACTGCCACAGTCTCCCTCTTGCTTTCTCTACCTGCTACTGTCTCTTCCCACTGCCACAGTCTCCCTCTTGCTTTCTCTACCTGCTACTGCCTCTTCCCACTGCCACAGTCTCCCTCTTGCTTTCTCTACCTGCTACTGTCTCTTCCCACTGCCACAGTCTCCCTCTTGCTTCCTCTACCTGCTACTGTCTCTTCCCACTGCCACAGTCTCCCTCTTGCTTTCTCTACCTGCTACTGTCTCTTCCCACTGACACATTCTCCCTCTTTCTTTCTCTACCTGCTACTGTCTCTTCCCACTGCTACAGTCTCCCTCTGGCTTTCTCTACCTGCTACTGTCTCTATCCACTGCCACAGTCTCCCTCTTGCTTTCTCTACCTGCTACTGTCTCTTCCCACTGCCACAGTCTCCCTCTTGTTTTCTCTACCTGCTATTGTCTCTTCCCACTGCCACAGTCTCCCTCTTGCTTTCTCTACCTGCTACTGTCTCTTCCCATTGCCTCAGTCTCCCTCTTGCTTTCTCTACCTGCTACTGTCTCTTCCCACTGCCACAGTCTCTCTCTTGCTTTCTCTATCTGCTACTGTGTCTTCCCACTGCCACAGTCTCCCTCTTGCTTTCTCTACCTGCTACTGTCTCTTCCCACTGCCACAGTCTCCCTCTTGCTTTCTCTACCTGCTACTGTCTCTTCCCACTGCCACAGTCTCCCTCTTGCTTTCTCAACCTGCTACTGTCCCTTTCCACTGCCACAGTCTCCCTCTTGCTTTCTCTACCTGCTACTGTCTCTTCCCACTGCTACAGTCTCCCTCTTGCTTTCTCTACCAGCAACTGTCTCTTCCCACAGCCACAGTCTCCCTCTTGCTTTCTCTACCTGCTACTGTCTCTTCCCACTGCCACAGTCACCCTCTTGCTATCTCTACCTGCTACTGTCTCTTCCCACAGCCACAGTCTCCCTCTTGCTTTCTCTACCTGCTACTGTCTCTTCCCACTGAAACAGTCTCCCTCTTGCTTTCTCTACCTGCTACTGTCTCTTCCCACTGCCACAGTCTCCCTCTTGCTTTCTCTACCTGACACTGTCTCTTCCCACACCCACAGTCTCCCACTTGCTGTCTCTACCTGCTACTGCCCCTTCCCACTGCCACAGTCTCCCTCTTGCTTTCTCTACCTGCTACGGTCTCTTCCCACTGCCACAGTCTCCCTCTTTCTTTCTCTACCTTCTACTGTCTCTTCCCACTGCCACAGTCTCCCTCTTGCTTTCTCTACCTGCTACTGTCTCTTCCCACTGCCACAGTCTCCCTCTACTCTCTCTACCTGCTACTGTCTCTTCCGACTGCCACAGTCTCCCTCTTGCTTTCTCTACCTGCTACTGTCTCTTCCTATTGCAACAGTCTCCCTCTTGCTTTCTCTACCAGCTACTGTCTCTTCCCACTGCCACAGTCTCCCTCTTGCTTTCTCTACCTGCTACTGTCTCTTCCCACTGCCACAGTCTCTCTCTTGCTTTCTCTACCTGCTACTGTCTCTTCCCACTGCCACAGTCTCCCTCTTGCTTTTTCTACCTGCTACTCTCTCTTCCCACTGCCACAGTCTCCCTCTTGCTTCCCCTACCGGCAACCGTCTCTTCCCACTGCCACAGTCTCCCTCTTGCTTTCGCTATGTTCTACCGTCTCACCCATTGCCACAGACTCCCTCTTGCTTTCTCTACCTGCTACCGCCTCTGCCCACTGCCACAGTCTCCCTCTTGCTTTCTCTATCTGCTACTGTCTCTTCAGACTGCCACAGTCTCCCTCTTGCTTTCTCTACCAGCTACTGTCTCTTACCACTGCCACAGTCTCCCTCATGCTTTCTCTACCTGCTACTGTCCCTTCCCACTGCCTCAGTCTCCCTCTTGCTTTCTCTACCTGCTACTGTCTCTTCCCACAGCCACAGCGTCCCTCTTGCTTTCTCTACCTGCTACCGTCTCTTCCCACAGCCACAGTCTCCCTCTTGCTTTCTCTACCTGCTACTGTCTCTTCCCACTGCCACAGTCTCCCTCTAGCTTTCTCTACCTGCTACTGTCTTTTCCCACTGCCACAGTCTCCTTCTAGCTTTCTCTACCTGCTACTGTATCTTCCCACTGCCACAGTCTCCCTCTTGCTTTCTCTACCTGCTACTGTCTCTTCCCACTGCCACAGTCTCCCTCTTGCTTTCTCTACCTGCTTCTGTCTCTTCCCACTGCCAGAGTCTCCCTCTTGCTTTCTCTACCTACTACTGTCTCTTCCCACTGCCACAGTCTCCCTCTTGCTTTCTCTACCTGCTACTGTCTCTTCCCACTGCCACAGTCTCCCTCTTGCTTTCTCTACCTGCTACTGTCTCTCCCCACTGCCACAGTCTCCCTCTTGCTTTCTGTACCTGCTGCTGTCTCTTCCCACAGCCACAGTCTACCTCTTGCTTTCTCTACCTGCTACTGTCTCTACCCACTGCCACAGTCTCAGTCTTGCTTTCTGTACCTGCTGCTGTCTCTTCCCCCAGCCACAGTCTACCTCTTGCTTTCTCTACCTGCTACTGTCTCTTCCCACTGCCACACTCTCCCTCTTGCTTCCTCTATGTGCTACCGTCTCTTCCCACTGCCACAATCTCCCACTTGCTTTCTCTACCTGCTACTGTCTCTTCCCATTGTTACAGTCTCCCTCTTGCTTTCTCTACCTGCTACTGTCTCTTCCCACTGTTACAGTCTCCCTCTTGCTTTCTCTACCTGCTACTGTCTCTTCCCACTGCCACAGTCTCCCTCTTGCTTTCTCTACCTGCTACTGTCTCTTCCCATTGCCACAGTATCCTTCTTGCTTACTCTACCTGCTACTGTCTCTTCCCACTGCCACAGTATCCCTCTTACTTTCTCTACCTGTTACTGTCTCTTCCCACTGCCACAGTCTCCCTCTTACTTTCTCTACCTGCTACTGTCTCTTCGCACTGCCACAGTCTCCCTCTTGCTTTCTCTACCTGCTACCGTCTCTTCCCACTGCCACAGTCTCCCTCTTGCTTTCTCTACCTGCTACTGTCTCTTCCCACTGCCACAGTCTCCCTCTTGCTTTCTCTACCTGCTACTGCCTCTTCCCACTGCCACAGTCTCCCTCTTGCTTTCTCTACCTGCTACTGTCTCTTCCCACTGCCACAGTCTCCCTCTTGCTTCCTCTACCTGCTACTGTCTCTTCCCACTGCCACAGTCTCCCTCTTGCTTTCTCTACCTGCTACTGTCTCTTCCCACTGACACATTCTCCCTCTTTCTTTCTCTACCTGCTACTGTCTCTTCCCACTGCTACAGTCTCCCTCTTGCTTTCTCTACCTGCTACTGTCTCTTCCCACTGCCACAGTCTCCCTCTTGCTTTCTCTACCTGCTACGGTATCTTCCCACTGCCACAGTCTCCCTCTTGCTTTCTCTACCTGCTATTGTCTCTTCCCACTGCCACAGTCTCCCTCTTGCTTTCTCTACCTGCTACTGTCTCTTCCCACTGGCACAGTCTCCCTCTTGCTTTCTCTACCTGCTACTGTCTCTTCCCACTGCCACAGTATCTCTCTTGCTTTCTCTACCTGCTACTGTCTCTTCCCACTGCCACAGTCTCCCTCTTGCTTTCTCTACCTGCTACTGTCTCCTCCCACTGCCACAGTCTCCCTCTAGCTTTCTCTACCTGCTACTGTCTCTTCCCACTGCCACAGTCTCCCTCTTGCTTTCTCTACCTGCTACTGTCCCTTTCCACTGCCACAGTCTCCCTCTTGCTTTCTCTACCTGCTACTGTCTCTTCCCACTGCTACAGTCTCTCTCTTGCTTTCTCTACCAGCTACTGTCTCTTCCCACAGCCACAGTCTCCCTCTTGCTATCTCTACCTGCTACTGTCCCTTCCCACTGCCAGAGTCTCCCTCTAGCTTTCTCTACCTGCTACTGTCTCTTCCCACAGCCACAGTGTCCCTCTTGCTTTCTCTACCTGCTACTGTCTCTTCCAACAGCCACAGTCTCCCTCTTGCTTTCTCTACCTGCTACTGTCTCTTCCCACTGCCACAGTCACCCTCTAGCTTTCTCTACCTGCTACTGTCTTTTCCCACTGCCACAGTCTCCTTCTAGCTTTCTCTACCTGCTACTGTCTCTTCCCACTGCCACTGTCTCCCTCTTGCTTTCTCTACCTGCTACTGTCTCTTCCCACTGCCACAGTCTCCCTCTTGCTTTCTCTACCTGCTACTGTCTCTTCCCACTGCCACAGTCTCCCTCTTGCTTTCTCTACGTGCTACTGTCTCTTCCCACTGCCAGAGTCTCCCTCTTGCTTTCTCTACCTGCTACTGCCTCTTCCCACTGCCACAGTCTCACCTCTTGCTTTCTCTACCTGCTACTGTCTTTTTCCCACTGCCTCAGTCTCCCTCTTGCTTTCTCTACCTGCTACTGTCTCTTCCCACTGCCACAGTCTCCCTCTTGCTTTATCTACCTGCTACTGTCTCTTCCCACTGAAACAGTCTCCCTCTTGCTTTCTCCACCTGCTACCGTCTCTTCCTACTGCCACAGTCTCCCTCTTGCTTTCTCTACCTTCTACTGTCTCTTCCCACTGCCACAGTCTCCCTTTTGCTTTCTCTACCTGCTACTGTCTCTTCCCACTGCCACAGTCTCAATCTTGCTTTCTCTACCTGCTACTGACTCTTGCCACTGCCACAGTCTCCCTCTTGGTTCCTCTATGTGCTACCGTCTCTTCCCACTGCCACAGTCTCCCACTTGCTTTCCCTACCTGCTACTGTCTCTTCCCATTGTTACAGTCTCCCTCTCGCTTTCTCTACCTGCTACTGTCTTTTCCCACTGTTACAGTCTCCCTCTTGCTTTCTCTACCTGCTACTGTCTCTTCCCACTGCCACAGTCTCCCTCTTGCTTTCTCTACCTACTACTGTCTCTTCCCATTGCCACAGTATCCCTCTTGCTTTCTCTACCTGCTACTGTCTCCTCCCATTGCCACAGTCTCCCTCTTGCTTTCTCTACCTGCTACTGTCTCTTCCCACTGCCACAGTCTCCCTCTTGCTTTCTCTACCTGCTACTGTCCCTTTCCACTGCCACAGTCTCCCTCTTGCTTTCTCTACCTGCTACTGTCTCTTCCCACTGCTACAGTCTCCCTCTTGCTTTCTCTACCAGCTACTGTCTCTTCCCACAGCCACAGTCTCCCTCTTGCTTTCTCTACCTGCTACTGTCTCTTCCCACTGCCAGAGTCTCCCTCTTGCTTTCTCTACCTGCTACTGTCTCTTCCCACTGCCACAGTCTCACCTCTTGCTTTCTCTACCTGCTACTGTCTGTTCCCACTGCCTCAGTCTCCCTCTTGCTTTCTCTACCTGCTACTGTCTCTTCCCACTGCCACAGTCTGCCTCTTGCTTTATCTACCTGCTACTGTCTCTTCCCACTGAAACAGTCTCCCTCTTGCTTTCTCTACCTGCTACCGTCTCTTCCTACTGCCACAGTCTCCCTCTTGCTTTCTCTACCTGCTACTGTCTCTTCCCACTGCCACAGTCTCCCTCTTGCTTTCTCTACCTGCTACTGTCTCTTCCCACTGCCACAGTCTCAATCTTGCTTTCTCTACCTGCTACTGTCTCTTCCCATTGTTACAGTCTCCCTCTTGCTTTCTCTACCTGCTACTGTCTCTTCCCACTGTTACGGTCTCCCTCTTGCTTTCTCTACCTGCTACTGTCTCTTCCCACTGCCACAGTCTCCCTCTTGCTTTCTCTACCTGCTACTGTCTCTTCCCATTGCCACAGTATCCTTCTTGCTTACTCTACCTGCTACTGTCTCTTCCCACTGCCACAGTATCCCTCTTACTTTCTCTACCTGTTACTGTCTCTTCCCACTGCCACAGTCTCCCTCTTACTTTCTCTACCTGCTACTGTCTCTTCGCACTGCCACAGTCTCCCTCTTGCTTTCTCTACTTGCTACCGTCTCTTCCCACTGCCACAGTCTCCCACTTGCTTTCTCTACCTGCTACTGTCTCTTCCCACTGCCACAGTCTCCCTCTTGCTTTCTCTACCTGCTACGGTATCTTCCCACTGCCACAGTCTCCCTCTTGCTTTCTCTACCTGCTACTGCCTCTTCCCACTGCCACAGTCTCCCTCTTGCTTTCTCTACCTGCTACTGTCTCTTCCCACTGCCACAGTCTCCCTCTTGCTTTCTCTACCTGCTACTGCCTCTTCCCACTGCCACAGTCTCCCTCTTGCTTTCTCTACCTGCTACTGTCTCTTCCCACTGCCACAGTCTCCCTCTTGCTTCCTCTACCTGCTACTGTCTCTTCCCACTGCCACAGTCTCCCTCTTGCTTTCTCTACCTGCTACTGTCTCTTCCCACTGACACATTCTCCCTCTTTCTTTCTCTACCTGCTACCGTCTCTTCCTACTGCCACAGTCTCCCTCTTGCTTTCTCTACCTGCTACTGCCTCTTCCCACTGCCACAGTCTCCCTCTTGCTTTCTCTACCTGCTACTGTCTCTTCCCACTGCCACAGTCTCCCTCTTGCTTTCTCTACCTGCTACTGTCTCTTCCCACTGCCACAGTCTCCCTCTTGCTTTCTCTACCTGCTACTGCCTCTTCCCACTGCCACAGTCTCCCTCTTGCTTTCTCTACCTGCTACTGTCTCTTCCCACTGCCACAGTCTCCCTCTTGCTTTCTCTACCTGCTACTGTCCCTTTCCACTGCCACAGTCTCCCTCTTGCTTTCTCTACCTGCTACTGTCTCTTCCCACTGCTACAGTCTCCCTCTTGCTTTCTCTACCAGCTACTGTCTCTTCCCACAGCCACAGTCTCCCTCTTGCTTTCTCTACCTGCTACTGTCCCTTCCCACTGCCTCAGTCTCCCTCTAGCTTTCTCTACCTGCTACTGTCTCTTCCCACAGCCACAGTGTCCCTCTTGCTTTCTCTACCTGCTACTGTCTCTTCCAACAGCCACAGTCTCCCTTTGCTTTCTCTACCTGCTACTGTCTCTTCCCACTGCCACAGTCTCCCTCTAGCTTTCTCTACCTGCTACTGTCTTTTCCCACTGCCACAGTCTCCTTCTAGCTTTCTCTACCTGCTACTGTCTCTTCCCACTGCCACTGTCTCCCTCTTGCTTTCTCTACCTGCTACTGTCTCTTCCCACTGCCACAGTCTCCCTCTTGCTTTCTCTACCTGCTACTGTCTCTTCCCACTGCCACAGTCTCCCTCTTGCTTTCTCTACCTGCTACTGTCTCTTCCCACTGCCAGAGTCTCCCTCTTGCTTTCTCTACCTGCTACTGTCTCTTCCCACTGCCACAGTCTCACCTCTTGCTTTCTCTACCTGCTACTGTCTGTTCCCACTGCCTCAGTCTCCCTCTTGCTTTCTCTACCTGCTACTGTCTCTTCCCACTGCCACAGTCTCCCTCTTGCTTTATCTACCTGCTACTGTCTCTTCCCACTGAAACAGTCTCCCTCTTGCTTTCTCTACCTGCTACCGTCTCTTCCTACTGCCACAGTCTCCCTCTTGCTTTCTCTACCTGCTACTGTCTCTTCCCACTGCCACAGTCTCCCTCTTGCTTTCTCTACCTGCTACTGTCTCTTCCCACTGCCACAGTCTCAATCTTGCTTTCTCTACCTGCTACTGTCTCTTCCCATTGTTACAGTCTCCCTCTTGCTTTCTCTACCTGCTACTGTCTCTTCCCACTGTTACGGTCTCCCTCTTGCTTTCTCTACCTGCTACTGTCTCTTCCCACTGCCACAGTCTCCCTCTTGCTCTCTCTACCTGCTACTGTCTCTTCCCATTGCCACAGTATCCTTCTTGCTTACTCTACCTGCTACTGTTTCTTCCCACTGCCACAGTATCCCTCTTACTTTCTCTACCTGTTACTGTCTCTTCCCACTGCCACAGTCTCCCTCTTACTTTCTCTACCTGCTACTGTCTCTTCGCACTGCCACAGTCTCCCTCTTGCTTTCTCTACCTGCTACTGTCTCTTCCCACTGCCACAGTCTCCCACTTGCTTTCTCTACCTGCTACTGTCTCTTCCCACTGCCACAGTCTCCCTCTTGCTTTCTCTACCTGCTACGGTATCTTCCCACTGCCACAGTCTCCCTCTTGCTTTCTCTACCTGCTACTGCCTCTTCCCACTGCCACAGTCTCCCTCTTGCTTTCTCTACCTGCTACTGTCTCTTCCCACTGCCACAGTCTCCCTCTTGCTTTCTCTACCTGCTACTGCCTCTTCCCACTGCCACAGTCTCCCTCTTGCTTTCTCTACCTGCTACTGTCTCTTCCCACTGCCACAGTCTCCCTCTTGCTTTCTCTACCTGCTACTGTCTCTTCCCATTGCCACAGTATCCTTCTTGCTTTCTCTACCTGCTACTGTCTCTTCCCACTGCCACAGTCTCCCTCTTGCTTTCTCTACCTGCTACGGTATCTTCCCACTGCCACAGTCTCCCTCTTGCTTTCTCTACCTGCTACTGTCTCTTCCCACTGCCACAGTCTCCCTCTTGCTTTCTCTACCTGCTACCGTCTCTTTCCACTGCCACAGTCTCCCACTTGCTTTCTCTACCTGCTACTGTCTCTTCCCACTGCCACAGTCTCCCTCTTGCTTTCTCTACCTGCTACTGTCTCTTCCCACTGCCACAGTCTCCCTCTTGCTTTCTCTACCTGCTACTGCCTCTTCCCACTGCCACAGTCTCCCTCTTGCTTTCTCTACCTGCTACTGTCTCTTCCCACTGCCACAGTCTCCCTCTTGCTTTCTCTACCTGCTACTGTCCCTTTCCACTGCCACAGTCTCCCTCTTGCTTTCTCTACCTGCTACTGTCTCTTCCCACTGCTACAGTCTCCCTCTTGCTTTCTCTACCAGCTACTGTCTCTTCCCACAGCCACAGTCTCCCTCTTGCTTTCTCTACCTGCTACTGTCCCTTCCCACTGCCTCAGTCTCCCTCTAGCTTTCTCTACCTGCTACTGTCTCTTCCCACAGCCACAGTGTCCCTCTTGCTTTCTCTACCTGCTACTGTCTCTTCCAACAGCCACAGTCTCCCTTTGCTTTCTCTACCTGCTACTGTCTCTTCCCACTGCCACAGTCTCCCTCTAGCTTTCTCTACCTGCTACTGTCTTTTCCCACTGCCACAGTCTCCTTCTAGCTTTCTCTACCTGCTACTGTCTCTTCCCACTGCCACTGTCTCCCTCTTGCTTTCTCTACCTGCTACTGTCTCTTCCCACTGCCACAGTCTCCCTCTTGCTTTCTCTACCTGCTACTGTCTCTTCCCACTGCCACAGTCTCCCTCTTGCTTTCTCTACCTGCTACTGTCTCTTCCCACTGCCAGAGTCTCCCTCTTGCTTTCTCTACCTGCTACTGTCTCTTCCCACTGCCACAGTCTCACCTCTTGCTTTCTCTACCTGCTACTGTCTGTTCCCACTGCCTCAGTCTCCCTCTTGCTTTCTCTACCTGCTACTGTCTCTTCCCACTGCCACAGTCTCCCTCTTGCTTTATCTACCTGCTACTGTCTCTTCCCACTGAAACAGTCTCCCTCTTGCTTTCTCTACCTGCTACCGTCTCTTCCTACTGCCACAGTCTCCCTCTTGCTTTCTCTACCTGCTACTGTCTCTTCCCACTGCCACAGTCTCCCTCTTGCTTTCTCTACCTGCTACTGTCTCTACCCACTGCCACAGTCTCAATCTTGCTTTCTCTACCTGCTACTGTCTCTTCCCATTGTTACAGTCTCCCTCTTGCTTTCTCTACCTGCTACTGTCTCTTCCCACTGTTACGGTCTCCCTCTTGCTTTCTCTACCTGCTACTGTCTCTTCCCACTGCCACAGTCTCCCTCTTGCTTTCTCTACCTGCTACTGTCTCTTCCCATTGCCACAGTATCCTTCTTGCTTACTCTACCTGCTACTGTTTCTTCCCACTGCCACAGTATCCCTCTTACTTTCTCTACCTGTTACTGTCTCTTCCCACTGCCACAGTCTCCCTCTTACTTTCTCTACCTGCTACTGTCTCTTCGCACTGCCACAGTCTCCCTCTTGCTTTCTCTACCTGCTACCGTCTCTTCCCACTGCCACAGTCTCCCACTTGCTTTCTCTACCTGCTACTGTCTCTTCCCACTGCCACAGTCTCCCTCTTGCTTTCTCTACCTGCTACGGTATCTTCCCACTGCCACAGTCTCCCTCTTGCTTTCTCTACCTGCTACTGCCTCTTCCCACTGCCACAGTCTCCCTCTTGCTTTCTCTACCTGCTACTGTCTCTTCCCACTGCCACAGTCTCCCTCTTGCTTTCTCTACCTGCTACTGCCTCTTCCCACTGCCACAGTCTCCCTCTTGCTTTCTCTACCTGCTACTGTCTCTTCCCACTGCCACAGTCTCCCTCTTGCTTTCTCTACCTGCTACTGTCTCTTCCCATTGCCACAGTATCCTTCTTGCTTTCTCTACCTGCTACTGTCTCTTCCCACTGCCACAGTCTCCCTCTTGCTTTCTCTACCTGCTACGGTATCTTCCCACTGCCACAGTCTCCCTCTTGCTTTCTCTACCTGCTACTGTCTCTTCCCACTGCCACAGTCTCCCTCTTGCTTTCTCTACCTGCTACTGTCTCTTCCCATTGCCACAGTATCCTTCTTGCTTTCTCTACCTGCTACTGTCTCTTCCCACTGCCACAGTCTCCCTCTTGCTTTCTCTACCTGCTACGGTATCTTCCCACTGCCACAGTCTCCCTCTTGCTTTCTCTACCTGCTACTGTCTCTTCCCACTGCCACAGTCTCCCTCTTGCTTTCTCTACCTGCTACTGTCTCTTCCCACTGCCACAGTCTCAATCTTGCTTTCTCTACCTGCTACTGTCTCTTCCCATTGTTACAGTCTCCCTCTTGCTTTCTCTACCTGCTACTGTCTCTTCCCACTGTTACGGTCTCCCTCTTGCTTTCTCTACCTGCTACTGTCTCTTCCCACTGCCACAGTCTCCCTCTTGCTTTCTCTACCTGCTACTGTCTCTTCCCATTGCCACAGTATCCTTCTTGCTTACTCTACCTGCTACTGTTTCTTCCCACTGCCACAGTATCCCTCTTACTTTCTCTACCTGTTACTGTCTCTTCCCACTGCCACAGTCTCCCTCTTACTTTCTCTACCTGCTACTGTCTCTTCGCACTGCCACAGTCTCCCTCTTGCTTTCTCTACCTGCTACCGTCTCTTCCCACTGCCACAGTCTCCCACTTGCTTTCTCTACCTGCTACTGTCTCTTCCCACTGCCACAGTCTCCCTCTTGCTTTCTCTACCTGCTACGGTATCTTCCCACTGCCACAGTCTCCCTCTTGCTTTCTCTACCTGCTACTGCCTCTTCCCACTGCCACAGTCTCCCTCTTGCTTTCTCTACCTGCTACTGTCTCTTCCCACTGCCACAGTCTCCCTCTTGCTTTCTCTACCTGCTACTGCCTCTTCCCACTGCCACAGTCTCCCTCTTGCTTTCTCTACCTGCTACTGTCTCTTCCCACTGCCACAGTCTCCCTCTTGCTTTCTCTACCTGCTACTGTCTCTTCCCATTGCCACAGTATCCTTCTTGCTTTCTCTACCTGCTACTGTCTCTTCCCACTGCCACAGTCTCCCTCTTGCTTTCTCTACCTGCTACTGTCCCTTTCCACTGCCACAGTCTCCCTCTTGCTTTCTCTACCTGCTACTGTCTCTTCCCACTGCTACAGTCTCCCTCTTGCTTTCTCTACCAGCTACTGTCTCTTCCCACAGCCACAGTCTCCCTCTTGCTTTCTCTACCTGCTACTGTCCCTTCCCACTGCCTCAGTCTCCCTCTAGCTTTCTCTACCTGCTACTGTCTCTTCCCACAGCCACAGTGTCCCTCTTGCTTTCTCTACCTGCTACTGTCTCTTCCAACAGCCACAGTCTCCCTTTGCTTTCTCTACCTGCTACTGTCTCTTCCCACTGCCACAGTCTCCCTCTAGCTTTCTCTACCTGCTACTTTCTTTTCCCACTGCCACAGTCTCCTTCTAGCTTTCTCTGCCTGCTACTGTCTCTTCCCACTGCCACAGTCTCCCTCTTGCTTTCTCTACCTGCTACTGTCTCTTCCCACTGCCACAGTCTCCCTCTTGCTTTCTCTACCTGCTACTGTCTCTTCCCACTGCCACAGTCTCCCTCTTGCTTTCTCTACCTGCTACTGTCTCTTCCCACTGCCAGAGTCTCCCTCTTGCTTTCTCTACCTGCTACTGTCTCTTCCCACTGCCACAGTCTCACCTCTTGCTTTCTCTACCTGCTACTGTCTGTTCCCACTGCCTCAGTCTCCCTCTTTCTTTCTCTACCTGCTACTGTCTCTTCCCACTGCCACAGTCTCCCTCTTGCTTTATCTACCTGCTACTGTCTCTTCCCACTGAAACAGTCTCCCTCTTGCTTTCTCTACCTGCTACCGTCTCTTCCTACTGCCACAGTCTCCCTCTTGCTTTCTCTACCTGCTACTGTCTCTTCCCACTGCCACAGTCTCCCTCTTGCTTTCTCTACCTGCTACTGTCTCTTCCCACTGCCACAGTCTCAATCTTGCTTTCTCTACCTGCTACTGTCTCTTCCCATTGTTACAGTCTCCCTCTTGCTTTCTCTACCTGCTACTGTCTCTTCCCACTGTTACGGTCTCCCTCTTGCTTTCTCTACCTGCTACTGTCTCTTCCCACTGCCACAGTCTCCCTCTTGCTTTCTCTACCTGCTACTGTCTCTTCCCATTGCCACAGTATCCTTCTTGCTTACTCTACCTGCTACTGTTTCTTCCCACTGCCACAGTATCCCTCTTACTTTCTCTACCTGTTACTGTCTCTTCCCACTGCCACAGTCTCCCTCTTACTTTCTCTACCTGCTACTGTCTCTTCGCACTGCCACAGTCTCCCTCTTGCTTTCTCTACCTGCTACCGTCTCTTCCCACTGCCACAGTCTCCCACTTGCTTTCTCTACCTGCTACTGTCTCTTCCCACTGCCACAGTCTCCCTCTTGCTTTCTCTACCTGCTACGGTATCTTCCCACTGCCACAGTCTCCCTCTTGCTTTCTCTACCTGCTACTGCCTCTTCCCACTGCCACAGTCTCCCTCTTGCTTTCTCTACCTGCTACTGTCTCTTCCCACTGCCACAGTCTCCCTCTTGCTTTCTCTACCTGCTACTGCCTCTTCCCACTGCCACAGTCTCCCTCTTGCTTTCTCTACCTGCTACTGTCTCTTCCCACTGCCACAGTCTCCCTCTTGCTTTCTCTACCTGCTACTGTCTCTTCCCATTGCCACAGTATCCTTCTTGCTTTCTCTACCTGCTACTGTCTCTTCCCACTGCCACAGTCTCCCTCTTGCTTTCTCTACCTGCTACGGTATCTTCCCACTGCCACAGTCTCCCTCTTGCTTTCTCTACCTGCTACTGTCTCTTCCCACTGCCACAGTCTCCCTCTTGCTTTCTCTACCTGCTACTGTCTCTTCCCACTGCCACAGTCTCCCTCTTGCTTTCTCTACCTGCTACTGCCTCTTCCCACTGCCACAGTCTCCCTCTTGCTTTCTCTACCTGCTACTGTCTCTTCCCACTGCCACAGTCTCCCTCTTGCTTCCTCTACCTGCTACTGTCTCTTCCCACTGCCACAGTCTCCCTCTTGCTTTCTCTACCTGCTACTGTCTCTTCCCACTGACACATTCTCCCTCTTTCTTTCTCTACCTGCTACTGTCTCTTCCCACTGCTACAGTCTCCCTCTTGCTTTCTCTACCTGCTACTGTCTCTTCCCACTGCCACAGTCTCCCTCTTGCTTTCTCTACCTGCTACGGTATCTTCCCACTGCCACAGTCTCCCTCTTGCTTTCTCTACCTGCTATTGTCTCTTCCCACTGCCACAGTCTCCCTCTTGCTTTCTCTACCTGCTACTGTCTCTTCCCACTGCCACAGTCTCCCTCTTGCTTTCTCTACCTGCTACTGTCTCTTCCCACTGCCACAGTATCTCTCTTGCTTTCTCTACCTGCTACTGTCTCTTCCCACTGCCACAGTCTCCCTCTTGCTTTCTCTACCTGCTACTGTCTCCTCCTACTGCCACAGTCTCCCTCTTGCTTTCTCTACCTCCTACTGTCTCTTCCCACTGCCACAGTCTCCCTCTTGATTTCTCTACCTGCTACTGTCCCTTTCCACTGCCACAGTCTCCCTCTTGCTTTCTCTACCTGCTACTGTCTCTTCCCACTGCTACAGTCTCCCTCTTGCTTTCTCTACCAGCTACTGTCTCTTCCCACAGCCACAGTCTCCCTCTTCCTTTCTCTACCTGCTACTGTCCATTCCCACTGCCTCAGTCTTCCTCTAGCTTTCTCTACCTGCTACTGTCTCTTCCCACAGCCACAGTGTCCCTCTTGCTTTCTCTACCTGCTACTGTCTCTTCCAACAGCCACAGTCTCCCTCTTGCTTTCTCTACCTGCTACTGTCTCTTCCCACTGCCACAGTCTCCCTCTAGCTTTCTCTACCTGCTACTGTCTTTTCCCACTGCCACAGTCTCCTTCTAGCTTTCTCTACCTGCTACTGTCTCTTCCCACTGCCACTGTCTCCCTCTTGCTTTCTCTACCTGCTACTGTCTCTTCCCACTGCCACAGTCTCCCTCTTGCTTTCTCTACCTGCTACTGTCTCTTCCCACTGCCACAGTCTCCCTCTTGCTTTCTCTACCTGCTACTGTCTCTTCCCACTGCCAGAGTCTCCCTCTTGCTTTCTCTACCTGCTACTGTCTCTTCCGACTGCCACAGTCTCACCTCTTGCTTTCTCTACCTGCTACTGTCTGTTCCCACTGCCTCAGTCTCCCTCTTGCTTTCTCTACCTGCTACTGTCTCTTCCCACTGCCACAGTCTCCCTCTTGCTTTATCTACCTGCTACTGTCTCTTCCCACTGAAACAGTCTCCCTCTTGCTTTCTCTACCTGCTACCGTCTCTTCCTACTGCCACAGTCTCCCTCTTGCTTTCTCTACCAGCTACTGTCTCTTCCCACTGCCACAGTCTCCCTCTTGCTTTCTCTACCTGCTACTGTCTCTTCCCACTGCCACAGTCTCAATCTTGCTTTCTCTACCTGCTACTGTCTCTTCCCACTGCCACAGTGTCCCTCTTGCTTCCTCTATGTGCTACAGTCTCTTCCCACTGCCACAGTCTCCCACTTGCTTTCTCTACCTGCTACTGTCTCTTCCCATTGTTACAGTCTCCCTCTTGCTTTCTCTACCTGCTACTGTCTTTTCCCACTGTTACAGTCTCCCTCTTGCTTTCTCTACCTGCTACTGTCTCTTCCCACTGCCACAGTCTCCCTCTTGCTTTCTCTACCTACTACTGTCTCTTCCCATTGCCACAGTATCCTTCTTGCTTACTCTACCTGCTACTGTCTCTTCCCACTGCCACAGTATCCCTCTTACTTTCTCTACCTGTTACTGTCTCTTCCCACTGCCACAGTCTCCCTCTTACTTTCTCTATCTGCTACTGTCTCTTCGCACTGCCACAGCCTCCCTCTTGCTTTCTCTACCTGCTACTGTCTCTTCCCACTGCCACAGTCTCCCTCTTGCTTTCTCTACCTGCTACTGTCTCTTCCCAATGCCACAGTCTCCCTCTTGCTTTCTCTACCTGCTACTGCCTCTTCCCACTGCCACAGTCTCCCTCTTGCTTTCTCTACCTGCTACTGTCTCTTCCTACTGCCACAGTCTCCCTCTTGCTTCCTCTACCTGCTACTGTCTCTTCCCACTGCCACAGTCTCCCTCTTGCTTTCTCTACCTGCTACTGTCTCTTCCCACTGACACATTCTCCCTCTTTCTTTCTCTACCTGCTACTGTCTCTTCCCACTGCTACAGTCTCCCTCTTGCTTTCTCTACCTGCTACTGTCTTTTCCCACTGCCACAGTCTCCCTCTTGCTTTCTCTACCTGCTACAGTATCTTCCCACTGCCACAGTCTCCCTCTTGCTTTCTCTACCTGCTATTGTCTCTACCCACTGCCACAGTCTCCCTCTTGCTTTCTCTACCTGCTACTGTCTCTTCCCACTGCCACAGTCTCCCTCTTGCTTTCTCTACCTGCTACTGTCTCTTCCCACTGCCACAGTCTCTCTCTTGCTTTCTCTACCTGCTACTGTCTCTTCCCACTGCCACAGTCTCCCTCTTGCTTTCTCTACCTGCTACTGTCTCCTCCCACTGCCACAGTCTCCCTCTTGCTTTCTCTACCTGCTACTGTCTCTTCCCACTGCCACAGTCTCCCTCTTGCTTTCTCTACCTGCTACTGTCCCTTTCCACTGCCACAGTCTCCCTCTTGCTTTCTCTACCTGCTACTGTCTCTTCCCACTGCTACAGTCTCCCTCTTGCTTTCTCTACCAGCTACTGTCTCTTCCCACAGCCACAGTCTCCCTCTTGCTTTCTCTACCTGCTACTGTCCCTTCCCACTGCCTCAGTCTCCCTCTAGCTTTCTCTACCTGCTACTGTCTCTTCCCACAGCCACAGTGTCCCTCTTGCTTTCTCTACCTGCTACTGTCTCTTCCAACAGCCACAGTCTCCCTCTTGCTTTCTCTACCTGCAACTGTCTCTTCCCACTGCCACAGTCTCCCTCTAGCTTTCTCTACCTGCTACTGTCTTTTCCCACTGCCACAGTCTCCTTCTAGCTTTCTCTACCTGCTACTGTCTCTTCCCACTGCCACAGTCTCCCTCTTGCTTTCTCTACCTGCTACTGTCTCTTCCCACTGCCACAGTCTCCCTCTTGCTTTCTCTACCTGCTACTGTCTCTTCCCACTGCCACAGTCTCCCTCTTGCTTTCTCTACCTGCTACTGTCTCTTCCCATTGCCAGAGTCTCCCTCTTGCTTTCTCTACCTGCTACTGTCTCTTCCCACTGCCACAGTCTCACCTCTTGCTTTCTCTACCTGCTACTGTCTGTTCCCACTGCCTCAGTCTCCCTCTTGCTTTCTCTACCTGCTACTGTCTCTTCCCACTGCCACAGTCTCCCTCTTGCTTTATCTACCTGCTACTGTCTCTTCCCACTGAAACAGTCTCCCTCTTGCTTTCTCTACCTGCTACCGTCTCTTCCTACTGCCACAGTCTCCCTCTTGCTTTCTCTACCTGCTACTGTCTCTTCCCACTGCCACAGTCTCCCTCTTGCTTTCTCTACCTGCTACTGTCTCTTCCCACTGCCACAGTCTCAATCTTGCTTTCTCTACCTGCTACTGTCTCTTCCCACTGCCACAGTCTCCCTCTTGCTTTCTCTACCTACTACTGTCTCTTCCCACTGCCACAGTCTCCCTCTTGCTTTCTCTTCCTGCTACTGTCTCTTCCCACTGCCACAGTCTCCCTGTTGCTTTCTCTACCTGCTACTGTCTCTTCCCAATGCCACAGTCTCCCTCTTGCTTTCTCTACCTGCTACTGTCTCTCCCCACTGCCACAGTCTCCCTCTTGCTTTCTGTACCTGCTGCTGTCTCTTCCCACAGCCACAGTCTACCTCTTGCTTTCTCTACCTGCTACTGTCTCTACCCACTGCCACAGTCTCCCTCTTGCTTTCTGTACCTGCTGCTGTCTCTTCCCACAGCCACAGTCTACCTCTTGCTTTCTCTACCTGCTACTGTCTCTTCCCACTGCCACACTCTCCCTCTTGCTTCCTCTATGTGCTACCGTCTCTTCCCACTGCCACAGTCTCCCACTTGCTTTCTCTACCTGCTACTGTCTCTTCCCATTGTTACAGTCTCCCTCTTGCTTTCTCTACCTGCTACTGTCTCTTCCCACTGTTACAGTCTCCCTCTTGCTTTCTCTACCTGCTACTGTCTCTTCCCACTGCCACAGTCCCCCTCTTGCTTTCTCTACCTGCTACTGTCTCTTCCCATTGCCACAGTATCCTTCTTGCTTACTCTACCTGCTACTGTCTCTTCCCACTGCCACAGTCTCCCTCTTACTTTCTCTACCTGCTACTGTCTCTTCCCACTGCCACACTCTCCCTCTTACTTTCTCTACCTGCTACTGTCTCTTCCCACTGCCACACTCTCCCTTTTGCTTTCTCTACCTGCTACTGTCTCTTCCCACTGCCACAGTCTCCCTCTTGCTTTCTCTACCTGCTACTGCCTCTTCCCACTGCCCCAGTCTCCCTCTTGCTTTCTCTACCTGCTACTGCCTCTTCCCACTGTCACAGTCTCCCTCTTGCTTTCTCTACCTACTACTGTCTCTTCCCACTGCCACAGTCTCCCTCTTGCTTCCTCTACCTGCTACTGTCTCTTCCCACTGCCACAGTCTCCCTCTTCTTTCTCTACCTGCTACAGTCTCTTCCCACTGCCACAGTCTCCCTCTTGCTTTCTCTACCTGCTACTGTCTCTTCCCACTGCCACAGTCTCCCTCTTGCTTTCTCTACCTGCTACTGTCTCTTCCTACTGCCACAGTCTCCCTCTTGCTTTCTCTACCTGCTACTGTCTCTTCCCACTGCCACAGTCTCTCTCTTGCTTTCTCTACCTGCTACTGTCTCTTCCCACTGCCACAGTCTCCATCTTGCTTTCTCTACCTGCTACTGTCTCTTCCCACTGCCACCGTCTCCCTCTTGCTTTTTCTACCTGCTACTGTCTCTTCCCACTGCCACAGTATCCCACTTGCTTTCTCTACCTGCTACCGTCCCTTTCCACTGCCACAGCCTCCCTCTTGCTTTCTCTACCTGCTACTGTCTCTTCCCACTGCTACAGTCTCCCTCTTGCTTTCTCTACGAGCTACTGTGTCTTCCCACAGCCCCAGTCTCCCTCTTGCTGTCTCTACCTGCTACTGTCTCTTCCCACTGCCACAGTCTCCCTCTTGCTTTCCCTACCTGCTACTGTCTCTTCCCACTGCCACAGTCTCCCTCTTGCTTTCTCTACCTGCTACTGTCTCTTCCCATTGCCACAGTATCCTTCTTGCTTACTCTACCTGCTACTGTCTCTTCCCACTGCCACAGTCTCCCTCTTACTTTCTCTACCTGCTACTGTCTCTTCCCACTGCCACAGTCTCCCTCTTACTTTCTCTACCTGCTACTGTCTCTTCCCACTGCCACAATCTCCCTCTTGCTTCCTCTATGTGCTACCGTCTCTTCCCACTGCCACAGTCTCCCACTTGCTTTCTCTACCTGCTACTGTCTCTTCCCATTGCCACAGTATCCTTCTTGCTTACTCTACCTGCTACTGTCTCTTCCCACTGCCACAGTCTCCCTCTTTCTTTCTCTACCTGCTACTGTCTCTTCCCACTGCCACAGTCTCCCTCTTACTTTCTCTACCTGCTACTGTCTCTTCCCACTGCCACACTCTCCCTCTTGCTTTCTCTACCTGCTACTGTCTCTTCCCACTGCCACAGTCTCCCTCTTGCTTTCTCTACCTGCTACTGTCTCTTCCCACTGACACATTCTCCCTTTTTCTTTCTCTACCTGCTACTGTCTCTTCCCACTGCTACAGTCTCCCTCTTGCTTTCTCTACCTGCTACTGTCTCTTCCCACTGCCACAGTCTCCCTCTTGCTTTCTCTACCTGCTACTGTCTCTTCCCACTGCCACAGTCTCCCTCTTGCTTTCTCTACCTGCTATTGTCTCTTCCCACTGCCACAGTCTCCCTCTTGCTTTCTCTACCTGCTACTGTCTCTTCCCACTGCCACAGTCTCCCTCTTGCTTTCTCTACCTGCTACTGTCTCTTCCCACTGCCACACTCTCCCTCTTGCTTTCTCTACCTGCTACTGTCTCTTCCCACTGCCACAGTCTCCCTCTTGCTTTCTCTACCTGCTACTGTATCTTCCCACTGACACATTCTCCCTCTTTCTTTCTCTACCTGCTACTGTTTCTTCCCACTGCTACAGTCTCCCTCTTGCTTTCTCTACCTGCTACTGTCTCTTCCCACTGCCACAGTCTCCCTCTTGCTTTCTCTACCTGCTACTGTCTCTTCCCACTGTCACAGTCTCCCTCTTGCTTTCTCTACCTGCTATTGTCTCTTCCCACTGCCACAGTCTCCCTCTTGCTTTCTCTACCTGCTACTGTCTCTTCCCACTGCCACAGTCTCCCTCTTGCTTTCTCTACCTGCTACTGTCTCTTCCCACTGCCACAGTCTCTCTCTTGCTTTCTCTACCTGCTACTGTCTCTTCCCACTGCCACAGTCTCCCTCTTGCTTTCTCTACCTGCTACTGTCTCTTCCCACTGCCACCGTCTCCCTCTTGCTTTCTCTACCTGCTACTGTCTCTTCCCACTGCCACAGTATCCCTCTTGCTTTCTCTACCTGCTACCGTCCCTTTCCACTGCCACAGCCTCCCTCTTGCTTTCTCTACCTGCTACCGTCTCTTCCCACTGCTACAGTCTCCCTCTTGCTTTCTCTACCAGCCACTGTCTCTTCCCACAGCCACAGTCTCCCTCTTGCTTTCTCTGCCTGCTACTGTCTCTTCCCACTGCCACAGTCTCCCTCTTGCTTTCTCTACATGCTACCGTCTCTTCCCACAGCCACAGTCTCCCTCTTGCTTTCTCTACCTGCTACTGTCTCTTCCCACTGAAACAGTCTCCCTCTTTCTTTCTCTACCTGCTACTGTCTCTCTTCACTGCCACAGTCTCCCTCTTGCTTTTTCTACCTGCTACTGTCTCTTCCCACTGCCACAGTCGCCCTCTTGCTTTCTCTACCTGCTACTGTCTCTTCCCACTGCCACAGTCTCCCTGTTGCTTTCTCTACCTGCTACTGTCTCTTCCCACTGCCACAGTCACCCTCTTGCTTTCTCTACCTGCTACTGTCTCTTAGCACTGCCACAGTCTCCCTCTTGCTTTCTCTACCTGCTAATGTCTCTTCCCACTGCCACAGACTCCCTCTTGCTTTCTCTACCTGCTACTGTCTCTTCCCACTGCCACAGTCTCCCTCTTGCTTTCTCTATCTGCTACTGTCTCTTCCCACTGCCACAGTCTCCCTCTTGCTCTCTGTACCTGCTACTGTCTCTTCCCTTTGCCACAGTCTCCCTCTTGCTTTCTCTACCGGCTACTGTCTCTTCCCACTGCCACAGTCTCCCTCTTGCTTTCTCTACCTGTTACTGTCTCTTCCCACTGCCACAGTCTCCCTCTTGCTTTCTCTACCTGCTACTGTCTCTTCCCACTGAAACAGTCTCCCTCTTGCTTTCTCTACCTGCTACTGTCTCTTCCCACTGCCACAGTCTCCCTCTTGCTTTCTCTACCGGCTAATGTCTCTTCCCACTGCCACAGTCTCCCACTTGCTTTCCCTACCTGCTACTCTCTCTTCCCACTGCCACAGTCTCCCTCTTGCTTCCCCTACCTGCTACCGTCTCTTCCCACTGCCACAGTCTCCCTCTTGCTTCCGCTATGTGCTACCGTCTCACCCATTGCCACACTCTCCCTCTTGCTTTCTCTACCTGCTACCGCCTCTTCCCACTGCCACAGTCTCCCTCTTGCTTTCTCTATCTGCTACTGTCTCTTCAGACTGCCACAGTCTCCCTCTTGCTTTCTCTACCAACTACTGTCTCTTCCCACTGCCACAGTCTCCCTCTTGCTTTCTCTACCTGCTACTGTCTCTTCCCACTGCCACAGTCTCCCTCTTGCTTTCTCTACCTGCTACTGTCCCTTCCCACTGCCTCAGTCTCCCTCTTGCTTTCTCTACCTGCTACTGTCTCTTCCCACTGTCACAGTCTGCCTCTTGCTTTCTCTACCTGCTACTGTCTCTTCCCACAGCCACAGTCTCCCTCTTGAATTCTCTACCTGTTACTGTCTCTTCCCACTGCCACAGTCTCCCTCTTGCTTTCTCTACCTGCTACTGTCTCTTCCCACTGCCACAGTCTCCCTCTTGCTTTCTCTACCTGCTACTGTCTCTTCCCACTGCCACAGTCTCCCTCTTGCTTTCTCTACCGGCTAATGTCTCTTCCCACTGCCAAAGTCTCCCTCTTACTTTCTCTGCCTTCTACTGTGTCTTCCCACTGCCACAGTCTCACTCTTGCTTTCTCTACATGCTACAGTCTCTTCCCCATGCCACAGTCTCCCTCTGGCTTTCTCTACCTGCTACTGTCTCTTCCCACTACCACAGTCTCCCACTTGCTTTCCCTACCTGCTACTCTCTCTTCCCACTGCCACAGTCTCAATCTTGCTTCCCCTACCTGCTACCGTCTCTTCCCACTGCCACAGTCTCCCTCTTGCTTCCGCTATGTGCTACCGTCTCACCCATTGCCACAGTCTCCCTCTTGCTTTCTCCAACTGCTACTGTCTCTTCCAACTGCCACAGTCTCCCTCTTGCTTTCTCTACCTGCTACTGTCTCTTCCCACTGCCAAAGTCTCCCTCTTTCTTTCTCTACCTGCTACTGTCTCTCTTCACTGACACAGTCTCCCTCTTGCTTTTTCTACCTGCTACTGTCTTTTCCCACTGCCACAGTCTCCCTCTTGCTTTCTCTACCTGCTACTGTCTCTTCCCACTGCCACAGTCTGCCTCTTGCTTTCTCTACCTGCTACTGTCTCTTCCCACTGCCACAGTCTCCCTGTTGCTTTCTCTACCTGCTACTGTCTCTTCCCACTGCCACAGTCACCCTCTTGGTTTCTCTACCTGCTACTGTCTCTTCCAACTGCCACAGTCTCCCTCTTGCTTTCCCTACCTGCTACTGTCTCTTCCCACTGCCACAGTCTCCCTCTTACTTTCTCTACCTGCTACTGTCTCTTCCCACTGCCACAATCTCCCTCTTGCTTCCTCTATGTGCTACCGTCTCTTCCCACTGCCACAGTCTCCCACTTGCTTTCTCTACCTGCTACTGTCTCTTCCCATTGCCACAGTATCCTTCTTGCTAACTCTACCTGCTACTGTCTCTTCCCACTGCCACAGTCTCCCTCTTTCTTTCTCTACCTGCTACTGTCTCTTCCCACTGCCACAGTCTCCCTCTTACTTTCTCTACCTGCTACTGTCTCTTCCCACTGCCACACTCTCCCTCTTGCTTTCTCTACCTGCTACTGTCTCTTCCCACTGCCACAGTCTCCCTCTTGCTTTCTCTACCTGCTACTGTCTCTTCCCACTGACACATTCTCCCTTTTTCTTTCTCTACCTGCTACTGTCTCTTCCCACTGCTACAGTCTCCCTCTTGCTTTCTCTACCTGCTACTGTCTCTTCCCACTGCCACAGTCTCCCTCTTGCTTTCTCTACCTGCTACTGTCTCTTCCCACTGCCACAGTCTCCCTCTTGCTTTCTATACCTGCTATTGTCTCTTCCCACTGCCACAGTCTCCCTCTTGCTTTCTCTACCTGCTACTGTCTCTTCCCACTGCCACAGTCTCCCTCTTGCTTTCTCTACCTGCTACTGTCTCTTCCCACTGCCACACTCTCCCTCTTGCTTTCTCTACCTGCTACTGTCTCTTCCCACTGCCACAGTCTCCCTCTTGCTTTCTCTACCTGCTACTGTCTCTTCCCACTGACACATTCTCCCTCTTTCTTTCTCTACCTGCTACTGTTTCTTCCCACTGCTACAGTCTCCCTCTTGCTTTCTCTACCTGCTACTGTCTCTTCCCACTGCTACAGTCTCCCTCTTGCTTTCTCTACCAGCTACTGTTTCTTCCCACTGCCACAGTATCCCTCTTGCTTTCTCTACCTGCTACCGTCCCTTTCCACTGCCACAGCCTCCCTCTTGCTTTCTCTACCTGCTACCGTCTCTTCCCACTGCTACAGTCTCCCTCTTGCTTTCTCTACCAGCCACTGTCTCTTCCCACAGCCACAGTCTCCCTCTTGCTTTCTCTGCCTGCTACTGTCTCTTCCCACTGCCACAGTCTCCCTCTTGCTTTCTCTACATGCTACCGTCTCTTCCCACAGCCACAGTCTCCCTCTTGCTTTCTCTACCTGCTACTGTCTCTTCCCACTGAAACAGTCTCCCTCTTTCTTTCTCTACCTGCTACTGTCTCTCTTCACTGCCACAGTCTCCCTCTTGCTTTTTCTACCTGCTACTGTCTCTTCCCACTGCCACAGTCTCCCTCTTGCATTCTCTACCTGCTACTGTCTCTTCCCACTGCCACAGTCTCCCTCTTGCTTTCTCTACCTGCTACTGTCTCTTCCCACTGCCACAGTCTCCCTGTTGCTTTCTCTACCTGCTACTGTCTCTTCCCACTGCCACAGTCACCCTCTTGCTTTCTCTACCTGCTACTGTCTCTTAGCACTGCCACAGTCTCCCTCTTGCTTTCTCTACCTGCTACTGTCTCTTCCCACTGCCACAGTCTCCCTCTAGCTTTCTCTACCTGCTACTGTCTCTTCCCACTGCCACAGTCTCCCTCTTGCTTTCTCTATCTGCTACTGTCTCTTCCCACTGCCACAGTCTCCCTCTTGCTCTCTCTACCTGCTACTGTCTCTTCCCTTTGCCACAGTCTCCCTCTTGCTTTCTTTACCGGCTACTGTCTCTTCCCACTGCCACAGTCTCCCTCTTGCTTTCTCTACCTGTTACTGTCTCTTCCCACTGCCACAGTCTCCCTCTTGCTTTCTCTACCTGCTACTGTCTCTTCCCACTGAAACAGTCTCCCACTTGCTTTCTCTACCTGCTACTGTCTCTTCCCACTGCCACAGTCTCCCTCTTGCTTTCTCTACCGGCTAATGTCTCTTCCCACTGCCACAGTCTCCCACTTGCTTTCCCTACCTGCTACTCTCTCTTCCCACTGCCACAGTCTCCCTCTTGCTTCCCCTACCTGCTACCGTCTCTTCCCACTGCCACAGTCTCCCTCTTGCTTCCGCTATGTGCTACCGTCTCACCCATTGCCACACTCTCCCTCTTGCTTTCTCTACCTGCTACCGCCTCTTCCCACTGCCACGGTCTCCCTCTTGCTTTCTCTATCTGCTACTGTCTCTTCAGACTGCCACAGTCTCCCTCTTGCTTTCTCTACCAACTACTGTCTCTTCCCACTGCCACAGTCTCCCTCTTGCTTTCTCTACCTGCTACTGTCTCTTCCCACTGCCACAGTCTCCCTCTTGCTTTCTCTACCTGCTACTGTCCCTTCCCACTGCCTCAGTCTCCCTCTTGCTTTCTCTACCTGCTACTGTCTCTTCCCACTGTCACAGTCTGCCTCTTGCTTTCTCTACCTGCTACTGTCTCTTCCCACAGCCACAGTCTCCCTCTTGCATTCTCTACCTGTTACTGTCTCTTCCCACTGCCACAGTCTCCCTCTTGCTTTCTCTACCTGCTACTGTCTCTTCCCACTGCCACAGTCTCCCTCTTGCTTTCTCTACCTGCTACTGTCTCTTCCCACTGCCACAGTCTCCCTCTTGCTTTCTCTACCGGCTAATGTCTCTTCCCACTGCCAAAGTCTCCCTCTTACTTTCTCTGCCTTCTACTGTGTCTTCCCACTGCCACAGTCTCACTCTTGCTTTCTCTACATGCTACAGTCTCTTCCCCATGCCACAGTCTCCCTCTGGCTTTCTCTACCTGCTACTGTCTCTTCCCACTGCCACAGTCTCCCACTTGCTTTCCCTACCTGCTACTCTCTCTTCCCACTGCCACAGTCTCAATCTTGCTTCCCCTACCTGCTACCGTCTCTTCCCACTGCCACAGTCTCCCTCTTGCTTCCGCTATGTGCTACCGTCTCACCCATTGCCACAGTCTCCCTCTTGCTTTCTCCAACTGCTACTGTCTCTTCCAACTGCCACAGACTCCCTCTTGCTTTCTCTACCTGCTACTGTCTCTTCCCACTGCCAAAGTCTCCCTCTTTCTTTCTCCACCTGCTACTGTCTCTCTTCACTGACACAGTCTCCCTCTTGCTTTTTCTACCTGCTACTGTCTCTTCCCACTGCCACAGTCTCCCTCTTGCTTTCTCTACCTGCTACTGTCTCTTCCCACTGCCACAGTCTCCCTCTTGCTTTCTCTACCTGCTACTGTCTCTTCCCACTGCCACAGTCTCCCTGTTGCTTTCTCTACCTGCTACTGTCTCTTCCCACTGCCACAGTCACCCTCTTGGTTTCTCTACCTGCTACTGTCTCTTACCACTGCCACAGTCTCCCTCTTGCTTTCTCTACCTGCTACTGTCTCTTCCCACTACCACAGTCTCCCTCTTGCTTTCTCTACCTGCTACTGACTCTTCCAACTGCCACAGTCTCCCTCTTGCTTTCTCTATCTGCTACTGTCTCTTCCCACTGCCACAGTCTCCCTCTTGCTCCCTCTACCTGCTACTGTCTCTTCCCTTTGCCACAGTCTCCCTCTTTCTTTCTCTACCTGCTACTGTCTCTTCCCACTGCCACAGTCTCCCTCTTGCTTTCTCTACCTGTTACTGTCTCTTCCCACTGCCACAGTCTCCCTCTTGCTTTCTCTACCTGCTACTGTCTCTTCCCACTGCCACAGTCTCCCTCTTGCTTTCTCTACCTACTACTGTCTCTTCCCACTGCCACAGTCTCCCTCTTGCTTTCTCTACCGGCTAATGTCTCTTCCCACTGCCACAGTCTCCCTCTTGCTTTCTCTGCCTGCTACTGTGTCTTCCCACTGCCACAGTCTCACTCTTGCTTTCTCTACATGCTACAGTCACTTCCCCATGCCACAGTCCCCCTCTTGCTTTCTCTACCTGCTACTGTCTCTTCCCACTGCCACAGTCTCCCATTTGCTTTCCCTACCTGCTACTGTCTCTTCCCACTGCCACAGTCTCCCTCTTGCTTTCTCTACCTGCTACTGTCTCTTCCCACTGCCACAGTCTCCCTCTTGCTTTCTGTTCCTGCTACTGTCTCTTCCCACTGTCACAGTCTGCCTCTTGCTTTCTCTACCTGCTACTGTCTCTTCCCACAGCCTCAGTCTACCTCTTGCTTTCTCTACCTGCTACAGTCTCTTCCCACTGCCACAGTCTCCCTCTAGCTTTCTCTACCTGCTACTGTCTCTTCCCACTGCCACAGTCTCCTTCTAGCTTTCTCCACCTGCCACTGTCTCTTCCCACTGCCACAGTCTCCCTCTTGCTTTCTCTACCCGCTACTGTCTCTTCCCACTGCCACAGTCTCCCTCTTGCTTTCTCTACCTGCTACTGTCTCTTCCCACTGCCACAGTCTCCCTCTTGCTTTCTCTGCCTGCTACTGTCTCTTCCCACTGCCACAGTCTCCCTCTTGCTTTCTCTACCTGCTACTGTCTCTTCCCACTGCCACAGTCTCACCTCTTACTTTCTCTACCTGCTACTGTCTGTTCCCACTGCCACTGTCTCCCTCTTGCTTTCTCTACCTGTTACTGTCTTTTCCCACTGCCACAGTCTCCCTCTTGCTTTCTCTACCTGCTACTGTCTCTTCCCACTGAAACAGTCTCCCTCTTGCTTTCTCTACCTGCTACCGTCTCTTCCTACTGCCACAGTCTCCCTCTTGCTTTCTCTACCTGCTACTGTCTCTTCACACTGCCACAGTCTCCCTCTTGCTTTCTCTACCTGCTACTGTCTCTTCCCACTGCCACAGTCTCAATCTTGCTTTCTCTACCTGCTACTGTCTCTTCCCACTCCACATTCTCCCTCTTGCTTTCTCTACCTGCTACTGTCTGTTCCCACTGCCACTGTCTCCCTCTTGCTTTCTCTACCTGCTACTGTCTCTTCCCACAGCCACAGTCTACCTCTTGCTTTCTCTACCTGCTACTGTCTCTACCCACTGCCACAGTCTCCCTCTTGCTTTCTGTACCTGCTGCTGTCTCTTCCCACAGCCACAGTGTACCTCTTGCTTTCTCTACCTGCTACTGTCTCTTCCCACTGCCACACTCTCCCTCTTGCTTCCTCTATGTGCTACCGTCTCTTCCCACTGCCACAGTCTCCCACTTGCTTTCTCTACCTGCTACTGTCTCTTCCCATTGTTACAGTCTCCCTCTTGCTTTCTCTACCTGCTACTGTCTCTTCCCACTGTTACAGTCTCCCTCTTGCTTTCTCTACCTGCTACTGTCTCTTCCCACTGCCACAGTCTCCCTCTTGCTTTCTCTACCTGCTACTGTCTCTTCCCACTGCCACAGTCTCCCACTTGCTCTCTCTACCTGCTACTGTCTCTTCCCTTTGCCACAGTCTCCCTCTTGCTTTCTCTACCTGCTACTGTCTCTTCCCACTGCCACAGTCTCCCTCCTTCTTTCTCTACCTGTTACTGTCTCTTCCCACTGCCGCAGTCTCCGTCTTGCTTTCTCTACCTGCTACTGTCTCATCCCACTGCCACAGTCTCCCTCTTGCTTTCTCTACCTGCTACTGTCTCTTCCCACTGCCACAGTCTCCCTCTTGCTTTCGCTACCTGCTAATGTCTCTTCCCACTGCCACAGTCTCCCTCTTGCCTTCTCTACCTGCTACTGTGTCTTCCCACTGCCACAGTCTCACTCTTGATTTCTCTACATGCTACAATCTCTTCCCCATGCCACAGTCTCCCTCTGGCTTTCTCTACCTGCTACTGTCTCTTCCCAATGCCACAGTCTCCCACTTACTTTCCCTACCTGCTACTCTCTCTTCCCACTGCCACAGTCTCCCTCTTGCTTCCCCTACCTGCTACCGTCTCTTCCCACTGCCACAGTCTCCCTCTTGCTTCCGCTATGTACTACCGTCGCACCCATTGCCACAGTCTCCCTCTTGATTTCTCTACCTGCTACCGGATCTTCCCACTGCCACAGTCTCCCTCTTGCTTTCTCTATCTCCTACTGTCTCTTCAGACTGCCACAGTCTCCCTCTTGCTTTCTCTGCCAGCTACTGTCTCTTCCCACTGCCACAGTCTCCCTCTTGCTTTCTCTACCTGCTACTGTCTCTTCCCACTGCCACAGTCTCCCTCTTGCTTTCTCTACCTGCTACTGTCCCTTCCCACTGCCTCAGTCTCCCTCTTGCTTTCTCTACCTGCTACTGTCTCTTCCCACAGCCACAGTGTCCCTCTTGCTTTCTCTACCTGCTACTGTTTCTTCCCACAGCCACAGTCTCCCTCTTGCTTTCTCTACCTGCTACTGTCTCTTACCACTGCCACAGTCTCCCTCTTGCTTTCTCTACCTGCTACTGTCTCTTCCCACTGCCACAGTCTCCCTCTTGCTTTCTCTACCTGCTACTGTCTCTTCCCACTGCCACAGTCTCCCTCTTGCTTTCTGTTCCTGCTACTGTCTCTTCCCACTGTCACAGTCTGCCTCTTGCTTTCTCTACCTGCTACTGTCTCTTCCCACAGCCTCAGTCTCCCTCTTGCTTTCTCTACCTGCTACAGTCTCTTCCCACTGCCACAGTCTCCCTCTAGCTTTCTCTACCTGCTACTGTCTCTTCCCACTGCCACAGTCTCCTTCTAGCTTTCTCCACCTGCCACTGTCTCTTCCCACTGCCACAGTCTCCCTCTTGCTTTCTCTACCCGCTACTGTCTCTTCCCACTGCCACAGTCTCCCTCTTGCTTTCTCTACCTGCTACTGTCTCTTCCCACTGCCACAGTCTCCCTCTTGCTTTCTCTGCCTGCTACTGTCTCTTCCCACTGCCACAGTCTCCCTCTTGCTTTCTCTACCTGCTACTGTCTCTTCCCACTGCCACAGTCTCACCTCTTGCTTTCTCTACCTGCTACTGTCTGTTCCCACTGCCACTGTCTCCCTCTTGCTTTCTCTACCTGTTACTGTCTCTTCCCACTGCCACAGTCTCCCTCTTGCTTTCTCTACCTGCTACTGTCTCTTCCCACTGAAACAGTCTCCCTCTTGCTTTCTCTACCTGCTACCGTCTCTTCCTACTGCCACAGTCTCCCTCTTGCTTTCTCTACCTGCTACTGTCTCTTCACACTGCCACAGTCTCCCTCTTGCTTTCTCTACCTGCTACTGTCTCTTCCCACTGCCACAGTCTCAATCTTGCTTTCTCTACCTGCTACTGTCTCTTCCCACTCCACATTCTCCCTCTTGCTTTCTCTACCTGCTACTGTCTGTTCCCACTGCCACTGTCTCCCTCTTGCTTTCTCTACCTGCTACTGTCTCTTCCCACAGCCACAGTCTACCTCTTGCTTTCTCTACCTGCTACTGTCTCTACCCACTGCCACAGTCTCCCTCTTGCTTTCTGTACCTGCTGCTGTCTCTTCCCACAGCCACAGTGTACCTCTTGCTTTCTCTACCTGCTACTGTCTCTTCCCACTGCCACACTCTCCCTCTTGCTTCCTCTATGTGCTACCGTCTCTTCCCACTGCCACAGTCTCCCACTTGCTTTCTCTACCTGCTACTGTCTCTTCCCATTGTTACAGTCTCCCTCTTGCTTTCTCTACCTGCTACTGTCTCTTCCCACTGTTACAGTCTCCCTCTTGCTTTCTCTACCTGCTACTGTCTCTTCCCACTGCCACAGTCTCCCTCTTGCTTTCTCTACCTGCTACTGTCTCTTCCCACTGCCACAGTCTCCCACTTGCTCTCTCTACCTGCTACTGTCTCTTCCCTTTGCCACAGTCTCCCTCTTGCTTTCTCTACCTGCTACTGTCTCTTCCCACTGCCACAGTCTCCCTCTTGCTTTCTCTACCTGTTACTGTCTCTTCCCACTGCCGCAGTCTCCGTCTTGCTTTCTCTACCTGCTACTGTCTCATCCCACTGCCACAGTCTCCCTCTTGCATTCTCTACCTGCTACTGTCTCTTCCCACTGCCACAGTCTCCCTCTTGCTTTCGCTACCTGCTAATGTCTCTTCCCACTGCCACAGTCTCCCTCTTGCCTTCTCTACCTGCTACTGTGTCTTCCCACTGCCACAGTCTCACTCTTGATTTCTCTACATGCTACAATCTCTTCCCCATGCCACAGTCTCCCTCTGGCTTTCTCTACCTGCTACTGTCTCTTCCCAATGCCACAGTCTCCCACTTACTTTCCCTACCTGCTACTCTCTCTTCCCACTGCCACAGTCTCCCTCTTGCTTCCCCTACCTGCTACCGTCTCTTCCCACTGCCACAGTCTCCCTCTTGCTTCCGCTATGTACTACCGTCGCACCCATTGCCACAGTCTCCCTCTTGATTTCTCTACCTGCTACCGGATCTTCCCACTGCCACAGTCTCCCTCTTGCTTTCTCTATCTCCTACTGTCTCTTCAGACTGCCACAGTCTCCCTCTTGCTTTCTCTGCCAGCTACTGTCTCTTCCCACTGCCACAGTCTCCCTCTTGCTTTCTCTACCTGCTACTGTCTCTTCCCACTGCCACAGTCTCCCTCTTGCTTTCTCTACCTGCTACTGTCCCTTCCCACTGCCTCAGTCTCCCTCTTGCTTTCTCTACCTGCTACTGTCTCTTCCCACAGCCACAGTGTCCCTCTTGCTTTCTCTACCTGCTACTGTTTCTTCCCACAGCCACAGTCTCCCTCTTGCTTTTTCTACCTGCTACTGTCTCTTACCACTGCCACAGTCTCCCTCTTGCTTTCTCTACCTGCTACTGTCTCTTCCCACTGCCACAGTCTCCCTCTTGCTTTCTCTACCTGCTACTGTCTCTTCCCACTGCCACAGTCTCCCTCTTGCTTTCTCTACCTGCTACTGTCTCTTCCCACTGCCACAGTCTCACCTCTTGCTTTCTCTACCTGCTACTGTCTGTTCCCACTGCCACAGTCTCCCTCTTGCTTTCTTTACCTGCTACTGTCTCCTCCCACTGCCACAGTCTCCCTCTTGCTTTCTCTACCTGCTACTGTCTCTTCCCACTGAAACAGTCTCCCTCTTGCTTTCTCTACCTGCTACCGTCTCTTCCTACTGCCACAGTCTCCCTCTTGCTTTCTCTACCTGCTACTGTCTCTTCCCACTGCCACAGTCTCCCTCTTGCTTTCTCTACCTGCTACTGTCTCTTCCCACTGCCACAGTCTCAATCTTGCTCTCTCTACCTGCTACTGTCTCTTCCCACTGCCACAGTCTCCCTCCTGCTTTCTCTACCTACTACTGTCTCTTCCCACTGCCACAGTCTCCCTCTTGCTTTCTCTACCTGCTACTGTCTCTTCCCACTGCCACAGTCTCCCTCTTGCTTTCTCTACCTGCTACTGTCTCTTCCCACTGCCACAGTCTCCCTCATGCTTTCTCTACCTGCTACTGTCTCTCCCCACTGCCACAGTCTCCCTCTTGCTTTCTGTACCTGCTGCTGTCTCTTCCCACAGCCACAGTCTACCTCTTGCTTTCTCTACCTGCTACTGTCTCTACCCACTGCCACAGTCTCCCTCTTGCTATCTGTACCTGCTGCTGTCTCTTCCCACAGCCACAGTCTACCTCTTGCTTTCTCTACCTGCTACTGTCTCTTCCCACTGCCACACTCTCCCTCTTGCTTCCTCTATGTGCTACCGTCTCTTCCCACTGCCACAGTCTCCCACTTGCTTTCTCTACCTTCTACTGTCTCTTCCCATTGTTACAGTCTCCCTCTTGCTTTCTCTACCTGCTACTGTCTCTTCCCACTGTTACAGTCTCCCTCTTGCTTTCTCTACCTGCTACTGTCTCTTCCCACTGCCACAGTCTCCTTCTTGCTTTCTCTACCTGCTACTGTCTCTTCCCATTGCCACAGTATCCTTCTTGCTTACTCTACCTGCTACTGTCTCTTCCCACTGCCACAGTCTCCCTCTTACTTTCTCTACCTGCTACTGTCTCTTCCCACAGCCACAGTCTCCCTCTTGCTTTCTCTACCTACTACTGTCTCTTCCCACTGAAACAGTCTCCCTCTTCCTTTCTCTACCTGCTACTGTCTCTTCCCACTGCCACAGTCTCCCTCTTGCTTCCTCTACCTGCTACTGTCTCTTCCCACTGCTACAGTCTCCCTCTTGCTTTCTCTACCAGCTACTGTCTCTTCCCACAGCCACAGTCTCCCTCTTGCTTTCTCTACCTACTACTGTCTCTTCCCACTGAAACAGTCTCCCTCTTGCTTTCTCTACCTGCTACTGTGTCTTCCCACAGCTCCAGTCTCCCTCTTGCTGTCTCTACCTGCTACTGCCCCTTCCCACTGCCACAGTCTCCCTCTTGCTTTCTCTGCCTGCTACTGTCTCTTCCCACTGCCACAGTCTCCCTCTTTCTTTCTCTACCTTCTACTGTCTCTTCCCACTGCCACAGTCTCCCTCTTGCTTTCTCTACCTGCTACTGTCTCTTCCCACTGCCACAGTCTCCCTCTACTCTCTCCACCTGCTACTGTCTCTTCCCACTGCCACAGTCTCCCTCTTGCTTTCTCTACCTGCTACTGTCTCTTCCTATTGCAACAGTCTCCCTCTTGCTTTCTCTACCAGCTACTGTCTCTTCCCACTGCCACAGTCTCACTCTTGCTTTCTCTACCTGCTACTGTCTCTTCCCACTGCTACAATCTCCCTCTTGCTTTCTCTACCAGCTACTGTCTCTTCCCACAGCCACAGTCTCCCTCTTGCTTTCTCTACCTGCTACTGTCTCTTCCCACTGCCACAGTCTCCCTCTTGCTTTCTCTACCTGCTACTGTCTCTTCCCACAGCCACAGTCTCCCTCTTGCTTTCTCTACCTGCTACTGTCTCTTCCCACTGAAACAGTCTCCCTCTTGCTGTCTGTACCTGCTACTGTCTCTTCCCACTGCCACAGACTCCCTCGTGCTTTCTCTACCTGATACTGTCTCTTCCCACAGCCACAGTCTCCCACTTGCTATCTCTACCTTCTACTGTCTCTTCCCACTGCCACAGTCTCCCTCTTGCTTTCTCTACCTGCTACTGTCTCATCCCACTGCCACAGTCTCCCACTTGCTTTCTCTACCTGCTACTGTCACTTCCCACTGCCACAGACTCCCTCTTGCTTTCTCTACCTGCTACTGTCTCTTCCCACTGCCACAGTCTCACTCTTGCTTTCTCTACCTGCTACTGTCTCTTCCCACTGCCACAGTCTCCCTCTTGCTTTCTCTACCTCCTACTGACTCTTATCACTGCCACAGTCTCCGTCTTACTTTTTCTACCTGCTACTGTCTCTTTCCACTGACACAGTCTCCCTCTTGCTTTCTCTATCTGCTACTGTCTCTTTCTACTGCCACAGTGTCCCTCTTGCTTTCTCTACCTGCTACTGTCTCTTCCCACTGCCACAGTCTCCCTCTTGCTTTCTCTAACTGCTACCGTCTCTTCCCACTGCCACAGTCTCCCTCTTGCTTTCTCTACCTGCTACTGTCTCATCCCGCTGCCACAGTCTCCCTCTTGCTTTCTCTACCTGCTACTGTCTCTTACCACTGCCACAGTCTCACTCTTGCTTTCTCTACCTGCCACTGTCTCTTCCCACTGCCACAGTCTCCCTCTTGCTTTCTCTACCAGCTACTGTCTCTTCCCACAGCCATAGTCTCCCTCTTGCTTTCTCTACCTGCTACTGTCTCTTCCCACTGCCACAGTCTCCCTCTTGCTTTCTCTACCTGCTACTGTCTCTTCCCACAGCCACAGTCTCCCTCTTGCTTTCTCTACCTGCTACTGTCTCTTCCCACTGAAACAGTCTCCCTCTTGCTTTCTCTACCTGCTACTGTCTCTTCCCACAGCCACAGTCACCCTCTTGCTTTCTCTACCTGCTACTGTCTCTTCCAACTGAAACAGTCTCCCTCTTGCTTTCTCTACCTGCTACTGTCTCTTCCCACTGCCACAGTCTCCCTCTTGCTTTCTCTACCTGACACTGTCTCTTCCCACACCCACTGTCTCCCACTTGCTTTCTCTACCTGCTACTGTCTCTTCCCACTGCCACAGTCTCCCTCTTGCTTTCTCTACCTGCTACTGTCTCTTCCCACTGCCACAGTCTCCCACTTGCTTTCTCTACCTGCTACTGTCTCTTCCCACTGCCACAGCCTCCCTCTTGCTTTCTCTACCTGCTACTGTCTCTTCCCACTGCCACAGTCTCACTCTTGATTTCTCTACCTGCCACAGTCTCTTTCCACTGCCACAGTCTCCCTCTTGCTTTCTCTACCAGCTACTGTCTCTTCCCACAGCCACAGTCTCCCTCTTGCTTTCTCTACCTGCTACTGTCTTTTCCCACTGCCTCAGCCTCGCTCTTGGTTTCTTTACCTGCTACTGTCTCTTCCCACTGCCACAGTCCCCCTCTTGCTTTCTCTACCTGCTACTGTCTCTTCCTATTGCAACAGTCTCCCTCTTGCTTTCTCTACCAGCTACTGTCTCTTCCCACTGCCACAGTCTCGCTCTTGCTTTCTCTACCTGCTACTGTCTCTTCCCACTGCTACAATCTCCCTCTTGCTTTCTCTACCAGCTACTGTCTCTTCCCACAGCCACAGTCTCCCTCTTCCTTTCTCTACCTGCTACTGTCTCTTCCCACTGCCACAGTCTCCCTCTTGCTTTCTCTACCTGCTACTGTCTCTTCCCACAGCCACAGTCTCCCTCTTGCTTTCTCTACCTGCTACTGTCTCTTCCCACTGAAACAGTCTCCCTCTTGCTGTCTGTACCTGCTACTGTCTCTTCCCACTGCCACAGACTCCCTCTTGCTTTCTCTACCTGATACTGTCTCTTCCCACAGCCACAGTCTCCCACTTGCTATCTCTACCTTCTACTGTCTCTTCCCACTGCCACAGTCTCCCTCTTGCTTTCTCTACCTGCTACTGTCTCATCCCACTGCCACAGTCTCCCACTTGCTTTCTCTACCTGCTACTGTCACTTCCCACTGCCACAGTCTCCCTCTTGCTTTCTCTACCTGCTACTGTCTCTTCCCACTGCCACAGTCTCACTCTTGCTTTCTCTACATGCTACTGTCTCTTCCCACTGCCACAGTCTCCCTCTTGCTTTCTCTACCTCCTACTGTCTCTTATAACTGCCACAGTCTCCGTCTTACTTTTTCTACCTGCTACTGTCTCTTTCCACTGACACAGTCTCCCTCTTGCTTTCTCTACCTGCTACTGTCTCTTCCCACTGCCACAGTCTCCCTCTTGCTTTCTCTATCTGCTACTGTCTCTTTCTACTGCCACAGTGTCCCTCTTGCTTTCTCTACCTGCTACTGTCTCTTCCCACTGCCACAGTCTCCCTCTTGCTTTCTCTAACTGCTACCGTCTCTTCCCACTGCCGCAGTCTCCCTCTTGCTTTCTCTACCCGCTACTGTCTCATCCCGCTGCCACAGTCTCCCTCTTGCTTTCTCTACCTGCTACTGTCTCTTACCACTGCCACAGTCTCACTCTTGCTTTCTCTACCTTCCACTGTCTCTTCCCACTGCCACAGTCTCCCTCTTGCTTTCTCTACCAGCTACTGTCTCTTCCCACAGCCATAGTCTCCCTCTTGCTTTCTCTACCTGCTACTGTCTCTTCCCACTGCCACAGTCACCCTCTTGCTTTCTCTACCTGCTACTGTCTCTTCCAACTGAAACAGTCTCCCTCTTGCTTTCTCTACCTGCTACTGTCTCTTCCCACTGCCACAGTCTCCCTCTTGCTTTCTCTACCTGATACTGTCTCTTCCCACACCCACTGTCTCCCACTTGCTTTCTCTACCTGCTACTGTCTCTTCCCACTGCCACAGTCTCCCTCTTGCTTTCTCTACCTGCTACTGTCTCTTCCCACTGCCACAGTCTCCCACTTGCTTTCTCTACCTGCTACTGTCTCTTCCCACTGCCACAGTCTCCCTCTTGCTTTCTCTACCTGCTACTGTCTCTTCCCACTGCCACAGTCTCACTCTTGCTTTCTCTACCTGCCACAGTCTCTTTCCACTGCCACAGTCTCCCTCTTGCTTTCTCTACCAGCTACTGTCTCTTCCCACAGCCACAGTCTCCCTCTTGCTTTCTCTACCTGCTACTGTCTTTTCCCACTGCCTCAGCCTCGCTCTTGGTTTCTTTACCTGCTACTGTCTCTTCCCACTGCCACAGTCTCCCTCTTGCTTTCTCTACCTGCTACTGTCTCATCCCACTGCCACAGTCTCCCTCTTGCTTTCTCTACGTCCTACTGCCTCTTGTCACTGCCACAGTCTCCGTCTTACTTTCTCTACCTGCTACTGTCTCCTTCCACTGCAACAGTCTCCCTCTTGCTTTCTCTACCTGCTACTGCCTCTTCCCACTGCCACAGTCTCCGTCTGCTTTCTCTATCTGCTACTGTCTCTTTCTACTGCCACAGTGTCCCTCTTGCTTTCTCTACCTGCTACTGTCTCTTCCCACTGCCACAGTCTCCCTCTTGCTTTCTCTAACTGCTACCGTCTCTTCCCACTGCCACAGTCTCCCTCTTGCTTTCTCTACCTGCTACTGTCTCATCCCGCTGCCACAGTCTCCCTCTTGCTTTCTCTACCTGCTACTGTCTCTTCCCACTGCCACAGTCTCACTCTTGCTTTCTCTACCTGCCACTGTCTCTTCCCACTGCCACAGTCTCCCTCTTGCTTTCTCTACCAGCTACTGTCTCTTCCCACAGCCATAGTCTCCCTCTTGCTTTCTCTACCTGCTACTGTCTCTTCCCACTGCCACAGTCTCCCTCTTGCTTTCTCTACCTGCTACTGTCTCTTCCCACTGCCACAGTCTCCCTCTTGCTTTCTCTACCTGCTACTGTCTCTTCCCACTGCCACAGTCTCCCTCTTGCTTTCTCTACCTGCTACTGTCTCTTCCCACTGCCACAGTCTCCCTCTTGCTTTCTCTACCTGCAACTGTCTCTTTCCACTGCCACAGTCTCCCTCTTGCTTTCTCTACCTGCTAGTGTCTCGTCCCACTGCCACAGTCTCCTTCTCTCTTTCTCCACCTGCTACCGTCTCTTCCCACTGCCACAGTCTCCCTCTTGCTTTCTCTACCTGCTACTGTCTCATCCCGCTGCCACCGTCTCCCTCTTGCTTTCTCTACCTGCTACTGTCTCTTCCCACTGCCACAGTCTCCCTCTTGCTTTCTCCACCTGCTACTGTCTCTTCCCACTGCCACAGTCTCACTCTTGCTATCTCTACCTGCCACTGTCTCTTCCCACTGCCACAGTCTCCCTCTTGCTTTCTCTACCAGCTACTGTCTCTTCTCACAGCCATAGTCTCCCTCTTGCTTTCTCTACCTGCTACTGTCTCTTCCCACTGCCACAGTCTCCCTCTTGCTTTCTCTACCTGCCACTGTCTCTTCCCACTGCCACAGTCTCCCTCTTGCTTTCTCTACCTGCTACTGTCTCTTCCCACTGCCACAGTCTCCCACTTGCTTTCTCTACCTGCTATTGTCTCTTGACACTGCCACAGTCTCATTCTTACTTTCTCTACCTGCTATTGTTTCTTTCCACTACCACAGTCTCCCTCTTGCTTTCTCTACCTGCTACAGTCTCTTCCCACTGCCACAGTCTCCCTCTTGCTTTCTCTACCTGCAACTGTCTCTTTCCACTGCCACAGTCTAACTCTTGCTTTCTCTACCTGCTACTGTCTCGTCCCACTGCCACAGTCTCCTTCTTGCTTTCTCTACCTGCTACCGTCTCTTCCCACTGCCACAGTCTCCCTCTTGCTTTCTCTACCTGCTACTGTCTCATCCCGCTGCCACAGTCTCCCTCTTGCTTTCTCTACCTGCTACTGTCTCTTCCCACTGCCACAGTCTCCCTGTTGCTTTCTCCACCTGCTACTGTCTCTTCCCACTGCCACAGTCTCCCTATTGCTTTCTCTACCTGCTACTGTCTCTTCCCACTGCCACAGTCTCCCTCTTGCTTTCTCTACCTGCAACTGTCTCTTTCCACTGCCACAGTCTCCCTCTTGCTTTCTCTACCTGCTACTGTCTCTTTCCACTGCCACAGTCTCCCTCTTGCTTTCTCTACCTGCTAGTGTCTCGTCCCACTGCCACAGTCTCCTTCTCTCTTTCTCCACCTGCTACAGTCTTTTCCCACTGCCACAGTCTCCCTCTTGCTTTCTCTACCTGCTACTGTCTCATCCCGCTGCCACAGTCTCCCTCTTGCTTTCTCTACCTGCTACTGTCTCTTCCCACTGCCACAGTCTCCCTCTTGCTTTCTCCACCTGCTACTGTCTCTTCCCACTGCCACAGTCTCCCTATTGCTTTCTCTACCAGCTACTGTCTCTTCCCACAGCCACAGTCTCCCTCTTGCTCTCTCTACCTGCTACTGTCTCTTCCCACTGCCACAGTCTCCCTCTTGCTTTCTCTACCTGACACTGTCTCTTCCCACTTCAACAGTCTCCCTCTTGCTTTCTCTACCTGCTACTGTCTCTTACCACTGTTACAGTCTCCCTCTTGCTTTCTCTACCTGCTACTGTCTCTTCCCACTGCCACAGTCTCCCTCTTGCTTTCTCTACCTGCTACTGTCTCTTCCCATTGCCACAGTATCCTTCTTGCTTACTCTACCTGCTACTGTCTCTTCCCACTGCCACAGTCTCCCTCTTACTTTCTCTACCTGCTACTGTCTCTTCCCACTGCCACAGTCTCCCTCTTACTTTCTCTACCTGCTACTGAGTCTTCCCACTGCCACAGTCTCCCTCTTGCCTTCTCTACCTGCTACTGTCTCTTCCCACTGCCACAGTCTCTCTCTTGCTTTCTCTACCTGCTACTGTCTCTTCCCACTGCCACAGTCTCCCTCTTGCTTTCTCTACCTGCTACTGTCTCTTCCCACTGCCACAGTCTCTCTCTTGCTTTCTCTACCTGCTACTGTCTCTTCCCACTGCCACGGTCTCCCTCTTGCTTTCTCTACCCGCTACTGTCTCTTCCCACTGCCACAGTCTCCCTCTTGCTCTCTCTACCTGCTACTGTCTCTTCCCACTGCCACAGTCTCCCTCTTGCTTTCTCTACCTGCTACTGTCCCTTTCCACTGTCACAGTCTCCCTCTTGCTTTCTCTACCTGTTATTGTCTCTTCCCACTGCTACAGTCTCCCTCTTGCTTTCTCTACAAGCTACTGTCTCTTCCCACAGCCACAGTCTCCCTCTTGCTTTCTCTACCTGCTAGTGTCTCTTCCCACTGCCACAGTCTCCCTCTTGCTTTCTCTACCTGCTACTGTCTCTTCCCACAGCCACAGTCTCCCTCTTGCATTCTCTACCTGCTACTGTCTCTTCCCACTGAAACAGTCTCCCTCTTGCTTTCTCTACCTGCTACTGTCTCTTCCCACTGCCACAGTCTCCCTCTTGCTTTCTCTACCTGACACTGTCTCTTCCCACAGCCACAGTCTCCCACTTGCTTTCTCTACCTGCTACTGTCTCTTCCCACTGCCACAGTCTCTTTCTTGCTTTCTCTACCTGCTACTGTGTCTTCCCACTGCCCCAGTCTCCCTCTTACTCTCTCTACCTGCTACTGCCCCTTCCCACTGCCACAGTCTCCCTCTTGCTTTCTCTACCTGCTACTGTCTCTTCCCACTGCCACAGTCTCCCTCTTTCTTTCTCTACCTTCTACTGTCTCTTCCCACTGCCACAGTCTCCCTCTTGCTCTCTCTACCTGCTACTGTCTCTTCCCACTGCCACAGTCTCCCTCTTGCTTTCTCTACCTGCTACTGTCTCTTCCTATTGCCACAGTCTCCCTCTTGCTTTCTCTACCTGCTACTGTCTCTTCCCACTGCCACAGTCTCCCTCTTGCTCTCTCTACCTGCTACTGTCTCTGCCCACTGCCACAGTCTCCCTCTTGCTTTCTCTACCTGCTACTGTCTCTTCCCACTGCCACAGTCTCCTCTTGCTTTCTCTACCTGCTACTGTCTCTTCCCACTGCCACAGTCTCACTCTTGCTTTCTCTACCTGCCACTGTCTCTTCCCACTGCCACAGTCTCTCTCTTGCTTTCTCTACCAGCTACTGTGTCTTCCCACAGCCACAGTCTCCCTCTTGCTTTCTCTACCTGCTACTGTCTTTTCCCACTGCCTCAGTCTCGCTCTTGTTTTCTCTACCTGCTACTGTCTCTTCCCACTGCCACAGTCTCCCTCTTGTTTTCTCTACCTGCTACTGTCTCTTCCCACTGCCACAGTCTCCCTCTTGCTTTCTCTACCTGCTACTGTCTCTTGACACTGCCACAGTCTCCCTCTTGCTTTCTCTACCTGCTACTGTCTCTTTTCACTGCCACAGTCTCCCTCTTGCTTTCTCTATCTGCTACAGTCTCTTTCTACTGCCACAGTGTCCCTCTTGCTTTCTCTTCCTGCTACTGTTTCTTCCCACTGCCACAGTCTCCCTCTTGCTTTCTCTACCTGCTACCGTCTCTTCCCACTGCCAATGTCTCCCTCCTGCTTTCTCTACCTGCTACTGTCTCATCCCGCTGCCACTGTCTCCCTCTTGCTTTCTCTACCTGCTACTGTCTCTTCCCACAGCCACAGTCTCCCTCTTGCTTTCTCTACCTGCTACTGTCTCTTCCCACTGCCACAGTCTCCCTCTTGCTTTCTCCACCTGCTACTGTCTCTTCCAACTGCCACAGTCTCCCTCTTGCTTTCTCTACCTGCTACTGTCTCTTCCCACTGCCACAGTCTCCCTCTTGCTTACTCTACCTGCTACCGTCTCATGACACTGCCACAGTGTCCCTCTTACTTTCTGTACCTGCTACTGTTTCTTTCCACTGCCACAGTCTCCCTCTTGCTTTCTCTACCTGCTACAGTCTCTTCCCAGTGCCACAGTCTCCCTCTTGCTTTCTCTACCTGCAACTGTCTCTTTCCACTGCCACAGTCTCCTTCTTGCTTTCTCTACCTGCTACTGTCTCTTCCCACTGCCACAGTCTCCGTCTTGCTTTCTCTACCTCCTACCGTCTCTTCCCACTGCCACAGTCTCCCTCTTGCTTTCTCTACCTGCTACTGTCTCATCCCGCTGCCACAGTCTCCCTCTTGCTTTCTCTACCTGCTACTGTATTTTCCCACTGCCACAGTCTCCCTCTTGCTTTATCCACCTGCTGCTGTCTCTTTTCACTTCCACTGTCTCCCTCTTGCTTTCTCTACCTGCTACTGTCTCTTCCCACTGCCACAGTCTCCCTCTTGCTTTCTCTACCTGCTACTGTCTCTTCCCACTGCCACAGTCTCCCTCTTGCTTTCTCTACCTGCTACTGTCTCTTCCCACTGCCACAGTCTCCCTCTTGCTTTCTCTACCAGCTACTGTCTCTTCCCACAGCCACAGTCTCCCTCTTGCTTTCTCTACCTGCTACTGTCTCTTCCCACTGCCACAGTCTCCCTCTTGCTTTCTCTACCTGCTACTGTCACTTTCCACTGCCACAGTCTCCCTCTTGCTTTCTCTACCTGCTACTGTCTCTTCCCACTGCCACAGTCTCCCTCTTGCTTCCTCTACCTGCTACCGTCTCTTCCCACTGCCACACTCTCCCTCTCGCTTCCTCTATGTGCTACCGTCTCTTCCCACTGCCACAGTCTCCCTCTTGCTTTCTCTACCTGCTACTGTCTCTTCCCACTGCCACAGTCTCCCTCTTGCTTTCTCTACCTGCTACTGTCTCTTCCCACTGCCACAGTCTCCCTCTTGCTTTCTCTACCTTCTACTGTCTCTTCCCACTGCCACAGTCTCCCTCTTGCTTTCTCTACCTGCTACTGTCTCGTCCTACTGCCACAGTCTCCCTCTTGCTTTCTCTACCTGCTACTGTCTCTTCCCACTGCTACAGTCTCCCTCTTGCTTTCTCTACCTGCTACTGTCTCTTCCCACTGCCACAGTCTCCCTCTTGCTTTCTCTACCTGCTACTGTCTCTTCCCACTGCCACAGTCTCCCTCTTGCTTTCTCTACCTGCTACTGTCTCTTCCCACTGCCACAGTCTCCCTCTTGCTTTCTCTACCAGCTACTGTCTCTTCCCACAGCCACAGTCTCCCTCTTGCTTTCTCTACCTGCTACTGTCTCTTCCCACTGCCACAGTCTCCCTCTTGCTTTCTCTACCTGCTACTGTCTCTTCCCACAGCCACAGTCTCCCTCTTGCTTTCTCTACCTGCTACTGTCTCTTCCCACTGAAACAGTCTCCCTCCTGCTTTCTCTACCTGCTACTGTCTCTTCCCACTGCCACAGTCTCCCTCTTGCTTTCTCTACCTGCCACTGTCTCTTCCCACAGCCACAGTCTCCCTCTTGCTTTCTCTACCTGCTACTGCCTCTTCCCACTGCCACAGTCTCCCTCTTGCTTTCTCTACCTGCTACTGTGTCTTCCCACAGCCCCAGTCTCCCTCTTCCTGTCTCTACTTGCTACGGTCTAATCCCACTGCCACAGTCTCCCTCTTGCTTTCTCTACCTGCTACTGTCTCTTCCCACTGCCACAGTCTCACTCATGCTTTCTCTACCTGCTACTGTCTCTTCCCACTGCCACAGTCTCCCTCTTGCTTTCTCTACCAGCTACTGTCATTTCCCACAGCCACAGTCTCCCTCTTGCTTTCTCTACCTGCTACTGTCTCTTCCCACTGCCATAGTCTCCCTCTTGCTTTCTCTACCTGCTACTGTCTCTTGACACTGCCACAGTGTCCCTCTTACTTTCTCTACCTGCTACTGTTTCTTTCCACTGCCACAGTCTCCCTCTTGCTTTCTCTACCTGCTACGGTCTCTTCACACTGCCACAGTCTCCCTCTTGCTTTCTCTACCTGCAACTGTCTCTTTCCACTGCCACAGTCTCCCTCTTGCTTTCTCTACCTGCTACTGTCTCTTCCCACTGCCACAGTCTCCTTCTTGCTTTCTCTACCTGCTACCGTCTCTTCACACTGCCACAGTCTCCCTCTTGCTTTCTCTACCTGCTACTGTCTCTTCCCACTGCCACAGTCTCCCTCTTGCTTTCTCTACCTGCTACTGTCTCTTCCCACTGCCACAGTCTCCCTCTTGCTTTCTCCAACTGCTACTGTCTCTTCCAACTGCCACAGTCTCCCTCTTGCTTTCTCTACCTGCTACTGTCTCGTCCTACTGCCACAGTCTCCCTCTTGCTTTCTCTACCTGCTACTGTCTCTTCCCACTGCTACAGTCTCCCTCTTGCTTTCTCTACCTGCTACTGTCTCTTCCCACTGCCACAGTCTCCCTCTTGCTTTCTCTACCTGCTACTGTCTCTTCCCACTGCCACAGTCTCCCTCTTGCTTTCTCTACCTGCTACTGTCTCTTCCCACTGCCACAGTCTCCCTCTTGCTTTCTCTACCAGCTACTGTCTCTTCCCACAGCCACAGTCTCCCTCTTGCTTTCTCTACCTGCTACTGTCTCTTCCCACTGCCACAGTCTCCCTCTTGCTTTCTCTACCTGCTACTGTCTCTTCCCACAGCCACAGTCTCCCTCTTGCTTTCTCTACCTGCTACTGTCTCTTCCCACTGAAACAGTCTCCCTCCTGCTTTCTCTACCTGCTACTGTCTCTTCCCACTGCCACAGTCTCCCTCTTGCTTTCTCTACCTGCCACTGTCTCTTCCCACAGCCACAGTCTCCCTCTTGCTTTCTCTACCTGCTACTGCCTCTTCCCACTGCCACAGTCTCCCTCTTGCTTTCTCTACCTGCTACTGTGTCTTCCCACAGCCCCAGTCTCCCTCTTCCTGTCTCTACTTGCTACGGTCTAATCCCACTGCCACAGTCTCCCTCTTGCTTTCTCTACCTGCTACTGTCTCTTCCCACTGCCACAGTCTCACTCATGCTTTCTCTACCTGCTACTGTCTCTTCCCACTGCCACAGTCTCCCTCTTGCTTTCTCTACCAGCTACTGTCATTTCCCACAGCCACAGTCTCCCTCTTGCTTTCTCTACCTGCTACTGTCTCTTCCCACTGCCATAGTCTCCCTCTTGCTTTCTCTACCTGCTACTGTCTCTTGACACTGCCACAGTGTCCCTCTTACTTTCTCTACCTGCTACTGTTTCTTTCCACTGCCACAGTCTCCCTCTTGCTTTCTCTACCTGCTACGGTCTCTTCACACTGCCACAGTCTCCCTCTTGCTTTCTCTACCTGCAACTGTCTCTTTCCACTGCCACAGTCTCCCTCTTGCTTTCTCTACCTGCTACTGTCTCTTCCCACTGCCACAGTCTCCTTCTTGCTTTCTCTACCTGCTACCGTCTCTTCACACTGCCACAGTCTCCCTCTTGCTTTCTCTACCTACTACTGTCTCATCCCGCTGCCACAGTCTCCCTCTTGCTTTCTCTACCTGCTACTGTCTCTTCCCACTGCCACAGTCTCCCTCTTGCTTTCTCCACCTGCTACTGTCTCTTCCCACTTCCACAGTCTCCCTATTGCTTTCTCTACCAGCTACTGTCTCTTCCCACAGCCACAGTCTCCCTCTTGCTTTCGCTACCTACTACTGTCTCTTCCCACTGCCACAGTCTCCCTCTTGCTCTCTCTACCTGCTACTGTCTCTTCCCACTGCCACAGTCTCCCTCTTGCTTTCTCTACCTGCTACTGTCACTTTCCACTGCCACAGTCTCCCTCTTGCTTTCTCTACCTGCTACTGTCTCTTCCCACTGCCACAGTCTCCCTCTTGCTTCCTCTACCTGCTACCGTCTCTTCCCACTGCCACACTCTCCCTCTCGCTTCCTCTATGTGCTACCGTCTCTTCCCACTGCCACAGTCTCCCTCTTGCTTTCTCTACCTGCTACTGTCTCTTCCCACTGCCACAGTCTCCCTCTTGCTTTCTCTACCTGCTACTATCTCTTCCCACTGCCACAGTCTACCTCTTGCTTTCTCTACCTGCTACTGTCTCTTCCCACTGCCACAGTCTCCCTCTTTCTTTCTCTACCTTCTACTGTCTCTTCCCACTGCCACAGTCTCCCTCTTGCTTTCTCTACCTGCTACTGTCTCTTCCCACTGCCACAGTCTCACTCTTGCTTTCTCTACCAGCTACTGTCTCTTCCCACAGCCACAGTCTCCCTCTTGGTTTCTCTACCTGCTACTGTCTCTTCCCACTGCCACAGTCTCCCTCTTGCTTTCTCTACCTGCTACTGTCTCTTCCCACAGCCACAGTCTCCCTCTTGCTTTCTCTACCTGCTACTGTCTCTTCCCACTGAAACAGTCTCCATCTTGCTTTCTCTACCTGCTACCGTCTCTTCCCACTGCCACAGTCTCCCTCTTGCTTTCTCTACCTGCCACTGTCTCTTCCCACAGCCACAGTCTCCCTCTTGCTATCTCTATCTGCTACTGTCTCTTCCCACTGCCACAGTCTCCTTCTTGCTTTCTCTACCTGCTACTGTCTCTTCCCACTGCCACAGTCTCCCTCTTGCTTTCTCTACCTGCTACTGTCTCTTGACACTGCCACAGTCTCCCTCTTACTTTCTCTACCTGCTACTGTCTCTTCCCACTGCCACAGTCTCCCTCTTGCTTTCTCTACCTGCTACTGTCTCTTCCCACTGCCACAGTCTCCCTCTTGCTTTCTCTACCTGCTACTGTCTCTTGACACTGCCACAGTCTCCCTCTTACTTTCTCTACCTGCTACTGTCTCTTTCCACTGCCACTGTTTCCCTCTTGCTTTCTCTACCTGCTACTGTCTCTTCCCACTGCCACAGTCTCCCTCTTGCTTTCTCTACCTGCTACTGTCTCTTTCCACTGCCACAGTCTCCCTCTTGCTTTCTCTACCTGCTACTGTCTCTTCCCACTGCCACAGTCTCCCTCTTGCTTTCTCTACCTGCTACTGTCTCTTCCCACTGCCACAGTCTCCCTCTTGCTTTCTCTACCTGCTACTGTCTCTTCCCACTGCCACAGTCTCCCTCTTGCTTTCTCTACCTGCTACTGTCTCTTCCCACTGCCACAGTCTCCCTCTTGCTTTCTCTACCTGTCACTGTTTCTTCCCACTGCCACAGTCTCCCTCTTGCTTTCTCTACCAGCTACTGTCATTTCCCACAGCCACAGTCTCCCTCTTGCTTTCTCTACCTGCTACTGTCTCTTCCCACTGCCACAGTCTCCCTCTTGCTTTCTCTACCTGCTACTGTCTCTTCCCACTGCCACAGTCTCCTTCTTGCTTTCTCTACCTGCTACTGTCTCTTCCCACTGCCACAGTCTCCCTCTTGCTTTCTCTACCTGCTACTGCCTCTTGACACTGCCACAGTCTCCCTCTGGCTTCCTCTACCTGCTACCGTCTCTTCCCACTGCCACACTCTCCCTCTTGCTTCATCTATGTGCTACCGTCTCTTCCCACTGCCCCAGTCTCCCTCTTGCTTTCTCTACCTGCTACTGTCTCTTGACACTGCCACAGTCTCCCTCTTGCTTTCTCTACCTGCTACTGTCTCTTCCCACTGCCACAGTCTCCGTCTTGCTTTCTCTACCTGCTACTGTCTCTTCCCACTGCCACAGTCTCCCTCATGCTTTCTCTACCTGCTACTGTCTCTTCCCACTGCCACAGTCTCCCTCTTGCTTTCTCTACCTGCTAGTGTCTCTTCCCACTGCCACAGTCTCCCTCTTGCTTTCTCTACCTGCTACTGTCTCTTCCCACTGCCACAGTCTCCCTCTTGCTTTCTCTACCTGCTACTGTCTCTTCCCACTGCCACAGTCTCCCTCTTGCTTTCTCTACCTGCTACTGTCTCTTCCCACTGCCACAGTCTCCCTCTTGCTTTCTCTACCAGCTACTGTCTCTTCCCACTGCCACAGTCTCCCTCTTGCTTTCTCTACCTGCTACTGTCTCTTCCCACTGCCACAGTCTCCCTCTTGCTTTCTCTACCTGCTACTGCCTCTTCCCACAGCCACAGTCTCCCTCTTGCTTTCTCTACCTGCTACTGTCTCTTCCCACTGAAACAGTCTCCCTCTTGCTTTCTCTACCTGCTACTGTCTCTTCCCACTGCCACAGTCTCCCTCTTGCTTTCTCTACCTGCCACTGTCTCTTCCCACAGCCACAGTCTCCCTCTTGCTTTCTCTACCTGCTACTGTCTCCTCCCACTGCCACAGTCTCCTTCTTGCTTTCTCTACCTGCTACTGTCTCTTCCCACTGCCACAGTCTCCCTCTTGCTTTCTCTACCTGCTACTGTCTCTTGACACTGCCACAGTCTCCCTCTTACTTTCTCTACCTGCTACTGTCTCTTTCCACTGCCACAGTTTCCCTCTTGCTTTCTCTACCTGCTACTGTCTCTTCCCACTGCCACAGTCTCCGTCTTGCTTTCTCTACCTGCTACGGTCTCTTTCCACTGCCACAGTCTCCCTCTTGCTTTCTCTACCTGCTACTGTCTCTTCCCACTGCCACAGTCTCCCTCTTGCTTTCTCTACCTGCTACTGTCTCTTCCCAATGCCACAGTCTCCCTCTTGCTTTCTCTACCTGCTACTGTCTCATCCCGCTGCCACAGTCTCCCTCTTGCTTTCTCTACCTGCTACTGTCTCTTCCCACTGCCACAGTCTCACTCTTGCTTTCTCTACCTGCCACTGTCTCTTCCCACTGCCACAGTCTCCCTCTTGCTTTCTCTACCAGCTACTGTCTCTTCCCACAGCCACAGTCTCCCTCTTGCTTTCTCTACCTGCTACTGTCTCTTCCCACTGCCACAGTCTCCCTCTTGCTTTCTCTACCTGCTACTGTCTCTTCCCACTTCCACAGTCTCCCTCTTGCTTTCTCTACCTGCTACTGTCTCTTCCCACTGCCACAGTCTCCCTCTTGCTTTCTCTACCTACTATTGTCTCGTGACACTGCTACAGTTTCCCTCTTACTTTCTCTACCTGCTACTGTCTCTTCCCACTGCCACAGCCTCCCTCTTGCTTTCTCTACCTGCTACTGCCTCTTGACACTGCCACAGTCTCCCTCTTGCTTCCTCTACCTGCTACCGTCTCTTCCCACTGCCACACTCTCCCTCTTGCTTCCTCTGTGTGCTACCGTCTCTTCCCACTGCCACAGTCTCCCTCTTGCTTTCTCTACCTGCTACTGTCTCTTCCCACTGCCACAGTCTCCCTCTTGCTTTCTCTACCTGCTACTGTCTCTTCCCACTGCCACAATCTCCGTCTTGCTTTCTCTACCTGCTACTGTCTCTTCCCACTGCCACAGTCTCCCTCTTGCTTTCTCTACCTGCTACTGTCTCTTCCCACTGCCACAGACTCCCTCTTGCTTTCTCTACCTGCTACTGTCTCTTCCCACTGCCACAGTCTCCCTCTTGCTTTCTCTACCTGCTACTGTCTCTTCCCACTGCCACAGTCTCCCTCTTGCTTTCTCTACCTGCTACTGTCTCTTCCCACTGCCACAGTCTCCCTCTTGCTTTCTCTACCTGCTACTGTCTCTTCATACTGCCACAGTCTCCCTCTTGCTTTCTCTACCAGCTACTGTCTCTTCCCACTGCCACAGTCTCCCTCTTGCTTTCTCTACCTGCTACTGTCTCTTCCCACTGCCACAGTCTCCCTCCTGCTTTCTCTACCTGCTACTGTCTCTTCCCACAGCCACAGTCTCCCTCTTGCTTTCTCTACCTGCTATTGTCTCTTGACACTGCTACAGTTTCCCTCTTATTTTCTCTACCTGCTACTGTCTCTTTCCACTGCCACAGTCTCCCTCTTGCTTTCTCTACCTGCTACTGTCTATTCCCACTGCCACAGTCTCCCTCTTGCTTTCTCTACCTGCCATTGTCTCTTGACACTGCTACAGTTTCCCTCTTACTTTCTCTACCTGCTACTGTCTCTTTCCACTGCCACAGTCTCCCGCTTGCTTTCTCTACCTGCTACTGTCTCTTCCCACTGCCACAGTCTCCCTCTTGCTTTCTCTACCTGCTACTGTCTCTTTCCACTGCCACAGTCTCCCTCTTGCTGTCTCTACCTGCTACTGTCCCTTCCCACTGCCACAGTCTCCCTCTTGCTTTCTCTACCTGCTACTGTCTCTTCCCACTGCCACAGTCTCCCTCTTGCTTTCTCTACCTGCTATTGTCTCTTGACACTGCTACAGTTTCCCTCTTACTTTCTCTACCTGCTACTGTCTCTTTCCACTGCCACAGTCTCCCTCTTGCTTTCTCTACCTGCTACTGTCTCTTCCCACTGCCACAGTCTCCCTCTTGCTTTCTCTACCTGCTACTGTCTCTTTCCACTGCCACAGTCTCCCTCTTGCTTTATCTACCTGCTACTGTCTCTTCCCACTGCCACAGTCTCCCTCTTGCCTTCTCTACCTGCTACTGTCTCTTTCCACTGCCACAGTCTCCCTCTTGCTTTCTCTACCTGCTACTGTCTCTTCCCACTGCCACAGTCTCCCTCTTGCTTTCTCTACCTGCTATCGTCTCTTCAAACTGCCACAGTCTCCCTCTTGCTTTCTCTACCTGCTACTGTCTCATCCCGCTGCCACAGTCTCCCTCTTGCTTTCTCTACCTGCTACTGTCTCTTCCCACTGCCACAGTCTCACTCTTGCTTTCTCTACCTGCCACTGTCTCTTCCCACTGCCACAGTCTCCCTCTTGCTTTCTCTACCAGCTACTGTCTCTTCCCACAGCCACAGTCTCCCTCTTGCTTTCTCTACCTGCTACTGTCTCTTCCCACTGCCACAGTCTCCTTCTTGCTTTCTCTACCTGCTACTGTCTCTTCCCACTGCCACAGTCGCCCTCTTGCTTTCTCTACCTGCTACTGTCTCTTCCCACTGCCACAGTCTCCCTCTTGCTTTCTCTACCTGCTATTGTCTCTTGACACTGCCACAGTCTCCCTCTTACTTTCTCTACCTGCTACTGTCTCTTTCCACTGCCACAGTCTCCCTCTTGCTTTCTCTACCTGCTACTGTCCCTTCCCACTGCCACCGTCTCCTTCTTGCTTACTCTACCTGCTACTGTCTCTTTCCACTGCCACAGTCTCCCTCTTGCTTTCTCTACCTGCTACTGTCTCTTCCCACTGTCACAGTCTCCCTCTTGCTTTCTCTACCTGCTACCGTCTGTTCCCACTGCCACAGTCTCCCTCTTGCCCTCTGTACCTGCTACTGTCTCATCCTGCTGCCACAGTTTCCCTCTTGCTTTCTCTACCTGCTACTGTCTCTTCCCACTGCCACAGTCTCCCTCTTGCTTTCTCCACCTGCTACTGTCTCATCCCATTGCCACAGTCTCCCTCTTGCTTTCTCTACCTGCTACTGTCTCTTCCCACTGCCACAGTCTCCCTCTTGCTTTCTCTACCTGCTACTGTCTCTTCCCACTGCCACAGTCTCCCTTTTGTTCTCTACCTGCTTCTGTCTCTTCCCACTGCCACAGTCTCCCTCTTGCTTTCTCTACCTGTTACTGTCTCTTCCCACTGCCACAGTCTCCCTCTTGCTTTCTCTACCTGCTACTGTCTCTTCCCACTGCCACAGTCTCCCTCTTGCTTTCTCTACCTGCTACTGTCTCTTCCCACTGCCACAGTCTCCCTCTTGCTTTCTCTACCTGCTACTGTCTCTTCCCACTGCCACAGTCTCCCTCTTGCTTTCTCTACCTGCTACTGTCTCTTCCCACTGCCACAGTCTCCCTCTTGCTTTCTCTACCTGCTACTGTCTCTTCCCACTGCCACAGTCTCCCTCTTGCTTTCTGTTCCTGCTACTGTCACTTCCCACTGCCACAGTCTCTCTCTTGCTTTCTCTACCTGCTACTGTCTCTTCCCACTGCCACAGTCTCCCTCTTGCTTTCTCTACCTGTTACTGTCTCTTCCCACTGTCACAGTCTCCCTCTTGCTTTCTCTACCTGCAACTGTCCCTTCGCACTGCCACAGTCTCCCTCTTGCTTTCTCTACCTGCTACTGTCTCTTCCCACTGCCACAGTCTCCCTCTTGCTTTCTCTACCTGCTACTGTCTCTTCCCACTGCCACAGTCTCCCTCTTGCTTTCTCTACCTGCTACTGTCTCTTCCCACTGCCACAGTCTCCCTCTTGCTTTCTCTACCTGCTACTGTCTCTTCCCACTGCCACAGTCTCCCTCTTGCTTTCTCTACCTGCTACTGTCTCTTCCCACTGCCACAGTCTCCCTCTTGCTTTCTCTACCAGCTACTGTCTCTTCCCACTGCCACAGTCTTCCTCTTGCATTCTCTACCTGCTACTTTCTCATCCCGCTGCCACAGTCTTCCTCTTGCATTCTCTACCTGCTACTGTCTCTTCCCACTGCCACAGTCTCATTCTTGCCTTCTCTACCAGCCACTGTCTCTTCCCACTGCCACAGTCTCCCTCTTGCTTTCTCTACCAGCTACTGTCTCTTCCCACAGCCACAGTCTCCCTCTTGCTTTCTCTACCTGCTACTGTCTCTTCCCACTGCCACAGTCTCCCTCTTGCTTTCTCTACCTGCTACTGTCTCTTCCCATTGCCACAGTCTCCCTCTTGCTTTCTCTACCTGCTACTGTCTCTTCCCACTGCCACAGTCTCCCTCTTGCTTTCTCTACCTGCTACTGTCTCTTGACACTGCCACAGTCTCCCTCTTACTTTCTCTACCTGCTACTGTTTCTTTCCACTTCCTCAGTCTCCCTCTTGCTTTCTCTACCTGCTACGGTCTCTTCCCACTGCCACAGTCTCCCTCTTGCTTTCTCTACCTGCAACTGTCTCTTTCCACTGCCACAGTCTCCCTCTTGCTTTCTCTACCTGCTACTGTCTCCTTCCACTGCCACAGTCTCCCTCTTGCTTTCTCTACCTGCTACCGTCTCTTAACAGTGCCTCAGTCCCCCTCTTGCTTTCTCTACTTGCTACTGTCTCATCCCGCTGCCAGAGTCTTCCTCTTGCTTTCTCTACCTGCTACTGTCTCTTCCCACAGCCACAGTCTCCCTCTTGCTTTCTCCACCTGCTACTGTCTCTTCCCACTGCCACAGTCTCCCTATTGCTTTCTCTACCAGCTACTGTCTCTTCACACAGCCACAGTCTCCCTCTTGCTTTCTCTACCTGCTACCGTCTCTTCCCACTGCCACAGTCTCCCTCTTGCTTTCTCTACCTGCTACTGTCTCATCCCGCTGCCACAGTCTCCCTTTTGCTTTCTCTACCTGCTACTGTCTCTTCCCACTGCCACAGTCTCCCTCTTGCTTTCTCCACCTGCTACTGTCTCTTCCCACTGCCACAGTCTCCCTCTTGCTTTCTCTACCTGCTACTGTCTCTTCCCACTGCCACAGTCTCCCTCTTGCTTTCTCTACCTGCTACTGTCTCTTCCCACTGCCACAGTCTCCCTCTTGCTTTCTCTACCTGCTACTGTCTCTTCACACTGCCACAGTCTCCCTTTTGTTTTGTCTACCTGCTACTGTCTCTTCCCACTGCCACAGTCTCCCTCTTGCTTTCTCTACCTGCTACTGTCTCTTCCCACTGCCACAGTCTCCCTCTTGCTTCCTCTACCTGCTACCGTCTCTTCCCACTGCCACACTCTCTCTCTTGCTTCCTCTATGTGCTACCGTCTCTTCCCACTGCCACAGTCTCCCTCTTGCTTTCTCTACCTGCTACTGTCTCTTCCCACTGCCACAGTTTCCCTCTTGCTTTCTCTACCAGCTACTGTCTCTTCCCACAGCCACAGTGTCCCTCTTGCTTTCTCTACCTGCTACTGTCTCTTCCCACTGCCACAGTCTCCCTCTTGCTTTTTCTACCTGCTACTGTCTCTTTCCACTGCCACAGTCTCCCCTCTTGCTTTCTCTACCTGCTACTGTGTCTTCCCACTGCCACAGTCTCCCTCTTGCTTTCTCTACCTGCTACCGTCTCTTCCCACTGCCACAGTCTCCCTCTTGCTTTCTCTACCTGCTACTGTCTCATCCCGCTGCCACAGCCTCCCTCTTGCTTTCTCTACCTGCTACTGTCTCTTCCCACTGCCACAGTCTCACTCTTGCGTTCTCTACCTGCCACTGTCTCTTCCCACTGCCACAGTCTCCCTCTTGCTTTCTCTACCAGCTAGTGTCTCTTCCCACAGCCACAGTCTCCCTCTTGCTTTCTCTACCTGCTACTGTCTCTTCCCACTGCCACAGTCTCCCTCTTGCTTTCTCTACCTGCTACTGTCTCTTCCCACTGCCACAGTCTCCCTCTTGCTTTCTCTACCTGCTACTGTCTTTTCCCACTGCCACAGTCTCCCTCTTGCTTTCTCTATGTGCTACCGTCTCTTCCCACTGCCACAGTCTCCCTCTTGCTTTCTCTACCTGCTACTGTCTCTTCCCACTGCCACAGTCTCCCTCTTGCTTTCTCTACCTGCTACTATCTCTTCCCACTGCCACAGTCTACCTCTTGCTTTCTCTACCTGCTACTGTCTCTTCCCACTGCCACAGTCTCCCTCTTTCTTTCTCTACCTTCTACTGTCTCTTCCCACTGCCACAGTCTCCCTCTTGCTTTCTCTATCTGCTACTGTCTCTTCCCACTGCCACAGTCTCACTCTTGCTTTCTCTACCAGCTACTGTCTCTTCCCACAGCCACAGTCTCCCTCTTGGTTTCTCTACCTGCTACTGTCTCTTCCCACTGCCACAGTCTCCCTCTTGCTTTCTCTACCTGCTACTGTCTCTTCCCACAGCCACAGTCTCCCTCTTGCTTTCTCTACCTGCTACTGTCTCTTCCCACTGAAACAGTCTCCATCTTGCTTTCTCTACCTGCTACCGTCTCTTCCCACTGCCACAGTCTCCCTCTTGCTTTCTCTACCTGCCACTGTCTCTTCCCACAGCCACAGTCTCCCTCTTGCTATCTCTATCTGCTACTGTCTCTTCCCACTGCCACAGTCTCCTTCTTGCTTTCTCTACCTGCTACTGTCTCTTCCCACTGCCACAGTCTCCCTCTTGCTTTCTCTACCTGCTACTGTCTCTTGACACTGCCACAGTCTCCCTCTTACTTTCTCTACCTGCTACTGTCTCTTCCCACTGCCACAGTCTCCCTCTTGCTTTCTCTACCTGCTACTGTCTCTTCCCACTGCCACAGTCTCCCTCTTGCTTTCTCTACCTGCTACTGTCTCTTGACACTGCCACAGTCTCCCTCTTACTTTCTCTACCTGCTACTGTCTCTTTCCACTGCCACAGTTTCCCTCTTGCTTTCTCTACCTGCTACTGTCTCTTCCCACTGCCACAGTCTCCCTCTTGCTTTCTCTACCTGCTACTGTCTCTTTCCACTGCCACAGTCTCCCTCTTGCTTTCTCTACCTGCTACTGTCTCTTCCCACTGCCACAGTCTCCCTCTTGCTTTCTCTACCTGCTACTGTCTCTTCCCACTGCCACAGTCTCCCTCTTGCTTTCTCTACCTGCTACTGTTTCTTCCCACTGCCACAGTCTCCCTCTTGCTTTCTCTACCTGCTACTGTCTCTTCCCACTGCCACAGTCTCCCTCTTGCTTTCTCTACCTGTCACTGTTTCTTCCCACTGCCACAGTCTCCCTCTTGCTTTCTCTACCAGCTACTGTCATTTCCCACAGCCACAGTCTCCCTCTTGCTTTCTCTACCTGCTACTGTCTCTTCCCACTGCCACAGTCTCCCTCTTGCTTTCTCTACCTGCTACTGTCTCTTCCCACTGCCACAGTCTCCTTCTTGCTTTCTCTACCTGCTACTGTCTCTTCCCACTGCCACAGTCTCCCTCTTGCTTTCTCTACCTGCTACTGCCTCTTGACACTGCCACAGTCTCCCTCTGGCTTCCTCTACCTGCTACCGTCTCTTCCCACTGCCACACTCTCCCTCTTGCTTCATCTATGTGCTACCGTCTCTTCCCACTGCCCCAGTCTCCCTCTTGCTTTCTCTACCTGCTACTGTCTCTTGACACTGCCACAGTCTCCCTCTTGCTTTCTCTACCTGCTACTGTCTCTTCCCACTGCCACAGTCTCCGTCTTGCTTTCTCTACCTGCTACTGTCTCTTCCCACTGCCACAGTCTCCCTCATGCTTTCTCTACCTGCTACTGTCTCTTCCCACTGCCACAGTCTCCCTCTTGCTTTCTCTACCTGCTAGTGTCTCTTCCCACTGCCACAGTCTCCCTCTTGCTTTCTCTACCTGCTACTGTCTCTTCCCACTGCCACAGTCTCCCTCTTGCTTTCTCTACCTGCTACTGTCTCTTCCCACTGCCACAGTCTCCCTCTTGCTTTCTCTACCTGCTACTGTCTCTTCCCACTGCCACAGTCTCCCTCTTGCTTTCTCTACCAGCTACTGTCTCTTCCCACTGCCACAGTCTCCCTCTTGCTTTCTCTACCTGCTACTGTCTCTTCCCACTGCCACAGTCTCCCTCTTGCTTTCTCTACCTGCTACTGCCTCTTCCCACAGCCACAGTCTCCCTCTTGCTTTCTCTACCTGCTACTGTCTCTTCCCACTGAAACAGTCTCCCTCTTGCTTTCTCTACCTGCTACTGTCTCTTCCCACTGCCACAGTCTCCCTCTTGCTTTCTCTACCTGCCACTGTCTCTTCCCACAGCCACAGTCTCCCTCTTGCTTTCTCTACCTGCTACTGTCTCCTCCCACTGCCACAGTCTCCTTCTTGCTTTCTCTACCTGCTACTGTCTCTTCCCACTGCCACAGTCTCCCTCTTGCTTTCTCTACCTGCTACTGTCTCTTGACACTGCCACAGTCTCCCTCTTACTTTCTCTACCTGCTACTGTCTCTTTCCACTGCCACAGTTTCCCTCTTGCTTTCTCTACCTGCTACTGTCTCTTCCCACTGCCACAGTCTCCGTCTTGCTTTCTCTACCTGCTACGGTCTCTTTCCACTGCCACAGTCTCCCTCTTGCTTTCTCTACCTGCTACTGTCTCTTCCCACTGCCACAGTCTCCCTCTTGCTTTCTCTACCTGCTACTGTCTCTTCCCAATGCCACAGTCTCCCTCTTGCTTTCTCTACCTGCTACTGTCTCATCCCGCTGCCACAGTCTCCCTCTTGCTTTCTCTACCTGCTACTGTCTCTTCCCACTGCCACAGTCTCACTCTTGCTTTCTCTACCTGCCACTGTCTCTTCCCACTGCCACAGTCTCCCTCTTGCTTTCTCTACCAGCTACTGTCTCTTCCCACAGCCACAGCCTCCCTCTTGCTTTCTCTACCTGCTACTGCCTCTTGACACTGCCACAGTCTCCCTCTTGCTTCCTCTACCTGCTACCGTCTCTTCCCACTGCCACACTCTCCCTCTTGCTTCCTCTGTGTGCTACCGTCTCTTCCCACTGCCACAGTCTCCCTCTTGCTTTCTCTACCTGCTACTGTCTCTTCCCACTGCCACAGTCTCCCTCTTGCTTTCTCTACCTGCTACTGTCTCTTCCCACTGCCACAATCTCCGTCTTGCTTTCTCTACCTGCTACTGTCTCTTCCCACTGCCACAGTCTCCCTCTTGCTTTCTCTACCTGCTACTGTCTCTTCCCACTGCCACAGACTCCCTCTTGCTTTCTCTACCTGCTACTGTCTCTTCCCACTGCCACAGTCTCCCTCTTGCTTTCTCTACCTGCTACTGTCTCTTCCCACTGCCACAGTCTCCCTCTTGCTTTCTCTACCTGCTACTGTCTCTTCCCACTGCCACAGTCTCCCTCTTGCTTTCTCTACCTGCTACTGTCTCTTCATACTGCCACAGTCTCCCTCTTGCTTTCTCTACCAGCTACTGTCTCTTCCCACTGCCACAGTCTCCCTCTTGCTTTCTCTACCTGCTACTGTCTCTTCCCACTGCCACAGTCTCCCTCCTGCTTTCTCTACCTGCTACTGTCTCTTCCCACAGCCACAGTCTCCCTCTTGCTTTCTCTACCTGCTATTGTCTCTTAACACTGCTACAGTTTCCCTCTTATTTTCTCTACCTGCTACTGTCTCTTTCCACTGCCACAGTCTCCCTCTTGCTTTCTCTACCTGCTACTGTCTATTCCCACTGCCACAGTCTCCCTCTTGCTTTCTCTACCTGCCATTGTCTCTTGACACTGCTACAGTTTCCCTCTTACTTTCTCTACCTGCTACTGTCTCTTTCCACTGCCACAGTCTCCCGCTTGCTTTCTCTACCTGCTACTGTCTCTTCCCACTGCCACAGTCTCCCTCTTGCTTTCTCTACCTGCTACTGTCTCTTTCCACTGCCACAGTCTCCCTCTTGCTGTCTCTACCTGCTACTGTCCCTTCCCACTGCCACAGTCTCCCTCTTGCTTTCTCTACCTGCTACTGTCTCTTCCCACTGCCACAGTCTCCCTCTTGCTTTCTCTACCTGCTATTGTCTCTTGACACTGCTACAGTTTCCCTCTTACTTTCTCTACCTGCTACTGTCTCTTTCCACTGCCACAGTCTCCCTCTTGCTTTCTCTACCTGCTACTGTCTCTTCCCACTGCCACAGTCTCCCTCTTGCTTTCTCTACCTGCTACTGTCTCTTTCCACTGCCACAGTCTCCCTCTTGCTTTATCTACCTGCTACTGTCTCTTCCCACTGCCACAGTCTCCCTCTTGCCTTCTCTACCTGCTACTGTCTCTTTCCACTGCCACAGTCTCCCTCTTGCTTTCTCTACCTGCTACTGTCTCTTCCCACTGCCACAGTCTCCCTCTTGCTTTCTCTACCTGCTATCGTCTCTTCAAACTGCCACAGTCTCCCTCTTGCTTTCTCTACCTGCTACTGTCTCATCCCGCTGCCACAGTCTCCCTCTTGCTTTCTCTACCTGCTACTGTCTCTTCCGACTGCCACAGTCTCACTCTTGCTTTCTCTACCTGCCACTGTCTCTTCCCACTGCCACAGTCTCCCTCTTGCTTTCTCTACCAGCTACTGTCTCTTCCCACAGCCACAGTCTCCCTCTTGCTTTCTCTACCTGCTACTGTCTCTTCCCACTGCCACAGTCTCCTTCTTGCTTTCTCTACCTGCTACTGTCTCTTCCCACTGCCACAGTCGCCCTCTTGCTTTCTCTACCTGCTACTGTCTCTTCCCACTGCCACAGTCTCCCTCTTGCTTTCTCTACCTGCTATTGTCTCTTGACACTGCCACAGTCTCCCTCTTACTTTCTCTACCTGCTACTGTCTCTTTCCACTGCCACAGTCTCCCTCTTGCTTTCTCTACCTGCTACTGTCCCTTCCCACTGCCACAGTCTCCTTCTTGCTTACTCTACCTGCTACTGTCTCTTTCCACTGCCACAGTCTCCCTCTTGCTTTCTCTACCTGCTACTGTCTCTTCCCACTGTCACAGTCTCCCTCTTGCTTTCTCTACCTGCTACCGTCTGTTCCCACTGCCACAGTCTCCCTCTTGCCCTCTGTACCTGCTACTGTCTCATCCTGCTGCCACAGTTTCCCTCTTGCTTTCTCTACCTGCTACTGTCTCTTCCCACTGCCACAGTCTCCCTCTTGCTTTCTCCACCTGCTACTGTCTCTTCCCATTGCCACAGTCTCCCTCTTGCTTTCTCTACCTGCTACTGTCTCTTCCCACTGCCACAGTCTCCCTCTTGCTTTCTCTACCTGCTACTGTCTCTTCCCACTGCCACAGTCTCCCTTTTGTTCTCTACCTGCTTCTGTCTCTTCCCACTGCCACAGTCTCCCTCTTGCTTTCTCTACCTGTTACTGTCTCTTCCCACTGCCACAGTCTCCCTCTTGCTTTCTCTACCTGCTACTGTCTCTTCCCACTGCCACAGTCTCCCTCTTGCTTTCTCTACCTGCTACTGTCTCTTCCCACTGCCACAGTCTCCCTCTTGCTTTCTCTACCTGCTACTGTCTCTTCCCACTGCCACAGTCTCCCTCTTGCTTTCTCTACCTGCTACTGTCTCTTCCCACTGCCACAGTCTCCCTCTTGCTTTCTCTACCTGCTACTGTCTCTTCCCACTGCCACAGTCTCCCTCTTGCTTTCTGTTCCTGCTACTGTCTCTTCCCACTGCCACAGTCTCTCTCTTGCTTTCTCTACCTGCTACTGTCTCTTCCCACTGCCACAGTCTCCCTCTTGCTTTCTCTACCTGTTACTGTCTCTTCCCACTGTCACAGTCTCCCTCTTGCTTTCTCTACCTGCAACTGTCCCTTCGCACTGCCACAGTCTCCCTCTTGCTTTCTCTACCTGCTACTGTCTCTTCCCACTGCCACAGTCTCCCTCTTGCTTTCTCTACCTGCTACTGTCTCTTCCCACTGCCACAGTCTCCCTCTTGCTTTCTCTACCTGCTACTGTCTCTTCCCACTGCCACAGTCTCCCTCTTGCTTTCTCTACCTGCTACTGTCTCTTCCCACTGCCACAGTCTCCCTCTTGCTTTCTCTACCTGCTACTGTCTCTTCCCACTGCCACAGTCTCCCTCTTGCTTTCTCTACCAGCTACTGTCTCTTCCCACTGCCACAGTCTTCCTCTTGCATTCGCTACCTGCTACTTTCTCATCCCGCTGCCACAGTCTTCCTCTTGCATTCTCTACCTGCTACTGTCTCTTCCCACTGCCACAGTCTCACTCTTGCTTTCTCTACCAGCCACTGTCTCTTCCCACTGCCACAGTCTCCCTCTTGCTTTCTCTACCAGCTACTGTCTCTTCCCACAGCCACAGTCTCCCTCTTGCTTTCTCTACCTGCTACTGTCTCTTCCCACTGCCACAGTCTCCCTCTTGCTTTCTCTACCTGCTACTGTCTCTTCCCATTGCCACAGTCTCCCTCTTGCTTTCTCTACCTGCTACTGTCTCTTCCCACTGCCACAGTCTCCCTCTTGCTTTCTCTACCTGCTACTGTCTCTTGACACTGCCACAGTCTCCCTCTTACTTTCTCTACCTGCTACTGTTTCTTTCCACTTCCTCAGTCTCCCTCTTGCTTTCTCTACCTGCTACGGTCTCTTCCCACTGCCACAGTCTCCCTCTTGCTTTCTCTACCTGCAACTGTCTCTTTCCACTGCCACAGTCTCCCTCTTGCTTTCTCTACCTGCTACTGTCTCCTTCCACTGCCACAGTCTCCCTCTTGCTTTCTCTACCTGCTACCGTCTCTTAACAGTGCCTCAGTCCCCCTCTTGCTTTCTCTACTTGCTACTGTCTCATCCCGCTGCCAGAGTCTTCCTCTTGCTTTCTCTACCTGCTACTGTCTCTTCCCACAGCCACAGTCTCCCTCTTGCTTTCTCCACCTGCTACTGTCTCTTCCCACTGCCACAGTCTCCCTATTGCTTTCTCTACCAGCTACTGTCTCTTCACACAGCCACAGTCTCCCTCTTGCTTTCTCTACCTGCTACCGTCTCTTCCCACTGCCACAGTCTCCCTCTTGCTTTCTCTACCTGCTACTGTCTCATCCCGCTGCCACAGTCTCCCTTTTGCTTTCTCTACCTGCTACTGTCTCTTCCCACTGCCACAGTCTCCCTCTTGCTTTCTCCACCTGCTACTGTCTCTTCCCACTGCCACAGTCTCCCTCTTGCTTTCTCTACCTGCTACTGTCTCTTCCCACTGCCACAGTCTCCCTCTTGCTTTCTCTACCTGCTACTGTCTCTTCCCACTGCCACAGTCTCCCTCTTGCTTTCTCTACCTGCTACTGTCTCTTCACACTGCCACAGTCTCCCTTTTGTTTTGTCTACCTGCTACTGTCTCTTCCCACTGCCACAGTCTCCCTCTTGCTTTCTCTACCTGCTACTGTCTCTTCCCACTGCCACAGTCTCCCTCTTGCTTCCTCTACCTGCTACCGTCTCTTCCCACTGCCACACTCTCTCTCTTGCTTCCTCTATGTGCTACCGTCTCTTCCCACTGCCACAGTCTCCCTCTTGCTTTCTCTACCTGCTACTGTCTCTTCCCACTGCCACAGTTTCCCTCTTGCTTTCTCTACCAGCTACTGTCTCTTCCCACAGCCACAGTGTCCCTCTTGCTTTCTCTACCTGCTACTGTCTCTTCCCACTGCCACAGTCTCCCTCTTGCTTTTTCTACCTGCTACTGTCTCTTTCCACTGCCACAGTCTCCCCTCTTGCTTTCTCTACCTGCTACTGTGTCTTCCCACTGCCACAGTCTCCCTCTTGCTTTCTCTACCTGCTACCGTCTCTTCCCACTGCCACAGTCTCCCTCTTGCTTTCTCTACCTGCTACTGTCTCATCCCGCTGCCACAGCCTCCCTCTTGCTTTCTCTACCTGCTACTGTCTCTTCCCACTGCCACAGTCTCACTCTTGCGTTCTCTACCTGCCACTGTCTCTTCCCACTGCCACAGTCTCCCTCTTGCTTTCTCTACCAGCTAGTGTCTCTTCCCACAGCCACAGTCTCCCTCTTGCTTTCTCTACCTGCTACTGTCTCTTCCCACTGCCACAGTCTCCCTCTTGCTTTCTCTACCTGCTACTGTCTCTTCCCACTGCCACAGTCTCCCTCTTGCTTTCTCTACCTGCTACTGTCTTTTCCCACTGCCACAGTCTCCCTCTTGCTTTCTCTACCTCCTATTGTCTCTTGACACTGCCACAGTCTCCCTCTTACTTTCTCTACCTGGTACTGTCTCTTTCCACTGCCACAGTCTCCCTCTTGCTTTCTCTACCTGCTACTGTCTCTTCCCACTGCCACAGTCTCCCTCTTGCTTTCTCAACCTGCTACTGTCTCTTTCCACTGCCACAGTCTCCCTCTTGCTCTCTCTACCTGCTACTGTCTCTTCCCACTGCCACAGTCTCCCACTTGCTTTCTCTACCTGCTACCATCTCTTCCCACTGCCACAGTCTCCCTCTTGCTTTCTCTACCTGCTACTGTCTCATCCCACTGCCACAGTCTCCCTCTTGCTTTCTCTACCTGCTACTGTCTCTTCCCACTGCCACAGTCTCCCTCTTGCTTTCTCCACCTGCTACTGTCTCTTCAAACTGCCACAGTCTCCCTCTTGCTTTCTCTACCTGCTACTGTCTCTTCCCATTGCCACAGTCTCCCTCTTGCTTTCTCTACCTGCTACTGTCTCTTCCCACTTCCACAGTCTCCCTCTTGCTTTCTCTACCTGCTACTGTCTCTTCCCACTGCCACAGTCTCCCTCTTGCTTTCTCTACCTACTATTGTCTCGTGACACTGCTACAGTTTCCCTCTTACTTTCTCTACCTGCTACTGTCTCTTTCCACTGCCACAGTCTCCCTCTTGCTTTCTCTACCTGCTACTGTCTCTTTCCACTGCCACAGTCTCCCTCTTGCTTTCTCTACCAGCTACTGTCATTTCCCACAGCCACAGTCTCCCTCTTGCTTTCTCTACCTGCTACTGTCTCTTCCCACTGCCACAGTCACCCTCTTGCTTTCTCTACCTGCTACTGTCTCTTCCCACTGCCACAGTCTCCCTCTTGCTTTCTCTACCTGCTACTGTCTCTTCCCACTGCCACAGTCTCCCTCTTGCTTTCTCTACCTGCTACTGCCTCTTGACACTGCCACAGTCTCCCTCTTGCTTCCTCTACCTGCTACCGTCTCTTCCCACTGCCACACTCTCCCTCTTGCTTCCTCTGTGTGCTACCGTCTCTTCCCACTGCCACAGTCTCCCTCTTGCTTTCTCTACCTGCTACTGTCTCTTCCCACTGCCACAGTCTCCCTCTTGCTTTCTCTACCTGCTACTGTCTCTTCCCACTGCCACAATCTCCGTCTTGCTTTCTCTACCTGCTACTGTCTCTTCCCACTGCCACAGTCTCCCTCTTGCTTTCTCTACCTGCTACTGTCTCTTCCCACTGCCACAGTCTCCCTCTTGCTTTCTCTACCTGCTACTGTCTCTTCCCACTGCCACAGTCTCCCTCTTGCTTTCTCTACCTGCTACTGTCTCTTCCCACTGCCACAGTCTCCCTCTTGCTTTCTCTACCTGCTACTGTCTCTTCCCACTGCCACAGTCTCCCTCTTGCTTTCTCTACCTGCTACTGTCTCTTCATACTGCCACAGTCTCCCTCTTGCTTTCTCTACCAGCTACTGTCTCTTCCCACTGCCACAGTCTCCCTCTTGCTTTCTCTACCTGCTACTGTCTCTTCCCACTGCCACAGTCTCCCTCCTGCTTTCTCTACCTGCTACTGTCTCTTCCCACAGCCACAGTCTCCCTCTTGCTTTCTCTACCTGCTATTGTCTCTTGACACTGCTACAGTTTCCCTCTTATTTTCTCTACCTGCTACTGTCTCTTTCCACTGCCACAGTCTCCCTCTTGCTTTCTCTACCTGCTACTGTCTATTCCCACTGCCACAGTCTCCCTCTTGCTTTCTCTACCTGCCATTGTCTCTTGACACTGCTACAGTTTCCCTCTTACTTTCTCTACCTGCTACTGTCTCTTTCCACTGCCACAGTCTCCCGCTTGCTTTCTCTACCTGCTACTGTCTCTTCCCACTGCCACAGTCTCCCTCTTGCTTTCTCTACCTGCTACTGTCTCTTTCCACTGCCACAGTCTCCCTCTTGCTGTCTCTACCTGCTACTGTCCCTTCCCACTGCCACAGTCTCCCTCTTGCTTTCTCTACCTGCTACTGTCTCTTCCCACTGCCACAGTCTCCCTCTTGCTTTCTCTACCTGCTATTGTCTCTTGACACTGCTACAGTTTCCCTCTTACTTTCTCTACCTGCTACTGTCTCTTTCGACTGCCACAGTCTCCCTCTTGCTTTCTCTACCTGCTACTGTCTCTTCCCACTGCCACAGTCTCCCTCTTGCTTTCTCTACCTGCTACTGTCTCTTTCCACTGCCACAGTCTCCCTCTTGCTTTATCTACCTGCTACTGTCTCTTCCCACTGCCACAGTCTCCCTCTTGCCTTCTCTACCTGCTACTGTCTCTTTCCACTGCCACAGTCTCCCTCTTGCTTTCTCTACCTGCTACTGTCTCTTCCCACTGCCACAGTCTCCCTCTTGCTTTCTCTACCTGCTATCGTCTCTTCAAACTGCCACAGTCTCCCTCTTGCTTTCTCTACCTGCTACTGTCTCATCCCGCTGCCACAGTCTCCCTCTTGCTTTCTCTACCTGCTACTGTCTCTTCCCACTGCCACAGTCTCACTCTTGCTTTCTCTACCTGCCACTGTCTCTTCCCACTGCCACAGTCTCCCTCTTGCTTTCTCTACCAGCTACTGTCTCTTCCCACAGCCACAGTCTCCCTCTTGCTTTCTCTACCTGCTACTGTCTCTTCCCACTGCCACAGTCTCCTTCTTGCTTTCTCTACCTGCTACTGTCTCTTCCCACTGCCACAGTCGCCCTCTTGCTTTCTCTACCTGCTACTGTCTCTTCCCACTGCCACAGTCTCCCTCTTGCTTTCTCTACCTGCTATTGTCTCTTGACACTGCCACAGTCTCCCTCTTACTTTCTCTACCTGCTACTGTCTCTTTCCACTGCCACAGTCTCCCTCTTGCTTTCTCTACCTGCTACTGTCCCTTCCCACTGCCACAGTCTCCTTCTTGCTTACTCTACCTGCTACTGTCTCTTTCCACTGCCACAGTCTCCCTCTTGCTTTCTCTACCTGCTACTGTCTCTTCCCACTGTCACAGTCTCCCTCTTGCTTTCTCTACCTGCTACCGTCTGTTCCCACTGCCACAGTCTCCCTCTTGCCCTCTGTACCTGCTACTGTCTCATCCTGCTGCCACAGTTTCCCTCTTGCTTTCTCTACCTGCTACTGTCTCTTCCCACTGCCACAGTCTCCCTCTTGCTTTCTCCACCTGCTACTGTCTCTTCCCATTGCCACAGTCTCCCTCTTGCTTTCTCTACCTGCTACTGTCTCTTCCCAATGCCACAGTCTCCCTCTTGCTTTCTCTACCTGCTACTGTCTCTTCCCACTGCCACAGTCTCCCTTTTGTTCTCTACCTGCTTCTGTCTCTTCCCACTGCCACAGTCTCCCTCTTGCTTTCTCTACCTGTTACTGTCTCTTCCCACTGCCACAGTCTCCCTCTTGCTTTCTCTACCTGCTACTGTCTCTTCCCACTGCCACAGTCTCCCTCTTGCTTTCTCTACCTGCTACTGTCTCTTCCCACTGCCACAGTCTCCCTCTTGCTTTCTCTACCTGCTACTGTCTCTTCCCACTGCCACAGTCTCCCTCTTGCTTTCTCTACCTGCTACTGTCTCTTCCCACTGCCACAGTCTCCCTCTTGCTTTCTCTACCTGCTACTGTCTCTTCCCACTGCCACAGTCTCCCTCTTGCTTTCTGTTCCTGCTACTGTCTCTTCCCACTGCCACAGTCTCTCTCTTGCTTTCTCTACCTGCTACTGTCTCTTCCCACTGCCACAGTCTCCCTCTTGCTTTCTCTACCTGTTACTGTCTCTTCCCACTGTCACAGTCTCCCTCTTGCTTTCTCTACCTGCAACTGTCCCTTCGCACTGCCACAGTCTCCCTCTTGCTTTCTCTACCTGCTACTGTCTCTTCCCACTGCCACAGTCTCCCTCTTGCTTTCTCTACCTGCTACTGTCTCTTCCCACTGCCACAGTCTCCCTCTTGCTTTCTCTACCTGCTACTGTCTCTTCCCACTGCCACAGTCTCCCTCTTGCTTTCTCTACCTGCTACTGTCTCTTCCCACTGCCACAGTCTCCCTCTTGCTTTCTCTACCTGCTACTGTCTCTTCCCACAGCCACAGTCTCCCTCTTGCTTTCTCTACCTGCTACTGTCTCTTCCCACTGCCACAGTCTCCCTCTTGCTTTCTCTACCTGCTACTGTCTCTTCCCATTGCCACAGTCTCCCTCTTGCTTTCTCTACCTGCTACTGTCTCTTCCCACTGCCACAGTCTCCCTCTTGCTTTCTCTACCTGCTACTGTCTCTTGACACTGCCACAGTCTCCCTCTTACTTTCTCTACCTGCTACTGTTTCTTTCCACTTCCTCAGTCTCCCTCTTGCTTTCTCTACCTGCTACGGTCTCTTCCCACTGCCACAGTCTCCCTCTTGCTTTCTCTACCTGCAACTGTCTCTTTCCACTGCCACAGTCTCCCTCTTGCTTTCTCTACCTGCTACTGTCTCTTTCCACTGCCACAGTCTCCCTCTTGCTTTCTCTACCTGCTACCGTCTCTTAACAGTGCCTCAGTCCCCCTCTTGCTTTCTCTACTTGCTACTGTCTCATCCCGCTGCCAGAGTCTTCCTCTTGCTTTCTCTACCTGCTACTGTCTCTTCCCACAGCCACAGTCTCCCTCTTGCTTTCTCCACCTGCTACTGTCTCTTCCCACTGCCACAGTCTCCCTATTGCTTTCTCTACCAGCTACTGTCTCTTCACACAGCCACAGTCTCCCTCTTGCTTTCTCTACCTGCTACCGTCTCTTCCCACTGCCACAGTCTCCCTCTTGCTTTCTCTACCTGCTACTGTCTCATCCCGCTGCCACAGTCTCCCTTTTGCTTTCTCTACCTGCTACTGTCTCTTCCCACTGCCACAGTCTCCCTCTTGCTTTCTCCACCTGCTACTGTCTCTTCCCACTGCCACAGTCTCCCTCTTGCTTTCTCTACCTGCTACTGTCTCTTCCCACTGCCACAGTCTCCCTCTTGCTTTCTCTACCTGCTACTGTCTCTTCCCACTGCCACAGTCTCCCTCTTGCTTTCTCTACCTGCTACTGTCTCTTCACACTGCCACAGTCTCCCTTTTGTTTTGTCTACCTGCTACTGTCTCTTCCCACTGCCACAGTCTCCCTCTTGCTTTCTCTACCTGCTACTGTCTCTTCCCACTGCCACAGTCTCCCTCTTGCTTCCTCTACCTGCTACCGTCTCTTCCCACTGCCACACTCTCTCTCTTGCTTCCTCTATGTGCTACCGTCTCTTCCCACTGCCACAGTCTCCCTCTTGCTTTCTCTACCTGCTACTGTCTCTTCCCACTGCCACAGTTTCCCTCTTGCTTTCTCTACCAGCTACTGTCTCTTCCCACAGCCACAGTGTCCCTCTTGCTTTCTCTACCTGCTACTGTCTCTTCCCACTGCCACAGTCTCCCTCTTGCTTTTTCTACCTGCTACTGTCTCTTTCCACTGCCACAGTCTCCCCTCTTGCTTTCTCTACCTGCTACTGTGTCTTCCCACTGCCACAGTCTCCCTCTTGCTTTCTCTACCTGCTACCGTCTCTTCCCACTGCCACAGTCTCCCTCTTGCTTTCTCTACCTGCTACTGTCTCATCCCGCTGCCACAGCCTCCCTCTTGCTTTCTCTACCTGCTACTGTCTCTTCCCACTGCCACAGTCTCACTCTTGCGTTCTCTACCTGCCACTGTCTCTTCCCACTGCCACAGTCTCCCTCTTGCTTTCTCTACCAGCTAGTGTCTCTTCCCACAGCCACAGTCTCCCTCTTGCTTTCTCTACCTGCTACTGTCTCTTCCCACTGCCACAGTCTCCCTCTTGCTTTCTCTACCTGCTACTGTCTTTTCCCACTGCCACAGTCTCCCTCTTGCTTTCTCTACCTCCTATTGTCTCTTGACACTGCCACAGTCTCCCTCTTACTTTCTCTACCTGGTACTGTCTGTTTCCACTGCCACAGTCTCCCTCTTGCTTTCTCTACCTGCTACTGTCTCTTCCCACTGCCACAGTCTCCCTCTTGCTTTCTCTACCTGCTACTGTCTCTTTCCACTGCCACAGTCTCCCTCTTGCTCTCTCTACCTGCTACTGTCTCTTCCCACTGCCACAGTCTCCCACTTGCTTTCTCTACCTGCTACCGTCTCTTCCCACTGCCACAGTCTCCCTCTTGCTTTCTCTACCTGCTACTGTCTCTTCCCACTGCCACAGTCTCCCTCTTGCTTTCTCCACCTGCTACTGTCTCTTCAAACTGCCACAGTCTCCCTCTTGCTTTCTCTACCTGCTACTGTCTCTTCCCATTGCCACAGTCTCCCTCTTGCTTTCTCTACCTGCTACTGTCTCTTCCCACTGCCACAGTCTCCCTCTTGCTTTCTCTACCTGCTACTGTCTCTTGACACTGCCACAGTCTCCCTCTTACTTTCTCTACCTGCTACTGTTTCTTTCCACTTCCTCAGTCTCCCTCTTGCTTTCTCTACCTGCTACGGTCTCTTCCCACTGCCACAGTCTCCCTCTTGCTTTCTCTACCTGCAACTGTCTCTTTCCACTGCCACAGTCTCCCTCTTGCTTTCTCTACCTGCTACTGTCTCTTCCCACTGCCACAGTCTCCCTCTTGCTTTCTCTACCTGCTACCGTCTCTTAACAGTGCCACAGTCCCCCTCTTGCTTTCTCTACTTGCTACTGTCTCATCCCGCTGCCAGAGTCTTCCTCTTGCTTTCTCTACCTGCTACTGTCTCTTCCCACAGCCACAGTCTCCCTCTTGCTTTCTCCACCTGCTACTGTCTCTTCCCACTGCCACAGTCTCCCTATTGCTTTCTCCACCAGCTACTGTCTCTTCACACAGCCACAGTCTCCCTCTTGCTTTCTCTACCTGCTACCATCTCTTCCCACTGCCACAGTCTCCCTCTTGCTTTCTCTACCTGCTACTGTCTCATCCCGCTGCCACAGTCTCCCTTTTGCTTTCTCTACCTGCTACTGTCTCTTCCCACTGCCACAGTCTCCCTCTTGCTTTCTCCACCTGCTACTGTCTCTTCCCACTGCCACAGTCTCCCCTCTTGCTTTCTCTACCTGCTACTGTGTCTTCCCACTGCCACAGTCTCCCTCTTGCTTTCTCTACCTGCTACCGTCTCTTCCCACTGCCACAGTCTCCCTCTTGCTTTCTCTACCAGCTACTGTCTCTTCACACAGCCACAGTCTCCCTCTTGCTTTCTCTACCTGCTACCGTCTCTTCCCACTGCCACAGTCTCCCTCTTGCTTTCTCTACCTGCTACTGTCTCATCCCGCTGCCACAGTCTCCCTTTTGCTTTCTCTACCTGCTACTGTCTCTTCCCACTGCCACAGTCTCCCTCTTGCTTTCTCCACCTGCTACTGTCTCTTCCCACTGCCACAGTCTCCCTCTTGCTTTCTCTACCTGCTACTGTCTCTTCCCACTGCCACAGTCTCCCTCTTGCTTTCTCTACCTGCTACTGTCTCTTCCCACTGCCACAGTCTCCCTCTTGCTTTCTCTACCTGCTACTGTCTCTTCACACTGCCACAGTCTCCCTTTTGTTTTGTCTACCTGCTACTGTCTCTTCCCACTGCCACAGTCTCCCTCTTGCTTTCTCTACCTGCTACTGTCTCTTCCCACTGCCACAGTCTCCCTCTTGCTTCCTCTACCTGCTACCGTCTCTTCCCACTGCCACACTCTCTCTCTTGCTTCCTCTATGTGCTACCGTCTCTTCCCACTGCCACAGTCTCCCTCTTGCTTTCTCTACCTGCTACTGTCTCTTCCCACTGCCACAGTTTCCCTCTTGCTTTCTCTACCAGCTACTGTCTCTTCCCACAGCCACAGTGTCCCTCTTGCTTTCTCTACCTGCTACTGTCTCTTCCCACTGCCACAGTCTCCCTCTTGCTTTTTCTACCTGCTACTGTCTCTTTCCACTGCCACAGTCTCCCCTCTTGCTTTCTCTACCTGCTACTGTGTCTTCCCACTGCCACAGTCTCCCTCTTGCTTTCTCTACCTGCTACCGTCTCTTCCCACTGCCACAGTCTCCCTCTTGCTTTCTCTACCTGCTACTGTCTCATCCCGCTGCCACAGCCTCCCTCTTGCTTTCTCTACCTGCTACTGTCTCTTCCCACTGCCACAGTCTCACTCTTGCGTTCTCTACCTGCCACTGTCTCTTCCCACTGCCACAGTCTCCCTCTTGCTTTCTCTACCAGCTAGTGTCTCTTCCCACAGCCACAGTCTCCCTCTTGCTTTCTCTACCTGCTACTGTCTCTTCCCACTGCCACAGTCTCCCTCTTGCTTTCTCTACCTGCTACTGTCTCTTCCCACTGCCACAGTCTCCCTCTTGCTTTCTCTACCTGCTACTGTCTTTTCCCACTGCCACAGTCTCCCTCTTGCTTTCTCTACCTCCTATTGTCTCTTGACACTGCCACAGTCTCCCTCTTACTTTCTCTACCTGGTACTGTCTCTTTCCACTGCCACAGTCTCCCTCTTGCTTTCTCTACCTGCTACTGTCTCTTCCCACTGCCACAGTCTCCCTCTTGCTTTCTCTACCTGCTACTGTCTCTTTCCACTGCCACAGTCTCCCTCTTGCTCTCTCTACCTGCTACTGTCTCTTCCCACTGCCACAGTCTCCCACTTGCTTTCTCTACCTGCTACCGTCTCTTCCCACTTCCACAGTCTCCCTCTTGCTTTCTCTACCTGCTACTGTCTCATCCCACTGCCACAGTCTCCCTCTTGCTTTCTCTACCTGCTACTGTCTCTTCCCACTGCCACAGTCTCCCTCTTGCTTTCTCCACCTGCTACTGTCTCTTCAAACTGCCACAGTCTCCCTCTTGCTTTCTCTACCTGCTACTGTCTCTTCCCATTGCCACAGTCTCCCTCTTGCTTTCTCTACCTGCTACTGTCTCTTCCCACTGCCACAGTCTCCCTCTTGCTTTCTCTACCTGCTACTGTCTCTTGACACTGCCACAGTCTCCCTCTTACTTTCTCTACCTGCTACTGTTTCTTTCCACTTCCTCAGTCTCCCTCTTGCTTTCTCTACCTGCTACGGTCTCTTCCCACTGCCACAGTCTCCCTCTTGCTTTCTCTACCTGCAACTGTCTCTTTCCACTGCCACAGTCTCCCTCTTGCTTTCTCTACCTGCTACTGTCTCTTCCCACTGCCACAGTCTCCCTCTTGCTTTCTCTACCTGCTACCGTCTCTTAACAGTGCCACAGTCCCCCTCTTGCTTTCTCTACTTGCTACTGTCTCATCCCGCTGCCAGAGTCTTCCTCTTGCTTTCTCTACCTGCTACTGTCTCTTCCCACAGCCACAGTCTCCCTCTTGCTTTCTCCACCTGCTACTGTCTCTTCCCACTGCCACAGTCTCCCTATTGCTTTCTCCACCAGCTACTGTCTCTTCACACAGCCACAGTCTCCCTCTTGCTTTCTCTACCTGCTACCATCTCTTCCCACTGCCACAGTCTCCCTCTTGCTTTCTCTACCTGCTACTGTCTCATCCCGCTGCCACAGTCTCCCTTTTGCTTTCTCTACCTGCTACTGTCTCTTCCCACTGCCACAGTCTCCCTCTTGCTTTCTCCACCTGCTACTGTCTCTTCCCACTGCCACAGTCTCCCTCTTGCTTTCTCTACCTGCTACTGTCTCTTCCCACTGCCACAGTCTCCCTCTTGCTTTCTCTACCTGCTACTGTCTCTTCCCACTGCCACAGTCTCCCTCTTGCTTTCTCTACCTGCTACTGTCTCTTCACACTGCCACAGTCTCCCTTTTGTTTTCTCTACCTGCTACTGTCTCTTCCCACTGCCAGAGTCTCCCTCTTGCTTTCTCTACCTGCTACAGTCACTTCCCACTGCCACAGTCTCCCTCTTGCTTTCTCTACCTGCTACTGTCTCTTCCCACTGCCACAGTCTCCCTCTTCCTTCCTCTACCTGCTACCGTCTCTTCCCACTGCCACACTCTCCCTCTTGCTTCCTCTATGTGCTACCGTCTCTTCCCACTGCCACAGTCTCCCTCTTGCTTTCTCTACCTGCTACTGTCTCTTCCCACTGCCACAGTCTCCCTCTTGCTTTCTCTACCTGCTACTGTCTCTTCCCACTGCCACAGTCTCCCTCTTGCTTTCTCGACCTGCTACTGTCTCTTCCCACTGCCACAGTCTCCCTCTTGCTTTCTCTACCTGCTACTGTCTCTTCCCACTGCCACAGTCTCCCTCTTGCTTTCTCTACCTGCTACTGTCTCTTCCCACTGCCACAGTCTCCCTCTTGCTTCCTCTACCTGCTACTGTCTCATCCCGCTGCCACAGTCTCCCTCTTGCTTTCTCTACCTGCTACTGTCTCTTCCCACTGCCACAGTCTCCCTCTTGCTTTCTCTACCTGCTACTGTCTCTTCCCACTGCCACAGTCTCCCTCTTGCTTTCTCTACCAGCTACTGTCTCTTCCCACAGCCACAGTGTCCCTCTTGCTTTCTCTACCTGCTACTGTCTCTTGACACTGCCACAGTCTCCCTCTTAATTTCTCTACCTGCTACTGTCTCTTTCCACTGCCACAGTCTCCCTCTTGCTTTCTCTACCTGCTACTGTCTCTTCCCACTGCCACAGTCTCCCTCTTGCTTTTTCTACCTGCTACTGTCTCTTTCCACTGCCACAGTCTCCCCTCTTGCTTTCTCTACCTGCTACTGTGTCTTCCCACTGCCACAGTCTCCCTCTTGCTTTCTCTACCTGCTACCGTCTCTTCCCACTGCCACAGTCTCCCTCTTGCTTTCTCTACCTGCTACTGTCTCATCCCGCTGCCACAGTCTCCCTCTTGCTTTCTCTACCTGCTACTGTCTCTTCGCACTGCCACAGTCTCACTCTTGCGTTCTCTACCTGCCACTGTCTCTTCCCACTGCCACAGTCTCCCTCTTGCTTTCTCTACCTGCTACAGTCACTTCCCACTGCCACAGTCTCCCTCTTGCTTTCTCTACCTGCTACTGTCTCTTCCCACTGCCACAGTCTCCCTCTTCCTTCCTCTACCTGCTACCGTCTCTTCCCACTGCCACACTCTCCCTCTTGCTTCCTCTATGTGCTACCGTCTCTTCCCACTGCCACAGTCTCCCTCTTGCTTTCTCTACCTGCTACTGTCTCTTCCCACTGCCACAGTCTCCCTCTTGCTTTCTCTACCTGCTACTGTCTCTTCCCACTGCCACAGTCTCCCTCTTGCTTTCTCGACCTGCTACTGTCTCTTCCCACTGCCACAGTCTCCCTCTTGCTTTCTCTACCTGCTACTGTCTCTTCAAACTGCCACAGTCTCCCTCTTGCTTTCTCTACCTGCTACTGTCTCTTCCCATTGCCACAGTCTCCCTCTTGCTTTCTCTACCTGCTACTGTCTCTTCCCACTGCCACAGTCTCCCTCTTGCTTTCTCTACCTGCTACTGTCTCTTGACACTGCCACAGTCTCCCTCTTACTTTCTCTACCTGCTACTGTTTCTTTCCACTTCCTCAGTCTCCCTCTTGCTTTCTCTACCTGCTACGGTCTCTTCCCACTGCCACAGTCTCCCTCTTGCTTTCTCTACCTGCAACTGTCTCTTTCCACTGCCACAGTCTCCCTCTTGCTTTCTCTACCTGCTACTGTCTCTTCCCACTGCCACAGTCTCCCTCTTGCTTTCTCTACCTGCTACCGTCTCTTAACAGTGCCACAGTCCCCCTCTTGCTTTCTCTACTTGCTACTGTCTCATCCCGCTGCCAGAGTCTTCCTCTTGCTTTCTCTACCTGCTACTGTCTCTTCCCACAGCCACAGTCTCCCTCTTGCTTTCTCCACCTGCTACTGTCTCTTCCCACTGCCACAGTCTCCCTATTGCTTTCTCCACCAGCTACTGTCTCTTCACACAGCCACAGTCTCCCTCTTGCTTTCTCTACCTGCTACCATCTCTTCCCACTGCCACAGTCTCCCTCTTGCTTTCTCTACCTGCTACTGTCTCATCCCGCTGCCACAGTCTCCCTTTTGCTTTCTCTACCTGCTACTGTCTCTTCCCACTGCCACAGTCTCCCTCTTGCTTTCTCCACCTGCTACTGTCTCTTCCCACTGCCACAGTCTCCCTCTTGCTTTCTCTACCTGCTACTGTCTCTTCCCACTGCCACAGTCTCCCTCTTGCTTTCTCTACCTGCTACTGTCTCTTCCCACTGCCACAGTCTCCCTCTTGCTTTCTCTACCTGCTACTGTCTCTTCACACTGCCACAGTCACCCTTTTGTTTTCTCTACCTGCTACTGTCTCTTCCCACTGCCAGAGTCTCCCTCTTGCTTTCTCTACCTGCTACAGTCACTTCCCACTGCCACAGTCTCCCTCTTGCTTTCTCTACCTGCTACTGTCTCTTCCCACTGCCACAGTCTCCCTCTTCCTTCCTCTACCTGCTACCGTCTCTTCCCACTGCCACACTCTCCCTCTTGCTTCCTCTATGTGCTACCGTCTCTTCCCACTGCCACAGTCTCCCTCTTGCTTTCTCTACCTGCTACTGTCTCTTCCCACTGCCACAGTCTCCCTCTTGCTTTCTCTACCTGCTACTGTCTCTTCCCACTGCCACAGTCTCCCTCTTGCTTTCTCGACCTGCTACTGTCTCTTCCCACTGCCACAGTCTCCCTCTTGCTTTCTCTACCTGCTACTGTCTCTTCCCACTGCCACAGTCTCCCTCTTGCTTTCTCTACCTGCTACTGTCTCTTCCCACTGCCACAGTCTCCCTCTTGCTTCCTCTACCTGCTACTGTCTCATCCCGCTGCCACAGTCTCCCTCTTGCTTTCTCTACCTGCTACTGTCTCTTCCCACTGCCACAGTCTCCCTCTTGCTTTCTCTACCTGCTACTGTCTCTTCCCACTGCCACAGTCTCCCTCTTGCTTTCTCTACCAGCTACTGTCTCTTCCCACAGCCACAGTGTCCCTCTTGCTTTCTCTACCTGCTACTGTCTCTTGACACTGCCACAGTCTCCCTCTTAATTTCTCTACCTGCTACTGTCTCTTTCCACTGCCACAGTCTCCCTCTTGCTTTCTCTACCTGCTACTGTCTCTTCCCACTGCCACAGTCTCCCTCTTGCTTTTTCTACCTGCTACTGTCTCTTTCCACTGCCACAGTCTCCCCTCTTGCTTTCTCTACCTGCTACTGTGTCTTCCCACTGCCACAGTCTCCCTCTTGCTTTCTCTACCTGCTACCGTCTCTTCCCACTGCCACAGTCTCCCTCTTGCTTTCTCTACCTGCTACTGTCTCATCCCGCTGCCACAGTCTCCCTCTTGCTTTCTCTACCTGCTACTGTCTCTTCGCACTGCCACAGTCTCACTCTTGCGTTCTCTACCTGCCACTGTCTCTTCCCACTGCCACAGTCTCCCTCTTGCTTTCTCTACCTGCTACAGTCACTTCCCACTGCCACAGTCTCCCTCTTGCTTTCTCTACCTGCTACTGTCTCTTCCCACTGCCACAGTCTCCCTCTTCCTTCCTCTACCTGCTACCGTCTCTTCCCACTGCCACACTCTCCCTCTTGCTTCCTCTATGTGCTACCGTCTCTTCCCACTGCCACAGTCTCCCTCTTGCTTTCTCTACCTGCTACTGTCTCTTCCCACTGCCACAGTCTCCCTCTTGCTTTCTCTACCTGCTACTGTCTCTTCCCACTGCCACAGTCTCCCTCTTGCTTTCTCGACCTGCTACTGTCTCTTCCCACTGCCACAGTCTCCCTCTTGCTTTCTCTACCTGCTACTGTCTCTTCAAACTGCCACAGTCTCCCTCTTGCTTTCTCTACCTGCTACTGTCTCTTCCCATTGCCACAGTCTCCCTCTTGCTTTCTCTACCTGCTACTGTCTCTTCCCACTGCCACAGTCTCCCTCTTGCTTTCTCTACCTGCTACTGTCTCTTGACACTGCCACAGTCTCCCTCTTACTTTCTCTACCTGCTACTGTTTCTTTCCACTTCCTCAGTCTCCCTCTTGCTTTCTCTACCTGCTACGGTCTCTTCCCACTGCCACAGTCTCCCTCTTGCTTTCTCTACCTGCAACTGTCTCTTTCCACTGCCACAGTCTCCCTCTTGCTTTCTCTACCTGCTACTGTCTCTTCCCACTGCCACAGTCTCCCTCTTGCTTTCTCTACCTGCTACCGTCTCTTAACAGTGCCACAGTCCCCCTCTTGCTTTCTCTACTTGCTACTGTCTCATCCCGCTGCCAGAGTCTTCCTCTTGCTTTCTCTACCTGCTACTGTCTCTTCCCACAGCCACAGTCTCCCTCTTGCTTTCTCCACCTGCTACTGTCTCTTCCCACTGCCACAGTCTCCCTATTGCTTTCTCCACCAGCTACTGTCTCTTCACACAGCCACAGTCTCCCTCTTGCTTTCTCTACCTGCTACCATCTCTTCCCACTGCCACAGTATCCCTCTTGCTTTCTCTACCTGCTACTGTCTCATCCCGCTGCCACAGTCTCCCTTTTGCTTTCTCTACCTGCTACTGTCTCTTCCCACTGCCACAGTCTCCCTCTTGCTTTCTCCACCTGCTACTGTCTCTTCCCACTGCCACAGTCTCCCTCTTGCTTTCTCTACCTGCTACTGTCTCTTCCCACTGCCACAGTCTCCCTCTTGCTTTCTCTACCTGCTACTGTCTCTTCCCACTGCCACAGTCTCCCTCTTGCTTTCTCTACCTGCTACTGTCTCTTCACACTGCCACAGTCTCCCTTTTGTTTTCTCTACCTGCTACTGTCTCTTCCCACTGCCAGAGTCTCCCTCTTGCTTTCTCTACCTGCTACAGTCACTTCCCACTGCCACAGTCTCCCTCTTGCTTTCTCTACCTGCTACTGTCTCTTCCCACTGCCACAGTCTCCCTCTTCCTTCCTCTACCTGCTACCGTCTCTTCCCACTGCCACACTCTCCCTCTTGCTTCCTCTATGTGCTACCGTCTCTTCCCACTGCCACAGTCTCCCTCTTGCTTTCTCTACCTGCTACTGTCTCTTCCCACTGCCACAGTCTCCCTCTTGCTTTCTCTACCTGCTACTGTCTCTTCCCACTGCCACAGTCTCCCTCTTGCTTTCTCGACCTGCTACTGTCTCTTCCCACTGCCACAGTCTCCCTCTTGCTTTCTCTACCTGCTACTGTCTCTTCCCACTGCCACAGTCTCCCTCTTGCTTTCTCTACCTGCTACTGTCTCTTCCCACTGCCACAGTCTCCCTCTTGCTTTCTCTACCTGCTACTGTCTCTTCACACTGCCACAGTCTCCCTTTTGTTTTCTCTACCTGCTACTGTCTCTTCCCACTGCCAGAGTCTCCCTCTTGCTTTCTCTACCTGCTACAGTCACTTCCCACTGCCACAGTCTCCCTCTTGCTTTCTCTACCTGCTACTGTCTCTTCCCACTGCCACAGTCTCCCTCTTCCTTCCTCTACCTGCTACCGTCTCTTCCCACTGCCACACTCTCCCTCTTGCTTCCTCTATGTGCTACCGTCTCTTCCCACTGCCACAGTCTCCCTCTTGCTTTCTCTACCTGCTACTGTCTCTTCCCACTGCCACAGTCTCCCTCTTGCTTTCTCTACCTGCTACTGTCTCTTCCCACTGCCACAGTCTCCCTCTTGCTTTCTCGACCTGCTACTGTCTCTTCCCACTGCCACAGTCTCCCTCTTGCTTTCTCTACCTGCTACTGTCTCTTCCCACTGCCACAGTCTCCCTCTTGCTTTCTCTACCTGCTACTGTCTCTTCCCACTGCCACAGTCTCCCTCTTGCTTCCTCTACCTGCTACTGTCTCATCCCGCTGCCACAGTCTCCCTCTTGCTTTCTCTACCTGCTACTGTCTCTTCCCACTGCCACAGTCTCCCTCTTGCTTTCTCTACCTGCTACTGTCTCTTCCCACTGCCACAGTCTCCCTCTTGCTTTCTCTACCAGCTACTGTCTCTTCCCACAGCCACAGTGTCCCTCTTGCTTTCTCTACCTGCTACTGTCTCTTGACACTGCCACAGTCTCCCTCTTAATTTCTCTACCTGCTACTGTCTCTTTCCACTGCCACAGTCTCCCTCTTGCTTTCTCTACCTGCTACTGTCTCTTCCCACTGCCACAGTCTCCCTCTTGCTTTTTCTACCTGCTACTGTCTCTTTCCACTGCCACAGTCTCCCCTCTTGCTTTCTCTACCTGCTACTGTGTCTTCCCACTGCCACAGTCTCCCTCTTGCTTTCTCTACCTGCTACCGTCTCTTCCCACTGCCACAGTCTCCCTCTTGCTTTCTCTACCTGCTACTGTCTCATCCCGCTGCCACAGTCTCCCTCTTGCTTTCTCTACCTGCTACTGTCTCTTCGCACTGCCACAGTCTCACTCTTGCGTTCTCTACCTGCCACTGTCTCTTCCCACTGCCACAGTCTCCCTCTTGCTTTCTCTACCAGCTAGTGTCTCTTCCCACAGCCACAGTCTCCCTCTTGCTTTCTCTACATGCTACTGTCTCTTCCCACTGCCACAGTCTCCCTCTTGCTTTCTCTACCTGCTACTGTCTCTTCCCACTGCCACAGTCTCCCTCTTGCTTTCTCTACCTGCTACTGTCTTTTCCCACTGCCACAGTCTCCCTCTTGCTTTCTCTACCTGCTATTGTCTCTTGACACTGCCACAGTCTCTTTCTTACTTTCTCTACCTGGTACTGTCTCTTTCCACTGCCACAGTCTCCCTCTTGCTTTCTCTACCTGCTACTGTCTCTTCCCACTGCCACAGTCTCCCTCTTGCTTTCTCTACCTGCTACTGTCTCTTTCCACTGCCACAGTCTCCCTCTTGCTCTCTCTACCTGCTACTGTCTCTTCCCACTGCCACAGTCTCCCTCTTGCTTTCTCTACCTGCTACCGTCTCTTCCCACTGCCACAGTCTCCCTCTTGCTTTCTCTACCTGCTACTGTCTCATCCCACTGCCACAGTCTCCCTCTTGCTTTCTCTACCTGCTACTGTCTCTTCCCACTGCCACAGTCTCCCTCTTGCTTTCTCCACCTGCTACTGTCTCTTCAAACTGCCACACTCTCCCTCTTGCTTTCTCTACCTGCTACTGTCTCTCCCCACTGCCACAGTCTCCCTCTTGCTTTCTCTACCTGCTACTGTCTCTTCCCCCCTGCCACAGTCTCCCTTTTGTTCTCTACCTGCTACTGTCTCTTCCCTCTGCCACAGTCTCCCTCTTGCTTTCTCTACCTGCTACTGTCACTTCCCACTGCCACAGTCTCCCTCTTGCTTTCTCTACCTGCTACTGTCTCTTCCCACTGCCACAGTCTCCCTCTTGCTTCCTCTACCTGCTACTGTCTCTTCCCACTGCCACCCTCTCCCTCTTGCTTCCCCTATGTGCTACCGTCTCTTCCGACTGCCACAGTCTCCCTCCTGCTTTCTCTACCTGGTACTGTCTCTTCCCACTGCCACAATCTCCCTCTTGCTTTTCTACCTGCTACTGTCTCTTCCCACTGCCACAGTCTCCCTCTTGCTTTCTCTACCTGCTACTGTCTCTTCCCACTGCCACAGTCTCCCTCTTGCTTTCTCTACCAGCTACTGTCTCTTCCCACAGCCACAGTGTCCCTCTTGCTTTCTCTACCTACTACTGTCTCTTGACACTGCCACAGTCTCCCTCTTAATTTCTCTACCTGCTACTGTCTCTTTCCACTGCCACAGTCTCCCTCTTGCTTTCTCTACCTGCTACTGTCTCTTCCCACTGCCACAGTCTCCCTCTTGCTTTTTCTACCTGCTACTGTCTCTTTCCACTGCCACAGTCTCCCCTCTTGCTTTCTCTACCTGCTACTGTGTCTTCCCACTGCCACAGTCTCCCTCTTGCTTTCTCTACCTGCTACCGTCTCTTCCCACTGCCACAGTCTCCCTCTTGCTTTCTCTACCTGCTACTGTCTCATCCCGCTGCCACAGTCTCCCTCTTGCTTTCTCTACCTGCTACTGTCTCTTCCCACTGCCACAGTCTCACTCTTGCGTTCTCTACCTGCCACTGTCTCTTCCCACTGCCACAGTCTCCCTCTTGCTTTCTCTACCAGCCACTGTCTCTTCCCACAGCCACAGTCTCCCTCTTGCTCTCTACCTGCTACTGTCTCTTCCCACTGCCACAGTCTCCCTCTTGCTTTCTCTACCTGCTACTGTCTCTTCCCACTGCCACAGTCTCCCTCTTGCTTTCTCTACCTGCTACTGTCTTTTCCCACTGCCACAGTCTCCCTCTTGCTTTCTCTACCTGCTATTGTCTCTTGACACTGCCACAGTCTCCCTCTTACTTTCTCTACCTGGTACTGTCTCTTTCCACTGCCACAGTCTCCCTCTTGCTTTCTCTACCTGCTACTGTCTCTTCCCACTGCCACAGTCTCCCTCTTGCTTTCTCTACCTGCTACTGTCTCTTTCCACTGCCACAGTCTCCCTCTTGCTCTCTCTACCTGCTACTGTCTCTTCCCACTGCCACAGTCTCCCTCTTGCTTTCTCTACCTGCTACTGTCTCTTCCCACTGCCACAGTCTCCCTCTTGCTTTCTCTACCTGCTACTGTCTCATCCCACTGCCACAGTCTCCCTCTTGCTTTCTCTACCTGCTACTGTCTTTTCCCACTGCCACAGTCTCCCTCTTTCTTTCTCTACCTGCTATTGTCTCTTGACACTGCCACAGTCTCCCTCTTACTTTCTCTACCTGGTACTGTCTCTTTCCACTGCCACAGTCTCCCTCTTGCTTTCTCTACCTGCTACTGTCTCTTCCCACTGCCACAGTCTCCCTCTTGCTTTCTCTACCTGCTACTGTCTCTTTCCACTGCCACAGTCTCCCTCTTGCTCTCTCTACCTGCTACTGTCTCTTCCCACTGCCACAGTCTCCCTCTTGCTTTCTCTACCTGCTACCGTCTCTTCCCACTGCCACAGTCTCCCTCTTGCTTTCTCTACCTGCTACTGTCTCATCCCACTGCCACAGTCTCCCTCTTGCTTTCTCTTCCTGCTACTGTCTCTTCCCACTGCCACAGTCTCCCTCTTGCTTTCTCCACCTGCTACTGTCTCTTCAAACTGCCACAGTCTCCCTCTTGCTTTCTCTACCTGCTACTGTCTCTCCCCACTGCCACAGTCTCCCTCTTGCTTTCTCTACCTGCTACTGTCTCTTCCCACTGCCACAGTCTCCCTTTTGTTCTCTACCTGCTACTGTCTCTTCCCTCTGCCACAGTCTCCCTCTTGCTTTCTCTACCTGCTACTGTCACTTCCCACTGCCACAGTCTCCCTCTTGCTTTCTCTACCTGCTACTGTCTCTTCCCACTGCCACAGTCTCCCTCTTGCTTCCTCTACCTGCTACTGTCTCTTCCCACTGCCACCCTCTCCCTCTTGCTTCCCCTATGTGCTACCGTCTCTTCCCACTGCCACAGTCTCCCTCTTGCTTTCTCTACCTGGTACTGTCTCTTCCCACTGCCACAATCTCCCTCTTGCTTTTCTACCTGCTACTGTCTCTTCCCACTGCCACAGTCTCCCTCTTGCTTTCTCTACCTGCTACTGTCTCTTCCCACTGCCACAGTCTCCCTCTTGCTTTCTCTACCAGCTACTGTCTCTTCCCACAGCCACAGTGTCCCTCTTGCTTTCTCTACCTACTACTGTCTCTTGACACTGCCACAGTCTCCCTCTTAATTTCTCTACCTGCTACTGTCTCTTTCCACTGCCACAGTCTCCCTCTTGCTTTCTCTACCTGCTACTGTCTCTTCCCACTTCCACAGTCTCCCTCTTGCTTTTTCTACCTGCTACTGTCTCTTTCCACTGCCACAGTCTCCCCTCTTGCTTTCTCTACCTGCTACTGTGTCTTCCCACTGCCACAGTCTCCCTCTTGCTTTCTCTACCTGCTACCGTCTCTTCCCACTGCCACAGTCTCCCTCTTGCTTTCTCTACCTGCTACTGTCTCATCCCGCTGCCACAGTCTCCCTCTTGCTTTCTCTACCTGCTACTGTCTCTTCCCACTGCCACAGTCTCACTCTTGCGTTCTCTACCTGCCACTGTCTCTTCCCACTGCCACAGTCTCCCTCTTGCTTTCTCTACCAGCTAGTGTCTCTTCCCACAGCCACAGTCTCCCTCTTGCTCTCTCTACCTGCTACTGTCTCTTCCCACTGCCACAGTCTCCCTCTTGCTTTCTCTACCTGCTACTGTCTCTTCCCACTGCCACAGTCTCCCTCTTGCTTTCTCTACCTGCTACTGTCTTTTCCCACTGCCACAGTCTCCCTCTTGCTTTCTCTACCTGCTATTGTCTCTTGACACTGCCACAGTCTCCCTCTTACTTTCTCTACCTGGTACTGTCTCTTTCCACTGCCACAGTCTCCCTCTTGCTTTCTCTACCTGCTACTGTCTCTTCCCACTGCCACAGTCTCCCTCTTGCTTTCTCTACCTGCTACTGTCTCTTTCCACTGCCACAGTCTCCCTCTTGCTCTCTCTACCTGCTACTGTCTCTTCCCACTGCCACAGTCTCCCTCTTGCTTCCTCTACCTGCTACTGTCTCTTCCCACTGCCACCCTCTCCCTCTTGCTTCCCCTATGTGCTACCGTCTCTTCCCACTGCCACAGTCTCCCTCTTGCTTTCTCTACCTGGTACTGTCTCTTCCCACTGCCACAATCTCCCTCTTGCTTTTCTGCCTGCTACTGTCTCTTCCCACTGCCACAGTCTCCCTCTTGCTTTCTCTACCTGCTACTGTCTCTTCCCACTGCCACAGTCTCCCTCTTGCTTTCTCTACCAGCTACTGTCTCTTCCCACAGCCACAGTGTCCCTCTTGCTTTCTCTACCTACTACTGTCTCTTGACACTGCCACAGTCTCCCTCTTAATTTCTCTACCTGCTACTGTCTCTTTCCACTGCCACAGTCTCCCTCTTGCTTTCTCTACCTGCTACTGTCTCTTCCCACTGCCACAGTCTCCCTCTTGCTTTTTCTACCTGCTACTGTCTCTTTCCACTGCCACAGTCTCCCCTCTTGCTTTCTCTACCTGCTACTGTGTCTTCCCACTGCCACAGTCTCCCTCTTGCTTTCTCTACCTGCTACCGTCTCTTCCCACTGCCACAGTCTCCCTCTTGCTTTCTCTACCTGCTACTGTCTCGTCCCGCTGCCACAGTCTCCCTCTTGCTTTCTCTACCTGCTACTGTCTCTTCCCACTGCCACAGTCTCACTCTTGCGTTCTCTACCTGCCACTGTCTCTTCCCACTGCCACAGTCTCCCTCTTGCTTTCTCTACCAGCTAGTGTCTCTTCCCACAGCCACAGTCTCCCTCTTGCTCTCTCTACCTGCTACTGTCTCTTCCCACTGCCACAGTCTCCCTCTTGCTTTCTCTACCTGCTACTGTCTCTTCCCACTGCCACAGTCTCCCTCTTGCTTTCTCTACCTGCTACTGTCTTTTCCCACTGCCACAGTCTCCCTCTTGCTTTCTCTACCTGCTATTGTCTCTTGACACTGCCACAGTCTCCCTCTTACTTTCTCTACCTGGTACTGTCTCTTTCCACTGCCACAGTCTCCCTCTTGCTTTCTCTACCTGCTACTGTCTCTTCCCACTGCCACAGTCTCCCTCTTGCTTTCTCTACCTGCTACTGTCTCTTTCCACTGCCACAGTCTCCCTCTTGCTCTCTCTACCTGCTACTGTCTCTTCCCACTGCCACAGTCTCCCTCTTGCTTTCTCAACCTGCTACCGTCTCTTCCCACTGCCACAGTCTCCCTCTTGCTTTCTCTACCTGCTACTGTCTCATCCCACTGCCACAGTCTCCCTCTTGCTTTCTCTACCTGCTACTGTCTCTTCCCACTGCAACAGTCTCCCTCTTGCTTTCTCCACCTGCTACTGTCTCATCAAACTGCCACAGTCTCCCTCTTGCTTTCTCTACCTGCTACTGTCTCTTCCCACTGCCACAGTCTCCCTCTTGCTTTCTCTACCTGCTACTGTCTCTTCCCACTGCCACAGTCTCCCTTTTGTTCTCTACCTGCTACTGTCTCTTCCCTCTGCCACAGTCTCCCTCTTGCTTTCTCTACCTGCTACTGTCACTTCCCACTGCCACAGTCTCCCTCTTGCTTTCTCTACCTGCTACTGTCTCTTCCCACTGCCACAGTCTCCCTCTTGCTTCCTCTACCTGCTACTGTCTCTTCCCACTGCCACCCTCTCCCTCTTGCTTCCCCTATGTGCTACCGTCTCTTCCCACTGCCACATTCTCCCTCTTGCTTTCTCTACCTGGTACTGTCTCTTCCCACTGCCACAATCTCCCTCTTGCTTTTCTACCTGCTACTGTCTCTTCCCACTGCCACAGTCTCCCTCTTGCTTTCTCTACCTGCTACTGTCTCTTCCCACTGCCACAGTCTTCCTCTTGCTTTCTCCACCTGCTACTGTCACTTCCCACTGCCACAGTCTCCCTCTTGCTTTCTCTACCTGCTACTGTCTCTTCCCACTGCCACAGTCTCCCTCTTGCTTTCTCTAACTGCTACTGTCTCTTCCCACTGCCACAGTCTCTCTCTTGCTTTCTCTACCTGCTACTGTCTCTTCCCACTGCCACAGTCTCCCTCTTGCTTTCTCTACTTGTTACTGTCTCTTCCCACTGCCACAGTCTCACTCTTGCTCTCTCTACCTGCTACTGTCTCTTCCCACTGCCACAGTTTCCCTCTTGCTTTCTCTACCTGCTACTGTCTCGACCCACTGCCACAGTCTCCCTCTTGCTTTCTCTACCTGCTACTGTCTCTTCCCACTACCACAGTCTCCCTCTTGCTTTCTCTACCTGCTATTGTCTCTTGACACTGCCACAGTCTCCCTCTTACTTTCTCTGCCTGGTACTGTCTCTTTACACTGCCACAGTCTCCCTATTGATTTCTCTACCTGCTACTGTCTCTTCCCACTGTCACAGTCTCCATCTTGCTTTCTCTACCTGCTACCGTCTGTTCCCACTGCCACAGTCTCCCTCTTGCTTTCTGTACCTGCTACTGTCTCATCCTGCTGCCACAGTTTCCCTCTTGCTTTCTCTACCTGCTACTGTCTCTTCCCACTGCCACAGTCTCCCTCTTGCTTTCTCTACCTGGTACTGTCTCTTCCCACTGCCACAGCCTCCCTCTTGCTTTTCTACCTGCTACTGTCTCTTCCCACTGCCACAGTCTCCCTCATGCTTTCTCTACCTGCTACTGTCTCTTCCCACTGCCACAGTCTTCCTCTTGCTTTCTCCACCTGCTACTGTCTGTTCCCACTGCCACAGTCTCCCTCTTGCTTTCTCTACCTGCTACTGTCTCTTCCCACTGCCACTGTCTCCCTCTTGCTTTCTCTAAATGCTACTGTCTCTTCCCACTGCCACAGTCTCTCTCTTGCTTTCTCTACCCGCTACTGTCTCTTCCCACTGCCACAGTCTCCCTCTTGCTTTCTCTACTTGTTACTGTCTCTTCCCACTGCCACAGTCTCACTCTTGCTCTCTCTACCTGCTACTGTCTCTTCCCACTGCCACAGTTTCCCTCTTGCTTTCTCTACCTGCTACTGTCTCTTCCCACTGCCACAGTCTCTCTCTTGCTTTCTCTACCTGCTACTGTCTCTTCCCACTACCACAGTCTCCCTCTTGCTTTCTCTACCTGCTATTGTCTCTTGACACTGCCACAGTCTCCCTCTTACTTTCTTTGCCTGGTACTGTCTCTTTCCACTGCCACAGTCTCCCTCTTGATTTCTCTACCTGCTACTGTCTCTTCCCACTGTCACAGTCTCCATCTTGCTTTCTCTACCTGCTACCGTCTGTTCCCACTGCCACAGTCTCCCTCTTGCTTTCTGTACCTGCTACTGTCTCATCCTGCTGCCACAGTTTCCCTCTTGCTTTCTCTACCTGCTACTGTCTCTTCCCACTGCCACAGTCTCCCTCTTGCTTTCTCTACCTTTTACTGTCTCTTCCCACTGCCACAGTCTTCCTCTTGCTTTCTCCACCTGCTACTGTCTCTTCCCACTGCCTCAGTCTCCCTCTTGCTTTCTCTACCTGCTACTGTCTCTTCCCACTGCCACAGTCTCCCTCTTGCTTTCTCTAACTGCTACTGTCTCTTCCCACTGCCACAGTCTCTCTCTTGCTTTCTCTACCTGCTACTGTCTCTTCCCACTGCCACAGTCTCCCTCTTGCTTTCTTTACCTGTTACTGTCTCTTCCCACTGCCACAGTCTCCCTCTTGCTCTCTCTACCTGCTACTGTCTCTTCCCACTGCCACAGTTTCCCTCTTGCTTTCTCTACCTACTACTGTCTCTTCCCACTGCCACAGTCTCCCTCTTGCTTTCTCTACCTGCTACTGTCTCTTCCCACTACCACAGTCTCCCTCTTGCTTTCTCTACCTGCTATTGTCTCTTGACACTGCCAAAGTCTCCCTCTTACTTTCTCTGCCTGGTACTGTCTCTTTCCACTGCCACAGTCTCCCTATTGCTTACTCTACCTGCTACTGTCTCTTCCCACTGTCACAGTCTCCCTCTTGCTTTCTCTACCTGCTACCGTCTGTTCCCACTGCCACAGTCTCCCTCTTGCTTTCTGTACCTGCTACTGTCTCATCCTGCTGCCACAGTTTCCCTCTTGCTTTCTCTACCTGCTACTGTCTCTTCCCACTGCCACAGTCTCCCTCTTGCTTTCTCCACCTGCTACTGTCTCTTCCCATTGCCACAGTCTCCCTCTTGCTTTCTCTACCTGCTACTGTCTCTTCCCACTGCCACAGTCTCCCTCTTGCTTTCTCTACCTGCTACCGTCTCTTCCCAATGCCACACTCTCCCTCTTGCTTCCTCTATGTGCTACCGTCTCATCCCACTGCCAAAGTCTCCCTCTTGCTTTCTCTACCTGCTACTGTCTCTTCCCACTGCCACAGGCTCCCTCTTGCTTTCTCTACCTGCTACTGTCTCTTCCCACTGCCACAGTCTCCCTCTTGCTTTCTCTACCTGCTACTGTCTCTTCCCACTGCCACAGTCTCCCTCTTGCTTTCTCTACCTGCTACTGTCTCTTCCCACTGCCACAGTCTCCCTCTTGCATTCTCTACCTGCTACTGTCTCTTCCCACTGCCACAGTCTCCCTCTTGCTTTCTGTTCCTCCTACTGTCTCTTCCCACTGCCACAGTCTCTCTCTTGCTTTCTCTACCTGCTACTGTCTCTTCCCACTGCCACAGTCTCCCTCTTGCTTTCTCTACCTGTTACTGTCTCTTCCCACTGTCACAGTCTCCCTCTTGCTTTCTCTACCTGCTACTGTCTCTTCGCACGGCCACAGTCTCCCTCTTGCTTTCTCTACCTGCTACTGTCTCTTCCCACTGCCACAGTCTCCCTCTTGCTTTCTCTACCTGCTACTGTCTCTTCCCACTGCCACAGTCTCCCTCTTGCTTTCTCTACCTGCTACTGTCTCTTCCCACTGCCACAGTCTCCCTCTTGCTTTCTCTACCTGCTACTGTCTCTTCCCACTGCCACAGTCTCCATCTTGCTTTCTCTACCTGCTACTGACTCTTCCCACTGCCACAGTCTCCCTCTTGCTTTCTCTACCAGCTACTTTCCCTTCCCACTGCCACAGTCTTCCTCTTGCATTCTCTACCTGCTACTTTCTCATCCCGCTGCCACAGTCTTCCTCTTGCTTTCTCTACCTGCTACTGTCTCTTCCCACTGCCACAGTCTCACTCTTGCTTTCTCTACCTGCCACTGTCTCTTCCCACTGCCACAGTCTCCCTCTTGCTTTCTCTACCAGCTACTGTCTCTTCCCACAGCCACAGTCTCTCTCTTGCTTTCTCTACCTGCTACTGTCTCTTCCCACTGCCACAGTCTCCCTCTTGCTTTCTCTACCTGCTACTGTCTCTTCCCATTGCCACAGTCTCCCTCTTGGTTTCTCTACCTGCTACTGTCTCTTCCCACTGCCACAGTCTCCCTCTTGCTTTCTCTACCTGCTACTGTCTCTTGACACTGCCACAGTCTCCCTCTTACTTTCTCTACCTGCTACTGTTCCTTTCCACTTCCTCAGTCTCCCTCTTGCTTTCTCTACCTGCTACGGTCTCTTCCCACTGCCACAGTCTCCCTCTTGCATTCTCTACCTGCAACTGTCTCTTTCCACTGCCACAGTCTCCCTCTTGCTTTCTCTACCTGCTACTGTCTCTTCCCACTGCCACAGTCTCCCTCTTGCTTTCTCTACCTGCTACCGTCTCTTCCCAGTGCCACAGTCTCCCTCTTGCTTTCTCTACTTGCTACTGTCTCATCCCGCTGCCAGAGTCTTCCTCTTGCTTTCTCTTCCTGCTACTGTCTCTTCCCACAGCCACAGTCTCCATCTTGCTTTCTCCACCTGCTACTGTCTCTTCCCACTGCCACAGTCCCCCTATTGCTTTCTCTACCACCTACTGTCTCTTCACACAGCCACAGTCTCCCTCTTGCTTTCTCTACCTGCTACTGTCTCTTCCCACTGCCACAGTCTCCCTTTTGTTTTCTCTACCTGCTAGTGTCTCTTCCCACTGCCACAGTCTCCCTCTTGCTTTCTCTACCTGCTACTGTCACTTCCCACTGCCACAGTCTCCCTCTTGCTTTCTCTACCTGCTACTGTCTCTTCCCACTGCCACAGTCTCCCTCTTGCTTCCTCTACCTGCTACCGTCTCTTCCCACTGCCACACTCTCCCTCTTGCTTCCTCTATGTGCTACCGTCTCTTCCCACTGCCACAGTCTCCCTCTTGCTTTCTCTACCTGCTACTGTCTCTTCCCACTGCCACAGTCTCCCTCTTGCTTTCTCTACCTGCTACTGTCTCTTCCCACTTCCACAGTCTCCCTCTTGCTTTCTCTACCTGCTACTGTCTCTTCCCACTGCCACAGTCTCCCTCTTGCTTTCTCTACCTGCTACTGTCTCTTCCCACTGCCACAGTCTCCCTCTTGCTTTCTCTACCTGCTACTGTCTCTTCCCACTGCCACAGTCTCCCTCTTGCTTTCTCTACCTGCTACTGTCTCTTCCCACTGTCACAGTCTCCCTCTTGCTTTCTCTACCTGCTACTGTCTCTTCCCACTGCCACAGTCTCCCTCTTGCTTTCTCTACCTGCTACTGTCTCTTCCCACTTCCACAGTCTCTCTCTTGCTTTCTCTACCAGCTACTGTCTCTTCCCACAGCCACAGTCTCCCTCTTGCTTTCTCTACCTGCTACTGTCTCTTGACACTGCCACAGTCTCCCTCTTAATTTCTCTACCTGCTACTGTCTCTTTCCACTGCCACAGTCTCCCTCTTGCTTTCTCTACCTGCTACTGTCTCTTCCCACTGCCACAGTCTCCCTCTTGCTTTTTCTACCTGCTACTGTCTCTTTCCACTGCCACAGTCTCCCTCTTGCTTTCTCTACCTGCTACTGTGTCTTCCCACTGCCACAGTCTCCCTCTTGCTTTGTCTGCCTGCTACCGTCTCTTCCCACTGCCACAGTCTCCCTCTTGCTTCCTCTACCTGCTACTGTCTCATCCCGCTGCCACAGTCTCCCTCTTGCTTTCTCTACCTGCTACTGTCTCTTCCCACTGCCACAGTCTCACTCTTGCTTTCTCTACCTGCCACTGTCTCTTCCCACTGCCACAGTCTCCCTCTTGCTTTCTCTACCAGCTACTGTCTCTTCCCACAGCCACAGTCTCCCTCTTGCTTTCTCTACCTGCTACTGTCTCTTCCCACTGCCACAGTCTCCCTCTTGCTTTCTCTACCTGCTACTGTCTCTTCCCACTGCCACAGTCTCCCTCTTGCTTTCTCTACCTGCTACTGTCTTTTCCCACTGCCACAGTCTCCCTCTTGCTTTCTCTACCTGCTATTGTCTCTTGACACTGCCACAGTCTCCCTCTTACTTTCTCTACCTGGTACTGTCTCTTTCCACTGCCACAGTCTCCCTCTTGCTTTCTCTACCTGCTACTGTCTCTTCCCACTGCCACAGTCTCCCTCTTGCTTTCTCTACCTGCTACCGTCTCTTTCCACTGCCACAGTCTCCCTCTTGCTTTCTCTACCTGCTACTGTCTCTTCCCACTGCCACAGTCTCCCTCTTGCTTTTTCTACCTGCTACTGTCTCTTTCCACTGCCACAGTCTCCCTCTTGCTTTCTCTACCTGCTACTGTGTCTTCCCACTGCCACAGTCTCCCTCTTGCTTTGTCTACCTGCTACCGTCTCTTCCCACTGCCACAGTCTCCCTCTTGCTTCCTCTACCTGCTACTGTCTCATCCCGCTGCCACAGTCTCCCTCTTGCTTTCTCTACCTGCTACTGTCTCTTCCCACTGCCACAGTCTCACTCTTGCTTTCTCTACCTGCCACAGTCTCTTCCCACTGCCACAGTCTCCCTCTTGCTTTCTCTACCAGCTACTGTCTCTTCCCACAGCCACAGTCTCCCTCTTGCTTTCTCTACCTGCTACTGTCTCTTCCCACTGCCACAGTCTCCCTCTTGCTTTCTCTACCTGCTACTGTCTCTTCCCACTGCCACAGTCTCCCTCTTGCTTTCTCTACCTGCTACTGTCTTTTCCCACTGCCACAGTCTCCCTCTTGCTTTCTCTACCTGCTATTGTCTCTTGACACTGCCACAGTCTCCCTCTTACTTTCTCTACCTGGTACTGTCTCTTTCCACTGCCACAGTCTCCCTCTTGCTTTCTCTACCTGGTACTGTCTCTTTCCACTGCCACAGTCTCCCTCTTGCTTTCTCTACCTGCTACTGTCTCTTCCCACTGCCACAGTCTCCCTCTTGCTTTCTCTACCTGCTACTGTCTCTTCCCACTGCCACAGTCTCCCTCTTGCTTTCTCTACCTGCTACTGTCTTTTCCCACTGCCACAGTCTCCCTCTTGCTTTCTCTACCTGCTATTGTCTCTTGACACTGCCACAGTCTCCCTCTTACTTTCTCTACCTGGTACTGTCTCTTTCCACTGCCACAGTCTCCCTCTTGCTTTCTCTACCTGCTACTGTGTCTTCCCACTGCCACAGTCTCCCTCTTGCTTTGTCTACCTGCTACCGTCTCTTCCCACTGCCACAGTCTCCCTCTTGCTTCCTCTACCTGCTACTGTCTCATCCCGCTGCCACAGTCTCCCTCTTGCTTTCTCTACCTGCTACTGTCTCTTCCCACTGCCACAGTCTCACTCTTGCTTTCTCTACCTGCCACTGTCTCTTCCCACTGCCACAGTCTCCCTCTTGCTTTCTCTACCAGCTACTGTCTCTTCCCACAGCCACAGTCTCCCTCTTGCTTTCTCTACCTGCTACTGTCTCTTCCCACTGCCACAGTCTCCCTCTTGCTTTCTCTACCTGCTACTGTCTCTTCCCACTACCACAGTCTCCCTCTTGCTTTCTCTACCTGCTACTGTCTTTTCCCACTGCCACAGTCTCCCTCTTGCTTTCTCTACCTGCTATTGTCTCTTGACACTGCCACAGTCTCCCTCTTACTTTCTCTACCTGGTACTGTCTCTTTCCACTGCCACGGTCTCCCTCTTGCTTTCTCTACCTGCTACTGTCTCTTCCCACTGCCACAGTCTCCCTCTTGCTTTCTCTACCTGCTACCGTCTCTTTCCACTGCCACAGTCTCCCTCTTGCTTTCTCTACCTGCTACTGTCTCTTCCCACTGCCACAGTCTCCCTCTTGCTTTCTCTACCTGCTACCGTCTCTTCCCACTGCCACAGTCTCCCTCTTGCTTTCTCTACCTGCTACTGTCTCATCCCACTGCCACAGTCTCCCTCTTGCTTTCTCTACCTGCTACTGTCTCTTCCCACTGCCACAGTCTCCCTCTTGCTTTCTCCACCTGCTACTGTCTCTTCAAACTGCCACAGTCTCCCTCTTGCTTTCTCTACCTGCTACTGTCTCTTCCCACTGCCACAGTCTCCCTCTTGCTTTCTCTACCTGCTACTGTCTCTTCCCACTGCCACAGTCTCCCTTTTGTTCTCTACCTGCTACTGTCTCTTCCCACTGCCACAGTCTCCCTCTTGCTTTCTCTACCTGCTACTGTCACTTCCCACTGCCACAGTCTCCCTCTTGCTTTCTCTACCTGCTACTGTCTCTTCCCACTGCCACAGTCTCCCTCTTGCTTCCTCTACCTGCTACTGTCTCTTCCCACTGCCAACCTCTCCCTCTTGCTTCCTCTATGTGCTACCGTCTCTTCCCACTGCCACAGTCTCCCTCTTGCTTTCTCTACCTGGTACTGTCTCTTCCCACTGCCACAGTCTCCCTCTTGCTTTTCTACCTGCTACTGTCTCTTCCCACTGCCACAGTCTCCCTCTTGCTTTCTCTACCTGCTACTGTCTCTTCCCACTGCCACAGTCTTCCTCTTGCTTTCTCCACCTGCTACTGTCTCTTCCCACTGCCACAGTCTCCCTCTTGCTTTCTCTACCTGCTACTGTCTCTTCCCACTGCCACAGTCTCCCTCTTGCTTTCTCTAACTGCTACTGTCTCTTCCCACTGCCACAGTCTCTCTCTTGCTTTCTCTACCTGCTACTGTCTCTTCCCACTGCCACAGTCTCCCTCTTGCTTTCTCTACCTGTTACTGTCTCTTCCCACTGCCACAGTCTCCCTCTTGCTCTCTCTACCTGCTACTGTCTCTTCCCACTGCCACAGTTTCCCTCTTGCTTTCTCTACCTGCTACTGTCTCTTCCCACTGCCACAGTCTCCCTTTTGCTTTCTCTACCTGCTACTGTCTCTTCCCACTACCACAGTCTCCCTCTTGCTTTCTCTACCTGCTATTGTCTCTTGACACTGCCACAGTCTCCCTCTTACTTTCTCTGCCTGGTACTGTCTCTTTCCACTGCCACAGTCTCCCTATTGCTTTCTCTACCTGCTACTGTCTCTTCCCACTGTCACAGTCTCCCTCTTGCTTTCTCTACCTGCTACCGTCTGTTCCCACTGCCACAGTCTCCCTCTTGCTTTCTGTACCTGCTACTGTCTCATCCTGCTGCCACAGTTTCCCTCTTGCTTTCTCTACCTGCTACTGTCTCTTCCCACTGCCACAGTCTCCCTCTTGCTTTCTCTACCTGCTACTGTCTCTTCCCACTGCCACAGTCTTCCTCTTGCTTTCTCCACCTGCTACTGTCTCTTCCCACTGCCACAGTCTCCCTCTTGCTTTCTCTACCTGCTACTGTCTCTTCCCACTGCCACAGTCTCCCTCTTGCTTTCTGTAACTGCTACTGTCTCTTCCCACTGCCACAGTTTCTCTCTTGCTTTCTCTACCTGCTACTGTCTCTTCCCACTGCCACAGTCTCCCTCTTGCTTTCTCTACCTGCTACTGTCTATTCCCACTGCCACAGTCTCCCCCTTGCTCTCTCTACCTGCTACTGTCTCTTCCCACTGCCACAGTTTCCCTCTTGCTTTCTCTACCTGCTACTGTCTCTTCCCACTGCCACAGTCTCCCTCTTGCTTTCTCTACCTGCTACTGTCTCTTCCCACTACCACAGTCTCCCTCTTGCTTTCTCTACCTGCTATTGTCTCTTGACACTGCCACAGTCTCCCTCTTACTTCTCTGCCTGGTACTGTTTCTTTCCACTGCCACAGTCTCCCTATTGCTTTCTCTACCTGCTACTGTCTCTTCCCACTGTCACAGTCTCCCTCTTGCTTTCTCTACCTGCTACCGTCTGTTCCCACTGCCACAGTCTCCCTCTTGCTTTCTGTACCTGCTACTGTCTCATCCTGCTGCCACAGTTTCCCTCTTGCTTTCTCTACCTGCTACTGTCTCTTCCCACTGCCACAGTCTCCCTCTTGCTTTCTCCACCTGCTACTGTCTCTTCCCATTGCCACAGTCTCCCTCTTGCTTTCTCTACCTGCTACTGTCTCTTCCCACTGCCACAGTCTCCCTCTTGCTTTCTCTACCTGCTACTGTCTCTTCCCACTGCCACAGTCTCCCTTTTGTTCTCTACCTGCTTCTGTCTCTTCCCAATGCGACAGTCTCCCTCTTGCTTCCTCTACCTGCTACCGTCTCTTCCCAATGCCACACTCTCCCTCTTGCTTCCTCTATGTGCTACCGTCTCATCCCACTGCCACAGTCTCCCTCTTGCTTTCTCTACCTGCTACTGTCTCTTCCCACTGCCACAGGCTCCCTCTTGCTTTCTCTACCTGCTACTGTCTCTTCCCACTGCCACAGTCTCCCTCTTGCTTTCTCTACCTGCTACTGTCTCTTCCCACTGCCACAGTCTCCCTCTTGCTTTCTCTACCTGCTACTGTCTCTTCCCACTGCCACAGTCTCCCTCTTGCTTTCTCTACCTGCTACTGTCTCTTCCCACTGCCACAGTCTCCCTCTTGCTTTCTGTTCCTGCTACTGTCTCTTCCCACTGCCACAGTCTCTCTCTTGCTTTCTCTACCTGCTACTGTCTCTTCCCACTGCCACAGTCTCCCTCTTGCTTTCTCTACCTGTTACTGTCTCTTCCCACTGTCACAGTCTCCCTCTTGCTTTCTCTACCTGCTACTGTCTCTTCGCACTGCCACAGTCTCCCTCTTGCTTTCTCTACCTGCTACTGTCTCTTCGCACTGCCACAGTCTCCCTCTTGCTTTCTCTACCTGCTACTGTCTCTTCCCACTGCCACAGTCTCCCTCTTGCTTTCTTTACCTGCTACTGTCTCTTCCCACTGCCACAGTCTCCCTCTTGCTTTCTCTACCTGCTACTGTCTCTTCCCACTGCCACAGTCTCCCTCTTGCTTTCTCTACCTGCTACTGTCTCTTCCCACTGCCACAGTCTCCCTCTTGCTTTCTCTACCAGCTACTGTCTCTTCCCACTGCCACAGTCTTCCTCTTGCATTCTCTACCTGCTACTTTCTCATCCCGCTGCCACAGTCTTCCTCTTGCTTTCTCTACCTGCTACTGTCTCTTCCCACTGCCACAGTCTCACTCTTGCTTTCTCTACCTGCCACTGTCTCTTCCCACTGCCACAGTCGCCCTCTTGCTTTCTCTACCAGCTACTGTCTCTTCCCACAGCCACAGTCTCCCTCTTGCTTTCTCTACCTGCTACTGTCTCTTCCCACTGCCACAGTCTCCCTCTTGCTTTCTCTACCTGCTACTGTCTCTTCCCATTGCCACAGTCTCCCTCTTGCTTTCTCTACCTGCAACTGTCTCTTTCCACTGCCACAGTCTCCCTCTTGCTTTCTCTACCTGCTACTGTCTCTTCCCACTGCCACAGTCTCCCTCTTGCTTTCTCTACCTGCTACTGTCTCTTCACACTGCCACAGTCTCCCTCTTACTTTCTCTACCTGCTACTGTTTCTTTCCACTTCCTCAGTCTCCCTCTAGCTTTCTCTACCTGCTACGGTCTCTTCCCACTGCCACAGTCTCCCTCTTGCTTTCTCTACCTGCAACTGTCTCTTTCCACTGCCACAGTCTCCCTCTTGCTTTCTCTACCTGCTACTGTCTCTTCCCACTGCCACAGTCTCCCTCGTGCTTTCTCTACCTGATACCGTCTCTTCCCAGTGCCACAGTCTTCCTCTTGCTTTCTCTACTTGCTACTGTCTCATCCCGCTGCCAGAGTCTTCCTCTTGCTTTCTCTACCTGCTACTGTCTCTTCCCACAGCCACAGTCTCCCTCTTGCTTTCTCCACCTGCTACTGTCTCTTCCCACTGCCACAGTCTCCCTATTGCTTTCTCTACCACCTACTGTCTCTTCACACAGCCACAGTCTCCCTCTTGCTTTCTCTACCTGCTACTGTCTCTTCCCACTGCCACAGTCTCCCTTTTGTTTTCTCTACCTGCTACTGTCTCTTCCCACTGCCACAGTCTCCCTCTTGCTTTCTCAACCTGCTACTGTCACTTCCCACTGCCACAGTCTCCCTCTTGCTTTCTCTACCTGCTACTGTCTCTTCCCACTGCCACAGTCTCCCTCTTGCTTCCTCTACCTGCTACCGTCTCTTCCCACTGCCACACTCTCCCTCTTGCTTCCTCTATGTGCTACCGTCTCTTCCCACTGCCACAGTCTCCCTCTTGCTTTCTCTACCTGCTACTGTCTTTTCCCACTGCCACAGTCTCCCTCTTGCTTTCTCTACCTGCTACTGTCTCTTCCCACTTCCACAGTCTCCCTCTTGCTTTCTCTACCTGCTACTGTCTCTTCCCACTGCCACAGTCTCCCTCTTGCTTTCTCTACCTGCTACTGTCTCTTCCCACTGCCACAGTCTCCCTCTTGCTTTCTCTACCTGCTACTGTCTCTTCCCACTGCCACAGTCTCCCTCTTGCTTTCTCTACCTGCTACTGTCTCTTCCCACTGTCACAGTCTCCCTCTTGCTTTCTCTACCTGCTACTGTCTCTTCCGACTGCCACAGTCTCCCTCTTGCTTTCTCTACCTGCTACTGTCTCTTCCCACTGCCACAGTCTCCCTTTTGTTCTCTACCTGCTTCTGTCTCTTCCCAATGCGACAGTCTCCCTCTTGCTTTCTCTACCTGCTACTGTCACTTCCCACTGCCACAGTCTCTCTCTTGCTTTCTCTACCTGCTACTGTCTCTTCCCACTGCCACAGTCTCCCTCTTGCTTTTTCTACCTGCTACTGTCTCTTTCCACTGCCACAGTCTCCCTCTTGCTTTCTCTACCTGCTACTGTGTCTTCCCCCTGCCACAGTCTCCCTCTTGCTTTCTCTACCTGCTACCGTCTCTTCCCACTGCCACAGTCTCCCTCTTGCTTCCTCTACCTGCTACTGTCTCATCCCGCTGCCACAGTCTCCCTCTTGCTTTCTCTACCTGCTACTGTCTCTTCCCACTGCCACAGTCTCACTCTTGCTTTCTCTACCTGCCACTGTCTCTTCCCACTGCCACAGTCTCCCTCTTGCTTTCTCTACCAGCTACTGTCTCTTCCCACAGCCACAGTCTCCCTCTTGCTTTCTCTACCTGCTACTGTCTCTTCCCACTGCCACAGTCTCCCTCTTGCTTTCTCTACCTGCTACTGTCTCTTCCCACTGCCACAGTCTCCCTCTTGCTTTCTCTACCTGCTACTGTCTTTTCCCACTGCCACAGTCTCCCTCTTGCTTTCTCTACCTGCTATTGTCTCTTGACACTGCCACAGTCTCCCTCTTACTTTCTCTACCTGGTACTGTCTCTTTCCACTGCCACAGTCTCCCTCTTGCTTTCTCTACCTGCTACTGTCTCTTCCCACTGCCACAGTCTCCCTCTTGCTTTCTCTACCTGCTACTGTCTCTTTCCACTGCCACAGTCTCCCTCTTGCTTTCTCTACCTGCTACTGTCTCATTCGTTCCTTCCCATTCCTACTGTCTCTTCTCACTGACACTATCTCTCTCCTCTTCGTTGTTATTCTCAGACTTGGTCTCTCATTTTCACTGGTTCTCACCCACTTCATTTTCTCTTTTTTCTTTATTCATCTCCCACTGGCACTGTTTTCTTCACTCTTTTCGGAGCACTTTTCTGTCACGGTCAACTATGCTCCACTATTACTGTATCCCTCTCTTTCTCTCACGCTGCCATTGCCCCCTTCGCTCTTTGTTTATCGCAACCACTGTTTATTATGTTTCAGTGTTACTACTTATCCGTCGCTTTGCTACTACTACTGTGTCCTTCTCTCTCAGCCTAAAAGAGAACGAATATCTTCGCATGTGACAGCTTTTAGGAAAAATTTAAAGGTGCTGAGCTGGTTCCCTAGTTTTCAATCAGAGACTTTAAAAACAAGGGCATATTAGTCTCTTTGTGCTCCGATAGGAACATTTTTCCATTGATTCCCTTATTTGCCCTGCTAAAGCAGGGAACGCCAATCGCATGAAATGAACTTTATGGAGCACAAAAATATCAAAATTTAGTTATGTGAAACTGAAATAACACAAAAGTTATTTTACACCTCAAACCGGATATTAAGTGTGTAAGGTGTCAGGCAAATCCAACACCTTATATGAATACCCAGACTTGATAATCAAATCCAGTAGTATGTCACATAGCTCCGAATAAATCGTGACATTAAATTAACCAAAGTAATACGAGTTACGAGTGAGCAAATGGAATACCACAGACTAACACAAGAATGCCTAAATGCATGTCGTACCTCCCCACCGTGAGGCAGACGCAGTTCCGAAGGGAGAAACGAGGACAGAAGCCGAGAGCAGAACCGTGTTAAGCTAGGAAAGAGAGGGGCTGGGCACCCACGCCGCGAGCCTACCTGTACAACTATACAACCCGCACGTTTTAGCGTCAGGCTCTTTCGCGTCTCAGGTATGTCAAGGACAACCCCCAGCCCATGTTAAAAGCTAGAGCCCTCCAGAAAAGCAGTATAGATCTTACGATAACACAAAAAGGGCCACTACCACCCGCAAGTTTTAGCGTGAGAATTTTTCGCGTGTCTGTTACATTAGGATCACTCCCCAGCCCATGTTAAAAGATAGAGCCCTCCAGAAGAGCAGTATAGATCTCACGATAACGCTAAAAGGACCACACTAGGTGCAGGTTTTAGCGTGGGACTTTTTAGCGTCTCTGTTACGTTGCAAACTTTAAAAACATTGCCCCACCACGAAAAGTATAACGTTTCCCATTGGATAGACAGAATTTTTGTAGGCGGAGCTTAAGGTTAACATTGAGACCCTGATTGGTCAGATGAAAACACAGCCAGATAGCTTTTTTAAACTAACTTCGGAAAATTGTAGTAAGGAGAAGTCAGGAGAGAGTTGGTTCCGAGACGGCGAGCTGGATGGCAGGTGCGCCGGCCGCTGCCGCCCTGACGCTGCCTAAACACCGACAAGGTAATGAACGCACGCGATGCCGCATTTTTGAGCACATAAGGCTTCACTCAGAACTGCAGAAGACTCATCTGTTGCACCCCCTTTTTGCGTAATACTAGTGTCGATCGTTAATTAAAACTCATGGTGTTCCATTTGCCACTTGAAGTAAAGATCTGAAACGCGATGATTTTTCTATTTTATAGTTATTGAGAAGCCACATCAGCCACTGTAATTTACGACAAGTTAGATAAGTAATTAAAGATAATTGAGGGTCACTGTAGACCATTTTGATAGTTTTCTCTTTTGTGAAACTTAAATTAAACCTAGATTATAGATGTGATATGGCATAGGTCATCCTTCGATCGATTGTAGAATTTGGAAACCCATTTAGGGAATATTCGTTCACATTTTTGTTGAACGCTGTTGGTTTTTACCATCCTGTATTAAAACATTTCCTTTTATCAATAGTGCAATTTATAAACGATGTTTTGTGAGTAGAATAAATTTCCAATGGTAAACTTAACTGCTTATTCGACGTTATTTTACCAGCTAACTAAAAATAGGAAAGCCTTGAACCCTTTCCACTATATTTAGTTAGAATTAAGATTCTTTTACAGGGAGTGCAGTGGAGCTGACGCTGAGATCATTTAGTATTTGGTTATATCATCGCTACTCTCACTGAACTCTTCTGAATTCTACATGTCATGTGTGGTCTGGCGTCTCCTTACCAGCAACACGTCCCAGGTTCAAACTAGTTAATTCCCTAAAAAACACGCTCAGAGCGTCGTTGCGCGAAAGTGGTAGGGAGACACGATATAGTACAATCAGACACCACCATGAATGTTTAGAAGTGCACAAATTTTTGCATGTGCTTCAGTCCTCAACAACGCGTTCCCAGAATCCTTTTGATGATAATGGAGACAGTTTACAGTATATTTATGCGTGATACGTTACTTTGTAAACTAATATTTCGCCTCAAACAGGACATTACGTCCGGACTTTACACATACAAATGGTGTATCTTTGAACCTCTGTATCTCGGGAACGGATAAACGTATCAAGAAGATTATCAAGTCTTTCCGATGTCGGTATCTTAGGAATAGATTGTCATATTCCGTGCATAGCCGTCTTGGAATCCGCGGCTCGGTTTTAGTACCCAAAGTCATGATTTACGGGTTTTCTCAGGAACTGCCAATGAATCAAATGATGCCTCCATAAGCCCAGTAAGGCACATCGTAGACTACATCTAATATAAAAGAAACCAGCGCATTTGATCCATCTGACTAAGCTGGAGGAAGTGTGTAATATTCAAACTTTGACCGTGTACTGTAGAATAGTTACAGTAAGACGATACTGCTGCTGGGTATACGAATCGTTGATAGCCCATGGATATCCGAAACACTTGACCCTACGTCCCTATTACCAATAGAACACGAGGCATGAGCCCCAGAAAATTCCCGTTTTGGAACTTATTAGGTAGCGCATCCTGTACCGTGCATATCGATTTCTGTGTCGTGAACTTGTTACGTGTTTTGGGGTGGTCGTTACCGTAAGAGAGAAACTGCACTTTGGAACTTAGAATATTACCGTCAATTTCGAGACTTGCTGTGCTGTTATATAAACGTTACTTTCAAGTGATATCGTGTTCAACGCCCTGCTGACACTACATAACTACACATTTTGCATTATGTAATTAATTTAGGTTTAACTATTTTGTTTTCATTCGAAACCACAAGTCTTCGTGTGACTGCAATTCTCACATATTTGCAAACGCTCCTCAACAAATATGTGATTTGATTTTTATAGTGGCTGGAACCTTGTCCATGCTGCTCTCTTAGATGGGGAAGGAAGCCCTTGCTCCTGGCGGATAGAAGAAGTGTGCTAACAGATCGTAGACAACTTTGGGAAACCGTGCAGTATGTAACGCCCGATCTGTTCTCATATGGGATTCGAATGGTCATATTCGCATTACTGTTTCCAGTGATGCTGCAGAATGATGCCCAGAACACTATCAGTAATATTCATGCATATCCAACAACGAGACAGTTTAAACGTCCAGTAATTCTGAAGAGAGAGTGACTGAAGATCGAAGCACATTTGAAAACAAGGTCATCAGGGCAGGTGGTCCTTCCCGGTAGCTCTCATCATTATTACCACGAACGTCTTCCCTTTTGTGCCCAGTATTTGTACAGTTCGATCGTAGCAGTCCATGTAGCGGGTAATTTCACGGGCCATCAACCTTGCCGAACAATCTACTCTCTATCAAACTTCTCAAACCCTTCATATTGTTGTGGTATCCTGGCTACGTGTGACCCTCCTTCCACAAGCTTATCAGTAACAACATGCATCGTTTCAGTGTTGTAAGCAGGCATTTCAGTCTCGTTACGATCATGTTAATATAATCACAGTGCAGCTGTGATTAGCTGCATTATCTGCCATTCGTCATCTGTCATTTCGGTTTTCATTTCATTTTAATAACTGTTGCTGCTGGTACATTTTTTCCGATTATTTTATTTTTTTATATTCACACCTAACAGTTACTTAAAGAGGTTGAATTGCACCCGTGTCAACATAAAACGGAACATAAATGCTATCGTGAAATGGAATAGAGAATAGTTACATCGAAAAATAACTGTCCGCTGCCGGGGATACTAAATACGGAGACCTCGGAAACAAATTATCTCTGCCTACGAACAGGGGAGAGAGTATTGCCGGCCGGAGTGGCCGAGCGGTTCTAGGCGCTACAGTCTGGAACCACGCGACCGATACGGTCGCAGGTTCGAATCCTGCCTCGGGAATGGATGTGTGTGATGTCCTTAGGTTAGTTAGGTTTAAGAACTTCTAAGTCCAGGGTACTGATGACCTCGGAAGTTAAGTCCCACAGTGCGCAGAACAATTAGAATTTGGGAGAGAGTATTAGTTACAGTCACGGGATGTGAGTAGTCTCTCTCAAGTTGCTTCACTGTTACACAACAGGGATCAAAATCGTGAAACCGGACCTGATGATTTACACCTTTAATGAGACGACGATAGGTCAAGACCTCATTCTTGCCTCGCCCCAAATGTAACGGCCTCATCGACTACGAGAAGCCGAAGCTTAATCCTGTTCCTTTCCTTCCTTCCGCAGCAGACGGGGAGTAACTCCGTTCGAGTGGCCCTTGCTGACTGTGTACGCTGCGAGTGGAGAGAGGGGAGCCGAATGGCGTCACGGCGAGAAGTGTCGGCGAGCCCTCGACTATCTGCCCCTCTGGATTCTCCTCCGCTTCTGTGTGTCTCCCGGGGGACCACTGCAGCCACAATACGGTCGCTGACTCAGGACACAGCGTGACGCAACAGGCACGGCGCTCCATTCGGAGAACATGTCAATAGCGTTTTCTGTTGCTGTGCTGCTGAGAATCCTCAACGAAGAGGAAGCAAAAAGAAGGCATATGTGTCTACAGCCGACGCCGAAGCGATCAGCTGAATAACTGGCGAACCGGGAGACCTCTTTTCAAACATCAGATATCGCCAGAATTAGATATTCTGGTTTATTTGAGATCATGAGTATTTTAAGGACGTGAGCATGTACTGCTTTTACACATTTATGACAAATCATGATGTTGTGCAACAACTGTCTTCAACTTTTCGGGCAAATAAAGGATCATCCTTAACTATAAAACGATGTTAATTACAGGACAAAAGTCCAGATACTTTCATTTGCACTTAAATCGACGTGGTACATAAACCACATCAAAATTATAAAATGTACACAGGTACCCAATTCGTACATAAAGCAACAATTTGACAGATCAAAAATTCATACAGTGAACGTTTCACTTATGTATTATCTTTCAAAATGGTAATGCACGATCATACCGTCCCCATATCTTGAGCACCTTTCTCCAGATCAAGCAACTATTAAAGACAACGTTCTGACTGTCTTCACAGCCGACCTGTTTAGTGTCCAAATCATGTACCATAAATTTCTTTTCGTGAAATAGAAGCTGACTATAAATTAAGATCGTATCTTTCCAAACTGTCGTGTCGTAGACTTAAACTTATCATTCTCTCCAGTATTGTTAGTACTTTATATTTTACTGTCGGAGAAACACAGCGTTGCCCAAGTGATTGCTTATTTCAGTCTCCTATTAGTTTACCTCCTCCTTCCCGACCTCTCCCCCTGTCTCCTCCTTCCCCCTCACTCTGTCAGTCTACTCTTGCCCCTTTCTCTGTCCATATCCTATCCGCCGCCTCCTTTGCAGTATACCATCCCATATCTCTTTATCCACCTCTTTTGCCCCTCTCTCAATACATCCTCCCTAGCCCTCTCCAACACCTCCACCCCTCCTCTGTCCCTGCATTCTTCATCCATCTCCTCCTGTCCCCTCACTCTGCCTATTTTCTCCTCTTGCCTTTGTGCATTTTCTCCTCCATTTCCATCTGTTCATCACCTCCTTCTCCTTCTCTCTTTCTACTTCCTCCTCTTTCCTTTCTCTGCCCATCTCCTCCTGTCCTCTCTCAGCATATATCCCCCTCCCCTACCTCTCTCTATCTCTCCCTACCACCACCTCCTCTTCCTTCTCCGTCCCTTCCTCCTCCTATCTGCGCCTATCTCCTCCTTTACCCTTCGCTATCTGTCCATCTCCTCTTCCTTTGCTCTCTATCCACATTATCAAACTCACTCCAATAGAAGGCTGGTGGTTCTTACCTTTGAAGTATTTCTTTCCACATTGTAACTAATATTCGTACCAAATTTAGTTGAAAACATTCCAAGGGCTAACGATGAGACTTTCACCAGTGTCTTTGCTTACATACGCACACGTCATATATTTCACCCGTATTTAACATATTTCACACGTATTTGTACACATACTTCACCTGTATGTCTAGCAAATTTCGCCCTGTAGTTTCATTTCTATGCACCTTAACGTTTATGATGTATCTTCTGAACTGTGTTGTACGATGATGTAATTTTTCTGGTACAGGCAGCCTTGTATGTGAGTACTGTTACCAAAATGTCTCACGAATACAGATAGTGGCAAAGAAGTAATAAGTTTGAACATCATGTTTCATATAGCAGTTGTACTGCAGCAACAGTGACAAATAGTGAGCGACAAATATTTTTCCGTTCATTATTTTGTAGGGCTCGTCCGAGGTAAAATATTTCGTACAGTATTGGAAATTATGTGTAAAGTTTGTTGCAAATCCCTAAATGTTCTCATTCTCAAATTTTGGATAGCTAATTAATGGGTATTCTCGCGTTGTGGGCTAAACTGCTTTTCACCCCAACCCCTATGATAGGTGGGTGCTTCTTACCCCCACAGTGATTCTTTCCAGACAATAAATGATATATGTTTGAAGGTTGAGTGAAATCAATCCAGTGGTTGAAGAGAAGATGTGGAACAGACACACATACATATGCACATTCTTTTTTTACACTATGTGATTTCGTTAATATGTTCTTTAAAACTTAGATTGTATCTGCTACACCAATACTTGATTTGTAACAAATCCGCTGTTTTGACATAGCTGAAAATGACGACGTTTCCCAGGTATTTATTTATCCCAGGCTTCTGTTAGTGCATTTCCTCCTACTTCCTCTCTCTCTCTGTCCACCTTCTCCTTACCCCTTCCTCTGTCCATCTCCTCCTCTTCCACGTCTCTATCCATTTCGTTCTCCCCTCTGTCTGTTCGTCTCCTTCTCTCCCATCTCTCTGCATATCTTTCCTTCGTCCTGTCTCTGTTCATCTCCTCCTTTTTCCGTGCTCTGTCGATTTCCTCCTCTCCTTGTCCATTTACCCTCCCATTTCGATCCATTTTCTCCTCCGCCTATTTTACCTATCTCCCTCTTCCGCTCGCTGTGTGTCCATCTCTTCGTCCCCCCTTCTCTCTCCACACTATGACACTCACCCAAATAGGAGGCTGGTGGTTCTTACCCCCTACTTCTTTTCTGGTTGTAACTGATATTTGTACCAAATTTGACTGAAATCGTTTCAGAGATCAAGGATGAGCTCCTTAACACACATATTTAATGGAGGTCCGCAAATAGGACATTTTGCTCGCTTAAACACGCTTGAGCCTGCCGCTCTCGGGCATGGCTTCCCCGTGTACTAACGTTCGAAATGGGCACGCTGTGGTCGAACGGAGAGCCTTGGGGAGGGAAGAAGCAGGACAGCCCGGTACGCACGCCGCACAGCTTTTCACTAGCACCTCTATGTGTCTGCAGACTGCCTCACATACTCCCACCTGCCGATGGAGCTACTCTCATATTAGTTTGTTTACGCTGTAGACGTGTGCTCTTGGATGGTTGTTTCTAATTGTGATATCACTGTGATCCAAAAAAAAATAACTTGCTGTATGCAGTAACGCAATTTTTGAAAGAATTTAGAAATTCACAGGGAAACTATGTAACTACCAACATTTCTGGTTCTCGTGATGAAAAATCACATTGTTGGTTTTTATAACAGTATTTGCTTTATTGATTCAAATATACCTATGTGAAACTGACGATCTAATAAATTAGAAATGTAACAAAGACAAAACTGTCTCGAGATTATTCCCTGTTGGCGTCATTACGATGTGTCGACTCGTTTCGGATCAAGTTTGCTTCGTTAGTCAGAGACAACGTTCCAGACCGCACTGGAATTCTTTTGTTGTAGCATATCGGCACCTGTTACTGTATCACACATTTCACGCACAGTACTTAGCGTCTCGTCTTTATAGCAATCATTTATGAGGTCGAATAATCGGAATATCGACCACAGAATTACTACTGTTATGTGTAACGCCGGAATTTCGACTGTTTCATCTGCGAGATGGAGACAGCGATGATTCAGCACTGGTAGTACTTACAGTTAATAGACGATACTATGATCGTTGTAGTGTACAACCAAAATATCGGTGACGCAGAAAGCGGCGTTTTGAAATTAAGGACAGTTTTCATTTTATGGAGACGCAGCAAGTATACAGTGATTTAAACGTTTGCACCTTTGTATCTTATGATCTTATGTTACGCTAACGTTTCAGTTTGTGCACCCATAGCAAAACAAGTTAAACTTTTGGAATCTCCTCGCTTTCCAATATTCCTCTTGCATCTTTGAGTGGCTTTAAAAGTGTCACGAGTTGTTTTGCAACAAATTAAACTTTTGGAAACTCCTCGCTTTCCAACATTCTTGTTGCATCTTTGAGTGGCTATAAAAGTGTCACGAGTTGCTTTTCAGTGTTGTTGTAAACAGAAATTATTCCAGAGACATCTCTATCCGGATGCAGCTCCATGTACTGCCTCAGTACATACTGTACCGTAGAATTCTAAACACGCTGTTACACTTACTCTACGCTTCTTCCTTCAAGCTTGTCTACATCGAATTCAGGTCGCCGTTTCTCTTTATGAAACGGTAACTATTTTTAGCAACATAATTCATAGAATAAACTACTCCAAGCCCATCCAGCAAATAATCGCCCTCTAAAACTTGTTGCAGGATTGTTTTCAAATCACGTGCGATTCATGCTTAATGCTGAAGAGATTGCTATTCCTTGCATATATTAGTGGCAAAGGAAGTCTTATTAAAAAAAGTGGTTCAAATGGCTCTGAGCACTATGGGACTTAATATCTGAGGTCATCAGTCCCCTAGAACTTAGAACTACTTAAACCTAACTAACGTAAGGACAGCACACACATCCATGCCCGAGGCAGGATTCGAACCTGCGACAGTAGCAGCAGCGCGGTTCCGGACTGAAGCGCCTAGAATCACTCGGCCACAGTGATCGGCCGTCTTTCAATTTTTCGTTCTGCTATCACTGGATGAGGCAAAATATTGGAAACGTCTACATCACGCGGTTCTGAACCGACATTTACAAGCTCCTGGTGTAGACCGCAACAACTCAACACTTAATGTATAGGGACGAAGGTCTATGGCACCAGTTTTTAAGCATCTTTTTAATTATTGTAGCTTTCACTGAAGCTGATAATGCTTCATAAATTACACATTGTCGTGTTATGAAGACATTTGCCTTCAGATGTGTGGTGGCTGACCTGTAAGATGGGAGAGCAGAGCACTTGTCTCAGTACTTGTAGCAGACACCTTTGTCAGTCACTGATGAAAGTCTCTCCCAAACATTGTTACAACCACCGTTTTTGAACTCAGGATGTATTATTCAGAATCAAGTTTTCCTTCCACACTTTTATGTATCTTGTGCTGATTCGCCGTGGGCAACTGAGCGGCGCTGGGGTTACTATAGCAGAGGGCCGAGCAGTGCGTGCGGGCGAAGCTCGAATGAGTGTCACGAGAGTCGAGTGCGGTTGCCCCGTCAGCTCGAAGTGTCTTTATTGACATCTGGCGGCCCTAACGCTGAGCTGTATGCACCGAGCAATCCGAGCAAACGTAAACTTCAGATGCAGACCTCTAATATTTAACACGTTTCACCTGTATGTATAGCGAATTTCCCCATGCGGTTTCATTTTCACGCAGCTTCGTGTTTATGACGTCGTATCTGCTGAAATATGTGAAGTACAGTGATATCATTTTGCTGGTACATCCACTTGTATATGTGCCTACTGTCTGCGAAATGTGTTACAGAGTTAAGAATAAAGAAGTAATAGATTGAACGTCACGCATGATGTGACAGTTTCCCACGCTTCTCACAAAGGAAGGCCACGACGTTTGGAACGCGGATTTACTGCAGACTTCGTACACTCGCAGTACTCCATCAGGACAACAAAATGTGTAAGCAGTAGCGCGTACTTCTCAAGCGTTACTGAGGAAATCGCAAGATAGTTACGGCCTGTGCGTGGCCATTTGCAGCATGAAGCGGCAGCGGCCGAGCGGTGGTGGTACGGTGGCTCAGCGTGTTCCGTCAGAGCGTTAGCTACCCTTTATAATAAAATAACTGGGCGAACGGATGAGGGAACAAACTGCACGGGTGTCATCGGACGTCCGCCTTGAACAAATTCAACGAATTACATGCGAGCGATGATACGAAATTGGTAACAACGAAACCATACCATAACGTCAGCTCTGATAGAAGTACTTGTCCCGCCTTCGTACGAACCCCCTATTGCGGTGGGCGACATTTCGCTTTCTCTTGCACGCATTGCCTCATTTCTTGTTGATTACAGTTATGTTCGTCTGAAAGTACCTTCGACGAGAATACCCACGACTCGGGAGACCTATAGGTGCTTGATGGATCACCATGGCTGCAACATAATGGCATTCAAATAGCCTTCGAGAACTTGGAACATCATTTGGTGTGCAGTGCATACTCCATTAGTGTCAATAGCAGCGAGATCGATCTGGTCTATTCTTGTAAACCGTAAACTTGTGACCAGGAGTCGATTACATGGAATTCATATGGTCCATTCTCCTCTTTGCACAAACTGTGGTCTGTTAGCAACGAATGAACATGGTTCAGTGTGTGGCGCAGCGAGGGACGTCTGGATGCTGACGCGTCGAATACTGGCCTTCCTTCGGCGCACTAACTACACAGAAATCACATCGGATGTACTTTTTCTACAAGACAAGACCTTTGTTCCCAAACAAAAGACGTATGCGGTCAATTGGATCTCTGGATATGCGACGAAATATTTGTATTCGTACGATATTAAGTCCGTGATGGATTATTGGATGTATGTACAAGAACAGCACGAGCTCATACAGAGTCATAAGAAATGCTGGTCTTACTTTTCCAATTTTTTAGGAAGTGATTTTCACAATCCACCCAACAGCTGGGGTGTCCCAGAACTGAGAAGACTCCTGCAGCAGAACGACTAGAGAGAGTACTGCGCGGTTCAGTTATGTTGGCCTATAGCACACTGAGAAGGAAACTGGCCCATACCTGTTGGCGCCAGTTGTGACTGGATTATGTTAACAAGAAAAAAAGAACACACCCACACAACGATGATAAACACCGAAACCGCCTCAGGTTATGGTCCTACGAATAGTCGACGCAGGAGAAATACATACCGCCCTCGCTGGCAGAAATGGTCAAGATTATATGGCTTTCTGCGGTCGCAGGTTCGAATCCTGCCGCGGCCATGGATGTGTGTGATGTCCTTAGGTTAGTTAGGTTTAAGTAGTTCTAATTTCTAGGGGACTGATGACAACAGATGTTAAGTCCCATAGTGCTCAGAGCCATTTGAGCCATTATATGGCTTTCTGCCTGATTTATGATGCGACACCGCGTGCTGCAGGGATTGTGATGCAGATGATAACTTCATTTTCACTGACGCCCGTGACTAGGATTGTCATTTCTTCATTCATGTTAAAAAAATTGATTTTTCTGTCTCGATACTTTTATTATCCCTAGGAGAGCACAATTGTAAGAATAAAAATTGTCTGTTTACCCTGCCTTCTTGTGAAAAAAATAAATAAAAAAAGCATACATATTTTCAGCATAACTTCATGCGTTTGGTCGCGTTTACTAGTAGATACTGTAGTTATGAATATTACAGTATTTGTGATAATAAAAATTAGTAGACTGACAAATAACATTGCAAATTTAATAAAAGTTGATCCAATTACACGTATTTTTCTCATTATATCAATTGTAAGGTGTCAGGCAAATCCATCACCTTCCATGAAAATCCTGACATGATAAGCAAATCCAGTAGTATGTCACGTAGCTCCGAATAAATCGTGACATTAAATTAACCAAAGTAATACTAGTAACGAGTGAGCAAATGGAATACCACAGACTAACACAAGAATGCCTAAATGCATGTCGTACCTTCCCACCATGAGACCGACGCAGTTCAGAGAGGAGAAACGAGAACAGAAGCCGAGATCAGAACCGTGTTAAGCTAGAAGGCCCTACGATAAGGGACGGACTGGACACCCACGTCGCCACCTAACCACTAGGGCTCACCACCCGCACGTTTTAGCGTGAGACTTTTCGCGTCTCAGGTACGTCAAGGACCACCCCCCAGCCCATGTTAAAAGATAGAGCCCTCCAGAAGAACAGTATAGATCTTACGATAACGCTAAAAGGACCACACCAGCTGCAGGTTTTAGCGTGAGACTTTTTAGCGTCTCTGTTACGTTGCAAACTTTAAAAACATTGCCCCACCACGAAAAGTATAACATTTCTCCTTCGATAGACTGAATTTTTGTAGGCGGAGCTTAAGGTTGACATTGAGACCCTGATTGGTCAGATGAAAACACAGCCAGATAGTTTTTTTAAACCGACTTCGGTAAATTGTAGTAACGAGAAGTTAGAAAGAGTTAGTTCCGAGATGGCGAGGTGAGCGGAGCCGCTGCCCTGACGCTGCCTAAACACCGACAAGGTAATGAACGCACGCGATGCCGCATTTTTGAGAGCATAAGGCTTCACTCAGAACTGCAGAAGTCTCATCTGTTACACCCCCTTTTTGCGTAATACTAGTGTCGATCGTTAATTAAAACTCATGGTGTTCACATTTGCCACTTGAAGAAAAGATCTGAAACGCGATGATTTTTCTTTTATATAGTTATTGAGAAGCCACATCAGCCACTGTAATTTACGACAAGTTAAATAAGTAATTAAAGATAATTGACGGTCACTGTAGACCATTTTGATAGTTTTCTCTTTTGTGAAACTTAAATTAAGCATATATTATAGATGTGACATGGCATAGGTCATCCTTCGATCAATTGTATAACTTGGAAACCCATTCAGGGAATATTCGTTCACATTTTTGTTGAACGCAGTTGGTTTTTACCATCCTGTATTAAAACATTTCCTTTTATCAATTGTGCAATTTATAAATGATGTTTTGTGAGTAGAATAAAATTTCAAATGGTAAACTTAACAGCTTTTTCGACGTTATTTTACTAGCTAACTAAACATAGGAAAGCCTTGAACCCTTTCCACTATGTTTAGTTAGTATTAAGATTCTTTTACAGGGAGTGCAGTGGAGCTGACGCTGAGATCATTTAATATTTGGTTATATCATCGCTAGTCTCACTGAACTCTTCTAAATTCTACATGTCATGTGTGGTCTGGCGTCTCCTTACCAGCAACAGGTCCCAGGCACTGCTGGCACTCGCAAGACCTGCCGTGTGACGTGCTCCAACGTGCGCGCCACGACCTGCCTTTCTCGTGGGCCTCGTCCTGAAGTATGAGTCGGGTGTACCAGTTTGTTTGGCTCTGACACCATGAATCCTGCAGGGCTGTCCATAAATCCGTAAGAATACGAGGGAGTTGAGATGTCTTCTGAACAACACGTTCCAATGCACCCCAGATATGCTCCATGATGTTCATGTCTGGGGAGTTTAGCAGCCAGGGGAAGTGTTTAAACTCAGAATAGTGTTCTTGTAGCCACTCTCTAGAAATTCTTCATATGTAGCGTGTCGCATTGTCCTGCTGGAATTGTCCAAGTCCGTTGGAATGGATTATCGACATCAATCAATGCAAGTGATTAGACCAAATGCTTCGTTGCGTGTTACATGTCAAGAGTCGAATCTAGATGTATCAGGGCTCCATATCACTCCAACTGCAGACGTCCCACACCATTACAGAGCCTTCACCAGCTTGAAAAGTACCCTGCTGGCATGCAGGGTTTATGGATTCATGAGGGGGACGGAAATCTAATAGTCATGAGCGACTAGAATGCAGTTGTAGGGGAAGGCGTGGAAGAAAAGGTTACAGGAGAATATGGGCTTGGGACAAGGAATGAAAGAGGAGAAAAACTAATTGAGTTGTGTACCAAGTTTCAGCTAGTAATAGCGAATATCCTGTTCAAGAATCACAAGAGGAGGAGGTATACTTGGAAAAGGCCGGGAGATGCGGGAAGATTTCAATTAGATTACATCATGGTCAGACAGAGATTCTGAAATCAGATACTGGATTGTAAGGCGTACCCAGGAGCAGATATAGACTCAGATCACAATATAGTAGTGACGAAGAGTAGGCTGAAGTTCAAGACATTAGTCAGGAAGAATGAATACGCAAAGAAGTGGGATACGGAAGTTCTAAGGAATGACGAGATACGTTTGAAGTTCTCTAACGCTATAGGTACAGCAATAAGGAATAGCGCAGTAGGCAGCACAGTTGAAGAGGAATAGACATCTCTAAAAAAGGCCATCACAGAAGTTGGGAAGGTAAACATAGGTACAAAGAAGGTAGCTGCGAAGAAACCATGGGTAACAAAAGAAATACTTCAGTTGATTGATGAAAGGAGGAAGTACAAACATGTTCCAGGAAAATCAGGAATACAGAAATACAAGTCGCTGAGGAATGAAATAAATAGGAAGTGCAGGGAAGCTAAGACGAAATGGTTGCAGGAAAAATGTGAAGACATCGGAAAAGATATGATTGTCGGAAGGACAGATTCAGCATACAGGAAAGTCAAAAGAACCTTTGGTGACAGTAAAAGCAACGGGTGCAACGGGAATTCCACTGTTAAATGCAGAGGAGAGAGCAGATAGGTGGAAAGAATACATTGAAAGCCTCTATGAGGGTGAAGATTTGTCTGATGTGATAGAAGAAGAAACAGGAGTCTATTTAGAAGAGATAGGGGATCCAGTATTAGAATCGGAATTTAAAAGAGCTTTGGAGGACTTACGGTCAAATAAGGCAGAAGGGATAGATAACATTCCATCAGAATTTCGAAAATCGTTAGGGGAAGTGGCAACAAAACGACTATTCACGTTGGTGTGTAGTATATATGAGTCTGGCGACATACCATCTGACTTTCGGAAAAGCATCATCCACACAATTCCGAAGACGGCAAGAGCTGACAAGTGCGAGAATTATCGCACAATCAGCTTAACAGCTCTTGCATCGAAGCTGCTTACAAGTATAATATACAGAAGAATGGAAAAGAAAATTGAGAATGCGCTAGGTGACGATCAGTTTGGCTTTAGGAAAAGTAAAGGCACGAGAGAGGCAATTCTGACATTACGGCTAATAATGGAAGCAAGGCTAAAGAAAAATCAAGACACGTTCATAGGATTTGTCGACCTGGAAAAAGCGTTCGACAATATAAAATGATGCAAGCTGTTCGAGATTCTGAAAAAAGTAGGGGTTAGCTATAGGGAGAGACGGGTCATATACAATATGTACAACAACCAAGAGGGAATAATAAGAGTGGACGATCAAGAACGAAGTGTTCGTATTAAGAAGGGTGTAAGACAAGGCTGTAGCCTTTCGCCCCTACTCTTCAATCTGTACATCGAGGAAGCAATGATGGAAATAAAAGAAAGGTTCAAGAGTAGAATTAAAATACAAGGTGAAATGATATCAATGATACGATTCGCTGATGACATTGCTAAGCTGAGTGAAAGTGAAGAAGAATTAAATGATCTGCTGAACAGAATGAACAGTCTAATGAGTACACAGTATGGTTTGAGAGTAAATCGGAGAAAGACGAAGGTAATGAGAAGTAGTAGAAATGAGAACAGCGAGAAAGTTAACATCAGGATTTATGGTCACGAAGACAATGAAGTTAAGGAATTCTGCTACCTAGGCAGTAAAATAACCAATGACGGACGGAGCAAGGAGGACATCAAAAGCAGACTCGCCATGGCAAAAAAGGCATTTCTGGCCAAGAGAAGTCTACTAATATCAAATACCGGCCTTAACTTGAGGAAGAAATTTCTGAGGATGTACGTCTGGAGTACAGCATTGTATGGTAGTGAAACATGGACTGTGGTAAAACCGGATCAGAAGTGAATCGAAGCATGTGAGATGTGGTGCTATAGACGAATGTTGAAAATTAGGTGGACTGATAAGGTAAGGAATGAGGAGGCTCTAAGCAGAATCGGAGAGGAAAGGAATATGTGGAAAACACTGATAAGGAGAAGGGACAGGATGATAGGACATCTGCTAAGACATGAGGGAATGACTTCCATGGAACTAGAGGGAGCTGTAGAGGGCAAAAACTGTAGAGGAAAACAGAGATTGGAATACGTCAAGCAAATAATTGAGGACGTAGGTTGCAAGTGCTACTCTGAGATGAAAAGGTTAGCACAGGAAAGGAATTCGTGGCGGGCCGCATCAAACCAGTCAGTAGACTGATGAAAAAAAAAAAAAAAAAGAGATTGTCTCCACACCTGTAAACGTCCATCCACTCAATACAATTTGAAACGAGACTGCTCCGACCAGGTTATATGTTTCCAGTCATTAACAGTACAATGACGGTGTTTAGGGTCCAAGGTGAGGCGTAAAGCTGTGTGTCGCTCAGTAATCAAGAGTACACGAATGGGCCTTCTGCTCCCAAAGGTCTCATCTGTGATGTTTCGTTGAATGGTTCGCACGCTGATACTTGTCGATGGCCCAACATTGAAATCTGCAGCAATCTGCGGAAGGGTTGCACTTCTGTCAGGTTGAGCGATTCTCTTCAGTCTGTAACACCATAGCTCTAAGGTTGTACTGAATTATTTTGCCTTTTGTTTTATTTAATATTCCACCATTGAGCTTCTGTAAATGTGTTTGATTGAATAGATAAGACAAAATTGTATACTCCTTTCTTCGTAAAAACTTTGATGTCATGGTTTGAATCTATGCGATGTAGTATATGTGTCATTTAAATTCTTACTGTATGTAATTGTAATTTCTGTGTGAATAATTTTTTGTAGAAATGTCAATATGTAAACTGCTGACCTTCACTCAGGATTCTTCGTTATGTGGTCTGTAAAAAAGTAGGGTTGTTCCCCTCCGGAACGGAACTGTGTAGCGTGCGCAAATTGTGGTTGGCCTAGGTACAAAAGGTGGAACCAAGAGTTAGTCGGGGACGAGCTACCAAACTGAGCACCGCCATGTAAAAGTTGTATATTGGGCTGGTTTCTTGCAATTTAGTCAACATTGTGTTTCACTGTAGTAGAAGTGGAAAACTGCAATAGTAGAAAGTTATATGTTCATGATTGCTAAGTGTCTGTTTCTTTGTGCATTGGAAGTGCATATTAATAGTATAACAGGATACACAGTTTGTCTATTGTGCTAATGCTAGATAACAAATAGAAAGGCCACTATTTTTAGAAAAATAATTTCTTTATTCAAAAGACAGTGAGAAGTAACCTGCTAGTGAATTCCAATTAACTTTCATTTTTAAATACTAGAGTATTTAACTGAGAGAGACTTAACCTATGTCCAATTTATGATTTTGCAGTGAATGTTAATAGTAATGGTATAAAGATCATTCAGTTTGAACAAGCCCTGAAAGTAATAGTGAGTTTCGGTATATGTTATGTTTTTGCAAATAGTTTGTGCTGCTCTAGCTGTTAGCTTCAATCTTACCGTAAACATATCTATGTGTCAGAGTTCATTGCACTCGCGTGTGACAAAGTATAGGTTGTGTTTATCCGTTAAAGTTACTTATAACTATTTTCTTGAACACGAATGTGAATTATTCTCTAGCCTAATTAGGCTGCCGACCGTTTTCTTTATCCGTTAAACAGTGCAGATAGGCAAAAGTTTTGTTTGTTACTGTTCAAATATTTACGTAATTCTGACTTTCATTTCCGATATGCCAACCCCGTTAGGCACAACTCGGTCAACACAACAAAATTCCTCTCAGAAGGTAACACTGCTCTGTTGCTTTATACCATAATTGTTATAACTAGATAGTTATGTTTCACGACCTGCCTCCTACTTTAAAGTTATGGTATAGCAGTAGCAGACAGACGGAAGTGTGATGAGTCGGCGTCGACCCGTTCTTGGAGGATCTTTTTTCCGGCAGCAGTGATGTTGGAAATTTAATGTTTTACCAGATTTCTGATATTCGGACGGGAAAATCCCTAATTCGTCGCTACCTCGGAGATGTTGTGCCCCAGCGCTCGTGCGCCGACTATAACACCATTGCGGAAATGGAAAGTACTATTCATATGCGGTTTTCACAGGATAGGCTGGAAGTCAGAGGCTCGTATTGTTAGCCAATGAACAGATTGTAGTAATACTTAAGAAGTGTGTTTTTATTTGCAAACATACACGTTTTAAATGGAATGCTGCCTACTGACATTGACATACTAATAGTAGGGTAAATTAGAATGTCAATGGCTTTTCTTGCAGGATTCTATGCGAGTCGTTTACGAGATGTCGTATTTTGAGAAGTTCCTACAAAGACACTTGGACAATACCTGTGGTATTATACACTAAAGAACAGCACAAGCGCATACACTACTGCTGTGGTTTCTGATCAGTAATGATACAATTGACTATCACCGGTTGTGTTCAAAGTGACGAACAGCAGTGGCAATACATCATTCCAGCCTCGTATGGAACGACTGCAGCATACGTACTAGCATGTCAGCAGAGATGTCTCGGCAAACTGCACTAATACGTCGATGCGTCTCATCGAGTGTAGTTGGTATGTCCTTGAAGACAGTGTCTTTCAGCTTTACTCACTGAAAATGTCTACAGGCGTCAAATGTGGGGACCATTCCTGCCAAGGTAAAGGTCCTTTGTGTTCAATCCAGCGATCTGGAAACAATTCGTGAAGACATTATGTAGTACTTTGTGCGCTATGGGTTGGACGGCTATCATGTTCACATCCCAGGTTCTTTCTAACCTTTAGAGGAACGTCCTCTAGCAATCATGGAAGATGGTCTGTTCTCAGGCTGCGATAAATGTGTGCGTTCAGTGTTCCACCTACTAACATATGACCTAAGAGCTTATGGTTCAGTATCCCACAGCTCATGGCTACACTCCATTGACGGTGACATTCCAGCTGATAAATTCAGTGGGGATTGTTAACAACTACCTGTGCGTGCTTTTTCGGCTATTTGCCTGGCCATCATTGGTAAATGTGGCATTATCACTAAACAGGATGCGTGATATATCTGGAATATCCTGTCTTAATGCCCTTGTACAAAAATGAACGCGATTCTCATAATCGTTTAGGTGCAGCTCTCCATGTTGGGAGATGTGATAGGGATGGAACCTATGTCAATGGAGAAAGCGCAGGTCACTTGCCTGACTCATGCCGATTGCGCGGGATCTAACGTGCGGATCAACTGCAACAGCAGCAAGCACATTAATTTCCTCCCTCTTCTGTCGTCACATGTTCCCTTCTGTTACGTTATCTAGGTGTTACACTACCACTTTCACGAAGCTGGTTGTAGACTTTGATAAAAATGTCGTGGAAATGGTTGAGGTCTATTGGGATTACTTGCATCCTATGCGGTACAAGGACGAACTGCATTCGTCCTACCCTCTCTACACAACATGAGCATGTCAGCTTTTTCTGCACTGGTACATCGCATCGTCCACTAACGACATACTGTTTGGACTGTCACACATTAACTTACTAGCAAGCTGCAGTGCGCTCAAGGAACATCCAAGCAAACTGTAAGTAAATACAACAACAACATATCTAACAACTACACAAGTGTTATGCAGGTTGAATGACACGAACATGTGTTGATGTGGAAACTTCCCAAAGTACGATATGTGGTAAACGACTCGCACTACAGTCTTGAAACAAACGCCACTGACCTTCTAATTTACGCTACTTTTAGTTTGTTAATGTAAAATGGCGTTGTTCCATTTAAAAAAACCGTTGTTTGCACGAAATGTACACTTTCCAAGTATTATTACATTTCTTCAAACACTTCATTAACCCTTTATCTCACAAGGTGTGGTCTCTCAGACCACGCCAGAATTTTCGAAGTCGCTCTCGTAGGTCAGTTATGACGGAACGGTTTTCTACACCACCTCCCCTCCTTTAATCATCAACCCTACAAATTATTATTAAGTTCCGTTATCGCCTTATTTATTGTTACTGACGTACGTTCCTCAAATGTGATGGGGTCTCCTAGACCGCGCCTCATGAACTACGCACCTGTTTTCGTCAGTTCAGTACAAAATGTGTTCGCAAGAATGTGACGATCTTACACGCCTCGAAGTATACCTTAAAGAAAGGTCACCTCGTGAGTTAAGGGTTAAAGCACCTCGACAAGAACATAGTTTAACACATTGACTGCCATGGTGTAGTTGGGTTACGGACCCATTGGGGCTATTTACTTTTTTTCAATATCCTGCTTCTCTTTGTTCCAAGTAAACATGTTAAATGCAAATAAATAGAAAATACGGCATTTAGTACATTTTCTTAAACTATTTTGTGTGAGGTACATACGATTCAAACGGCCTCAGAGTAGAGGTACCAGGTGTGTCATTTGCTATGTCACTAATAATTTTAGGTTTGTACTGCTGTCAGTTTTTCATTCCAAGCATTATTTATGTACACTTCTATTATTGCTTTCCTGCATTGTTGCTACAGTCTTTATTCAGTGTTGTTTGCTCCGTAAAAAAAGTAATATTGCAGCAGAAGAAAACGTATAGTAGAAGTTATGAAGATGAACACAGGCTTGTACTGCACCTTTTAGATGAAGTTATGGGCATAAGTGATGGAGATTCTGTGTCTTTATTTGGTGATAGCTCAGACGAATTTTTACCAGAGGAGTCAAGAAGCGAAACCGGAATTTCTGATGAAACAATCACATCAGTGAAGGTAGGAAGAAGAGTTTTATGTCCACATTCAGTCAAAGAACCAGTCTTGAAGCTCTAAAAACCAGGCAACAAAGCACCCCTAACCGTGTTAGTGCCATAACTATTGAAGTTGATTCAGGTTCAATAGAAGTAAGTGTAATATCAGAAAGTTCTGTAGATGAAGATGACACACTTAGAACAAATTCATATTCTAATGAGACTGTCTGGGGGCCAGTTTCGCATAAAAATATGAAACACTTTACATTTATTCATTCCAGTTCTGGTGCAAATGCTTCTGTTGCCCTAACTCTGAAAGGCAAGACACCATACGATTTCTTCAAATATTTGGTAACGGAGGTCTACAGCGTGCTACGAAAAAATGAAGAATGCATTTGGACGAGAACAAGCTGTCTAGAAATGCAAACAAACTGCATAGAAGTGTAAGACTTGTGATTCATATTTTTGCGTAGCGTGTTTTTTCATAAAACACAGAGCATACAGGTGTTAGAGAAACAAAGTGGGATGATCCAAATTTTTCAGTTTCATTGTTGTTGCAATTAGAGTTGAAGAATGTAAATAAAATTGTATATGATTTGCAAACTACTGTGTAAGTAATATGTCGAACTAAATAATAAGTAAATAATAAAAAGAAGAAAAGTCCGATATGATTGAGCCATGTGAGTTTTATATATCTCACGAACTCAAATGTCAAAAACTACTCTTGAGCTCTTGAAAACCGTAGGTCATGAACATGATTTGTTACTGGGGCCATAACGTCTTATAACACCTAGTCACAGCACGCTTCTGTGAGTTACAACTGCACCACGGAGCTTTAAATGGAAAAATGTCCGTGAGTTGTATTTACTTCACGTGGCCCGAAGAGAACACTTCCTGTGAGTTATATTTAGCTCACGTGGTAGTCAATGTGTTAAGAGCAATTGGCTAACAGTACTAGCCCCTGGCTATCAATAACGCTTTTGTTCAAAGGCAATAGGGTGCGTGATCACCACAGACCGTAATGCATGCTCTGCAAACTGCCCCCATGCCGGACACAAGGTTGGCAAGGTGGGAGTTGTAGTTGCGCGTCCCATTCTTCCTCCAGCACGGCTGACCACTGTTGCACGGTCGTGAAGTCATGTGTTCCTACTTCAGTACATTTCCCTGAGGCCTTCCACAGGGGCTTTTTAAGTTGTAGGAACTTATTCCAAGAACTCCTCCAGGTGTACTCAGCAAAACTGCCACGCATTGTTATGCAGGAATGTATAATGCACTCCTGACTTAAATCCCATAGAGCGAGTTTGGGATGTGTTGCAGCACATCCACATGCACCTGCAACCATTCGGCGTTTGTCAGCCAGGCTAGTGGAGTAATGGAAAACTCTGTCACAACAACTACTTGTCAGCGTTGCTGCCAGTACATAACTTGTGGTCATCATATGAGGACATTGCGGAACAACGATTTCCATCTTTGGTCATCACACGACCTATTAAGAACCATGTCCAACTGTTTGCAATGTCCACAGCATCATCATGAATTGTTATGGTCAGTGTACTTGTTGACTCTGAATAAAAGTATTATTTCTTTTCGTTTCACTGCGTATTTTTTCATTTACCTTCTGTATTACACTGTGGTATATCGTTTCATGTATGGCCCACGTTTCATCGAGCTATATTATTTGACAGTGACAAATCATTCCAAAGTTAATTTCGTTTTAACTTATGTGCACCAGCCTGTACATTTCATATATGTCCTCCGAACTACTATGTTCAACTCAATCCCGTGCTTTTATTATCTTATATAAAATAGTTATATTGTAAGTAGGATGTTTAGGTTTTTATGTTACTAACGTCACGTAGCGCTCTGTATGAAAATCACTGGCTGTGCTGTGTGCAGTTTGTGGCTGGTTGGCATTGTTGGAATATTCGTTATTGTAGTGTTGGGCAGTCGGATGTAAACAGCGCGTAGCGTTGCGCAGTTGGAGGTGAGCTGCCAGCAGTGGTGGATGTGGGGAGAGAGATGGCGGAATTTTGAGAGCGGACGATCTGGACGTGTGTCCATCAGAAAGACTAAATTTGTAATACTGTATATCATGTAGTGATATATATATATATATATATATATATATATATATATATATAAATGATGACTTTTCAGTATTATTAAGGAAAATACATTGTTTGTTCTCTACCAACATCTTTCATTTGCTAACTGTGTCTATCAGTAGTTAGTGCCTTCAGTAATTAGAATCTTTTATTTAGCTGGCAGTATTGGCACTCGCTGTACTGCAGTAGTTAGAGTAACGAAGATTTTTGTGAGGTAAATGATTCATGAAAAGTATAGGTTATTGTTAGTCAGGGTAGGGATTATTGAAAGTCATATTGCGTTGCGCTAAAAATATTGTGTGTCAGTTTAGTGTTGATAAGAATAAGTAAACAGAGAAATGTCTGAGTACGTTCAGTTCTGCTCGTCTGTTTGAAAAACAAATAACGTAAGAGGTTTACAAGTACTGTAATTCATTAGTTTTTCTAGGGGGATGTTTCATACAGAGCGCTATGTGACGTTACCAACATAAAAACCTAAACAGCCTACTTACATATTTGAAATTGCTAACTAGATGCTGTGTGAAACAACCACTTCAAGTTCACAAAAACTGAATAAACAAAAGGATATCGATTAATGAATCCACTAGAGCGGAAGTGATGGTAGAGGACATCTTAAATACTTGTGGACAATTACTACAATTGTCAACTACGACCCCAAAGGTGGTCCTGGAACTTCGCAAAACTTATATGAAGTCTCCCATGGCTCTCTAGGCCAATCTGTTATCAAAAATATGACCTTGATATCCCACCTTACTTTAAAGAAGTTTACTTTTCTCACTTATTCACCATTAGCTACACATTCTTAAATGTTTGAGTTAACACAAATAAATAGAACCAGAGCTCTGCTGGGGAGAAGCCTGAGGTGATACTGTAATGAAGACAGCTTACTTTATTTAGTGATATACCCAAGTTTGTAATAGATACAATTTCGTCTCTCGTGAACGTAAATGCTGCGTCACCGGAAGGAAGTATAAGCTATCTGATCTACACCTTTAGAACAACGTTAGAGGCGGCAAGAATGGGTCAGCAAAATTAGCGTTCACACTGCTGAAAGAGAAGAGAATGCGGTGCCTTGGAGCTCCTTAAAAAGACTACGGGCAAAAGTCAAGACGCTGGTGGGGTTGTGGGTTTGAAGAAATTAGGTCGCCCGTTTCTCTTAGTCATAATCAGAACAGAAACTATTGAAGTACGGTACGTAATTACAGTGCAAGAGATGGGATTTGGAGTTACTGCCAAACAAGTGAACAGGTTCCATGGGAAGTGCCAGGTGCAACTCAACATGAGAATTATTTTAACAGGGAAAAAAAAAATTGCAAGCAAGAAATGGTGGTTCAGTTTTAAACGTCGCCATGAAATGTTTTTAAGAGTGCCGGAATGTTTATACTGGGCTTCCATGGCTAACCTTCTTATGATCAACGATTGTTTTGACATACTTCCAGATGCCATAAAGAAACCAGGCTTGTCTCCTCTAAGCAAGTTGGAAGATCATTTGTGGAATATTGACGCAAACTGGTTGATGTTTGTTGTCAAGCCCAATAAGGTTCTAATTGAGGTTGGAAAGAAGTTTCTATACAGACGTACCTACGCAGAATGTAGGGAAGCTATGACTTTCGTGGGATGTGTTTGTGCTAATGGAAATTGCATTCTTCCATTTATAATTTTCAGAGGTTCTAGATAGGATGTATATTACGAGAAGAACTGTCTACCGAACACCAAGGTTCGTCTGTCTGGAAAGAGGTGGATTATTAAAGAGGCTGTTGCTGCCGGATTCTTCACAAGCGCTTAAGCTTGCTAGTCAGAGTATTATCTATTTACTTACGTTCCCTTTTCACACTACACGTGTGATGTAGCTTCTCTACGTCGGGATATATAAGGCACGTAAGATTGCTTAGAGAGATGAACTGCTAGATTATGTTGCAAAAAACCCTACAGAGAAACCAAATGAAAAAAAAAATCCACTCCATTCTCAAGATGCGTTTTGTAAGAGCTTTGCCCGAGAAATACATAAAAAATGCCTGTTAGATTTTTGGAATAATACTCGTGAATCGAAATGTCATGCCACAAGAAAAGCTGCCTCCATCAGATCTCACTGAGCTTCCTCATCCGTAGGTAGCGCTGGCACTTCCTGATGAAAGCAGACCATCAAATGGAAATTCAAAGGCAGATGCTACTGAAATACCACATACTACAGCAGCCTCACCGAACGAGGTGGCGCAGTGGTTAGCACACTGAGATCGCGTTCGGGACAACGACGGCTCAAACCCGCGTCCGGCTATCCAGACTTAGGTTTTTAGTGATTTCCCTAAATCGCTCCAGGCAAATGATGGGATGGCTGCTTTGAAAGAACACGGCCGACTTCTTTCCCCACCCTGCACACAATCAGACCTTGTGCTCCGTAGCGATCTGGATACCGACGAAAAGTTAAACACAATCTTCCTTCTTCCTTCCAGAAACCTCATTATCGCCAGTTAGTAGTACATCAGCTGGAAATGTACGGAGGAAGATCACAGGATCAAGGACTGTTGACTCAGAGGCTACACTCACAAGTGGATATGAAACAAGAGCTCTAGCAAAAACTGGTTCAAATGGCTCTGAGCACTATGGGACTTAACATCTGTGGTCATCAGTCCCCTAGAACTTAGAACTACTTAAACGTAACTAACCTAAGGACATCACACACATCCATGCCCGAGGCACGATTTCAACCTGCGACCGTAGCGGTCACGCGGTTCCAGACTGAAGTGCCTAGAATCGCACGGCCATACCCGCCGCCAAAAGCTCTAGCACTGAGTAGTGAACGAACTAGCAAAGGGAAAAAAACTACTGTTTCGCTGTTTCGAATTCGACTGGACCTTCTGCAACGAAAAAAAAATCCAGTGATGATGACTGGACTTGATGCAAATGTGGAGAGCTATGTACAATGGACCAAAGAGAAAAAATTTAAAATAAATGAGTGCAACACTCATCGTGCCTCTCTCCTCTCCTTACCATGAACTCTGCCAAAGTGAATCTACAAAGGGACATATTTACATTTACGGTATTCAGCTCCACTCTTTTAATTAACGTTATCTTTGAACCTGAACAATTTACTTGGTAACTGAGCTGAAGCTATTTTTATAAGAATTACTGTACTACAAATATGTAATTTTTGCTACTCTTCTGGGTTTCCTTTTGATTATGTAAAAAATAAAGAAGAAAGATATATTAGTAATTACGTATATAATAAATATATGTAATAAATTTATATATAATGAAGTCTTTAAAACTTAAATTAATATATCACCAAACTGAGTAGCCACATCAACACATTAGCTACCCTTATCATCGAAGTCAGATACCATTGTTATCTTTTAATGTAAATATCCTCATCCCCACGAAAACGAATCTTAACGCAATGGAACTGATATTACTATATAGTGCACATACATACGTAAGTCGCATAAGCATTTTTGCAGGAATGTGTGGTTAACTAGCTAATTAGTTGCAGAATTTCTGATTTTATCATCAAATTAGGTATCTTTAACTATGTTTCCTTTAGATCAAAGTAAATATTGTTCATTTTTACTTGTCACATAGCTGGCGCAGAGTCAACTCGAAAGTCTAGTAAACTTATAGAAGCCCAACGGAGTAGCAATAATTTGCAGATCCTGAGATGGGTCATCCATTTCTAGTTGTAAGTAGTCACTATTGTTTCAAGTTTGGTGAATGTCCCTCCTCCTCGTTTAGCGAAATATTATGTGTATGTGGTAAGGCGTAATGGGGAATGACAAGATTAACATCCCAACAAATTCTCACTTCCCCTTTTGGCTTTTACGCTGCTTAATAATAGACACAATAGGTGTCGCTCAAACGGATTTGAATGACTCCTCATCTGATAATTTGACACGCGTCATTACATCAACCATATGCTATATTTTTTTTTTCTACAAGCAGTTGGCGATATAGGAGAATTGACCTAGCACGAATGGCAATGTTTTAAGACCCTTCTTTTTACAGTAAGGCGCATTTGGTTCCTTTTAAATTCCTTGCTTTTTTATGAAAGCATCAAAATAAGGTTTCACAAGTTTTTCACTGTATCTATTACTGTGTGGAAAACTTCTAATGTTTCACTTTTTGTGTTTTACCAATATTTTTCCAGTAAAGTGGAATACATCTAAACCAATTTCTTCCGAGTACAGTGGATCTACCTGATGATGTTAAAGTACATAGAGGCTATGAAAAACTTACTAGTCAACTTCAGCAGCAACATTAACAAACATACAGAGCCCTTCTCTGGCGTGTTATCATACTGAATAATGTTTGCATTGACTTCCCACAGTTCATCGTTATGAAAATATTTACGACATGTCTGATTTATCATGCGAGTGGCGTATACACCTGTATCCAATTCATAAGGAATTTTCTTACCGTCCACAGCTAAATCTACAACCCAGGCATCATTATCCCCTTATTCAATGACGCCAGTTTTATTCTATGTAATTTGTTCCGCTGTGGTGGAACACACATCAGCCTGGTAACTTTCCTTCCGCACGCCAACCAAATTTTTGCCGCACACTTGTTTCAATTAACAATTTAATAAGTATAATATCCTTTATCGATACTTTCTACTCTTCATCCCTACCATTTGAGGTTGATTCCTCTGAATCAGTGTCTGAATCCTCCAACAAGAGCTTGTACACTTTCTTAGGTTTCTTATTGTTTGCTGTTTGTCTTCTTTCTTCTTCTCCCAGTAATTTCCTCTGGGCTCCAATTTACTGAATGTTGACTGCTTGAAGTTAGAGCCTTTTCTGTGTAGCGTTATTAGGACATGCTCTTGGATTCTACAAACTTTGTGAATAGAACACTGTAGACGCTTAAGGCGTCTTTGTTTCCCATAACAATGGCTGTGTCAGATTCCAGACTACATATTTACTTGATGCACTGTGCTTTATGAAGCCTCATTACACCCATGGCCAACCTTTGTAGCGTCAGTTGCAGCAGCCTGCATAGTCACTGCAATTTTTCTATATTTATTGAATGTCACTTTCCGTTCTCCGAACAGTCTCTTTCGAATTGTTCCACTTCTTAAATCACACAATTATCCTTCCCTTAGTGCTTCTCCCAAATTACCATTAAACACACAGTGTTGTGCCAAAGCTTTCGACTCAGATAACTACTGTGGAATAGATTTTTCCAGCAATGGCTTTGTCTTGTGAAACTTACATCACATTCGGATTACTGAAGTTGCTGTCTCACTTTTTTCACTAATTAATCTAAATGCATGTCCGCTGGCTTCTGAGTGTATAATAGGTTCGTTATAAGGACCGCATACTCAAATCCAATGATATTCAATAGGTAGTTGGTCTGCAGATTATCTGAAATCTTGCACAAAAGAAATTTGTTCTTCATAATAGCAATATAAACATCCCACTGTAGTTTCTTGTGAACACAAGCATTGAGATTGCACCGGGGTTATCCACAGATCAACAGAACTCCTTTGCTGCTTTCTCTTGCTCGTATTTACTTCACAGTCTCACTATATTAGTGAAAATTAATACACATAGGCATGTATGCCGAGTTCTTCTTCAATTCCTCGTTGGCACTTTTTGGGTTCTCTACTGGATTGCTCAATAATGTACTCGCATAAAACCGTATGCTTCATTCCGCTCTCTTCTCCCTTGCACACGGACAAACTCTACGATTCGGATAATAACAACATAGGGAATAACGTTGGAAGGGTACAGTGTAGCTACATAAACTCTGGCATCACTGCGAATGTAAGTGACAGATATAAAACTAGGGGTTAGTGTCCACGTCACATTTTTCTTCTTTAAATATATTTTGCTGCTGCTGAGATGAAAAAGTATAGCAATCTCCTGATTATCCAGGTGCGCATTACCAGTCTTGAGGATTTCTCGTGCATAGTTGGCGAATTTTGAAAGCAAATAAGAAGCAATGACTAAATCACTCTGTTGTAACATAGAACAAATATTTTCGTTTATGATACAAATGTTTGGTGGTAGAGACGTAGATAACGAAAACATAAACGAGTGGCCAAACAGCTAGGTCAAAGAATCGGGATTTGAATGACTTGGTATGGTGAACAAAATCTGTTCTGCAGAGCAATAGAGCGAAGAAGAGGCGATCGAACAACCCTACATCAGATATATCGAGAGACTGCAATGCGATTATCACTTATTGAAGTACTGAGGACAAAATTCGTTTGACTATGCTGATCTTTCCACTCTGGAGAAAAACGGTAGAGAAACGGAAGAAGCTGGACGATTATTTCCCGAAAGTGAAAGAAAAGCAAGTACTCGTACAGTGCGTTGCAGGTATAATTAAAAAAAAAAAACTCTTTGTCATTTTCCGGCGAGTAATGTGTAAATAATTCAATGGCACTTCACATGACACGTGCAAATGTTTCGTAAATACAAAAAACAGCTGTTTTCGGTAAAAAATTCAGGTACCTTGGATTGTACGACTTTTTGTGATATCCGTGGTGTCTCGAATCCGCATTAACCCGGATGATTGGGAACTTGCTGTAAAAAATCTTAAGGCTATATGATACACTCCTATCAGTACGGAAACGTGCGAAAGCCTTTCCTCTCTGCAGCACAGACGGGAACCGCTTCACAGATGCAGAGATTACACATCGAACAGTCTGCACTGGTTAACTGTTTCATGGACACCCACGCAATTATGTTGGAGGTTAACGTATGCCGGCATGCAGTGCGCTGTAATTCATGTAACGAGCGCTATTAGGGTTCCCTGTTTTGGAAAGTTATAATGGAGCATGTGGTCAATGGTCCAGCTTCGCTACCACTAACTGGAACTTTGAGCCGGCTGAAAAAATAAAAGCCACTACTACACTCCGAATCACGCTTCATCATTGGGAGAACGTTCATCTTCTGTCATACGTCAACACCTGTTCGTTGTGGAACTAGTTTCAAGTGACACACACACACACACACACACACACACATACACACAAGACTACGTTATCTTGTTTCTTCCAAACGAGTTGTTCGATAGTTTTGGTATGTCAGCAGCGGCCTTTGAAATAAGGTTGTAAATATTTACCATGAATCGTAAAATTTGCTACATGTATCTATTTAGAGGCTGTTCGATTGAAACTTCGGTAGCTTACTTATGATTCGACACACAGAGATTTTGTTTATAGTAATTCATGATTAGTACAGTGAAGAGTAGTCAAAGTTCGAACACCGTTCCTGAACTGATTTAAAGCACCTCGTGATGGAACAATAAATATTGTTGCACACTGTTATCCGACTGAAATGTACACTACTGGTGATTAAAATTGCTACACCACGAAGATGACGTGCCCCAGACGCGAAATTTAACCGACAGGAAGAAGATGCTGTGATATGCAAGTGATTAGCTTTTCAGAGCATTCACACAAGGTTGGCGCCGGTGGCAACACCTACAACGTGCTGACATGAGGAAAGTTTCCAACCGATTTCTCATACACAAACAGCAGTTGACCGGCGTTACGTGGTGAAGCGATGTTGAGATGCCTCTTGTAAGGAGGAGAAATGCGTACCATCACGTTTCCCTCTTTGATAAAGGTCGGACTGTAGCCTATCACGATTGCGGTTTATCGTATCGCGACATTGCTGCTCGAGATCCAATGACTGTTAGCAGAATATGGAATCGGTGGGTGCAGGAGGGTAATACGGAACGCCGTGCTGGGTCCCAACGGCCTCGTGTCAGTAGCAGTCGAGATGACAGGCATCTTATCCGCGTGGGTATAACGGATAATGCAGCCACGTCTCGATCCCCGAGTCAACAGATGGGGACGTTTGCAAGACAACAACCATTTGCACGAACAGTTCGACAACGTTTGCAGCATCATGGACCATCAGGACGGAGACCATGGGTGTGGTTACCCATGACGCTGCATCACAGACAGGATCGCCTGCGATGGTGTACTCAACGACGAACCTGGGTGCACGAATGGCAAAACGTCATTTTTTCAGATGAATTCAACTTCTGTTTACAGCATCATGATGATCGCATCCGTGTTTGGTGACATCGCGGTGAACACGCATTGGAAGCGTGTATTCGTTATCGCCATAGTGGCGTACCACCCGGCGTGATGGTATGGGGTGCCATTTGTTACACGTCTGGGTCACCTCTTGTTGGGATTGACGGCTCTTTGAACAGTGTACTTTACATTTGAGATGTGTTAGGACCCGTGGCTCTACCCTTCATTCGATGTCTGCGAAACCCTACATTTTAGCAGGATAATGCACGACCGCATGTTGCAGGTCCTCACGGGGCTTTCTGGAAACAGAACATGTTCGACTGCTTCCCTGGCCAGCACGTTCTCCAGATCTCTCACCAACTGAAAACGTCTGGTCAATGGTGGCCAAGCAACTGGCTCGACACAATACGCCAGTCACTACTCTTGATGAACTGTGGTATCGTGTTGAAGCTGCATGGGCAGCTGTACCTGTACACTCCATCAAAGCTCTGTTTGACTCAATTGCCCAGACGTATCAAGGCCATTATTACGGGCAGAGGTTGTTGTTCTGCGTACTGGTTTCTCAGGATCTATGCATCAAAATTGCCTGAAAATGCAATCACATGTCAGTTCTAGTATACTATATGTGTCCAATGAATACCCGTTTATCATCTGCATTTCTTTTTGGTGCAGCAATTTTAGTGCTCAGTAGTGTATTTACCATGAATCGTAATATTTGCTACATGTATATATTTAGAGGCTGTTTGACTGAAACTTCAGTAGCTAACTTATGATACGGCAGACAGAGATTTTGTTTATAGTAATTCATGATTAGTTCACTGAAAAGTAGTCAAAGTTCCAACACCGTTCGTGAACAGATATAAGACACCTCGCGATGGAACAATAAATGTTGTTTCATACTGTTCAAAAATGGCCCTGAGCACTATGGGACTCAACATCTGAGGTCATCAGTCCACTAGAACTTAGAACTACTTAAACCTAAATAACCTAAGGACATCATACACATCCATGCCCGAGGCAGGATTCGAACCTGCGACCGTAGCGGTCGCGCGGTTCCAGACTGTAGCTCCTAGAACCGCTCGGCCACCACAGCCGGCTGTTGCACACTGTTATCCGAGTCAAGCGTAGTCCAGTCTGTGTGACGATAAAAAATAGACAGGACAAGCGACGATATTTTCTTGTCTACCTATAGATACTACTTTGCTCAGCGAAAATTACAAGGGTTGGTTGGACACGCATATGAAAAAATCCAGTACGGTGTACGAAGCCCGGGAGCATGCAAACGTACTGCCAGTCGTCTCGGAACTTATAAATACACATTGTGTAAGATTTTCAAGGGACCTGTACTCCACTCTTCCTGCAAAATAGTGTGATGTTCAGCTGACGATGATGTTGGAGGCGGATAGCGTACATTCACCCTTCTCTCCAAACTAGACCACAAAAGATAGATAATATTGGGACCTGGTGACTGTGAGGGCCAAATCATCACCGAACCTCCGTCAGGTTTCATTCTTGCGACATCAACCCGTGCAGAAGTTAGAAACAGCCTGAAACAAGTCTTTCAGAAGTCCATAGCCTTGGTCTTATGGTTTGGCACCGCGTTTTCCTGTTATGAGCATTAGGGTCACTGATGAGTGGTTTTGGAATTCCAGCTCGCTCTGTAATTCCATGCTTCTGGAGTTCCCTTCATGTTGTCTTGGTGCCTACAGGGTTCTCGAGAGCGATATCAAGTTCTGCTCTGACCTCTGCAGCTGCCCTTATTTTACTTTTTGTCATATTCCCCTTAAGGTACCGTCTGTCACGTTCACTCAACGCACACTTTCGTCCGTGTTGTGACTTAGCGGATGATGTTTCTCTTCTTTCCCTGTTTACGGTATAAATCTTCTATATGGTGTCTCTTGCAACACCAGGCACTTCGACTCCCTTGGTTACAGAAGCACCCACAATATGCACTCCGTCTTCAGGCCACAAGTGGTCCATCGGGACCATCCGACCTCCGAGTCATCCTCAGACGAGGATACGGATAGGAGGGGCGTGTGGTCAGCACACCGTTCTGGCGGTCTTTATGATGGTTTTCTGTGACCGGAGCCGCTACTGTTCCGTCGAGTAGCTCCTCAGTTGGCATCACGAGGCTGAGTGCATCCCTAAAAACAGCAACAGTGCAAGGCGGCTTGGATGGTCACCCATCCAAGTGCAGGCCATGCCCGACAGCGCTTAACTTAAGTGATCTGACGGGAACCGTCGCCTACCCACCATATGAGTACCAACAATTTGCCCATATTCGAATCCACTCAGTTCTGACACAACGCTCTCAATCAGTACACAGGATACTGTTCTGACCAGGACTGACACCTGCAGGGCGCAGTACAGTTGTCATTCGTGCTCAAATACAACAGCGCAACCTCTAGGCTGGCTAGCATTTGCATTTTCATCCCAGCGTGCATTTGTCGTCGTCTTCCTATATTTGTATCTGGCCGCTCTATACTGCGAAGTAGCTTTCCGCTCGGGCAGTGGCGTGAGTCTCGACACACAGTTCACCAATATGCTTCCTACCCAGGTAGCATTTGCATCCCAACCGCATAATTCCACTTCACTGCATCGTAAATCGCGATGATCACTTGGTACATGTACGAGCCACTTCAGTGCTCTGGGATGGATATCTAAATTTACACTTGATCTCCGAATGCAGTTCACGTTCTAACTGAGTTGTCGAGGCACAGGTTTTGACCACGAGCAGTGTCCAGTGTCCCACTAACAGTCATCTACTTTTCACAGACGGTGAGAGACGTGTACTTAATCCGTCAGGTAATTTCCCAACAACGCCCACTACGCTGTATAGCAAATGGTTCATTCTAAAAACGAGGCTTGAGCAGATTCTGAACCTTCCCACTTCACATCGACTTCAGAAGAAGTACTAGTCCAGAGTATTAGGTGCCTGAACAGCCTTTACCATAAAGTCTGGAAAGTAGATGAGGGATACTAATCGTCTAAAACAGTGAGGGTGTGCGTGAACAGCGACTGCATAGCTCAGCCGATAAGAGAATTTTGCTTAAAAGGTTGCTGGCACAAGATCTGGTTTGGTTAGTAATAACAAGCATAATACGTTCATAATAGCAAGTTGTCTATTCTAAGTGAAAGTTAGTTTACTGGCGATATTTTCATCATCCAAGATCTGGCTTGGATGTAGTTCTTTGGAGTTTCTGTGATAAAAGTTAGCATTGCAGCTTCAAATGCTGAAAAACTGTAAAGTTAATGTACACAGTGTGTCTGTAGCCGACCTTCTCCATAACGCAATTTTTACAAGCACTATACACGCTTCTTATTTTATTTTCAACGGGGATATACATAAAACGTAAGCTTCTTAACATTCACTCCATTAGAGCTTTCCTTCAATTGCAGAATAGATTTATCCATTAAAACTGGACGACTTTTTTTTTACTGCTACAGCCAGTGTCGACGAGCATCTCGTATTCGGTGATTTTTTGCGTTTGTAGCAGCTGGACTTTATTTCCCTCCACAGGTGACCAATTTTCCAATGGCGAAACAATATTTCATGAACGCTGAGTCGGTAGGTTGCCACGATGAGTGCAGCCTTAATGATCAGAGCGATCGGATATCTATTAATCATTTTCAGGGAAGCAATAAATCACTGACACAGTTATCCCGCGTTCGTCTGTTTATTGGTGCGATGTATGCATTTTGCACGTCAAAAGAGCGAAGTAATTAGTGTATCACATTACCTCTTTAATATGAAGGACCGAAAAAAAATTGCTGTTTAATTCCCACCGAAGACAAGATACCTAAAGATAGAGTTTATACTGTGTGTGTGGAAGCATGTGGAAGAACGTAGGTCGTGTCCTTTGAGAATGATCCGTAACAGCATTCGATTTAAGGGAGGTAGGTCGTAAACAATTTAAAAAAATAGATTTTGAAAAATACGCCTATTTGCTTGCGATTATCTTTCTATATAGTTTGCTGTATAAAAAATATACATTTGAGAGATTATAAGGCATGTTATTTGGTCTTTAGTGTACCAAGACTCAGCACCAGAACTGTTTGCACAGCATTCTTCTGTCGTATGTAACCGTATTTCGCTCTGTAGAGTTAGAATATTTATATTTGCGCCAGAAATTGTCAAACCTATATTCAAGGAACTTTCAAACAAAAATATTGAACAAATGTCTTCATGGCGGTACTCAAAACCCAAATGAAATTTTAACCAATGTTTATAGGGAAGATTGCCAAAAACAATTTTTGTGGGAAGAAATGCACTCGCTATTGGCCTTTATGATACAGTTCCATGTTTTCATGATAGTGTGCAAAGCAGGAAATATGTTTTGAGAAAATGGGAATTACGCTTGGAGTGAACTGCATCAAAGCTTTGTGTGCGATAGACAGAGAGCGTGTAGTGAAAGCAGATAAATCATTTTTGGAGTTGTTACAATCAAGAATAGAGCACTATGGGAATGTGAAAAGAAAGCAAAGTGATCTGAAAAAAGAAAAAGAACCTGCTTCTGGTGCTGAATAGTTCTAAAAGAAGGCCAAATACAAGCAGAAACTTTAACGGCCATTTCCTGCAGAACACAATTTTCTGTACTTAGGTACATGTCCCACCCATGAACAATGGACCTTACCGTTGGTGGGGAGGCCTGCGTGCCTCAGCGATACAGATAGCCGTACCGCAGATGCTACGACAGTAGAGGGGTATCTGTTGGGAGGCCAGACAAACGTGTGGTTCCTGAAGACGGCAGCAGCGTTTTCGGTAGATGCAGGGGAATCTGGCCTTGTAACACGAACCAAAACGGCCTTGCTGTGCTGGTACTGCGAACAGCTGAAATCAACGGGAAACTAGAGCCGTAATTTTTCCCTAGGGCATGCAGCTTTACTGTATGATTAAATGATGATGGCGTCCTCTTGGATAAAATGTTCCGGAGGTAAAATAGTCCCCCATTCGGATCTCCGTGCGGGAACTACTCAGGAGGAGGTCGTTATCAGGAGAAAGAAAACTGGCGTTCTACGGATTGGAGCGTGGAATGTCAGATCCCTTAATCGGGCAGGTAGGTTACGAAATTTAAAAGAGAAATGGATAAGTTAAAGTTAGATATAGTGGGAATTACTAAAGTTCGGTGGCAGGAGGAACGCCGGCCGCGGTGGTCTCGCGGTTCTAGACGCGCAGTCCGGAACCGCGTGAATGCTACGGTCGCAGGTTCGAATCCTGCCTCGGGCATGGATGTGTGTGATATCCTTAGGTTAGATAGGTTTAAGTAGTTCTAAGTTCTAGGGGACTAATGACCACTGCAGTTCAGTCCCATAGTGCTCAGAGCCATTTGAACCATTTTTTGGCAGGAGGAACAAGACTTCTGGTCAGGTGAATACAGGGTTATAAACACGCAATCAAATAGGGGTAATAGAGGAGTAGGTTTAATAATGAAGAAAAAATAGGAATGTTGGTAAGCTACTACAAACAGCATAGTGAACGCATTATTGTGGCCAAGATAGACACGAAGCCCAGGACTACCACAGTAGTACAAGTTTATACGCCAACTAGCTATGCAGATGACGAAGACATTGATGGAATATATGATGAGATAAAAGAAACCATTCGGACAGTTAAGGGAGACGAAAATGTTATAGTCATGGGTGACTGGAATTTGATAGTGAAAAAAGAAAGAGTAGCAAACGTAGTAGGTGAATATAGAATGGGGGTAAGGAATGAAAGAGGAAGCCACGTGGCAGAGTTTTACACGGAGCATAACCAAATCATAGCTAACCCTTGATTCAAGAATCATGAAAGAAGGTTGTATACATGGAAGCAGTCTGGAGGTAGTGCCAGGTTTCAAATAGATTATATAATCGTAAGACAGAGAATTAGGAATCAGGTTTTAAGTTTAAGACATTTTCAGGGACAGATGTGGACTCTGACTACAATCTACTGGTTATGAACTGTAGATTAAAACTGAAGAAACTGCAAAAAGGTGGGTATTTAAGGAGATAGGACCTAGACAACTGACATAACCAGAGGTTGTAGACAGTTTCAGGGAGAGCATTACTGAACGATAGATAAGAATGGGGGAAAGAAAAACAGTAGTAGAAGAATGGGTAGCTTTGAGGCATGAAGTAGTGAAGGCACCAGAGGATCAAGTAGATAAAATGACGAAGGGTAGTAGAAATCCTTGGGGAACAGAAGATATATTGAATTTAACTGATGAAAGGAGAAAATATAAAAATTCAGTAAATGAAGCATGCAAAAAGGAATACAAACGTCTCAAAAATGAGGTCGACATGAAGTGCAAAATGGATCAGCAGGCATGGCTAGAGGACAAATGTAAGGATGTAGAGGCTTATCTCACTAGGGGTAAGATAGATACTGCCTACAGGAAAACGAAAGTGGTGAAAAGAGAGCCACTTGTTTGAATATCAAGAGCTCAGATGGGAACCCAGCAAAGAAGGGAAAGCAGAAAGGCGGAAGGAGTATATAGAGGTGACTTTTCATGCTTTCCCGACGGATCTGCTGCAAATACTCTTCTCGGGTTTGCCGCGGATTGTATTGTGTAACTTTCACAATATTTCGTCGATGCAACTGCTCGACATCATCAGGTGCGAGTTACACAATACAATCCGGCGGCAAACCCGAGAAGAGTATTTGCAGTATATAGAGGATCTATACAATGGCGATGTTTTTGAAAACAATATTATGGAAATGGAAGAGGATGTAGATGAAGATGAATTGGGAGATACGATACTGCGTGAAGAGTATGACAGAGCAATGAAAGACCTAAATGAGAACAAGGCCCCGGGAGTAAAGAACATTCCATTAGAACTAATGGTAGCCGTAGAAGAGCCAGCCCTGACAAAACTGTACCATCTGGTGAGCAAGATGTATGAGACAGGCGAAATACCCTCAGACTTCGAGAAGAATATAATAATTCCAATCCAAGAGAAATCAGGTGTTGACACATGAGAAAATTACCGAACTATTAGTTTAATAAGCCGCGGCTGCAAAATACTAACACGAATCCTGTATAGACGAATGGAAAAACTGATAGAAGCCGACATCGTGGAAGATCAGTTTGGATTCCGTAGAAATGTTGGAACACGTGAGGCAATACTGAGCCTACGACGTATCTTAGAAAATAGATTAAGGTAAGGCAAACTTACATTTCTACCATTTATAGACATAGAGAAAGCTTTTGACAATGCTGACTGGAATACTCTCAAATTCTGAATGTGGCAGGGATAAAATACAGGGAGCCAAAGGCTATTTACAATTTGTACGGAAACCAGATGGCAGTGATAATAGTCTAGGGCATGAAAGGGAAGTAGTAGTTGGAAAGGGATTGAGACATCGTTGTAGCCTATCGCTGATGTTATTGAGCAAGCAGTAAAGGAAACAAAAGAAAAATTCGGAGTAGGAATTAAAATCCATGGAGAAGAAATAACAACTTTCAGGATCACCGATGACATTGTAATTCTGTCAGAGACAGCAAAGGACCTGGAAGAGCAGCTGAACGGAATGGACAATGTCTTGAAAGGAGAATAGAAGATGAACATCAATAAAAGCAAAACAAGGACAATGGAATATAGTCGAATTAAATTGGGTGATGCTGAGGGAATTAAATTAGGAAATGAGATGCTTAAGCAGTAAATGAGTTTTGCTATTTGGGTAGCTAAATAACTCATGATAGTCGAAGTAGAGACGATAGAAAATGTAGACTGGCAATGTCAACGAAAGCGTTTCTAAAGAAGAGAAATTTGTTAACATCAAGTATAGATTTAAGTCTCAGGAATTCGTTTCTGAAAGTATTTGTAAGGAGTGTAGCCATGTATGGAAGTGAAACATGGACAATAAATAGTTTAGACAAGAAGGGAATAGAAGCTTCCGAAATGTGGTTGCAACAGAAGAATGCTAAAGATCGCATAACTAATGAGGAGGTATTGAATAGAATTGGTTAGCAGAGAAATTTGTGGCACAACTTGACTTGAAGAAGGGATCGGTTGGTAGGACATATTCTGAGGCATCAAGGGATCACCAATTTAGTATTGTAGGGCAGCGTGGAGGGTAAAAATCGTAGAGAGAGACCAAAGGATAAATATACTACGCAGATTCAGGAGGATGTAGGTTGCGGTAGGTACTGGGAGATGAAGAAGCTTGCACAGGATAGAGTAGCATGGAGAGCTGCATCAAACCAGTCTCTGGACTGAAGACCACAACGCCGGCCGGAGTGTTCGAGCGGTTCTAGGCGCTACAGTCTGGAACCGCACGACCGCTACGGTCGCAGGTTCGTATCCTGCCTCGGGCATGGATGTGCGATGTCCTTAGGTTAGTTAGGTTTAAGTAGTTCTAAGTTCTAGGGGACTGATGACCTCAGAAGTTAAGTTCCATAGTGATGAGAGCCATTTCACCCATTTGAAGACCAAAACAACAACAGTTACATGTACCTCACAAAATAAATGTCCTATTACTTTCAAACTTGGTATGCTCACTAATCACAAACTCTTTAATGCATAACTCTAGAATTTTCCAAATCTATTAAAAACTGCGGTAAAAATTGGCAAAATTAAATATAAAATTCGAATTTTTTCAAAACTTTAAGTTTAAAATCCAACAGCTCATTCATCTTTTCATAAATTAAATAAATTCTGGAGTTTCTTACACCTGTAAATATGGTTTGTATGCTGAGCAATATTCATCGAAGAATATCTGTTACTTATGAAGAAGCAACAAATGTACCCATTAGTAAGTGAAAAATGTAGAAATTTCACATGTAAAAAATGATTTATTTTGTTATGTTGGTGAGTGCGAATCCAGAATCCCTCCTGCTCCAGGTTGGCTCGTTTGACGTCCGAACCCCCTTAAACCATTTACAGTAACTCCAGAAACATAACGACTGGTGAATTTCCTTCGTTATGTACCGTAACCCGTAATAAAGTTTTTAACTGATAAGATTGTAGCCATCTGATGCTATTGTCTTTTACCATTTTCACTGCTGAAATTTCGATTTTTTTATCCACTGTCAAGTGCAACTGGGAAACCGAAAATTGATAAAACTACATTTTCAAAAGAGTTATCACATATTTTGTGTTGTTCTGTTCTGCACTCCTGGTGCATAGTGGCTCAATATTTAATGATACGATAGGTACATGCGCTGGTTCCTGATTTGAAAACAGTTGACGTGCTAACACTAGTGTTTTATAAAAAAACTAGTATTGTATTCCTTTATAAGTATACAGGGTGATGCAGTGATGTTGTTGAAAACTTTGAGGGGTGATGGAGCAGGGTAAATGTATCAATTTGAGGTAAGGTATCCTGGTCCTGAAACAATCATGTCGACAGTTATAAGAGAAAATCATTCTGATGCCTCTGACAATGGAATACATTTACCGGTGCTGTTGTAGCTAAGAGAAAATCGTTCTGATGCCTCTGACAATGGAATACATTTACCGGTGCTGTTGTAGCTATGGGAAACTTTCAGCGATGGTATTATGGACCAACACAAGAAAAAAAATTTCCAGTAAACAAGAGCTTTACAAAACATACCTTAAGGGCTAGGATGACTTGTTCATCTACGCTACTGTGAAACACATCTCTTCTACTGAACAAGTGATCACAGTTCTTAAGGTATCCAGTTTAGAGCCCATTCTTTTCTTACAACATTCGTGTCGGTCGGCCAGGATGCCGTAGCTCAGATTGGCAAATTTACCGTTCTCCCCTCTCCCTCAAAGTTTGCAACATCATTAAGCAATCACAGGCCGAATAAACTACCTTTTCCGCATCCTCAATGTGGTGCTTGGATATCAATGGTTATCTAAGGAACTCAAAGTTACAAGGGTTGCCCAGAAAGTAATGCACAGCATTTTTTTTTCGCAGCTGAAACCAATGCTACGAATGCGAAAAGTTACATGTGAATCATTTTTAGTCTCCTGAGTGCGCGTGACAAATTTCCGTCACTTTCGACGGGTATCGTAGGTGCGGGACAGAAATGGTTCAAATGGCTCTGAGCACTATGGGACTTAACTTCTGTGGTCATCAGTCCCCTAGAACTTAGAACTACTTAATCCTAACTAACCTAAGGACGACACATACATCCATGTCCGAGGCAGGATTCGAACCTGCGACCGTAGCGGTCGCGCGGTTCCAAACAGTGGCGCCTAGAATCGCTTGGCCACTCCGGCCGGCTAGCTGCAGGACAGCTTCAAAGTAGCGTCTGTAGGTGATGTACGTTACAAGCAACGTGCCTTCATTGAATTTCTCACTGCAGAGAAATAAACTGTAGGGAATACTTACAAACGCTTGGGCAAAGTATATGGAGCATCTGCTGTCGACAGAAGTACAGTTAGCCGCTGGGCATGCAGGGTGAGGTTATCAGAGCGCGGTTTGGCGGAGCTCCACGATTTGCAGCGGTCCGGGAGACCATTCACGTCTGTCACACCTGACACGCTGCAGCGAGCTGATGCTGTCATTCAAGAAGACAGACGCATTACGACTCGAGAAGACACTATAAGGACCGCGAGGAGGTGATTCACACAGTGAAGCACTGGTCCGCCACCAGGACTAGGGTTGGTACCGACAGGGCATACACGCCCTTGTTTCGCGCTGGAGGAAGGGCATAGAACGGAATGGAAAAATAGGATGTGTAGACAAGACACCATTCTTTCGTGCGTGTAATTGTCATTGCGTTCAATAAAGAATTGTTGAAGGAAAAAATGCGGTGCATTACTTTCTGGACAACCATTGTACAACCGTTTATGCCCCAGTGACTATAATGACGCTCTCTGCTCTGTCGCAGGTGGACGTTCATAATGCGGCTCTCGAATGGCTCAGTGACCGCTGAGCTGACATCTATTGTCGTGCAGCTGAACGATTGGTAGAAAGCACAGACCACGGCTTACAGAGACTTAATGACGATGATGAAAAATAGTTTCGCTCATAGCTGTGATTATAAAGTGAAGTGCAGCATTCAATAAATCTCACTTGACTTGCTTATTTTTTGAGGTCCACTGCGTGGTTGTCTCAGTTCGGCAAGCATGTTGGTGCACTGGTTTTTCCAGGCGTGCCATGTCGAGCTAAAACAGTGGCGGTCAGCGTGGTACCTACCACCCACTAACCGGTGTTCCTGCTTTCATGGTGGGCGGTAGGGATTTTAAAAATATTTTAATTAGCTTTTCGTAAAATTTTGATATTACGTATTTGGTATTATTGTAATATGCTTTACCATGCTGTAGCTCTGCTTCAAAAATTTTGTGTAGTAAAGCTACTTTCCTACATTATAATTCACCAGTATCATGGAACCGTTGGTGGTTAGAAAATTGTACTATTGACAGAGATACAAAAGTGGGTTGTAAGTAAAATAGTCTGACCACCCGCGAGCTAAAGCAACTAATTGATGATTAGATCCCAGAAAGCTATCATACCGCAGGGATACTTGTTACAGCGAGTCATCCGCTGATCCAAATACCAGCAGCCATTATCTCTGGGACAAAAATCAGGCGATCTAGCAGACCAGCCGATGTGCGATTGGGGGATTGAGCGTTTGTCAAACCGGGAACGAACGCGAGCAGCCCTGCGTACGCTGCCTTCTTCAAATTGCAAGGCAGGACTGTACACAGCATACTCATCATAGCATGAAGGAAATGGGTAAAGTTTGTTAAGCGAGAATGCTGTAATAAATATCCTATTAAAATCTTCACAGTGACATAAATGACAGGACTCCAGTGTAGTACGAAAAATATCCCCCCAAAACCTTAAATGGATCATCATCTCCCTGTTGGTCCGTTGTTGCGTTGGACGTCTTGCTTAATTTCAAAGGGGGAAAAACAGTGACGCGTCGGACGACAAAACACACCCTCAGTTGTGAGGTGGCTACAATTTCGCACCTCACAAGCACTCGTCTACAAACTTTGCCGTGATATACAAACACAATTAGATATCGTGTGATGGGTTGTATATCTTATATATGAATATATACAGGTGACTGGCGTTGTCACCTACGCCTTGTAAATAATTGTTAATGTTTACTGCGTGAAAGGTGGCGGAGTGTTTTTATTATCAGCACGGTATAATGAATGATTGCCTGTACTGGTAGAGGCTGGAACGCCAGTGGAGATGAAACGGTAGGCAGAACTCAAGCTCTTGGTGGAAGGCCCACACAGGTGTTCGTCCTGCTTAAACACCGGAAGTTGCTAGACGGACGTCGTGACACCTGACCGGGAAGACGAAATACAGAGGCTACCGGCCACTACCGGCCGCTATTGTAGAAGGGTCGGAAGGATAACCGGATAATACTTCCCAACTTTGCTAATGTTGGACGCAGGTAGAAGGAACGAAGAAGCGGCACCTCGGAAACCACGCAGGCCGGGTTATTTCGAAGGATTTTTACACAGAATCGTACCATTGTATTAATATAGGTATTTTCCCGCGCTGGCCCACAAAAGATCAAAATATGGTTGCTCGGCGTTCGGAAGAACTTGTAGAGAGGGAGAATATTCCGTGGTTCCGGCGTATGTTTCGTTTTCTGAATTACGATGGTGGGAAGCTGAACCTTGTTGGGAAGCCAGCGGTGGAGAGACGAGGTCTTCCGTTTTGAGCGCCCGTGTGTGACGGTCACTCGATATCAGCTTTGTTGCTACAGACGGACTTGCTGTCTTGCCCTCGGAGAGTTTATTGTTAGAACAGTTAGACATTGTACTGTTGCAAACCTATCCGATTCTGGACTTCACCTTAGGGTTGGAAGTCGTCTTTGAGTACGCAGCGTTCAGTAATTGAGAGCACTTCCTCTGCCAATACCTACGTCGAGGTGATATCTGAACTGCGTCCTTGTGGCTGGGAGTTCGCGTTTCTCGTCTGTAGAGCACTGAGAGGAGAAGACAGTATTAGAGTACATTTAGTCAGAGGTCTGCCTTCTGGCGTCCTACTGTTTGAAAAAGTTTATTTGTGGCTGGAGTTCTTCCATCGCCGCAGACGAGTACGAGAACCATTTCTTCGACGAATCGGACGCAGTACATACGTTATTATCTCAAATTGCTTCAGCCTATTAGAGCTATAAAAGCTAAATAGCTGTGATCACGCTAGTTTATTTCCACTGAGGTTCCACACCACCGTAGATCATCTTTGAAAGTAGTGTCTTCTGTTGTTGATGTCAGTCATTTCGTGTTATTGATATTAGATCCCGCAGTTATAATAAGGGACAGACTTGGGCAATTGATTAGTAATTTTACTTAGGAAATGTAAACTTTGTAATATAAAGTTTTTTTTTTTAAATCTACAATAAATATATAAACAGGAATAACGTTTATCATTTAGTAGGATTAGTTGCCTTCATCATTCATTCATGTTTAGACGGTAATTTATAGAATTAAGAGATCCTAAGATCTGCTTCAGGGAGTAGTCGGACAGGGTCAAATTTTCATTTTTAGCGTTTATTGTTTTCCTTTGCTCACATTCATTTTACACCCACCTGAGTAGCATATCGGACAGTTACCACTCTGGCATCTCTGTGTTGTTTAGGACCATAGAAGAAGCCAGATTTGTCTCCCGCTGTGAGCAATGCCCTTTTGCTAGGTACCCGAGTCCAAATGTCCGTTGCACGCAATTCTCTTCGGAATTTTCTCTCGGAAACTGAGAAAGCTCAGCATTCATGTGCAGCAGCAATTGCTGTCCGATGTGAAACCGATTCTCGTTGCCGAGGCGTGAAATGAATCTCCGGTCAGAAACTATTTCACGATCATTGTTTTTGCAGCATATTTGACAGTTGCTATTACTTCACCATTCCTTATAGACACGGTGGATAGTTCACGCTGATGCTTTACCAAGTACGGCACCTTCATTCACGATGTAATCATGGCCATGTCGGAAACGACAGCTCATTTCTGCCACCCTGCTACGTCTCCACGTCGCCACACGGTAGTGCGCTCTTTCCGTCTAAACACCTGCCACATACACACAAATTCACCGCCATGACTTGGAGGACCACGGCGCTGCCTGGCAACAGTACTAAATCGTCTATGGTGTTCTGAAGCGATCAACATACTCACACACAGAGGTTCCAAAACTTTCGTACGGTGAGAATAAACCTTGTAACATACTTTATTTGCCATGAATCACCTTACAAATATTTTTATAAAATCATATACAAATTTAGAACATGTTAGTATTTAAAAACAGTCAGAAACCGATTCTCACCTCTCTGGCGTCACATAAATTTGTCAACTAACGGCGACCTGTTAAGTTACCTCAGAATCACCCCTCCAGCTGCTGGACAAACGTTGGGTGGTGTGCCTAACCAAATATGCTTTCCCGCATGATACATGTATACAGGTTTTAAAACGACTACGCAGGGTTAGAAGAGGAGATAAAAGGAAAAACTTTTGATGCTGTTGTGGTCTTCAGTCCGAAGACTAATTTGATGCAGCTCTCCATGCTACACTATCCTGTGAAAGCCTCTGCATCTCCAAATAACTACTGCAACCTACTTCCTCCTGAATATGCTTGCTGTATCCAGCTCTTAGTCTCCCTCTACGATTTTCACCCCGCAAATTTCCCTTCGATACCAACCTCGTGATGCATTGATGTTTCAAAATGTGTCTTATAAACCGACCCCATCTTTTAACCAAGCTGTTCCGTAAATTTCTTGTCTCCCCAGTTCTATTCCATACCCCTCATTACGCGATTACCCATGTAATCTTTAGCATTCCTCTGTAGCATTACATTTCAGAAGCCTCTTATTTTCTTTTTGTCTAAACTGATTCACGTCCCTCTTTTCCATTCCTGTATGACAACACTCCACACAAATACTTTCAGAAAAGACTTCGTAAGAGCTAAATCCGTATTCGATGTTATCAAATTTGTCTTTTTCAGAAACGCTTTTCTTGTCATTGCCAGTCCACATATCGTCTCTACTTCGGGCATCATTACCTATTCTACCGCCCGGATAACAGAATTTATACACTACTTTTAGTGTCTCATTTCCTAGTCTAATTCCGTCAGTATCAGCTGATTTAACTACATTATCCATGTTTTGGATTTGTTGGTTATCATCTTACTTCCTCCATTCAAGATGCTTTCCATTCAGTTCAACTGCTCTTCCATCTGTTTTAATATATGTGACACATCTGCAATATCATCAGAAGCCTTAAAATTTTTATTTCGTCGCTCTGGACTTTAATTCCTACTCCAGATTTTTCTTTGGTTTCCGTTGCTGCTGCTCAATATACAGATTGAATAACATTAGTAACATTGGGAACATTCTAGAACCCTATTTCACTGCCTTCTCAACCACTGCTTCTCTTTCCTGATCCTCGATTCTTATAACTGCCGCCTTGATCTATAGAAGCTGTAAAAAGTGTTCGTTCCCTATATTTTACACCAGCTACTTCCAGAATTTCAAATAGATATTCCAGTCACTACTGTCAAAAGATTTCTTTAAGTCTACAAATGTAGGTTTGCGTTTTCTTAATCCGTCTTCTAAGAGAAGTCGTAGGGTCAGGTGCACCATATGTCTGCTAGGAGTCTTTTTAGGATTTGTTGCTGGATTTCATTCAGGTCAACGTTCACAGCTGTATTGACTGCTACAACCCGTTTATATTGAATCTGATTTGCAATACAATTATTAAAATTTACTGCTACAACGGCTAAGTTTCCATTACTGCTAGCAGTCTACATGTCTTTCGATAAACATTTATGTTGTTATTCTTTATGTTATGCTGAGTTTACATGAAAGTTGCTACTGCTGTTTTACAAGTTAGTGATAGCTGGTTCCACTCTAATCTCTTTAGCTGACATGCATCTCAGTGTGGGGAGGTAGCAAGTCGAGCAACAAGGGGGCTGAAAGTACATGATTTCCAGGGAAGAAATATCACATCGTGACACAGGACAGATCGACGGGAAACTGGCGGAGCTCGCAGTGTTACGACCTGCTCATTTTGAGGAAGCTATGATACAGCGATGTAAGGACAACCCCAGCACCAGCACACCAACCATATACAAGAAACGAAACACCTCAAACACCTACGTGCGGAGCGTCGTGCACGAGATTAGCATGCCTCCATGCCAGTACCTACACCTATGATCTGATGACTTTCCTCATGGTGTGAAATTCTGCCAACGGTATCTACTACAGACTGGAATAATCTCAGATTTCCAAACGTCTGTTTTGTTTACTGGCGACGATGCATTTACAAGGGAACGAAAATTCAACAAGCACGATATACGTGTCTCGGACTTGCTGAACCCTAAAGCAAGTCGTATGTTCCACGGTGAACGATATTAGCCTTAAATGTGTGGGTTGGTATTGTTCTGAACTCTCTAACTGGGACGTATCTTGTGTCTAACACATACAGGAAGGAAATTAACGTACTTTTCTCCATGAAGTACTACCAAAAATGCTGGTTCAATGTCCCGCTAGCTGTCGGGCAACGATTACGATTCTACACTCCTGGAAATTGAAATAAGAACACCGTGAATTCATTGTCCCAGGAAGGGGAAACTTTATTGACACATTCCTGGGGTCAGATACATCACATGATCACACTGACAGAACCACAGGCACATAGACACAGGCAACAGAGCATGCACAATGTCGGCACTAGTACAGTGTATATTCACCTCTCGCAGCAATGCAGGCTGCTATTCTCCCATGGAGACGATCGTAGAGATGCTGGATGTAGTCCTGTGGAACGGCTTGCCATGCCATTTCCACCTGGCGCCTCAATTGGACCAGCGTTCGTGCTGGACGTGCAGACCGCGTGAGACGACGCTTCATCCAGTCCCAAACATGCTCAATGGGGGACAGATCCGGAGATCTTGCTGGCCAGGGTAGTTGACTTACACCTTCTAGAGCACGTTGGGTGGCACGGGATACATGCGGACGTGCATTGTCCTGTTGGAACAGCAAGTTCCCTTGCCGGTCTAGGAATGGTAGAACGATGGGTTCGATGACGGTTTGGATGTACCGTGCACTATTCAGTGTCCCCTCGACGATCACCAGAAGTGTACGGCCAGTGTAGGAGATCGCTCCCCACACAATGATGCCGGGTGTTGGCCCTGTGTGCCTCGGTCGTATGCAGTCCTGATTGTGGCGCTCACCTGCACGGCGCCAAACACGCATACGACCATCATTGGCACCAAGGCAGAAGCGACTCTCATCGCTGAAGACGACACGTCTCCATTCGTCCCTCCATTCACTCCTGTCGTGACACCACTGGAGGCAGGCTGCACGATGTTGGGGCGTGAGCGGAAGACGGCCTAAGGGTGTGCGGGACCGTAGCCCAGCCTCATGGAGACGGTTGCGAATGGTCCTCGCCGATACCCCAGGAGCAACAGTGTCCCTAATTTGCTGGGAAGTGGCGGTGCGGTCCCCTACGGCACTGCGTAGGATCCTACGGTCTTGGCGTGCATCCGTGCGTCGCTGCGGTCCGATCCCAGGTCGACGTGCACCTTCCGCCGACCATTGGCGACAACATCGATGTACTGTGGAGACCTCACGCCCCACGTGTTGAGCAATTCGACGGTACGTCCACCCGGCCTCCTGCATGCCCACTATACGCCCTCGCTCAAAGTCCGTCAACTGCACATACGGTTACGTCCACGCTGTCGCGGCATGCTACCAGTGTTAAAGACTGTGATGGAGCTCCGTATGCCACGGCAAACTGGCTGACACTGACGGCGGCGGTGCACAAATGCTGCGCAGCTAGCGCCATTCGACGGCCAACACCGCGGTTCCTGGTGTGTCCGCTGTGCCGTGCGTGTGATCATTGCTTGTACAGCCCTCTCGCAGTGTCTGGAGCAAGTATGGTGGGTCTGACACACCGGTGTCAATGTGTTCTTTTTTCCATTTCCAGGAGTGTATATTGGCGGGCCCGCACCTCACTTTGCCGTTGACGTCAGCTTGAACATCCAGGCAATTCTCCCTCTGTTGTTGGGTTGGGAGCGGTGTGATCTCTCCCGTCCTCCGTCCTAGAGATTCATTTTTGTGGGGGCAGATGAAGCCTTTGATGTACGGAGACAACTACACGCACCAGAAGATCTGGCTGCCCGTCTAACTGAAGCTATAACCATTGTTTCTGAAACGCCAGGATGTTATCACGCAGATACCAGTTTTGTATTAATGTCAACGAGGACATTTTCAGGAAAGTCACTAGCGGAATATTCCCCCCATAGCAAACTGAAAGTCATCTGTAAACACCATTTTCTCTACATCATTCTCAGATTGCGAAAAAGTTCAGTCCCATTGTTTTCAAGTCTACATGTGTTTTGCTGGCCCCTTGCATGAACTCCACAACAATGAACGTCAAAGCCCTCGCTGCCAGAACATTTTACTCCATACGTATAAATCCGAATTCTTAAATTTGCAATCACTGTTTTCTCTTGCAATGCCGTTCTTTTCCTCTCCTTCGCTTTCTGCATGGAAATTACCCTCGCGGTGGCACAGCAGTCGATACATTCTGAATAAGCGAAATGCACAAGTTACTCGCATAACTGCGTCAGCACGATGCATTTCTTCGACGTGTCACCATCATCGTATTCTCTGTACATGCGTTGCATATAATATTTCATTACGTAGCAGCGACACTTGAACATGGTTTAGGTATGGAGTAACATTTCGACCTCTTCATACTTTTAAGTGCTGTGGGAGGTCAGTAGTAAAATATGCTACTGTTCATGCCACACTGTTAGATAAATTTCGCAAAAATATGGAGTGTTCCCATATTGATGTGTAGCGCCGAGCATAAGGAAAGAACAGTTTATCTTAAGATGCCAGCACGCTGACGAAATGCGTCATGGTTATCTAATTAGCTCACATAGCTAGTGAAATTAGAAACTTTACTAGTATAAAAAAGTCAGTGACATACAACAATTGCATTTCTATAATGATGAGAATAGTTAGGATGTTATTGACGTCTGAATGTAATGAAATGACTTTAGAAATCAAAAAGTAAGTTTCCGCTGTTCATTGGGTAATTAGGACTTACACAGCGCCTACCCTATTCAAGTAACAGCTAGAGCTATATTTTTTTAAAGTATGAGTAATAATCCTATGAGTTTCTTTGATGAGTATACTGAGCTTTGTAAAACATTTTTACATCAACGTCTACATACATCTCCTGCAAAACCGCCATAAATGTAATAGATTTGATTTGATAAGTGTACTAAACGATTCAGTTTAGATTTTATTTGGAAAAACTTGTACTCTCTTTCTCTATGCTTTTATGAATGATTATGTGAGTCTTCAGCAAGCACGTTTGGAAATGAGTGTGAAACAGAATACTCCTAATTACGAAACTAAATAAATGCTTCGTTGGTTGATGGTGACAGTAGGCAGAACTATCCACATTAGATACGCCTACTGCCTTCTCCGCCTATTACCCTTCTTCGCCTGTTACTTCTGCAACAGAGCTGCGCGGCCATTTGTTCGTGCAGTAGTGTGTGAGTGAGTGCCCGCTCTCTCCAGGCTGTCCACACTGGAGACTACCAGGTGGCAGAGACGCGCAACACTTGTGGAGAGCACCCCCAACCCCCACCCAACCCCCACACCGCCCGCCCCTGCGGCCTGTGGGTCGGTGCAGGCTCTCCACCTGAGAGCTCTCCAGGGCCCGTGTTTGGCTAAACACCAAGTGGTCGTCCGGCAACAGAGCGCCCTAAGCGATTCAGTACACCTGCTTCATTACGAGTTCGATACGTTATGTAAAATCTCTCTGGTCCACTACAGGGGAGAGTTCCGTCACTATAACAGCCCAGCTTGGTACTGTGGTAAGAAAAAGGTAGAGATGACAGAATCCTCCTCTATCGCCTCTTCTTGGAGCCACACATTTTTCAGACGGCGCCTACATTACTGTCAATAACCACTCTGCTGCAAAAGTACAGTCCTGCCCATTAAAATTTTAGCATCATGAGAGCACCGTGCGATAAACCAACGTGTTTGCCTACCATTCAGCAGGCACGGGTGCGATTCTGGCCCCAGTGGGAAAATTTTTTCGTTCGTGGACTGCGTGTTGTGTTGTTCTCATCACCACCAACGCGCTAATTGCTCAGTGTGGCGTCAGAAGAAACAAGACTTGCACCCAGCGGTCGAACTTCCTCGCCATCAACGCCACACGATCATTTCATTTCGTTCCATGTTACGAGAATTGCAACTCTTTCAGTCTTTTAGTTTTTTGGGAAAGGCACGCGATTTAGCTCACGCAGGCTGGCATGAGGTATGGAACAGGACAAGGAAATTAGAATTTATAATCAACGGACGTGGCTGGTGGAATGCTTAACTGGAATCCATTAATGATCAACGTCGGTCTTGACGGTACATGATTCACAATATCAATAGTAACTGATAATGGCGCATTGCTAGGTAGTAGCAAATGACGTAGCTGAAGGCTATGCTAAGCTATCGTCTCGGAAAAGCGTATTTTGTCAGTGAACCATCGCTATCAAAGTCGGTTGTACAACTGGGGTGAGTGCTAGGAAGTCTCTCTAGACCTGCCGTGCGGCAGCACTCGGTCTGCAATCACTGATAGTGGCGACACGCAGGTCCGACGTATACTACCGGACCGCGGCCAATTTAAAGGATACCACCTAGCGTGTGGTGTCTGGCGGTGACTGTGGCGAAAACGGCGCGGACGTCAGTTATTGAATACCATTGGCCTTGCAGAAATACTGAAATTCTGCGGACACGAATTGTGGGCCATTGTCGGAAACAATAGTCTGTGGAAGACCTTCAATGCAAAAATAGCGGATAACGCTTGGATGGTTGCAAATGACGTCGTGGAAGACATCCGGACAACAAAAGGAAAATTACTGAATGAATCTACCACAACCAACCATCGAGCATTTCAGAATGGACCAGCAAAATCGATGTGTAAGCGTTGCCAAGGGGAAGTGGCTTTTGGCCTTGCAAAGAATTTCCGCGGTGGTGTTCGGCACACACCATGCAAGAAGAGCACATATTCGTAATCGCGCCATCGATTCCGAACCAAGTACAGTGTGACGAGCAAGTTGTTTCGTTCTCACTATACCCCAATGTCCTCGGTGGAGAAGCTGCAAGACAGAGTACTGTAACGAACGTGGTACCACGACCCTGGACTGATCATTATCAGAACGCAACCGCAAAACACCACGTCGAACAAAGATCTCTTCTTGTGAGCAAAAAATTGGCGAACCAACGGGTCCCCGATCCGTGCCGTTGACAAGGGCCATTGCGTAGCAACAAAACGCAGCAGCTGTGGCTGTAGCTACACGACGAAAATCAATCGGAAACGATTCGACCACGTCATCGGTATCCGCATCAATGAGCATGCAAGCAAGTTAGGAGGAATCGAATGCCCTATCCGCAGCAACAGGCAAGCGGGACAACGCATCGGCGTTTCCGTGCTTAGCAGTGGACCGATTCAAGATATAGTAGCGGTACTGCGAGAGGAAAATAGACCAGCGAATGAATTTCTGCGCTGTACGTGGAGGTACAGGCTTGGTCGGATGAAAGAGCGATGTCAAAGGTTTGTGGTCTCTGATTATGTTAAAGTGACGACCATACAAGAAATCATGAAACTTTGTAACACCAAATACGAGAGCCAATGCTTCTTTCTCCATCTGTGAATAATTTCTTTGAGCAGACGAGAGCAATTTTACGCAAAGGCAATAGGGGAATCGTGCGATCCATCTTTGTGCGCAAGCACAGCACCGATCCCGAAATCCAATGCATCCACCATCAACAACAGGGGCTTCTAGGGATCGAATGGCATAAGGCAAGTATTGGAAAGCAACGCCGATTTCAAAACCGGCGAAAGGCGCGTTCGCATTCCTTCGTCCAGACGAACGGAACACCTTTACAGCGTAAGCGATGAAGCGGAGCTGAAATGGAAGAAGCTTGCGGCACATAGCGGTGGTAGAAATTTATTTTTTCCCAGCACACTCTGTAGCTGCTTCAAATTCTACGGCGGAGGTAAGTCTCGTATGGAACGAAGGTGCGTGGGACAGGGATGTATGCCATGGGCATTGAGTACATGTCCCAGGTGTGGCAAATTCCCAGCAAAAAACACACATTTGTCCTTCCGCAAGCGAAGACCATTTTGTCGCAAGACCTGAAATAATGTTCTGAGACTGGCCAAATGTTCTTCTTCCGTCTTTCCAGAGATCACAATATCGTCCAGATAATTTGCTGTAGTAGGGACCAACGCAATGTTGAAACAATGCAGGGGCGGATGCACACCCGAATGGCAGTCGTGGGAATCAATACAAGCCATGATACATGTTAACCATCAAAATGCGCTGGGATTCTTTGTCCATCGGTATTTGCAAGTACGCATATGCGAGGTCCAACTTCGAAAAATATTTACCAGGGCACAGTTTTTCAGAAAAGATCTTCCGGGCGGGGTAAAGGAAAAGTTGCAATCACTAGTTGTGGATTCACTGTTGCCTTCAAGTCCACACAAAGTCTCAATTTGCCCGAAGGTTTTGGCAATATTACTAAGGGTGATGCCCAGAGAGAAGCCTGCACACGTTCAATTACACCTTGTGATTCCAAATCGTGTAATGTTTTTGCGACCTCATCACGCAATGCGTGGGGAACATTGCGCGCTCTGAAAAATTTCGGTTGCGCGTTTACTTTCAGTTTCAAATGTGCTTTATAGTTCTTAGCGCAACCGAGGCCCGGTGCAAAAATGTCTGCAATTTCTTCACACAGACGAGAAACACTGTCTGAAGGCACAGTCTGGTTCACTAATAGGACCTGATTTACTATAGACAAGTTAAACAACTGAAATAAATCGAAACCAAACAAGTTCACTGCAGAAGAAGAACGAAGGACGTAAAATGACACAAGTTTTGTTTGTCCTCTGTATGTTGCAAGAAGGCTGCACTGTCCTAACATAGGGATACCTTGACCTGAATAGCTAGTTAACTTAACATTTGCGGCACGCAACGGAGGTGTGCCAGCAGTTTTAAGTGTCGTGATTGATCAGTGAAACTGCAGCTCTGGTATCGAGCTGGAATGGTATCACTATGCCGTTAATGTCCAAGTCTACAAAAAGTTTATTGTCCTGCTGACGACAAGAGCGACCGTCTCGTGCAATGTGAACTGACACTGGTACATACTCACTTGCGACTTGACGGGAGTTCCGGCGATGTCCTCGCATACTATTTTTGGGACGAACACAGTGACTGTCAGAGAGAGTGGCACTGGGCGGAGTGGAATGAACTACGTGAATTTCCATGGTCGAAGTTTTGCGAGACTGAGCATCCTTGGTTCGATTCCGATTCCGGCGTGAAGCAAAGGGCCTGGAACGGTTTTGTGCTTCCGATCTGAGCTTTTTCTGGCAAACACTCTGAACATGTCCTTTTTTATTACAATAAAGGCAAATAGCTTCGCGTGACGGGCATTTCTCACGCGAATGTTTAGTAGCACACCGCGGGTATGATTTGATCACTGCATTTGCTTGCCTGCGCGGCACACGTGGCTGAGAGCCTGGCGGCAGCGGCGCGGCTGAGTGCGAGGGCTGTTTTCTGCTCCGTGCAGCTCGCCCGGCGGGCCGGTTAACCTAACACACTGCTGGCGAAGTTTCAAATGATTCCTGAGCAAAGTCAAGTGTGGCTTGCCGATCCAATATGCCCATCACTTGTTGAAGGGAGGGATTGACTAGTTTCAAAATCTGTTCCCTTATACGAACATCAGAAACGTTCTGTGCAATTGCATCACGTACCATAGTATCTGAATAAGGGAGTCCACATTGACACTCAAAAGCACAATCCCTAGTAAGGCCTTGCAAGGTTGCAACCCACTCCCGATTAGTCTGACCTGCCGTACGTTTTGTTCGAAAGAAGGTATACCTTAATGCAACTACATTGACTGATTCTTTGAAGTATGCATCTAATGCAGACAAAATTTCGGAGTAGGACAGAGTTGCTATGTCGCGTCGGGGAAATAATTTCACTATGACACGGTACGTATTCACGCCCACCGACGACAACAAAAATGGCTGCCACTCGTTAGCTTCAATTCTGTAGGCGGCGAGATGGAATCCAAATTTGCGTGACCACTCCGTCCAGCTTTCCAGTGCAGCATCAAAAGGTCGGAAAGTGGGTGCAACAGCGTGTTGTGGCTGCGTTAGCGGTAGAGCGGAGGCTGCCGCATCATTTTGCATTGCACGTTGACCCTGGACGGGCTGTCCAAGGGCATACAGTAATGCCTGTGTCTGCTATATCTGTAAGCGATAAAATTCGGATGTATATCTGGATATTGTGGCGAAGCCATTACACAAGTAAATCAGGGCAATATCGATAAGAACGCGGTTTTGCCTCGTCGCCAATGTTGTGGTTGGCAGGAGAGCCAACACCGTGTTACTAGAGGAGGCCGAAAGGCACTCGATTTAGCTCACGCAGGCTGGCGTGAGGTCTGGAACAGGATAAGGAAATTAGAAATTAGAAACAACGGACGTAGCTGGTGGAATACTTAACTTTAATCCATTAATGATGATCGTCGGTCTTGACGGTACATGATTCACAATATCAATAGTAACTGATAATGGCGCCTTGCTAGGTCGTAGCAAATGACATAGCTGAAGGCTATGTTAAGCTATCGTCTCGGCAAAGCGTATTTTGTCAGTGAACCATAGCTAGCAAAGTCGGTTGTACAACTGGGGCGAATGCTAGGAAGTCTCTCTAGATCTGCGGCGCTCGGTCTGCAATCACTGATAGTGGCGACACGTGGGTCCGACGTATACTACCGGACCGCGGCCGATTTAAAGGCTACCACCTAGCAAGTGTGGTGTCTGGCGGTGACCCCACACAAAACGTGTTGTAGAATGGTATGGTGTGTGAGTTTTGTGTCTAGGAATTCTCATAATGAAAGGCATTTGCGATGGTTCAGCAACAGTTTATACCAAATATTACTTAAAATCGCCAACAGGCAAATCAGTTCATCGACGGTATAACACATGTGAACGCACATTTGCATTCACGACTGTTGATTGATCGGAATAAAAATTTTGATTTTTCAGCAGATTTCAGTTTTACACTAAGTTTACTCAGTCAAGACACCGTGAAAGATTTTCGGCCCAATTCTAATTTAATTGCAAAGCTCGTGCTAAGGCTCCAGTTTATCTAAGACTGGCTTAGTACCAGCTGCTTAACTCGCGTTTGTGTAATAAGTACTTCAAAAATAATTTTATAAACATATATTAGGCCTACTGAAAAATTAATGTATTAATGAGTCATTTCTTTTGCTGTAACACCTGACGAAGCCAATTTGTCCTGGTGACCGTTAAACAGCTTTCTTCGATTTAATTCACTAAGTGCAAAATTTTCTAAGCTTTCCACGTTAAATAAGGCTTCTAAAGTATAGTCTTTTGGAAATGTACTTCTGACCAAAAAGCGATTCTGGGAGCTGGAGTCGTCCGGTCGTTTTTGTTAGTCATGGGTTTTGCGTCCTTGTAGTGATATTTCCATAGAAGCTTTCAGTCCCTAACACATATTTGTCTATATCGAACTGAGAAGTGAAACACCAGTTTCACGGATTTAACTTTATTTCAGTATAATGAAACAATTTCTTCGCTATTTTACTCCGTTGGGGGTTAAACATCCAAAAACAGTGAAACACTGTTTTTTTCTAACAGAGATGCCAATTCAAATTTTCTGAGATTTCGCTTTCAAAAGGGTCTGATAATGAATAATATCATAAAATTTTTCGTCCCTTAGGGGGCTACATTTCCAGAAACACTGAAATTTGTATTTTTCTCTTCCTAACCGAGAATGACATACCAGTTTTCATAGGTGTAGCTTTAAAAACGCTTTGTATCTTTTTGATAATGATATACACTCCTGGAAATTGAAATAAGAACACCATGAATTCATTGTCCCAGGAAGGGGAAACTTTATTGACACATTCCTGGGGTCAGATACATCACATGATCTCACTGACAGAACCACAGGCACATAGACACAGGCAACAGAGCATGCACAATGTCGGCACTAGTACAGTGTATATCCACCTTTCGCAGCAATGCAGGCTGCTATTCTCCCATGGAGACGATCGTAGAGATGCTGGATGTAGTCCTGTGGAACGGCTTGCCATGCCATTTCCACCTGGCGCCTCAGTTGGACCAGCGTTCGTGCTGGACGTGCAGACCGCGTGAGACGACGCTTCATCCAGTCCCAAACATGCTCAATGGGGGACAGATCCGGAGATCTTGCTGGCCAGGGTAGTTGACTTACACCTTCTAGACCACGTTGGGTGGCACGGGATACATGAGGACGTGCATTGTCCTGTTGGAACAGCAAGTTCCCTTGCTGGTCTAGGAATGGTAGAACGATGGGTTCGATGACGGTTTGGATGTACCGTGCACTATTCAGTGTCCCCTCGACGATCACCAGAGGTGTACGGCCAGTGTAGGAGATCGCTCCCCACACCATGATGCCGGGTGTTGGCCCTGTGTGCCTCGGACGTATGCAGTCCTGATTGTGGCGCTCACCTGCACGGCGTCAAACACGCATACGACCATCATTGGCACCAAGGCAGAAGCGACTCTCATCGCTGAAGACGACACGTCTCCATTCGTCCCTCCATTCACGCCTGTCGCGACACCACTGGAAGCGGGCTGCACGATATTGGGGCGTGAGCGGAAGACGGTGTGCGGGACCGTAGCCCAGCTTCATGGAGACGGTTGCGAATGGTCCTCGCCGATACCCCAGGAGCAACAGTGTCCGTAATTTGCTGGGAAGAGGCGGTGCGGTCCCCTACGGCACTGCATAGGATCCTACGGTCTTGGCGTGCATCCGTGCGTCGCTGCGGTCCGGTCCCAGGTCGACGGGCACGTGCACCTTCCGCCGACCACTGGCGACAACATCGATGTACTGTGGAGACCTCACGCCCCACGTGTTGAGCAATTCGGCGGTACGTCCACCCGGCCTCCCGCATGCCCACTATACGCCCTGGCTCAAAGTCCGTCAACTGCACATACGGTCCACGTCCACGCTGTCGCGGCATGCTACCAGTGTTAAAGACTGCGATGCAGCTCCGTATGCCACGGCAAACTGGCTGACACTGACTGCGGCGGGGCACAAATGCTGCGTAGCTAGCGCCATTCGACGGCCAACACCGCGGTTCCTGGTGTGTCCGCTGTGCCGTGCGTGTGATCATTGCTTGTACAGCCCTCTCGCAGTGTCCGGAGCAAGTATGGTGGGTCTGACACACCGGTGTCAATGTGTTCTTTTTTCTATTTCCAGGAGTGTAGTTACAAAAAAAAATTCAGCCACTTCTTTACTTCTTTAGAGGTTGAATTCCAAAAAAACTGAGACAAATATTTTTCTTAAATTTTCGACAGAGGAACCAAATACCAATTTTCGTATTCCTAGCTTCAAACAGTCTTAACAGCAACATATTTGCAGCAAGACTTTCATCCGCTATTTAACCTGCTAGGAGTGGAATTTCGAACAGCCCCTTCTTAAACGATTCCTACTGTATGAGATCAACACTCTCTCCAGATTTGAAGTTCCTACCCTTAACGGTTTGGGCTAGGCAACGACGAGTCAGTGAGTTAGTCTGACGCTATTAAATTTACATAAACGGTGAAACACTTTTTTTTTTCATTTACAACCTAGAAACCAAATGACAGTTTTCACAGCTTTAACTTTATAAATGCTCTCACAATGAAAAATTTTCACAAAACATTTTACCTCTTCTCTCAACCACTTAGGGGTTGATATCCAAAAACAGTGAATTGCACCTTTTCCGTTCTAACAGAGAAATCAAATAGAAGTTTCCAAAGATTTAGCCTCAAAAATGCTCACATAAAAATATATTTCCATGAAACCTTCATCCTCTATTTCACCTCATAGGAGGTGCATTTACAAAAACTGTGAAAGACGTGTTTTTTATTGCTAATGAAGAAACCAAATGTAAATTTTAATGTATTTGTTTTTAAGAAAGCTTTCATAATGAAACATTTTTATAAAATGTTTCATCCTGTATTTCACTCCATCTGGGGTTGAATTTCCAAAAGGGACTGAAACGCACTTTTTTTTCTTTTCTTTTTTTTAATTTCTAGCCAAGAAGTCAAATACCATAAATACCAGTTTACATAGCCGTATCTTCAAAAATACTTCAGTAGTGCTTTAAAATGATTTACTTTAAAAAAGAAAATTTCGCTCACAAGTTCAACGCCATAGGGGTTAAATATCCAAAAATGCTGAAACTTGTGTTTCTTTATTTCTGATCGAAAAACCAATTACCAACTTATGTAGGTCTAGCTCCAAAATATTTCTAAGAGTGATCTATTTTCAATAAAATTTCATTCCCTATTTCATCCCCTTAGGGGAGCAATTTCAAAAAATCACTTTCTAACCTATGCCTACAGTATAAGATCAACGCTCCCCTGTAGATTACAAGTCTGTACCATTATTGAGTTGGTCTGATCGATGACGAGTCAATGAATGAGTCAATTAGTGGGCCTCTACGTATAGAGATTATACAGTGAATCCTGACGAAGTGGGCTATTGATAAAATAGTTGATACATCAATGTGAGATTAAATGATACTGACACAAAAGACGTGCTCTCACACTACACCAAGGCTTACTTTGGTACATACAGTATTAGATTGGAGTGGTTATTCGGAAGATACTTACACTCAGAATACTTCAGGTGAACAACCAACTCTACTAGAGAATAGGAGATACGAAACGCATTGCCAGTGGAAAAATATAAATACGTAGATTCGCCTGGACAAATTTTTTTGTGGCGATATACATCATAAACCTTGCCACGCCGTCTTCGATGGCCCATTTTTAGAAAGTTACTATGTAATCGAGATTGAAGCATTTTCCAAATTCCCAAATGTCATCAATTATGACTATGAAAACAATTCCGGCGTTGTCAGGAACTTTCTTCAAAGACGAATTGTCGAAAGGAATATTTGCTGACAACAGGACGCAGTTTTTTTGGTTTCAAAGCCTTCAAAATTTTTATGAAATCAACGACGTTTCACCCTTCAAAACGACACCGAAAGGAAGAAGCCGTGAAAACAGCTTCTTCAGCTACGCCTCTTCCCACCCTGTCCTCCCCCTATCGCTGGACACAGCGCCCCGTGGGAATCCATTAAGCCGGCACACAATAGACAAGCGCTGCACGCATAGTACGGTCAGTCGCCTCCTAGAGAGCGCACATACCAGGCACCAAGTGGTGGACAGAAATACGCAAACACCGCCAGAAGCGTATACTTGAACATAAACACAAAATACCATTCAAGCCTGCAGACTGACTGCTGTATTTGACAACAAACGGCGCCTGAACAATGTATTCAAATGGTTCAAATGACTCTGAGCACTGTGGGACTTAACTTGTGAGGTCATCAGTCCCCTAGAACTTAGAACTGCTTAAACCTAACTAACCTAAGGACATCACACATATCCATGCCCGAGGTTGGATTCGAACCTGCGACTGTAGCGGTCGCGCGGTTCCAGACTGTAGCGCCTAGAACCGCTCGGCCACTCCGGCCGGCGACAATGTATTCAATACACTGTGAAAGTCAGCCGGTGTCATAACAGTGTTCTGTGTAGTGGCGAGTACATTATGTTGGAACCAAGCGAATTCGAACGCGGGCGTGTTGTTGGTGTTCGTATGGTGGGTCCTTCCGTAACCAAGGTAGCCAAAGTGTTTGGTGTTTCAAGAGGTACCATTTTGAAGATTAATGTTGCATATACACTATGTAACCAAAAGCATCCGGACACCCCTAAAAACATACGTTTTTCATATTAGGTGCATTGGGCTGCCACGTACTGCCAGGTACTCCACATCAGCGACGTCGGTAGCCATTAGATATCGTGAGAGAGAAGAATGGCGCGCTCCACGGAACTCACTGACTTCTAACGTGGTCAGGTGATTGGGTGTCACTTTGTCATACGTCTGTACGCGAGATTTCCACAATCCTAAACATCCCTAGGTCCACTGTTTCCGATGTGATAGAGAAGAGGAAACGTGAAGGGATACGTACAGCACGAAAGTGGACAGGCCGCTGTCGTCTGTTGACTGACAGAGACAGCCGACAGTTGAAGAGAGTCGTAATGTCGAATAGGCAGACATCTATCCAGGCCATCACACAGGAATTGCAAACTGCATCAGGATCTAATGCAAGTACTATGACAATTAGGCGAGGGGTGAGGAAACTTGGATTTCATGATCGAGTGGCTGCTCATAAGCCACACGTCACGCCGGTAAATGCCAAGCGTTGCCTCGCTTGGTGCAAGGAGCGTAAACATTGGACGAGCGTAAACATTGGACGAGCGTAAACATTGGACGAGCGTAAACATTGGACAATTGAACAGTGGAAAAACGTTGCGTGGAGAGACGAATCACGATACACAATGTGGCGATCCGATGGCACGGTGTGGGTATGGTGAATGCCCGATGAACGTCATCTGCCAGCGAGTGTAGGGCCAACAGTAAACTTTGGAGGTGGTGGTCTTATGGAGTGGTCATGTTTTTCATGAAGGGGGCCTGGTGGCCTCGTTGTTTTGCGTTGCACTATCACAGCACTGGCCTACATTTATGTTTTAAGCACCTATTTGCTTCCCACTGTTGAAGAGCAATTCGGGGATGGCGATTGCATCTTTCAACACGATCGAGCACCTGTTCATAATTCTTCGCCTGTGACCGAGTGGTTACAAAAAAATGGCTCTGAGCACTTTAAGGCTTAACTTCTAACGTCATCAGTTCCCTAGAACTTAGAACTGCTTAAACCTAACTAAGCTAAGGACATCACATACATCCATGCCCGAGGCAGGATTCGAACCTGCGACCGAAGCGGTCGCGCGGTTCCAGTCTGTAGCGCCTAGAACCGCTCGGCCACCACGGCCGGCGATTGGTTACACGACAGTAACGTCCCTGTAATGTACTGGCCTGCACAGAGTCCTTATCTGAATCCTATAGAACACCTTTGGGATTTTTTTATTTCATTTATTTATTGCCAAATTATAGACCTGTTACCTGATGTTTTAGAACAGGTCGCACAACTTACAATTTTCGTTTTACATCTTTTTCCAATTTTCTGTTCTTGTGCTTTATCCACAACACTTACAAAGAATAATAGTTTTCAAAATAACAATAAAATTTTGTTGCTTTTTAGGAAGAATATAAAAAGATTATAGGATAGAGGAGAGATTTTTTAGTATCATCTTCGATTGTATCAGCCCGTGAATAAGTCTGGATGGTTTCTTCGAGCCGTTGACCGCCAGTCGTATACACACAGAGACACACGTGCGCGCACACACACACACACACACACACACACACACACACACACACACAAACGGTTATTAGTAGAGAAATAGTATTGCTTATCCTATTTTTTACTAATCCTATGTATTAACTTGAGGTGCCCATCCATGTACAGCATTTGATGATTTCTCGGCTAGATCGGCAGCACTTTACTCTTATTTACTGCCACATCACGCCTTCCTCCTCCTGTTCCTTCTGTCACTGCTTTCACTGCCACTGTGGGTATCGCTATCCACCCTCTGGACATTGTTGTTACGCTGCACACAGACATGTCTGTTATGTCGTGTCCGCATGTACTCTTCATGTCTTGTTTTGGAAATACTGTTTGTCAATACGTTTAATTGTGCCCGTTGTTCTTCGTCTCTTACCGCTATGTATATATCCATGTCTGTGTCTGTGTTGTCTATCTGTTGTGTATGTCTATTGTTCGCGTATTGCCCGCAGAAAAAAGACATCGTGTTCTGGGGAACCTTCTTCCTCACATGTGCATGTAGGTGTCTGCCTCAGACTCACGCTGTTTAAGTGCGTGGGATAAGGTTCGCGTCCGATTAAGAAGTGTGCCATGCCGCGGCTGGGATCGAAATGTCTCATTCCCAACCGCTCCCTTACGTCAGGGAGGAAGTCTTCCAGTCTGTGTCCCTTACCACTTACACCCCATTCACCTTGCTATGTATCCAAACGCCAACTGTCAAGGTGACGCATCGTCTCTGTCGGCTCACCAGTTACTGTGTGTACCTTACCTAGTCTCCCCACCTTTAACCAGTACCTTGCAGCTCTGTATTTGATCGTGATATCTATGGGGCATATTCCGAGCACCACACACAGTGCATCCGCTGAGGCGGTGCGAAGGCTCCAGATAGCCTAAGTAGGACACTTCTCTGCCCTCGTCTGACTGACGATTTGTTGGTGGCCACGTTCAGTCTATATATCCACCTGCTAGCTGCGAAGCTGAGTACTGTTTCGAAGAGCGCACAGTGGTATGTCCGTATGACTGATAGAGGTAATCTGTACTGTTTTGGAATTAGCCTCACCAGTTTGTTTAGTATTTTTTCCGCTTTGTCTGTTGTTAGCTTTATGTGTTCGTGGAAATTCAATATTTCATTTATGTGTACTCCAAGATAGCGCCTAGCACGTGCTCGTTTGATGTTTGTGTCCCCAATTTTAACAGAAGGATTCCTTTGGAGTGATCCTTTCAGTAATTTGTATGTTATTTTGTTTTCGGCTGTCCTGAGTTTATTGTTGTGACACCATTGTGTGATTATTTGTAGTATTCCACTGGCTTTCTTTTCTAACTGGGCTCTGATGTTTGCAGTGACTACAACTAGCAGGTCATCTGCGTAGGCGACAATTCCGTCTGATCTGCCATCCCCATCCAGAAGTTGTAGGAGTGGTTCGATTGCTATGTCCCAGAAGGTGGGGCCGCATATCGACCCTTTAGGACAGCCTTTGGCAATTCTTTTAATTACTTTCCGGCTGTCCATCTGCCATTAGACTACTCGGTCTTTACAGTAGTCTAGCAAACTGTTGTTCAGTGACGGCGGTACTTCCAGATGTCTTAGCCTCTGAAACAGTGCGGGCCACCAGAGATTATCGAATGCTCCAGCAATGTCAATCATTATTGCCATGGCGTATTTCTGTTTTGTAGTATTGACTATGTGCAGGGCCTGGTTGATAGAATCATCTACTGATCTGCAAGTTCTGAAGCCGAATTGGTGTTGGCTCATACCCATGAGAGCTCTGTGTATTTGCAGACGCTTGCACAGTAGCTTCTCCTGAATCTTTGATAGGGTGTTTATTAGGCATATTGGCCTGTAAGTCTTTGGAACTGAAGGATCCCTGTCCGCCGATATCTTAATAATGACTGCTTTGGAGGTTTTGCATACTGTAGGTACCCTGCCCAGCAGTAAGGCATCGTTCAATAACGTTGTTAGGAACGGGGTGCTCTGCAGTGCTAGTTTCTTCAGTGTTTCCGAGTGGAGAGCATCTAGTCCAGCAGCTTTCTTGTTTTTGAGCTCTGGGATTGCTAGCGCAACCTCTTCTTGCGCAAAAGGACAGGTGATAGCTGCAGTGTTGTATGGTGTGTGTGTAGGTTTTCTCTTAGTGTTGCATGATATTATGTGTCTGTATCGATAACGTATTCAGGGAAAGGTTCATACAGCAGAAACTCCGCTGTATTCCTCCATCCCTCGTCATCGTGCCGTCATCCCGCCTTGGCGTTTCCAGAACTAGTGAGGTTTTTATCTTCTCTGCCAGTATTTTGTATGGTTCCCCCCATATATTTTGCTCTGTTTGTGTTGTTGTAAATAGCTCCCACTTTTGTCTACGCGTGTTGTATAGGGTCTCTCTATATAAGTCTTGTACATGCCTGTATGCCTCAAGTCTTATTCGTTTCTCCCTATCTGCTATCGCCTTTTCTAAACATTCATGAAGGTGTCTGTTTGTACTATATCGTGTCTCCCTACCACTTTCGCGCAACGACGCTCTGAGCGTGTTTTTTAGGGAATTAACTAGTTGGAACCTGGGACCTGTTGCTGGTAAGGAGACGCCAGACCACACATGACATGAAGAATTCAGAAGAGTTCAGTGAGACTAGCGATGATATAACCAAGTACTAAATGATCTCAGCGTCAGCTCCACTGCACTCCCTGTAAAAGAATCTTAATACTAACTAAATTTAGTGGAAAGGGTTCAAGTCTTTCCTATTTTTAGTTAGTTGGTAAAATAACGTTGAAAAAGCAGTTAAGTTTACCATTGGAAATTTTATTCTACTCTTAAAACATCGTTTATAAATTGCACTATTTATAAAAGGAAATGTTTTAATACAGGATGGTAAAAACCAACTGCGTTCAACAAAAATGTGAACGAATATTCCCTAAATGGGTTTCCAAGTTCTACAATCGATCGAAGGATGACCTATGCCATATCACATCTATAATCTATGTTTAAACTAAGTTTCACAAAAGAGAAAACTTTCAAAATGGTCTACAGTGACCCTCAATTATCTTTAATTACTTATCTAACTTTTCGTAAATTACAGTGGCTGATGTGGCTTCTCAATAACTATATAAAAGAAAAATCATCGCGTTTCAGATCTTTACTTCAAGTGGCAAATGTGAACACCATGAGTTTTAATTAACGATCGACACTAGTATTACGCAAAAAGGGGGTGTAACAGATGAGACTTCTGCAGTTCTGAGTGAAGCCTTATGCGCTCAAAAATGCGGCATCGCGTGCGTTCATTACCTTGTCGGTGTCTAAGCAGCGTCAGGGCGGCAGCGGCCGGCGCAGCAGCCATCCAGCCCGCCGTCTCGGAACTCACTCTCCTCTAACTTCTCCTTACTACAATTTACCGAAGTTAGTTTAAAAAAACTATCTGGCTATGTTTTCATCTGACCAATCAGGGTCTCAATGTTAACCTTAAGCTCCACCTACAAAAATTCTGTCTATCCAATAAGAAACGTTATACTTTTCGTGGTGGGGCAATGTTTTTAAAGTTTGCAACGTAACAGAGACGCTAAAAAGTCTCACGCTAAAACCTGCAGCTAGTGTGGTCCTTTTAGCGTTATCGTAAGATCTGTACTGCTCTTCTGGAGGGCTCTAGCTTTTAACATGGGCTGGGGGTGATCCTTGACGTACCTGAGACGCGAAAAAGCCTCACGCTAAAACGTGCGGGTTGTATAGTCGTACAGGTAGGCTCGCAGCGTGAGTGCCCAGCCCCTCCCTTATCTAGCTTAACACGGTTCTGCTCTCGGCTTCTGTCCTCGTTTCTCCCCTCGGAACTGCGTCTGCCTCACGGTGGGATGGTACGACATGCATTTAGGCATTCTTGTGTTAGTCTGTAGTATTCCATTTGCTCAGTCGTTACTCGTATTACTTTGGTTAATTTAATGTCACGATTTATTCGGAGCTATGTGACATACTACTGGATTTGCTTATCATGTCAGGGTTTTCATGTAAGGTGTTGGATTTGCCTGACACCTTACACTTTGATATAATTTTCTTTTGCGACTTGTGTCTTGTTCGAGGCTCATGAGTTGGTTGGTCCATGGTACTGGTGAGCGTTTTGTGTTCTTTGCTGTCAGTGTTGATGTGTTTTATGATTGTTGTATTACCTGTTTTAACTTGTGTGACCTATAATCGATACCTCCATTGATATTCTCTAGATCGTGTTGCTGGATAATTTCCGTTGTTCCATTCTGCTTTGTGCAAGTGAGTGATTTGCTCGTTGTGTTTTGAGTGTGAATTAGTGTATGTTACTACATTGTGATCACTACTGGTTATGTTGTCGTGTACAGTCCAGTTTGTTACGTATGCCATTGCTGCATTATTTCCTAGCGTAAGGTCGATATTACTGCTCGTACCATCAAACCCGCATATGTTAGTGTAGGTCCTTCCGTATTCATGACATGTAATTGTGTTTCTTGTATTAGGTCGGTGATTATGTGTCCTCTGTCATCTGCTCCGTCTGTGTTCCAGAGGGTCTATCTGGAATTAATTTCAGCACTTATCACAAATTTTTTGCCTCTGTCATACATTACTAGGTCTCTTATATAGTCTGCATACGGCTGTATTTGATGGCTGTATTGGGCGTACGTGGATGCTATAACCCATGTGACGTTCCCATTAGTTATCTCTATGGTAACTAAGTGCATAACTGTGTTACCTTAATTATGTTATAAGTTCTATTTAAAATTACTATTGCAGTCTTACAGTCATTGCTGCCTGATATTGTGGTGGCATGTTTTGTAGACATGTTAGTTGCCTATTTCTGTTATAAGTTTCTTGTAAGCACATGATGTCTGTTGCAGGTCTTGTGCTATTTTGGTGGTTTCCGTTCTGACTGTAGTACTGCTTTTTGTATTATGTTGTAAGATATTCATTTTTTGTTTATGTGTTCTGGGTGTTTTAAAAAACGTGTACAAAACATTTACTGCCTGTCTGTGAGTAATTGATGTATGTTCGTCCGTGTGCTCTTACACGATCTGTGTACATTTTGTCCAAGGCGGATGATTCTCACCTGCACAGGCGGACCTGGGGCATGAGGTTGAGCAGCGGCTCGGCTGATGCAGGAATGCTTTCTGTCCTTTGGATCATTCTGCTGTGTCTGCTCAGTTACTGGAAAACTGAGATACTCACCCTTTGGATGGCGCAATCGAAGTAGAATCAGCTGCGCTGTCTGCAGTATCTCTTTTTTTCTCCAAACTACTTAAAAGTAAGTTAAATTCTAAATTATCGGAAACAGGTGTAGCCGGCTTGCTGTTGGCGCTAGTTTCTTTCGCGGTTTCCGAGGTGGTACTAGACGGATTGTGGCTTGGTGTTGTCCGCTGATTGGGAGACATTTTAAGATCTCTTAGGGATGTCACGCGGTTACATTTCGTTTTTTCACACGCTTCTTCTTTGCTTTTTGCCTTCACACGCTCTTCACTGATGTTGGTGGTGCTTGTTGGTGCGGTATCGGCGATGGTGGTGATTTGTGTGGGACTGACTGTATGTGTTATCTTGTCTTTGTTGATGTTTGGAGTGGTGGTTGTTTCTTAGACGCACGTTGACATCGTTGCAAATGTCACATGTGTCTCCCTCAGATTTGTCTATTTTTATAAGTCTGGGTCTATTAGTTCTGAGTTTTTAGTTGGTCTGTGCCCTGCTTGTTTCGGTGTGTATTGATTCAGGGTCTACGTGTCTATCTATTCCTTCTTCCTTTTGCCCGGGGTGAAGAGTGCCTCCCGAGACAAACTTGACTGGTTTGATGTACTGTTCACATTTACGTGTGTTGTAGGGTTTTCCAGGTGGTGATGATTCTGGTTTGTGTTCAACTTGTGTATGTGTGATGTGATGTGCTTAATTTGGCAGAAATTGTGAATGAGTATGTCGATTTTGTTTGTACATTTTCTTGTGCACAATATATGTATGCTTATCTTTCAACTCACATATCCTCTGCGTTAATGTTATTTGGAAGTTAATCGAGTGGTGTAATTGTCTTTCAATTTGCTATGCCACCTCATAGGCGATGGAGGCACCGATAATCATGTCATTTATCTATTCTATCGTATTATTACAGCTATCCTGTAAAGTCGTTGAATGTGTTAGGTGCGGGATGAGGTCATTATCATCGTAATTCTCCGGCAGAGGGTTCATTTGTCTTCTCCAAGAAACTGCTCTTTGGTGTCTTCTCTGCAATGTTGACGGTGATTTGTATTTATGTGTTTTGGGTGATTGGCTTTGGGTGTTCGTGTTTCTTGTGTGTGTGCTGATTGTAGCTGACATAGTCTATACTGTCCAGGAGCTGGTCATGCAATTGTTTATAGGTCTGACAATCATCTCCTTTTGTTTTATTGCACACACGGGCTCTGTATTTGCAGGGGATGGAGACGCAAACCTCGGACGTGCACTCAGTGCGCTTGTGTCCTTGATTGAGCACTTGGCACACCTAACGTCGGCCCTTCTGCAGGTTTTAGTCGTATGTCCTAGGTCACAATACTTAAAAGACTGGTTTAGTACTGTATAGTCTTTCAAAGAGAATGATTCGAAGTCTATGTAGTCTTTCTGTCTTCGTGTAAGGACTCTGTACAGGTGTGGGCTGACCTCCAGTATCTGGTGACTAAAACCCCTTCCCTTGGCCCCTTTTTTTAAACCTTTTTTTTTTACTTTTATGTCGAAGTCTTCTTTCGTGGTATCACCGCTTAGATTCTGCTAGTAAAGGCTTTCTTGAAACTCCTCGTCGGTAAATGTATCTGGCACATGATATACTGCCACGAGTGGCTTGCGTTATCGCGCTCCTTCACAGACAATGGCAGCTCTTTAGTCTTTTCTATCATTTTTCGACAATCCTCCTGTGTTTCCGTTTCTAGTGTAATTGCAGTCTGGGTGGTTCTGATTGACTTAATATGTACATTCTCTTTCCTGAGATTTATGTTCTTGGTGATTGTATGTCGAACAGCTTTGCGTCTTGATTTGCTGTCGATTTGATATGTAGGGTTGTGGCTTTTTTTTTTAGCCTCTTTGGTCTTGGTCTCTATTGTTAGGAGGGCGGCAGCGTATGTCAATGTCTGTGCTTGTGTTTGCGTTGGGATGTTTTGGAACGCCGACTTCGTGCCAGGCCTCACCGACCGACATCGATACCTCTCTTCAGTGCAGCACTCCGTGAAGAATGGGCTGCCATTCCTCAAGAAACCTTCCAGTACCTGATTGAACATATTCCTGCGAAAGTGGAAGCTGTCGTCAAGGCTATGGCTGGGCCAACACCATATTGAATTCGAGCGTTACCGATGGGGGGCACCAAGAAGTTGTAACTCATTTTCAGCCAGGTGTCCGGATACTTTTGATCACATAGTCTAGCAGGGGAAGTGGAGAAACATAACCCGCTATGTCACAACGTGGAGGAAAGCGCGTGTTGAACGATCGTAACGGACAGTCATTGAGGAGGATTGTGACAAAAGATATGTGGACAACGGCTCCAAAACTCACTGCATTACTTAATGTCGCACTCGCTAATCTTATCAGCACCAAAACAGCACGAAGGAAGCTCCAAAAGCAGGGAATTTCAGGGCAAACTGGAAATCCAAAACCTCATTTTGGTGACACAAATCAGTGTAACAGCAAAACTGTGCAAATGCCATAAGACCTGCACCACTGAGGAATGGCAAAACACCACTCGGTCGTACGTATCTTATTGCACTTTGTTTCATATCCCAAGAGTGAAAGTGGCGGGGGTTCGGTGATGATTTTGGCAGCCACACCATAGTATTCCGTTGACCCCATGGTCACTCCGCAAGGTCGCAATACTGTGAGGAATTATGTGACCCTCTTGGCCGATTAGATATATCCAATTATTAGTGGTGATACAGTGTTCTGAAACGATGGGGCCCCTGTTCACACAACTCACATTGTCCAGGACTGCCTCTGTGAGCACGAGGATCAATTGTTGGCGGCCACCAGTCACAAGATCTGAGTGTTACTCAGCCTTTATGTTGTGCCTTTTTATTTTTTTCTTAGAGAAAGGCGCTTGATCGCTGTCCACCTCCATCATCCTCACCTGAACGTGCCCAAAAGAACAGACACCAAGCATTCATATAACTGATTCACCTGCCATGGCGATGGATCCAACTTTTTCGGTGCTGATTCACAACTACTTCCTACTTCCTGTGGGAATCTCAGAGTAGCGAGCATGGAGGACATTGATAGGGTCTACGGATAGGTGGCGCTCGATAGGAATTTGGGTCAGCCATGAGGCATATCGAGATAATCCTCGCAGTTGCCATTACACTTTGTCCCGGATGGCGCAGCGGTTAACGCACCTGCCTAGTAAGCATGAGATACTGGGTTAGAATCCCGATCTGGCACACTTTCTAGTCGTAATGTCGCAAATCCAGCTGAAGTCAGAAATGACTTCCATTTCTTTCCTTCCGCCTCCCACCTTCAATTTACATAATTGCATTTTGTTGCTGCAAATTGCGTACAGTCATCTATAGTCAAACGCCAGTTGTAATCATCGGATAGTTATCTCCGAATGGCAAAGATCGGTTATATTATGAGAGTATGAAGGTATAAACACTACCAAGACCAAAATTACCCTTAACTACATCTACATCTACGTCTACATCCATACTCCGCAAGCGGAGGGTACTTTGAGTACCTCTATCGGTTCTCCCTTCTATTCCAGTCTCGTATTGTTCGTGGAAAGAAAGATTGTTGGTGTGCCTCTGTGTAGGCTCTAATCTCTCTGGTTTTATCCTCATGGTCTCTTCGCGAGATATACGTAGGAGGGATCCATATACTGCTTGACTCATCGGTGAAGATGTGTTCTCGAAACTTTAACAAAAGCCCGTACCGGGCTACTGAGCGTCTCTCGTGCAAAGTCTTCCACTAGAGTTTATCTATCATCTCCGTAATGCTTTCGCCATTACTAAATGATCTTGTAACGAAGCGCGGTGCTCTCCGTTGGATCTTCTCTATCACTTCTATCTACCCTATCAGGTAAGGATCCCACACTGGTGAGCAATATTCAAGCAGTTGTGGTCAAGTGTACTGTAACCTACTTCCTTTCTTTTCGGATTGCATTTCCTTAGGATTCTTCCAATCAATCTCAGTCTGGCATCTGCATTAGCGACGATTAATTTTATATGGTCATTCCATTTTGAATCACTCCTAATGCGTACTCCAAGATAATATATGGAATTAACTACTTCCAGTTGCTGACCTGCTATATTGTAACTAAATGATAAAGGGTCTCTCTTTCTGTGAATTCGCAGCATATTACACTTCTCTACATTGAGATTCAATTGCCATTCCCTGCGTCAATTCGTTGCAGATCCTCCTGCATTTCAGTTCAATTTTCCGTTGTTACAACCTCTTGATATACCACAGCATCATCCGCAAAAAGCCTCAGTGAACTTCCGATGTCATCCACCATGTCATTTATGTATATTGTGAATAGCAACGGTCCTACGACACTCACCTGCGGCACATCTGAAATCAATCTTACTTCGGAAGACTTCTCTCCATTGAGAATGACATGCTGCGTTCTGTTATCTAGGAACTCTTCAATCCAATCACATAATTGGTCTGATAGTCCATATGCTCTTACTTTGTTCATTAAACGACTGTGGGGAACTCTATCGAACGCCTTGCGGAAATCAAGAAACACAGCATCTACCTGTGAACCCATGTCTATGGCCCTCTGAGTCTCATGGATCAATAGCACGAGCTGGGTTTCACACGATCGTCTTTTTTGAAACCCATGCTGGTTCCTACAGAGTAGACTTTTAGTCTCCAGAAAAGTTATTATACTCGAACATAATACGTGTTCCAAAATTCTATAACTGATTGACGATGGAGATATAGGTCTATAGTTCTGCACATCTGTTCGACGTCCCTTCTTGAAAACGGGGATGACCTGTGCCCTTTTCCAATCCTTTCGAACGTTACGCTTTTCTAGAGACCTACGATACACCGCTGCAAGATAGGGGGCTAGTTCCTTCGTGTACTCTGTGTAAACTAGAATGGTTAGTCGTCAAATTGAAACGTCCCCTTAGAAAAATTATACATAACTGTGCTTAAACTGAAACACAATATTTTTTAGCGCAACGCAATCTGACTTTCAAAAATCCCTACAAAAGAATGGCCCTGACTAACATTAACCTATACGTTTCACAAATCACTTACCTCACAAAAATCTTCGTTACTCAAGCTACTGCAATACAGCGAGTGCCACTACTGCCAGATAAATAAAACATTCAAACTACTGAGGGCACTAACTACTGATAAGCATAGTTAGCAAATGAAAGATTTTAATACAGAACAAACAATGTATTTACCTTAATAGTCATAATATATATATATAGCAGTTCATGACATCCAGTTTTACAAATTTCAAAACTCCGCTATCTCTCTCCCCACGTCCACCACTGCTGGCGGCTCACCTCCAACTGTGCAAAGCTACGCGCTGTTAGCATCCAGCTGCCGCTGCCCAACACTACAATGGCAGACAACAATGCAAATCAGCCACAGACTGCACATGGCACAGCCAGTGATTTTTCATACAGAGCACTACGTGGCGTTACCAATAAGAAAACCTAAACAGCCTACTTACATAGCCCCCATGCTCCCCACAAAAAAATTTACAAATTGTTTGGGGCAGTGGCCAATACAGATTTGAATTTTTTTTCATAATTACAATAACAAAGAAATGAAATGCACACACTCATCGATACAATGTTGGTCAAAAGCTAAATTTTCTCACAGTCCATAAAGACAGTCCTGATTGTTCATCACAGTAAAATAGCAGTGTTTTTGCTCAATGTCTGAGCAGTAAAAGAAAATGCACATGGAAGTAGTGGATTTCCATGCAGTCTTGATGAAGTAGTATTGTCCTTCCAACGGAAAGACAGTGCTAACTCTTGACATGCTGACAGGTAATGGGCCACAACAGAGAAAACCCACAGCAGAGTCAGTCGAAGTTTTGAAGAATATTGGTAGGTAGGTCGCCACAGAGTAGACCCACTGCAGTCCTGTTAGAGAGTATGGTAGTGGTTGGTCATCACAGCTGCAGACCCACTGCAGTCCTTGTAGAAATAATGGTATTGGTTGGTCATCAAAGGTGCAGACCCACTGCAGAAATAATGGTATTGGTGGGTCATCAAAGGTGCTGACCAACTGCAGAAATAATGGTATTGGTGGGTCATCAAAGGTGCTGACCCACTGTAATCCTTGTAGAGACTGCCAGCAGCCATCTGTTGCAACTGTGGAGGTGCACAATCACCATCGAAGAGTCTTGCAGGGAATATAGCAAGTCCATAAACAACCACTTGTCCACTCACAAAAAATTTGTTTGAAATGTTCTTAGAACCAGCAATGCTGTTATCCAGACCCTTGCTGAATTATAAACACACGTGCAAACACTATCAGTCCTTACTTCTCACATATTTTCCATATACTATGACCAACAGAAATGTGTGCAGTGAAATGTAATTTACAAGTTGCTTAATTTGATGAACTGGTGTCAATTACAATTTTATAACATAAGAATACAATAACAAAGGTACAAAATACATTATAAAAGAACATGACAATACAGTTAACATTTGTAGTAATAAAGGCTTTACAAAAGAATCGAAATTAACATATACATCAGTGTTACAGGAATTATGACATAAGTAAATACATAAAAGATCAGAATAACTTTTCAAAAATTCAACTTCACACATGAGCATTAGAAAAAAACAGAATAAACAATGTGTAAACATCTTTATGATGTAAACAACATGTTATTAATACAAACTACACTCCTGGAAATTGAAATAAGAACACCGTGAATTCATTGTCCCAGGAAGGGGAAAAATTATTGACACATTCCTGGGGTCAGATACATCACATGATCACACTGACAGAACCACAGGCACATAGACACAGGCAACAGAGCATGCACAATGTCGGCACTAGTACAGTGTATATCCACCTTTCGCAGCAATGCAGGCTGCTATTCTCCCATGGAGACGATCGTAGAGATGCTGGATGTAGTCCTGTGGAACGGCTTGCCATGCCATTTCCACCTGGCGCCTCAGTTGGACCAGCGTTCGTGCTGGACGTGCAGACCGCGTGAGACGACGCTTCATCCAGTCCCAAACATGCTCAATGGGGGACAGATCCGGAGATCTTGCTGGCCAGGGTAGTTGACTTACACCTTCTAGACCACGTTGGGTGGCACGGGATACATGCGGACGTGCATTGTCCTGTTGGAACAGCAAGTTCCCTTGCCGGTCTAGCAATGGTAGAACGATGGGTTCGATGACGGTTTGGATGTATCGTGCACTATTCAGTGTCCCCTCGACGATCGCCAGAGGTGTACGGCCAGTGTAGGAGATCGCTCCCCACACCATGATGCCGGGTGCTGGTCCTGTGTGCCTCGGTCGTATGCCGTCCTGATTGTGGCGCTCACCTGCACGGCGCCAAACACGCATACGACCATCATTGGCACCAAGGCAGAAGGGACTCTCATCGCTGAAGACGACACGTCTCCATTCGTCCCTCCATTCACGCCTGTCGCGACACCACTGGAGGCGGGCTGCACGATGTTGGGGCGTGAGCGGAAGACGGCCTAACGGTGTGCGGGACCGTAGCCAGCTTCATGGAGACGATTGCGAATGGTTCTCGCCGATACCCCAGGAGCAACAGTGTCCCTAATTTGCTGGGAAGTGGCGGTGCGGTCCCCTATGGCACTGCGTAGGATCCTACGGTCTTGGCGTGCATCCGTGCGTCGCTGCGGTCCGGTCCCAGGTCGACGGGCACGTGCACCTTCCGCCGACCACTGGCGACAACATCGATGTACTATGGAGACCTCACGCCCCACGAGTTGAGCAATTCGGCGGTACGTCCACCCGGCCTCCCGCATGCCCACTATACGCCCTCGCTCGAAGTCCGTCAACTGCACATACGGTTCACGTCCACGCTGTCGCGGCATGCTACCAGTGTTAAAGACTGCGATGGAGCTCCGTATGCCACGGCAAACTGGCTGACACTGACGGCGGCGGTGCACAAATATGGGGCAGCTAGTGTCATTCGACGGCCAACACCGCGGTTCCTGGTGTGTCCGCTGTGCCATGCGTGTGATCATTGCTTGTACAGCCTTCTCACAGTGTCCGGAGTAAGTATGGTGGGTCTGACACACCAGTGTCAATGTGTTCTTTTTTCGATTTCCAGGAGTGTATATATGAGGATAACAGTATTCCTCATCATAGTGAATGTAGCTTAGTATTAGAAGAGAAAAAATTCTATGAAACAGTACACAGAGACAGGAAGAAAACAAATACACAACTGTACACAAACACATAGTGGGATAACATAAAAGGAAAGGACAGGGTTTGTTTTCAGGGTAACATTTGGTACTGCAGTCCAACGTAAAACTTCATACCATAGTTCGTCCCTCTTATTTCAACATTTGCTCCAGCCAAAAAAAAAATCCTATCCAAGCATGCTTTCTGTATTCTGTTCTCATCCTCTTTCAAAAATAGTTTTTTTCCACTGTACACTACTTTTTTGGCTAAACCATTTTCTTATAGCTTCTCAATGCTTTTCTTCCAATTCATCATAGTTAGTTTCTTATATAGTCTACCCTCTCTTAAGCTAACTTAAACCTACTGAGCTCAAATGCTAAACTAAGGGCCGACACAATGCAGCAGCATGAAACCATTAACACAAACAGCAATGACAAAAAAGTGCAAGTAAGCAAAGCAAGCAGCAATAAATGTAATAACATATATATCTAAACAAGACAAACCCACAAGCAGAAAAAATATTACACTCAAGACAACAATGCAGATAAGGGAAATGTATATTAACATCTTAATGTCTATATGGTTAAAGTGGTGCACTGCAACTTATTCTATGAAATAAATTACCAAGTACGTGAAAAGAAAATTATGTATGCAGTTCCTGTAAAGGGAAATATTTTTTTGTGCTCCCTCATTCTTTTGGAAGTATATCACATTATTATTATATACTGGATCTGTAGACAGAAAATATTTATGTTAGTACATGTATAAAATTTTATTCTAACCAATGCTGCAGTGCAGCTAGAAACTAGATATTAAACAAAATAGGCAAAGCAAGGTGTGAAACGTCATTCGCTAGCCATAAGGCATTTCATAATGCAGTAAACAATCATCCATCTAGCAAGACAATAGACATGAAACGTTGTTCATCATTTCATTTCAGTAAATATCATAAATTAAGAACTTCAAAGTGTAATCATATGTTTTCAAATTTGAGCGTGTCGTATTTGCGACGCTTTCTACAAAGAAATGTCAATATCGAGGATAATGGCCCTTCTTTTTCTTGTGCCTCAGAAAGGCACACACTAATGGCTTGTTTGCAGATGGCTGTCGCGCAGCTGGGTGCCCACGACGCATTACATTCAGGTAGTCACTTAACTTTCTTACCGACACCAGTTTCCACTACAGTGGCAGTATCATATAAAAATATTTTCACATGTTGAGAATTTGCGTTACAAATGTGTAGAAAATAAAATCCTATAAATATAACAGTGTCCAAAAAATTATCGTTGGCATTGTGGTACATACATGCATTTACACACATATCATAACTCCTGGTTTCCAACATCCTATTTCACAAGTCAGAGTCACTAACCGCTACTCATTTTTCCTTACCTTATTACACATATACATATTCATCGACACCATCAATATTTCATCATCATAAATACGTGGCATAATCAAATTCCTCATATAGCATCATCTCATTGATCATAAACATAACTCAACAGCATAATACACATCATCGTCGTAATAATAACATCATAACAGATCAATCACATCTCAAAACAGTCGTAGCTTTCTCCAATAATTTCGTATCCTAAAAAAATTCTCTGCTCATGTCAAAAGTGTCATCTACCTCAAACGTACTTTAAAATCATGATCACTCAAAGCTCTCATAGTATCACAATGGTTCGGAAAAAAATATGAACAGTTCACAAAGTACAGACAAAATACAATTTCGTAAGTGTGAAGTAATCCAACTGTGTAAGTGAGTAAACAATGTGTCACTGATGTAGAAAAAAAAATTGGTTTCTTAGTTAAATAATCAGATAGCTGTGTAGTTCTGTGTTAGAGAAATATGGTACCGATGTGTAAAGTTGTATAAGCAAATACCATATTAGCTAGGGCTCCTTGTGCTCGCCAAACACATGGTACACAAAGTAAGCGTGTACCAAGAAGTCCCTTCAAAAGAATGGCCATGACTAACATTAACCTATACGTTTCACAAATCACTTACCTCACAAAAATCTTCGTTACTCAAGCTACTGCAATACAGCGAGCGCCACTACTGCCAGCTAAATAAAACATTCAAACTACTGAAGGCACTAACTACTGATAGGCATAGTTAGCAAATGAGAGATTTTAATACAGAACAAACAATTTATTTACCTTAATAGTCATAATATATATAGCAATTCATGACATCCAGTCTTACAAATTTCAAAACTCCGCCATCTCTCTCCCCACATCCACCACTGCTGGCGGCTCAGCTCCAACTGCGCAACGCTGCGCGCTGTTAGCATCCAACTGCCGCTGCCCAACACTACAATGGCAGACAACAATGCAAATCAGCCACAGACTGCACACGGCACAGCCAGTGATTTTTCATACAGAGCGCTAAGTGGCGTTACCAATAAGAAAACCTAAACAGCCTACTTACAATATACTGTGTTAGGTTAGATTCGGTTCAGAGAATTTACGTCAGCACCACGTCTTCTACAGAATAAAATGCTGAGTAGATTTTTTGATACACATTGTCTTCTCAGGTGTTACCAAAGTTATTTTGTTTTAATACATTTCCCTGTGACGTGGGCGAGGTGAGCTTGCAAGTAGGTCATATTCCTATAGCCACGGTATTTTGCTGCTAGGTTTTCGCTCCCTGCTACGTTTAGTTGTGCACCTAAGTTGACAGTGAATACTACAATGTCATAGCCCATTTTGATGTCAGAATGCTTGATGCCTTTGATCTCTACGTAATAAAAAGGCAGTCTTCTACATTTCTCAAACTGTACAGGTAAAACTTTACTCAGCACTGAATTTCAAATTATTATCCACCTTGTTACTTTCGATACTGCACCTTGTTCTCTAGTGTTTAAAAAAAATGGTTGCCATATTTCTAGATCAGTCTGCCGTTAAATACCGCTGTGTGATGACTGTCATTGTTTCCAGTACTGAGAATCTTTCAACTGACTACCAGTTTGTTCTATCAGAGTAAACGACAGCAAGTCATTTAATTTGTTTCATTTCATTCAGTAGGATAATCACTTTCAAGTAGAGGATACTATGGAGTCAGGAACTAACTATTATAGCTTTGAAGAGTAAATTTTGTGTTGACTCCTTAGCAACTTCTTGTCTTCATTAGTCTTTTCACATTCATCCTGATGTGGCACTGTTCTTTGTTTTCCTGAGGGAGTTTGGAAACCACATGCATCATTATGGACACAGGACACGCAATGCAGGGTCTGCTGAAAAATGGGACTCTTTATGCAGCAAGGACACACTCATTCACGGAAGCAGCGATGGGGCAGATCCCAGGTAGGCAAAGGTGTATTGTCCGGGCGGACATTTCGTCACCTGGCAGCTTTCAATGGACAACAGCATTTGTTTAGCTTTCCACCCAGACGGGGCGAACAGAGTTGTGAGATGAAAAAAATGGCTCAAATGGCTCTGACCACTATGGGACTTGACTTCTGAAGTTATCCGTCCCCTAGACGTAGAACTACTGAAGCCCAACTCACCTGAGGACATCACACACATCCATGCCCGAGGCAGGATTCGAAGCTGCGACCGTAGCGGTCGGGCGGTTACAGACTGTAGCGCCTAGAATCTCTCGGCCACCCTCGGCCGGCTGAGAAAAGAATCTTGTATTAGCAGGAGACCGGTGCTTCGGCGCCTTCTGGATAGTGCCTTCAGTTTATAATCTTGCCAAAAACACGGAGAGGCCACAGAATTAGCAGAGAGCCACAGGTACAGTTCTTTAATCTTTCCACCACCTGAGATGTGAGGCTAGCTGCTAGGCGCGAATAATGATGACTGATAAAAATACATGTGATGCCATTTGGCCAGATCAAACAGATGGAACTTTTCTTGGACTGGATGGGATGTTAGAGACGTATTTGAACTATTTACTTTAATGCTTTCTTGACAGGATTTCCGCTGAAGAAGCAAACTATTGGCAGACAGAGAGTGATCGCGAAATGATTTGCGGTCATGTTGTCTTGGTGGGAAGGAAAGAGCAGGCCGCCTCATTGCGATAGGAAGGCGAGGACTTCGGCATAGGTCTTACCACTGAACAGATCTCTGTAGGCCACGCTCTCCACTGGCTCAGCTGATTGGCGGGGCGTCCAGTGTTCGAGTCTGCAGATGTACGATCCTAGTGTTGCACTTCAAAAGGCCATACATAAAGAGAACATTCTGCTTGTCTTCTGCTGATAATTTGTGAGGAACAGAACAGCAGCACCAGCACGTTAGGACTATGCCTGATCAGAACTCAGTCTGAGCAATGCCATTATGTGTCATATATCCATCACTGTACTGGTAGATGCCCTCATCTCTTCAGTTTAACACACAATCAAGCGGTAATTTTAATCGGTCGGTGGAAAATCTTGAGTTATTGCGGAACATAAATTTCATTTTTGGCTGCCGTTTTCAACTTTCGATGAAACTTTGTTTACAGAAAGATTCACTTTACTTGTATTTATTACTTCATTTTATATTTTATCTTTGTTTTACATAAATTGGTGGGTCCTGTCTTGATCTTTTTAACATAGAATATCCTGTGGTGCTGTCACTCATGTTCACTGTAAATGAACTGGCAATGGTAAGTACTTAGAACTGCGATATCTCATAGCACTTGAGTGGTGCAAATAAATAACATATAATTGTATTTTCAGCTTCATGTCTATGATTTCATGGATCCTCTTCTAACTCGAAATGCAAAGCAGAAAAGGGTACAGGGTGCAGCGAGCCGTGTGATGGAACCGCATACACGATGTAAGAATGACCGATTTGTGACTCGGCGACACAGTGACTTTGACCATAAACTCTTCATCACAATCTGTAAATTTAAAAGATTCAAGAATTCTAGTAATGGCATACATCTACAAGCTTGCCTTCATCGATTTTATCATTGTTTTCCTGCTAATTGGTCATTAGAGCATAGATTAGACTCTAAGTCTGGCCATTTAGAAAACGAACCAGCTGTAAGAATGTGATCGGTTATTTGGGACCGACACAGTGAAAGAGATTTTTACCATACCTTTCTTTTTGCATATTGGTCTCAGGCTACTCATGATCGAGTAAAACAGAGTATGAAGCATTTCGAATAGTCTGAATTTTCCTGTCCGGTAAAATATTTTGAAGATATGTTACATAAGAATTAGTATTTTTCAGTCCTGTACAGCCCCTCGGAACTTATTCACATCTACCTAATTAATTTTCCTGAACACTTAAGAAGAAATAATTACTGTACACTACAAGGCTTCTGTTGTAACGCAAATAGTGACAAAAACAGACACCACCTGTATGACAACGACTGTCAAAATAACAAAAATTTCAGAGAAAGATCACAAATCTGTAGTAATGACTATGACAGAGACAGCCGTAGGAACAGACAATATGGGAACCAGAATAATTATTATCAACGGAGACAAAATGACTTCAGACACAAAAGTCAGCCTCGTAATTATGACTCTGGACAAATTCCCCACCACTTAATCGACAAGAAAGAAATTATAGAAATTACCGACAAGGCGACAGACGCTATAGTTGTGATAATAGACCTGAATTTAATCAGATCTGGCATGATTCAAATAGGGCAGGACCCTCTCGACAAGCTGATGTTGTAGCAATTAGCCCACCAAATCCCAGCAACGATGCGCGACATCAGAGAGATAATAGACACTGACTAGCACTGCAGGCAGCCACAAAACCTACTTATGAAGCTGACAACGCAGCTACTGTAACTATCAATTACGTGAAAATGGAAGACATTAGGGACATGTTACTCCAGGAACATGACATGAAACAGAACAACTCAGTGTATCCTGTACTTCACATCACAACAAATGACATAAAATTGACGGCAGAACTCGACTCTGGCAGTCCTGTTTCGGTAATTAGTAAAATAGCTTTCAGTAAATGCAGCAAATCGAACGATTGCCCCTCACTTTCTTTATGTAAGATTAAATTACAAGGCGCAATTTTTGGAAAAGTGTAGATATATGCCAACAAACCAACTTAAAATTCTTTTGACAAAGCTACTGATTGAATATGAATTTTTTTATTGTTCCATAATTGTCGACAGACATTATATTAGGTGAGGACTATTTGAATGATTATAAAGCAATTTTAAACTTTCATGAAGCAGAAATAAGTTTAAAGTAAGAAGTATAGTCAATAGCTTTGACATTTGAAGACTGGCTTTTAAACCAAGGCGAGTAAATCAATCAGCTTTACTTTTCGTGAGATCACAGTTTGGAACTTACGACGGGACTTGACACTGATAATCACTTTGCAAGTACTGACGGGGGCGATGTTGATGACGTATTAGATACTAACGTTTTAAGTTAGAAAAAAATTCAAACAATTGAGCATTGTAATGATACTGATAGGCAGGACCTTTTTGTCATTTTACAAGCACATTCCACAGTTTTTACTCACAGAACAGGAACAATTAAAGGCTTTCAATGCAAATTTCGTGCTCGTGAGCATAGTAAATTTTGCATCAGATCATATGTAATGCTAGCACATTATATGGAGTATGTTAGAATACGAATACAGTTTCTGCTCGACGAGAGCATTGTTGAATCAGCGGAAGCTCATACAATAATCCATTACATGTTGTTGAGAAGAAAATCGGATCGATTAGGGTTGTCTTAGATTCCAGACAAATAAGTACCATAATCATTCCTGAAACAGACAGGCCGCACACGTTGGAAGAACTTCTTTTAAATTTCAGTGCCGTAAAAATGTTGTCTTCTACTGATCTGAGATCCAGTTTTTGTGAAATTGAACTTCATCATCGGCGTTTGTTATTAATTTCGAAAACTTCGTTTTGGTTTGAACGTTTCTTAGGCAGCATCCACTCGTCGGCCAATTACATAATACCTGAGTTCTTATAACGACACATCACCTTATACGTGGACGATATTTTAATAGCAGAAGCCTCTTGGGAACAACGTAATCGTATCCTCAACAGTTTGTTACGTGTTTTGCTGAATCTGCAACTACAGTTAACTTGGAAAAATGTGAATTCAATAGGACAAAGGTGACGTTTTTGGGTCACATTATTTCACATTATTTCTTCTGGGAGCTTTCAGCCGGATACTGAAAAGTTGAAACCAATCAGAGCCATTCCTGTTCCACCCACAAAATACAAGTTCGCAGTTTTCTAGATCTCGTAAATTTCTACCAGCGTTTCCCGAATATGCAAATTGTAGTAACTACAAAATCCTTTACTCTCACTGGCAAAAACACTGTTTGAAGCTGAGAAGAACAGGAACAATTGGAATTTGATTCTTTGTAAGAATCGCCGCGTGTTAACAAAATCTGAGAACAATTATTCCATCATTGAACTGCAAGCTTTAGCTATCGTTTAGGCATTTGACAAATTTCGTTTCTTTCTTTCTGGCAAATATGAAAAAGTTTATAGTGATAATCGAGCATTACAATTTCTTATGTCTTCAAAATTAAATCATGACAGTTTGAAACGTTGGGCATCGTTTTTGCAAGAATTACGCTTCGCAATAATCTATTTTTCTGACACGGAGAACATTGTTGAGGAGGCACTGTTAAGTGCACCAGCTGGCCTTGAGCGAAACAACACAGAAGCTAACCTTGAGAAAAATTTCAGTATTCTTTACATTCAAAAAGTAGCTTTTGAAAACTTCGTCACTGCATCTTTAAAGGATATTGCTCATGATCAAGACAAGGATCCGATTTAGAAAGACACACACGCAGATTCATCATTATTCTCTGGTTACAAACAACATACTCTTCCCACGTTGGACTATTCATGACAAGCTGTGGGTATTTTGTATTCTTGACGGTTTTGTTAATAAGCTCATATGGTACATTCATTTCACCTACGCACATTTTGGTCCACGAAAATATTATCATATTCTTCGGAGGACTTGTTTTAACAACATGGGAAAGAGGATTGGGAGAGTGTTGTCTATTTGTAAACATTGTCAAAAAGCTAAACCGTCTATCATCTCACATTGTGCTTCTTGTTTCCTATTATTCCTACTAGATTAAAAGTATTAGCTGCTGTTGATCTTCTGGGACCCCTCGTGAAAACACTGAATGGATTTTCGTACGTTCTCGTCACTGTTGAACTTACTTCCAAATTTGTTTCTTTCACACCGTTACTTAAAGCCACTGGACGTTCTGTGTCCAACACCTCTGTTAAAAATTTCTTACATGAAGTTGGACACGTTGCCAAGGTCATTTCAGATAACTGACCACACTTCAGATCTGCTGTTTGGTCACGCATGCTTAGGAATCGTAATATCAAACCTGTTTTTATTTCATTATACTCTCCACATTGCAAAACGTCTGAACGCATTATAAAATAAATGAATAAGTTTTGCAGACTTTATTGTCACAGGAAGCATGAATATTGGGACGTATACTTACACTAATTTCAAAATGTAATGAATGAAATGCCTTATGACTTCACTGCTTTAACACCTACTCTTGTACTGAATAATGAGGACCCACCGAACATAATCAGAGAGCTTGTACCTTCTCCGAGTAGACATAAAATTCGACATAAAGAAATAATTCATTTGGCCATTAAAAGTATAAATTCTGCTGTAGACAAAAGGAGAAAACTAACAGGTAAGGCAAATGCAAAGAAACTACACATTGGTCAAAATGATCTCATTAAAACCCATTCATTCTGACATATGAAGAAACATTTGAGTCACAAATTCTTATGGGATCCGACGTATACTGCATGATGATTGCGATGAAGTTGAAACTCTGTGTGCTACGAAAAGTAAAGGATTACGCCACATTTCTCATGTAAAACTGTTTATTGAGAAGTGATTTGCTTTCTAACTTAGTTTTTCTATAAAAAATTTTACTTCATGTTACAATAACGCTTTGTCACGTTTAGCATGCACCGATGTTTTGAAGGAACTGTCTAGTCATGAAGCTATGGAGTTCGAGTCTCGATCCGGCAAACAGTTTTAATCTGCCAAGAAATTTCATATCAGCGCACACTCCGCTGCAGAGTGAAAACCTCATTCTGGACATATGGAACATATTAAAACAGTAATTTTACGAGTTCACTTTTATAGGGAACATATGACACAGTCCTATTGTGTGTACATTTTTGCTTGTTAGTTGCACGATTACGTCACGACACTAAGGCTCACATTCTTGGAACACACACCACTAATGAGGTTTTACTTCAACATTTTGATTTACTAGGAAAAAATGTTTTCATTTAAAGTACCTTCTGAGAGGCCACAGATGACACAGGATTTGGTTTGTTTGACAGATAAACGATTATATTACGACGCTACTAATGAGTGACACAACTTCCATTATTGCTTTTACGTTGTATCAGTTTTATGTCTACAGAGTCTCAAATCAATACGTTACAGAACAGTACTTTTAAGGTCATGACAATGAAAGTAATTAATACGTTTATACGCATAGCACTTTACTTTTGTATATGACAAAGTAAATACATTTATTTTCGGAGACCTCTGCTTATGAACGACGATAACTACGACACTTAGCACGTTGTAGCCGTTAAGCAATGACAGAAATTTTCTTACAGCAAGAAGTACAGTTTAGCACTACATGACATGCATTTGAGTGATTACTTTTTGTACTTGAAACATAAGAAATATTTTAAAACTACAATGATAAAGAGAAGGTTTCTGCTGATACATTTTATTCTGCAGATTAAGACCTGAGGTAATATTATATTATCCCTCATAGGGGTAAGCCTACTTTGTGTACGATGCGTGAGGAAAGCGAAAGGAGCCCTAGCTAATATGGTATTTGCTTGTACAGTTTTATTCATCGGTACCATATTTCTCTAACACAGAATTACACAGCTCTCTGGTCATTTAACAGAGAGAAACAAACATTTTTACTACGTCTCTGAGATATGTCCCGGTAATTACACAGTGGGATTACCACACTTTTAGGAAATTGTACTTTGTCTGCATTTTGTAAACTGCTCACGTTTACTTTAGGAACCATTGTGATACTGCAAGAGCTTTGATTGATGTATATTGTATGTGACCTTGCTGCGCTAGGCTGCGCACTAGCTTGTGTGAAATACCTATTGTTTTGTTAGCTGTCAGCTTTAATGGTGTCTCTTCAGCCGCTTTTAAGCTCACTGCACTCCCGCAAGCACTCGCGCAGCTGTATAAAAGAGAGAACGCAGATCTTACTACTAACATCTTTTTGCAGAACACACCACAAACACGACATACACTATTACCTGCAAACATGTGATTACACTATGGAGTTTGTACTTTATGCTACTTACTGAAATGTTTATGAGTTGATGAGAACCTTTCTTATGTTTACACACCTGATTATGACAAGTGTCTCTCTACCAGAGTTGAGAGAATACTGACTTATGAAATGCCACATAGCTGTTGAACGATGTTATTATGTTTTGCACTGTACATATTTGCTTATTTTATTTGATATCTGGTTTCTAGCTTTGTGTCAACATTGTTTTTATAAATAAAATTCAGCATGTGTGTTAATGTGAACACTTTCTGTCAACAAATATATTAAATAATAATTTTATGAACTACATTCTTAAAACAAGTGCATTTGGAAAGGAATGTACAATAAGAAGGAGAAGGGACTAGCAACAGGAACTGCATAAATAATTTTCTTTTGAAGGACTTGGTAATTCTTTGGTAGAATAAGTTGTTGTGATGCACCACTTTAGTGTTAAGATGAGACACAGAATCATTGCATTTCACATGGAAGATACTATACATCTTGTTCGTTGTGCTGGCGCATTGGATAGTTTTGATGATCACAGATGCAAACATGGTATTGTAAGCTTACACATATATTTCCCTTATCTGCATTGCTGTCTATACTGTAATATTTTTTCTGCTTGTGCTTTCTGATGTATAAGTTATTGCATTTATTGATGCCATTTGTCAAGCAATGGCCTACTGAATTTTACTTTGTATTACTGTGATAAGACACTCTTACCACTGATTGATTTTCCTTGTTTGCTGAATATTGCCTTTTATTAGTTGTAATGTTGCATTTGCGTTGCTATTTTAGATATGCTGCTGCTTCCTTGGACAATTTTCATTTTTGTCGTTGTTGTCTGTGTTAATTGTTTTGTGCTCATGCATTGCCTCGTTCTCTAGTTTATATATCTGAGATCAGTAGATTTGGCTTAAGGGAGGGTATGCTATATAAGAAAATGGGCTATGATGAGTTGGGAAGGAAAGCATTGAAAAGCTATAAGGAAACGGTCTGGCAAAAAAGTAGTGCATAACGAGGAATAATAAGAGCAAATGAAATAGTTTTGGTTAAATACAATAAATAGCATACTTTTTATGGAAACAAATGTTAAAGTAAGAGAGGCCTGTGAGAATTAGATGATGTTTTTGGTTGAAAATGAAGTACTTTTGGTTCAAACATTGACATAAAATGCTCACCACAAGTACTGCAGTACCAAATGATACACTTACACTTCGACACATTTACACTTGATGAAAGATCCTGCCCCTTCCATTTGTGTAATTCCGCTCTGCTTATGTGACCCTTGTGCCTCTCTGTCCTTCCTATCCCTGTGTGTTTACCTGATAAGACAAATTTGGTGTAATTTGTTTCCTTCTAATGCTAGGGCACATTCACTACGCTAAGGAATTCTATCATCCTCAAATCTAATCTTTGTTTTTGTACCATGTTCTCAACATTACAGAGACCTTTAAACATTAGCTATTCTGAGCTGCCTCTACTGACATTCTCATTTTTCATTTATTTACTTATGCACGTATGCATAAGACTCGAGGACACTGTCAGAGCAATTCCGCTGGTGTACAACCATGATCATGTCGCTGCTACGGTCACCATATGGAACCTCTCCATGGAGTCCAGTAGCCTGTATCCGATGCACTGCTGCCCATTTACTGTAACACTCGTACCCTCAAATAGAAGATGCGACACAGAAATTGCTTCGCGACTGCATACTGCAGGTTGCATTCCGACTTCTCCTTTGAGTCCAGTAGCTTGTATCTGATGCACCACTGCACGTTTACTGTAAACCTCACACCCTCACGTTGACGACGCGGAACAGAAATTGCATCAAGATTGAATACAACAGGATCCATGACGACTTCTCTCCAAGAGATTAATGCCGCCATCGTGAAATCTCGAGCCTTTAAGCGGGTGGTGGTCTATTGTTTAAGCGTCGAACACATTGTCAGAGTAATTCTGGTAGTGTACATTTATGACACTGGCGCGGCTGCGGTCACCGCATGAAATCTCTCCTCGGAGTCCAGTACCTTGTATCCGATGCACCACTGCCCGTTTACTGTAATTCTCGCACTCTCACAATGACGATGCTGCACAAAAATTGCATAAGGAATGAATATTCCAGGATCCGTGGCAAGTTCTCTCCAAGACATTAATACTGACCTCAGGCGTTGTCTCGCCATTACGTGGGTGCTGAGCTAATGCGTAAGCTTCCAGTGCATTGTCGAAGTCATTCTACTACTGAAATCTATGATACTAGCGCGGCTACGATCGTGGCATGGAATATTTCATGGGAGTCCAGTAGCTTGTATCTGATGAACCACTACCCATTTACTGAAACCCTCGCACTCTCACATTGATGAAGCGACACAGAAATTGCAGCGTGATTAAATGCAACGGGCCGCATGCTGATTTCTCTCCAAGAGACTAATGCATCCTCGGGATTTGTCTCGCCAATAGGCAGGCGAATATAGCGTTATCCTGGAGGACATTTTCGGTGTATTTCTGCTATTGTACATCTATGATACTAGCGCGTCTATAGTCATCGCATTGAACGCCTCCTGGGAGTTCAGTAGCTTGTATTCGATGCACCACTACACGTTTCATGTAACCATGCACGCACGCATTGAAGATGCAATGCTGAAATTGCACTGCTATTGGATACTATGTGCTCCACGCCCACATCTTTCAAAGAGACTAATGCATCCCCCTGGAGCCGTCTCGCCATTAAGCGAGTGCTGAGCTATAGCACACGCGTCTAACACATTGCCGGGGTCATTCTGCCGGTGTACACGGTACTAGTGCTGCTACAGTCACAGCACAGCAGCTATCCTGGGTGTGATGTGTGATGGACTATTACTTAAGCAATGAGGGCATTGCCAGAGTCCTTCTGCTAGTGTACAACTATTGGACTGATGCGGCTACTATCACTGAACGCCACCTCTCCTGAGAGTCCAATACATTGTTTCCAATATACCGGTAACAGTTTACCATAACCCTCGCACACTCATATTGATGATGCGACACATAAGCTGCAATGCAACTGAATACTACAGGCTCCAAGCCGACTTGTCTATAAGAGACTAATGCCGCACTCAGGAGTTGTCTCGCCATTAGGCGTGTGCTGAGCTATTGCTTAATGGTCGAGCACATTGTCTACGTCATTCTACTTGTATTCATCTATGATACTGGCGTTTTTACGGTCAGTGCATGGCTTTTCTCCTTTCAGTTTAGTAGATTGTATCCGATGCACCACTGCCCATTTACTGTAATGCTCGCATCCTCCATTGTTGATGCGACACATAAATTGCATTGTGATAGAATACTCCACGCTTCATGCCAAATACTCTCCAAGAGACTAATGTCATCCCTATAAGTTGTTTCACTATTAAGAAGATGGACATTATCGAAGTCAATCTGCTTGTGTACATCTATGATAATGGTGCGGCTACTGTGGCCGCATGTGACCTCTCCTGGGACACGAGTAGCTTGTGCCAGTTGCACCCTTTCTCGTTTACTCTAACCCTCGAACCCTCACACTGGCGATGCGACACAGAGGTTGCATCGTGAGTGAATACCACAGGCTCCATTCCGACTTCTCTGCAGAGACTAATACTGCTCTCAGGAGATGTCTCGCCACTAGACAGGTGCTGGTATAAGGCATAACCAGCGAGGACATAGTTGGTGTCATTCTCCTAGTGTACTTGTATGATAGAGAAGTAGCTACCGTCACTGCATGGAACCTCTTCTGGTAACCCAGTAGCTTGTCTCCAATGCGCCACCACCAGATAACTATAACCCACGCGCCCTCATATTGACAATGTGCCAAAACACTTGTATCGCGATGAATACCACTGGATCCATCCCGTCTTCTCTCTAAGAGAAGATCTGCGTGGTTACGGTCACTGCATGAAACCTCTCCTGGGAGCCCAGTTGCTTGTATGAGATGCACCACTACCCATTACCTGTAACCCTCCAACCCTCACATTGTTGATGCAACACAGAAATTGGATCTTGGTTGAATGCTACACGCTCTATGCCGACTTCTATCCAAGAGAGTAATGTTTCTCGCCATTAGGCAGGTTCTCGGCTACTGCATAAGGGTCGAGGATACTGCTCGGTTCGTTCTGCCATTGTACATCTACGATCCTACACCGATTGCGATCACCACATGGAACATCTACTGGGAGTCCACTAGCTTCAATCTCATGCATCACTGACAGTTTACCATAACCCTCGCACCCTCACGTAGTCGATAAGACACAGTAGTTGCTTCGTGATTGAGTACTCCAGGCTGCATGCCGAGCCCTCTCAAGAGACTTAATCAGCCCTTAGGAGTTGTCTCGCCATTAGGCAGGTTCTGGGAAAATGCATAAGCCTCGATACATTGTGAGGGTCATTCTGCTAGTGTACATCTATGAGACTAGGGCGGCTCCGATCACCATATGGAACCATTCGTTCAAAAAAATGTGTGTGAAATCTTATGGGACTTAACTGCTCAGGACATCAGTCCCTATGCTTACACACTACTTAACCTAAATTATCCTAAGGACAAATACATAGATCCATGCCTGAGGGAGGACTCGAACCTCTGCTGGGACCAACTCCACAGTCCAGGAACCTTTCGTGAGAGACAATTAGTTTGTGCCAGTTTCAGCACTGTCCATTTACTCCAACCCTCGCATCCTCACATTGACTATGGGAATCAGAAATCGCATTGGGATTGGATACTCGAGGATCCATGCCGACTTCTCTCCAAGATATTAATGACGCACTCTCTCGCCACTGGCCGCGTGCTTGACTGTTGCAAAAGCTTCAAGGACGTTGTTGGGGTCACATCCCTATTATAAATCTGTGATACTGTCGCGAGTACAATTACTCCATGGAACCACTCATGGGAGTCAAGTAGCTATTACCCGAAGCACCACTGCCCTTTTACTGCACCCCTCACACCCTCATATTGACGATGCGACAAAGAAAATGCATCACAATTGAATACTACAGCCTCCATGCCGACTTCTTTCCATGAGACTAATGCTGGCCCCAGGAGTTGTCTCGCCATTGGGATGGTGCTGGTCTATTGCATAACCCCAAGGACATTGTCAGAGTCATTCTACTTGTGTACATTTATGATGACGGCTCGGCCTGTGTCATGGCATAGAACCTGTCCTGAGAGCCCAGCAGCTTGTATCTGATGCACCACTGCCCGTTTACTGCAACCCTCGCCGCCTCACATTGACGATGCCACACAGAAATTGCGTCGAGATTGAATACTCCACATTCCATGACATACTCTCTCCAGGAGACTAATGCCACCCCCAGAAGTTGTTTCATTATTAGTGGATGCTGGGCTGCTGCATAAGCCTCGAGGACATTGTAGTAATCACTCTACTAGTGTACATCTACGATACACTCGACAGCTCCAGCCACCCATCCTGGGAACAAGTTGCTTGTATCGGATGCACCACAGCACGTTTACTGTAATCTTCGCACCCTCACAATGACGGTGTATAACATAAAGTGCCTCGCAATTGAAGACTACAGGCTATACGACGACTACTCTATAAGAGACTAATGCTTGTTGTCTCGCAACAACCGAATGCTGGTCCAACACATAAGCATCGAGGACATTGTTGGAGTCATTGTGCGGGTGCAGTGGTGCTTCGGATACACACTACTGGAATCCGAGGAGAAATTCAATGAGCTGACCGTGTTTCCGGTAACCACTTATAGGAGGGTCAATATCGGGGTGTGAAGGGTAAGGTATGTGGGCTGTATTGAGTCGGATACAACCTACTGGTCTCCCTGGAGAGATTAAAGTGGGTGAAGGTGAGCACGGTTATCACTTATACGAAAGTGTGCTTGAAGACCATAATATTTTATCGCGTCGCAATTTCTGTGTCATATCATCAATATCAGGGTGCGACTGATCAAGTACGTGGGCAGTGGTGCGTCGGATACACACTACTGGAATTGCAGGAGAAATTAAATGATGTGTTGGTGTTCCGTTTTATTACTTGTAGGAAAGTGTGCATGAAGACCACAATAATTAATCGCGATGCAATACTGTGTCATATTGTTAATATGAGGGTGTGAAGGGTAAGGTAAGTGGGCTGTATTGAGTCGGATACAAGCAACTGATCTCCCAGGAGAGATTAAAGTGGGTGAAGGTGAGCCCGGTTATCATTATACGAAAGTGTGCTTGAAGAACATAATACTTTAACGCGACGCAATTTCTCTGTCATATCATGAATATGAGGGTGCAACTGATCAAGTACGTGGTCAATGGTGCGTCAGATACACACTACTGGAATTGCAGGAGAAATTAAATGAGATGTTGGTGTTCCGGGTTATCATTACAGCAATGTAACATGAAGACCACAATATAAAATTGTAATGCAATTACTGTGTCATATTGCCAATATCAGGGTGTGAAGGGTAAGGTATGTGGGCTGTATTGAGTCGGATACAAGCTATTGGTCTCCTAGGAGAGATTCAAGTGGGTGAAGGTGAGCCCGGTTATCACTTATACGAAAGTGTGCTTGAAGACCATAATATTTTATCGAGACCCAATTTCTGTGTCATATCATCAAAATGAGGGTGTGACTGATCAACTACGTCTGCAGTGGTGCGTTGGATACACACTACTGGAATTGCAGGAGAAATTAAATGAGGTGGTGGTGTACCGGGTTATCACATGTAGGAAAGTGTGCATGACGACCACAATATTTATCGCGATGCAATTTGTGTGATATTGTCAATATAAGGGTGTGGAGGGTAAGGTATGTGGGCTGTATTGAGTCGGATACAAGCTACTGCTCTCCCAGGAGAGATGCAAGTGGGTGAAGGTGAGCCCGGTTACCACTTATACGAAAGTGTGCTTGAAGGCCATAATATTTCACCACGACGCAATTTCTGTGTCATATCATCAATATGAGGGTGTGACCGATCATGTATGTGGGCAGTGGTGCGTCGGATACACACTACTGGAATTGCGGGAGAAATTAAATGTGGTGGTGTTGTTCTGAGTTATCACTTGTAGGAAAGTGTGCATGAAGACCACATATTTCATCGCGATGAATCACTGTGTCATATTGTCAATATCAGGGTGTGATGGGTAAGGTATGTGGGCTGTATTGAGTCAGATACAAGCTACTGGTCTCCCAGGAGGGATTCAAGTGCGTAAGGTGAGCCCAGTTATCATTTATACGAAAGTGTGCTTGAAGACCACAATATGTTATCGCGACGCAATTTCTGTGTCATATCATCAATATGAGGGTGTGACTGATCAAGTACGTGGGCAGTGGTGCGTCGGTCCACACTACTGGAATTGCACAACAAATCAAATGAGGTGGTGGTGTTCTGGGTTATCACTTGTAGGAAAGTGTGTATGACGACCACAATATTTATCGCGATGCAATTACTGTGTCATATTGTTAATATCAGGGTGTGAAGTGTAAGGTATGTGTGCTGTTTTGAGTAGGATACAAGCTACTGGTCTCCCAGGAGAGATTCAAGTGTGTGAAGGTGAGCCCAGTTATCACTTATACTAAAGTGTATTAAAGACCATAGTATTTTATCGCGATTCAATTCCTGTGTCATATCATCAATATGAGGGTGTGACTGTTCAAGTACGTGGGCAGTGGTGCGTCGGATGTAAACTACGCGAATTGCAGTAGAAATTGAATGAGGTGGTTGTGTTCAGGGTTATCACTTGTACGAAAGTGTGCATGAAGACCACAATATCTAATCGTGATGCAATTACTGTGTCATATTGCCAATATCAGGGTGTGAAGGGTAAGGTATGTGGGCAGTATTGAGTCGGATACAAGCTATTGGTCTCTCAGGAGAGATTCATGTGGGTGAAGGTGGGCGCGGTTATCACTTATACGAAAGTGTGCTTGAATACCATAATATTTTATCGCGTCGCAATTTCTGTGTCATACAATCAATATCAGGGTGTGACTGATCAAGTACGTGGGCAGTGGTGCGTCGGATACACACTACTGGAATTGCAGGAGAAATTAAATGAGGTGGTGGTGTTCCGGGTTATCATTAGAGGAATGTGTGCATGAATACCACATATTAAATTGCAATGCAATTACTGTGGCATATTGTCAATATCCGTGTGTGAAGTGTAGGGTATTTGATCTGTATTGAATCGGACACAAGTTACTGGTCTCCCAGAGGAGATTCAAGTGGGTGAAGGTGAGCCCAGTTATCACTTACACATAAGTGTGCTTGAAGACCATAATATTTTATCGCGACGCAATTTCTGTGTCATATCATCAATATGAGGGTGTGGCTCATCAATTACGTGGGCAGTGGTGCGTCGGATACAAACTACTGGAAATGCAGGAGAAATTTAATGTGGTGGTGGTGTTCCGGGTTATTACTTAGAGGAGTGTGTGCATGAAGTCCACAATATTTAATCGCGATGCATTACTGTGTCATATTGTCAATATCAGGGAGTGAAGGGTAAGGTATGTGGGCTGTATTGAGTCGGATGCAAGCTACTGGTCTCACAGGAGAGATTCAAGTGGCTGAAGGTGAGCCCGGTTATCACTCAAACGAAAGTGTGCTTGAAGACCATAATATTTTATCGCGTCGCAATTTCTGTGTCATATCATCAATATGAGGGTGTGACTGATCAAGTACGTGGGAGTGGTGCGCCGGATACACACTACTGGAATTGCAGGAGACATTAAATGAGGTAGCGTTGTTTCGGGTTATCACTTATAGGAATGTGTGCATGAAGACCACAATATTAATTCGCGATGCAATTACTATGTCATATTATCAATATTAGGCTGTGAAGGGTAAGGTATGTGGGCTGTATTGAGTCGGATACGAGCTACTGCTCTCCTAGGAGAGATTCAAGTGGGTGATGCTGAGCCCAGTTATCACTTATACGAAAGTGTGCTTGAAGACCATAATATTTTATTGGGACGCAATTTCTGTGTCATATCATCAATACGAGGGTCTGACAGATCAAGTACGTCGGCAGTGGTGCGTCGGATATACACTACTGGAATTGCAGGAGAAATTAAATGAGGTGGTGGTGTTCCGGGTTATCACTTGTAGGAAAGTGTGCATGAAGAAGACAATATTTAATCGCGCTGCAATTACTGTGTCATATTGTTAATATGAGGGTGTGATGGGTAAGGTATGTAGGCTGTATTGAGTCAGATACAAGCTACTGGTCTCCCAGCAGGGATTCAAGTGCGTAAGGTGAGCCCAGTTATCAATTATACGAAAGTGTGCTTGAAGACCACAATATGTTATCGCGACGCAATTTCTGTATCATATCATCAATATGAGGGTGTGACTGATCAAGTACGTGGGCGGTGGTGCGTCAGTCCACACTACTGGAGTTGCACAACAAATCAAATGAGGTGGTGGTGTTCCGGGTTATCACTTGTAGGAAAGTGTGCATGACGACCACAATATCTAATCGTGATGCAATTCCTGTGTCATATTGCCATTATCAGGGTGTGAAGTGTAAGGTATGTGGGTTGTATTGAGTCGAATACAAGTTACAGGTCTCCCAGGAGAGATTCACGTGGGTGAAATTGACCCCGGTTATCACCTATACGAAAGTGTGCTTGGGGACCATAATATTTTATTGGGACGCAATTTCTGTATCAAATCATCAATATGAGGGTGTGACAGATCAAGTATGTGGGCAGTGGTGCGTCGGATAAACACTACTGGAATTGCAGGAGAAATTAAATGAGGTGGTAGTGTTCCGGGTTGTCACTTATAGAAATGTGTGCATGAATATCACAATATTTAATCGCGATGCAATTACTGCGTCATATTGTCAATATCAGGGTGTGAAGGGTAAGGTATGTGGGCTGTATTGAGTCGGATACAAGCTACTGCTCTCCCAGGAGAGATGCAAGTGGGTGAAGGTGAGCCCGGTTACCACTTATACGAAAGTGTGCTTGAAGGCCATAATATTTCACCACGACGCAATTTCTGTGTCATATCATCAATTTGAGGGTGTGACCGATCATGTATGTGGGCAGTGGTGCGTCGGATACACACTACTGGAATTGCGGGAGAAATTAAATGTGGTGGTGTTGTTCTGAGTTATCACTTGTAGGAAAGTGTGCATGAAGACCACATATTTCATCGCGATGAATCACTGTGTCATATTGTCAATATCAGGGTGTGATGGGTAAGGTATGTGGGCTGTATTGAGTCAGATACAAGCTACTGGTCTCCCAGGAGGGATTCAAGTGCGTAAGGTGAGCCCAGTTATCATTTATACGAAAGTGTGCTTGAAGACCACAATATGTTATCGCGACGCAATTTCTGTGTCATATCATCAATATGAGGGTGTGGCTCATCAATTACGTGGGCAGTGGTGCGTCGGATACACACTACTGGAAATGCAGGAGAAATTTAATGTGGTGGTGGTGTTCCGGGTTATTACTTAGAGGAGTGTGTGCATGAAGTCCACAATATTTAATCGCGATGCATTACTGTGTCATATTGTCAATATCAGGGAGTGAAGGGTAAGGTATGTGGGCTGTATTGAGTCGGATGCAAGCTACTGGTCTCACAGGAGAGATTCAAGTGGCTGAAGGTGAGCCCGGTTATCACTCAAACGAAAGTGTGCTTGAAGACCATAATATTTTATCGCGTCGCAATTTCTGTGTCATATCATCAATATGAGGGTGTGACTGATCAAGTACGTGGGAGTGGTGCGCCGGATACACACTACTGGAATTGCAGGAGACATTAAATGAGGTAGCGTTGTTTCGGGTTATCACTTATAGGAATGTGTGCATGAAGACCACAATATTAATTCGCGATGCAATTACTATGTCATATTATCAATATTAGGCTGTGAAGGGTAAGGTATGTGGGCTGTATTGAGTCGGATACGAGCTACTGCTCTCCTAGGAGAGATTCAAGTGGGTGATGCTGAGCCCAGTTATCACTTATACGAAAGTGTGCTTGAAGACCATAATATTTTATTGGGACGCAATTTCTGTGTCATATCATCAATACGAGTGTCTGACAGATCAAGTACGTCGGCAGTGGTGCGTCGGATATACACTACTGGAATTGCAGGAGAAATTAAATGAGGTGGTGGTGTTCCGGGTTATCACTTGTAGGAAAGTGTGCATGAAGAAGACAATATTTAATCGCGCTGCAATTACTGTGTCATATTGTTAATATGAGGGTGTGATGGGTAAGGTATGTGGGCTGTATTGAGTCAGATACAAGCTACTGGTCTCCCAGCAGGGATTCAAGTGCGTAAGGTGAGCCCAGTTATCAATTATACGAAAGTGTGCTTGAAGACCACAATATGTTATCGCGACGCAATTTCTGTATCATATCATCAATATGAGGGTGTGACTGATCAAGTACGTGGGCGGTGGTGCGTCAGTCCACACTACTGGAGTTGCACAACAAATCAAATGAGGTGGTGGTGTTCCGGGTTATCATTTGTAGGAAAGTGTGCATGACGACCACAATATCTAATCGTGATGCAATTCCTGTGTCATATTGCCATTATCAGGGTGTGAAGTGTAAGGTATGTGGGTTGTATTGAGTCGAATACAAGTTACAGGTCTCCCAGGAGAGATTCACGTGGGTGAAATTGACCCCGGTTATCACCTATACGAAAGTGTGCTTGGGGACCATAATATTTTATTGGGACGCAATTTCTGTATCAAATCATCAATATGAGGGTGTGACAGATCAAGTATGTGGGCAGTGGTGCGTCGGATAAACACTACTGGAATTGCAGGAGAAATTAAATGAGGTGGTAGTGTTCCGGGTTGTCACTTATAGAAATGTGTGCATGAATATCACAATATTTAATCGCGATGCAATTACTGCGTCATATTGTCAATATCAGGGTGTGAAGGGTAAGGTATGTGGGTTGTATTGAGTCGGATACAAGTTACATGTCTCCCAGGAGAGATTCACGTGGGTGAAATTGACCCCGGTTGTCACTTATACGAAAGTGTGCTTGGGGACCATAATATTTTATTGGGACGCAATTTCTGTGTCATATCATCAATATGAGGGTGTGACAGATTAAGTATGTGGGCAGTGGTGCGTCGGAAACACACTACTGGAATTGCAGGAGAAATTAAATGAGGTGGTGGTGTTGCGGGTTATCACTTATAGGAATGTGTGCATGAAGACCACAATATTTAATCGCGATGCAATTACTGTGTCATATTGTCAATATCAGGGTGTGAAGGGTATGGTATGTGGGCTGTATTGAGTCGGATACAAGCTGCTGGTCTCCCAGGAGAGATGCAAGTGGGTTAATGTTAGCCCAGTTATCACTTATACGAAAGTGTGCTTGAAGACCATAATCTTTTACCGCGACGCAATTTCTGTGTCATATCACCAATATGAGGGTGTGACTGCTCAAGTATGTGGGCAATGGTGCGTCGGTTACACACTACTGGAATTGCACGAGAAATTAAATGAGGTGGTGGTGTTCCGGGTTATCACTTGTAGGAAAGTGTGCATGACGACCACAATATTTATCGCGATGCAATTTGTGTGATATTGTCAATATAAGGGTGTGTAGGGTAAGGTATGTGGGCTGTATTGAGTCGGATACAAGCTACTGGTCTCCCAAGAGAGAATCAAGTGGGTGAAGGTGATCCCAAATATCACTTATACGAAAGTGTGCTTGAAGAACCTAATTTTTCATCACGGTGCAATTATTGTGTCATATCATCAATATGAGGGTGTGACTGATCAAGTACGTGGGCAGTGGTGCGTCGGAAACACACTACCGGAATTGCAGGAGAAATGAAATGAGGTGGTGGTGTTCCGGGTTATCACTTATAGGAATGTGTGCATGAAGACCACAATATCTAATTGCGATGTAATTACTGTGTCATATTGTCAATATAAGGGAGTGGAGGGTAAGGTATGTGGGCTGTATTGACTCGGATACAAGCTTCTGGTCTCCCTGGAGAGATTCAAGTGGGTGATGGTGAGCCCAGATATCACTTATACGAAAGTTTGCTTGAAGAACTTAATATTTTATCGCGACGCAATTATTGTGTCATATCATCAACATGAGGGTGTGACTGATCAAGTACGTGGGCGGTGAAGCGTCGGATACACACTACTGGAACTGCACGAGAAATTAAATGAGGTGGTGGTGTTCCAGGTTATCACTTGTAGGAAAGTGTGCATGACGACCACAATATTTATCGCGATGCAATTTGTGTGATATTGTCAATATAAGGGTGTGGAGGGTAAGGTATGTCAGCTGTATTGAATCGGATACAAGTTACTGGTCTCCCAGAAGAGATTCAAGTGGGTGAAGGTGAGCCCAGTTATCACTTACACATAAGTGTGCTTGAAGACCATAATATTTTATCGCGACGCAATTTCTTTGTCATATCATCAACATGAGAGTGTGACTGGTCAAGTACGGCGGCAGTGATGCGTCGGATACACACTACTGCAATATCAGGAGAAATTAAATGAGCTGGTGGTGTTCCGGATTATCACTTGTAGGAAAGTGTGCATGAAGACCACAATATTTAATCACGATGCAATTACTGTGTCGTATTGTGAATATCAGGGTATGAAGGGTAAGGTATGTAGGTTGTATTGAGTCGGATACAAGCTACTGGTCTCCCAGGAGAGATTCAAGTGGGTGAAGGTGAGCCCTGTTATCACTTACACGAAAGTGTGCTTGAAGACCATAATATTGTATCGCGATGCAATTTCTGTGTCATATCATCAATATGAGGGTGTGACTGATCAAGTACATGGGCAGTGGTGCGTCGGAAACACACTACTGGAATTGCAGGAGAAATTAAATGATGTGTTAGTGTTTCGGGTTTTCACTTGTAGATAAGTGTGCATGTAGACCACAATATTTAATCACGATGCAATTACTGTGTCATTTTGTCAATATCAGGGTGTGGAGGGTAATGTATGTGGGCTGTATTGAGTCGGATACAGGCTGCTGGTCTCCCAGGAGAGATGCAAGTGGGTGAAGGTTAAACCGGTTATCACTTATACGAACGTGTGCTTGAAGACCATAATCTTTTACCGCGACGCAATTTCTGTGTCATATCACCTATATGAGGGTGTGACTGCTCAAGTATGTGGGCAATGGTGCGTCGGATACACACTACTGGAATTGCACGAGAAATTAAATGAGGTGGTGGTGTTCCGGGTTATCACTTGTAGGAAAGTGTGCATGACGACCACAATATTTATCGCGATGCAATTTGTGTGATATTGTCAATATAAGGGTGTGTAGGGTAAGGTATGTGGGCTGTATTGAGTTGGATACAAGCTACTGGTCTCCCAAGAGAGAATCAAGTGGGTGAAGGTGAGCCCAGATATCACTTATACGAAAGTGTGCTTGAAGAACCTAATTTTTCATCACGGTGCAATTATTGTGTCATATCATCAATATGAGGGTGTGACTGATCAAGTACGTGGGCAGTGTCGCGTCGGATACACACTACTGGAATTGCAGGAGAAATTAAATTATGTGGTAGAGTTCCGGGTTTTCACTTGTAGATAAGTGTGCATGTAGAACACAATATTTATCGCGATGCAATTACTGTGTCATATTGTTAAGATCAGGGTGTGAAGGGTAAGGTATGTGGGCTGTATTGAGTCAGATACAAGTTACTGGTCTCCCAGGAGAGATTCAAATGGATTAAGGTGAGCCCAGTCATCGCTTATACGAAAGTGTGCTTGAAGACCATAATATTTTATCGCGACGCCATTTCTGTGTCATATCATCAATATGAGGGTGTGACTGATCAAGTACGTTGGCAGTGGTGCATCGGTCTACAATACTGGAACTGAAGGAGAAATTAAATGAGGTGGTGGTGTTCTGGGTTATCACTTGTAGGAAAGTGTGCATGAAGACCGCAATATTTAATCGAGACGCAATTACTGTGTCATATTGTCAATATCAGGGTGTGAAGGGTAACGTATGTGCTCTGTATTGAGTCGGATACAATCTAGTGGTCTCCTAGGAGAGATTCAATTGGTTGAAGGTGAGCCCGGTTATCACTTACTCTAAAGTGTGCTTGAGACCATAATATTTTATCGCGACGAAATTTCTGTGTCATTTCATCAATATGAGGGTGTGACTGTTCAAGTACGTGGGAAGTGGTGCGTCGGATACACACTACTGGAATTGCAGGAGAAAATAAATGAGGTGGTGGTGTTTCGGGTTAACACTTATAGGAATGCGTGCATGAAGACCCCAATATTTAATGGCGATGCAATTACCGTGTCATTTTATCAATATTAAGGTGTGAAGGGTAAGGTATGTAGGCTGTATTGTGTCGGGTACAAGCTACTGGTCTCCCAGGAGAGATTCAAGTTGGTGAGGGTGAGCCCGGTTATCAATTATACGAAAGTGTGCTTGAAGACCACAACATTTTATCGCGTCGCAATTTCTGTGTCATATCATCAACACGAGGGTGTGAGTGATCAAGTACATGGGCAGTGGTGCGTCGGATTCACACTACTCGAATTGCAGTAGAAATTGAGTGAGGTGGTTGAGTTCCGGATTATCACTTGTACTAAATTGTGCATGAAGACCACAATATCTAATCGTGATGCAATTAGTGTGTCATATTGCCAATATCAGGGTGCGAAGGGTAAGGTATGTGGACTGTATTAAGTCAGATACAAGCTACTGGTCTCCAGGAGAGATTCAAGTGGGTGAAGATGAGCCCAGATATCACTTATACGAAATCGTGCTTGAAGAACATAATATTTTATCGCTACGTAATTATGGTGTCAATACATCAATATGAGGCTCTGACTGGTCATGTACGTGGGCAGTGGCGCGTCGGATACACACTACTGGAATTGCAGGAGATATTAAATGAGGTGGTGGTGTTCCGGGTTATCACTTGTAGGAATGTGTGCATGAAGACCACAATATTTAATCGCGATGCAATTACTGTCTCATATTGTCAATATCAGGGTGTGAAGGGTAAGGTATGTGTGCTGTATTGAGTCGGATACAAGCTACTGGTCTCCCAGGAGGGATTCAAGTGCGTATGGTGAGCCCAGTTATCACTTATACGAAAGTGTGCTTGAAGACCACAATATGTTATCACGACGCAATTTCTGTGTCATATCATCAATATGAGGGTGTGACTGATCAAGTACGTGTGCAGTGGTGCGTCGGTCCACACTACTGGAATTGCACGAGAAATTAAAAGAGGTGGTGGTGTTCCGGGTTATCACTTGTAGGAAAGTGTGCATGACGACCACAATATTTATCGCGATGCAATTACTGTGTCATATTGTTAATATCAGGGTGTGAGGGGAAGGTATGTGTGCTGTATTGAGTCCGATACAAGCTACTGGTCTCCCAGGAGAGATTCAAGTGGGTGAAGGTGAGCCTGGTTATCACTTATACGAAAGTGTACTTGAAGACCATAATATTTTATCGCGACGCAATTCCTGTGTTATATAATCAATATGAGGGTGTGACTGATGTACATGGGCAGTGGTGCGTCGGATACACGCTACGCGAATTGCAGGAGAAATGGAATAAGGTGGTGGTGTTCCGGGTTATCACTTGTAGGAAAGTGTGCATGAATACCACAATATCTAATAGCGATGTAATACTGTGTCATATTGTCAATATAAGTCTGTGGAGGGTAAGGTATGTGGGCTGTATTGAGTCGGATACAAGCTACTGGTCTCCCAGGAGAGATTCAAGTGGGTGAATGTGAGACCTGTTGTCACTTACACGAATGTGTGCTTGAAGACCATAATATTGTATCGCGACGCAATTTCTGTGTCATATCATCAATATGAGGGTGTGACTGATCAAGTACGTGGGCAGTGGTGCGTCGGATACACACTACTGGAATTGCAGGAGAAATAAAATGATGTGATAGTGTTCCGGGTTTTCACTTGTGGATAAGTGTGCATGTAGACCACAATATTTAATCGCGATGCAATTACTGTGTCATATTGTCAAAATCAGGGTGTGAAGAGTAAGGTATGTGTGCTGTATTGAGTCGGTTACAAGCTACTTGTCTCCCAGGAGAGATTCAAGTGAGTGGAGGTGAGCCGGGTTATCACTTATAAGAAAGTGTGCTTGAAGACCATAATATTTTATCGCGACGCAGTTACTGTGCCATATCATCGATATGGTGGTGTGACTGATCAAATACGTGGGCAGTTTTGCGTCGGATACACACTACTGGAACTGCAGAGAAATTAAATTAGGTGGAGGTGTTTCGGGTTATCACTTGTAGGAAAGTGTGCATGACGACCACAATATTTATCGCGATGCAATTACTGCTCATATTGTCAATATCAGGGTGTGAGGGGTAAGGTATGTGGGCTGTATTGAGTCGGATACAAGCTACTGGTCTCCCAGGAGAGATTCAAGTGGGTGAAGGTGAGCCCTGTTGTCACTTACACGAATGTGTGCTTGAAGACCTTAATATTTTATCGCATCACAATTTCTGTGTCATATAATCAATATGAGGGTATGACTGATCAAGTACGTGGGAAGTGGTGCGTTTGATACACACTACTGGAATTGCAGGAGAAGTTAAAGGAGGTGGTGGTGTTTCGGGTTATCACTTATAGGAATGTGTGCATGAAGACCACAATATTTATCCCGATACAATTACTGTGTCATATTGTTAATATTAGGGTGTGAAGGGTAAGGTATGTGGGCTGTATTGGGTCGGATTCAAGCTCCTGGTCTCCCAGGAGAGATTCAAGTGGGTGGAGGTCAGCCCGGTTATCACTTATAAGAAAGTGAGCTTGAAGACCATAATATTTTATCGCGACGCATTTACTGTGCCATATCATCGATATGGTGGTGTGACTGATCAAATACGTGGGCAGTGGTGCGTCGGATACACACTACTGGAGCTGCAAGAGAAATTAAATGAGGTGGTGGTGTTCTGGGTTATCAGTTGTAGGAAAGTGTGCATGAAGACCACAATATTTAAAAGAAAAGAAATTACTGTGTCATATTTTCAATATCAGGGTGTGATGGGTAAGGTATGTGAGCTATATTGAGTCGGATACAAGCTACTGGTCTCCCAGGAGAGATTCAAGTGGGTGAAGGTGAGCCTGGTTATCACTTATACGAAAGTGTGCTTGAAGACCATAAGATTATATCGCGACGCAATTTCTGTGTCATATCTTCAATATGAGGGTGTGACTGATAAAGTACGTGGGAAGTGGTGCGTCGGATACACACTACTTGAATTGCAGGAGAAATTAAATGATGTATTAGTGTTCCGGGTTTTCACTTGTAGATAAGTGTGCATGTAGACCACAATATTTATCGCGATGCAATTACTGTGTTATATTGTTAATATCAGGGTGTGAACGGTAAGGTATGTGGGCTGTATTGAGTCGGATACAAGCTACTGGTCTCCGAGGAGAGATTCAAGTGGGTGAAGGTGAGCCCAGATATCACTTAAAGGAAAGTGTGCTTGAAGAACATAATATTATATCGCGACGCAAATTCTGTGCCATACCATCGATATGAGGGTGTGACTGATCAAGTACGTGGGCCGTGGTGCGTCGGATGCACTTTACTGGAATTGCAGGAGAAATTAAATGATGTGGTGGTGTTCCGGGTTTTCACTTGTAGATAAGTGTGCATGTAGACCACAATATTTAATCGCTATGCAATTACTGTGTCATATTGTCAAAATCAGGGTGGGAAGGGTAAGGTATGTGTGCTGTATTGAGTTGGATACAAGCTGCAAGTCTCCCAGGAGAAAGGCAAGTGGGTGAAGGTGAGCCCGGTTATCACTTATACGAAAGTGTGCTTGAAGACCATAATATTTTATCGCGTCGCAATTTCTGTGTCATAACATCAATATCAGGGTATGACTGATCAAGTACGTGGGAAGTGGTGCGTTGGATACACACTACTGGAATTGCAGGTGAAATTAATTGAGGTGGTGGTGTTTCAGGTTATCACTTACAGGAACGTGTGCATGATGACCACTATATTTAATCGCGATGCAATTACTTTGTCTTATTGTCAATATTAGGGTGTGAATGGTAAGGTATGTGGGCTGTATTGAGTCGGATACAAGCTACTGGTGTCCCAAGAGAGATTCAAGTGGGTGAAGGTGAGCCTGGTTATCACTTATACGAAAGTGTGCTTGATGACCATAATATTTTATCGCGACGCAATTTTTGTGCCATATCATCGATATGAGGGTGTGAATGATCAAGTACGTGGGAAGTGGTGCATTGGATACATACTACTGGAACTGCAGGAGAAATTAAATGAGGTGGTGGTGTTCCGGGTTATCACTTGTAGGAAAGTGTGCATGGAGACCACAATATTTAATCGCGATGCAATTACTGTGTCATATTGTCAATATTAAGGTGTGATGGGTAAGGTATGTTGGCTGTATTAAGTCGGATACAAGCTACTAGTCTCCTAGGTGAGATTCAAGTGGGTAAAGGTGAGCAGGCTTATCACTTACACGAAAGTGTGCTTAAAGACCATAAAATTTATCGCGACGCGATTTCTGTGTCATATCATCAATATGAGGGTGTGGCTGATCAAGAACGTGGGCAGTGGTGTGTCGGATACACACTACTGGAATTGCAGGAGAAATTAAATGAGGTGGTGGTGTTCTGGGTTATTACTTGTAGGAAAGTGTGCATGAAGACCACAATACTTAATCGCGATGCAATTACTGTGTCATATTATCAATATATGGGTGTGAAGGTAAGGTATGTGGGCTGTATTGAGTCAGATACAAGCTGCTGGTCTCCCAGGAGTGATTCAAGTGGGTGAAGGTGAGCCCGGTTATCACTTATACGAAAGTGTGCTTGAAGAACATAATATTTTATCGCGACGCAGTTTCTGTGTCATATCATCAATATGAGGGTGTGACTGATCAAGAACGTGGGCAGTGGTGAGTCGGATACACACTACTGGAATTGCAGGAGAAATTTAATGAGGTGGTGGTGTTCTGGGTTATTATTTGTAGGAATGTGTGCATGAAGACCACAATACTTAATTGCGATGCCATTACTGTGTCATATTGTCAATATCAGCGTGTAAAGGGTAAGGTAAGTGGGCTGTATTGAGTCGGCTACAAGCTACTGGTCTCCTAGGAGAGATTCGAGGGGGTAAAGGTGAGCCCGTTTATCACTTATACCATAGTGTGCTTGAAGAACATAATATTTTATCGCGTCGCAATTTCTGTGTCATATCATCAATATGAGGGTGTGGCTGATCAAGTACATGGGCAGTGGTGCGTCGAATACACACTACGCGATTTGCAGGAGAAATTAAATCAGGTGGTGGTGTTCCTGGTTATCTCTTGTAGGAAGGCGTGCATGAAGACCACAATTTCTAATCGAAATGTAATTACTGTGTCATATTGTCAATATCAGGGTGTGAAGGGTAAGGTATGTGGGCTGTAGAGAGTCAGATTCAAGGTACTGGTCTCCCAGAAGAGATTCAAGTGGGTGAAGGTGAGCCCAGATATCACTTATACGAAAGTGTGCTTGAAGAACATACTACTTTATCGCGACGCAATTTCTGTGTCATATCATCAATATGAGGGTGTGACTGATCAAGTATGTGAGCAGTGGCGCGTCAGATACACACCACTGGAATTGCAGGAGAAATTAAATGCAGTGATGGTGTTCCGGTTTATCACTTGTAGGAAAGTGAGCATGAAGACCACAATTTTTAATTGCGATCCAATTGCTGTGTCATGTTGTCAATACCAGGGTGTGAAGGGTAAGGTATGTGGCTGTATTGATTCGGATACAAGTTACTGGTCTCCCAGGAGAGATTCAAGTGGGTTAAGGTGACCCCGGTTATCGCTTATACAAAGGTGTGCTTGAAGACCATAATATTTTATTGCGTCGCAGTTTCATTGTCATATCATCAATATGAGGGTGTGACTGGTCATGTACGTTGGAAGTGGTGCGTAGGATACACACTACTGGAATTGCAGGAGAAATTAAATGAGGTGGAGTTGTTTCGGGTTATCACTTATAGGAATGTGTGCATGAAGACGACAATATTTAATCGCTATGCAATTACTGTGTCATATTGTCAATATTAGGGTGTGAAGGGTAAGGTATGTGGATGTATTGAGTCGGATACAAGTTACTGGTCTCCCAGGAGTGATTCAAGTGGGTGAAGGTGAGCCCGGTTATCACTTATACGAAAGTTTGCTTGAAGACAATAATATTTTATTATGACGCAATTTCTGTGTCATATCATCAATATGAGGGTGTGACTGATCAAGTACGTGGGCAGTAATGCGTCAGATACACACTACTAGAATTGCAGGAGAAATTAAATGAGTTGGTGGTGTTCCGGGTTATCACTTGTAGGAAAGTGTGCATGAATACCACAATATTTAATCGCGATGCCATTGCTGTGTCATATTGTTAATATCAGGGTGTGAAGGGTAAGGTATGTGGGCTATATTGAATCGGATATAAGTTACTGGACTTCCAGGAGAGATTCAAGTGGGTGAAGGTGAGCCCGGTTATCACTTTTACGAAAGTTTGCTCGAAGAACATCATATTTTATGGCGACGAAATTTCTGTGTCATATCATCAATATGACGGAGTGACTGATCAAGTACATGGGAGGTGGTGCGTCGATAAACACTACTGGAATAGCAGGAGAAATTAAATGAGGTGGTGGTGTTCCGGGTTATCACTTGTAGGAATGTGTGCATGATGGCCACAATATTTAATTGCGATGCAATTACTGTGTGATATTGTCAGTTTCAGGGTGTGAAGAGTAAGGTATGTGGGCTGTATTGAGTCAGATACAAGCCACTGGTCTCCCAGGAGTGATTCAAGTGGGTGAGGGTAATTCCGGTTATCACTTATACGAAAGTGTGCTTGAAGACTATAATATTTTATCGCGACGAAATTTCTGTGACACATCATAAATATGAGAGTGTGACTGATCAAGTACGTGGGCGGTGGTGCATCGGATACACACTACTGGAATTGCTGGAGAAATTAAATGAGGTGGTGGCGTTCCGGGTTATCACTTGTAGGAAAATGTGCATGATGACCACAATATTTAATCGCGATGCAATTACTGTGTCATATAGTCAATATCAGCGTGTGAAGGGTAAGGTATGTGGGCTGTATTGAGTCGGTTACAAGTTACTAGTCTCCCACGAGAGATTAAAGTGGGTGAAGGTGAGACCGGTTATCAGTTATACGAAAGTGTGCATGAACACCATAATATTTTATCGCGACGCAATTTCTGTGTCATATCACCAATATGACGGTGTGACTGATCAAGTACATGGGAGGTGGTGCGTCGGTAAACACTACTGGAATAGCAGGAGAAATTAAATGATGTGGTGGTGGTCTGGGTTATCATTTGTAGAAAAATGTCCATGAAAACCACAATATTTAATCGCGATGCAATTACTGTGTCATATTGTCAATATCATGGTGTGAAGGGTAAGGTATGTGGGCTGTATTGAGTCGGATACAAGTTACTGCTCTCCCAAGAGAGATTCTAGTTGGTGAATGAGAGCCCGGTTATCACTTACACGAAAATGTGCTTGAAGACCATAATATTTTATTCTGACGCAATTTCTGTGTCATAGCATATACGAAGGTGCGACTGATCAAGTACGTGGGCAGTGGTGCGTCGGATACACACTACTGGATTTGTTGGAGAAATTAAATGATGTGTTCTTGTTCTGGGTTATCACTTATAGGAATGTGCGCATGAAGACCACAATATTAAATCACGATGCAATTACTGTGTCATATTGTCAAAATGAGGGTGTGAAGGGTAAGGTATGTGGGCAGAATTGAGTCGGATACAAGCTACTGTTCTCCCAGGAGAGATTCAAGTGGGTGAATATGAGCCTGGTTATCACTTATACGCAAATGTGCTTGAAGACCATAATATTTCATCGCGACGCAATTTTTGTGTTATATCATCAATATGAGGGTGTGACTGATCAAGTGCGTGGGCAGTGCAGCGTCGGATACACACTACTGGATTAGCAAGAGAATTTAAATTATTTATTGGTGTTCTGGTTTATCACTTGTAGGAAAGTATGTATGAAGACAACAATATTTAATCGCGATGCAATTACTGTGTCATAATGTCAATATCAGGGTGTGAAGGGTAAGGTATGTGGGCTGAATTCAGTCGGATACAAGCTTCTGGTCTCCCTGGAGAGATTCAAGTGGGTGAAGGTGAGCCCGGTTATCACTTAAACGCAAGTGTGCTTGAAGACCATAAAAATTTATCGCGACGCAATTTCTGTGTCATCTCATCAATATGAGGGTGTGACCGATCAAGTACGTGGGCAGTGGTGCGTCGGATACATACTACTGAAATTGCAATAGAAATTAAATGAGATGGTGGAGTTCCGGGTTATCACTTGCAGGGAAGTGTGCATGTAGACCACAATATTTAATCGCGATGCAATTACTGTGTCATATTGTCAATATCAGGGTGTGACTGATCAAGTACGTGGGCAGTAATGCGTCGTATACACACTACTGAATTGCAGGAGAAATTAAATGAATTTTTGGTATTCCGGGTATCACTTGTAGGAAAGTGTGCATGAAGACCACAATATTTAATCGCGATGCAATTACTGTGTCATATTGTCAATATAAGGGTGTGATGGGTAAGTTATGTGGGCTGTTTTGAGTCGGATACAAGTTACTGGTCTACCAGTAGAGATTCAAGTGAATGATTGTAAGCCCGGGTATCATTTATACGAAAGTGTGCTTGGGGACCACAATATTTTATCGCGACGCAATTTCTGTGTCATATCATCAGTATGAGGGTGTGACTAATTAAGTATGTGCCCAGTGGCGCGGCGGCTACACACTACTGGAATTGAAGGAGAAATTAAATGAGGTGGTGGTGTTCCAGGTTATCACTTGTAGGAAATTGTGCATGAAGACCACAATATTTAATTGCGATGCATTTACTGTGTCATATTGTCAATATCTGGGTGTGAAGGGTAAGGTATGTTGGGCTGCATTGAGTCGGATACAAGCTACTGGTCTCCCAGGAGAGATTCAAGTGGGTGAACTTGTCCCCGGTTATCAATTATACGAAAGTGTGCTTGAAGACCATAATATTTTATCGCGATGCAATTTCTGTGTCATTTCATCAATATGAGGGTGTGACTGATCAAGTACGTAAGCAGTGGTGCGTACGACACACACCACTGGAATTGCAGGAGAAATTAAATGAGGTGGTGGTGTTCCAGGTTATCACTGATAGGAATGTGTGTATGAAGACCACAATATTAAATCACGATTCAATTACTGTGTCATATTGCAAATATCAGGGTGTGAATTGCAATGTATGTGGGCTGTAATGAGTCGGATACCTGCTACTGTTCTCCCAGGAGAGATTCAAGTATGTCAAGGTGAGCCCGGTTATCACTTATACGAAATTGTACTTGAAGATCATAATATTTTATATTGGCTCAATTTTTGTGTCATATCATCAACATGAGAGTGTGACTGATCATGTACGTGGGCAGTGGTGCGTCGGATACACACTACTGGAATTGCTGGAAAAATAGAATGAGGTGGTGGTGTTCCGGGTTATCAGTGATAGGAAAGTGTGCATGAAGACCACCATATTTAATCGCGATGCAATTACTGTGTCATATTGTCAATATCAGGGTGCGAAGGGTAATGTATGTGGGCTGTATCGAGTCGGATACAAGTTACTGGTCTCCCAGGAGAGATTCAAGTGGGTGAAGGTGAGCCCGGTTATCACTTATACGAAAGTGTTCTTGAAGACCACAATATTTTATCGCGACGCAATTACTGTGTCATATCATGAATATGATGGTGCCTGATCACGTACAAGGGCAGTGGTGCGTCGGATACACAATTGCAGGAGAATTTAAATGAGGTGGTGGTGTTTCGGGTTATCACTTGTAGGAAAGTGTGCATGAAGACCACAATATTTAATCGCGATGCAATTACTGTGTCATATTGTCAACATCAGGGGGTGAAGGGAAAGGAACGTGGGCTGTATTGAGTCGGATACAAGCTACTGGTCTCCCTGGAGAGATTCAAGTGGGTGAACGTGAGCCTGGTTATCACTTATACGAAAGTGTGCATAATATTTTATCGCGACGCAATTTAAGTGTCATATCATCAATATGAGGGTGTGACTGATGAAGTACGTGGGCTGTGGTGCGTCGGATACACACTACTGGAATTGCAGGAGAAATTAAAACAGTTGGTGGTGTTCCGGTTTATCACTTGTAAGAAAGTGTGCATGAAGGCCACAATATTTAATCGCGACGCAATTACTGTGTCATATTGTCAACATCAGGGTGTGAACGGAAAGGAATGTAGGCTGTATTGAGTCGGTTACATGCTACTGGTGTCCCGGGAGATATTCAAGTGGGTGAACGTGACCCCAGTCATCACTTACACGAAAGTTTGCTTGAAGACCATAATATATTATCGCGACGCAATTTCTGTGTTGTATCATCCATATGAGTGTGTGACTGATCAAGTACGTAGGCAGTGGTGCGTCCGATACACACTACTGGAATTGCAGGAGAAATTAAATGAGGTGGTGTTGTTTCAGGTTATCACTTGCCGGAAAGTATGCATGAAGACAACAATATTTAATCGCGATGCAATTACTGTGTCATATTGTCAATATCAGGGTGTGATCTGTAAGGTATGTGGGCTGTATTGAGTCGGATACAAGCTACTGGTCTCCCAGTAGAGATTCAAGTGGGTTAAGGTGAGCCCAGTTATCACTTATACGAAAGTGTGCTTGAAGACCATAATTATTTATTGCGACGCAAATTCTGTGTCATATCATCAATATGAGGGTGCAACGGATCAAGTACGTGGCAGTGGTGCGTCGGATACACACTACTGGAATTGCAGGAAAAATTAAATGAGGTAATGGTGTTCTGGGTTATCACTTATAAAAATGTGTGCGAGAAGACACCAATTGTTAATTGCGAGGCAATTACTGTGTCTTATTGTCAATATCAGGGGGTGAAGGGTAAGGTATGTGGGCTGTATTGAGTGGGATACAAGCTTCTGGTCTCCTAGGAGAGATTCAGGTGGGTGAAGGTGAGCCCCGTTATCACTTATACAAAAGTGTGCTTGAAGACCATTATATTTTTTCGCGACGCAAATTCTGTGTCATATCATCAATATGAGGGTGTGACTGATCAAGCACGTGGGCAGTAGTACGTCGGATATACACAACTGGAATTGCAGGAGAAATTAAATGAGGTGTTGGTGTTCCAGGTTATCACTTGTAGGAAAGTGTGCATGAAGACCACAATATTTAATCGCGATGCAATTACTGTGTCATGTTGTCAACATCAGGTTGTAAAGGGAAAGAATGTGGGCTGTATTGGGTCGGATACAAGCTACTGTTTTCCCAGGAGAGATTCAAGTGGGTGAACTCGACCCCAGTTATCACTTATACGAAAGTGTGCTTGAAGACCATAATATTTTATCGCGACGCAAATTCTGTGTCATATCATCAATATGAGGGTGTGACTGATCAAGCACGTGGGCAGTTGTACGTCGGATATACACAACTGGAATTGCAGGAGAAATTAAATGAGGTGGTGGTGTTCCGGGTTATCACTTGTAGGAAAGTGTGCATGAAGACCACAATATTTAATCACGATGCAATTACTGCGTCATATTGTCAACATCAGGGGGTGAAGGGATAGTAATGGGGCTGTATTCAGTCGGATACAAGCTACTGGTCTTCCAGAAGAGATTCAAGTTTGTTAACGTTACCCCGGTTATCACTTATACGAAAGTGTGCTTGAAGACCATAATATTTTATCGCGATGCAATTTCTGTGTCATATCATCAATATTCGGATGTGACTGATCAAGTACGTGGGCAGTGGTGCGTCGGATACACACTACTGGAATTGCAGGAGAAATTAAATGTGGTGATGGTGTTCCGTGTTATCTATTGTAGGAAAGTGTGCATGAAGACCACAATATTTAATCGCGATGCAATTACTGTGTCATATTGTCAATATCAAGGTGTGAAGGGTAAGGTATGTGTGCTGTATTGAGTCGGATACAAGCTCCTTGTCTCCCAGGAGAGATTCAATTGGAAGAAGGTAAGCCCGGTTATCACCTATATGAAAGTGTGCTTGAAGACCATAATATTTTATCGTGACGCAATTTCTGTGTCATATCATCAATATGAGGGTGTGACTGATCAAGTTCGTGGGCAGTGGTGTGTCGGATACACACTACTGGAATTGCAGGAGAAATTGAATGAGGTGGTGGTGTTCCGGGTTATCTCTTGTAGGAAAGTGTGCATGAAGACCACAAAATTTAATCGCGATGCAATTACTGTGTCATATTGTCAATATCAGGGTGTGAAGGTTAAGGTATGTGTGCTGTATTGAGTCGGGTGCAAGCTACTTGTCTCCCATCAGAGATTCAATTGGAAGAAGGTAAGCCCGGTTATCACCTATACGAAAGTGTGCTTGAAGACCATCATATTTTATCACGAAGAAATTTCTGTGACATATTACCAATATGAGGGTGTGACTGATCAAGTACATGGGCAGTGGTGTGTCGGATACACACTACTGGAATTGCAGGAGAAATTGAATGAGGTGGTGGTGTTCCGGGTTATCTCTTGTAGGAAAGTGTGCATGAAGACCACAATATTTAATCGCGATGCAATTACTGTGTCGTATTGTTAATATCAGGGTGTGAAGGGTAAGCTATGTGTTCTGTATTGAGTCGGATACAAGCTACTTGTCTCCCAGGAGAGTTTCAATTGGAAGAAGGTAAGCCCGGTTATCACCTATACGAAAGTGTGCTTGAAGCCCATCATATTTTATCGCGAAGCAATTTCTGTGTTATATTATCAATATGAGGGTGTGACTGATCAAGTATGTGGGCAGTGGTGTGTCGGATACACACTACTTGAATTGCAAGAGAAATTAAATGAGATGATGGTGTTCCAGGTTATCACTTGTAGGAAAGTGTGCATGAAGGCCACAATATTTAATTGCGATAAAATTACTGTGTCATATTGTCAACATCAGGGGGTGAAAGGAAAGATATGTGGGCTGTATTGAGTCGGATACAATCTAGGGGTCTTCCAGGAGAGATTCAAGTGGGTTAACGTTACTCTGGTTATCACTTATACGAAAGTGTGCTTGAAGACAATAATATTTTAAGGCGACGCAGTTTCTGTGTCATATCATCAATATGAGGGTGTGACTGATCAAGTACGTGGGCAGTGGTGTGTCGGATACACACTACTGGAATTGCAGGAGAAATGAACTGAGGTGGTGGTGTTCCGGGTTATCACTTATAGGAAAGTGTCCATCAGAACCACAATATTTAATCGCGATGCAATTACTGTGTCATATTGTCAATATCAGGGTGTGAAGGGTAATGTATGTGGGCTGTATTGGGTCGGATACAAGCTACTGTTCTCCCAGGATTGATTCAAGTGGGTGAACTTGGCAACTGGTATCAATTATACGAAAGTGTGCTTGAGGACCATAATATTTTATCGCGACGCTATTTCTGAGTCATATCATCAATATGAGGATGTGACCGATCCAGTACGTAGGCAGTGGTGCGTCGGATACACACTACCGGAATTACAGGAGAAATTAAATGAGGTGGTGGTGTTCCGGGTTATCACTTATAGGAAAGTGTGCATGAAGACCACAATATTTAATCGCGATGCAATTACTCTGTCATATTGTCAATATCAGGGTGTGAAGGGTAAGGTATGTGGGCTGTATTGAGTCGGATACAAGCTACTGGTCTCCCAGGAGAGATTCAAGTGGCTGAAGGTGAACCCAGTTATCACATATACGAAAGTGTGCTTCAAGACTATAATATTTTATCGCGACGCAATTTCTGTGTCATATCATCAATATGAGGGTGTGACTGATCCACTACGTAGGCAGTGGTCCGTCGGATACACATAACTGGAATTGCAGGAGAAATTAAATGAGGTGGTGTTGTTCCGGGTTATCACTTGTAGGAAAGTGTGCATGAAGACAACAATATTTAATCCCGATGCAATCACTGTGTCATATTGCCAATATGAGGGTGTGAAGGGTAAGGTATGTAAACTGTATTGAGTCGGATATAAGCTACTGGTCTCCCAGGTAAGATTCAGGTGGGTGAAGGTGAGCCCAGTTATCACTTATACGAAAGTGTGCTTGAAGACCATAATATTTTATCGTGACGACATTTCTGTGTCATATCATCAATATGAGGGTAAGACTGATCAAGTAAGTGGGCAGGGGTGCGTCGGATACACACTACTGGAATTGCAGGGGAAATTAAATGGGGTTATCGTGTTCCTGGTTATCACTTGTAGGAAAGTATGCACGAAGACCGCAATATCTAATCCCGATGCAATTACAGTGTCATATAGTCAACATTAGGGTGTGAAGGGAAAGGAATGTGGGCTGCATTGAGTCGGATACAAGCTACTGGTCTCCCAGTAGAGATTCAAGTGTGTGAAGGTGAGCCCGGTTATCACTTATACGAAAGTGTGCGTGAAGACCATAATATTTTATCGCGACGCCATTTCTGTTTCATATCACCAATATGAGTTTGTGACTGATCAAGTACGTGGGCAGTGGTGCGTTCGATACACACTACTGGAATTGCAGGAGAAATTAAAAGAGGTGGTTGTGTTCGGGTTATCACTTGTAGGAAAGTGCACATGAAGACCACAATATTTAATTGCGATGCAATTACTGTGTCTTATTGTCAATATCTGGGTGTGAAGGGTAAGGTATGTTGGGCTGCATTGAGTCGGATACAAGCTACTGGACTCGCAGGAGAGATTCAGGTGGGTGAAGGTGAGCCCAGTGATCACATATACGTAAGTGTGCTTGAAGACCATAATATTTTATCCTGACGCAATTTCTGTGTCATATCATCAATATGAGGGTGTGACTGATCAAGTACGTGGGCAGTGGTGCGTCGGATACACACTACTGGAATTGCAGGAGAATATAAATGAGGTGGTGGTGTTCCGGGTTATCACTTGTAGGAAAGTGTGCATGAAGACCACAATATTTAATCGCGATGCAATTACTGTGTCATATTTTCAATATCAGGGTGTGAAGCGTAAGGTATGTGGGCTGTATTGAGTCGGATACAAGCTACTGGTCTCCCAGGAGAGATTCAATTGGAAGAAGGTAAGCACGGTTATCACCAATACGCAAGTGTGCTTGAAGACCATAATATTTTATCGCGACGCAATTTCTGTGTCCTATCATCAATATGAGTGAGTGACTAATCCAGTACGTAGGCAGTGGTGCGTCGGATACACACTACTGGAATTGCAGGAGAAGTTAAATGAGGTGGTGGTGTTCCGGGTTATCACTTGTAGGAAAGTTTGCATGAAGACCACAATATTTAATCACGATGCAATTACTGTGTCATATTGTCAACATCAGGGGGTGAAAGGAAAGGAATGTGGGCTGTACTGAGTCGGATACAATCTAGTGGTTTTCCAGGAGAGATTCAAGTGGGTAAACGTTACCCGGTTATCACTTATACGAAAGTATGCTTGAAGACCATATCATTTTAAGGCGACGCAGTTTCTGTGTCATGTCATCAATATGAGGGTGTGACTGATCAAGTACGTGGGCATTGGCGCGTCGGATACACACTACAGGAATTGCAGGAGAAATTGAATGAGGTGGTGGTGTTCCGGGTTATCTCTTGTAGGAAAGTGTGCATGAAGACCACAATATTTAATCGCGATGCAATTACTGTGTCATATTGTCAATATCAGGTTGTGAAGCGTAAGGTATGTGGGCTGTATTGAGTCGGATACAAGCTACTGGTCTCCCAGGAGAGATTCAATTGGAAGAAGGTAAGCACGGTTATCACCAGTACGCAAGTGTGCTTGAAGACCATAATATTTTACCGCGACGCAATTTCTGTGTCCTATCATCAATATGAGGGAGTGACTGATCCAGTATGTAGGCAGTGGTGCGTCGGATACACACTACAAGAATTGCAGGAGAAGTTAAATGAGGTGGTGGTGTTCCGGGTTATCACTTGTAGGAAAGTGTGCATGAAGACCACAATATTTAGTCCCGATGCAATTACTGTGTCATATTGTCAATATGAGGGTGTGAAGGGTAAGGTATGTAAACTGTATTGAGTCGGATATAAGCTACTGGTCTCCCAGGAGAGATTCAGGTGGGTGAAGGTGAGCCCGGTTATCACTTATACGAAATTGTGCTTGAAGACCATAATATTTTATCGTGGCTCAATTTTTGTGTCATATCATCAACATGAGAGTGTGACTGATCATGTACGTGGGCAGTGGTGCGTCGGATACACACTACTGGAATTGCTGGAAAAATAGAATGAGGTGGTGGTGTTCCGGGTTATCACTTATAGGAAAGAGTGCATGAAGACCACAATATTTAATCGCGATGCAATTACTGTGTCATATTGTCAATATCAGGGTGTGAAGGGTAATGTATGAGGGCTGTATTGAGTCGGATGCAAGTTACTGGTCTCCCAAGAGAGATTCAAGTGTGTGAAGGTGAGCACGGTTATCACTTATACGAAAGTGTGCTTGAAGACCATAATATTTTATCGCGACACCATTTCTGTTTCATATCACCAATATGAATTTGTGACTGATCAAGTACGTGGGCAGTGGTGCGTTCGATACATACTACTGGAATTGCAGGAGAAATTAAATGAGGTGGTTGTGTTCGGGTTATTACTTGTAGCAAATTCCACATGAAGACCACAATATTTAGTTGCGATGCAATTACTGTGTCATATTGTCAACATCAGTGGGTGAAGGGAAAGGATATGGGCTGTATTGAGTCGGATACAAGCTACTGGTCTCCCAGGAGAGATTCAAGTGGGTGAAGGTGAGCCCGGTTATCACATATACGAAACTGTGCTAGTGGACCATAATATTTTATCACGACGCAATTTCTGTGTCATATCACCAATATGAGGTTGTGACTGATCAAGTACGGGGGCAGTGGTGCGTCGGATACACACTACTGGAATTGCTGGAGAAATAGAATGAGGTGGTGATGTTCCAGGTTATCACTTATAGGAAAGTGTGCATGAAGACCACAATATTTAATCGCGATGCAATTACTGTGTCATATTGTCAATATTAGGGTGTGAAGGGAAAGGAATGTCGGCTGCATTGAGTCGGATACAAGCTACTGGTCTCCCGGGAGAGATTCAAGTGGGTGAACGTGACCCCAGTTATCACTTAGACGAAAGTGTGCTTAAAGACCATAATATTTTATCGCGACGCAATTTCTGTGTTGTATCATCAATATGAGGGTGTGACTGATCAAGTATGTAGGCAGTGGTGCGTCCGATACACACTACTGGAATTGCAGGAGAAATTAAATGAGGTGGTGGTGTTCCAGGTTATCACTTGTAGGAAAGTATGCATGAAGACAACAATATTTAATTCCGATGCAATTACTGTGTGATATTGTCAATATCAATGTGTGAACGGTAATGTATGAGGGCTGTATTGAGTCGGATACAAGTTACTGGTCTCCCAGGAGAGATTCAAGTGGGTCAAGGTGAGCCCGGTTATCACTTATACGAAATTGTGCTTGAAGACCATAATATTTTATCGTGGCTCAATTTTTGTGTCCTATCATCAACATGAGAGTGTGACTGATCATGTACGTGGGCAGTGGTGCGTCGGATACACACTACTGGAATTGCTGGAAAAATAGAATGAGGTGGTGGTGTTCCGGGTTATCACTTATAGGAAAGTGTGCATGAAGACCACAATATTTAATCGCGATGCAATTACTGTGTCATATTGTCAATATCACGGTGTGAAGGGTAATGTATGAGAGCTGTATTGAGTCGGATGCAAGTTACTGGTCTCCCAAGAGAGATTCAAGTGTGTGAAGGTGAGCCCTGTTATCACTTATACGAAAGTGTGCGTGAAGACGATAATATTTTATCGCGACGCCATTTCCGTTTCATATCACCAATATGAGTTGATGACTGATCAAGTACGTGGGCAGTGGTGCGTTCGATACACACTACTGGAATTGCAGGAGAAATTAAATGAGGTGGTTGCGTTCGGGTTATCACTTGTAGGAAAGTGCACATGAAGACCACAATATTTAATTGCGATGCAATTACTGTGTCATATTGTCAATATCTGGGTGTGAAGGGTAAGGTATGTTTGGCTGCATTGAGTCGGATACAAGCTACTGGTCTCGCAAGAGAGATTCAGGTGGGTGAAGGTGAGCCCCATTATCACTTATAGGAAAGTGTGCTTGAAGACCATAATATTTTATCGCGACGTAAATTCTGAGTCATATCATCTATATGAGGTTGTGACTGATGAAGTACGTCGGCAGTGGTGCGTCGGATATACACAACTGGAATTGCAGGAGAAATTAAATGAGGTGGTGGTGTTCCGGGTTATCACTAATAGGAATGTGTGCATGAAGACCACAATATTAAATCACGATTCTATTACTGTGACATATTGCCAATATCAGGGTGTGAAGGGTAAGGTATGTGGGCTGTAATGAGTCGGATACCAGCTACTGTTCTCACAGGAGAGATTAAAGTGGATGAAGGTCAGCCCGGTTATGACTTATCGGAAAGTGTGCATGAAAAACATAATATTTTATCGCGACGCAATTTCTGTGTAATTTCACCAATATAAGTGTGTGACTGACCAAGTATGTGGGCACTGGTGCGTCAGATACACAACACTGGAATTGCAGGAGAAATTAAGTGAGGTGGTGGTGTTCTGGGTTATCACTTGTAGGAAAGTGTGCATGAAGACCACAATATTTAATCGCGATGCAATTACTGTGTCATATTGTCAACATCAGGGGGTGAAGGGAAAGAATGTGGGCTGTGTTGAGTCGGATACAAGCTACTGGTCTCCCAGGAGAGATTCTAGTGGGTGAAGGTGAGCCCGGTTATGACATATACGAAAGTGTGCTTGAAGACCATAATATTTTATCCCGACGAAATTTCTGTGTCATATCATCAATATGAGGGTGTGACTGATCAAGTACGGGGGCAGTGGTGCGTCGGATACACACTACTGGAATTGCAGGTGAAATTAAATGAGGTGGTGGTGTTCCGGTTTATCACTTGTAGGAAAGTGTGCATGAAGACCAAAATATTTAATCACGTCACTGTGTCATATTTTCAACATCAGGGGGTGGAAGGAAAGGAATGTGGGCTGTATTGAGTACGATTCAATCTAGTGGTCTTCCAGGAGAGATTCAAGTGGGTTAACGTTACCCGGGTTATCACTTATACGAAAGTGTGCTTGAAGACCATAATATTTTAAGGCGACGCAGTTTCTGTGTCATATCATCAATATGTGGGTGTGACTGATCAAGTACGTGGGCAGTGGTGCGTCGGATACACACTGCTGGAATTTCAGGAGAAATTGAATGAGGTGGTGGTGTTCCGGTTTATCACTTGTAGGAAAGTGTGCATGATGACCAAAATATTTAATCGCGATGCAATTACTGTGTGATATTGTCATTACCAGGGTTTGAAGGGTTAGGTATGTGGGCTGTATTGAGTCAGATACAAGCTACTGGTCTCCCAGGAGAGATTCAATTGGAAGAAGGTAAGCACGGTTATCACCTATACGAAAGTGTGCTTGAAGACCATAATATATTATCGCGACGCAATTTCTGTGTCATATCATCAATATGAGGGTGTGACTGATCAAGTACGTGGGCAGTGGTGTGTTGGATACACACTCTTGGATTTACAGGAGAAATTAAATGAGGTGGTTGTGTCCTGGGTTATCACTTGTATGAAGGTGTGCATGAAGACCACAATATTTGATCCCGATGCAATTACTGTTTCATGTTGCCAATATCAGGGTTTGAAGCGTAAGGTATGTAAACTGTATTAAGTCGGATATAAGCTACTGGTCTCCCAGGAGAGATTCAGTTGGGTGAAGGTGAGCCCGGGTATCACTTACACGAAAGTGTGCTTGAAGACCATAATATTTTATCGCGACGCCATTTCTATTTCATATCACCAATATGAGTTTGTGACTGATCAAGTACGTGGGCAGTGGTGCGTTTGATAAACACTACTGGAATTGCAGGAGAAATTAAATGAGGTGGTTGTGTTCGGGTTATCACTTGTAGGAAAGTGCACATGAAGACCACAATATTTAATTGCGATGCAATTACTGTGTCATATTGTCAATATCTGTGTGTGGAGGGTAAGGTTTGTTGGGCTGCATTGAGTCGGATACAAGCTACTGGTCTCCCACGAGAGATTCAAGTGGCTGAAGGTGAGCCCAGTTATCACATTTACGAAAGTGTGCTTGAAGACAATAATATTTTATCGCGACGCAATTTCCGTGTCATATCATCAATTTGAAGGTGTGACTGATGAAGTACGGGGGCTGTGGTGCGTCGGATACACACTACTGGAATTGCAGGAGAAATTAAGTGAGGTGGTGGTGTTCCGGCTTATCACTTGTAGGAAAGTGTGCATGAAGACCACAATATTTAATCACGATGCAATTACTGTGTCATATTTTCAACATCAGGGAGTGAAAGGAAATTAATGTGGGCTGTATTGAGTCCGATACAATCTAGTGGGCTTCCAGAATAGATTTAAGTGTGTTAACGTTACCCCGGTTATCACTTATACAAAAGTGTGCTTGAAGACCATAATGTTTTAAGGCGACAAAGTTTCTGTGTCATATCATCAATATGAGGGTGTGACTGATCAGTACGTAGGCATTGGTGCGTCGGATACACACTACTAAAATTGCAGGAGAAATTGAATGAGGTGGTGGTGTTCCGGGTTATCTCTTGTAGGAAAGTGTGCATGAAGACCACAATATTTAATTGCGATACAATTACTGTGCCATATTGTCAATACCAGGGTGGGAAGGGTAAGATATGTAGGCTGTATTGAGTCGTATACAAGCTACTGGTCTCCCAGGAGAGATTCAATTGGAAGAAGGTAAGCCCGGTTATCACCTATACGAAAGTGTGCTTGAAGACCATAATATTTTATCGCGACGCAATTTCTGTGTCATATGATCAATATCAGGGTGTGACTAATCAAGTACATAGGCAGTTGTGCGTCGGATACACACTACTGGATTTACAATAGAAATTAAATGAGGTGGTTGTGTCCCGGGTTATCACTTGTATGAAGGTGTGCATGAAGACCACAATAATTAATCCCGATGCAATTACTGTTTCATATTGCCAATATCAGGGTGTGAAGGGTAAGGTATGTAAACTGTATTGAGTCGGATATAAGCTACTGGTCTCCCAGGAGAGATTCAGGTGGGTGAAGGTGAGTCCGGTTATCACTTACACGAAAGTGTGTTTGAAGACCACAATATTTTATCGCGACGCAATTTCTGTGTCATATCATCAATATGAGGGTGTGACTGATCAAGTACGTGGGCAGTGGCGCGTCGGTTACACACTATCGGAATTGCAGGAGAAATTAAATGAGGTGGTGGTCTTCCGGGTTACCACTTGTAGGAAAGTGTGCATGAAGACCACAATATTTGATCGCGATGCATATACTGTGTCATATTGTGAATATCAGGATGTGAAGGGTAAGGTATGTCGGCTGTATTGAGTCGGATAGAAGCTACTGGTCTCCCAGTAGAGATTCAATTGTGTGAAGGTGAGCCCGGTTTATCAATTATACGAAAGTGTGCGTGAAGACCATAATATTTTATCGCGACGCCATTTCTGTTTCATATCACCAATATGAGTTTGTGACTGATCAAGTACGTGGGCAGTGGTGCGTTCGATACACACTACTGGAATTGCAGGACAAATTAAATGAGGTGGTTGTGTTCGGGTTATCACTTGTAGGAAAGTGCACATGAAGACCACAATATTTAATTGCGAAGCAATTACTGTGTCATATTGTCAATATCTGGGTGTGAAGGGTAAGGTATGTTGGGCTGCATTTAGTCGGATACAAGCTACTGGTCTCCCAGGAGAGATTCAAGTGGGTGAAGGTGAGCCCAGTTATCACATATACGAAAGTGTGCTTGAAGATCATAATATCTTATCGCGACGCAATTTCCGTGTCATATCATCAATTTGAGGGTGTGACTGATCAAGTACGGGGGCAGTGGTGCGTCGGATACACACTACTGGAATTGCAGGAGAAATTAAATGAGGTGGTGGTGTTCCGGGTTATCACTTGTAGGAAAGTGTGCATGAAGACCACAATATTTAATCACGATGCAATTACTGTGTCATATTGTCAACATCAGGGGGTGAAAGGAAATTAATGTGGGCTGTATTGAGTCCGATACAATTTAGTGGTCTTCCAGAAGAGATTCAAGTGGGTTAACGTTACCCCGGTTATCACTTATACAAAAGTGTGCTTGAAGACCATAATGTTTTATCGCGACGCAATTTCTGTGTTATATCATCAATATGAGGGTGTGACTGATCAAGTACGTGGGCAGTGGTGCGTCGGTTAAACACTACCGGAATTGCAGGAGAAATTGAATGAGGTGGTGGTCTTCCTGGGTTATCACTTGTAGGAAAGTGTGCATGAAGACCACAATATTTAATCGCGATGCAATTACTGTGTCATATTGTGAATATCAGTGTGTGAAGGGTAAGGTATGTGGGCTGTATTGAGTCAGATACAAGCTACTGGTCTCCCAGGAGAGATTCAATTGGAAGAAAGTAAGCACGGTTATCACCTATACGAAAGTGTGCTTGAAGACCATAATATATTATCGCGACGCAATTTCTGTGTCATATCATCAATATGAGGGTGTGACTGATCAAGTACGTGGGCAGTGGTGTGTTGGATACACACTACTGGATTTACAGGAGAAATTAAATGAGGTGGTTGTGTCTTGGGTTATCACTTGTATGAAGGTGTGCATGAAGACCACAATATTTAATCCCGATGCAGTTACTGTTTCATATTGCCAATATCAGGGTTTGAAGCGTAAGGTATGTCAACTGTATTAAGTCGGATATAAGCTACTGGTCTCCCAGGAGAGATTCACGTGGGTGAAGGTGAGCCCGGGTATCACTTACGCGAAAGTGTGCTTGAAGACCATAATATTTTATCGCGACGCAATTTCTGTGTCATATCATCAATATGAGGGTGTGACTGATCAAGAACGTGGGCAGTGGTGCGTTTGATAAACACTACTGGAATTGCAGGAGAAATTAAATGTGGTGGTTGTGTTCGGGTTATCACTTGTAGGAAAGTGCACATGAAGACCACAATATTTAATTGCGATGCAATTACTGTGTCATATTGTCAATATCTGGGTGTGAAGGGTAAGGTTTGTTGGGCTGCATTGAGTCAGATACAAGCTACTGGTCTCCCACGAGAGATTCAAGTGGCTGAAGGTGAGCCCAGTTATCACATTTACGAAAGTGTGCTTGAAGACCATAATATTTTATCGCTACGCAATTTCCGTGTCATATCATCAATTTGAAGGTGTGACTGATCAAGTACGGGGGCAGTGGTGCGTCGGATACACACTACTGGAATTGCAGGAGAAATTAAATGAGGTGGTGGTGTTCCGGGTTATCTATTATAGGAAAGTGTGCATGAAGACCACAATATTTAATCGCGATGCAATCACTGTGGCATATTGGCAATATCAGGGTGCGAAGATTAAGGTAATGTGGGCTGTATTGAGTCGTATACAAGCTACTGGTCTCCAAGGAGAGATTCAATTGGAAGAAGGTAAGCCCGGTTATCACCTATACGATAGTGTGCTTGAAGACCATAATATTTTATCGCTACGCAATTTCCGTGTCATATCATCAATTTGAAGGTGTGACTGATCAAGTACGGGGGCAGTGGTGCGTCGGATACACACTACTGGAATTTCAGGAGAAATTAAATGAGGTGGTGCTGTTCCGTGTTATCACTTGTAGGAAAGTATGCATGAAGACAACAATATTTAATCGTGATGCAATTACTGTGTCATATTGTCAACATCAGGGGGTGAAAGGAAAAGTATGTGGGCTGTATTGAGTCGGATACAAGCTACTGGTCTCCCAGGAGAAAGGCAAGTGGGTGAAATTGAGCCCGGTTATCACCTATACGAAAGTGTGCTTGAACACCATAATACTTCATCGCGTCGCAATTTCTGTGTCATATCATCAATATGAGGGTGTGACTGATCAAGTACGTATGCAGTAGTGTGTTGGATACACACTACTGGATTTACAATAGAAATTAAATGAGGTGGTTGTGTCCCGGGTTATAACTTGTATGAAGGTGTGCGTGAAGACCACAATAATTAATCCCGATGCAATTACTGTTTCATATTGCCAATATCAGGGTGTGAAGGGTAAGGTATGTAAACTGTATTGAGTCGGATATAAGCTACTGGTCTCCCAGGAGAGATTCAGGTGGGTGAAGGTGAGCCCGGTTATCACTTACACGAAAGTGTGTTTGAAGACCATAATATTTTATCGCGACGCAATTTCTGTGTCATATCATCAATATGAGGGTGTGACTGATCAAGTACGTGGGCAGTGGCGTGTCGGTTACACACTATCGGAATTGCAGGAGAAATTAAATGAGGTGGTGGTCTTCCGGGTTATCACTTGTAGGAAAGTGTGCATGAAGACCACAATATTTAATCGCGATGCAATTACTGTGTCATATTGTGAATATCAGGATGTGAAGGGTAATGTATGTCGGCTGTATTGAGTCGTATAGAAGCTACTGGTCTCCCAGTAGAGATTCAATTGTGTGAAGGTGAGCCCGGTTATCAAAAATACGAAAGTGTGCGTGAAGAACATAATATTTTATCGCGACGCCATTTCTGTTTCATATCACCAATATGAGTTTGTGACTGATCAAGTACGTGGGCAGTGGTGCGTTCGATACACACTACTGGAATTGCAGGACAAATTAAATGAGGTGGTTGTGTTCGGGTTATCACTTGTAGGAAAGTGCACATGAAGACCACAATATTTAATTGCGAAGCAATTACTGTGTCATATTGTCAATATCTGGGGGTGAAGGGTAAGGTATGTTGGGCTGCATTGAGTCGGATACAAGCTGCTGGTCTCCCAGGAGAGATTCAAGTGGGTGAAGGTGAGCCCAGTTATCACATATACGAAAGTGTGCTTGAAGACCATAATATCTTATCGCGACGCAATTTCCGTGTCATATCATCAATTTGAGGGTGTGACTGATCAAGTACGGGGGCAGTGGTGCGTCGGATACACACTACTGGAATTGCAGGAGAAATTAAATGAGGTGGTGGTGTTCCGGGTTATCACTTGTAGGAAAGTGTGCATGAGGACCACAATATTTAATCACGATGCAATTACTGTGTCATATTGTCAACATCAGGGGTTGAAAGGAAATTAATGTGGGCTGTATTGAGTCCGATACAATCTAGTGGTCTTCCAGAAGAGATTCAAGAGGGTTAACGTTACCCCGGTTATCTCTTATACGAAAGTGTGCTTGAAGACCATAATATTTTATCGCGACGCAATTTCTGTGTCATATCATCAATATGAGGGTGTGACTGATCAAGTACGTGGGCAGTGGTGCGTCGGATACACACTACTGGAATTGCAGGGGAAATTAAATGGGGTTGTGGTCTTCCTGGTTATCACTTGTAGGAAAGTATGCATGAAGACCACAATATTAAATCGCGATGCCATTACAGTGTCATTTTTTCAATAGAAGGGTGTGAAGAGTAAGGTATGTCTGCTGTATTGCGTCCTGGTCTCCCAGAGGAGATACATGTGGAAGAAGGTAAGCCAGGTTATCACATATACGAAAGTGTGCCTGAAGACCATAATATTTAATCGAGACGCAATTTCTGTGTCATATCATCAATATGAGGGTGTGACTGATCAAGTACGTGGGCAGTGGTGCGTCGGATACACACTACTGGAATTGCAGGAGAAATTAAATGAGGTGGTGGTTTTCCGGGTTATCACTTGTATGTAAGTGTGCATGAGGACCACAATATTTCATCTCGATGCAATTACTGTGTCTTATTGTCAAAATCAGGGTGAGAAGGGTAAGGTATGTGGGCTGTATTGAGTCGGATACAAGCTACAGTTCGAGCAGGAGAGATTCAAGTGGGTGAAGGTTAGCCCAGTTATCACTTATACGAAAGTGTGCTTGAAGACCATAATATTTTATCGCGACGCAATTTCTGTGTCATATCATCAATATGAGGGTGTGACTGATCAAGTACGTGGGCTGTGGTGCGTCGGATACACACTACTGGAATTGCAGGGGAAATTAAATGGGGTTGTGGTCTTCCTGGTTATCACTTGTAGGAAAGTATGCATGAAGACCACAATATTAAATCGCGATGCAATCACAGTGTCATTTTTTCAATATAAGGGTGTGAAGAGTAAGATATGTCTGCTGTATTGCGTCCTGGTCTCCCAGGAGAGATTCATGTGGAAGAAGGTAAGCCAGGTTATCACATATACGAAAGTGTGCTTGAAGACCATAATATTTTATCGCGATGCAATTTCTGTGTCAATTCACCAATATGAGTGTGTGACTGACCAAGTACGTGGGCAGTGGTGCCTCGGATACACAATACTGGAATTGCAGAAGAAATTAAGTGAGGTGGTGGTGTTCCGCGTTATCCCTTGTAGGAAAGTATGCATGAAGACAACAATATTTAATCACGATGCAATTACTGTGTGATATTGTCAAATTCAGGGTGTGAAGAGTAAGGTATGTGGGCTGTATTGAGTCAGATACAAGCCACTGGTCTCCCAGGAGAGATTCAAGTGGGTTGAAGGTAAGCCCGGTTATCACTTATACGAAAGTGTGCATGAAGACCATAATATTTCATCGCGACGCAATTTCGGTGTCATATCATCAATATGAGGGTATGACTGATCAAGTACGTGAGCAGTGGTGCGTCGGATACACACTACTGGAATTGCAGGAGAAATTAAATGAGGTGAAGGTGTTCCGGGTCATCACTTGTAGGAAAGTGTGCATGAAGACCACAATATTTATTCGCGATGCAATTACTGTGTCATATTGTCATTATCAGGGTGTTAAAGGAAAGGAATGTGGGCTGTATTGAGTCGGATACAAGCTACTCGTCTTCCAAGAGAGACTCAAGTGGGTGTACGTTACCCCGGTTATCACTTATACGTTAGTGTGCTTGAAGACTATAAAATTTTATCGCGACATTATTTCTGTGTCATATCATCAATATGAGGGTGTGACTGATCTAGCACATGGGCAGTGGTGCGTCGGATACACAATACTGGAATTGCTGGAGAAATTAAATGATGTGGTGGTGTTCTGGGTTATCACTTGTAGGAAAGTATGCATGAAGACAACAATATTTAATCACGACGCAATTACTGTGTGATATTGTCAATTTCAGGGTGTGAAGAGTAAGGTATGTGGGCTGTATTGAGTCGGATACAAGCTACAGTTCGAGCAGGAGAGATACAAGTTGCTGAAGGTGAGCCCGGTTATCACATATACGAAAGTGTGCTTGAAGACCATAATATTTTATCGCGACGCAATTTCTGTGTCATATCATCAATATCAAGGTGTGACTGATCAAGTACGGGGGCAGTGGTGCGTCTGATACACACTACTGGAATTGCAATAGAAATTAAAGGAGGTGGTCGTGTTCCGGGTTATCACTTGAAGGAAAGTGTGCATGAAGACAACAATATTTAACCGCGATGCAATTACTGTGTCATATTGTCAACATCAGGGGGTGAAAGGAAAGGAATGTGGGCTGTATTGAGTCGGATACAAGCTACAGTTCGAGCAGGAGAGATTCAAGTGGGTGAAGGTTAGCCCAGTTATCACTTATACGAAAGTGTGCTTGAAGACCATAATATTTTATCGCGACGCAATTTCTGTGTCATATCATCAATATGAGGGTGTGACTGATCAAGTACGTGGGCAGTGGTGCGTCGGATACACACTACTGGAATTGCAGGGGAAATTAAATGGGGTTGTGGTCTTCCTGGTTATCACTTGTAGGAAAGTATGCATGAAGACCACAATATTAAATCGCGATGCCATTACAGTGTCATTTTTTCAATATAAGGGTGTGAAGAGTGAGGTATGTCTGCTGTATTGCGTCCTGGTCTCCCAGGAGAGATTCATGTGGAATAAGGTAAGCCAGGTTATCACATATACGAAAGTGTGCTTGAAGACCATAATATTTAATCGAGACGCAATTTCTGTGTCATATCATCAATATGAGGGTGTGACTGATCAAGTACGTGGGCAGTGGTGCGTCAGATACACACTACTGGAATTGCAGGAGAAATTAAATGAGGTGGTGGTTTTCCGGGTTATCACTTGTATGTAAGTGTGCATGAGGACCACAATATTTCATCTCGATGCAATTACTGTGTCTTATTGTCAAAATCAGGGTGAGAAGGGTAAGGTATGTGGGCTGTATTGAGTCGGATACAAGCTACAGTTCGAGCAGGAGAGATTCAAGTGGGTGAAGGTTAGCCCAGTTATCACTTATACGAAAGTGTGCTTGAAGACCATAATATTTTATCGCGACGCAATTTCTGTGTCATATCATCAATATGAGGGTGTGACTGATCAAGTACGTGGGCAGTGGTGCGTCGGATACACACTACTGGAATTGCAGGGGAAATTAAATGGGCTTGTGGTCTTCCTGGTTATCACTTGTAGGAAAGTATGCATGAAGACCACAATATTAAATCGCGATGCAATTACAGTGTCATTTTTTCAATATAAGGGTGTGAAGAGTAAGATATGTCTGCTGTATTGCGTCCTGGTCTCCCAGGAGAGATTCATGTGGAAGAAGGTAAGCCAGGTTATCACATATACGAAAGTGTGCTTGAAGACCATAATATTTTATCGCGATGCAATTTCTGTGTCATTTCACCAATATGAGTGTGTGACTGACCAAGTACGTGGGCAGTGGTGCCTCGGATACACAATACTGGAATTGCAGAAGAAATTAAATGAGGTGGTGGTGTTCCGCGTTATCCCTTGTAGGAAAGTATGCATGAAGACAACAATATTTAATCACGATGCAATTACTGTGTGATATTGTCAAATTCAGGGTGTGAAGAGTAAGGTATGTGGGCTGTATTGAGTCAGATACAAGCCACTGGTCTTCCAGGAGAGATTCAAGTGGGTTGAAGGTAAGCCCGGTTATCACTTATACGAAAGTGTGCAAGAAGACCATAATATTTCATCGCGACGCAATTTCGGTGTCATATCATCAATATGAGGGTATGACTGATCAAGTACGTGAGCAGTGGTGCGTCGGATACATACTACTGGAATTGCAGGAGAAATTAAATGAGGTGAAGGTGTTCCGGGTCATCACTTGTAGGAAAGTGTGCATGAAGACCACAATATTTATTCGCGATGCAATTACTGTGTCATATTGTCATTATCAGGGTGTTAAAGGAAAGGAATGTGGGCTGTATTGAGTCGGATACAAGCTACTCGTCTTCCAAGAGAGACTCAAGTGGGTGTACGTTACCCCGGTTATCACTTATACGTTAGTGTGCTTGAAGACTATAAAATTTTATCGCGACATAATTTCTGTGTCATATCATCAATATGAGGGTGTGGCTGATCTAGCACATGGGCAGTGGTGCGTCGGATACACAATACTGGAATTGCTGGAGAAATTAAATGAGGTGGTGGTGTTCTGGGTTATCACTTGTAGGAAAGTATGCATGAAGACAACAATATTTAATCACGATTCAATTACTGTGTGATATTGTCAATTTCAGGGTGTGAAGAGTAAGGTATGTGGGCTGTATTGAGTCGGATACAAGCTACAGTTCGAGCAGGAGAGATACAAGTTGCTGAAGGTGAGCCCGGTTATCACATATACGAAAGTGTGCTTGAAGACCATAATATTTTATTGCGACGCAATTTCTGTGTCATATCATCAATATGAAGGTGTGACTGATCAAGTACGGGGGCAGTGGTGCGTCTGATACACACTACTGGAATTGCAATAGAAATTAAAGGAGGTGGTCGTGTTCCGGGTTATCACTTTTAGGAAAGTGTGCATGAAGACAACAATATTTAACCGCGATGCAATTACTGTGTCATATTGTCAACATCAGGGGGTGAAAGGAAAGGAATGTGGGCTGTATTGAGTCGGATACAATCTAGTGGTCTTCCAGGAGAGATTCAAGTGGGTTAACGTTACATAGGTTATCACATATACGAAAGTGTGCTTGAAGACCATAATATTTTATTGCGACGCAATTTCTGTGTCATATCATCAATATGAAGGTGTGACTGATCAAGTACGGGGGCAGTGGTGCGTCTGATACACACTACTGGAATTGCAATAGAAATTAAAGGAGGTGGTCGTGTTCCGGGTTATCACTTGTAGGAAAGTGTGCATGAAGACAACAATACTTAACCGCGATGCAATTACTGTGTCATATTGTCAACATCAGGGGGTGAAAGGAAAGGAATGTGGGCTGTATTGAGTCGGATACAATCTAGTGGTCTTCCAGGAGAGATTCAAGTGGGTTAACGTTACATAGGTTATCACTTATACGAAAGTGTGCTTGAAGAAAATAATATTTTAATGCGACACAGTTTCTGTGTCATATCATCAATATGAGGGTGTGACTGATCAAGTACATGGGCAGTGGTGCGTCGGCTACACACTACTGGAATTGCAGGAGAAATTGAATGAGGTGGTGGTGTTCCGGGTTATCTCTTGTAGGAAAGTGTGCATGAAGACCACAATATTTAATCCCGATGCAATTACTGTGTCATATTGTCAACATCAGGGGGTGAAAGGAAAGGAATGTGGGCTGTATTGAGTCCGATACAATCTAGTGGTCTTCCAGGAGAGATTCAAGTGGGTGAAGGTAATCCCGGTTATCACTTATACGAAAGTGTGCTTGAAGACCATAATAATTTATCGCGACGCAATTTCTGTGTCATATCATCAATATGAGGGTGTGACTGATCATGTACGTGGGCAGTGGTGCGTCGGATACACACTACCGGAATTGCAGGAGAAATTAAATGAGGTGGTGTTGTACCGGGTTATCTATTGTAGGAAAGTGTGCATGAAGACCACAATATTTAATCGCGATGCAATTACTGTGGCATATTGGCAATATCAGGGTGCGAAGAGTAAGGTAATGTGGGCTGTATTGAGTCGGATATAAGCTACTGGTCTCCCAGGAGAGATTCATATGGAAGAAGGTAAGCCAGGTTATCACATATACGAAAGTGTGCTTGAAGACCATAATATTTTATCGCGAAGCAATTTCTGTGCCATATCATCAATATGAGGGTGTGACTGATCAAGTACTTGGGCAGTGGTGCGTCGGATACACACTACTGGAATTTCTGGAGAAATTAAATGAGGTGGTTGTGTTCCGGGTAATCACTTGAAGGAAAGTGTGCATGAAGACCACAATTTTTAATCACGATGCAATTACTGTGTCATATTGTCAACATTAGGGTGTGAAGGGAAAGGAATGTGGGCTGTATTGGGTCGGATACAAGCTACTGTTCTCCCAGGAAAGATTCAAGTGGGTGAACTTGTCCCCGGTTATCACTTATACGAATGTGTGCATGAAGACCGTAATATTTTATCGCGACGCAATTTCTGTATCATATCATCAATATGAGGGTGTGACTGATCAAGTACGTAGGCAGTGGTGCGTCGGATACACACTACTGGAATTGCAGAAGAAATTAAATGAGGTGGTGGTGATCCGGTTTATCACTTGTAGGAAAGTATGCATGAAGACAACAATATTTAATCACGATGCGATTACTGTATGATATTGTCAATTTCAGGGTGTGAAGAGTAAGGTATGTGGGCTGTATTGAGTCAGATACAAGCCACTGGTCTCCAAGGAGAGATTTAGGTGGGTGAAGGTATGTCCGTTTATCACTTATACGAAAGTGTCCTTGAAGACCATAATATTTTATCGCGACGCAATTTCTGTGTCATATCATCAATATGATGGTGTGACTGATTAAGTACGTAAACAGTGGTGCGTCGGATACACACTACTGGAATTGCAGGAGAAATGAAGTGAGGTAGTGGTGTTCCGGGATATCACTTATAGGAAAGTGTGCATCAAGACAACAATATTTAATCGCGATGCAATTCTGTGTCATATTGTCAATATCAGGTTGTGAAGGGTAGTGTATGTGCGCTGTATTGAGTCGGATACAAGTTGCAGGACTCCCAGGAGAGATTCAAGTGTTTGAAGGTTATCCCAGTTATTACTTATATCAAAGTGTGCTTGAAGACCATCATATTTTATCGCGACGCAATTTCTGTGTCATATCATCAATATGAGGGTGTGACTGATCAAGTACGTGGGCAGTGGTTCGTCGGATACACTCTACTGGAATTGGAGAAGAAATTGAATGAGGTAGTGGTGTTCCGTGTAATCACATGTAGGAAAGTGTGCGTGAAGACCACAATATTTAATCACGATGCAATTACTGTGTCATATTGTCAACACTAGGGTGTGAAGGGAAAGGAATGTGGCCTGTATTGGGTCGGATACAAGCTACTGTTCTCCCAGGAGAGATTCAAGTGGGTGAACTTGTCCCCGGTTATCACTTATACGAATGTGTGCTTGAAGACCGTAATATTTTATCGCGACGCAATTTCCTTATCATATCATCAATATCAGGGTGTGATTGATCAAGTACGTAATCAGTGGTGCGTCGGGTACACACTACTGGAATTGCAGAAGAAATTAAATGAGGTGGTGGTGATCCGGGTTATCACTTGTAGGAAAGTATGCATGAAGACAACAATATTTAATCACGATGCGATTACTCTATGATATTGTCAATTTCAGGGTGTGAAGAGTAAGGTATGTGGGCTGTATTGAGTCAGATACAAGCCACTGGTCTCCCAGGAGAGATTCAAGTGGGTGAAGGTAAGCCCTTTTATCACTTATACGAAAGTGTGCTTGAAGACCATAATATTTTATCGCGACGCAATTTCTGTGTCATATCATCAATATGAGGGTGTGACTGATCAAGTACGTAGGCAGTGGTGCGTCGGATACACACTACTGGATTTGCAGGAGAAATTAAAAGAGGTGGTGGTGTCCCGGGTTATCACTTGTAGGAAAGTGTGCATGAAGACCACAATATTTAATCGCGATGCAATTACTGTGTCATATTGTCAACATCAGGGGGTGAAGGGTAAGAATGTGGGCTCTATTGGGTCGGATACTAGCTACTGTTCTCTCTCCCAATATTTAATCGCGAGGCAATTACTGTGTCATTTTGTCAATATCAGGGTGTGATGGGTAAGGTATGCGGGCTGTATTGAGTCAGATACAAGCTACTGGTCTCCCAGGAGAGATTCAAGTGGGTGATTGGAGCCCAGTTATCACTTATACGAAAGTGTGCTAGAATACCGTAATATTCTATCGCGACGCAATTTCTGTGTCATATCATCAATATGAGGGTGTGACTGATCAAGTACGAGGGCAGTGGTCCGTTAGATACACACTACAGGAATTGCAGGAGAAATTAAATGAGGTGGTGGTATTCCGGGTTATCACTTGTAGGAAAGTGTGCATGAAGACCACAATATTTAATCGCGATTCAATTACTCTGTCATATTGTCAATATCAGGGGTTGAAGGGTAAGGAATGTGGGCTGTATTGAGTCAGATACAAGCCACTGGTCTCCCAGGAGAGATTCAAGTGGGTGAAGGTAAGCCCTTTTATCACTTATACGAAAGTGTGCTTGAAGACCATAATATTTTATCGCGACGCAATTTCTGTGTCATATCATCAATATGAGGGTGTGACTGATCAAGTACGTAGGCAGTGGTGCGTCGGATACACACTACTGGATTTGCAGGAGAAATTAAAAGAGGTGGTGGTGTCCCGGGTTATCACTTGTAGGAAAGTGTGCATGAAGACCACAATATTTAATCGCGATGCAATTACTGTGTCATATTGTCAACATCAGGGGGTGAAGGGTAAGAATGTGGGCTCTATTGGGTCGGATACTAGCTACTGTTCTCTCAGGATCGATTCAAGTGGGTGAACTTGACCACGGTTATCACTTTTACGAAAGTGTGATTGAAGACCACAGTATTTTATCGCGACGAAATTTCTGTGTCGTATCATCAATATGAGGGTGTGACTGATCAAGTACGTGGGCAGTGGTGAATCGGATACACACTACTGGATTTGCAGGAGAAACTAAATGAGGTGGTGGTGTTCTGGGTTATACTTGTAGGAAAGTGTGCATGAAGACCAACATCTTTAATTGCGATGCAATTACTGTGTCATATTGTGTATTTCAGGGTGTGAAGGGTAAGGTATGTGGGCTGTATTGAGTCGGATACAAGCTACTAGTGTCCCAGGAGAGATTCAAGTGGGTGAAGGTGAGCCCGGTTATAACTTATACGAAAGTGTGCTTGAAGACCATAATATTTATCGCGACGCAATTTCTGTGTCATATCATCAATATGAGGGTGTTACTGATCAAGTACGTGGGCAGTGGTGCGTCGGATACACACTACTGGAATTGTAGGAGAAATTAAATGAAGTGGTGGTGTTTGGGGTATCACTTGTAGGAAAGAGTGCAGGAAGACCACAACATTTAATCGCGATGCAATTACTGTGTCATATTGTCAATATCAGTGTGTGAAAAGCAAGGTATGTGGGCTGTATTGAGTTTAATGCAACTTACTAGTCTCCCATTAGAGATTGAAGTGGGTGAAGGTGAGCCCGGTTATCACTTAAACGAAAGTGTGCTTAAAGACCATAATATTTTATCGCGCCACAATATCTGTGTCATATTATCAATATCAGGGTATGACTGATCAAGTAGGTCGGAAGTGGTGCATCTGATACACACTACAGGAATTGCAGGAGAAATTAAATGAGGTGATGGTGTTCCGGGTTATCACTTGTAGGAAAGTGTGCATGAAGACCACAATATTTAATCGCGATGCAATTACTGTCTCATATTGTCAATATCAGGGTGTGAGGGGCAAGGTATGTGGGCTGTATTGAGTCGGATACAATCTACTGGTCTCCCAGGAGAGATTCAAGTGGGTGAAGGTGAGCCCGGTTATCACTTATACGAAAGTGTGCTGGAAGACCTTAATATTCTATCTCGACGCAATTTCTGTGTCATACCATCAATATGAGGGTGTGACTGATCAAGTACGTGGGCAGTGGTGCGTCGGATACACACTGCCGGAATTGCAGTAGAAATTAAATGAGTTGGTGCTGTTCCGGGTTATCACTTTTAGGAAAGTGTGCATGACGACCCCAATATTTAATCGCGAGGCAATTACTGTGTCATATTGTCAATATCAGGGTGTGATGGGTAAGGTATGCGGGCTGTATTGAGTCAGATACAAGCTACTGGTCTCCCAGGAGAGATTCAAGTGGGTGATTGGAGCCCAGTTATCACTTATACGAAAGTGTGCTAGAATACCGTAATATTCTATCGCGACGCAATTTCTGTGTCATATCATCAATATGAGGGTGTGACTGATCAAGTACGAGGGCAGTGGTCCGTTAGATACACACTACAGGAATTGCAGGAGAAATTAAATGAGGTGGTGGTATTCCGGGTTATCACTTGTAGGAAAGTGTGCATGAAGACCACAATATTTAATCGCGATTCAATTACTCTGTCATATTGTCAATATCAGGGGTTGAAGGGTAAGGAATGTGGGCTGTATTGAGTCAGATACAAGCCACTGGTCTCCCAGGAGAGATTCAAGTGGGTGAAGGTAAGCCCTTTTATCACTTATACGAAAGTGTGCTTGAAGACCATAATATTTTATCGCGACGCAATTTCTGTGTCATATCATCAATATGAGGGTGTGACTGATCAAGTACGTAGGCAGTGGTGCGTCGGATACACACTACTGGATTTGCAGGAGAAATTAAAAGAGGTGGTGGTGTCCCGGGTTATCACTTGTAGTAAAGTGTGCATGAAGACCACAATATTTAATCGCGATGCAATTACTGTGTCATATTGTCAACATCAGGGGGTGAAGGGTAAGAATGTGGGCTCTATTGGGTCGGATACTAGCTACTGTTCTCTCAGGATCGATTCAAGTGGGTGAACTTGACCACGGTTATCACTTTTACGAAAGTGTGATTGAAGACCACAGAATTTTATCGCGACGAAATTTCTGTGTCGTATCATCAATATGAGGGTGTGACTGATCAAGTACGTGGGCAGTGGTGAATCGGATACACACTACTGGATTTGCAGGAGAAACTAAATGAGGTGGTGGTGTTCTGGGTTATACTTGTAGGAAAGTGTGCATGAAGACCAACATCTTTAATTGCGATGCAATTACTGTGTCATATTGTGTATTTCAGGGTGTGAAGGGTAAGGTATGTGGGCTGTATTGAGTCGGATACAAGCTACTGGTCTCCCAGTAGAGATTCAAGTGTGTGCTGGTGAGCCTGGTTATCACTTATACGAAAGTGTGCTTGAAGACCATAGTATTTTGTCGCGACGAAATTTCTGTGTCAAATCATCAAATGAGGGTGTGACTGATCAAGTACGTGGGTGGTGGTGCGTCGGATACACACTACTGGAATTGCAGGAGTAATAAAATTAGGAGGTGGTGTTCCGGGTTATCACTCATAGGAATGTGAGCATGAAGACCACAATATTTAACCGCGATGCAATTACTGTGTCGTATTGTCAATATCAGGGTGAGAAGCGTAAGGTATGTGGGCTGTATTGAGTCTGATACAAGCTACTGATCTCCCAGGAGCGATTCAAGTGCGTGAAGTTGAGCCCAGTTATCACTTATACGCAAGTGTGCCTGAAGACCATAATATTTTATCACGACGCAATTTCTGTATCATACCATCAATTGAGTTTGTGACTGATCAAGTACGCGGGCAGTGGTGCATCGGATAAACACTACTGGAATTGCAGTAGAAATTAAATGATGTGATGGTGTTCCGGGTTATCACTTGTAGGAAAGTGTGCATGAAGACCACAATATTTAATCGCGACGCAATTACTGCGTCATATTGTCAATATCAGGTTGTGAAGGGTAAGGTATGTGGGCTGTATTGAGTCGGATACAAGCTACTAGTGTCCCAGGAGAGATTCAAGTGGGTGAAGGTGAGCCCGGTTATAACTTATACGAAAGTGTGCTTGAAGACCATAATATTTATCGCGACGCAATTTCTGTGTCATATCATCAATATGAGGGTGTTACTGATCAAGTACGTGGGCAGTGGTGCGTCGGATACACACTACTGGAATTGTAGGAGAAATTAAATGAAGTGGTGGTGTTTGGTGTATCACTTGTAGGAAAGAGTGCAGGAAGACCACAACATTTAATCGCGATGAAATTACTGTGTCATATTGTCAATATCAGTGTGTGAAAAGCAAGGTATGTGGGCTGTATTGAGTTTAATGCAACTTACTAGTCTCCCATTAGAGATTGAAGTGGGTGAAGGTGAGCCCGGTTATCACTTAAACGAAAGTGTGCTTAAAGACCATAATATTTTATCGCGCCACAATATCTGTGTCATATTATCAATATCAGGGTATGACTGATCAAGTAGGTCGGAAGTGGTGCGTCTGATACACACTACAGGAATTGCAGGAGAAATTAAATGAGGTGATGGTGTTCCGGGTTATCACTTGTAGGAAAGTGTGCATGAAGACCACAATATTTAATCGCGATGCAATTACTGTCTCATATTGTCAATATCAGGGTGTGAGGGGCAAGGTATGTGGGCTGTATTGAGTCGGATACAATCTACTGGTCTCCCAGGAGAGATTCAAGTGGGTGAAGGTGAGCCCGGTTATCACTTATACGAAAGTGTGCTGGAAGACCTTAATATTCTATCTCGACGCAATTTCTGTGTCATACCATCAATATGAGGGTGTGACTGATCAAGTACGTGGGCAGTGGTGCGTCGGATACACACTGCCGGAATTGCAGTAGAAATTAAATGAGTTGGTGCTGTTCCGGGTTATCACTTTTAGGAAAGTGTGCATGACGACCCCAATATTTAATCGCGAGGCAATTACTGTGTCATATTGTCAATATCAGGGTGTGATGGGTAAGGTATGCGGGCTGTATTGAGTCAGATACAAGCTACTGGTCTCCCAGGAGAGATTCAAGTGGGTGATTGGAGCCCAGTTATCACTTATACGAAAGTGTGCTAGAATACCGTAATATTCTATCTCGACGCAATTTCTGTGTCATATCATCAATATGAGGGTGTGACTGATCAAGTACGAGGGCAGTGGTCCGTTAGATACACACTACAGGAATTGCAGGAGAAATTAAATGAGGTGGTGGTATTCCGGGTTATCACTTGTAGGAAAGTGTGCATGAAGACCACAATATTTAATCGCGATTCAATTACTCTGTCATATTGTCAATATCAGGGGTTGAAGGGTAAGGAATGTGGGCTGTATTGAGTCAGATGCAAACTACTGGTCGCCCAGTAGAGATTCAAGTGGGTGAAGGTGAGCCCAGTTATCACTTATACGAAAGTGTGCTTGAAGACCATAATATTTTATCGCGACACAAATTCTGTGTCATATCATCAATACGAGGGTATGACTGATCAAGTACATGGGCCGTGGTGCGTCTGATACACACTACTGGATTTGCTGGAGAAATTAAATGAGGTGGTGGTGTTCGGGGTTATCACTTGTAGGAAAGTGTGCATGAAGACCACAATATTTAATCGCGATGCAATTACTGTGTCATATTGTCAACATCAGGGGGTAAAGAAAAGGAATGTGGGCTGTATTGAGTCGGATACAATCTAGTGGTCTTCCAGGAGAGATTCAAGTGGGTTAACGTTACCTAGGTTATCACTTATACGAAAGTGAAGACCATAATATTTTAAAGCGACACAGTTTCTGTGTCATATCATCAATATGAGGGTGTGACTGATCAAGTACGTGGGCAGTGGTGCGTCGGTTACACACTACTGGAATTGCAGGAGAAATTATATGAGGTGGTGGTGTTCCGGGTCATCACTTGTAGGAAAGTGTGCATGAAGACCACATTATTTAATCGCGATGCAATTACTGTGTCATATTGTCAATATCAGGGTGTGAAGGGAAAGGAATGTGGGCTGTATAGGGTCGGATACAAGCTACTGTTCTCCCAGGATTGATTCAAGTGGTTGAACTTGACCCCTGTTATCAATTATACGAAAGTGTGCTTGAAGACCATAATATTTTATCGCGACGCAATTTCTGTGTCATATCATCAACATGAGGGTGTGACTGATCATGTACGTGGGCAGTGGTGCGTCGGATACACATTACTGGAATTGCAGAAGAAAAGAAGTGAGGTGGTGGTGTTCCGGGTTATTACTTATTGGAAAGTGTGCATCAAGACCACAATATTTAATCGCGATGCAACTACTGTGTCATATTGTCAATATCAGGGTGTTAAGTGTAATGTATGTGGGCTGTATTGAGTCGAATACAAGTTACAGGTCTCCCAGGAGAGATTCAAGTGTTTGAAGGTTATCCCAGTTATCATTTATACGAAAGTGTGCTTGAAGACCATCATATTTTATCGCGACGCAATTTCTCTGTCGTATCATCAATTTGAGGGTGTGACTGATCAAGTACATTGGCAGTTGTGCGACGGATACACTCTACTGGAATTGCAGGAGAAATTTAATGAGGTGGTGGTGTTCCGGGTTATCTATTGTAGGAAACTGTGCATAAAGACCACAATATTTAATCGCGATGCAATTACTGTGGCATATTGGCAATATCAGGGTGCGAAGAGTAAGGTAATGTGGGCTGTATTGAGTCGGATATAAGCTACTGGTCTCCCAGGAGAGATTCATACGGAAGAAGGTAAGCCAGGTTATCACATATACGAAGGTGTGCTTGAAGACCATAATATTTTATCGCGAAGCAATTTCTGTGCCATATCATCAATATGAGGGTGTGACTGATCAATTACTTGGGCAGTGGTGCGTCGGATACACACTACTGGAATTGCAGGAGAAATTAAATCAGGTGGTTGTGTTCCGGGTAATCACTTGTAGGAAAGTGTGCAAGAAGACCACAATTTTTAATCACGATGCAATTACTGTGTAATATTGTCAATATCAGGGTGTGAAGGGTAAGGTATGTAAACGGTATTGAGTTTGATATAAGCTACTGGTCTCCCAGGAGAGATTCATGTGGGTGAAGGTGAGCCCGGTTATCAGTTACACGAAAGTGTGCTTGAAGACCATAATATTTTATCGCGACGAAATTTCTGTGTCATATCATCAATATGAGGGTGTGACTGATCATGTACGTGGGCAGTGGTGCGTCGGATACACACTACTGGAATTGCAGGAGAAATTAAATGAGGTGGTGGTGTTCGGGATTATCACTTGTAGGAAAGTGTGCATTAAGACCACAATATTTAATCGCGAAGCAATTCCTATGGCATATTGTCAATATCAGGGTGTGAAAGGAAAGGAATGTGGGCTGTATAGGGTCGGATACAAGCTACTGTTCTCCCAGGATTGATTCAAGTGGTTGAACTTTTCCCCGGTTATCAATTACACGAAAGTGTAGTTGAAGACCATAATAATTTATCGCGACGCAATTTCTGTGTCATATCATCAATGTTAGGGTGTGACAGATCAAGTACGTAGGTAGTGGTGCGTCGGATACACACTACTGGAATTGCATTAGAAATTTAATGAGGAGGTGGTGTTCCGGGTTATGACTTGTAGGAAAGTGTGCATGAAGACCACAATATTTAATCGCGATGCAATTACTGTGTCATATTGTCTATATCAGGGTGTGAAGGGTAATGTATGTGCGCTGTATTGAGTCGGATACAAGTTGCAGGACTCTCAGGAGAGATTCAAGTGTTTGAAGGTTATCCCAGTTATCACTTATACGAAAGTGTGCTTGAAGACCATCATATTTTATCTCGACGCAATTTCTCTGTCATATCATCAATTTGAGGGTGTGACTGATCAAGTACGTGGGCAGTGGTGCGTCGGATACACTCTACTGGAATTGCAGGAGAAATTAAATGAGGTAGTGGTGTACCGTGTAATCACATGTAGGAAAGTGTGCGTGAAGACAACAATATTTAATTGCGATGCAATTAATGTGTGATATTGTCAATATCAGGATGTGAAAGGTAATGTATGTGGGCTGTAGTGAGTCGGATACAAGCTACTGGTCTCCCAGGAGAGATTCAAGTGGGTGATGGTAATCCCGGTTATCACTTATACGAAAGTGTGCTTGAAGACCATAATGTTTTATCGCGAAGCAATTTCTGTGCCATATCATCAATATGATGGTGTGACTGATCAAGTACTTGGGCAGTGGTGCGTCGGATACACACTACTGGAATTGCTGGAGAAATTAAATGAGGTGGTTGTGTTCCGGGTAATCACTTGTAGGAAAGTGTGCATTAAGACCACAATATTGAATCGCGATGCAATTACTATGGCATATTGTCAATATCAGGGTGTGAAGGGTAAGGTATGTGGGCTGTATTGTGTCGTATACAAGCTAGTGGTCACCCAGTGGAGATTCAAGTGGGTGAAAGAAAGCCCGGTTATCACTTATACGAAAGTGTGCATGAAGACCATAATATTTCATCGCGACGCAATTTTCGGTGTCATATCATCAATATGAGGGTATGACTGATCAAGTACGTGAGCAGTGGTGCGTCGGATACACACTACTGGAATTGCAGGAGTAATTTAACGAGGAGGTGGTGTTCCGGGTGATGACTTGTAGGAAAGTGTGCATGAAGACCACAATATTTAATCGCGATGCAGTTACTGTGTCATACTGTCAACATCAGGGTGTGAAAGGAAAGGAATGTGGGCTGTATTGAGTCGGATACAAGCTACTGGTCTCCCAGGAGAGATTCAAGTGGGTGAAGGTAATCCCGGTTATTACTTAGACGAAAGTGTGCTTGAAGACCATAATATTTTATCGCGACGCAATTTCTGTGTCATATCATCAACATGAGGGTGTGACTGATCATGTACGTGGGCAGTGGAGCGTCGGATACACATTACTGGAATTGCAGAAGAAAAGAAGTGAGGTGGTGGTGTTCCGGGTTATTACTTATTGGAAAGTGTGCATCAAGACCACAATATTTAATCGCGATGCAATTACTGTGTCATATTGTCAATATCAGGGTGTTAAGTGTCATGTATGTGGGCTGTATGGAGTCGAATACAAGTTACAGGTCTCCCAGGAGAGATTCAAGTGTTTGAAGGTTATCCCAGTTATCATTTATACGAAAGTGTGCTTGAAGACCATCATATTTTATCGCGACGCAATTTCTCTGTCGTATCATCAATTTGAGGGTGTGACTGATCAAGTACGTGGGCAGTGGTGCGTCGGATACACACTACTGGAATTGCAGGAGAAATTTAATGAGGAGGTGGTGTTCCGGGTTATGACTTGTAGGAAAGTGTGCATGAAGACCACAATATTTAATCGCAATGCAATTACTGTGTGATATTGTCAATATCAGGATGTTAAAGGTAATGTATGTGGGCTGTAATGAGTCGGACACAAGCTACTGGTCTCCCAGGAGAGATTCAAGTGGGTGAAGGTAATCCCGGTTATCACTTATACGAAAGTTTGCTTGAAGACCATAATATTTTATCGCGACGCAATTTCTCTGTCGTATCTTCAATATGAGGGTGAGACTGGTCAAGTACGTGGGCAGTGGTGCGTCGGATACACACTACCGGAATTGCAGGAGAAATTAAATGAGGTGGTGGTGTTCCGGGTTATCTATTGTAGGAAAGTGTGCATAAAGACCACAATATTTAATCGCGATGCAATTACTGTGGCATATTGGCAATATCAGGGTGCGAAGAGTAAGGTAATGTGGGCTGTATTGAGTCGGATATAAGCTACTGGTCTCCCAGGAGAGATTCATACGGAAGAAGGTAAGCCAGGTTATCACATATACGAAAGTGTGCTTGAAGACCATAATATTTTATCGCGAAGCAATTTCTGTGCCATATCATCAATATGAGGGTGTGACTGATCAATTATTTGGGCAGTGGTGCGTCGGATACACACTACTGGAATTGCTGGAGAAATTAAATCAGGTGGTTGTGTTCCGGGTAATCACTTGTAGGAAAGTGTGCATGAAGACCACAATTTTTAATCACGATGCAATTACTGTGTAATATTGTCAATATCAGGGTGTGAAGGGTAAGGTATGTAAACGGTATTGAGTCGGATATAAGCTAATGGTCTCCCAGGAGAAATTCAGGTGGGTGAAGGTGAGCCCGGTTATCAGTTATACGAAAGTGTGCTTGAAGACCATAATATTTTATCGCGACGAAATTTCTGTGTCATATCATCAATATGAGGGTGTGACTGATCATGTACGTGGGCAGTGGTGCGTCGGATACACACTACTGGAATTGCAGGAGAAATTAAATGAGGTGGTGGTGTTCGGGATTATCACTTTTAGGAAAGTGTGCATTAAGACCACAATATTTAATCGCGAAGCAATTCCTATGGCATATTGTCAATATCATGGTGTGAAAGGAAAGGAATGTGGGCTGTATAGGGTCGGATACAAGCTACTGTTCTCCCAGGATTGATTCAAGTGGTTGAACTTTTCCCCGGTTATCAATTACACGAAAGTGTACTTGAAGACCATAATAATTTATCGCGACGCAATTTCTGTGTCATATCATCAATATTAGGGTGTAACAGATCAAGTACGTAGGTAGTGGTGCGTCTGATACACACTACTGGAATTGCAGGAGAAATTTAATGAGGAGGTGGTGTTCCGGGTTATGACTTGTAGGAAAGTGTGCATGAAGACCACAATATTTAATCGCGATGCAATTACTGTGTCATATTGTCTATATCAGGGTGTGAAGGGTAATGTATGTGCGCTGTATTGAGTCGGATACAAGTTGCAGGCCTCACAGGAGAGATTCAAGTGTTTGAAGGTTATCCCAGTTATCACTTATACGAAAGTGTGCTTGAAGACCATCATATTTTATCGCGACGCAATTTCTCTGTCATATCATCAATTTGAGGGTATGACTGATCAAGTACGTGGGCAGTGGTGCGTCGGATACACTCTACTGGAATTGCAGGAGAAATTAAATGAGGTAGTGGTGTACCGTGTAATCACATTTAGGAAAGTGTGCGTGAATACAACAATATTTAATCGCGATGCAATTACTGTGTGATATTGTCAATATCAGGATGTGAAAGGTAATGTATGTGGGCTGTAGTGAGTCGGATACAAGCTACTGGTCTCCCAGGAGAGATTCAAGTGGGTGAAGGTAATCCCGGTTATCACTTATACGAAAGTGTGCTTGAAGACCATAATACTTTATCGCGACGTAATTTCTGTGTCATATCTTCAATATGAGGGTGAGACTGGTCAAGTACGTGGGCAGTGGTGCGTCGGATACACACTACCGGAATTGCAGGAGAAATTAAATGAGGTGGTGGTGTTCCGGGTTATCTATTATAGGAAAGTGTGCATGAAGACCACAATATTTAATCGCGATGCAATCACTGTGGCATATTGGCAATATCAGGGTGCGAAGATTAAGGTAATGTGGGCTGTATTGAGTCGGATATAAGCTACTGGTCTCCCAGGAGAGACTCATATGGAAGAAGGTAAGCCAGGTTATCACATATACGAAAGTGTGCTTGAAGACCATAATGTTTTATCGCGAAGCAATTTCTGTGCCATACCATCAATATGAGGGTGTGACTGATCAAGTACTTGGGCAGTGGTGCGTCGGATACACACTACTGGAATTGCTGGAGAAATTAAATGAGGTGGTTGTGTTCCGGGTAATCACTTGTAGGAAAGTGTGCATGAAGACCACAATTTTTAATCACGATTCAATTACTGTGTCATATTGTCAACATTAGTGTGTGAAGGGAAAGGAATGTGGGCTGTATTGGGTCGGATACAAGCTACTGTTCTCCCAGGAGAGATTCAAGTGGATGAACTTGTCCCCGGTTATCACTTATACGAATGTGTGCTTGAAGACCGTAATATTTTATCGCGACGCAATTTCTGTATCATATCATCAATATGAGGGTGTGACTGATCAAGTACGTAGGCAGTGGTGCGTCGGATACACACTACTGGAATTGCAGAAGAAATTAAATGAGGTGGTGGTGTTCCGGGTTATCACTTGTAGGAAAGTATGCATGAAGACAACAATATTTAATCACGATGCGATTACTGTGTGATATTGTTAATTTCAGGGTGTGAAGAGTAAGGTATGTGGGCTGTATTGAGTCAGATACAAGCCACTGGTCTCCCAGGAGAGATTCAGGTGGGTGAAGGTAAGACCGTTTATCACTCATACGAAAGTGTCCTTCAAGACCATAATATTTTATCGCGACGCAATTTCTGTGTTATATCATCAATATGATGGTGTGACTGATTAAGTACGTAAACAGTGGTGCGTCGGATACACACTACTGGAATTGCAGAAGAAATGAAGTGAGGTGGTGGTGTTCCGGGTTATCACTTGTAGGAAAGTATTCGTGAAGACAACAATATTTAATCACGATGCGATTACTGTGTGATATTGTCAATTTCAGGGTGTTAAGAGTAAGGAATGTGGGCTGTATTGAGTCAGATACAAGCCACTGGTCTCCCAGGAGAGATTCAAGTGGGTGAAGGTAAGCCCGGTTATCACTTATAGGAAAGTGTGCTTGAAGACCATAATATTTTATCGCGACGCAATTTCTGTGTCATATCATTAAAATGAGGGTGTGACTGATCAAGTACGTAGGCAGTGGTGCGTCGGATACACACTACTGGTATTGCAGGAGGAATTAAATGAGGTGGTTTTGTTCCGGGTTATCACTTGTAGGAAAGTGTGCATGAAGAACACAATTTTTAATCGCGATGCAATTACTGTGTCATATTGTCAATATCTGGGTGTGAAGAGCAAGGTATGTGGGCTGAATTCAGTCGGATATAAGCTACTGGTCTCCCAGGAGAGATTCAAGTGGGTGAACGTGAGCCCGGTTATCACTTATACGAAAGTGTGCTTGAAGACCATATTATTTTATCGCGACGCAATTTCTGTGTCATATCATTAAAATGAGGGTGTGACTGATCAAGTACGTAGGCAGTGGTGCGTCGGATTCACACTACTGGAATTGCAGGAGAAATTAAAATAGGTGGTGGTGTCCCGGGTTATCACTTGTAGGAAAGTGTGCATGAAGACCACAATATTTAATCGCGATGCAATTACTGTGTCATATTGTCAACATCAGGGGGTTAAGGGAATGAATGTGGGCTGTATTACTGGGTAGGATAAGACTGGCCTGGAGAGGACTGGGCAGGAGAGGACTGGGGAAGATAGGACGGCAGGAGAGGACTGGGCAGGAGAGGACTGGGCAGGAGAGGACTCGGCAGGAGAGGACTGGGGAAGATAGGACTGTTGGAGAGGACTGGGCAGGAGAGGACTGGGCAGGAGGACTGGGCAGGAGAGGACTGGGCAGGAGAGGACTGGCCAGGAGAGGACTGATTTGGAGAGGGCTGGGACGGGGAGGACTGAGCAGCAGAAGACTGGTCAGCTGAGGACTGTTCAGGAGAGGACTGGGCAGGAGAGGACTGGGCAGGAGAGGGCTGGGCAGGAGAGGACTGGCCAGGAGAGGACAGGGCAGGAGAGGACTGGGGAAGATAGGACTGTTGGAGAGGACTGGGCAGGAGAGGACTGGGCAGGAGGACTGGGCAGGAGAGGACTGGGCAAGAGAGGCATGGGCAGGAGAGGACTGGGCAGCAGAAGACTGGGCAGCAGAAGAATGGGCAGGAGAGGGCTGGGCAGGAGAGGAGAGGGCAGGAGAGGTCTGGGCAGGAGAGGACTGGGCAGAATATGACTGGGCAGGACATGACTGGGCAGGACAGGACTATGCAGGAGAGGGCTGGGCAAAAGAGGGCTGAGAAGAATAGGGCTGGGCAGGAGAGAACTGGGCAGGAGAGGACTGGGCAGGAGAGGACTGGGCAGAAGAGGACTGGGCAGGAGAGGACTGGCAGGAGGGGGATGGGCAGGAGAGGACTGGGCAGCAGAAGACTGGGCAGCAGAGGACTGGGCAGGAGAGGACTGGGCAGTTGTGGGCTGTTCAGGGGACGACTGGGCAGCAGAAGACTGGGCAGCAGAGGACTGGCAAGGAGAGGACTGGGCAGAAGAGGACTGGCCAGGAGAGGGCTGGGCAGGAGAGGACAGGGCAGGAGAGGACTGGGCAGTAGAGGACTGGGCAGGAGATGACTGGGCAGGACAGGACTGGGCAGGACAGGACTATGCAGGAGAGAGCTGGGCAAAAGAGGGCTGGGGAGAATAGGGCTGGGCAGGAGAGGACTGGGCAGGAGAGGACTGGGCAGGAGCGGGATGGGCAGGAGAGTCATGGGCAGGAGGGGACTGGGCAGGAGAGGACTGGGCAGGAGAGGGCTGGGCAGGGGACGACTGGGCAGCAGAAGACTGGGCAACAGAGGACTGGGCAGGAGAGGACTGGGCAGTTGTGGGCTGTTCAGGGGACGACTGGGCAGCAGAAGACTGGGCAGCAGAGGACTGGCAAGGAGAGGACTGGGCAGAAGAGGACTGGGCAGGAGAGGGCTGGGCAGGAGAGGACAGGGCAAGAGAGGACTGGGCAGTAGAGGACTGGGCAGGAGATGACTAGGCAGGACAGGACTGGGCAGGACAGGACTATGCAGGAGAGGGCTGGGCAAAAGAGGGCTGGGGAGAATTGGGCTGGGGAGGAGAGGACTGGGCAGGAGAGGACTGGGCAGGAGCGGGATGGGCAGGAGAGGACTGGGCAGGAGAGGACTGGGCAGGAGAGGACTGGGCAGGAGACGACTGGGCAGGAGAGGGCTGGGCAGGAGAAGACAGGGCAGGAGAGGACTGGGCAGGAAAGAACTGGGCAGGAGATGACTGGGCAAGACAAGACTGGGCAGGACAGGACTATGCAGGAGAGGGCTGGGCATAAGAGGCTGGGGAGAATAGGGCTGGGCAGGAGAGGACTGGGTAGGAGAGGACTGGGCAGGACAAGACTGGGCAGGAGAGGACTGGGCAGGAGAGGGATGGGCAGGAGAAGACTGGGCAGGAGAGGACTGGGCAGCAGAAAACTCGGCAGCTGAGGACTGGGCAGGAGTGGACTGGGCAGAAGAGGGCTGGGCAGGAGAGGACTGGGCAGGAAAGGACTGGCCAGGAGAGGACAGGCCAGGAGAGGAATGGGCAGTAGGGGACTGGGGAATATAGGACGGCAGGAGAAGACTGGGCAGGAGAGGACTGGGCAGGATGACTGGGCAGGAGAGGACTGGCCAGGAGAGGACTGGGCAGGAGAGGACTGGGGAAGATAGGATGGCAGCAGAGGACCGGGCAGCAGAGGACTTTGCTGGAGAGGAGTGGCTAGGAGAGGACTGGGCAGGGGAGGACTACACAGGAGAGGACTGGGCAGGAGAGGGCTGGGCAGCAGAGGACTAGTCAGAAGAGGACTGGGCAGGAGAGGACTGGGCATGGGAGGGCTGGGCAGGAGAGGGCAGGTCAGGAGGACTGGGCAAGAGAGGACTGGCCAGGAGAGGACTGGGCAGGAGAGGACTGGGGAAGATATGATGGCAGGAGAGGACTGGGAGGAGAGGACTGGCAGCAGAGGACTGGGCAGGAGGACTGGGCAGGAGAGGACTGGGCAGGAGAGGACTGGGCAGGAGAGGACTAGGTAGGAGAGGACTGGGCAGGAGAGGACGGGGCAGGAGAGGACTGAGCATGTGAGGGCTGGGCAGCAGAGGACATGTCAGGAGAGGACTGGGCAGGAGAAGACTGGGCAGGAGAGGGCTGGGCAGGGGAGGACTAGTCAGGAGAGGACTGGTCAGGAGAGTACTGGGCAGGAGAGGACTGGGCAGGAGGACTGGGCAGGAGAGGACTGGGGAAGATAGGACGGCAGGAGAGGACTGGGCAGGAGAGTCCTTGGCAGGAGAGGACTGGGGAAGATAGGACGGTAGGAGAGGACTATGCAGGATAGGACTGAACATCAGAGGAATGGGCAGGAGAGGACTGAGCAGGAGAGGTCTGGGCAGGAGACGACTGGGCAGGAGAGGACTGGGCAGGAGAGGACTGGGCAGCAGAGGACTAGTCAGCAGAGGACATGGCAGGAGAGGACTGGGCAGGAGAGGACTGATTTGGAGAGGGATGGGCAGGGGAGAACTAGGCAGCAGAAGACTGGTCAGCTGAGGACTGTTCAGGAGAGGACTGGCCAGGAGAGGACTTTGCAGGAGAGGGCTGGGCAGGAGAGGACTGTCCAGGAGAGGACTGGGCAGGAGAGGACTGGGGAAGATAGGACTGTTGGAGAGGACTGGGCAGGAGAGGACTGGGCAGGAGGACTGGGCAGGAGAGGACTGGGCAGGAGAGTCATGGGCAGGAGAGGACTGGGCAGCAGAAGACTTGGCAAGTGGGAGACTGGGCAGGAGGGGGCTGAGCAGGAGAGGACAGCGCAGGAGAGGACTGGGCAGAAGTGGACTGGGCAGAATATGACTGGGCAGGACAGGACTGGGCAGGACAGGACTATGCAGGAGAGGGCTGGGCAAAAGAGGGCTGAGAAGAATAGGGCTGGGCAGGAGAGAACTGGGCAGGAGAGGACTGGGCAGGAGAGGACTGGGCAGGAGGGGAATGGGCAAGAGAGGCATAGGCAGGAGAGGACTGGGCAGGAGAGGACTGGCAGGAGAGGGATGGGCAGGAGAATTCTGGGCAGGAGAGGATTGGGCAGCAGAAGACTGGGCAGGAGATGACTGGGCAGGACAGGACTGGGCAGGACAGGACTATCCAGGAGAGGGCTGGGCAAAAGAGGGCTGGGAAGAATAGGGCTGGGCAGGAGAGGACTGGGCAGGAGAGGACTGGGCAGGAGCGGGATGGGCAGGAGAGTCATGGGCAGGAGGGGACTGGGCAGGAGAGGACTGGGCAGGAGAGGGCTGGGCAGGGGACGACTGGGCAGCAGAAGACTGGGCAGCAGAGGATTGGGCAGGAGAGGACTGGGCAGGAGAGGACTGGGCAGGAGAGGGCTGGGCAGGAGAAGACAGGGCAGGAGAGGACTGGGCAGGAGAGGACTGGGCAGGAGATGACTGGGCAAGACAAGACTGGGCAGGACACGACTATGCAGGAGAGGGCTGGGCATAAGAGGCTGGGGAGAATAGGGCTGGGCAGGAGAGGACTGGGCAGGAGAGGACTGGGCAGGAGAGGACTGGGCAGGAGAGGACTGGGCAGGAGAGGGATGGGCAGGAGAAGACTGGGGAGGAGAGGACTGGGCTGCAGAAAACTCGGCAGCTGAGGACTATGCAGGAATGGACTGGGCAGGAGAGGGCTGGGCAGGAGAGGACTGGCAGGAAAGGTCTGGCCAGGAGAGTACAGGCCAGGAGAGGAATGGGCAGGAGAGGACTGGCTAATACAGGACATCAGGAGAAGACTGGGCAGGAGAAGACTGGGCAGGATGACTGGGCAGGAGAGGACTGGGCAGGAGAAGTCTGGGCAGCAGAGGACTGAGCAGAAGAGGCCGGGGCAGGAGAGAGCAGGAGAGGACTGCGAAGGAAGGGCTGTGCAGGGGAGGGATGGGCAGGAGAGGGATGAGCCGGAGAGGGATGCGCAGGAGAGGACTGGGCAGGAGAGGACTGGTCAGGAGAGGACTGGGCAGGAGAGGGCTTCGCTGGAAATGATTGGGCATGAGAGTCCTGGCAGGAGGGACTGGGCAGGAGAGTGCTGGGCAGGAGAGGGCTGGGCAGGAGAGGACTGGGCAGGAGAGGGATGGGCAGGAGGACTGGGCAGCAGAAGACTGGGCAGTAGAGGACTGGGCTGGAGACGACTGGGCAGGAGAGGACGGTAGGAGAGGACAGTTCAGGGGATGACTGGGCAGGACCTGACTGGGCAGGAGAGGACTATGCAGGAGAGGGCTGGGCAAAAGAGGGCTGGGGAGAATAGAGCTGGGCAGGAGAAGACTGGGCAGGAGAGGACTGGGCAGCAGAAGACTGGGCAGTAGAAGACTGGTCAGGAGAGGACTGGGGAGGACTGGCAGGAGGGGGATGGGCAGGAGAAGACTGGGCAGGAGAGGACTGGGCAGCAGAAGACTGGGCAGCTGAGGACTGGGCAGGAGAGGACTGGGCAGCAGAGGACTGGCAAGGAGAGGACTGGGCAGGAGAGAACTGGGCCGGAGAGGACAGGGCAGGAGAGGACTGGGCAATAGAGGACTGGGCAGGAGATGACTGGGCTGGACAGGACTGGGCAGGACAGGACTATGCAGGAGAGGGCTGGGCAAAAGAGGGCTGGGGAGAATAGGGCTGGGCAGGAGAGGACTGGGCAGGAGAGGACTGGGCAGGAGCGGGATGGGCAGGAGAGTCATGGGCAGGAGGGGACTGGGCAGGAGAGGACTGGGCAGGAAAGGGCTGGGCAGGGGACGACTGGGCAGCAGAAAACTGGGCAGCAGAGGACTGGGCAGGAGAGGACTGGGCAGGAGAGGACTAGGCAGGAGAGGACTGGGCAGGAGATGACTAAGCAAGACAAGACTGGGCAGGACAGGACTATGCAGGAGAGGGCTGGGCATAAGAGGCTGGGGAGAATAGGGCTGGGCAGGTGAGGACTGGGCAGGAGAGGACTGGGCAGGAGAGGACTGGGCAGGAGAGGACTGGGCAGGAGAGGGATGGGCAGGAGAAGACTGGGCAGGAGAGGACTGGGCAGCAGAAAACTCGGCAGCTGAGGACTGGGCAGGAGTGGACTGTTCAGGAGAGGGCTGGGCAGGAGAGGCCTGGGCAGGAAAGGACTGGCCAGGAGAGGACAGGCCAGGAGAGCAATGGGCAGGAGAGGACTGGGGAATATAGGACGGCAGGAGAAGACTGGGCAGGAGAGGACTGGGCAGGATGACTGGGCAGGACAGGACTGGGCAGGAGAAGTCTGGGCAGCAGAGGACTATGCAGATGAGGCCGGGGCAGGAGAGAGCAGGAGATGACTGGGATGGAAGGGCTGTGCAGGGGAGGGATGGGCAGGAGAGGGATGGGCCGAAGGGGGATGGGCAGGAGAGGACTGGGCAGGAGAGGACTGGCCAGGAGAGGACTGGGCAGGAGAGGGCTTCGCTGCAGAAGACTGGGCAGGAGAATCCTGGCAGGAGGGACTGGGCAGGAGAGGGCTGGGCAGGAGAGGGCTGGGCAGGAGAGGACTGGGCGGGAGACAGATGGGCAGGAGAGGGCTGGGCAGCAGAGGACTGGGCAGCAGAAGACTGGGCAGCAGAGAACTGGGCTGGAGACGACTGGGCAGGAGAGGACGGCTGGAGAGGACAGGGCAGGGGATGACTGTGCAGGACCGGACTGGGCAGGAGAGGACTACGCAGGAGGTGGCTGGGCAAAAGAGGGCTGGGCAGAATAGGGATGGGCACCAGAGGACTGGGAAAAAGAAGACTGGGCAGGAGAGGACTGGGCAGGAGACGACTGGGCAGGAGAGGACTGGGAAGGAGAGGACTGGGCAGGAAAGGACTGGGCAGGAGGGGACTGGGCAGCAGAGGACTGGGCAGCTGAGGACTGGGCAGGATAGGGCTGGGCAGGAGAGGACTGGGCTAGAGAGGACTGGGCAGGAGAGTACTGGGCAGGAAAGGACTGTTCAAGAGAGGACTGCTCAGAAGACGACTGGGCAGGAGAGGACTGAGCATTAGAGGGCTGGGCAGGAGAGGGCTGGGCAGGAAATGGCTGGGCAGGAGAGGACTGGGCAGGAGAGGACTCTGCAGGACAGGTTTGGCCAGGAGAGGAACGGGCCTTAGAGCCCTGGGCGTGAGAGGACTGGGCGGGAGATGAATGGGCAGGAAATGACTCGGCAGGAGCGGACTGGAAAGGAGAGGACTGTGGAGGAGAGTACTGGGCAGGAGAAGACGGGGCAGCAGAAATCTGGGTAGCGGAGGAGTGGGCATTAGAGGATTGTGCAGGAGAGGAGTGGGCAACAGAGGACTGTGCAGGAGAGGGCTGGGCAGGAGAGGACTGGGCACGGGGAACTAAGCAGGAGTGGATTGGGCAGCAGAAGACTGGGCAGCAGAGGACTGGCAGTTGAGGACTGGGGAGCAGACGTTTGAGCAGAAGAGGACAGGGCAGGAGAGTACTTGGCAGAAGAGGACTGGGCAGGAGCAGATGGGGCGGGAAAGGACTAAGCAGGAGAGGACTGGGCAGGAGAGGACTTGGCAGGAGACGCCTGGCCAGAAGAGGTCTGGGTAGCAGATTAGTGGGCATCAGAGGATTGTGCAATAGAGGCCTGGGCTGGGCAGCAGAGGACTGGGCAGCAGAGGACTGGGCAGGAGAGGAATGGGCAGTAGAGGACTGGGCAAGAGAGGACTGGCAGGAGAGCACTGGGCAGGAGATGACTGGACAGGGGAGGACTGGGCAGGAGAGGACTGGGCGGGAGAGGGATGGGCAGGGAGAACTGGGCAGCAGAAGACTGGGCAGCAGAGGACTGGGCAGGAGAGGACTGGGCAGGAGAGGACTGGGCAGGAGAGGGTTGTTCAGGAGAGGACTGGGCAGAAGAGGGATGGGCAGGAGAGGACTGGGCAGGAGAGGACTGGCCAGGAGAGGACTGGGCTGGATAGGACTGGGAAGATAGGACGGCAGGTCTGGGCAGGAGAGGACTGGGCAGGAGGACTGGGCAGGAGAGGACTGGGCAGGAGAGGGATGGGCAGGAGAGGACTGGGCAGGAGAGGACTGGGCACAATAAGACTGGGTAGCAGAGGACTGGGCAGGAAGACTGGGCAGGAGTGGACTGGGCAGGAGAGGGATGGGCAGGAGAGGACTGGGCAGAAGACTTGGCAGCAGAAGACTGGGCAGCAGAGGACTGGGCAGGAGAGGACTGGGCAGGAGAGGACTGGGCAGAAGAGGGCTGTTCAGGAGAGGACTGGGCAGGCGAGGGATGGGCAGGAGAGGACTAGGCACGAGAGGATTGGCCAGAGAGGACTGGGCAGGAGAGGACTGGGGAACATAGGTCGGCAGGTCTGGGCAGGAGAGGACTGGGCAGGAGGACTGGGCAGGAGAGGACTGGGCAGGAGAGGGATGGGCAGGAGAGGACTGGGCAGGAGAGGACTGGGGACAATAAGACTGGGTAGCAGAGGACTGGGCAGGATAGGACTGTGCATTAGAGGGCTGGGCAGGAGAGGGCTGGGCAGGAGAGGGCTGGGCAGTAGAGGACTGTGCAGGAGAGGACTGGGAGGCAGAGGACTGGCAGGAGAGGATTGGGCAGGGGAGGACTGGGCATCAGAGGAATGGGCAGGAGAGGACTGGGCAGGAAAGGACTGGGAAGGAGACGAATGGGAAGGAGAGGACTGGGCAGGTGAGGTCTGGGCAGCATAGGACTGGGCAGCAGAGGACTGGGCAGGAGTGGGCTGGGCAGTAGAGGACTGGGCAAAAGAGGACTGGGTAGGAGAGGACTGGGCAGGAAAGGACTGCTCAAGAGAGGACTGCTCAGAAGAGGACTGGGCAGGAAATGACTGGGCGGGACAGGACTAGACAAGAGAGGACCTATGCAGGAGAGGTCTGGGCAGAAGAGGACTGGGCAAGAGAGGACTGAAGAGGAGATGACTGGGTCATAGTGGGCTGGGCGGGAGATAACTGGGCAGGAGAGGACTGGGCAGGAGAGGAATCTGCAGGAGAGGGTTGGCCAGGAGAGGAATGGGCGGTAGAGCACTGGGCGGGAGATTAGTGGGTGGGAGAGGAATGCGCAGGAGAGGCCTTGGCGGCAGAGGACTAGTCAGGAGGGAACTGGGCAGCTGAGGACTGGGCATCAAAGGACTAGTGAGGCGAGGACCTTGCAGGAGAGGACTGTGCAGCAGAGGTCAGGAGATGACTAGGCAGGAGAGGACTAGGTAGGAGAGGACTAGGCAGCAGAGGACTGGGCAGGAGAGGACTGGGCGGCAGAGAACTTGGCAGGTGAGGACTGGTCAGGAGAGGACTGGGCAGGAGAGGACTGGGCAGCAGAGGACTGGGGAGGAGCGGACTGGGCAGGAGAGGACTGGGCAGGAGAGGGCGGGCAGGAGAGGACTGTGCAGGAGAGGACTGGGAGGCAGAGGACTGGCAGGAGAGGATTGGGCAGGAGAGGGATGGGCAGGAAAGGGATGGGCTGCAGAGTTCTGGGCAGCAGAAGACTGGGTAGCAGAGGACAGCGCTAGAGACGACTGGGCAGAATAGGACGGCTGGAGAGGACAGAGCAGGAGATGACTGGGCAGGACAGGACTGGGCAGGAGAGGACTATGCAGGAGGGGGCTGGGCAAATGAGGGCTGGGAAAAATAGGGCTGGGCAGGAGAGGACTGGGAAAAAGAGGACAGGGCAGGAGAGGACTGGGCAGGAGAGGACTGGGCAGGAGAGGACTGGGCAGGAGGGGACTGGGCAGCAGAGGACTGGGCAGCAGAGGACTGGGCAGGAGAGGGCTGGGCAGTAGAGGACTGGGCAAAAGTGTACTGGGCAGGAGAGGACTGGGCAGGAAAGGACTGCTCAAGAGAGGACTGCTCAGAAGTGGACTGGGCAGGAGAGGACTAGGCAGGAGAGGACGGCAGGAGAGGGCTGGGCAGCAGAGGACTGGGCAAGAGAGGACTGGGCAGGAGAGGGCTGGGCAGGGGAGGACTGGTCAGCAGAAGACTGGGCAGCAAAGGACTGGGCAGGAGAGGACTGGGCAGGAGAGGACTGGGCAGGAGAGGACAGGGCAGGAGAGGGCTGCGCAGTAGACGACAGGGCAGGAGAGGATTGGGCAGGAGAGGACTGGGCAGGAGAGGGCGGGGTAGGAGGGGACTGGGCAGGAGGGGACCGGGCAGGAGAGGGCTGGGCAGGAGAGGACTGGGCAGGAAAGGACTGCTCAAGAGAGGATTGCTCAGAAAAGGACTGGGCAGGAGAGGACTGAGCATTAGAGGGCTGGACAGGAGAGGGCTGGGCAGGAGAGTGCTGGGCAGGAGAGGACTTGGCAGCAGAGGACTGGGCAGCAATGGACTGAACAGGAGAGGTCTGGGCAGGAGAGGACTGGGCTGGAGAGGTCTGGGCAGGAGAGGGCAGGAGAGGACTGGGGAGGGCTGTGCAGGAGAGCGATGGGCAGGAGAGGGATAGGCCAAATAGGGATGGGCATTAGAGGACTGGGCAGGAGAGGACTGGGCAGGAGAGGACTGGGCAGGAGGGGGCTTCGCAGGAGAAGACTGGGCAGGAGAGACCTGGCAGGAGGGACTGGCAGGAGGCGGCTGGGCAGGAGAGGGCTGGGCAGGAGAGGACTGGGCAGGAGAGGAATGGGCAGGAGAGGGATGGGCAGCAGAGGACTGGGCAGCAGAAGACTGGGCAGCAGAGGACTGGGCTGGAGACGACTGGGCAGAATAGGACGGCTTTGGAGGACAGGGCAGGAAATGACTAGGCAGGACAGGACTGGGCAGGAGAGGACTATGATGGAGGGGGCTGGGCAAATGAAGGCTGGGCAGAATAGGGCTGGGCAGGAGGGGACTGGGAAAAAGAGGACAGGGCAGGAGAGCAATGGGCAGGAGAGGACTGGGGAATATAGGACGGCAGAAGAAGACTGGGCAGGAGGGGACTGGGCAGGATGACTGGGCAGGACAGGACTGGGCAGGAGAAGTCTGGGCAGCAGAGGACTATGCAGATGAGGCCGGGGCAGGAGAGAGCAGGAGATGACTGGGATGGAAGGGCTGTGCAGGGGAGGGATGGGCAGGAGAGGGATGGGCCGAAGAGGGATGGGCAGGAGAGGACTGGGCAGGAGAGGACTGGCCAGGAGAGGACTGGGCAGGAGAGGGCTTCGCTGCAGAAGACTGGGCAGGAGAATCCTGGCAGGAGGGACTGGGCAGGAGAGGGCTGGGCAGGAGAGGACTGGGCAGGAGAGGACTGGGCAGGAGAGGACTGGGCAGGAGAGGGATGGGCAGGAGAAGACTGGGCAGGAGAGGACTGGGCAGCAGAAAACTCGGCAGCTGAGGACTGGGCAGGAGTGGACTGTTCAGGAGAGGGCTGGGCAGGAGAGGCCTGGGCAGGAAAGGACTGGCCAGGAGAGGACAGGCCAGGAGAGCAATGGGCAGGAGAGGACTGGGGAATATAGGACGGCAGGAGAAGACTGGGCAGGAGAGGACTGGGCAGGATGACTGGGCAGGACAGGACTGGGCAGGAGAAGTCTGGGCAGCAGAGGACTATGCAGATGAGGCCGGGGCAGGAGAGAGCAGGAGACGACTGGGATGGAAGGGCTGTGCAGGGGAGGGATGGGCAGGAGAGGGATGGGCCGAAGAGGGATGGGCAGGAGAGGACTGGGCAGGAGAGGACTGGCCAGGAGAGGACTGGGCAGGAGAGGGCTTCGCTGCAGAAGACTGGGCAGGAGAATCCTGGCAGGAGGGACTGGGCAGGAGAGGGCTGGGCAGGAGAGGGCTGGGCAGGAGAGGACTGGGCGGGAGACAGATGGGCAGGAGAGGGCTGGGCAGCAGAGGACTGGGCAGCAGAAGACTGGGCAGCAGAGAACTGGGCTGGAGACGACTGGGCAGGAGAGGACGGCTGGAGAGGACAGGGCAGGGGATGACTGTGCAGGACCGGACTGGGCAGGAGAGGACTACGCAGGAGGTGGCTGGGCAAAAGAGGGCTGGGCAGAATAGGGATGGGCACCAGAGGACTGGGAAAAAGAAGACTGGGCAGGAGAGGACTGGGCAGGAGACGACTGGGCAGGAGAGGACTGGGAAGGAGAGGACTGGGCAGGAAAGGACTGGGCAGGAGGGGACTGGGCAGCAGAGGACTGGGCAGCTGAGGACTGGGCAGGATAGGGCTGGGCAGGAGAGGACTGGGCTAGAGAGGACTGGGCAGGAGAGTACTGGGCAGGAAAGGACTGTTCAAGAGAGGACTGCTCAGAAGACGACTGGGCAGGAGAGGACTGAGCATTAGAGGGCTGGGCAGGAGAGGGCTGGGCAGGAAATGGCTGGGCAGGAGAGGACTGGGCAGGAGAGGACTCTGCAGGACAGGTTTGGCCAGGAGAGGAACGGGCCTTAGAGCCCTGGGCGTGAGAGGACTGGGCGGGAGATGAATGGGCAGGAAATGACTCGGCAGGAGCGGACTGGAAAGGAGAGGACTGTGGAGGAGAGTACTGGGCAGGAGAAGACGGGGCAGCAGAAATCTGGGTAGCGGAGGAGTGGGCATTAGAGGATTGTGCAGGAGAGGAGTGGGCAACAGAGGACTGTGCAGGAGAGGGCTGGGCAGGAGAGGACTGGGCACGGGGAACTAAGCAGGAGTGGATTGGGCAGCAGAAGACTGGGCAGCAGAGGACTGGCAGTTGAGGACTGGGGAGCAGACGTTTGAGCAGAAGAGGACAGGGCAGGAGAGTACTTGGCAGAAGAGGACTGGGCAGGAGCAGATGGGGCGGGAAAGGACTAAGCAGGAGAGGACTGGGCAGGAGAGGACTTGGCAGGAGACGCCTGGCCAGAAGAGGTCTGGGTAGCAGATTAGTGGGCATCAGAGGATTGTGCAATAGAGGCCTGGGCTGGGCAGCAGAGGACTGGGCAGCAGAGGACTGGGCAGGAGAGGAATGGGCAGTAGAGGACTGGGCAAGAGAGGACTGGCAGGAGAGCACTGGGCAGGAGATGACTGGACAGGGGAGGACTGGGCAGGAGAGGACTGGGCGGGAGAGGGATGGGCAGGGAGAACTGGGCAGCAGAAGACTGGGCAGCAGAGGACTGGGCAGGAGAGGACTGGGCAGGAGAGGACTGGGCAGGAGAGGGTTGTTCAGGAGAGGACTGGGCAGAAGAGGGATGGGCAGGAGAGGACTGGGCAGGAGAGGACTGGCCAGGAGAGGACTGGGCTGGATAGGACTGGGAAGATAGGACGGCAGGTCTGGGCAGGAGAGGACTGGGCAGGAGGACTGGGCAGGAGAGGACTGGGCAGGAGAGGGATGGGCAGGAGAGGACTGGGCAGGAGAGGACTGGGCACAATAAGACTGGGTAGCAGAGGACTGGGCAGGAAGACTGGGCAGGAGTGGACTGGGCAGGAGAGGGATGGGCAGGAGAGGACTGGGCAGAAGACTTGGCAGCAGAAGACTGGGCAGCAGAGGACTGGGCAGGAGAGGACTGGGCAGGAGAGGACTGGGCAGAAGAGGGCTGTTCAGGAGAGGACTGGGCAGGCGAGGGATGGGCAGGAGAGGACTAGGCACGAGAGGATTGGCCAGAGAGGACTGGGCAGGAGAGGACTGGGGAACATAGGTCGGCAGGTCTGGGCAGGAGAGGACTGGGCAGGAGGACTGGGCAGGAGAGGACTGGGCAGGAGAGGGATGGGCAGGAGAGGACTGGGCAGGAGAGGACTGGGGACAATAAGACTGGGTAGCAGAGGACTGGGCAGGATAGGACTGTGCATTAGAGGGCTGGGCAGGAGAGGGCTGGGCAGGAGAGGGCTGGGCAGTAGAGGACTGTGCAGGAGAGGACTGGGAGGCAGAGGACTGGCAGGAGAGGATTGGGCAGGGGAGGACTGGGCATCAGAGGAATGGGCAGGAGAGGACTGGGCAGGAAAGGACTGGGAAGGAGACGAATGGGAAGGAGAGGACTGGGCAGGTGAGGTCTGGGCAGCATAGGACTGGGCAGCAGAGGACTGGGCAGGAGTGGGCTGGGCAGTAGAGGACTGGGCAAAAGAGGACTGGGTAGGAGAGGACTGGGCAGGAAAGGACTGCTCAAGAGAGGACTGCTCAGAAGAGGACTGGGCAGGAAATGACTGGGCGGGACAGGACTAGACAAGAGAGGACCTATGCAGGAGAGGTCTGGGCAGAAGAGGACTGGGCAAGAGAGGACTGAAGAGGAGATGACTGGGTCATAGTGGGCTGGGCGGGAGATAACTGGGCAGGAGAGGACTGGGCAGGAGAGGAATCTGCAGGAGAGGGTTGGCCAGGAGAGGAATGGGCGGTAGAGCACTGGGCGGGAGATTAGTGGGTGGGAGAGGAATGCGCAGGAGAGGCCTTGGCGGCAGAGGACTAGTCAGGAGGGAACTGGGCAGCTGAGGACTGGGCATCAAAGGACTAGTGAGGCGAGGACCTTGCAGGAGAGGACTGTGCAGCAGAGGTCAGGAGATGACTAGGCAGGAGAGGACTAGGTAGGAGAGGACTAGGCAGCAGAGGACTGGGCAGGAGAGGACTGGGCGGCAGAGAACTTGGCAGGTGAGGACTGGTCAGGAGAGGACTGGGCAGGAGAGGACTGGGCAGCAGAGGACTGGGGAGGAGCGGACTGGGCAGGAGAGGACTGGGCAGGAGAGGGCGGGCAGGAGAGGACTGTGCAGGAGAGGACTGGGAGGCAGAGGACTGGCAGGAGAGGATTGGGCAGGAGAGGGATGGGCAGGAAAGGGATGGGCTGCAGAGTTCTGGGCAGCAGAAGACTGGGTAGCAGAGGACAGCACTAGAGACGACTGGGCAGAATAGGACGGCTGGAGAGGACAGAGCAGGAGATGACTGGGCAGGACAGGACTGGGCAGGAGAGGACTATGCAGGAGGGGGCTGGGCAAATGAGGGCTGGGAAAAATAGGGCTGGGCAGGAGAGGACTGAAAAAAAGAGGACAGGGCAGGAGAGGACTGGGCAGGAGAGGACTGGGCAGGAGAGGACTGGGCAGGAGGGGACTGGGCAGCAGAGGACTGGGCAGCAGAGGACTGGGCAGGAGAGGGCTGGGCAGTAGAGGACTGGGCAAAAGTGTACTGGGCAGGAGAGGACTGGGCAGGAAAGGACTGCTCAAGAGAGGACTGCTCAGAAGTGGACTGGGCAGGAGAGGACTAGGCAGGAGAGGACGGCAGGAGAGGGCTGGGCAGCAGAGGACTGGGCAAGAGAGGACTGGGCAGGAGAGGGCTGGGCAGGGGAGGACTGGTCAGCAGAAGACTGGGCAGCAAAGGACTGGGCAGGAGAGGACTGGGCAGGAGAGGACTGGGCAGGAGAGGACAGGGCAGGAGAGGGCTGCGCAGTAGACGACAGGGCAGGAGAGGATTGGGCAGGAGAGGACTGGGCAGGAGAGGGCGGGGTAGGAGGGGACTGGGCAGGAGGGGACCGGGCAGGAGAGGGCTGGGCAGGAGAGGACTGGGCAGGAAAGGACTGCTCAAGAGAGGATTGCTCAGAAAAGGACTGGGCAGGAGAGGACTGAGCATTAGAGGGCTGGACAGGAGAGGGCTGGGCAGGAGAGTGCTGGGCAGGAGAGGACTTGGCAGCAGAGGACTGGGCAGCAATGGACTGAACAGGAGAGGTCTGGGCAGGAGAGGACTGGGCAGGAGAGGTCTGGGCAGGAGAGGGCAGCAGAGGACTGGGGAGGGCTGTGCAGGAGAGCGATGGGCAGGAGAGGGATAGGCCAAATAGGGATGGGCATTAGAGGACTGGGCAGGAGAGGACTGGGCAGGAGAGGACTGGGCAGGAGGGGGCTTCGCAGGAGAAGACTGGGCAGGAGAGACCTGGCAGGAGGGACTGGCAGGAGGCGGCTGGGCAGGAGAGGGCTGGGCAGGAGAGGACTGGGCAGGAGAGGAATGGGCAGGAGAGGGATGGGCAGCAGAGGACTGGGCAGCAGAACACTGGGCAGCAGAGGACTGGGCTGGAGACGACTGGGCAGAATAGGACGGCTTTGGAGGACAGGGCAGGAAATGACTAGGCAGGACAGGACTGGGCAGGAGAGGACTATGATGGAGGGGGCTGGGCAAATGAAGGCTGGGCAGAATAGGGCTGGGCAGGAGGGGACTGGGAAAAAGAGGACAGGGCAGGAGAGGACAGGGCAGTAGAGGACTGGGCAGAAGAGGAATGGGCAGGAGAGGACTGGGCAGGAGGGGACTGGGCAGCAGAGGACTGGGCAGGAGAGGGCTGGGCAGGAGAGGACTGGGCCAGAGAGGACTGGGCAGGAGAGGACTGGGCAGGAAAGGACTGCTCAAGAGAGGACTGCGCAGATGAGGACTGGGCAGGAGAGGACTGAGCATTAGAGGACTGGGCAGGAGAGGGCTGGGCAGTTGAGGGCTGGGCAGGAGAGGGATGGGCAGGAGAGGACTGGGCAGCAGAGGACTGGGCAGCAGCAGACTGGGCAGGAGAGGACTGTGCAAGAGAAGACTTGGCAGGAGAGGAATGGGCAGTAAATGACTGGGCGGGAGAGGACTGGACAGGAGAGGACTATGCACGAGAGGTCTGGCAGGAGAGCACTGGGCAGGAGAGGACTGAAGAGGAGAGGACTGGGTCGTAGTGGGCTGGGCGGGAGATGGCTGGGGAGGTGAGGACTGGGCAGGAGAGGACTCTGCAGGAGAGGGTTATCCAGGAGAGGAATGGGCGGTAGAGCACTGGGCGGGAGAATACTGGGCAGGAGAGGAATGCGCGGGGGAGGCCTGGGCAGCAGAGGACTAGTCAGGAGAGAACTGTGCAGCAGAGGACTGGGCAGCAGAGGACTAGTGAGGAGAGGACCTTGCAGGAGAACACTGTGCAGCAGAGGTCAGGAGAGGACTAGGCGAGAGAGGTCTGGGCAGCAGAGGACTGGGGAGGAGAGGACTGGGCGGCAGAGAACTTGGCAGGTGAGGACTGGTCAGGAGAGGACTGGGCAGCAGAGGACTGGGCAGAAGAGGACTGTTCAGCAGAGGACTGGGAGGCAGAGGACTAGTCAGGAGAGGAATGGGCAGAAGAGGACTGGGCAGGGAGGGCTGCGCAGGAGAGGGCTGGTCAGGAGAGGACTGGGCAGGAGAGGGATGGGCAGGAGAGGAATGGGCAGCAGAGGACTGGGCAGCAGAAGACTGGGCAGCAGAGGGCTGGGCTGGAGACGACTGGGCAGAATAGGTCGGGTGGAGAGGCCAGGGCAGGAGATGACTGGGCAGGACAGGACTGGGCAGAAGGGGACTATGCAGGATGGGGCTGGGCAAATGAGGGCTGGGCAGAATAGGGCTGGGCAGGAGAGGACTGGGAAAAAGAGGACAGGGCAGGAGAGGACTGGGCAGGAGAGGGCTGGGCAGGAGAGGACTGGGCAAGAGAGGACTGGGCAGGAGAGGACTGGGCAGGAGGGGACTGGGCAGCAGAGGACTGGGCAGCAGAGGATTGGGCAGGAGAGGGCTGGGCAGGAGAGGACTGGGCAAGAGAGGACTGGGCAGGAGAGGACTGTGCAGGAAAGGACTGCTCAAGAGAGGACTGCTCAGAAGAGGACTGGGCAGGAGAGGACTGAGCATTAAAGGACTGGGCAGCAGATTACGGCAGCAGAGGACAAGTCAGGAGAGGACTGCACAGGAAAGGGCTAGGCAGGAGAGGGCTGGGCAGGAGAGGACATGGCAGGAAAAGACTGGGCAGGAGTGGATGGGGCAGGAGAGGACTAAGCATTAGAGGACTGGGCAGGAGAGGACTTGGCAGGAGACGCCTGGCCAGGAGAGGTCTGGGCTGCAGAGGAGTGGGCATCAGAGGATTGTGCATGAGAGGACTGGGCTGGGCAGCAGAGGACTGGGCAGCATAGGACTAGTGAGGAGTGGACTTGTAAGGAGAGAACTGCTCAGGAAAGGTCAAGAGAGGACTAGGCCGAAGAGGTCTAGGCAGGAGAGGACTGGACAAAAGAGGACTGGGCAGGAGAGGACTGGGCAGGAGAGGACTTGGCAGGAGAGGAATGGGCAGGAGAGGACTGGGTAGAAGAGGACTGGGCAGGAGAGATCTGGGCAGGAGAAGGCTGGGCAGGAGAGGACTGGGCAGGAAAGGACTGGGCAGCAGAGTACTGGGCAGGAGAGGACTGGGCAGCAGAGGATTGGGCAGGAGAGTACTGGGCAGGAGAGGACCGGGCAGCAGAGGACTGGGCAGGAGAGGACTGGGCAGGAGGGGACTGGGCAGCAGAGGACTGGACAGGAGACGACTGGGCAGGAGAGGACTGGGCAGCAGAGGTCTGGGGAGCAGAGGACTGGGCAGGAGAGGACTTGGCAGGAGAGGACTGGCCAGCAGAGGACTGGACAGGAGAGGACTGGACAGGAGAGGATTGGGCTGGAGAGGACTGGGCAGAAGAGGACTGGGCAGCAGAGGACTGGGCAGGAGAGGACTGGGCAGGAGAGGACTGGGCAGGAGATGACTGGGCAGCAGAGGATTGGGCAGGAGAGGACTGGGCAGGAGAGGACCGGGCAGCAGAGGATTGGGCAGGAGAGGACTTGGCAGGAGAGGACTGGGCAGCAGGGGACTGGGCAGGAGAGGACTGGGCAGGAGAGGACTGGGCAGCAGAGGACTGGGGAGCAGAGGACTGGGCAGCAGAGGACTTGGCAGGAGAGGACTGGGCTGCAGAGGACTGGACAGGAGAGGACTGGACAGGAGAGGATTGGGCAGGAGAGGACTGGGCAGGAGAGGACTGCGCAGCAGAGGATTGGGCAGGAGAGGACTGGGCAGGAGAGGACTGGGCAGGAGAGGACTGGGCAGCAGAGGATTGGGCAGGAGAGGACTGGGCAGGAGAGGACCGGGCAGCAGAGGATTGGGCAGGAGAGGACTTGGCAGGAGAGGACTGGGCAGCAGAGGACTGGGCAGCAGAGGACTGGGCAGGAGAGGACTGGGCAGCAGAGGACTGGGGAGCAGAGGACTGGGCAGGAGAGGACTTGGCAGGAGAGGACTGGGCAGCGGAGGACTGGACAGGACTGGGCAGGAGAGGACTGGGCAGCAGAGGACTGGGCAGGAGAGGACTGGGCAGGAGAGGACTGGGCAGCAGAGGACTGGGGAGCAGAGGACTGGGCACGAGCGGACTGGGCAGCAGAGGACTGGGCAGCAGAGGACTGGACAGGAGAGGACTGGGGAGCAGAGGACTGGGCAGGAGAGGACTGGGCAGCAGAGTACTGGGCAGGAGAGAACTGGGCAGCAGAGGACTGGACAGGAGAGGACTGGGCAGGAAAGGACTGCTCAAGAGAGGATTGCTCAGAAAAGGACTGGGCAGGAGAGGACTGAGCATTAGAGGGCTGGACAGGAGAGGGCTGGGCAGGAGAGTGCTGGGCAGGAGAGGACTTGGCAGCAGAGGACTGGGCAGCAATGGACTGAACAGGAGAGGTCTGGGCAGGAGAGGACTGGGCACGAGAGGTCTGGGCAGGAGAGGGCAGGAGAGGACTGGGGAGGGCTGTGCAGGAGAGCGATGGGCAGGAGAGGGATAGGCCAAAGAGGGATGGGCATTAGAGGACTGGGCAGGAGAGGACTGGGCAGGAGAGGACTGGGCAGGAGGGGGCTTCGCAGGAGAAGACTGGGCAGGAGAGACCTGGCAGGAGGGACTGGCAGGAGGCGGCTGGGCAGGAGAGGGCTGGGCAGGAGAGGACTGGGCAGGAGAGGAATGGGCAGGAGAGGGATGGGCAGCAGAGGACTGGGCAGCAGAACACTGGGCAGCAGAGGACTGGGCTGGAGACGACTGGGCAGAATAGGACGGCTTTGGAGGACAGGGCAGGAAATGACTAGGCAGGACAGGACTGGGCAGGAGAGGACTATGATGGAGGGGGCTGGGCAAATGAAGGCTGGGCAGAATAGGGCTGGGCAGGAGGGGACTGGGAAAAAGAGGACAGGGCAGGAGAGGACAGGGCAGTAGAGGACTGGGCAGAAGAGGAATGGGCAGGAGAGGACTGGGCAGGAGGGGACTGGGCAGCAGAGGACTGGGCAGGAGAGGGCTGGGCAGGAGAGGACTGGGCCAGAGAGGACTGGGCAGGAGAGGACTGGGCAGGAAAGGACTGCTCAAGAGAGGACTGCGCAGATGAGGACTGGGCAGGAGAGGACTGAGCATTAGAGGACTGGGCAGGAGAGGGCTGGGCAGTTGAGGGCTGGGCAGGAGAGGGATGGGCAGGAGAGGACTGGGCAGCAGAGCACTGGGCAGCAGCAGACTGGGCAGGAGAGGACTGTGCAAGAGAAGACTTGGCAGGAGAGGAATGGGCAGTAAATGACTGGGCGGGAGAGGACTGGATAGGAGAGGACTATGCACGAGAGGTCTGGCAGGAGAGCACTGGGCAGGAGAGGACTGAAGAGGAGAGGACTGGGTCATAGTGGGCTGGGCGGGAGATGGCTGGGCAGGTGAGGACTGGGCAGGAGAGGACTCTGCAGGAGAGGGTTATCCAGGAGAGGAATGGGCGGTAGAGCACTGGGCGGGAGAATACTGGGCAGGAGAGGAATGCGCGGGGGAGGCCTGGGCAGCAGAGGACTAGTCAGGAGAGAACTGTGCAGCAGAGGACTGGGCAGCAGAGGACTAGTGAGGAGAGGACCTTGCAGGAGAAGACTGTGCAGCAGAGGTCAGGAGAGGACTAGGCGGGAGAGGTCTGGGCAGCAGAGGACTGGGCAGCAGAGGACTGGGCAGAAGAGGACTGTTCAGCAGAGGACTGGGAGGCAGAGGACTAGTCAGGAGAGGAATGGGCAGAAGAGGACTGGGCAGGCAGGGCTGCGCAGGAGAGGGCTGGTCAGGAGAGGACTGGGCAGGAGAGGGATGGGCAGGAGAGGAATGGGCAGCAGAGGACTGGGCAGCAGAAGACTGGGCAGCAGAGGGCTGGGCTGGAGACGACTGGGCAGAATAGGTCGGGTGGAGAGGCCAGGGCAGGAGATGACTGGGCAGGACAGGACTGGGCAGAAGGGGACTATGCAGGATGGGGCTGGGCAAATGAGGGCTGGGCAGAATAGGGCTGGGCAGGAGAGGACTGGGAAAAAGAGGACAGGGCAGGAGAGGACTGGGCAGGAGAGGGCTGGGCAGGAGAGGACTGGGCAAGGGAGGACTGGGCAGGAGAGGACTGGGCAGGAGGGGACTGGGCAGCAGAGGACTGGGCAGCAGAGGATTGGGCAGGAGAGGGCTGGGCAGGAGAGGACTGGGCAAGAGAGGACTGGGCAGGAGAGGACTGTGCAGGAAAGGACTGCTCAAGAGAGGACAGCTCAGAAGAGGACTGGGCAGGAGAGGACTGAGCATTAAAGGACTGGGCAGCAGATTACGGCAGCAGAGGACAAGTCAGGAGAGGACTGCACAGGAAAGGGCTAGGCAGGAGAGGGCTGGACAGGAGAGGACATGGCAGGAAAAGACTGGGCAGGAGTGGATGGGGCAGGAGAGGACTAAGCATTAGAGGACTGGGCAGGAGAGGACTTGGCAGGAGACGCCTGGCCAGGAGAGGTCTGGGCTGCAGAGGAGTGGGCATCAGAGGATTGTGCATGAGAGGACTGGGCTGGGCACCAGAGGACTGGGCAGCATAGGACTAGTGAGGAGTGGACTTGTAAGGAGAGAACTGCTCAGGAAAGGTCAAGAGAGGACTAGGCCGAAGAGGTCTAGGCAGGAGAGGACTGGACAAAAGAGGACTGGGCAGGAGAGGACTGGGCAGGAGAGGACTTGGCAGGAGAGGAATGGGCAGGAGAGGACTGGGTAGAAGAGGACTGGGCAGGAGAGATCTGGGCAGGAGAGGGCTGGGCAGGAGAGGACTGGGCAGGAAAGGACTGGGCAGCAGAGTACTGGGCAGGAGAGGACTGGGCAGCAGAGGATTGGGCAGGAGAGTACTGGGCAGGAGAGGACCGGGCAGCAGAGGACTGGGCAGGAGAGGACTGGGCAGGAGGGGACTGGGCAGCAGAGGACTGGACAGGAGACGACTGGGCAGGAGAGGACTGGGCAGCAGAGGTCTGGGGAGCAGAGGACTGGGCAGGAGAGGACTTGGCAGGAGAGGACTGGCCAGCAGAGGACTGGACAGGAGAGGACTGGACAGGAGAGGATTGGGCTGGAGAGGACTGGGCAGAAGAGGACTGGGCAGCAGAGGATTGGGCAGGAGAGGACTGGGCAGGAGAGGACTGGGCAGGAGATGACTGGGCAGCAGAGGATTGGGCAGGAGAGGACTGGGCAGGAGAGGACCGGGCAGCAGAGGATTGGGCAGGAGAGGACTTGGCAGGAGAGGACTGGGCAGCAGGGGACTGGGCAGGAGAGGACTGGGCAGGAGAGGACTGGGCAGCAGAGGACTGGGGAGCAGAGGACTGGGCAAGAGAGGACTTGGCAGGAGAGGACTGGGCTGCAGAGGACTGGACAGGAGAGGACTGGACAGGTGAGGATTGGGCATGAGAGGACTGGGCAGGAGAGGACTGCGCAGCAGAGGATTGGGCAGGAGAGGACTGGGCAGGAGAGGACTGGGCAGGAGAGGACTGGGCAGCAGAGGATTGGGCAGGAGAGGACTGGGCAGGAGAGGACCGGGCAGCAGAGGATTGGGAAGGAGAGGACTTGGCAGGAGAGGACTGGGCAGCAGAGGACTGGGCAGGAGAGGACTGGGCAGGAGAGGACTGGGCAGCAGAGGACTGGGGAGCAGAGGACTGGGCAGGAGAGGAATTGGCAGGAGAGGACTGGGCAGCAGAGGACTGGACAGGACTGGGCAGGAGAGGACTGGGCAGCAGAGGACTGGGCAGGAGAGGACTGGGCAGGAGAGGACTGGGCAGCAGAGGACTGGGGAGCAGAGGACTGGGCACGAGCGGACTGGGCAGCAGAGGACTGGGCAGCAGAGGACTGGACAGGAGAGGACTGGGGAGCAGAGGACTGGGCAGGAGAGGACTGGGCAGCAGAGTACTGGGCAGGAGAGAACTGGGCAGCAGAGGACTGGACAGGAGAGGACTGGGCAGGAGAGGACTGGGCAGCAGAGGACTGGGCAGGAGCGGACTTGGTAGCAGAGGACTGGGCAGCAGAGGTCTGGACAGGAGAGGACTGGGCAGGAGAGGACTGGGCAGCAGAGTACTGGGCAGGAGAGGACTGGGCAGGAGAGGACTGGGCAGCAGAGGACTGGGCAGGAGCGGACTTGGTAGCAGAGGACTGGGCAGGAGAGGACTTGGCAGGAGAGGACTGGGCAGCAGAGGATTGGGCAGGAGAGGACTGGGCAGGAGAGGACCGGGCAGCAGAGGACTGGGCAGGAGAGGACTAGGCAGGAGAGGACTGGGCAGGAGAGGACTGGGCAGGAGAGGATTGGGCAGGAGAGGACTGGGCAGCAGAGGACTGGGCAGGAGAGGACTGGGCAGGAGAGGACCGGGCAGCAGAGGACTGGGCAGGAGAGGACCAGGCAGCAGAGGACTGGGCAGGAGAGGACTGGGCAGGAGAGGACTGGGCAGAAGAGGATTGGGCAGGAGAGTACTGGGCAGGAGAGGACCGGGCAGCAGAGGACTGGACAGGAGAGGACTGGGCAGGAGAGGACTGGGCAGCAGAGGACTGGACAGGAGAGGACTGGGCAGCAGAGGATTGGGCAGGAGAGTACTGGGCAGGAGAGGACCGGGCAGCAGAGGACTGGGCAGGAGAGGACTGGGCAGGAGAGGACTGGGCAGCAGAGGACTGGGCAGGGGAGGACTGGGCAGCAGAGGATTGGGCAGGAGAGTACTGGGCAGGAGAGGACCGGGCAGCAGAGGACTGGGCAGGAGAGGACTGGGCAGGAGAGGACTGGGCAGCAGAGGACTGGACAGGAGACGACTGGGCAGGAGAAGACTGGGCAGCAGAGGCCTGGGGAGCAGAGGACTGGGCAGGAGAGGACTTGGCAGGAGAGGACTGGCCAGCAGAGGACTGGACAGGAGAGGACTGGACAGGAGAGGATTGGGCAGGAGAGGACTGGGCAGAAGAGGACTGGGCAGCAGAGGATTGGGCAGGAGAGGACTGGGCAGGAGAGGACTGGGAAGGAGATGACTGGGCAGCAGAGGATTGGGCAGGAGAGGACCGGGCAGGAGAGGACCAGGCAGCAGAGGATTGGGCAGGAGAGGACTTGGCAGGAGAGGACTGGGCAGCAGGGGACTGGGCAAGAGAGGACTGGGCAGGAGAGGACTGGGCAGCAGAGGACTGGGGAGCAGAGGACTGGGCAGGAGAGGACTTGGCAGGAGAGGACTGGGCAGCAGAGGACTGGGCAGAAGAGGTCTGGGCAGGAGAGGACTGGGCAGCAGAGGACTGGGCAGGAGAGGACTGGGCAGGAGAGGACTGGGCAGCAGAGGACTGGGCAGGAGACGACTGGGCAGGAGAGGACTGGGCAGCAGAGGACTGGGCAGGAGAGGACTGGGCAGGAGAGGACTGGGCAGCAGAGGACTGGGCAGGAGAGGTCTGGGCAGGAGAGGACTGGGCAGCAGAGGACTGGGCAGGAGAGGACTGGGCAGGAGAGGACTGGGCAGGAAAGGGCTGGGCAGGAGAGGACTGGGCAGGAGAGGACTGGGCAGGAGAGGACTGGGCAGGAGAGGACTGGGCAGCAGAGGACTGGGCAGGAGAGGACTGGGCAGGAGAGGACTTGGCAGGAGAGGACTTGGCAGCAGAGGACTGGGCAGGAGAGGACTGGGCAGGAGAGGACTGGGCAGCAGAGGACTGGGCATGAGAGGACTGGGCAGGAGAGGACTGGGCAGCAGAGGACTGGGCAGGAGAGGACTTGGCAGGAGAGGACTGGACAGGAGAGGACTGGGCAGCAGAGGACTGGGGAGCAGAGGACTGGGCAGGAGAGGACTTGGCAGGAGAGGATTGGGCTGCAGAGGACTGGACAAAAGAGGACTGGACAGGAGAGGATTGGGCAGGAGAGGACTGGGCAGGAGAGGACTGCGCAGCAGAGGATTGGGCAGGAGAGGACTGGGCAGGAGAGGACTGGGCAGGAGAGGACTGGGCAGCAGAGGATTGGGCAGGAGAGGACTGGGCAGGAGAGGACCGGGCAGCAGAGGATTGGGCAGGAGAGGACTTGGCAGGAGAGGACTGGGCAGCAGAGGACTGGGCAGGAGAGGACTGGGCAGGAGAGGACTGGGCAGCAGAGGACTGGGGAGCAGAGGACTGGGCAGGAGAGGACTTGGCAGGAGAGGACTGGGCAGCAGAGGACTGGACAGGACTGGGCAGGAGAGGACTGGGCAGCAGAGGACTGGGCAGGAGAGGACTGGGCAGGAGAGGACTGGGCAGCAGAGGACTGGGGAGCAGAGGACTGGGCACGAGCGGACTGGGCAGCAGAGGACTGGGCAGCAGAGGACTGGACAGGAGAGGACTGGGGAGCAGAGGACTGGGCAGGAGAGAACTGGGCAGCAGAGTACTGGGCAGGAGAGAACTGGGCAGGAGAGGACTGGACAGGAGAGGACTGGGCAGGAGAGGACTGGGCAGCAGAGGACTGGGCAGGAGCGGACTTGGTAGCAGAGGACTGGGCAGCAGAGGTCTGGACAGGAGAGGACTGGGCAGGAGAGGACTGGGCAGCAGAGTACTGGGCAGGAGAGGATTGGGCAGGAGAGGACTGGGCAGCAGAGGACTGGGCAGGAGCGGACTTGGTAGCAGAGGACTGGGCAGGAGAGGACTTGGCAGGAGAGGACTGGGCAGCAGACGATTGGGCAGGAGAGGACTGGGCAGGAGAGGACCGGGCAGCAGAGGACTGGGCAGGAGAGGACTAGGCAGGAGAGGACTGGGCAGGAGAGGACTGGGCAGGAGAGGACTGCGCAGCAGAGGACTGGGCAGCAGAGGACTGGGCAGGAGAGGACTGGGCAGGAGAGGACCGGGCAGCAGAGGACTGGGCAGGAGAGGACCGGGCAGCAGACGACTGGGCAGGAGAGGACTGGGCAGGAGAGGACTGGGCAGCAGAGGATTGGGCAGGAGAGTACTGGGCAGGAGAGGACCGGGCAGCAGAGGTCTGGACAGGAGAGGACTGGGCAGGAGAGGACTGGGCAGCAGAGGACTGGGCAGGAGAGGACTAGGCAGCAGAGGATTGGGCAGGAGAGTACTGGGCAGGAGAGGACCGGGCAGCAGAGGACTGGGCAGGAGAGGACTGGGCAGGAGAGGACTGGGCAGCAGAGGACTGGGCAGGAGAGGACTGGGCAGCAGAGGATTGGGCAGGAGAGGACTGGGCAGGAGAGGACTGGGCAGGAGATGACTGGGCAGCAGAGGATTGGGCAGGAGAGGACTGGGCAGGAGAGGACCAGGCAGCAGAGGATTGGGCAGGAGAGGACTTGGCAGGAGAGGACTGGGCAGCAGGGGACTGGGCAAGAGAGGACTGGGCAGGAGAGGACTGGGCAGCAGAGGACTGGGGAGCAGAGGACTGGGCAGGAGAGGACTTGGCAGGAGAGGACTGGGCAGCAGAGGACTGGGCAGGAGAGGTCTGGGCAGGAGAGGACTGGGCAGCAGAGGACTGGGCAGGAGAGGACTGGGCAGGAGAGGACTGGGCAGCAGAGGACTGGGCAGGAGAGGACTGGGCAGGAGAGGACTGGGCAGCAGAGGACTGGGCAGGAGAGGACTGGGCAGGAGAGGACTGGGCAGCAGAGGACTGGGCAGGAGAGGTCTGGGCAGGAGAGGACTGGGCAGCAGAGGACTGGGCAGGAGAGGACTGGGCAGGAGAGGACTGGGCAGGAAAGGGCTGGGCAGGAGGGGACTGGGCAGGAGAGGACTGGGCAGGAGAGGACTGGGCAGGAGAGGACTGGGCAGCAGAGGACTGGGCAGGAGAGGACTGGGCAGGAGAGGACTTGGCAGGAGAGGACTGGGCAGCAGAGGACTGGGCAGGAGAGGACTGGGCAGGAGAGGACTGGGCAGCAGAGGACTGGGCAGGACAGGACTGGGCAGGAGAGGACTGGGCAGCAGACGACTGGGCAGGAGAGGACTTGGCAGGAGAGGACTGGGCAGCAGAGGACTGGACAGGACTGGGCAGGAGAGGACTGGGCAGGAGAGGACTGGGCAGGAGAGGACTGGGCAGGAGAGGACTGTGCAGGAGAGGACTGGGCAGGAGAGGACTGGGCAGGAAAGGGCTGGGCAGCAGAGGACTGGGCAGGAGAGGACTGGGCAGCAGAGGACTGGGCAGGAGAGGACTTGGCAGGAGAGGACTGGGCAGGAGAGGACTGGGCAGGAGAGGACTGGGCAGGAGAGGACAGGGCAGTAGAGGACTGGGCAGGAGAGGACTGGGCAGGAGAGGACTGGGCAGCAGAGGACTGGGCAGGAGAGGACTTGGCAGGAGAGGACTGGGCAGCAGAGGACTGGGCAGGAGAGGACTGGGCAGGAGAGGACAGGGCAGCAGAGGACTGGGCAGGAGAGGACTGTGCACGAGAGGACTGGGCAGGAGAGGACTGGGCAGGAGAGGACTGGGCAGGAAAGGGCTCGGCAGGAGAGGACTGGGCAGGAGAGGACTGGGCAGGAGAGGACTGGGCAGGAGAGGACTGGGCAGGAGAGGACTGGGCAGGAGAGGACTGTGCAGGAGAGGACTGGGCAGGAGGGGACTGGGCAGGAAAGGGCTGGGCAGGAGAGGACTGGGCAGGAGAGGACTGGGCAGCAGAGGACTGGGCAGGAGAGGACTTGGCAGGAGAGGACTGGGCAGCAGAGGACTGGGCAGGAGAGGACTGGGCAGGAGAGGACTGGGCAGCAGAGGACTGGGCAGGAGAGGTCTGGGCAGGAGAGGACTGGGCAGCAGAGGACTGGCCAGGAGAGGACTGGGCAGGAGAGGACTGGGCAGGAAAGGGCTGGGCAGGAGAGGACTGGGCAGGAGAGGACTGGGCAGGAGAGGACTGGGCAGGAAAGGGCTGGGCAGGAGAGGACTGGGCAGTAGAGGACTGGGCAGCAGTGGACTGGGCAGGAGAGGACTTGGCAGGAGAGGACTGGGCAGGAAAGGGCTGGGCAGGAGAGGACTGGGTAGGAGAGGACTGGGCAGCAGAGGACTGGGCAGGAGAGGACTGGGCAGGAAAGGGCTGGGCAGGAGAGGACTGGGCAGGAGAGGACTGGGCAGCAGAGGACTGGGCAGGAAAGGGCTGGGCAGGAGAGGACTGGGCAGGAGAGGACTGGGCAGCAGAGGACTGGGCAGGAAAGGGCTGGGCAGGAGAGGACTGGGCAGGAAAGGGCTGGGCAGGAGAGGACTGGGCAGGAGAGGACTGGGCAGCAGAGGACTGGGCAGGAGAAGACTTGGCAGGAGAGGACTGGGCAGGAAAGGGCTGGGCAGGAGAGGACTGGGCAGGAGAGGACTGGGCAGCAGAGGACTGGGCAGGAGAGGACTGGGCAGGAAAGGGCTGGGCAGGAGAGGACTGGGCAGGAGAGGACTGGGCAGCAGAGGACTGGGCAGGAGAGGACTGGGCAGCAGAGGACTGGGCAGGAGAGGACTGGGCAGGAGAGGACTGGGCAGCAGAGGACTGGGCAGGAGAGGACTGGGCAGGAGAGGACTGGGCAGCAGAGGACTGGGCAGGAGAGGACTTGGCAGGAGAGGACTGGGCAGGAGAGGACTGGGCAGGAAAGGGCTGGGCAGGAGAGGACTGGGCAGGAGAGGACTGGGCAGCAGAGGACTGGGCAGGAGAGGACTTGGCAGGAGAGGACTGGGCAGCAGAGGACTGGGCAGGAGAGGACTGGGCAGGAGAGGACTGGGCAGCAGAGGACTGGGCAGGAGAGGTCTGGGCAGGAGAGGACTGGGCAGGAGAGGACTGGGCAGGAGAGGACTGTGCAGGAGAGGACTGGGCAGGAGAGGACTGGGCAGGAAAGGGCTGGGCAGCAGAGGACTGGGCAGGAGAGGACTGGGCAGCAGAGGACTGGGCAGGAGAGGACTGGGCAGGAGAGGACTTGGCAGGAGAGGACTGGGCAGCACAGGACTGGGCAGGAGAGGACTGGGCAGGAGAGGACTGGGCAGGAGAGGACTGGGCAGGAGAGGACTGGGCAGGAGAGGACTGTGCAGGAGAGGACTGGGCAGGAGAGGACTGGGCAGGAAAGGGCTGGGCAGCAGAGGACTGGGCAGGAGAGGACTGGGCAGCAGAGGACTGGGCAGGAGAGGACTTGGCAGGAGAGGACTGGGCAGCAGAGGACTGGGCAGGAGAGGACTGGGCAGGAGAGGACAGGGCAGCAGAGGACTGGGCAGGAGAGGACTGGGCAGCAGAGGATTGGGCAGGAGAGTACTGGGCAGGAGAGGACCGGGCAGCAGAGGACTGGACAGGAGAGGACTGGGCAGGAGAGGACTGGGCAGCAGAGGACTGGGCAGGAGAGGACTGGGCAGCAGAGGATTGGGCAGGAGAGTACTGGGCAGGAGAGGACCGGGCAGCAGAGGACTGGGCAGGAGAGGACTGGGCAGGAGAGGACTGGGCAGCAGAGGACTGGGCAGGAGAGGACTGGGCAGCAGAGGATTGGGCAGGAGAGTACTGGGCAGGAGAGGACCGGGCAGCAGAGGACTGGGCAGGAGAGGACTGGGCAGGAGAGGACTGGGCAGCAGAGGACTGGACAGGAGACGACTGGGCAGGAGAAGACTGGGCAGCAGAGGTCTGGGGAGCAGAGGACTGGGCAGGAGAGGACTTGGCAGGAGAGGACTGGCCAGCAGAGGACTGGACAGGAGAGGACTGTACAGGAGAGGATTGGGCAGGAGAGGACTGGGCAGAAGAGGACTGGGCAGCAGAGGATTGGGCAGGAGAGGACTGGGCAGGAGAGGACTGGGCAGGAGATGACTGGGCAGCAGAGGATTGGGCAGGAGAGGACTGGGCAGGAGAGGACCAGGCAGCAGAGGATTGGGCAGGAGAGGACTTGGCAGGAGAGGACTGGGCAGCAGGGGACTGGGCAAGAGAGGACTGGGCAGGAGAGGACTGGGCAGCAGAGGACTGGGGAGCAGAGGACTGGGCAGGAGAGGACTTGGCAGGAGAGGACTGGGCAGCAGAGGACTGGGCAGGAGAGGTCTGGGCAGGAGAGGACTGGGCAGCAGAGGACTGGGCAGGAGAGGACTGGGCAGGAGAGGAATGGGCAGCAGAGGACTGGGCAGGAGAGGACTGGGCAGGAGAGGACTGGGCAGCAGAGGACTGGGCAGGAGAGGACTGGGCAGGAGAGGACTCGGCAGCAGAGGACTGGGCAGGAGAGGTCTGGGCAGGAGAGGACTGGGCAGCAGAGGACTGTTCAGGAGAGGACTGGGCAGGAGAGGACTGGGCAGGAAAGGGCTGGGCAGGAGGGGACTGGGCAGGAGAGGACTGGGCAGGAGAGGACTGGGCAGGAGAGGACTGGGCAGCAGAGGACTGGGCTGGAGAGGACTGGGCAGGAGAGGACTTGGCAGGAGAGGACTGGGCAGCAGAGGACTGGGCAGGAGAGGACTGGGCAGGAGAGGACTGGGCAGCAGAGGACTGGGCAGGAGAGGACTGGGCAGGAGAGGACTGGGCAGCAGAGGACTGGGCAGGAGAGGACTTGGCAGGAGAGGACTGGGCAGCAGAGGACTGGACAGGACTGGGCAGGAGAGGACTGGGCAGGAGAGGACTGGGCAGGAGAGGACTGGGCAGGAGAGGACTGTGCAGGAGAGGACTGGGAAGGAGAGGACTGAGCAGGAAAGGGCTGGGCAGCAGAGGACTGGGCAGGAGAGGACTGGGCAGCAGAGGACTGGGCAGGAGAGGACTTGGCAGGAGAGGACTGGGCAGGAGAGGACTGGGCAGGAGAGGACTGGGCAGGAGAGGACAGGGCAGCAGAGGACTGGGCAGGAGAGGACTGGGCAGGAGAGGACTGGGCAGCAGAGGACTGGGCAGGAGAGGTCTTGGCAGGAGAGGACTGGGCAGCAGAGGACTGGGCAGGAGAGGACTGGGCAGGAGAGGACAGGGCAGCAGAGGACTGGACAGGAGAGGACTGTGCACGAGAGGACTGGGCAGGAGAGGACTGGGCAGGAGAGGACTGGGCAGGAAAGGGCTGGGCAGGAGAGGACTGGGCAGGAGAGGACTGGGCAGGAGAGGACTGGGCAGGAGAGGACTGGGCAGGAGAGGACTGGGCAGGAGAGGACTGTGCAGGAGAGGACTGGGCAGGAGAGGACTGGGCAGGAAAGGGCTTGGCAGGAGAGGACTGGGCAGGAGAGGACTGGGCAGCAGAGGACTGGGCAGGAGAGGACTTGGCAGGAGAGGACTGGGCAGCAGAGGACTGGGCAGGAGAGGACTGGGCAGGAGAGGACTGGGCAGCAGAGGACTGGGCAGGAGAGGTCTGGGCAGGAGAGGACTGGGCAGCAGAGGACTGGGCAGGAGAGGACTGGGCAGGAGAGGACTGGGCAGGAAAGGGCTGGGCAGGAGAGGACTGGGCAGGAGAGGACTGGGCAGGAGAGGACTGGGCAGGAAAGGGCTGGGCAGGAGAGGACTGGGCAGGAGAGGACTGGGCAGCAGAGGACTGGGCAGGAGAGGACTTGGCAGGAGAGGACTGGGCAGGAAAGGGCTGGGCAGGAGAGGACTGGGCAGGAGAGGACTGGGCAGCAGAGGACTGGGCAGGAGAGGACTGGGCAGGAGAAGACTTTGCAGGAGAGGACTGGGCAGGAAAGGGCTGGGCAGGAGAGGACTGGGCAGGAGAGGACTGGGCAGCAGAGGACTGGGCAGGAGAGGACTGGGCAGGAAAGGGCTGGGCAGGAGAGGACTGGGCAGGAGCGGACTGGGCAGCAGAGGACTGGGCAGGAGAGGACTGGGCAGCAGAGGACTGGGCAGGAGAGGACTGGGCAGGAGAGGACTGGGCAGCAGAGGACTGGGCAGGAGAGGACTTGGCAGGAGAGGACTGGGCAGCAGAGGACTGGGCAGGAGAGGACTGGGCAGGAGAGGACTGGGCAGCAGAGGACTGGGCAGGAGAGGTCTGGGCAGGAGAGGACTGGGCAGGAGAGGACTGGGCAGGAGAGGACTGTGCAGGAGAGGACTGGGCAGGAGAGGACTGGGCAGGAAAGGGCTGGGCAGCAGAGGACTGGGCAGGAGAGGACTGGATAGCAGAGGACTGGGCAGGAGTGGACTGGGCAGGAGAGGACTTGGCAGCAGAGGACTGGGCAGCAGAGGACTGGGCAGGAGAGGACTGGGCAGGAGAGGACTGGGCAGGAGAGGACTGGGCAGGAGAGGACTGGGCAGGAGAGGACTGTGCAGGAGAGGACTGGGCAGGAGAGGACTGGGCAGGAAAGGGCTGGGCAGCAGAGGACTGGGCAGGAGAGGACTGGGCAGCAGAGTACTGGGCAGGAGAGGACTTGGCAAGAGAGGACTGGGCAGCAGAGGACTGGGCAGGAGAGGACTGGGCAGGAGAGGACAGGGCAGCAGAGGACTGGGCAGGAGAGGACTGGGCAGCAGAGGATTGGGCAGGAGAGTACTGGGCAGGAGAGGACCGGGCAGCAGAGGACTGGACAGGAGTGGACTGGGCAGGAGAGGACTGGGCAGCAGAGGACTGGGCAGGAGAGGACTGGGCAGCAGAGGATTGGGCAGGAGAGTACTGGGCAGGAGAGGACCGGGCAGCAGAGGACTGGGCAGGAGAGGACTGGGCAGGAGAGGACTGGGCAGCAGAGGACTGGGCAGGAGAGGACTGGGCAGCAGAGGATTGGGCAGGAGAGTACTGGGCAGGAGAGGACCGGGCAGCAGAGGACTGGGCAGGAGAGGACTGGGCAGGAGAGGACTGGGCAGCAGAGGACTGGACAGGAGACGACTGGGCAGGAGAAGACTGGGCAGCAGAGGTCTGGGGAGCAGAGGACTGGGCATGAGAGGACTTGGCAGGAGAGGACTGGCCAGCAGAGGACTGGACAGGAGAGGACTGGACAGGAGAGGATTGGGCAGGAGAGGACTGGGCAGAAGAGGACTGGGCAGCAGAGGATTGGGCAGGAGAGGACTGGGCAGGAGAGGACTGGGCAGGAGATGACTGGGCAGCAGAGGATTGGGCAGGAGAGGACTGGGCAGGAGAGGACCAGGCAGCAGAGGATTGGGCAGGAGAGGACTTGGCAGGAGAGGACTGGGCAGCAGGGGACTGGGCAAGAGAGGACTGGGCAGGAGAGGACTGGGCAGCAGAGGACTGGGGAGCAGAGAACTGGGCAGGAGAGGACTGGGCAGCAGAGGACTGGGCAGGAGAGGTCTGGGCAGGAGAGGACTGGGCAGCAGAGGACTGGGCTGGAGAGGACTGGGCAGGAGAGGACTGGGCAGCAGAGGACTGGGCAGGAGAGGACTGGGCAGGAGAGGACTGGGCAGCAGAGGACTGGGCAGGAGAGGACTGGGCAGGAGAGGACTGGGCAGCAGAGGACTGGGCAGGAGAGGTCTGGGCAGGAGAGGACTGGGCAGCAGAGGACTGGGCAGGAGAGGACTGGGCAGGAGAGGACTGGGCAGGAAAGGGCTGGGCAGGAGGGGACTGGGCAGGAGAGGACTGGGCAGGAGAGGACTGGGCAGGAGAGGACTGGGCAGCAGAGGACTGGGCAGGAGAGGACTGGGCAGGAGAGGACTTGGCAGGAGAGGACTGGGCAGCAGAGGACTGGGCAGGAGAGGACTGGGCAGGAGAGGACTGGGCAGCAGAGGACTGGGCAGGAGAGGACTGGGCAGGAGAGGACTGGGCAGCAGAGGACTGGGCAGGAGAGGACTTGGCAGGAGACGACTGGGCAGCAGAGGACTGGACAGGACTGGGCAGGAGAGGACTGGGCAGGAGAGGACTGGACAGGAGAGGACTGGGCAGGAGAGGACTGTGCAGGAGAGGACTGGGCAGGAGAGGACTGGGCAGGAAAGGGCTGGGCAGCAGAGGACTGGGCAGGAGAGGACTGGGCAGCAGAGGACTGGGCAGGAGAGGACTTGGCAGGAGAGGACTGGGCAGGAGAGGACTGGGCAGGAGAGGACTGGGCAGGAGAGGACAGGGCAGCAGAGGACTGGGCAGGAGAGGACTGGGCAGGAGAGGACTGGGCAGCAGAGGACTGGGCAGGAGAGGTCTTGGCAGGAGAGGACTGGGCAGCAGAGGACTGGGCAGGAGAGGACTGGGCAGGAGAGGACAGGGCAGCAGAGGACTGGGCAGGAGAGGACTGTGCACGAGAGGACTGGGCAGGAGAGGACTGGGCAGGAGAGGACTGGGCAGGAAAGGGCTGGGCAGGAGAGGACTGGGCAGGAGAGGACTGGGCAGGAGAGGACTGGGCAGGAGAGGACTGGGCAGGAGAGGACTGGGCAGGAGAGGACTGTGCAGGAGAGGACTGGGCAGGAGAGGACTGGGCAGGAAAGGGCTGGGCAGGAGAGGACTGGGCAGGAGAGGACTGGGCAGCAGAGGACTGGGCAGGAGAGGACTGGGCAGCAGAGGACTTGGCAGGAGAGGTCTGGGCAGGAGAGGACTGGGCAGGAGAGGACTGGGCAGGAGAGGACTGTGCAGGAGAGGACTGGGCAGGAGAGGACTGGGCAGGAAAGGGCTGGGCAGCAGAGAACTGGGCAGGAGAGGACTGGGCAGCAGAGGACTGGGCAGGAGAGGACTGGGCAGGAGAGGACTTGGCAGGAGAGGACTGGGCAGCAGAGGACTGGGCAGGAGAGGACTGGGCAGGAGAGGACTGGGCAGGAGAGGACTGTGCAGGAGAGGACTGGGCAGGAGAGGACTGGGCAGGAAAGGGCTGGGCAGCAGAGGACTGAGCAGGAGAGGACTGGGCAGCAGAGGACTGGGCAGGAGAGGACTTGGCAGGAGAGGACTGGGCAACAGAGGACTGGGCAGGAGAGGACTGGGCAGGAGAGGACAGGGCAGCAGAGGACTGGGCAGGAGAGGACTGGGCAGCAGAGGATTGGGCAGGAGAGTACTGGGCAGGAGAGGCCCGGGCAGCAGAGGACTGGACAGGAGAGGACTGGGCAGGAGAGGACTGGGCAGCAGAGGACTGGGCAGGAGAGGACTGGGCAGCAGAGGATTGGGCAGGAGAGTACTGGGCAGGAGAGGACCGGGCAGCAGAGGACTGGGCAGGAGAGGACTGGGCAGGAGAGGACTGGGCAGCAGAGGACTGGGCAGGAGAGGACTGGGCAGCAGAGGATTGGGCAGGAGAGTACTGGGCAGGAGAGGACCGGGCAGCAGAGGACTGGGCAGGAGAGGACTGGGCAGGAGAGGACTGGGCAGCAGAGGACTGGACAGGAGACGACTGGGCAGGAGAAGACTGGGCAGCAGAGGTCTGGGGAGCAGAGGACTGGGCAGGAGAGGACTTGGCAGGAGAGGACTGGCCAGCAGAGGACTGGACAGGAGAGGACTGGACAGGAGAGGATTGGGCAGGAGAGGACTGGGCAGAAGAGGACTGGGCAGCAGAGGATTGGGCAGGAGAGGACTGGGCAGGAGAGGACTGGGCAGGAGATGACTGGGCAGCAGAGGATTGGGCAGGAGAGGACTGGGCAGGATAGGACCAGGCAGCAGAGGATTGGGCAGGAGAGGACTTGGCAGGAGAGGACTGGGCAGCATTGGACTGGGCAAGAGTGGACTGGGCAGGAGAGGACTGGGCAGCAGAGGACTGGGGAGCAGAGGACTGGGCAGGAGAGGACTTGGCAGGAGAGGACTGGGCAGCAGAGGACTGGGCAGGAGAAGTCTGGGCAGGAGAGGACTGGGCAGCAGAGGACTGGGCAGGAGAGGTCTGGGCAGGAGAGGACTGGGCAGCAGAGGACTGGGCAGGAGAGGACTGGGCAGGAGAGGACTGGGCAGCAGAGGACTGGGCAGGAGAGGACTGGGCAGGAGAGGACTGGGCAGCAGAGGACTGGGCAGGAGAGGTCTGGGCAGGAGAGGACTGGGCAGCAGAGGACTGGGCAGGAGAGGACTGGGCAGGAGAGGACTGGGCAGGAAAGGGCTGGGCAGGAGGGGACTGGGCAGGAGAGGACTGGGCAGGAGAGGACTGGGCAGGAGAGGACTGGGCAGCAGAGGACTGGGCAGGAGAGGACTGGGCAGGAGAGGACTTGGCAGGAGAGGACTGGGCAGCAGAGGACTGGGCAGGAGAGGACTGGGCAGGAGAGGACTGGGCAGCAGAGGACTGGGCAGGAGAGGACTGGGCAGGAGAGGACTGGGCAGCAGAGGACTGGGCAGGAGAGGACTTGGCAGGAGAGGACTGGGCAGCAGAGGACTGGACAGGACTGGGCAGGAGAGGACTGGGCAGGAGAGGACTGGGCAGGAGAGGACTGGGCAGGAGAGGACTGTGCAGGAGAGGACTGGGCAGGAGAGGACTGGGCAGGAAAGGGCTGGGCAGCAGAGGACTGGGCAGGAGAGGACTGGGCAGCAGAGGACTGGGCAGGAGAGGACTTGGCAGGAGAGGACTGGGCAGGAGAGGACTGGGCAGGAGAGGACTGGGCAGGAGAGGTCAGGGCAGCAGAGGACTGGGCAGGAGAGGACTGGGCAGGAGAGGACTGGGCAGCAGAGGACTGGGCAGGAGAGGTCTTGGCAGGAGAGGACTGGGCAGCAGAGGACTGGGCAGGAGAGGACTGGGCAGGAGAGGACAGGGCAGCAGAGGACTGGGCAGGAGAGGACTGTGCACGAGAGGACTGGGCAGGAGAGGACTGGGCAGGAGAGGACTGGGCAGGAAAGGGCTGGGCAGGAGAGGACTGGGCAGGAGAGGACTGGGCAGGAGAGGACTGGGCAGGAGAGGACTGGGCAGGAGAGGACTGGGCAGGAGAGGACTGTGCAGGAGAGGACTGGGCAGGAGAGGACTGGGCAGGAAAGGGCTGGGCAGGAGAGGACTGGGCAGGAGAGGACTGGGCAGCAGAGGACTGGGCAGGAGAGGACTTGGCAGGAGAGGACTGGGCAGCAGAGGACTGGGCAGGAGAGGACTGGGCAGGAGAGGACTGGGCAGCAGAGGACTGGGCAGGAGAGGTCTGGGCAGGAGAGGACTGGGCAGCAGAGGACTGGGCAGGTGAGGACTGGGCAGGAGAGGACTGGGCAGGAAAGGGCTGGGCAGGAGAGGACTGGGCAGGAGAGGACTGGGCAGGAGAGGACTGGGCAGGAAAGGGCTGGGCAGGAGAGGACTGGGCAGGAGAGGACAGGGCAGCAGAGGACTGGGCAGGAGAGGACTTGGCAGGAGAGGACTGGGCAGGAAAGGGCTGGGCAGGAGAGGACTGGGCAGGAGAGGACTGGGCAGCAGAGGACTGGGCTGGAGAGGACTGGACAGGAAAGGGCTGGGCAGGAGAGGACTGGGCAGGGGAGGACTGGGCAGCAGAGGACTGGGCAGGAAAGGGCTGGGCAGGAGAGGACTGAGCAGGAGAGGACTGGGCAGCAGAGGACTGGGCAGGAAAGGGCTGGGCAGGAGGGGACTGGGCAGGAAAGGGCTGGGCAGGAGAGGACTGGGCACGAGAGGACTGGGCAGCAGAGGACTGGGCAGGAGAAGACTTGGCAGGAGAGGACTGGGCAGGAAAGGGCTGGGCAGGAGAGGACTGGGCAGGAGAGGACTGGGCAGCAGAGGACTGGGCAGGAGAGGACTGGGCAGGAAAGGGCTGGGCAGGAGAGGACTGGGCAGGAGAGGACTGGGCAGCAGAGGACTGGGCAGGAGAGGACTGGGCAGCAGAGGACTGGGCAGGAGAGGACTGGGCAGGAGAGGACTGGGCAGCAGAGGACTGGACAGGAGAGGACTGGACAGGAGAGGATTGGGCAGGAGAGGACTGGGCAGAAGAGGACTGGGCAGCAGAGGATTGGGCAGGAGAGGACTGGGCAGGAGAGGACTGGGCAGGAGATGACTGGGCAGCAGAGGATTGGGCAGGAGAGGACTGGGCAGGAGAGGACCAGGCAGCAGAGGATTGGGCAGGAGAGGACTTGGCAGGAGAGGACTGGGCAGCAGGGGACTGGGCAAGAGAGGACTGGGCAGGAGAGGACTGGGCAGCAGAGGACTGGGGAGCAGAGGACTGGGCAGGAGAGGACTTGGCAGGAGAGGACTGGGCAGCAGAGGACTGGGCAGGAGAGGTCTGGGCAGGAGAGGACTGGGCAGCAGAGGACTGGGCAGGAGAGGACTGGGCAGGAGAGGACTGGGCAGCAGAGGACTGGGCAGGAGAGGACTGGGCAGGAGAGGACTGGGCAGCAGAGGACTGGGCAGGAGAGGACTGGGCAGGAGAGGACTGGGCAGCTGAGGACTGGGCAGGAGAGGTCTGGGCAGGAGAGGACTGGGCAGCAGAGGACTGGGCAGGAGAGGACTGGGCAGGAGAGGACTGGGCAGGAAAGGGCTGGGCAGGAGGGGACTGGGCAGGAGAGGACTGGGCAGGAGAGGACTGGGCAGGAGAGGACTGGGCAGCAGAGGACTGGGCAGGAGAGGACTGGGCAGGAGAGGACTTGGCAGGAGAGGACTGGGCAGCAGAGGACTGGGCAGGAGAGGACTGGGCACGAGAGGACTGGGCAGCAGAGGACTGGGCAGGAGAGGACTGGGCAGGAGAGGACTGGGCAGCAGAGGACTGGGCAGGAGAGGACTTGGCAGGAGAGGACTGGGCAGCAGAGGACTGGACAGGACTGGGCAGGAGAGGACTGGGCAGGAGAGGACTGGACAGGAGAGGACTGGGCAGGAGAGGACTGTGCAGGAGAGGACTGGGCAGGAGAGGACTGGGCAGGAAAGGGCTGGGCAGCAGAGGACTGGGCAGGAGAGGTTTGGGCAGCAGAGGACTGGGCAGGAGAGGACTTGGCAGGAGAGGACTGGGCAGGAGAGGACTGGGCAGGAGAGGACTGGGCAGGAGAGGACAGGGCAGCAGAGGACTGGGCAGGAGAGGACTGGGCAGGAGAGGACTGGGCAGCAGAGGACTGGGCAGGAGAGGTCTTGGCAGGAGAGGACTGGGCAGCAGAGGACTGGGCAGGAGAGGACTGGGCAGGAGAGGACAGGGCAGCAGAGGACTGGGCAGGAGAGGACTGTGCACGAGAGGACTGGGCAGGAGAGGACTGGGCAGGAGAGGACTGGGCAGGAAAGGGCTGGGCAGGAGAGGACTGGGCAGGAGAGGACTGGGCAGGAGAGGACTGGGCAGGAGAGGACTGGGCAGGAGAGGACTGGGCAGGAGAGGGCTGTGCAGGAGAGGACTGGGCAGGAGAGGACTGGGCAGGAAAGGGCAGGGCAGGAGAGGACTGGGCAGGAGAGGACTGGGCAGCAGAGGACTGGGCAGGAGAGGACTGGGCAGCAGAGGACTTGGCAGGAGAGGTCTGGGCAGGAGAGGACTGGGCAGGAGAGGACTGGGCAGGAGAGGACTGTGCAGGAGAGGACTGGGCAGGAGAGGACTGGGCAGGAAAGGGCTGGGCAGCAGAGAACTGGGCAGGAGAGGACTGGGCAGCAGAGGACTGGGCAGGAGAGGACTGGGCAGGAGAGGACTTGGCAGGAGAGGACTGGGCAGCAGAGGACTGGGCAGGAGAGGACTGGGCAGGAGAGGACTGGGCAGGAGAGGACTGGGCAGGAGAGGACTGGGCAGGAGAGGACTGTGCAGGAGAGGACTGGGCAGGAGAGGACTGGGCAGGAAAGGGCTGGGCAGCAGAGGACTGAGCAGGAGAGGACTGGGCAGCAGAGGACTGGGCAGGAGAGGACTTGGCAGGAGAGGACTGGGCAGCAGAGGACTGGGCAGGAGAGGACTGGGCAGGAGAGGACAGGGCAGCAGAGGACTGGGCAGGAGAGGACTGGGCAGGAGAGGACTGGGCAGCAGAGGACTGGGCAGGAGAGGACTGGGCAGCAGAGGATTGGGCAGGTGAGTACTGGGCAGGAGAGGACCGGGCAGCAGAGGACTGGGCAGGAGAGGACTGGGCAGGAGAGGACTGGGCAGCAGAGGACTGGACAGGAGACGACTGGGCAGGAGAAGACTGGGCAGCAGAGGTCTGGGGAGCAGAGGACTGGGCAGGAGAGGACTTGGCAGGAGAGGACTGGCCAGCAGAGGACTGGACAGGAGAGGACTGGACAGGAGAGGATTGGGCAGGAGAGGACTGGGCAGAAGAGGACTGGGCAGCAGAGGATTGGGCAGGAGAGGACTGGGCAGGAGAGGACTGGGCAGGAGATGACTGGGCAGCAGAGGATTGGGCAGGAGAGGACTGGGCAGGATAGGACCAGGCAGCAGAGGATTGGGCAGGAGAGGACTTGGCAGGAGAGGACTGGGCAGCATTGGACTGGGCAAGAGTGGACTGGGCAGGAGAGGACTGGGCAGCAGAGGACTGGGGAGCAGAGGACTGGGCAGGAGAGGACTTGGCAGGAGAGGACTGGGCAGCAGAGGACTGGGCAGGAGAGGTCTGGGCAGGAGAGGACTGGGCAGCAGAGGACTGGGCAGGAGAGGACTGGGCAGGAGAGGACTGGGCAGCAGAGGACTGGGCAGGAGAGGACTGGGCAGGAGAGGACTGGGCAGCAGAGGACTGGGCAGGAGAGGACTGGGCAGGAGAGGACTGGGCAGCAGAGGACTGGGCAGGAGAGGTCTGGGCAGGAGAGGACTGGGCAGCAGAGGACTGGGCAGGAGAGGACTGGGCAGGAGAGGACTGGGCAGGAAAGGGCTGGGCAGGAGGGGACTGGGCAGGAGAGGACTGGGCAGGAGAGGACTGGGCAGGAGAGGACTGGGCAGCAGAGGACTGGGCAGGAGAGGACTGGGCAGGAGAGGACTGGGCAGCAGAGGACTGGGCAGGAGAGGTCTGGGCAGGAGAGGACTGGGCAGCAGAGGACTGGGCAGGAGAGGACTGGGCAGGAGAGGACTGGGCAGGAAAGGGCTGGGCAGGAGGGGACTGGGCAGGAGAGGACTGGGCAGGAGAGGACTGGGCAGGAGAGGACTGGGCAGCAGAGGACTGGGCAGGAGAGGACTGGGCAGGAGAGGACTTGGCAGGAGAGGACTGGGCAGCAGAGGACTGGGCAGGAGAGGACTGGGCAGGAGAGGACTGGGCAGCAGAGGACTGGGCAGGAGAGGACTGTGCACGAGAGGACTGGGCAGGAGAGGACTGGGCAGGAGAGGACTGGGCAGGAAAGGGCTGGGCAGGAGAGGACTGGGCAGGAGAGGACTGGGCAGGAGAGGACTGGGCAGGAGAGGACTGGGCAGGAGAGGACTGGGCAGGAGAGGACTGTGCAGGAGAGGACTGGGCAGGAGAGGACTGGGCAGGAAAGGGCTGGGCAGGAGAGGACTGGGCAGGAGAGGACTGGGCAGCAGAGGACTGGGCAGGAGAGGACTGGGCAGCAGAGGACTGGGCAGGAGAGGACTTGGCAGGAGAGGACTGGGCAGGAGAGGATTGGGCAGGAGAGGACTGGGCAGGAAAGGGCTGGGCAGGAGAGGACTGGGCAGGAGAGGACTGTGCAGGAGAGGACTGGGCAGGAGAGGACTGGGCAGGAGAGGACTGGGCAGGAGAGGACTGTGCAGGAGAGGACTGGGCAGGAGAGGACTGGGCAGGAAAGGGCTGGGCAGGAGAGGACTGGGCAGGAGAGGACTGGGCAGCAGAGGACTGGGCAGGAGAGGACTTGGCAGGAGAGGACTGGGCAGCAGAGGACTGGGCAGGAGAGGACTGGGCAGGAGAGGACTGGGCAGCAGAGGTCTGGGCAGGAGAGGACTGGGCAGCAGAGGACTGGGCAGGAGAGGACTGGGCAGGAGAGGACTGGGCAGGAAAGGGCTGGGCAGGAGAGGACTGGGCAGGAGAGGACTGGGCAGGAGAGGACTGGGCAGGAAAGGGCTGGGCAGGAGAGGACTGGGCAGGAGAGGACAGGGCAGCAGAGGACTGGGCAGGAGAGGACTGGGCAGCAGAGGACTGGGCAGGAGAGGTCTTGGCAGGAGAGGACTGGGCAGCAGAGGACTGGGCAGGAGAGGACAGGGCAGCAGAGGACTGGGCAGGAGAGGACTGGGCAGGAGAGGACTGGGCAGCAGAGGACTGGGCAGGAGAGGTCTTGGCAGGAGAGGACTGGGCAGCAGAGGACTGGGCAGGAGAGGACTGGGCAGGAGAGGACAGGGCAGCAGAGGACTGGGCAGGAGAGGACTGTGCACGAGAGGACTGGGCAGGAGAGGACTGGGCAGGAGAGGACTGGGCAGGAAAGGGCTGGGCAGGAGAGGACTGGGCAGGAGAGGACTGGGCAGGAGAGGACTGGGCACGAGAGGACTGGGCAGGAGAGGACTGGGCAGGAGAGGACTGTGCAGGAGAGGACTGGGCAGGAGAGGACTGGGCAGGAAAGGGCTGGGCAGGAGAGGACTGGGCAGGAGAGGACTGGGCAGCAGAGGACTGGGCAGGAGAGGACTGGGCAGGAGAGGACTGGGCAGGAGAGGACTGGGCAGGAAAGGGCTGGGCAGGAGAGGACTGGGCAGGAGAGGACAGGGCAGCAGAGGACTGGGCAGGAGAGGACTTGGCAGGAGAGGACTGGGCAGGAAAGGGCTGGGCAGGAGAGGACTGGGCAGGAGAGGACTGGGCAGCAGAGGACTGGGCTGGAGAGGACTGGACAGGAAAGGGCTGGGCAGGAGAGGACTGGGCAGGGGAGGACTGGGCAGCAGAGGACTGGGCAGGAAAGGGCTGGGCAGGAGAGGACTGAGCAGGAGAGGACTGGGCAGCAGAGGGCTGGGCAGGAAAGGGCTGGGCAGGAGAGGACTGGGCAATAGAGGACTGGGCAGCAGAGGACTGGGCAGGAGAGGACTGGGCAGGAGAGGACTTGGCAGGAGAGGACTGGGCAGCAGAGGACTGGGCAGGAGAGGACTGGGCAGGAGAGGACTGGGCAGGAGAGGACTGGGCAGGAGAGGACTGTGCAGGAGCGGACTGGGCAGCAGAGGACTGGGCAGGAGTGGACTTGGCAAGAGAGGACTGGGCAGGAGAGGACTGGGCAGGAAAGGGCTGGGCAGGAGAGGACTGGGCAGGAGAGGACTGGGCAGCAGAGGACTGGGCAGGAGAGGACTTGGCAGGAGAGGACTGGGCAGCAGACGACTGGGCAGGAGAGGACTGGGAAGCAGAGGACTGGGCAGGAGAGGTCTGGGCAGGAGAGGACTGGGCAGGAGCGGACTGGGCAGGAGAGGACTGTGCAGGAGAGGACTGGGCAGGAGAGGACTGGGCAGGAAAGGGCTGGGCAGCAGAGGACTGGGCAGGAGAGGACTGGGCAGCAGAGGACTGGGCAGGAGAGGATTGGGCAGGAGAGGACTTGGCAGGAGAGGACTGGGCAGCAGAGGACTAGGCAGGAGAGGACTGGGCAGGAGAGGACTGGGCAGGAGAGGACTGGGCAGGAGAGGACTGGGCAGGAGAGGACTGTGCAGGAGAGGACTGGGCAGGAAAGGGCTGGGCAGCAGAAGACTGGGCAGGAGAGGACTGGGCAGCAGAGGACTGGGCAGGAGAGGACTTGGCAGGAGAGGACTGGGCAGCAGAGGACTGGGCAGGAGAGGACTGGACAGGAAAGGGCTGGGCAGGAGAGGACTGGGCAGGGGAGGACTGGGCAGCAGAGGACTGGGCAGCAGAGGACTGGGCAGGAGAGGACTGGGCAGCAGAGGACTTGGCAGGAGAGGTCTGGGCAGGAGAGGACTGGGCAGGAGAGGACTGGGCAGGAGAGGACTGTGCAGGAGAGGACTGGGCAGGAGAGGACTGGGCAGGAAAGGGCTGGGCAGCAGAGGACTGGGCAGGAGAGGACTGGGCAGCAGAGGACTGGGCAGGAGAGGACTGGGCAGGAGAGGACTTGGCAGGAGAGGACTGGGCAGCAGAGGACTGGGCAGGAGAGGACTGGGCAGGAGAGGACTGGGCAGGAGAGGACTGGGCAGGAGAGGACTGGGCAGGAGAGGACTGTGCAGGAGAGGACTGGGCAGGAGAGGACTGGGCAGGAAAGGGCTGGGCAGCAGAGGACTGAGCAGGAGAGGACTGGGCAGCAGAGGACTGGGCAGGAGAGGACTTGGCAGGAGAGGACTGGGCAGCAGAGGACTGGGCAGGAGAGGACTGGGCAGGAGAGGACAGGGCAGCAGAGGACTGGGCAGGAGAGGACTGGGCAGCAGAGGATTGGGCAGGAGAGTACTGGGCAGGAGAGGACCGGGCAGCAGAGGACTGGACAGGAGAGGACTGGGCAGGAGAGGACTGGGCAGCAGAGGACTGGGCAGGAGAGGACTGGGCAGCAGACGATTGGGCAGGAGAGTACTGGGCAGGAGAGGACCGGGCAGCAGAGGACTGGGCAGGAGAGGACTGGGCAGGAGAGGACTGGGCAGCAGAGGACTGGGCAGGAGAGGACTGGGCAGCAGAGGATTGGGCAGGAGAGTACTGGGCAGGAGAGGACGGGGCAGCAGAGGACTGGGCAGGAGAGGACTGGGCAGGAGAGGACTGGGCAGCAGAGGACTGGACAGGAGACGACTGGGCAGGAGAAGACTGGGCAGCAGAGGTCTGGGGAGCAGAGGACTGGGCAGGAGAGGACTTGGCAGGAGAGGACTGGCCAGCAGAGGACTGGACAGGAGAGGACTGGACAGGAGAGGATTGGGCAGGAGAGGACTGGGCAGAAGAGGACTGGGCAGGAGAGGACTGGGCAGCAGAGGACTGGGCAGGAGAGGACTTGGCAGGAGAGGACTGGGCAGGAGAGGACTGGGCAGGAAAGGGCTGGGCAGGAGAGGACTGGGCAGGAGAGGACTGGGCAGCAGAGGACTGGGCGGGAGAGGACTTGGCAGGAGAGGACTGGGCAGCAGAGGACTGGGCAGGAGAGGTCTGTGCAGGAGAGGACTGGGCAGCAGAGGACTGGGCAGGAGAGGACTGGGCAGGAGAGGACTGGGCAGCAGAGGACTGGGCAGGAGAGGACTGGGCAGGAGAGGACTGGGCAGCAGAGGACTGGGCAGGAGAGGACTGGGCAGGAGAGGACTGTGCAGCAGAGGACTGGGCAGGAGAGGTCTGGGCAGGAGAGGACTGGGCAGCAGAGGACTGGGCAGGAGAGGACTGGGCAGGAAAGGGCTGGGCAGGAGAGGACTGGGCAGGAGAGGACTGGGCAGCAGAGGACTGGGCAGGAGAGGACTGGGCAGCAGAGGACTGGGCAGGAGAGGACTGGGCAGGAGAGGACTGGGCAGCAGAGGACTGGGCAGGAGAGGACTGGGCAGGAGAGGACTGGGCAGCAGAGGACTGGGCAGGAGAGGACTTGGCAGGAGAGGACTGGGCAGGAGAGGACTGGGCAGGAAAGGGCTGGGCAGGAGAGGACTGGGCAGGAGAGGACTGGGCAGCAGAGGACTGGGCGGGAGAGGACTTGGCAGGAGAGGACTGGGCAGCAGAGGACTGGGCAGGAGAGGACTGGGCAGGTGAGGACTGGGCAGCAGAGGACTGCGCAGGAGAGGTCTGGGCAGGAGAGGACTGGGCAGGAGAGGACTGGGCAGGAGAGGACTGTGCAGGAGAGGACTGGGCAGGAGAGGACTGGGCAGGAAAGGGCTGGGCAGCAGAGGACTGGGCAGGAGAGGACTGGGCAGCAGAGGACTGGGCAGGAGAGGACTGGGCAGGAGAGGACTTGGCAGGAGAGGACTGGGCAGCAGAGGACTGGGCAGGAGAGGACTGGGCAGGAGAGGACTGGGCAGGAGAGGACTGGGCAGGAGAGGACTGTGCAGGAGAGGACTGGGCAGGAGAGGACTGGGCACGAAAGGGCTGGGCAGCAGAGGACTGGGCAGGAGAGGACTGGGCAGGAGAGGACTGGGCAGCAGAGGACTGGGCAGGAGTGGACTTGGCAAGAGAGGACTGGGCAGGAGAGGACTGGGCAGGAAAGGGCTGGGCAGGAGAGGACTGGGCAGGAGAGGACTGGGCAGCAGAGGACTGGGCAGGAGAGGACTTGGCAGGAGAGGACTGGGCAGCAGAGGACTGGGCAGGAGAGGACTGGGCAGGAGAGGACTGGGCAGCAGAGGACTGGGCAGGAGAGGTCTGGGCAGGAGAGGACTGGGCAGGAGAGGACTGGGCAGGAGAGGACTGTGCAGGAGAGGACTGGGCAGGAGAGGACTGGGCAGGAAAGGGCTGGGCAGCAGAGGACTGGGCAGGAGAGGACTGGGCAGCAGAGGACTGGGCAGGAGAGGACTGGGCAGGAGAGGACTTGGCAGGAGAGGACTGGGCAGCAGAGGACTAGGCAGGAGAGGACTGGGCAGGAGAGGACTGGGCAGGAGAGGACTGGGCAGGAGAGGACTGGGCAGGAGAGGACTGTGCAGGAGAGGACTGGGCAGGAGAGGACTGGGCAGGAAAGGGCTGGGCAGCAGAAGACTGGGCAGGAGAGGACTGGGCAGCAGAGGACTGGGCAGGAGAGGACTTGGCAGGAGAGGACTGGGCAGCAGAGGACTGGGCAGGAGAGGACTGGACAGGAAAGGGCTGGGCAGGAGAGGACTGGGCAGGGGAGGACTGGGCAGCAGAGGACTGGGCAGCAGAGGACTGGGCAGGAGAGGACTGGGCAGCAGAGGACTTGGCAGGAGAGGTCTGGGCAGGAGAGGACTGGGCAGGAGAGGACTGGGCAGGAGAGGACTGTGCAGGAGAGGACTGGGCAGGAGAGGACTGGGCAGGAAAGGGCTGGGCAGCAGAGGACTGGGCAGGAGAGGACTGGGCAGCAGAGGACTGGGCAGGAGAGGACTGGGCAGGAGAGGACTTGGCAGGAGAGGACTGGGCAGCAGAGGACTGGGCAGGAGAGGACTGGGCAGGAGAGGACTGGGCAGGAGAGGACTGGGCAGGAGAGGACTGGGCAGGAGAGGACTGTGCAGGAGAGGACTGGGCAGGAGAGGACTGGGCAGGAAAGGGCTGGGCAGCAGAGGACTGAGCAGGAGAGGACTGGGCAGCAGAGGACTGGGCAGGAGAGGACTTGGCAGGAGAGGACTGGGCAGCAGAGGACTGGGCAGGAGAGGACTGGGCAGGAGAGGACAGGGCAGCAGAGGACTGGGCAGGAGAGGACTGGGCAGCAGAGGATTGGGCAGGAGAGTACTGGGCAGGAGAGGACCGGGCAGCAGAGGACTGGACAGGAGAGGACTGGGCAGGAGAGGACTGGGCAGCAGAGGACTGGGCAGGAGAGGACTGGGCAGCAGAGGATTGGGCAGGAGAGTACTGGGCAGGAGAGGACCGGGCAGCAGAGGACTGGGCAGGAGAGGACTGGGCAGGAGAGGACTGGGCAGCAGAGGACTGGGCAGGAGAGGACTGGGCAGCAGAGGATTGGGCAGGAGAGTACTGGGCAGGAGAGGACCGGGCAGCAGAGGACTGGGCAGGAGAGGACTGGGCAGGAGAGGACTGGGCAGCAGAGGACTGGACAGGAGACGACTGGGCAGGAGAAGACTGGGCAGCAGAGGTCTGGGGAGCAGAGGACTGGGCAGGAGAGGACTTGGCAGGAGAGGACTGGCCAGCAGAGGACTGGACAGGAGAGGACTGGACAGGAGAGGATTGGGCAGGAGAGGACTGGGCAGAAGAGGACTGGGCAGCAGAGGATTGGGCAGGAGAGGACTGGGCAGGAGAGGACTGGGCAGGAGATGACTGGGCAGCAGAGGATTGGGCAGGAGAGGACTGGGCAGGAGAGGACCAGGCAGCAGAGGATTGGGCAGGAGAGGACTTGGCAGGAGAGGACTGGGCAGCAGGGGACTGGGCAAGAGTGGACTGGGCAGGAGAGGACTGGGCAGCAGAGGACTGGGGAGCAGAGGACTGGGCAGGAGAGGACTTGGCAGGAGAGGACTGGGCAGCAGAGGTCTGGGCAGGAGAGGTCTGGGCAGGAGAGGACTGGGCAGCAGAGGACTGGGCAGGAGAGGACTGGGCAGGAGAGGACTGGGCAGCAGAGGACTGGGCAGGAGAGGACTGGGCAGGAGAGGACTGGGCAGCAGAGGACTGGGCAGGAGAGGACTGGGCAGGAGAGGACTGGGCAGCAGAGGACTGGGCAGGAGAGGTCTGGGCAGGAGAGGACTGGGCAGCAGAGGACTGGGCAGGAGAGGACTGGGCAGGAGAGGACTGGGCAGGAAAGGGCTGGGCAGGAGGGGACTGGGCAGGAGAGGACTGGGCAGGAGAGGACTGGGCAGGAGAGGACTGGGCAGCAGAGGACTGGGCAGGAGAGGACTGGGCAGGAGAGGACTTGGCAGGAGAGGACTGGGCAGCAGAGGACTGGGCAGGAGAGGACTGGGCAGGAGAGGACTGGGCAGCAGAGGACTGGGCAGGAGAGGACTGGGCAGGAGAGGACTGGGCAGCAGAGGACTGGGCAGGAGAGGACTTGGCAGGAGAGGACTGGGCAGCAGAGGACTGGACAGGACTGGGCAGGAGAGGACTGGGCAGGAGAGGACTGGGCAGGAGAGGACTGGGCAGGAGAGGACTGTGCAGGAGAGGACTGGGCAGGAGAGGACTGGGCAGGAAAGGGCTGGGCAGCAGAGGACGGGGCAGGAGAGGACTGGGCAGCAGAGGACTGGGCAGGTGAGGACTTGGCAGGAGAGGACTGGGCAGGAGAGGACTGGGCAGGAGAGGACTGGGCAGGAGAGGACAGGGCAGCAGAGGACTGGGCAGGAGAGGACTGGGCAGGAGAGGACTGGGCAGCAGAGGACTGGGCAGGAGAGGTCTTGGCAGGAGAGGACTGGGCAGCAGAGGACTGGGCAGGAGAGGACTGGGCAGGAGAGGACAGGGCAGCAGAGGACTGGGCAGGAGAGGACTGTGCACGAGAGGACTGGGCAGGAGAGGACTGGGCAGGAGAGGACTGGGCAGGAAAGGGCTGGGCAGGAGAGGACTGGGCAGGAGAGGACTGGGCAGGAGAGGACTGGGCAGGAGAGGACTGGGCAGGAGAGGACTGGGCAGGAGAGGACTGTGCAGGAGAGGACTGGGCAGGAGAGGACTGGGCAGGAAAGGGCTGGGCAGGAGAGGACTGGGCAGGAGAGGGCAGCAGAGGACTGGGCAGGAGAGGACTTGGCAGGAGAGGACTGGGCAGCAGAGGACTGGGCAGGAGAGGACTGGGCAGGAGAGGACTGGGCAGCAGAGGACTGGGCAGGAGAGGTCTGGGCAGGAGAGGACTGGGCAGCAGAGGACTGGGCAGGAGAGGACTGGGCAGGAGAGGACTGGGCAGGAAAGGGCTGGGCAGGAGAGGACTGGGCAGGAGAGGACTGGGCAGGAGAGGACTGGGCAGGAAAGGGCTGGGCAGGAGAGGACTGGGCAGGAGAGGACTGGGCAGCAGAGGACTGGGCAGGAGAGGACTTGGCAGGAGAGGACTGGGCAGGAAAGGGCTGGGCAGGAGAGGACTGGGCAGGAGAGGACTGGGCAGCAGAGGACTGGGCAGGAGAGGACTGGACAGGAAAGGGCTGGGCAGGAGAGGACTGGGCAGGGGAGGACTGGGCAGCAGAGGACTGGGCAGGAAAGGGCTGGGCAGGAGAGGACTGAGCAGGAGAGGACTGGGCAGCAGAGGACTGGGCAGGAAAGCGCTGGGCAGGAGAGGACTGGGCAGGAAAGCCTGGGCAGGAGAGGACTGGGCACGAGAGGACTGGGCAGCAGAGGACTGGGCAGGAGAAGACTTGGCAGGAGAGGACTGGGCAGGAAAGGGCTGGGCAGGAGAGGACTGGGCAGGAGAGGACTGGGCAGCAGAGGACTGGGTAGGAGAGGACTGGGCAGGAAAGGGCTGGGCAGGAGAGGACTGGGCAGGAGAGGACTGGGCAGCAGAGGACTGGGCAGGAGAGGACTGGGCAGCAGAGGACTGGGCAGGAGAGGACTGGGCAGGAGAGGACTGGGCAGCAGAGGACTGGGCAGGAGAGGACTGGGCAGGAGAGGACTGGGCAGCAGAGGACTGGGCAGGAGAGGACTTGGCAGGAGAGGACTGGGCAGGAGAGGACTGGGCAGGAAAGGGCTGGGCAGGAGAGGACTGGGCAGGAGAGGACTGGGCAGCAGAGGACTGGGCGGGAGAGGACTTGGCAGGAGAGGACTGGGCAGCAGAGGACTGGGCAGGAGAGGACTGGGCAGGTGAGGACTGGGCAGCAGAGGACTGCGCAGGAGAGGTCTGGGCAGGAGAGGACTGGGCAGGAGAGGACTGGGCAGGAGAGGACTGTGCAGGAGAGGACTGGGCAGGAGAGGACTGGGCAGGAAAGGGCTGGGCAGCAGAGGACTGGGCAGGAGAGGACTGGGCAGCAGAGGACTGGGCAGGAGAGGACTAGGCAGGAGAGGACTTGGCAGGAGAGGACTGGGCAGCAGAGGACTGGGCAGGAGAGGACTGGGCAGGAGAGGACTGGGCAGGAGAGGACTGGGCAGGAGAGGACTGGGCAGGAGAGGATTGTGCAGGAGAGGACTGGGCAGGAGAGGACTGGGCAGGAAAGGGCTGGGCAGCAGAGGACTGGGCAGGAGAGGACTGGGCAGGAGAGGACTGGGCAGCAGAGGACTGGGCAGGAGAGGACTTGGCAAGAGAGGACTGGGCAGGAGAGGACTGGGCAGGAAAGGGCTGGGCAGGAGAGGACTCGGCAGGAGAGGACTGGGCAGCAGAGGACTGGGCAGGAGAGGACTTGGCAGGAGAGGACTGGGCAGCAGAGGACTGGGCAGGAGAGGACTGGGCAGGAGAGGACTGGGCAGCAGAGGACTGGGCAGGAGAGGTCTGGGCAGGAGAGGACTGGGCAGGAGAGGACTGGGCAGGAGAGGACTGTGCAGGAGAGGACTGGGCAGGAGAGGACTGGGCAGGAAAGGGCTGGGCAGCAGAGGACTGGGCAGGAGAGGACTGGGCAGCAGAGGACTGGGCAGGAGAGGACTGGGCAGGAGAGGACTTGGCAGGAGAGGACTGGGCAGCAGAGGACTAGGCAGGAGAGGACTGGGCAGGAGAGGACTGGGCAGGAGAGGACTGGGCAGGAGAGGACTGGGCAGCAGAGGACTGTGCAGGAGAGGACTGGGCAGGAGAGGACTGGGCAGGAAAGGGCTGGGCAGCAGAAGACTGGGCAGGAGAGGACTGGGCAGCAGAGGACTGGGCAGGAGAGGGCTTGGCAGGAGAGGACTGGGCAGCAGAGGACTGGGCAGGAGAGGACTGGGCAGGAGAGGACAGGGCAGCAGAGGACTGGGCAGGAGAGGACTGGGCAGCAGAGGATTGGGCAGGAGAGTACTGGGCAGGAGAGGACCAGGCAGCAGAGGATTGGGCAGGAGAGGACTTGGCAGGAGAGGACTGGGCAGCAGGGGACTGGGCAAGAGAGGACTGGGCAGGAGAGGACTGGGCAGCAGAGGACTGGGGAGCAGAGGACTGGGCAGGAGAGGACTTGGCAGGAGAGGACTGGGCAGCAGAGGACTGGGCAGGAGAGGTCTGGGCAGGAGAGGACTGGGCAGCAGAGGACTGGGCAGGAGAGGACTGGGCAGGAGAGGACTGGGCAGCAGAGGACTGGGCAGGAGAGGACTGGGCAGGAGAGGACTGGGCAGCAGAGGACTGGGCAGGAGAGGTCTGGGCAGGAGAGGACTGGGCAGCAGAGGACTGGGCAGGAGAGGACTGGGCAGGAGAGGACTGGGCAGGAAAGGGCTGGGCAGGAGGGGACTGGGCAGGAGAGGACTGGGCAGGAGAGGACTGGGCAGGAGAGGACTGGGCAGCAGAGGACTGGGCAGGAGAGGACTGGGCAGGAGAGGACTTGGCAGGAGAGGACTGGGCAGCAGAGGACTGGGCAGGAGAGGACTGGGCAGGAGAGGACTGGGCAGCAGAGGACTGGGCAGGAGAGGACTGGGCAGGAGAGGACTGGGCAGCAGAGTACTGGGCAGGAGAGGACTTGGCAGGAGAGGACTGGGCAGCAGAGGACTGGACAGGACTGGGCAGGAGAGGACTGGGCAGGACAGGACTGGGCAGGAGAGGACTGGGCAGGAGAGGACTGGGCAGGAGAGGACTGGGCAGGAGAGGACTGGGCAGGAATGGGCTGGGCAGCAGAGGACTGGGCAGGAGAGGACTGGGCAGCAGAGGACTGGGCAGGAGAGGACTTGGCAGGAGAGGACTGGGCAGGAGAGAACTGGGCAGGAGAGGACTGGGCAGGAGAGGACAGGGCAGCAGAGGACTGGGCAGGAGAGTACTGGGCAGGAGAGGACTGGGCAGCAGAGGACTGGGCAGGAGAGGTCTTGGCAGGAGAGGACTGGGCAGCAGAGGACTGGGCAGGAGAGGACTGGGCAGGAGAGGACAGGGCAGCAGAGGACTGGGCAGGAGAGGAATGTGCACGAGAGGACTGGGCAGGAGAGGACTGGGCAGGAGAGGACTGGGCAGGAAAGGGCTGGGCAGGAGAGGACTGGGCAGGAGGGGACTGGGCAGGAGAGGACTGGGCAGGAGAGGACTGGGCAGGAGAGGACTGTGCAGGAGAGGACTGGGCAGGAGAGGACTGGGCAGGAAAGGGCTGGGCAGGAGAGGACTGGGCAGGAGAGGACTGGGCAGCAGAGGACTGGGCAGGAGAGGACTTGGCAGGAGAGGACTGGGCAGCAGAGGACTGGGCTGGAGAGGACTGGGCAGCAGAGGACTGGGCAGCAGAGGACTGGGCAGGAGAGGTCTGGGCAGGAGAGGACTGGGCAGCAGAGGACTGGGCAGGAGAGGACTGGGCAGGAGAGGACTGGGCAGGAAAGGGCTGGGCAGGAGAGGACTGGGCAGGAGAGGACTGGGCAGGAGAGGACTGGGCAGGAAAGGGCTGGGAAGGAGAGGACTGGGCAGGAGAGGACTGGGCAGCAGAGGACTGGGCAGGAGAGGACTTGGCAGGAGAGGACTGGGCAGGAAAGGGCTGGGCAGGAGAGGAGTGGGTAGGAGAGGACTGGGCAGCAGAGGACTGGGCAGGAGAGGACTGGGCAGGAAAGGGCTGGGCAGGAGAGGACTGGGCAGGGGAGGACTGGGCAGCAGAGGACTGGGCAGGAAAGGGCTGGGCAGGAGAGGACTGGGCAGGAGAGGACTGGGCAGCAGAGGACTGGGCAGGAAAGGGCTGGGCAGGAGAGGACTGGGCAGGAAAGGGCTGGGCAGGAGAGGACTGGGCAGGAGAGGACTGGGCAGCAGAGGACTGGGCAGGAGAAGACTTGGCAGGAGAGGACTGGGCAGGAAAGGGCTGGGCAGGAGAGGACTGGGCAGGAGAGGACTGGGCAGCAGAGGACTGGGCAGTAGAGGACTGGGCAGGAATGGGCTGGGCAGCAGAGGACTGGGCAGGAGAGGACTGGGCAGCAGAGGACTGGGCAGGAGAGGACTTGGCAGGAGAGGACTGGGCAGGAGAGGACTGGGCAGGAGAGGACTGGGCAGGAGAGGACAGGGCAGCAGAGGACTGGGCAGGAGAGGACTGGGCAGGAGAGGACTGGGCAGCAGAGGACTGGGCAGGAGAGGTCTTGGCAGGAGAGGACTGGGCAGCAGAGGACTGGGCAGGAGAGGACTGGGCAGGAGAGGACAGGGCAGCAGAGGACTGGGCAGGAGAGGACTGTGCACGAGAGGACTGGGCAGGAGAGGACTGGGCAGGAGAGGACTGGGCAGGAAAGGGCTGGGCAGGAGAGGACTGGGCAGGAGGGGACTGGGCAGGAGAGGACTGGGCAGGAGAGGTCTGGGCAGGAGAGGACTGTGCAGGAGAGGACTGGGCAGGAGAGGACTGGGCAGGAAAGGGCTGGGCAGGAGAGGACTGGGCAGGAGAGGACTGGGCAGCAGAGGACTGGGCAGGAGAGGACTGGGCAGGAGAGGACTGGGCAGCAGAGGACTGGGCAGGAGAGGACTTGGCAGGAGAGGACTGGGCAGGAGAGGACTGGGCAGGAGAGGACTGGGCAGGAGAGGACTGGGCAGGAGAGGACTGGGCAGCAGAGGACTGGGCAGGAGAGGTCTGGGCAGGAGAGGACTGGGCAGGAGAGGACTGGGCAGGAGAGGACTGTGCAGGAGAGGACTGGGCAGGAGAGGACTGGGCAGGAAAGGGCTGGGCAGCAGAGGACTGGGCAGGAGAGGACTGGGCAGCAGAGGACTGGGCAGGAGAGGACTGGGCAGGAGAGGACTTGGCAGGAGAGGACTGGGCAGCAGAGGACTAGGCAGGAGAGGACTGGGCAGGAGAGGACTGGGCAGGAGAGGACTGGGCAGGAGAGGACTGGGCAGCAGAGGACTGTGCAGGAGAGGACTGGGCAGGAGAGGACTGGGCAGGAAAGGGCTGGGCAGCAGAAGACTGGGCAGGAGAGGACTGGGCAGCAGAGGACTGGGCAGGAGAGGGCTTGGCAGGAGAGGACTGGGCAGCAGAGGACTGGGCAGGAGAGGACTGGGCAGGAGAGGACAGGGCAGCAGAGGACTGGGCAGGAGAGGACTGGGCAGCAGAGGATTGGGCAGGAGAGTACTGGGCAGGAGAGGACCAGGCAGCAGAGGATTGGGCAGGAGAGGACTTGGCAGGAGAGGACTGGGCAGCAGGGGACTGGGCAAGAGAGGACTGGGCAGGAGAGGACTGGGCAGCAGAGGACTGGGGAGCAGAGGACTGGGCAGGAGAGGACTTGGCAGGAGAGGACTGGGCAGCAGAGGACTGGGCAGGAGAGGTCTGGGCAGGAGAGGACTGGGCAGCAGAGGACTGGGCAGGAGAGGACTGGGCAGGAGAGGACTGGGCAGCAGAGGACTGGGCAGGAGAGGACTGGGCAGGAGAGGACTGGGCAGCAGAGGACTGGGCAGGAGAGGTCTGGGCAGGAGAGGACTGGGCAGCAGAGGACTGGGCAGGAGAGGACTGGGCAGGAGAGGACTGGGCAGGAAAGGGCTGGGCAGGAGGGGACTGGGCAGGAGAGGACTGGGCAGGAGAGGACTGGGCAGGAGAGGACTGGGCAGCAGAGGACTGGGCAGGAGAGGACTGGGCAGGAGAGGACTTGGCAGGAGAGGACTGGGCAGCAGAGGACTGGGCAGGAGAGGACTGGGCAGGAGAGGACTGGGCAGCAGAGGACTGGGCAGGAGAGGACTGGGCAGGAGAGGACTGGGCAGCAGAGTACTGGGCAGGAGAGGACTTGGCAGGAGAGGACTGGGCAGCAGAGGACTGGACAGGACTGGGCAGGAGAGGACTGGGCAGGACAGGACTGGGCAGGAGAGGACTGGGCAGGAGAGGACTGGGCAGGAGAGGACTGGGCAGGAGAGGACTGGGCAGGAATGGGCTGGGCAGCAGAGGACTGGGCAGGAGAGGACTGGGCAGCAGAGGACTGGGCAGGAGAGGACTTGGCAGGAGAGGACTGGGCAGGAGAGAACTGGGCAGGAGAGGACTGGGCAGGAGAGGACAGGGCAGCAGAGGACTGGGCAGGAGAGTACTGGGCAGGAGAGGACTGGGCAGCAGAGGACTGGGCAGGAGAGGTCTTGGCAGGAGAGGACTGGGCAGCAGAGGACTGGGCAGGAGAGGACTGGGCAGGAGAGGACAGGGCAGCAGAGGACTGGGCAGGAGAGGAATGTGCACGAGAGGACTGGGCAGGAGAGGACTGGGCAGGAGAGGACTGGGCAGGAAAGGGCTGGGCAGGAGAGGACTGGGCAGGAGGGGACTGGGCAGGAGAGGACTGGGCAGGAGAGGACTGGGCAGGAGAGGACTGTGCAGGAGAGGACTGGGCAGGAGAGGACTGGGCAGGAAAGGGCTGGGCAGGAGAGGACTGGGCAGGAGAGGACTGGGCAGCAGAGGACTGGGCAGGAGAGGACTTGGCAGGAGAGGACTGGGCAGCAGAGGACTGGGCTGGAGAGGACTGGGCAGCAGAGGACTGGGCAGCAGAGGACTGGGCAGGAGAGGTCTGGGCAGGAGAGGACTGGGCAGCAGAGGACTGGGCAGGAGAGGACTGGGCAGGAGAGGACTGGGCAGGAAAGGGCTGGGCAGGAGAGGACTGGGCAGGAGAGGACTGGGCAGGAGAGGACTGGGCAGGAAAGTGCTGGGAAGGAGAGGATTGGGCAGGAGAGGACTGGGCAGCAGAGGACTGGGCAGGAGAGGACTTGGCAGGAGAGGACTGGGCAGGAAAGGGCTGGGCAGGAGAGGAGTGGGTAGGAGAGGACTGGGCAGCAGAGGACTGGGCAGGAGAGGACTGGGCAGGAAAGGGCTGGGCAGGAGAGGACTGGGCAGGGGAGGACTGGGCAGCAGAGGACTGGGCAGGAAAGGGCTGGGCAGGAGAGGACTGGGCAGGAGAGGACTGGGCAGCAGAGGACTGGGCAGGAAAGGGCTGGGCAGGAGAGGACTGGGCAGGAAAGGGCTGGGCAGGAGAGGACTGGGCAGGAGAGGACTGGGCAGCAGAGGACTGGGCAGGAGAAGACTTGGCAGGAGAGGACTGGGCAGGAAAGGGCTGGGCAGGAGAGGACTGGGCAGGAGAGGACTGGGCAGCAGAGGACTGGGCAGTAGAGGACTGGGCAGGAATGGGCTGGGCAGCAGAGGACTGGGCAGGAGAGGACTGGGCAGCAGAGGACTGGGCAGGAGAGGACTTGGCAGGAGAGGACTGGGCAGGAGAGGACTGGGCAGGAGAGGACTGGGCAGGAGAGGACAGGGCAGCAGAGGACTGGGCAGGAGAGGACTGGGCAGGAGAGGACTGGGCAGCAGAGGACTGGGCAGGAGAGGTCTTGGCAGGAGAGGACTGGGCAGCAGAGGACTGGGCAGGAGAGGACTGGGCAGGAGAGGACAGGGCAGCAGAGGACTGGGCAGGAGAGGACTGTGCACGAGAGGACTGGGCAGGAGAGGACTGGGCAGGAGAGGACTGGGCAGGAAAGGGCTGGGCAGGAGAGGACTGGGCAGGAGGGGACTGGGCAGGAGAGGACTGGGCAGGAGAGGTCTGGGCAGGAGAGGACTGTGCAGGAGAGGACTGGGCAGGAGAGGACTGGGCAGGAAAGGGCTGGGCAGGAGAGGACTGGGCAGGAGAGGACTGGGCAGCAGAGGACTGGGCAGGAGAGGACTTGGTAGGAGAGGACTGGGCAGCAGAGGACTGGGCTGGAGAGGACTGGGCAGCAGAGGACTGGGCAGCAGAGGACTGGGCAGGAGAGGTCTGGGCAGGAGAGGACTGGGCAGCAGAGGACTGGGCAGGAGAGGACTGGGCAGGAGAGGACTGGGCAGGAAAGGGCTGGGCAGGAGAGGACTGGGCAGGAGAGGACTGGGCAGGAGAGGACTGGGCAGGAAAGGTCTGGGAAGGAGAGGACTGGGCAGGAGAGGACTGGGCAGCAGAGGACTGGGCAGGAGAGGACTTGGCAGGAGAGGACTGGGCAGGAAAGGGCTGGGCAGGAGAGGACTGGGCAGGAGAGGACTGGGCAGCAGAGGACTGGGCAGGAGAGGACTGGGCAGGAAAGGGCTGGGCAGGAGAGGACTGGGCAGGGGAGGACTGGGCAGCAGAGGACTGGGCAGGAAAGGGCTGGGCAGGAGAGGACTGGGCAGGAGAGGACTGGGCAGCAGAGGACTGGGCAGGAAAGGGCTGGGCAGGAGAGGACTGGGCAGGAAAGGGCTGGGCAGCAGAGGACTGGGCAGGAGAAGACTTGGCAGGAGAGGACTGGGCAGGAAAGGGCTGGGCAGGAGAGGACTGGGCAGGAGAGGACTGGGCAATAGAGGACTGGGCAGCAGAGGACTGGGCAGGAGAGGACTTGGCAGGAGAGGACTGGGCAGCAGAGGACTGGGCAGCAGAGGACTGGGCAGGAAAGGGCTGGGCAGGAGAGGACTGGGCAGGGGAGGACTGGGCAGCAGAGGACTGGGCAGGAAAGGGCTGGGCAGGAGAGGACTGGGCAGGAGGGGACTGGGCAGGAGAGGACTGGGCAGGAGAGGACTGGGCAGGAGAGGACTGTGCAGGAGAGGACTGGGCAGGAGAGGACTGGGCAGGAAAGGGCTGGGCAGGAGAGGACTGGGCAGGAGAGGACTGGGCAGCAGAGGACTGGGCAGGAGAGGACTGGGCAGGAAAGGGCTGGGCAGGAGAGGACTGGGCAGGGGAGGACTGCCCAGGAGAGGACTGGGCAGGAGAGGACTGGGCAGGAGAGGACTGGGCCGGAAAGGGCTGGGCAGGAGAGGACTGGGCAGGAGGGGACTGGGCAGGAGAGGACTGGGCAGGAGAGGACTGGGCAGGAGAGGACTGTGCAGGAGAGGACTGGGCAGGAGAGGACTGGGCAGGAAAGGGCTGGGCAGGAGAGGACTGGGCAGGAGAGGACTGGGCAGCAGAGGACTGGGCAGGAGAGGACTGGGCAGGAAAGGGCTGGGCAGGAGAGGACTGGGCAGGGGAGGACTGGGCAGCAGAGGACTGGGCAGGAGAGGACTGGGCAGGAGAGGACTGGGCAGGAAAGGGCTGGGCAGGAGAGGACTGGGCAGGAGAGGACTGGGCAGGAGAGGACTGGGCAGGAAAGGGCTGGGCAGGAGAGGACTGGGCAGGAGAGGACTGGGCAGCAGAGGACTGGGCAGGAAAGGGCTGGGCAGGAGAGGACTGGGCAGGAAAGGGCTGGGCAGCAGAGGACTGGGCAGGAGAAGACTTGGCAGGAGAGGACTGGGCAGGAAAGGGCTGGGCAGGAGAGGACTGGGCAGGAGAGGACTGGGCAGGAAAGGGCTGGGCAGCAGAGGACTGGGCAGGAGAAGACTTGGCAGGAGGGGACTGGGCAGGAAAGGGCTGGGCAGGAGAGGACTGGGCAGGAAAGGGCTGGGCAGCAGAGGACTGGGCAGGAGAAGACTTGGCAGGAGAGGACTGGGCAGGAAAGGGCTGGGCAGGAGAGGACTGGGCAGGAGAGGACTGGGCAGGAGAGGACTGGGCAGCAGAGGACTGGGCAGGAGAGGACTTGGCAGGAGAGGACTGGGCAGCAGAGGACTGGGCAGCAGAGGACTGGGCAGGAAAGGGCTGGGCAGGAGAGGACTGGGCAGGGGAGGACTGGGCAGCAGAGGACTGGGCAGGAAAGGGCTGGGCAGGAGAGGACTGGGCAGGAGGGGACTGGGCAGGAGAGGACTGGGCAGGAGAGGACTGGGCAGGAGAGGACTGTGCAGGAGAGGACTGGGCAGGAGAGGACTGGGCAGGAAAGGGCTGGGCAGGAGAGGACTGGGCAGGAGAGGACTGGGCAGCAGAGGACTGGGCAGGAGAGGACTGGGCAGGAAAGGGCTGGGCAGGAGAGGACTGGGCAGGGGAGGACTGGGCAGGAGAGGACTGGGCAGGAGAGGACTGGGCAGGAGAGGACTGGGCAGGAAAGGGCTGGGCAAGAGAGGACTGGGCAGGAGGGGACTGGGCAGGAGAGGACTGGGCAGGAGAGGACTGGGCAGGAGAGGACTGTGCAGGAGAGGACTGGGCAGGAGAGGACTGGGCAGGAAAGGGCTGGGCAGGAGAGGACTGGGCAGGAGAGGACTGGGCAGCAGAGGACTGGGCAGGAGAGGACTGGGCAGGAAAGGGCTGGGCAGGAGAGGACTGGGCAGGGGAGGACTGGGCAGCAGAGGACTGGGCAGGAGAGGACTGGGCAGGAGAGGACTGGGCAGGAGAGGACTGTGCACGAGAGGACTGGGCAGGAGAGGACTGGGCAGGAGAGGACTGGGCAGGAAAGGGCTGGGCAGGAGAGGACTGGGCAGGAGGGGACTGGGCAGGAGAGGACTGGGCAGGAGAGGACTGGGCAGGAGAGGACTGTGCAGGAGAGGACTGGGCAGGAGAGGACTGGGCAGGAAAGGGCTGGGCAGGAGAGGACTGGGCAGGAGAGGACTGGGCAGCAGAGGACTGGGCAGGAGAGGACTGGGCAGGAAAGGGCTGGGCAGGAGAGGACTGGGCAGGGGAGGACTGGGCAGCAGAGGACTGGGCAGGAAAGGGCTGGGCAGGAGAGGACTGGGCAGGAGAGGACTGGGCAGCAGAGGACTGGGCAGGAAAGGGCTGGGCAGGAGAGGACTGGGCAGGAAAGGGCTGGGCAGCAGAGGACTGGGCAGGAGAAGACTTGGCAGGAGAGGACTGGGCAGGAAAGGGCTGGGCAGGAGAGGACTGGGCAGGAGAGGACTGGGCAGGAGAGGACTGGGCAGCAGAGGACTGGGCAGGAGAGGACTTGGCAGGAGAGGACTGGGCAGCAGAGGACTGGGCTGGAGAGGACTGGGCAGCAGAGGACTGGGCAGCAGAGGACTGGGCAGGAGAGGTCTGGGCAGGAGAGGACTGGGCAGCAGAGGACTGGGCAGGAGAGGACTGGGCAGGAGAGGACTGGGCAGGAAAGGGCTGGGCAGGAGAGGACTGGGCAGGAGAGGACTGGGCAGGAGAGGACTGGGCAGGAAAGGTCTGGGAAGGAGAGGACTGGGCAGGAGAGGACTGGGCAGCAGAGGACTGGGCAGGAGAGGACTTGGCAGGAGAGGACTGGGCAGGAAAGGGCTGGGCAGGAGAGGACTGGGCAGGAGAGGACTGGGCAGCAGAGGACTGGGCAGGAGAGGACTGGGCAGGAAAGGGCTGGGCAGGAGAGGACTGGGCAGGGGAGGACTGGGCAGCAGAGGACTGGGCAGGAAAGGGCTGGGCAGGAGAGGACTGGGCAGGAGAGGACTGGGCAGCAGAGGACTGGGCAGGAGAAGACTTGGCAGGAGAGGACTGGGCAGGAAAGGGCTGGGCAGGAGAGGACTGGGCAGGAGAGGACTGGGCAGCAGAGGACTGGGCAGGAGAGGACTTGGCAGGAGAGGACTGGGCAGGAGAGGACTGGGCAGGAAAGGGCTGGGCAGGAGAGGACTGGGCAGGAGAGGACTGGGCAGCAGAGGACTGGGCAGGAGAGGACTTGGCAGGAGAGGACTGGGCAGCAGAGGACTGGGCAGGAGAGGACTGGGCAGGTGAGGACTGGGCAGCAGAGGACTGCACAGGAGAGGTCTGGGCAGGAGAGAACTGGGCAGGAGAGGACTGGGCAGGAGAGGACTGTGCAGGAGAGGACTGGGCAGGAGAGGACTGGGCAGGAAAGGGCTGGGCAGCAGAGGACTGGGCAGGAGAGGACTGGGCAGCAGAGGACTGGGCAGGAGAGGACTGGGCAGGAGAGGACTTGGCAGGAGAGGACTGGGCAGCAGAGGACTGGGCAGGAGAGGACTGGGCAGGAGAGGACTGGGCAGGAGAGGACTGGGCAGGAGAGGACTGGGCAGGAGAGGACTGTGCAGGAGAGGACTGGGCAGGAGAGGACTGGGCAGGAAAGGGCTGGGCAGCAGAGGACTGGGCAGGAGAGGACTGGGCAGCAGAGGACTGGGCAGGAGAGGACTTGGCAGGAGAGGACTGGGCAGCAGAGGACTGGGCAGGAGAGGACTGGGCAGGAGAGGACAGGGCAGCAGAGGACTGGGCAGGAGAGGACTGTGCACGAGAGGACTGGGCAGGAGAGGACTGGGCAGGAGAGTACTGGGCAGGAAAGGGCTGGGCAGGAGAGGACTGGGCAGGAGAGGACTGGGCAGGAGAGGACTGGGCAGGAGAGGACTGGGCAGGAAAGGGCTGGGCAGGAGAGGACTGGGCAGCAGAGGACAGGGCAGCAGAGGACTGGGCAGGAGAAGACTTGGCAGGAGAGGACTGGGCAGGAAAGGGCTGGGCAGGAGAGGACTGGGCAGGAGAGGACTGGGCAGGAAAGGGCTGGGCAGCAGAGGACTGGGCAGGAGAAGACTTGGCAGGAGGGGACTGGGCAGGAAAGGGCTGGGCAGGAGAGGACTGGGCAGGAAAGGGCTGGGCAGCAGAGGACTGGGCAGGAGAAGACTTGGCAGGAGAGGACTGGGCAGGAAAGGGCTGGGCAGGAGAGGACTGGGCAGGAGAGGACTGGGCAGGAGAGGACTGGGCAGCAGAGGACTGGGCAGGAGAGGACTTGGCAGGAGAGGACTGGGCAGCAGAGGACTGGGCAGCAGAGGACTGGGCAGGAAAGGGCTGGGCAGGAGAGGACTGGGCAGGGGAGGACTGGGCAGCAGAGGACTGGGCAGGAAAGGGCTGGGCAGGAGAGGACTGGGCAGGAGGGGACTGGGCAGGAGAGGACTGGGCAGGAGAGGACTGGGCAGGAGAGGACTGTGCAGGAGAGGACTGGGCAGGAGAGGACTGGGCAGGAAAGGGCTGGGCAGGAGAGGACTGGGCAGGAGAGGACTGGGCAGCAGAGGACTGGGCAGGAGAGGACTGGGCAGGAAAGGGCTGGGCAGGAGAGGACTGGGCAGGGGAGGACTGGGCAGGAGAGGACTGGGCAGGAGAGGACTGGGCAGGAGAGGACTGGGCAGGAAAGGGCTGGGCAAGAGAGGACTGGGCAGGAGGGGACTGGGCAGGAGAGGACTGGGCAGGAGAGGACTGGGCAGGAGAGGACTGTGCAGGAGAGGACTGGGCAGGAGAGGACTGGGCAGGAAAGGGCTGGGCAGGAGAGGACTGGGCAGGAGAGGACTGGGCAGCAGAGGACTGGGCAGGAGAGGACTGGGCAGGAAAGGGCTGGGCAGGAGAGGACTGGGCAGGGGAGGACTGGGCAGCAGAGGACTGGGCAGGAGAGGACTGGGCAGGAGAGGACTGGGCAGGAGAGGACTGTGCACGAGAGGACTGGGCAGGAGAGGACTGGGCAGGAGAGGACTGGGCAGGAAAGGGCTGGGCAGGAGAGGACTGGGCAGGAGGGGACTGGGCAGGAGAGGACTGGGCAGGAGAGGACTGGGCAGGAGAGGACTGTGCAGGAGAGGACTGGGCAGGAGAGGACTGGGCAGGAAAGGGCTGGGCAGGAGAGGACTGGGCAGGAGAGGACTGGGCAGCAGAGGACTGGGCAGGAGAGGACTGGGCAGGAAAGGGCTGGGCAGGAGAGGACTGGGCAGGGGAGGACTGGGCAGCAGAGGACTGGGCAGGAAAGGGCTGGGCAGGAGAGGACTGGGCAGGAGAGGACTGGGCAGCAGAGGACTGGGCAGGAAAGGGCTGGGCAGGAGAGGACTGGGCAGGAAAGGGCTGGGCAGCAGAGGACTGGGCAGGAGAAGACTTGGCAGGAGAGGACTGGGCAGGAAAGGGCTGGGCAGGAGAGGACTGGGCAGGAGAGGACTGGGCAGGAGAGGACTGGGCAGCAGAGGACTGGGCAGGAGAGGACTTGGCAGGAGAGGACTGGGCAGCAGAGGACTGGGCTGGAGAGGACTGGGCAGCAGAGGACTGGGCAGCAGAGGACTGGGCAGGAGAGGTCTGGGCAGGAGAGGACTGGGCAGCAGAGGACTGGGCAGGAGAGGACTGGGCAGGAGAGGACTGGGCAGGAAAGGGCTGGGCAGGAGAGGACTGGGCAGGAGAGGACTGGGCAGGAGAGGACTGGGCAGGAAAGGTCTGGGAAGGAGAGGACTGGGCAGGAGAGGACTGGGCAGCAGAGGACTGGGCAGGAGAGGACTTGGCAGGAGAGGACTGGGCAGGAAAGGGCTGGGCAGGAGAGGACTGGGCAGGAGAGGACTGGGCAGCAGAGGACTGGGCAGGAGAGGACTGGGCAGGAAAGGGCTGGGCAGGAGAGGACTGGGCAGGGGAGGACTGGGCAGCAGAGGACTGGGCAGGAAAGGGCTGGGCAGGAGAGGACTGGGCAGGAGAGGACTGGGCAGCAGAGGACTGGGCAGGAGAAGACTTGGCAGGAGAGGACTGGGCAGGAAAGGGCTGGGCAGGAGAGGACTGGGCAGGAGAGGACTGGGCAGCAGAGGACTGGGCAGGAGAGGACTTGGCAGGAGAGGACTGGGCAGGAGAGGACTGGGCAGGAAAGGGCTGGGCAGGAGAGGACTGGGCAGGAGAGGACTGGGCAGCAGAGGACTGGGCAGGAGAGGACTTGGCAGGAGAGGACTGGGCAGCAGAGGACTGGGCAGGAGAGGACTGGGCAGGTGAGGACTGGGCAGCAGAGGACTGCACAGGAGAGGTCTGGGCAGGAGAGAACTGGGCAGGAGAGGACTGGGCAGGAGAGGACTGTGCAGGAGAGGACTGGGCAGGAGAGGACTGGGCAGGAAAGGGCTGGGCAGCAGAGGACTGGGCAGGAGAGGACTGGGCAGCAGAGGACTGGGCAGGAGAGGACTGGGCAGGAGAGGACTTGGCAGGAGAGGACTGGGCAGCAGAGGACTGGGCAGGAGAGGACTGGGCAGGAGAGGACTGGGCAGGAGAGGACTGGGCAGGAGAGGACTGGGCAGGAGAGGACTGTGCAGGAGAGGACTGGGCAGGAGAGGACTGGGCAGGAAAGGGCTGGGCAGCAGAGGACTGGGCAGGAGAGGACTGGGCAGCAGAGGACTGGGCAGGAGAGGACTTGGCAGGAGAGGACTGGGCAGCAGAGGACTGGGCAGGAGAGGACTGGGCAGGAGAGGACAGGGCAGCAGAGGACTGGGCAGGAGAGGACTGTGCACGAGAGGACTGGGCAGGAGAGGACTGGGCAGGAGAGTACTGGGCAGGAAAGGGCTGGGCAGGAGAGGACTGGGCAGGAGAGGACTGGGCAGGAGAGGACTGGGCAGGAGAGGACTGGGCAGGAAAGGGCTGGGCAGGAGAGGACTGGGCAGCAGAGGACAGGGCAGCAGAGGACTGGGCAGGAGAGGACTGGGCAGGAGAGGACTTGGCAGGAGAGGACTGGGCAGCAGAGGACTGGGCAGGAGAGGACTGGGCAGGAGAGGACTGGGCAGGAAAGGGCTGGGCAGGAGAGGACTTGGCAGGAGAGGACTGGGCAGGAGAGGACTGGGCAGGAAAGGGCTGGGCAGGAGAGGACTGGGCAGGAGAGGACTGGGCAGCAGAGGACTGGGCAGGAGAGGACTGGGCAGGAAAGGGCTGGGCAGGAGAGGACTGGGCAGCAGAGGACTGGGCAGGAGAGCACTGGGCAGGAGAGGACTGGGCAGGAAAGGGCTGGGCAAGAGAGAACTGGGCAGGAGAGGACTGGGCAGGAGAGGACTGGGCAGGAAAGGGCTGGGCAGGAGAGGACTGGGCAGGAGAGGACTGGGCAGCAGAGGACTGGGCAGGAGAGGACTTGGCAGGAGAGGACTGGGCAGGAAAGGGCTGGGCAGGAGAGGACTGGGCAGGAGAGGACTGGGCAGCAGAGGACTGGGCAGGAGAGGACTGGGCAGGAGAGGACTGGGCAGGAAAGGGCTGGGCAGGAGAGGACTGGGCAGGAGAGAACTGGGCAGCAGAGGACTGGGCAGGAGAGGACTTGGCAGGAGAGGACTGGGCAGGAAAGGGCTGGGCAGGAGAGGACTTGGCAGGAGAGGACTGGGCAGGAGAGGACTGGGCAGGAGAGGACAGGGCTGCAGAGGACTGGGCAGGAGAGGACTTGGCAGGAGAGGACTGGGCAGCAGAGGACTGGGCAGGAGAGGACTGGGCAGGAGAGGACAGGGCAGCAGAGGACTGGGCAGGAGAGGACTTGGCAGGAGAGGACTGGGCAGCAGAGGACTGGGCAGGAGAGGACTGGGCAGGAGAGGACTGGGCAGGAAAGGGCTGGGCAGGAGAGGACTGGGCAGGAGAGGACTGGGCAGGAGAGGACTGGGCAGGAGAGGACTGGGCAGGAAAGGGCTGGGCAGGAGAGGACTTGGCAGGAGAGGACTGGGCAGGAGAGGACTGGGCAGGAAAGGGCTGGGCAGGAGAGGACTGGGCAGGAGAGGACTGGGCAGCAGAGGACTGGGCAGGAGAGGACTGGGCAGGAAAGGGCTGGGCAGGAGAGGACTGGGCAGCAGAGGACTGGGCAGGAGAGCACTGGGCAGGAGAGGACTGGGCAGGAAAGGGCTGGGCAGGAGAGGACTGGGCAGGAGAGGACTGGGCAGGAGAGGACTGGGCAGGAAAGGGCTGGGCAGGAGAGGACTGGGCAGGAGAGGACTGGGCAGATGAGGACTGGGCAGGAGAGGACTTGGCAGGAGAGGACTGGGCAGGAAAGGGCTGGGCAGGAGAGGACTGGGCAGGAGAGGACTGGGCAGCAGAGGACTGGGCAGGAGAGGACTGGGCAGGAGAGGACTGGGCAGGAAAGGGCTGGGCAGGAGAGGACTGGGCAGGAGAGGACTGGGCAGCAGAGGACTGGGCAGGAGAGGACTTGGCAGGAGAGGACTGGGCAGGAAAGGGCTGGGCAGCAGAGGACTGGGCAGGAGAGGACTTGTATGTGGGTCTTGCCTCTTAATTCATCTCTGCAGGCTGCGCTTTCCACTGGAACCGTCGATGAAGGCCCATTGTTTGAGTCTGCGGATGTGTGATCCTAGCGCCCTATTTCAGAAAACCTAAGAGGGAGCAAATATTCTGTTCACTTTCCGCTGGTAATTTACGGTGAACAGAGTAGCAACACTAGCATGTAGCACTACAACAGGCCAGTATTCATCCTGAGCATTGCAATTGTCTGTTCATCGGTAGCAGCACGTGTGTTTTCAGTTTAAGGCACAAACAAGCAGTCACTGTAATCGTAAGTAGGAAATCGTAAGGTATTTAAGAAATTCTGTTGCATTTATAGCTGCCCTTTGCTAACATCAAGATTGAATTTCATATTTTACCTTTGTTTATTCTCAAAGAGTCAGATACGTTTCCGTTTCTGTTTTTTCTTTGAGTAATTTAGGATGTTCATTCAGAACACCTTAGGTACATTCACTGTAATATTAGACAATTTCCCCTTTCAGACCCCCGGTTAGTTGCGTATGATTTCATTGTGTTTATTAACCCATTTGTGTATAGTAATTTAGCTTGCGTCTTAAGGGAGTGCGTCTGTCTCAAAATCAATTTTCTGGTTCGGGTTTTTACACTCAAGACACGCACGGTTTTGCAAGATATTTGAAGAACGAAACAGATGAGAAAATTTTCTATACCCTCTATGTATTACTACCAAAAATCCCCATCATCGCTTATTTTGTTACATCGTTTTCTAAATTACTTCTTTTACACTTGCGCACTTCTGTCTCTGACATTCTAACTTGTGGCCTCCGTGTTTCAGCGTTCGACTACACATCCAGGAATAAGGCTCCATTGTTGATTTAATGATTTTTTATTGTTGGCGCTGTTATTATGACTCTAATGTGACTAGGGATTTCGCCTACATGAGAAAGGTCCGGTGACCCCAAGTTTCAGGCACCACTACAAGATCCCAGATCACAGGAGTTCAAGAGGCTACAATGTCCACAGCAAAAAAGCCAATAAAGAAATGGTGTGTTCAAATAAAGCTTTCAGATTTTGTGTACCATATTTACGTTAGTCGTAATTATCCCAATGAACTGTGTTATTAGAAATCAGTATTAATGCTTTAGAGCGTTTTCTAATGTGCATTACGCTTACAGAAAGTAGTACATCGTCTACTTACTGCAGTACACTACGACTAAATCTTTTCCTTTCGCGTCGTTTGCTTTGTCAGAAAATTCAAATTCCTGGGGGGGGGGGGGGAGTGGGAAGGGGGGAGGGTGCAGCAGAGGGGGGCGGCGAGCCTGCCTTCTCTGGTGGTTAGCAAAGCGCAGAAGCAGCGGCGTGTAAGCCGATTTTCTGACAAAAAAGAGCGAAATCAGTGGTGAGATGCCGGACTGCTCGATTTAGGCGGATTAGTCTCGCGCGGGGCATGAATCTCTGCGAGTTAATGAACGGTGCAAAGGGGTGGGGGTTGGGGGGAAGAGAGGGGTGAGAGCCGACGTTAAAGCGGGCACCACGACGGGTAACCGCATAAATTGGACTCACTGACAGCCAGACAGTTGATTATTCAGTAGACTGGAACGAATCCTGTGGAGCTTCATTGTGGCGTGTATTGTGAATGAAGCAGAGACCTTTATCTACAGAAGGTTTCCGTGTTGCCACAGCAGAATTTCAGCTGATAAGAACATTTTCGTTGTACGCGGAAAAGTACACCGAGGATTCAGCAGGTTTATGCTACTATATAACAATACTGAATCCTAACCATTGCAAATCTTTGTGGACTTCCGTAATAATTGTGAAATTCTGAAGCAGCATATTCACCCCCTATACCATTAAGATTAGAGTTGGGGTGCCATACCACAAAGAATTCTCCGAATTAGAGATCGTGTTGATCTATTTAAACTTAATTACTTCCTTGTTATCAGGTACGTATTAAATCTGTAGCAAAAAGTTGACTGTATTACTATGCCTGTTTATATAATATGCTTTGGTCGGTTTTTCTGACCAATGCCATTACTTTCCAGGGTGGTTATACGGTAGTACACAGAATGCATATTCGTGCAGCTGAACGTTTTCGTAGTGCAATAAAAATGCAAGTCATTGAAATCAGGCCATATCTTGGCACTAACTACAAACTTAATTTTGTAAATATCTCTGATGTCGACACGGCTCAGATTGTGAAGCTGCTCAAGGCACTATTTAATGATGTTGATGCATATGTGTGGACTAACGCTACGCTCTGTAACGGATATGATTCGTGTCATGTCTGGAGACCACTAAACTGCAGTTTAGTAAATCTACCGTCGTATTTTTCGTATCTCTCAACCCTACATGGAGGCATTACTAAGTAACCAAAACACTTTACTGCTGTTTCCAAACCACCGCAAAGGCCCAAATGTAAGACGTGCCTGAACACTAAAATTCGGACTCGAAAAATGTGGGGACCGCATACCTGCTGGATCCTATAAATACCGGTATATTTTACAATCATAGAAACATTGACTGTTCTCGTTCCCTGGTAATGGAACAAAACTATCACTAGCATATAAAAATGAACCTTTGTATCAGAGGCTACAACGGAGCCGTCTTGACTGGTGACGTTTCATTTAGGTAATGACTGTTATCATTCTTACAGTTCGTTTGCTTTGAACGACAGTCCAGACACAGTTTGTTCTAACTAAAGAGCAAGATGTAGCCTTCAACGATCAGTGACAGCGATGAAAGAAAATCATCAACAAACTTCAGAATTTGAGGCAGTTAAAATGAAGATTGCAAACTCACCATTATTCCTTTTGAGAAAAGTACGTCTTATAGAGCACCTGGGAAGAAGTGTGGGTAGGACGAATCTGATGTGGGGCTTTGGATCACTTTAGAGGACGAGGTGGAATCTGCTGTTTAAAAAAGGAAATTCCACAGATGGCCTATGTAATGGAAATATCCACAACTTACATACCGCGTGTTTCACATATCGGTAACTGAATAGTCAGCGGGCACATTTCCCAGACAAGAACTGTTTATTACATTTTTCATGAGACGCCCGGTGTCAATGGAAGGCTTCGTTTCGGTTCCCGTTACAAACAAAATGATTTCTAAAACGGAACTTTATGTGCCCATTCGAAAGAGCGGCCCAGATGGGTCTAGTGTGATATTCGTCTCATTGATATGTATTAACAGGAAAACTAAATCGCGAAGAATGACTAGTGATCCAGTAGTGACGGAACACTACTGCCGCAAGATGTTGTGCAGCAGCGTGCATGAAAGATTTGATGAGCAGTATTTGTATGCGCTGACTGCGATAGATAGGACATACGGAGAGGAAAAGGACCGAAGTGGAAAGACGACCGCTGCAGTACACGACATTGCCTCAGATTATTGTAGAGACAGCCATGTTGTTGTTGTTGTGGTTCTCAGTCCTGAGACTGGTTTGATGCAGCTCTCCATGCTACATCCTTCTGAATCTGCTTAGTGTATTCATCTCTTGGTCTCCCTCTACGATTTTTACCCTCCACGCTGCCCTCCAATGCTAAATATGTGATCCCTTGATGCCTCAAAACATGTCCTACCAACCGATCACTTCTTCTAGTCAAGTTGTGCCACAAACTTCTCTTCTCCCCAATCCAATTCAATACCCCCTCACTAGTTACGTGATCTATCCACCTTATCTTCAGCATTTTTCTGTAGCACCACATTTCGAAAGCTTCTATTCTCTTCTTGTCCAAACTATTTATCGTCCATGTTTCACTTCCATACATGGCTACACTCCATACAAATACTTTCTGAAACGACTTCCTGACACTTAAATCTATTCTCGATGTTAACAAATTTCTCTTCTTCAGAAACGCTTTCCTTGCCATTGCCAGTCTACATTTTATATCCTCTCTACTTCGACCATCATCAGTTATTTTACTTCCTAAATTGCAAAACTCCTTTGCTACTTTAAGTGCCTCATTTCCTAATCTAATTCCCTCAGCATCACCTGATTTAATTTGACTACATTCCATTATCCTCGTTTTGCTTTTGTTGATGTTCATCTTATATCCTCCTTTCAAGACACTGTCCATTCCGTTCAACTGCTCTTCCAAGTCCTTTGCCCGTATCTGGCAGAATTGCAATGTCATCGGCGAACCTCAAAGTTTTTACTTCCTCTCCATTAATTTTAATAGCTACTCCGAATTTTTCTTTTCTTTCCTTTACTGCTTGCTCAATATATAGATTGAATAACACCGGGGAGAGGCTACAACCCTGTCTCACTCCTTTCCCAACCACTGCTTCTCTTTCATGTCCCTCGACTCTTACAACAGCCATCTGGTTTCTGTACAAATTGTAAATACCGTTTCGCTCCCTGTATTTTACCCCTGCCACCTTCAGAATTTGAAAGAGAGTATTCCAGTCAACATTGTCAAAAGCTTTCTCCAAGTCTACAAATGCTAGAAACGTACGTTTGCCTTTTCTTAATCTTTCTTCTAAGATAGGTCGTAAGGTCAGTATTGCCTCACGTGTTCCAATATTTCTACAGAATCCAAACTGATCCTCCCTGAGGTCAGCATCTACCAGTTTTTCCATTCGTCTGTAAAGAATTCGTGTTAGTATTTTGCAGCTGTGACTTATTAAACTGATAGTTCGGTAATTTTCACATCTGTCAGCACCTTCTTTCTTTGGGATTGTAATTATTATATTCTTCTTGAAGTCTGAGGGTATTTCGTCTGTCTCATACATCTTGCTCACCAGCTGGTAGAGTTTTGTCAGGACTGGCTCTCCCAAGGCCGTCAGTAGTTCCAATGGAATGTTGTCTACTCCAGGGGCCTTGTTTCGACTCAGGTCTTTCAGTGCTCTGTCAAACTCTTCACGCAGTATCTTATCTCCCATTTCGTCTTCATCTACATCCTCTTCCATTTCCATAATATTGTCCTCAAGTACATCGCCCTTGTATAAACCTTCTGTATACTCCTTCCACCTTTCTGCTTTCCCTTCTTTGCTTAGAACTGGGTTGCCATCTGAGCTCTTGATATTCATACAAGTGGTTCTCTTCTCTCCAAAGGTCTTTTTAATTTTCCTGTAGGCAGTATCTATCTTACCCCTAGTAAGCTTCTACATCCTTAAATTTGTACTCTAGCCATCCCTGCTTAGCCATTTTGCACTTCCTGTCGATCTCATTTTTGAGACGTTTGTATTCCTTTTTGCCTCTGTCATTTACTGCATTTTTATATTTTCTCCTTTCATCAATTAAATTCAATATTTCTTCTGTTACCCGAGGATTTATAGCAGCCCTCGTCTTTTTACCTACTTTATCCTCTGCTGCCTTCACTACTTCATTCCTCAGAGCTACCCATTCTTCTTCTACTGTGTTTCTTTCCCCCATTCCTGTCAATTGTTCCCTTATGCTCTCCTTGAAAATCTGTACAACCTCTGGTTCTTTCAGCTTATCCAGATCCCATGTCCTTAAATTCCCACCTTTTTGCAGTTTCTTAAGTTTTAATCTACAGGTCATAACCAATAGATTGTGGTCAGAGTCCACATCTGCCCCTGGAAATGTCCTACAATTTAAAACCTGATTCCTAAATCTCTGTCTTACCATAATATAATCTATCTGATGCCTTTTAGTATCTCCAGGATTCTTCCATGTATACATGATTCTTGAACCAAGTGTTAGCTATGATTAAGTTATGCTCTGTGCAAAATTCTACTGGACGGCTTCCTCTTTCATTTCTTAGCCCCAATCCATATTCACCCACTATGTTTCCTTCTCTCCTTTTTCCTACTGACGAATTAAAGTCACCCATGACTACTAAATTTTCGTCTCCCTTCACTACCTGAATAATTTCTTTTATTTCATCATACATTTCATCAATTTCTTCGTCATCTGCAGAGCTAGTTGACATATAAACTTGTACTACTGTAGTAGGCATGGGCTTTGTGTCTATCTTGGCCACAATAATGCATTCGCTATGTTGTTTGTAGTAGCTTACCCGCATTCATATTTTCCTATTCATTATTATACCTGCTCCTGCATTACCCCTATTTGATTTTGTATTTATAATCGTGTATTCACCTGACCAAAAGTCTTGTTCCTCCTGCCAACGAACTTCACTAATTCCCACTATATCTAACTTTAACCTATCCGTTTCCCTTTTTAAATTTTCTAACCTACCTGCCCGATTAAGGGATCTGACATTCCACGCTCCGATTCGTAGAACGCCAGTTTTATTTCTCCCGATAACGACGTCTTCCTGAGTAGTCCCCGCCCGGAGATCCGAATGGGGGATTATTTTACCACCGGAATATTTTACCCAAGAGGACGCCATCATCATTTAATCATACAGTAAAGCTGCATGTCCTCGGGAAAAATTACGGCTGTAGTTTGCCCTTGCTTTCAGCCGTTCGCAGTACCAGCACAGCAAGGCCGTTTTGGTTAATGTTGCAAGGCCAGATCAATCAATCATCCAGACTGTTGCCCCTGCAACTACTGAAAAGGCTGCTGCCCCTCTTCAGGAACCACATGTTTGTCTGGCCTCTCAACAGATACCCCTCCGTTGTGGTTGCACCTACGGTACGGCCATCTGTATCGCTGAGGCACGCAAGCCTCCCCACCAACGGCAAGGTCCATGGTTCATGGGGGACGGGGGTTAGATAAATAGTACAGGCGAAATAGACTGAGAAGAATGTAGTAATTCGAAAGAAGGCAGGCGCTGACCGGTGTGAATAATGCAGAACCATCAGCTTACTAAGTCATCCTCGAAGAATATTGACAGTAACTCTTTCCAGAATAATACAGAACTGGTAAGGGCCCATCTTGGAGAAGATCAGACTGGGTTTCGTAGAAATACACAAACACGTGAGGTAATATTAATCCTACGACTTACCTTAGAAGAGTAAGGCAAATCTACGTTTACAACATTTGACGATTTAAAAGAACTTTTCCACATTATCGATGGCTGAGTGCACTTTGAAATTTTGAAGGTAGTAAAATACAGGGAGCCAAAAGCTATTTACAACTTGTACAGAAAGCAGATTGCATTTGTAAGGGTCGAAGGACTCGAAGTGGAAGCCATAGTTGAGGAGAGTGAGAGAGGGTTATAACTTATTCCTGATGTTATTCAGGCAGCACACTGAGCAGCGTGTGAAGGAAAGCAAGGACGTATTTGGAAATGTAATTAAGGTGCAGGGAGAAGATATAAAAACCTCGGTTTGCCTACGAGATCGTAATTCTGTCAGAGATAGCTAAGCACTTGGAAGAGCGTTTGAACGGAGTGGATAGTGTCTTGGAAAGGCATGATAATCTCAACATCAATAAAAGTAAAACAAAGATAATGGAATGTAATCGAAGCAAATCAGGCGATTCCGATGGTTCAAAAATGGTTCAAATGGCTCTGAGCACTATGGGACTCAACTGCTGTGGTCATTAGTCCCCTAGAACATAGAACTACTTAAACCTAACTAACCTAAGGACATCACACACATCCATGCCCGAGGCAGGATTCGAATCTGCGACCGTAGCAGTCGCACGGTTCCGTACTGCACGCCTAGAACCGCGAGACCACCGCGGCCGGCAGGTCGATTCTGATGGAATTGATTAAAAAATTAAACATAGGTCTATACAAAGTTGTTAATGAGTTTCCCTATTTTGAATCAAAACAACTGATGATGACCGAGACATGGAAGATATAAAATGCTGATTGCCAACAGCAAAGAAATCATTTCTGAAAAAGATGAATTTTATAACTTCTAATGTCAACTGAAGTATTAGCAGTTCCTTTCTGAACGTACTTGTCTAGAGTGCAGCGTTGTATGAAAGTGAAATGCGAATGGTAGGCCTTGAGACGAGCAGAAGAAGGATGTGCTATAGAAGAATACTGAATATTAAATGGGTAGATCGAGTAACAAATCAGAAGGCATTGAACTGAACTGAATTTGGTTAAAAAGAAATTTATGACAACTTGTTTCTGTTGTACAAGGTAAAAGGGAAATCTATATCTCGACAAATAATAAAGTTAAAGGCTTTGGACATGTTGAAGTTCTTAAACATAACATTGGTGAAGTATGTTACTAGCACAGAGAATGGCAGGAGATTTTGATTGAAAACTTCCAGATGCAGTTAATCCAAATGCGGCATTAACGTTCTTACCGTCTACACGCGACAGACAACGCTGAAGCGATGCCTGTCTGCTGATATAGTCCTGACAATGTGACAGTTGACTACACAGGGGCGACAAGTATCTCATTACGGACAAGTATAAAGGAAAACCAAGAATTTGCTTGGTGTTAACGGTCACTGTACAGGGAAGAAAGCTGAACCGTTGTCTTATTCCGAAGCGCAAAACTTCGCCCAAGCAAAATTGTTACCAATTTATTGCCAACACAAAGGCTGGGTAACAATTAACAATGGAGTCGCTAGCTACTGTTTGAAATAACAGATACTGAGCTTGTATTTTTCGTACAAAAATTTAAGCTCAAATTGATGCTGATTTATCAAATTATAAGTAACTGAACAGAACGTGACAGTCTGAACCATTTTAGAAGAGCAAGTGATCACAGTTTTGTAACATGCAGGCTAAAATGGATGTGAAGCTAGAACAAGAGAGAATCATCAGACAGGAGGAACAGGGAGACAATTGTTGAACAGTATGAAAAAACAGTAAATCAGTTACAGACTACGGTGTTTACACACATTATTCGACGTGTAATCATTACTACAGGTATTCCGTTTTAGCTTGACATGTTCTATATGTCTACCACCATTGGCAATGATGTGGTGTAGAGAATAGCAAAATTCTGCATGACCCGCTGAAGTGTCAGAGCATCGATGTTGTCGGTGAGCTCTTTTATAGCTGTTTACAGGTCAGCAATGGTTTAGTGGTTATTGCTTCACTTTTGTCTTTAGTATACCCCCACAAAAAGGAATCACATGTGCTCCGATTATGAGAACATGGCGACCAATCGAGGCCCATGCCAGTGGCCTCTGGGTACCCCAGAGCCGGAATACGGTCCCCAAAGTGCACCTCAACGATATAAGATACTCTCCTACTTCGATGGGATCGAGGTCCGTCGTACATGAGCCACTTCTTGTCAAAATCAGGGTCACTTTGGATAATGGAGATAAAATCACCTTCCAAAACCTTCACGTACCGTTCGATAGTCATCGTGCCGTCAAGGAAAATCGCACCGATTATTCCGTGACTGGACACTGCGAAGCACACAGTCACCTGTTGAGGGCGGGGAGACTTCTCGATCGCGAAATGCGGATTCACAGTCCTCCAGATGCGCCAATTTTGTTCATTGAAGAAGCCATCCCAATAAAATTGGTTCTGGTCGCTAAACGAAACCATACATACGCACACTAATCCCCATCATTCCTCGCTGCCAACCGTGCAGCTTTAACCCCCTAACGATTTCATACTGTTCAGTAATTGTCACCCTGTCGGTAATATATATATACCGATAGTTTATTTTATGAATATGGTCGTATATAAGTTTAAATCAACCAACAGGTTCATCATCCTTTAAAAGGAGGTCAATACATTCAAAGAATTGCAGGGCACTAATATTCGAGAAATAGTTACGAAAACAACAAAAGAGCTCATAGATACTAACAGTGCGAAGTACTGTACATAAGAATCACACAGGGAACAAGGCAACCTTTCGAAGAACACGACAGTTTCAAAGAAGTGTTGAGAGCATTAGTGTAGAATATTAAAACTGCGTAGGCTTCCGCAAACAGCGTCATTTAACAAGGTAACAGCGGCCTCAAGAACCAGGATGCGCTAAGCTCCACAGTAGAAAGTTACATGCTCTGCATACTGCAGGCGAGCACAAAATGGACTGTGAGCGTGAAGAAATCTACATCAGCAATCCAGTAGTAGAGCGCATGCGGGAACTCGAGAAGTACATTTGATTTGCCCAGTTCAACAGATTTTCAGTGGCCGAACACTAGAAAGACTGCGACAAGAGAATGAAATTCAACGAAAACTGCGTACTTGTCAACGAGCCACGGATGGTGAATTGGGAGATCAGGGAGACCGTTGAGATATTACAACATGCTGACAACGTGAATAGAAGGGATGGCCCTAGGCTTGCGCCATCCTGGCACCTGGAAAACAGGACCGAAAAGGCCGCATTACCAACGCGAGGCGCGAGTTTACTGCTGACTAACTACTAGCGCGCGGCCTACGTTCGGTACGGCGGAAACAACAGTCCACACCTCACTCACCGATGACTAGCGATGGTGGCACACACTGTACGAGGCAGTGGACAACAGCAGATCCCGACTTCCTCCACCACAGAAAACCTATTGCAACAAAGATTCCCTCTTCTACCGCCACGAGCGACTAAAAACGTGATCGCTTTTAAAATTGTTGCGTCATGTCACGCTCAGCGATAGTGACAACGCGTAAGCAGTCCCAGAAGAAGGCCACTGGAATCGTCGTCACTACGTTAGTTTCAGAACTGACCTTCGTTTACAACATGGTGCCATACCATATCCAGAGAACTTTCATGATAATAGAACTGTTGACACAGGAAAAAATATTTTGGAAGCGTCTAGGGGGGAGGGGGATGTGAGACGAGTCACGAAAATATGGCAATCTTGAAATCACAACTTTCTGAAACATTGATTTCTCGGGAAATTGCCCCCCCTCTCCCCGCTCCCTCCCCCCCCCCCCCCCCCCCCCCCCAGAGGAATTTATTCCTTTCATCCATTTCATGTAGGGAATAGTTGCCTGTACACATCGATAACATCGTATTTGTGAGTGACCAAGCGGTCAGAAACAGCAACGTTTGAACTTCACATAAGATCTCCAGACTTAAATTCAATCTAGCACTTTTGGTGATTTGTTGTTCCAGACTGAGAACTGCATTAGGAACATAGTCGAGAGAGAGTCCCTGTCACGTTGGACGTTAGAAATATATAAGGCGAAATTTAATAACACCTGCATCAAAATGAGGAGCTGGCAACACTGTAGCGCATCGGAATGTACGGAGAAACGTGTGGCGCTGCACAGTAGTATACCAGCCGTTATACGTTGTAGTTCACTGTGTCAGCTGGGACGTGAGACCCATATCCATCATGCAGCTATGATTCGAATGTTCCTGAGGTTCCTTTTTTTTATTTCATAGACTTCCGTTCTCTAGTTCTTGTCGTTTACAAGCAGGACATCGTTTTGGCATGACACCTTCCATTAAACTGCCTGCATATTTCTACTGACCGCGCAGTGCACAACCATAACTGGTCGCGCCAGGTTCATCTATCGCGGCTTCCCGATGGAGTAGGCGAGCGATGGACACGTCGATATGTTTTTGGTGCTGGGTGCATCCAATAACCAAGCTTCTGCTACTGCTGCTGCTGCTCGTCTGTATGCTATACGGTTTTCTCAAAGGCGGCATCCCGATAAGAACGTTTCCCGTCGCCTGGAGCAACGCTTTCGGGGAACCGGTAATCTTCGTCCACAAGTAATGGACAGAGGTCGTCCTAGGACTAGACGTACTCCATAAACAAAGGACGCTATCATTGACGCTCTTCACCAATCACCTTAGCGAAGTACCCGTGATACTGCAAGGGAGTTCCAGGCATATCTAAGACAGGTTGCACGATGAAGAAGTACATCAATATCATTACACATTAAGTCAACAGCAGCGGCCGGAAGACTACACTCGACAAGTAGAGTTATGTTAATGGCTTTTGTACCAACTGGAAGACAACTATCATTTTATAAATAACGTGATATGGACTGACGAATCTAGCTTCACCCATGAAGGTATTTTCAACCTCCATAACAGCTATTATTGGTCGAAATAAAACCCATTTCATCTGTGAACGTGGCTTTGAGACACCTATTGGCGTAAACTGTCGACTGGAATCGTGGAAAGAGGCTTTTGAGCCTATACCTACTGCTCGACAAGTTCCTTTGCAATAACTTATCTGACGCTTTAGAAAACGCTCTTCTCTGTTTTCGGCGACATCTATGGTTTCACCATGATGGTGCATCGCCACACTTTCGAGTGAATGTGCGTAACTATTTAAGTGCAGCGTTTCCAGGAAATGGATTGGTCATGGAGGTCCAGCATTCTGGACGCACATGACGTAATAGCTCACGTGGTTGCTGCTTCAGCAATGGTGGATGCAAAAGTGTTGCCTAGCGTCCGGAAAAGTATTTTCTAGCGAGTGGCGAAGTGTTTGAAAATGGAAGGCGATCGTTCTGAACATTTTCTCTGATGTGACTATTGTTCGCACGTGTATGTAACGGCTCTGTGAAGATAAGCCTGCATGTCAAACTTATAGAATGGAATAACTGCGCATAGCATAAAGTGCAACCTAGCGTAGCCTACGCATTGTGCTTTTCGTACGTCAGTGCATGTTACTGTATCCACTATTGCAGGGTGTCCCACTCAAACCTCCCTGACTTCAAGGACCCAGGAGAGAAAAACAACAGTAGATACGACAGTGAAAAATGCACCACTTTGTAGAGCATCTCAAGGAATTTATATTCCCGCGTCAGAAGTCCCAAGTATCGTCGCCAGAGAGCAGCATGGCCGCATGAAGTGAAAATGGCGACTCCACAGCAGTGTGCACAAGCAGTAGTGTGGTTTGCAGAAACAAAATCGCCGATTACTGTGCAAAGAAATTATCGTCGTGTGTATGAATGTGATCCACCTGATGTGAAAACAACTAAGAAATGTTAAGGGAAATTTCTGGCAGCAGGTAGTGTTCTGAAACATTCTGCCAGTGCACATTTACGGAGTTTCAGACAGTGGAGGACATCAGACAAACGTTTCTCAGAAGCCTTGTTGTAACTCGATCAAGACTGCATCGTCTAGCTCACCAGTGTCATTGTATGTGTGCTTACAAAGTGCAAATTCTGCAGTATCTGACGCCAAATGAGAAACCAGGCCGACAATAATTTGCTTCAGATTTGCTGCAGAGTATTGATATGTATGCCAGTTCCCTGGCAAGATGTTTATTCTCAGATGAGGCAAATTTTCATCTATCAGGAAGGGTTAATAGGCATAATATTCGGTTTTGGGGTTCGTAAAATCCGCACATTGTCATTGAACATGTTCGTGATACCCCTAAACTAAACGTCTGATGTCGGCTAATGCACAACAGGATAGTTGGACAGTTATTCTTTGTGGAACAAACAGTGAATGGGTCAGTCTATCTGGACATGTGGGAGCAGTTTGTGTACCCTCAGATACAAGACTTGCAAACCCACGTCACTTTTCAAGAAGATGCAGCTCTGCTGCATTGGTCTACGGCTGTTAACAAGTTCCTCGATAGGAAATTTCCCAGTCGTTGGATCGAACGCGGAGGACCCATTGTCTGGCCACCACGTGCCCCCTACATTACGCCGCTTGATTTCTTCATGTGGGGATTCGTGAAGGACCGCGTTATGCGACCAAAGTGGACGATATTCCTACGTTGCGACATCGTATCACTAATGCGATTGCAACAATAAGAGAGGAAGTGTTACAAAAAACTTGGTAAGAAATTGAATATAGACTCGATACTCTTTGTGCTACAAATAGTTCAGATGTAGTGCTGTATTGATGATAAACAAATAAAATCTTTGAGTTGCTCTACAATGTGGTGCATTTTTCATTGTCGTATCTGCTGTATTTTTTTCCCTTGGTCTTTGAAATCATGGATGTTAGGGTAGGACATCCTGTATATTCTACTGTCTTCATTTGTGTCATGGATTAAACAAAGTGGTCGTTTACATAGGAAGGTAATGTTAAATCTTAATGTTTAAATGAAGGTAATAGTAACAGAAAGAAATACACAAGATACCGCATTTTGGAGGTGTTCATTGGAAAAAGTTTTGTGCTTGAACTGGAAAATGTACGGGTTGAACGCAGACTGAACATTGGCGAGTCTGTATATCACTCCCACATCGTTGTCGTGTCTCACTGAGCTAGTGGGAAGGCTCCGGGACAGCACAGAATTCATGCTACACCGTCTTGGCCATGTTTTACACCGTTAGAGCGTTGCCAGCGCCTCGTGTTTTATATCGCATTTCTATTATGCCTATTTGTTACAAACACTTTTGTCTTGAATTGGGACGAGGAACCTCGCTTGCCAACCACCAAATGCGGCATTTTCTCTTTATCCTTTATTTGAAGTCCACCTGCAAAAACCTGGTCCTGCCAGTAGGTTTAGTCGAAATGTATTTTAAAAAAGTGGCTACGGCAACGCTGTAGCTTTGTGCAACGTGGACAACAACAGGTATCACGAATTCTGTGCTGTGCTACAGTTGTCACGTTTGCTCAGTGGTCCAGTCCCTCTTCGTGAGCTGGTGTAGTAGACTGTTGTAATTCAGCCTCTTATCGCTAGCACCGCATATCTTTCCTATTTCCGTTCAGTGTCGTGTGACTACTCGTACACGTCGCATTGCTGTTGTCGTCTACTGTCTGGTGTTTGTGCAGCCCCTGGTGAAGTGGCATTGCCTCGCGCCGTTTCCCCGTCTATTCCACCTGCATGTGCTGTAGGTTTCAGTTTTGATAAATCAGCGAGGCATGTGCAACCTGGCTATTTACAGATACACGACTGGTTGGTGGACAAGGTCAAGACCAGAAAAAGATCCTGCAAGAACGGTACCAATCAAGACTGAAGAGAACTGTTCAACGTGACAGAATTCCAGTCCTTCCGCAAACTGCTGCAGAGTTCAATGCTGGGCCATCAACAAGTGTCAGCGTGCGAGCCATCCAACGTAAGATCATCACTGTGGGCCTTGGGAGCCGAAGGTTCACTCGTGTACCCTTGATGACAGCACAACACAAAGCTTTATGCCTAGCCTGGGACCATCAACATCGACATTGGACTGTTGATGAGTCGAAACATGTTGCCTGGTCGGATGAGTCTCGTTTCAAATTGTATACAGCGGATGGACGTATGCGGGTGTTTAGGCAACCTCATGAATCCATGGATGCTGCACGTCAGGTGGACACTGTTCAAGGTGATGTACGCTCTGTAATGGTGTGGAGCGTGGGCAGCAGGGGTGATATGGGACCCCTCATACGTCTAGATATGACTCTGACAGGTGACACGTATGTAAGCATCCTGCCTGATCACCTGAATCTTCATTGTGTATTCTGATGGACTTGAGCAATTTCAGAAGCACAAATCGACACACCACACGTCCAGAAATACTACATAGTGGCTCCAGGAACACCCTTCTGAGTTAAAACACTTCCGCTGGCCACCAAAGTCCCCAGACATCACCACCCCCCACCCCCCCAGGTACTCTTATGGATTTATGGAGAGCCCTGCTGGATTCATGGTGTGAGTTCCCTCCAGCACAACTTCAGACAGTAGTCGAGTCCATGCTAAGTCGTACTGCGGCACTTTAGCGTGCTGTCGGCAGGCATGTGTGCTAGTTTCTTTGGATCTTCAGTATATATATGTTATGTGCTTTTCCGTAATTTTTTGACTCGCTGCAGGATGACAGGATATTACTGTGTTATTCAGATCCCCCTTACCCATCGTGACGGTTCCGCTAGCATGGTTCTCTTGTCGAGTGCAGAAGTGGTTCATACAAATTTTAGGTTTTTAATCTTCTGCCCGATGTAGACGACCGTTTTCTGAGATTCACGCTGTTTCCGTATGCGGGGACTGGATATACGACTTATTCGAATGGAATGCTGATCTGCTCAACATCGAGTTATGGGTCTATAGAGGTGTCCGATCGGCAGAAATAATGATTAAAAAATATTTGATCTCACTTGCAGGTATGTGGTTAGAGGGTTCATATTATTTATACTGGCCAGGAAGAACCCTGCTTTATTTGTAATAAGAGCGGCCACCTTGTAAGAGGTCGATGACTAAGGAATTTATTGCTAGCGCACTCGATCAGATGCAATTTTGCTGGATTCCTCATGCCCTGCCTGCGATATGTAAGCTATAAGAGAACCTCAGACCAGAGAGCAGTGTTGGCTGCTGTAAGAGCAGTGTCAGTAGCAGTAGGAGTCAGTAGTAGCTAGCAGTCTGATGGCTGTGTCGGTCGCGGGGAGCGGTGGCGGGGCCTGAGTGACGTAGTACAAGGGAAAAGCAGCCTCGCGCATATGTGTTATTATTGTATCAAGTCCCATGTAAAATGTTTTAAAAGAATCTCTTAATATTAATTTTTCTTATAAAAAATTAACTTTTGACAATCATTTATCTGAGTTTAAAGAAATTACTAATTTCTTCAATCCATGGTCATCCCAATCATTGCAAAGAAAAATCAGATGTTTCTTTTATACATGACAAATCTATCGCCCAGCATTGCACTGGGCTGTGCCAGAAAAATTTCATATAGGAGCAGATATATACGCGTTATCCGGCGACTTCATTGAGGTAAGAATATTCAATTTATTCAGTATGATCTTTTAAGGCCATGACGTAGCACTGCTGACGTCCAAATTTACCGGTTTAGATTCACAGTCAGTCAATTATTGAAAGGTTTTATATGAGTCACATTTTTTAATTAGGCGTTTAGTCACATTTTACACTCCTGGAAATGGAAAAAAGAACACATTGACACCGGTGTGTCAGACCCACCATACTTGCTCCGGACACTACGAGAGGGCTGTACAAGCAATGATCACACGCACGGCACAGCGGACTCACCAAGAACCGCGGTGTTGGTCGTCGAATGGCGCTAGCTGCGCAGCATTTGTGCACCGCCGCCGTCAGTGTCAGCCAGTTTGCCGTGGCATACGGAGCTCCATCGCAGTCTTTAACACTGGCAGCATGCCGCGACAACGTGGACGTGAACCGTATGTGCAGTTGACGGACTTTGAGCGAGGGCGTATAGTGGGCATGCGGGAGGCCGGGTGGACGTACCGCGGAATTGCTCAACACGTGGGGCGTGAGGTCTCCACAGTACATCGATGTTGTCGCCAGTGGTCGGCGGAAGGTGCACGTGCCCGTCGACCTGGGACCGGACCGCAGCGACGCACGGATGCACGCCAAGACCGTAGGATCCTACGCAGTGCCGTAGGGTACCGCACCGCCACTTCCCAGCATATTAGGGACACTGTCGCTCCTGGGATATCGGCGAGGACCATTCGCAACCGTCTCCATGAAGCTGGGCTACTGTCCCGCACACCGTTAGGCCGTCTTCCGCTCACGCCCCAACATCGTGCAGCCCGCCTCCAGTGGTGTCGCGACAGGCGTGAATGGAGGGACGAATGGAGACGTGTCGTCTTCAGCGATGAGAGTCGCTTCTGCCTTGGTGCCAATGATGGTCGTATGAGTGTTTGGCGCCGTGCAGATGAGCGCCACAATCAGGACTGCATACGACCGAGGCACTCAGGGCCAACACCCGGCATCATGGTGTGGGGAGCGATCTCCTACACTGGCCGTACACCTCTGGTGATCGTCGAGGGGACACTGAATAGTGCACGGTACATCCAAACCGTCATCGAACCCATCGTTCTACCATTCCTAGACCGGCAAGGGAACTTGCTGTTCCAACAGGACAATGCACGTCCGCATGTATCCCGTGCCACCCAACGTGCTCTAGAAGGTGTAAGTCAACTACCCTGGCCAGCAAGATCTCCGGATCTGTCCACCATTGAGCATGTTTGGGACTGGATGAAGCGTCGTCTCACGCGGTGTGCACGTCCAGCACGAACGCTGGTCCAGCTGAGGCGCCAGGTGGAAATGGCATGGCAAGCCGTTCCACAGGACTACATCCAGCATCTTTACGATCGTCTCCATGGGAGAATAGCAGCCTGCATTGCTGCGAAAGGTGGATATACGCTGTACTAGTGCCGACATTGTGCATGCTCTGTTGCCTGTGTCTATGTGCCTGTGGTTCTGTCAGTGTGATCATGTGATGTATCTGACCCCAGAAATGTGTCAATAAAGTTTCCCCTTCCTGGGACAATGAATTCACGGTGTTCTTATTTCAATTTCCAGGAGTGTATTATTGGTAGGTTACGGAACTTATCTGTTGGTATGTTATACTTTGTTTTGGGGTGCATTCACACTAACATCGTATTTTGGATATTACGTTCGGGAAAATGAGTGAGGAATAGTGTGTAGTACCACACTGTAAACACCCGAAAAATTTATTCTGAGAGTTTCATAGAGTAAGAAGATAAACAGAATGTGGTTATAACTCGCTCCTAGAGGTCCAAATTATTAAGTAGCCCACTTCCCTATATGATACGTATACGATTTGGGTGTTAAAAACAAAACTGAAAAAAAAAAACGCTTTTTCGACAGCTCCTGCAGTTCGTCGAAGTTTATAACACGCATCTCACGAATGAAAATGTTTCGTATATGGTGCTACAGTCTAAAAATATTACGGCAGAGATCTTTCATCTCTGGCTACTGTGGTTGAGGATTCGATCGCAGATAAATACTTGTGACCAGCAAGATTATGAAGATGACTGCTGCTGGTTACATTCACAGTAATTTAAGTTGTGTTCCTACATTCCTGTCTACCCACATACTCGGAAATCGCTACATATTCGAAAAAAATGGTGAATTATTTCTGACGAAAGAAAAAATAAAGGTCACTGTCGGTTGTTTCACTCATAGCAACTTCATTTCCAACAATTTCATATTTCGTATTTTAAACACACAGAAATCACGAAATCATTACTGAGGTACTGTGCTCTTACATGTAAGTAATAACGCATGTTACAGAAAAATCTTAACTTATACGAATAACAATGTCTCAGAACGTGTTGCATATATGTAGAGGAAAAAAAAATATTTTCAACCAGCCATGCACGAAACCGTGTCCTTTCGCATCGCAATCCCTCGCGCTAGCCACTTGGCCTCGCCATACAGTAACCGAGCAATGGGTAATCCTTGTAGTATCGTGTAGAGGAACGTAAGCTGACTTCGTTGCCAAATGGTGCTGCGTAAGCCATAAATGCGTGATAGTATGTAAGGTTTCCAATATCAGGCTTCACATATTTGCTTTCCATTGTTACTTGAAAGTTGTAAACACGTTTCGATAATGAATAAATAACCCAATTGTGGGAGAAAGTACACAAAGGTCAAAGTAACGTCAGTTCACACTCATGTAATATACATAAGCAGAGCCGATGTCTTGATATTTAATGATCTTTAAACTCTTATTTGCATAAAAATAGCACGTATTTTGAGAGAATATTGAATGAAAAGTTTTGTTTCTTGGATGTAATCATTCACAGTAACAACATAACCTAACCATATTTCCTACAAAGGAAAATAATCTATTATGAACTCACTTTCCAGCTGGATGCGTCCTCTGGTGATTCTTTAGTAACACAATCACTAAATCCAAAGTTAAAACCGCTACATAGTTTAAAATAACAAATTATAGGTGTACATAAACCACAGCTCACCGATCGTCGGGTCCAGACCGAAATCCAGAACCTCTCGGTACAATTGTCGTAAAATCGGTGGGAGGACTGTTCGGTAACAAGTCCCAGAAGCTTACTGAATAGGATATTTTTATAAAGAGCATAAAATGACGTCACTACCGAGCTTAACCTACTACTCCGATCGGTATGAACGATACTGAATAGGGCCCTTGATATAAAGAATCAGTTTCAAGACCCCACCTGTCTTCCTCAGCTCTGTTGGTCCTGTTACTTCGGCTTCCCAAACTACTTCTGCTCCTACTGTTGCAGCATCCACGTCATAACCTCTTGTTGAGAATAGCTTTATTGATTCCCAGCTACAGGAGGATGCCATCGTTACCAAATAAATCTCCATTCGCGAGCTACTGTCCGTCGACGGAACGAATTTTCTACATGACCAACCCGCACAGTTGCGTGAGGTAGCGGCAATTCGAGGAGTCGCAGTGTCCAGCCCGAGCGAGTTGCATCACGGTATAAGAAAAAGCAGTTGGAAGATCGGGGAGATGTTAACACTCATTCTACCTCCGTTTCGTCCATTGATTCTGCCATGGATACTGGTGTACATAGTGATGAGAAATAATGGTAAAAAGTTTTATTGTCTTCTGCTTCCATCACTTTAACTTAGCCTCAGGCAGTGATGTGAGCAATTACGTAAACTACTCCGCAGCACCTGTAGTAGCTTTCCACCCCATTACGCTGAGCTCGGGACGCCACCACGGTATTGCTGAGTGAGAAACGCCAAGTTTCTGCCACAAATCCGCCAATGGGACGACCGGCTGCCGCCACGTGAGGTACGCGAGAGGGTCGTCGAGATGGCGGCCGCAGCGGCGGGTCGCTCCCTTGCCTGCCAGCTTCCTTACCCTCTGGATGTGTCCACCAGTCCCTCCTCTTGAGGGCGAAATTCTCTTTCCGTAATATGTGGGGCTCACTCCGCGGCCGTAGCCAGTTTTCATGAATGTTGTACCCCTTATTGGTAATTCTTAGAGATAAAACCCATTTCTTCCTGAATCCTGGAATTTTCCATTTTACCTGTAGGAAAAGATCCGGAATGCCCACCTGAGCCCTTGATACCATCCTGACATGTACGTAGCTCCTTTCGGTGATGGTATTGTAAGTTTGTAGTTTTGTTCCAATTCAATTGTCTTTCCTCTCTTCGAATATTAACAGAATTGGTTCTAAACTATGGCTCGCAGCTTTGCGACAGTTTGTATATGACACTGGTGATGACATAGTTTCTCTTACAGGAAGTATTATTTGACCAGCTTTCAATTCGTGGTTTCTCATCCTTTTTTAATGTGGCTTCCGAACTTTCTACGGGCACTGCTTTATTTTAAAGGGAAGGAAAGGAATTCCATTACAGGATTTCGAAGTTCTAGATGACGGTAGGGGCAAAGGATGCACCTTTTGTGATCTCACTTTACTTCATGTCCCTTCTGGTTCTGGCCATCATATGGAACGTTCGTGTTCCTACAAAGAGGAAACCATTTACCTATTTCGTAAGTCCCCTACAATGATTTCATTGGGTGGGGATATAAATTGTGTGCTCTGGCCGATAGATCAGTCTCCTATGTTTTGTTTTAATTCCTAGCTCCTACGTGACGTACAGGTTTGTAGATACCCTACATTTGTCCGATACACTAATATTACTGCCACCCCTGGCAGGTGACTTGATCGCTTTCACCTTTCTGGTTCCTTTGCGGGCAGCTTCTGGATGTTGACGCCAAATGCCCGCCTATTTTACTGATCATTTGAAAGTAGGCTGTTTAGGTTTTTTTATTGGTAACGCCACATAGCATTCTGTATGAAAAATCACTGGCTGTGCTATGTGCAGTCAGTGGCTGGTTGGCATTGTTGTAATACTCGCCATTGTGGTGTTGGGCGGCTGGATGCTAACAACGCGTAGCGTTGCGCAGTTGGAGGTGAGCCACCAGCAGTGGTGGACATGGGGAGAGAGATGGCGGAGTTTTGAAATTTGTAAGAATGGATGTCATGAACTGATATATATATTATGACTATTAAGGTAAATACATTGTTTGTTCTCTACAAAATCTTTCATTTCCTAACTATACCTATCAGTAGTTAGTCCCTTCCGTAGTTTGAATCTTTTATTTAGCTGGCAGTAGTGGTGCTCGCTGTATTGCAGTAGTGCGAGTAACGAAGATTTTTGGTGAGGTAAGTGATTTGTGAAAGGTATAGGTTAATGTTACTCAGGGCCATTCTTTTGTAGGGATTTTTGGAAGTCAGATTGCGTTGCGCTGAAAATATTGTGTGTCAGTTTAAGCTCAGTCGTGTATAATTTTTCTAAGGGGACGTTTCATATGTCGACCCTTAGGCGAGGATGCCTCACTGGAATCTTCTGATTTTTTCTTGTAGTTTGTGTAGTTAGCGTAACCTTTGTTCATTGCTAGCGCGCAATTGTAGAGAGAATTTCCTCTGTAGTTGTAGTTTTCCATTGTTGTACAGTAAAACAGTTGTGGCATGCATGTAGGTTTGCACCAAGTATTTCGCAGCTGCGCTTGCAATTAACTAGATATTATTATCAGTGCTATGTTAATGTGTTCTCTTATTTTTGTTCTTCAAATTGTGTTTTTCTGTGTTGTCGTGTGAAATATTGTGACAATAATGGCGTGTGAAAAACGTAATACTAGGCTCCAAAGTAAACTGAGAAATGACAGTGAAGACGAAAGCAGTGTGTTAGCGTCACCATGTAATGAATTCACTAACGTTAAAAGTAGTAATTTGGTAATAGCGCATAGGGAAATGGAGCGGGCTGCAGATAATGGTGTAGGCAGTGAAACAATTTGTGAACAGGGAAGCATTATCGATCGATCGGTCGGCAACAGCTCGCCTCAGGATTCCGAAATGACAGGACACAATCTTGCAAATACTGTAGATTCAGATTTTGCGTCCTCACCGTTTTCTCAAATAAATCAAGACACATTTTCTGCTTTTCAAAATGCGAATATTGCCGGTTCAAATGCACTGCCGAAAAGCACTGAGGAACATGTTTCAGACACCAGTGCACTGTTATTACAGTTAATGCAACAAATGGGACAAAGGGTACAAAAGTTAGACACAACGCTTGAACAAAATCAGAAACAAATGGGACAAAATCTTCAAAAGTTAGACACAATGGAACAAAATCTTCAAAAGTTGGACACAATGGAACAACACCAGAGACAAACACAGCAACAGTTAGACACAATGGAACAAAATCAGAGACAAACACAGCAAAAGCCTCAAAAGTTAGACACCACACTTGAACAAACACGTGACGATTTAACTGCTAAGTTACATAACACTGAATCGAAATGCCAAAAAATCTGTAATGAGGTAAAAACACAAATTTGTGAGCATTTTCAACCTATTTTTTCGCGGCATGAAAATGCATTACAGAATCATGAAGCAGCCATAAAAGAACTGCAAACTATTGTTCGTGAAAATAACGACACCTTGCAAGCTAAAATGGACTCAGTTTCATCCACCGATTCGGTTACGCAACTTGCAAGAACTCAGGAAAACTTAAAGGACACAGTAGATTCGATTTCAACCCAAATGGACACTCTGAAACTTGGTTCAGAAAAACACACAGAGGAAATGTGTTCACCATCGGAGAAAGTAGCCGAACTTTCAGATCAGTTCACTAACTTATCTACAAAGGTAGATGATGATCTGAATGATACAGAAGAGTGCGAACAAATTAGGAAATTCAAACCAAATCAGAATGAAATTAATACACAACACCAAAGAGAAATCCGGGAAGTGCAAGATCAGCTGACACAGGTAATACAAGAATTACGTATTTCAGAGGACACTCACGCTCCAACACGGGAAGAGGGACTTAGAAATACGGAAAAGCCACAAAATAATAACACAGGGCATTTCGGAAGTTGTGAAAGAAATTGGCAAGGTGCACCGAATTTTGAGATGGAACCGCCGACACGACGTAACAATGAACGATATGCTACCCGCCGACACGATGATTTTGACTATAAGCTGTTCATTACTGCACGTAAATTCAAAACATTTAAGAATTCTGGCAGCGATATTCATCCACAACCGTGGCTCCATCAATTCTCTCATTGTTTTTCTCCCAACTGGTCATTAGACCACAGATTAGAATTTATGTGTGGCTACTTGGAGAATGAACCAGCTGTAAGAATGCGATCGGTCATTCACGATTGTCATAGTGAAGGAGAATTTTATCATGCCTTCCTCTCAGCATATTTGTCTCAAGCTACACAAGACCGAGTAAATCATAGCATTATAATGATGAAACATTTCGAACAATTTGAATTTTCCAGTCTTGTCAAATATTTTGAAGACATGTTACATAAGAATCAGTATCTTTCAAACCCATACAGCTCCTCAGAACTCATCCGCATTTGCTTAATCAAATTACCTGAACATTTACGAAAGATTATTTTAGCAGGACGATGCAAAGACGACATTGAAGCTTTTCAGGGACTGTTACAAGAACTGGAAATTGACACTGACAATCGCGCATCGCGATAACAGGAACACAATTACAGGTCACATCCGTCGCAATCCCGGGATGAAAGAAATAATAACTGGTCACGAATAGGCTATTCTCACAACACAAATCGTGACCAAAACAGACACCACCCGTATGATAACCGTTGGCAGAGTAAAAATAGTTACAGAGAAAGATCGCATTTCCGTAGTAATGAATATGACAGAGACAATCATAGAAATGAAAGAAGGTTGTATACGTGGAAGAACCCTGGAGATACTAAAAGGTATCAGATAGATTATATAATGGTAAGACAGAGATTTAGGAACCAGGTTTTAAGTTGTAAGACATTTCCAGGGGCAGATGTGGACTCTGACCACAATCTATTGGTTATGACCTGTAGATTAAAACTGAAGAAACTGCAAAAATGTGGGAAATTAAGGACATGGGACCTGGATAAACTGAAAGATCCAGAGGTTGTACAGAGTTTCAGAGAGAGCATAAGGGAACAATTGACAGGAATAGGGGAAAGAAATACAGTAGAAGAAGAATGGGTAGCTCTGAGGGATGTAGTAGTGAAGGCAGCAGAGGATAAAGTAGGTACAAAGACGAGGGCTGCTAGAAATCCTTGGGTAACAGAAGAAATATTGAATTTAATTGATGAAAGGAGAAAATATAAAAATGCAGTAAATGAAGCAGGCAAAAAGGAATACAAATGTCTCAAAAATGAGATCGACAGGAAGTGCAAAATGGCTAAACAGGGATGGCTAGAGGACAAATGTAAGGATGTAGAAGCTTATCTCACTAGGGGTAAGATAGATACTGCCTACAGGAAAATTAAAGAGACCTTTGGAGAGAAGAGAACCACGTGTATGAATATCAAGAGCTCAGATGGCAGCCCAGTTCTAAGCAAAGAAGGGAAGGCAGAAAGGTGGAAGGAGTATATAGAAGGTTTATACAAGGGCGATGTACTTGAGGACAATATTATGGAAATAGAAGAGGATGTAGATGAAGACGAAATGGGAGATACGATACTGCGTGAAGAGTTTGACAGAGCACTGAAAGACCTGAGTCGAAACAAGGCCCCTGGAGTAGACAACAGTCCATTAGAACTACTGACGGCCTTGGGAGAGCCAGTCCTGACAAAACTCTACCAACTGGTGAGCAAGATGTATGAGACAGGCGAAATACCCTCAGACTTCAAGAAGAATATAATAATTCCAATCCCAAAGAAAGCAGGTGCTGACAGATGTGAAAATTACCGAACTATCAGTTTAATAAGCCACGGCTGCAAAATACTAACGCGAATTCTTTACAGACGAATGGAAAAACTGGTAGATGCAGACCTCGGGGAGGATCAGTTTGGATTCCGTCGAAATGTTAGAACACGTGAGGCAATACTGACCTTACGACTTATCTTAGAAGGAAGATTAAGAAAAGGCAAACCTACGTTTCTAGCATTTGTAGACTTAGAGAAAGCTTTTGACAATGTTGACTGGAATACTCTTTTTCAAATTCTAAAGGTGGCAGGGGTAAAATACAGGGAGCGAAAGGCTGTTTATAATTTGTACAGAAACCAGATGGCAGTAATAAGAGTCGAGGGGCATGAAAGGGAAGCAGTGGTTGGGAAAGGAGTGAGACAGGGTTGTAGCCTCTCCCCGATGTTATTCAATCTGTATATTGAGCAAGCAGTAAAGGAAACAAAAGAAAAATTTGGAGTAGGTATTAAAATTCATGAAGACGAAGTAAAAACTTTGAGGTTCGCCGATGACATTGTAATTCTGTCAGAGACAGCAAAGGACTTGGAAGAGCAGTTGAACGGAATGGACAGTGTCTTGAAAGGAGGATATAAGATGAACATTAACAAAAGCAAAACGAGGATAATGGAATGTAGTCAAATTAAATCGCGAGACCGAGAGATGAGTACACTAAGCAGATTCAGAAGGATGTAGGTTGCGGTAGGTACTGGGAGATGAAGCAGCTTGCACAGGATAGAGTAGCATGGAGAGCTGCATCAAACCAGTCTCAGGACTGAAGACAACAACAACAACAACAATCATAGAAACAGACAATATGGCAACCAGAAGTGTTATTATCACGGGAGACACAATAACTTCAGACGCAATGGTCCACAGTGCAGTGATAATTCCGGGAGAAATTCTTCACCACATGACCGACAAACAAGAAACTATGTAAACTACCGACAAAATGACAGACCTGAATTGCATCAGAACTGGCGGGATTCCTACAGGACAGGGCCCTCTCGACAAGGTGAATCTGTAGAAATTAGGTCTCCTAATCCCAATAACGGCGCGCGCCAACAAAGAAACAGACAATGACTCGCACCGCAGGCAGCCGCATGCGCTCGCTGCCTCAGAGAAAAATAACATAAGCTAACCTAGAAAAAAAATTCCATTTTTCTTTACCGACGTTTACCGCATGATAATTGCGTTCAAGTTGAAACTCTGCGTATTAGGAAGAGTAAAGGCTTACACCACATTTCACATGTAAAACCGTTTGTTGAAATATAATCTGCTTTTTAACTTTGTCTTTGCCATAAAACATTACACTTCAAATTTCTAGTGTGCTTTGTCACACTGAGAAACTGTTAACATGCAACAATGTTTTGAAGTTAACTATCCAGTCTAGAACCTAGGGAACATTTTTAAACAGAAATTACGAATGTATTGTTATAGTGAACAGACGACACAGAGTTTTTATTTGTGCTTTCTTGCTTGTTAGTTGCACGATTACGTAACGACTATAAGGCTTACGTACTTAGAACATATACTGATAATGAGATTTTAATGCAACGTTTTGGTTTAGTTGAAAAGTCATTCTTTATTTGAAGTACTTTCTGTGAGATTAAAGATGACTTAGCATTTGCTTTCATTGATAGCTACACGATTATATCACGACGCTACTAACGTGTGACACAATTTACATTGTACTTTTGCGGTGTATCTGTTTTATATCTGCACAGTTTTTTTGTATTATTCTGCAAAATAAAACAAATTCTAGTAGTAACTTTCGTGGTATAGCTACAATGAGACAGCCTTTTCTGTAGCACAACAATACGTTACAGTACAGTACTTACTTCATCACGGCAATAAGCGTAGTAACTACGATATCTATACGCAAAGCATTTCACTTTTGTTTATCATGAGGTAAGTACATTGACTTCTGCAGAACTTAGCTTTCGGAGGACGATAACTACGACACTTCCACAGAGATTATCTTGCAACAAGACACACAGTTTAGAGCTACAGTACACGTATTTGAGTTATTAATTTTGTACTTAAAACATTTATTTTTAAAGATATTTGAAGTACAATGATACAAAGGTTTTCCGTGATACATTTCATTCCATTGCTGTAATCTGCAACACCTGAGGATATAATTGCATTAACATGGTACACGCTTACTTTGTGTACCATGTGTATGGCAAGCACAAGGAGCCCTAGCTAATATGGTATTTGCTTATACAACTTTACACATCGGTACCATATTTCTGTAACACATAAATTACACAGAAATCTGACCATTTAACTGGGAGAGACAAACATTCATTTTACTACATCAGTGACAGATGTTTACGTGATTACACAGTTGGATAACTTCACACTTATGAAATTGTATTTTGTCTGTACTTTGTGAACTCTTCATATTTTTTCAGAACCATTGTGATACTATGAGAGCTTTGAATGATGTATTTGGTATGGGATCATGATGTTTAAAGTACGTTTGACGTAGATGACACTTTTGACATGAGCAGAGAATTTTTTTTAGGTTTTGAAATTATTGGAGGAAGCTACGACGATTTTGAGAATTTGACTGAGGTGTTATGATGTTATTATTACGATGACTATGTGTATTATGCTGTTGTGGTATGTTTATGATCAATAAGCTGATGCTGTATGAATTATTTGATTATGCTACGTATCTGTTATGATGAAATATTTAAGAAATGTCGGCGAATAAGGTAAGGAATAAAGAGTAGTGGTTAGTGCCTCTGGTTTGTGAAAAAAGTTGTTGGAAACCAAGAATCGTACTTTAAGAGCTATGAAATGTATGTAAATGCGTGAATGTATTACAATGCCGACGAAAATTTTTTGGACACTGTTATATCAATAGGATTTTGTTTCTACATATTTGTAACGCAAATTCTTGACCTGTGAATTTTTTTATATGAGACTGTCACTGTAGCGGAAACTGCTGTCGTAAATTTTTCAGTAAGAAAGGTAAGTGGCCACCTACACGTAATACGTCGTGGGCACCCAGCTGTGCGACAGTCGCCTGGGAAAAAAGCCATTTGTGTGTGCCTTTCAGAGGCACAGGTAAAAAAAAAAAAAGGGGCCATTATCCTCGCTATTGACATTTCTTTGTAGAAAGCGTCGCAAATACGACACGCTCAAACTTGAAAACATACGATTACACTTTGGAGTTCTTAATTTATGATATTTACTGAAATGAAATGATGAGACACATTCCATGTCTATTGTCTTGCTAGTTGGAAGATTGTTTACTGCATTATGAAATGACTTATGGCTAGCGAATGACGTTTCACGCCTTGCTTCGCCTATTTTGTTTAATATCTAGTTTCTAGCTGCACTGCAGCATTGGTTGCAATAAAATTTAATGGATGTACTAATATAGATATTTTATGCCTACAGATCCAGTAAATAATAACTTTATAATGTACTTAAAAACGAAGGAGCACAAAAAGACTTCCCTTCACAGGAACTGCATACATAATTTTCTTTTCAAGTGAAACTTTCCCGTCTAATATTGGATGAACGTTTGCTTGCTGACTGAACGCTGCGTCTCTTAAAATCTTTTAACTGCTGCTCTGTCAAGACTACCTGCTGATTATTACGACGAAACATAAAATGTGTTGTCGCCGTGGCCCTCAGTCGTTACCTGAAATTATTAAGACTGATTCTTACCTTTAATTATTTATACTGGATCGCCATCTGACTGCTACAGCAAACTGTGGAATGAATATACTTACTTCTCTTTAACATAATTATAAGCTGCTGGTGGAGTTTCATAATACTTTGTGACTGGAATTCTTTAAGTTGAAGTTAATTTAGATTTGATAAAAGCTGAAGCTCAGTTTAGACTTTTCTTTTAAGATAACAATAAATTCCATAAAGCATTTACGTGAATGATTTTGGAATAGAAAATTCTTAATGCATTTAATCTGGTTGAAGTTAACTATATTCTGAGAACGATCTTGACAAACAATTACAAGGGGTATAGTTCTTTACAAAAATTCTTAAAAAGTAGCGTTGCGCTACATACCTAATTTTCCATCAAAATTACATAACTATATTCTGAGAACGATCTTGACAAACAATTACAAGGGGCATAGTTCTTTACAAAAATTCTTAAAAACTAGCATTGCTCTACATATAGCGAGTGGCTGGCGAGCACACCGCTTCTTTCAAAGTGTTAATTCATACCTCGCTTACAGCGACCTCCTCTCATGTCTCGCTAGCTACGACTGCCTCGTCTCACATCTTACTCGCAACTGCTCGCTTCCAACGCTCAATGCTACAAAAGTGCGGTCTCGCCGCCAACAATGGTTTTTGGTGCAGACAATCCCTGCTACCATTACAGATGTATTACTGCACGCTGTTTCCCGCTCTTTCTCAAAATGTATCTATGCGCGGTTTCCCGCTCTTTCTCAATAATACACAATGCAATTTAATTAACAAAACAATTTAAATAAGAAACAGTTCAGATAATTACATGCTAAAACAGTTTAAATACGCCTATTACATAATTACATATGCCGCTACTCGGCTTTCTTAAAATTTTACTACGTTGTTGAGTCATATGGACTCAACATAAGTATAAAATTTGATTATAGAAAATAGTTTGAACAAAGTGTATACACAAATGCTGTCATACGAAATGATTTGTCTATCTCTAATAAAGAGAATATGTAAATAGAAAGGGTTTTAGTAGGAATTGTACATCAAGTAAAATTTGGTTCCCTTAAATTTAACAACAAGAATAAGAGTAAATGTGAAAATCAATATACAGATCATATGAAGCAATTGAAAGTTTACATTATGAAACATTTAATTCAAATTGGCATCTCTTAGTACCACAATTAAGGAAGGTACAAAAGGAATTGGATAGCATGGTCAAAGCACTGGCAACTGTCTGTGAATGCACTCAAAAGTCTGTTCCTTTCCCTCACATAGCACAACACCAGGTTTCGCCATGTGGTTCCATCATCGCCTTGCTCCATAGTTTTAGTGTACCCAAACACTAAGTACGTCGTCGAATAGCCTGAGTTGCCGCAGCCACATCAGGATTAAGTTCCATCTCCAATGGTCCATTAAGGTTGGTGGTGTGCATCTTGGTATGCAAACACCTATTGTCGTACATCATACTGTGGTGTGTATCTAGGTATGCAGGCACCAATTGACATACATCGGGCTGTGGTGTGCATCTAGGTATGCAAACACCTCGTCGAGAACATCATTGGTTGAAGTCACGTGTTTCACAATTCACTGATTCTGTGCTCAATAACCATGGGGATGCACAGGAATTAAGGTACGGGTAAAATTGTTTTGGCAATGGGTTCACGTACATTGTTGGTACCATAATTTGACTACCAAATAATTTTCCCTATGACAAAATATGTTGTGTCGTAATTTGTAACAATATGTAGTTTTAATTTAAGAATTCTTCCAGAAAATTACTCCCATATATAAAAGACATAAAAGTTCCTACTTATTCAGTATTTGATAGTATACAGATTTGTTATAGACAAGTACATTATTACTTATTCTGTATTTACATATCTTAGTTTCTTACATCATTAATTATAAATTTTGTTGACAATGCAATTCTTGACTTACTGTCCTAAAATTTTATCTTCCATTCAGGGGTGTAGTCGTCAGTTATGAGTCGTCAAATGTCAGGTCATAATATACAATAAAATTACTGTCATAAAATTATTTAAAGTATTCTTTTGCAGCTGAAAATTAAGGTAAACATTATTCTGGTTAGACATTGTAATGTGTGGTCCCCATCCATAGTGTTGCAATGTGTCACATGCTAGCAAAATTATTTCTTAACATTATACATTTCTTATATACTAACATAACATACACATTCTTCTTCTGCATCTGTGTCAACTCTCTGCATAACCTGTTATAAACATTCAGCATTAATTAACGTCAGCGCACGGCATGACTTATTATAAAACATTCAGTATTAATTATCGTCAGTGCACGGCATGACTTCAATAAACATCTTCTGGTACTTCTCGTCCGCTCCTGGCATGACCTATAAAACACTTTATCATAATATTAACTGCTGCAAAATCACGTCAGCTCCCGGCATGACCTATAAAATTTCTGTAATGACAATTAGCGTCAGCTATCTGCGTGACCTAAAGATTCACATCCTTATTCTAACTAAAACTACGTTTCATTTTGATGACGTGTGACAACAATGCTGCATTCTGGAATAAAGAGTACATGTTAATGTTACCACTAAAATAATTGATTAATGAACGATCTATATTATCAGTTTAGCTATTGCAAAAATCGACATTTTCTTAAGTAATTATGTCACGTTATAAAAAAAATTTCTTTCATTTATGAGCTCTCAGTGCACAAATTCATACGTCGTGTCGTTGTCTGCATGTTCTCTTTAAGTTAGGAAATGTTTCTCGTGTTTTTATTTGTCTTGGCTGGCGTAGCATCATTAAGTACTGCTGTGTTCTTTAAGGTACGGTGAAATATTAGCGGCCCGCTGCGTGTCGCGGCTTTGTTTGTTACTGAAGCGCGCTGAAACTACCATTGTTGCATACTTACGTGTCACGCCGTCCTTTCGTCAGCTGAAATGCAAAAATTTAAGTCAAGAAATGTTTCACGTTGGATACATGATGATTCCCTAATGATTTCTTCTTACGTAGCGTTTCCACATGCACTACATTAGCGTGTGGAATATTACGAACTCTGTAAGGGCCTGCATACAGAAGTTCGAATTTACGGCATCTGTGCTTACCTTTGTTGGAAAGAAAATGAGTGCGAATCAGTACTTTGTCGCCAATCTCGTACTTCTGTAGTCGACTTACCTGCTTCTGTTGTTTCTTCCGCCGATCTGCAGCTCTTTTAGTGTTTGCTAATGCTGTGTCTATTATTTCACAATGTCGAAGCCTACGCGTCTTAGGAAAAGTAATTAGTTCGGTAATTTTGTTCGGTGGGTCTTTACTTGTCAGTATTACGGTTGGTGATAGCATCGTAGATTCATTGGGTATTGCATTTATCACTTCTTGAAACTGTAAAATATATTTATCCCATGTTGTATGTCTTTTATGACAATAAATTCTGCATAACTTCCCGATCTCTTTCATTATTCTTTCTGATGGGTTGGAAGAACTGTGATATCTTGATATGTAAATAGGTGTTATGTTCTTACTTTCTAACATTTTCTTCCATACGTCTGACCTAAACTGCGGACCGTTATCCGAACTATAGACCTATATCTCTAACGTCGATCAGTTGTAGAATTTTGGAACACGTATTATGTTCGAGTATAATGTCTTTTCTGGAGACTAGAAATCTACTCTGTAGGAATCAGCATGGGTTTCGAAAAAGACGATCGTGTGAAACCCAGCTCGCGCTATTCGTCCACGAGACTCAGAGGGCCTTAGACACGGGTTCACAGGTAGATGCCGTGTTTCTTGACTTCCGCAAGGCGTTTGACACAGTTCCCCATAGCCGTTTAATGAACAAAGTAAGAGCATACGGACTATCAGATCAATTGTGTGATTGGATTGAGGAGTTCCTAGATAACAGAACGCAGCACGTCATTCTCAATGGAGAGAAGTCTTCCGAAGTAAGAGTGATTTCAGGTGTGCCGCAGGGGAGTGTCATAGGACCGTTGCTATTCACAATATACATAAATGACCTGGTGGATGACATCGGAAGTTCACTGAGGCTTTTTGCAGATGATGCTGTGGTGTATCGAGAGGTTGCAACAATGGAAAATTGTACTGAAATGCAGGAGGATCTGCAGCGAATTGACGCATTGTGCACGGAATGGCAATTGAATCTCAATGTAGCGAAGTGTAATGTGATGCGAATACATAGAAAGATAGGTCCCTTATCATTTAGCTACAAAATAGCAGGTCAGCAACTGGAAGCAGTTAATTCCATAAATTATCTGGGAGTACGCATTAGGAGTGATTTAAAATGGAATGATCATATAAAGTTGATCGTCGGTAAAGCAGATGCCAGACTGAGATTCATTGGAAGAATCCTAAGGAAATGCAATCCGACAACAAAGGAAGTAGGTTACAGTACGCTTGTTCGCCCAATGCTTGAATACTGCTCAGCAGTGTGGGATCCGCACCAGGTAGGGTTGATAGAAGAGATAGAGAAGATCCAACGGAGAGCAGCGCGCTTCGTTACAGGATCATTTAGTAATTGCGAAAGCGTTACGGAGATGATAGATAAACTCCAGTGGAAGACTCTGCAGGAGAGACGCTCAGTAGCTCGGTACGGGCTTTTGTTGAAGTTTCGAGAACATACCTTCACCGAAGAGTCAAGCAGTATATTGCTCCCTCCTACGTATATCTCGCGAAGAGACCATGAGGATAAAATCAGAGAGATTAGAGCCCACACAGAAGCATACCGACAATCCTTCTTTCCACGTACAATACGAGACTGGAATAGAAGGGAGAACCGATAGAGGTACTCAGGGTACCCTCCGCCACACACCGTCAGGTGGCTTGCGGAGTACGGATGTAGATGTAGATGTAGATGTAGATGTAGATAACCTTCTGTACACGTCCTACTACTGATAGAAAATCTCTTACAAACGCTCTTGATACTGTTCTTGCTGTTGCTTTCCTTAGTGGAGAAAATGTTACAAATTTGGATGTTAGTTCTACAGCTACAAAAATATAACTATAACCATTATTTGTTCTGGGGATTGGACCGAAAAGATCCACTGCTGCCATGTGTCTTAACTTAACCGGTATGATGGGATACAATGGTGGAATGTGTGACACTGTTGATGATTTAGCTTTTTGACATATCTTGCATGATGCTATTACTTTTCTTATGTGTTTTTCCATGTTATTAAAGTGGCAATTTTGTCGCAGAATCAGAAAGCATTTCCTCGCTCCGTAGTGTCCATAACTTAGATGTGTATACCATATCAGTTTCTTTACGATCCCTTCCGGAATGCATAAAAGCCAGTTATTACCGTCTCGGTATGATCGAATAAAGAGTATATTTTGATGTACAGTGTAATGAAGTCTGACTTTAGCGTTACTTCTGTCTTTCCAAAGCGTTACAATCTCTTTCAGTGTTTCATCTTTCTGCTGTTCTCTCTCTATATCCTGTAATGCTGCTGATATAAAGTTTTCGAAAGCTACTTGTTTAATATACATAATACTATGGTTGTTGTAGCAAAAGGTATTTTCTTTCTCCATGCGTTTATTGTGAATGGACCTCGACAATGCGTCGGCAACAGTATTCTGCGTGCCTGGAATGTGTATAATGGTAAAATCAAACTCTTGTAAGTATAATTTCCAGCGGCTTAATCTATCGTGCGTAAGTTTTGCTGACAATAAAAACTGGATTGCTCGGTGATCGGTATATATTGTTGTATGTCGGCCATATAGAAAATGACGGAATCGCTTAAAAGCGTAAATTACACATAGTGTCTCTAATTCTGTTACAGAATAATTGCGCTCTGCTGGAGAAAGTATCCTGCTTGCAAAAGCAATGTGTTTCACGACTGTCTTATCTTCTTCCTTTATTTCTTGGAAAATATGTACTACTAGTGCTGTGGTTGAACTGTCTGTTGCAACGGAAAAGTTTTGTGTTGGGTCAGGGTGTGATAACAAAGGTGCTTTTAATAATGCTTCTTTCAAGTTCTCGAATTCAGCTTCAACGTCTTCATTCCATGACCAAAGTGTGTTTTTACTTGTAAGCTGGTATAGCAAGGGCGTGTCTAATGCTTTGTAGTGGATAAATTTTCTAAAATAATTGATAAGACCTAAAAAGCTCCGAAGTTCCTTTTTGTTTGTTGGCACGTCGATGTCTTTCAGTGCTTGCAATTTGTCAGGGTCTGGTGCGATACCTGTTTGTGAGATAATGTGCCCTAGAAATTTTATTGACGCTTTACCAAATTCAGATTTACGCAAGTTTATAGTTATACCATTCTGCTCGAATGTATTCAGTAATTGTTGAAGAGTATGATTGTGTTGTTCCCAGTCTTCTGCTGCAATTAAAATGTCATCGACATATGTAGTAATTTTGTTTTTCAGATCTTGTGGTAGAATAGTATTCATGCCTCGTATAAAGGCGGCAGACGAAATCGTTAGTCCAAACGGAAGTTTACAAAATTGATAGCATTCCCCAAAGCAAAGGAATGCCGTATATTTTCGGCAATTTGGGTGTAGTTGGATTTGCCAAAACCCTGATTTGAGGTCGAGTGTAGTATAAATGGAGGTGCCATGAAATTTTTGCAGTAACTCTTCTAACGTCTGTGGTCGGTCGGTTTCTGTAATGATTATTTTATTAACTTGACGTGAATCTAAAACTAAACGTAGTGATCCATCCTTCTTTTCAACAATGTGTAGTGGATTTATATATTGGCTGGCTGCTGGTTCTATTATTCCTTGATCGATCATTGCTCGTAATTCTTTCTTAACTGCTTCTGTGTGTATGTGTGGGATTGGATAATGCTTTGCTTTGAAAGTCTCGTGTGGTTTCACCTGAAATTCGTACATAAATCCTGTCATTGTTCCTGGAACATGGGCAAAAACTGCTTTGTGTTGTACCAGAATATTTTCAAGTTCTGTGCGTTCTGCGTCGCATTTTGCTACACTATTGTCTACCTTGCGTGTAATTGTCTCGAACATATTGTACTCCTGTTCCTCTACCAAGTCATTATTAAGTGTGTTCGTGTATAGTGCGATATAACAATCGTTATCTTGAGAATCAGTAATAATCTCGATCCTGTGCATATTTTGTTCTTCGGAGGATACTGTGTTTTGAAATCTTACGATCACTTCCCTGTTTTCCTTTTGTAGTGTGAGGTATGACGATTTGAAGTCAATCTTCGCATCGTACTGAACAAGAAAATTTATTCCTAATATCATGTCTGTTGTTAAATTCGGAACTATCCAACAATCACTGTGGAACGTTTCCCCTGCAAAAACAAATGTTAATTGTGTCTGTCTTCTAACTTCAATGCCTTTTCCTGCAAAAGCTCCCTTGACCTTCGTTCTGTTTAAAGGAAATACTGGGTAATCATTATTGCTATTGCATCTGTTAAATGTGTCTTCGTTAATTACGCACATAGGTGAACCTGAATCAATTATCGCTAAAATATTGTGCGACTGTAAATTTATCTCTATTATTGGGTGATATATTGTTTTCTGTAGGATTGGTTTTTCCTGTAACAATGTGTCTCTCACGTCGTCAAATATAATGGCATTTTCGGTCGTTATGTTTTCTCTGTGTGATTTCATAGTATCGACATTAAGAGATTCATTGCAGGTTTTCTCTAGTCATAATTCTTCCGATATGTGATTTTCAGCTTGGGAGTTTGGTATGTGTTCTATCAACTGTACAGTTCTGTCGTTTTGATTATTAGCAGTGTCTGGTGGATGAAATCTGGTGTCTGGTACATTCATACGGTAACGCAGCTGTTGGGCCCTGTTGTAGTTTCCGTTAAAATTGTCATTGTGGAACGTCCTCGGCGGTCTGTGTTCGTTTTCTTTTCTCCTGTCGTTATAACTGTGACTGTACGGCAGCCCACCTGCACCCCGTAGAAACGTTTGTTTTTGTTCATTTTGCGGTCGACCCGCGTAATGGCCTTCCCCGGTCGCATTATCTGAGCGATGATTCATATGGAAATTTGACCTATTCGGTTGCGTGTTAAGTATCGGATTCTGTTGCTGTCCTGAATATAAATTTACCGTGTCAGTATAATGTTTTTCATTACTCCTGTTTTCGTTGTCATTTTTGCTGCGAAAGCGTTTACTCGGATTGTTATTACCAAATCGTGTTTGTTCAAAAGTAGCTGAGTTTGTTTGTTTTCCGTTATGTCGTGAAAAATTTTTGTTAACAAATGCGTAGTCTGCCTGGTGTGCTTCTAATAGTTGTAAGATGTCTCTAAAAGCGGATACATTGTCCTTTTGTTGCCCTGTCAGTAATGACACTTTCAAAGCTCTGGGCAGTTTTGAAATGCAAAGCTGTATTAATGCCGATTGACTGTATGGCTCGTTGAGGTACTGGTTCTGTTCCACCATGTACTCGAAAAATTGTGTGATTGTTGGAAAGGTAGAATTTTCAAAGTTTGGCAAACTAAGTAGCCGATCTTTGATGCTGTTTTGTGTAGTGTCAGACCAATATGCTGATAAAAATGCTTCCTCAAATGCTTCTACGGAAAAACATTGTCTAGCAATTGGTCGCATTCGTCGTGCTGGTTCTCCTTCAAGAAAACTGACAATAAATTCTAACTTATGTTGTACTGGCCATGATGGTGGAAGTGCTCCCCTGAACTGTTGGATAAAATCCAACGGATGTATTTGCGCCCTGTCGTTTTTAAATGTTTTAAACTTTCTAACTGAAAGAAAATGTTTGTGATCAAAACTGTCATGTCTGTGTGTGTAAGTGTTGTCGTATTGTCTTGAATATGGATTCGGGTGTCTTTCTTCCTGGGTAAAATCTCTTACTCTCTGAAGTCTACCAACATTATATGTATTATGGATCTGAGGCATTTCGTAACGGTGTGTGTTCTGTTGAAAATGATTATGTGCGGCGGTTTCTTGTGCGTCCGCTATCTCTTGCTGTAGAGAATTTATTTGCTGATGCAATGAATCATTACGCGATTTTAGATCTGTGATAGTTTGTTGTATATTTGTCAATGGCGTGTTATTACTATTAGAGTTCTGTTGCACTGGGACTGGTGCAGTGTCGTCTGATCTCTCGTCATTGTTAGTATCTAAAAGATCTATTCTTGTAGTGAGTTCATTGATCTTTTCTGTCAGTTCGTTTCGTAATTTACGGTTGCTTTTGGTGACTTTCTTAAAATCTGCCTTTAAATTTTCTGTGTCATGGTTAATTTCTATGTGTTCTATTTTGTCAGTTAGTGTCTGAACGTCCTCTGTTAATTTATCTTTAACATTCTGGATTTCAGTGTCTGTAGAAGTTTTCACATCGATTGTCTGTGTTTGGATTTCTGTAAGCCTGTCTTGTATTTGATTATTTGTTTCTTTGACCGTTTCGATTTCTTCCGAGATCGACTGTATGTGATTGTCTACATATGTTTTGCCCTGGGCAAACACTCTCTTTTTGTCGTCCTGACGCTGTTTAGTGATTGTTTGTAGTAATTCTTTTCGTTCTTTATCCTGCGATCGCACCAGTTTACGGTGACGTATCAAACAGTTTTCTGTGTGATTGTTAAAACGTTCATCAATCTGAGCGTTTTGTTTAGCAAAGTTTTCTGTCATTGTTTCCCGTATACTAACTGCAAATGTTGCTTGGTTATCGGATATTTCTTGAATTTTGTCGCGTAATTCTTGTGTTGATTGTGAACATTTTTCAGCGACTGTTTGAATTTCTACTTTGATTTCGTGTTTTAGATTTTGGTACATGTTGTCTAATTTCTGATCTGTGTGTGCGTGTTCTGCCTTAATTTCGTTTTTTAGATCTTGTGACCTTTTTTCTAATTCTTGTGACCCTCTGTTAAAGTTTTGATTCATGTCTTGTCTCATTTGTAGCAAAAATGCCATTATTGGATCCGTTTCGGATTGACTTCTGTGTGTATTTGTATTCGTTGTTAAAGGCTGTAGATCTGTGTTCATTTGAACATCCTCAGATGATTGTGACTGCGTCACGTTTTCCGTAATTTCGGAATTTTGGTCATGAGAACTGTTGGATCTGCTACGCAGGTTGTGTAGCTGTGTACCGTTTGAATCTAAATCAGTGCTTAATGGAGTCTCTCTGTCTGACTGCATTGTAGTGGTTTCGTTACTGAAACTGTTATGTCTACTATGCGGAATTTGTGACTGTGTACCGTCTGTTGCATTTAATGCCAAATTATTTTGCACTACCGTTTCATTGTCTGTGGGCATTTCTGAAGTTACTTGTTCGTTAAACGCTTCCATATTGTTACAGTTATTAAATGTCTGTTCACCTAACGTTTCAGAATCAGGGTTTTCACACGTATTATTACTGCCTATTCCAGAAAAGAATCTCTCGTCAGTATTTTGTACAGTTTTATCAGTTTGAGAACGAGTAATTATTCTGCGGGACATTGTCTATAATCATCATACGCAACAAAAAGTTTTATCAGTTTGAGAACGAGTAATTATTCTGCGGGACATTGTCTATAATCATCACACGCAACAAAATATATCACTGTTCAAAGCGGATTCAGCACTGAACAAACACTTTTCAACGCCGAATCAATAAAGCAAACAGAATTGCCGATGACCTGTGAATAACAGTTATACACTTTAGTATATGCGTTGCGCCACTTAACAGTAACTTATTCACACTATTATCAAAGTCAGTATATTCATATCCACAGTAGATTCACTAAAATGTCGTACTGAATGGATATCGCCAAGTGAAACTTTCCCGTCTAATATTGGATGAACGTTTGCTTGCTGACTGAACGCTGCGTCTCTTAAAATCTTTTAACTGCTGCTCTGTCAAGACTACCTGCTGATTATTACGACGAAACATAAAATGTGTTGTCGCCGTGGCCCTCAGTCGTTACCTGAAATTATTAAGACTGATTCTTACCTTTAATTATTTATACTGGATCGCCATCTGACTGCTACAGCAAACTGTGGAATGAATATACTTACTTCTCTTTAACATAATTATAAGCTGCTGGTGGAGTTTCATAATACTTTGTGACTGGAATTCTTTAAGTTGAAGTTAATTTAGATTTGATAAAAGCTGAAGCTCAGTTTAGACTTTTCTTTTAAGATAACAATAAATTCCGTAAAGCATTTACGTGAATGATTTTGGAATAGAAAATTCTTAATGCATTTAATCTGGTTGAAGTTAGCTATATTCTGAGAACGATCTTGACAAACAATTACAAGGGGTATAGTTCTTTACAAAAATTCTTAAAAAGTAGCGTTGCGCTACATACCTAATTTTCCATCAAAATTACATAACTATATTCTGAGAACGATCTTGACAAACAATTACAAGGGGCATAGTTCTTTACAAAAATTCTTAAAAACTAGCATTGCTCTACATATAGCGAGTGGCTGGCGAGCACACCGCTTCTTTCAAAGTGTTAATTCATACCTCTCTTACAGCGACCTCCTCTCATGTCTCGCTAGCTACGACTGCCTCGTCTCACATCTTACTCGCAACTGCTCGCTTCCAACGCTCAATGCTACAAAAGTGCGGTCTCGCCGCCAACAATGGTTTTTGGTGCAGACAATCCCTGCTACCATTACAGATGTATTACTGCACGCTGTTTCCCGCTCTTTCTCAAAATGTATCTATGCGCGGTTTCCCGCTCTTTCTCAATAATACACAATGCAATTTAATTAACAAAACAATTTAAATAAGAAACAGTTCAGATAATTACATGCTAAAACAGTTTAAATACGCCTATTACATAATTACACAAGTACTTGGTAATTTTTATGCTAGAATAAGTTGTGGTGCACCACTTTAATTATATAGACATAAAGATGTGAATCGACATCTCCCTTTTCTGCATTGTTGTCTCTACTGTAATATCTTTTCTGCTTGAGCTTTGTCATGTTTAGTTATAAGCTGTTGCATTTGCTTCTGCAGTGTGCCAGGCATAGTGCTACTGAATTTCACTTTGTATTACTCTGTTAAGCCAGTTTTATTACGGATTTATTTTTCTTGTTTGCTGTGCATTGCCTTAGTTTTAATATTGCTGCTTCTTTGACAACTTCCATTTTATTTCATTGTTGTTAGTATTAATTATTTTGTGCTGCTACATTGCCTCGTCCCTTAGTTTAGCATCTGAGCTCAGTAGCTTTAAGTCAGCTTAAGAGGGGGTAGACTATATAAGAAACTAACTATGATGAATTGGAAGAAAAGCATTGAGAAGCTATAAGAAAATGGTTTGGTCAAAAAAAATGGTGTACAGTGGAGAAAAACTATTTTTGAAACAGGATGTGATCAGAATACAGAAAGCATCCTTCGATAGTTTTTTTTTTTTTTTTTTTTTTTTTGGCTGGAGAAAATGTTGAAATAAGAGGGACAATCTATGGTATGAAGTTTTGGGTTGGACTGCAGTACCAAATGTTACCCTGAAAACAAACCCTGTCCTTTCCTTTTGTGTTATCACACTATGTATTTGTGTACCCTTGTGTATTTATTTTCTTCCTGTCTCTGTGTACTGTTTCATAGAATTTTTTTCTGTTCTAATGTTAAGTTACATTCACTATGATGAGGAATACTGTTATCCTCAAATATAATTTGCATCAACAATATGTTACTTACTTTGTAAAGATGTTTAGACATTATTTATTCTATTTTGTTTTAATACTCATGTGTGAAGTTGATGTTTCAAAAGTTATTCTGATCTTCTATCTATTTACTTATGTAATAATTCCTGTAACACTGATGTATATGTTATTTCGATTCTTTTGTAAATCCTGTATTACTGCAAATGTTTTCTGTACTATTATGTTCTTTAATGATACATTTTTTACCTTTGTTATTGTATTCTCATGTTATAAAATTGTAATTGACACCTGTTCATCAAATTAAGTAACTTGTAAGTTACATTTCACTGCACACATTTCTGTTGCTCATAGTATATGGACAATATGTGAGAAGTAGGGACTGATAGTGTTTGCACGTGTGTTAATAATTCAGTAAGGGACTGGATAAGAGCATTGCTGGTTCTTAGGACATTTCAAAAACAATTTTTGTGAGTGCACAAGTGGTGGTTATGGACTTTCTATATTATCCACAAGACTCTTCAATGGTGATTGTGCGCGTGCACAGTCAAACAGATGGCTGCTGGCCATCTCTACAAGGACTACAGTGGGTCTCCACCTTTGATGACCCACCAATACCATTATTTCTACAAGGACTGCAGTGGGTCTGCACCTCTGGTGGCCCACCAATACCGTAATCTCTACCAGGATTACAATGGGTCTACTCTGTGTTGACCTACCTACCAATATTCTTCAAAACTTCGACTGACTCTCCTGTGGGTTTGTTCTGTTGTGGCCCATTACCTGTCTGCATGTCAAGAGTCAGCACTGTCTTTCCGTTGGAAGGACAACACTACTTCTTCAAGACTGCATGGAAATCCACTACTTCCATGTGCATTTTCTTTTATTGCTCAGTCTTTGAGAAAAACACTACTATTTTACTGTGATGAATGATCAGAACTGTCTATATGGACTGTGAGAAAATTTTAGCTTTTGACCAACATTGTATCAATAAGTGTGTGCATTTGATATCTTTGCTATTGTAATAATAATTATGAAAAAAAATTCAAATCTGTATTGGCCACTACCCAAAACAATTTGTAAATTTTTTTGTGGGGAGCATGGGGGCTATGTAAATAGGCTGTTTAGGTTTTTTTATTGGTAACGCCACATAGCATTCTGTATGAAAAATCACTGGCTGTGCTATGTGCAGTCAGTGGCTGGTTGGCATTGTTGTAATACTCGCCATTGTGGTGTTGGGCGGCTGGATGCTAACAGCGCATAGCGTTGCGCAGTTGGAGGTGAGCCGCCAGCAGTGGTGGATGTGGGGAGAGAGATGGCGGAGTTTTGAAATTTGTAAGAATGGATGTCATGAACTGATATATATATTATGACTATTAAGGTAAATACATTGTTTATTCTGTATTAAAATCTTTCATTTGCTAACTATACCTATCAGTAGTTAGTCCCTTCCATAGTTTGAATCTTTTATTTAGCTGGCAGTAGTGGTGCTCGCTGTATGCCAATAGTTCGAGTAACGAAGATTTTTTGTGAGGTAAGTGATTTGTGAAAGGTATAGGTTAATGTTAGTCAAGGCCATTCTTTTGTAGGGATTTTTGGAAGTCAGATTGCGTTGCGCTAAAAATATTGTGTGTCAGTTTAAGCACAGTCGTGTATAATTTTTCTAAGGGGACGTTTCACATTGTGCTGCAGCCGTCACATTTAATTATGCGCAGCCGGTAAAATTGTATCGTCTTGCTGGATCCTCATACAGCCTGTCTACAAGAGCATTCCCTTGGTCTTGTCATAGAATGATTCTTCTTTTGTTGTGGAATGGTGGACACTGCATATCAGACCACTAATTCGTGAAACTCTCATGCGTTTTGGCACCGCAAAGGCGGCAGAATTCTGGCGGATTCTAGAATTTTATTACTCGGTATAACGTCAAATTTACCAAAGCGCTTAGAAAGCTCTGCCAGCGTGTGTAATGCCAACAGTAAAATTCAGAGTTATGTTTTACGGCGGCGACTTGCACCCCTTTGTTGTTTTGCGTGGCACTATCACAACACAGACTTACAATGATGTTTTAAGCACCATCTTCTTTTCAACTGTTGAAGATAAATTCGGAGATGGCGACTGAATTTTTCAACACGATCGATCACCTGTTCATAATGCAGTGCCTGTGGTGGTTACACGACAATAACATCCGCCGGCTCTTGCGGCCGAGTGGTTCTAGGCGCTTCAGTCTGGAACCGCGCTGCTGCTACGGTCGCAGGTTCGAATCCTACCTCGGGCGTGGATGTGTGTGCTGTCCTTAGGTTAGTTGGGTGTAAGTAGTTCTGAGTCTAGGGGACTGACGACCTCAGATGCTAAGTCCAATAGTGCTTACAGCCATACGAACCAATAACGTCCCTGTAATGGACTGGCCTGCACAGAGTCCTTACTTGAATCCTGTAGAACACCTTTGCGATGTTTTGGAACGCCGACTTCGTACCAGGATTCACCGACTGATATCCATACTTCTCATCAGTGCAGTACTCCGTGAAGAATGGGCTGCCATTCCCCGAGAAACCTTCCAGCACCTAACTGAACATATGCTTGCGAGAGTGGGAGCTGTCTTCAAGGCTAAGGGTGAGCCAACACCTTACTGAATTCCAGCATTACCGATGGAGGGCACCACGAACTTGTAAGTAATTTTCAGCCAGGTGTCTAGATACTTTTGATGACATAGTGTATATGCGTATATACTAGCTGAGTACCCGCCGTTACGTGGTATGGCTTCTGTTGCCCATTTCCTCATTCTCCCTGTCTTTGGCCATCTCCTAATTTACCTCCTCTCTGTCAGTTCTTCCACCCACTCTGTCTGTCGACCTCTTCCATTCCCATTCTATACACATATTTCTGTCCACCTATTTCCTGGCTCTCTCTGTCTTTGTCCATATCCTCCTTCAAATGCTCTCACACAATCTCTTCCATCTACTCTCTCTGTCGACCTCTTCCATTCCTCACTCTCTACCCATCTTCTCCTACCCAATTTCTGTCAATCTCCTCCTTCGCCTTATCATTGTCAATCCGCTCTTCCCTCCTCCATCCATCTCCTCCTATCCCCTTTAATTCCACCTCACCTCAATCTTTGCCTGTCTCCTCCTCCACCTATTCATGACCTTCTCCTCCTTCCCCTCTCTGTCCATTTCCTTTTCCCCCTCTCCTGTTCATTGTCTCCCCTTTCCTTTCTGTGTCCATATTCCCCCCCTCTCCTCTCTCTGTCCATCTCCTTCTCTTCCCTTTCTATGTCCAATTTCTTCTCCATCTCTCCCTGTTCATCTCCCCCTCCTCTCTCTCTCTCCATTTTCTTCTCCTACCTCCCTCTGTCTACCTCTTTTTCCCTCTCTCTGTCCATCTTATTCTCTTTTATTTCTCTGTCCATCTTCTCCTCTCTCCTATATCTGTCAGTTACCTCTCCTCTAACTCTATCCATCTCCTTCTCTCGCTATCTGTTCCTATCTCCACCTTCCCTCTGTGATGGTTGTCCATCTTCTCCTCCCCCGTTATTTCTCCATGTTATCATGCTCATCCCAGTAAGAGATTTATAGTTCTTACAACCAGAGTATTTCTTTTCAGATTGTAATTGATATGTGTATAAATTTGATTAGAGTCGATCCACAGGTAAGGAGGAGTGTTTTACTCTTTGCTTTGCCCACATACACACATATCAAAAATATTTCACATAAATTCAACACATTTCATACATAATGGTAGAATTTTGCCATGCAGTTTCATTTTCATCCATATAAGTGTTTATGACGTCGTATCTTCTGAACTACCTTTGTATCTTTGACTCTCTACAAACGAACCTCAGTATGTAGCATGTGGAAAGTATGTGTTAATGTGGACTCAGAGTAATGATCTGGAAATCACATGAACACTGTAAGAATAGCGAAAATCACGCACTACCGGCTTGAGTAGCTCGTTCAACAGGTATTATTTTGTGACATCAGTTTGTAGGTATATACAGTGTTATCGTGGTGGCTGTCAGCGAAATGTATTGAGAATAGAGTTAGTAGTAAAGAAACATAAATTAAAAATTCATGCCCGATGCCACAGTTTTTCACGCTTCTTAGTATTTCACGTCATCTCTCGTGAACTGTGTGTCATAGACTTATATATGTTTGTAGGTACATTCAAGAGCAGATGTGGATGCCGTATGCAAAAAGTGTTGCAAATGGAGTTAGTAGCAACGAAACGATAAATTTAAAGGTGTTTTTCATGGACCTCGTTGTTTATGACGTCATATCTACTGAACTAAGTATTGTACGTTGATGTACTTTTTTTAGTAAATTTGTTGGTGTGCGTGAATACTGTTGGCAAAATTTGGCACGAAAACAGTTACAGTAAAGATATAATAAACTGAAACGTAGAAAGGTCCCGAGTTCGAGTCTCGGTCGGGCACACAGTTTTAATCTGCCAGGAAGTTTCATATCAGCGCACACTCCGCTGCAGAGTGAAAATCTCATTCTGTGAAACGTAGTGCTTCACTTGCCAGTTTTGTGCAGGAACAGCAAAATGTAGAGAGCGATACACATTTTTCGTTCCATCAATTTGTGAGGATCATTAGCGAATAAAAGTTCCTTAACGGTTTGAAATGACGTGTAAAGTTTTGTGTAAGTCTCTGACTGTTCCAAATTCTCAAATAATGGATGACTAAATTTTGGGTTTTCGCACGTCGTGAGCTTCACTGCTTTTCATCCTCATGTCTCACGCCTATGATATGTGGGTGGCACTTACCTCCCAGCCCCCTCTACCACCCCACCCCCTCCGCTCCCAGAGATTCTTTCCAGACAACAAGCGATGAAAGTTCCAAGTTCGGTTGAAATGGATCACTGGTTTTGGAGACTATATATATACAATTATGTTTATTTCTACTGTACAACTACCTGCTTGATCTCAACGTCAGCAGACCAATAATTACAAATATTCTTATTCAGATCAGCTTATGAAACCTATAAAACAGCTATTTGATTTTTGGAACAAATCCATCATATTGTCTCATTTACGACTTATTTATTGCAAAATCATTATTAGTTTTGTGGGCCTCCGAATACAACGTCCTCACATTTACTAAAGGTAATAAAAATTTAAAAAATTACTCATTAAAACTGCGAGTATTCCTTCAAGAAATCAGTTTTCATGAGCGTTTCTCAGCCTTGACGTTAGATTTTATGATAAAAAATTATAAATGTAAAAATATGTTGAGCCCAGTTTATATTGTTCGCTAAACATTATAAGTAACAGGAGAACGGTTTGTTAGAAATTCGTAACTGCGTTTGTTAATGCTTCTTTTGACTCTCCTCTGAAAACGAACCTCAGTATGTAGGATGCGAAAAGTATGTGTTAGTGTAGGCTCAGAGTAATGCTCTGGCAATCGCATGAACACTCTAGAAATCGCGACAGTCACGCACTGCCAGCTTGAGTACCTCGTTCAACAGGTATTATTTTATGTGTCCTTCGAGTACTGTAGAAATGAGTTAATACTTATGTTGATTGGAGATGGATTACAGTTCTAAATGATTACAAACAGTACTACCGATCCGCCTGCGACTATTCCACTTGGCTGCCTCTCTCGAAACTCATACTAATGCGCCTTTCCAGTATGCAGATAAACGGTAGTCGGAAAGTGAGGAATTTGTGGGGAATCGTATGTAGTAGTCACTGTCTCCGAGAATGCCATTCGTCAAGATTATCAGGAAGTGAGTAACATTCACCACATTGAAATACGGAGATTACTTACTGACCAGGGTGTCAGCACTAGGTGCTTCAGTTGATTCGGTTACCACTTGGTGCCTAACTTAAAATATGACGAATTGCAGTTTCTCTAAAATAGTTTGATCGAAATAAAACCCATTTTATTGCACTGAAAGTTTCAGTAACTAAAATGAGCACATTAATTGCTGGTATTTAAAATTACTTGACTATTGGTATACTTTCTATTTTTCTGTTAGTTTCGTAGGTAAATTATTATCTGCTTCAGTACATGTATGTATGCATGTAGCTGAAAAATATTTGAAGTCTGGAGATTGTCTTGCAGTGTAACTACCTTCGACGTTGCTAGTTATACTGTTAACTGGAACAATCGTAATGACAATACTGTTCCAAACATTCCGAACGGTAAATCGGTTTGACAGCACAACTATTATGTGGTTACCCATTCCCAATGAATGCATGAAGGAGCCCATTCACAGCTGGTGACCCTTTCTATTGTGCGTCAACAGCGTCAGGCCGGTGGGGACAGAACCATTGTGTGAGTGGCTAGGAGTGACCATACAGCCTGCATGCAGAAAACACGTCGTGAATACAAGGCAGTCGCCCAAACAAAAGGTGAAAACTCGTTTCGCGCGGGAGACCAATGGAGGCTCAAGAAACAACCCAGCCGGCTGCGATGAAGGTAAACTTCAGGTAGACAGGGAGCGTTCAAAACGTGGACGTCTTGGTGTGGCTGAAATCACAACCGCAGACAGCCGAACGTGGTCTTACATAGACACTAATGTCAACAGACACTGAACCCAAATGTATCACAGAATTGATAGTGTTCATGCCATTCGCAGTTTAGATTTCCACATGGTCTGTAAGTAAACATGGGATCGAAGTGGAAAGAATTGTAACACTCATTTCGGGAAACAAAATGAATTGCCGCACGCGAAGCTATCCTAAATGGTAACGGATGAAAGAGATGGCCAAAGATAACTTCAGAACTCGAATGACTCCACATCAAAGACGTGTGCACTAGACGAAGCTTCCGAAGGCTGAGAGAGGCGGAAAACCCATTTACCTCAGCTCGTGCAGATAGAAAGATGTGAGTGATCGTAAAAGGAGGGAAAATCAAATGCAGCTCCCTCAGGAGATGTGGCACCACATTAAATAACTCCAAGGCCACGTCGCAAGTAGTAAATAAGCATTTTTCCATGGTAATTTGCGTTAATGATCAGAGCCTTAGAAACGTTTTCAGTTGATTGGGCAGTAAATGGGACCGGAAATGGTGTTAGCTGTTTCGCATCCTCCGACAGTTGATGAATTCTTTCCCATACTCGTCGGCCTCGGCTTTAAGATTCAATCCTTACGCCCTTCCGCTGCGTCGGTGAGACATCAAACGGTTCTCTTACGACGGATGTGTACACGGCCGCCCGCCCTCTTGGCGGGCCGTGTAACGAAACGAAGCCGCCCTCTGCAGAGCACCCCGCCTCCCCACCACCTGACCTCACGTCCCCCCCCCCCCCCCTTCCGCTGCCTCGGCCAGCCACCACTGCTTGCGGTCCCTTTGATCGGCAGCCAGCGCTGCGGTGTCAGACGAGTCTGGGACGCCACGCTTCACTCGGCACAGATAGGCGAGGCAGCGTCACCCGCCACCACTCGATGACCGTGTCGGTCTGCAGAAGTGACCGCAGCTGGGGACTCCGCAATTTCCGTGTTTGTAGGGGTTGCACGCTGTGTGACTGTCAACTACTACACTTTTCAAATAATGTACGTAGGTATGACATTGCAGTGCCCACCGAGGACTGGAAGTAATGTTGCATACTATGAACATACGTTTCGCAAGCTCTCTAAAAACGTTCTTCTGCTTTGTATTTGATGTGATATAGAAATGGAAGAGAATGTAGATCAAGTTGAAATAGGAGATATGATACTGCGTGAAGAGTTTGACACAGCACTGAAAGACCTAAGTCGAAACAAGGCCCCGAGAGCAGACAATATTCCATTACAACGACTGATAGCCTTGGGAGAGCCAACCTTGACAAAACTCTAACATCTGGTGAGCAAGATGTATGAGTCAGGCAAAATACCCTAAGACTTCAAAAAGAATATGACAATTCCAATCCCAAAGAAAGCAGGTGCTGACAGATGTAAAAATTACCGAATTATCATTTTAATAAGCCACGGCTGCAAAATACTAACACGAATTCTTTACAGACGAATGGAAAAACTGGTAGAAGTTGACCTCGGGGAAGATCAGTTTGGATTCCGTAGAAATGTTGCAACACGTGAGGCAATACTGAACCTACGACTTATCTAATAGATTAAGGAAAGGCAAACCTACGTTTCTAGCATTTGTAGAGTTAGAGAAAGCTTTTGACAATGTTGACTGGAATACTCTCTTTCAAATTCTAAAGGTGGCAGGGGTAAAATACAGGGAGCGAAAGGCTATTTACAATTTGTACAGAACCCAGATGGCAGTTATAAGAGTCGAGGGGCATGAAAAGGACGCAGTGGTTGGGAAGCGAGTGCGACAGGGTTGTAGCCTATCCCCGATGTTCTTCAATCTGTATAATGAGCAAGCAGTAAAGGAAGCAAAAGAAAAATTCAGAGTAGGAATTAAAATCCTTGGAGAAGAAATAAAAACTTTGAGATTCACCGATGACATTGTAATTCTGTAGAGACAGCAAAGACTTGGAAGAGCAGCCGAAGGGAATGGACAATGTCTTGAAAAGAGGATATAAGATGAACATTAACAGAAGCAAAACGAAGATAATGGAACGTTGTCGAATTAAATCGCGTGATGCTGCAGGAATTAGATTAGGAAATGAGAGGTTTAAAATAGCAAATGAGTTTTGCTATTTGGGGAGCAAAATAACTGATGATGGTCGAAGTAGAGAAGATATAAAATGTAGACCGGCAATAGCAAAGAAAGCGTTTCTGAAGAAGAGACTTTTGTTAACATCGAGTGCAGACTTAAGTGTCTGGAAGCCGTTTCTGAAAGTATTTGTATGGAGTGTAGCCATGTATGGAAGTGAAACGCGGACGATAAATAGTTTGGACAAGAATAGAATAGAAGCTTTCGAAATGTGGTGCTACAGAGGAATACTGAAGATTAGATGGGTAGATCACATAACTAATGAGAAGGTATTGCATAGAATTGGAGAGAAGAGAAATTTATGGCATAACTTGACTAGAAGAAGGGGTCGGTTGGTAGGGCATATTCTGAGGCATCAAGGAAGCACCAATTTAGTATTGAATGGCTGCGTGGAGGGTAAAAATCGTAGAGGGATACCCCAAGAGATGAGTACACTAAGCAGATTCAGAAGGATGTAGGTTGCAATAAGTACTGGGAGGTGAAGCAGCTTGCACAGGATAGAGTAGCATGGAGAGCTGCATCAAAACAGTCTCAGGAGTGAAGACCACAACAACAACAACATTAAACTGCCAAATAAGCACTGAAGTTTTTGGAGATATTTGGCCATTTTTTACATTGTGTAGAGACCACACTTAGGGTTCTCGAAGCTGCATCATATGAAAAATTTCAGCAAGGTTTGTAGCAAGAATAACAATCAGAAGATTGCAAAATAACTGTAAGAGAGATTTGCACGAAGAGTAGACCAGCTTTACGTCGGGAATAGGTAAAAGACATACAACTTCGCTGTTACAAGTAATACGGGGGCCCTTAGAAAAATTATGGAAGTTTGGACTGTATATGTTGACTTGAAAAAAGTCATCGATACTGTTCGGTGAACCAAACTTTTAGGTATCCTCAACAAGATTGGAAGTAAGCGGAAAGTAAGGAAAGTGTTAAGTAGTTAATACGCAACTGGCCATTAAAATTGTTACACCACGAAGATGACGTGCTATAGGCGCGAAATTTAACCGACAGAAAGAAGTGCTGTGATATGCAAATGATTAGCTTTTCAGAGCATTCACACAAGGTTGGCGCCGGTGGCGACTCCCCCAACATGCTGACATGAGGAAAGTTTCTAATAAATTTCTGACTGTTAGCAGAATATGGAATCGGTTTGTTCAGGAGGGTAATACGGAACGCCGTGCTGGATCCCAACGGCCTCGTATCACTGGCAGTCGAGATGACAGGCATCTTATCCGCATGGCTGTAAGGGATCGTACAATCACGTCTCGGTCCCTGAGTCAACAGATGGGGACGTTTGCAAGACAACAACCATCTACAAGAAAAGTTCGACGACGTTTGCAGCAACATGGACTATCAACTCGGAGACCATGACTGCGGTTACCCTTGACGCTGCATCACAGACCGGAGAGCCTGCCATGGTGTACTCAACGACGAACCTGGTTGCACGAATGACGAATCGTCATTTTTTCGGATGAATCCTGGTTCTGTTTACAGCGTCGTGATGGTCGCATCCGTGTTTGGCGACATCACGGTCAACGCACATTGGAAGCGTGTATTCGTCATCACCATACTGGCGTATCACCTGGTGTGATGGTATGGGGTGCCATTGGTTACACGTCTCGGTCACCTCTTGTTCGCACTGGCGGCACTTTGAACAGTGGACCTTATATTGCAGATGTGTTACGACCTGTGGATCTACCCATCATTTGATCCCTGCGAAACCCTACATTTCAGCAGGATAATGCACGACCGCATGTTTCAGGTCCTCTACGGGCCTTTCTCGATACAGAAACTGTTCGACTGCTGCCCTGGCCAGCACATTGTCCAGATCTCTCACCAACTGAAAACGTCTGGTCAATGGTGGCCGAGCAACTGGCTTGTCACAATACGCCTGTCACTACTCTTGATGAACTGTGGTATCGTGTTGAAGCTGCATGGGCAACTGTACCTATACACGCCATCCAAGCTCTTTTTGACTCAATGCCCAGGCGTATCAAGGCCGTTATTACGGCCAGAGCTGACTGTTCTGGGTACTGATATATCAGGATCTATGCACCTAATTTCGTGAATATGTAATCACATGTCAGTTCTAGTATAATGTATTTGTCCAATGAATACCCGTTTATCATCTGCATTTCTTCTTGGTGTAGCAATTTTAATGGCCAGCAGTGTATACAACACAAAGAACGAAAAAAGGAATAAGGGATGAGATGACAGATGGAACTATGATTATGAGAGAGGTTAGACAAGGCTGTTCTCTTTCCATTGCTTTGATCAATATCTGATTCGGTAATGTTGTTAAAAATGCTTTCGACGAAACTGTACTGTGACAGTTCGAGGAAGGATAATCAAATGTACGAGATTTGCTAATGACTTGACATTGTTAAGTCAAAATAAAAAGGCAATCAAAGGCGTGTTAAAAGAACTAAACACCAGCTGTGAGAAACACAGATTGGTGATATATACGAAAAAATTAAGACAATGGTAATACAGCCTTTCTCGGCGAATTTTGATGAAGTCTTCTCGAGCTATGAGCCGTGTCAAGGCGTCGTTCTGAGTCGCAGAACAACGTATTGACTAGGCTGAGACCCGAGTAAACTTCATAACTAACACAATGGTTCTTACAACTGAACGACCCCTATCTGTTTTCATCTACACATTATACTCGATGGTGAGATTGAGAGCAAGCCTAACTCTCCTTTGTACAGGTAAGAATCAAATGAAATTTGTGAGATGATAAGTAATTAAATCAGTTAATATTAAAATGAATCTCTGGAAATATATCTCCCAGATTTGATTAAATTCAAATGAAAAACTCTCAGATTAACACATAAAATATAAAATGTTGAAAAATCAAATCCTTATTGGTAATCATATGTTTCTGAAGTATCCGGAGTTGTTGAGTGACTGTGCTAAACAACATTAGTATCACAACTGAGGCTCTTGAACATTTGTTCAAGGATTTAAATTACAAACCAATATCTACTAAAATCATAATCACAAAGGAATGCTTGATATTCATTACAGTACCTGCTTCATAAGCCATTTCTCAACATCTGGGAATGATATAGAATAAGTAGAAGGAATTACTCGTTGAATTACACGCACACACTTACACTCGTATCAATAATCCACACCCAAAAAGAAGAAAGCCTTAAGAATGGTACTATACACCAAACCCATGCACAGTGGACCAGGAAGAAACTAGCTTTACTGGTCAGCCGCTTGGACAGTAACTCGCAGAGACTTTATCCACGTGGGAAATACGGAAATTACAGAAACGTTTACAAATAAAAGCAAACTGGCTCACAGTTTGGACTACAGGGTGAACAACGAGATTGAGTAGATAATAATTTTGAACTGAGGTCTCACCACGTGACAGGAAGGCACTTAGTCTAAATCAGGTAACGCACTAAGTAAAACACAGACATCATGAAATACCGGTATATGCGGATATAATAAATTTACACTTCCACAGAAGGTTGTTGAAAGAAGTTACAATAAGAGAATAATTAACTACCGGAGCTCAAGACTCAATATACCAAAAGAGAAGCATGTGTTTTCAGACACCAGTTCGCACGCTACGAGGAACAAGGAACTTGCGAAATGACGTCAAATGGAATTATGGAAAAAGAGTTGTAAAACGAGCTTCACAAAATATATGACACATTCACCCATAAAAGATCCACTCTAAATGAAAATGAGATATAGTTAGGTTACTCCACTCTCCCATCGCTAACCTGTGGCAGGACAAAGAATCGAATTAAAGAAACGAAATATTATTTAACTTGGTGGCACTCTCTAACTGGAAATTTTTTGAAGGTGTAATTTACTACAGCTAAGTCCGAACGAACGCATTACCCTCTCAGATAAATCCAAATCTTAGACATTCCGACTTCCAAACTTAACATCACTAGAGATGACTCCAACAGACACCCTCACTTATCGATGACCCAGCAAACAGCGCCGTTCTACACTCCCAGTAGCAGTAAAAATGGTATGAGGAAATACATTCCGGCTACCCGTACCAAACTATACAATAGCTGCTGACCAGAATGCCCTAATGAATCTATGTTCCACAGAACACTAATTAGGTTCTATGCAAAAGTTGCCTAAAAAACCCCTTCCATTCAAAGAACTCGTGCCTGAGCCAGAGTATCAGAAAGCATCACAAGCAGGAACTCACACACTCTCTACCAGACGGGATAAGGAAATTAAAAAGTAACACAGATATAGCGCGGGACATGGAAATGTGTTATAGATACATAATAAACAAGCCTTAAAGTAGTATATATATGCTTAATATACATATATGTGTGTGTGAAACTTAAAACATAAGTTCAGAAAATACAATATCAGAACATTAAAGTGCAGTGTGGTTGTCGAATGAAACACTTTGCTGTTCATCCCTCTCCCCAGATTTAAAAGACACAGGTTCTGCTACAAATAGAGGAGCTAAGAAGTGTAAAAAAACCGAAATCAGCTCAGTTGAGCCAGTGTAACTACTGATTCAGACACTTCACAAGGAAATGAAGAAAGGATGCTCATTAGTATATGCTTTTTTCACCGTATCGTTGGATTTAAGAGTTCACTATCAGAGCATACAAAAAGCCTGTTGAATGTAATTGGTAAAAAGGTTAGGTATGAACAGATGAATCACACAATATGCCTGTGAAAGGAAGGGAGACTGCTCCTTCTGAGTAGCAACCCTACATATAGGATAACAAAATTCATTAGCCGAATGATACATTATGACGCTGCACTTAAATGTGAGACCCGTATGAGGTTCATTACCTGTATAGTGTATTACACTGAAGAGTGATAGAAACTGGTACACTTGCCTGATATCGTGTAGGGCCCCCGCGAGCACGTAGAGGTGCCTTAACACGACGTGGCTCGGAGTCGACTAACGTGTGAAGTAGTGCTGTAGGGAACTAACAGGGCTGTACATAAATTCGTAAGAGTACACGGGGTTGGAGATCTCTTCTGAACAACACGTTGCAAGGTATCCCAAATATGTTCAATAATGTTCATGTCTGTTGAGTTTGGTAGCCAGAGAGGAGGTGTTTCACTCATAAGAGTGTCCCTGGAGCCACTCTGTATCAATTCTTGACGTATGGGATGCTCGCATCGTCCTGCTGAAACTGCCCAAGATCGTCGGAATGTACAATAGACATGAATGGATGCAGCTAATCAGACAAGATGCGTAAGTACGTACAACCCGTCAGAGTCGTATCTAGGCGTATCAAGACTTCCAAATCACTCGAACTGCACATGACCCGCACCATTACAGAGCCTCCACCACTTTGAACAGTCCCATGCTGACATGCAAGTTCCATGGATTCATCAGGTGGCCTCCACACCCGTACACGTCTATTTGCTTCATAGAATTTGAAACGAGAAGTCCGAGCAGCCTACATGTTTCCAATCATCAACAGTCCAATGTCGGTGTTGATGGGGCCAGGCGAGGCTTAAAATTGATGTCATGCAGTCATCAACGGTACACGAGTAGGCCTTAGGCTCTGAAAGCCCATATCGATTATCTTTCGTTGAATGATTCGCACAATGACACTTATTGATAGTCCAGCACTGAAATCTGCAGCAATTTACGAAAGGGTTGCACTTCTATTCCGTTCAACGATTCCCTTGAGTCGTCGTTGGTTCCGTTCTTGTATGTTAGTGTATCTCTTATTGTCAGTCTACTTAATAACACTGAAAGACCTAAGTCGAAACAAGACCCCGAGAGTAGACAACATTCCATTAGAACTACTGACAGCCTTGGGAGAGCCAGTCCTGACTAAACTCTACCATCTGGTGAGCAAAATGTATGAGAGAGGTGAGACTTCAAGAAGAATATAATAATTTAAATCCCAAACAAAGCAGGTGTTTACCGATGTGAACATTACCGAACTATCAGTTTAATAAGTCACGGCTGCAAAATACTGACGCCAATTCTTTACAGACGAATGGAAAAACTGGTAGAAGCCGACCCCGGGGAAGATCAGTTTGAATTCCGTAGAATTATTGGAACACGTGAAGCAATACTGACCTTACGACTTATCTTAGAAGCTAGATTAAGAAAAGGCAAACCTACGTTTGTAGCATTTGCAGACTTAGAAATTTTTTTTGGCAATGTTGACTGGAATACTCTCTTTCAAATTCTAAATGTGGCAGGGGTAAAAAACAGGGAGCGAAAGGTTATTTAAAATTTGTACAGAAACCAGATGGCAGTTATAAGAGTCGAGGGGCCGGAAAGGGAAGCAGTGCTTGGGAAGGGAGTGAGGCAGGGTTGTAGCATAAACCCAATGTTATTCAATCTGTATGTTGAGCAAGCAGTAAAGGAAACAAAAGGCAAATTCGGAGTAGGTATTAAAATCCATGGAGAAGAAATAAAAACTTTTAGTTTCGCCGATCACATTGTAATTGTTTCAGAGACAGCAAAGGACTTGGAAGAGCAGTTGAACGGAATGGACAGTGTCTTGAAAGGGGGATACAAGATGAACATCATCAAAAGCAAAACGACGATAATGGAATGTAATAGAATTAAGTCGCGTGATTCTGAGGGAATTAGATTAGGAAGTGAGACACTTAAAGTAATAAAGGAGCTTTGCTATTTGGGGAGCAAAATAACTGATGATGGTCGAAGTAGAGAGGATATAAAATGTAGACTGCCAATGGCAAGGAATGCGTTTCTGATGAAGGGGAAATTTGTTAACATCGAGTATAGATTTAAGTGTCAGGAAATCGTTTCTGAGAGTATTTGTATGGAGTGTAGCCATGTATGGAAGTGAAACATGTGAAACATGAACGATAAATATTTTGGACAAGAAGACAATAGAAGCTTTCGAAATGTGGTGCAACAGAAGAATGCTGAAGATTAGATGGATAGATCACATAACTAATGAGAAGGTATTGAATAGAATTGGGGAGAAGAGGAGTTTGTGGCACAATTTGACAAGAAGAAGGAATCGGTTGGTACGACATGTTCTGAGGCATCAAGGGATCACTAATTTAGTGTTAGAGGGCAGCGTGGAGGGTAAAAATCGTAGAGGGAGACCAAGAGATGAATACACTAAGCAAATTCAGAAGGATTTACGTTGCAGTAGGTACTTGGAGATGAAGAAGCTTGCACAGGTTAGAGTAGCATGGAGAGCTGCATCAAACCAGTCTCAGGACTGAAGACCACAACAACATCAACAACAATGTCACAGTTGTGTGCATACATGATGAATTTACGAAATACTGCGCGATATAGATACGCAAAAAATGAGGAATTTTTCTTTAGGATTGTCATGTGAGGCTTATGATCTTATTATGGTGCAACTATGATATATTATGGTGCAATTATGGTATATTATATGAAGTGTATTATCATTCGTGAGTCATTATGCTGAAGGTTAAGAAATATGTTGTTCTGAGGAAGCAAGCCGAGGCATTGTATACGATTCAGTGAGGAAGGATTTTTTTTTTACAAATATTTATGGAACAAGACAAGATAAGGAACGTACACTCTTTAAACCGAGCATCCCATAGCTGTACTAAACACATGGAGGTTCTATTTGATCACACTTTATTCGAAGGTAGGGTCACAGTGATATCTTCAAATGCGATTTATTTTGCCATGTAAGGAGTTCTCAGAGGACTGTACTATTGAAGCTTTGTTACTATTGACAAGATGTATGATGACGTTAAGACCTATCGATTTTGTAAAGAACACGAATTACGGTTTGAAATACACTGCTATATACATTGAAAACTCCAGGAAACAGGGAACTTTTATACCTATGAACATTAGCGCTTGAAGATGACCCATTTTCTTTACATCTATTTGGCGATAAGAGTACACATGTGGATGTATCTGTCGAGGAAGAGCATAGAAAGTTTCACAAAGATTTTTCTCTGGTGCTTAATTATGTGTGGCATGAGTGTAATGTATTTTCTAGCTTTCCGAAGTTGTAATTTGAAACTGTCTAAGTGAAAATGTTGTATTTCTGCTTATTACTGTTTACACATACTGTACTTTTTTGTGTGAAATGATCATAATTAAAATTTTCTCTGTTGCAGATAAAATAGAAAGAACACAGAACTATGCATTTGTGTGAATTAAGCAAAATTTTCAGTTCGGAGTATAATACACGTAGCGAGCGAGCAACATTCTAACAATACAAATGTTCCAGTGCTCTATTACAGAGAACTAGACATTCCAGAAGCTCCTACTCGTGTTAAAAACTTTGATCCATGACCTGCATATAAATATATTTTCCATTTAACATTTTTTTTCGTTTCAGCTTGTAGTATTTTTAGGAATTGACGCCATTTGACCAGCTACATTTTTATAAATGCTGTAAATAATTGCCTAAAATGAGTTACTTCAATATTTTACCGTTTTTGTATTCAAATAATTTTATTTGAGGGTTTCTGGTATGGTTCTGCTACAGCAGTGATGCAGTGCCGATTCTATCACGTTATGTTAATGATTTTAAGATGATGATTTTTATCTTTCGTCATGAAGCAACACTGAAGCTCAATTTTCAATTCACAAACCATTTCTTTCAGCTACTACTGAACAGTTCGTGGATAAATATTTTTTGGGCTGCAACTTAGAATAAGTTACATCATTATTAGTTGCTTTATAAGATGTTTTTGAATGTTGACTTTATTTTGCTGTTGTGATTAACTATCTATGGCCACACGATTCTGACTCCCTAGGATTCTGACTCCATAAGATTATGACTCTGTAAGGTTGTGACTCCATTCAATTTTAACTCCATACATTTCTCACTCCACATACTGACAAGTTGACATTTCACATCTGATGATATTGACCTTGTGATTATACTTACTATTTTCTATTCTGTGATCATCATGCAAAATTCACTATTATTTTTAAAAATGAAATATTTATGTTGTAACAATACGGAAGTACTTGGGATGATTACGCAATGAATGAATATGTAATATGTTATGACAACTAAACTGAATACACAGTTATAAGAAATGACATTCTTTACTAACTTACGTTGTCTGGAGCACAAGTTACTTATACTGTATAAAAAGGAATTGCATGTATACCCACAAATCTTTTTTCTTAAATATCTATCACAGAAATTAGGTTATACGAACTTCGTATTTTGATTGTTAACCTGTAATTTTACTATATATGTTAATGTATCTTCGAGTAGTGGCAGTTTTCATTTGAATGACAATTTAAATCATATGTAGTTACTGTGTCTATATGAACTCTGTAATCTAAGATTAATTGTAAAATTTGTAAAATATGTCACAATAAATGTCTTTGGACGAATCTGTATATCATTCAGTGATGTTATAGGCCACACATTTTGCATGCTCTGGAAAAAAAAAGTACTTCACGGTACACTGTGTTCTATACCATCAGAAAATTAATGTATATACAACAAGTTTGTCACTATGTGGTTGGCCTGAACTTCATATTTACAACTGTACTCCCTGAAATTTGCCACACTTATGTAATTTTCTGTGGTCATAAATATTTTGAGTAATTTACTGACCACTGAGTTTATGTGCTTATTCACGTAACGTTGACTTTAATATTCAAGTGTAGATAACTTACTATTTTTCATTTAGTTACTATGATTCGTTCCTGTTATTGTGTCATATATGAGGCTCCTTCTTTGTTAATTATGAGAACCTGTTTTCTCAAAGGGATACAAAGTCAATGGTTTCATGATCTTCATGAATTCTTTGTAGCTCAATAACGTATATACTTGTGCCTTATGCTATTACTACTGATTCTGTACAGTAACTTTATCTGAATATGGAAAGGAGTGGCACACTAAAACATTTTATTGTGGTTGTCAGTGGAACTGATATATGTAAAGAGTCTCTTAGTATGCTTACACCTCAAACATGTGTCATCAAATGAACATATTAACATTTTCCTGTGATTGTCAGTGGACATAGTGTGAACTGTTCCTGAGTCTGGTGCACCTAAAACATGTCTTTTTTACATGATTTTCTGTTGTCCGACGACTTTTACTCCATTGAAGAGCTCTAAATAACATTTTGTTATTTCCCAAATGAACTACCACCAGTGCAATGCAGATATGAGTGCTTACCTGCCGAATGATTCTTGTATATTTATTTTCCCTTCCTTTGCACTGTTTATGAGTGATATTTGTATCCACACGGCTAAAAAGCATTTTTTACACTCTTGGAGAACTATAAATAATATTTTCCTATCCTGGAAAATCTAGTACTGTCAGTGTCAGGTGGAGATGAGTGGTTACATGCACGAGATGATACTTGTACATTATTTTTCTTGACTACATTATACAGCGTATCATGTCTATGTATTGTACCACTTTTGTAAAACATGTGACGCTATTTTTCTCAATTTTGTTACCTAAGAATTTTGCGTTTGTTCCTTGTCAACATGTTAGGCAAGAAAAACCTCATAAAACTTTTAAAAGTGAGGGTGGGGGGTATTGAAAGATGGACGTTAATACTTCATTGCAAAGGTGAGCAATGATTCTGCTGTGGTGTGCATATTCAACCTCTGAGTCTGAGATGTTATTATCGGGAGTAGTAGCGAGCGAAAAGTTGTTGAGAGATATCGGAAGTGGTCGGACACAGCCCGAAGTGGAGAGAAGCCGCGTGAAATGAAAGTTCTCAGCCTGCGGTGATAGTGCTAGTAGGACCAGGGGAGACTTGGGTATTAATTGAGAGTTTATGGTAATTTGCCTTTTTGTTGCACGTAGTTGTTGCTTGCTTGCACACTGTAGGGATTTTGTCAGATTTATACATTTAGAGTAATATTGGTATCGTTTGTGTGGCCAGCGACTTGTTTGTTGAGCATAGACGTTGTGCAATATGTAAGGTCTACCTGACGTTTGTTAGTGTTTAAGTACTCTACTCGTTAATATAGTAAATAAAAGTCTTTATTGGTTTCTTTCATTTTTACACTGCTTTACGGTTGTTGACCAAACCCCTCCTGATCATTCAATTTCTATACAAAAAGTATGGAAGCAGTAGTGCAGTAATTTTGGCCATGAATTGCACTCTGCGTGGATGGCAGTACTGGTTTTGAATTATTTTAGCATTCTGCTGATCACGCTGTTGCAGTGATAAGACGAGGTAAGTTGACCGTTGCTTACGGGAGTATAGCAGAACAGTTGTTATGAGTTTTTAGAGAATATTTTTAAAAGTCGCAGTCAGATACTTGAGAACTTATTTCTTTGTGATTTGTAGAAAGAATAATTAATTTCTGTTTCTTTTGTACTTAGTCAGAGTTCTGTTTTTGTCAGAGATACAACGTCACATGCTTTCCGGATGCCTCTCAAAATTTTACGGTTTCAAGATATTTTGTCTAAATCATTTTGCAATTAGTTTTGATCATCTGATGACATTACATGTCGGTAAATGTCAACATCATCTGTAAATAATCTAAATACACTGCTCAGATTGTACCCTAAATCGTTTGTGTGGATCAGGAATAGCAGAGGGCCTAAATTTCTTCCTTGGGGAATGCCAAATATTAATTTTGTTTTACCCGATGACTATCCGTCAATTACTCCGAACTGTGATGCTTCTGACTGGAAATCACTTACTTATTTTTCAGTTTAGTGCTGAAAGTTTGGTGTATCCTGTTTGCATATGCCTGAGCCTCCTGTTTCTCACACAACAGAGAAATCCTAATTTTGAGAGTCGCCACAAAACTGTCAGTTGAAGTTGCATGGGGGCTTAATTAAATATAGAATGCTAATAATTTTAATTTTTGTCGCTGTTTGTCTGGTTACGCAGTCTCGTAACCGGTTGGCCCTGAATAATATTAGTACACAATCTGACTGCACAGAATAACAAAAAAGATTGAAAGGAAATTTCCATTAACACAATTAATTAATTGGCCCCAGCAACTATAAAAGCTACGAAACAACAAACTATAAGTGTGACTGTTGTGTGTGTGGAAGTGTGATTCAACATACACATCTGGCACGGTTCTTCCTCAATGCGATAAGATGCTTTAAACGCCATTTACAATGAAATAATTTTAAAAAAACCAGAAATACTAAGATTGCACATGGAAACCAGAACTACACTCTAGTACATGAACACACGCCAGATGCTTTGTTGACTGAACCTGTGAGCAAGAGGCATTGTTAGTTATGAAGTTTGAAATAAATAAAAATAAAAAGTCGTTACCTTCATATATATTGACGAAAAATACACTCTGGTCATTACAATATCCCCAATCGAATAACATATGGTGTCTTACCCAACAGAACAACTAGTAATCTATAGACGTCTCAACAAGCACAGATCACGCCTACCTCAGAACTACTATTGCTCTCCCCAACTTCTCAGCGACCACTGCCAGTGGAGGCGGCTGAATAATACACTTTGGCGCAATCTCTGGCGCTGTGACTCAGTGTAGCCACCTTTCATATGCCTCTCCTCCACGGGCTAGAGTTTGATGGTATTTTTGCAGGCATTGATGGAGAAAGTACCACCAAATTCGTCCAAAAAATACAGACAAAAATAAAAGATAATATTAATTAAGTAAATACCACATAACTACATAAATTTTGGCGTAATATACAAAATACAGTAAGGCATACAAATGCTTGCATACATATGATTTTACATAATAGTTCACACAAGTATCATGTGGTTAAACAATTCAATCAATAGCGTCAGAAATGACGAATAGGTGCAGGTAAGAGTCTCCTAACATTTCATAAACAGTAAACACACACACACACAAAACAGTTTATACAAATATTCACATAAAATCCTTTCAACAGTTCAATAAACAATTAGAGTAGTTAACAGTTCCAGCAGTAACACCCAGCAATGGTCAACAGGTGCAAATATCAGTCTCATAACATTTCATAAACAGTGAACACACAAAAAATCAGTTTATACAAATATTCACATAATATCATTTCAGTAGTTCAATAAACAAGTAGGACTCCTCAGAGTAGTTGACAGTTCCAACAGTAGCACCCAGCAATGGTCAACAGGTGCAAATAGCAGTCTCATAACATTTCATCAGCAGTATTTAAAGAGCTCCAACAGTGGCACCCAAAAATGGCGAGCAGGTGCAGACACCAACAAGTGACATCATTCCAGTAGAAGCACACCATCAGAGGCACCCAGCAATGTTGAACAGGTGCAGACACCATGTGACATCATTTTGTAAGGTGTCAGGCAAATCCAACACCTTCCATGAAAACCCTGACATAATAAGCAAATCTACTAGTGTGTCACATAGCTCCGAATAAATCGTGACATTAAATTAACCAAAGTAATACAAGTAACGAGTGAGCAAATGGAATGCCACAGACTAACACAAGAATACCTAAATGCATGTCGTACCTTCCCACCGTGAGGCAGACGCAGTTCCGAGGGGAGAAACGAGGACAGAAGCCGAGAGCAGAACCGTGTTAAGCTAGATGGCCCTATGATAAGGGAGGGGCTGGACACCCTCGCCGCCAGCCTATCTGTACGACTACACAACCCACACGTTTTAGCGTGAGGCTTTTTCGCGTCTCTGTTACGTAAAGGACCACCCCCCAGTCCATGTTAAAAGCTAAAGCCTCCAGAAAAACAGTATAGATCTTACGATAACACAAAAAGGGCCACTACCACCCGCAAGTTTTAGCGTGAGACTTTTTCGCGTCTCAGGTACGTCAAGGACCACCCCCCAGCCCATGTTAAAAGATAGAGCCCTCCAGAAGAACAGTATAGATCTTACGATAACGCTAAAAGGACCACACCAGCTGCAGGTTTTAGCGTGAGACTTTTTAGCGTCTCTGTTACGTTTCAAACTTTAAAAACATTGCCCCACCACGAAAAGTATAACGTTTCTCATTGGATAGACAGAATTTTTGTAGACGGAGCTTAAGGTTAACATTGAGACCCTTACTTGTCAGATGAAAACATAGCCAGATAGTTTTTTTAAACCAACTTCGGTAAATTGTAGTAAGGAGAAGTTAGAGGAGAGTTGGTTCCGAGACGGCGAGCTGGATGGCTGCTGCGCCGGCCGCTGCCGCCCTGACGCTGCTTAAACACCGACAAGGTAATGAACGCACGCGATGCCGCATTTTTGAGCGCATAAGGCTTCACTCAGAACTGCAGAAGTCTCATCTGTTACACCCCCTTTTTGCGTAATACTATTGTCGATCGTTAATTAAAACTCATGGTGTTCACATTTGCCACTTGAAGAACAGATCAGAAACGCGATGATTTTTCTTTTATATAGTTATTGAGAAGCCACATCAGCCACTGTAATTTACGACAAGTTAAATAAGTAATTAAAGATAATTGAGGGTCACTGTAGATCATTTTGATAGTTTTCTCTTTTGTGAAACTTAAATTAAACCTAGATTATAGATGTGATATGGCATAGGTGATCCTTCGATCCATTGTAGAACTTGGAAACCCATTCAGGGAATATTCGTTCACATTTTTGTTGGACGCTGTTGGTTTTTACCATCCTGTATTAAAACATTTCCTTTTATCAATAGTACAATTTATAAACGGTGTTTTGTGAGTAGAGTAAAATTTCCAATGGTAAACTTAACTGCTTTTTCGACGTTATTTTACCAGCTAACTAAAAATAGGAAAGCCTTGAACCCTTTCCACTAAATTTAGTTAGTATTAAGATTCTTTTACAGGGAGTGCAGTGGAGCTGACGCTGAAATCATTTAGTATTTGGTTATATCATCGCTAGTCTCACTGAACTCTTCTGAATTCTACATGTCATGTGTGGTCTGGCGTCTCCTTACCACCAACAGGTCCCAGGTTCAAACTAGTTAATTCCCTAAAAAACACGCTCAGAGCGTCGTTGCGCAAAAGTGGTAGGGAGACACGCTATAGTACAAACAGACACCACCATGAATGTTTAGAAAATGGCGACCCTGCCAGGATGGTAAAATACCATGATTGAAGGTCGACCACATGCCTAATTAGGTCAGAAAAATATCCAGCTAAAAAATTTTCGTTGAAAAAAAAAATTTTTTTTCTTAAAGTTTTACATAGTCGAAAACAGTAGCTCGCGAGTGATAGTAGAATTATTAAATAGAAATGAGTCTGGCAGTGACAATTACATAATTAAATTATGAGTTTTGAAAACTGTTAGAATTAAGTTTTCTCTTCAATGCAAGCGCACAGGTGGCGGATACATCGTTGACAAGTTGGTTCTGTCCCAACAAGTAAGTGAGTGGATTGTCAGTCTTGGTAGTGTCAAGTCGTGTGAACGAAAAGGTTATGAAACGTGTGAGATCGTATGAGCGCATTTTGACGCGAAGTACGGCGCGTGAATTTCTTTTAAAACATAAAATAAGCTATTCGGAAAGATTAGCAATGGCAGATCGAGACGTTGACCGAATTGAGGTAGAGACCCAGTATGAAAATGGACAGAGAATAGAGGACAGTACAAGAGACGATGCAGTATCGCGGGAAATAGGACATATAACGCACCATAACGAGGATAATGTACGCCAAGGCATAGAAAACCTAGGCGAGCATAAGACAGAGCAGGAAAGTAGAGAGCCAGGCGATGAGGATTCTAACTTGCGTCTTGAATACGTAGAACCCATGCTACATGTAATCAGAGCTCCCTCACCACAGAGTACAAAGAATGCGAGCTGAAACGTGTCACAGCACAGGTCAATGCAATCGGTTGCGAACCAACACTTGGGCGAAAACACAGAGCGTAGGACGTCGGAAGAAAAGGCAATAGGACCCACCAATCTGGCAGAATTATTACAACAAATTACGGAAACCATGACAAGGCAAAGTAAAGACATAGCGAACCAAATTCAAATTCAGAATGCAGAAACCACGAGACAAATGCGTGAGATTAAAGAACAAAACAAAACAATTCAGTTACACCTAAATCATATCGAAGACGAGGCAAAAGAATCTCGAGAAGTGATAGGACAGTTAATAACAGGTCACAATCAATTGAGAACAGACATTGACAAGGTACAAGCGGACGTACAAACATTGCGTAATGACACTCAGGACGAGATCAAAACATTACGTAACAACATCCAGGGAGAAGTCAAGGAACTAAAGAAACAGATAAACGAAATTACTAGACAAGCATCAGGTACAGCGCGTGAAATTGTTGAAAACAGTGTTTTACACAAACGTATCACAAAAGCAGCGCTGAAAAGATTTGATAATCGCATAGTCAAAATAGAAGCGCAAACGAAGCGACAATTTCAGAAATTGCGAACAGAGTTGTTGCAAACCATTGAAGAGCGTAGTGAACAGGATCGAACAAGCACAGAGTCTGCAACCACATCCGTATCTGTAACAGCACCGGAAAAACAAGCAATTAACGAAGATATTACGCATATGAATTCCAATCACAGGCGGAAAGTAACATACGTGAGAATGGAAAGCCAGGTCGCGAAGAGTACAGTGCAATGCATTCAGCTATACGTTCACAACCGACGGAAGAAAATTATTGCGTACCACTCCAACGATACTACGCAAGGGTAGGCGAAAGTTACAGCGGACAATATCCAATCGATCTACCACAACAGGGAAGAACGACGGGAAAAATGATCAGAAACAAAAGTGAAGAAGAATCGCGAATTTCATATAGAACTATGACGAAGTACGACAACGATCATTTCCTCACAGTCAGAAAATTTCAACACTTTCGAGAAGGAAACTCATTAGATCCACGAACTTTTATTGATCAATTCCGAGTAGGATTACCAGAACACTGGACGCTAGCACACAAATTAGACTTTATATGTGCACTCATGTCAGGAACAGTCGCAGAAATCATGCAAAATGTTGCAGCGACATGCCGATCGTACGAAGATTTCAGAGAGAAGTTTCTCTCACGATATTGGTCCAGCGAAGCACAGAACAGAGTGAAGTACAGATTATTACAGAACCCATATTTTGAAAATTCAGGAGAGAAGAGTCCCGTGAAATTTTTCGAAGCAATGGCAAACAAAAATCAATTCTTAGATATACCATACAGTGACGGAGAGTTGATTAAATTATGCGCGATGAAGCTACCATTGAAATACCAGCAATCATTAGTAGGTCGCGGAGGCATTGACGTCGAAGTATTTAAAGGTATTCTAAGGGAACTAGAGTTCATATTCTCGGAAGATGATGCAAGAAAAAGACGAAGCGCACGTGAAAACGAAAGCAAAAAGCAGTGGAATCCACAAGACACAGTACGAAGAAACAATAATTACGAACCACGTGATAATTTCGCACCAAGAAACGACAATAGATTTCAACAAAGAACCGGTTATGGGTTTAGAAGAGAATATGGCAATAACTATAATTCACCTAGGAACGGCAACAACTATTACAGAGGGTATAACGACAACCGGAACGGGTACTGGAGAACCAATAGACTGACAAATTATCTACAAAGAAACCACTATCAACAAGCTGAACAAGAAAAGCGCATACAGATAGAAGACATGGAGGTAAGACCACCAAACCCCAATAAACGTTCGAGTTGACAGATAAGCGCCCATGCCAAAGAGAATGACGCACCGACCCAGGACAATTGCAGCACTTTCAACAAAGAAATAAAAATCTTATCACGAGAAGAGAAGAAGGAAGAAACAATTCCGCAGGGACCAGATGAAAAAGAAGACAAGAAAATAACAATAACGTGTTGGGACGAAATTAATTGGGAGAATACTGAGGAGGAAGAAGAATTACCAGAGGCATGCACAACGAATGTAGGAGGAAAGGACGAAGTAATGAGTATTGCAGAGCTATTTGAGATGGAAACCAGGGAAAGCGAATTTAATGAGGATAATGTGGAGTTGACAGAAGTTGAAAATAAGTTACGAGTGGGCACACAACCCAACGTATATAATGAAGGAAGTTATGAAGCGATAATTAGAGCATTTAGATGCGATTATGTGGAAGTAGCGACGAAGAAGGAGAAGATAGACGAGGATGAGGAAAAAGTAGGCGATGTAGAAGAAAGCGTAAATGAAGGAAGAAATAGAGAAGATGAAATAAAAGAGAGGGACGTAGCAGTCGAAGCTTATGCTACAGAAAGTTCGAATTCACAAGGGAAATTCCTAAAAAGACTCAGGTATGATTCAGTGGAGGATTCGTTAATGCAAGAAGAAGAGGAACAGAACCAACCCTTTCAAATTCAACCAATTGTGAAGGCCATGGTAAAGAATATCCCAGTCAATATTGCAATTGATAGCGGAAGTGAACTGACTGCGATCTCAGAAAATTTATTCATGCAGTGTAATGCCAATGAGGAATTGCCAGTTCTGAAAACACGTAAGATTAAAGTAAGAGGTCCTATTAGAAACAATGCTGCGGAAGTTACGAGACAAACAAGGTTAACTCTTTCGTGCCAAGGTCAAAAGATCGAAGCCAACTTCGTGATTATATCTAAACTAACTGTAGATTTGATTATAGATGCAGATTTTTTAAATGAGAGACGAGCGAAAATAGATATGGGGAAAGGTAGCGTAACATTCGGGAATGTCACACTTCTCTTTGAGCAAAAGCTAAAATTAGAAGACATACCAGTTATAAACAAACAATTAAGAATGATGCGAGATAAAGAGGATGAAGAATTAGAATGGTATGCACAAAAGGGAGAATCGCCTCACCTCATGTTAGAAGTCCATAAAGAAATCGACGAAAAATTACAAGAAGTTCAAGGTATTTCGGAACACAGTCAAAGAGAATTAGAGGATATTTTACGAGATAAAGCAGAGGTATTTTTACCTAAGACTGGCAGTATTAAGCACTTTCAGTACAAGTTTGAAGTAAAACAGCACAAAACATTTAGAGTGCCACCCTATACAATCCCATTAAGCTACAGGAATAAAGTATTCCAGGAGATATCCAAAATGTTAGATGACGATATTATTGAACCAGCTATCTCCACATATAACAGCCCGCTCCATATTGTACAAAAACGAGATGGGAGCATCAGGTTAATGCTTGATTCCAGGCAGATCAACACAATCATAATCACTGAGACAGATCGACCAGAAAAATTAGAGGAATTGATACAAAACTGCCACGGTGCTAAGATATTTTCATCAATTGATTTACAGAGTAGTTTCTGGCAGATAGAATTGGCCCCAGAATGTAGAAAATTTACAGCATTTATCGTATTCGGTAGATGTTACCAGTTTAAACGATTGCCATTTGGTTTAAACATATCATCAGCAGCGTTTATTCGGGGATTTAATACTATACTCAGTCCTGAAATTTGACAAATAATTACTTGTTATGTTGATGATGTGATTATAGCAGAACCCTCTTGGGAACATCACAATGGCACATTAAATCAGTTTTTACAGATCATGAAAGAGCATGGGGTCACAGTAAATATAACAAAATCCAAATTTGGAAGGCGAGAGGTCAAATTTCTAGGACACATAATTTCCGAGAAAGGGGTAATGCCTGACCCAGAAAAACTAACGACAATCAAAGAATTCTGTACTCCATATAATAAGAAAACTCTCAGAGGATTTCTAGGTCTCACCGGATTCTATAAAAAATTTATTTGGATCGACTCTCTCGCAACACCACGCCTATGTGCACTGACTGGAAAAAACACGCCATGGGTATGGGATCAACGGGCCAATGAAGAATTTTTAAAAGTGAAAAACGCACTAACCACAGCACCGATTTTAGCACATCCTGATCTAACACAAAATTTTTGTATGGCCACTGATAGCGTGAAAACAGGGTTAGGAGTTGTGTTATTCCAAGAATACGAACAGGCAGGGCTAAGATCATATAGAACAATTGCCTTTGCCAGTCGGGTACTCACAAAAAGCGAGAAAAACTATTCAGTCACGGAGCTGGAAGCATTGGCCATTGTATGGGGCTTCCAACATTTTCGATACTTCCTATTCGGAAGAAAAACAAAAGTATATACTGACCACAAAGCATTAGAATTTCTGTTATCCGCCAAACTAACTTATGGGAGGTTAGCCAGATGGATGTTAATACTACAAGAATTTGACTTCACTATTACACACATACCAGGACCAGCGAATGTATTAGCAGATGCTTTATCACGATGTCCACAGGGTGCATCCAAAAACATAGGTTTAGAAGCAGCAGAAGACCAGTTTACAATGTACTATATGAAACAAGTACCTTTCAAAAACTACATTACGACAGCATTGAAAAACATAGGCAAAGAACAGGACAAGGATCCCGAAATACTAGGAATCGAACACAAGTGGAGAAGTAAGGATTTTCCAGACATTCGACAGCATTATCTCGTAAGAAACAATGTTTTATTTTTTAGACGAAATGTTGAAACGAATGAATGGCTAATTTATATCCCAGATGAACTAATTAGTAAGTACATATGGTATAGACATTTAAGTAATGGCCACTTTGGACCAAAGAAATGCTTTTTAAAAATAAAACAAACAAGCCATTTTCCTAATATGGAAAGACGAATTAGAACAGTATTAGTCAAATGCAAAAAATGTATGAGGGCTAAACACGTCACTTTCCAAACCAAACCACCTATGTTTCCAATAATTCCTAAAAGATTAAAACAAATAGCTGCAACAGATTTGATGGGGCCCCTCCCACGCACAAAAAATGGATATATTTTCATATTTGTCGTTTTGGAACATACTTCTAAATATGTTACCTTGACACCATTAAAACGGGCAACAGGTCTTGCAATAAGTAAAGCATTTAGACAAGATTTTCTCAGACAAGAAGCTCGAGTGGAACGAATAATTTCTGATAATGGCCCACAATACAAATCAGTGCAATGGCAGAACACGTTAAAACAACACAAAATAAAACCCGTCTACATATCTAAGTACAAACCTAGCGTAAATCCAGCAGATCGATCTATGAAGGACATAGGCACTTTATGCCGATTATATGCAGGCAAAAGACACAACACTTGGGATATATACCTTAAAGATTTTCAAGAAGTAATAAATGAAATGCCACATAGCACTACACTACTACCTCCAGTTACTGTACTTAAAAATATTGAACCCCCAAACATAACCAGAGAAAATGTTAGATTTCCTATTGTACCACGTAGACAGCACAAACAAATCATAGCAACAGCACTCTTCAACATCAGAAAGGCAGCCATTAAAAGAAAAGAAAGAGGAGATAGAACAGCAATTAAATGAACATTCTCAGTAGGCCAGAAAGTATTTGTACAAACACACCATCTCTCCAGCAAACAGAAACACAAAATACATAAGTTTTACGCTGCATACAAAGGACCTTTCACAATTAGCCGAATTGCTCATGATAATGCTGTGGAACTAATGAACCCAAAAACAGGCAAAACCTTAGGACTTCACCATGTGAGCAATATGAAAAAGTTTGAAGATTAATTTTATTATTGGTAAATAATCAGCACAATATTTGAAGATTAAGTTGCAGATAAGATCGTCAGGAGAAAGAAGAATGAAGAGAGAGGAAGGTGGGAAAAGGAAAATATTTCAATAGTAACACCAGTAGTACGATAGATTAAGGTGAAGGGATAAAGCGTAGATAGTCTAACAACATGAAATACTAAGATGCCATACACCATGACACTACACAAAAATAAAAAAATGAATTTGAGGATTCTTGAGTAGACGTTAAGACTCCAAATATCTTAGAATTGTAACATGGAAAGGGCGCCGAAATTTGTAAAGCTTTTTAAGAAGGCGTATAACAAGTAGATACTAGACATATGTTAGATGATTATAAGTAAAACTTTTGTGAGAACCATTGTAAAAACTCCAGCAAGGAAGAGATGCAACGACCCAACAAGTTGCAACGCAAAATGTATCAAGAAAGAAAAGGACGTAATTAGCAAGACACTATTCCTACATAGCAGGAGCGTCGAGAGAAGGAAAAGGACAGCGAACCAACAGAAGGCCCTTGTATAGAAAGTGGGCAATAAATTTGTCCGATAGGTGGAACCTTGCTGGGACGGAACACCGAGTCGCACAGTGACAGACCCCTGCTGAGACGCGGCCGGACGGCGCTGGGACGGCGAACGCCGCAAGGGTCTCCGAGCCCCGAATGAACGGAGCGAGCAAAAAACGGCCGGACGAGAAGACCGCTTGGGTAAACCACCACTGGCAAAAAATATGCGTTAAAGTCACACTACTGCTATTAAACAGCACGCTGATGCACGAAACTGAAGAAGAACTTCAACAAAGTAAAAATGACGCGCCCAAACCATTTATCAAACTGTTAGAAGGAGGAGAGCTTTAAAGCGACTAGTAATCAATAAATATTTCCATATCCTGCCCAGAGAAGAACCAAGAAGCAAGTAAGAAGCAGTGAAAAAGCGGGAAGAACAGAAGTTGAAGATTCGCAAGATTGAGACCAAGAAAGAAGATGGGTGAAGAATAGACGACATACCTTCCCAAATCCCTATCCTATTGTAAACTAGTCGTCTGCGAAGTATTACAACGAAAAACGACCGCATTCAGCGACACATAACGATGACTTTCACGCATACAAAGCCAGTAAACCACGAGATTCTGCACTCACAGCTCCATTCCATTATGGGACCTCCACAACAGCAACACACACTTGCAAAGCCAACAAGGAACGACGAACGAAGCTGTACATCAAATTCTTGCCCACATCCATCTCGCTCAAGTCCATCACCTTCGTGCAAAAACATTCGCCAACCTCATGCTTGAACATTCATAGGATTGTGTGAATGTGTGAAATCACATTATGTGACGTAGGAATTGTGCAAACGAAACGTGTGAAAAACTAAATACGTTAAGCACACCAGACAGCTAATAAATTAAAAAATAAGTCATTGACTATGGATTTAAGTAAAAAAGTAGACTGTCGATAAAAATAAGTCATTAGTTCTGAAATGGACAGTATATAAAGAAACAATATGCCACTTATTTTCTCCTCATAAAAAATAAAAGAATAACTATAATTTACTTATTTTCTCCTTATAAAAAACAAAGAATAAAAAATTATCTCGTTGGATGTTTCCCCTTTCTTTAACATTTGTACCATTTATTAGGATAATACCTCAATATGTGTGTATGTATATTTCTTTGTCAAAACATTTTTTTAAACATTTGTACCATTTGTTAGGATAATATCTCAGTACTTGTGTATGTATATTTCTTTGTCAAAGCAATTCTTGGAAATAATTCTGATTTGTTAGTGTAACAATGTTGAAATGAGTGTCTAGAAACAAAAACATTTTTACTTGTACATGATATTTAGAAAATGTGTTAGGAATAGATTTTACTTAATTACTACACTTATAAAAACGATATTTATAAGAAAATCGATGTGAAAGACTCCTCACTTTCGATAACAAACTTCTTAAAAAACAAACTACACACTTAAATAAAGAAAGAAATTAATTAAAAATTAATAATAGACAAAAAAATATTCTTATTTTGCCATTTTTAATTACAATGTGGAAGAATATAAAAATATAAATTAGTAATACAAACTAGCATAGAACAGAATAACGTGGCTGAACAATATGCAACAAAATTTCGATAAATTAGAAAATTTTTGACTGACTTAGACAACGATTCAATCATTGCCTAAGTTCAGTGCAAAAATTAAGTTCGAAGGGTGGTGATATATAAAGTGTCAGGCAAATCCAACACCTTCCATGAAAACTGTGACATAATAAACAAATCTACTAGTATGTCACATAGCTCCGAATAAATCGTGACATTAAATTAACCAAAGTAATACGAGTAACGAGTGAGCAAATGGAATACCACAGACTAACACAAGAATACCTAAATGCATGTCGTACCTTCATACCGTGAGGCAGACGCAGTTCCGAGGGGAGAAACGAGGACAGAAGCCGAGAGCAGAACCGTGTTAAGCTAGATGGCCCTATGATAAGGGAGGGGCTGGACACCCTCGCCGCCAGCCTATCTGTACGACTACACAACCCACACGTTTTAGCGTGAGACTTTTTCGCGTCTCAGGTACGTCTAGGACAATCCTTCAGCCCATGTAAAAAGATAGAGCCCTCCAGAAGAACAGTATAGATCTCACGATAACGCTAAAAGGACCACACCAGCTGAAGGTTTCAGCGTGAGACTTTTTAGCGTCTCTGTTACGTTGCAAACTTTAAAAAACATTGTCCCACCATGAAACGTATAACGTTTCTCATTGGATAGACAGAATTTTTGTAGGCGGAGACTAAGGTTAACATTGAGACCCTTACTGGTCAGATGAAAACATAGCCAGATAGTTTTTTTAAACCAACTTCGGTAAATTGTAGTAAGGAGAAGTTAGAGGAGAGTTGGTTCCGAGACGGCGAGCTGGATGGCTGCTGCGCCGGCCGCTGCCGCCCTGACGCTGCTTAAACACCGACAAGGTAATGAACGCACGCGATGCCGCATTTTTGAGCGCATAAGGCTTCACTCAGAACTGCAGAAGTCTCATCTGTTACACCCCCTTTTTGCGTAATACTATTGTCGATCGTTAATTAAAACTCATGGTGTTCACATTTGCCACTTGAAGAACAGATCTGAAACGCGATGTTTTTTCTTTTATATAGTTATTGAGAAGCCACATCAGCCACTGTAATTTACGACAAGTTAAATAAGTAATTAAAGATAATTGAGGGTCACTGTAGATCATTTTGATAGTTTTCTCTTTTGTGAAACTTAAATTAAACCTAGATTATAGATGTGATATGGCATAGGTGATCCTTCGATCCATTGTAGAACTTGGAAACCCATTCAGGGAATATTCGTTCACATTTTTGTTGGACGCTGTTGGTTTTTACCATCCTGTATTAAAACATTTCCTTTTATCAATAGTACAATTTATAAACGGTGTTTTGTGAGTAGAGTAAAATTTCCAATGGTAAACTTAACTGCTTTTTCGACGTTATTTTACCAGCTAACTAAAAATAGGAAAGCCTTGAACCCTTTCCACTAAATTTAGTTAGTATTAAGATTCTTTTACAGGGAGTGCAGTGGAGCTGACGCTGAAATCATTTAGTATTTGGTTATATCATCGCTAGTCTCACTGAACTCTTCTGAATTCTACATGTCATGTGTGGTCTGGCGTCTCCTTACCACCAACAGGTCCCAGGTTCAAACTAGTTAATTCCCTAAAAAACACGCTCAGAGCGTCGTTGCGCGAAAGTGGTAGGGAGACACGCTATAGTACAAACAGACACCACCATGAATGTTTAGAATTTCAGTAGAAGCAGTCCATCAATGGCACCCAGTAATGTTGAGCAGGTGCAGGTAACAGTCCATAAAATCCACTATCACTAATTAGACAGTTCATCAGAGTTCATCAGCAGTAATTAAACATTTCCAAGTGGCACCCATCAATGTTGAACAAGTGCAGGTAACAGTCCATAATATTCACTATCACTAATTAGACAGTTCATCAGAGTTTATCAGCAGAAATTAAACACTTCCAAGTGGCACCCACCAATGTTAATACGTGTTAGCACGAACAACAGTTTGAATGTTCACGCAATTGCTTTTACAAAATCATTATCAATGCTCTTACACTAAACATACAAGTTATAGCAAACACACAAATGATATCAGATAATTGTAACATTAACTATTACAAATACACAAGAGTCAGTAAACCTATAATATTTATGGGTGTCAGTGCAAGCCGCAACAAACAAGTAAAATAATATTTGGGAGATAGGTCGGTACCAATTATTTGGGATTATGAAAGGAAAACACACAAAACACTCACTCATCTCTCATCCACAAATTAAGTACTACTGTGTAATTGAATAGTGTTAACTCTGTAAATGCAATTCTGTCAAAATTTGATGCTCAATATGTGTATCAAGTAGTAGTGGTACAGTGTATAACAGCCAATAATAGTCAACGTCATAGTCATCATGTCAAGACCAATGTTTGCCAAGCCAACTTTTTCTGAACAACTGTCAGTGTGCCATGATATGCAAATACTTCCTTTCTCCAAAAGAAAAAAAGTATATAGTGCTTATTGATTTAAGAAAGTGTGTGTGTGTAGACAATCTTCTAGTGTTCTAGTCTGCCATCTTCATCCTCCTTGTTCCATATAAACCAACAAAAAAATGTGCTCCTCACTTACGTTACCTCTTATCCACCAAAACTCCAATAATCATCAGCATCACATAATCTCAGTACCTCAATAATACCTCTTCAATACGTCAATACATATAAACCTTATCACCAATATCATTTACCTTACCTCTTGTCCACCAAAACTCCAATAATCATCAGCATCACACAATCTTAATACTTCAATAATACCTCTTACGTCGATACATACAAACCTTATCATCAATATCATTTCACTTCCATAACAACACTTTCCTCTAGTCAGTCTTCTCGAACAAGTACAGATAAAATCCTAGTGCAAACTTCAATTCATCATCCCATACAATCCGAAGACACAATGTCTACACACAACCTCTGTGTAATCCATCTGACCCAAATCTTCTACTCACTATGAATTATAAAATACATTTTGGTTACATTGTCCATCATTAAATAAAAGAAATGCATACATGACCTCCAACAGCTTTTAGTTTGAATAGCTTTCAGTAAGTAAGTACGAGTACGGAGTGTGAATGATCGTAATATTTCACAGTGTGTACACCACTTCGAGAATCATGGGAAAACAGAAGCAAACATGTGGAGTATTTCTTGTGTCAGTGTCATTTGCTATTTCAATCGCTCATGAAGAATGCAGTGTAATAATTGTCAATGGTCTAAACCTAGTGTTGATAACTCATGTCGTTAGCTTCCTTCCTATTAGCATAAATTTATACAGCTTCCATAAAACCTCCAGCTCATGCGACTTCAATGAAGTTTCTTGTACCAATGTCGTTCGTAGAATTATAGCAGTTCATTTCCTTATCTTAAAATATAAAGCACTGAGCGTAATCAAAACATGTTATAGCGAGTAAATATACCAGTAGAGAACACAATGTCAACAAGTGGATGTAGCACAATCCCTACAACGAGGCTCTGCCAAGCGAATAATCTTTAATTAATACCATAGTGTGACCCAAACTCCACCGTTCGTACACCATATATCAGCACATTTATATACCAAATTAAAGAGTAGTTATGACACAAAACAGAAATGTGTGATATGCAATCCATACGAAGAGCAGCATCATATAAGCATAAGCAAATAAATGTTCATATGTAATCTTAATAAGTGAACATGAAGGCGCAAGCAGATAAATCACAAAGTATAACTTACATACATAACCATATCAGCACAATAAATCAGGCGACAACTATAATTTAAATAAATAAGCACAGCAGGCACATCATTTAAAAAAAATGTGACATCAGTGAAAAGCAGTGCAGCCAAGCTATGCAAAATATACATAATTAACAACCCTGTTCATTAATCAATCATTGTCAAAATCAGTTAACACAAAGTATAAATCACGTAATCGCGAGCAGCAAATTACCTTTAAAGTACGTCCCTAAGTGGAAATATGTTACCTGAAAAATAAACTCAATTAATAGTTACCTTTTTAGTTTATTACTTTCTTCTTCCAAATGACATTCTTCCTAAAATTTTGTCGATAGCAAGTCCTCTTAACGGCGGACACACACAGAATTGAAGTTCTTAAACATTTTATACAACTGTATCCTGAAAAATACTGAACGTTAATAAAATAATTCATCAAGCCACTATAGTTTTATACTGAATTTATTCAGAGAAATTAGACTGTGTATTTGTTTATGGCTGTCAGTGCTTTCACACTGAGCGCTCGATCCGCTGTAGGTACGCGTGACGTAGGAAGTAATTGTTTGCGGTCAACGACTGCCTTGTGCGGCGCGCAGACTTGACTGTTGCTTTGAGTATGTGCCGCCGCCGGAACACGGCGCGGTATCCTTGTACTCTCCGTGGGTTTACGTATAACTGTTAGTTTCTCAGAAGTATGTCATTCCACAAAAATTTTAACGTTCGATATATGATGTATTTCCTTAGAGCGCCGAGATTTAAGAGTTTCTACTTCAACAGTGTTATCATGAATAATTTTGCGAATTCTATATGGACCGTTACAAAGCAGAAAAAATTTGCGACACAAGCCTTTTCCTTTGTGAGACAAACGATGAGACTTAATTAACACCTTCTGACCAACTGACAAAGTTTTTAAACGACCAGGACGTTTAGCTGATTTCGCTCTTCTGGCAGCCGCAGATGCAATATTTTGCAGAGCCAGGTTGACAACTTCAGAATGCCGCAGTTTCCGTGTAGGCGGAAAAGGAACGATTTCAGAAATGCGATTTGTCGGTGCTTTATTTTTTAATATAAATATAGGCGCTAAAGAAGTTGAATCATTAGGGAGTTCATTCAGAATGTTTTGAAAAATATGAAGATACTGATCCCACGTTCTGTGACTGATGACAATAAAGTCGACACAATCTATTGATTTCCGTCATCCGTCTCTCTGAAGCGTTAGATTGAGAGTGAAAAAGTGAAATAAAAATTGGTTTTATCTTACGATGCCGTAGGGTACGAAGCCAAATTTTAGAGCCAAACTGTGATCCATTATCTGATATAACTTTATCAACATGACCCACTTCTTTAAGAAAATGTTTGATGGAAGCATTAGACACTGAACGAGCTGTTGAGTTGCGTAAAGGTGTAAAACACACATATTTTGATGTCCATTCCACTGCTACCAAAATGTACGCAAAACCATTAGTAGAACGAACCACTGGACCGAACAAATCGACTGGAGCCATGTCCTTTAATTTCGCTGGAATGATAGGAAACAACGGTGCTCTGTGAGAAATAGTTGGCGGCTTCGCCTTTTGACATAATTTGCATTTGGCAAGAACTGATTGAATACGTTTTTCCATATTACTGAAGTAGCAATTTTCTGGTAATTTATGAAAGCATTTTCTGGGACCAAAGTATGCATAACTGAAATGTGTATACCAAATCAATTTATTAACCCAATCATCATGAATGCAAACTAACCAAACAGAGTTGTCGACAGATTTTCGTTTAAAAAGAATATCATTGCGAACTAAATAATACTGTCGAATCGCTACGCTTTCCTTTCTCCTCCACTTCTCCTTAATGTCCTTCCAGATTGGATCCTTGTTTTGCTCCTTAGCGAAGTCCTGGAGCGAAGACGAAATACAATTTTCAAACGCAACACCTTGAATATACATCAAACAATAATTGCTTTCCTTGCAGTCCTCCTCAGCAGTTTGTTTCAAAAGCATAGGTGCACGTGATAAGGAATCAGCAATAATATTTGAACAACCCTGTATGTAAACAATACTAAAATCAAATTTCTGTAGGTACAGCGCCCATCGTGACAATCTTCCATGTGTTAATTTTGTTGACATAAGAAACTCCAGAGATCGATGGTCGGTGTAAACCTTAGAATGTCTGCCACACAAAAATATGCGAAATTTTGTGAAAGCCCAAACAACAGCCAAGGCTTCAAGTTCCGTAATCGAATAATTCTTTTCTGATTTAGACAGAACACGACTTCCAAATGCAATAGTTTTCTGTACTACAATGCCGTTTTCTTCTATCTCTTGAAATAAGTGTGTATCTAGGCCTTTGTATGATGAGTCCGTCGCCAAACAAAAATCTTTAGATAAATCCGGATGTGAAAGAAGTGGAGCAGCAACTAAAGCATCACGAAGTTGTTCAAATTCTGATTGAGCTTCCTCATCCCAACACGAATTAGAATTTTGGCCAAATTATCCAATCTAACAAAGCGTCTAAGAAAATTACAGACACCAAGGAAACTACGAACCTCACGTTTTGTAGTATGAACAGTATAATTACGAATAACGTCTAGCTTCCCTGGATCAGGAAGAATACCTTCTGTAGAAATAATATGACCAAGATATTTCACCTGAGAACGACCAAATTCAGATTTTTCCAAGTTCACTGTAATGGCAACTCTTCCTAAAATATTTGTAATAATGAATCCAAAATTTTATTGTGCTCACTCCAAGAACGTTTAGCAATAAGAATATCGTCAACATATGAAGTAATATTGTCACGAAGATAAACAGGTAAAATTTCGATTGAGCTACGTATGAATGCTGCTGAAGATACAGTAAGTCCAAACGGTAATTTCCGAAATCACTTTTGGGAAAAATAGTCATATCCGGTTATTCTTTACCGACTCTCTAGATAGATTGATAGTCGAAGAGTTGTTTTGATAGATACAAAGAATAGTAAAAGAGTAGGTAGCGGTGCAGAAAACTAAAAGGGAAATAGGACCACTGCAGTTCGGGGCCCTGTGCGTGCTACGGCACATATTCACTTAGGACATAAATAGCCGCACATAAATTCCAGTTTGTGACCTAGTGGGCAATTAGGTGGAAGTGCGTACATAAATCGATCCAACCATGAACATGGATGTATGTCATTCTTAGAATTGCGAAAGATCTTAAATTTCCGAACAGTTAAGAAGTGTTTATAGTCAAAGTTTTCGCCTCGTCGCGACAAAGACCTACCGCGTCTGTCCCCGTCCCGATTTCGATATTGTCAAGTTCGCGCGCCTGGCGCTCTCTTGTTGCTTCTCGTAAATGAAATAAATTATTTTCTTCAAAGCCCTCTGCTACCTGTGATTCTAAATTTCTTCTGCTGTCTTTTCCTACGATTTCGCTTTCAATTTGTTTGACTTGCTTTCGTAACGCCTCAAATTCCCTTTTAACGCGTTCATTAAATTTTCCTTGATTTTCAACATGATTATTTATGTTCTGGTAGTCTTCGGTTTCTGCAAATGGCAATGGAGCTGTATCGTCTGAATCTCTGTCCCCATTTAAACTAAGACTTGTCAAGTTATCGGAAATCTCCTCAACTCTTTCCGATAAGTCACCTATTTGTTCTTTCTGTTTATTTACGTCTTCCGTAAGTATCGCGACTCGGGTTTCAGTATTGACACATTTAGTAATGAACTGGTCACATTGTTGTGTTAGGTTATTTATTCTTTCATTTGGTACAGACTCCTCGATTCTTTCAAATATTTCTTCCTTATCGTGTGCGCGTTGTAAATTTAACTCTAAAAATTTGTGTACTATCACGCGATCTCTTTCTTCCTGTTCTCTATCCTGTTCCTTTTGTCTGATTTCTATTGAAATTAATCTGCTATTGTGAGCATGCAAAATCAGTTGTAGTTCTTCTCTAATTTCTTTCTTTAATTCATCTTTCATGTTTTTAAAACATATCCCTATTCGTGAGTCTAACCGTGTTTCCATTGTTTCCATCTCGGTTGTAATTGTTCCATTTTGGAGTCTAACCGTGTTTCCATTGTTCCCATATCAGTTTTAATTGTTCCTATTTGTGATCCCACTGTTAGAAATTCAGATCCCAACCGCGACCCCAGCGAGTCCAACCGTGCTTCCACTGTACCCATCTCTGTTTTAAATTCAGATCGTAACTGTGATCCCACTGTTTTTAATTCAGATCCCAAATTAAATATTGCACTCATCAATTTCTCCATATTGACTGGTTCGAAATTCTTTTCGCCCCTAAAACTTCCCATATAACTGACTTCCTTCGGCATAGCCGTAAAGCTATCTGTGTTCGATGCTATTTCAGAATTTTCTGTCGTTAATCTCGAATTCTGAAAATTTTTTGATTGCGAAAAATTTTGAACTGGTTCCGGACTATTTTCGCGACTTATTAAATTGTTTTCTACTTCATTATTCATCATATTGTTCTCATGTGTTGGCGAGTTCGCCATGTTAACAATTTCGTCATTCTCACTATCCATCATTTTTGCCTTTTTTATCGATCGTGTAATCATTTACAAAACATACAAAACTCGTCACAATACGAAAATTACACAGAATATAACACTTTATCACCAACAATGCCATTCACATGAAATGCTTCCCGACAAATGCGCCCAACGAACAATTAAAATCTTCATAATTGCACAAAATTGTCAAACCCCTATACAAGACATCAAGAATTAAATTCTGCCAAAATACCATTAAATGAATGACAAGACAACTATAAATGTTCAATTACCAAATAACACATGCAATATAGACTGTAATTACTAAACTACAAATTACTACAACAATCCTACTGTCTGCGATTTTTACTATCAAAAGAATTTCAAGGGACGATCCTGGCAGGGTCGCCACGTGCATGGTGTCTTCATTTAATATAGAATGCTAATAATTTTAATTTTTGTCACTGTTTGTCCAGTTACGCAGGCTCGTAACTGGTTGGCCCTGAATAATATTAGTAAACAATCTGACTGCACAGAATAACAACAAAGAATGAAAGGAAATTTCCATTAATACAATTAATTAATTGGCCCCAGCAACTATAAAAGCTACGAAACAACAAACTATAAGTGTAACTGTTGTGTGTGTGGAAGTGTGATTCAACATACACATCTGGCACGGTTCTTCCTCAATACGAGAAGATGCTTTAAACGCCATTTACAATGTGATAATTAAAAAAAAAAAACCAGAAATACTAAGATTGCACATGGAAACCAGAATTACACTCTAATACATGAACACAAACCAGATGCTTTGATGACTGAACCTGTGAGCAAGATGCATTGTTAGTTAGGAAGTTTGAAATAAATAAAAATAAAAACTTCGTTACCTTCATATATATTGTCAGAAAATACCCTCTGATCATTACAACATCCCCAATCCAATAACATATGGTGTCTTACCCAACAGAACAACTAGTAATCTATCGACGTCTCAACAAGCACAGATCACACCTACCTCAGAACTACTACTGCCCTCAGCAACTTCTCAGCGACCACTGCCAGTGGAGGCGGCTGAATAATACACTTTGGCGCAATCTCTGGCGCTGTGACTCAGTGTAGCCACCTTTCATATGCCCCTCCTCCACGGGCTAGAGTTTGATGGTATTTTTGCAGGCATTGATGGAGAAAGTACTACCAAATTCGTCCAAAAAATACAGACAAAAATAAAAGATAATATTAATTAAGTAAATACCACATAACTACATAAATTTTGGCCTAATATACAAAATACAGTAAGGCATACAAATGCTTGCATACATATGGAGGCGGCTGAATAATAGTCTTTGGCGCAGTCTTTGGCCCTGTGACTCAGTGTAGCCACCTTTCAAAGTTCTAAGCCTATTTCCACCGTCATCTGTTCCCATTTGCCATCTCTCTTTATCTTTCTCTTTTCTTAACCAGTCCAGTTCTTTCCTTATTTTCTGTAATAGAGCCTGAAAAGCAACGATCTCCCTTCCTGTTCCAACGTCTTCTTATCTCCACCACACATCTTGCAAAATCACTGAAGAACATCAGTTACTTCCGCAATTACCACAACACTTCAATATCCCCAATGGAGAAAACTAGTACCCATCAGATCAAACCCCGGATCTAACAATTCTAGATCAAGTCATGTACTTTTCACTCATAATGAAAATTATACTTTAGTAAGAATTAGTCTGTTAAATTATTGATAAACGAGAAAAGACCTTTCCAAAATTCAACACATAAGCTGCTGTATATAAACATACTATTAGTGGCAAGTTTCTGAATCAAATAACTTCAGATTTACGCTATTTCCAGAGCGTGCTGACCAAATAGAGAGAAGTACGCTCTACTGAAATGATTGTAAGGGAACGAGAACAGTTAAAAGAGGCTCTGTAAGTTAACTGCGCTAAAATGTAAACAAAACCACGACAGGAACCCGACCTCACTATCTGTTCACGTTTTCCGCAACAGTACTAAAAGTGAAACCTTTACTATTAAGCTTAGAAAACACACTGATATATGCATTTATTGAGTAATGTGTACTACACTCCTGGAAATTGAAATAAGAACACCGTGAATTCAGTGTCCCAGGAAGGTGAAACTTTATTGACACATTCCTGGGGTCAGATACATCACATGATCACACTGACAGAACCACAGGCACATAGACACAGGAAACAGAGCATGCACAATGTCGGCACTAGTACAGTGTATATCCACCTTTCGCAGCAATGCAGGCTGCTATTCCCCATGGAGACGATCGTAGAGATGCTGGATGTAGTCCTGTGGAACGGCTTGCCATGCCATTTCCACCTGGCGCCTCAGTTGGACCAGCGTTCGTGCTGGACGTGCAGACCGCGTGAGACGACGCTTCATCCAGTCCCAAACATGCTCAATGGGGGACAGATCCGGAGATCTTGCTGGCCAGGGTAGTTGACTTACACCTTCTAGAGCACGTTGGGTGGCACGGGATACATGCGGACGTGCATTGTCCTGTTGGAACAGAAAGTTCCCTTGCCGGTCTAGGAATGGTAGAACGATGGGTTCGATGACGGTTTGGATGTACCGTGCACTATTCAGTGTCCCCTCGACGATCACCAGAGGTGTACGGCCAGTGTAGGAGATCGCTCCCCACACCATGATGCCGAGTGTTGGCCCTGTGTGCCTCGGTCGTATGCAGTCCTGATTGTGGCGCTCACCTGCACGCCGCCAAACACGCATACGACCATCATTGGCACCAAGGCAGAAGCGACTCTCATCGCTGAAGACGACACGTCTCCATTCGTCCCTCCATTCACGCTTGTCGCGACACCACTGGAGGCGGGCTGCACGATGTTGGGGCGTGAGCGGAAGACGGCCTAACGGTGTGCGGGACCGTAGCCCAGCCTCATGGAGACGATTGCGAATGGTCCTCGCCGATACCCCAGGAGCAACAGTGTCCCTAATTTGCTGGGAAGTGGCGGTGCGGTCCCCTACAGCACTGCGTAGGATCCTACGGTCTTGGCGTGCATCCGTGCGTCGCTGCGGTCCGGTCCCAGGTCGACGGGCACGTGCACCTTCCGCCGACCACTGGCGACAACATCGATGTACTGTGGAGACCTCACGCCCCACGTGTTGAGCAATTCGGCGGTACGTCCACCTGGCCTCCCGCATGCCTACTATACGCCCTCGCTCAAAGTCCGTCAACTGCACATACGGTTCACGTCCACGCTGTCGCGGCATGCTACCAGTGTTAAAGACTGCGATGGAGCTCCGTATGCCACGGCAAACTGGCTGACACTGACGGCGGCGGTGCACAAATGCTGCACAGCTAGCGCCATTCGACGGCCAACACCGCGGTTCCTGGTGTGTCCGCTGTGCCGTGTGTGTGATCATTGCTTGTACAGCCCTCTCGCAGTGTCCGGCGCAAGTATGGTGGGTCTGACACAAAGGTGTCAATGTGTTCTTTTTTCCATTTCCAGGAGTGTAATTTATTGATTATCATAATCTCAATAACTTATTGTTAAGAGGACACAAAACTCGAGTGTCTCAACTGGTACATGTTCGCTAATCATATTCTCAAGCAAATAATTACAAAAGAAAAGCGACATTGCGAGTTGCATTTTGGCAACTTCTCATGATTTTTGACTGTAGCATTTTCAAATACTTCATGTGCCTTTTCTTTTGCTTAGACTGAACGTTCGTCATTCAGTGAGGTAGTTAACTCTTAATACACATGGCACAAATCGGGTTTTCATTAATCCATCCGAATAGAAGACGTGTTGAACACTTCACACACTCGTTTATTTAAATATTTTCTGACGTATCTATTGTTCCTCTTTATTCAGTTCGTTCTTATGGAGAGACACTCTGTTATACATGGAGCACATGCAGACATTTATGCTCATTCTTGTATCAAAGATTATGGTTTGCGTCGATAGGATTTCGAATTGAATAGAAATTACCAGGATTTATTTACATTCCCGTGTCACTGATGAATTTCTGTCTAGATATGCGACTGCTCATTCGGCACCGTATGGGTTTTTCACTCTGCACTTAACTTCGAGTATGACCCCCCGTCAGTTTCAAACATTCATCAGGAATTTTAGATGATGTGAGACACATTGAGAGTCAGTACACATTTTTTTTCATAACTGTAGTAATCAGAAACCCTTTGCTGTCCTTTGCTTGCTTTACAGGTTGCTTGTTTCCCTTGACTACTTTTCATCTTCGTATTTCAGACTTTGTACACAAAGGTGTTAGTTTACAAAACGGAGCCACGCATGCTCATTGGACATGCTTCATTTAGAAGTTTGAACATAAATATGTTCTCCGAATGAGATTATTAAATTGCCAGAGGTAGCTGTGATGATAAAATTCACTCAAATATTCATTTGTGCTCACAATTATTTACGTTGCACGAAGTGAGCACGAACGACTGTTGAATACGTTTTTGAAATACTGTCAAATTGCATTACAAATCAGTTAATGGGTCGAAACTTTGTGTAAGAAGTGGCAGAATAGCTTCTGAAGGCGTTATTTCCTGTAGTCAGAGCAATACATATAAGAGTAGTTGACTTGCAAGGTACAGAGCACCCTCTCGCGTTACTCCACATCAGCCTTATTTCTGAGCACACGTCATGACGGTGGGGATCTGGATGTATTTGTGGGACCACATTAAAGCCTTCTAGCCAACATTCGTCAGCGATGGATGGAAAGATAGGTGACTGCCTCCATTTCCGTGACGCTCCACTGGGGTAACATGCATGACATTATAAGAGAAGACCGTCGCATTAGGCTTTGTGAGACGGTTGAGATTGATGAGGATGGGGAAAGAATGAACTCCTGCTAATGACGCTGATTTCGCGACGTGTGGTTCGTTTCTCCAAACCAGAATGAAGCGCTCGATGCCGAAGATGCGTCGAAAACTGAAAGACCAGCCACTAGTACGTGCACAGCTTGAACCTAGAAATAAGTCTTCCCGAGTCCCAATCCACGGATTTCATCCCATTCCGCCCTAACTTAGAAAATTACTTGGAAGGAGGAAATTATTTTAATTTTTTCTTGTTAATGAAGACGTTGTTGATACTTTAAACCAAAAATTTGAAAAGTTTGTTTATTTTATGCCGGGGGGGGGGGGGGGAGGGAGGTCAACTGGAATTTCGATCGATTACATGCATAAAGTTCAAAGGAGGTTACGTCGAGGCAGAAATTCCTCTGTATCAGGTGGACATTGAGTCCATACCTACCAGCAAGCAACATCAAGCAAATAAGTATTTATTATTTCTGCACAGATTCATTTTCATTGTGAGGAAATAATTACAAACAAAATGTTTTTTTTTTCCTTTCTTTGTCTCCTGCTACATGTCCCGTGTCTAACGCCAGACATGTTTTGCAGTGACTGAAACACATTTAGTCACTTTTTTCATCCTTTATCAGGTAAATGAAAAACATCTTCACATAAGATGCATAGTATCTTTCAAGTAGTTAGGTTGTCACAGAGTGGTTTCGCATAATATTCTTGCAGATGGAAAACTCACGAAATGGGTGCGCGACTGCCATATTTATAAACTAGGATTTTCTGCGAGAATTTTCTCCAAACAGGACCTGTGCAATTTCAATCACTTCAAAGTTATCGGATTAAAAAAATATTTTTGGACGGCGGAGCATTAGGATTACAGGAATGTACGATTGAGCATTCAAATCTTTTACAAAAGGATATTCTAGAAAGTGTATGATCTTATCATCAATAACTTCTCAACAAATTATTTTTGGGAAAAAGTATTTCCCTTCAAAACTAGAAAAAAACAAGTTTCAGTTTAGACATATCCAGCTTAATATAAGCAGCTTTAACCTGTGCAGAAATTCTATGTGATATGTACTTAGCCATCGTAATTATATCACATTTCATATCATAAAATGTATTAATTAAACTATGTACAGAATTACAGCCAAGTGACTGATAACTAAAAATTGCATAACGAATAATTTGATACTTTCTGGGACATTTTTATTATACATTGCGTCTTAATAGACGGTATGAAGAAGAAAACTGAAATGTTATTTGAATATTTAGTTGCACCTTGCGTTTTAATTACTTCCTGATTTTTTAAATAAATTATATGGCAACAAACCTCTGGTACTACATGTTAAACATAGACCTATGTGTTATATTTTATTAGTACTCGAAAGATATGGTTTTGTAAGTTACAACACATGCTGATGAAACAATTACTTTTATGTAATCAAATGTATCGCGTTATTCAGATACAAGTCAGTGTTGAGACATTTTGGTTGGTTGGTTGATATAGGGGTATAGGACCAAACAACGATGTCATCGGTTCCATCAGATTGGGGAAGAATGGGAAAGGAAATCGGCCGTGCCCTTTCACAGGAACCATCCCGGCATTTGCCTGAAGCGATTTAGGGAAACCACGGAAAACCTAAATCAGGATGGCCGGACGCGGGTTTCAACCTCCGTCCTCACGAATGCGAGTCCAATATGCTAACCAATGCGCCACCTCGCCCGGTCCAGAGATTTTATAAACATTGGTCTCGACTACTACTGTAATTGAAATTTATTTCCGTTCCCCTGGCCCTACCCCAGTTGCGTTTCAATTGCACGGTCAGGGATTCTGAGGAAACTGACATTCATATCTGTTTTACAAGGCAATTCCTGTTTGAAAGGGAATAACTTAATTTCACGCTATATTCGTTTTGTGTGAAAAAGGAACCATCGGTGGCTTTCGAAAGACTTCTGTGAAGAATCATAAAAATCGACAGTGAGACAAATCTCAACGTGGAAACGCATACTGGCATGTATACGACCGGTCCGATATAACAACTGAAGCGCTGCGCCGCTGCGAAAGAGTTTCCGATAACAAACGGCATGGCGGATGTCTGGGGTCCTGTATCGTCTTTGAAATGTCGACGGCGCTCTCTTGACATAAGAGCGATCCTTCTGCGCCATTGGCGACGTTACTGTGGCCCGCGCAGAGTCGGACTCGACCATCGTCGGGATATATGAGGTCAGCAAGCGACTGGTAGTATACTGTTCTGCTTCGTTTCTATTCGATCTGCAGTGCTCCACAGTACGATAGCGGTATATCATGTGCAGAGCGGTTACGTAAATATAAACTTCAAGTTGTACAGGTTTACTGTCGGGAAAGTTACTGCAGTTCCTAGATAGAAGCACAAAACACGGACTTTGGCGATATGTTAAGGGCAATAGAACTTTGTCCTCCTCCCTTGCTTAAAAGCTTTCACTGCTCTAGGTAGGAAATAAGGAACCCTACGCCATGTAAAGCTACCTAACAGCTACTACATATAAAGTATATATCTATATACCAGAACTCCGCAGACAAATTCTTTTGAAATCTCTGAAACACAGGTATTAATTTTGAGATACAGGGTGTTACAAAAAGATACGGCCAAACTTTCAGGAAAAATTCCTCACACACAAAGAAAGAAAATATGTTATGTCGACATGTGTCCAGAAACGCTTACTTTCCTTGTTACAGCTCATTTTATTACTTCTCTTCAAATCACATTAATCATGGAATGGAAACACACAACAACAGAACGTACCAGCGTGACTTCAACACTTTGTTACAGGAAATGTTCCAAATATCCTCCGTTAGCGAGGATACGTGCATCCACCCTCCGTCGCATGGAATCCCTCATGCGCTAATGCAGCCCTGGAGAATGGCGTATTGTATCATAGCCGTCCACAATACGAGCACGCAGAGTCTCTACATTTGGTACCGGAGTTGCGTAGACAAGAGCTTTCAAATGCCCTCATAAATGAAAGTCAAGAGGGTTGAGGTCAGGAGAGCGTGGAGGCCATGGAATTGGTCCGCCTCTACAAATCCGTCGGTCACCGAATCTGTTGTTGAGAAGCGTACGAACACTTCGACTGAAATGTGTAGGAGCTCCATCGTGCATGAACCACATGTTGTGTCGTACTTGTAAAGGCACATGTCCTAGCAGCACAGGTAGAGTATCCCGTATGAAATCATGATAACGTGCTCCATTGAGCGTAGGTGGAAAATAAACTAAAATGAGCTCTAACATGGAAATTAAGCATTTCCAGACACAACATCTTTTCTTTATTTGTGTGTGAGGAATGTTTCCTGAAAGTTTGGCCGTACCTTTTTGTAACACCCTGTATATTTGCGTAAATCACTTCTAGAATAAAATCTTAATGACATAATAAAATTTCAGACGCCAGCAGTGAGAGAAACTTGGGAAAAATAGAGCAGTAAAACTGTTAACTGCATTGTAACTTTTAGTTGATGACACGAGTTGTCCTCCATAAAAAATTAAATTATATATGCGGAATCAAAAGGAAAGACAAAAGAACACTCTTGGTCGTGGTGCATATCGTAGCAATGCAATGTTGTGTACCAGTGGAATATAAGAATCATTTCTAAGATATTTCACGAAACTTCATAAATTAGTGAATGTAAGCCTAACAGGGCAACGGCCTTACCGCAGTGGTTCCCGTGAGATCACCGAAGTTCAGCGCTGTCCGGCGTGGTCGGCACTTGTATGGGTGACCATCCAGGCCGCCATGCACTCTTGCCATTTTTCTGGGTGCTCTCAGCCTCGTGATGCCGATTGAGGAGCTACTCGACCGAGCAGTAGCAGCCTCGGTCAAGAATACCATCTTACGACCGTGAGGACCCGGAGAGCGGTGTGCTGACCCCATGTCCCTCCTAACCGCATCCTCCACGGAGGATGACACGGCGGTCGGATGGTCCCCGTAGACCACTCGGGGGTAGACGGAAAGAGGCCAAGGTCTCTGTGAAAAAAAAAACAGATTTCGTTAATTGTTGTAGATATATAAATTAACAACACACTTTTTAAAGACATACAGATACGTAAGTGTGTCCAGAACCCGAAAATTTCGTTAGCAATATCAACACATTTTCAATAATGCGTAGGCCTACTGCCAAGAGGAAGGAGATTGCAGTACTTTATGCCTGTCAAATAAAATTTTTAAAACGCAATGTTCATTACCTGTTGTTTTCTCACAACGTACTTTATAAAAGAATACTGATGAGTGAGTCTGTTCCTAAAACCGCAAAGAGTGGATATGAGATTCATTGAGGAGAGTGACATATACTACTAAGACTTAATTTTCTGTGTTAAGCGTAACTGAAAAATTTGAAACATTTATAGATCTGAAATAACCCCCCCCCCCCCCCCCACATACACACACGCACAGACACACGCCCCGCCTTGGTACTGCGAAAGTTATTAATGAAACATGAGCTAATGCAAAAAATGCCTATCAAGGTTGGACGAGTCTATAGTCTCAGTGACAAAGGAGATGAGGTGCTTTACCAGAGCTTATGATTTTATTATAGATCATTTTTCAAGCTTTGATATAGATGGATCTTATGGCGCTATTAACGACCACTTTGACCCAGGTCCTTAACTAATGAATATTTCGTCAGTCACCAGCCTACCATATTTCACTTAATACTTATTTTTCATCTCAAACATACATAAAATTGTTTGTAACTCCAGAAATAAAAATATTTCTCATGATTAAGTGAGCCTCACATTTATTTACTTGTACACAGGGTGATTTTTTGCAGTGTATAAATACTCTATGGATTGATCGATGAGAGTATACGGAAGAAAAAAGGTGCAATGAGCTCATGGCCGGAAATGAACGGTTTCCATCCTAGAGACCATTTACACAGTGATATGAAACTTCCAGGCAAATTAAAACTGTGTGCATATCAGCGCACACTCCACTGCAGAGTGAAAATCTCACTCTGGAAACATCCCTCAGGCTGTAGCTAAGCCATGTCCGCAATATCCTTTCTTTCAGATGTGCTAGTTCTGCAAGGTTCGCAGGAGAGCTTCTGTAAAGTTTGGAAAGTAGGAGATGAGGTACTGGCAGAAGTAAAGCTGTGAGGATGGGGCGTTAGTCGTGCTTGGGTATCTCAGTTGGTAGAGCACTTGCCCGCGAAAGGCAAAGGTTCCGACTCGAGTCTCGGTCCGGCACACAGCTTTAATCTGCCATGAAGTTTCGTATCAGCGCACACTCCGCTGCAGAGTGAAAATCTCATTCTGTACGCAATGACACTTTGTGACAGAGACTGTGGTCTGATACGCGCAGCACCATGCAGCCACAGTTACAGTACGCTTGGTTTCCTCCTAGAGGATTGTACTGTTTCTCATACGTCATGCCGAAGCGCCCTCTCCTGCGATGGTAATTGGTAATATTCTGGGTGATGCATTTCTTTTGCTGACACACCTTGTAGAGGACGTGATACAGCGATGTACACTGTGGTTCCGTATTCGAACCGAGAGCTTGCCGAGATGGTGTTTACTCATGGAGAGGCAAATGGCAACAGGTGGTGGGCAACGTGGTTGTCTCAGGAGATCTATCCCCGCCATCAACAACCACAGCTTTCAATGTTTGCAACAGTGTTTCGCCGTTTGTCTCGGCAGGGTCATTCCAGAAAGCAGGAAATCATGAATGGCGTCCCTGAAATGTTCGGACACCAGAGTTAGAGGAGCATGTGATTAACACTGTAGAAGGCGACCACTGTGGGCCGTATTGAACATTCTCTTTGACAATTGTTCCTACCCTTACCACTTACAGGGTGTGTAGGGCTTACTAGCGAAAGACTTTCGACATCGGGAGCATTTTTGTCACTGGTTTCTTCACCAGGCCACTACGATTCCGGGGTCTGTGTCATTCACTCTATTCACAGATGAAACCACCTATATGCGGAGTTGTACCCTCAACTTTCAAAACAGTGATCTGAGAGATAGCATGCAGAACCATCGTGTTATAGTGACAGCGAATCATTACCATTGCTGCAGCCGGAATACGTGGGCCGGCATAATTGGTGACCGTATTTTGGTGCAAATGCTGTTCTGAGATGAACAGTTTGGCACAGGAGAGGAATTCGTGGCGGACAGCATCAAACCAATCAGAAGACTCATCACTCAAAAACAAAAACAAAACAAAAAAATTGGAACCAGTCTTCCTTCCATGTCACCTAACAGGCCGGAAGTATCGGCTTTTCTTGCGAGTGAGTTTCCTTCCCCTGCTTGGAAGAAGCGCCATTGATGATCCGAAGGGTTATGTGACTGCTAAATGATGGTGTCCCAGCCCACTTCTACATCTACATCTACATCTAGATCCATACACCGCAGCCCACCAGAAAGAGTGTGGCGGAAGGTACCTTGAGTACCTCTGTCGGTTCTCCCTTCTATTCCAGTCTCGTATTGTCCGTGGAAAGAAGGATTGGCGGTATGCGTCTGTGTGGGCTCTAACCTCTCTACTTTTATCCTCATGGTCTCTTCGCGAGAGTTGTAGGCGCGCAGTCCGGATCCGCGCGACTGCTACGGTCGCAGGTTCGAATCCTGCCTCGGGCATGGATGTTTGTGATGTTCTTAGGTTAGTTAGGTTTAAGTAGTTCTAAGTTCTAGGGGACTGATGACCACAGATGTTAAGTCCAATAGTGCTCAGAGCCATTTGAACCATTTGAACCATCTCTTCGCGAGATATACGTAGAAGGTAGCAATATACTGCTTGACTCCTCAGTGAAGGTATATTCTCGACACTTCACAAAATCCCGTACCGAGCTACTGAGCGTCTCTCCTGCAGAGTCTTCCACTGGAGTTTATCTATTATCTCCGTAACGCTTTCGCAATTGCTAAATTATCCTGTAACGAAGCGCGCTGCTCTCCGTTGGATCTTCTCTATCTCTTCTACCAACTCTATCTGGTACGGCTCCCACACTGGTGAGCAGTATTCAAGCAGTGGGCGAAGAAGTGTACTGTAACCTACTTCCTTTGTTTTCGGACTGCATTTCCTTAGGATTCTTCCAATGAATCTCAGTCTGGCATCTGCTTTACCGACGATCAACTTTATATGGTCATTCAATTTTAAATTACTCCTAATGCGTACTCCCAGATAATTTATGGAATTAAGTGCTTCCAGATGATGACCTGCTGTATTGGAGCTAAATGATAAGGGATATTTCTTTCTATGTATTCGCAGCACATTCCACTTGTCTACATTGAGATTCAATCGCCGTTCCTTGCAACATGCGTCAATTCGTAGCAGATCCTCCTGCATTTCAGTACAATTTTCCATCCTTACAGCCTCTCGATATACCATAGCATCATCCGCAAAAAGCCTCAGTGAACTTCCGATGTTCTCCACAAGGTCATTTAAGTATATTGCGAATAGCAAAGGTCCTACGACACTCCCCTGCGGCACACCTGAAATCACTCTTACTTCGGAAGACTTCTCTCCATTGAAAATGACATGCTGCGTTCTGTTATCTAGGAACTCTTCAATCCAATCACACAATTGGTCTGATAGTCCATATGCTCTTACTTTGTTCATTAAACGACTGCGGGGAACTGTATCGAACGCCTTGCGGAAGTCAAGTCTATGGCCTTCTGAGTCTAGCGGACGAATAGCGCGTTAACGTCCGGACGCATCTCAGTCGTTTCTTTCTTGATCGATGGCTCGGACGAGGGGGTCCAGTTGCATAGCCGGCTCGTTCACCGGAACTCAACGAGTTTGATTTCTGGTCATGGGGCCCTTAAGAACAGATGAACCATTTGAATATTGAAATGCGAGTAAATTCCTAAAAGACCAAACCGCTGAGGTCATCGGTCCCTTAAACTAACTGATGCTAAGAACAACGCACGTATCCATGCCCGAGGCAGAACTCGGCTGGCCGGGAGGTGCAATCTGTGAGATGGCGCCTCAAACCGCGCAGCCACTTAACGCGGCGATGAACCATCAACAATGGTAAACATTCAGATAATAGAGTCACGAACGTGAATAGAAAGTAGCCTTCACTTGTAAATAACACAGAGTTCATCACTAGAGACCCGAAAGAGAGCTCTAAAATATCTCCGTAACAAAATGCAAAAGAGGACTGAACCATGCCTACTCTACTACAGGACATTGGAGAGGGCGCATGAATACTTTCTACCATGCTAGACAGAGAGAATACTCAACCTATGAGGTCATGACTGAGCTGACAGACAGGATTGTTGTGGTGATTTCTTGCCATAAGTATGGAGCAGTAAACGTTCAGCAGCGGTGTGGCATAGTGGCAGGATGGTTCCAGCTACAGTCGGGGCTTTTCTTAGCTCGGAAGCGCTGCACTTCAGTGAGCTGCCGACCTTAAAAAGTAGTTGAAAACCAAGAGGAACAGCAGAAGCCAGGGACGTTCATATTCTGTGGTACATGGGGCTGACTACGTCTCCTCTACATGTACGTGATTACTCTGCTATTCACAATGGAGTGCCTGACAGAGGGTTCAATGAACCACATTCAAGCTGTTCTCTACCGTTCCACAACGAAAGGCGCGCGTGCAAAATGACCACTTACATTTTTCTTTTCTAACCCTTATTTCTCTTATTTTATCGTGATGATCATTTCCTCCTATGTAGGTGGGAGCCAACAAAGTCTTTTCGCAATCGGAGGAGAAAGCTGGTGACTGAAATTTCATGAGAAGATACCGCCGCAACGAGAAACGCCTTTTTTAATGACTGCCACTCCAATTCACGTTTCATGTCTGTGCACTATCTCCCCTACTTCACGATAATACAAAACTAACTGCCCTTCTCTGAATTTTTTCGATGTCATCTGTCAGTCCCACGTGATGCGGATCCCCCACATCACTTCAGTGCTCCAGAATAGGGCGAACAAGCGTGGTGTAAGCAAACTCTTTAGCAGACCTGTTGCACCTTTTGAATGTTTTGCCAATGAATCGCAGTCTTTGGTTAACTCTACTCACAACACTGTCTATGTGATCGTTCCAGTTTAGCTTGTTTGTAATTGTAATCCCTAAGTGTTTAGTTGAGTTTACAACTTTCAGGTATGTGTGATTTATCGCGTAATCGAAATTTATCGGATTTCTCTTAGTAATCATGTGAATAACTTCACACTTTTCTTTATTCAGGGTCAATTGCCACTTTTCGTACCATACTTATATCGTCTCTAAATAATTTTGCAGTTCGTTTTGGTCATCTGATGACAAGACGGTAAATGACGGTATCATCTGCAAATAACCTAAGAGGGCTAGTCAGATTGTCTTCTATGTCATTAATATACACTCCCGGAAATGGAAAAAAGAACACATTGACACCGGTGTGTCAGGCCCACCATACTTGCTACGGACACTGCGAGAGGGCTGTACAAGCAATGATCACACGCACGGCACAGCGGACACACCAGGAACCGCGGTGTTGGCCGTCGAATGGCGCTAGCTGCGCAGCATTTGTGCACCGCCGCCGTCAGTGTCAACCAGTTTGCCTGGCATACGGAGCTCCATCGCAGTCTTTAACACTGGTAGCATGCCGCAACAGCGTGGACGTGAACCGTATGTGCAGTTGACGGACTTTGAGCGAGGGCGTATAGTGGGCATGCGGGAGGCCGGGTGGACGTACCGCCGAATTGCTCAACACGTGGGGCGTGAGGTCTCCACAGTACATCGATGTTGTCGCCAGTGGTCGGCGGAAGGTGCACGTGCCCGTCGACCTGGTACTGGACCGCAGCGACGCACGGATGCACGCCAAGACCGTAGGATCCTACGCAGTGCCGTAGGAGACCGCACCGCCACTTCCCAGCAAATTAGGGACACTGTTGCTCCTGGGGTATCGGCGAGGACCATTCGCAACTGTCTCCATGAAGCTGGGCTACGGTCCCGCACACCGTTAGGCTGTCTTCCGCTCACGGCCCAACATCGTGCAGCCCGCCTCCAGTGGTGTCGCGACAGGCGTGAATGGAGGGACGAATGGAGACGTGTCGTCTTCAGCGATGAGAGTCGCTTCTGCCTTGGTTCCAATGATGGTCGTATGCGTGTTTGGCGCCGTGCAGGTGAGCGCCACAATCAGGACTGTATACGACCGAGGTACACAGGGCCAACACCCGGCATCATGGTGTGGGGAGCGATTCTTACACTGGCCGTACACCTCTGGAGATCGTCGAGGGGACACTGAATAGTGCACGGTACATCCAAACCGTCATCGAACCCATCGTTCTACCATTCCTAGACCGGCAAAGGAACTTGCTGTTCCAACAGGATAATGCACGTCCGCATGTATCCCGTGCCACCCAACGTGCTCTAGAAGGTGTAAGTCAACTACCCTGGCCAGCAAGATCTCCGGATCTGTCCCCCATTGAGCATGTTTGGGACTGGATGAAGCGTCGTCTCACGCGGTCTGCACGTCCAGCACGAACGCTGGGCCAACTGAGGCGCCAGGTGGAAATGGCATGGCAAGCCGTTCCACAGGACTACATCCAGCATCTCTACGATCGTCTCCATGGGAGAATAGCAGCCTGAATTGCTGCGAAAGGTGGATATACACTGTACTAGTGCCGACATTGTGCATGCTCTGTTGCCTGTGTCTATGTGCCTGTGGTTCTGTCAGTGTGATCATGTGATGTATCTGACCCCAGGAATGTGTCAATAAAGTTTCCCCTTCCTGGGACAATGAATTCACGGTGTTCTTATTTCAATTTCCAGGAGTGTAGATCAGGAACAGTAGAAGGCCCACAAACTTCCTTGGGGAACGCCGGATATTACCTATGTTTTACTCGATGACTTCCCGCCCATTACTACTAATTGTGACCTCTCTGACAGGAAATCGCGAATCCAGTCGCACAACTTAGGCGATATTTCCTAGGCACGCAGTTTGGTTAGAAGACTTGTGAGGAACACTCGAAAGCCAACTGGAAATCTAAAAATATGGAATCAATTTGACGTCCCCTGTCGATAGCACTCATTACTTCATGGGTACAAAGAGCTAGTTAGGTTTTCACAAGAACAATATTCTCTGAATCCGTGCTATTTGTCAATAAATTGTTTTCTTCGAGGTAATTCATAATGTTCGAACACAGTATATGTTCCAAAACACTACTGCAAATCGATGTTAGTGATATTGGCCTGTAATTCAGCGGATAACTCCTACAACCCCTTTTGGGTATTGGTGTGACTTGAGCAATTTTCCAACCTTTAGGTACGGATCCTTCTGTGAGAGAGCGGTTGTATATAATAGCTAAATATGGAGCTATTGTATCAGCATACTCTGAAAAGAACCTGACTGGTGTAGAATCTGGACCGCAGGCCTTGTCTTTATTGGGTGAGTTATGCTGTTTTGCTACATCGGGGGTATCTATTTCCATGTTTCTCATCTTGGCTATTGTTCTTGATTGTTCTTCAGGAATATTTATGTCGTCTTGTTTGATGAAGGAGTTTCAGGCAGAGGTTTCATGCTCGGCCTTAATACCAATATCCGAGAAACTTTTGTCACTGCATCATTGCACGGCCTTGCGTTTCAGTTCCTCAGTACGCCAGGAAACTGTTCATTCGGATCTCCTATCGCCTGAAATTTTCAGTAAGGGTTTAATACATTTTGGTACAAAAAAGGCGCACCACCAACGAATTACCCGAATGGAGCGGTTTCAGTAGATATCATGTAAATGTACAGCAAAACAAATAATTAAATTTTCCGAAGAATTGGATGATTTATTGATGAGAAATGGCTTCACAAATAGAGCAAGTCTATAGCGCGTTGATCGACCTCTAGCCGTTAATGCAACCAGTTATTCCTCTTAGCATTGACTGCCAGAGTTGTTGGATATCCTCCTGAGGGACGCTGTGACAAACTCAGTCCAGTTGACGTGTCGGATCGCCAAAATCCCGAGGTGGTCGGAGGGCCGTGCCAATAGCGCTCCAAACGTTCTCAACTGGGAAGAGGTATAGCGACTTTTCCGTCCAAGACAGGATTTGACAAGCACAGAGACAAGCAGTAGAAACTCCTACGGTGTACCGGCACACGTTACGTTGCCGAAATGTAAACCCAGGCTGGCTTATAATGAAGGCAACAAAATGGGACGTAGAATATCGTCGACCTAGTATCGTGTCGTAAGTGTGCCGTGGATGGCAATCAGAGGCGTCCTGCTATGAAAAGAAACCGCCACCCAGACCATCACATGTTTGTCGAGCAGCGTGCTGGGTGACAGGTTGCCATCCCATTCGTACCACTGTCTGCGGCGTCTCCACACACGTTTTCGGCCTGCAATCACATTGACTGGAGCAGAATTGTGCGCTGTTCGCTGGAACAGGTAGAAGATGTTCTTTGTTGGTGCTGCACACTTTAGTTATTTTCACAGAGATAAACTCACACTGCCGTGTTCCACTTCGGCACGCCAGTGTAGAAGTGTGCCCAGAATCAGGCAAGTGAAAAATCCGTGCAGTATGCACTTTTTTTGTATACAGGGTGGTCCATTGATCGTGACCGGGCGAAATATCTTACGAAATAAGCATCAAACGAAAAAACTACAAAGAACGAAACTTGTCTAGCTTAAAGGGGGCAAACCAGATGGAGTTATGGTTGCCCCGCTAGATGGCGCTGCCGTAGGTCAAACGGATATCAACTGCGTTTCTTTAACTAGGAACCCCCATTTTTTTATTACATATTCGTGTAGTACGTAAAGAAATATGAATGTTTTAGTTGGACCACTTTTCTCGCTTTGTGATATATGGCGCTGTAATAGTCACAAACATATGGCTCACAATTTTAGACGAACAGTTGGTAACAGGTTGGTTTTTTAAATTAAAATACAGAACGTAGATCCGTTTGAACATTTTATTTCGATTGTTCCAATATCATACATGTACCTTTGTGAACTTATCATTTCTGAGAACGTATGCTGTTACAGCCTGATTACCTGTGAATACCACATTAATGCAATAAATGCTGAAAATGATGTCCGTCTACCTCAATGCATTTGGCAATATGTGTAACGATATTTCTGTCAACAGCGAGTAGTTCGCCTTCCGTAATGTTCGCACATGCATTGGCAATGCACTGACGCATGTTGTCAGGCGTTATCGGTGGATCACGACAGCAAATATCCTTCAACTTTCCCCACATAAAGAAATCCGGTGAAAGTTCGGCCCATGGTATGATGCTTCTGCGACCAATCCACCTGTTATGAAATATGCTATTTAATACCGCTTCAACTGCAAGCGAGCTATGTGCCGGACATCCATCATGTTGGAAGTACATCTCCATTCTGCTATGCAGTGAAACATTTTGTAGTAACATCGGTAGAACATTACGTAGGAAATCGGCATACATTGCACCATTTAGATCGCCATCGATAAAATGGGGGCCAATTATCCTTCGTTCCAGTATTCCTCCAAGGTCACTGATGTTCCACCTTTCGCAGCCACCGTGGATTTTCCGTTGCCCAGTAGTGCATATTATACCGGTTTACGTTACCGCTGTTGGTGAATGTTGCTTCGTCGCTAAACAGAATGCGTGAAAAAAATCTGCCATCGCCCCGTAATTTCTCCTGTGCCCCGTGGCAGAACTCTACGTGACGTTCAAAGTCGTCGCCATGCAGTTCCTGGTGCATAGAAACATAGTACGGGTACATGTGAGACCCAACTCGCTTTATTTGTTCATGAGACCCGGAAAATATTAGATACAGGTTCCCAGGTAGATGCTATTTTCCTAGACTTCCGGAAGGTGATCGATACAGTTCCACACTGCCGCCTGATAAACAAAGTAAGAGCCTACGGAATATCAGACCACCTGTGTGGCTGGATTGAGGAGTTTTTAGCAAACAGAACACAGCATGTTGTTATCATTGGAGAGACGTCTACAGACGTTAAAGTAACCTCTGGCGTGCCACAGGAGAGTGTTATGGGACCATTGCTTTTCACAATATATATAAATCACCTAGTAGATAGTGTCGGAAGTTCCATGCGGCTTTTCGCGGATGATGCTGTAGTAAACAGAGAAGCTGCAGCATTAGAAAATTGTAGCGAAACGCAGGAAGATCTGCTGCGGATAGGCACTTGGTGCAGGGAGTGGTAACTGACCCTTAACATAGACAAATGTAATGTATTGCGAATAAACAGAAAGAAGGATCCTTTATTGTATGATTATATGATAGCGGAACAAACACTGATAGCAGTTGCTTCTGTAAAATATCTGGGAGCATTCGTGCGAAATGATTTGAAGTGGAATGATCATATAAAATTAATTGTTGGTAAGGCGGGTACCAGGTTGAGATTCATTGGGAGAGTTCTTAGAAAATGTAGTCCATCAACGAAGGAGGTGGCTTACAAAACACTCGGTCGACCTATACTTGAGTATTGCTCATCAGTGTGGGATCCGTACCAGATCGGGTTGACGGAGGAGATAGAGAAGATCCAAAGAAGGGCGGCGGGTTTCGTCACAGGGTTATTTGGTAACAGTGATAGCGTTACGGAGATGTTTAGCAAACTCAAGTGGCAGACTCTGCAAGAGAGGCGCTCTGCATCGCGGTGTAGCTTGCTCGCCAGGTTTCCAGAGTGCGCATTTCTGGATGAGGTATCGAATATATTGCTTCCCCATACTTATACCTCCTGAGGAGATGACGAATGTAAAATTAGAGAGATTAGAGCGCGCACGGAGGCTTTCAGACAGTCGTTCTTCCCGCGAACCATACGCGACTGGAACAGAAAAGGGAGGTAATGACAGTGGCACGTAAAGTGCCCTCCGCCACACACCGTTGGGTGGCTTGCGAAGTATAATTGTGTATGTATATGTAGATGAGTCGATGTTGATGTAGCATTATCAACGCCGACGTTTTTGAGATTCCGGATTCTCGCGCAATTTGTCTGATGTGCGGATTAGCCGCGACAGCAGCTAAAACACCTACTTGGGCATAATCAATTGTTGCAGGTCGTGGTTGACGTTTCACATGTGGCCCAACACTTCCTGTTTCCTTAAATAACGTAACTCTCCGGCGAACGGTCCGGGCACTTAGATGATGTCCTCCAGGATACCGAGCAGCAAACATAGCACACGCCCGTTGGGCATTTTGATCACAATAGCCATACATCAACACGACATCGACATTTTCCGCAATTGGTAAACGGTCCATTTTAACACGGTAGTGTATCACGAAGCAAATACCGTCCGCATTGGCGGACTGTTGCGTGATACCACGTACTTACACGTTTGTGACCATTACAGCGGCATCTATCACAAAGCGAAAAAGTGGTCCAACTAAAACATTCGTATTTCTTTACGTACTACACGAATATGTTATAAAAGATGGGGGTTCCCATTTGAAAAAACGCAGTTGATATCCGTTTGAAATATGGCAACGCCATCTAGGGGGCCAACCATAGCGCCATCTGGTTTCCCCCTTCAAGATAGACAAGTTTCGTTCTTTGTAGTTTTTTCGTTTGATGGTTATTTCGTGAGATATTTGGCCCGGTCACTATCAATGGACCACCCTGTATACAGAAGCCGACCGGGCAATTTTCCTTTGTGTGAGATTGTGTGTACAAAAACAGTGAGCTGATTTGAAGTTCTAGTTTGGCTTATTTTACTGATCGCGTGGCTTCTGCATAATCTATCGTTGATTGTATCAGTACCCGTTTGTACTGTGATACATTGTGAAACTTTTAACATTTGCGCAAATTCGTACTGTTACCGTGAGTTATAGGTTAAAAATTAATTGCGCTCTTTTAAAATTTTTGAAAGAAGTAGGCCTATCATCTTCAAAAAAAAAAAAAAAAATTCTCTAATTTCATTGAACAATTACGGGAGAAATAGGGTACTTTTGATATTTTTAGACGCTTTCAAAGTTATAATTTCGTAAGTTACCGGTACGAGCGTTTTGGATACAAAATTTATTTCATAGCAGATCAGCATTTGTGGTTGACAGTTCTGCCAAGAATATGTCACCCCTGAATTTCATAGTGCATCAAAGCAAATAAACGTACGTTTTTGAGAATTTCGGAAGCCACAATTGTCCTTTGGATAATCCGCGAGCAATTTGTAGTAAATAGGCATTTGTGATTTAGTTACTGTAGCGGATATTCCAACTCACATACTGTGTTCCTTCTAGTTCTTCCTTAACGTGGGACGTAATGGACTTTGGTCCAAAAAATCGAGTTTTCAAAAATATTATTTTCTTGACCTACACACTTTATTCTATGTTGTGTATGGATTTTATAGTAATAGCAGCTTTAAAAATGCCGTTAAATTGTTGAACTGATTAATTCTGCAGTGGCGGGCACTCTCACGTTTTACGACATTTGGGAAGCTGCTTGCTTCAGCGGAATTTTTGTCAGTGTGAAGGCTATTTTCTTGGCTGACATCTGTATCTCTGGCTGACATCTGTATCTTTGCCTCAAAACTTTCTTGTATATTGTTTATTTTCGTTTTGACAATAATAATACATGTAAGTAGGTGGAAGATTGAATTCGCAAACCTTTACTTGAAAGTCAAGATTTATGTATAATGGGTGGTACAAAAATAGTGTTTAGGGAACGGAGGTTTTATAGAAATCGGTTTACCAAAAAAAGAGTAAGCAGTTCGAAATGAAGAACAAAAGTTCCCAGCTTCAGCGTCGAAACGTGGGACAAGAGAATTGTACAGGTTCGTGAATGATGTTGATATGGATTCCACTGGCTTCAGACTTTTTAATTTAGGGCTTTTCTCCGTGTAATACAACAACAGAAAAGTTGGAATGTGTTGGCCAAATCTAAAAGAGGGTTCGTTGCTTGCTGAAACAGAAAAAAGATAAAGTACTTGAGGATGGAAAAGCACTAGGAGCAAACGGTAGGATTACTCTGAAAGAAATTGATTCTCTTCAGTTATTTTATTGGAGAGCTATAAAAAAAATCATAGGTAATTTAGAGACAATGAGGCGTGCTGTGTGGGCAATTTTTCCCCAAGAGCTATCGACTGACTAAACACCAATGCGCAATCTGTGTCCGAAAGACGACTGGTGTGTGTTCAGCAACAGAAATGAGACCTATTCACATAATCACTCATTACCTGAACACGTTATGAATGCATTTAAGCTTGCTTTCTAGTTTCTTGGGAATCCTGATTTATTGAGGAAGTGTCTTCACGGAAAGACACAATATGCAAATGAAAGCCTCAATAATTTAATTTGGATTAGATGCTCATAAAGGACATTCTGTGTACTTGAATTACTCAAAACAGGTGTTTATTATGCAATTTTATGTCACAGTAACGGAAATAATGGTAGAATTGAAGTGCTGAAGAGAGCTGGTATGCATCCTGGTGCGTTTACAACAAAAGCGTTTTACACTATCGACGAGAGCAGGGTCAAGAAAACCAACAAATAAGTGTCATACCTGCAAATACAGGCCAGGCAGATCCGCAGAGGAGAGAAGAGAAACCTGGAAGATGAGGAATATCAGTATGGAGGGTTTTAAAATTGAGCTAAGCTTCTTACACGTAGAAGTATGAGAAGAAAATCTTTGATCATCATTTTCTCTCTTTTTACATTTTTTACAATATTAGAAGCCTTTTCTCAAAAAGTATAAGCGCTAATTCTTGAAATTTTCAGGTACTGTTCGCAAACTGTTGCCGTCACCCTCGAGCTAAAAAATAGAAGATCTTGCAATTACTATCTGATTTTTAGATGACTCTATGTAGAAAAAGAAGTTAATTTTGGATGTGCAAAATTAAAAACTCTTTTAAGGATACAATTTGTACCATAAATTAATAACTGTAGTTCAGTGGTCTTATAACCTTCTTGGGACACGACATTAAAAATTTCAGATTAACTGCATGATTAGAATTTGAGTTACGGCTTTTTATAAAAAAAGACAATAAAAAAATCAAAAACTCAAATTTCTGGCAAAATATTAGTCCTGTACATTTTATTATATTTTTCCTTTAAAACACAGCCTTTTTGCTTTACACATGCAAAATTTTAGATTTGTACCTTAATAAATACGACTGTAATGATTTTTTTAAAATAAATTCTTACGTTTTCCGTTCCATCCCCCCTTAAAGAGGAGTAGCGCAATATATTATTTGCATCTGTCGTAAATAGCTCAGTCTTCGAGTTTTAGGAAACTAGTAATTTTTACCACAGGTTTTTGCATTGCCTTAACAAAAATCTCATTTTGTGTACTTGCTTCAGTTCTTAAACGGAATTAGCAACTTTTAAGCTCAACAAATTAAAAGATAATCTGCGGGCTTCATTTAAAGATATTTTTTCACTGCTTTGTAATACGCTACAGCAGCCAAAATGTCGCCCCACTATGAATTCTGTTGTCAGACACAGGATGAATTGGTTGACGTTCGCCAGTAACCGGAAATTTGGAAATCCCCCTGACTGCAGTCAAACGATTGATATCTGCTGCAAATCGGTACATTAGAAGAGCTATCAAAAAGTCGTAGCACCAGTACCAGAGCTACCACGAGTATTATCCTCTCCTGAAAATCCTGTCTCCTTCGCAGAAAGTACAGGACTAAAAATGGCGTGTCAGTGGTGGACCTAGGAGTCCTGTTCAGAGCTGGCGAGAAACTAAACTGAGCCACTGGGACTCACTTCACCCATTTTGGGGAAACCTATTTTGTTCGGGCTCAAGGGGAGGCAAACGTAAAAGAATAGGAGGCTATTAATTGTTGGCAGTTCAAACGCACAGTGAATGATGATAACCATTAGGGAAATGGCTGCAAGGCACAGGGAAGGACGCCGGCCAGGATGGACGAGCGGTTCTAGTCGCTTCAGTCTGGAACCGCGCCACTGCTACGGTCGTAGGTTCGAATCCTGCCTCGGGCAGGGATGTGTGTGATGTCCTTAGGTTACTTAGGTTTAAGTATTTCTAAGTTCTAGGGGCAAAAGATTCCGGAATAGTGCCCCATTCGGATCTCCGGGAGGGGACTGCCAAGGGGGAGGTTACCTTGAGAAAAAGATTGAATAATCAACGAAAGGGTAACGTTCTACGGGTCGGGGCGTGGAATGTCAGAAGCTTGAACGTGGTAGGGAAACTAGAAAATCTGAAAAGGGAAATGCAAAGGCTCAATCTAGATATAGTAGGGGTCAGTGAAGTGAAGTGGAAGGAAGACAAGGATTTCTGGTCAGATGAGTATCGGGTAATATCAACAGCAGCAGAAAATGGTATAACAGGTGTAGGATTCGTTATGAATAGGAAGGTAGGGCAGAGGGTGTGTTACGGTGAACATTTCAGTGACCGGGTTGTTCTAATCAGAATCGACAGCAGACCAACACCGACAACGATAGTTCAGGTATACATGCTGATGTTGCAAGCTGAAGATGAACAGATAGAAAAAGTGTATGAGGATATTGAAAGGGTAATGCAGTATGTAAAGGAGGACGAAAATCTAATAGTCATGGGCGACTGGAATGCAGTTGTAGGGGAAGGAGTAGAAGAAAAGGTTACAGGAGAATGTGGGCTTGGGACAAGAAATGAAAGAGGAGAAAGACTAATTGAGTTCTGTAACAAATTTCAGCTAGTAATAGCGAATACCATGTTCAAGAATCACAAAAGGAGCACGTATACTTGGAAAAGGCTGGGAGATACGGGAAGATTTCAATTAGATTACATCATGGTCACACAGAGATTCCGAAATCAGATACTGGATTGTAAGGCGTACCCAGGAGCAGACACAGACTCAGATCACAATATAGTAGTGATGAAGAATAGGCTGAAGTTCAAGAGATTAGTCAGAAAGAATCAATATGCAAAGAAGTGGGATACGGAAGTACTAAGGAACGACGAGATACGTTTGAAGTTCTCTAACGCTATAAATACAGCAATAAGGAATAGCGCAGTAGGCATTACAGTTGAAGAGGAATGGACATCTCTAAAAAGAGTCATCACAGAAGTTGGGAAGGAAAACATAGGTACAAAGAAGGTAGCTGCGAAGAAACCATAACAGAAGAAATACTTCAGTTGATTGATGAAAGGAGGAGGTACAAACACGTTCCGGGAAAATCAGGAATACAGAAATACAAGTCGCTGAGGAATGAAATAAATAGGAAGTGCAGGGAAGCTAAGACGAAATGGCTGCAGGAAAAATGTGAAGACATCGAAAAAGATATGATTGTCGGAAGGACAGACTCAGCATACAGGAAAGTCAAAACAACCTTTGGTGACATTAAAAGCAACGGTGGTAACATTAAGAGTGCAACGGGAATTCCACTGTTAAATGCAGAGGAGAGAGCAGATAGGTGGAAAGAATACATTGAAAGCCTCTATGAGGGTGAATATTTGTCTGATATGATAGAAGAAAAAACAGGAGTCGATTTAGAAGAGATAGGGGATCCAGTATTAGAATCGGAATTTAAAAGAGCTTTGGAGGAGTTACGAACAAATAATGCATACGTCAAGCAGTTGGTAGACTACGTGTTTTGTGGGCAGTACTGGGGAAGTGCAATCAGTCTGCAAAGGAGATTGCTTACAAATGACTCGTGCGACCCATCCCGGAATATTGCTCAAGTGTGTGAGAACCGTCCCAAATAGGATGAACATGGGATATTGAACATATGCAGACAAGGGTAGCCGAATGGTCATAGGTTTGTTTATTCCATGGGAGAGTGCCACAGAGATACTGAAGGAGCTGAAGAGACAGACTCTTTAAGACAGATGTAAACAATCCCGAGAAAGCCTAGTAACAAAGTTTCAAGAATCGGCTTTACGTGACGACTCTAGAAATATACTACATTCCCCTACGTATCGCTCACATAGGGATCGTGAGAATAAGATTAGAATAATTACTCCACGCACAGAGGCAGTCAAATAATCATTCTTCACGCGCTCCAGACGTGAATGCAACGGGAATTTGGTTAGTTTGTAGCAGCTGGCCATCACAGCGGAAGCAGACAGATGGAAGTTAACAACAAAAGCCGCCCATACCGTCTCAGTAAGTACAAAATTAAATTTTGGAACCAAATGTGCAGATAAACAATATTCGTGGCAATGTAATAAAGCATGTTCCATCTTCTTGCCACAGAGCCAGCACCCAGCAATGTGCCTGAAATAACTACGTAACGTCCTGTAGACGATCTGCAAATGAACCTGAAAAAGTTCGAAAACAGTTTCATGGAATGAATAAATAACTGTTTCAAAAAAGTAACTGACTGCTGCTTTATGTATTTGCCAATGTTTAAATATCTCTAATGCTTTTATAACACTTTACGTTTCACCTGTACCACTTTAAAAGGGCTGATGAAGCTTTTGCGCAGCGGGGAGGTCAAACGTTCCTCGGAATTCGTTGAGAAGGATCCACTGCTCTGCATGTGGCGTAAGTTTGAAATCTTTAACCACACAAGGTAAAGAGTCTCAAATTACTTTCGCTGTGAAAGTTGTTTCTGGATTTAAAATGGTTCAAATGGCTCTGAGCACTATGGCACTTAACATCTGAGGTCATCAGTCCCCTAGAATTTAGAACTGCTTAAACCTAACATCCATGCCCGATGCAGGATTTGAACCTGTGACCGCAGCAACGGGGCAGTTAAGGACTGAACCACCTAGAACCGCTCGGCCACGGTGGCCGGCAGACCCTTTCCTAGCATCACTTACAGAAGTTAACCGCAACGAACCAAGGACATGATTTGAGGAATGCAACATAGAGTTCAGCAAGAAAACGCAAGGTACCGACAAGAAAACAGATACCAAACTTCGCCAGGAATACTAGAACTCGCAAACAATAATAACACAGCTAATACACAAGCACCATGGTCTATAGATGGCCCAAACGAATTAAAAATCTTTCATATAAAATAACTTTCATTTTATATTGTCACTATTTTTAAGAGTTAAATGAGTAGCATCCAAATTGGTGTAGGTCAAAGAAAAAGAATCTTTGGAACAGTACTCCTCATGGCTTCACATGATGGGCCAGTGCCTTTACTGCATCATCTCGTTCTTTGTTACAATTAATGAAATTAGTACCTGACTAGGTATCAAATGTAAACACCTGGTTCTGCCATATTATCTTTAGTCAAGCTCACATTAGGCATACACCTTATCGATTATGTTGGCCCCTGTGCTCCAATGTATAAATATAACTTAAACTTAAGTAAGAAAAATGTGAAGAGCATGTACATAAAGTAGAAGCTTTTGAAACGAGCAATCTTAAAATTTCTGTTTTATAAAACCAAAATAATGTGAAATTAGTACGAGAACTCTTCGCTATCTGCTGTCGACGGACTCATGCCAGAAACCAGTTATGGTGAAATAAATCATTCATCGAAAAAGTGAAGTTTGTTACCATTTTTTCTACAGTGATATTTACAAAAGTAGCTGTGTTATCATGAAATAATCATGCAGACAGTAAAGTCTGTGTTACCTCTCCAGATTAACAGAACTGTGCATGATTTCCGAAAATGAAAATTTAAACTAACCAAAGAAAACTATTCCCTTCAACAAAATATATCTAGCAGAAGTAGTCATTCCAAAGTACATCAAAGTGAATATCGAAAACAACAGTATGATTTCAATGTGATCAAATGCAGAAAGTGAAATTTTCTGATTACGGTGTTAAATAAGAACTCACCACAAGTGAGGATAGTGTCTCATAGAGAAATGTATGTCTTTCATTTAAAATTAATTAATCTCGTTAACTCTGTGAATTTCCTGTACATTTTGGATGACATCAATGCTTTTATTAAGGTAAAAAATCACAACATATCACAAAGTCAAAAGAAAAAAATAAGAAGTCAGGTCGGAAAACAATAACACCTCCATATCGCAGTGATCAACATTTCTTTGATATAATTATAAATTCCACTTGCATTAATTTGAGTGACTTGGAGGAGGATACGCTGAATAAGGACATAAAAATGACGCAGGACCTAAAGAAGCGAAAATAATATTTAAAGAAATATTTGTTAAGATGAAAATTGCATATGAGAAAGCTAATCTAATCAATGGGAATATATGCAATATGTACTGAAAGCAAGTAAAACTATAAAGAAATAGGTAGAGAGGAATAGCTCACCATACAAACCTTCACCTATTCTCAAAAAATAAACAAGAAATAAGGTAAGGGACTGTAACATCGTCCCTGTTCCTAATTTCGTTCTCCTAAGAATTTTAGGTCTACACTGTTTTCACTTCCTGATGGGATCTCAGATCTTCAGCAGCCGTACGTCCGGGATGTTTAAATGCTCTTACTTCGCTAATAGCAACTTGTCCTATCTTAATATGTCCCAATCTCCTTCCTTTGCCGATCTCCATTCTCTTCGTTTTTCCTGTATTGATTCTCACCCCATATACCACGCAAGCATCATTTACATCTCTTAGCATTTTAGTGTCTTTCAATCGCGCCTGTCTGCAACTTGACGTGTCTTCTTTACGGTAAGCAGAAATCTATTTTTTCCTTCATTGTTGACATCCCTACATGGAGTATCCATTGCATAATAAATATTGGTAGATTTGTAACATGAAATTTCGGGAAGAACTGTCGGATGTCTTTATATTGTTCCCATTATATTACGACGCAAATTGTTCTGACCACATTCAGGCACATGCTGACGAAAATATCCTTAACTCCCCTATTTAAGACCGCACCGGCATAAGCGTCTTTTACTGAACTGTTGCTGTACAAGCGTTTCTTGGTCGCATTACCTGCTGCTAAAAGTCAGTACGCTCCAATGAGCTCTTCAGAACCTCATCGGTATGAGGTCGAACGGCTTCAGGCTGTAAAACCGCGCACGACATCACCTATGCAGAGAACGAAGTTCTTATATGGCACTTTTCCGTGCTGTATCCAACTGGAAACGGCCATCCCGATTAGCAAGGGCCTCAGACAGTCCTGTTTCGATTAACTCTCATACGGAGTCCTATACACACCTGCGTTGTGCAGCTCAAAGCCGTCTTTGGCAGATCCCAGAATTTTCACATGTTTGGATAGTTCTGTGTGACAGTTTCAAAAAAACCGTTACAAGTATGAGGAACATACTTAAACAAATTTCCAGCTTCGTCGTTGACGTAAATGCTTATGTTAATTTTCTGTAAAATTACAGTTGTAACTGTTTAATTGCTATTTCCGATTAGGCAAAAAAAATTATTTTATAAATGTTGGATATTTTATCAGAGTTTATTTATGTTGCCATCTGTAATCTTACCCCTCCTTCCTTCTTCCATCTATTGTCCACATTAAATAATGCCCAGTCTCAGTAATTAATATACAAAGTCTTTTATGAAGATTTGAGAGGAGTGAAGGTTACAATAAACTTTAAAGTTTACTTAGCTTGTCATGTTAAGAGGGCTCCAGTTCTTCTTGTCTAGGGGTATGATTCTTGAAACTAGAAATCTAACATCATGTCCTCACGATTGGTTTGAACTAAATAAATTGGAACATAGTTGTTGCAAAATTTTATGCGTAAATATATTTTCCACTGATTTTCTCGCATTTTAGTATATTATACTGTATTAGATTTTTCACTTTAACAAAGCCTAAATAATACTGTTCGTACCTATTATACAAAATCACATCAGAGGCAAGCTTCGACTCTGCGGAAATAACTATGTTGAAAGGGTTTACAAATAGTATTCTGAGAACAGAAAAAAGAAAATCCATGAACAATATTATTGATGAAATCGTAAAGGGAAATACGTTATCAGACAGCAGGAAAATGTTTCAGGTGTTGAAACATGTGAGGAATGGTCACAGAAACGAAGCTTTAGTTATTAATGATAAGGATCCAAATATGCTAACAGAGAAGAAAAAATTCTGAATAGGTGGAGAGAATATTTTGAAGAGCTATTAAATGCAGAAGCCCCAGAGTATCTTTCCACATGAGAATAATACAGAGGGTGAAGGAGAAGCCACAAATATTCAAGTGACTCAACAAGATCTAGAAAGAGCAATGTGGGAACTAAAGAATAATAAGGCAGCAGGAGAGAACAGGATAAAGGCAGAGATGTTGAAGGCAAGAGGGAAAAAACTACAGGATGAGCTATACAATTTCATAAAGGAAATACGGAAATATGGGAAAAAGAAGAAATTCCAGAAGAGTGGATATCAGCCGTCATTCTCCCATTGCATAAAAAGAACAGTAATAGGAATTGTAACAACTACAGTGGCATTTCTCTCCTAAGCGTACCTTATAAAGTTCTGTCTTTAATAATACTTGAAAAACTTAAGCCATTTGCAAAAGATATCGTAGGAGAGTACCAGGCAGACTTCCAGGAAGGACGGTCAACCATCGATCAAATTTTCACCATGAGGCAAATCTGGGAAAAGCGCTGGGAATACAGCCATCGGTTTCTGGTGAAGTCGTGGATCTCTCAAAGGCTTATGACAGTATCCACTGATTAAGTATGTACAGCATCCTGAGAGAGCTTGGTATATCAATGAAGTTAATAAATGTGGTCAAGGTCTACACAGCGAAGACAACAGCCAAAGTTAAATACCACGGGGAGCTGTCCGAGGAATTCCATATCAGAATGGGTGTGAGACCAGGTGATGTTATTCCACCACTGTTATTTAATCCGGTCCTAGAGACAGCAATCCGAGAAATTAAAGGAGAAAACTAAGCGGTGACGCTAAATGGTGGGACAGATTTATTGGGTTATGCAGACATCGTCGCAGGTCTAGCAGAATCAAGAGGGAGAGATGGCAGAAACTGTAGAGGACCTAGCGCAAAATCCAAGGAAGATTGGGTAACGAATTAATGCGGAAAAGACCGAGGTAATGTAGGTCTCAAGAGAAGCCCGCAATGACATCCCATTACAGGTAGGGACATGGAAATTTGCTAACGTGGAAAATTTTAAATACCTTGGCACATGTTCAACAGGCAAAATAATTTAAATTACGAAATAAACCAATGTATTGTGAACTGGTCTAAAGCTTATTTCAGTCTAAGGCAGATAATGCCATCCAATAATCTGCCAATTAAGACCAAACTTAAAGCACACAATGCTGTAATAGTGCCAGTATTGTTGTATGGGAACAAAAGCCTAAGCACAAAAAAGAAGGATGAAGAAAACTTGTTGGTCTTAGAAAAATTATGAGAAGGATCTTTCGACCCGTCCAGAAGGGGAGGTCGAGGAGACGTAGAAAAGATACGAAGAACTGTATGAGCTGATGAGGCAACCGAACATCGTTCAAAAGCTGAAATCGCGGAGAGTAAGTTTGGCAGGCCACATTGCTGGGAGACTAGACACCACTCGGGAAAAAGCCGTACTTAAGGGGATACCTGATGGTAGCCGTCCAATCGGGATACCCAGGAAGCGATCGGAAAGACTTCAGCCAACTAGGAGTCCGTCACTATTGGACCCGAAGTGCACAAGATCGCCGTCTATGGAGGACCATTGTGAGGTCGGCGCTCCTCGATCGCCGATTTCACTGATTCATTGCTTTACAATTTTTCTTAACAAATTAATTCCTACTAGCTCTCGTTACATAATTCGTTTTCATATATTTTAGCTTGAAATACGACATACTGTGTATGAAATTACATGAAAGTTTTCAGAAAATCAACTGAGATAATACTGACCCGTCCAAAATTCGAAAAATAATATTGTCATCGACAATTGTTGTTGAGGACAAGTAATGCTGGAGGACGATGTCCCGTTTCATAGGAAACGTCTAATCCTTGTAGAACAACCACTCAGTGACCTTTGTTCAATAAGAGTATTGTGAGATATTGCAGTGTGTACGTGAGACAGTCCACTGTATTGTGTAGGCGTACGATTGTCTTACAAACAATTGCATATCGCTCGAGAGAGAGCTCTGACTACCTCTGCTACGCAGGCCCTGGCATGCCACGCCGTGTTTCAGCTGCGGCCTAACGAGTGCCATCGGCCGTCGCCCAGATGGGGCGAGCGCCACTCGACTGATCGCACGCACTGGCCGCTGGCGTGCCGGCTACGGCTCTTTGTCGCGGCTGCAGTGTGGCAATTAGCAGCGGCAGTGCCGGTCGTATAAGCGCTGGATGTGCGGTGCCAATGGTCTGGCCGCAGCTGCGCAGCTTTCATTGTGACACATGCCATTGAATTACGGTTACAGCACAGGCAGCCCGCTCTGAGAGCTCACGCAGCCGCACTGCCTGCACAAAGCACTGAGTGTGGGCGTTGACATACACATGCATGGGGGAACCCATCGTCTCGCTAAACTGCTGTACATATCTAGATGGAGGCGCACAGAGCGTCAACTAAAAATGGCTCTGAGCACCATGCGACTTAACTTCTGAGGTCATCGGTCGCCTAGAACTAACAACTAACTAAACCTAACTAACCTAAGGACATCACACACATCCATGCCCGAGGTAGGATTCGAACCTGCGACCGTAGCAGTCGCGCGGTTCCGGAATACGCGCCTAGAACCGCGAGACCACCGCGGCCGGCTGACGGGCGTTGCCTGGTGAAACGTTGTTGTGTTGCGTCGTGTAAGGAGGAGAAATGCGTACCATCACGTTTCCGACTTTGGTAAAGGTCGGATTGTAGCCTATCGCAATTGCGATTTAGCGTATCTCGACACTGCTTCTCGCGTTGGTCGAGATCCATTGACTGTTAGCAGAATATGGAATCGGTGGGTTCAGGAGGGTAATACGGATCGCCGTGTTGGATCACAACGGCCTCGTATCACTAGCAGTCGAAATGACAGGCATCTTAGCCGCATGGCTGTAACGGATAGTGCATCCACATCTCGATCCTTGGGGACGTTTGCAAGGCAACAACCATGTGCACGAACAGTTCGACGACGTTTGCAGCAGCATGGACTACCAGCTTGGAGACGATGGCAGCGATTACCCTTGACTCTGCATCACAGACAGGAGCGCCTGCGATGGTGTAGTCAACGACGAACCTGGGTGCACGAATGGCAAAACGTCATTTTTTCGGATGACTCCAGGTTCTGTTTACAGCATCATGATGGTGGCATCCGTGTTTGGCGACATCGCGGTGAATGCACATTGGAAGCGTGTATTCGTCATCGCCATACTGGCGTATCACCCGGTGTCATGGTATGGGGTGCCACTGGTTACACGTCTCGGTCACCTCTTGTTCGCATTGTCGGCACTTTGAACAGTGAACGTTGCATTTCAGATGTGTTACGACCCGTGGCTCTACCCTTCATTCGATCCCTGCGAAACCCTACTTCAGCAGGATAACGCACGACCGCATGTTGCAGGTCCTGTACTGGCCTTCCTACACACAGAAAATGTTCGACTGCTGCTCTGGCCAGCACATTCTCCAGATCTCTAACCATTTGAAAACGTCTGGTCAATGGTGACCGAGCAACTGGCTCGTCACAATACGCCAGTCACTACTCTTGATGAACTGTGGTATAGTGTTGAAGCTGCATTGGCAGCTTTACCTGTACGCGCCATCCACACTCTGTTTGACTCAGTGCCCAGGCGTGTCAAGGCCGTTGTTACGTACAGAGGTGGTTGTTCTGGGTACTAATTTCTGGGGATCTATGCACCCAAATTGCGTGAAAATGTAATCACATGTCAGTTCTAGTATAATATATTTGTCCAATGAATACCCGTTTATCATCTGCATTTCTTATTCGTCTAGCAATTTTAATGCCCAGTAGTCTATTTTTCCCATGATTCAATAATTAAGTCACTGTTTCATTTCATAACATTTACTCATCTTATAAGATCACAATACTGAACTTCCACATTTTACAGTGTTTACAAACATATAACTTTTACAACTGTTGTTTACATTCTTTTGGTAGGAGGAACGCTGACGGAAGGTTTGTTGCCACCTCAGTGGCCTCTTATTTACAAATGAAAAGCGTATGAAATAAATTTTAAGATGTTGAAACATTAATAGTATGCATGACATGATGCAAGTGATCTAGGTGATATGCATTTCTCTAATTAATTGTGATGTTGATGCTGGTGGTGGGCTCATCGTGGCTCATCGTAGATGCAAATATGAAACTTGTATCGGAGCTTATTGGAGAGGATATTACATAATGAATAGTGTGGGATGTACAGAAGAGGGGGAAGTAGTTCTTTGTGTCATGTATTGATAGAACACTAATAAGAGTTAAAGTTAATTACTATCCTAATTTGGATTGAGATAGAATGTACGGCTTACATTTAACAGCATGGGTACGTTTCAGTGATTATTTCGCGATCCAAAAGAAAGAGTTAATTAAAAATGCCCAACGGTAAACTATGGAGTATTTACTGATGAAAAGAATTCGTCGTGAGTTGAAAGGCGAGCAAAAGCAAGCAATGGTTCGTAGGGATCTGAGCTGTAAGGTAGTTGAATGTCCGCAGCTGTGGGAACTTAGTGCGTTGACATAATAGACTTTGGGAAAGAGGAAATCAGATGCGAAAGTGAGACGGATTACAAGTCTCTCAATTATTTTTAGAGAGCGGGAGGGCTTGGGCGTAAGTGAGCTCCAAGTCCCAAACTTTCTCATTCGAAATTTGTGATTGATGTAAATTTGACCCATTCTGCTTACTACCAGAGGTTTACCATTCCATATTGTTAAAGCGTTATGGTTTTCAGATAAATTACAGCTTATCAGAAACATTTCTATATAAGTGCATCACAGAGATCTATTGTGACAGATACGTGTGGCTCCTCACAAAGCAGGTGCAGTGAGACCATCATTAAATGGCAGCGATTTCTGCAAATGTAGCAGAGTTAGATGGTGCTGTGGATGTCACACTTGATTCGCGCTGGGCAAGGGTACTGTCCAAATCCCCATCTGGATGACGCAGTTTCCGTCATCAGTCTTCTGACAGCTTCGATGCGGGACAAAACAGTTCCTTTCCTGTGCCATTCCCTTCATCTCAGAGCAGCAGATACGTCCTCCACAGAACGTTAAATCTTACCATCGTGTAACTCGCTGGCCTAGGATCTATATTTATTTCATCTGGCAAAATTTTCACCTGCAAGCCTCTATAACCAGAGAGCGATAGTCAGTTAACATTACAACATATGTACTACTATTATTACTACTATTACTACTGGTACTACTTCTACTACTACTACCACAGCTAATAACAATAATAGGAATAATAATAATAGCCAAAACTAAAAACTGGAAAATCGTGGATCGAAGCGGGGAAGAAACAGCACAGGAAACGAATACTGGGATTCAGTTTAGGCTAGGTGCAATGAAAAAGCGATAGCGTCGTTCGAATACCGTGGTATGCACGTGGCCATACGAAAAGAAGAAGATGAAGAAAACTTGTAACAATAATGATAACGGAAGCAGCAATCATTATAATTCGCACAGTGCGCGATCACTGCATGATAACAGCAACAATAGTAACAGATATCGCAACGAAATTTCGGTCTAATTAAAGGTGTGCTAATTAATTCCTCATTTAGTTTTTTTTTTTAATGTGAGTAGTGAAATGTAAGAGAAATGTATGGAATCAGTACAAACGGAATCAAAGCTGGAGAAGAAGTTAGCAATAATTACCAATTGAAGATGAACAGGAAGCTTCATTGAAGACCTTCTTTGGAGTGTGTTCTGATAGTATGGGCTATGTTAAATAATAGGAATATAAGGAACACCATTAAGGTGTCATTTTTTAAAAGGGAGGTGCCATGGGAATGGCATTGTTTAGAGTCCATTTTATGAAAACGTATTTAACACCATTTTTGTGTAAGTGCTGTAACCAACCTCGGCATGAGTTACCATGTACAATGGCTTTGCTGTTCATGTGTGACACACGCAGAAGATGTAGGCATGTGGCACAGGTTTGTTCTGAATTTCGTTGGGCAAGTGTAAGCTGAAAAGTTAATGTGTGGTTAGTATTGATGTACTGAGATATAATTTGTTTCTAATTTTCTTGTTGTTTTATTGATGGAAACGACAGTAGTAAGTTACGAAAAATGCCAGACACATGTTCTGTTACCATGGGTGAGACTGTTATCAGTTTGAAGAAAGAGGTGCTGATATTATCAGGGTTAAATTCACAACAGCCACATTGAAGGTATTAGATGAGTAAGATATTGACAGGTCAGAGAAAGACCAGAGCCGCAAGGAAACCGTCGATGCAGCAACGTTTCAGTGAAGTTGGTCACTTGGAAGCCAGTAATCGGCACGAAATGGAAGCATTATTACCGTCGTTCATGTAGTAACACTACAGGTCCTTTACCAGCAACACCACTTACTAGGCACAATATACTTACAAATGACGACCCGCTGGTGTACAGGAAGCAAAATGGCCTATTGCCATTTGACGTGGTGTACAGTAGGTAATTTCCATGCCCCTTGATGTCTTGATTCCCATGTTAAGACCAGACTGGAAATCAGTTAAGACATTTGCTAAGAGAATTTGGGAGTTGTGGCTGTAGTTACGATGAGCCAATACCAAACGACAGGATCTGTCCACAGAGCATGCAACGTTACTACAATATCAAGTGGATCAATGGGTACTGCTCACCAGACGCTACACACTTAAGGGTAAAATGAATAACTTTTAAGGAAGTATGAGGTTCTTTATCACATCACCGAGATGATTTCTCCAGTAAATGACAAGATACAGAGATGTGAAGAAACAATTAGAAACTTCCGGGAGTGTATACCACTAGGCCTGTGGATCATGTGACAAGTAGTGGTATTCAAGTCTACTTCTGTTACATCCTAGTATTTGCATTCAGATCAGTACCATAAAAAATAGCTCCTAGCCAGGCTGTGCAGGACAAAGGGATGTCTACTAGCCACCGTTTTATCCTCTGTCTTGCGCCCTCTTGTGGATGTGGGATAGAGGGACATGTGGTTGGCACACCGCACTCCAGGCCGTTTTTCGGAGTTTCCAGACTGTGGAGCACTACTATTCAGACAAGTAGCTCCTCAGTTTCCATCACAAAGTGGAGTGCACCACATACGAGTTCTCCCAGCAAGAAAAAGCCCTTGAGAGAACCGGAAATCTAACCCTGATCCTCTGCCTGTCAGCCATCTACACTGACCACTCAGCTACACAGGCTGTTATATTTCTCTGATTGTCCTGCATGATTTCTTAGTTTTTGTATATATGAGTTTTGGAAGCCGGGAGAGGATGATGGAAGTTCCTTTCCATATGTAGCAGTTTACCAGGAGCAACAGGACGGGTAGAGATTCTCCTGACATTGCCGTGCAGAATAAATGGAGAAGAAATGTATAGATTTCGCGTTCAACCGTTGGAGGCAGGTGTCTTGTTTACTCGATGACGAGATGTCTTGTTGACGAGTAGTCATTGGATATTGAGATTAACTGTTGATGTGCGGAAGATAAGGAACGAAGCCTGTAAATTGCAGGTAGTGTTTGTAGATTAGCACAGTGAGTGACAGGGTAATAAAATTTTCATCGATGTGCATAATGAATGCCAGGAATCGAAGCTGGCATATGGGAAGCAGAGAGTACAATTGACACAAATCACTGACTTTGTACTACAGATGCTGGTTCAGGAAACATGCAGAATCATGAGAAAAAGCTTGAATAACCAACGAAAGGATAATGTTCTACGAGTCTGGGCGTGGAATGTCAGAGGCAGGAATGTCAGAGCCTTGGACTTGGTAGTGAAGCTAGAAAATCTGAAAAGGGAAATCCAAAAGCTCAATCTACATGTAGTAGGGGTCAGTGAAGTGAAATAGAAAGAAGACAAGGATCTGTGATCAAATGAGTATAGTGTAGTATCAACAGAAGCTGAATTTAATATAACGGGAGTAGGATTCATTATGAATACGAAGGGAGGGCAGTGAGTGTGCTACTGTGAACAGTTCAGTGATAGTGTTTTTCTTATCATAATCGACAGCAAACCAACATCGACAACGATAGTTCAGGTATACAGTCGACGTCGCAAGCTGAAGATGAAGATAGAGGAAGTGCATGAGGATACTGAAAGGGTAATACAGTACGTAAAGGGAGATGGAAATCTGATAGTCACGAGGAACCGGAATGCAGGTGTAGAGGAAGAAGTAGAAGGAAATGTTACGGGGGAATATGGACCTAGGACGAAGAATGAGAGAGGAGAACGAGTAATTGTGTTCTGTAATAAATTTCAGCGTGTATCAGCGAATAACCTGTTCCAGAATCACAAGAGGAGGAGGTCTACTTGGAAAAGACCGGATGATATCAGAAGATATCAGTTTTATTACATCATAATCAAACACAGATTCCGAAGTCAGATACTGGGTTGTAAGAAGTACCGAGGAACAGATATAGACGCAGATCACAATGTAGTAGTGATGAAGAGGAAGCTGAAGTTTAAGAGATTAGACAGGAAGATTCAATACGCAAAGAAGTGGGATACGGAAGTACTAAGGAATGACAAGATACACTTGAAGTTTTCTAAGGCTATATAAGAAATAGCTTAGTAGGCAGTACAGTTGAAGAGGAGTGGACATCTGCAAAAAGGACAATCATAGAAGTTGGAAAGAAAAACATAGATACAAAGAAGGTAACTCTGACGAAACCATGACTAACAGAAGAAATACCTCAGCTGATCGATAAAAGAAGGAGTCCAGAAATAGAAATCGCTGAAGAATCCAAGGAAGCTAAGACGAAATCGCTGTATGAAAAATGTGAAGAAATCGAAAAAGAAATGGTTGTCGGAAGCAAAGTCATAATAACCTTGGCTGAAATTAAAAGCAAGGGTGGTAAAATCAAGAGTGCAACGAGAATTCCACTGTTAAATGCAGACGAGAGCGCGGATAGGTGGAAAAAAAGTACATTGAAGGCCTCTATGAGGGTGAAGATTTGTCTGATTTGATAGAACAAGAAACAGGAGTCGATTTAGAAGAGATAGGGGACCCAGTATCAGAATCAGAATTTAAGAGAGCTTTGGAGGACTTAAGAGCAAATAAGGCAGAAGGGATCGATAACACTTCATCAGAAATTCTAAAATCATTGGACGAAGCGGCAACAAAATGGCTGTTCACGTTGGTGTGTAGAATTTATGAGTCTGGCAACATACCACCTGACTTTCGGAAAAATATCATCAACACATTTCCGATGACTGCAAAAGACGTGACAAGTACGAGAACTGTCGCACAGGCAGCTTAGCAGTTCGTGCAGCCGAGTCGCTGACAAGAGTAATATAGATAAAATGGAAAAGAAAATAGGGGACGTGTCAGATGACGATCAGTTTGGCTTTAGGAAAGGTAAAGACACCAGAGAGGTAATTCTGACGTTACGGTTGATAATGGATGAGAAAATAAAGAAAAATCAAGACACTTTCAAAGAATTTGTCGGGCTATAAAATGCGCTCAACGATGTAAAATGATACAAGATATTAGAAATCCTCAGACCGCATCTCGTGGTCGTGCGGTAGCGTTCTCGCTTCCCATGCACGGGTTTCCGGGTTCGATTCCCGGCGGGTTCAGGGATTTTCTCTGCCACGTGATGGCTGGGTGTTGTGTGCTGTCCTTAGGTTAGTTAGGTTTAAGTAGTTCTAAGTTCTAGGGGACTGATGACCATAGATGTTAAGTCCCATAGTGCTCGGAGCCATTTGAACCATTTTTTAGAAATTCTCAGAAAAGTAGGGCTAAGCTATAGTGAGAGGCGACTAGTATACAATATGCACAAGAGCCAAGAGGGAATAATAAGAGTGAACGACCAACAACGAAGTGCTCTGTTTAAAAGGGTGTAAGACAAGGATGTAGTCTTTCGCATCTACCGTTCAATCTACACATTGAAGAAGCGATAATGAAAATAAAAGAAGGGTCAGGAGTGGTACTGAAATTCAACGTGAAAGGATATCAACGGTACGATTCGCTGATGACACGGCTATTCTGAGTAAAAGCGAAGAGGAATTACATGATCTGCTGAATGGAGTGAACAATCTAATTAGTAGAGCATATGGATTGAGAGTAAATCGAAGAAATAGGAAGGTAATGAGAAGTAGCAGCAATAAGAACAGTGAGAAACTTAACCTCAAGATTGATGGTCACGAAATAGATGAAGTTAAGAAATTCTGCTGCCTAGGCTGCAACATACCCAACGACGGACGAAGCAAGGAGGACATCAAAAGCAGACTAGCACTGGCCAAGAGAAGTCTACTGGTATCAAACATATGGCTTAATTTCAAGAAATTGTACATTTGGAGCACGACACTGTATGGTAGTGAAACATGGGCTGTTGGAAAACCGGAACAGAAGAGAATCGAAGCGTTTGAGATGTGGTGCTATAGACGAATGTTGAAAATTAGGTGGACTGATCAGGTAAGGAATGAGGAGGTTCTACGCAGAATCGGAGAGAAACAGGAATATGAGGAAAACACTCATAAGGAGAAGGGGCAGAATGATGGGACATCTGTTAAGAAATGAGGGAATGACTTCCATGGAACTAGAGGGAGCTGTAGAGGGCAAAAACTGTAGAGGAAGACAGAGATTGGAATACGTCAAGCAGTTAACTGAGGACGTAGGTTGCAAGTGCTACTCTGAGATGAAGAGGTTGCACATACCAGCTACCAAATGTGGAATTTATGTGTGCTAGCTCAATGACTGTGAAAGGGGTGAATGCGGTTCAGACTTATCTGGTGAAAAGGACAGTAATATGGAAACTGGTTCACACAGACACGCGAAGTATTAATGTTTTCGGAGTTCGGAGAAACTCACGCTCGCATGCCACTCAGCGACCTACAAGAGCGTGTGACGGAGAAGATTGCTATTTGTCCAGCTAGGGAAGTGCAGACTGACATGCGAGATTCAACTGTTTCTAGGAAGAAGGACAGCAAAGGGGAACAAGGAAAAAGTATTGGCAGTTCCGAAAGATAGAATCGCTTTGACTGTTGTCACTTTTTGCGCCAGAAACTATAATTAAAAAGCCGGCCGCTGTGGCCGGACGGTTCTAGGCGCATCAGTCCGGACTGCTGCTACGGTCGTAGGTTCGAATCCTGCGTCGAGCATGGATGTGTGTGATGTCCTTAGGTTAGCTAGGTTTAAGTAGTTGTAAGTGTAGGGGACTGATAACCTCAGATGTTAAGTCTCTTAGTGCTTAGAGCCATTTGAACCATTTTTTTGTAATTAAAAACTGTTTGAAGGTGGGGAAAGCTTAGAGCATGGTACAATTCGAGTTACGTGGTAGTCGTATTTTGGTGAGCGCTACGAGATGTGAGATAGCCGGTACAAACTTGCGCCTCCCAGTTACATTCAGAAGTGGGACTGTATTCGAGTTTACTGATTCTGCATCGCAACCTGTCTGGAGTACTTCGCGGCCTGGCGAGTCTGTAAAACTGCCGTAGAGCAACAACGTTGATGACAGCCCTAGGTGGCACTGGTGCAATCTACGAGCGCAGCTATCGCCACGAGGACACGCTCGCTAATCAGCTCTCTTGGTGGCCCTTTGAGGCCAGCGGTGCAACAGCTGGCCAATGGAGGTACATACAGCTGCACTAGTTCAGCGCGCGATGGGACAGTTTACGGACCTCTCGTTTACGTGCGCGGCCAGAGCAGCGCACCGCAGTCGGCCGATCGCCTTCCGGCGGGGCTTACCCCACGGTCGACGTCATCGGCTGCTCTGCAGAAGACGACGACGGTAACGGCAGAATGCACATCGAATGTGACGAGTCGGCGCCCGGACGTGCAATACGAGGACGACTCCAGCACGGATTCAGCCGAAGGAACTACCTCCAGAGGCAAACGGAGTGTCGCATTTACCACCAGGAGGCATTTCAAATTTTACCCTAAGCGACGGAGAATTTACGAAACCGTCGCGGAAAATGCAGGTAAAACCGAGAATAAGTATGCAAACAATGTCAATAGAGACGAAAAATACCTTCATCGCCTTTCGAGACGGCGACCCTGGTCCAGCTAGCGACGTAGCAGAGCTACAGCGGCTGCAACGGCTCCAAAGACAGCAACGACAATAAACACAAAAGCCGCTGCAAGACTACCGACAACAGCTCTAACAGACGGTACCGCCTTAGTTCTCTAGTTCTTGGAAAACTACAAGATCTCGTGCGATTGGTTAAAGCAGAATGTTCAACCAGTTTTCACTGCCAAACAACGATGTGGTGACAGGTTGAAGCTGTTCTGTACTACCACCAGCGATTATGTAACAGTGAAGAAGATGGCGGAGACTAGTGGCATCCCACGTTTCACATTTCCTGCCACGAAACCGATCATTAAAGCATCTGTAAGAGAATTCCAAAGGCAATGCGCCATGAAGAGCTGAAAGAAGTACTTAAGGGGAGTTGCAACGCCCTATTCAGCCAATGTTAAATTTAGTGACTTGGCTTCCCTGTATTTCAGGAGCCACTGAAACTATTGACATGAAAAATTTACAGAACATTAAACTTCATGTTCTGGGTCTACTGAACTACAATAATTGCATTCCATTCACGGCTTTTGGAAATACAGTTTTTTAATTACACAATTAAAATTTTGTGTACCTTTTTTGTACTTTAACCTAAATAATTTTAATTACACATGACATTATGTTCTTCTTTTAGTTAAGTAGACTCTGGATATGTATGTCACTACTACCTGAAAATTTGAACACTTTACTCGAAGTGGTTTCTGAGATTTAGGGAAAAATGCAAAAGAAAATGTAAATTTTCTGAAACGACTTCTAAAGTTTCAAAAGACCGTAACTTACTTAATAGCGCTGCAGTCATGGACTGTGCGGCTGGTCCCGACGGAGGTTCGAGTCTCCCCTCTGGCATAGGTGTGTGTGTTTGTCCTTAGGATAATTTAGATTAAGAAGTGTGGAAGCTGAGGGACTCATGACCTTAGCAGTTAAGTCCCATAAGATTTTACACACATTTTAACTCAATATATGCTTAATTTTTTATTTTTAGTCACTAAGAAGCACCATGCACCATACTGCTTATCATCCGCTTGATCTTTTTCCAAGTTTTTTCTCCTTTTCTTCTTTCTAGTCCCCTTAGTGGCCAACTGTGCTGCATACTCTGCTTTATCAATGCGAACCTTATTCATCCGTTCAAGTTCTCTGATGCAGTTTGCTCCAGAATTAATTCTCATATGCTGCAGCACTTTCACCCTACAAATGTTGCCATCATTGAAAGCAATAACAGCACCACTGACCCACCACTTTAGTGTCTTCATTCCAACAAAAACATTTTTTGATAAGCGAGTCCATATAAGATTACTGAACGACTCATTAGGATTTTGAGTCTGGCTATGCAGATACTTCTTCAGTAACTGAGGATTGGACAGGTCTCTGTAAACAGCTTTTATGATATCTATGACTGCTGCTGGGATGGAATGTTGATGGCTGTATGAACTGTTTGAGTACTGAGCATAGCGGTAATGCACCTTGAATCAGGTCCAGGAGAGCAAAGGTGGTGTACTAATTTTTTATCAGTTGACAATTTGTGGAAGAACGTATCCCATACTGCCTGCTTCACTTTCAACACATCCTCAGTATTATTTCTACTGGGCATCCCATAATATTGCTATAGTTCATCAATCATTTTGCCTGTCAGCCTACCTCTTATGGTTTTATCATCAGAAAGTTTCTTGTCTCTCAAACTTTGTTTCAACTTCCTCAACCTGGTGCCCATCCTCTTGTGACCAACACCATAAGGCTGAGCGGCTACTACACTGTTATATGCTTTTGAGTCTCCATCACCCAAGAACTTAGTGTAACACACTCCGCTTTCGTTCACAGATCGACTAAACATTTCAATAGCTGCAGAAGCCTCCATACCACCACTCGCTCCTTCATCATTTCTGTCACAGATATGCCCTTCTTCATTCCCTGATTTACACTTACAACAATGTGTGGTTAAAATCTGGAAATCTATTACCTTTTGGGTATCCACACTGGTCACTGTAGCTACGGCATTCTTAGAACTGTGGCCATGCTTCTGTCAAATGGCATCAAGAGCTACTGGTATGTCAGTCATAACATTATTTATTTCAACAGCTTCGTTTTCAGCATCCTTCATTGAGTCACGTGCAACAGATTCCGCAGAAGCTCCAATAAATCCTGCATACTTGTCGATTTTACAAGGTGGGCGTGGCATATTCGTCACAGCACACATTGTTTGTACTGCAGAGCGTCCTTTGCCAATAGCTCTGAATCCATAAAACCACCTAACATATACTTAAAAATAATTATCATCAGAATTCCGAAATGAATGAGTATATTTAAAAATGGCACAATTAATGATAAGTTTCCAGGCTGGTCCATTTCGTATCTCACTGTCTTCATGTCAACTAACTGGTCCTTCACATATTTTACAACACACACATTCACCTAACACCCTTGTTAAGATGTGTAAGTATATCAGAATATAACCTAAACTAACATTTACTTCACTTTAGTTTTGCGGAAACTGTGTATCACAACGTTTTATTTTAATCTTCGAAACAGTAATGGGTGTTTCTCTAGATACTGACGAGTTTGCCTCTATTTCACTGACTGTAAGTTCACATGCCACACGTTGAGCACAATGTTTCCCTTTATTCAAAAATCTATCACCATGAAACCCTCGTTTCCTAAAAACACTTCGTTTTGGCGTCATACTTTACTTTTTGAGAGATTTACCAATCTATTCGTCACTTTTCCTCGGAAAAACGTTAGCACTTCCACATACAACGCGTGTTTATACTATGAAACGATACGATACTGTTTCTGACCTTGCTACCAATACAAACACGTAATTTAACCTTTATAACACAGCAGTCCACAGCTCCTATATAAAAAATTACCGATTTTATTAGATCTTGAATTAATGCACATAAAAATTTTAACATTTTCAACCGGTGTAGATTAAATTAAAAAATATAAGAAAATACTTCCCATGTGAGCTCCAAAATGGACAGTAAGCGTTTCCGGACACATGTCCACATAACATATTTTCTTTCTTTGTGTGCGAGGAATGTTTGCTGAAAGTTTGGCCGTACCTTTTTGTAAAATTGCAAAATTTGTTATGAGCTAATAATGTGCTGCATCAGTTGTCGACTACCGCAGAACTCCAAGCTCACAGAAGAAAACTCCACTGATTGTGAGAGTAGTAATTCTCCCTGACGCAGATAATCACAAGAAAATCTTTGACGTGACGCGCCTCTACGCACTCATCAACGGCATTGAGTGAAGTTAAAGGTACGCAAAGGACCACCACAGTGCTTCATGTCCCAGCGGATCTATCACGTAGCCTGGCACTGCACCATGCCACTGACGTGTGTGAAATGTAGCGGCGACCACGACAGTCGGGAACGCCCACAGTCACAGAAAACTGCTGCCAAGTGCTGAAACTGCGGCGCCCAGCACCCAGCTAGCTAGAGCCTCGTGCCTCTCGATTCGAAGACCATGCGGACCCCCAAACTGGCAAGTCAGGCAGTGGTTTCGCAGCCCAGTCTCCAGGGGGAAGTCAGTTGTATCGTCCACCTGTCACGGAACGTCTTGCAGCTAGACTTTGGCTTGGAGCTCTAACACCAGATGTCATAAGGGGCCACATCAGGCCGCCAATAGCGACAGAAGATACTCACCCTGAGCAAGGACCTGCATCCGTAAGTAACGCCACCTGCTTACAGTCTCAAGCTGTGCATCAAATTATTACGGACCTTTCCGACATTGTGGAGCTAAGACCGTTCCTCAAGACACTCCTCACAGAAGACTCAAGAACACTGACCAGGATCCCTACTCTCATCGTCTCAGCAGTCATTACAGCGATAAGATGCATCACGCCAGTGGCCTGTGAACCTATGCAGACCACACATGGTCACCTATAGAGGCACTCAAGACTTCGCTGTTGCGAAGTGGAATGCCAGTGGCATTTACATCCACCTGTTGGAATTTTGGCACTTCCTACAGAATGAGAGATTTGTCTTGGGACTGAAACCCGTCAAAAGCCAGGTTTGCGAGACATAGCCACAAACCGTAATTGTTATCTCGATGGTCGCCTGACCACCGGGAGAGGCTCAGCAGTTTATGCCCAGAACTGCCTGCAACAATATCAAGTGCTGTCTCCGCCTCTCTCCAACATAGAAACCACGTCAGGCAATGTGGAAACTCGATAAGGGCCCGTAGAATTCTTCGTCTAAACGCCAGCACGTGGACATCTCACAGTTGAAGACGTTGAGTATCTGCTTCAACCTAGAGGCAAATGCATTATCGCCGGTGACCTAAATGCGAGGCATCTGATCTGGAACTTTGGGATGACCACGCGCAAGCACTTTAACAAACTACTTACCCGCATGCAAAACGTGTACCACATATCCTGGACATTGGCATCTATAAAGGGTTCCCATGTTTCATCTCAGCTGAGGATATCCGTGCCCTCTCTTAGGATCAACTCCCAGTGTTGTTTTCTGCGACGTTCTGGCCCAATGCCTACACACGAAGATCTAGCACTGTCAGGACCACTTGGGACCGACACCGACAGTACGTTCACAATGAACATGGAGAACACGCAGCTGGCATTAACGCGAACGTCAATGAAGGAATAACTCACTTCACCGACCCTGTCAGAGAGGTAGTTCACAACGGCACTCCACTGCAGCAACATGGTAAGGTGTAAAGGCAGCAAACACCCCCGCAAGAAATTTTACAAATCATCTGAAGGAAAACCAGCTATCCAACGAATGGCTTCTCAGCAGACAGCGAGAAACAAAAGCTAGCGTTAATCTCCTCCAGCTCCATATTAAAGCGGCTCTAAACAGACGCTGGTGCAATGTGGGACACAGTCTACATCTACATGACTACAATTCACATTTAAGTGCTTGGCAGAGGGTTCATCGAACCACAATCATACTATCTCTCTACCATTCCACTCCCTAACAGCGCGCGGGAAAAACGAACACCTAAACCTTTCTGTTCGAGCTCTGATTTCTCGTATTTTATTTTGATGATCATTTCTACCTATGTAAGTTGGGCTCCACAAAATATTTTCGCATTCGGAAGAGAAAGTTGGTGACTGAAATTTCGTGAAAAGGTCTCACCGCGACGAAAAACGTCTTTGCTGTAATGACTTCCAACCCAAATCGCGTATCATATCTGCCACACTCTCTCCCATATTACGTGATAATACAAAACGAGCTGTCATTTTTTGCACCCTTTCGATGTCCTCCGTCAATCGCACCTGGTAAGGATCGCACACCGCGCAGCAATATTCTAACAGAGTACGAACGAATGTAGTGTAAGCTGTCTCTTTAGTGGACTTGTTGCATCTTGTGTCCTGCCAATGAAACGCAACATTTGGCTCGCCTTCCCCACAATATTATCTATGTGGTCTTTCAAACTGAAGTTGTTCGTAATTTTAACACCCAGGTACTTAGTTGAATTGACAGCCTAGAGAATTGTACTATTTATCGGGTAATCGAATTTCAACGGATTTCTTTTGGAACTCATGTGGATCACCTAACACTTTTCGTTATTAGCGTCAACTGCCAACTGCCACACCATACAGCAATCTTTTCTAAATCACTTTGTAACTGATACTGGTCTTCGGATGACCTTACTAGACGGTAAATTACACCATCATCCACGAGCAACCTAATGGAACTGCTCAGATTGTCAGCCAGGTCATTTATGTAGATCAGGAACAGCAGAGGTCACAGGACGCTTCCCTGGGGAACACCTGATATAACTTCAGTTTTATTCGATGATTTGCGGTCTATTACTACGAACTGCGAACTTCCTGACAGGAAATCACGAATCCAGTCGCACAACTGAGACGATACCCCATAGTCCCGCAGCTTGATTAGAAGTCGCTTGCGAGGAACGGTGTCAAAAGTTTTCCGGATATCTAGAAATACGGAATCAACTTGAGAACCCCTGTCGATAGCGGCCATTACTTCGTGCAAATAAAGAGCTAGTTGAAACTTCCTGGTAGATTAAAACTGTGTGCCCGTCCGAGACTCGAACTCGGAACCTTTGCCTTTCGCGGGCAAGTGCTCTACCATCTGAGCTACCGAAGCACGACTCACGCCCGGTACTCACAGCTTTACCTCTGCCAGTATCTCGCCTCCTACCTTCCACACTTTACAGAAGCTCTTCTGCGAACCTTGCAGAACTAGCACTCCTGAAAGAAAGGATATAGCGGAGACATGGCTTAGCCACAGCCTAAGGGATGTTTCCAGAATGAGATTTTCACTCTGCAGCGGAGTGTGCGCTGATATGAAATTTCCTGGCAAATTAAAACTGTGTGCCCGACCGAGACTCGAACTCGGGACCTTTGCCTTTCGCGGGCAAGTGCTCTACCATCTGAGCTACCGAAGCACGACTCACGCCCGGTACTCACAGCTTAACTTCTGCCAGTATCTCGCCTCCTACCTTCCAAACTTTACAGAAGCTCTTCTGCGAACCTTGCAGAACTAGCACTCCTGAAAGAAAGGATATAGCGGAGACATGGCTTAGCCACAGCCTGGGGGATGTTTCCAGAATGAGATTTTCACTCTGCAGCGGAGTGTGCGCTGATATGAAACTTCCTTTCAGATTAAAACTGTGTGCCCGACCGAGACTCGAACTCGGGACCTTTGCCTTTCGCGGGCAAGTGCTCTACCATCTGAGCTACCGAAGCACGACTCACGCCCGGTACTCACAGCTTTACTTCTGCCAGTATCTCACCTCCTACCTTCCAAATTTTACAGAAGCTCTTCTGCGAAACTTGCAGAACTAGCACTCCTGAAAGAAAGGATATAGCGGAGACATGGCTTAGCCACAGCCTGGGGGATGTTTCCAGAATGAGATTTTCACTCTGCAGCGGAGTGTGCGCTGATATGAAACTTCCTTTCAGATTAAAACTGTGTGCCCGACCGAGACTCGAACTCGAGACATTTGCCTTTCGCGGGCAAGTGCTCTACCATCTGAGCTACCGAAGCACGTCTCACGACCGCTACTCACAGCTTTACTTCTGCCAGTATCTCGCTTCCTACCTTCCAAACTTTACAGAAGCTCTTCTGCAAACCTTGCAGAACTAGCACTCCTGAAAGAAATGATATAGCGGAGACATGGCTTAGCCACAGCCTGGGGGATGTTTCCAGAATGAGATTTTCACTTTCCAGCGGAGTGTGCGCTGATATGAAACTTCCTGGCAGATTAAAACTGTGTGCCCGACCGAGACTCGAACTCGGGACTCTTGCCCTTCGCAGGCAAGTGCTCTACCATCTGAACTACCTAAGCACGACTCACGCCCGGTACTCACAGCTTTACTTCTGCCAGTATCTCGCCTCCTACCTTCCAAACTTTACAGAAGCTCTTCTGCGAACTTTGCAGAACTAGCACTCCTGAAAGAAAGGATATAGCGGAGACATGGCTTAGCCACAGCCTGGGGGATGTTTCCAGAATGAGACTTTCGCTCTGCAGCGGAGTGTGCGCTGATATGAAACTTCCTGGCAGATTAAAACTGTGTGCCCGACCGAGACTCGAACTCGGGACCTTTGCCTTTCGCGGGCAAGTGCTCTACCATCTGAGGTACCGAAGCACGACTCACGCCCGGTACTCACAGCTTTACTTCTGCCAGTATCTCACCTCCTACCTTCCAAACTTTATAGAAGCTCTTCTGCGAACCTTGCAGAACTAGCACTCCTGAAAGAAAGGATATAGCGGAGACATGGCTTAGCCACAGTCTGGGGGATGTTTCCAGAATGAGATTTTCACTCTGCAGCGGAGTGTGCGCTGATATGAAACTTCCTTTCAGATTAAAACTGTGTGCCCGACCGAGACTCGAACTCGGGAGCTTTGCCTTTCGCAGGCAAGTGCTCTACCATCTGATCTACCGAAGCACGACTCACGCCCGGTACTCACAGCTTTACCTCTGCCAGTATCTCGCCTCCTACCTTCCACACTTTACAGAAGCTCTTCTGCGAAACTTGCTGAACTAGCACTCCTGAAAGAAAGGATATAGCGGAGACATGGCTTAGCCACAGCCTGGGGGATGTTTCCAGAATGAGATTTTCACTCTGCAGCGGAGTGTGCGCTGATATGAAACTTCCTGCAGATTAAAACTGTGTGCCCGACCGAGACTCGAACTCGGGACCTTTGCCTTTCGCAGGCAAGTGCTCTACCATCTGAGCTACAGAAGTACGACCCACGACCGATACTCACAGCTTTACTTCTGCCAGTATCTCGCCTCCTACCTTCCAAACTTTACAGAAGCTCTTCTGCGAACCTTGCAGAACTAGCACCCCTGAAAGAAACGATATAGCGGAGACACGGCTTCGCCACAGCCTGGGGGATGTTTTCAGAATGAGATTTTCACTCTGCAGCAGAGTGTGCGCTGATATGAAACTTCCTAGCAAATTAAAACTGTGTGCCCGACCGAGACTCGAACTCGGGACCTTTGCTTTTCGAGGGCCAGTGCTCTACCATCTGAGCTACCGAAGCACGACTCACGGCCGGTACTCACAGCTTTACTTCTGCCAGTATCTCGCCTCCTACCTTCCAAACTATACAGAAGCCTTTCTGCGAACCTTGCAGAACTAGCACTCCTGAAAGAAAGGATATAGCGGAGACATGGCTTAGCCACAGCCTGGGGGATATTTCCAGAATGAGATTTTCACACTGCAGCGGAGTGTGCGCTGATATGAAACTTCCTGGAGATTAAAACTGTGTGCCTGACGGAGACTCGAACTCGGGACTTTTGCCTTTCGCAGGCAAGTGCTCTACCATCTGAGGTACCGAAGCACGACTCACGCCCGGCACTCACAGCTTTACTTCTGCCAGTATCTCGCCTCCTACCTTCCAAACTTTACAGAAGCTCTTCTGCGAACCTTGCAGAACTAGCACTCCTGAAAGAAAGGAAATAGCGGAGACATGGCTTATCCAAAGCCTGGGGGATGTTTCCAGAATGAGATTTTCACTCTGCAGCGGAGTGTGCGCTGATATGAAACTTCCTGGCAGATTAAAACTGTGTGCACGACCGAGACTCGAACTCGGGAGCTTTGCCTTTCGCAGGCAAGTGCTCTACCATCTGATCTACCGAAGCACGACTCACGCCCGGTACTCACAGCTTTACCTCTGCCAGTATCTCGCCTCCTACCTTCCAAACTTTACAGAAGCTCTTCTGCGAACCTTGCAGAACTAGCACTCCTGAAAGAAAGGATATAGCGGAGACATGGCTTAGCCACAGCCTGGGGGATGTTTCCAGATTGAGATTTTCACTCTGCAGTGGAGTGTGCGCTGATATGAAACTTCCTGGCAGATTAAAACTGTGTGCCCGACCGAGACTCGAACTCGGGAGCTTTGCCTTTCACAGGCAAGTGCTCTACCATCTGAGCTACCGAAGCACGACTCACGACCGCTACTCACAGCTTTACTTCTGCCAGTATCTCGCCTCCTACCTTCCAAACTTTACAGAAGCTCTTCTGCGAACGTTGCAGAACTAGCACTCCTGAAAGAAAGGATATAGAGGAGACATGGCTTAGCCACAGCCTGGGGGATGTTTCCAGAATGAGATTTTGACTCTGCAGCGGAGTGTGCGCTGATATGAAACTTCCTGGCAGATTAAAACAGTGTGCCCGACCGAGACTCGAACTCGGTATCTTTGACTTTCGCAGGCAAGTGCTCTACCATCTGAGCTACCGAAGCACGACTCACGCCCGGTACTCACAGCTTTACCTCTGCCAGTATCTCGCCTCCTACCTTCCACACTTTACAGAAGCTCTTCTGTGAACCTTGCAGAACTAGCACTCCTGAAAGAAAGGATATAGCGGAGACATGGCTTAGCCACAGCCTGGGGGATGTTTCCAGAATGAGATTTTCACTCTGCAGCGGAGTGTGCGCTGATATGAAACTTCCTTTCAGATTAAAACTGTGTGCCCGACCGAGTCTCGAACTCGGGACCTTTGCCTTTCGCGGGCAAGTGCTCTACCATCTGAGGTACCGAAGCACGACTCACGCCCGGTACTCACAGCTTTACTTCTGCCAGTATCTCGCCTCCTACCTTCCAAACTTTACAGAAGCTCTTCTGCGAACCTTGCAGAACTAGCACTCCTGAAAGAAACGATATAGCGGAGACACGGCTTCGCCACAGCCTGGGGGATGTTTCCAGAATGAGATTTTCACTCTGCAGCAGAGTGTGCGCTGATATGAAACTTCCTAGCAAATTAAAACTGTGTGCCCGACCGAGACTCGAACTCAGGACCTTTGCTTTTCGCGGGCAAGTGCTATACCATCTGAGCTACCGAAGCACGACTCACGCCCGGTACTCACAGCTTTACTTCTGCCAGTATCTCGCCTCCTACCTTCCAAACTTTACAGAAGCTCTTCTGCGAACCTTGCAGAACTAGCACTCCTGAAAGAAAGGATATAGCGGAGACATGGCTTAGCCACAGCCTGGGGGATGTTTCCAGAATGAGATTTTTACTCTGCAGCGGAGTGTGCGCTGATATGAAACTTCCTGGCAGATTAAAACTGTGTGCCCGACCGAGACTCGAACTCGGGACCTTTGCCTTTCGCGGGCAAGTGCTCTACCATCTGAGGTACCGAAGCACGACTCACGCCCGGTACTCACAGCTTTACTTCTGCCAGTATCTCGCCTCCTACCTTCCAAACTTTACAGAAGCTCTTCTGCGAAACTTGCAGAACTAGCACTCCTGAAAGAAAGGATATAGCGGAGACATGGCTTAGCCACAGCCTGGGGGATGTTTCCAGAATGAGATTTTGACTCTGCAGCGCAGTGTGCGCTGATATGAAACTTCCTGGCAGATTAAAACTGTGTGGCCGACCGAGACTCGAACTCGGGATCTTTGCCTTTCGCAGGCAAGTGCTCTACCATCTGAGCTACCGAAGCACGACTCACGCCCCGTACTCACAGCTTTACCTCTGCCAGTATCTCGCCTCCTACCTTCCACACTTTACAGAAGCTCTTCTGTGAACCTTGCAGAACTAGCACTCCTGAATGAAAGGATATAGCGGAGACATGGCTTAGCCACAGCCTGGGGGATGTTTCCAGAATGAGATTTTCACTCTGCAGCGGAGTGTGCGCTGATATGAAACTTCCTTTCAGATTAAAACTGTGTGCCCGACCGAGACTCGAACTCGGGACCTTTGCCTTTCGCGGGCAAGTGCACTACCATCTGAGCTACCGAAGCACGACTCACGTCCGGTACTCACAGCTTTACTTCTGCCAGTATCTCGCCTCCTACCTTCCAAACTATACAGAAGCTCTTCTGCGAACCTTGCAGAACTAGCACTCCTGAAAGAAAGGATATAGCGGAGACATGGCTTAGCCACAGCCTGGGGGATGTTTCCAGAATGAGATTTTCACTCTGCAGCGGAGTGTGCGCTGATATGAAACTTCCTGGCAGATTAAAACTGTGTACCCGACCGAGACTCGAACTCGGGACCTTTGCCTTTCGCGGGCAAGTGCTCTACCATCTGAGCTACCGAAGCACGACTCACGCCCGGTACTCACAGCTTTGCTTCTGCCAGTATCTGGCCTCCTACCTTCCAAACTTAACAGAAGCTCTTCTGCGAACCTTGCAGAACTAGCACTCCTGAAAGAAAGGATATAGCGGAGACATGGCTTAGCCACAGCCTGGGGGATATTTCCAGAATGAGATTTTCACTCTGCAGGGGAGTGTGCGCTGATATGAAACTTCCTGGAGATTAAAACTGTGTGCCTGACGGAGACTCGAACTCGGGACTTTTGCCTTTCGCAGGCAAGTGCTCTACCATCTGAGCTACCGAAGCACGACTCACGCCCGGCACTCACAGCTTTACTTCTGCCAGTATCTCGCCTCCTACCTTCCAAACTTTACAGAAGCTCTTCTGCGAACCTTGCAGAACTAGCACTCCTGAAAGAAAGGAAATAGCGGAGACATGGCTTATCCACAGCCTGGGGGATGTTTCCGGAATGAGATTTTCACTCTGCAGCATGTGTGCGCTGATACGAAACTTCCTCGCAAATTAAAACTGTGCGTCCAACCGAGACTCGAAATCGGGACCTTTGCCTTTCACAGGCAAGTGCTCTACCATCTGAGCTACCGAAGCACGACTCACGCCCGGTACTCACAGCTTTACTTCTGTCAGTATCTCACCTCCTACCTTCCAAACTTTACAGAAGCTCTTCTGCGAACCTTGCAGAACTAGCACTCCTGAAAGAAAGGATATAGCGGAGACATGGCTTAGCCACAGCCTGGGGGATGTTTCCAGAATGAGATTTTCACTCTGCAGCGGAGTGTGCGCTGATATGAAACTTCCTGGCAGATTAAAACTGTGTGCCCGACCGAGACTCGAACTCGGGAGCTTTGCCTTTCGCAGGCAAGTGCTCTATCATCTGATCTACCGAAGCACGACTCACGCCCGGTACTCACAGCTTTACCTCTGCCAGTATCTCGCCTCCTACCTTCCACACTTTACAGAAGCTCTTCTGCGAACCTTGCAGAACTAGCACTCCTGAAAGAAAGGATATAGCGGAGACATGGCTTAGCCACAGCCTGGGGGATGTTTCCAGAATGAGATTTTCACTCTGCAGCGGAGTGTGCGCTGATATGAAACTTCCTGGCAGATTAAAACTGTGTGCCCGACCGAGACTCGAACTCGGGAGCTTTGCCTTTCGCAGGCAAGTGCTCTACCATCTGAGCTACCGAAGCACGACTCACGACCGCTACTCACGGCTTTACTTCTGCCAGTATCTCGCCTCCTACCTTCCAAACTTTACAGAAGCTCTTCTGCGAACCTTGCAGAACTAGCACTCCTGAAAGAAAGGATATAGCGGAGACATGGCTTAGCCACAGCCTGGGGGATGTTTCCAGAATGAGATTTTCACTCTGCAGCGGAGTGTGCGCTGATATGAAACTTCCTTTCAGATTAAAACTGTGTGCCCGACCGAGTCTCGAACTCGGGACCTTTGCCTTTCGCGGGCAAGTGCTCTACCATCTGAGGTACCGAAGCACGACTCACGCCCGGTACTCACAGCTTTACTTCTGCCAGTATCTCGCCTCCTACCTTCCACACTTTACAGAAGCTCTTCTGCGAACCTTGCAGAACTAGCACTCCTGAAAGAAACGATATAGCGGAGACACGGCTTCGCCACAGCCTGGGGGATGTTTCCAGAATGAGATTTTCACTCTGCAGCAGAGTGTGCGCTGATATGAAACTTCCTAGCAAATTAAAACTGTGTGCCCGACCGAGACTCGAACTCGGGACCTTTGCTTTTCGCGGGCAAGTGCTCTACCATCTGAGGTACCGAAGCACGACTCACGCCCGGTACTCACAGCTTTACTTCTGCCAGTATCTCACCTCCTACCTTCCAAACTTTACAGAAGCTCTTCTGCGAAACTTGCAGAACTAGCACTCCTGAAAGAAACGATATAGCGGAGACATGGCTTAACCACAGCCTGGGGGATGTTTCCAGAATGAGATTTTCACTCTGCAGCGGAGTGTGCGCTGATATGAAACTTCCTGGCAGATTAAAACTGTGTGCCCAACCGAGACTCGAACTCGGGAGCTTTGCTTTTCGCAGGCAAGTGCTCTACCATCTGATCTACCGAAGCACGACTCACGCCCGGTACTCACAGCTTTACCTCTGCCAGTATCTCGCCTCCTACCTTCCACACTTTACAGAAGCTCTTCTGCGAAACTTGCAGAACTAGCACTCCTGAAAGAAAGGATATAGCGGAGACATGGCTTAACCACAGCCTGGGGGATGTTTCCAGATTGAGATTTGGACTCTGCAGCGGAGTGTGCGCTGATATGAAACTTCCTGGCAGATTAAAACTGTGTGCCCGACCGAGACTCGAACTCGGGAGCTTTGCCTTTCGCAGGCAAGTGCTCTACCATCTGAGGTACCGAAGCACGACTCACGACCGCTACTCACAGCTTTACTTCTGCCAGTATCTCGCCTCCTACCTTCCAAACTTTACAGAAGCTCTTCTGCGAACCTTGCAGAACTAGCACTCCTGAATGAAAGGATATAGCGGAGACATGGCTTAGCCACAGCCTGGGGGATGTTTCCAGAATGAGATTTTCACTCTGCAGCGGAGTGTGCGCTGATATGAAACTTCCTGGCAGATTAAAACTGTGTGCCCGACCGAGACTCGACCTCGGGACCTTTGCCTTTCGCAGGCAAGTGCTCTACCATCTGAGCTACCGAAGCACGACACACGCCCGGTACTCACAGCTTTACCTCTGCCAGTATCTCGCCTCCTACCTTCCACACTTTACAGAAGCTCTTCTGTGAACCTTGCAGATCTAGCACTCCTGAAAGAAAGGATATAGCGGAGACATGGCTTAGCCACAGCCTGGGGGATGTTTCCAGAATGAGATTTTGACTCTGCAGCGGAGTGTGCGCTGATATGAAACTTCCTTTCAGATTAAAACTGTGTGCCCGACCGAGACTCGAACTCGGGACCTTTGCCTTTCGCGGGCAAGTGCTCTACCATCTGAGGTACCGAAGCACGACTCACGCCCGGTACTCAAAGCTTTACTTCTGCCAGTATCTCGCCTCCTACCTCCCAAACTTTACAGAAGCTCTTCTGCGAACCTTGCAGAACTAGCACTCCTGAAAGAAACGATATAGCGGAGACACGGCTTCGCCACAGCCTGGGGGATGTTTCCAGAATGAGATTTTCACTCTGCAGCAGAGTGTGCTCTGATATGAAACTTCCTAGCAAATAAAAACTGTGTGCCCGACCCAGACTCGAACTCGGGACCTTTGCTTTTCGCGGGCAAGTGCTCTACCATCTGAGCTACCGAAGCACGACTCACGCCCGGTACTCACAGCTTTACTTCTGCCAGTATCTCACCTCCTACCTTCCAAACTTTACAGAAGCTATTCTGCGAAACTTGCAGAACTAGCACTCCTGAAAGAAAGGATATAGCGGAGACACGGCTTAACCACAGCCTGGGGGATGTTTCCAGAATGAGATTTTCACTCTGCAGCGGAGTGTGCGCTGATATGAAACTTCCTGGCAGATTAAAACTATGTGCCCGACCGAGACTCGAACTCGGGAGCTTTGCCTTTCGCAGGCAAGTGCTCTACCATCTGATCTACCGAAGCACGACTCACGCCCAGTACTCACAGCTTTACCTCTGCCAGTATCTCGCCTCCTACCTTCCACACTTTACAGAAGCTCTTCTGCGAAACTTGCAGAACTAGCACTCCTGAAAGAAACGATATAGCGGAGACATGGCTTAACCACAGCCTGGGGGATGTTTCCAGAATGAGATTTTCACTCTGCAGCGGAGTGTGCGCTGATATGAAACTTCCTGGCAGATTAAAACTGTGTGCCCAACCGAGACTCGAACTCGGGACCTTTTCTTTTCGCGGGCAAGTGCTCTACCATCTGAGCTACCGAAGCACGACTCACGCCCGGTACTCACAGCTTTACTTCTGCCAGTATCTCACCTCCTACCTTCCAAACTTTATAGAAGCCCTTTTGCGAACCTTGCAGAACTAGCACTCCTGAAAGAAAGGATATAGCGGAGACACGGCTTAGCCACAGCCTGGGGGATGTTTCCAGAATGAGATTTTCACTCTGCAGCGGAGTGTGCGCTGATATGAAACTTCCTGGCAAATTAAAACTGTGTGTCCAACCGAGACTCGAACCTTTCCCTTTCGCGGGCAAGTGCTCTACCATCTGAGGTACCGAAGCACGACTCACGCCCGGTACTCACAGCTTTACTTCTGCTAGTATCTCGCCTCCTACCTTCCACACTTTACAGAAGCTCTTCTGCGAACCTTGCAGAATTAGCACTCCTGAAAGAAACAATATAGCGGAGACACGGCTTCGCCACAGCCTGGGGGATGTTTCTAGAATGAGATTTTCACTCTGCAGCAGAGTGTGCGCTGATATGAAACTTCCTAGCAAATTGAAACTGTGTGCCCGACCGAGACTCGAACTCGGGACCTTTGCCTTTCGCGGGCAAGTGCTCTACAGTCTGAGCTACCGAAGCACGACTCACGCCCGGTACTCACAGCTTTACTTCTGCCAGTATCTCGCCTCCTACCTTCCACACTTTACAGAAGCTCTTCTGCGAACCTTGCAGAACTAGCACTCCTGAAAGAAACGATATAGCGGAGACACGGCTTCGCCACAGCCTGGGGGATGTTTCCAGAATGAGATTTTCACTCTGCAGCAGAGTGTGCGCTGATATGAAACTTCCAAGCAAATTAAAACTGTGTGCCCGACCGAGACTCGAACTCGGGAGCTTTGCCTTTCGCAGGCAAGTGCTCTACCATCTGATCTACCGAAGCACGACTCACGCCCGGTACTCACAGCTTTACCTCTGCCAGTATCTCGCCTCCTACCTTCCAAACTTTACAGAAGCTCTTCTGCGAACCTTGCAGAACTAGCACTCCTGAAAGAAAGGATATAGCGGAGACATGGCTTAGCCACAGCCTGGGGGATGTTTCCAGAATGAGATTTTCACTCTGCAGCGGAGTGTGCGCTGATATGAAACTTCCTGGCAGATTAAAACTGTGTGACCGACCGAGACTCGAACTCGGGAGCTTTGCCTTTCGCAGGCAAGTGCTCTACCATCTGAGCTGCCGAAGCACGACTCACGACCGCTACTCACAGCTTTACTTCTGCCAGTGTCTCGCCTCCTACCTTCCAAACTTTACAGAAGCTCTTCTGCGAACCTTGCAGAACTAGCACTCCTGAAAGAAAGGATATAGAGGAGACATGGCTTAGCCACAGCCTGGGGGATGTTTCCAGAATGAGATTTTGACTCTGCAGCGGAGTGTGCGCTGATATGAAACTTCCTGGCAGATTAAAACTGTGTGCCCGACCGAGACTCGAACTCGGGATCTTTGCCTTTCGCAGGCAAGTGCTCTACCATCTGAGCTACCGAAGCACGACTCACGCCCGGTACTCACAGCTTTACCTCTGCCAGTATCTCGCCTCCTACCTTCCACACTTTACAGAAGCTCTTCTGCGAACCTTGCAGAACTAGCACTCCTGAAAGAAAGGATATAGCGGATACATGGCTTAGCCACAGCCTGGGGGATGTTTCCAGAATGAGATTTTCACTCTGCAGCGGAGTGTGCGCTGATATGAAACTTCCTTTCAGATTAAAACTATGTGCCCGACCGAGACTCGAACTCGGGACCTTTGCCTTTCGCGGGCAAGTGCTCTACCATCTGAGGTACCGAAGCACGACTCACGCCCGGTACTCACAGCTTTACTTCTGCCAGTATCTCGCCTCCTACCTTCCAAACTTTACAGAAGCTCTTCTGCGAACCTTGCAGAACTAGCACTCCTGAAAGAAAGGATATAGAGGAGACATGGCTTAGACACAGCCTGGGGGATGTTTCCAGAATGAGATTTTGACTCTGCAGCGGAGTGTGCGCTGATATGAAACTTCCTAGCAAATTAAAACTGTGTGCCCGACCGAGACTCGAACTCGGGACCTTTGCTTTTCGCGGGCAAGTGCTCTACCATCTGAGCTACCGAAGCACGACTCACGCCCGGTACTCACAGCTTTACTTCTGCCAGTATCTCGCCTCCTACCTTCCAAACTTTACAGAAGCTCTTCTGCGAACCTTGCAGAACTAGCACTCCTGAAAGAAAGGATATAGCGGAGACATGGCTTAGCCACAGCCTGGGGGATGTTTCCAGAATGAGATTTTCACTCTGCAGCGGAGTGTGCGCTGATATGAAACTTCCTGGCAGATTAAAACTGTGTGCCCGACCGAGACTCGAACTCGGGATCTTTGCCTTTCGCGGGCAAGTGCTCTACCATCTGAGCTACCGAAGCACGACTCACGCCCGGTACTCACAGCTTTACTTCTGCCAGTATCTCGCCTCCTACCTTCCAAACTTTACAGAAGCTCTTCTGCGAACCTTGCAGATCTAGCACTCCTGAAAGAAAGGATATAGCGGAGACATGGCTTAGCCACAGCCTGGGGGATGTTTCCAGAATGAGATTTTGACTCTGCAGCGGAGTGTGCGCTGATATGAAACTTCCTGGCAGATTAAAACTGTGTGCCCGACCGAGACTCGAACTCGGGACCTTTGCCTTTCGCGGGCAAGTGCTCTACCATCTGAGGTACCGAAGCACGACTCACGCCCGGTACTCACAGCTTTACTTCTGCCAGTATCTCGCCTCCTACTTTCCAAACTTTACAGAAGCTCTTCTGCGAACCTTGCAGAACTAGCACTCCTGAAAGAAAGGATAAAGCGGAGACATGGCTTAGCCACAGCCTGGGGGATGTTTCCAGAATGAGATTTTCACTCTGCAGCGGAGTGTGCGCTGATATTAAACTTCCTGGCAGATTAAAACTGTGTGCCCGACCGAGACTCGAACTCGGGAGCTTTGCCTTTCGCAGGCAAGTGCTCTACCATCTGAGGTACCGAAGCACGACTCACGACCGCTACTCACAGCTTTACTTCTGCCAGTATCTCGCCTCCTACCTTCCAAACATTACAGAAGCTCTTCTGCGAACCTTGCAGAACTAGCACTCCTGAAAGAAAGGATATAGCGGAGACATGGCTTAGCCACAGCCTGGGGGATGTTTCCAGAATGAGATTTTCACTCTGCAGCGGAGTGTGCGCTGATATGAAACTTCCTTTCAGATTAAAACTGTGTGCCCGACCGAGACTCGAACTCGGGACCTTTGCCTTTCGCGTGCAAGTGCACTACCATCTGAGGTACCGAAGCACGACACACGCCCGGTATTCACAGCTTTACTTCTGCCAGTATCTCGCCTCCTACCTTCCAAACTTTACAGAAGCTCTTCTGCGAACCTTGCAGAACTAGCACTCCTGAAAGAAACGATATAGCGGAGACACGGCTTCGCCACAGCCTGGGGGATGTTTCCAGAATGACATTTTCACTCTGCAGCAGAGTGTGCGCTGATATGAAACTTCCTAGCAAATTAAAACTGTGTGCCCGACCGAGACTCGAACTCGGGAGCTTTGCCTTTCGCAGGCAAGTGCTCTACCATCTGAGCTACCGAAGCACGACTCACGACCGCTACTCACAGCTTTACTTCTGCCAGTATCTCGCCTCCTACCTTCCAAACTTTACAGAAGCTCTTCTGCGAAACTTGCAGAACTAGCACTCCTGAAAGAAAGGATATAGCGGAGACATAGCTTAGCCACAGCCTGGGGGATGTTTCCAGAATGAGATTTTGACCCTGCAGCGCAGTGTGCCCTGATATGAAACTTCCTGGCAGATTAAAACTGTGTGCCCGACCGAGACTCGAACTCGGGATCTTTGCCTCTCGCAGGCAAGTGCTCTACCATCTGAGCTACCGAAGCACGACTCACGCCCGGTACTCACAGCTTTACTTCTGCCAGTATCTCGCCTCCTACTTTCCAAACTTTACAGAAGCTCTTCTGCGAACCTTGCAGAACTAGCACTCCTGAAAGAAAGGATAAAGCGGAGACATGGCTTAGCCACAGCCTGGGGGATGTTTCCAGAATGAGATTTTCACTCTGCAGCGGAGTGTGCGCTGATATGAAACTTCCTTTCAGATTAAAACTGTGTGCCCGACCGAGACTCGAACTCGGGACCTTTGCCTTTCGCGGGCAAGTGCACTACCATCTGAGGTACCGAAGCACGACTCACGCCCGGTACTCACAGCTTTACTTCTGCCAGTATCTCGCCTCCTACCTTAAAAAACTTTACAGAAGCTTTTCTGCGAACCTTGCAGAACTAGCACTCCTGAAAGAAACGATATAGCGGAGACACGGCTTCGCCACAGCCTGGGGGATGTTTCCATAATGAGATTTTCACTCTGCAGCAGAGTGTGCGCTGATATGAAACTTCCTAGCAAATTAAAACTGTGTGCCCGACCGAGACTCGAACTCGGCACATTTGCTTTTCGCGGGCAAGTGCTCTACCATCTGAGCTACCGAAGCACGACTCACGCCCGGTACTCATAGCTTTACTTCAGCCAGTATCTCGCCTCCTACCTTCCAAACTATACAGAAGCTCTTCTGCGAACCTTGCAGAACTAGCACTCCTGAAAGAAAGGTTATAGCGGAGACATGGCTTAGCCACAGCCTGGGGGATGTTTCCAGAATGAGATTTTGACTCTGCAGCGGAGTGTGCGCTGATATGAAACTTCCTGGCAGATTAAAACTGTGTGCCCGACCGAGACTCGAACTCGGGACCTTTGCCTTTCGCGGGCAAGTGCTCTACCATCTGAGGTACCGAAGCACGACTCACGACCGCTACTCACAGCTTTACTTCTGCCAGTATCTCGCCTCCTACCTTCCACACTTTACAGAAGCTCTTCTGCGAACCTTGCAGAACTAGCACTCCTGAAAGAAAGGATTTAGCGGAGACATGGCTTAGCCACAGCCTGGGGATGTTTCCAGAATGAGATTTTCACTCTGCAGCGGAGTGGGCGCTGATATGAAACTTCCTTTCAGATTAAAACTGTGTGCCCGACCGAGACACGAACTCGGGACCTTTGCCTTTCGCAGGCAAGTGCTCTACCATCTGAGCTACCGAAGCACGACTCACGCCCGTTACTCACAGCTTTACTTCTGCCAGTATCTCACCTCCTACCTTCCAAACTTTATAGAAGCCCTTTTGCGAACCTTGCAGAACTAGCACTCCTGAAAGAAAGGATATAGCGGAGACACGGCTTAGCCACAGCCTGGGGGATGTTTCCAGAATGAGATTTTCACTCTGCAGCGGAGTGTGCGCTGATATGAAACTTCCTGGCAAATTAAAACTGTGTGTCCAACCGAGACTCGAACCTTTCCCTTTCGCGGGCAAGTGCTCTACCATCTGAGGTACCGAAGCACGACTCACGCCCGGTACTCACAGCTTTACTTCTGCCAGTATCTCGCCTCCTACTTTCCAAACTTTACAGAAGCTCTTCAACGAACCTTGCAGAACTAGCACTCCTGAAAGAAAGGATATAGCGGAGACATGGCTTAGCCACAGCCTGGGGGATGTTTCCAGAATGAGATTTTCACTCTGCAGCGGAGTGTGCGCTGATATGAAACTTCCTGGCAGATTAAAACTGTGTGCCCGACCGAGACACGAACTCGGGATCTTTGCATTTCGCAGGCAAGTGCTCTACCATCTGAGCCAGCGAAGCACGACTCACGCCCGGTACTCACAGCTTTACCTCTGCCAGTATCTCGCCTCCTACCTTCCACACTTTACAGAAGCTCTTCTGCGAACCTTGCAGAACTAGCACTCCTGAAAGAAACGATATAGCGGAGGCACGGCTTCGCCACAGCCTGGGGGATGTTTCCAGAAGGAGATTTTCACTCTGCAGCAGAGTGTGCGCTGATATGAAACTTCCTAGCAAATTAAAACTGTGTGCCCGACCGAGACTCGAACTCGGGAGCTTTGCCTTTCGCAGGCAAGTGCTCTACCATCTGAGGTACCGAAGCACGACTCACGCCCGGTACTCACAGCTTTACCTCTGCCAGTATCTCGCCTCCTACCTTCCACACTTTACAGAAGCTCTTCTGCGAACCTTGCAGAACTAGCACTCCTGAAAGAAAGGATATAGCGGAGACATGGCTTAGCCACAGCCTGGGGGATGTTTCCAGAATGAGATTTTCACTCTGCAGCGGAGTGTGCGCTGATATGAAACTTCCTGGCAGATTAAAACTGTGTGCCCGACCGAGACTCGAACTCGGGATCTTTGCCTTTCGCGGGCAAGTGCTCTACCATCTGAGCTACCGAAGCACGACTCACGCCCGGTACTCACAGCTTTACTTCTGCCAGTATCTCGCCTCCTACCTTCCAAACTTTACAGAAGCTCTTCTGCGAACCTTGCAGAACTAGCACTCCTGAAAGAAAGGATAAAGCGGAGACATGGCTTAGCCACAGCCTGGGGGATGTTTCCAGAATGAGATTTTCACTCTGCAGCGGAGTGTGCGCTGATATTAAACTTCCTGGCAGATTAAAACTGTGTGCCCGACCGAGACTCGAACTCGGGAGCTTTGCCTTTCGCAGGCAAGTGCTCTACCATCTGAGGTACCGAAGCACGACTCACGACCGCTACTCACAGCTTTACTTCTGCCAGTATCTCGCCTCCTACCTTCCAAACATTACAGAAGCTCTTCTGCGAACCTTGCAGAACTAGCACTCCCGAAAGAAAGGATATAGCGGAGACATGGCTTAGCCACAGCCTGGGGGATGTTTCCAGAATGAGATTTTGACTCTGCAGCGCAGTGTGCGCTGATATGAAACTTCCTGGCAGATTAAAACTGTGTGCCCGACCGAGACTCGAACTCGGGATCTTTGCCTTTCGCAGGCAAGTGCTCTACCATCTGAGCTACCGAAGCACGACTCATGCCCGGTACTCACAGCTTTACCTCTGCCAGTATCTCGCCTCCTACCTTCCACACTTTACAGAAGCTCTTCTGTGAACCTTGCAGAACTAGCACTCCTGAAAGAAAGGATATAGCGGAGACATGGCTTAGCCACAGCCTGGGGGATGTTTCCAGAATGAGATTTTGACTCTGCAGCGGAGTGTGCGCTGATATGAAACTTCCTTTCAGATTAAAACTGTGTGCCCGACCGAGACTCGAACTCGGGACCTTTGCCTTTCGCGTGCAAGTGCACTACCATCTGAGGTACCGAAGCACGACACACGCCCGGTATTCACAGCTTTACTTCTGCCAGTATCTCGCCTCCTACCTTCCAAACTTTACAGAAGCTCTTCTGCGAACCTTGCAGAACTAGCACTCCTGAAAGAAACGATATAGCGGAGACACGGCTTCGCCACAGCCTGGGGGATGTTTCCAGAATGACATTTTCACTCTGCAGCAGAGTGTGCGCTGATATGAAACTTCCTAGCAAATTAAAACTGTGTGCCCGACCGAGACTCGAACTCGGGAGCTTTGCCTTTCGCAGGCAAGTGCTCTCCCATCTGAGCTACCGAAGCACGACTCACGACCGCTACTCACAGCTTTACTTCTGCCAGTATCTCGCCTCCTACCTTCCAAACTTTACAGAAGCTCTTCTTCGAACCTTGCAGAACTAGCACTCCTGAAAGAAAGGATATAGCGGAGACATAGCTTAGCCACAGCCTGGGGGATGTTTCCAGAATGAGATTTTGACCCTGCAGCGCAGTGTGCGCTGATATGAAACTTCCTGGCAGATTAAAACTGTGTGCCCGACCGAGACTCGAACTCGGGATCTTTGCCTCTCGCAGGCAAGTGCTCTACCATCTGAGCTACCGAAGCACGACTCACGCCCGGTACTCACAGCTTTACCTCTGCCAGTATCTCGCCTCCTACCTTCCACACTTTACAGAAGCTCTTCTGTGAACCTTGCAGAACTAGCACTCCTGAAAGAAAGGATATAGCGGAGACATGGCTTAGCCACAGCCTGGGGGATGTTTCCAGAATGAGATTTTCACTCTGCAGCGGAGTGTGCGCTGATATGAAACTTCCTTTCAGATTAAAACTGTGTGCCCGACCGAGACTCGAACTCGGGACCTTTGCCTTTCGCGGGCAAGTGCACTACCATCTGAGGTACCGAAGCACGACTCACGCCCGGTACTCACAGCTTTACTTCTGCCAGTATCTCGCCTCCTACCTTAAAAAACTTTACAGAAGCTTTTCTGCGAACCTTGCAGAACTAGCACTCCTGAAAGAAACGATATAGCGGAGACACGGCTTCGCCACAGCCTGGGGGATGTTTCCATAATGAGATTTTCACTCTGCAGCAGAGTGTGCGCTGATATGAAACTTCCTGGCAGATTAAAACTGTGTGCCCGACCGAGACTCGAACTCGGGATCTTTGCCTCTCGCAGGGAAGTGCTCTACCATCTGAGCTACCGAAGCACGACTCACGCCCGGTACTCACAGCTTTACCTCTGCCAGTATCTCGCCTCCTACCTTCCACACTTTACAGAAGCTCTTCTGTGAACCTTGCAGAACTAGCACTCCTGAAAGAAAGGATATAGCGGAGACACGGCTTAGCCACAGCCTGGGGGATGTTTCCAGAATGAGATTTTCACTCTGCAGTGGAGTGTGCGCTGATATGAAACTTCCTGGCAAATTAAAACTGTGTGTCCAACCGAGACTCGAACCTTTCCCTTTCGCGGGCAAGTGCTCTACCATCTGAGGTACCGAAGCACGACTCACGCCCGGTACTCACAGCTTTACTTCTGCCAGTATCTCGCCTCCTACTTTCCAAACTTTACAGAAGCTCTTCTGCGAACCTTGCAGAACTAGCACTACTGAAAGAAAGGATATAGCGGAGACATGGCGTAGCCACAGCCTGGGGGATGTTTCCAGAATGAGATTTTCACTCTGCAGCGGAGTGTGCGCTGATATGAAACTTCCTGGCAGATTAAAACTGTGTGCCCGACCGAGACTCGAACTCGGGATCTTTGCCTTTCGCAGGCAAGTGCTCTACCATCTGAGCTACCGAAGCACGACTCACGCCCGGTACTCACAGCTTTACCTCTGCCAGTATCTCGCCTCCTACCTTCCACACTTTACAGAAGCTCTTCTGCGAACCTTGCAGAACTAGCACTCCTGAAAGAAACGATATAGCGGAGGCACGGCTTCGCCACAGCCTGGGGGATGTTTCCAGAAGGAGATTTTCACTCTGCAGCAGAGTGTGCGCTGATATGAAACTTCCTAGCAAATTAAAACTGTGTGCCCGACCGAGACTCGAACTCGGGAGCTTTGCCTTTCGCAGGCAAGTGCTCTACCATCTGAGGTACCGAAGCACGACTCACGCCCGGTACTCACAGCTTTACCTCTGCCAGTATCACGCCTCCTACCTTCCACACTTTACAGAAGCTCTTCTGCGAACCTTGCAGAACTAGCACTCCTGAAAGAAAGGATATAGCGGAGACATGGCTTAACCACAGCCTGGGGGATGTTTCCAGAATGAGATTTTGACTCTGCAGCGGAGTGTGCGCTGATATGAAACTTCCTGTCAGATTAAAACTGTGTGCCCGACCGAGACTCGAACTCTGGAGCTTTGCCTTTCGCAGGCAAGTGCTCTACCATCTGAGCTACCGAAGCACGACTCACGACCGCTACTCACAGCTTTACTTCTGCCAGTATCTCGCCTCCTACCTTCCAAACTTTACAGAAGCTCTTCTGCGAACCTTGCAGAACTAGCACTCCTGAAAGAAAGGATATAGCGGAGACATGGCTTAGCCACAGCCTGGGGGATGTTTCCAGAATGAGATTTTGACTCTGCAGCGGAGTGTGCGCTGATATGAAACTTCCTGGCAGATTAAAACTGTGTGCCCGACCGAGACTCGAACTCGGGATCTTTGCCGTTCGCAGGCAAGTGCTCTACCATCTGAGCTACCGAAGCACGACTCACGCCCGGTACTCACAGCTTTACCTCTGCCAGTATCTCGCCTCCTACCTTCCACACTTTACAGAGGCTCTTCTGTGAAACTTGCAGAACTAGCACTCCTGAAAGAAAGGATATAGCGGAGACATGGCTTAGCCACAGCCTGGGGGATGTTTCCAGAATGAGATTTTCACTCTGCAGCGGAGTGTGCGCTGATATGAAACTTCCTTTCAGATTAAAACTGTGTGCCCGACCGAGACTCGAACTCGGGACCTTTGCCTTTCGCGGGCAAGTGCTCTACCATCTGAGGTACCGAAGCACGACTCACGACCGCTACTCACAGCTTTACTTCTGCCAGTATCTCGCCTCCTACCTTCCAAACTTTACAGAAGCTCTTCTGCGAACCTTGCAGAACTAGCGCTCCTGAAAGAAACGATATAGCGGAGACACGGCTTCGCCACAGCCTGGGGGATGTTTCCAGAATGACATTTTCACTCTGCAGCAGAGTGTGCGCTGATATGAAACTTCCTAGCAAATTAAAACTGTGTGCCCGACCGAGACTCGAACTCGGGAACTTTGCTTTTCGCAGGCAAGTGCTCTACCATCTGAGCTACCGAAGCACGACTCACGCCCGGTACTCACAGCTTTACTTCTGCCAGTATCTCGCCTCCTACCTTCCAAACTTTAGAGAAGCTCTTCTGCATACCTTGCAGATCTAGCACTCCTGAAAGAAAGGATATAGCGGAGACATGGCTTAGCCACAGCCTGGGGGATGTTTCCAGAATGAGATTTTCACTCTGCAGCGGAGTGCGCGCTGATATGAAACTTCCTGGCAGATTAAAACTGTGTGCCCGACCGAGACTCGAACTCGGGACCTTTGCCTTTCGCGGGCAAGTGCTCTACCATCTGAGGTACCGAAGCACGACTCACGCCCGGTACTCACAGCTTTACTTCTGCCAGTATCTCGCCTCCTACCTTCCAAACTTTACAGAAGCTCTTCTGCGAACCTTGCAGAACTAGCACTCCTGAAAGAAAGGATAAAGCGGAGACATGGCTTAGCCACAGCCTGGGGATGTTTCCAGAATGAGATTTTCACTCTGCAGCGGAGTGTGCGCTGATATGAAACTTCCTGGCAGATTAAAACTGTGTGCCCGACCGAGACTCGAACTCGGGAGCTTTGCCTTTCGCAGGCAAGTGCTCTACCATCTGAGCTGCCGGAGCACGACTCACGCCCGGTACTCACAGCTTTACCTCTGCCAGTATCTCGCCTCCTACCTTCCACACTTTACAGAAGCTCTTCTGTGAACCTTGCAGAACTAGCACTCCTGAAAGAAAGGATATAGCGGAGACACGGCTTAGCCACAGCCTGGGGGATGTTTCCAGAATGAGATTTTGACTCTGCAGCAGAGTGTGCGCTGATATGAAACTTCCTTTCAGATTAAAACTGTGTGCCCGACCGAGACTCGAACTCGGGACCTTTGCCTTTCGCGGGCAAGTGCACTACCATCTGAGGTACCGAAGCACGACTCACGCCCGGTATTCACAGCTTTACTTCTGCCAGTATCTCGCCTCCTACCTTCCAAACTTTACGGAAGCTCTTCTGCGGACCTTGCAGAACTAGCACTCCTGAAAGAAACGATATAGCGGAGACACGGCTTCGCCACAGCCTGGGGGATATTTCCAGAATGACATTTTCACTCTGCAGCAGAGTGTGCGCTGATATGAAACTTCCTAGCAAATTAAAACTGTGTGCCCGACCGAGACTCGAACTCGGGAGCTTTGCCTTTCGCAGGCAAGTGCTCTACCATCTGAGCTACCGAAGCACGACTCACGACCGCTACTCACAGCTTTACTTCTGCCAGTATCTCGCCTCCTACCTTCCAAACTTTACAGAAGCTCTTCTGCGAACCTTGCAGAACTAGCACTCCTGAAAGAAAGGATATAGCGGAGACATAGCTTAGCCACAGCCTGGGGGATGTTTCCAGAATGAGATTTTGACTCTGCAGCGCAGTGTGCGCTGATATGAAACTTCCTGGCAGATTAAAACTGTGTGCCCGACCGAGACTCGAACTCGGGATCTTTGCCTTTCGCGGGCAAGTGCTCTACCATCTGAGCTACCGAAGCACGACTCACGCCCGGTACTCGCAGCTTTACCTCTGCCAGTATCTCGCCTCCTACCTTCCACACTTTACAGAAGCTCTTCTGCGAACCTTGCAGAACTAGCACTCCTGAAAGAAACGATATAGCGGAGACACGGCTTCGCCACAGCCTGGGGGATATTTCCAGAATGACATTTTCACTCTGCAGCAGAGTGTGCGCTGATATGAAACTTCCTAGCAAATTAAAACTGTGTGCCCGACCGAGACTCGAACTCGGGAGCTTTGCCTTTCGCAGGCAAGTGCTCTACCATCTGAGCTACCGAAGCACGACTCACGACCGCTACTCACAGCTTTACTTCTGCCAGTATCACGCCTCCTACCTTCCAAACTTTACAGAAGCTCTTCTGCGAACCTTGCAGAACTAGCACTCCTGAAAGAAAGGATATAGCGGAGACATAGCTTAGCCACAGCCTGGGGGATGTTTCCAGAATGAGATTTTGACTCTGCAGCACAGTGTGCGCTGATATGAAACTTCCTGGCAAATTAAAACTGTGTGCCCGACCGAGACTCGAACTCGGGATCTTTGCCTTTCGCGGGCAAGTGCTCTACCATCTGAGGCACCGAAGCACGACTCACGCCCGGTACTCACAGCTTTACTTCTGCCAGTATCTCGCCTCCTACCTTCCAAACTTTACAGAAGCTCTTCTGCGAACCTTGCAGAACTAGCACTCCTGAAAGAAAGGATATAGCGGAGACATGGCTTAGCCACAGCCTGGGGGATGTTTCCAGAATGAGATTTTGACTCTGCAGCGGAGTGTGCGCTGATATGAAACTTCCTGGCAGATTAAAACTGTGTGCCCGACCGAGACTCGAACTCGGGACCTTTCCCTTTCGCGGGCAAGTGCTCTACCATCTGAGGTACCGAAGCACGACTCACGCCCGGTACTCACAGCTTTACCTCTGCCAGTATCTCGCCTCCTACCTTCCAAACTTTACAGAAGCTCTTCTGCGAACCTTGCAGAACTAGCACTCCTGAAAGAAAGGATATAGCGGAGACATGGCTTAGCCACAGCCTGGGGGATGTTTCCAGAATGAGATTTTCACTCTGCAGCGGAGTGTGCGCTGATATGAAACTTCCTGGCAGATTAAAACTGTGTGCCCGACCGAGACTCGAACTCGGGATCTTTGCCTTTCGCAGGCAAGTGCTCTACCATCTGAGCTACCGAAGCACGACTCACGCCCGGTACTCACAGCTTTACCTCTGCCAGTATCTCGCCTCCTACCTTCCAAACTTTACAGAAGCTCTTCTGCGAACCTTGCAGAACTAGCACTCCTGAAAGAAAGGATATAGCGGAGACATGGCTTAGCCACAGCCTGGGGATGTTTCCAGAATGAGATTTTCACTCTGCAGCGGAGTGTGCGCTGATATGAAACTTCCTTTCAGATTAAAACTGTGTGCCCGACCGAGACACGAACTCGGGACCTTTGCCTTTCGCGGGCAAGTGCTCTACCATCTGAGCTACCGAAGCACGACTCACGCCCGGTACTCACAGCTTTACTTCTGCCAGTATCTCACCTCCTACCTTCCAAACTTTATAGAAGCCCTTCTGCGAACCTTGCAGAACTAGCACTCCTGAAAGAAAGGATATAGCGGAGACACGGCTTAGCCACAGCCTTGGGGATGTTTCCAGAATGAGATTTTCACTCTGCAGCGGAGTGTGCGCTGATATGAAACTTCCTGGCAAATTAAAACTGAGTGTCCAACCGAGACGCGAACTCGGGACCTTTGCCTTTCGCAGGCAAGTGCTCTACCATCTGAGGTACCGAAGCACGACTCACGCCCGGTACTCACAGCTTTACTTCTGCCAGTATCTCGCCTCCTACCTTCCAAACTTTACAGAAGCTCTTCTGCGAACCTTGCAGAACTAGCACTCCTGAAAGAAAGGATAAAGCGGAGACATGGCTTAGCCACAGCCTGGGGGATGTTTCCAGAATGAGATTTTCACTCTGCAGCGGAGTGTGCGCTGATATGAAACTTCCTGGCAGATTAAAACTGTGTGCCCGACCGAGACTCGAATTCGGGAGCTTTGCCTTTCGCAGGCAAGTGCTCTACCATCTGAGCTACCGAAGCACGACTCACGCCCGGTACTCACAGCTTTACCTCTGCCAGTATCTCGCCTCCTACCTTCCACACTTTACAGAAGCTCTTCTGCGAACCTTGCAGAACTAGCACTTCTGAAAGAAAGGATATAGCGGAGACATGGCTCAGCCACAGCCTGGGGGATGTTTCCAGAATGAGATTTTCACTCTGCAGCGGAGTGTGCGCTGATATGAAACTTCCTGGCAGATTAAAACTGTGTGCCCGACCGAGACTCGAACTCGGGATCTTTGCCTTTCGCAGGCAAGTGCTCTACCATCTGAGCTACCGAAGCACGACTCACGCCCGGTACTCACAGCTTTACCTCTGCCAGTATCTCGCCTCCTACCTTCCACACTTTACAGAAGCTCTTCTGCGAACCTTGCAGAACTAGCACTCCTGAAAGAAAGGATATAGCGGAGACACGGCTTAGCCACAGCCTGGGGGATGTTTCCAGAATGAGATTTTCACTCTGCAGCAGAGTGTGCGCTGATATGAAACTTCCTAGCAAATTAAAACTGTGTGCCCGACCGAGACTCGAACTCGGGATCTTTGCCTTTCGCAGGCAAGTGTTCTACCATCTGAGCTACCGAAGCACGACTCACGACCGGTACTCACAGCTTTACTTCTGCCAGTATCTCGCCTCCTACCTCATTCTGGCGTTAGTATGGCTCGACTTCGTGCTTCTCAGTCACAAGAGCGAAGTGAGGCAGCCCGGGAAACGGCCCGGTTGGCAAACACTGCCAGTACTTCCAACATCAACGGCTGCAGACGAAATAAATGCTTGCTTCAAATCAGCGAATCTATGGCGCTATGTGAATAATCTTCAGCTGACAACAAACATGAGAGTTGCATAGCTTAATGATATATCTGCTGAAGATTTCTCTGAGAAACTGCTGACTGTCGGTAATGATCAGCTTTACTTCTGCCAGTATCTCGCCTCCTACCTCATTCTGGCGTTAGTATGGCTCGACTTCGTGCTTCTCAGTCACAAGAGCGAAGTGAGGCAGCCCGGGAAACGGCCCGGTTGGCAAACACTGCCAGTACTTCCAACATCAACGGCTGCAGACGAAATAAATGCTTGCTTCAAATCAGCGAAGCTATGGCGCTATGTGAAGAATCTTCAGCTGACAACAAACATGAGAGTTGCATAGCTTAATGATATATCTGCTGAAGATTTCTCTGAGAAACTGCTGACTGTCGGTAATGATCGAGTACCTGTCGAAGAATCGAGATAACTGATTTCATTTCCTCATAATTTCTTTAACTTTGTCTCATCGAAAGACGAACTTATCAACAAAGTATTCCCAAACGTCATTACTAACTACAAAAGTAATTAATTGTTGTGTGAGCGAGCAATTTTAGCGGCTAAGAATAAAGATGTAGATGACCTAAACTAAATAATTCAGAATGAGATCATTGATAAAATGCATTCATTCAAATCTATTGACTGTGTAACAAATGAAGATGAAACCACCAACTACCCAATTGAATTTTTAATCTCCTTGGGTGTGCCTGGCATACCACCCCACAATTTACGCCTAAAAGTTGGCTTCGTAATAATCATGCTTCGAAACATAAACCAACCAAAACTGTGCAGAGGTACGCGAATGGTGGTAAGTAAATTGACGAACAGTTTTATTTACGCGACGATACTCAAAGGAAAATTCGAAGGTGAGAAATTTCTCATTCCGTGGATCCAGATGATCCCAACCGATATGCCGTTTGAGTTTAAAAGACTTCAATTTCCGATCCGTCTTGCATTCGCCATGACCATTAACAAATCACAAGGCCAATCCTTGAAAGTTTGTGGGTTAAATCTGGAATATCCATGTTTTTCACATGGTCAATTATATGTGGCATGTCCACGGGTCGGAAGACCATCTGCGTTGTTTGTTCTTGCGCCTGACAATAAAACAAAATATGTCGTGTATCACGACATCGAACGTGGATCCTTGCCATTTTCTCTTCCACTGACGCCTGCACTCGATTCGTCTGATGGAGATACAGAGACGGCTATTCTTCGTCGAAAATCCCGCTACGGAACGTCTCCGCAGTGCGGAAGCGAGATCTCCGTCAACTTCCGGCCTCTGCGCTGTCGCAATATAGTGCAGCTACGTGAGGCCGGCGCCACAGGCCGCCCCACTGTTTACTTGGGGAGCGGAGAAGCGACAACCCGCCGAACTGCGCTGACCGGAGGCGCCGTCGCAGAGGCTCACCCAGCCCCGGCACGGTCGCTGTTATTTGCTGGACCGGCGGAAGCTGTGCAATGAAGGGAGGCACTCGACTATGACTTTCAAAAGCAGCACGCTCTCCTGTTGCACAGCTGTCAATGCGCAATCTACACTGAGAAGCCAAAGAAACTGGTACACCTGCCTAATATCGTATAGGGCCCCGCAAGCACGCAGAAGTGCCACAACACGACGTGGCATGGAATCCGCTAATAACTGAAGTAGTGCTGGAGGGAATTCACACCATGAATTCTGCTAGGCTGTCCACAAATCCGCAAGAGTACGAGGTGGTGGAGATCTCCTTTGAACAGCACGTTGCAAGGCATCCCACGTATTCTCAATAAAGTTCATCTCTCGGGAGTTTGCTGACCAGCGCAACGGTTTAAATTCAGAAGAGTGTTCCTGGAGCCACTCTGTAACAATTCTGGATGTCTGGGGTGCCGTATTGTCCTTCAGGAAATGCCCAAGTCTATCGGAATGCAAAATGGACATGAATGTATTCAGGTGATCACACAGCATGCTTACGTACGTGTTATCTATCAGAGTAATATCTAGACATATCAATGGTCCCATATCATTCTACCTGCACACACCTCACACTATTACAGACACTCCACCAGCTTGAACAGACCCTGCTGACAGGCAGGGTCCTTGGATTTACGAGGTTGTCTCCATACCTGTACATGTCCATCCGCTCGATACAATTTGAAACATGATTTGTCCGACCAGGCAACATGTTTCCAGTCAGCAACAGTCCAGTGTCGGTGTTTATGGGCTCGCACGAGGCGTACAGCTTTGTGTCGTGCAGCCATTAATGGTACACGAGTGGGCCTTTGGCTCCGAAAGACCATATCGATGATGCCTCGTTACATAGTTTGCATTCTGACACCTGTTTATGGCCCAGCACTGAAATATCCAGACATCTTCTGAACGGTTTCACTTCTGTCACGCTGAAAGATTCTCTTCAGTCGCCGTTGGCCCCGTTCCTGCAGGATCTTTTTCCGGCCGTAGCGATTTCGGAGATCCGATGTTTTACCGGATTTCTGACATTCACGGTACACTCATGAAATGGTCGTAGAGGAAAATCACCACTTCATCGCCTCCACGGAGATGCTGTATCCCATCGCTCGTGCGCCGAATATAAGAACACGTTCAGACTCACTTATATCTTCATAACCTGCCATTTTAGCAGTAGTAACCGATCTAACAACTGCGCCAGACACTTGTTGTCTTATATAGGCATTGCCGACCGCGGCGCCGTATTCTGGCTGTTTACATACCTGTTTGAATACGCATGCCTATACTGGTTTCTCTGGCGCTTTAGTGTATGTGTTACGTGGACGACGTCTGACACATTCTGACAAAGAGCATGTCGTCTGCTGGCATTATTGATATGTAATACGGAACACCGAGAAGTAGAAATCGAAATATTATTTGATCATTTGAACGAATTACTGCCTCAGTTTAGCGTACATACTTACTGTACTAAGAAATGAATAGTACTGTGCCGAAATGGACTGAAAGATAGTTGTATAGAGATCCCAAAAATATCCGAGTACCCCTTCCACTAGACCCATTACTAATCAATTGAGTGTTTCTTGTCAGTAACAATTAATTGGTATTAATCCCAACAAAAAAGCTGCGTTTTTCTTGGTTTTCTGCAATGATTATTTTTCTTTTCTGTTTCGTGGACTGACTCTTGCAACCGTAGATCACAAAAGCGTACAATTGAAAGAAATGTTAGATAATAAAGACATCTGAAAATAAGGATTAATCTCACGTGCAGCTTTAATACGAGCGTTAATTACGGCATGTTCAAAACCAAATCTGGTGCTGGCCCGAACGAGGTAGAGCAGTGGGGAGACGCTGGAGCCATATTCACAACATAAGCGGTTCGAGGAGAGCTCCGTACACTCACATTTACGTTTCTCGTGATTTTCATGTGTCACTGCAGGCAAATATTGGGATTGCACCTTTGTAAGGTCACCGCTGATACACTTCCCAAACCTTCCCCTATCCAACCTTGTGCTCTGACAATGATGTCCATGAGACGGTACACCCTAATCTTCTTCACATCTTTTATCTATCATATACACTATGTGATGGAATTTAACACTGAAGAAAAATCTCTTTCCCAGGCGTAAAGTGTTCGACATAAAACCTTGTCACCTGCCGGCTGCCACACGAGCTAAGCCAGAGTCTATCATTTAGAAAATTAATAATAATAATAAAACTGGCTTCCACTTAGAATTATAAGGCCAGCTTTTTGCACAATCTGTATGTGACGAGGGTCTGAAACGTTGCCCACCTCTGGGAGCGAATTGCTGATGCTTAAGCTCGCATTTCTGTTCATGTGTCGGTTAACACTCAGAAAAAAAGGATGAAGTCAATAACAGTACCATTACAACATGCTTGACATTATGTATAATACACCTTGAAACCTGTGCACAGTGAGAATAACTCTAAAACTCCATAAACAGGTAGTATAGTACCACTAAGTGAACCATAGGTTGAAAGAAATGCACAGAAAATGGGCAACTAGGCGCGAAACGCAGAGCTATGGGTCAATAAAGACAAAACAGAGTTCATTAAATTAGAAAGAAGACACGAGCTGAGAGAAATATCTAAGACAGATCTCATGAGCATCACGGAAGTTCAACAAGATAAAATAGTTGGGGTCTTGGTTTATCAGTCACAAGAACTGGGCATCAAGGAAATGGGAATGCAAGTGGGAATGAAGTGCATGTGTCCCCTCAGGGAGACTCTCAGCGCAAAATCGATAACAGCGAAAACAAAGATGAAAATCATAACTCAGTGATACGCCCACCACTCATGTATATTTCTGAAACCAAGAGCGTGATTAAACGAGTAAAGGAAATACTATTATATTAGAATCAAGAGTAATGAGGAGGATACAGGGACCAATCATAGGTAAAGGAGGATGGAGAAGGAGGAAGCACGAGGAAACCTGTCTCTCGATGCGAGCAAAAGAAGCCAGTGGGCGGGCCATGTATTCCGTAAGAAGAAAGACAGGTCGAGAAGGTATTTGAGGGGAACGACCAAGGCAGCGGTGCATGGACGACGAGGCGAATGACCTGGCAGCCATGAGGGTAGAAGACACTTGGAGGAACCGAGCGCAAAACAGGAAGCATTGGAGGAAGTTTGTGGAAGCAGTGCGTGGTCTGAAGGGCTTGTGAACGTTGCAAATATCTGTACGTATGCTCAAAAGACAAACACCGTTGTTTGCCTCTATTTATTTGATATGTTTCGTGACCCCGCAAGTTGGAGGATCCAAAATGGCCACCATGTAGGTAACATAGCTTCAAAAATTTGCCCATCCCTCCGATCTCACACTACTTGACTTTAGATTCTCTTGAACGCTTGTTTTCTTTTAGAATAGTGGTTCCGTTCACACTTACAGATCGCCCCGTATATTCATTAACTGATTAAAAGTATCCAGGCACCACTATGTAATGTGGAATTCACCATTAGACGTTACGAGAGTCGGAACTGAATGGTTCAAATAGCTCTGAGCACAACATCTGAGGTCATCAGTCCCCTAGAACTTAGAACTACTTAAACCTAGCTAACGTAAGGACATCACTCTGAGACGTCCCCTTAGAAAAATTATACAAGACTGTGCTTAAACTGACACACAATATTTTTAGCGCAACGCAATCTGACTTCCAAAAATCCATACGAAAGAATGGCCCTGACTAACAGTAACCTATACGTTTCACAAATCACTTACCTCACAACAATCTTCGTTACTCAAGCTACTGCAATACAGCGAGCGCCACTACTGCCAGCTAAATAAAAGATTCAAACTACTGAAGGCACTAACTACTGATGGGCATAGTTAGCAAATGAAAGATTTTAATAGAGAACAAACAATGTATTTACCTTCATAGTCATAATATATATATATATAGCAGTTCATGACATCCAGTCTTACAAATTTCAAAACTCCGCCATCTCTCTCCCCACGTCCACCTCTGCTGGCGGCTCACCTCCAACTGCGCAACGCTACGCGCTGTTAACATCCAGCTGCCCAACACTACAATGGCGAGTATTTCAACAATGCCAACCAGCCACTGACTCCACACAGCCCAGCCAGTGATTTTTCGTACAAAGCGCTACGTGACGTTACCAATAAAAAAAACCAACCTAAACAGCCTACTTACAACACACATCCTTGCCCGAGACAGGATTCAAACCTACGACTGTAGCAGTCGCGCGGTTCCAGTTTGAAGAGCCTAGAACCGCTCGATCACACCGGCCGGCAAAGAGACGGAACTGCTAGTATAAAAGGAAGTACTGTGAAACAGTAACAGTAGAATGGTTCGGTGAACAGAGCTCAGTGACTTCGAACGTGGGTTAGTGATTGCATTCACCTGAGTAACAGATCCATCAGAGATATTCCAACCCTTCTGAAGCTGCAAATGACAACTGTAGGTGCTGTGTATGTGAAATGGAAACTCAAAGCAACAACCACAGCTAGGCCCAGATCAGCCAGAAGTCACGTAATGACGGGGAGGGGTCGTCGCGCATCACAGAGGATGATTTTAAACATCGTATGAAATCCGCGGAACGAATCACTCGATAATTCGAATTTGCTGCCATCAGTCCAGCTGGAACAGTGACTGTGCGTTGGAATCTCAAAAGAATGGGTCACAGTGGCCGGAAGCAGCTTTTTATAACGATACATTTCTGTAGTCAATACTAAGCGGACGGCTTTTGGAATGGAGTAAACAACGACGACGCTGGACAGTGAATGACTGGAAACGAGTGACTGGTAGCGAACAAGCTGACGACACTGTTCCTTATGAGAATCAGACGGAAGAGTTTGGATTTGACGAATGCCTGGAGAACGTTACGTGCCGTCATATGTAGGGTCAACATTTAGGCATCGAGGAAGTGTTGCGGTCGTATTTTTCGTGATTAGATTGTGTCCCATTGATTTCACTCGAACTAAACTAAACTAAACTCAGCCCGAACAGGCCTTGGAAGGCTCAAGGGTACCGACCGGCCGCCGTGTCATCCTCTCAGTCCAGGGTGCGTATACGGAGGGTCATGTGGTCAGCACACTGCTCCCTCGGCCGTTGTCAGCTTCCGCGACCGGAGCCGCTACCTCTCAGTTAAGTACTACCTCAGTTTGCATCACAAGGGCTGAGTGCACCCCGCTTGCCAACAGCGTTCGGCAGACCCAAACGGTCGCCCATCCAAGTGCTAGCGCAGCCCGACAGCGCCTAACCGGTGTTACCACTGCGGCCAGGACATTGGCATAACGCTCAAAGAAACGCTAAATGCAGAAAGATATCAACATGTTTTATAGCACTGTGTACTCCGCACATTAGAGGAAATATTTGGACACGGTGATTGTTTGTCTCAGCATCAATGTGTACAATTAACATTCATGAAATGGACTGCCCTGCCCAGAGTCCCTACCTCAACCCAATGGAACACCTTTGGTAGGACCAAAAACGTCGGCTTGACTCCAGAACCCAGCGTCCATAATTCATACCTCCTCTGGTTCGGCTCTTGAGGAAGAATGTGTTGCCTTTCCTTCACAGATATACAGGCAACACACTGTAAGTGTCCCAGAATTCAAACCGCCATAAAGGCGAAGAGTGGACGCACCTCATATAAACGTCCACTATTAGGTATTCCGATACTTTTAGTCAGATGGTGTATATTCTTAAATACTAATGAGACATGTCATTGTGACGTATAGTTTTCTTTACGTTCGGACCATGAAATAATGTACAAGAGATCATGAAGCTACCTCTGTTAAGCTGGAACAGAGTAAGTGAATGTTGTGTGTGTTGTGTATGTGGGCGTGTGTGTGTGTGTGTGTGTGTGTGTGTGTGTGTGTGTGTGTGTGTGTGTATGTGTGTGTGTGTGTTTTGCGACGCCTCTAATTATTGGTAAAAGTAATTACAGTGATATATGCTTAACAGTGACCATTTATCATAATCAGTGCATTGAAACTTTAAATTGCTCGGTGACGTATATGGATACCATGAATTACTATGTCAAGGAGAGGTGCTATGTTATCTCCCTCTTTTACCGCTTGTCTTTTGAACATTGTTACTTCCCTCTTTTGTTGTCTTGTGCTCGTGGCTCTTGTTGCCATGCGATGTGTACAAGCTTGCTGCCTATTCATGTAAGTTGAATTACCGTTAAATAATTATTATCAGTGTTGAATACTGAAAATTTGTTTTTGCTGAATGAGATTTTCGCTCTTCAGCGGAGTGTGCGCTGGTATGAAACTTCCTGACAGATTAAAACTATGTGCCGGACTGCGACTCAAACTCGGGACCTTTGCCTTTCACGGGAAAGTGCTTTACCATCCTAGCTACCCAAGCACGACTCACGCTCCATCCTCACAGCTTCAGTTCTGCCAGTACCTCGTCACCTACATTCCAAAGTTTACAGAAGCACTCCTACGAACCTTTAAGAAGTAGCACTCCTGAAAGAAAGGATATTGCGGAGACATGGCTTAGCTGCAGCCTGGGAGATGTTTCCAGAAATAAATTTTCTCTCTGCAGCAGAGTCATATTTGGGTTGCTCAGATGGTAGAGCACTTGCCCGCGAAAGGCAAAGCTCCCGAGTTCGAGTCTCGGTCCGGCACACAGTTTTAATCTGCCAGGAAGATTCAATTTGTTTTTGCTTTGAAACGGAAACATTTCTCTCCTTAATGTTTGCGTAAATGTGCCTAATGACTTGTATGGGTGGAAACTCGTATGGTATTTTAATTTAATTCAATAAGTAGCTTAAAATGAGTTTTGTTTCACTTCTAGCACTCTACCTTCTAAACTACCTGCATTTTAAAGTTGTCTACGAATTCCGATTTTCAGTTAAGACAGCACGGTTGTCTTTCGTTACGGAAAATTTGCCTTTTCGTACAACCACATTAGCAGAAGCTTGCATAAGTTTGGCTTGAGCATGGCGAATTAAAATAATCTTAAATTTATTTAGAGTCAGAAAGAAAAATATTTATCATCAATACCAGAGATAAATTTTCGTAGCAGTAATATATATCTACGATTTCAGAGTAATAATTTCTAACATTACGACATTTTCACTTCAAGTAAAGGGTATATTTGTAGGCCTTTTCTTTTTTTAAATGTAAGAAGAGAAGTTCATAATAATATTCTTGCCTTCTCAGTAACTGCTTGGAGAGATATTTTCTCGATTTCCCGTAATATAATCACTCCAATCATAAGAAAACACAGGTACATCTAGTTTAAGACTGTGTGTGTGTGTGTGTGTGTGTGTGTTTGTGTGTGTGTGTGGAAGGTGGGGGAGTGCAGGTGGAGACACGATAAAACACACACGTGTTTTTGTGTAATTGTCAATTTGTTCGCGTGACAATTTCTTATACCAGCAACAAGGATATCAGCCACATCGAATTACAGATAACGTGTTAGATTCTTTTTCAGTGAAACACAGGTAGCATCCAAGTTGTAGCCACTGATGGAAATTGATGTAGTCAAGACGTTTATAACTCTGATGTGTATTGCTGATTCCTAAGATATGGCTTGTTGTAAACTGTTAGTATGTTCTTCAAATGGTTCAAATGGCTCTGAGCACTATGGGACTCAATAGCTATGGTCATCAGTCCCCTAGAACTTAGAACTATTTAAACGTAAATAACCTACGGGTATCACACAACACCCAGTCATCACGTAGTATGTTCTGCAACCTGTAAATAAAGAGTTGTGTTAGGCTGCAAATCGCTGCCTGTTGCTGTCATTTATGACAACTATTGCATCTCTAGACCGAACCACGAGGAGGGAAGTTAAAAAGGTAAGCAGAACATCTACGAAAGTCTTCACGTTGTTCGTCTATATATTTACATTCTTGGGTTCTTGAATAACAGTGAGTTACACAATAAATGTCAGACTGCACATCAGTCTTCAAATTAACACTTAGTCCTAGTCTGTGCAATAAGATGTTATCTACGGACACGTGTCAGTGTCTCTAAGTCGAAAATTGTGAATATAGGCAGCAGTCGCAGCAGCCTACAATCGACAAAAAAATCGCTACATACAGTCGTCCATTTGGAAGCGACTGCATCTCCATATCCCGCCTCGATTATAGTGATGTTTCAGCACCAAAAGGGGGCAAAACGCCAAAGTTTAATTTTTCATCGCCGTCGTAGATGTTAGAGACGGTATGCTAACCGACCTCCCATCCAGCAGCCTTACACAGGCACTCACCGTTTCCCAGATTCTCGACGAAAAGGTCACATTACGGGCTACACTTCACTGCGTTCAGGAAGAAACTCGCGGTAAAAAAGCCGTTGTCGTGGCCTGACGCAGCTGTTGCCTGAAACATAAGAGAGCTCGAATTAAATCTTGTGCCATAGTAATTAATTTACCGGAGCAGAAATTTAGGCAGTTCTTCCGGTTCCCCTCACACGGAACGCTAATTAAAAAGCACGGTATTCTGTTCCCTCCTAGTGCCCTGCTAAACGTTGGTAATCACTTATTTCCTGACAGGAAGCACATTAAAATGCATTATATCGTTCACTTTCCACTAAGTATACCTATTTTGATGACTCAGAATAAAGCTTACTCAAAGGTACTGCAAAGTGATTCTCGTAACAGTTGTTCTAGGTCCACAGACCTCTGCAAATAATTCCTGTATATTACAGACACAAACATTCTGGAATTCGTGTTACTCACTCTAATTTGCCATTTCAAAATTTCCTTCTATCCTCTCAAATTTAATCAATTCTCCTGATACTCAGCCTAATTTCAATCCGCACTAGATGATGAATCTAATCCATCTTCTCATTATAGAGCGACACATTATTTGTTACATAATGCTTTACCAGTCGAACTCGAAGCGAACTCCAGGAGATTTTCAGGCATGTTGCTTTATTTCCACAATACATGTTTTTCATAAATTTCTCCTTATTTTCCCTTCCCTGGTACAGTATTTTCTCTAAACGGGCGCCACAGACGAAAACACTCTATTGATTTGACAACCCGTTGTTCGATGACATGCATTTAAATATGTATGAAGTAGCTGACAATACCAGATGAAAGGCTGGGATACCTTTTGTTATAAGAACTGAAGTTGGAAATTATGATGCAAAATGGGTAACACATTTATTAGAAGCAGGTCAAAGATAAATGGGAAAACGTTATTTTGAGCAATCTTCAGCACCGAGCAAAATACACTCCTGGAAATGGAAAAAAAAACACATTAACACCGGTGTGTCAGACCCACCATACTTGCTCCGGACACTGCGAGAGGGCTGTACAAGCAATGATCACACGCACGGCACAGCGGACACACCAGAAACCGCGGTGTTGGCCGTCGAATGGCGCTAGCTGCGCAGCATTTGTGTCAGCCAGTTTGCCGTGGCATACGGAGCTCCATCGCAGTCTTTAACACTGGTAGCATGCCGCGACAGCGTGGACGTGAACCGTATGTGCAGTTGACGGACTTTGAGCGAGGGCGTATAGTGGGCATGCGGGAGGCCGGGTGGACGTACCGCCGAATTGCTCAACACGTGGGGCGTGAGGTCTCCACAGTACATCGAAGTTGTCCCCAGTGGTCGGCGGAAGGTGCATGTGCCCGTCGACCTGGGACCGGACCGCAGCAACGCACGGATGCACGCCAAGACCGTAGGATCCTACGCAGTGCCGTAGGGGACCGCACCGCCACTTCCCAGCAAATTAGGGACACTGTTGCTCCTGGGGTATCGGCGAGGACCATTCGCAACCGTCTCCATGAAGCTGGGCTACGGTCCCGCACACCGTTAGGCCGTCTTCCGCTCACGCCCCAACATCGTGCAGCCCGCCTCCAGTGGTGTCGCGACAGGCGTGAATGGAGGGACGAATGGAGACGTGTCGTCTTCAGCGATGAGAGGCGCTTCTGCCTTGGTGCCAATGATGGTCGTATGCGTGTTTGGCGCCGTGCAGGTGAGCGCCACAATCAGGACTGCATACGACACTCGGCATCATGGTGTGGGGAGCGATCTCCTACACTGGCCGTACACCTCTGGTGATCGTCGAGGGGACACTGAATAGTTCACGGTACATCCAAACCATCATCGATCCCATCGTTCTACCATTCCTAGACCGGCAAAGGAACTTGCTGTTTCAGCAGGACAATGCACTTCCGCATGTATCCCGTGCCACCCAACGTGCTCTAGAAGGTGTAAGTCAACTACCCTGACCAGCAAGATCTCCGGATCTGTCCCCCATTGAGCATGTTTGGGACTGGATGAAGCGTCGTCTCACGCGGTTTGCACGTCCAGCACGAACGCTGGTCCAACTGAGGCGCCAGGTGGAAATGGCATGGCAAGCCGTTCCACAGGACTACATCCAGCATCTCTACGATCGTCTCCATGGGAGAATAGCAGCCTGTATTGCTGCGAAAGGTGGATATACAGTGTACTAGTGCCGACATTGTGCATGCTCTGTTGCCTGTGTCTATGTGCCTGTGGTTCTGTCAATGTGATCATGTGATGTATCTGACCCCAGGAATGTGTCAATGAAGTTTCTCCTTCCTGGGACAGTGAATTCACGGTGTTCTTATTTCAATTTCCAGGAGTGTATGACATTCACAGTGAAAGGTAACGAAACGAACATGGGTGCTATTTGTGAACACATCGCATTCAACGGACACTTCCACAGACAATTAAGCATACGAAGTTGTTTGCGTAGTGCAAATTGATTTCACAAAGTACTTGTACATACCGAAACACTGATAAAAAGTCACATGAGACAATTTTTTTCTGTTGTAATTATTCACCACAACGACGAGAGATAATGACACAACGGATTCTCATAAATCATGGTTACTTAGAGTTAAGTACTGGTGACACTGAATCTTTGAATTTGTTATTAATTTTGGGGATGAATACGGGGGAACTGGGAGCAGCCAAGCATGTGCTTCTATCAGAATAACGATGTATCCAGTTGCAAAGACTGTTTTGCACTACGATTCATGAAGAACAAAATTTAGTTTAAAGTAATCCTGCCCCTTAATCTACATGCGAACATTTATTTAGTTCAGGTGCGGTAATTGTCATGTACTAGTAAAATTTTGCGTATCGATACGTCGATTTCAAGCAGTAACAGACGCATTATTACCTTCTTCTCTGTAAATCAACATGGATTCCGCAAACAGACAAGTCATAAAACTTAGTTGTCTCTGTTCGTCCACGAGAAGCAGAGCGCTGTAGAATAATACTATGTTCCTTGATTTTCCGAAGACATTTTGTACGCTTCAGTACTGTAATTTATTGAGCGATGTTCGAAGCAAGGTAGTAAGAATATGGTTTAACGTCCCGTCAGCAGTGTTCGAGGTTGGCGGGTATCTCACCAATAATGTACACGTGACACTGAAATTGCGTTACGAGGAAAAGTGAAGCAGCTAGAGGGAAGCGATAGGGAACAGATGGAAAAATAGCTTTTCAAATTTAAGGAATTTTTTTTTCAAAAGGGCTATTACTAGCTATGCATATGAGACAACACCGCAATCCAAAGGGGAATGAATCACCAATCTACCGTAAACCATACAGAATACCTAGGTATTTGCAGCAGATTTTGGAGGAATTTATCGATTGACAGGTGAAAGATGGAATAATTGAAGGAAATAATAGTGCATGCTCGCCAGGAATAGTCGTCGTGCAGAAAAAGACCAATGGATGGAACATGAAAGTATAGATTTGTTGCGATTACAGACATCCATATGCGATAACCGTAAAGACGGGAAACCTTGTCAAACATCACAGATCATTTAGACCAATGTAAATATTTTTCAGCAATGGATTTGAAGAGTGGTTATCATCAGACAGAAGTTACACATAAGGAACGACACAAAACAGCAGACACTACAGATTCGGATTAATAACTGCACCTACAACGTTTAACAGATTATTGGATGGAGTACTCAGAGGTTTAAAATACGGTAATGCTTAGTGTATCTGTATGAAATAATAGTCTATAGGAGAGCTATGGAACAGCATATGAAGCGGTTAAGGGGTAAGGGTAAAAGCAGCGAAGTTGACTCTGAGTACGGAAAAGTGTAATTTTGTGATGGAAGTAGTAGCGTATCTAGATTACAAGTAAAGATGGGGTTAAGACAGATACAAGATTAAGTAGGGTGTACGTGAATTCCCTGTACCAGAATCTTTAAAGGAGTTGCAATCGTTCTTAGGAGTCGCGAAGTACGAGTACTGCAGCCGGTTCGTAACAGGGTTTGCGGATATTGCCAGACCATTGACACAATTGTTAAAAAATGGTGCTAGATTTATGTGGTCACAGGAGTGTCAGCATGCTTTTGAGGAGCTAAAAGAAGCTTTAACATCGAGTCCAATATTGATATTTCCGGATTTTAATACAGAATTTGTTTTGTCATGTGATGCACCAAACGATGCACTTGGCTGTGAGTTGCTACAAGAGGTAGAAGGCGTAGAACATCCGCTAGCTTACGCACCAAGACAAATTCTGCAGAAAGAAATTATTCCACAACTCAGAATGAGATGTTAAGCTTCATCTAAGGAATCACATATTTTAAATGTTATCTGTACAGTAAAAGGTTTAGAGTAACAACAGATCATGCAGCATTAAACTGGTTGTTGGGGTTAAAAGATTCTCCTGGTAGGTTGACGCGATGGGTGGTAAGACTAAGTAAATTTGCTTTCGAAGCATGCATAAACGTCGGAAGAAGCACGGAAATGCGGATGGTTTAAGAAGAAAAGTAGCAGTATTATATACGGGGGTTAACGAGCATGTTGTTGTTGTCTTCAGTCCTGAGACTGGTTTCATGCAGCTCTCCATGCTACTCTATCCTGTGCAAGCTGCTTCATCTCCCAGTACCTACTGCAACCTACATCCTTCTGAATCTGCTTAGTGTACTCATCTCTCGGTCTCCCTCTACGATTTTTACCCTTCACGCTGCCCTCCAATGCTAAATTTGTGATCCCTTGATGCCTCAAAACATGTCCTACCATCCGATCCCTTCTTCTAGTCAAGTTGTGCCACAAACTTCTCTTCTCCCCAATCCTATTCAATACCTCCTCATTAGTTACGTGATCTATCAACCTTATCTTCAGTATTCTTCTGTAGCACCACATTTCGAAAGCTTCTATTCTGTTCTTGTCCAAACTAGTTATCGTCCATGTTTCACTTTCATACATGGCTACACTCCAAACAAATACTTTCAGAAACGACTTCCTGATACATAAATCTATATTCGATGTTAACAAATTTCTCTTCTTCAGAAACGCTTTCCTTGCCATTGCCAGTCTACATTTTATATCCTCTCTACTTCGACCATCATCAGTTATTTTACTTCCTAAATAGCAAAACTCCTTTACTACTTTAAGTGTCTCATTTCCTAATCTAATTCCCTCAGCATCACCCGATTTAATTTGACTACATTCCATTATCCTCGTTTTGCTTTTGTTAATGTTCATCTTATATCCTCCTTTCAAGACACTGTCCATTCCGTTCAACTGCTCTTCCAAGTCCTTTGCCGTCTCTGACAGAATTACAATGTCATCGGCGAACCTCAAAGTTTTTACTTCGTCTCCATGAATTTTAATACCTACTCCAAATTTTTCTTTTGTTTCCTTTACTGCTTGCTCAATATACAGATTGAATAACATCGGGGAGAGGCTACAACCCTGTCTCACTCCCTTCCCAACCACTGCTTCCCTTTCATGCCCCTCGACTCTTATTACTGCCATCTGGTTTCTGTACAAATTATAAATAGCCTTTCGCTCCCTGTATTTTACCCCTGCCACCTTTAGAATTTGAAAAAGAGTATTCCAGTCAACATTGTCAAAAGCTTTCTCTAAGTCTACAAATGCTAGAAACGTAGGTTTGCCTTTTCTTAATCTTTCTTCTAAGATAAGTCGTAAGGTCAGTATTGCCTCACGTGTTCCAACATTTCGACGGAATCCAAACTGATCCTCCCCGAAGTCTGCATCTACCAGTTTCTTCATTCGTCTGTAAAGAATTCGCGTTAGTATTTTGCAGCCGTGGCTTATTAAACTAATAGTTCGGTAATTTTGACATCTGTCAGCACCTGCTTTCTTTGGGATTGGAATTATTATATTCTTCTTGAAGTCTGAGGGTATTTCGCCTGTCTCATACATCTTGCTCACCAGCTGGTAGAGTTTTGTCATGACTGGCTCTCCCAAGGCCGTCAGTAGTTCTAATGGAATGTTGTCTACTTCGGGGGCCTTGTTTCGACTCAGGTCTTTCAGTGCTAAGGAATGGCAAAATGCACAGAGAGCGGATGACGAATGTAAGCAGTATTTTAAGCTGTCACAGTTCTGTATACAGGTGGAGTTGCTATGCAGAGACACCAAGCTGGCCGTGGGTAGTGGTACGAGCGAAGATAAAGAACACAGTGCTGCAAGAAGCTCATATCCACATATTAGAGAGTCAGGCAGTTTGTCGATCTACCCACAGAGCAGTAGCAGTAAGGTTCTGGCGCAGGAATAGCAAATGGGCATAACGTAGTACCGGTGCAACTGGATACAGTGCACACAGGTAGCGAATTTGTGTCGAACAAGAGAGGTTACCTGAAGCATTAGCATCATTCGAATTTCTGGGTCTGATGTTTCAGGTCCATTCGGTAAACCATATGCAGGGTTTTACAGTCATAGAGTATTTTTCAAGATCTGTAGAAATGGTCGTGATGTCAAATCAGCAGGCAGCAAAAGTGGCACAATCTCCTGTGAATAACCGAATAGTGAAGTTTGGAGTGCCTGAAATAATAATAACTGACCAGGAAAGAACTTAATGTCAGATATCTTCAAGGAATGTGAAGAAATTAAGGAAGAGTCCTCTCCATCCACAAGGCACCGGAAGAACTGAAACAGTGCATGGGAGAATTGGGAATATGCTTGGATACTACGTTGACTCACTTCACGCCAATTGGAATGGATGTCTATTTGAAGTACGTCGTCCCCGTTTATAACTCTAAACAGCATACGAATACAGGATTATCTTGATATGAAGTAATATATGGTTGTAAAATGGCATCACTGTTCGATATGTGTAAAACGAACAATGGGAAGACTGGAGAGTCTGGTAAGGAATTTGCCAGAGGACAGTGGAACTTAGAAATAGAATACAAATACACGAGCACGGGAGAAACACGAAGAAGCAGTGGTCATTAGGCAAGAAGTTCACAGCATTGGGTAGGTCAGTGGGTGATGCGATCAATTTCGTATGTGTCGAAGAGAAAAACAAAGAAGGTTTTTGCAAAGTATCGGGGGCCATACCAAGTGGTAAACACTAAGTCGCCAGTAAATGTCAAGATTCAGCTGCCGACGAGAACGACAACTGTGCATGCAGGGCGGATAGGAGATGCGGACAGAAATGGGAGAGTGAGGAGAAAGGTATCGGAAGATAAACAAGTGCTCGCGAATGAAACGGTAACGAGGAACCTGTATGGATTTAGGCCTAGGAGATAATCATTTAATATCTTTGTAGGTTAGGTACACATTGAGTGTAATTAATGTAGGTAGCTAATGAGCTGTAATGAATTTAAGGGGGAGGAGAGTGACAGGCATTCCTGTCTGTGTGCGGTTCATAGTGCGGCTACTGACCTTGGTCAGGGTGGAAGCGCTACGGAAGCACCAGCTGGAAGAGGGAGCGCTGGAAGATGCAGTGATCACCGGTCATCGCTGGGTGATACAGGTGGTATTCAGCACAACGGAGATGCGTAACGAGGTGAGAAGATTGGAACAAGCATTCGACAAATTCCGCCAGAAAATAGAAAGACACAGGATAGTCGAAGGAAGTGCCGCCGTGTGTGAGAGTGTACAAGCAGCGTACCAAAATTACGGAATGAGACGACCCAGGTACTGGAGGAGATTCCACATACGCGAAGGGAAAGGCGTTTGATCGACGCTGGATTTCGGCTTATGAAAACAATATCTGGCACTGCTAATGAGGCAGACATTCGAAGGATGAACGACACCGCAGAAAAGGTTCAGTTGTGGGCAAAAGGGGCCAAGGCTGTGAGTGATCGGCACAGTAGGTAGATTGCAAGTTTAGAGAAGGACATATTGAGTATACACACAACAACTGATTGGAGAAATAATGCTGTATGCCAGAGCTGCAGAAGAGACAGTTAATCAGAATATCAGGGAATACAAACCGAAGTTGAAGTCTTAGATGGAGATGTAGTAGGGACAAAATGATTGCAGTCCAAAGAAGAAAGTGTTTTGGAAGCATGAGAGATAGTAACAGAAATACAGGACGCTATGCCGCTGGTTGTAAGAGATTAGCTAGAGGTAAACTTGCTGTTCCGAGAGTGGTATTTAGGGGACCCAAGGAAAGTACAGAAAGAACTACCGCCAGAGTTGGGGCTAGCTTAAGAACCTGAGCACACAAACTTACCTTTTTATTTCAAAGTGGCCACAGTATTGGTGAGAAATGATGGATCGAAACTTTATTCCGTTTCTGTATCAGTAGAAGGGAAACAAGCAATTTACGTACGCTATATAGTTCATGCGTATCCTGTGTAGTGGAGCATATTGAAGAAATTTGTAAGAGTGAAAAGGCACCAACTATTATTAATTGCAAAAGACAGGAGAAGATATGTAGAAAAGGAGGAAGCAAAGTTACAAGAATGCTACCAGGGGAAAATCACGCTCTGTCCAGATATGGTAATAAGAGAGAGACAGGATTCCTGCGCAGTAAAATTGCTAATGGGACAAAAAGAAGTAAGAGAACGGAATAAAGAAGCGATCAAGCTGGAATTGTACTTATAGCAGACCGAGGCGCACTGGTTGTACTCCACCTTTGTCAAGATGGTAGCATTGGCTGGTTGTTTCGAACAGGTAAAGCTCATGTCAGCAAAGAGCCCTAGAATTAATGGGGAGTGGTTTGTCATTAAAGGGAACTTGTAGCAACAACGACTTTGTAATATTGTACATATAAGTAATTCTTCCCATCTGACGGTAAACTTGTGTAACTGATCTTCTGATTTCAATTTTTGTGTGTTTCTGCCATTGTGTTAAGAAAACTGTAAACAAGTTTCAATGTGAATATTAATGTTTATGTCAAATGTTAAGTAATATTACAATAGAATTGAAATGTAACAAATGTTGAAACTGTTGTATGATGTTTAAAATTGTAACTGTGCGTCTGGTCCATACGTAGGCAATGTGTTAGCATATGCAGAATGCAAAGCCTCAGGTGAATACCCGGTCTGTCAGGGAGCGGTTAAAGGTGGATGGCAGGCGAGCGCGGTAAAATGCGTGCGGCCACTGCACTGCACAACGGGCACAGTAGTAGTTGGAGTCTGGCACTGGTTTGAGCCACACCTTCTGGAGCGAGGAGGCTCTCCTGGAAGACGTAGTTTCGCTGAGCCTCGGGTATGCCATTCCAACGCCCACACAGCATGGCAAAATTCCATAGGCACTAAATGGAAAAGTTCTGCGACCCTAAGAAGAATTAAAGAGCCATAGCTGTGGATGTATGTGTGCTCTGTGCCTCGCCATCTCGCCACCCGCCAACCGCCGCATTGTTGCAGGTTGAAACTTTACTAGAAGTATTCGTGTGGATCAGAGAGTGAACTTTCCCATCATTTAATTATCCCCACAACTAACCTAGACAGGGTCCTTTCTAAATGTTGTACAATCCGAGTGTCCCGAAATGAAAATTAAAATTTGTGTTAATAATAATTATTTGAAGAGCTAGCTATGTTAGAATGGTGTTTAAAGAAATGTTTTGTTAATGAACCAGTAAATGAATAACGAAGGTCTAACGAAATTGACAGATAACTTTAGTATTGATATAGTAATGAAGTTTATTACTTCCAGACAGATTTAAAGGCATTTACATAAGCAGTAAATAAGGTGAAAAGAGTAGTAATATACTGGAAATCTTGAACGCATAATAAACTCAGTATTCAATTTTTTAAATACAGCGATCATAACAGTTTCAGGGTTACCCCTCATTCATTTGAATTCTGACGTGTTCTAAATTGGTTTGACCAGCAAACGTTAAAGTCAGTGTAAAAGTTAAAATTTATCAGTATTTTATCTTTATCAAAATTGACATTTTGTGTGTGGCGCGAAAGTGCAATTTCCAGGGTAACCCATGCCCGATTTTAATCAGATTAATAGACAGTATAAAGTTTTGTAGTATACATTATAGTGTAGTGTTATGTATTCAACCATATCAGTACAGAACGTTAAACTATCAGTTCAATAGATTTTCTGGTTCTAAAATTCGACTTTATTATGCAGTGTTACAACTTGTTGTTTTGCATGAATATGCAAATATTATCTAATTGGTAGGATCTTCTGGGTTGCTTTTGGTCAATCCTGACGTCTAATTGCATTTCGAACTTACTTGACGGATCATTGTTATTACAGAGTGGATGTAAATCTGATTCGCCACCATTCAGGTACACGCGGTCGATATCTATACTAAAATCCTTCCTCATAAGGTGAATCTCGCTCACTTACCATAGCACAGGTTTTAACGAGTAGTGTGTCAGGGATTACGAACTGCGTGGTAGATAATGAGGCTCACTTGCCATCTGTCCGCCACGATTTCAGGGATAACTCAACTCAACATTTCGCAGCCTCGTTTGTATTGGCCAGAGGAGCCCGTGTAAGTGCTACGTGCTACAGATCTAACCAGGTTAAATCAAACTATAGGACCGGAATTAATGCAGTCAATGCACACGCTTCTGAACCAGCAGGAGGGACGAGTCTCCCTCCCTGGGACCTTACTGCAGCATCTAAATTTATATCGAGAAAATCAGTACCAGAAAAAGATAACATTGGATATTATCATACCAACCTCTACAGCGGCACTCCTTTCGCTCAGCGTAGTCCCTTTTTAGTACGCAGAAGATGAAGAACAAGACTGCGTTCAGCCCTAATCATCATTCAGATTGCAGTGGACTGGATACCCCGAGCATAAACGCAGTACAAGTGAACCGTGACTGCCTGCGATGCTTTTAGCAGGATAGTTTCTCAGTCGAAGTTACGCGCTTTGCGGCTTCCTGATTGGCTAGCGCCTCTGTTTAGGACGGCCGCGACTCGCCAGGTAGGAGAGACTCGGCCAGGACAGTGACGGAGACTCGGTCGGATGCACTCACAGAGGGAGGACAGCGCACGGAGCATCGCGAGAAGTCAATCGGCGCTTGGTGTACCGCGAGGACGCACCGTGTTGACCTTCCGGCGCCTGGGACAGGCGGCGAGCAGAACTGGATTCCGGAAGCAGTCACTGGTCAACATAGGCTCTGTTTAAGAGTCGTGTCTATCTGGAATCCTGAAGAGAGCGCATGTTAACGGCCAGCAGCTGGGCTAACTTCAAATGGTGAGCCATTTTGTGGTGTATGCTTTGGATGTCATTGCTCTCTGTAGCCACTTTGATTTTTGATAGTCATTCCTTACACCACTTGGAAGGGGGTCCGGGATACTTGGTATTGCAAGTCCATGTAAATCCGCTCTGCCCTGGTTCCGTTGCATAACAATAGTGGTCGATATTCGGCTATTTCTATTTTTATTTGTTATTGCTAATACACTCCTGGAAATTGAAATAAGAACACCGTGAATTCATTGTCCCAGCAAGGGGAAACTTTATTGACACATTCCTGGGGTCAGATACATCACATGATCACACTGACAGAACCACAGGCACATAAACACAGGCAACAGAGCATGCACAATGTCGGCACTAGTACAGTGTTATCCACCCTTCGCAGCAATGCAGGCTGCTATTCTCCCATGGAGACGATCGTAGAGATGCTGGATGTAGTCCTGTGCAACGGCTTGCAGTGCCATTTCCACCTGGCGCCTCAGTTGGACCAGCGTTCGTGCTGGACGTGCAGACCGCGTGAGACGACGCTACATCCAGTCCCAAACATGCTCAATGGGGGACAGATCCGGAGATCTTGCTGGCCAGGGTAGTTGACTTACACCTTGTAGAGCACGTTGGGTGGCACGGGATACATGCGGACGTGCATTGTCCTGTTGGAACAGCAAGTTCCCTTGCCGGTCTAGGAATGGTAGAACGATGGGTTCGATGACGGTTTGGATGTACCGTGCACTATTCAGTGTCCCCTCGACGATCACCAGAGGTGTACGGTCACTGTAGGAGATCGCTCCCCACACCATGATGCCGGGTGTTGGCCCTGTGTGCCTCGGTCGTATGCAGTCCTGATTGTAGCGCTCACCTGTACGGCGCCAAACAGGCATACGACCATCATTGGCACCAAGGCAGAAGCGACTCTCATCGCTGAAGACGACACGTCTCCATTCGTCCCTCCATTCACGCCTGTCGCGACACCACTGGAGGCGGGCTGCACGATGTTGGGGCGTGAGCGGAAGACGGCCTAACGGTGTGCGGGACCGTAGCCCAGCTTCATGGAGACGGTTGCGAATGGTCCTCGCCGATACCCCAGGAGCAACAGTGTCCCTAATTTGCTGGTAAGTGGCGGTGCGGTCCCCTACGGCACTGCGTAGGATCCTACGGTCTTGGCGTGCATCCGTGCGTCGCTGCGGTGCGGTCCCAGGTCGACGGGCACGTGCACCTTCCGCCGACCACTGGCGACAACATCGATGTACTGTGGAGACCTCACGCCCCACGTGTTGAGCAATTCGGCGGTACGTCAACCCGGCCTCCCGCATGCCCACTATACGCCCTCGCTCAAAGTCCGTCAACTGCACATACTGTTCACGTCCACGCTGTCGCGGCATGCTACCATTGTTAAAGACTGCGATGCAGCTCCGTATGCCACGGCAAACTGGCTGACACTGACGGCGGCGGTGCGCAAATGCTGCGCAGCTAGCGCCATTCGACGGCCAACACCGCGGTTCCTTGTGTGTCCGCTGTGCCGTGCGTGTGATCATTGCTTGTACAGCCCTCTCGCAGTCTCCGGAGCAAGTATGGTGGGTCTGACACACCGGTGTCAATGTGTTCTTTTTTTCCATTTCCAGGAGTGTATGTTAAGTGGCGAATTTTATGAATAAAAGTTTATTTTCTGTATAAAACTTGAGCCACCAATTTAAACTGGAATTGTAAACTTTTTGTTGCCAGCTATAATAGTAACAATTTTACGCCGTAGAACCGTGTTTTGGTATTCAGGTTTGTGTGCGGACTGTCTGGTTGTGGTGTGCGTACTGTAAGACCTTCGGTACACACACCATCAGGTTATTTGACTTGTCGCTCTAACGAAGTAGGCGAGTGTCAGCAATATGTCTCGTGGTCTTATCGTGGCGTGTTTATCTTCTGCTGTTAGGTCAGACGATAGAAATGTCACTTGCATGCTTACAGTAGCAGATTGACAGTGACCAACTTTACACAGAACTTGATTAATTTCCATACACATTTATTAAAATAATAAAAATCATAAACCTTACTTAACTTGATTCTGGATGCTATTCAGAACTGATAATCTGAAGTTCCTTTGGTCTTGGTACGTTAATCTTATTCTCACATATCTCTGATACTCGACAAAAGTGTCTATACATTTATCTTCATGGCTATGTACAGGAATATGATAACCTTATTAGGCGCAGACTTAAACTTGATTATAGACTGGTACAGACAAATGAAGACTGGTACAGCCTAATGCAGATAAATGCAGACTGACTAATCGGAGGTCTGTACACTCGTTATAATACCTCGAGCGTTCGGGTATTACTGCGCGAGGGTGATCCGCGAGGAGAAACGGTTCTACGTTAGCAGCAACCTCATTGGCTGCGTTACATATCAATACGCGGATCGGCGGAAGCAGAATTTGGTCCAAGATAACGCCCAAGTGGCTCTTTCCGCCTTGCCGTGGTGCCAGATGTTAAATTCGGCATTCTGCCTTGCGGCCAAAGGGAGAGCTGCGACCCAACCCGATGCGAATGCGAAGGGTGCCTGGCTCAACGAGAGCTGTGTCAAGGGACCGAACATCAGTCCCTCTCTGTTCGCAGGGCACAGACCTTCAGGTGTTCTGGATGCCGGAGACCTCGTTCGTCGGCGTGGGATCGCGGCGCGATTCGGCAAGGGTGCTTCGCCGCGACTCTGGGTAACTGGGGCGTGTTCTGCCACACCCAGGAGGTGGTGACATCGCCTAGCTTAGATGGGTCCAGACCGCTGAACGACTGGGTGACCGACCCACCACCTGAGTAGGAGTGGGTCCTTGGCCGAGAGGTGGAAGCTCGGGATGGTAAACGGCGCAGGACGAGAGCTGCATCCGCCTCTCCGGAGTGCGGGGTGCACTTGCCGAGAAGCGTCGGGTGATATCGGCGATGACGGAGCCACCGATGGGGACCAGTGCGCTGGCAACGGCGCGCTGAATCCTGCAGTTCCAAGAGTGCCCTTGGCCTTGGGCCGAGGCCGGTGGGCGAGCTGCTTTTTTGTCCCCCCCCCCCCCCCCCCCCCCCGCCACCCATGCCAGAGGAGCCGGTCCGGGGCAAGAGACGGGCTCCCATCTTTTATCACTCGTTTACTCACCATGGCGGCAACTGAAACGAGTGATTCTTGTGCGTCCAAACGCGCTTCTACTGCGCTGCGCCTGATCCCTCTCCCCAGGACGACCTGGGACAGGCAGAGGGGGAAACTGTTACACAGAGACACGCTAGTATTTCACTGCTCTTAGAGCAGAATGTTAAAAACAGCAAAATAAGCCAAGCGGCTCTGTCCATCATAAAAAATGAACTCACGGCATGGGCCATCACTCATGCAGAACTTGAAGGCCGGGTGGAAGAGTTGGAGAAAGAAACAGTAGACTGCGGAACCAACCGGTCAAGACCTGGGCGGCGGTGGCTGCGCAAGCGCCAACCAAGCCACACACAACTAAAGAAACAATTGATAAAGTTGCTAAAAGAATAGACACTGCCTGGGCAAGACACCAGCGTGAAGAAAATCCAGGAGCAGTTCACAAAAACAATAAACCCAGCTAAAGGCAAAATTAAGATAAAGAGGATTAAACCAAGTAGAAACTCGGTAACTGTGGAGGTAGCTTCGGAGGAGGACAAAGATAGGTTATTAAACAATCAAAAACTAAACTCACTAGTAAAGTGCGAACCTCCAAAGAAGAGAAATCCACTAGTAATTCTCTATGAAGTGCCTACAGTAATGACTGATGACGAACTGACGAACACAATAAGAGAACAAAACTTTGATGATCTAAATGAGGAGGAATTTCGGAATAGTTTTAAATTGAGATTCAGGATGGGGCCTCGGGGGTGTGGTGTGGTTCATCACGTTGCTGAGGTCACGGCACCAATGTGGAGGAAGATCACAGCAATGGGCAGATTATATGTTGGATTCCATTCGGTCAATTGTGGTGACCTGGACAACATTCTAAGGCTTTGTACCAGGGAGTCGGCTTGTACGAAGTGTGGCACTAACGGACATAAGCGCAAAGAAAGCAAGGCAGCAGCGGTCTGTATTCCCTGCAAAAGCCGCGGGAAAAAGTCATGAGGAGCCACGGGACGTAATTGCCCAACATATCGAATGTTAGAGCAACGTTTGATCTCCAAAATCGATTATGGCTGATCACAGCTCATAAAATAGGATGCCAAAGCGCAAATCCCCGAGCAAGAGGAGGCGGGACGCTATGAGGGCAACCAGATTTAAGAACTTCTTTATGGCGCTTTCGGGCGCCACTAAGACAGAAGTGATAGACAAGGTCATCCAAACAGAGCCTTATATGACTGATATAAGTATACAGACAGATCTCCTCGCACTGAGCATAGATCCCGCCCCTCAACGCCGGTGAACGACGCCGACAGTCCATCTGAAGCGGCAAGCGCATCCTATGACTGTAACAACCCCAACAAAACTTAAAGAGAACAAACCTATCCAAGACAACGCAGTCTCAAGTACAAGCCTAAACTCCACAACGCAGAACACTCCAGTGGTCAGATTGCCACTTGTGGACCCGGTAAGGGTGTACCAAAACATCGAGTACACGATGCAACTGGGCAGGCTGGAAGAGCCGATTACCCTGGCCACTGCCTTACGACATGTGGTCTGTGTAAGACACGAAGAGGGTAGAAAGGTAACCTTCTCGGTAATTGAGGCTGTGGACAGAATTCAGCTCGTCAGTGAATCTCCACACTGATTTCGGAGCCCTGAGAGACCTGCTTAAAAAGGTTTTTGAGAGACGTGGTGAGAAGTTCGGCCTTCAGGACATCTATGACCAGGCTGTACTGGCAAACGGACGAATTGCCTTTGACTGGAGTAAGACCTGGCCGGACGACCACATGCATATATACTTCCCATGACGACTGAAATAACAATTGGACAATTAAATACGCGCAACAGCCGACTTGTTATGCAGGAGCTCCGCAAAGAGGTGCAGGAGAGGAGACTAGATGTGCTCTGCCTACAGGAGCCGTACTCCCAAGCTGGAAGAATAGCTTTTGCTGCCGCAACATGGCAAATTGTCATCAGCAGAGGGGAGGACCCTAGAGCGGCAATAGCAGTTACAAACAAACTCCTGAGGGTCACCACGCTCTCACAATTTACTACTAGTCACTGCAACGTCGTGGAGCTTCAGTCCCCGGTGGGAGTAATTATTCTCATAAACACGTACTTCCAATACGGAGACGAGACTGAACAGCACCTAGAACACTTGGCAAGAGTTACCACGGCGTTGCAGGGACAAAAGATAAACAGCTGACATCAATGCAAAATCCCCCCTGTGGTACAGCGGTACCAGAGACACAAACGGTGATAAAGTAGAAGAATTTCTCATGGCTTCACAACTCGTGGTGGCCAACAAGCCGGGCAATCCTCCTACCTACACAGCAGGAGGAGGACACGGCACGAACGTAGACGTAACCTTTATCCCATAATGCAGCAAACCTCATAAAAAGCTGAAAAGTCGTAAGCAATGCCACCACGAGTGGCCACAATCTAATAACCTTCACTGTAGGTGAAAGAGAGTGCCGCTGGACCGTGGGGTGGGAAGTTCAATTCAACTATAACAAAGCAAATTGGGAACGCCTAGCAAGGGAGAGAGACATTCCTGCCTTGCCGGAAGGAGACGTACATCAAGACACAGACGTGGACGGAAGAGCTGACAAACTGGTGGGTGCAGTTCACAGAGCGGTGAGGGCCGCCGTACAAACCAGGAGGAAGGCCGTGGCGGCCTCGCCGTCACCATGGTCGGCCGAATTAGAGGAATTACGTCAATCGGTCAGGAGGCTACGGAGGAACTACCAACGCAGTGTCGTCTGGCTGGAAAGGCAAAGATGGCAGTTGCAATACGGGGAGGCCAAGCAGAGATTTCAGAAGGAGTTACGTGAAGTGAGAATGCATAGCTGGGAAAGCTACGTGCTGAACCAGCTGGCTTTGGACTCGTGGGGCCTCCCCTATAAATTAGTAAGGGAAAAAATCCGCTCTCCCCTGGAGCTATCAACAGTCAGGCAGGGGGACAGGATGACGTAATCCTCGCAGGAAACTGCTGAGTTCCTTCTCCAGTCCCTGCTGCCTGATGGCAATGCGGATGGAGAAACTGTAAGTCAACAGCAACTGCGAGACACTTATCTAGAAGATTACAACAATGACATGGCAGTGTACCCATTCTCGGAAGAGGAGGTGGCTGCACAAATAAGATCCCTAAAAAGAGGGAAAGCTCCAGGACCAGATGGCATTGTGGCTGAGATTGTGCAATTTCTGGCACCCCCGTTAATCTTTTTAATGAGTGCCTCAGACAAAGGAGGTTCCCCAAGAGGTGGAAAACCGCGAATGTGGTAATAATAAAAAAAAGGGACCAGAAAAAGATCCGGCCGAAGTGAAATCATACAGGCCAATCTGCCTACTGGACCTGTTCGGGAAGTTTCTGGAAAAACTGCTGGCTGACAGATTGACGGCTCACCGGGTACTGTGTGGGATGAGCAGCAGGCAGTTTGGCTTCAGGCTGGGGCGGTCGGCATCTGATGCTATCGCTCTGGCGGCTGAGGTCTGTGGCTCAACCCGACATAAGTACGTCGTCGGCATCATGTTGGATATCAGTGGCGCCTTCGACAACCTGTGGTGGCCTTCACGTTTCTCCTGTCTACGGGAGAAAGAGTGTCCAGGGCCGCTTTATGGGTGTCTGAGGAGTTATTGTAAGGACAGGGAGGTTTGGCTATCATCCCCTAGCGGAAGAATTGGAAAAATAATTACCAAGGGGTGTCCCCAAGGCTCTGTTCTGGGGCCCCTTTTCTGGGACATCCATATGGAACCATTGTTAGACAGATTACAACAAAGTGAAGAAGTGCTAGACGTGATAGCCTACGCAGATGTCCTCCTCCTGCTGGTCGGCGGTAGCAACCAAGAGGACATCGAGCCAAAGATCGAAAGGGTCATAGAGAAACTGCACCAATTGTGCCTAAACACAAAGATGAAAATATCTCCGAGCAAATCTACATACTTATTGCTAAAAGGTCAGCTTATCAGGAATCCCACTGTCAGAATCGGTGGCTCACCAGTTCTTCGGCGACGGGAGGTGCTATATCTGGGAGTCATAATTGACGAGAGATGGAACTTTGGAAGACACATAGAAACCGTAACCCAGAGAGCTCTCCAACTACTAAACAACCTAATTTCCATTGGACATATACGTTTTCATCTCCCCCCTCATCTCATCAAACTTTATCATAATAGTATCCTGACCTCGGTAGTGGGTTACGGCTCGGGAGTCTGGGCGGACAGGCTCACGAGGGTCGTGCCCGCCATGACAGTGAGAAGAGTCCAGAGAAGCATGATTTTAAGATCAGGACATCACCAGGGGGGCTCTGTTAGTCATAATGGGGTTCTGCCCATTAGATATCAAGATACGCGAACAAGCAGCATGGTACTGGGCCAAAACAGGGAATGGGGAGAAAATAACAGAGATGATGGGTGTGAGAGTAGAGGATAAGAGAGAAATAAGAAACAGAGGGAGGAACTGTGGCAGAGGGTTTGGGAGGGAGATGAAACGGGGAGAAGAACATTCCAGTTCTTACCTGATGTAAAAGAAAGCGGGGTCATGAAATACTTCGAACCCACACGAGGACTCATCCACTTTCTCACTGGTCATGGACCCTATCCGACATATTTATGTCGGTTTGGGAAAAGGGCAACACCCGAGTGTGACTGTGGCGCGGCGGAGGGAACTCCCGACAATGTGGTCATCGAGTGCCCTCTCTTCAACGACGTTGCGAATGGGGAGAAAATAACAGAGATGATGGGTGTGAGAGTAGAGGATAAGAGAGAAATAAGAAACAGACAGACTTCCAAACAACGAGACATTCAATCTACTCAGACATAAAGACACTTTCCATACTCTGAATGCTCAGGCAGATGAGGTATCGCGAAAAGTGTTAACAGATTACCTGAGGGACAAAGAATAGGCACAAATTCATAAACCAACCGATTAAGACTTGATCCCATTCCCATACCGCCTGTGCGTGGAATGGCTGACTTCCATCAGTTGGAAACCGCCACGTACGGGATTAGGGGGAGGGGGGGGGGGGGTCAATTACACCGAGTGTGACAAAGCTCCAATGATGACGTAGGTTAAGCTAGTAGTTAGTAGGACTTAGTTCAGAACACTAACGTAGGAAACTGCAGTGAACACTAACCTTGGCCGGCTCAGTGCCAGGCGCATGCTCCTCGGGGTTAGCTCGAGGAGCCTGGCCACTCTAAGTAGGTTTGTATCTTACTGGCACACCTGTTACGCGGCAGTTAGTAGTCATTTATAGATTAGAAAATTAACTAAAGAAAGTAGGTAAAACTCAACTGCCCATTGTTGTAGGAAAGTTACCATACTGTAGTAACTTAGACTGTAGTTCACTAACATAATTTTAGTACCAAGCTGCATAACAACTTATTTCTATGTAACAATAAATGGCCCACTAATCATGTTAGAAGGTGGGTCAAATATGTATAATTAGTATTGTTGTGTCAATAATGACGTTTTTTTTTTAAAAAAAAATAAAGATAACGCCATCTCGTAGTGCGGAGACGGACGAGCGCTGCGCCTTCGCTGTTGTGCTTAGCGGGGCACGCTGTAGCGGGAAAGTTGTGTCCGCGCTGACTATGCGGAACTGTGTACACAACACTTGTCATTTTCACTTTGAACTAGTTGCGGTTTATAAATTTATCGGGTGAAATTTCACGTCATTGGAGATTGTTTAATGAACTATTGCTTAATAGTAAATCCGGTTGCCATACTATAACGTTTATTATCTCTTCCTGTATTAGACGCTACCCAGTTCTTGGCTGTTGGTTTTAGTATTTTAGTGAATTGTGGGTTTGTGTGTTGCAGAAGCCGTTATTGCCCTCCTGCCTGTTGTTGTCACTTGGGCTCTCGAGCACGGGATTCAGACGCGCGATCGAATTGAACGCCAAACCTCGAGAATGCACTGCTTGCTGAGTAGATCTTTCAGGGTGTCATAACATTATATCGCCGAATGTTCTCCATAGTTGTTAATTCACGTATTTATGAGATTTTGCTGTTTGAGTATTTTTGAAACCTGATAGCTTTCAGAAACTTTTATTTTTCATATTCCCTACTAGTGAGCTCAGAACTGAACTTATGTTAAATTTGTATTTGTGTAAAGTAATTTGTTTATTAATTTAAAGTTGGGGCCATAAGGCTGTTTTTCTTTTAAAAAATTTTTGAATTATTCTCATTACTTTTATACAACTGAATAATCGCCGTACATCACCGCCATTTGCAAATACTAATTAATCATTGTGTTGTTACCAGTGCCCTGTTTTAATTAACGTGGTGAAAATAAATTTTTGTCTGCTCAAATGGGGTCAGCATTCCATGTGCTCTGCTTACAATCCTAAACCTTAACAACAATGGGTTGTATTAAGGATAATTGATCCATTTTCAGCTGAAAATTAGGAATAGAGAGAAGTTTATGTGCAAGAAGCCTAATAATTAAGTACGTTCTGTGGTGTCTAAGAAGGAGTAGGGTAAGGGGTCCTGTATAAATGTGTAATATTAAGTGATATGATTACGGAAACCAATTGTTAGAAAAATTCTTAAGAAGCGAAACAGGACCTGAACAATCAGTCGGCAGGAACTGCCATGTAAAGGATAATCTAGTTTGGTCGATGCGAGGGATAGGGTATTGATAAAAAGGAGGACAATGTAGCATAACTTTTGTATTTGATCAAAAAGTATGCCAGAAGTGATGCGAGTTGGAAAAAAGCCAGCTACAGGCAGGTAACAGTGTTATGCATTGCGATGTCAAACACGCCTGACAGGTGCTGTGAAGCAAAGCAGCTGGACACAGTACAGAAATACCTGATGTTTCAGTAGGCTAGTGGAAGAAGGGAAGCCTTACCTAGCTTGCCACCGTGGAAGTGCTTAGAGTACATGCCTTAAGCCCTGAAAGAACGTAATTAGGAACTTGTAAGTGCTCAACCGTTCACGTTCGAAAAGTGTTCTCATCTCGCTATCACAGCCTATACCTTGAGTTTTTGATGCCCAAAGCGACATCCTGGACTGCACAACAGGGTCTGCTGTTCGATCACGGAACAGGGCACCCTGCCCTGAGTCACGAAAGTAGCCGCCACCGGAGAAGAGCGTTGTCTGGAGGAAGGCCACGGCTGACCTTCCGGAATTGTCAGCTGCGACGCCATGCTGGCATGGCTCAGATGGTAGAGCACTTGCCCGCGAAAGGCAGAGGTCCTGTGTTCGAGTCTCGGTCGTGCACACAGTTTTAATCTGCCAGGAAGTTTCATATCAGTGCACACTCCGCTGCAGAGTGAAAATCTCATTCTGAAAACATCCCCAAGGCTGTGGGTAAGCCATGTGTCAGCAATATCCTTTCTTTCAGGAGTGCTAGTTCTGCAAGTTTCGCAGGAGTGCTTCTATTAAGTTTGGAAAGTAGGGGACGAGATACTGGCAGAAGTAAAGCTGTGAGGACGGAGCGTGAGTCTTGCTTGGGTAGCTCAGATGGTAGAGCACTTCGCCGCGAAGGGTAAAGGTCCCGAGTTCGAGTCTCGGTCTGACACACTGTTTTAATCTGCCAGGAAGTTTCCACAGTTCCATTTTCTGCCACCAGGTGGAAACATGGCGCTGTTAACCGTCTGAATGCGTCCTGCGTTTATGTCAGTACGCTGTTTGTCACTTGGAAACGCGTGTCTATTTCTAGTGTGAAGTGACTGTTGGTATGAAGATCAATGAAATATTAAGTCTTCCGTCGAAAGGCCACGGCCGTGCACTGTTTGTAATGCTGTTTTCTCAGAACGATGGGAACAGCAGCGCTGCGTTACGGGAATATCGCCGACGGAATAGCTGCAAAGAGGTCCAATGTCGTCAATAAATGGGCTAAACAATATGATCAAGGAATTTGATAAAAAAACGTGAATTTGCTGGAGCATCGCAGAGAGTTAGGCGGCCCATTTCCATGGCAGTTGTTGATGAAGGTGCTTGCAGCTATAGCCGACCCTACTGCGCATGTGTCAAATCTTGGAGCCCGTGCTCCAGCTCTGTCACGGAAATTATTCCTACTCTGTTTGACAGTTCAAGAGATTTTGAAGCGCATTTTACACTGGTATCCCTTCCAGATTCAGGATGTGCACCAAGTGAAGCTCCAAGATGGGCTATTTCCCCGTTACTTGGCCCTTCGTTCTTTCGCACGCATGGGTATGGATGATACGTGGCCGGGGAATGTTCTTAGGACGAACGGACGAGGCACGCTTTACTCTGAACGGTGCCGCCGATGTACACAACTGTTGCATATGGCGGTCTACTCTGTCACCTACTGAGCCACCGTCAGGTCATCACATACCTACGTATATCTCGCGAAGAGACCGTGAGGATAAAATCAGAGAGTTAGAGCCCACACAGAAGCATACCGACAATCCTTCTTTCCACGAATAATACGAGACTGGAATAGAAGGGAGAACCGATAGAGGTACCCTCCGCCACACACCGTCAGGTGGCTTGCAGACTATTGATGTAGATGTAGATGTAGAAACAGCAACATCCACTGCAGTAATCACCGTGTGGTGTGGTTTCGCTTGCCAGATATTTTTTTTTTCATCTCTAGGGAATTTCAAGATGTGTGGCTCTTCAGGTTACCCGACCTAGAATCATATGACTTCTGGTTGTGGGAGTATCTGAAATATAGTGTCCATCAGGGACATATCCGGAGTTTTCCTAATCTGAAGGAGCATAAGATGACATATGGCTCTGATTACATCGGATACACCAGCGCCGGCAGGTGTGGCCAATCGATTCTAAGCTCTTCAGTCTGGAACCGCGTGACCGCTACGGTCGCAGGTTCGAAACCTGCGTCGGGCATGGATGTGTGTGATGTCCTTAGGTTGGTTAGGTTTAAGTGGTTCTAAGTCTAGGGAACTGATGACCTCAGATGTTAAGTCCCATACTGCCTACAGCCATTTGAACCACTTTGAACATCGGATACGCTGCCAGCAACTGTCGACCGCGCCGTGTTACGAATGCAGCCTGTTACTGAGTCGAAAGACCATTGTGAACACTTGAGACCATATCTTTATAAACGCGCCAGATCAACCGTTATCACGCGTCTGATTGTTCCTCGCCTTTTCTTGCTGCTACACGCCGTTCCGACTGCTTACTGGACCGCACTTTCACCTGATGGCAGAAACTGAAACTGTAATATTATCAACGTACTGTGCAAGCCCATCGGTTAATGAACATACCTACTATGTTTCAACGTCCTGCGAGGTATCTAACCCCCACTGTAGCACTCGGAACCCTGAGAGTTTGGTTATAACTACACGATATCTGACAAAAAGCCGTTGTTTTTGGAACTGTTGAAAATCCACACTGTAGTTTTCACTCGTTACAATAGCATACGTCCCACGGTAGTAAAGACACAGGCTGTCGAGAGTGAGGGAGGAAAGGACCACCTGCCATCACTCAGTGGGCGTTCATTTATAGTACTGGCGTATAAATTCCGTCCTTCATCGTTGATAAACAGCAATCACCATGGTGTATGAACAAGGCGACTGTTGTGGAAGCCCATACGTAGCAACAGTCGCTGACCGGCTGTTGAGGAGACGTTGTTGATTGGCTGTAGGCTAAACTGGCTTGTCAGTTGCTCCTTAATTGCATGTCTGTTCTGTCGCACACATCTCCGCACCGCAACCATCGTTCATCCGTGTCATCTATGACCCGTGGGGCACTACATTTTCCTCGGCGTTAGTTTAGAATTGTGCCATTTTGTCATGCACGCTGTAATTTAACCACGGCAAACAGTTTACAAACTTCGCCGTTCCGGAAATGCTTCCTCTCTTGGTCCGAAAGACAGTGATTATGCCCTTTTCGTGGTCAGATAAATAGCTCCGTTACGAATGCAGTGTCCGCACCGCCGACAGACTTTATTTAACCTCTGCTACTAATCTTCATACATCTATATTTAAAATTGGATTATGCTGGGACATCAGTTGGTATAATTTTCGTTAAAAATGACACTCCTCCAGCTGTACTTAAGATTTCATACTTATATGGCTGCCAGTGGCGTCATCTCCCATCTGCGGGTGGTTACTACACGTCGATGTCGAACACAGGTGCGGGTCTCATTAATGTGACTGGACCGTGTGTAACGGGCTAGGACAGAATAATGCAATTTCACGAAATAAACTCGTTTTTACAACTTTTTTTCTCCTAGTTTGTAGCTTAAGATAAACGATTCCGAATTTAGCGCTTCTAAGGTTAGACCTAAGAGTCGTCAAGGGTATTTTCTCTGGTGTTTCGACAGACATTTCCAATTTCGTTTCTGCAAAGAGTAGCTGGAGTCAGCCCAAACAATACTACTCATCGTGCAACAAGCAGTGTCGGTCAGAAAGCGTCGGTTCGCTTCCCGTCACGAACGAAATGGTTTTCAAAACGTCATTTCACGTACGCATTAAAAATTAGTTTAGTTCGATATTTGCTTTATGAATATGTATTAACAGGAACATCACAACACGAGGAATAGCCACTACTAAAAAATAATATCCCCTTGGACAAATCTGAGAGCGCCGTATCGAATGGGCACTTAAAATTCAGGTTAAAAACTGATTTCCTTTTTAACGGAAAACAAACAGACGCTTACCGTCGAGACTGAGCGTCACATTACAGACGTGATGAGCACTATTTGTTTAGGCTGACTCCAATACACATTGCAAAAACGAAATAGCAAATGACTGCTGAAACACCAGAAAAAATACGCCTCACGATTCTTAGGACAGATACCCTGTGTATAACAATATTAATATTTTAGAAGTAGGTATATCCGCTAACAGGTGACGTGTAACGTTGTAATGTTGTTGCTTTAATTTGATGTGAAATCAGTGCTGATAGACAATAAAAGCGGGTTAAAAGCTGTGAGTTATCTGAGGAAGTTAACGTTGCATTACTGAGCAACTGTTTCACCAGGTATCCAGTCTAGCTTACCAGATTTCCAACCAGACTAACATTAATTATAATCTTTTAATAGTCATACGAAAACCGGTGATACAAATATAAAAAAGAGAATTTAAATAAAAAGAAATAAATCAGTTTATATATGGAAATTTATTTTAACATTGATCATTGAAATTTCAGCATATTAAACTTGAGTCATAACTAAGATGGTGCCTTATTTAGGATTGTGAAAATGTGAGTTTGTAATCTTACGGAACACATCAAATAGGGAGCCAAGATTCGGAAACTGCATACAACACTACATTCATAAAACAACACACAAAGAACATTGAAACATATGGAAGAGGAAGTTAACCACAACCAACCGATTCAATTTTCACCTAAAGACGTTACATTCGTAGCGCAATCCTGTCCGTCATGTAATTACCACACACTGGTATACTAAATTCATATTAACTCTCTGTAAAATCTTCCCGAAAAGAATAGCTGAGAGCTACTTTGATGATTACACCACATGCTTCACGTGGTTAACTTGGTTTACACAAAGAGTGTAACTCCACAATAATTTTGACAATTAAAATAAATTAGATCGAAAAGCAATTTACAAAAGAAAAACCTCGAACTGGTTACTATCGTCTTACTATTAACCTGATGGGTCAAACAATTTACAAGCACGTGGTACTGGTCTCACGATGTACACCCCACGTGGGTTGAACATAAAGAAAAGTTGCTATATTGAAAAATATTGTTAAGGCGAGACGTTATAATCTCACTCACATTCGCATTTAAGATTGATGATCTTAGTTAGAGTTACTGATCAACACATGGTTCCACTTTACTCACAAACTAGTGACAAAGCAACTACTGTAAAATATTCTGAAGTTCACACTCGAAATACACTGCGTTGCAATTTAAGATAACATTAGATATTTTAGAGCTAAACCTGAAATAAAGTTGATTAAATTTTCAGTTAGGCTGAACTTAAGAAATCCATTGTCCTACGGACTTAGCAGACACGTGCTTAGCTGGAGATCTTACCACTTCAGACGCTCGCCACGGACAGACTGACCTGCGCTCCTACCGAGCGTGCTTCCCGATATAAAACGGAAGTGACCAGAGAGGCAGTTTCCTATACCAACATGACAAGGGACGGACAGAACCATACAAAGGATAGAAATATCTTTGCTTTTAGAAAGCGCAGCTACCTGTTCCGACGTTGGTCCTACTGTTCTCTAGCAGACAGGCTGGTCTGCTACCCTCAAGCATGCAACTAGAAATACATTTGCTCATTCATCCTCTCACACAGAAGGGAAGGGGGATGACAGTATCTTACCATATACAGTACATAAAAGAAAGCGGATGTAGGTTCCGTATGAGACTGTGTGACATGACTTGAATATAAACTGTGTTTTAAAGTTTAGTAGTGTGACAGATCGTTCTTGTTTATGTGTAAAAGTAACACGTTCCACTACTCATCGTCGCAGATAGTCAGAAACGCCACAATAAATTTAGAAGACGAATTTATGCCGTAAATGACAACAGATTTAAGAAATTAACATGAAAGGAATCCAACAGGGACCTTTCATAACCCCAACACTCCGGGAAAAGACTGTGCAAGGAATTTTCTGGCCATGCTAGGACATTCCCAAGCAGGCTTCTCACACCCAACTTAAACCAAAAATGTAAAGAAAAGGCAAAAGGTCACCAGCTGCTTGCTAAAATACCACAATTTCAACACATCATTAGAATCTACTAATTTCAAAGAGAATAAAACAATCTGTGACACCTATTTAAAAGATAGTGTTGACATAATTCGGTCAGCAAGTAAAAACATTGATGCCTGTGTCATTAATATGAAAACAATTTTTGGTTGTTACCCTTATGGAGTTCACCAGTATTTGCTCATTGTAAGAGCCAACTGATCACAGGAAATTTTATGACTGTTTATTAACAAGTAAAATTTATGAAAATAGCAAAGGTGCCACAGCAATTTTTAAAAAAAAAACATGAAAATAATATCAGATAGATAAAGCAGAACATTAGAATGCACAATCCGCAAAAGCAAAAAAAAAAGATAAGAGAAAAAACATCTTTTACAAAGTGGGTATGGCAAAAAATTCTATATCTTATAAAACTAATAATTTGTAGAATTAAAATAACTTTGTGGCACTAATTTAATCTCTCTACTATATTTCAGTTAGTTATCAAACAGTGATCACTATGTCATTATACTGAAACTACAATTAATTATGTGATTGTTACCCTTAACGGGTTCCTCACTATAATTATGCCCCATGCAACGGCTAATCGACCACTGTCCAATGGGTATGAATAGCTATCTGACTGATAAAGGAACCAGTGCCACAGGAATGAATTTACGAAACAAAATATCACAAATCTAATACAACATACAAAAACAAACATTGAGAAATAAAACAGCTCTGAAAATACAGTAGTCAAACTCTAAAAAAAAAACAATAAATTGAACACCTGCAAAATACAAGAGTCAGTCTAATCAACACCAATAAATCGAACCCCTGCAAAGCACACGAGTCAAAGTTTCTCTGACATAACACACGTATATGCATTGGACTAAGAACCGTATAATCACTTTCACTGGCACACTCAGTAGTTTCACTCTTCCGTGGCACAAAATAAGGGGAGGGGGGTTCGTCGCCGCAGCTGTCAGTAGGGATTTTTGTCCATCTGTTGCGTGCAATCCCGCCTTCTCTGCCCTCTCATGAAGTTTCTCTTGGTGGCCCGTGTCACCTACATCTCGATTTGGTTCCATATTTGTGTTGTCAAATTCGTGCGGTATCCTCGTTTGACACGCCAGGTTGATATTTCTGGGCAAGGATGGCACTTAATGGCTCTTCTTTGTGCCACCCTTAGCTACCAGAGAACATCGAACTATGATTTACTGTCGCTTGACAGAGAGCATCCACCAGGAAATGTTGATAAGCGTCGTTGAAGTCTGCCAGTTTCTCTGGACAGTATGTGTCAAAAGGCTCCACGCCCCTTGTGTTTTACATTCTTGAGTTATCCTCAATTGGCTCACCGGTTTGATATTCCTGGGCAAGGATGACAATGGCTCTTCTTTGTGCCACCCTTAGCGACCAGAGAACATCGAACCATGATTTACTGTCGCTTGACAGTCGGCATCCATCAGGAAATGTTGATAGGCGTCGTTGAAGTCTGCCATTTTCTCTGGACACTACCTGTCAAAAGGCTCCACGCCCCTTTATCCCCTGTCTTCTGTCGTTTCACCGCGCCCGTCTCGCCACGGTCGCGTGCGTGTGGTGCGTTGTCAGCAGATGGATTTCCGCGCGGTGGACCGCTTGCCCATCTCAGGTCATCGCCTCCACGAAGGGTCGCACTGGTGCGGCCGGCCATTAGCTCCGGGTGCAAGGGAAAGTGTTTGCCTCGCAGCCCTTCTTTTGTTGTCGACCGCGCTCCCGAAGTGGCCCGGTTGACAGTGTGTCCTGCTGGGGAAACCCGCCAGTTTACAGCTAGCCCTCCCCCTCGCTGCTCCCGCTGTCTCGTAAGAGTTTAGCCGGTTCGCTTTCAGGTTCTCAACTGCATTCACAGAAATTGTCCATCATAGTTATGTGACTAGAAAATGTACATAATACCACTTAGTATTCTCTTTCACAATTTTTTTAGAACAAAAGTGAGACTTAATTTTTTTCAAATAAAATAAATTAGATGAATCGACAATATAAAAATAAAAGTGAAATGACTTGACAATATAAAAAATAAAAGTGAAATGACTTACAGTATAAAAATAAAAATAAAATGAACTGACAATGTACAATCTAAATCCACATCACTAATGTGATTCACTTACGTTTTAATAAATCAAATGCTACTTATTAATTCACTAAAATGAATAGTATTATGCCTTGTGGAAGTATAGGTCAGGATAGCATAGGGTTCACATGTTATTTACACACACATGCACACCTGTTGTCTATTCTAGAAACTAACTACCCATAAACATGGATTACTCAAAATTTTACTTCAATCCACTACTAGTTAATCCAACAAGCTACTTCATTGCTACGTCAACACAGTGTTTGTACCACTACAACATTGTTCTAATTCGTCCTCTTATTGACTCTCGCGGCATAAGTCTTGTCACATGATAAAAATGGAGAAACTTTCCTTAAACATACACAGTACAAAAAACAATGGTTATTTACACGCCAAAACATTTATACCAGCTGACACACCTGATAAGAGACTCGCAATTATACATTTATCATACTCATATATTCACAAATAAACAGTAATAAAATTTCATCTAAAATTACGCCATCAGAAGAATTAATCACACAGATGACTCTGAAAAGGGTAAAGATATTTTAATTATACAGGTTATACTACATTTTCTTACCCATATTGCTCCCATTTCGTTCATTCTTTAAGTTACCTTTCGCATTCAAATCAGTTATTTCGCCTGTGGTGGTTATTCTGGATTCATTTCTCATGAATGGCAAAATTGTGGTCACCTCTATTCTGTAAAACAGTTTCATCTTAACATATTGAACTTACAACAGACACAAAAGATCTGAATCCTCCTGTAGTTTGAATGACAAATGTTTTGCTTCATCCTTATTACATTAAACCAAGGATTTCTTCGGTCCCATAATCAAGATTATTTAATCTTTACCTTCAAGAGGGAAATTTCTTCAGTTCAACTCATATAGGCTGCAGTGCATCCCGCACCAGCGAAAACAGAAAGCTGTAATGCTCACAGCGTCAGCAAAACATATAAACGTCGCTTTTCTAGGACAGGTATTAACGCAGAATAATTTTTCAGGTTCTGGCTAAACATCAATCAAGACTACAGAAAGGATCCATATTTCTGTTCCATTCTCCATTTGTTGAAAAACTGCTCATATTTGACTACCATAATAATATTGCAGGGCCACGTGAATTACACAAACCACAATTCTTCTTTCACCTTGAAGGGAGTCAATATACTGACGAAATCCACAGACAGCACTTTACATACTCAGCTATAAAGAACAAAAAAGACATATATCATCAATATTAACATATCATCGTATACTGGGAAGCCAATGGTTAAATAATGGTATTATCGCGTCGTGTTTTCAAGATTCCCAACTTAATCATTCCTTTCTCAGAGTTCTCCTATCTTAAAATATTCATACAGCACGCATACTATAGTAAGAGATCCTCATTTATACTGACAGATATAGAATAGTAATAGATAGATAGTAGCACTGAAAGCAGAAAATCGGAAACAAGGCTACTAACAGCTGGGGACCTGGGTTTGCCAGACCCATAATACCCACAGATTGGATATTCCCCTGAGTTTTGCATTAATTCAACACAGATCTTGCTTCTCTCAGGAGCGACTCTTTTCAATTTACACCAGAAAACCATAAACAGCATTTCACCCGTTCACAAAGAAACCTTTTATCTTCACCTTTGGACCAACCTAAATCCTAATTGCACAAGGAAAGAAAAAAAAACTAAAAACATCATTTCAATCAATCACATAGAAACATCTTTATCATTATTTTTACCAACATATTATTCAAAATGCATTTATCACAAATGTAAACTAATCAATTGTTTCTCTTCACCGTCCTCTCTACTCCTCACTGTCCTTTCTACTCAATGTATGGTTTTACGTTTGACACGTGTAGCCCTTTTGATTTCTTCGATGGAAGAGTTTCAACTTCTATGGCGTTTTCATGGGGAATCTTCCTTATCCGATACGGGCCGTTAAAGAGATTAAAAAATTTCTTGCAGACACCTGACCGTTTGTTAGACAGCTTGTGTGATCTGATAAGAACTTTTTGTCCTACATGAAACACTGTTTTTCTCACGTTTTTCTTGTACGCCTTGACTCTGGCTTCTGCTGCACGCTTGATGTTGCGTAAAGCTAAGTCAACAATTGCGTTCCGGCGTAGTCTCGGCTCTAGTGGCCAAGGCACCACCTCTTTGATTTTGCTCGGGGGCTCCTTGTTTTTTAGCACAGTGGTTGGCGGAAGCTTTGTTGACGTATTAGGCAACTCATTAATTATGTTCTGAAATCCTTTTAGGTGTATGTCCCACGATCGGTGATCACGACTGCAGTATAACCTACATAGTTTTCCTAATTCACGCATAATACGCTCACTGGGGTTCGAGCTGGGGTGAAATATATATATATAAATTTAATTCTTCTCCTTCGAAGCATCCGCTGCGAGTATTGCGATCTAAATTGTGGTCCATTATCCGAGATAACTCTTTTCACATGCCCAACTTCATGCAGAAGCTGCTTTGCAAAGGCAGTTGCTACTGCCCTTCCTGTGGCCCGCCTCAACGGAGTCAGACACACAAACTTGGAGGTTAGCTCCACCGCTACGAAAACATATGCAAAACCTGCTTTGGATCGTATTAGTGGCCCAAATAGATCCACTGCCGCGAGGTCACAAAGTTTGCTTGGTATTATCGGGTGCAATGGTGCAGCATACGTCACTGTGGCCGCCTTTGCTCGCTGACAAGGTCCGCACACTCCAAGTACACAACGAATACGTCGTAGCATGTTATTAAAAATAGCATGTCTCCTTCAGTTTCTCACAACATTTCTGTGCTCCGAAGTGACCATAACTCAAATGTATGTACCATATAATTTTGTTTACGAGTTCCTCCGGAATCACCAACACCCATCTGGAGTCGTCGGGGCTCGTTTCTTGAATAGTATTCTATTGCGCACTAAGTAGTACTGGCGTATTCCTACATTCTCCTTGTCCTCCCACTTCTTTTTTATATCTTTCAATACTGCGTCCTTATCCTGTTCGTCGGCTATACTCCCTAAAGTGGTGGTAACAAAGTTCTCCAACGCAACATTCTGTAAGTATAGGATGCTAAAATTATTTTCACCGAGTTCTTCTGTGTGAACCAAACCTATAGAAATGCGCGATAAAGCGTCAGCAATTACATTTTTCTGTCCCGGAATGTATTCTACAGTGAAATTATAGTCCTGTAGGTATAGTGCCCAGCGTCCTAGTCTCCCATGCGTGAGGCTGCGGTGTGGGTCAGACAGCTGCACGCGCTGCCCCCTTGCGAGCACCGTTCGCCTGTGCCGGCATTGGTGCCAGCTGCGAAACCAGCGCGCTTCTGTCCAGCCGCCCCCCTCTGTCACGTCAGACGAGGCATAACGCCAGCGGACCAGTTAATAATTCTTTCTTCTTGATCCAAGCTATACACACTTCAGCCGTACCCTGTGCTTGAAAGTAATTTGGGTATTATTTCTTCAGCTATTCATGAGCAAATGCAGTTGTTAGTAACGTCAGATTATGAGTGATCCGGATAAATGAACTCCCTCAATTTCCATGGTTCTTCTGTTAGTTAAAGAAAAACTAGAGACCTAACCCACCATTCTTTCTTTCCACTCAGAATATCTGTGTCATCACTCGCGCTCAATATTATTTCAATGCACGCATCATTTTCTTGGGGAAGAACTAAAATGTTATGGCATTCCAAATCTTGGCATACCCATCACTTACCTGTAAATATCACATAATCCGGAACTGCTTAAAATACATGTGCACGTCCTCATCTATGTAACTAAAGCTACTACAGTTTCAGTGTTTAATACTGCCTGGCTTAACTTAAACAACACACATTTCAGTTGTAAGACGTCATGGTCTCCTGACCTTCATTGCTTACATATTCCGCCATCACAATCATATTCCGCACATCAAGACGCTTCAGTCGAACCCAAACTCGATAATGCCGGCCGCTGTGGGCGAGCGGTTCTAGGCGCCTCAGTCCGGAACCGCGCCATTGCTACGGTCGCAGGTTCGAATCATGCCACGGGCATGGATGTGTGTGATGTCCTTAGGTTAGTTAGGTTTAAGTAGTTATAAGTTCTAGGGGACTGATGACATCAGATGTTAAGTCCCATAGTCCTCGGAGCCATTTCAACCATTTTTGTACCAAACTCGATAACATAAAGTCAATATTGTGTGAATTCATGTAAAATGTATGCAAATAACTAATAAATGGCAAGTGCGCACCGTGGTTGAAATACTCGAGGCTGGCGTACACATATACATTCCAGATACGACGGTCATAGGAGCTTTTATTTCGGGAAAGGCAACCGCACGCCAGCAGGCCGGTCCCAACCCACCCTACGTCGGCTGGTGACCGCCCGTAGAGCAGACAGCATTTGCCCGAGTGAAAGGACGACCCCGTGTTCGGCTTAAAGGTAAATTCCTCAACATTGTGTGGGAGCGGCCAGCCTACGCATTCTTTAAACATAGCACACAGTTTCAGAGATTTTCGCAGTGAGACACCAAACGCCGATACTACAGATTTCCGGTTTTGTCGCCTTAAACGAAACGTCATTCTCCCGCTTTAGAAGAGAAATGCTGATTGGCAGACGATATTTCTGATGCCTTGAGCTGAAGGAGTAATGGAAGAGACCGAAAGATATACCCCTTCATGTCTGGCGTGGAGAGGTGCCGTCCTGTTGTCGCTCTTGGAGCAAGAAAACGTAACGACAGCCTGCGCGCTCGTACGTGTACTCATACTAGTGAATAACAAGTCTCTCCTCAGTATTTCACTTGGACAGCACCTCTGCCGAGAACGAAAGAGGGTGCGACTCTATATTGAATAATTGCTACTAACTTATTCAAAGTGTTGTCCGCCACACTTATGCTGAGTAAATGGACAGAGTTATAGTTACACGCCTGCGAGCGAATTTTGAGAGCTATTGCAGTGGACTGGTTATCTGACCAGTGTACCACGCCAATAGACTAGGAGCGAATAGGGGTCCTTGACTTCATCGAGGCGTAGGGAGAGTTTGATTGGCGAAGGTCATCCAGATAGAACAACAGTTATCTTATTTGTCAGCAGCGGGCGGCGCAGACAGCAGTCACCGCAGCTTACGGTATTGTGCACTACAGCTCTTGTGAGTCTCATATTTCCTCCACAACAGTACACTTCACTGCATTTAACACGCGACAGCCTCGACCATACCTAGCAACATTCTAAACGATAATTATTCAAGTTGAGTAGGCGCGGCTCTCAGCCGTTCTGCCAAGTCAATAACAATCTTAAACTTTGTACAGACATTTCATTAGCGAATCCTTTCCTTGAGAGGTAACTTCATATTCCGAAAAGAACCCGGAAATAACGGAAAGTTCCTAACTAAAATTCCCACTGTGATTTCTCAGTATTTTAGCAAAAATAAATAATGATTTTCGTAGTTTCATGTGTTTTATTACACTAACTAGCACTACTCCAGTACCCAAGTATCCCACTAGCTACGAAAGAAATCTTGTGAATTTTTGTGTCATTTTCTTACAGCGGACGACTCCAGAAGATATTTATTGCAGAATGATTTTCAGGCATTTCTCTTTAGAACGTTAGGAGCGTCTGTCTGACTTCTGTAGTAGTTTTGGGGGTGGAAATTGCATCTTGCAGGAGCCACAAGGTAAAGGGTACATCTCAGGTTAATCCGTTGCGCAGAATGACAGAATAGCAACCCCACACGCTCACATAGTGACTCCCATCATGGAGTTTATCGGGACACATAACCTGCAAAAAGAAACTGTATGGCAACACATGCAGTCTCGTAGTACAATCAAATTAGAGTGAGTGCGGCGAAATATAGGTTCCAGGGAGCCTGTGAAACGCTCTCGCATCTGAAGGGGTTGCGCGGAGCAATTGAAATACATTTCACATTGTTATTTGGCATAGGTCATGTGACAGGCCATTTGCATACATATCATGCGTTCTGCCTCTGCGCGGACATCGTATATTAGCTACGAATATCAACATTTGCAACAAGGGGGGTAGTAGTTTCTAATGGGGGCAGTATGTAATGCGCTCATGTGCCGGTGTGGTAAAATAGTTTCATGAATGGATAATTGTCGCCAATGCAAATGTAAATTGCAGAACGCAGTGTAAGTGGTGTGTTCTCCAGCCTGTATTATTTGGTGATTTAGATTCTTAACAGACGCCAAGTGTAACTACGTAGGCTTAAGGAATGTTAATTTCATCTTGTGGTTAAAGTTCACTTTTTGTCTGTTTTCCTTCTTAATATATAACTATGGTAATATGACCCTGCCTTATTGTTTAATAACCAAATATGTTTCAGTCAGGTTCCGGTGTCGTCAGTGACTTCATACCAAATTATATGCAAAGAAATTTTGCATAATAGCTCTTACAGCATTCAGATTTTGGTATTTACGTTCACAACATTATTAACAGAAAAAATCTATAATATGTAATGAAATCAATTTTCCTGACACCGGGAACCTACCACCACCAGCAAAGCCTAACACAACAATTCAAACCTATTTATAACACACAAGCAAACTGCTTTCTGATACACGCTACATAGGGTGAATAAATCTCCAGTCACTGAGGACAAATACAAAAATGAGCTACAGACAATTAAAGAAAGATCTGTTGAAAACTGATACAAAACAAACATGACAGACAGTTATTATATGACAAACAAGGACCGAAAATAGCCTACAGACCAAACAACTGCGCTCAAAAAAGGCTGAGGATAACCACTACTACCACAGACAAACACGAGACATCTGTAACTTATCATTTCTCATGTCAAGACTGTAACTCAATTTCTATTCGAAAAACAGGTAGAAATTTCAGCATAGATATACTGAACACAGAAGGTTAATTAAGAATAACATCATTCATTCTATATTTTCAGAGCTCCTTATGGATATGAGCCTCAGACTAACAGACATAAACACCCAATAAAAGTATCTCACATGCAGCAACAGTCCTCCATAGAATTTATGATAGAAAAAAATATATCATTTACGAAAAATCATAATAGTGGGAAACAAATAATGTATGCATACACAGCACTCTGCGATGGAACCCTGTTCTGAGTTCTAAAAGGATTCTTAGAATATCCAAATACATTACACAAACACACGCACGCACGCAAATGCAAACTGCATACACACAAAAACAGCAGTCATTGCAAAATTCTAAATTCTCTCTCGAACACACAAAGGAAGATGAGAGAACAAGTGATATCTGAATATATGATAAACAGTGCCACAAGAAGGGTTATAAAGCACAATTTACGTACCTTGTAGAATAACGCACTCATAAATTCCTCTACTTCCATAGACAGACAACAGTCCCCCTGCCCTTCCCTCCCTCGACGGCTCACCAGTTTACGAATTTTATTCATAATTCATAATGATTCTCAATAAAAATATTTTGGAAACCCATTACCTGAGCCTCACAAACAATAATTAACGTAAAAAACAACAAATCAATGTTGACAGCAAACTATAACACAATAAGAGTGTTATAACCTAATATTAACAATGTCGAAGAAAAACAGTAATATAATTTAGGCCTAACTTCGTGATAAATGTACCTTGATTAATTGCCGAAGACAAACTAGACCAAAGCATCAGCTGTTCTGCTAATGTCAAACAGCCTCACAAACATCAGAGTGTGTTAGTAACTTTATAAGTGTAAATGTCATAATCTCGGAACTGTAAGTATTATCATTCAATTTTCTTTAATGATGTATGGCAAAACAAATCAACCAGCTGACGATAGAGAATCTTCACCGAAACGTGTTTAGCTGTTAAAAAGACGAATTAGTGTTCGCGCAAGGTAGAACTGTATTTCCATAATTAAATATTCATTGCAGTTAGTCTTTCTGTAACCATTCAATACTATACTTTTTTATTAATTTAAAATAGAAAACAGAAAATAATAAATCCTAAGCTGCTGTTAACTGATGGGAGAAGGGTGACCGATGGGAAATAACCTGTATACTGCAAAGAACTTGTAAGTCGCCAATTTCACAATAACAGTAAAATTTAGTTTATCATTGATCTCTATGACTGTGATTACAAAAAAGCAATTACAGGCATTAAAGTATATTATAGTAATATTAAACTGATTAACGTTTTTACAAAACCATTAGCGTGTCATTATTACAAACGTCAGCACTTCTAAGTCATTGCTGGTCATAAAATATGTATGTCACAAAAAACCCATACACAAAGAAACTGCACAATTTACGAAATAAGAAGATAGTAACATAAAGACCCGCTGTAATTTTAGAAAGTAACTTGTCAGAGGAGCAAAATGTTTCAGGAATGGCAGCTCTCGTTTCAGATTTGTCATGATATAAATAAGCGAAAAGAGTGTAGAGCTCAACACAGGAACACACCTTTTAATTATTGACTAAGTGAAAGACTTCCACTCAGTAGACAGGAGAACGATGTGGGAAATAGCAGACAGGGGAGGCATACGACACTATTTAGTAAGAGTAGACTAACAAACTCCCGTTTCGGGGATGTCAACGTAACAACAAATTTACGCCTAGAACAAGGTTGCAAACTTTTTGCGATACTTTTTAATTATATGCTGATACAATGGTTAAAGAAAGAGTTTCACTCTCGTAACTTTAAAGAACGAAATTATCTAATGACAACAATCTTTGTTGATAACCAACTTGTTATAGCTGAGAGGGAACTTTCAAAAAAGCCTTTACCGTATAAACAATGTTGACCAGGTCGATAACATAAAAATGGCAATGCTATCTGCACTTTTCGACAGTGAAAGCTGGACAATAACAGCTGGAAATGAAGAGTACAAAATGTGAAAAGGAGGTTTTCAAGAAGAGCAGCTATCTATAGACATATTGTTACAACATCCAGACAAGAAATGGGGCTTAACAGTGTAAACGAACAGGTGAAGGAGATTATAAATACACTCCTGGAAATGGAAAAAAGAACACATTGACACCGGTGTGTCAGACCCACCATACTTGCTCCGGACACTGCAAGAGGGCTCTACAAGCAATGATCACACGCACGGCACAGCGGACACACCAGGAACCGCGGTGTTGGCCGTCGAATGGCGCTAGCTGCGCAGCATTTGTGCACCGCCGCCGTCAGTGTCAGCCAGTTTGCCGTGGCATACGGAGCTCCATCGCAGTCTTTAACACTGGTAGCATGCCGCGACAGCGTGGACGTGAACCGTATGTGCAGTTGACGGACTTTGAGCGAGGGCGTATAGTGGGCATGCGGGAGGCCGGGTGGACGTAACGCCGAATTGCTCAACACGTGGGGCGTGAGGTCTCCACAGTACATCGATGTTGTCACCAGTGGTCGGCGGAAGGTGCACGTGCCCGTCGACCTGGGACCGGACCGCAGCGACGCACGGATGCACGCCAAGACCGTAGGATCCTACGCAGTGCCGTAGGGGACCGCACCGTCACTTCCCAGCAAATTAGGGACACTGTTGCTCCTGGGGTATCGGCGAGGACCATTTGCAACCGTCTCCATGAAGCTGGGCTACGGTCCCGCACACCGTTAGGCCGTCTTTCGCTCACGCCCCAACATCGTGCAGCCCGCCTCCAGTGGTGTCGCGACAGGCGTGAATGGAGGGACGAATGGAGACGTGTCGTCTTCAGCGATGAGAGTCGCTTCTGCCTTGGTGCCAATGATGGTCGTATGCGTGTTTGGCGCCGTGTAGGTGAGCGCCACAATCAGGACTGCATACGACCAAGGCACACATGGCCAACACCCGGCATCATGGTGTGGGGAGCGATCTCCTAAACTGGCCGTGCACCTCTGGTGATCGTCGAGGGGACACTGAATAGTGCACGGTACATCCAAACCGTCATCGAACCCATCGTTCTACCATTCCTAGACCGGCAAGGGAACTTGCTGTTCCAACAGGACAATGCACTTCCGCATGTATCCCGTGCCACCCAACGTGCTCTAGAAGGTGTAAGTCAACTACCCTGGCCAGCAAGATCTCCGGATCTGTCCCCCATTGAGCATGTTTGGGACTGGATGAAGCGTCGTCTCACATGGTCTGCACGTCCAGCACGAACGCTGGTCCAACTGAGGCGCCAGGTGGAAATTGCATGGCAAGCCGTTCCACAGGACTACATCCAGCATCTCTACGATCGTCTCCATGGGAGAATAGCAGCCTGCATTGCTGCGAAAGGTGGATATACACTGTACTAGTGCCGACATTGTGCATGCTCTGTTGCCTGTGTCTATGTGCCTGTGGTTCTGTCAGTGTGATCATGTGATGTATCTGACCCCAGGAATGTGTCAATAAAGTTTCCCCTTGTTGGGACAATGAATTCACGGTGTTCTTATTTCAATTTGCAGGAGTGTAGATGGATAGATCAAGTCACAAGAATAAAACAATAGAATACTTAAACAGTAATGAATTATCGACCTGTATGAACGACTGAACAGGCAGTCCAAGAAAAGGTGGAGGGCTAAAATAGAAAGTAACCACAAACTATACGGGTGCTAAACAAGAGGACGTAACAGACAAATGTTTACTAACTGAAGAAAGAAAAAAATTGAAGAAAAGGGAAGGTTATTTTAATTATTGGTGTATTACTCTAATTATTTCTGTTTTCTGATTTGCCGAGACCGTACATGGCGCACACTCAGGGCTAGCCATCCCCTGGGAGAACCGTCTGGTGTCCTTGCTGCTCATGATAACTCATCTGTTCCTGCTTTCAGGTCTGCGGTGTGTCTGATTTGCAAGTGGCCAACCGGACGCGGTAACCGCATCACCCATCACGCGCTACCCAACTCACAGAACCCAGGTGCCTAAAATGCTTCATTTATTTCTTAGAAGCTTCAATAGCTGTTTGAGATGATTGTAATGATTCATCCGGCAAACGATGAAAAAAATTTTGGGCTTTGATCTGAACTGTATATCATACTCGAAATTTACAAGCATTTACACCATTATTCTCCAAACTCATGATCTGTCACACTAAACACGTGTGTCTGTTATTAAATAAGATCATACATAATATCCAGGAGCGCAGATTCTCTTCCTGAAAACTCGAGACTTGAAGTGTCGTTGAGGAAAATTGATTGTTGTATGGTTGGCAAGGCATCATTACTGATGCTCAGTGCTTAGAAAGGTGAAACATCCTGTCAGATTAAAACATCGAGCTGGACCGAGACTGGAACTCTGCGCCTTTATCTTTGCCCTTGAAACGCAAAGTTTCCGAATTGGAATCTTGGTCCGGGACAAAGCTTCAGTGTGCCAGAAAGTTACATATCAGCCCACACATCACAATACAATAAAAATGTCATTCTTTCTACTTAAAACAGCATTTCGCTTTATGCTGAGAAGTAGATGGTCACAGATGTCTTAATATCGGACTTCTCAAGAGGAGTAGTTGCACAGTACGTACGAAATTTTTGTCGACAGTAGTGGCTTGTATGAACAAACAACGTCAGCTTTGTAGAATGGGCATCTGTATTGTCTACGCCATTTTATTTTTTGAATTACTCACATTAAAATATGGCTAAAATTGTACATTATTCACCGACGTTTAGTGCATCTCATGGCATTGTTTTGTTCTCGGGAATGTCTGACCAAAAAATAAAGATAATTATGCGGAATAAATTGTGCTAATCATCCTTCGAATCTTCGTATCGCGAAAGAGTTTTGAACCGATAAACCAATAACTCTCACTCTTTTTTGTACTAATTTTCAAAGATTTTGTTTTTTCTTTCCACGCCGGCTGAAAAATATAGAATAAAAAGCTCAAGTAGATGCAGTATTGCTAAGTCGGAAAAAGATTCATTTTATAGCTAGGCAAGAAAAGGAATGCAATGACTTTCGGTGCACGCCCAGATAGATGCTGTTCGACTACCGAGTTGTACAGGAAGCGCTGTCGGAAGACAAGCCTCGTGTGATGTTTAGACTGGTGCCTTTTGTTTAACTTTTTTGGACGGAACACAGACGTTCTTTCTTTAGTTCACCAGTAATTTTTACACTCACTTCTATTTCCATACCGCGGGCTATCAATCTCTCTTACGTTAGCGTTAGTTGCACATTTTTACACCAATAGTTAACGTTTTCAGGCCAAACCCAACGTACTATTGGCTTAACTTGTACTAGAAATGTGTATTATAACTCGGAAACTTTGATAGATAGGCTTTGAGATTACAGTTTGATTATATTTTACTACGTTTGTTTTAGGTTCAAATGGTTCAACTTTCTCTGAGCAGTATGGGACTTAACATCTTAGGTCATCGGTCCCCTAGAACTTAGAAGTACTTAATCCTAACTAACCTAAGGACATCACACACATCCATCCCCGAGGCAGGATTCGAACCTGCGACCGTAGCGGTCGCGCGGTTCCAGACAGTAGCGCCTAGAACCGCCCGGCCACTCCAGCCGGCTCGTTTGTTTTTATCTAGGTCATTGGAGAATACTGCAATAGTTTTTGTTCTTTTTATATGACGGGGAATCAAATAAAAATCGAACCCCAACCACAACGAGACCACAGATTTGTTCCATTCAAATGTAATCACCACACACGTTAAAACATTTATCTCACCGGGAGACGAAACGACCGATTCCTGTCACGTAGAAAGCAGATCCACTACCGCACCCGCTCTTGCACTTTCTCGTCTGACGGAAACCAAAGTCCATGCATGCCGTTCTCCAGCTCGTCAAAGACGTGACAATCACACGGCGAAAGAGCCGGGCTGTACGGAAGATGGTGCAGTGTTTCCCAGCCAAATCACTAAAGTGTAGCCAACGTCCAACTGGCAGTGTGGGGGCGGGTGTTAACCTGCAACAGGACGATTCCACCCGAGAGCGTCCAACAGCCCGGGGTAAACAACAAAGCCAACAGTGGAAACATCCCACATCTTCCCTTCCAAAGAAATCCAAAGCTGTTCACACAAGTTCCAGTAAGGTCATTACGACCTTCTTCTTCTGCTACAGGAGACCTCTGCTCATCGAGTTCCTCGGGTGGGAACCACAATCAATGTTCAGAACGATAAAAACACGTTGCGTAAACTGCAATGCGGTATGCTGTCGGACGGAATTATCCTGTTGCACAATAATGCCAGCCTGCACGCTGCGTATCGGATGAAGACTATACTTCAGCAATTTGGTTAAGAAACACTACAACATCCTCCGTACAGCCTGGCTTTTTCACCATGTGATTGTCACACCTTTGGTGACCTGAAGAGACATGCAGGGACATGTTTCTCAGTCGGACGAGGAAGTGCAAGAATGGGTGAGTTTGCGAATCTTTTCATGTCTCCCAGTCGGATAAATGTTTGTTTGTTTTGAGGTATTTGTTTCATTCTTTGTGGTAATTTATGTGCAGGGATTGATTCAATTTAGCTTTTGTATGTGACGTTGGTGAAGTTTTTTTCGAGAGCCCTCACCCTTAGAAGGAGGGAGGGGAGCTTTCTCCTAGGTGGCGTACATGAATGGAACTCATAGAAAAATGTCTTTATCCTGCTAAACGCGCACCTCATCAGATGGAGAGTGACAGCTGCATTACAGACTCACCTTCTGGATCCCGAATTATTGTTCTCTAGGCAACCACACATCCTACTGACAAACCATTGGTGGGTACTTCGATTGTCTTTCAATCCATGGGATGTTAGAAATGAAAAGTCTAAATTGCAACAACAGGTGCAGAAGCAAGAGCTGAAGTACGAGGTGAACACCGAGGTGTAGTTCTTATATGGAAAGCTAAGAGAACAGCTGACGAAAGTGATGGACCTGTTCGAATAATCCTTTTTTTTTTAGGTCATCAGTCTACTGACTGATTTGATGCGGCCCGCCACGAATTCTTCATCTCAGAGTAGCACTTGCAACCTATTTCCTCAATTATTTGCTTGACGTATTCCAATCTCTGTCTTCCTCTACAGTTTTTGCCCTCTACAGCTCCCTCTAGTACCATGGAAGTTATTCCCTCATGTCTTAGCAGATGTCCTATCGTCCTGTCCCTTCTCCTTATCAGTGTTTTCCACATATTCCTTTCCTCTCCGATTCTGCGTAGAACCTCCTCATTTCTTACCTTATCAGTCCACCTAATTTTCAACATTCGTCTATAGCACCACATCTCAAATGCTTCGATTCTCTTCTGTTCCGGTTTTCCATCAGTCCATGTTTCACTACCATACAATGCTGTACTCCAGACGTACATCCTCAGAAATTTCTTCCTCAAATTAAGGCCGGTATTAGATATTATTAGACTTCTCTTTTCCGAAATGCCTTTTTTGCCATAGCGAGTCTGCTTTTGATGTCCTCCTTGCTCCGTCCGTCATTGGTTATTTTACTGCCTAGGTAGCAGAATTCCTTAACTTCACTGACTTCGTGACCATCAATCCTGATGTTAAGTTTCTCGCTGTTCTCATTTCTACTACTTCTCATTACCTTAGTATTTCTCCGATTTACTCTTAAACCATACTGTGTACTCATTAGACTGTTCATTCCGTTCAGCAGATCGTTTAATTCTTCTTCACTTTCACTCAGGATAGCAATGTCATCAGCGAATCGTATCATTGATATCCTTTCACCTTGTATTTTAATTCCACTCCTGAACCTTTCTTTTATTTCCATCATTGCTTCCTCGATGTACAGATTGAAGAGTAGGGGCGAAAGGCTACAGCCTTGTCTTACTCCCTCCTTAATACGAGCACTTCGTTCTTGATCGTCCACTCTTATTATTCCCTCTTGGTTGTTTTACATATCGTATATGACCCGTCTCTCCCTATAGCTTCCCCTACTTTTTTCAGAATCTTGAACAACTTGCACGATTTTATATTGTCGATCGCTTTTTCCAGGTCGACAAATCCTATGAACGTGACTTGATTTTTCTTTAGCCTTGCTTCCATTATTAGCCGTATCGTAGAATTGCCTCTCCCGTGCCTTTACTTTTCCTAAAGCCAAACTGATCGTCACCTAGAGCATTCTCAATTTTCTTTTCCATTCTTCTGTATATTATTCTTGTAAGCAGCTTCGATGCATGAGCTGTTAAGCTGATTGTGCGATAATTCTCGCACTTGTCAGCTCTTGCCGTCTTCGGAATTGTGTGGATGATGCTTTTCCGAAAGTCAGACGGTATGTCGCCAGACTCATATATTCTACACACCAACGTGAATAGTCGTTTTGTTGCCTCTTCCCCTTATGCTTTTAGAAATTATGATGGAATGTTATATATCCCTTCTGCCTTATTTGACCGTAAGTCCTCCAAAGCTCTTTTAAATACCGAGTCTAATACTGGATCCCCTATCACATCAGACAAATCTTCACCCCCATGGAGGCTTTCAATGTATTCTTTCCACCTATCTGCTCTCTCCTCTGCATTCAACAGTGGAATTACCGTTTGCACACTTCATGTTACCACCGTTGCTTTTAATGTCACCAAAGGTTGTTTTGACTTTCCTGTACGCTGAGTCTGTCCTTCCGACAATCATATCTTTTTCGATGTCTTCACATTTTTCCTGCAGCCATTTCGTCTTAGCTTCCCTGCACTTCCTATTTATTTCATTCCTCAGCGACTTGTTTTTCTGTATTCCTGATTTTCCCGGAACATGTTTGCACTTCCTCCTTACATCAATGAACTGACGTATTTCTTCTGTTACCCATGGTTTCTTCGCAGCTACCTTCTTTGTACCTATGTTTTCCTTCCCAACTTCTGTGATGGTCCTGTTTAGAGACGTCCATTCCTCTTCAACTGTGATGCCTTCTGTGCTATTCCTTATTGCTGTATCTATAGCGTTAGAGAACTTCAAACGTATCTCCTCATTCCTTAGAACTTCCGTATCCCACTTCTTTGCGTATTGATTCTTCCTGACTAATGTGTTGAACTTCAGCCTACTCTTCATCACTAGTATATTGTGATCTGAGTCTATGTCTGCTCCTGGGTACGCCTTACAATCCAGTATCTGATTTCACAATCTCTGTCTGACCATGATGTAATCTAATTGAAATCATCCCGTATCTCCCGGCCTTTTCCAAGTATACCTCCTCCTCTTGTGATTCTTGAACAGGGTATTCGCTATTACTAGCTGAAACTTGTTACAGAACTCAATTAGTCTTTCTCCTCTTTGATTCCTTGTCCCAAGCCCATATTCTCCTGTAACCTTTTCTTCTACTCCTTCCCCTACAACTGCATTCCAGTCGCCCATGACTATTAGATTTTCGTCCCCCTTTACGTATTGCATTACCCTTTTAATATCCTCATACACTTTCTCTATCTGTTCATCTTTAGCTTGCGACGTCGGCATGTATACCTGAACTATCGTTGTCGGTGTTGGTCTGCTGTCGATTCTGATTAGAACAACCCGGTTACTGAACTGTTCACAGTAACACACTCTCTGCCCTACCTTCCTATTCATAACGAATCCTACACCTGTTACACCATCTTCTACTGCTGTTGATATTACCCGATACTCATTTGACTAGAAATCCTTGTCTTCCTTCCACTTCACTTCACTGACCCCTACTATATCTAGATTGAGCCTTTGCATTTCCCTTTTCAGTTTTTCTAGTTTCCCTACCACGTTCAAGCTTCTGACATTCTACGCCCCGACTCGTAGAATATTATCCTTTCGTTGATTATTCAATCTTTTTCTCATGGTAACCTCCCTCTTGGCAGTCCCCTCCCGGAGATCCGAATGGGGGACTATTCCGGAACCTTTGGCCAATGGCGAGATCATCATCACACTTCTTCAACTACAGGCCACATGTCCTGTGGATACACGTTACGTGTCTTTAATGCAGTGGTTTCCATTGCCTTCTGCTTCCTCATGTCGTTGATCATTGCTGATTCTTGCACCTTCAGGGGCAATTTCCCACCCCTAGGACAAGAGAGTGCACTGATCCTCTATCCGCTCCTCCGCCGTCTTTGACAAGGCCGTTGGCAGAATGAGGCTGACTTCTTATGCCGGAAGTCTTCGGCCGGCACTGCTGATTATTTATCAAAATTTAAGCAGTGGTGGGTATCGAACCCGGGAGCGAAGAAGTTTCGATTATGAATCAGAGACGCTACCCCTGGACCACGGGTACATAACTTCTACTTTTTAAATAGGGTTGGTTAGAAGCTGATGGAAAGCTACTGAAAACAATGTTTGACACAGCTGACATCGAAGACTGACTAAGAGGAAAGTGCAAGAATTAACTGAAGAGCTAGCGCAAATTACGCGAGATACCGTACAGGCTATAAATAACGACTTAGAAGCAGTGCAAAATCGACAGAACGCGTAAGATGTAAGAATGTCTGTGGCCAGGTTACTGCGTGCGTTCCCCTTAGCAACTCCGAGGTATCTTCCAAAACGCGCATGCCAAGCGCGGCGGTCGGGAGTGCTTCGTGCCCGTCACAAACTAAATTTAGTAAATATCCCTCAACTGCTGTTGAATTATACCAACAATACACCTTTTAAAAAGGTTCTCATGCTCAAATAGGATCCAGAGTCTGAAAATAGTTTTTAGCACACTCTTAACAACGGACTCTCAAGAGATATTGATCAGTAAGTAAGGCGCTGAACTTGGAAATGCTTAATAATTAATTGAGGAAACTGACGTCTCCTACTGAGATTTGCATTTTCGGGTTAAGTTTAAATGAAAAATTCCAAACACATGTGTGATTCGGTAGAAGACTTCACTAAAAACAACAAATATTTATTTTTCACAATTTTAAAATATAAAGTGACTGACTACATATTTCAAAAGGTGGTACACAGCCTTGGTACTGAATTACGCCAGGATGGGATTGGATACGTTCCAACAGGCAGTGCGCTACGGACAGCTCTGTTCTACACTGTTCGCACAAAAGCAGTTCTTAACCAGACTACGCAAAGTGTCCAAAGATTTCACACATAGTGGAATCAACAGTAGGAAATTTGGCACTGTTCTATCGCGTATTCACCGTTGTAATGAGTTGTGACGGTGCAGATTACGTGTGTTAATTCGATTCCCAGAAGCGGGCGTCAACATGACGTATCAGTGCTTTACACTAATACATATCCTGTGAAGTGGGAAACTGCAGGGAAATGACTACAGGTACAAACTAAGGTAGTATTAATTATTTCGGAGCAATAGGAGAGCTATGATCCGATGTCGAAGGAAGACCTACGGGGATGTCAGAAGTAAAGTATTACAGTCTGTCCTAGTAGGATGGTATATCCGCATTAAGACGTGCCAGATACAGCTATTCCATGGACAAGTGAACGTCGAAGGCAAGAGCTATTGCCGCGTCCTCATTTTCAGAGAAAAGTTACCCACTGTATGTAGACACTAATTGTAAGTTGTAGCGAGCACAGGAAACCTAACGTCATTCTAAAATGGATTTGCCGTACACTGAAATTATAACAATTATTCAGACTATTGTCATAGGAGGCATGGTATTTCGCCTACCAGCTACAGTCACTTGTACAACACTCAACTGGACACAAGGTATGTTGTACTGGCCCGAGAATCCGCTGGAGGTGCTGCCTACCCTAAACTTAAAGTTCCTAAACAATACCCTAAACGCAGCCATCCCATACTCATTCAGTGAACTAGTACCAACACAGAACAGGAGAATTACAGCGGAGCAAATGCTCCAACACATACAGAATTTCGGAATAGCAACGTCACAATAACACAACTACAAACGTGACATCATCCAGTACTGTAGTGTTTTTGATGGTGATTTGTTTAATCTACTTCCGTTTCAAACGAAAGCTAGAACATCACGCAGATTTACCGATGCCCAAAGTAACAATTAATTGGTTTTTCAAAATGGTTCAAATGGCTCGGAGCACTATGTGACTTAACTGCTGAGGTCATCAGTCCCCTAGAACTTAGAACTACTTAAACCTACCTAAGGACATCACACACATCCATGCCCTAGGCAGGATTCGAATCTGCGACCGTAGCGGCAGCTCGGTTCCAGACTGTAGCGCCTAGAACCCCTCGGCCACACCGGCTAGCAATTGGAGTTTAAATAATGGTAATGAATACCAAGATACTACGTGTAAAGCGTTAGATAAAATTGTAATTAAATGGAAAATTTATATTAGTGAGTAACAGACAGTTGTGGTAAATCTCACGATAATTAACTTGATGTGTTGGACATAGAATGTAATGCATTAAAAGTAAGGGTTCATCCAAGAAATCTTATGACTCAACTCCATGAGTAGGAAAAGATAGTTAAATAGAACAGTATATGAATATTAGTATAAAATGTGTATAATGAGGTTGTTATGGAAATAAAGAATTTTTTGAAGGGAGTGGGAGTTCTCGCGCCCCAGAATACTATCCCAGACAAACACTAAAAATCAGTTAAAGTCGTCCTCTGGCGACGCCAGAAGCTAAGCCGCTTGTGCCAGTGGCCGACAGAATGCCAGCCAGCCAGCGGTAAATGTCGAGCGTGTGGAGGTGAACGCGGCGGAGGCTGCGAGACGCGAGACAGGGCGACCGCCCAAGTCTACGAGCAAAGCACAGCGACATATTGGCAACAGCAAGATGCCGTTATACTGGTGACAGAGCAGAGCGTCACACGAAGGTTAAGATACAATGCAACAGTGAGTATTTAGCCACCGACGTAGCGAAAACGACCGTTTGACAGGCTAAATTACGGAAGTCTGATGCCACTAGGAAAGCTGACCAAATGGATACACTAGTATACATGATGTCATTGCTATCCGACCACAACAGAGCCCACGGGAAGTGACACCATGGATACTACACTTTTCCTAATCAGTGATTTCATCTGCAGCTGTCCTGTGGAGAAGGGAAGGTATGGCGGTTTACCCTCTAGTCGCCTATCATTATCCATGGCCGCATTAGTCTGCCACTGCACGTTATTGAGCCAACTTCTGGGTCTTCACTGACGGCTTGCAGGTACCACCATCATCCCCCTGGCCTAGCTATTCGCCATCCATCGTCGCGAGGGGAGTCACTGTTCCTGCTCTTCATGTTTGTGTATCCAACTCTAACGCTGCCGACCTTCTTCGTGTAACTGGTGGCGGTTCGTCGAACTCTGCTTGACAACGAGTACTGCTGGTTGGGCTGCAAAGCGAGTCTCCTGTGCACACAACTTCAACGTGAACGAGAGAGCTTCGGAGATCAGCCCACAGAGCAGCTATTGTCATATGGCGCCAACTCTGTACTGCAGAGTGTAAGCATTGCTGCTACTGCTGACGGGATCCGCACAAAACCAGCCCGACTATAGCTGTCAGCACCCAGGGAAGACAATTCTGTTTATCTGAAATGTAGTATGTCAGTCTGAGTTACGATTTCTTGGTGCTCTCGAGTGTAAACAGATTCTCCTCACTGTGGCTGTGTGGCGCTATCCAGACGATTGTAGGGATCTTCGCTGGACCCACATAGTAGCTGTCGATCTCATTCCCTTCCATCATACAGCATAACATTTAGCAACCAATCATTATACTGCATTCTCCTAGTACTTGATTTGAAGAGGGGACACTCCCATGGTCGTAACTCGCAGCGAAACCATTTCCCCTTGTCCTATGGAGTATACCAATAGTCAAACTCAGTCCCAGGTGAATATAACACTGTTATTCCACTCTAAAAAAGTGAAACATTCAATCTTAGAGGAAATATTCTCCTACTGTGGCTAGCCAATAGTTGGCATTTCCTCTGTAGCAAATCCATGACGGTGAATGCACTTAAGATCATGAAAGTATAGGTACATCATAAGGAAAACAGTCAGAGGCCCGTTTCGCACAAATACAGTAATGTTAGTGTTCCGGCATAAAGTCAAGCGCCGTCACGCCAGCCGGAAACGAGAGAGCAGAGAGGGCTGTGAAGAAGACGTCAGCCAATGGCACGCTGACCGATCCCTCTCCAGGATGACAACGCGACAGCAGCGGCCTCTACACGAAGAGCACATCAGAGCCGCGCGGCCAGGGCGCGGCCCCAGTTCTGCTAGTTCTACAGCAGCAAGTTTAAGAGTGGCATCAAGACTAGTCATTTCGCTTCTACTATGTCTGGCTGTAGCCATTTCTCTGCGACACACCTGTTTAACACAAAGTTAAGTATTGTAATCATTTCATTTTGTAATAAACTACATTTATATGATTTGTTTGCATTGTTGTCTAGCCATCGGAGAAAGCATGTATCCTGCGCATACCGTATTTGAAGCAGGATACAACAGTTAGCATTTAGGAAAATAAGGAACACCATATAGGCTGTCGTTTATTTAAAACCATCGCAGAGATAACGTGAACCGAGTTAGGTAAACAATGGAAAACTTAATTACACTGTAGGAAATACGGCAACGAGCCACAAGTGATTTTATTGTACCGCTACTAGTTTCAGGCTTGCGTTGACTTCTTTGCAAGTTTTACAGTGGTGTTCTAAACTATAAAAACTTTTTGTGATTGGAGAGTTCACAAAACGTTTTACATTTGTGTCCTAATATATAACAAATTTATTGTGTTTACATAGTTTTGGTCTTATATATGCTCTATCCATTGTACTTACTTACTGAAAAGCCATGTTGATCGATGAACTGAAATAAATGACAGGTGACGGATACGTTTGTTTACAGCAACTGCTGCCTTGATGTGCTCACAACCGCTTAAGAGGAAATTTACAGCCCTAATTTCAAGTTATAAAACGTAGAATAACCAACATCTGGTTAATGTTGCCTCTTTGATAGAATTATCAGTTTCACAACTGTTATGTACATTACCTCTGAATGAAACCTGCTAAGCAAGAGTATAAAATACACACATCAAAAAAAAAAAAATTGCATCACCTCGGTTCCGAGATTTCCGGAACCTGTACAGAAATTGGAATAGAAATAAACATAAACATCATTTCCTCACTTTTTATTGATCATGAAAACCACACATTGCATGTTGTACTACCATACAGCGACACCTTCACAGGTGGACGTCCAGATTTCTGTACACACCGGTACCTCTAATACCCAGTAACATGTCTTCTTGCATTGATGCATGTCTGTATTCGTCGTGGCATGCTATCCACTCCTCAACAGCGCTTCGGCGTAGATCCCTCAGAGGGGTTGGTGGGTCACGCTGACCATAAACAGCTATTTTCAGTCTATGCCAGAAATGTTCTATAGCGTTAACTCTAGTCAAGGGATGTCGTTATCGTGAAGGAAGTCATTCGCAATATGTGCACTATGGAGGAGCGAAATCTCCTCCATGAATATATGCTGCCGATATGGTTGCACTATTGGTCGGAGTATGGCATCCTCGTATCGTTACGGCGCCTTCCATGACCTCCAGCGGCGTACGTCGGCCCCACATAATTCCAGCCCAAAACAGCAGGGAACCTCCACCCTGCTGCACTCGCTGGACAGTGTGCCTAACGCGTTCAGCTTGACCGGGTTGCCTCCAAAACCGTCTCCGACGATTGTCTGGTTGAAGGCATATGCGACATTCATTGGTGAAAAGAACGTGATGCCAGTCCTCAGCGGTCCATTAGGCAATTTGTTGGGCGCATCTGTACCGCGCTGCATGGTGTCGTACTTCCAAAGATAGTCCTCTCATGGACGTCGGGAGTGAAGTTGCGCATCATGCAGCCTATTGCGCAGAGTTTGAGTCGCAACGCAACGTCGTGGCAGCAGTAAAAGCATTATTCAACATGGTGTCGTTGCTGTCAGTGTTACTCCGAGCAGTAATCCTCAGGTAGCGGTCATCCACTGCAGTAATAGCCCTTCGGCGGCCTGAGGGAGACATGTTGACAGTTCCTGTCTCTCTCTGTATCTCCTCCATGTTCGAACAACATAGCTTTGGTTCACTCCGAGACGCCTAGCCACATTCCTTGTTGAGAGCCCTTCCTGGCACAAAGTAACAATGCGGACGCGATCGAACCGCGGTATTGACCGTCTAGGCATGGATGACCTAGAGACAACACGAGCCGCGTCGCTCCTTCCTGGTGGAATGTCTGGAACTGATCGGCTGTCGGACCCTCTCCGTCTAATAGGCGCTGCTCATGCATGGTTGTTTACATCTTTGGGCGGGTTTAGTGACATCTCTGAACAGCCAAAGGGACTGTGTCTGTGACACAATATTCACAGTCAATGTCTATATTCAGGAGCTCTGGGAAGAGGGGTAATGCAAAACTTTTTTGATGTGTGTATAATGCTGTTTCTGAACCAAATAAAAATAACATGAAAGAGGTCAACGTTAAAACTAAAATTGTATATGACATAGCTAAATTAAAAAACTACGATAAAACTGCAATAGGTAGTAAACAAACTAATCCAGAAAAACAAAGAAACAATGCAAATTTTCACTAGAGCAAAATGACCTAGAAAAAATAGATAAGAAACTGAAGCAGAATAAAGCACTTAGAGTTACAGCAGACAAGGGAATCTCTGCGGTGATAATATATGAAGAGGATTGCATAAATATGACACTAGGTGTTTTTTTCAAAAACAACAACACAGAGACAAATTAATACTGATCCAAACCTAACATTACAGGCTAAGCTTAAAAACTTACTGCCAACACCAATTGGAATACCCGATTGCACAATATTAAACCCTTCACTCTTAAAAATTCGATCTCAACCGAAGATTCACAAAAAAACTTTGTCCTGTACGTACGACTATAAATTGTAAAAGAATCCTTTAAAAAAATATGTAATAAAGTTTTTGAAATCCTCAGCAAAGTTTTCATATTTGAAGATAACTTTTGTGTAAATATTAACTATTAGCTTTCAGAAAACATCGGAGACATTTCCATACCAAATACAGCCAGATTCGCTCCCTTGATACAGTTAATTTTTAATCAGTATACTTGTAAAAGAAGTAATTTCAGTAATACAAAATAACTTGCTTGGGTATAAGAACATCAGTTTACATGAAATTTATGAGCTTGTTGAACTTCTCTAACATTAGTGCTACCATATTACTACTTAAACTTTAATAACAAATTTTATTCACAGGAAGTTGGCCCTACAATGGCTCGGTACCTATGCAGCTGCTAGCCAACATTTACATAAATCATTTAGAAACATCTCTTCTCAGTGCCAATGCGACAGTAACTAAAACTTCCTATATTACAAAGGCTATGTGGAGACACTTACTAGATGGAGCAGTAGAAGAAACTCATCGGTTTTTAAAGTAGCTTAACAAACTCCACCAAATCGTAAACTTTACTGTTGAGCACGAAACTGACAGTGGAATACATTTCTTGCATCTAAAAATTAGTAAATAAATAATAAACACAAATTTAAAATATATAGAAAACCAACAACAGCGGATGTCACAACCAACAGCTCATCGTGTCAACAGAAGGAACACAATATATCGTATTACAGTGCACTGCTCAACAGAATGGAAAAGAAAGCCTTTGGACAATGAAAATAAGTTACCAGAACTAAAAGCAATCAAAATAATATCATACAATAATGAGTACAGCTCTGACACCTAGACTTCACAATAGAATTAAAAATAAATGCAGTAAGAAAGATAGCTCTAAGGCCAAACCAAACGCGCAAATACCTCCTGAAAACTGTGTTAAATATTTGTGCATACCGTTCATTAGGAAAATATCATGTAGAACGCAAAATTGTTCCCTCTCAAAAACGTCAAAATTTGTTTATTCACAAACAATAAAATGAAAGACAATTTAAAAAATGAGGAATAGAGTCTGGTATTCATAAACTAAATTGTTCCGCCTGCTGCAAATTTTACGTTAGTACAAGAAAATTACTTAAAAAGTTTGCTGGTTTTAGTATATCCTACAGCGCAATTTACGTAAACAGCTCCGGTTGTAAGTAGGCTGTTTAGGTTTTTTTATTGCTAACGCCGCCGCCACGTAGCGCTCTGTATGAAAATCACTGGCTGTGCCCTGTGCACTCTGTGGCTGGTTGGCATTGTTGTAATACTCGCCATTGTAGTGTTGGGCAGCGGCAGCTGGATGCTAACAGCGCGTAGCGTTGCGTAGTTGGAGGTGAACCGCCAGCAGTGGTGGATGTGGGGAGAGAAATGGCAGAGTTTTGTAATTTGTAAGACTGGATGTCATGAACTATCATATATATTATGACTATTAAGGTAAATACATTGTCTGTTCTGTATTAAAATCTTTCATTTGCTAACTATACTTATCAGTAGTTAGTGCCTTCAGTAGTTTTAATCTTTTATTTAGCTGGCAGTAATGGCGCTCGCTGTATTGCAGTAGCTTGAGTAACGAAGATTTTTGTGAGGTAAGTGATTTGTGAAACGTATAGGTTAATGTTAATCAGGGCCATTCTTTCGTAGGGATTTTTGGAAGTCAGATGGCGTTGCGCCAAAAATATTGTGTTTCAGTTTAAGCACAGTCATGTATAAATTTTTCAAAGGGGACGTTTCGTTCTATAACTAACATGGATAAAATACTGGGAAACGTAATTCAGGAGACTGTATGATGACTTAAATACTGTTCAACTCAAACATTATTAATCTCTGACGGTTGTAAGAAAACTTGGCTTCCTAACTGTCTTCCTATAGTCAATATTTATAGGCTCAGTTACTCTGCGTTCTAACAGTGCAGAGAGGTGTATCGGGGATTGACTGAAAAGGGTAGGAAGTGTGACTGTTTCAAAGTAATTTGGATCAAACATTGCTTAATATGAAACATCGAGAATTTCGTATTCTGTGTGCCAGCTTGCGCATCCACGCAGTGTGCGAACCAATAGAACAGAATCACCTGTAGGAATGTTGGCAACTAGCTGTTATCTGCATAGTGTTATTATCGCAGTTATTTGGAATCGTTAACGTTATCAACAGTAAAGCCTTGGTGTAACTAAAACCCGTTGGCTAAACAACAAATTTTCTGCGCATATTATCCTGAAAGAGATATCCTCGGATAAATATTAACAACAAGAATTTGCGGCTCGGAACGAATCTTCCATGTGTCATTAGTCACCGGCTGCACTTCCATGTCCTTCAAATCTTCTGACTACCAATAAATACAGCACTAATTGTTATTTCAACAGAAGAATGATTGATTTCAGGAGGAGATACGTGTAAGAATGAGGTTATTTAAGGCCTTCGTAGGGCACAACAGATATTTGTTTGTAGATGCGTGGTCCGTTTATGATATCTTGCTAGTTTTAAGAATTGTTCGTATGGAGACATTCTAAAATGAAGACAACAAAAATGACACGGTGATGCTTACAAACTCTCTAGGTTATACGTAAAAACATACATCTAACTCTATTTTGTTTTATATGCGCCGTTACACACGTGAATTACTATCACGACAACGCGTGTAGGCAATAACATCATTCTTACTAAATCATGTTCGGTCAGTTTTCATGAGGTAGCCTAAATCATACATATCACTATGCTAATGCACTATTTGTTCTTCACTCTGGGTAGAGTTCAGTGTTCGTCCGAGTAGACCGAAATTAGGTAATGATAAGGACGCGCCTCTTGCTTATAGTTTCAGCTACACAAAACCTGCTCACTAACGACCTAATCAAGATTCTACTTCAAAATTTGTAGATTCTGGTACAAATATTCACCAACAGAAACTGTAACGTAAATACATCTTTTTCTCCTCACACTATTTATCAAAGTAATCACTAAGACAGAAGGTCATTTCCAAGAAGATGCTTTCAAGTCACTGCTGGTACTTGTTTGCTTCTCCATAGAAGAAGGATAGCCCATTCTACAAGTAGTTAACACGCAATTGTAAATAAATACTGAAAGATTTTCTTTCCAAACAAAGAAGCCAAACTGTAAATCAGTCGTCATCACAATCGCCATGTAATCTCTGTTCAAGCAAAATGAAGAATATCTCTGATTTAGCAGTAAAACCATGCTATCCTGTATCAGTATAAAAGTACAATAAAATAGCGAAGGAAAGCGTTACTCCATTCTTAAGGAAGTGACTACCAGTGAGCTCAGTGTTAGTAATGGGCTCCCCAAAAGCCAAAACCAGCTACAGTGCAACCTTGGGCTTAATACACTGCAGAAAATAAGTAAAATATCTTACTTTCTTCGGCATGTCCTCAGACAGAAAATATTTGGCTTCATTCGCAGCTAAACCTGTAACTACGTCACGTGCGACTTCCATCTTGTCGTAGCGTATGCAAAGATAAGTTTCCCTGCAATGACTTTAACGTTCGTTATCTGTTTCCGATTGTTACGTATACAGCGTTCCAAACAAAACGCATAAAGTGACAGACGATTTTTTTTTTAGCTTACCATTAAAAATTGTCTATTTCGTCTGGTTACGTACGTACGACCAACACATTGGTCTGAGATTAATTTTAACTGCGATAATAATTGTAACTGCGATATAGGAAACATGCATTAGAGCTAAAGAGGATCTGCTGGACAGATTTGTCGCTGGCTATCCCACTGATGGTAAAGAACGAGGGTTGTTTGAAAGTGTGCGACACGACCTTACGAGACGATGTTATCGCTACATAGAAGCTAGAACATGCCTCTTCAAACAACTGTTTTGAATTTATAATTCTGTACCAGTAGTACAGATATATTTAATTTTAGAAATAAATTTATAATTGCAAAGTTTATCATCACAAACAGCAAACCAGCAAATTCTGAGGTGTCTAATTTTCGGTCAGTGCACCCAGTGCAGTGGATGTATTTGACAGAGTCTGGATAGTTGGCTGCAAATGTCCTTCAGACATGCATGCATACATGGACCATTCGTAAAGTTCCGAGACGGATTTTATTCCTGCTCAGTAGCTACCGTGGCTCTTGAACTATCATCTGTTATGTACAGTCGCATATCCGGTCAGTCAGTTGTGAGCGGACAGCGCTTAGCGGCGGACGTGAGGGGTGCCATAGTGTGTCTACGTTGTTGTGTCACAACTGAACATCTCTAAATCAAGTGTTGGAGACATTTTCCAAAATGTTTTGAAGAAGAGAAAAATACATTCAAAATTTGTCCTGCACTCCTTGAGCCCCTAAGAAAAATAGCGCCAAATGAACGCTTGCCGCAACCTAATGAAAATTAGAGACGCAGACTGTTTTTTCCTGGAAAAAATTCACATGGGTTATGAGAGCTGCTACCAGAAAATGGCAAAGTGCAAAATCTATCCCTGACGGACGGCGGTGTGTGTGTGCCGCAAGAGTTAGACACAGTCCAAAAAAAGGACTTTTATGACAGTTTGAAACGGTTGTGTGAACGTTCTGTGCCCTGTACCCAAGTGGAGGCAGGCTATAAAGAGCACTTGAAACATTAAAACCACCATCTTAACCTTTCCCTGTGTCTTATTAATCCAGTCTCCAAACATTTGAGACTGATAGGGTAAATATTTTATGGGCCACTTTAATTTTTAGCTATTCTTTTGTTTGTTTTACAAAGTAGGTTACTTCTGCAGCACCTGATTTGAAATAGACGCGGTGTTGCAAACGATCGAGGATTTATGAAAATAGCGGCAAGTTGGTTCAAATGGCTCTGAGCACTATGGGGCTTAACGTCTGTGGTCATCAGTCCCCTAGAACTTAGAACTAATTAAACCTAACTAACCTAAGGACATGGCACACATCCATGTCCCAGGCAGGATTCGAACCTGCGACCGTATCGGTCACGCGGTTCCAGACTGAAGCGCCTAGAACTGCAAGGCATCACAGATCGGCAATAACAGCAAGTTCTATGGGTTTGTATCACATGTGATACTGCACTTCTACCCCTTCGCGAGTAGAATGAAGAAGTATTGTGCCTGGGTGATCCTGTACAATATGTGGCTACTATATGAAGTGATTCGCAGTATTTTAATTTTTTTTTCAAATTCTATATACGGCTGTAGAAAGTGCTAATGTTCGCGTAATTACAGCATTAGAGCTTTTAGTAAAGTGTGTTGGATACTCATCATACGTACAGTGAGCGTTACTTTACTTGCGACTGTAATCAAAACTGAAGTTTCGAGATGACAACTGGGGAAATATCTATCACTTGGCGGACAACCTACTGCTTCATGCTACAGAGAAGACAACTGTATGTTTTCTGTACCAATAGGAGTATTTTACCTCACCGCTGTCGCAATAGATGTGAACATAATCTGCGTCATTCTTTCATTCTCACGTATCGATGAATACCACCATTTGGTCTGTTGTCCTCTAAATTCACACCCATTTATGTCTCGCGGAATGACCATGAGAAATATGAAAGCATTCTGCGTTCTGAGAAATGGATTTTCCGCAAATGAAAAATATTATCATACATTTTATGATGGATGCACTGGATAATTTATAGCACCTCAATGTGTCCAATGTAACGTAAACAAGTCTGTAAAGTATCGCGCGTCAATTCCCCGATCGTGCCAAATTGATGGGAGGAAATTTTAACCCGAGTGTGAGAGACACACACGTGTCAACGTGAAGCAGTGACAGATATCGTCGCATTTTACCAAGCTTAAAATTGTTAAATGTATTACCTAAGACAACAAACGCAGTACGAGAAATGTATCGCAACCGCTAGCAACGAAAGGGCCCGAAAATGTCTATTCAGCGATGGAGCTCGGAATCAATGAATACAAAGATATTATAGCATAACTGCTCAGTGGTGTCGTAAGAACAGTTAAAAGAGGGAGAAATATGTTTCTTACTAAGAACCACGCTAGTAAAATCATCAGAATATACCTGAGCAAATGTTAATCACTGGACGTGCTGTAGGCCAACTGATAAATAATTTGGTGCCAACGAAGGCAGTGAGGGTGGGAAAGCTCCCCACATCTCAAGGACCGTGTTTAGAAAGCAAGGTGAGCTGTGTAGTAGATCCAAACGAAGCGGGTAGCGCACTGAGGAAAAAAAAAAAAAAAAAAAAAAAAAAAAAAAAAAAAAAAAAAAAAAAAAAAAAAACTGATCGAAGGCTAAACGGTTGCAAGGACAGCTACGCGAAAAGCGTTTAACGACTTTCTAAACCAATATCTTGGCCCCAGAGACGTCAAGGAACCCTAAACATGATTTGGTCGTTCGCAAAATTACGTTATGTAATGAAGTAACCTATACAAATATCCGTTTATCGTGGTGGAATTGAATCGGAAGATGATAAATTAATGGTCAAAATATTAAATTCAGTTTTCTGAATCTGCAACGGCCAAAGAAGACCTCAATGCATTTCCCAAGATAGACAATCACGCGGACGCGACAATAACAGACACTGAAATAAGAGATTATGAAATTGAAACTGGAATACTGAAAGTCGTCTTAAAGGTCAGTGACCACGATGAAATATTTATCCAAAATTAATTTTCTGGATCCAAGTTCACATACCCAAATAGATTATGAATTTCGGCAGATAGCGATCGTTGGATCTGTTATAAAACAAAACAGGGTTAGATAATTTCATAACAACATACAAGAAGAAAATCAATACAGTGTATCACGTCATATAGTATTTAACGTACTATGTACAAGATGTATCAGGATGTATGTCAATATGTAGGTATATGACAGGAACGATCATATGAAAAAAAAGCTTCATACGCACATATGCCCTATTCCGTATGGTTTCCGAGACAGAACACATATAATATACATTTGTTGTATGGCTAGTTGTGCACTTACTCTAGCCGCTACATCGGTCGTGGTAGTACAATTAGCTGCCCACCCAGAACACCCGATGTTACGACGTTGGTTTTCTGTTCATAGGATTGAATAAAGTCTGAGGTGCAAAACCAGAAAGTGAACACACGAGAAGAACTTCTTGTTAGGGAATGTGCAGAGGCATTCAGACAAGCAACATAACTTTTTCTCCAAAGAGGGCAAAAATGTTTTGAAGTTCTCTGTGGGATATCCTCACACACATTGTGAACTGGACAACAGCCGTACTATGACGGGTACGAGAATGCTTGCAGGTGAGTGTAAAAAGTATTTTTCAATTGATACTTTACAAAACGCCTTTTGTGATTTTTATTAGCTGTTGTACATGTGTAAATCTGCCAAAATATTGAATAATACAGAAAATAAATTACAGCGTACTTTAAATGGATTCTGTCACGTACATTACTTCATCATATCATTTGTGCATATGAATCGGTTTGCTTCAAATGATCGTTCCTGACATATCTCTGAATTTTTCACTGTTCCTCCTGGGACACTATGTAAAAGCGGATGCTACTCATTAAGCTCGCAAGTGCTAAGCTAAATCATACATTCGCGAACAGTTGAAATTTGTACCATGAGATAAATGCACTCCACTGTAATAGGAGTGCGACAAATGCTAACTTAAGTAGTACACAGTTTACGTTAAACTCATATTTCTGCATTTATTTTTATACACTTCCGTAAACACTCCGTCCTTACAGATGTACACTGAAGAACTAAAGAAACTGGTATAAGCACGGATATTCAAATAGATATCGAAACTGGCAGCGGTCGGCAACTCTTATATAAGACAAGTGTCTGGCGCAGTTGTTGGAACGGTTGTAGAATTGCAGCTTATCAAGATTTAAGTGAGTTTGATCGTGTTATTATAGTCGGCGCTCGAGCGAAGCGGCGCAGCATCTCCAAGGTAGCGCTGAAGCGGGGATTTTCCCGTACGATTATTTCATGAGTGTACCGTGAATATCAGGAATCCGGTAAAACATAAAATCTCTGACATCGGTGCATCCGGAAACAAATCCTGCAAGAACGCGACCAACAAAGATTCAAGAGAATCTTTCAGAGTGACCGAAGTGCAACCCTTCCGCAGATTGATGCAGATTTCAGAGCTGGGCAATCAACAAGTGTCAGCGTGCGAACCATTCAACGACAGATCGTCGATATGAGTTTTCGGAGCCGAAGGCCTACTCGTGTATCCTTGATAACTGCACGACGCAAAGTCAAATGTTGAAATGTGTGTGAAATCTTATGGGAGTTAACTGCTAAGGTCATCAGTCCCTAAGCTGACACACTAAGTAACCTAAATTATCCTAAGGACAAACACGCAAACCCATGCCCGAGTGAGGACTCGAACCTCCGCCGGCACCAGCCGCACTGTCCATGACTGCAGCGCCCCTGACCGCTCGGCTAATCCCGCGCGGCAAGATGCAAAGCTTTACGCCTCGCCTTGGCCCGTCAACGCCGTCACTGGACTGTTAATGACTGGAAACATGTTGCCTGGTCGGACGAGTCTTGTTTCAAACTGTATCGAGCGGATGGACGTGTACGGGTATGGAAACACCCTCATGAATCCAAGGATCCTGTGTTTCGACAGCGGACTGTTCAAGCTGGTGGAGGCTGTGTAATGGTGTGGGGCGTCTGCAACTGGAGTGATATGGGGCCCTTGTTACGTCCAGATACGACTCTGACAGGTGACACGTGAGTAAGGATCCTCTCTGATCATCTCCATCCATTCATGTCCATTATGCATTCCGGCGGACTTGGTAATTCCAGCAGGACAATGCGAGACCCCACATGTCCTGAATTGATGCAGAGTCGTGCCAAGAACACTCTTCTGAGTTTAAACACTTGTGCTGGCCACTATACTCCCCAGACATGAATATTATTGAGCATATCTGGGACGCCTTGCAACGTGCTGTGCAGTCTGTGTGTACAGGAAACGTTGGCAATGCTATTACGCTTCCTTGCTTTCGATGGAACTTTCACCGTTCAGTATAATGGAACAAGAGGCGCAACACATATCGTCTGCACAGTGTCAGGATCTTTCCGGTAATACTTCGCGGAGATGAAGGTATATACCATTAGCATTTAGTCCGTAGGTTCGAAGGAGCGTTGAAGATAATAATAAAAACTTCATAATATTTATTGAATTTTCCGTCGGTACTTGGCAGAACATGATAATAATATTAAAAAGAAAAATACTTCCTAATGCTCTGTAGAATTATATTTATTTTGTCACGAATCGGCTTTCGGATTTCACCTGAAGATATCCTAGGAAGCCAAAAGCCGTTTCGTGACAAAATAAATGTAATTTTACAGAACATTAGGGAGCGTCCTCCTTTTTTTAAAAAAAATTCCTAATATACGATGGTTTCCATAACGAAGCAGTTTGACATAATGAGAAGAGGAGTGTAAGACCCGATGATACCGGCAGCTATTTTCTCGGGCAAACGCGTCCGAATTCAGCTGAACCTTGAAGATGTAGTTTCGTTTCATTCACGAGGTGACGCACGCCGCGTGGTCCACAGTACTCATGCCACGGTAGCTTTCCGCACACCGCTGGTATTGTGTGCAAACTCTACAGAATGAAGTGAGAGGATGTTGGTGTAACTATACAAATAGTGACATGGTGTCACTTGGAGCTTCGAATTAGGACCATGAATCATTAAACACTTCTGGGAAGGTGTCACAATGCAGTGTCCGGGATGACTTGCGTAGAAGAACAATTGTGGCAGGCTGAGACCTTATCCATGATGGCGTACAAACTCGTTCAGGTTTAGAGTTTTGTTGTCTTTTGGCCGGGCAATGGGGATTTGAAACAGAGACACGGAGTGTATAGACACATACCAAGCGAAATACACTTACGTTAAATAATCGCACCAGCAAAAAATAACCAGCATAGAGTAATGAAATTTCGGGAATACATTTGTCTAGGTTGTATGTCTAAGTGATTAGCATTGTGAGATCACAGGTCAATACAAGCGCGAGATAAGCATCCACAAATATGAGTTGCTGGTACATTAATAACCGGTGTAATCGCCAGATGTTGAATGCAAGCGTGGAAAAGTGCGTGTATTGTACATGTACCGTATGACAGTTTGTGGGATGGAGTTCTATGCCTGTTGCACTTGGTCAGTCGATACAGAGACGGTAATGCTGGATGTGCATGATGCTATCATAGTCATCCAATGATGTTCCATATGTGTTCCATTGGAGGTAGATCTAGCGATCGAGCAGGCCAAAACAACATTTAGTCACTCTGTAGAGCATGTTGGGAATCACCAGACTGACATACAGTTTGGTAGTCAGCTTGTGTACGATAACCACTAGAGTGCCCCTGATGTCGTACAAAACTGCCCCCGAGGCCATAACTTCACGTTATAAACACTTTTCATTTTTCATAGTATGTTTTTCATGTATGTATACGTGCGATGTGTAAAATATCGATATACAACCAAGGTGGGCAGTACTGCACAGTTCGTAAGCTCTGTAGACAGGAGCCGGTTGTTGGGGCTGTAGAGACAGTGGGCAGTTGGTGTTGAGACGTCTTGTAATACGCATGCTTTGAGAAGGACAAGGATAGAGGGGACAAAATGATGTATTGGAAAAGCTGTTACATTGAAAATTATTGAATATCGTCATGATCAGCATTTATAAAATAAAAGTTTAACTATGTGTCAGTTCTTACGCAGCAAAATACACAAACAGCGGATGGCGAGATTCGTCACTGGACGACGAGCGTGCAACAACGACCAATAAAGGTAAGAAAGTTTGATTACTCTAAATTCAAATTGTGATCATACCTATCTTTCTCCATGTCTCCAACCCTGTATGTACTCTGTTGTTAGAGTGAACAGCGTGATGGCGACTGGTGATCGACTAGACACACCAGGGAGACCACACAGGTTTAAAATGATAATGTGTAGCTTAATATAGAGCTGCTGATAATAATTAATATTTGTCCCCCGGAGGAAGAGGTGCATTACAAGGAGCAGGTCCAGTGTGTCTCTATGGTTGCCGGTCATCAACTATTCTTTTTGTAACTAACACATGGCCGTTGCTGGCATTGAGGCACAACCAGCTTTCATCAGAAAACACAACAGACTTCTACTTTGTCTCCAACGAGCTCCCGGTTGACACCGCTGAAGTCGCAAAGGGCGGTAGTTTGGGGTCAGGGAAATGAACTCTACAAGACGTCTAGCTCGGATCCATCATTGAAGCAGACGTTTTGTATCAGTTCGTTGTGTCATCTTAGTGGCACACGCTGCTGAAGTGGCAGCAGCAGAAGAAACACGGCGCGCCACAGTCAGACGCCCTACACGATAGTACACGCTGTACCATGTGACTGGCCAGCCTCGTGACCCCCGCTGCCAACAGTCGTGTACAATGGCTACATTCCTACCATTTTTCACTGCAGTATCGCAGACGAAACACCCAGCTTCTCTCAAACCTATCACGCGACCTCGTTCATACTCACTGAGGTGTTCATAATGGCGTTTTTATCGACTTAAAGGGATTCTTGACTAGCATCGTAGTACCACGTGCAGTGTCAAAGGTAACTAACTCTTACGACCATTACAGCGTGTAGCAAACCTGATTTGCATCCTCATAGTAACGTTACCAGCATCATTCCAATACGGCTGACGCAAAATCTGAAAAGACATCTTTCAGATGTAGAAAAACGCCTACGACCTACGTTTATGTCGTAGCTCCTTCCTAGTGTTGCGATTTGTTCTCCGTCAGAGCATGAGACTCCTGTTAGGAAAACAGCAAACTTCAAAAACAGTTTTCACGTACATAGAATCAGCGACGTAGGAAACCATCTCAGTAGGTGGAACCAATAGAAACTGTATACGAAACGTCAAAATAGTTGAAATTTTGGATGAATATTTGTATAACTCGATCTGGCAACTTCCCAGCGACGGATTTCACATTGAAGGAGGTCTGTTCACCATTTTAACAGTACAGAGGTGCAAAAAAATGTAGAAATTAGCGAAAACTGGAAGCAAGTGCCAGATAGAATTCAAAATCAGAACCTCTCAGGTGTGAATTCCCCTATTTCAACTTAGAGTTGTTTTTCAAGGTAAGGACGAACTATCGAAAATGTTTTAGTAAATGTTACCGATATTATGACCAGATACTCTCAAGCGTTTATCTTCGTGGAGGGAAGGACTAAGGAGTTTTATGCGTATCAGAATGGTTCAAATGGCTCTGAGCACTATGGGACTTAACTTCTGAGGTCGTCAGTCCCTCAGAACTTAGAACTACTTAAACCTAACTAACCTAAGGAGACCACACACGTCCACCCCGAAGCAGGATTCGAACCTGCTACCGTAGCGGTTGCGCGATTTCAGACTGAAGCGCCTATAACCAGTCAGCCACAACGGCCAGCTCTGTGCGCATTGCGTATCACTGTATGTTTTCACGTACAGATTATTTTGAGTTTACCACGGGGATGAGGGGATGGAGGGCAGACTGATGTCAGAAATTTAATTATGTTCTCATCAGAATTCTTTTAAATACACTTCTAACACATTATTTGAAATTCTTCGTAGAAAAGTCATTTCGCTTTCACTTTCAACCAAACTCTCGAAGTAATTGTAGCGAGTTTTCTTGTACACACTCTTTACGTTGTGTTGTTGTTCAGTGTCACTCTCAACGTTCAAAGGGAACAGTTGTGATGTCAAATTTTTGGAGAACCAGACACTAGAGGAACTTGTGAGGGGTTATCACAGAATTTTTAGTCTCAAATACCTACAGCAAAAGACCTACGCTTGTTGTACAATTAGAGAGCTAATATCTTTGATCAAATATAGTATTCATCTCTCAAATGAAAGTGAATGAAAGTTTTCCTTTCTCTTGAGGCAGTCATTTGCACGTTGTCATGGACCTGCAAGAACCATTCATAACATCACAGACAAATAGAGCTAATTTTCATTGTCACACTAAGAAACTTTAACTTCCACATTCCAATACAAATGATTTTCAGTCACAACTGCGTTGGGCCTGTGTCAGATACAAAGCTGGCAACATGTGGACTTTGATAAATCGGTGGCGGCAGCAAAATACGGTTCCCCTTTGTGATATGTTTCAGCCACTGGACATTAATCCCTTAATCGCTTTCCAATCAGCGTCGCCTAAAAATATTCACTTTTCTTCTCTCGTTCGCCCGCGTAAATTTATATCGTCCACTTTCCTGTATCCAACGTCAGTTTTACGTCTAAAGGGAAATAAAGAGAACTGTTATCGACTGGATATGAGATGGGAAGGAAGGATGTTTAGTTTCACCTGAAACGGATGAATTCTTTGTATGATAACATATGTAAAGAGCCTTTACGTGTATGTCAATATTATAAATTGTTTTGCTGTTTTCACGTGATATTCTTTACGTTACATCAAAAAGTAGATAGCACTAAGCGTTTCATACCCATATACACTTTGCACTTACAGAATCACGTCATGTCCAGTAGTGTCTGCCCATTATTCGCAGAGTGTCCGCCTGCTTAGCTGAGTGTTAACGCTCCTCCCGGCCGGCGTGGAGATTTTTCTCCGCTCGTGGACTGGGTGTTGTGTTGTGCTCATTATCATTTCACCCTCATCACCGGCACGCAAGTCGCCCAATGTTGCGTCGACTGAAATAAGACTTGCACTTGGCGGCCGAACTTCCCCGGGGGACTCCATGTTGTTCGCAAGTTGTGCAGCGACCGTAAACCATAAAATTATCAAATAAGCAGCAACCAGTCGCAAAATCATATTTTGTTTATTTACTTTTGCAAATCGATTTCAACTGATTAACAGCCATCATCGGTGCTTCCAACGAATATGTGCCCCAGTAGTAATACTGTCTTAAGCAGAGATCAAACATAAAGTGACCTCTGCTTAAGACAGTATTACTACTCAGGGCACATATTCGTTGGAAGCACCGAAGATGGCTGTTACTCAGTTGAAATCGATTTGCAAAAGTAAATAAATAAAACATGAGTTTGCGACTGGTTGCTGCTTATTTGATAATTTTAATACCATTCATTTTCGTTTTCTGAGTGAAGCTGTTTGTGAACGAAAGGAGCAAAACATCGCACCCACCAACCATGGGCCTTGCCTACGTAAGGTGAACTGAGTGTCTCAACAAAACAGGAAACTGTACGGGAGGCGAAACTGCAAAGGAGAGGTATCTGTCAACAGGCAGGACTGACCAGCAGTTCCTGGAGATGGCAGCAGTTGGCATCACTGATGAACTTGGCTGTGTAGCATTAGTCGACATGATTTTTCTGCGCTGCTATTGACAACTGCTGAAAGCAAGCAGAAATTACAGTTGTTATTTTTTTTTCGGGGACGAACAACTCCACTCCATGGATTTATGAATGATATCATAACACTGAGTAAAATAATCCGGAGTTAGAACAGTCCACCAATCGAACCTTCGAGTGGATATTACGCATGAGGGTGATCTTGTCTTCGGGAAAAAAGAAACTGGCATTTTACATGTCTAAGAATGGAATGTTAGATCCCTTAATTGGGTGCGTGGGTCAGAGAATTTAAAAAGATAGAAGTTAGATACAGTGTAAATTAGCAAAACATTGTGGCAGAGTGGTAGGAAGAGCCGGACTTCTGGTCAGGTGAACACAAGTGGTACTTCTTTTTTGGGGGGTGAGGGTGGATGTGTGGGAGGGGACATGAAGGTTATACAGACATAGTACAGGGCTATAAGTACAAAACAAAATAGTAGTAATGCTGAAATAAATGTAATAAGATTAAGAAAATGGGAATGCAGATAAGGTACTAGGAATAAAATGGTGCCTAGGTATCATCGCGAATACAGACACGAAGACCACACCCGCCATTAAATGCCAAGTAGCTCCGCAGATGACGAATATGCTGAAGGAATATCTGATGAGATAAAAGAAATTATTTATAATGGTGAAACAGAGTTTCTAAACCAGATTCTGATCAGTAGAACTTTTCCAGGGGCAGATGCATACTCGGGCCACAGTTTATTCATTATGAACGGAACCCAAAAAGTGGAGATATTGCAAGAAAGGCAGGAAATTTAGGACGTGGGATCTGAATAGAAGTGGATGCTGCTGAGAGTTTTTGAGAGAGCTTTAGGCGATATTGAACTGAAACAGGGGAAATTGATAGAAGCGTAAAATGGAATGGGTACCTTTGAGAAATATGAAAATGCAGGAGAAGACCACACAGGTAGAAAAATGGCCTAGCAGAAATCGCTCGACTGCACAAAAAACATTGAATTTAACTAACGAAAGAATGGAATATAGAAACACAAAAGATGAAACAGGAGAAAGGCTATACAGACGTCTTAGAAAATAATATTGACGGAAAGCAACGGGTAGAGGACAATGCCAGAGTGTAGAAGTATGCATAACTAGACCGAAATAGATGCTGCCTATAGTAAAAGTGACGAGTTCTATTGCTGAAGTACGAAGTCGCCATGTCTCCTCAGTGCTGACGTAATTCCTCCAAAAGAACTGACATTACATCAACGTATGAATCGTGAATGAACCATCAAACTTTCCATGAACTTATAATGTTCGAAACAGTTACTCCCTCCTACCATCACGCTTACAAATCATGTCTGAGCGCCGCGCGGGGTTTCCGTGCGGTCTCAGGTGCCTTTCCAAGGTTCGCGCGGCTCCCCCTGTCGGAGGTTCGAGTCCTCCATCGGGCATGATTGTGTGTGTTGTCGTTAGTGTCAGTTGGTTTAAGTTAGATTAAGTAGTGCGTAAGCCTAGGGACCGATGACCTTAGCAGTTTGGTCCCTTAGAAACTTACCACCAATTTCCAAATTTTAACGTCTGAGCCACGTCATCCGTTTTTCCTAAGCTCGCATACTCTCACTAAATTCTACAACTCGTTGAGCAGAAGACCGCGTGTGCCATGAAATGCTACCAGTTGCTGCTGGAAGAGAATAGGCCCTTCCGTGTTGCCTACACACAAATATCCTCGTATAAAATCAAACAACACATGGGTATGCCCGCAATATGATCATATACATACGAAAAAATATAAAAAATATGAAAAATGACATAAAATCGGTAAAAATTGAGAAAAACCTACTAAAATTACTACAGATTGATCAAAAGTACGAAAAATTGAGTGAAATACGACGAAATACGTAAAATCTCGAAAAAACAAACTCAGAATACATAAATTTGAGGTAAAGTACCACGAAACGCGGGGAGTAGAGGGGGCGTGGGGCTGCCAGGACACTCAAGCCCGAGAAAAGCTAAAAAATTATGCTCTGGCTCCATTCACATTCAACCCTCCCCCTGCCGCTGCAAACTATATGGGTTTCGTAACACATACTCCAACAAAACCTATGTAAGTATTACACAGAGGCGCCGTATTAGAGCAGACAAAACATATGTCTCCCAATCCATAAATCTACTCTCACATATGCAGTCTAATATCACACAAACAATGTTATGTCTTAAGTATTAAGAAGAAAAATCAATGGGTTTATCAGACTTAAGAAATTACCTAAATTGCCTTGTAGGAGAGTGGACCGTTGTCACATATGTCACCTTTTTATAGTGTGACGGGGGTGACCTAGAAAGGTGTGGTTTTAGGACGAAACTGCTATATTACCCTACACGTGAACAAAACTACCTAACATCATACCAGAATTCCTTTCCACTGGAGGAATTATAACAGAGCCGTTGTGATGCTACCGTAAACGGCAATAAGCCTTTACGTCGCCTTTGGCTACTGATCGCGGTGCTTACTCTCTCGTAAGAAGTTGCTGCTTTTTCGTGTGCATTGTCGTCAGCAGGGTGTCAGTGATACCTCAAATTATCACCTGTCGAAAATATTCATGTCGGTTTTTCTTCGCTCTGTTTCCTAGTGAAACATAGTCGCACTTGACAAAACTGATAATACTACCAACTGACGCGGGAAATTTGATTGAGGGTACGTACATTTCCGACTTAAAAAGACATATCAAATCGATTAATTTCCTAAGAGACAGAACGGTAGTTTCTGGATATCGTTCTAGTTGGTTTATAAGCAACTCGAGCGATGGACGTACACTTACGATGCCATTCTAGGACACCAGAATAGAGTAGAAGAAAGTAGTTTCATTATTTTGAAGTTTGTCACGCTGGTCTTTGTGGTAGGAAACTTGTAGGATGGTTGTATGTCCGATGTTGGAGAAATATATCCTGCATTAGAGCATTAAGACCCTTGCATTTTGCATGCCTACTACTTCGGTAATCGTATGGCATTAACAGTGTATCATTTTTAGGTGTAAAACCACGAGAGTGGAATAATGCTTCAGAATTTATAAAACTGCATCCATCTGAAGCTCCATCATCCATAAACCACGCGTTTCTTCTTAACAATCTGTTGTATCATCACAACACTGTCATATCTATAATACATTGATAAGCGGTGCTATCCTCCTCGACATGCATCTTGTGCTTTCGGTTGAGTGTCATGGATATGGTTGATGTTGCCGGGAGGATTGATCAAGGACATGTAGGAGGTGTCTGTTAGTATTCAAATTTATCCTTCGAATGAGAGATAACTCTGTGACGCACATCCAGAGGGGTCCAGCCTTCCGAGAAATACGTTTCACAGATTGCACGAAGCGTCTTGTCCTCTTTTGTCTATCTGTGACAGATTTTCTCAGACTGGAGACAGCATATCAAAACCACCAGAAAGATCTCTTTGTGGAGCACCAGCAGCAAGACAGAACAGGCCTCTGTCCATACGTGCGATGAGAAGATGGAGGGATGAGGGGTTGAGTGGTGGGGGAGGGTAAGACTACCTCCACATTGGTTAGTTTGTGAGTGCCCATAGAGGGGGCACAGCTGCAACCGCTGCCCTCTGCAGTCTTCTGTGGTCGATCTTTGAGGTAACTGTGTTATTATTATGCTTTTTTCCAAATTTCCAGTATATGTGTTGCATTATGACCTATTGATTACGAGCTCTGTTTTCTTCGCAACAATTTCGACGTGTAATTAGAACTGTGATACATTTTCCATTAGTTGTGGTAGTGTATATTGGCTCCGATTACCTGGGCTGCAGGGAGATTATCGAGCAGCTGTCTTTGGCTAACTCTGACATCAAACAGCTGTACGCTTACACATAATACACTTATTAAACTCCTCTCCATCCAACACCATTATCGTGCCAGTTAAATGTATTTCCCACAAAAAAAGAAAAGAAAAGAAAATAATATGTTACCTTACACCCCAGCCTTTTTCCTGCCAGCTGGTAATTGTAGGCTAGAGTTTGAGAGCGTCTGCCACTAGTTTAGAGTCGTATTGTGAAATTTTTTCCCAACAGGATAAGACCAGTCATGCGGCATCATCAATTTTTGGGCTGTATTGCTATTTTAGGCAGTCCCTATGTAGCGCTATGCATATAGTTGTGCAATTAGGCCCAATCTTTATGACTAATTTGCTAATTAGGCACGATCCATACTTCAGTTTCCCAACCAAAATAAAGAAAGAACAGTAAAATAACCTTCCTCTCCTGCATCTAAGGCAGTTTCCATGAACTGCGGGCTGCACTTGGCCTCTCTGTTCTGAAGGACCAGGGTTTGAGTCCCGGAAAGGGCAGCGCCAATTATAATTTCCCGCCTATTCCTGGGGTTGGGAGTGGAGTGGGACGTCAGCTCAGTCCAGCGACAAAAAAATTCTCACAAAACTTCAAAATTCCCGCCAAATTTCGAAATTTTCGGTAATAGGGTAGGTGGGGGAGAGGAGGGGGAGCGTTGGGGAGAGATGAGGTGTGCGGGGACCCATGTGCCAGCTGAGGAAAACACATGACATCATCCGGAGGTGTGGATGAGCGTTGTTCTGACTGGAGAGCAGTAATTAATTGATCAACTTAGTTACTTTGCATATCAGTTTCATACCAAAAGTGGGCTCATGCCGCCCTTCCCCTACCACTCACATATCGCTGTTCTTTCTGCCACCAATCTTCAATAATTCCCACTTCAAGCAACCCATTTCTGTAATGAAATACGCTTATGTACCTGCCTGAGTGAGACATCTAGCACTCCACATTCCAAATGCCCCTGAGTAGTCTCCCCATAGAGATCAACCTGCGGAGTGCTTCACCAGTCGACTATTTTACCCACAACATCACTGTGCTACACAAATGAGCCGCATCATCTCGGCTAATATAACAACTGCAGCTTCCCCTTGTGTTTTCAGCTGTGCTGCGCTAAGAGCATAGCAAAGTCAGGTTGACTATTGTTACAAGGAGAGATCACAACTACTGAAAAGGCCGCTGCTCTTTGTCTGGCCTCTGAACACGAATGCTTTTGACGTAGTTGCGCCTACGATTTGGCTATCTGTATCGTAGGTTAAGAAACAGAAGCTGCTACACCATCTCAGATCTATGGTTTGAGGGAGTTGTGTATGTATACGCCACAATAGGTTGCCTTCTTATAAGAAAAATATTGTTCGGATTGTTGTTATACTGAACGATTCAAACACTAAAATAGCATTTCCGATCAATATTCTCACAAAAGATGTTATTTTTATGTATTTAAGGGTTCAAAATTATCAAATTTGAAAGTTTCGTCACGTGATCGAAAACGCCCTGTTATTGGCTGAAGGTCTGGTGACGTCACAGGCTTCGTCTTACTCCTAGTAAGACTAAGCTATACGTGTATTGTGTAGGATGTTAGATGCAGTTACCAGTTTTTATCTGTACTTTTTCGGGAAACAGTTTAATTGTTAATTGATGGAAGACGCATTTACAACTTTTAAGTAACAACGGAAAGGAATTTTGTGGAAGCTACAAAATAGCAGGTCAGCAACTGGAAGCAGTTAATTCCATAAATTATCTGGGAGTACGCATTAGGAGTGATTTAAAATGGAACGATCATATAAAGTTGATCGTCGGTAAAGCTGATGCCAGACTGAGATTCATTGGAAGAATCCTAAGGAAATGCAATCCGACAACAAAGGAAGTAGGTTACAGTACGCTTGTTCGCCCACTGCTTGAATACTGTCCAGCAGTGTGGGATCCGCACCAGATAGGATTGATAGAAGAGATAGAGAAGATCCAATGGAGAGCAGCGCGCTTCGTTACACGATCATTTAGAAATCGCGAAAGCGTTACGGAGATGACAGATAAACTCCAGTGGAAGACTCTGCAGGAGAGACGCTCAGTAGCTCGGTACGGGCTTTTGTTAAAGTTTCGAGAACATACCTTCACAGAAGAGTCTAGCAGTATATTGCTCCCTCCTACGTATATCTCGCGAAGAGACCATGAGGATAAAATCAGACAGATTAGAGCCCACACAGAAGCATACCGACAATCCTTCTTTCCATGTATAAAACGAGACTGGAATAGAAGGGAGAACCGATAGAGGTACTCAGGGTACCCTCCGCCACACACCGTCAGGTGGCTTGCGGAGTATGGATGTAGATGTAGATGTAGATGAAAACCTTCCGGAGCTTGATACGTTTGTGATCTCCTCATTCTTCGAAAGCCACCGTGATTTTAATGTTCCGGAAATAATAAACCGGGTCGAAACTACTGTGGCAGATCACTAATTCGTAGAAATGTCTTAAGACTGAGAGTATCTGGAACTGATTTATTTGCCAGGACTACGCTGAAAAAGCTTTCCAGGTTAATTTGCGAAAGCCAGCACAGTATAACACAGCAGACGTTTTAATTTGGTGCACAATTTCGTGTGTTATTTGCTGTAGCTGTTGCCAGAACTACTACTGGTTTCCGGGTACCTCTCGTCTCAATTTTCAAATTTCAGATAGCCCAATAACATTCGTGGTGAGCTGCAGAGCATCATCGTGTTTGCTTTAAACAGTTTTCCACACCGCACCTTTTTAGTTCTTCCAGATCAGTAATTTAAACCACCGGAAAATTATGTATATAAAATATTCATTTGACGCAGCGGAACCTTACAATTTCTTTTGCTCTACTGCATACCTCACTGCTGCCGAAACACTATGTTTAAAAATGCTCAAGCAGGACCAACTTTCATTTTATCGCAATGTCGTTATTGCGTTTCGTCGTAGGTTCCGAGCAGTGTTCCTTTTTTTCTCTGAGTCAAAATCAAACAGCTTTACAACAGGCTCAATGGTGACAGTTGCAAGAGGCAAATTATTGTCGTCAACGACTTGTTTGGGAAAAATCATGTGCTCAGAAATTTTTACAGGGTTACTCAGATTCTTCAGAATAAGAGCTACATCAGGCATGAAATATGTTTCTTAGCACCGTGCTTATGATTCATCCCAAACTGATCAGGTGCAAAATGAATCTAATAAATGAAAAGACATGTTAAAATGTAGTATGATATATAATTTAAAGCTCTTCCGTACCTTTATTACGAATAAAGTAAACTTAAGAAGACAGTAGTATTAAGAGAAGAGAACAGGAAGGAAAATAAGTAAAAAGAAACATCACTCAGAATGTTGATCGATTTTGCAAACATTGCTTAGCAATTCAGCGCTCCATCCATTACGCCGCAAGCGACAACGTATTTATATAGAGTGTGTATATATAGTGTATCCTAATATCAAAATGGCCCTCACTTAAAAAAACACACGCAGTAACCAGTATCTCATTTGGATCCCTGCGACTGAGTTGTTGTCACATTTTACGCATCTTTTCATTCTTTTTGCAATACGTCAAAACAAATTTTCGACAGTTTTATAGAAGCATTTGTAAGATGTGGTACCACAAACCATTTGTAACCCATTTTCCGAAAAGTAAATTTCAAACAAGACACCACTGTGAATGATCTTTCCGACAGTAAGGAACAGCATGTCAGCCAGTGTGGTCACAGGCAACATATTACTCAAATGGAGCGTCTTAGAGGTCTTTCAGATTATATGAATTTCTTTCCGCTTTTTGTAATTATTGGAATTCTTGAGGAAAAAAGCATGTTACGAGCGTAAAATAACATTTTCAATCATTTAAGACGATTTTCAGAAAACACTCAAATACCATATTCTAAGGTTTTTCAAGATGCATAGATATTTCTGCACAGTCAGGGCAGTTAAATTCTAAGAAAACATCCTCGACTTCTTTGGAGGCTCTCATGTACAGATGGCGTGGTCACACGGGAGAAGACGTTATTGATTATGGGAGAACAAAGTAGGAAGTTGGAAACCGCGGCTTTTTAATTACTTCCGATAGGCTTATAACGGTGTTCCAGTAGAACTGTCATGACCGTCGATACATATGTCAATACTGTTATCATAATAGCACTCTGGATGGCACATATGAAGGAACCGATGGTAGCACCACGCAGTTGTCACTGCCATAGGTGGAGTATCGGAGTTGACGTGGACGGTCCCCTCCGCAACTGGAAGCTCCACATTTACTACAGATTCGGAAGGTCTTTACCACGCGCATTGATGAAGACTATGGTTATGAATATAACACTGTAATTCCGGTTTCTACAAAGCTACGTATTACGGTAACTCATTCCCACCACAAGTAACAAGTACTTAAAATCTCTCTAGCACCTGTGTATTTCAGAAAATGTTAAGAGTGTTTCTTCATAGACGAGGTAAAACATACTACCATGAACTGAGAACTCGGGTGGAATGGCGCTGAAGACCAACATTCGAGGGATAAAATTAAATGCAAGATGTAATTGATTGTCTACGATATTCTCCATTACGTATCTATTCCCATCCCCTTCCCAAATTAACAATAGACCTTGCCGAGGTGGTGTGGCATACGTGCCTCTACGATGCAGGTAACCTTATCATCGATGCAAACAAATAGGAGGGGTATCTGTGGAGAGACAAACAAATTTGTGGTACCTGTAGAAGGAATAGAGAATTTTCAGTAGTTGTAGGACCTATACCCTAGATGACTCACCGGTGTGGCCTTGTGACATAAACCAACATTACCCTACTATGATCGTACAGTGATCACCTGAAAGCAAATGGAAACTACAGCCATTATATTTTTGGAGGACATTAAGCTCTATCGTTTAAGTGGGTGAAATATTATGTAGGTGAAACACAACCCGATTCCAGTATTCAGGCACAGCACACTCACGAATTAGGCAAAATTTAAACTGGAGCTCTACAAGTCTTACTGTGTGGTACGTTCGCTTTATTAATCAGGTAGGTAGGTTATGGAATTTCAAAAATGTAAAGGGACAGGTTGGTGTTAGATATAGTGGTAGATAGTGAGGTTCGGAGGCTGGAGAAACCGGACTTGTGGTCAGGTCAGTACAAAATTAACAACACAAATTCAAATAGGGATAGTAGAAGGGTAGGTGTAATTTTGTTGCTGTTGTGGTCTCGAATCCGAAGATTCGTTTATGCAGCTCTCCATGTTACTGTGTCCCGTGCAAGTCTCTTCATCTCCAAACGTCTACTGCAACCAACATCCTTTTGAACCTGCTTAAAGTATTCAAACTTTGGTCTCTCTCTACAGTTTTTACCCGCCACACTTCTGTCCACTATTAAATGGGTGGCCCCTTCATGTCTCAGAAAGCGTCCCTCTTTTAAGCGAGTTGTGCTACAAATTTCTTTTCGCCCAGTTCTATTCAGTGCTTCCTCATTGGTCGCCTGATCTAAACATCCAATTAGCAGCATTCTTCAGCAGCTTCAAATTTAAAAAACTCCTATTCTCTTCTTCTCTCAACCGTTTATCGTCGACGCGTCGCTTCCATACAGGGCTACACTCTTGACAAATACCTTCAGAAAAGACATCGTAACACTTAAATCTATACTCGATATTAACGTTTCTCTTCTTCATTTAAATTACTGGACAAATGAAAAACTCCATCTACTTCTTTTAATGCCTCGTTTCCTAATCTAATTCCCTCAGCATCATCTGATTTAAGTCAACTACATTCCATTACCTTTGTACTAGTTTTGTTCATGTTCATCTTATATCCTCCATTGAAGACACTGTCTGTTCCATTCACCTGCTCTTCCAAGTTCTTTGTAGTCTCTGAGAGAATTACAATGTCATTGTCGAAACACAACGTTTTTATTTCTTCTCCCTGAACTTTAATTCCTTCTACAATTTTTTGTGACAAGGTATAACAACGAATAAAGCAGGTAATCTACTGTAATTATTAAGAGAATATAGACTGGGGGAGAGATAAGTAAAGAAGCCACTTGGTAGGAGTTTGCATAGATTTCGGCAAAAACTTGCTTTAAGAATCCTGAAAGAGTGTTTTAAAACAAAAGAAATTTCAGAAGCGAGACAGGAAGTGCAAAATGACTAAGCAGGAATGGCTAGACGAAAACCACAAGGCTGTATAAAGGAACACGACTGTGGAAATATGGCTGCGAAGCCTCCAACAGCAAAATTGGTAGTTAAGAGCTGAGCTTTCTAGCGTGTACCAGGCAACGAAGCGAAACCTGAAAGGCAGAAGCATTTCTGTGAGAGAAAGAAAACCTTAAGATAATATTACAGGGGAGGAGAGGAAGTGGTGTGAGAAATGAAACAACAAGTAGAATTTCACTGAGGACAGGAATTCCAAACCGACACAAGCAACCTGAATTCCTCTAGAATTATCGAGATCCTTTGGAAAGTCTCCTATATGAGACTATTTCACCTGGTATCCAAAGTATAAGCGACAGAGGAAATACCTTAGAATTAGCAGTAACTTCAGCGTGCAGAGGCGTAAACTTATTGGTTCACCAGTTTGCGTCCACTGCAATCTCGAGCGACCTTGGGTAATCTTTTGCTCAATTTGTCACATATCTAACCATCCACCGTCATCCTAAAAATAGTACCGAACTTTGAACCGGAATCGGTTGAGTTATCGTAGTACTGAGGAACATGATAACGATATCGTAAGAATAATTTTGTAAAGAAACATCTAGTGAAACTTTAATATTGTCGTGTTTAGCATAATTTAACATTCTGAGAGTTAATATTTAATATTGTTTTGTTTAGGATTATTTCACTTTTGATGTTGATGAGATGCGTTGTCCTGAAAACTGTTTTAACGTTTTCACGTGGTAAACTGTGTAAAAGCGTGTATTTCTATGCTAATATTGAGACATTAAACATGTCATTTCAACCTACACAGTTCTCCTCAGTTATAGAATAAGAGAAACCGAAAACATCACCTTACACATGGGTAGATCGAATAACTAATGAGGAGATACCGAACCGAACTAGGGAAAAGTAAATCAATGGCAAAAGTTGACGTCTTCAGATCTCGGGTATACTGCCAGATATCAAAGTCGTTCCGTTACGAGATTTCGGCTCTGTGACTCGCTATCTTCATCAGACGCTCCCTAAGATTGCACGTCGAGTGGCTCAATCTTTGTGACTTACAGTCTCCATAGGTTGGAGGGGCTGCTTGAGAGCATGCAGTCTGCTCTTTCCAGCCGATTGATGTGCAAATACAATTTATGTATTTAATATCTTTTGCATGAATACAATTAGTCATGCTTTACAAAATTTACAATTACATGTTTTCCAATATAAATGAAATAAAATTTAGATTGACTTTACATTTGACATTTTACAAGACAAGAAATTGAATTATAGGTTCATGTCTAACATGTTGCTAATATTAGTCATATTTTACAGATTGCATGGTTATTACATAATATGCATAAAGGTCTCATACTTTCATTTGGGATGAATCACTTATACGAATAAATGAAATTTAAATGGAGTAATTTAATTAAATAAAGTCAATGAGTGTAAAAATAAGTCCATTTAAATAAGTAACTGCTGGATAAGTAAGTCATTATGGAGAATGACTTCGATGTTAGGGGTTAAAATCTTGGCTGTTCATACAGTGATGGATTGCAGCTGGTAGCTACTGCATTCGATAAGGGGGGATGAAGAGTGGTATTGTGGTACTTATAAGCCTACACTTGCTTCTACTCCTGTCTTCAATTAAGTGAATCTTGCTGTGCTGAAATATAGTGTACTAGTGTGTGTGTGTGTGTGTGTGTGTGTGTGTGTGTGTGTGCGCGTGTGTGTGGTTCGATTCTGTTGTGTGTCTTTCCTGTTTGTGGTGAGTCTGTGTCAGTGTGTCGGTCTTTCTGTCTTTGACATGGATTTTTTTGTGTGCGCGTGTGTGTGTTGGTGGGGGGGGGGGGAGGGGAGGTTTATGGGTACTACTCTTTGTTCAAATGGCTCTGAGCACTATGGGACTTTACAGCGGAGGTCATCAGTCCCCTAGAACTTAGAACTACTTAAACCTTACTAACCTAAGGGCATCACACACATCCATGCCCGAGGCAGGATTCGAACCTGCGACCGTAACGGTCGCGCGGTTCCAGACTGAAGCGCCTAGAACCGCTCGGCCGCTCTGGCCGGCGGTACTTCTCTTGTTAGATGGTCCACTGTGGGGTCGAGATCAGGATACGCTTTGAAAGGGTTGTGGACTACTGTATGAATATGGGTCGCCTGGTTAGTCTGGTCTTCCATATCTGGTCAGTTCGAGAAAATGCTACTTCCGCAGTTGGCTCTTAGTTTCATTAGTCGGGTTTGCAGGGTTACCACTGCAGTAATGTCCCATACGTCACTACTGCGTGTAACTCGTGGGACCTTGGTTTCGTATAAATCGTCGGGCTGTTAAGTATAGTCGTTCTACTAATGATTTTCTTATACACCTCCTAAGGGGGCTGCGGCATAGTCTATCACTGGTCCCACGTACGTGTTGTGTGTGTGTGTGTGGCTGTTTGATCACCACTCCCATATAGTTGTCCTTCAACTTGTCTTAATAGGTGATGTCTCTTCCTGATTTTGTCGAGTAGGTATGCTTTTTCGTCGAGTGGAACGAGTCTAGTGTTTATGCCTGTGGCCTTCCCCTCCGTGATCGGTTCCAGGCTTTCCGTCTGCATTCTGCTCCCGCTAGCAGCGTCCTTAGGGGTTCCCTCTTCAATCTTGTGCGCCAGGCCGAGTGTTGGTGTTTCGAGTTCGGTCCAAAGCATCGGTCCTGCTGCTGCCTTTCCATTTTCGGTCCGGTGCGGTTCCACGTGTTCTCTCTGTGGTTCATTCACATCAGAACCGCCTGTGACGTTCCATTTTTTGTCTGGTGGGCCCGTTGCTCTGTGTATGGATCTTTCCAGATCACCACATTTCCAGTTCTTCTTTTGTGGATTTCACTGCTGCCTGCATTGTGTTTTCTACAACTCCAGTGGAGGATCTTAGGCTCTACTGAACTGATACCATACGGTTTTCCATTATCTTTTATAACATTGCTGCGGTATGTGGTGGTCTGCGCCAGAACCCTCATTTCATCATATTTCATGGAGTGTTTATCAATGACTGATTTAGTTACCTGTCTTACTCGGGTGTGCCTCTCATGGTTTTTGGATCTGATGCGCACTGTCTTAGTTGTTTGCCCAATCTACAGCATGCCACAGTGATAAGGTGTATTATAAATTCCTGGTTTTCGCAGTCAGATCATCTTTCACATTTCCCGATAACCCTGTTGTGTTGGTTATGTTATGCTTTCAGGAAACCTTCTACTTTTGGCAGAAACAGATCCGATATAGGGCAGCTACGCCAAAGTCTTCCTTCATCTTACTCTTCTTTCAGATTGTATGGAAGAGTGGCTGTCAGAGTCCTTCTCATTCTGTTAGGCTGTGCACTCATTTTTGCGCAACGCTGATGGTAGTTGCTCTACTTCATCAGCCAAACTATCAGGATCTGACAAGGTATATGTTCTGTGAACCAATGTCCTCAGAATTCCAGTCTTCAATGCTGGATGGTGACAGATGCTGTCTTGCAGGTATCAATCGGTAGGTATAAGTTTGCGATAAACATTGTTGCTAAATGACCCACCTACTCTACTTTTGAAAACACCATCCAGAAGAGGCAACTGGTGATCCATTTCTATTTCCACACTAAACTTGGATGGCGTAAGTTAAGATGTTCCAGAAACTCACTGATCAGACTTTTACTGTCCCATCCCTCTACACGGATGTCCTTGTCTTTGTGTTTCACCGTATGAAAACTCCAAGGCAGACATAAAATAGACACATATCAGTGGATAGAGCATCACTGAAACTTGGAAAGATGCTCCCACAACCGATATGTGCAATTTTTCTTTATGTCTTGTAGTTTTATTGCATTGTCTTCTGCAACAGAAGAAATACTTATGAGTAACCCTCTATTATTTATCAGAATAATATACATTGATTTGTTCAGCTAAGAAATTCGTCAGTGGAATTGACCGGTGGTAAATCGTCCAGACTCATTCCTGTCAAACAGTACTTTATGATTAACTTAACATTTTACTGCTGATGGTAAGTTATTCAAAGTTAATGCGTCTGATTAAGAGAGCCATTTTGTAACAGAGGAAGCACACAGATCATTCTCTCGCACCAAACGGACGGAACGCATCAGTTCCAAATAAATTTAAAGGATTATTGCTAACCAGCGGAGGTAGTGTAGATTGATCCCCTTCCCACCCCGCCACCCCCACTCCCGTATCTCAGATCCTAGATGTGCTCTCGTGAATAGGAAAACATTCACTGTAGCCATATCAGACAGAAAAATTTATTGTTTTTCAAGTTAACGCTACCAAATCAATTCACAACCATAAGCAGCAAATAAGTGCAATCACGTCCGACAGACGTTACTCATAGAAGACCCAGTACCACCTGAAATATTCAGTTCCCACCACTAGTTTCTTTTCCGAAAATTCCGAGTGTAGGATCCTGTAGTGCCTATGAAGTCTTGAGTATATAGCCCGTCTCAAACCAGACCTTTATCCTTTCAGTATCTTTTGGTTTGTTTCTCCAGTCGAGTAACGGATTCCATGTAGGTTCTTCTCTATCCTACCGTGTTACGCAACGCATCTGCGAGACAGTGACACGATTATTTCCTTGTCAATTTAGTCACTCAAAAACTCTTCCCCACATGACATTATGCCTTTTTGGACTGTTTAGATCGACCCTTTTCACATACCTACAGGTGAGTTGTGATTTTCGTGATAATTAGTAAACCAAAGCTCTCTTTGACCACCTACAGTGCTTATTATCGTCACAGGCAAGCACATTTCCTCTGTAAGACTGAGTAACTCCTTCGCAATTGACAAAAGCTTCACAGTTTAAACGAGCATTTCCACTGGCCACTGGAAATCGTCCCGTTGATGACGGTGGAATAAGAAATTCTTATTTTTCCAAATAATGTTCCCGCTGCCTGGACGTATTAACCACGCGTGGGTTCCAGCACAATCGCTTTCGTATCATTGAACATAGTATTCTTTAGCTGGTGGCCACAATTATTCGAATAAGTCGACCAGTGCCTAGACAGGTTGGTCATCCATGACGACGTCAGTGAGATTACCTAAGGTCTTGGCGACTACCATGAATGCAGTGTTTGATATGTGGTGGCCTCACATTGGCACATGGTTCCCTCGCTTAGTTTTCCTAAGATCGGCGGCTAGGCGGGAGGCTGGTACTTCTATACGGCGACAGGGAATGACTACAACGAGTGGGGTGAGCGACCCCATTCAGGGTACGTCGATGATTTCCAACCCGCAGGTCGGCTATAATCGTCTGCAGCTGACTGGCCTGAACAGAACAGTTCTGATGGTTGACATCTTTTCAAACACCCGTGTGCCTTCTCAGCAGTATCCTGCAGTATATCTACGGCATCCACAGAGGAAACATACGGGTATGTTATCCTCCATTATCCAAACGTCTCCTCTTCTGCGGGGCGCTATACTTGGCCACGGAGAAGTTAACTGTATTGTGTCGTTTGACTGCTGCGAGTCTGTAATTGGCCGAGTCCATTCTTTCTGTCGCGTTCAACTGGTGGCGGAGATCAGTGCTAAAATCGACACATCTCTTCTTCCACATTCTCTGTCATCTCCTGACGTACTAGATAGACGTTCATGCTCGCTGCCTCTTGCTCACTCGGTTCGATAGTTTTGGGTGCCATAAAGTGTTGTATCTCTTGTCTCGTTGCCAGGAGTATGAATCAGGTGGCCTTTCACAACTGCCATAAGGACCACACAGTTCTTTCGGCTGACTATTTTTTTTCTTAATTATTCCGTAGCATGTCTCGTCACGCTGGTAACACTTGAGGAAGTCTTTGGTTGTTGTGATACCCTGTGCCGGCAGAGCTTGGTGCGTGTTTCCTGCAACTCCTTTCGTCAGGTGTGAGATGTTGTCGCCTTCTGCATCAGCAAATTCATGATGTGACATAACATTTTGTACGTATGACAATGTCGTTTACCCTTAACTCTGAGCACTGTTCTTCAATTGTTCCTCCGCTAAGCAGACTTGCTCCCGATTCTCGGTAAATGATTTTATTCAGCTGGGTGTGGAATTTCTCCTAGCTCTCGAGACTCTCTTCACTGTTCTCGGATCACTGTTGGGCTTACAGTCCAAATAAAAGTACACTTTTTCCAAACATGTCACTTAATCCCATGTGTTGTATTTTGCGACATTGATCAGTTCTAGATGTTCGGCTAACTTCTTTATGTTTTGGAATCCATTCTTGTAATAAATAAAAGGACACTGAGAACAAAGTACTGCTTGTATACCGGTTCCCGTTGACGTAGGCTACTGTTTTTGCGCTGCCTAACTGGAGCCACGGTGATGTAAATGTTTTCATGTACTCGGCGTTTCAGCGAAAATGTGTCACATCGCAATCTAACTTAAGGAGGGTTGCTAATGAAATACAGCAATGAGGTTTGAGAGCGTGTATATTACGAATACTAAAGTACAGAGAGAACAAAGCTGAACTCCTGGACGGAGCGTGCTCTTATTTGTACATACATCGATTGTTCTAGAACATACAAACATTACAAACAGGAGAAATTTCGAGAAACATCCAGAAATGATAAAGCCACGCGGGACAGTCATGGACTGTGCAGCTGGTCCCGGCGGAGGTTCGGGTCCTTCCTCGGGCATGTGTGCCTGTGTTTGTCCTTAGGATAATTTAGGTTAAGTATTGTGTAAGCTTAGGGACTGATGACCTTAGCAGTTAAGTCCCATAATTTCTCACACACGTTTGAACATTTTTCGAACAGAAATGATAAACACAAAACAACAAATTCGTTTAGATGGCCGGAGTTGAAATGGTGACTCACAGTGAGCCTAGCAGAGACCCTAACTATTAGCCACACTGCACGCACCGTACGCCACCGCAGTATTAGCAATAAAATCAAAATATGAGTCGGAGACGACTTTCATGTTGTTTGTAGTTGCACACAAACAGTTGACTATTGAGAGATTATTTCCAAGTAGCATTTAAGTCCTCTTTTCTTTGAACAATAATTGTCTGCATAATAAAAGTGCAAGATCGTCCTGATGTGTGAGTGGTATAACACAAACAAATTCCGTAGAGACATAACTAACCGCGGTCAGTAGCAGGCAAGTTACACAGTTCAGTTTCCACAGAAGCGCACGCACTCCGTTAGTGCTGAGCCCCAGAGAAGTCAGGATCAAAGCGGGCGAAGCTCCGAGGAGACGACGGGCAGCACAGCGTGGCTGCCGTGGGATGTCAGCCCTGGCGGCTGCTGGAGCGACGTCGCGGTGCACCGTGGATGCTGACCCCGGGGGTGGGCTCAGCGAGAGTTCTGCTCACGGACCGCTGGGGGTGGCCAGCGTTAAGCCCAGAGGGTGAGCGTCTGCTGCTCGCTAGCGATTGAGTCGGCCGCGTCTTAACTAGGCCGCACGCGGAAGAATGTCACACGTCGCTCAGCGAACATGTGACGTGCGGTTGCATCACTGCCCCTGCGACTGTAGCGCCAGCGTGCAGCTTGTCGACAAAGTGCGTTGGTGCACGATAGAGGTCAGCGTGTCGAGAGGCTTGTTTTTGTCTCTCATCAGTTATGTTTCGAAAACACGAGGAGAACTTGTAATGCTTGGAGCACGACTGCCTCCGCAAGGAGCACAGGAGCAGACACACCTATAGTCGCAGACGACGTGCCGGATGCAGAAGTCACCAACAAATGGCCAGACATGTTGTTGCTGTTGTTGTCTTCAGTCCTTAGACTGGTTTGATGCAGCTCTCCATGCTACTCTATCCTGTGCAAGCTGCTTCATCTCCCAGTACCTACTGCAACCTACATCCTTCTGAATCTGCTTAGTGTACTCATCTCTCGGTCTCCCTCTACGATTTTTACCCTCCACGCTGCCCTCCAATGCTAAATTTGTGATCCCTTGATGCCTCAAAACATGTCCTACCAACCGATCCCTTCTTCTAGTCAAGTTGTGCCACAAACTTCTCTTCTCCCCAATCCTATTCAATACCTCTTCATTAGTTACGTGATCTATCCACCTTATCTTCAGTATTCTTCTGTAGTACCACATTTCGAAAGCTTCTATTCTCATCTTGTCCAAACTAGTTATCGTCCATGTTTCACTTCCATACATGGCTACACTCCAAACAAATACTTTCAGAAACGACTTCCTGGTACATAAATCTATATTCGATGTTAACAAATTTCTCTTCTTCAGAAACGCTTTCCTTGCCATTGCCAGTCTACATTTTATATCCTCTCTACTTCGACCATCATCAGTTATTTTACTTCCTAAATAGCAAAACTCCTTTACTACTTTAAGTGTCTCATTTCCTAATCTAATTCCCTCAGCATCACCCGATTTAATTTGACTACATTCCATTATCCTCGTTTTGCTTTTGTTAATGTTCATCTTATATCCTCCTTTCAAGACACTGTCCATTCCGTTCAACTGCTCTTCCAAGTCCTTTGCCGTCTCTGACAGAATTGCAATGTCATCGGCGAACCTCAAAGTTTTTACTTCGTCTACATGAATTTTAATACCTACGCCAAATTTTTCTTTTGTTTCCTTTACTGCTTGCTCAATATACAGATTGAATAACATCGGGGAGAGGCTACAACCCTGTCTCACTCCCTTCCCAACCACTGCTTCCCTTTCATGCCCCTCGACTCTTATTACTGCCATCTGGTTTCTGTACAAATTATAGCCTTTCGCTCCCTGTATTTTACCCCTGCCACCTTTAGAATTTGAAAAAGAGTATTCCAGTCAACATTGACAAAAGCTTTCTCTAAGTCTACAAATGCTAGAAACGTAGGTTTGCCTTTTCTTAATCTTTCTTCTAAGATAAGTCGTAAGGTCAGTATTGCCTCACGTGTTCCAACATTTCGACGGAATCCAGACTGATCCTCCCCGAGGTCTGCATCTACCAGTTTTTCCATTCGTCTGTAAAGAATTCGCGTTAGTATTTTGCAGCCGTGGCTTATTAAACTGATAGTTCGGTAATTTTCACATCTGTCAGCACCTGCTTTCTTTGGGATTGGAATTATTATATTCTTCTTGAAGTCTGAGGGTATTTCGCCTGTCTCATACATCTTGCTCACCAGCTGGTAGAGTTTTGTCATGACTGGCTCTCCCAAGGCCGTCAGTAGTTCTAATGGAATGTTGTCTACTCCGGGGGCCTTGTTTCGACTCAGGTCTTTCAGTGCTCTGTCAAACTCTTCACGCAGTATCGTATCTCCCATTTCGTCTTCATCTACATCCTCTTCTATTTCCATAATATTGTCCTCAAGTACATCGCCCTTGTATAAACCTTCTATATACTCCTTCCACCTTTCTGCCTTCCCTTCTTTGCTTAGAACTGGGCTGCCATCTGAGCTCTTGATATTCATACACGTGGTTCTCTTCTCTCCAAAGGTCTCTTTAATTTTCCTGTAGGCAGTATCTATCTTACCCCTAGTGAGATAAGCTTCTACATCCTTACATTTGTCCTCTAGCTATCCCTGTTTAGCCATTTTGCACTTCCTGTCGATCTCATTTTTGAGACGTTTGTATTCCTTTTTGCCTGCTTCATTTACTGCATTTTTATATTTTCTCCTTTCATCAATTAAATTCAATATTTCTTCTGTTACCCAAGGATTTCTAGCAGCCCTCGTCTTTGTACCTACTTTATCCTCTGCTGCCTTCACTACTACATCCCTCAGAGCTACCCATTCTTCTTCTACTGTATTTCTTTCCCCTATTCCTGTCAATTGTTCCCTTATGCTCTCTCTGAAACTCTGTACAACCTCTGGTTCTTTCAGTTTATCCAGGTCCCATCTCCTTAATTTCCCACATTTTTGCAGTTTCTTTAGTTTTAATCTACAGGTCATAACCAATGGATTGTGGTCAGAGTCCACATCTGCACCTGGAAATGTCTTACAACTTAAAACCTGGTTCCTAAATCTCTGTCTTACCATTATATAATCTATCTGATACCTTTTAGTATCTCCAGGGTTCTTCCACGTATACAACCTTCTTTCATGATTCTTAAACCAAATGTTAGCTATGATTAAGTTGTGCTCTGTGCAAAATTCTATTAGGCGGCTTCCTCTTTCATTTCTTAGCCCCAATCCATATTCACCTACTATGTTTCCTTCTCTCCCTTTTCCTACACTCGAATTCCAGTCACCCATTACTATTAAATTTTCGTCTCCCTTCACTATCTGAATAATTTCTTTTATTTCATCGTACATTTCTTCAATTTCTTCATCATCTGCAGAGCTAGTTGGCATATAAACTTGTACTACTGTAGTAGGTGTGGGCTTCGTATCTATCTTGGCCACAATAATGCGTTCACTATGCTGTTTGTAGTAGCTTACCCGCATTCCTATTTTCCTATTCATTATTAAACCTACTCCTGCATTACCCCTATTTGATTTTGTGTTTATAACCCTGTAGTCACCTGACCAGAAGTCTTGTTCCTCCTGCCACCGAACTTCACTAATTCCCACTATATCTAACTTTAACCTATCCATTTCCCTTTTTAAATTTTCTAACCTACCTGCCCGATTAAGGGATCTGACATTCCACGCTCCGATCCGTAGAACGCCAGTTTTCTTTCTCCTGATAACCACATCCTCCTGAGTAGTCCCCGCCCGGAGATCCGAATGGGGGACTATTTTACCTGCGGAATATTTTACCCAAGAGGATGCCATCATCATTTAATCATACAGTAAAGCTGCATGTCCTCGGGAAAAATTACGGCTGTAGTTTCCCCTTGCTTTCAGCCGTTCGCAGTACCAGCACAGCAAGGCCGTTTTGGTTAATGTTGCAAGGCCAGATCAGTCAATCATCCAGACTGTTGCCCCTGCAACTACTGAAAAGGCTGCTGCCCCTCTTCAGGAACCACACGTTTGTCTGGCCTCTCAACAGATACCCCTCCGTTGTGGTTGCACCTACGGTACGGCCATCTGTATCGCTGAGGCACCCAAGCCTCCCCACCAACGGCAAGGTCCATGGTTCATGGGGGGAGGCAGACATAGGAAGCACGATGACGTGAAGGGCTTCTGCTGCCTTGTAAGGAAACTGTCATACAACGATTCAAGCGAGATGGGCGTAAAAAGATGACCATCACAGGCGAAGAAGGCATTCCTGACAATAATCATAATATTAGTAAAATATTTGTACAAATATTCGGCATTACTTTGAGGAATAAATATCTGGGGATTTTCTTTTAGAGGACAGCATGGTTGTTGTTGTTGTGGTCTTCAGTCCTGAGACTGGTTTGATGCAGCTCTCCATGCTACTCTATCCTGTTCAAGCTGCTTCATCTCCCAGTATGTAATGCAGCCAACATCCTTGTGAATCTGCTCAGTGTATTCATCTCTTGGTCTACCTCTACGATTTTTACCCAATACACTGCCTTCCAATACTAAATTGTTGATCCCTTGATGCCTCAGAACATGTCCTACCAACCGATCCCTTCTTCTGGTCAAGTTGTGCCACAAACTTCTCTTCTCCCCAGTCCTATTCAATACTTCCTCATTAGTTACGTGATCTATCCATCTAATCTTCAGCATTCCTCTGTAGCACCACATTTCGAAAGCTTCTATACTCTTTTTGTCCAAAGTATTTATCGTCCATGTCTCACTTCCATACATGGCTACACTCCATACAAATACTTTCAGAAACGACTTTCTGGCACTTAAATCTATACTCGATGTTAACAAATTTCTCTTCTTCAGAAACGCTTTCCTTGCCATTGCCACTCTACATTTTATATCCTCTCTACTTCGACCATCATCAGTTATTTTGCTCCCCAAATAGGAAAACTACTTTACTACTTTAAGTGTCTCATTTCCTAATCTAATTCCCTCAGCATCACCCGACTTAATGCGACTACATTCCATTATCCTCGTTTTGCTTTTGATGATATTCGTCTTGTATCCTCCTTTCAAGACACTGTCCATTCCGTTCAACTGCTCTTCCAAGTCCTTTGCTGTTTCTGACAGAATTACAATGTCATCGGCAAACCTCAAAGTTTTTATTTCTTCTCCATGAATTTTAATACCTACGCCAAATTTTTCTTTTGTTTCCTTTACTGCTTGCTCAATATACAGATTGAATAACATCAGGGAGAGGCTACAACCCTGTCTTGCTCCCTTCCTAACCACTGCTTCCCTTTCATGTCCCTCGACTCTTATAGCTTCCATCTGGTTTCTGTACAAATTGTAAATAGCCTTTCGCTCCCTGTATTTTACCCCAGCAACCTTTAGAATTTGGAAAAGAGTATTCCAGTCAACATTGTCAAAAGCTTTCTCTAAGTCTACAAATGATAGAAACGTAGGTTTGCCTTTTCTTAATCTTCCTTCTAAGACAAGGCGTAAGGTCAGTATTGCCTCTCGTGTTCCAGTATTTCTACGGAATCCAAACTGATTTTCCCCGAGGTCGGCTTCTACTAGTTTTTCCATTCGTCCGTAAAGAATTCGTGTTAGTATTTTGCAGCTGTAGCTTGTTAAACTGATTGTTCGGTAATTTTCACATCCGTCAACACCTGCTTTCTTTGGGAATTATTATATTCTTCTTGAAGTCTGAGGGTATTTCGCCAGTCTCATACATCTTGCTCACCAGATGGTAGAGTTTTGTCAGGACTGGCTCTCCCAAGGCCGTCAGTAGTTCTAATGGAATGTTGTCTACTCCGGGGGCCTTGTTTCGACTCAGGTCTTTCAGTGCTCTGTCAAACTCTTCACGCAGTATCGTATCTCCCATTTCACCTTCATCTACATCCTCTTCCACTTCCATAATATTGTCCTCAAGAACATCGCCCTTGTATAAACCCTCTATATACTCCTTTCACCTTTCTGCTTTCCCTTCTTTGCTTAGAACTGGGTTGCCATCTGAGCTCTTGATATTCATACAAGTGGTTCTCTTCTCTCCAAAGGCCTCTTTAATTTTCCTGTAGGCAGTATCTATCTTACCCCTAGTAAGCTTCTACATCCTTTTTTGTCCTCTAGCCATGCCTGCTTAGCCATTTTGCACTTCCTGTCGATCTCATTTTTGAGACGTTTGTATTCCTTTTTGCCTGATTCATTTATTGCATTTTTATATTTTCTCCTTTCATCAATTAAATTCAATATTTTTTCTGTTGCCCAAGGATTTCTACTAGCCCTCGTCTTTTTACCTACTTGATCCTCTGCTGCCTTCACTAGTTCATCCCTCAAAGTTACCCATTCTTCTTCTACTGTATTTCTTTCTTCCATTCCTGTCAATTGTTCCCTTATGCTCCCCCTGAAACTCTTTACAACCTCTGGTTCTTTCAGTTTATCCAGATCCCATGTCCTTAAATTCCCACCTTTTTGCAGTTGCCTCAGTTTTAATCTATAGGTCATAACCAATAGATTGTGGTCAGAGTCCAGATCTGCCCCTGGAAATGTCTTACAATGTGCTCTGTGTAAAATTCTACCAGGCGGCTTCCTCTTTCATTTCTTAGCCCCAATCCATATCCACCTACTACGTTTCCTTCACTTAGCCAACTCAGGATGATCAGGATGTAAGACCGGCATTACAATTCATTTTCCAAGAACAGTTAAGTAAAGCACTAAAAGAAAATAGGGAGGAATTAAGAAAAACACGAAAGTAAATAGGTGCTGGGCATAATACAATACATAAAATAGATAAGAGGGTAAAAGTAGTCAATGTAGGAATAGCTCACATTAATGCTAAATTAGATGCTTTGGAACAAAAGGTTGGAAATCTTGAAGCTAAAACTGGAGGATGTAGTAAAGAAATACATTATGAAACAAAATAATGGGGTAAAAAATTACAAGTTTGTAAGTGAAAAATAAAGGAAAAGGCTGACTATGAAATCTTTAGTTGTAACATTTCACATATAGATTCCTCTTGTAAAAGCGACTCAAGTGCGATACAGGGTAAACTGAGAGAAAAAGAACAAACAGTACTTCCTGAGGTGCACGACAAAATTGAAAATGAAGTTAAACAAAAAGTACAAATTTGGTGTGAACAAGAAGGAAAAGTATGGCTCATGTACGTTACATAGAAAATCACTCTAATGCGTATAAATTCCATAATTTCTCTCGTAAGGGAACGATACATCCGGTAGCCTTCATTAGGCGATATGGTGGCGTCATTCTTAAAAACGTGAGAGAGCAACAAATTAAATTCGTGGCCAGCGGGCTAAAACGAAAAGCAAAATCATGGGGAATAGGGGTCAGTAATACATGCAAAACTTATAAAGAATTTTTTTTGGCATTCTTGAATCAAGACTGGTTTTGTAGCATGCAAAACAGAGCGAGAGGTGAAGTATTTGTCAACAGAAGGCTTGATGGTGAGAAAGTCGTTATCCCACAAATGGATAGGAGTAAGATACTAGAAGGTCACTTACCGAGGTTAAATGACGTCATGATATCAATAAACATAGGCTTGACAGCCAGCTTCGATCACAGGCCGCTAGCAAAAAATAGCAAAATGTATACTGCATTCGTCTATAGAAGACAAAGTGATCAGTTCAGTTCTAAGAAGCATCATATGTGGGACGTTTACGTGGTTGAATTTGAGAAATTTGTGAATGAAGAGCCTCTTTCTGCCACAGAAATACTGCCACAGCAATTATTAGATGAAATGTCAACCAGTGACATGAAAAAATATTATGTGTTCTAACCTCAGGGGTAATAACGTTCTTTGTATTGCTAGGTAATTGGCGATTACCAGGTGCCCGAGTTAACTGACAGCATACTTCATCTTTTTCTCCTGCTGTTAGTTCTTCTCCTTCTTTCATTCAGAACTACATCTGTCTTCTTTATCATTCTTCATTATCAAAGTTAACATGAGAAAATATCCTTAAATGATTGCGACAACAAAGAAATCAGCTATGAAAAAAAAGTACCACGGCAGAACAAACATCTACATAGCATGGGTAAAAAACAGACATTTACTGGAATTATGTGGACCGGTCCGAGTATACGAAGTATAGGATTAGAAATACACCACCAAGAGAACAACATATAGTTACATCAGTACCATACCAATATACACAACAACAACATATTATGAGGACTATTCGGAAAGTGAGGAACGATAGGTCGCGAAATGGAAACCACAGTGAAGATCAAAACTTTTATTTGCAACTATTAGTACAACTTCCAGCTACTTATCTCCACAGCGCCGATATGACTTAGACGTTCGTCGTAGCGTTGTACAAACTTTCCAATACCCACGTTATAGAAGGAAGCCGCCAGTGCTTTTCACCAATTCTCTATGCAGACGTATATGTCGTTGTCTGTGCCAAAATGTTGTCTTCATAGCCAGCGGTTCATGTGAGCAGAGATGAAACTCAGAGGGAGACAATTACGGGCTATATTGTAGGTACTCAAACATTTCCAATTGAAAACGATGCAGGAGCATCTTCATTTCCCCTGTAGAATGCGGCTGAGAGTTGTATTGAAAAAGAAAACGCGAGGCAGTTATGTAATGTTGGCTGCATAGCTTCAGGTGACATTTCTCACCAGGCCCTCGTACGTAGATGGAGACACTGTTGTTCTAGGTATCTTTACGTACTCCCTGTGTGCTCAGAACTAAAAAGAACGACGTAACGCGATCGACGGGCATACTAGAGTCACTACCCAACACGCCTGTGCAGAACTTTATCGGATTTTCACTGTGGTTCCATTTCGCGACCGATCGTTTCCACTTTCCGAGTAACCCTAGTATAAAGTAAGTAGTGGAACACATTTTAAGTATTTACAACAACGATGAACAAACATTTATGTTTGCCAAAATTTTAAGAATGGGAAAGCATGACGAGGGCCGTTATATATAACACAGATGACAATGCATAAGCTGAAGGCTGCATAAGAAAAGGACGACGCTAAACGAGGTAATATAATATGACAATGCACAATAAAAGCAATTTTGGTGGCAAAAGTAATGGTAATAACTAAATGTTGTCTTGAGATGGTATATAAATTGTGTCAAAATAGACATATCGTTACTGTTTAGTATGAATTGAAACTACAAAATGGTATCTTCTGTAACGAATTGTGGTACACTGATAGGCTAGGAAGAGTCCTGTGAAAGAAGTTTGTGATAAATGCAGAGTTACAGTATTACGCGACAGAAAAGTCGGCCCATTGTGTACATAGAGGGATAAAGGAGAAGTATGGTTATTAATCAACAGAAAAGTCGGCCAATTACTTACATCGAGATGGAAAGGAGAAGTATGGTTACTAGGCGACAGGAAAGTCAGCCAATCATTTATGAAGAGTGATGGAAGAAAGACAAAAGACCACGTGTAAGTGGTCTATTACGTAGTATTTATGAGCGAAGTGGTTTTCGCTAGTTATTTTATGAAGTACAAGGGAGTAGACATATTGTCGACATAAGGCACAACACTGACATGGGAATCTCATAAAATACATAAACGTAGTAAATAAGGTTTAAATACAAGGTCACGTAATATGAAGGACAGGCAGTAATGCCATATACTGATTAAAAATATAAAATGAATTTGGAGTAAATGTTTTGCTAAGGATAAGATGATTAGCTCCTACGTATTAAAAAGACGCATAATTGTAGTATATGTAAGTTAGCAGAAAATGCACAGTCATTACATGAATACACTTCCACTACCACTTTTTGTGTCAACAATGACATTCAAATGTAGAAGGAATGGTACCTACATCTACATCTACATCTACATCTACATCCGTACTCCGCAAGCCACCTGACGGTGTGTGGCGGAGGGTACCCTGAGTACCTCTATCGGTTCTCCCTTCTATTCCAGTCTCGTATTGTACGTGGAAAGAAGGATTGTCGGTATGCTTCTGTGTGGGCTCTAATCTCTCTGATTTTATCCTCATGGTCTCTTCGCGAGATATACGTAGGAGGGAGCAATATACTGCTTGACTCTTCGGTGAAGGTATGTTCTCGAAACTTCAACAAAAGCCCGTACCGAGCTACTGAGCGTCTCTCCTGCAGAGTCTTCCACTGGAGTTTATCTATCATCTCCGTAACGCTTTCGCAATTACTGAATGATCCTGTAACGAAGCGCGCTGCTCTCCGTTGGATCTTCTCTATCTCTTCTATCAACCCTACCTGGTGCGAATCCCACACTGCTGAGCAGTATTCAAGCATTGGGCGAACAAGCGTACTGTAACCTACTTCCTTTGTTGTCGGATTGCATTTCCTTAGGATTCTTCCAATGAATCTCAGTCTGGCATCTGCTTTACCGACGATCAACTTTATATGATCATTCCATTTTAAATCACTCCTAATGCGTACTCCCAGATAATTTATGGAATTAACTGCTTCCAGTTGCTGACCTGCTATTTTGTAGCTAAATGATAAGGGACCTATCTTTCTATGTATTCGCATCACATTACACTTCGCTACATTGAGATTCAATTGCCATTCCGTGCACCATGCGTCAATTCGCTGCAGATCCTCCTGCATTTCAGTACAATTTTCCATTGTTGCAACCTCTCGATACACCACAGCATCATCTGCAAAAAGCCTCAGTGAACTTCCGATGTCATCCACCAGGTCATTTATGTATATTGTGAATAGCAACGGTCCTATGACACTCCCCTGCGGCACACCTGAAATCACTCTTACTTCGGAAGACTTCTCTCCATTGAGAATGACGTGCTGCGTTCTGTTATCTAGGAACTCCTCAATCCAATCACACAATTGATCTGATAGTCCGTATGCTCTTACTTTGTTCATTAAACGACTATGGGGAACTGTGTCAAACGCCTTGCGGAAGTCAAGAAACACGGCATCTACCTGTGAACCCGTGTCTAAGGCCCTCTGAGTCTCGTGGACGAATAGCGCGAGCTGGGTTTCACACGATCGTCTTTTTCGAAACCCATGCTGATTCCTACAGAGTAGATTTCTAGTCTCCAGAAAAGAGACGGTTTGTTAAATGAGGGTTTGCGCATTATGTTCAAAGCAGGATTCTAAAGCGGTCTATTGACGTATCTGTCAATCGTATTTGTATAAGCCTTCGTATGTACGATTTGAAGAGCATAGTAGGTGACGCCGGCTATCGACGTGAGTCATGAGCGAAGCGGGTCAACTGTAACAGATGGTGCGGGCAGGCACAAATCTCGTAAATAGTAAGAAGAACAACGCCCCAGCCGTATGTAGCCGCAGCTGTGACCAAAACAGAAACATTGATGAACACTGTCGTGGTACGAGCTAACCTGTGGCATTGTTTAAAAACACCCAAAATCAAAACAAAACTTTACGTATTTATATTGTAAGGGTGTGTGAAAATATGTTTATTCAAAATTGTTTAAAATTATTAGGAAACTAATGTAAGGCATTTTCTGTTGTTTCATGGAATTGTACTGGAGCTGTATGCTGAGGTTAGAGATGGGAGAATGGACTGACAGTTGTTGAACTCAAAACCACTTTCGAAAGCTTGGTGTTTCACAATGCAGGACCACGTCATGGACAACAGAATCATCCACATGAGTTGCTGTTGTGGACTGCTTGCGTATGTTCTACTAAAAGGTGTGAGTGTAATTTTTTTCCACCTTCAAGTATTTGTGAAATGTATAGGTGTAGCGTTAGGTTTTTGTAACCAAGTGAAGTGGAAGTCTTTATGAGGCATTCAAATATAAATAAGTGCAGGACGGCAGGGTCAGACATAATAGCGAGGAAAAGTGTAAAATGTAAATAATGCTTCATCGAACTGAAAGGACGGCAATGCGCCGATAGTAGTGGTACATCCGTTGGTCAGTTTAAAGAACGGTAATGTGCCAAAAGTGAAGAACTATGTATATTCTTCACGAGAAATATTTTGTTGTATTTAATGGACGGCAATGCACCGATAGTAGATGTAAATGAAACTTGCGTAGGAGATAGTAGCTGTAATTATAGCAGAAATGGTAGATTGTAAATTAACAAAAGACTACCAACAGCATAAAGGTACAGAGTAATACGACTTTGAAAATCTTTCCTTTCGAAAGAATAATGGAACTAGTATAGAAAGAGTTACTAAAGAATAATAATTATAGAATGTAAGGTCATATACGAGTTTATTAAGGGTAATAATCCTTTTTTCTAATCACAAAATGTATTTAAGTCTGTGATTATACAAGTAAATTAATAACCTGGAATGGAAAATTGTAAAGTAGATTCAACTTTTGAAAATAATAAATTACAAGTATAGTGGACTGTTATGGCTCTTGAGAGGTAATAGCTGAAAAATTTGTAAAAATTCCAATAAAATTAGTTTTGTTTCCAAAATTGATTGGTATCTGCGAGAACGTCCCAACATTTGGAAATATCAGAAGGAAGGGAATGTGTAATATTTCTGATTTTACAATCATCATATCCGGCTACAAAACGCTCTTCTTGCAGCAGTTGAGAAAGCAGCGGTGGGAACATCACGTAATACGATGACAGATGGTTTGTTAGGTACGGGTATCCTGAGAAAGACCGCCTAAATCGTGCTCCTTCTCCACAATTGGCTGCTGCATTTGAAAGTCGAGCTCCAAAATGATAATCTTCTGTTATCAATGTTAGACAAACTAAACAGGAAATTTACTGCATTACAAATATAAGCATCTCTCAATAGCGTTCTACCATTCCACTACTTCAGATGTATTAATAACCAGAAGAATAATAAACAACTGCTAAACGAAAAGGCAGACGAAGCATTTCGGTGATTTCGGATCGCGACTGACTTGAATGGCAGGAGAAGTTTTCGGCTGCAAGCATAGAGCTGGTTCCGTAGTGCCGGAGAGCAGACATGCTGTCTGCCGCGGTCGCTGTAATTTAAGGCTTTATAAGCAATCTATGGTTTGTAAATGTGAGAGCTGGACTGACAGTCTCGGAGGACAGACATGTTGTCTGTCACGTCTGCATCAGGTTAAGGCTTTATTATCAATGTATGGCTTCTTGGACATGTGATTGAGAACAGTGTGATAGTTACTTCAGAAGTACGCAGTCCATTGCTTCGTTGAAGAATGGAAATTATTTGTGTCTCTACAGTGGAATGTTATTGTGCAGTTCCTCATATAGTGCTTATGAAAAGCGAGTAGAATCCATTATTAACAAACTAATTGCAAATGTAATTATTTCCACGCTGACAGTTTATTACAGTCTCAAGATAAAGGATTCACTACCTAGGGTTGCCTTCTGCGCATCGGACAAAAACTGTAGAAGACTGCAAGTTAGTGAACATTTACTAGAACTTGTGCTTTCCACTCAGGACGGTGGAGCAAATAGGCACCTCACGTATATTCCAGTCTTAGTACAAATGAGATCAGTGACACGTCATCTGTGACAACACGGGACAGGTATGAAGGTGAGACTTTTTGGGTGAAGGGGTTCATCACATGCACGTATATACACTCCTGGAAATTGAAATAAGAACACCGTGAATTAATTGTCCCAGGAAGGGGAAACTTTATTGACACATTCCTGGGGTCAAATACATCACATGATCACACTGACAGAACCACAGGCACATAGACACAGGCAACAGAGCATGCACAATGTCGGCACTAGTACAGTGTATATCCACCTTTCGCAGCAATGCAGGCTGCTATTCTCCCATGGAGACGTTCCTGTGGAACGGCTTGCCATGCCATTTCCACCTGGCGCCTCAGTTGGACCAGCGTTCGTGCTGGACGTGCAGACCGCGTGAGACGACGCTTCATCCAGTCCCAAACATGCTCAATGGGGGACAGATCCGGAGATCTTGCTTGCCAGAGTAGTTGACTTACTCCTTCTAGAGCACGTTGGGTGGCACGGGATACATGTGGACGTGCATTGTCCTGTTGGAACAGCAAGTTCCCTTGCCGGTCTAGGAATGGTAGAACGATGGGTTCGATGACGGTTTGGATGTACCGTGCACTATTCAGTGTCCCCTCGACGATCACCAGAGGTGTACGGCCATTGTAGGAGATCGCTGCCCACACCATGATGCCGGGTGTCAGCCCTGTGTGCCTCGGTCGTATGCGGTCCTGATTGTGGCGCTCACCTGCACGGCGCCAAACACGCATACGACCATCATTGGCACCAAGGCAGAAGCGACTCTCATCGCTGAAGACGACACATCTCCATTCGTCCCTCCATTCACGCCTGTCGTGACACCACTGGAGGCGGGCTGCACGATGTTGGGACGTGAGCGGAAGACGGCCTAACGGTGTGCGGGACCGTAGCCTAGCTTCATGGAGACGGTTGCGAATGGTCCTCGCCGATACCCCAGGAGCAACAGTGTCCCTAATTTGCTGGGAAGTGGCGGTGCGGTCCCCTACGGCACTGCGTAGGATCCTACGGTCTTGGCGTGCATCCGTGCGTCGCTGAGGTCCGGTCCAAGGTCGACGGGCACGTGCACCTTCCGCCGACCATTGGCGACAACATCGATGTACTGTGGAGACCTCATGCCCCACGTGTTGAGCAATTCGGCGGTACGTCCACCCGGCTTCCCGCATGCCCACTATGCGCCCTCGCTCAAAGTCCGTCAACTGCACATACGGTTCACGTCCACGCTGTCGCGGCATGCTACCAGTGTTAAAGACTGCGATGGAGCTCCGTATGCCACGGCAAACTGGCTGACACTGACGGCGGCGGTGCACAAATGCTGCGCAGCTAGCGCCATTCGACGGCCATCACCGCGGTTCCTGGTGTGTCCGCTGTGCCGTGCGTGTGATCATTGCTTGTACAGCCCTCTCGCAGTGTCCGGAGCAAGTATGGTGGGTCTGACACACCGGTGTCAATGTGTTCTTTTTTCAATTTCCAGGAGTGTATCACTAACTCGCTCAATCTCTTTTTGAACTTACCGCGTGCCGTTCTGTGTGTCAGACTTGCCAGGTTACACTGCCATCACCAGGACTACATTAATAGTAGATCTGTGGTCACAATGTTCTTGCGCATCAGTGTATACCGCTCAAGAACGAGAGCGAAAATCCAGCAGCCTCGAATAAGTCGGTAGGTCCCTCGCAATGCAAATTGTGTAAAAAGTTACTAAACGTTAATTCTGGAACCACGAGTATGTTACGACATGTTTGCAAATTTGACCAGTACTTTCCTCACTCCATAAATACTTTGAAAGAGGACAAAGACTTAGTGGCTGACAAGTGTCTGGAAATGCGTGCTTTGGAGTTGATACCGTTTAGTAATAAATAGGTTTCTAAATTCACGGATAAAGTTGGTTTAACTAGGGAAAAATGGCTTAGTGCATATTAAAAACCTCATTCTGGTTATATGCAGCAGCGTGCGAAGAAATATTAGTATGAAACAAAAGAGTGTTCTTTTAGACATATTACTTTTAGGTCAACATAATATGAAAAACGAACTTCCGTAAAATGCATTTAGTGAATTCAGAATGTACTATTTTGGCGACTTAGAATGGATTCAGCGGTCCAACAATACACATTATGGAAAAAGTAATTAAAATTGGTATAACTAGCGCCTTGTTTGACTAAAATACACAAATGTTACAGAAACTAGACTTAAAAGACATTACTTTACTCGGTGTTGCATCTTCAGGTTCTTAGGTGTAAAGGATCTCGACTTTCAGAGATGGTGCTGGTTACTACAGAAAACGTGTATTAGACGTGACCTGGTGATGGTTCGAATTGAGAACAGCCACTACTAGTCGAAAGACGGTCAAACTGTTGACATCGAAATAAATAAATAAGCCACAAATACGACGGAAAGGAAATAAAAGACAAATAAAATCCACCATTTTTTGGCATACTGTGACCAAAATGAACATACATTTCATTGAGCCTCGTTTTGTGATGCACGAGTGAAGAAAGGCTTTTAATCAGCTTCCCATTCCTACTCATACCGCAACAACGACAGCGTACAGAATAAACTGCGGGAAGACGGGCAAACAAGATTGCTTTAGCCCGCTTTGGTCGGGAACAACTTTGCTTGCGTTGGATTGAGGCAGCCTGACCGGTCTGCCGATCACCCTACGACATCTCGCCTGCTCGGCTAATAAGCAAACACGGGCCGGGCAAAAGCGAATGTGTACATTCTTGGCATCATCAAAAATGGTTCAAATGACTCTGAGCACTATGGGACTTAACATCTGAGGTCATCAGTGCCCTGTAACGTAGAAGAACCTAAGGACATCAGACACATCCATGCCCGAGGCAGAATTCGAAACTGCGACCGTAGCGGCTGCGCGGCTCCAAAGTGAAGCGCCTAGAACCGATCGGTCATAACGGTCGATTTGTGGTATCATCCAGGCTCAGTTAAGCACGAAGCCCGCTGTGTTTCTGCCGTTATTACTGTCAGAGGTACAAGTTCTAGGCAATAAATTACCTAAAAATTTGATAATATATTCTTCGTGGTATACTGTATTCGCACAATAATAAGAATTTCGTTACGAAGCATCCTTCAGCGTTTTGCAGCTTTAATGGCTAGCTTGTGTGAAACTCCTGTTCCGATTCTGGTTAGACGGTCGCCGTCGGAGACACTCCAGCAGTCTCCAGTACAGCCCTCCACCGAGTTGTCTCTCCAGTCAAGTGTTTAGTAGCGCAACTTACTGCTTGAGTTGGTGGATAATCCGGGCTTACAGTTTGCTGCGTCCTCCCGCAAGAGGACCCACGTCCGCCTACCTGAGCGTAATGCCTCCTCGTCAGTTGAGGTAGGTACTCATCTCCCATCCCAGAGGCATCGCGTCTGCTAAGAACTTTTCTCATATTCTTGCTTCATTTCTGCCTCTTTCTCTTTTACGCTGTGAAGAAGTTTGTATACAATTCCGGAACAGTTTAATTTACGCTCCAGTAAAGGCAAAATATCTGAAAAGTATGCGCAATTTTCCTCGAAGAATCACTCAAGCGTTTTTTCTATTTTCTGTCCGCTAATATTCTACTCACTGAACGGCTGCGCACCTTAAGCAGCTGTGAATGAAGACTCAGAATTGTGGTACGTCCTCTTTGAGGATCCTGTTGCAAACTGGGTGCTTTGAACTTACCTCTCTCCTAGAGTCTCTCTGGTTCTGCGAAATGCCAGTAATAATGTACCCCATCCTACAGTAATAGAACACCCTTCATCATTTGAAGAGCCCGCCCCGATAGCTGATTGGTCAGCGCTGCGGTGTGCCACGACAAGGGGCCCGGGTTCGGATCCCGGCTGGGTCTGAGATTTGCCCCGCTCAGTGACTGGGTGTTGTTCTCATTATCATTTCGCCGACCAGGTTGCCAAGCGGTTAAAGGCCCTACAGTCTGGAATCGCGCGCCCACTACGGTCGCAGGTTCGAATCCTGCTTCGGGCATGGATGTGTGTGATGTCTTTAGGTTAGTTCGATTAGTGTAGTTCTAAGTTCTAGGGGACTGATGACCTTAGACGTTAAGTCCCATAGTGCTCAGAGGCATTTGAACCATTATCATTTCATCATTATATTGGAAGGCAACGAAAAACCACCAATGGATTCACTTCCCTGGACGCTCATGCGGTAGGACTCTCTGACGTGGTTTCTCCCATGACAAGACCTGCCGTAAGACAGAACACAAAGATTTTCATTTGAAGTTGTGCTTTCGAAAGGAATTTCTGCAATGAGGTGTAATACTGCCAGTCAACTGCATTTTAAAGATTTCCATAAACAGACTGTTCCCGAATAACTGAATACTAACGCACAATTAGAGTTCTCATTGCGAAAGTTGTACACACTACATTTATCAGCCCCGAATCTGATTGCTTCATCGATCACACTCTTTTTTTTCTCTACTTGCGTACTAATGACGAGGGTGGTTATACCGGCCAGCTCGGAGTTGCTTTTTAGGCTTTTTCCCACATACCCCCTCGGTGAATACCGAGGTGCTTCCCAAGCCCCGTCTCAGTTAAACGATTCCCAAACGTTTATAAAACTTCCACTCAGTATCACTCTAACAACGCTTCACGCGTTCAGTTGCGGTACACATATTCCATTCCGGGATGTTGACGGAATGACGACAGTAAGGACATCCGGCCACCCTATAAAAGTGACCATGCCACATCCATCAATACCCACGCCGGCCCTGCGCCGATGCGGGACAAAGGCACGAGCTAGAGAGGTCTCTAGCCACAAGTGATAGCTGCATGTTCACTCTTCTGGAATTAGTATTTCACCCTCCTGTCAAAAATGTGAAATTGTAAAATTTCGTAACAAATTCTGTTACCGACTGTTCTTCGTCTCCCTCTGTACTTGAAACACCGACTTGCTACCTTCGATGAGCACCAAGTTTCGAGAAACCAAAATAATTTAATCATTACCACAATTTTCCATGACACAATTATGAAAAAGTTTAGTGCATGTAAGAAAAGTAATAAATTCTGCGGCGATGGGAATAAGAGGAAAATCAACAAACAATCTCGAAATGAAAGAACAGCCGGCCATTTTGGCCGAGGGGTTCTAGGCGCTTCATTCCGGAACCGCGCTGCTGCTACGGTTGCACGTTCGAATCCTGCCTCGGGCATGGGTGTGTGTGATGTCCTTAGATTAGTTAGGATTGAGTAGTTCTAAGTCTAGGGGTCTGATGACCTCAGATGTTGTCTCATAGTGCTTAGAGCCATTTTTTTAAGGAACAGATATTAAAAGAAAAGAATCGATTAAGAATGTTCGAAGACGTATTGAGAAAAACAAAGTAGATTAGGACTTCTTTGTAAAGAGGACGCTTTCCGAATCCTTCCGAACTCGTTCCTTTTTCAACATTTTCTGGAATATTGATAGATAACTACAATTTTTTTATATTAACGCATTGTTATTATTATTATTATTGTTATCATTATTATTACAGTTAACGGTCTTGCCATAGTGGTAACACCGGTTCCCATCAGATCACCGAAATTGAGCGCTGTCGGGCTTGGCTAGCACTTGTATAGATCACCGTTCGGGTCTGCCAAATGTTGTTGGTAACCGGGGTGCACTCAGCCCTTGTGAGGCAAACTGAGGAGCGACTTGACTGAGAAGTAGCGGCTTCGCTCTCGAAAACTGACAACGGACAGGAGAGCGGCGTGCTGGCCACATGCCCCACAGTATCAGCATCCGGTCTCGCCTAAGGATGAGGATGACACGGCGGCCGGTCGGTACCGCTGGGCCTTCAATGCTTGTTGGAACGGTGTTGTTCATTTGTTTCACTATTGTTGTTACGTAACGTTGTGAGCCTTGGTTATAACGAAACGAATTCGATCTCACGTCTGGTTTAAGGCGTTCCATATACCGAAGTATTTGTAGTACGTACGATATTTCGAAGTACTTCCCATGTTGTAGTTGTTGTTGTTGTTGTTGTTGTCTTCAGTCCTGTGACTGGTTTGATGGAGCTCTCCATGCTAATCTATCCTGTGCAAGCTCCTTCATCTCCCAGTACTTACTACAACCTACATCCTTCTGAATTTCGGAAGTTTCTATTCTCTTCTTGTCCAAACTATTTATCGCCAATGTTTCACTTCCATACATGGCTACACTCCATACAAATACTTTCAGAAACGACTTCCTGACACTTAATCAATAGTTGATGTTAACAAATTTCTCTTCCGTATTTTTCCCTAATCTGGCGTATTTTTCAGTTTTATGTCTGGTTGTAAACTGACCTACATAATTCTTGTGCAAATCTCTCTATACGAGAATAGCACTTACACCAAACGTCCCGTTATGAGCTGGATATATCGCAGTCTCTGTCTTGGCCTATAATTTTCGCCCTCCTGTGTAATGGTCTTCAGATCAAGTAGACACCGAACGTTTCTGTGGTAAACGAGTTCTCTTAGATATCCCCCAGAGCCAAAAGTCACATAGATTCAAATCAGATGATTTTGTAGACCATTCACGTGGAAAACCGTTGGAGGTAACACTTTCGTGTAAGTTTGCATTGAGCACATCTTTCATTAGTCGAGCGGAATGAGGTGATGCCTCATCTGCATGAAATTAGTTGTTTGCAGGCAGGAATCACGCGCTGTTCAATGACCTCTCGATAACGTGTACACGTCACGGTACACCTGACAGGATCTCTAGGTATATTCTCTTCAGAGAAGAATAGACCGAGAGTAAAACTACTTATGAATCCACACCACACAGCCATATATGTCGAGTTCAATGGCTCTTCCTACACAGCACGCGATTCAACAGCACCCAAAATTGGGCTGTTCTGTGTATTCACTGCACCCTGAAATGTAAAACGTGCCTCGTCACCCCACAGAATATTGTCCGGGTGCATGTCATCAGCTTCGATCCGTGTCAGGAAACGAAGAGCAAATTGTGGACGTTGCTGCGGATCGTTAAGTTTGCAGCTGCTGTGCCGTCTGGGTCTTGCACCAGTACCATTGTAAAATAGACTGCAAATCTTCCCGTACTGTTGACCATGTGATGGGCAGTTCTCGAGACTGTACTAAAAACAGCACTAGCCGGGGCATGAGCTGCACCGCCACTTACAGCAATAACCTCGTCAACAACTTCCAACCGGATATGGCGCTTTCATCTTCCAGGCACCATCCCAATCTCACTCGTGCTTTCGAATTTCATAATCATCTTCTTTAAATCATTTAATGACATCGGGACTCTCCTGAGACATTCCGGTCAGTTATAATCTCTCAGTGCAGAACTGTAATTGCTGACGTACACATAAAACAGTTTTACTAACAGTCAACGGTCTGTCTTCACTGACGATATGGTTGGTCAAATGGCACACAGACAGTGTACAGTGCCAGATATGTACCTGTTGCCCAAAATTGGAACCAAGTTTTTCCAGCGTATATCGGTTCCGTATTAACGCATTAGCACATCTACCATGTTTCGCCGCCAGACGATAATTACACACCATACTGGGCATCCGTGAGAAACTGCATTTTAACTGTAACAATCCGCTGTTTCTGATGCTAGTACACTTCTTTCTACGTGAGTTGCTCTCTTTCCCCATTTATACTGGAAACTTCTGTCTAATTTTGGACAGTGTGCTTGTTTTCTGGCGTCATTTTATTCAAATATTAGTCTTCTCTTTAGCAAAATCGTGCTGGCCTTTGACCGAGAACAGCCACTTAATAAAGACTACTGTTAACAGTAGTTTGTGGAGTTGCATGATATTTTAACGTATGTCATCTATCAGCTACTCAGCATTCGTTGCCATTGTTCTGTACATCACTGCAATCAGTAACTTCGGTGCATAACTATGGCATGGCGATGGAGATTTAAGTCTCTGTGGCTCGAAGCTCTTGTAGGCCATTTTTCTATCTTAGCGAATTAAATTTGGATTTTTAAACTACGCCCTTGACAAAACATAGCGTATTTATTTTAACCCACACAGGTTTCGAATCCTGTGGGTCATCTAGTGCGGGCATCAATCTACTTCTTAAAAATATTGCAAACAGTCAGAGGCTTTTTTCCGTTTTGAGTCTAAAAGTTATAACATGTGCGTTTTATGCTTTCTTGTGAGTGCTCGTGAGAAACTGCATTAATTGTGAAAATGGATTTCGAAAGGTCGGTTTGTGTAATGTCTTTGCATGGTTTTATCGCCTGTCAACTGCAAAATAGTCGAACGAAATAGCTTAGAGTGTTTAGAAGAGAATGAAACTGGTAGTAAACTTAAGTGGTCCATAAGTTTACACTCCCAGCCTCGTTCTCTGTCTGAAAACGTGTGATAACAGGTGAGGGTGATCTGTAGAATGGGTGAGAAAAAGTGTATTCTATATCAACGTAGGCTTCCGAGGGGTCTGCTGCTGATGATCTCGTCTCGGGCTTCCGTCCGGGTGGCTGCGTTCAAATTCTGAGACGCTTCGATGAGTGTTAATATGATCATCTTCGCCCAAGAAGATTTTATTGAAGCGTATTATGTACTATAGCGTAACAGAAGACACGAATGGTACACAACAGGACGGATACATAAGTACAGGACGTACACCACTATTACCCTCGGAAAAATGTTTTCAAAATTAATAACTCTCGAAATAATTTCTTCCGTCTACTTTGCAGATAACATACTGCAAAATCATAAAAAGAGGTAAATGCAATCCACTTTGTGAATTAATCTACTTTCAGGTGAGCAGTCAAAACAGAACATAAAAGTACATGCTACAGTTTTTCGGCTAACAATAGAAAAACAAATATGAACTACGTTCAGAATTTCACAGAAATACATTAAGGCGCAAAGAAGACGACACATAGGTTTTAGAAAGATGTTCTGGTATATAAAGAGAAGAAGTACATTTTTACAGAAGGCGGACTCTAAATACTAAAACTGTGTACAAAACCTATCAAGCTGGTATATGATAGTTCTTGCAGTTCTTTTCCATTGATATCCTTCAGGTTAAATAGTGACATTCTTCGGCAAGTCTGGTTATACAGTTCAGATTCCATAGATTCCAAATATTGACTTGAGTAATCATTTCGAAAACATCTTCTCCGAAAGTTTTAAAATTTTCGAAGACATTTATAGTGGCGAGCAAAACTTAAGTAGCTTCTGAGTGAAGTATTATTGGCAAGTAACATAGTTCGATTAGATTTGGACGGTACAAACGGCCGGCCGATGTGGCGGTTCTAGGCGCTTCGGTCTGGAACTGCGCGACTGCTACGATCGCAGGTTCGAATGCTGCCTCGGGCATGGATGTGTGTGATGTCCTTAGGTTAGTTACGTTTAAGTAGTTATAAGTTCTAGGGTACTGATGATCTCAAATGTTAAGTCCCATAGTGGTCAGAGCCATTTGAACCATTTTTGATAGTACAAACAGGATGATTCCGTCATAATGTTACAAACTTTAAGGGGCGATGGAAAATGATAAATGCATCAATGTGAGGTATGGGACCCTCGTCTGCAAACGACCGAGGCGAATCATATCAGTGAAAAACTACTCATATTCCACCTTAGCCACGCGCAGCTCTCAAAATAAGGACTTCAACTTCCGAATCCTGATCGAGATGTCTAGAATTAGCGATGAATACTGCTCAATGATTTCAAATTATTTCCCTTTTTGGGCGAACTGGTAACGGAGCACGTAACTTGATGTCCGAGAAATCGAAAGTCATAAGCCAAACGTAGAGTAATAATGAATTCCATTTTCCTGCACGAGTTTCTCAAGCTCCAAAATTTAACAAGAGTTGTCCAGAATGGCGTATTCCAGCGTCAGTGTAGTCATGGCATCGTCACACGATGTTTTGTCTTACCTGCTCCAATATCCCTGGTATCGTTTGAACAGTGTGGCAGACTGCGATAATTCTTTCCAAGAAATCATCTTCAGTCTCGACAGGCGTCTGGTACACAAGACGTTTCACATGCCTCCACAAGAAGCAATGAAGTGGACTGAGACCAGGTGAACAAAACGGCCACGAAACAGAGCCCTCTCTGCCTGTCTGCTTTTTCAGGGAATGTCTGATCCAGGTGTCCATGAACTCTGTGTCCAATGTGAGATGAGGCTCCACCGTGTTGGAACCACATCCTTTGAGGAAAAACAAATCTTTTTCGGGATTGCCTATCCTACAATCCTAGCAACAGCAGTACCGGTGCTGGTATAATAAGTACAGGAACGATACAGGTATAAGAATAGTACTTATATTCAACTGTCACAGGTATCAGAAGGATTTTGGCTTAGAACTTTCGACGATGTCGTTTCCAGACCAGGGTTTCTTACATCAAACTGATACATTTACCTTTCTCCATCATCTTTGAATGTTTGTAATGTCATTACGGAATCGCCCTCTAGAAACAACTATTACAGTATTGGTAGAGAATGTAAGTAAAATAAATATACAGTGAGACGAATCGATATGACACTTTTATTCAAAGACAATATTCACACTGAAATCACTGAGACTTATGATGGTCCCCTGAACATTAAAGAAGGCGGAAAATGGTCCCTAATAGGGTGACTGTGCACCCTCTCCAACATCCTCCTGTGCTGGTCGAAGGTTTTTAAGCAGTGCTTGCGGTAGGGCGTTCCATTACTCCACCAACACGATAGGCAACTGCTGGATGATCCTCGGTACATGTGGACGTACTGCAATACGTCTTCCGAATGTATCCCACAAGTGTTCGATGGGATTTAAGCCGGGCAATAGGTGGGCCAGTCCATTCGCCGGTTGTCCTCTTGTTCCAACATCTCCTCCAGCCGCTCTGTTCGATGCGGTCGCACTTTGACATATACAAAAATGAAATAAGCTCTGAATGCACCCCTGAGAATGACGCAAACAAGGGAGAAGTTCTGTGTCACGATAACGTTGGCCGGTGAGTGCACCCTGTTCAGAGAGATGGAGGTCAGTACATCAATGCAACATTATGCCTCCTCACACCATAAACCAGGTCGACCAAAATGATTATGCTCAGCAGTGCTACATATAACGTCATACGGCTAGATGTCTGAACATGTAATGCCCCCAAGAAATTTTGCAAACCAGTCTATATTGCTAGAAAAAGGTCACAATATACAGAGTGTGTTCTATAAGTAATACGTCCATTTTTTTCTGACGCAACGGCTGGGCTAAGTGGAGGGGGTGTTAGCTTCAAAACGCTCTTTGTCTCATTCGACTGCGAGCTGCTGGAGAGCCAGTACGTGCGTTTCCGTCAACCCCGTTTTGAGTTTACGTAACACAGCACAATGGATCATTCTGTAGAGCAACGGTACGCAATCAAATTTTGCGTTAAACTTGGGAAGTCCGCCGCCGAAACGTCTCCATTATTTCAGCTTGCCTTTGGGAATGGCACAAGTCGTTCACGGAGGGCCGAGAGGAGATCACTAACGAACCCCGCAGTGGACGGCCATCAACGGCACGAGTCGACGAAAATGTGACGCGTGAGCGCGACTGTTTGAACTCTGACAGACGGCTGACGGCTGAGCCTTCAGTTGATAGCAAAACCTCTAAACATGTCAAAAACAACCGTTTTCTGCATTGTGACCGAAGATTTTAACATGACAAAGGAGGTCCAAAGTGTTGAACGACGAACACAAGCACATGAGAGTGCTTCCGTGCCGAGAAATAATGGAAATGTGTGAAAATGTTTTAAAACTCAGTTGTCACTGGTGATGAGTCGTGGATTTTTGAGTACGATTCTGAGACAAAAAGGCAGAGTTTAGAGTGATACACCCCATCGTCGCCACATCCCAAGAAGGCAAGCATGAGTAAGTCCAGTATCAAAACCATGCTCATCGTCTTCTTTGACTTCAGAGGCATTTTCCACCACGAATTCGCACCTACCGGGACTACAGTGAACTCAGCTTTCTACTTGGAAGTGCCCAAAAGACTGAAAATGTCTCGCGCTGCCGAAGCATCATCACGGAAATGTCGAAAGTTCACCACGACAACGCGCTGAGTCACAGCGCCTTCAGCGTCAACGACTTCCTGGCCAGGACCTAGACCCCATTGGCTCCCCGGCCTCCCTACAGTCCTGGCCTGGCTCCCGTTGACTTTCTTTTTGTTTCCTCGGTTAAAAGGAGTCACGAAAGGAAAACATTGAGACACAACTGAAACCGTCCAGGTGCATGTTACATCAGATCTAAAGGACATTCCGGAAAAGGCATCCCAGGATGCCTTCCAGGCACGGAAACACGGCCTCCAGAAGTGTGTCGACGCAAGAGGGTGCTATTTTGAAAAATTTTGAATATTTGTACGAATATTTCAATAAATGATTTTTATGAATTTGGTTGCATTACTTATGGAACGCAGTTTACAGAGTCGGAGTTGGGGGTGTTACTGGTGTTTTCCATCACTTCAGCATCATTTGATCGAAAGTGTTTAAAGCTCTGTCAAAATATGACACTTGTACTGGACCCCTATGTCTTCCAAATCAACACTCATTTCTCCTTCTGTATAGTTAGCAGGCAGTTCCTCCCTCTCGTAGATGCCTTCAGTATACTCTTTCCACCTACCGCCATTCATTCTCTTGTCTTCATATAATAGTTAAATTATTTTAATACTATTAATGATAACGCCTTCGTTGTTAAATTAACTGAAAGCTATTTTCATTCTTTTAAATTCTGTGTGTGTCCTTCCGATGATCATTACCTTTTACATTTTCTCACGTTTTTCGTCTAGGCATTTCGATTTACCTTCGCTAGACTTCTCAGTAATTCAATTCCAAAGTGACTTATTGTGCTGCATTTCATTTTTGCGTTCATCAACTCCAGTATTTCCTGTGTATTCCACAGCTCCTCTGCAGTTACGTTCCTTGCAACAAATTTGCGTATCCGACTTCCGTGTCTCTGACTACCCGTTCACAGATACCTATTCTTCTCCAACGCAGTTCACTTACTAGAATATTTATAAATGTAATATCGCCTCAGATAACTGCGAACACTCACCATCACCTCTTACAACTTTAGTAAAACGTTTACTTGCGCGTAGGTCAAACTTCCTGGCAGGCTGGAACTATGTGCCGGAACAGTACTCGAACCTGGGAACGTTGGCTTAAGCGGACAGGTACTCTACCGACTGAGCTATCCAAGCACGACGCACAAACAGCTGTCACAAATTAACTTGCGCCACTACCTCATCTTCCACTTTCCAAACTTCACAGAACTTCCCTGCATACCATGCAGGGCTAGCACTCCTGGAAGAAGGGATATTGGGGAGGCATGCCAATCATTGTCCCAACATTCCTCGAGGCTGCGGCTAAGCCATGTCAACACAATATCAGTTCTTCTGGGAGTGCAAGTCCCACATGGTAAGCAGGAGAACCTCTGTGAAGTTTAAAAGGTAAGAGACGAGGTACTGGCGAAAATAAATCTGTTTGGAGTGAGTCGTGAGTCGTGCTCGGATACCTCAGGGGTGCAGCACGAGTCACCGAATGGCAAAGGTCGCAGTTTCGAGTCCCGGACCGGCGCACAGTTTTAATTATTTGCCAGGGAGTTTCAAATTAGTACACATTCCATTGCAGAGTGAAAATTTATTCTCTTATTCGTGACAATTTTCTTAAATTTCAGCCTACTCTTCAATATTGCTAATTTGTGATCTGGGTTCTTATCTGCTCCAGGTACACCTTATAACCCAATACCTGATTTCCAATTCTGTGTATCACCATTATACAGTGCGTAGATAAATTCTGTTTACAGACATTGAAGATTTGTACTGGGGGCCAAGACGGTTAAGTTTATCCAAGGAACTCATATCCGGAAATGTAACGCCTCCCTGCTGCACGCAAAATACCACAACCCCCTTTAAATCTCGTGAATTTACGGCGCCACTAACTAGGGTATTAGGTACGACATTCATCGAACACCTGGTATTCCATGTCCACTACAGGTTTGTTTACATGCCATCAGTCGAGTTTGTAATCTGAACAGAGAGATTTGTAGATGCTATTGTGCTTGTGAGCTTTGTTCATACTGCACTGCTGTACTGGCAGTAAAGAGGTTTCTACCTGATGCGCCTGAGGTCCTTTTTCATGCTGTACAGTAGCAACCATTCGCTACAATATGGAATGCAAGATGGCAAGATGTACGTACGTTTCATTTTTAGTGTGTTGGTGTTGACCATGGTGAACTAAACGTATGCTGAATACGCCGATTAGATGTTGTGGTACTGCTAATATACCATACAAGTCATGTGTTCCAGGCCACCGATGATGCCTTAATAAACTGAGGCAAAATGAGTTGATAAAAACATACACTCTATTATAAAATGATTCAAATTGCTCTGAGCAGTATGGGACTTAACTTCTGAGGTCATCAGTCCCCTAGAACTTAGAACTACTTAAACCTAACTAACATAAGGGCATCACACACATCCATGCCCGAGGCTGGATTCGAACCTGCGACCGTAGCGACCGTAGCGCCTAGAACCGCTAGGCCTCTCCAGCCGTCGACACTGTATTATAATTCGGTTCGCACCTTGTTGGCAGATACATTTTATTCTTTTGCATTTATGCAACTATTGCATTTATTGTCAAATGTAAGTAATAATAATAAAGAAATATTGGATCACAATTTTCTAATGACAATATTATCTTTCTATTTTTAATTGTTCTCGGTACCAAATAAATTAAAATTTCATACAGTTAAGGAAAATTACGAACATACGTCAATAACACTGGCTAATTTTGTGTGCTGGTATTACTACAGAAAAAGGAAATAAGAAATTAGTACTCACTTTCAGTAAAATGACTAGATATGTAGTAACTAGGAACATTTCATTTGCAGTTGTCTAATAGATGCTTCTATAGATACTATCCAGAATTTTTATCTCTATAACACAAGAAGAATCCATTACATTACTCCAGTGAAGGATGCCTCCCATGATAACTGTTTGCTTCATTACTTTTCACACAATGACTCTCAAACTCTGTGGTGAATTATGTTGAGTAGTAATGTACAGGGTGATTCAAAAAGAATACCACAACATTAAAAATGTGTATTTAATGAAAGGAACATAATATAACCTTCTGTTATACATCATTACAAAGAGTATTTTAAAAGGTTTTTTTTTCACTCAAAAACAAGTTCAGAGATGTTCAATATGGCCCCCTCCAGACACTCGAGCAATATCAACCCGATACTCCAACTCGTTCCACACTCTCTGTAGCATATCAGGTGTAACAGTTTGGATAGCTGCTGTTATTTCTCGTTTCAAATCATCAATGGTGGCTGGGAGAGGTGGCCGAAACACCATATCCTTAACGTACCCCCATAAGAACAAATCGCAGGGGGTAAGATCAGGGCTTCTTGGAGGCCAGTGATGAAGTTCTCTGTCACGGGTTGCCTGGCGGCCGATCCATCGCCTCTGGTAGTTGACGTTCAGGTAGTTACGGACAGATAAGTGCCAATATGGTGGCGCTCCATCCTGCTGAAATATGAATTGTTGTGCTTCTTGTTCGAGCTGAGGGAACAGCCAATTCTCTAACATCTCCAGATACTGTACTCCAGTTACAGTAGCACCTTCGAAGGGAAAGGGACCAAAAACTTTATTGGCTGAAATGGCACAGAAAACGTTCACCTTAGGCGAGTCACGTTCATACTGAGTTGTTTCCCGCGGATTCTCAGTGCCCCATATACAGACATCGTGACGGTTGACTTTCCCGTTAGTGTGGAAGGTTGCTTCATCACTAAACACAATCTTTGAAACGAAAGATTCATCTGTTTCCATTTGAGCAAGGATAAAATCACAGAAATCGATTCTTTTAATCTTATCAGCTGCAGACACTGCTGGAACCAATTTCAGACGATAAGGTTTCATAAGTAACCTTTTTCGTAGGACTCTCCATACAGTTGATTGTGGAATTTGCAGCTCTCTGCTAGCTCTGCGAGTCGATTTTCCTGGGCTGCGAACATATGCTTGCTGGATGCGTCCTACATTTTCATCACTCGTTCTCGGCCGTCCAGAACTTTTCCCTTTGCACAAACACCCATTCTCTGTAAGCTGTTTATACCAACGTTTAATACACCACCTATCAGGAAGTTTAACACCATACTTCGTTCGAAATGCACGCTGAACAACTGTCGTCGATTCACTTCTGCCGTACTCAATAACACAAAAAGCTTTCTGTTGAGCGGGCGCCATCTTAGCATCAACTGACGCTGACGCCTAGTCAACAGCGCCTCAAGCGAACAAATGTACAACTAAATGAAATTTTATAGTTCCCTTAATTCGCCGACAGATAGTGCTTAGCTCTGCCTTTTGTCGTTGCAGAGTTTTAAATTCCTAAAATTGTGGTATTCTTCTTGAATCACCCTGTATTCTATACCGCTGCTTCACACTCTTGAAATACCTATTGTAAAACTCTCCACCATGATCGAGTTTGAGGTTGGCCAGGCATCAGTTCGTCCCTGTCTGCAACAAATGCTCAAACACCTCTGCGACATTTCTCCCTGTTTTTCTTTTCACAGGTAATGCCCAGTCAAATTTTGAGTATACATCAATAACCATTAAAATATATCTGAATCCATTACTCTCATGCGAATATTCCCTCACATCTACAAGATCAGATTTTGCATGCTGATATATATATATATATATATATATATATATATATATATATATATATATATATATATATATATATCACTACTTTATGCTCAATGTCAATACCAACACCACTGCTGTGGTTGATTTCACCATCGAGTATTTGCTTTATAATGGTTTGATATTTCTTGTTGCTCTGACTTTTTTAGATCTTGTGTACATCAGTTAAATGCAGTATGTCACGGTACATTTCCCTATCATTACCTGAATATTATGTTGGTTGTTTTCTTGGGTCTTAGGAATATAAAGTTCATTAAGCCAGGTGTTCTCTCATATTGTCTATCATCAATCAGTATTGTGCCATCAGTTACAGTTATAGGATGTGTGCCCATCGAGTATGGTCTTTCCCTACTGACGCTGTATGTTCTATCTATGGGCCTAGATCGTTATTGTGTGGTTTTCTTTCTTTCTTTTTTTTTTTGGGAGAGCTGCCTGAGAGATTCAGTAACCGGCCTAAAGGTCTCTCTCAGTGTTTACTGTCGATCATATGGCCTAACCTTAGCAACAGTAATTTCTCTCAAATGGCTTTCTTCTCCTGAGTCTACTTCATCGATATCTCAGTGTATGCTAATCAGACTTCTGTGTAGTCTGAGGCTTTTTATACCCACTCTACTTCCTCTCATTATGTAACTGCTCCCGCTGCCCAATATCAAAGACTTCTACTGTGGTGTCACAGCCAGACACCACACTTGCTAGGTGGTAGCCTTTAAATCGGCCGCGGTCCGTTTGTACACGTCGGACCCGCGTGTCGCCACTATCAGTGAATTGCAGACCGAGCGCCGCCACATGGCAGGTCTATTCTAAAGAGACTCCCTAAGATTCGCCCCAGTTGTACAGCCGACTCTACTAGCGATGGTTCACTGACTACATACGCTCTCATTTGCCGAGACGACAGTTTAGCGTAGCCTTCAGCTACGTCATTTGCTACGACCTAGCAAGGCGCCATATTCAGTTACTATGTCTTTGAACAGATAATATTGTGAATCATGTACCGCCAAGAGCGACGATCATCGTTAATGGATTAAAGTTAAGTATCAAACTAATTCCGAACTAATTCCGTCCGCTTACTGAATTCTCATTCCTTGTCATGTTCCAGACCTCACGTCAGTATAGTTCTTCCCTCCTCACGCCAGCCTGCGTAAGCTAAGACGCATGCATTTCGGCCTCCAGTAGTAACACGGTGTTGGCACTTCTGTCAACCCAACATCTACAGCTGTTTTCCCCTCAATAGTCTCAACATTTTCAGTGAAGTCGGTTACTTTCTTACCGATTTCATTAACCAACTCATTCAATCCTTTGACCATTCTCGGAAGATTCCAGTAATAATTCTGTACCCCTCTTCACATACCTCCAAGTTTATAGACGATTGTCTGAATAGACTACTATGTCTGGTACCGACAAGTAGTGGGTATATGTAGAACGACACATACACAGACACACACACACACACACACACACACACACACACACACACACACACACACACACACATGCGCGCGAGCGTGTTGAAGACTAACTTCATTCAGCTTGACAACGACTGGACAGGAACTGTTTGAATCAATTTGCTGCTGCATGGTTAAAGGTGCAGCACTAAAATTAATGACATTAATAAGTGCAGTACCACAATAAGAGAGATATGAAATAAAACACAAACATAGTTTGAAATTATATATACATTTTATTTATTCAAAACTCATACATCAGATGTAATATTTCAAAAAAGTCATCAGACTCTTCTGTGCATCTGTACAACATTCCTCAAATAAAGCTTTTTCATACGCAATAAATTCTCCACATACCTCCTTCAAACCTACGGCACCTCACTATACTCCAGTTTTTCATACATAAATTTAACCTGTTTCTCATTCAGGTCTGTACTGATGTAAAATCAAAGCCACTGTTCTGAATCATCAACATGTACACTATGTACATGTAAAAAGTTTGCACCACCATTATATGTTGATTGCATGCTCAGAAACCACAGACACAGACTCCAATGCATGGCATAGCGCAGAATCCACGTCAAATAAGTTGATAGCTAAGGTGTGCCACAGATAAACGTACTTGTCAACTGATTTCACACATAGCGCAGAGTAATCATACACTATTGTAATACATAGTGTAACACCAGTAAGGTGAATGTCCATTGGGGTAGAGGCTGGATAATACTCTGTGGTCATCTGCTGACTGATGTAGCACTCTGTACAACATATTTTGTCCAATTCGAATTTATAAATGAACACTTTAGCACCATTCGATGCACTTCCAGTTTTTATCCTCACATGCAAACCACAGTTGTGATGTGCTTCAACACCCACCTTACCCATTATGTTCTACTAGTAGATAAATTGTATGTTTAACTGAAAAGGATGACCACATTTGGTACCTTCTTATCCACAAAATCTCCATGTCAGTGAATAGTACCCTCTCAATGTTGTTGTTTCTTATGACCAGCAGCAGCACTCAAAGTGTTGGGAAAAGACTGGGCATTCTCATCACACATATTGGTGAGTGGGACAGACAATAATAGCTCCATGTGTTGCTCTAGCAAGTGGGTTATGTGCGCTACAGGGCCCCATGTGATCGTTTCTAGTTCAGAAATATTGGAAGTTGATACAGTTGCTGCAGGTTCAGAGGTCAGTGCAAGTCTTGACGAGATGGCAGCTGAGGATGCTGCAGGTCTGGATGCTGTAGTGGTCGAAATGTTGGTACTCACCCCTGCAGGCCTCCACAGGCAGAAGGCTACTGCTGAAAAAGAGGAGAAAGTGACATGAAAAGACCAAGACATAAGACAACCAACAATAATGCTAACTACAGAAAAAGATGTAATATGCAGTACTTACTTTTCCACTTCTTCTTGTTCTTCAGGACTATCCTGGATCTCGACGGCTGCTACTGACACTTCATAGCTTTCTTCTGCAGCTGCTGTTGGCTGGCTAAGTTACACTGAGGCTGCAGAGCTGCTGAGCCCCCCTTATATCTCCTCCAATGACATCACCAGATCTGTGATCCTATTGGCTGAAGCCCATCATGTAACCAGATTTAGCATTCCTTTTGGTTCCCACCTGTTTTTTTTTTTTTTTTTTTTTTTTTTTTTTTTTTTTTTTTTTTGTGGTTCGCCTTCTTCGAATGTGTCATGGTAGTGGGAGGGGGGTGGGGAGTGGGGCAGAGCCAACAGCACTCTCTGGTGGCAGTGTTGTGAACTATGCCAGTTGACCTCCAAACCTCATGGTGAAAACACAAAATTTGATATTCCCACCGATAAATTTGAATTTCCCCCAAAGTTTCAATTTGCCATGATTTCACAGGGTGGAGGTGGCTGAGAATCCCCTCAGGGGAACTCAGGTGCTGGCTGAAGGAAACCTATGACATCATCAGGGCGTGGGTGTAATTAATTATTTAATTAATTAATTTGATATGAACTTTATATAAAAAATTTCTTGGAACTGTCTTTGCCCCACTACTGTGAATCACCTGCATCAGAAGCAAGAACATTAATTCCCCCCCCCCTCTTCCGTTTCCTTCTGTTATGTTGTCTAGGGTGTTACACTACTCCTTTCACGTAACTGGATGAAGAGGTTGATAAATAATTGCCGAGATGTTTGACATCTATTGGGATGCCTTGCTGCAAACACCATATGAGAGAGAACTGCATTCTTCCTGCATTCTGCATATGCCAGAAACATGTCAAGTTTTTCTGCATTGGTAAATCCCATCATCCACTTACGACCTACTGCTAGCACTGTCACAGACTAATTGTGTAGCAAGATGAATTGGAGTCAAGGAACACACAAGCACGCTGTAACCTAACATAACAACAAAGTACCTAGCAACTACGCGGGTTGAATGGCACAAACAATTGTCAGTGTAGAAATTGTCCACATTAAGGTTCATCGTAAACGACTCGCACTACAGTCCTGCAACAAACACCACTGATACTCTAATATACCCTACGTTCAGTTTGTTAATGTTCCATTAGAAGAAATTTATGTTTGTACAAAAAGTCCACTTTCTATGTGTTATTAAATCTGTTTGTTGTCTAACAATACGAGCCTCTGATTACCAATCCATTCTGTGTAAACCGCACATCACTAGCACTTTCCATTATCGCAATATTTGGGTTATGAATTTAAGATGATTCGTTCTGTACACGTTGTCTACAAATTGCAGGGAGTAAATGATAGTGGTAGCATCAGAGAGGAATTTTGCATTACACACTACGTAAAATTACTTAATATAAAATGACCACACTTTCGTATAAGTTCCTTCTGTAGAATAAATCATTTATCACTAAATTAAAAGTATTGTATAGTCTTCCAATACTGTTACACTCACTGCACGTCGTAGAACTAACATTTCTAATCATTCGAATACTAACCAATGGCGGATGCAATGGCACAACGGTATTTAAGGAAATCTGAAATGGATGCAGTGCACTGAGTGACAGTATTACATTTCCACATTAGTCTCAATATCCGAGAAGAACAGCCGTCTGTGTGCTGCATCCTCTGCTTTGCTGGGTGGCAGTTCAGACGTTCCTTGCTAACTGTAATAAGCAACAGATTTTTACAATGTTCGCCAGTTGTGGCCCCTCTCCCATCACTCAGTATATCGTGTTGGTCACACTGACACGGGGAGAACAGTGATCAAATTAACAAAAGCTTATTGACCAAGGAAAGAGACGTCTTCTTCGGCAATAATAACAAAATCTTAATTACAGTACCTCACAGATATGAAGACATGGCGGTATGGTGATTCCAGAGTGTGATAAAGTAACACAATTACAATCTTCATAAACAAAAGGACTCATATGGAAAATATTTTAAGTCCGATGAAGCTGTCCTGGATAACGCCAGCGCAGAAACAGGAAAGTCTATCTTGGATACCGTCTGAGTTCACCAAGAGAATCAGCGGCGTCGGTCCCTACGATGGACTTTGATAGCGTCCTCGGCGATGGGGAGACTAGGAGAGGCTCTCGAAGCCGGAAGAACTGACCTGTGCAGTGTCTGGCCCCGACCTTCATACGGCCGGCGGAGGCTGAAATACTCGCGGCACCATTTTCTAGTCACGTATGTGGAGGAGGCGAATAGGTCCATTCGAAATGGCGGCCTCTGCAAGCGCTGGTACTGCCGCCCGATGTCCGTCCGCTACTGCGACAGGGCGAGTTCGTGGCGCTGAATGTTGCATTCAGCCTTATGAGCCCAACTTTGGAGCTACTCGCTAAATTAGTAGCGGCGATAACGTCAAAAAACCCTACAACGTCCGGGAGAGCGGTATAGGCTGATCACATGCCCCTTCATACTACATTCGATGATGCCTTTGGCAGGTGATAACACGGCGATCGGTCAGGTCTAATTGACCATTCTAGGGTCAGAATCTGGGTCTTTACTTATTTGCTTGCTTCTTGCATATTAAATCAATACTCCATGGGAATAAGAAACTATGCTATTTGCTATTTGACTGTTACTAGTTTAACATCGTACTCTTAAAAAAAGAAACAAGCTTTCTTAGATTTTATTCAGCTAAAAGTCTATTACTCCTTAGCAGGATTTTCGTGCAGTCGCGACGCCTGATGCCGTAGTAACGCCCACTGACGCTGCAGTATTCTTCGAGTTTGTCGGCGCCGACCTCTCAAGTTACTCTGCCTATGTGTTTAGCGCTGCTCACTCGAACACGGTTCACACGGGCGTAAAAACACGGCTACGTCCTTTGTGCAGTGACTGAAGCAGCGGCGTCTCCACATATTAAACATCTCATCCTGGCACCCGGGGGACAAACTTTCCACCTACCTGCGATAAGTGACGCTCGACCGAGCGTACGTAATAGGTGTGTATCAAAGGAGGCGCGTTGCAAGCACATTGATATCAAACGAAAATAATATTTGAGAAAAGAGAAGTCTTTTTGATACCACATCTTGTTTCACATAAAATTATATGGAGCAGAAGCAACATTTTTCTAAATTCTTTAATTGCTTCTGTGTAACCACTCAATCGTGTATGAAGTTTTACCGAGTGACGTAATAAAATTAAAATAGACGGTGATGAGACTGCATATTTCTCACTTTTCTTAACACAAGACAGGTGAATAAACAGAAATTTAAATCAGTAAGTGTGAGGCTACGTTGGCAACGTGGGGTCAATGGAAGCGTCCAATTCCACCCGTCTGTTTTGAGTCGTGACATAATGGTAGTGCGGTGTGTGACGTCATATGGCGCGGAGTTTTTGAGTTGGTTTTGTTTGTACATTTCTGTTGTTATGTTAGATAGTGCCCTGTGACGGTGCTGAGTTTATCGTGTAGTGTTGGGTTCATTTGAAGTTTGGTTGTAATCGTGGTAACGTGGCTTTGAGTTTACGTAGTTGGTGCGGTACGAGTGTTGTTTTCAGTACATTACTAAGGTTTATTTTGTTTATATGTTTGGTGCTTTTATCAGGTCTTATTAGTTTGAAGTCTGTTGTGCGAAAAGAGGTTTAATTTGTTTTATCGCTTTTTTGTTAGGTACGGATATGACAGTGAAATTTACGAGCGTATCACTACATTCGGCGGTGGGTGAAGATATGATGCCTGTCAGAAAATTTCTGCAGTTGCTTGGTCTTTTTGCGGAAAATGTTAGCTGTCACATTTGTGGCAACAACATGAGGCTTACGAGAATTACGGTGGCACGGACCAGAAACGCGTATATGTGTCGTTGTCGGCGCGATAAAATCTGACAGTCGAATAGACTTGGTACTTGGTCCGAGAAATCTAGGTTGGCCATGAATGAGATTATTTTGATCACTTATTTTTTAATTATTTTTTATATCTCCTCTATAATCTGTTCTGCACATAAGACTGGTGTGAGTGAGAGAAGTGTTATGGATTGGTTTTCGTTTTGTCGAGAGGTTTGTTCAAAGTATGTCAAATATTGAGGAAAGTTGGTCAGTCATGGGGTGGTTGCTGAAATTGATCAATCACAGATTGGTAACATGATGTGTGTGTGGGTGGGGTGAGTTCGGGACGGGCGGGGGCTATGGCCAGTTCTCGTGTTGGTTTGAGGGTGCGGGATGCTGAAATTTCGCTGGATGCGTATGCTGATGGTGTTTCTAGGGTTTAGCAGTGTCATTGTGAAAGGGAATTGGAGGGTTTGTTTGAGGAATATATTGAGAAGGGTAGCACTATAGTTTCTGATGACTTTCGTCTTAAAAAATGGCTCTGAGCACTATGGGACTCAACTGCTGTGGTCATCAGTCCCCTAGAACTTAGAACTACTTAAACCTAACTAACCTAAGGACATCACACACATCCATGCCCGAGGCAGGATTCGAACCTGCGACCGTAGCAGTCGCATGGTTCCGGACTGCGCGCCTAGAACCGCGAGACCACCGCGGCCGGCCTTTCGTCTTATATGGGTTTCGGGAAGAGAATTGGGTTTGGGGGGGGGGGGGGATTAAGTCAGGGCAATCTCATTTAGATGAGTATTGCTGATGGAATTTGAAGACGGCTAGTTCCCTTCTACACATTGCTTGTCTAATGCATTTACGTGGGCTTCTACCGAATGCTTAGCACATACGTCCCATTGCCTCTCATCCACGTGTGTTTTAGTTCCCCAGGATCTGCAACCATACTTACAGATTCTCGAAAAGCTCTGTCCCATGGACGAATGTATTTACATGTAGAAGGATCCACGTGCTATTCTATTCTTGTACGCAACTGAACACGTGTTTCAGATTTTAACTCTCCATAGCGCACGCTCCACCTATCTTTGTGGCGTCCACATTTATGTTGACTGTCAGGAATATACTTCAGGTAAACAGAGGAAGGAAATTCATATGCGCAAGAGAGGAAATGTAAGGGAGACGAAGCAATATTGCAATGTAAAGGACGAGGAAAAGGATCAGAGGTGGTACGAGCACACGTAACAAAATGTAAGCGGATTTATATTACAAGCATAGCCATGTGAGATGCACAATTTGGTCGTAAACAGCAACTTCACTATTAAGAAGGCGTTCACAGATCTTTAGAGTAATTCCAGACCCAATGGCACATTACAAATAATAAAGATCATCGTTTGACATGTATCTTTCACTCTCACTATTTCTACACACAAAATAGATTTAGAAAATGCTCAACACTATATTTCTTCTTTTTCAGTAGCGCTGTGTTTTTCACTTCCACTAGCAGTGTCAGTTGATCCACTGTGTTGTTTCCATAGCTATGACTACCACTATTCCAATCTGCACCACTTCCCACACATATGATCAATTCCAGGCCTTGGTCCAATAAACTTTCATTTGAAATATACTGCTATTCCATTTTGTTTACGCGCTCACAGCGTTTCTTCTAGTGTTCATTTGTTACGGAAACAATATAATCCAATTGTAAGTTTTAATAACGTGCCCATTCTGAATGTCGCATTCGTCCAGAAATGCCGTTCTTGACTGTTGCCCATATCAGGTGTATAGGATTCGATTTTTTGTGGTATGGAGGAAGTGTTTACAATTTATGACCATTTTCGATTAAAATATGGTTTATTTTATAAGCGATGTAGCTTTGTTTGCTCATTGTGATCAGTGAATACGGAAAGGAATTATCTTTTCTGTTAATCAGGAAATCACTTGTGTCCTTATGGAGTACAATATTGGAGCACGAGCCAATTGCTTATTGAAACAAGAGACATTAACCATAACGGAGCTATCAGGTAGTCGATTGCATATGAATCTCTCCCTAATCCCCAGTTTTATGATTAGATTTTAACTTTAGGTAGACACTTGATACAAAACCGTCCTCCCCACCAGCCGAAATGATGATGATAATTCTGCTTCCTTTCGAAACAGGTTTCATCAGACCCTGTAGTGAATTGTCACTCCTTCCGTATGATGCTGTGGGACAAATATGCAGGTATATCTCGTCCATACAGACAACTGTATGATACTGAAGTCTGTACTCTCAGATGCTTTCTACGTCAGGATTTCATTTTGCCCTGGTACAGCTTTGTTCTCGGCCAGTTTTTCGGTTATTCGCCGTCTTGTTGCACCTATTTTATGTAGCGTGTTTATAAATCAACATTTATTAACCTCAGTAAATTTGTATGAATTTTCGTCAAAGTGGGTTGCCGAACGGAAGATTCACCAGTTGCTTCGGTCACTCGTTTCAGTGTGGATTTTAGCTTCAATGAAGGACCTATCACGACTTCTTTTTTCATAAACTGGTAGACATTGGCACTACATCGCGTGTTTTACTACAAAGAACTTTGGTCTTTTTGCTTTGTACTGGTGGCATTTTCATCTTCGAATGTGTCCTCCCACAACATTTACTGGTGGAACATTCCGCCTGACCAGATAACAACGTGGCCAACACTGGCGATCGACTGAACGGGGTCTACTGCGCAGCACGTTTACGGTGTTCACGCCTGTTTGCACCTGTTCATGATATTGCGAGATCATATCTTGGAGAGTGGTTCTACCGATTGGGTATTTACCCAACAACAAAAAATCTCGAGTTCTTTCGGCAAAAGCATTTGTCTGTGTCTATGATATCCATGTGGTTCATGGTGTGGGTTCCTTTAGTTATGTCCTAGTTCATGAACCACGGGCAACGTATGAGTGGCCAAGTAAGTGGTCCCGACAGTCGGGGTACAGCAGGGCATCTCGGACATATTCTGAGTCGTGGTCACCTCTGTGCTCATACGGCAAAGACTACCAAATCCACCGGTTAGTCCCTCAACCGTTAGGGGTAATACCCAATGGGACTCAGGGCAAGTAAGGCTAGCAACCTGCTTCCCTGGTACTTTAAATATGATGCTGGCAACAATCAGAGCAAAATGCCTCGGACTTTTGGAGGTGACGGAGTCCCACCTCTAACTGACAAACCAGGGACTCCTAAGATACGACTTGGCAAACAAATGGTAATGAGATGGGGAGCTATCAATATCAATGGGGGCTACTCTGGGAAGAAGGTAGAGCTGGCAGAGGCTGCAAGTAAGATGGGGCTGGAAGTTTTAGCTGTTAGTGACATTCGGGTAAGGGGTGAGAAAGAAGAGGAAGTGGGAGAATACAAGGTCTACCTGTCAGGAGTCAAAGCAGGAATAGCACAATGGGGTGTAGGGCTGTACATCAGGAAAGAAATGGAACCCAGCATAGTTACAATAAGGTATGTAAACGAACGACTGATGTGGATAGATTTGACAGTGTCTAGCACGAAAATTAGGATTGTGTCAGTATATTCGCATTGTGAAGGGACAGATCAAGATAAGATGGATAGTTTTTATGAGGCACTCAGTGGTGTAGTTGTTACAGTGAAGGACAAGGACAGTGTTCTGCTCATGGGTGATTTTAACGCCAGGATTGGAAATCGAACAGAAGGGTATGAAAAAGTTATGGGTAAATTTGGAGAGGATATGGAGGCCAACAGGAACGGGAAACAACTCTTGGATTTCTGTGCCAGTATGGGCTTAGTAATCACAAACTCCTGTTTTAAACATAAGAACATTCACCGGTATACTTGGGAAGGCAGGGGAACCAGATCTGTCATTGACTATATAATAACAGATCAGGAATTCAGGAAGGCTGTGAGGGACACACGTGTATTCAGGGGATTCCTTGATGACAATGATCATTATTTAATCTGCAGTGAAATTGGGATTGTGGGGCCAAAAGTGCAGGTGGTCAGGTCCATATGTAGGAGGATAAGAGAGGAGAAACTTCAGGATAAGGAAATCAGGCACAAGTACATAACAGCGATCTCAGAAAGGTACCAGTTAGTTGAATGTAGTCAATTACAGTCATTGGAAAAGGAATGGACAAGGTACAGGGACACAGTACTAGAAGTGTCTAAAGAATGTCTTGGAACAGTAGTGTGTAAAAGTAGGAAGAAGCAAACAGCTTGGTGGAATGACACAGTCAAGGCAGCCTGTAAAAGGAAAAAGAAAGCGTATCAAAAATGGCTACATACTAGAACTCAGGTAGACAGAGAAAGTTATGTTGAAGAAAGAAACAAAACCAAACAGATAATTGCAGCATCCAAGAAGAAATCTTGGGAAGACTTTGGAAACAGGTTGGAGACTACGGGTCAAGCTTCGGGAAAACCATTCTGGAGTGTCTTCGAAAGGGAGGTAAGAAGGAAATGATAAGTATTTTGGACAGGTCAGGAAAACTGCTGGTGAATCCTGTGGATGCCTTGGGCAGATGGAGGGGATATTTTGAAGAGTTGCTCAATGTAGGTGAAAATACGATCAGTAATGTTTCAGATTTCGAGCTAGAATGGGATAGGAATGATGATGGAAATAGGATCACATTTGAGGAAGTGGAGAAAATGGTCAATAGATTGCATTGCAATAAAGCAGCTGGGGTGGATGAAATTAAGTCGGAACTCATCAAATACAGTGGAACGTCAGGTCTTAAATGGCTACATAGGATAAATGAAATGGCCTGGGAGTCGGAACAGATTCCATCAGACTGGACAAAAGCAGTAATCACACCAATCTTTAATCATGGAAACAGAAAAGGATGTAACAACTACAGAGGTATCTCTTTAATCAGCGTTGTGGGTAAAATCTTTCAGGTATTGTAGAAAGGAAAGTGCAAGTATTAGTTGAGGACCAACTGGATGAAAATCAGTGTGGGTTTAGGCCTCTTAGAGGTTGTCAGGACCAGATCTTTAGCTTACGGCAAATAATGGAGAAGTGTTTTGAGTGGAACAGGGAACTGTATCTATGCTTTATAGAAAAGGCATATGACCGGGTTCCTAGGAGGAAGTTATTGTCTGTTCTACGAGATTATGGAATAGGAGGGAAACTTTTGCAAGCAATTAAAGGTCTTTACTTGGATAGTCAGGCAGCAGTTTGAGTTGACGGTAAATTGAGTTCATGGTTCAGAGTAGTTTCAGGGGTAAGACAAGGCTGTAACCTGTCGCCACTGTTGTTCATATTATTTATGGATCATATGTTGAAAACAATAGACTGGCTGGGTGAGATTAAGATATGTGAACACAAAATAAGCAGTCTTGCATATGCGGATGACTTAGTTGTGATGGCAGATTCGATTGAAAGTTTGCAAAGTAATATTTCAGAGGTAGATCAGAAATGTAAAGACTATGGTATGAAGATTAGCATCTCCAAAACGAAAGCAATGTCAGTGGGAAAGAAATATAAACGGATTGAGTGCCAAATAGGAGGAATAAAGTTAGAGCAGGTGGACGGTTTCAAGTACTTAGGATGCATATTCTCACAGGATGGCAACATAGTGAAAGAACTGGAAGCGAGGTGTAGCAAAGCTAATGCAGTGAGCGCTCAGCTACGATCTACTCTCTTCTGCAAGAAGGAAGTCAGTACCAAGACTAAGTTATCTGTGCACCGTTCAATCTTTCGAGCAACTTTGTTGTATGGGAGTGAAAGCTGGGTGGATTCAGGTTACCTTATCAACAAGGTTGAGGTTACGGATATGAAAGTAGCTAGGATGATTGCAGGTACTAGTAGATGGTAACAATCGCAGAAGGGTGTCCACAATGAGGAAATCAAAGAAAAACTGGGAATGAACTCTATAGATGTAGCAGTCAGGACGAACAGGCTTAGATGGTGGGGTCATGTTACACGCATGGGAGAAACAAGGTTACCCAAGAGACTCATGGGTTCAGCAGTAGAGGGTAGGAGGAGTCGGGGCAGACCAAGAAGAAGATACCTGGATTCGGTTAAGAATGATTTTGAAGTAATAGGTTTAACATTATAAGAGGCACCAATGTTAGCACTGAATAGGGGATCGTGGAGGAATTTTACAAAGGGGCTATGCTCCAGACTGAACGCTGAAAGGCATAATCAGTCTTAAATGGTGATGATGATGATGATATGATATCCATTTGAGAAAAATTAAATGCAATGATTCCTGAATACCCTCTTTTCACTTAATAGCGGAACCAAGTCATAAGAAAATTCAAGATACATTGACGATTTGTTGACGTAGAAAGAGCGTTCGGCAGTATAAAATGGTGGAACATGATCAAAATTATCAGTAAAATAGCTTTGACCTATAGGGAGAGGCGGGTAATATACAGTACGTACAAACTCCAGAAGGAAATAAGTAAGAATGGAAGACAAACAATGAAGTACATGGATTAAATGAAGTCAGGGATGCAGTTTTCACCCCTGTTGTTCAATCTATACATGATGGAAGCAATGCTCAGTAATTTGGTTGAAATTCAGGGTGAAACGATAGCAATGACAGAATTCACTGATGTCACTAATGTCCTTAGTGAAAACGAGGAACAGTTACAGAAGAAACTGAACGAAATGAAGACTCTGCTGAGCACAGATAGTTAACTGAAAGTAGACCGAAGTTAAATGAAAGTAATGAAGAGTAGCATAAATAAGACAAGCGATAAAGTTATTATCAAAATTGGTGACAACGATATAGACGACGTTAAGAAATCGTGCTGCCTCTGAATCAAAATAGCACATTCCAGATGAAGCAAGAAAGACATAAAAACCACATTATTACAGGGGAAGAGGACATCCCTGGCCAAAACAATTGTATTAGTAGCAAACATCTGATGTAATATGAGGATGAAATAGCTGAAAATGGACTTATGCAGCACAAAACTGTATGGAAGTGAATCAGGGACTGTGGGAAAATCATAAAAGAAGAGAATAGAAGTGTCTGAGATGTTGTGTTGCACAGGAATTTAGAAAATCTGGTGGACAGGTAAGGTAAGAAATGAGGAGGTTCTTCGCAGAGAAGAACGTGAGTAAAACGTTGACAGTAAGTCAAGACATCAGGGGATAACTTCCATGGTTCTGCAGAGACGTGTAGAGGGAAAAGGTGTAGGGGAAACAGACATTTGAATACACCTATCAAATAATTGAGGACCTGGTGCAGAAACGTTGTATTTTCAGTGGTACCTTCTTGTGGCAGTGACTGTACGTCTGTTAGTTGTTTTACGAGGAGTTTTATAATAAAATAAAAAGTAATAGAAAGTAATGTCACAGTAACAACTGCAGTGCCTAATTATGTCTACAAAAAGGCATTTTGTTCGTTCTTGTTTTGAATAGTTTTAAAATACATGGAAATAACTAAACTGTAAAGTGTTAATTTGTTAACTGCCCAACATTATTTAGTATTTTGAAAGTAGTAATACAATATTCACTCCCGAAGTCGTAAAGAGAATACATCGCTTATGTATTACAGAAGTACAATACAATAACTTCCAGTACGTCCAGGAACGTCCCTCCACACTCTGGCACGGAATCCGATAAAATACAGCGCTCTTCGTAGGACCTAATGAAACGGCAGTATCATCTGTAAAACACTGCATGTGATTTTACTTCTTGGTGTTTTTCATCCATTTGTCCACGGCGTCTTCTCAATGGCTTTTTAACCATGTCCTGTAGCACGACTAACAATGTTCGTCAAAGCAACAAAAACAGTCAAGCTGACAATATGGTTGAAGCTTAGAAGAGAGACGGTTTATAAAACAGATGCCTTTTTAACTAATTTCAAACTGGTAAACGCAAATAGTGAAAAAGAGCCCACTATTCGCAATTCAGTGTGTAAGGTTGCGGGGGTTTTGTTTCTCGCTTGCTTATTCTTGAATTGAGAACAACTGTGTGAGGTGAAATGACAAGTTTACTGTCGCAATATTTCTCACAAAATTACGGCTCTCTACAAAGTTTTCAACTCGCCAAGATAAAAACAGCGCGATGGATAACGCATCTTGCCAACATCAAAAAGTGAACTAAGTCTACACACAACAATGTTAAATATTAACTCTCCGAAATATCATTAATCTTAAGCACAATATTATGAAAGTTTAATTGGAAGTTTCTTTACATTAATCCTAAGCAAAATAGTATGAAAGTTTAATTGGACGTTGTTTTACAAAATCGCTCCTACAGATACGTTGTGATATTGGTCAGTACTACGAAAATCGTCCGATTCTGGTATTTAGGATAACAATCAAGTCGACAGTGGATGGTTAGTCATGTGACAAATCTGAGCGCAAGATTACCCAAGGCTGCTCGAGTTTACAGTGGATGCAAGCTGGTGACCCAACAAAGTTTGCACCTCTGGATGCAGTATTTACCTTAAGCTGTGACATGCTGCTGTTTGCAAGGCCACTCTCTCCCACTGAAATTCCTGCAAAACTAATCTGGTCTTTGCTGAACTTTCCAGCAGAAACTTTCTCTGTGTTTCTCGTTATGCGAGAAAGCATGTACTCAGCCCTAGTCTTATTATGTGGTGATATACACGCGCATGGTTGGAGCAGTGTGCATATTATAGCGCCCTCTCAGTTCTTGCAAAAACAGTTAACTAATTTGGATGATTCGTTTCTCCACAGTTGGAGCTAAACGTTGGTACAGCTATTTTTAGCTGGAGTGCAGCCACAGTGAACGCAGTGTCCACGCCAATTCCTTCTCTGCGTCGTACTGAGCGCTAAGTGCTCCGTTCTCACTTGACGCCAGTTCAGAGAAGAGTCCTGACACAAAATTTCTCTCTTGTCCTACTCGTGGCAGAACTGCCTCCCTCCACTTGGGCTCCTTTTTCACATCACGGCTTCCTCTCATTTTGTAGAAACACCCTCTACCAATCGCAAAGTCCCTTCTATCAAACTGCATCGAAACTTCAGTAGTTTTCTCCTTCCTAGTGACTTCCCGCCAATCGCACGTTTTGTTCCCGTTCTAGACGCCTAAAGTTTGCTGACCTTTCCGTGAGTCACACTCGGTGGACGAAAATGCGTCATTTGCTTTTGTTTGTATCCCATTTGAATTTCGAAGCGCAGTTTTCTGAAGCTTCTTCTCTCCCCTTGTACCGATGCCCTCGCTACAGGCGGCCCTCCAGCTTGAGTCACCTGGCCCGGGGTCGCTGTCCTCTTTCCTGCAACCCCTTTAAGTGGTCGCTGGCGTAACTCCCGCAGCACGGTTTTGCTACACCATTGTGGAGCTGGCTTTTCAAAACTAAAAGCGACTCAACTGGCGCTCCCTGATCTACCTTCCGCTCAAAGACATGCATTGTATAGGAATGGTGTGTTAATTACTGTCGATTGACTGTCATCCCTCTTCGCATTACATATTGATATGCAAATCTTCTCTTAACTGTCGATTTGCGTTAGGTGTCATCTTCACCATCTCATTGCGATTTGTAAAGGTCTCATGTAAGGTTTGGATCTGACCATTTATTCTGCCACCTGCAAGTGTAGCAGCATTCCTCGTCTTCTCCTCTGGTAACTGTAGGGGGCGTGCCACATTTTGATTAAAACAGTCTAATTTTCTGCTTCTGCTTACCTAGCGGGGTGCTCAGAGCACCTGAAGCTCATGCAGAGAACCTCGGTTCAATTCCCGCTGTTAACAGGAATTTTACTTTCTTGGAAGGACCGCATCTAAGTCCACATAACCCTGTGAAGTCAACAGAGAAGCAATTCGAATGAGGAGCAGCTGCCAATAGAGCGACGTGCTGACCCCATGCCCCTCCATACCGCTTACACATGATGGAGGACGACATGGCGGTCGATCGACAATCCCATGGTAAACATTTCAGTAACTAACCCTAACCCTTAACTATTTTCGTAATGGGACAAATAGAACATGAGCTACATAAAATAAGGACAAAATTACTTTCACAAAGAATGGTCTTACCAAATTTCTGCCTTATGGGTATAAAATGCATCTTTCATCTTGACTATCTTTCTAGCTAAGTGAAGGCCCTTTTTCTAACTTTGATTTCAGTTTTTCTCTTCATCATATGTAAACACGTAGCGTTGCTCTTGGATTTCGCTTTCCACGAGCATACCTAATGAAAGTGACTTTTTTTCAGTGCCAGAATCTTTTCCGCCCTGCGGCGAGTGCAGACGTGGGCGGGTCAGAAAGACACCGGTGGCGCCGCAGATGGTGCCAGCACAGCCCTCAAGTATCCACCCCCACCTCCACCCCCACTCCCACACGCTGGAAAATAGCCGCCGCCTGGCTGGGCCTAAGTGCTCTGCCAGCTGCGTCGCCTTGCCTGTTCTTAATTAGGAAACTGCCTTTCTCACTATGCGGGGCGGCATTTCTCAGCCAGGATTTCGCATTCCGGGAGCGATGAATTTTCCAGCCGATAAATTTCAAGACCACTGCCAGTTTCGCCACTTCCGCACTGCTTTGGTCTTAGGTTTAGTCTTGTTCGGTACACGACGACCACTTCGCGCTTATATACTTCGCCTGAGTAGTCTACTGTATCCACATTCAGTGATGTGCACTGAGAAGCACTAACGCTTATGACTCCATTTCCTGACTAAAATACAGTGATGTTACTTTTCGAGTCTATTTTGACCACTGGCAGCTTCTCCTATACTGCCACGAAAATCATACAATATTCACAACTACCAAATACGTAATTCACTGCTTGTATTACATGCCTCGTTTGTTAGTTTAAATTATTTTTAAAGGCTTCGCTCGTTCCCCCTATATGAAGTTACAGATACTTTGTTCTTAAGTTTACATTGCCACATTTATTTAACACGTAATAGGAGGTCATATCATTTTCAAAACCAAGGTAAACAAAAGAACATTAATGACAAAACTGTAGGAATCACTGTGGTAGGCCCACAATAGTCGCACCACAGAAAGCACCCATATCAGCTACTTGATGTACTTTCAGGTATAGACCAAAACTGATAACGGAAAGCTTTTTAGAAGAAGGAGAAGTAGAAAAATCTTCTTAACAATCACCAAGATTTTTCAGGTATAAAAGTTGAAAAAATAAATCTAGCACTTCAGACTCATATGATGGCGACGAAAGAGTACAGCTGAAACAAACAGCGTAGCGTTTTTAATGAAAACGAGAATGACTAAAAATCCAACGCATTTCAATGAACCGAAACAAAGAAATGCCTCTCTAAAAAAAATGCTTGGGATGGCCTGTCATTAGAAACAACAGGTCCATACAAGAGCGTCACGTTACAGTGATACTTTACAAAATTTGGTAGACCCTTCAGCTCATTGCTGGAAAATGCCAATATCGTTACGAAACAAATATTGCGTTTTACCTACTAAAGGGTATAGTATGCTAGTCATAAAAAACTTGTCGAAAATGGAAAATGACCTACTAAAGATGGAGGAACTACTTTTTTAACAAAGGTTACTGAAAATATCTGAAGAAAAATCAGGAACTGAAGCTTTCACGGAAAGGATTTCAAGATAAGAAATTTTCTAATGATTGGAGTGACGGGAGAAGTTAATTGCTTCAATTATTTAGGTTATTCCACGAATTATCTGTGTTTAATCACCCACTTAAATACCTGCCAAAGTGCACATAGAAGTGAAGTATAGAATGAGTACTTACGGAACAGATGAATACTTATAGATCTCTGTACGAAACCAAACCACTTTTGAACGTTATTAAAAGAAAAGTTCTGCTTCGACGTTACATGGAAGCAGTTTCTGAGATACACCCCCCTCCATGCTTCCGTAATACGATATGTCAGCACAGTGAAAATGCGTAGAACATATTACAGATAGATATAACAATCCAAGACTACAGAAGAAACTGTGTTACATCGATAAAGAGACGAGTGAAACGAAACAGAGAGGAAAAGGCGATAAAGAGGAGAAATTAATATTACAGGCAGGGACTTTTAGTTTCTTATACAGTGTGTCACTTATTTTGGACCTACACAAATAATCTTTTATCAAGAAGTAAAATAAAAAAGTGTCAAATAAATGTTCTTCGGCTATTAATGAGACACAAACTAGCACGACTCTCTTTCTTGTGAGAAGAAAATTGGGTTTTACGTGCGGGTGGTTGACACCATGACGGAAAACGGAGATCAGCAGTACACCTTCTTTAAATACCACTTTATGCAGGATGTATCGTAATAATAGTTTAAAGCACACGATACTAGAAGCAAAAACTTCTCAGTAAACATACATCCGCAAACAAACCGTTTGCCGAACCGCCTTCGTTTCGACTCCAGAATTACGTAACAATTAAAAAAAAAGGTTCAAATGGCTCTGAGCACTATGGGACTTAACAATTATGGTCATCAGTCCCCTAGAACTTAGAACTACTTAAACCTAACTAACCTAAGGACATCACACAACATCCAGTCATCACGAGGCAGAGAATATCCCTGACCCCGCCAGGAATCGAACCCGGGAACCCGGGCGCGGGAATGTAACAATCAAGCCAAGTGTAAGTCACCTCATCCTATGAGGAGAAAAGGTTCATGAAATAAATTTCATTCAGATTCTACAAAGAAGTGATTAAAATCAAGAAACTTCCTATTACTGTAACAGATCTGTAGCGCTTGGCAATCTACTCAATTCGATTAATGTGTCCTCAGGGACTTCCAAGAGTATTTTCCCTCTAGTTCGGTTGACGTTTTAAAAGGAGCTCTGCGCAACTAACTAAGATGCGACACATCACACAGACAGACCCTACAGCCAATTGTCAGCAGTGCGGTGACTGCAGAAAGAGCCGTAATAAGATGAACAACAGACAAGATGAACAGCCACTGGTCTTCCTGGAATGACCACACCACGAAGGGGTCGTAGCGCCCTGACGAAAAGCCAACAGCTGAAATATCAAAAGAGATTGCAGGAAGAGTATCAACAAGAACCCCTGGACACACGGATTACTGGAAACTGCGTCGATATCTCGAATTAGCGTCGGTTATTTCCCCCTGACACCACACCACTGACTACAGGGTCTTTCATGATGTAGAACGAGAGTCAACAGCGACACGGAGGGCAGTTCTGTGATGTCCAGCATCGAGTCTCGCTCCTCTTTGTGGCGTTCAGATCGCTGTCCAGGTGTTCATAGACGACCTGGAATCATGGCGTGAGGAGATATTCAATAAGTCAACGGGACTGACTTTTGTACTTGTTGAAGAGAAACTGAATGCTCGCCGGTGTATGCAGAAACACGCTGACGCGATATTTCGGAGCAGATTTTTCTGGCCATCTTCAGGCGGATACTAAAGAAAATGCACTGAGCGCACATTTTAAGACCCCGCCGGCACATGCGTTGTGTGCCCAGTTGGCTCAAGAAGCGCATGCGTTTCTGCTGCAAATGTGTGTGTGTGTGTGTGTGTGTGTGTGTGTGTGTGTGTGTGTGTGTGTGTGTGTGTGTGTGTGCGTGTGTGTGTGCACGCGTGCGTCTTCCGTGATGAAAGCTTCCCTCATCGATATCAGATCGATTATCATCGTATGACAAAATCGCAGAGCGACACCTTGACGCAGGCCAGTACCGTAATCGTTGTGTGATGAACATCTCGATATTGTGTGATATATAGGATTTCCATTTCCGTCAACATAACTTAAATGCCTAAATGCTCTACAAATCTATTAATAGACCAACGTCTTAGCTGGTACCTCTGCTCAGTTATGATATTCTTACCATTTTTTAGCAGTACTATAACTAAAGATTCAATCCTTTTCTTGTCTACTTCTCCTATCGTCCACGGTTCCCTTCCACATAGTATTACGCTCTCTAGAAAAGTCTTGGCTAAATGGAGCCCAACTGCAATTTGTTCCAAACAAAGAGCTATTCAGTTCTTGTTGAAAGTGTTACTTGCTCTAAATATCGACGTCTGAAGAGGTATAAGATCGTGTTTCACCAATTTTTCACTGCGCTAAAGCTGGTCATTTCGCATTCATATACACTTTAGGTCATACAACTTATTTAAGTTCGACTTTTTTCCAGCTGTAATTATTTACAATAATTACCAGTACTGCCTAGTGCACTCAGTTTTCAGTCGATAGTGTGGCTGATAAAATATTATTACGGCGCACAGGCCAAGAAAATAGATTTGGACTGTCTCAATAAGTTACCTGTATTGTCCATACCTAAGTAACAATTATCAAATTAACAGCTTTCCTCTGCAGGGACAATCAAACATGATTTTCGACATGGAAGTCGTCAACATCTACTCAGCGTCTACCCATGCATTACAGATGGCTCTGATCACTATGGGACTTAACATCGGAGGTCATCAGTCCCCTAGAACTTAGAACAACTTAAACCTATCTAACCTAAGAACATCACACACATCCATGCCCGAGGCAGGATTCGAACCTGCGACCGTAGCAGCAGCGCGGTTCCGGAATGAAGCGCCTAGAACCGCAAGGCCACCGTGGCCGGCCATGCATTACATTTACGACTTACGATTCCAGCAAGGAGTTCTATGCAATATGTGCTCACCAGAACACTTGGAATGCTGTATACAAATTCTACGGAGGTAATTTTCTACGTAAAATCTTGTAAGCCGCAATTAAGACGAGCAACGAAGAAGTTGCTCTGACAAATTCAATTTCACAGCACGTTACGTTTGTATATGGGGAACGCCCAAGGATGCTTCTTCTTCAGGTTATTTGCTCGCTGCCGTATTCCGGTGACAAAGTTTATGAAGGGTACTTACTGCAAAACTTTGGTCCCGTAACTATCTTTAAAGGATGAACTACCCCCATATAACGAAACATTACCATTAACAACGTCATGTGACATCACCGTTAATTCGAAACAAGTATCTACTGAGTCTGGTAGCGAAACTATTTGGACACAAGTTGTCAGAGGTGTTCATAGTGCGAAGTTCAAGATAATCTACATCTATATTTATACTCCGCAAGCCACCCAACGTTCTCTGTAGCGTATCATCACATGACGTCAATTTTATACGGGTTGCAGGCAGAGATACAATAGTTGCCTCCATCCAGAAGGGTGTGGTTCAAATGGCTCTGAGCACTATGGGACTTAACATCGGAGGCCATCAGTCCCCTAGACCTCAGAACTACTTAAACCTAACTAACGTAAGGATATCACACACATCCATGCCCGAGGCAGGATTCGAACCTACGACCGTAGCGGTCACGCGGTTCCAGACTGTAGCGCCTACAACCGCACGGACACACCGGCCGGCACAGAAGGGTGCGGCTCGTCAGCTAAGTAACCAAACATTTGTTTGGTGGTTTACAGAAGACTCCATGGAGTTCTTGGTTTTTATTTCCATTCGTCAATAGCAGAATATTTTGAGTGTCAATGTTTCACTTCTTATGTGATTATAATCATCTCCGCGTGTATCCACGTACAAAATCGAAACTATATCCCGCGTTCTATCAGTGACATACCTGTAGGAAACGAAAAATCTGAGAATTGTCTCTAGTAACATTAAAAAAGCATTTTTCATCAGTACAGGAAACAGACATTATTATCAGTTCAATTGCAATGATTGAGTAACAAGATAATAATACAATATACATTTCACTCTCATCATTGTTTACATAAATGTCTGCTAAGAGAAATTCAAGTTGTGATACAAACGAAACGTGTCACACACACTACCTTACCATCTCACCTTGCAGTGTGATTCTACTCAAAGTACAGTAATACAATAAAACAATAGAAATCATTAGATACATTGTGTACACTGAGTAGGAGATGCTCATATCGACGTTTGAAGTGCAACAGTTCGGCGTGGAATGTGAAGCCCAGCATCGAGAAGGCTGTGGAAACACTTGGTCTTGCTCTCTCGCGTAGCAGTCTGATATTTTGTTTAGCAGAGATTTTGGTCTCAATTGGACAGCCCGATCATTTCCAAAATATGATCCACAGCACAACCTCTAGATATATGGTTCGCTAAATAGCTTGTTGAAAAGTTTCAGTGTAGTCAGAACCCATCTGTGTGTAGATCATGAATGTACGAGCCTCATCATTAAGGCATAACCGTGATCGCTCCGTCAGTGGAGAACGATCCATTTATGTAGTATCTCGTGCTGTTGGAGAATCACAAGCAATTTGGAGTAATGGCTCCATGGGACATACAATGTGCCACAAGTTTCCTTTCAGTTAGTGTTAACTGAAATATTCATCCAACTTGGGCCACTTGTTTAATATCCTGTGAATGTGTTACTAAAAGTAGTTCCTTCGTTCTTCATACCATCTTCTACATCTAGTCCTGCTTATCCCATGGCCACTTAGTTGATGTGATTACTGTTTGCGTAGTGACGGGGAGACTATAAACAGGTTTCTGTAAGGAATGGGGACTACAGTCCAGAGACTTCTGGTTTTATTCGTAATGGATTTTGGTAATTTTGGCGAAGAGCCAGTGCCTAGTTGAAGCTATGAATCCGTTATTGTTGTGGTCTTCAGTCCTGAGACTGGTTTGATGCAGCTCTCCATGCTACCCTATCCTGTGCAAGCTTCTTCATCTCCCAGTACCTACTGCAACGTAAATGCTTTTAAATCTGCTTGGTGTATTCATCTCTTGGTCTCCCTCTACGATTTTTACCCTCCACGCTGCCCTCCAATACTAAATTGGTGATACCTTGATGCCTAAGAACATGTCACGTTGTGCCACATACTTCTCTTCTCCCCAATCCTATTCAACACCTCATTAATTATGTGATCTACCCGTCTAATCTTCAGCATTCTTCTGTAGCACCACATTTCGTAAACTTCTATTCTCTTCTTGTCTAAACTATTAATGGTCCATGTTTCACTTCCATACAAGGCTACACTCCATAGAAATACTTTCAGAAACGACTTCCTGATAAATCTATACTCGATGTTAACAAATTTCTCTTCTTCAGAAACGCTTTCCTTCCCACTGCCAGTCTACATTTTATATCCTCTCTACTTCGACCATCATCAGTTACTTTGGTCCCCAAAATGGAAAACTACTTTACTACTTTAAGTGTCTCATTTCCTAATCTAATACCATCAGCACCACCCAACTTATTTCGACTACATTCCATTATCCTCGATTTGCTTTTGTTGATGATCATCTTATATTCTCCTTACAAGACACTATCCATTCCGTCAACTGCTCTTCCAAGTCCTTTGCTGTCTCTGACAGAATTACAATGTCTTCGGCGAACCTGAAAGTTTTTATTTGTTCTCCTTGGATTATAATAACTACTCCGAATTTACCTTTTGTTTCCTTCTATGCTTGCTGAATATACAGATTGATAATATCGGGGAGAGGCTACAAACCTGTCTCACTCCCTTCAAAACCACTGCTTCCCTTTCATGCCCCTCAACTCTTATAACTGCCAGTTGGTTTCTGTTCAAATTGTAAATAGCCTTTCGTGCCCTATACTTTACCCCTGCCACTTTCAGAATTTGAAAGAGAGTATTCCAGTCAACGCTGTCAAAAGCTTTCTCTGTCTACAAATTCTAGAAACGTAGGTTTGCCTTTCGTTAATCTAGCTTCTAAAATAAGTCGTAGGGTCAGTATTGCCTCACGTGTTCCAATATTTCTACTGAATCCAAACTGATCTTCCACAAAGTTGGCTTCTACTAGTTTTTCCATTCGTCTGTAAAGAATACGCTTTAGTATTTTGCAGCCGTGTCTTATTAAACTGATCGTTCGGTAATTTTCATATCTGTCAACACCTGATTTCTTTGGGATTGGAATTATTATATTCTTCTTGAAGTCTGAGGGTATTTCGTCTGTCTCATTCATCTTGCTCTCCAGATGGTAGAGTTTTGTCAGGCTGGCTCTCCCAAGGCCGTCAGTAGTTCTAATGGAATGTTGTCTACCCCCAGGGCCTTGTTTCGACTCAGGTCTTTCAGTGCTCTGTCAAACTCTTCACGCAGTATCATATCTTCCATTTCATCTTAATCTACATCCTCTTCCATTTCCATAATATTGTCCTCAAGTACACTCCTGGAAATGGAAAAAAGAACACATTGACACCGGTGTGTCAGACCCACCATACTTGCTCCGGACACTGCGAGAGGGCTGTACAAGCAATGATCACACGCACGGCACAGCGGACACACCAGGAACCGCGGTGTTGGCCGTCGAATGGCGCTAGCTGCGCAGCATTTGTGCACCGCCGCCGTCAGTGTCAGCCAGTTTTCCGTGGCATACGGAGCTCCATCGCAGTCTTTAACACTGGTAGCATGCCGCGACAGCGTGGACGTGAACCGTATGTGCAGTTGACGGACTTTGAGCGAGGGCGTATAGTGGGCATGCGGGAGGCCGGGTGGACGTACCACCGAATTGCTCAACTCGTGGGGCGTGAGGTCTCCACAGTACATCGATGTTGTCGCCAGTGGTCGGCGGAAGGTGCACGTGCCCGTCGACCTGGGACCGGACCGCAGCGACGCACGGATGCACGCCAAGACCGTAGGATCCTACGCAGTGCCGTAGGGGACCGCACCGCCACTTACCAGCAAATTAGGGACACTGTTGCTCCTGGGGTATCAGCGAGGACCATTCGCAACCGTCTCCATGAAGCTGGGCTACGGTGCCGCATACCGTTAGGCCGTCTTCCGCTCACGCCCCAACATCGTGCAGCCCACCTCCAGTGGTGTCGCGACAGGCGTGAATGGAGGGACGAATGGAGACATGTCGTCTTCAGCGATGAGAGTCGCTTCTGTCTTGGTGCCAATGATGGTCGTATGCGTGTTTGGCGCCGTGCAGGTGAGCGCCACAATCAGGACTGCATACGACCGAGGCACATAGGGCCAACACCCGGCATCATGGTGTGGGGAGCGATCTCCTACACTGGCCGTACACCTCTGGTGATCGTCGAGGGGACACTGAATAGTGCACGGTACATCCAAACCGTCATCGAACCCATCGTTCTACCATTCCTAGACCGGCAAGGGAACTTGCTGTTCCAACAGGACAATGCACGTCCGCATGTATCCCGTGCCACCCAACGTGCTCTAGAAGGTGTATGTCAACTACCCTGGCCAGCAAGATCTCCGGATCTGTCCCCCATTGAACATGTTTGGGACTGGATGAAGCGTCGTCTCACGCGGTCTGCACGTCCAGCACGAACGCTGGTCCAACTGAGGCGCCAGGTGGAAATGGCATGGCAAGCCGTTCCACAGGACTACATCCAGCATCTCTACGATCGTCTCCATGGGAGAATAGCAGCCTGCATTGCTGCGAAAGGTGGATATACACTGTACTAGTGCCGACATTGTGCATGCTCTGTTGCCTGTGTCTATGTGCCTGTGTTTCTGTCAGTGTGATCATGTGATGTATCTGACCCCAGGAATGTGTCAATAAAGTTTCCCCTTGCTGGGACAATGAATTCACGGTGTTCTTATTTCAATTTCCAGGAGTGTATATCGCTCTTGTATAGACCCTCTATATGCTCCTCCCATCTTTCTGCTTTCCCTTCTTTGCTTAGAACTGGGTTTCCATCTGAGCTCTTGATATTCATACAAGTGGTTGTCTTTTCTCCAAAGGTCTGTTTAATTTTCCTGTAGGCAGTGTCTATCTTACCCCTAGTGAGATAAGCCTCTACATCCTTACATTTATCCATCCCTGCTTAGCCATTTTGCACTTCCGGTCGATTTCATTGTTCAGACGTTTGTATTCCTTTTTGCCTGCGTCATTTACTGCATTTTTATACTTTCTCCTTTCATCAATTAAATTCAGTATCTCTTCTGTTACCCAAGGATTTCTACTAGCCCTCGTCTTTTTACCTATTTGATTCTCTGCTGGCTTCACTACTTCATCCCTCAAAGCTACCCATTCTTCTTCTACTGTATTTCTTTCCCCCATTCCTGACATTTGTTCCCTTATGCTCTCCCTGAAACTCTGTACAACCTCTGGTTTAGTCAGTTTATCCAGGTCCCATTTCCTTAAATTTCCACCTTTTTGCAGTTTCTTACTTCCTCTTTCATTTCTTACCCCTAATCCATATTCACCTACTACGTTTCCTTCGCTCCCTTTTCCTGCTACCGAATTCCAGAGCCGGCCGCGGTGGCTGTGCGGTTCTGGCGCTGCAGTCCGGAACCGAGGGGTTGCTACGGTCGCAGGTTCGAATCCTGCCTCGGGCATGGGTGTGTGTGATATCCTTAGGTTAGTTAGGTTTAAGTAGTTCTACGTTCTAGGGGACTTATGACCTAAGATGTTGAGTCCCATAGTGCTCAGAGCCATTTGAACCATTGAACCGAATGCCAGTCATCCATGACTATTAAATTTTCGTCTCCCTTCACTATCTGAATGATTTATTTTATTTCATCATACATTTCTTCAATTTGTTCGTCATCTGCAGAGCTAGTTGTTATATAAACTTGTACTACTTTAGTAGGTCTGGGCTTCGTGTCTATCTTGGCCACAATAATGCGTTCACTGTGCTTTTTGTAGTGGCTTACCCGTATTCCTATTTTTTTTATTCATTATCAAACTTACCCCTGCATTACCCCTATTTGACTTTCTATTTATAACCCCGTATTCGCCTGACCAAAAGTCTTGTTCCTCCTGCCACCGAACTTCACTAATTCCCACTATATCTAGCTTTAACCTATCCATTTCCCGTTTTAAATTTTGTAACCTACCTGCCCGATTAAGGGATCTGACATTCCACGCTCCGATCCGTTGAACGCCAGTTTTCTTTTGTCCTGATACCGACATCCTCTTGAGTAGCCCCCTCCCGAAGATCCGAATGGGGGAATCCGTGTGAATGAAAATAAAATAAAGTAAAATTCGTTGCCCTGATTGACACTCGTTCAAGTTCGAGATCTGGTCGCAAATACTGTTTCATTTTAATATTTTTATTGAGATTTTTCTCTATACAAAGTTTTTTCTCCAATACAACAAATACCCGTAAATATCTTAATTTATCTCCTCAGGATGTCCCTCGAGGTTTCTATCTTGTGTATCTCATTCCTCTGCGCCAAGTCTTCTCATTATTAACTGTACATTTTGGAGCCAGTTGGTCATATCGTGTCCTCTTATTCCTTCCGGTTTACTTTCCAGGTTAATTTTCGGCATTCTGGCTTCCTCAATTCTTATTACATGCCCGTACCATTGTAACTTACTTCTATCCATCACGTCGTGCATTCTTTCCCTTACTTCCAGTCTCTTTATCATTTCGTAGTTCCTTATTTTCTCATGCTGATCTTCTCTAGAAGTGCATTTCTAGTACTTGCAGTTTTCTTTTACGTGTTTCAGATTAGTAGTCCAAGGCTCCACTCGATACATAACTATGCTTTCTAATATCGATTTATATGTGATTCTTTTTGTTCGGTTTATTACATTTCTGCTCCATGAGACTGAGTTGACTATATCAATGACCTTCCTTCCAGTGCTAATTTTATTATTAATTTTTGCCTCTGATTTTCCCTCCAGCTCTAAAACGGATCGCATATAACAGAAACTATTGACCTTCATAATTTACTTCCCTTCTCCTCAATGTATAAATCATCTGAGTCATTAGTGAGGTATTCTGCTTTCTGATAGTTAATCTTCAATTCCATTTTGCTGTATTCCATTCCTGACTGGTTATATTTCTAATTTGTATCCCACCCGTCTCGTGCTATGAGTACTTGATCATCAGCAAATAGTTGGTTATGTAAATAAACTAGATACTGTTTTAAGTTAACAAATAACTTTTGCTGCGTACTTTTTTCATGTCCTGTGTGACGCAGCTCAGAATAAGTGGCGGCAATTGATTATCTTACCACCCGTATTTAGCCATGCCATCATTGCAAAGAATATTCTATCAAAATACAATTGACACTGCGCACATGGGCAAGTATAATTTCAAACCAGTCTCTAGAAATAAATGTCCCACGCAGAGTCTTCCCTATTTCCTTATGTTACTCCTTGTTCAAATTCCAACTACTCTCGCATGCAGTCAGTCTCACTTTACAATACATTTTACATCTTACCCCATACCGATCAACTGAAAGCATTGCCGATGCTGCGACGATACTCAGCGCTTTCGTTATTGCCTATCTGTATCGTGCGGTCCTGGAGCTTCCCACGCTCCGCTGGACGTGGGAGGCTACACGCTATGCGACTATACGGATCCACATGTTGCCTGGTTGCCTTGTTGTGCGAGCAGAGGGGCTAGGGAGGCACGTAACAGCTGCCAGCTGCTGCTGCTCTCACTGGACCGTGCTTCTGTCAATAGCGGAGAGAGAAGCGCAGTAAACATTTTTCATCATCTATACGCTTCTTTTGCGGGCGCTAATACCACGAAGAACGTTATAAATACCTAATTTTCCGATCAAAACAGAGTTCTCCATAAATACCAGATGCTCTTTACTGTTGTCGTATTTGAGACAGACGCATAGATAACAAAAAATTTGGAACAGCAATATGCGGTAGACAACTGTTCCGTTATTTTGTAAATAGTAGCTGGGAATAACCTTAAAACTCATGGCACTTAAGTAAGTTGGACATAGTGCACACTGTGCCTTTCTACGGTTTATGAAGCCCGAAGAAAATGCTCGTTGCTGGTTTAGAGAGTTGCCTGACGTCGACCCCGATGTCAGCGGAACACAAACTCTGGCATAGCTGGAGAAGCAAGGGCAGGTGGTGTACGGTAACTAACCCTGGTCCAGAGGCATTCCGCTCAAATGTTTTACGAAAATATGAACTACAATAAAAACCCTAGTAAACAGTATACATCCTTCAAAACTGCTCTGCCACTGAACTGTGTGCCACTAAAGAGAATGACGCACAGGCTAAGCAGCAATTAACTACCGCGTCGCACACGAATACAGTTTTTGGCTAGTGGAAGACTAAGAGAATGTTATAATGATTTCGCAACTTTTTGCTAATATTTTATAACGGTACTGCTCGTTTAATGAATCTGTAACGTTTTAAAAGTTCTTTAAGAGATTTACGGCTATTTATAGCTTAATTCTGTTGCACTCATTACTTTATACAACGAGAGGTTACGATCACGCGGTGCCCATATATCTGACGGAATTTCGGAGCCTGTATTCACCAACGTTTATAGTTTTTAAAATTATTATATTATTATATAGTAATATAAGTACCAACGTATGCTATGCACTTCGACTTCGAACCATTATCTGACCAAGATAAAGAACATGGTGGAAGATACTAACACTACTCGTGATATTTCTCTTTCATTAGCTCTATTCTCCCACGAAGGAAAACCTCTGTGTTTATGAGGGTAGGTGAGGGTGAGGTGAGGTGACGGTAGGTGAGGGGGTGGCTATCGACCTGGGTGGAGAGGGTATCCCGGTAGGTATTCCAGTTGGCACAGGAATAGTCAAGGACATACTTTGGGGGAGGGTCATGACGAGGGTCGGGGCGGGGGCGACGACCGTTTGAAACGGTGAGGAGGACAGGGAGATGGTCGCTACCAATAGGCTCCAGGACATCCACCGTTATGCGGCCAACGAAGTTAGGAGAGGAAAGGATAACATCGGGAGTGCAGTTGGATTCGGGACTGGTGTGCTGGGGGATGGGGATGAGGTCGCCAGTCAACGTGGGAGAGGAAGTCGAAGGGAATAGGGACGTTAGGGCGGATGTAGATGGTGGCGCAGGTAACGGTAAGGCCGGGGAAGAAGAGACTAAGGACCAGGTGTTTGGTGGGGTCGGGAAGGAGAGGTTGGAGCCAAACAGGGATCTGGCGGTGGTGACCAATGGCAACTCCACCACGCGCAATCGGGAGGGGATTATCAGAACAGTGAAGGAGGTACGGCGAAGTGTGGACGGTGTGGTGGGGTTGGAGGAAGGTTTCATGAGGAGGAAGGCGTCCATGTGGTGGGTGGCAAGGGTGTGCAGGAAGAGGTTCTTGTTGGCAGGAAGGGAGAAGACGTTATTGAAAAGGATACGGTGCTGTGGCGCAATGACAGGGAATTAGACAAGGGTGTCTAGGCGGAAGAAGGTGAAATGGGCCTGGTTGTTGGAGTAGGTGGCATACATTTTCAGGTGGAAAATGGACTGGGCGGCGAGGGATACCTGTTGGAGGGTGTGGGGGCGCTGAAAAGGATGAACATTCTGAAGGACGATGGTGAGGAATCTGATGATGTCCTGAGCGGTAGGGGGTGGATGAAGGGAATTGCCGGGAGGGGTGGGGGCGTCCAGAGGGCAGACAGGAACGGTGAGCTCAGGAGTGGTAGGAGGGGGTCGGCCTTTACATTTCTGGGAGTAAGTGGGGTGAGGGAGGTTACAGGTATTACAGGAGAGGGTGACTGGAGATTGGGGCACTGCCTGAGAAAGTGGGCTTGCCTACAGTGCAGGCAGGTGTGGGCCCACGGCACTCAGATGTAGGGTGCGCATTATACCGCAAGCACCTCTGGCAGCGGAGGGATTGAGGGGGGGCAACAGGAAGGGTCAACTGGGTAGCAGCGGTGAAAGAGAAGGGCACCCTCCTTCAGGAGACGGTCGATGGAGGGGGCGTGTTCGGAAAACACCCGCATAAGGCGGGTGGGGCCGGCGGAGTTATGAATGCGGCAAACCTCACACACCTCCAGATGGGGATGCACCTTGAGCTCTGCCAACACCTCCTCCTCCGTGATCGCCGGACTAAGCCGAGTGATCACGGTGGTGAGGGTCGGTGGGCGACGCGGGGGTTGGGGTTGGTGGGAGGAAGTCGGGGAAGGAGCAGGGTGAGGGAGGCATTAGGCCCAAAGCGGGTGACAGGGATGTGGGAAAGGAGGTCCATGTGGAGGGTAGGGCTGGGGGAGAAGATGAGCACCGAATCAAGGAGATGAGTAAGGAGGGAATGGAGGCACCAGGAAAATTCTGGTTAAGGAAGAGGGTGAGGTTCCAGGCTTCAAGAAAGGAGGGATCAGGATGGGAGAGGAGGTAGCGGTAGGAGGGGGTGGAGGAGGATGAGGAGGGGGGGCAGGCAGGGAGACATCCATGTCATCATGAGTTGGGGAAGGGGGACGAGGCGGAGCCTTTTTGGGAGTAGAGGAGGCAGGGGTGCCACTGAGGCGCTTGACGGCGGCAGAGGAGGTGTGGGGGATGGGAACGACTGGAATGTGGCGGGGAGTGGCAGGTCCCGGTGCTGGAGTCGGCGCCGGAGACGGTGAGGGTGACGGCGGAGGCGATGGTGATGGTGATGACGACGAGGGCGAAGGGGAGAGTCGAGCATGAGCTGTACCTCTCCGGGCAACCACCCTGGCGGGGGCCACAGAAACGGAAAGAGCAGGGGGAGGGAGGGGAGGCAAGGGATCGGAGGAGGCACGTGAGGGAGGAGCAGGGGATGGGGCGACAAAGAGTGAGAAGTGGGGGATGGACCAGGAGGGGGGTGTGATGGGGCACACCATGTGATAGTGGTGGCAGCGGCTGAGGGGGAGGTGTAGATAATGGCAGTGGTGGTGGCTGTAGAGGAGCTGGTGGGGTTTGACATTATGGTGAGAGGAAAAACATAGGACAAGACAAGGAAACAAACGAGATGGGCAGGGCGACGAGAGACACAGAGTAGAAGGTGACGGAGACCGACGAAGAACGAAGGAGACGGGGGCCGAAGCCCCACTCTGCTGTCGCTGGCGGTGGGGGCGACCCGGTTGGCTGGCCGGTGTTGACGCCTCCTCTGCTGCTGCTGCTGGAGGCAATTAGGACCACCGCTGGCTGCTGGCTGCGACCAGGGCTGGCGGGGACCGGCGCTGGCGGGCTGCTGGCGAGACCGCTGCTGGCGGGAACCGGAGCTGGCGGGCTGCTGGCGGGTACCGCTGCTTCCGGGAACCGCTGCTGGCTGCTGGCTACTGGCTGCTCGTGGGGACCGCTGCACGTCGAAGGACGGGCTGGCTGGCTGGCTGGCTGGCTGGCTGACACCTGCAACACCTATCGCTTCGATTGGTACCGCAAAAGCAGAATCGAAAGGACTTATTCAAGAAACTTACCGCCGGAGAATGTTCTGTACGGTCGTCTCTCTCGTTTTAGCTCCTTTTATACACGATTGTCATGCGCAGTCACTGACGTTTTGCTGTCCAGCGCTATCTGTCGGACATTTTGTGAACTTTGTCTTTCTAGTTATAATAAAACCCCATGTCATTCCAAGCGTGTGAGCAACTTTCTACCTCTCTATCTACATTATTCCGTGGTTTATTAAGTTTTCAAATTTATACTAACTGTTTGGTTGCCCGGTATACGATTATATGCAGTATCAAACGAAATTCGTGAATGGATCGTAGATTTCATAACAGAGGCGATAAAGCATGTTTTCTCGGATAGGGAGTGATCGACAGAAGTCGAAGAAAATTCAGGCGTGCCTCTGGAGTTGTTAGAATCCTTGTTGTTCATGTTGAATATTTAAGACCTGGCACAAAATGTTAATAGTAACCTCGGACGTTTCGCAGATGATGCAGTAATATACACTCCTGGAAATGGAAAAAAGAACACATTGACACCGGTGTGTCAGACCCACCATACTTGCTCCGGACACTGCGAGAGGGCTGTACAAGCAATGATCACACGCACGGCACAGCGGACACAGCAGGAACCGCGGTGTTGGCCGTCGAATGGCGCTAGCTGCGCAGCATTTGTGCACCGCCGCCGTCAGTGTCAGCCAGTTTGCCGTGGCATACGGTGCTCCGTCGCAGTCTTTAACACTGGTAGCATGCCGCGACAGCGTGGACGTGAACTGTATGTGCAGTTGACGGACTTTGAGCGAGGGCGTATAGTGGGCATGCGGGAGGCCGGGTGGACGTACCGCCGAATTGCTCAACACGTGGGGCGTGAGGTCTCCACAGTACATCGATGTTGTCGCCAGTGGTCGGCGGAAGGTGCACGTGCCCGTCGACCTGGGACCGGACCGCAGCGACGCACGGATGCACGCCAAGACCGTAGGATCCTACGCAGTGCCGTAGGGGACCGCACCGCCACTTCCCAGCAAATTAGGGACACTGTTGCTCCTGGGGTATCGGCGAGGACCATTCGCAACCGTCTCCATGAAGCTGGGCTACGGTCCCGCACACCGTTAGGCCGTCTTCCGCTCACGCCCCAACACCGTGCAGTCCACCTCCAGTGGTGTCGCGACAGGCGTGAATGGAGGGACGAATGGAGTCATGTCGTCTTCAGCGATGAGAGTCGCTTCTGTCTTGGTGCCAATGATGGTCGTATGCGTGTTTGGCGCCGTGCAGGTGAGCGCCACAATCAGGACTGCATACGGCCGACGCACACAGGGCCAACACCCGGCATCATGGTGTGGGGAGCGATCTCCTAAACTGGCCGTACACCTCTGGTGATCGTCGAGGGGACACTGAATAGTGCACGGTACATCCAAACCGTCATCGAACCCATCGTTCTACCATTCCTAGACCGGCAAGGGAACTTGCTGTTCCAACAGGACAATGCACGTCCGCATGTATCCCGTGCCACCCAACGTGCTCTAGAAGGTGTATGTCAACTACCCTGGCCAGCAAGATCTCCGGATCTGTCCCCCATTGAACATGTTTGGGACTGGATGAAGCGTCGTCTCACGCGGTCTGCACGTCCAGCACGAACGCTGGTCCAACTGAGGCGCCAGGTGGAAATGGCATGGCAAGCCGTTCCACAGGACTACATCCAGCATCTCTACGATCGTCTCCATGGGAGAATAGCAGCCTGCATTGCTGCGAAAGGTGGATATACACTGTACTAGAGCCGACATTGTGCATGCTCTGTTGCATGTGTCTATGTACCTGTGGTTCTGTCAGTGTGATCATGTGATGTATCTGACCCCAGGAATGTGTCAATAAAGTTTCCCCTTCCTGGGACAATGAATTCACGGTGTTCTTATTTCAATTTCCAGGAGTGTATAATGAAATACTGGGTAATGTGCGGAAACGACCAGTCAGATCTTGATAAGAATTCAAAATTGCGCAAAGATTAGGAAATTAATATACAGAAATATAAACAACGCACTTAACAAATCGAAAGAAACGTAGAATCACATACTTACAACGTCAGCGATTCATCATTGTAATCATTCAGTTAATACAAACATCTGAGTGTAATAGTTGGTAGAAATATAGCATAATATGATCACATAGGATGATTCGTTGGTCAGGTCGGTGGCAGGCACAGGTTCATTGTTACAATACTGGAAAATTGCAATCAGTATACAAATGGGAATGGTAAAAAGTTACTTGTGCAACGCATCTTAGGATATTGGTAACGTTGTAACGCCGCTTCCTTAGGACTCAAAATTGCAAATATACGCTACTGGCCTTTAAAATTACTACACCGAGAAGAAATGCAGATGATAAACCGGTATTCATTGCACAAATATATTATACTAGAACTGACATGTGACTACATTTTCACACAATTTGGGTGCATAGATCCTGAGTAATCAGTACCCAGAACAACCAAATCTAGCCGTAAAAACGGCCTTGATACGCCTGGGCATTGAGCCAAACAGAGCTTGGATGGCGTGTACAGGTACAGCTACCCATGCACCTTCAACACGATACCACAGTTCATATGAGTAGTGACTGGCGTATTGTGACGAGCCAGTTGCTCGGCCACCATTGACCAGATGTTTTCAATTGGTGAGAGATTTGGAGAATGTGCTTGCCAGGGCAGCATTCGAACATTTTCTGTATCCAGAAAGGCCCGTACAGGACCTGCAACATACGGTCGTGCATTAGCCTGCTGAAATGTAGGGTTTCGCAGGGATCGAATGAAGGGTAGAGCCACAGGTCGTAACACACCTGAAATGTAACGTCCACTGTTCAAAGTGCCGTCAATCCGAACAAGAGGTGACCGAGACGTGTAACCAACGCCGAGTGATACGCCAGTATGGCGATAACGAATACACGCTTCCAATGTGCATTCACTGCGATGTGGCCAAACACGAATTCGACCATCATGATGCTGTAAACAGAACCTGGATTCATCCGAAAAAATGACGTTTTGCTATTCGTGCACCCACGTTCGTCGTTGAGTACACCATCGCAGGCGTTCCTGTCTGTGATGCAGCGTCAAGGGTAACCGCAGCCGTGGTCTCCGAGCTGATAGTCCATGCTGCTGCAAACGTCGTCGAACTGTTCGTGCAGATGGTTGTTCTCCTGCAAACGTCCCACTCTGTTAACTCAGGGATAGAGACGGGGCTGCACGATCCGTTACAGCCATGCGGATAAGATGCCTGTCATCTCGACTGCTAGTGATACGGGGGATCCAACACGGCGGTCCGTATTACTCTACTGAACCCACCGATTCCATATTCTGCTAACAGTCATTGGATCTCGACCAACGCGAGCAGCAATGTCGCGATACGATAAACCGCAATCGCGATAGGCAACAATCCGACCTTTATCAAAGTCGGAAACGTGATGGTACGCATTTCTCCTCCTTACACGAGGCACCACAACAACGTTTCACCATGCAACGCCGGTCAACTGCTGTTCGTGTATGAGAAATAGGTTGGAAACTTTCCTCGTGTCAGCACGTTGTAGGTGTCGCCAACGGCGCCAACATTGTGTGAATTCTCTGAAAAGCTAATCATTTGCATATCATAGCATCTTCTCCCTCTTGGTTAAATTTCGCGTCTTTATCACGTCATCTTCGTGGTGTAGCAATTTTAATGGCCAGTAGTGTAAAATAGTACGCGAAACCCAATAAATGTTCCAGAATTCAAGAACCGAATTTCAAGTCCCTATGGAATAGCATCACTTGAATAGTAGCAAGTATATATAGAAAAGAAATACAGTATAAAGTGACTAAAAGTATTAATAACATAAAGAAAAGAAATAGAATCCATTAGTTTAAAATTAAAATAATATTAGGTCGCAAAGTAGTGTACTTATAGATCACGGAATAGAACGAGTGCACTCAAAGAATACTCCTTGTGAGTACTCTTTGAGGACACTGAGTGATACAGAAGAAAAAATGTTGGACCAGGTCGTATCTGAACGTATGCTCTTGTATGTAGGCGGGACGATACTGTTTTCTGTGCATTTCTGGAAATTTTCCGATCTGCTACGAATCATTAAACTTGAAATGGGTAAATCAGCAACCCTGAATATATCATTGCGTAAAGCAAAGGGAGGAAAAGATCCGAACTTGTCTTAAATTGATTATCATACAGGGAAGACTGAACTTTACCTCAAAGTAATAGACTGTTAGCAATTTACCAACATAGAAAGTGAACATTCGTATTGAAATGTGAGAAAGTATTGAAGTTTCGTCAAAGTATCAAATGGAATGTGGATCTTGTTACAAACTCTTTAACGGAAACGTAACTAATTCCACCCAGCTTAGGGGAAAGTTTCTTCCTTAATACAATAATAGGACGTGAATAGTATAAAATAAACCAGCATTAAGTGGATTTACTGTGTGACATTTCTTTCAACCCATTTAATATTGTGTGTTTATGAAATATTTAATTGTGCGACGACATAGATTAATCACAGAGCGCAGCATGCAAAATATTCTTTGCCGCGTTGGACAGTTATTGTACCGACTCGAACTATTAAGCTTACCTAAACTGAAAACTTCAAGGGAGTAACTATTGCCGTACATGGACTGTAGCCATTCTTAGTACAAGGATAGCCATTGGTGTGTAAGTACGGGTAGCTGTGCTCGTACACGTCGGGGGGCATGTAATTATTTGAACTCGTCGGTATCATTGATACGCACTCGGCGTGAATACATGCGGTAGGACAGATTTTTTTATGTAATGTTCCACATCAGACAATATTACCGCTAGTTGGCCGGAGAACGAATATCATCAACGAACATTTCCAATGTATTTTAAGAGGAGAACTTACATAAAAATTAGCGCCCAAAACGTGGGGCTCGAATCACCAAGTAACATAAAAATTGGAGCCCACAACGCTTGGCTCAAACAGGAAGCGCGGACCCTGAGATTAAGAATATAGGAATTCAAGTAGCAAGAAAGGCGTAGGCGCCACATTTGCGCAGGACTTCGAGTCGACGTCAGAGGACGCAGTGCTGACCGAGTTGCGACGACTCACAGACTTCGGAGAACGACGGCTTCCGGCGCCGTGAAGACTGGGGAGGGGGGGAGGGCGCTGTTGGTGCCAAAGCTGGCTGCGCATCCATCGCCTCCACACAATAAAACAATAATCATTAAAGAACTGAACCACTCAGGTTAGTGAGTACTAGTCGAAAGTTTATTCTCTGTAGTGCAACACCGAAATCCTTGTACCATTATTTGTGTATTTGTGTATTATTGTGCACGACCTTAAAGACAACAGAGTATTTACTGTGTAGTAGGGTTTAGTAAACTTAATTAGAGAATAATAATTTTCAGAAGGTCAAAGAGAACCAGGAAGTGTAAATTAGATCACGATAGAGATGAATCTGAAATCAGAGAAGAATCGGTAGAGGAAATGAGTTAAAAATGTAGAAAACATTCCTTCTCTTGACACAAAGAATGAGCAAGAGAAAAAATGGACGAACAGAAAGTGCTCACGACATCCGAAGAAGAGATAGAAAAAATTCCGGATGTCGTGGAGGCTCAAGTAACAATAATTAATGGTCAAAGAGAAATTTCAGGGTTGGCTAATGCTTCTTCCACGCAACAGTTTGGTATGAATACGTTGTTGGATTTCATATCTAAGATGGAAGAACGTGGTTCACGTCAAGCAGAAAGAGATAGGATGTTTAAAGCTAATACGTGTGAATTTGTAAAACAGAAAGAGTTAGAAAGAGAAGAATATTTTAGAAAGAAAGAACAGGAAAGGGAAGAAGAGAATAAAAACTTTAAGCAGGAAATGTTAGAGTTACAGAAAGCTTGTGATCTCAGATATAATCAGAAACTCGAAAAAGTACAGACAGATCAATGTGCTGTACAAGCACTAGAAGAAAAAGTTCACTACAATCAAGACTCTGTAGCACAGCAGGTATCGGAATTGTCTGAAAAAATGAATCAAATGGAGTTAAACACTAAACAAAACGTTGATTCGTTTCTACTTAACAAATCTAGGCAGTGGGGAAAAGAAATGTCCGTATGGATCGACGAAACATCGGAGGAGATAAAAAAGCGAGAAAGTGAGACTACTGAACTTAAACTAACTTCAACCAGTCAAACGATTTCAAACGTATATATTGCTGAGGACATTTACAACAAAAATCGGAATTTCGTGTTATCAACACAAAGTAATCAACGAAATACCTAAGGATAATGAGAATTCAAGTCGTTTTGGCTGCGTTCCAAATGATAGTGTAAAGGATCGTAGTCAAGACGTACGGGAATTCTCTGTTAGAAATCGACATCGTGACATTAGTCCAGAAAAAAGAAAGCGTCACAAATACAAAACGGTAGGAATCGATAGTGATGAACGATATTTGCCTTAATCTGAGTCATTCACTCAGAAAACTTCTTTGTCATCTATTAAAATTGAAAACAGCATATTTAAAAATAGGCAGTTCCGGATATTCTCGTCGGAGAAGAACACTGTTGTAACCGCAGAAAAGCCAAGTCTAAATGCAGTTGTTCTCAGACGATACACCAGAAATCATACGGGGAGATAGAGTTAACAGGGGACGCCAGGCGTGTCAGAGGGGTCACAAAAGATAACGACGCAGCCAGATAGCCGAGGCGGCGGTCCAAGCGGCCAGGCAGCTGCGCGTGATAAGCAAGGAAGCAGACTCAGCTATTAAGATAAAAAGGGCGCTCTGGGCAGGTCCCTTAATAAGCAATAACTTACAGTATCAACACTCTTGGCTAGAGGGAGAAGTCTGGGAGCGGAGAGAGAAAGAAAGAGGGCCCTAGGTGGGGACCGCACTACGTCATGAGGAGCCAATGAAGGGCTCAGGACGCAGTGCGTGACCATATAGGGAGAGGCCCCTCTACCCCGCCACCCAGCTTCTGAAGAAAAGTACTGAAGTTAATACTAAAACAATCCCTAATAAGGAAAAGTTGCACTCGACGCTACGTCATGCCAAGCGCTGGCGGGGTCGAAGGGGAAGAGCTAACAAAACTCGGAGGCACGCCGCTCCGGGGATCTCTCTCTCTCTCGGGTTTAGGCAGCGACGGTAGTCAGCGTGAGTAGCAGCCGACTTGGGCTGAGGGCGGGCTGCAGGCAGACAGTTGGAGATAGTCGCCGATGAGCGTTTAGGCAGCGACCGCGGGACTCTGACGTAGGGTGCTAGTGTGGGCAGCAAAGTGCTGGAAAGTTCTATCAGGCAGCCAGAACGGTGGAAGTCAGTCACCGTCTCTGTAATGGGCTTGGCTATTCTGTAGGTACAATCACTACGCAGTTAGGGTGATCTGTATTCTTTATGAATAAATTAGAACTTTTATAACGTCCATACGAGTTTACTTCTACCAACATCCTAGCCTTGTACCTTCACACCAGGGAATTTAACATCTTAGCCAGATCAAAAGTCTCCCTCTCAATTAGGTCAACTGGCTAATTCCCGTTTACGAACCGTGTCGCTCAATCCCTCGCAAAACCCACGCTTGGGACGCGACATAAATAAAAGTTTTGGTGCCAGGTGTGGGGTACCACAAAGGCATATAGGCAAAAAGGAGATAGGAGCCAGTAGATTTTGCTACAGCGACTGTGGCAATTAGCAGGAAGTTGTGGCGACTCGCAACTTTCAGCATTAGTAGCCCCACTACGACAGAGTCCAGAGAAGTACTCGCGGGTGCAGGGCAACGCAGGATAGCGGCAGCACGACGCGGAGCGACGAGGCACAGAGGTGCCTAAGCAGCCAGCGTTCGAGACCGGGGGTCCGGGCCGAGCAGCGGCAGCAGCCGTAGCAGCGGCAGCCGAGGCGAGCGACGGGGTCGGCACAGCCCAGCAGAGCGGCGGCCGACGCATCGCGGCAGCGCGGAACAGCGCGGGCATAGAGAGCACAGAGACAGCGCGGAGCAGCGCGGCACAACGCGGGACAACGCGGATCAGCGGAACAGACGGCGCACCACAAGAGAAGCGGTACATATAAAATTATATTAAGAATTTTGTATCTTGTATTGTAAAGTGCTAACATAGTTAAGTTGGTAAGATGGCCCAAACTAACGAAGTTCCGTCATCCTCCAGTAGCGGTAAGATATCAGTGAAAGAAGCCTTGTGTATAGTTCCAAAAGTGTTCGAAGGAAATAAGAGAGATCTTAGGGAGTTTATTGAAAATGTAGACGCTGCATTTGAACTTGTGAAACCGGAGGAACACGAAACGTTACTGAAGTTTGTTAAAGCCAAAATAACCGGAGAGGCCAGATCGAGGCTGCAAGTAAGGGAACGCACGGGGACATGGCAGGAAGTAAAACATGTTCTAGAGGAAAATTATGCGAGTACGCGTACCATTGACTACTACGCGTGCAAGATATTTCAATCGAGACAGGGACAAGGAGAGCCAATTGCGACATGGGCAAGCCGAATAGATGAAATGCAAAGGGATTTCAGGGAAGCAGTAAGCAGAGTTACGGCTAGGGAGAACTTAAAGGGCGCAATAGAACTGGTTGATTCACTAGGAAGAGCATGCTTTATACAAGGGTTAAGCAATGATAGAATACAGACGATAGTAAGAAGTAGAGGCGATGAAATCACGCTAGCAGCGGCCGTGGAACTAGCATTGCAAGAAGAAAGTGCAATACTGTCAATGAAAGAGCGGGGACTAGCCCCAAGAGTAACTTTCAACCGGGGAAAGGAAACGGTGAAGAATACCAGAGATATTAGAGATTTGAAATGTTTCAATTGTGGATTGAGAGGGCACATGGCAAGCAAGTGTAGAAAGAATAGGCCAGAGGGAAGAGTACGGATAATGATGGGCAAAGAGTTTACGAATTTTTGTTACGGGTGCGACAAGCCAGGACATACAGACGCGGAATGCCGGGTAAGATTAAGAAAAATTCAGCCGATAGATACAAGAGACTTTAGAGGAAATCATAGGGAAGCTGATGGAGGGTTACGAGAGTGGAGATGTCCACAATGTAATCTACCAGGGAACTGTGGAGTTCCGTGTACGAGGGTAAAAGACGTTGCTTGTTTCAAGTGTAAGCGGCCGGGACATTACGCGAAAGATTGTCACGCAGGGCCCTGGCACGCATGGAGAAAAGGCAGGGTGCCAGTATCGAGCAAAACCGGTAAAGTGGTGCAGGGAAACTAAGAGGCGGCAAGGCCGCACAGTCGGGCCTTGTTGCGATAGGTAAACCCTCAGTTAGGGTAATCGACTGTGCAACAGAAAATGACGTTTTGGTTTTATACTGCATAGAATTAAAAAGATATTTGAAGTTGCTAATAGACACTGGAGCACAGTTGTGTCTGCTCAAGAGAACGAGTATTCCGATAAATAGTACACTTGCAATTAATGAAGCGGAAAGGCTTCGGCTAAAAGGTGTAACCAGTGAGGCCGTCAGCACAATAGGTACGGTACAGGTACACTTAAGTGTGGACGGTTCTGAGCAAGTAGGGCAAAAATTTCACGTGTACGGGAGAGGATTAGATATTCCGTACGACGGACTGATAGGCAGAAATTTCTTGACAGAGCATAGAGTTAAGTTAGACTATGCAGGTAAAATAGTGAGACTAAAAGCGCGAGATATACCCTTAGTAGTAGAGGAAGAGCCAAAGGGACATGAGAACGAACAAGATTCAGAAGTAGGCGGGGAAATAGGGCCCCGAGAGGAAAAAATAATGTTATTAAAGGTGGAAGGAAATGTAAAAAGGTAAAAAAGGGGAATCGAAAAGGAAATGATTATTCCTAGGCAGGAGATTGCACAAGGGGTACATGTACCTGAAGCGTTAGTAAAAGTGCGAAATGGGAAATTCATAGTAAGTGCATTAAACTTGTCAGAAGACAGAGTGCAGTTAGGAAACGTCAGGTTAATAACGGAAGAATTAGAAAAAGTAGGGAAAATACGCGAAGTAAAATGTTGTACTAAAGTCATAGGAAAGACAGAAAGTCGTACTAGTGTGTTGCGAAGGCAATAAGAATGGATCATTTGAACTCTGAAGAGAAAAGCGCTCTAGCAGAGGTTTGCGCGGAATACGGAGATGTATTTCATCTACCAGGGGACAACCTATCCTATACTTCCGCAGTGAAGCACAGAATACCGATTGCACCGGAACACGCGGGAAAGGTAGTAAACGCTAGACCGTACAGGATCCCGGAAGCGCAAAAGGAAGTGCTAAGGGAGCAAATAGAGCAGATGTTAAGAGATAACATAATTGTCGAGAGTAAGAGCGCTTGGAACGCACCGTTACTGTTAGTTCCAAAGAAGCTAGACGCTAGTGGCAAACAGAAATGGAGAATCGTAGTGGACTACAGACGATTAAATGATATCACTGTAGGCGATGCATTTCCACTACCGAATATCTCCGAGATACTGGATCAGTTAGGGCAAGCTAAGTACTTCTCGACGCTTGACCTCGCAAGCGGGTACCATCAAATATTGACGGACGAGAAGGACAGAGAGAAAACGGCATTTAGCTCAAACTATCAGCATTACGAATACAAACGAATGCCGATGGGACTGAAGGGAGCCCCAGGATGTTTTCAGAGACTGATGAATACAGTCTTGGCAGGTTTACAAGGAGTGAAATGCTTTGTATATCTAGACGACATTGTATGCTATGGGAAAAACCTGCAGGAGCATAACGAAAAGCTCCGGGAAATATTTGACAGGTTGCGAGAGCACAATTTGAAGCTGCAACCAGACAAGTGTGAATTCCTGAGGAAGGAAGTAATCTTCCTAGGTCATTGCATCACTGACAAAGGAATATCACCAGATATGGCGAAGGTGGAGAAGGTGAAGTTCTTCCCACAGCCAAAGACAACTAAGGAACTAAAAGGGTTTCTCGGATTGATAGGTTACTACCGCCGTTTCATTGCTAACTTCAGCAAGATTGCGAAACCTCTCCATGAGCTCTTAAAAAAGGGAGTGGAGTACCGATGGAGCGAACGTCAGAACAATGCGTTCGAAGAACTAAAAGAGAAATTAATAAACCCTGACTTTACGAAACCGTTCATCATTACAACGGATGCGAGTAACGCAGCCATGGGTGCAGTGTTATCGCAAGGTAAGAAGATTGGCGAAGACTTGCCCATCGCATATGCATCCAGAGCATTGAACAAAGCCGAACTAAATTATAGCACAACGGAAAAAGAGTTGTTGGCTATAGTTTACGCAGTAAAACAGTTCAGACTATTTGTATATGGCAGAAAGTTCACTGTAGTGACAGACCATAAGCCACTAACGTGGATATTTAGTGTCAAAGATCCGAGTTCGAGACTCCTGAAGTGGAGACTGAAACTCGAGGAGTATGATTATGAAGTAATATACAAGCCAGGAAAGATAAATAGTAATGCGGATGCGCTGAGTAGAATAAGGCATGAAGGGAAGGAAGAGATAGATGCGAAGCAGAAGGTGGAGACAGAGATCTCGGCAGCAAAAGCAAATGGGGAAGAAAGTTCCGTAAACGTGCGGCAAGCACAAGTGTCGAGTGAAATAGAACAGGAAACGGATAGTGGTGAGGAAATTAGTCCCGAAGAAAAAGAAAATATACTAAAGGAAATGCATGACAATCCCTTGGGAGGTCACCAAGGAATGCACAGGACACTCGAAAGAATTAAAGCATACAAGCAGTGGCGCGGAATGAAGCGTGACATTGAAAATTACATTAGGAAATGCCCATCGTGTCAAAAGAATAAAAACACGCAAATGAAAACTAGGATGCCCTTAGAAATTACAGACACAGCAGAAACAGTATTCGGAAAGTGTGCGATGGATATAGTGGGTCCACTAGATGTATCTAATACAGGAAAAAGGTACATGTTAACATTCCAAGACGATCTGAATAAATTTACCTTAGCAATCCCAATTGACAAACAAGATGCCGAAACAGTAGCTGAGGCATTTGTGGAAAACGTAGTATTAAGGTATGGAATTCCATCAGTATTATTAACAGATCAAGGGTCTAACTTTCTGAGTGATGTATTTAAAAGTGTATGTAAATTGTTGAAGGTAAAGCGTATAAATACTACAGCGTACCACCCTGAATCAAATGGTGCACTAGAAAGAAGTCATAGAACTATTGTAGAGTATCTCAGACACTTTGTAACAGGAGATCAAAGTTCTTGGGACAAATGGGTACCGTATGCAATTTTTGTGTTCAACACTACACCACACAGCAGCACAGGATACACACCATTTGAATTACTGTACGGAAGAAAGGTTAACATACCAGGAGTACTGCAGCAAGAAACACAGCAGGTAAGTTACAATTATGAAATGTATGTAAATAAACTAAGAGCGAGAATGCAGGAAGCCCACAGAGTGGCCAGAGACTCGATTATAAGAAGTAAGAAAATCAGTAAGGAACAGTATGACATGAAACAAAATCCAAAAACCTTCAAGGTAGGAGATAAAGTATTACTGCACGATGAGTCGGTGAGACGGGGTAGATCTCGGAAATTAGATTCACAATGGAGAGGTCCATTTGAAGTAGTAAAAGTGGAAGGTCCTAACGCAGTAATAAAAGTTAAAAGAAATAAGGAAACAAAAGTACATGCCAACAGGCTGAAACAATTCTTTTAAATTTCAGGTATGGCACTCAAGTGGCAGGTCGTGAAATTCGTCATAGTGATAACAGCATACTACATCACTGCATCAGAGCATGCAACAAATGAGTACCAAGTGACGCCATTTCCGAGTTCATCAGGACTATATTACGATAATAGAGGACAGGTAGAAATATACAGTACCACATGGAGAATAGTCACATACGTAAATCTAGATATAATAACAGAAAGGTTTCAGAATGCAGAGAGGTATGGTAGGGCAGCGGTACAAAGGTGCCGAGAAACACTAACACAATTAAATGTAGGATTAATAGAATGCAGGGTACTAGACCAACAAGTAACCCATCATGTGGAAAAAATCACAGGATTGCAACTTTTAGTACAGCAGCTAACGAAACACGAGACCAGAAGGAAGAGAGGAGTATTCAACTTCGTCGGGCAGGTAAGTAAAATACTGTTCGGGACGTTGGACGAAGCAGATGCAGCATACTATAAGGAAAGAATAGACGCTATGGAGAAAAACTCAGAAGGGTTGTTGAGGCTAACAAAGGAACAGGTGGCAGTGGTAAGAGCCACATTGGCGGGAGTAAACAGGACGGTATATACACTAGAGTCAAATGAGCACGTTCTGAAGACAGGTATGCAAAGACTAGAACGATTCATGAAGGAATACGTGAAGGAAACCGATATAGGGTTTAAACGTGTAGCGTCCTTCGCCACAGTAACAGAGCAAGTATTACAACTATCGGCAGTGTTTGGTCAGATCGAAGAGGAATACGAACAAATGATAAATGCCATTGTAAATGCTCAGAAGGGAATACTACAGCCTCATATAATTAATCCAGTCCAAATTGTAAAATACCTAAGTTTAATACGGGAAGAACTAAATGATGTAAAGTTTCCTGTTCCTCTTACGGAGTCCTCAGGTTATCTATTGTTAAGAATAATTGATTTAGATGTTTACATCTCGGGTAGCATACTAGGATATGTAATTAATATTCCATTAATAAATAATAACAATTTCAATTTGTATAGAGTACTCCCACTACCAAAAGAAATTCCAAACATGAAAGGTAAATATGTGTACATACAGCCAGAGAAAGAATTCTTACTAATAGATGAATCCAAAAGGCAGTACGCGAAACTTTCTGCGGAGGAACTAAAATGCAAGGAGCTAAGTAAAAATAGGAGACTGTGCAAACAAGCATTCGCCTTGCTGTCAACATTCGACCACGAAGAGTGCGAAGCCAAATTGTTGCAACCGGTAAGAGAAATTCCGGAAGATTGTGTGCGAAAAATAGTCGCACTGAATCAGAGCCTTTGGACTCATCTAAACAGTAACGAATGGCTATATGTAGCACCGAAGGAAGAAGGCTTAACAGTATTGTGTGGAAGGGAACCACCAAAGGACCTAGTAATAAAAGGGGTAGGAAAAATTAGTTTTTACAGTAAATGTGAGGGGTATGGCACTAGAGTGTTCATACAAACAGATAGAGTGATTCAGAGTAATGTGACGAAGAAAGACATAGTTCCGCAGATCAATCTAGAATTCGATTGTTGCGTGGTAAACAAGGAAAAAAGGAATGTCTCAACGTTAGCATTAGATTTGCCATTGGACCAGGTAATAACACAGTTAGACGACTTGAAAGTCGCAGGAAAAAGACTGGATGATGTCCAGAAGATGGTAGAGAGACAAGAGGAGGAAATGAAGTACTCCAGGTACTTCACACATTACTCCATAACTACGTATGTAGCCATATCAATAGTTATTCTAATCATAATAACATGCTGCTGTAAAAACTGTAAATGTTGTAAAGACTGTTTTAAAAGTATATGGAAATATTTTGAAGACAGTGATTGTTGTGGAAAAGTATGTATAAGAAATACCATAGTGAACCAATACCCAGAGACTAGTTCAGCTAGAAGACACAGTAATAAAGAAACTGAAGAGATAGTAATTTATGAAAGATGTGGAAAAGACCAAGGTGATACGGTCGCTTTCAGAAACAGACGTTAAATAACTGTATTTGAAATGTGTAATTGAAATGTAACTGTATTTGAAATATGTAATTGAAATGTAATTGTATTTGAAATGTGTAATTGAAATGTAACTGTATTTGAAATGTAATTCTAATTGAAATGTGAATGTATGTATCAATGAAAGTGTCTTTTGATTTTAATGCAAATGCTTTTGACATAACTGAATGTTAGGCATGTATAATGTAATTGTATTATTGTGTGTTTAATGAATTTGACTTTACTAAGTGAAAATGAAAAATATAACATATCAGATGCTAATGTAATAAACAAATCTGTAAAGCATGTAATGGAAAAAAAAATAAAAGAGTCACAATTGACGCTACTCTGAGGAGTAACGCCAATTTCCCTGGCGGGGGAGGTGTTGTAACCGCAGAAAAGCCAAGTCTAAATGCAGTTGTTCTCAGACGATACACCAGAAATCATACGGGGAGATAGAGTTAACAGGGGACGCCAGGCGTGTCAGAGGGGTCACAAAAGATAACGACGCAGCCAGATAGCCGAGGCGGCGGTCCAAGCGGCCAGGCAGCTGCGCGTGATAAGCAAGGAAGCAGACTCAGCTATTAAGATAAAAAGGGCGCTCTGGGCAGGTCCCTTAATAAGCAATAACTTACAGTATCAACACTCTTGGCTAGAGGGAGAAGTCTGGGAGCGGAGAGAGAAAGAAAGAGGGCCCTAGGTGGGGACCGCACTACGTCATGAGGAGCCAATGAAGGGCTCAGGACGCAGTGCGTGACCATATAGGGAGAGGCCCCTCTACCCCGCCACCCAGCTTCTGAAGAAAAGTACTGAAGTTAATACTAAAACAATCCCTAATAAGGAAAAGTTGCACTCGACGCTACGTCATGCCAAGCGCTGGCGGGGTCGAAGGGGAAGAGCTAACAAAACTCGGAGGCACGCCGCTCCGGGGATCTCTCTCTCTCTCGGGTTTAGGCAGCGACGGTAGTCAGCGTGAGTAGCAGCCGACTTGGGCTGAGGGCGGGCTGCAGGCAGACAGTTGGAGATAGTCGCCGATGAGCGTTTAGGCAGCGACCGCGGGACTCTGACGTAGGGTGCTAGTGTGGGCAGCAAAGTGCTGGAAAGTTCTATCAGGCAGCCAGAACGGTGGAAGTCAGTCACCGTCTCTGTAATGGGCTTGGCTATTCTGTAGGTACAATCACTATGCAGTTAGGTTGATCTGTATTCTTTATGAATGAATTAGAACTTTTATAACGTCCATACGAGTTTACTTCTACCAACATCCTAGCCTTGTACCTTCACACCAGGGAATTTAACATCTTAGCCAGATCAAAAGTCTCCCTCTCAATTAGGTCAACTGGCTAATTCCCGTTTACGAACCGTGTCGCTCAATCCCTCGCAAAACCCACGCTTGGGACGCGACAACACAAGTCATCCCAAAACATTCATCAATAGTTTTAAGAGGATATTTCCAAAAGTATGGATCGAGTATGATAAAATTCAATTTATAGTTTCAAAAATTGTTGGTGAGGCATCGCTCTGGGTGAGTGAAGTTGGTGAAACATGTAGGACATGTCACGAGTTTGAGAGATTATTTTTGACTAAGTCCACGATCAAGCAAGAGCGTTTAAGAAAAGAGGTGTGCAGTCCCGAGTTTTATAACCCGAAGAAGGGAACCTTAAGGTCGTACTTTGAGAAGTAACATTAATAAAACTCGGTACTGGACCGAAACTATATCCCATCGCGTAGTTATTCGGATACTTAAAAGTAGGCTTCCGATTAACATTCGTGAAATGCTTGTTCATGCACCCGATGATGATTTTGAGCAATTTCTGTCCACGGTTGATTCGATAGATATCATACAAGAAGATTTCCACAGTTAAACGGTAGCGATGTTACATAACGGTAACGGTCATAATAATAATAACCAATCTCCGTCTAACGGTTGCAATCATTGGCAATCGAATAACAGAGATTCACAACGTAGACAGAACTTCAATAATCAAAACTTTCACCACCTAAATTACAACAATCAAAACAATAGAAATGCATACAGTCAGGAACTGGCTCCACCGGGTGTAAATGAGACACATTTTAGCAAGGTTAATGTTCAAAATAGGAAGAGAAAATTCAATGACACAAGGCAAAATCCTAACCTGGAACAAAACAAGACAGAGAATCGAAATCAGTCATATCAGTGGGTTCCAACAAATGCTCGTTGGAACAATCAAATGAAGCATACTAATATAGCGAGCTTTCCGCGTCAGAATAATTCTGCGGCGATTCCGTTAGGAAATGGTGCAGCTGATGCTCGGAATACAATGTAAAACCCACAGAAACACAACGTCCGTGTGGAGATAGCCGAGGAGCCACGCCATGAATCAGGGAACTCAACAAACCAGGACCAGCCAGTCCTAGACTTCCGGGGGTAGCTGGTAGGCTTAATGGAGGTCAGCATAATCAATCTGTGTGCTTATTAAGGCTAAAATCTGGAGTGGACTTCAGAGATGAATTAATGAGTGAGGCAACATCGTACCAACCAGAATCCAAGGAATACGTACAAACTATAATAGCTGGAGAGGTTAATGATATACCGGTACACGTCCTTATAGGCATAGGAGCTACTGCTAATGTGATGTCGTTTGATCTATTTACATGTATTAATGGAATAGAAAGAGTACCTGCCTTTCCAGTAACAGTGTGCACTATTTCCGGAGCCTTCAGCACATGTACTCAACCCATTAGAGCTCAAGTGCAGGTGGAATTAATCAACCTACCTGGTAGTTAAAAATTTATCCGCACCATGCATTTGGGGATGGGATTATTTGGACGAAAACCGGGCAGTCATCGACTTACAGAAAGGGTTATATATTTTAAATACAGTCAACGGGATCGTTGAACTGCCTTTGATGAGGGAAACAAGGATTCTTGACGAATACTGTCGGAATCTGCCGTTGTTATGTAATTATAATAATGTAATGTCAACCGACACGATTAGTGTGCCTGTGGTCGATCGCAGCTCAGATCTCGAGCAAGTTATCAAGGACAAACTAGCCGAGTCTGAATATTTGTCAGGTGTACAAAGACTGGAACTATCGAAATTACTATTTGAGTAAGCTCCAGTTTTTAGCAACAATCCCAGTGTCATTAATTGATTTAAGTATAAGATGCGTGTGCGGCCTTACGAAACATATTGCAAAACAACGTACTCTATACCCCGGTTAAACGAGAATATGTTAGACTAGAAATTCAGAGAATGTTGGAACGGGGCATAATAGATCCGTCCAGCTCCGAGTATAGCAGTCCACTTCTAGCAGTAGCAAAGTCATCCGAGAGGCAGCAGATGTAGCGGATGATCAAACTGTGATTCCAGCGAGCACAGGCTGGTCCATCTCTCATGCGAGGACAACGACCCAATGGGGAGCTGAGCGCTGATTGCAGACGGTAATCCACGGCTTGCTGCCTGCCTAACTCTTCGAGCGTCGTCGAGAGAGAAGACAACGAAACTGATTATTGTACACACTTGGTAACATCAATGTATGATTCAATTAATTTAATAATAAAATTCTTAGAAATGGCAATTAACATAGGCCACTTTTAAATTACTTAATCATAATTGGAATTATTTTTTTGTGTAATGTTCCTCATCAGACAGTATTATCGCTAGTTTGTCGGTGCACAAATATCATCAACGAACATTTCTAATGTATCTTAAGAGGAGCACTTACAACGTGCATGGATCTCATACTGCACAGGACTAACAGAGGACATTGGCCGTGTACAAAAAAGGTTGGCAAGAATGGTCACGCTTGTTTGCCAACGTACGACTATGTCGACTATGAACTGGCATGCTCGTGAAGACAGACACAAATTATCTCACGAAAAACCACTTACAAAATTCTAGAACTTATCATTAAGAGAACTACGCTATTCCCTTACTTATTCCGATGCTAAAGTAACCACTTCAGTCCTTATGTGGCCTGTGTGTTACATGAAACGTTTATTTTACTTTAGCTCAAGCAATAAAGAAAATATGCAGTGCGTCGTTGTACAGTATACCTTACACCGTGTGATGTCTGTGCATAATTTCTTTTCATTTTTGAATACTTCCAGTAAATGGCACCAAGTTGTTAAAGAAAGCTGCTTATCGCAGTGTAAGAAAGGCTTGAACTAGACTGTATTAACAAAAGTACTGCAATAGACAAATACGTTCTCTCCTATCGAATACTTTTTTCTTCATCACACCAATGCAGCGGTATATATAAGGTGGCAACACTAGCAGCGGAGAGTATATAGACTGTGTAAGGGGCGCGCGGAATACAGTGCAGTCCTTGCAGTGGTTTATCTGACATCCGAAAGGGCATGATCATTGGCTTTCAGGCCAAGGGTGGAAGCATTTCAGGAACGGCCAAGTTCGCTTACTATAGTGGTTAAAGAATACCATGCACAGCAAAATGGCGCTAATAAAAACCGTTACCGAGGCAACTGGTGCACCACGGGCTACAGACGATGGCTGCGTACGAGCGAATAGACGTGCAACTGGTGCGACACGTTTTGTGCTCCATCAGACGGATGACCGTTGGCGTCTACGGCATGACACGCATTCACTCTGTATGCGCTATGGTGTCTGGGGAATGTTTTCGTGGCTTTCCCTGGGCGATTTCGTCATTCCGGAAGGCACAACTGATGAGCACAAGTGAGTACAGGTGTGCGGCTATCCTTTGGGTCCGCGTCCACGGGAAACACTCGGCCTATATTCGGCGCCGACCCGCACGTGCACATCCTCTGGGCGTACTCACGCGAGTCTTCGTCTGTGGTAATGGCTTCTTTCGTACTGGAAATAAGCTCGCGTGAAAAGTATACAGGGTGTGAAAGAATGGACGGCGCTAATTTCAAGACACGTTCCTCGGACATAGATTAGTAAATTGTGTTGTATGAAGATGGGTCTGGAAGCGCCTCGTTTCCATGTTACAACTCAATTTCACTATCCCATTAGTCATGGGAAACACACACAAACAGAACACACCAGCACATCACATGCAGCACTTTGTCACAGGAGATGTTTCATATGCCCTCAGTGGGCATTGATACATTCGTCAACCCGTGTCGTTGCAACAGTAGTACTGGACGCTGCAACAGTTGACGTTACCTCTAAACAAGCAGTGGCGCACGTGTAGGTCGCACGGCAACAGGGAAATGTAAAAAAAAAAAACAACAACAACAACAACAACACTGGCGGTGCACAACATGAACAGATGTTACCAAGAGTGCATGTTCCCCATTATTCTATCTTCCTGTTGTTGTATGTTTCCCATGATTAATGAGACATAACGTGGAGACAAAGGGTTTCTGCACTCATGTCCCTATAACATAATTTCTTCATGCACGTGTGACGGATACGTCATGCTGTTTGTGCCGGGTATTTTTTTTTTTTACACTCTTTATTTTAATCAACATAACCGAAAAGCTTTGAGGTCCTGGAGTATAGGTTTGGTAACGTACTGTCAAGCTATTTGTGGTGAAACACTATTTCCGACCATGTGCATGTGGTTAGTAACCTAATTTCACCTTCATGAATTTTTCCCGTTTTAGTATTTGTAAAATGCTCCGCCGTTTTAAGAAAGTCCAAATTTCGCGCCCATTATCTTTTATTAGTAGTATTGCCAAACAACAGGACTGTTCCTGACTCACTGGAGAACCTATGTGGGATTTACCATTATTTTTAGAATGCAAAAGGAACATTGAGCTTTTGGAAGTGTCACGGTTCGTGTTCGATTAGATCAGATTAGATTCAATGCAGTTTTTGTTCCATAGATCTGAAGCGTGGAGATGGTCAAGGATGCCGAACGCGCTGTAAGAGCAGAACACGTACCACATATATATTTACAAAGAAAATACGTTTTCTAATGTCTCTTCCACGGAGCCTAAATCGAATGGTCTTCATGTATGTGGAATAAGTCAAAACATTTTAAAGTTATTTTTCTAGAGGTAATAATTGACTTGTCACATAAAATGTAAATCATTAAACACGAAAATTATTTGATATTATACACCATAAACACATCATCCGATTCGAGGAAGAAATTTGTCATTGGAACATAGGGTTTTTGTCAGCGATAAATGCATAGGGCCCTCTTAAATTGAACAGTGTTACTACAGTAGCTGAAAGTTGGAGCTACTGGAAAGTTATTGAACGTATGTACATTAATTATAAACTCCTTTTTTGTAAATAAGTAGGTCACTGTAAATATTTATGAACATTTTTCTTACTTCCAGTGTTGAGTCTACGAACCCAGAAGTTGGTTTGAAAAAAAGGTGTATTTTTCATGACAAGTTGCATTGGAGGGCAGCGTGGAGGGTAAATATCGTAGAGGGAGACCAAGAGATTAATACACTAAGCAGATTCAGAAGGATGTAGGTTGCAGTAGGTACTGGGAGATGAAGAAGCTTGCCCAGGATAGAGTAGCTTGGAGAGCTGTATCAAACCAGTCTCAGGACTGAAGACCACAACAACAAACTACTGAAAGTTCATGAATCCATACCGCAAATGATTCACATTACACCTTTTTGGAGTCAAAACTTTTTCTTGGCTTCATAAGTTACACATAGAAATTAGTCCATATAACATTACACAATGAAAGTAAATGGAACTTGTTAGTTGCTTTTAATTTTTATATCGTCCAGCTCCAAGAACATATGTATAGAAAATAGAGATTAATTTAAACGCTCCTCCAAAATGAGTTTATTATCACCCTGTAATCCCAAGAATTTAGCACTGTCAGTCTCTTCTGTCTGCTTGTAATCGAATTTTAGATGTATAGTGGGAGGAAACCTATCACAATTTCTGAAAACCGTATTGAGCCTTGCGTGGCTGGTGTTCCCGCCATCGTGTATTTTACACCCTGTTTTTAACGTACTTCCACCTCATTAACTTAATTTAAATTATTACTGCTTTGCCTGAACGTGAGCGGCGTTAGCAGCGCGTATCGATGTACCCCCTTTCGTAGTATCTTTGCTTGACTGCTGTTACTTCGCGGTCGTTGTTGGCCTTAGGAGTTCGTGTTGCGAGTTCAGGTCTGCCAGTCAGTTGGAACGTGTCTGGAGCGCAGTCCGGACCTGCCATTCGGGAGTTGCAACGCGGCACTGGTGCAGTGGGGTTGGAGCAGCAGTGAGGTCTGCGTCGACGTGGCTCGCCCGACCACTGCCGCCACGCATCACTTGAGCCGGGCCACGGTCTTGGTGGATCGTCGGTCGGTCGTACTACCGGACGACTTGTTTTGGCTCGCAGTTCGATCATGAGTCGGCTTTGTGTGTGTGTGTGTGTGTGTGTGTGTGTGTGTGTGTGTGTGCGCGTGTGTGCGCGATTTGTCTTCGTGCGTACTTAGTTACTGTAGCGTATCGTTCAGGTCTTGGTGGAAGTGTTTGTCAGGTTGTGTGTGTAGTTGGCGTTATTTCCCTTGACAAGTTATTTTAAATGTTGTCGGCCTCTGCCTCTGAGAGCTCGGTCGTCTCATCGGGCGACGTGTAACAGGTTCTCCGAGCCCTTCTGGGCCCCTTCAATTACCATCTTGTGGAATTTGGGTTTGTCCTTCCTGGCGCAGTGATGTCGTTTAGCCAGTGGGCGTGTTCCCTCTGCATGGTTGAGTCTGAGGCATAATTTCCGACATCGTGTGTCTGGAAGCGAGTGGGAGACGCACCGGCAGTGAAGTCGCGATGGACCAGCAGTCGCGGACTGACCAGCAGGCAGGCGATCGGTAGTTGCAGACGAGTGAAGTTGTCTCCGCGCGGTGCAGTCGGCTGGGTCCGCTGGCAGCGCCTGCGCAGTGTCGGAGCGTGTGTGGAGCTGCCCGATCGCTACGAACTTCGTGGTTCACCGACCCAGGACGTCAAAGTTGAGTAGTGGTTTCAACTACCCAAGCCACGTCCATTCCTGTTGTGGTGGTTCGTTTCAGTGGTTTGCTGTTTGGGAGGTTTTCCTGTGAGCAACACCGAGTGTTTCTACTGCTGAAATTTAGCCGCCATGCGGTGCAGTTAACTATTTTGGTTGACTACAATTCGAGTGCACCAGTGGAATTTTCTGCCTTGTGGCCAGTAGTGTTCTGGTTACCTGCCCTGGGCACTGACGTAAATTCAGGCACTGTTGTTCTGGGTGAAGTTATTACCGTGTTTCAAATTCAAGTGTACCAGAGGAATTTTTCTGCCTAGTGACAGTGTTCCGGTTACCTGCTCTGGCCACTTACATAATTTCAGGCAGCGTCCTTTCCTCACCTGTTGTCGCTGTCCAACATGGTGTGTAATTTTGAGAGCTGGTACACACTCCATTGTGGAGTATCACGCTTGTAACCTTTTCTGTTTGAGTTGTCATGTACTTCCTGATGAGAAGGAAGTCGTTGTGTCGGTCGGTCCGCGGCTGTCCCCTGGTTTGAATCCGACGGATCAAGTGTAGCTGGGCTCACCACCTGTCTCGTCTAAGTGAACGAGGGCGGACCGACCTCCCTGGAGGCTTCTGAGTGCCACCGGTGCTTCACTATCTGTTTTCAGCTGCTTAATACTTAAGGCTTATGATTATTTTTTCCTTTTTCTTAAAAATTTTTGCGAAACAAATTCTTAAATTTATCTTTCAAGCTTTAACATTGCGGCCTTCTGCCTTTAAAAGATTATGGTAATATGTCTGAAAAATCTGAAACTTAATTATGGCCTTCAGCCATTGGTATTGCGCCTTTCATATGTTTGTTCTATCTGTTTTGCCCTGAGGCTTTCCACTTAGACGTGAGATGTTTCTTTATTTATTTATTTGCCTCTTTAATTGGATTTTTATCTTGTTGATTTTTAAGATTTTTTGTTTTTAAACTTTGTGGCCTTCTGCCTTTAAAGGTCTGTGGTAATATATACTAAAATTTTGAAACGCAATTGTGGCCTTCAGTCATTTGTATTGCACCTTGCATATGTTTGTTCTATCTACTTTGCTGTGATGTTTTTTTTTAATTATTTCATTGCTATCTTACCTGGATTTTTATCTTGTTGATTTGTTAAGATTTCTTGTTTGGAGGTCTTCAGCCGTGAAAGAGCTGGATACCATGAGGAACTTTCCACTTAGACGTGAGATGTTTCTTTATTTATTTATTTGCCTCTTTAATTGGATTTTTATCTTGTTGATTTTTAAGATTTTTTGTTTTTAAACTTTGTGGCCTTCTGCCTTTAAAGGTCTGTGGTAATATATACTAAAATTTTGAAACGCAATTGTGGCCTTCAGTCATTTGTATTGCACCTTGCATATGTTTGTTCTATCTACTTTGCTGTGATGTTTTTTTTTTTTTTAATTATTTCATTGCTATCTTACCTGGATTTTTATCTTGTTGATTTGTTAAGATTTCTTGTTTGGAGGTCTTCAGCCGTGAAAGAGCTGGATACCATGAGGAACTGTACTATATTTGCTATTTTTTGTAATCTTGTATCATCTGCAAACGAAAGAAGTGTGATATAAAATCGGACCACTATGTATACATCACAGTAAGTCGACAACAGTGAGACATCTACGATATTGTAGTGCCTATGTTATTCTGATTACGATGCAAAGTTCCTTTGGACATGCATAGTCGTTACGAAAGATGTCAAATGAATTCGCAATTGTGAATCCGGATTTTGCGCTTATCGTGAGCGGTCGCCTTACCATTGGGCTACCCGTGCACAACTCACGGTCAGACTCAAACCTCCGTATAACGTCGTAGACGTGTGGTTGACGAGATATGGAAGTTTGGATGGGGCTGTGAGTCATGCACGGGTAGCCAAATGGTAAGGCGACGGCTCGCGACAAGCCGGAAGTCCGGGTTCGAGTCTCGGTCCGGTACAAATTTTCACTGTCGTCATTCCATTCTTCAGCTGATCGCAGTCCTTATTCGCAATTGCAAACTCATTTGATGTGGCAGTGATGCATGGTGTATTAATAACACAGTTACAAGGTCTAGTACACCTGACAATTTTCATATTTGTGCAACAAATGAAATTGTTATCAACATCAGGCTTTTTGGAAACAGAGGAGAACTGTCAAGGGTGAATATCATTCGAACAGCAAGCTTTCGTATCCTGGTAATCGTATCTCCTTTCGTTTCTTTTTCAAAATATAATTCTGTAACTCTTAAACGAGTATAACTATTCAGAAAAATCTAATTTCTTCATTCTATGACCTACCGACACAGCAGCCAGAATGAACAGGGCGCTTCAGTGGTTCAGTCCACCACCGTGTAGCAGCAGCCGGAACTGAATCACTGGCTCCGGTCGAGATGCTTTCGTATGCCACAGAAATGTGGGTTCTCGAATATGGTCGTTCCTGGACAGCAGCTTTTAAACCTTCTGCACCCAACCTCTGGACGTCAAAGAGCTGCGATCTACTATGACATCCAGTATAGTATGTTCCAGATGTGGCCGCCGCCACAGTGGCCAGGTGTCGTAACTTTGACTGCCACGTGACTACCCAGACTCTACAGCAGCTTGGCACTGGGTTGCCTTTGAGACTTCTTCGCTCAGTTTCCTGGTTCCTGGTTCCTGGTTCACGCCAGATGAAACCCTGGCGATATTCCAACCGAGAAGCCGTCCAATTTGTACCGCTGGGGCACCTAACAGAGTAATATACATTTATACGCTCATGCTCATAAATTAATGATAATTCCAGAATGTGGTAACACAACGTGGCACTACACAGAACTGGAGCTAACAGCATAGGCACATCGGGAACACACACGACACAGATCTGCAAGACCACGGTGTTGGTGATAAGTTATTAAACCGTCCCGAAACAATTGTGCTACAAAACGCCGCTGTTTCCTGCGCATCTATCCCGGCATCAATGTGATATAAGATCACCATGTACACGTACACAGGCCGCACAACGGGTTGGCATACTCTGCATCAGGTGGTCGAGCAGTTGCTGGGGTATAGCCTCCCATTCTTGCACCAGTGCCTGTCGGAGCCCTTGAAGTGTCGTAGGCGTTTGAAGACGTGGAGCGATACGTCGACCGAGAGCATCTCAGACGTGCTCGATGAGGTTTAGGGCTGGAGAACAGGAAGGCCACTCCACTTGCCTGTTATCTTCTGTTTTATGGTACTCCTCTACGATGGCAGCTCGGTGGGACTGTGCGTTATCATCCATCAGGAGGAAGGTGGGACCAACTGCACCCCCGGAGTACATACTGGTGAAAAATGACGTCGCGATACACCTGACCTGTTACATTTCCTCTGTCAAAGACATGCAGGGGTGTACGTGCATCAATCATAATCCCACCCCACACCATCAAAGCACGACCTCCAGACAGGTACCTTTCAAGGACATTAAGGGTTGGTATCTGGTTCCTGGCTCACGCCAGATGAAAACCCTTCAAGAATCACTGTTCAAACTATACCTGTACTCGTCCGTGAACATAGCCTGGCACCACTGTTCCAGTGACCATGTACTGTGTTCCTGACACCAGGCTTTACGGGCTCTCCTGTGAGAGTGGTCAGTGCAATCCACTTTCAGGTCTCCGGGAGAATAAACCAAGTCTGTTCAGTCGTCTGTAGACTGTGTCTCTGGAGACAACTGTTCCAGTGGCTGCGGTAAGGTCCCGAGCAAGGCTACCTGCAGTACTCCGTGGCCGTCTGCGGTCACTGATGGTGAGATATCGGTCTTCTTGTGGTGTTGCACTCTGTGGAAGTCCCGTACTGTAGCGCCTGGACACGTTTCGTGCCTACTGGAATCGTTGCCATAATCTTGAGATCACATTTTGTGGCACACGGAGGGCCCGTGCTACGACCTGCTGTGTTTGACCAGCTGCCAGTTGCCCTAGTATTCTACCCTTCATAACGTCATCAATATGTGTTCTTTGAGCCATTTTCAACACACAGTCACCATTAGCACGTATGAAAACGTCTGCTTACTTACTCGCTGCACCGTATTCTGACGTGCACCAATACTGCGTATGTGAACTGCTGCCAGCGCCACAGTGCGACGACCGCAGATCAGATGCACCGCATGGTCATACCCCGAGGTGATTTAAACTCGCAAACCGCCCACCAGAGCATTGTTTGACCATTTATCAGCATTATCCTTAATTTATGAGCATGAGTGTATAGAAACCTTCAGAGTCGAAAACAAGAAAAGGAAACAGTAAAAACTAGTACGGAAAGTTGACGCTCTGAACACAGATTTTTTTACATTATTCAGTCTTTAATAAAGTTATTCTCAAATTACAAATAGATGAACACAGCTACTCTGAAATTTGTCACTACATTGTCTTGAAGATATATGTATATGTCAATGCAAAAATAGTTTTCACAGATGTGAGTGTGTCCAAAATGTTTGTAATGTTTCTTATATAATCATTGCTGCCCTATGTGTTGCTACTGATACGTGTAAAGTGTATTTTAAAAAATTCTAAGGTTATACTGATGATAGTCGGAGTGTTGGTTCGTATTATTTGTGCATTACAAGATGAGAAACCCGTATTCTAGCTCCTGATCCACGCCGCCTATCTCTTTCAGTTTATGCGGCCTAGTCATCTTCTACGAAGCATTAGAGGAGGAGGAGGAAGAATTTAGTGTTTAACGTCCCGTCGACAACGAGGTCATTAGAGACGGAGCGCAAGCTCAGGTGAGGGATGGATGGGGAAGGAAATCGGCCGTGCCCTTTGAAAGGAACCATCCCGGCATTTGCCTGAAGCGATTTAGGGAAATCACGGAAAATCTATATCAGGATGGCCGGAGACGGGATTGAACCGTCGTCCTCCCGAATGCGAGTCCAGTGTGCTAACCACTGCGCCACCTTGCTCGGTAAGCATTAGATAAATGAAATTATGTTGGTTGTGCGAAACACTGTAATTATGACGTTAAGTATTGTATTGCCACATGCCGCCATCAGAGACACATTGTAGTCAAACCGTGTCCTCTCGCATGCAGCCGAGGCGCACCTTACTACAGTTAATGGGCAATCTTAAGCACTCCCCTATCTTGGCGCCCAGGTTCCTGTTATCCTGACCCCACGCAACGTCTCCTCACCACAAAGGGGATCAACCGCCTTTGTTCCACGCCGAATTACGGCTCATTGTTTCTCAGAACAATAAGGACTGAACAAAAGCAAAGGAAAGAGTGGGCGTCTTCATTTCGTCAGAGCAATTCGGCTTCCGAAGTTACCATTTAATCTGTCTTTCCTGATTTTCTTCGTGGTAATTAGAGAACTACACAGAACCGATTTTCACGAAACGTTTCTTCTGCGTGTAGTGCAACACCTCACGCATTTTCCGGACGTATCTTATCTTTTAAAAATTATACTGCAAATTCGAAGCCTGCCGCTGGTGGCAGAGCGGTTCTAGGCACTTCAGTCTAGAATCCTGGCTCGGGCATGGATGTGTGTGATGTCCTTAGGTTAGTTAGGTTTAAGTCCCGGAGTGCTCAGAGCCATTTGAACCATTTTTGCAAATTCGAAAATTTTTGTCTGTGTCAGTGCTTCACGCTCAAAGAGCTGAGTGATATCCGGAAAGGAGATACATTATCCAGTACTAACACGTAAGCTATCTTATACGTACCTACATACAGAAGATGTGGAGTAAGGGTGAAAACACTGTATGGATGACTAAGCGCAAACACTCGTAGTTTATTCATCCAGTATTTGAGAATGAAAGCACTTAGCGACTTGCAAGTAACTGTACACGTAATTTCAAACCGTAACGAAACTTTTTCTCGCTGACAGCTCCACAAAATGATGAAAGCAAAAAACACGTTACCAGTTACTACATTTTAGTTATTCATTTTTCTGCTGAATGTACCAGATGTGTTATACCATTGTACAACACATAATTCAGGATATATCATGTCATAAACACTGAAACGCATGAGAAACTCCTTCATCGTGTACGACGTTTTAATTTATTTCTTCTTTACTGCTAACTCTATTCACAACACGTTTCGCACACGATGTCCGCATACATTTCCGATTTTACGTATAAACATGCAACTTCAGGAGATATGATGTCTCAAAGCCAGGGATATGCAAAAAGCTGCCGCGTCATGCATGTCTCTTTTATTTTATTGCTTTTTTATTACTAACAACATATATCTCAGATAGGAATCACATATAATACTGGATGCATCTAAAAACAACGATATTGTTGTACGACACATAATTCAAGAGATACGACGTCGGGAACACTGAGCTGCGCGAAACTGAAGCTGCAAGGTGTATGTGTGAATTCCTAAGGGACCAGACGAACGAGCAGCTCCAGCCACAGCACCACAGACTGAATGTTTGTTGCAGCTGTTGCCATTTCGGTCGCATCATGACTGGTGTCACACCTCGTGTCAGTGTCACCTGCCTACGAACTACACCTGGGCAGACTGTCAGGACACGCACGCGCTCTCCAACGTACTGGCCGAAGCTACACTGTGAGCCACAACAAGGGGGAACTGCGCCAAACTGAAATGCGTGTTCTCCCACAGTACATTGTGTGTGAAATGAACTTCCAACACATTCATGTAACAAAGTGAACCCCCAGTGAGTATGATGATCCAAAATGACACCAAAAGAAGATCAAGTTCATCGCTACGTAAATACCATGTTTGAAGTCAATGGCACTGAGCACTATGGGACTCAACTGCTGAGGTCATAAGTCCCCTAGAACTTAGAACTACTTAAACCTAACTAACCTAAGGACATCACACACATCCATGCGCGAGGCAAGATTCGAACCTGCGACCGTAGCGGTCGCGCTGTTCCAGACTGTAGCGCCTAGAACCGCTCGGCCACGTTTGAAGTCAATGTTTCGTGTGTTCATTATAGCGTATTTTTTATTGTGTATTTTTTTGCTGTCCCATGTATTACCAATTAATTAAAAATTATGTGTTCAAAGATAAAAATTTGTTTTAATTGTGGTTGGTATTGTGACATTATCTATAGTGCTTACACCACGTAACTTGAAATATTTTATCATAGCATGTGTATAACTTCATTTAGGGTAAAATCAACTACACAAGTATTTTCAAAATGGTTACATTTAGAAACAGAGCTGGAACGATAATATTTTATATTTTTTCAATATTACTCAACTTCTCCTATCTTCATTGTGTAAAAACGTACCATACTTTTAGAAATAGCTCTTATCGATCTGTGTAATGATCACAACTTTGAGATGTTTCCATATTTCCAAAACATAATTAATGTCCTTATATTTTGTAGATGATACGTAGTTTCCACATGATTCGAATTACTACGAGATATCCTGTATTGAAATGAATGAGCAAGCACACATACTTGATCAAAGGCAGAATAACAGATTTAATTTTGTAAAATGTTCTTAATTTTGTAACGTTAGTATATTCTTATGTTTAAGCAGGTGCCACACAAGTTCTTCTTTGCTTTGGTGTCTGCATTCAGTAATTACCAAAGACATAATCTTAGTACTCAGTCCAGCATTGAGTAAAGATTAGGGTGGTTTCCCTGAGGGTGTATGCACTTGTCTCTGTTTGTCATTTGATTATTATTTACATGTTGAGATTGTCAAGGTTACTTCTTCTACGCTAGTAATGGTCGTGAAAACTTGTGACTGGTAAAAAAAAAAAAAAAAAAAAAAAAAAATTAGCCATCACAGAGATGGAGCAGAAGCCCCAGAAGAACGAATCCAAAATTCATTGGCATTTTATCATGGTGTATTTTTCTTGATGGAATTTTGTGCATGATGGAGTACGCCATTGGCAGGTTGAGTGTTAATATTCTGCGATTGGAGAGCATTTTCTCTTTTGTGGGGACTAACAGACTGTGCGGTTTAGTTAAAAGTATTAGCGTTCGCTAGGAGATGGGGAATTGTGTGTAGCTTCTGTAGATCTGTAACGTTCATTTGGAGAGAGAGAGAGAGAGAGAGAGAGAGAGAGAGAGAGAGAGAGAGAGCATACACATTAACATGTGAGTAGGATTCAGTGCCCGTGTTGACGGAAGCTTTAGCCTAGTCCTGTATCACAGAGCCACAAGGAAGATGATGGTGTTCGGCACGTCTCACAATGACTAATTCTGGTGAGCATAATTAGCAGCACTGGCCTTGTAGGACCACTTTTGTTCTGCATTTGCTCACGTCACTGCAACCATATTCATTGCTTTACCGCATGCATGAATTTCTCAATATAACTTTTAGTCTAACAGTTTCGATAACGGTTCATGACTGATTTTCAGGACATTTTTCTTGTTTATTCAATTAACACTAAAAACCAATAAGTGGACTTAAAAGAATTTTCATGACGGAATTTCGTAAAATCAAGCGATTTTCTTTCGTAGTCACGTGAGTTAAATGTGGGTTTTGATTGAATAAATTAATACGTAAAGCAAAGCTTGTTTCTGTTAATACCTTCAATGCATATAAAATTTATTTATTTGTTCGCTTCAGGATCCACAGCTAGGGTCGTAGACACTTCATATTATACATTCAGCTGTGCACGATTATCGTATCTGACTACTTAAAGGAGTGTGCGGATCTTAATCAATGTCTGCGTCATGGTAAAAATTTTGACATGCAAGGAATTTTGTAATCTATACTCGAAAGTGTGAAAAAGTTCCAACAATTTCTTTGGATAAAAAATGTTGCAATAGAGAATCGTTGCTCATTTGCTGTACGCAACTTCGAGCGCCATTCAAAGGTACTAAATATGTTCCTCTATCCTAATTAATCTCTTACTTATAGACAAATCATTTCACTAAACATTTGACCATCTTTCTCTCAATATTTTTTTTCTTATTTTCCTTCCTATGAATTAATCTTAACTGAAATTCGTAAAATTTCTGAATTTAATATTGTTTTATAATTTTTTTCGTATTTGGTAAGTTCATATGAATACCCAAGGTGTTTTAGGAAATAACAACAGAAATTTGTCTTTTTGTATAATTTGCAGCAAAAATGTAACGCAAAAAATGGACCATTTAAATAGCGTTGTGAATGTAAATATGAATGAAAATATCCTCTCTCACAGAGCAGCCGTATATAGAAGCCCAGTGTCCTTCCACTCGCTGCTTCTCTGGAATATTAAGTTGAAATTTCCTCGTGATTCGATGGTCTCTCCGCCACTGCTGAAATTTTGTTTATTATTTTCTCTTCTCCCTCGCTCTACGCGACCCCCTTCCACCTTCTCTGCTGACAACATACCAAGGAACGTCTGCAAAGTCCTCAGATGCTTTTAACTTTGCTCTTGGCAATGGCTGTGAGGCCACAAGTGTGTCCCGGTAATCCACAACATTCATCAGCAAAGTCCTGGCACTCGCACCAGCCCTCGGTAACTCCTCCTCTTGCCAGTTGTCTTCCCCTCGAAATTTTTATTATGCGAAAACGCAGTAAGAACTATAGCTCTGTAAATGTTAGTGTGTGGGAGAAGAGTGAAGGGAAGGCGAAGATACAAGATGGTGCAAGGTTGCTGTGAATGTAGTAACTGAATGCTACTACCCATTCAGCCCATACATCCAAGGAAGCGGAAAACTGTTCTCTGCTATGGTTCCTTAACGGACTCTGGTTTGCATGCTTCTGAACCAACACTTGTTTGATAGGGTGGCATTAGAAGAGTACGGTACAAAACGACACTCAACTTTGGTACAGTTTGATGTGAGGCACTTGATGTCCTAAAACTAACACAGTGACATCTAAGGAACTTTGCTGTGTCTTTGAAATCTATGGTCTTGTTGGTATCGCTAATAGTAACGTTTGCAGACACTCTGTTATTCGTCATACTTCTCTGTAAATACCGACTGCTAAATCAGAAGGCAGTCTTCACAGCACTACACTCAGCTGGCGGAGGTGCTGATGCTGCTGTGTAATAGCTGGTGTGGAACTGTGTGTATCTCCACGGTGTGTTGTGTTTGGTCCCCCGTTGGTGGAAGGATTTCTCTTTTCACCGGTATATGACAGTAGCGAAGTAGTATTCAGTTGAGAGCGTCCCCTCCTGGCTGTCTACTCTATCAGCCGTCGTACATCTACATCTACATGACTACTCTGCAATTCACATTTAAGTGCTTGGCAGAGGGTTCATCGAACCACAATCATACTATCTCTCTACTATTCCACTCCAGAACAACGAGCGGGAAAAACGAACACCTAAACCTTTCTGTTCGAGCTCTGATTTCTCTTATTTTATGTTGATGATCATTCCTACCTATGTAGGTTGGACTCAACAAAATATTTTCGCATTCGGAAGAGAAAGTTAGTGACTGAAATTTCGTAAAAAGGTCTCGCCGCGACGAAAAACGTCTTTGCTGTAATGACTTCCATCCCAAGTCGTGTATCATATCTGCCACACTCTCTCGCCTATAACGTGATAATACAAAACGAGCTGCCCTTTTTTGCACCCTTTCGATGTCCTCCTTCTACATCTACATCTACATCCATACTCCGCAAGCCACCTGACGGTGTGTGGCGGAGGGTACCCTGAGTACCTCTATCGGTTCTCCCTTCTATTCCAGTCTCGTTTTGTACATGGAAAGAAGGATTGTCGGTATGCTTCTGTGTGGGCTCTAATCTCTCTGATTTTATCCTCATGGTCTCTTCGCGAGATATACGTAGGAGGGAGCAATATACTGCTTGACTCTTCGGTGAAGGTATGTTCTCGAAACTTTAACAAAAGCCCGTACCGAGCTACTGAGCCTCTCTCCTGCAGAGTCTTCCACTGGAGTTTATCTATCATCTCCGTAACGCTTTCGCAATTACTAAATGATCCTGTAACGAAGCGCGCTGCTCTCCGTTGGATCCTCTCTATCTCTTCTATCAACCCTACCTGGTGCGGATCCCACACTGCTGAGCAGTATTGAAGCATTGGGCGAACAAGCGTACTGTAACCTACTTCCTTTGTTGTCGTATTGCGTTTCCTTAGGATTCTTCCAATGAATCTCAGTCTGGCATCTGCTTTACCGACGATCAACTTTATATGATCATTCCATTTTAAATCACTCCTAATGAGTGCTCCCAGATAATTTATGGAATTAACTGCTTCCTGTTGCTGACCTGCTATTTTGTAGCTAAATGATAAGGGACCTATCTTTCTATGTATTCGCATCACATTACACTTGTCTATATTGAGATTCAATTGCCATTCCGTGTACCATGCGTGAATTCGCTGCAGATCCTCCTGCATTTCAGTACAATTTTCCATTGTTGCAACCTCTCGATACACCACAGCATCATCTACAAAAAGCCTCAGTGAACTTCCGATGTCATCCACCAGGTCATTTATGTATATTGTGAATAGCAACGGTCCTATGACACTCCCCTGCGGCACACCTGAAATCACTCTTACTTCGGAAGACTTCTCTCCATTGAGAATGACATGCTGCGTTCTGTTATCTAGGAACTCCTCAATCCAATCACACAATTGATCTGACAGTCCGTATGCTCTTACTTTGTTCATTAAACGACTGTGGGGAACTGTGTCAAACGCCTTGCGGAAGTCAAGAAACACGGCATCTACCTGTGAACCCGTGTCTAAGGCCCTCTGAGTCTCGTGGACGAATAGCGCGAGTTGGGTTTCACACGACCGTCTTTTTCGAAACCCATGCTGATTCCTACAGAGTAGATTTCTAGTCTCCAGAAAAGACATTATACTCGAACATAATACGTGTTCCAAAATTCTACAACTGATCGACGTCAGAGATATAGGTCTATAGTTCTGCACATCTGTTCGACGTCCCTTCTTGAAAACGGGGATGACCTGTGCCCTTTTCCAATCCTTTGGAACGCTTCGCTCTTCTAGAGACCTACGGTACACCGCTGCAAGAAGGGGGGCAAGTTCCTTCGCGTACTCTGTGTAAAATCGAACTGGTATTCCATCAGGACCAGCGGCCTTTCCTCTTTTGAGCGATTTTAATTGTTTCTCTATCCCTCTGTCGTCTATTTCGATATCTACCATTTTGTCAACTGTGCGACAATCTAAAGAAGGAAGCACAGTGCAGTCTTCCTCTGTGAAACAGCTTTGGAAGAAGACATTTAGTAATTCGGCCTTTAGTCTGTCATCCTCTGTTTCAGTACCATTTTGGTCACAGAGTGTCTGGACATTTTGTTTTGATCCCCCTACCGCTTTGACATAGGACCAAAATTTCTTAGGATCTTCTGACAAGTCAGTACATAGTACTTCACTTTCGAATTCATTGAAAGCCTCTCGCATAGCCCTCCTCACACTGCATTTCGCTTCGCGTAATTTTTGTTTGTCTGCAAGGCTTTGGCTATGTTTATGTTTGCTGTGAAGTTCCCTTTGCTTCCGCAGCAGTTTTCTAACTCGGTTGTTGTACCACGGTGGCTCTTTCCAATCTCTTACGATCTTGCTTGGCACATACTCATCTAACGCATACTGTACCATGGTTTTGAACTTTGTCCACTGATCCTCAACACTATCTGCATTTGAGACAAAACTTTTGTGTTGAGCCGTCAGGTACTCTGTAATCTGCTTTTTGTCACTTTTGCTAAACAGAAAAATCTTCCTACCTTTTTTAATATTTCTATTTACGGCTGAAATCATCGATGCAGTAACCGCTTTATGATCGCTGATTCCCTGTTCTGCATTAACTGATTCAAATAGTTCGGGTCTGTTTGTCACCAGAAGGTCTAATATGTTATCGCCACGAGTCGGTTTTCTGTTTAACTGCTCAAGGTAGTTTTCAGATAAAGCACTTAAAAATATTTCACTGGATTCTTTGTCCCTGCCACCCGTTATGAACGTTTGAGTCTCCCAGTCTATATCCGGCAAATTAAAATCTCCACACAGAACTATAACATGGTGGGGAAATCTACTCGAAATATTTTCCAAATTATTCTTCAGGTGCTGAGCCACAACAGCTGCTGAGCCCGGGGGCCTATAGAGACATCCAATTACCTTGTCTGAGCCTGCTTTAACCGTGACCTTCACCCAAATCATTTCACAATTCGAATCTCCGTCAATTTCCTTCGATACTATTGCACTTTTTATCGCTATAAACACGCCTCCCCCTTCACTGTCCAGCCTATCTCTGCGGTATACATTCCAATCCGAGTTTAGGATTTCATTACTGTTTACGTCTGGTTTCAGCCAACTTTCTGTTCCTAGTACTATATGGGCGTTGTGACCGTTTATTAATCAGAGCAGTTCTGGGACCTTTCTTTAGACTCTCCTGTAGTTTACTATTAGCACATTAATATTGTTATTCCTTGTTGCATTTTGCCTACTCCTGCTTTGCCGCGTCTCAGGAGGCGTCTTGTCGGGCCTAGGGAGGGAATTCTCTAACCTAAAAGAACCCCATGTGCACTCCACACGTACTCCGCTACCCTCGTAGCCGCTTCCGGCGTGTAGTGCACGCCTGACCTATTCAGGGGGACCCTACATTTCTCCACCCGATAGCGGAGGTCGAGAAATTTGCACCCCAGCTCTCCGCAGAATCGTCTGAGCCTCTGGTTTAAACCTTCCACTCGGCTCCAAACCAGAGGACCACGATCAGTTCTGGGAACGATACTACAAATAGTTAGCTCTGATTCCACCCCGCGAGCGAGGCTTTCCGCCTTCACCAACTCCGCCAACCGCCTGTACGAACTGAGGATGACCTCTGAACCCAGACGGCAGGAGTCATTGGTGCCGACATGAGCAACAATTTGCAGTCGGGTGCACCCAGTGCTCTCTATCGCCGCCGGTAGGGCCTCCTACACATCTCGGATAAGACCCCCCGGCAAGCAGACAGAGTGAACACTGGCCTTCTTCCCCGACCTTTCCGCTATTTCTCTAAGGGGCTCCATCACCCGCCTAACGTTGGAGCTCCCAATAACTAATAAACCCCTCCCCCCGTGTGCCTGCTCGGACCTTGCTGAAGGAGCAGCCACATGTCCACTCACAGGCAGAGCGGGCGATGCCACACGGCCAGCCTCCACATTGACCCTCCGCCTCGTGCGCCACGAACGCCGCTGAACCCGCCACTCCCCTTGGGGAGAGGATGGCCCAAGCGCGCTGGTAGCCGCGAAGATGTCTCGACAGCAGGGACAGTGGGTGAAGCATGTAACACCTGGGGTGTACCTTGCGACGCACCAGACTCCCCACTGCCGCTACACTCCGAGGCAGCAGCCTGAAGACGGCTGACCGCGGCCATCAACACGCTCAGCTGTTCGCGAAGAGTGGCCAGCTCCTCCTGCGTCCGTACACAGCAGCCACACATCCTATCCATCCTAAGAAATCAATTTACTATAGAGTGTTAATCAACTTTTAACTAGACTGCTAATTCACTAAAGGCGGTTGATTATTGACAAAACTGTGATTGCTAACCACTTCTTGTAGAAAACAAGGAAAATAGCACTACCTGTCTCTGGAATGTATTCAAAACAAACACTAGCACTACTAGCACTATGGCTGACTAAAGGGACTCTCTGACTGTATTCAAAACAAACACGAGATCTATGGAACACTTAATAGCACTCGACTATTAAAGCTTCCTAAAAGCAAAAACACGCAGAAGAAGAAGTGACAAGTAAGAAAAATACAGTTAATACTTAAATTAAGGTAGCTCGCTGCACAGCAGACGTGAAGCAGACGGCGGTTAGGGCGACACTGACACTGACTTCAATCCCACCTGGTAAGGATCCCACACCGCGCAGCAATATTCTAACAGAGGACGAACGAGTGTAGTGTAAACTGTCTCTTTAGTGGACTTGTTGCATCTTCTAAGTGTCCTGCCAATGAAACGCAACCTTTGGCTCGCCTTCCCGACAGTATTATCTATGTGGTCCTTCCAACTGAAGTTGTTCGTAATTGTAACACCCAGGTACTTAGTTGAATTGACAGCCTTGAGAATTGTACTATTTATCGAGTAATCGAATTCCAAAGGATTTCTTTTGGAACTCATGTGGATCATCTCACACTTTTCGTTATTTAGCGTCAACTGCCACCTGACACACCATACAGCAATCTTTTTTAAATCGCTTTGCAACTGATACTGGTCTTCGGATGACCTTACTAGACGGTAAATTACAGCATCATCTGCGAACAATCCAAGAGAACTGCTCAGATTGTCACCCACACGACAAGCTGGAGGAAGTAGTGCAGGAGCAGCAAGGGATCCAAGTTTGTGAGCACCATCTGGAGGCTGCTACGCACAGCTGAGAGATGCCAGGCGAGTAATTGTGCCTGTGTGCTGACGGCCCCTCATAGGATCTGTTTGTACCTCTTGCTTGTTACACGACAATGACGTTAAAGAAAGTGAGAGACATGTGGAAATAAAGAGAGCAGCAGAAGGCGAAAGCATTTGGAGAGAAATTCTGTAAGACCTGCCTTCTAGCAGAACATATAATAATAATAATAATAATAATAATAATTGCTAATAATAGTCATTATAGTAATAATAGTCAATGTTCACATTGAAACCATGGTATTGTCCAGAGATTTTGGTGTAATGCCAAAATCGGCGAAGTGGATCGATACCACAGATATTAGCGAGCGGTTGATGCAATCCGCAAAAACCAATGGAAGACCCTGCCGAAGACCATAGCTCCCTCTCAGCATAACAGCGCCCTCACGCTGAGGTCAATATAGTGACGAGCAGGCAAGAACTCATACCAGTCTGTGCGTGGCCTCTGCTACAGGAGTCAACACCACTGCATAGAACAGTGACAGTTCAAAACAATGGTTCAAATGGTCCTGAGCACTATGCGACTTAACTTCTGAGGTCATCAGTCGCCTAGAACTTAGAACTAATTAAACCTAACTAACCTAAGGACATCACACCCATCCATGCCCGAGGCAGAATTCGAACCTGCGACCGTAGCGGTCGCTCCGTTCCAGACTGTAGCGCCTAAAACCGCTTGGCCACTCCGGCCGGCCAGTGACAGTTGTTAGTTTCTGATGAAATGTACTTTTAAAAACGTTGCATTTTGTACTGTAAGAAAATACACTCCTGGAAATTGAATTCATTGTCCCAGGAAGGTGAAACTTTATTGACACATTCCTGGGGTCAGATACATCACATGATCACACTGGCAGAACCACAGGCACATAGACACAGGCAACAGAGCATGCACAATGTCGGCACTAGTTCAGTGTATATCCACCTTTCGCAGGAATGCAGGCTGCTATTCTCCTATGGAGACGATCGTAGAGATGCTGGATGTAGAACTGTGGAACGGCTTGCCATGCCATTTCCACCTGGCGCCTCAGTTGGACCAGCGTTCGTGCTGGACGTGCAGACCGCGTGAGACGACGCTTCATCCAGTCCCAAACTTGCTCAACGGGGGACAGATCCGGAGATGTTGCTGGCCAGGGTAGTTGACTCACACCTTCTAGAGCACGTTGGGTGGCACGGGATACATGCGGACGTGCATTGTCCTGTTGGAACAGCAAGTTCCCTTGCCGGTCTAGGAATGGTAGAACGATAGGTTCGATGACAGTTTGGATGTACCGTGCACTATTCAGTGTCCCCTCGACGATCACCAGAGGTGTACGGCCAGTGTAGGAGATCGCTCCCCACACCATGATGCCGGGTGTTCGCCCTGTGTGCCTCGGTCGTATGCAGTCCTGATTGTGGCGCTCACCTGCACGGCGCCAAACACGCATACGACCATCATTGGCACCAAGGCAGAAGTGACTCTCATCGCTGAAGACGACACGTCTCCATTCGTCCCTCCATTCACGCCTGTCGCGACACCACTGGAGGCGGGCTGTACGATGTTGGGCGGAAGACGGCCTAACGGTGTGCGGGACCGTAGCCCAGCTTCATGGAGACGGTTGCGAATGGTCTTCGCCGATACCCCAGGAGCAAGTGTCCCTAATTTGCTGGGAAGTGGCACTGCGTAGGATCCTACGGTCTTGGCGTGCATCCGTGCGTCGCTGCGGTCCGGTCCCAGGTCGACGGGCACGTGCACCTTCCGCCGACCACTGGCGACAACATCGATCTACTGTGGAGACCTCACGCCCCACGAGTTGAGCAATTCGGCGGTACGTCCACCCGGCCTCCCGCATGCCCACTATACGCCCTCGCTCAAAGTCCGTCAACTGCACATACGGTTCACGTCCACGCTGTCGAGGCATGCTACCAGTGTTAAAGACTGCGATGGAGCTCCGTATGCCAAGGCAAACTGGCTGACACTGACGGCGGCGGTGCACAAATGCTGCGCAGCTAGCGCCATTCGACGGCCAACACCGCGGTTCCTGGAGTGTCCGCTGTGCCGTGCGTGTGATCTTTGCTTGTACAGCACTCTCGCAGTGTCCGGAGCAAGTATGGTGGGTCTGACACACCGGTGTCAATATGTTCTTTTTTTCCATTTCCAGGAGTGTAGTTTGTTAATAACTGCATAATGTGCGCCTTTGCTAGTCACTGATAGTTGTAAACTATACAACAATCCTTTGCAAAAAAGTGTGTCAAAGTTAAGTAAATCTTATATTCATTATTGTAATAAAGTTAAGTAATATTTCATGTGTTCTAGTTTGACATGCCTTCTCCCTAAGGAATCAAAGAATCCGCTGTTACTGCTGGATTAAAGTAATTTCATTTGGTCAGAACAGAAACATCTCATTTCAACAAATAAATAAACCTGCATTTATAGGAATACAAAAAAGTTTAATGGAAGAGCTCAACTGAGGTTAGGTTATCAGGTCCGAAAGTGTCACCAAACAGCGCAACAACGTGTCGGTTGCAGAGGACACTGCCTGTCGCTTCGGTAGAAATCGTGACATGAAATGTTGATGGTGTTGCTGTTAACAGGCAACGTCGTCGATGCCGTGTAAAGCCCACTACACGACGTCCTACTTGCGTTCCTATAACGTGCCGCCAGTGTCGCTTCGATGCTCTGTTTTCCTGCTCTCTGACTACTGCTGCAAACAGTGTGGTGCATACACAACTGTTCCTCAACATTTTGATCCTCAGCGTAACTACGCTGCACAATAGAATTAAAGGATCACTTTTTCTAAACCCCCTCCCACTGCGACGGTGCCGACATCCTTCCTCCGTAATGGTACTTCTCTGGGCGGTATCACTAACCTGGTGTCTTGCTGCTTCGGTAAGTCCCTCGTAACACAGTAGTAGCGCTCAGTCGCCAGGTTCCGTGTAGGTGGTGATCCTGCTGAAGTGGAGTGTTCAGGGCTCTGAGCACTATGGGACTCAACTACTGTGGTCATTAGTCCCCTAGAACTTAGAACTACTTAAACCTAACTAACCTAAGGACACCACACACATCCATGCCCGAGGCAGGATTCGAACCTGCGACCGTAGCAGTCGCACGGTTCCGGACTGCGCGCCTAGAACCGCGAGATCACCGCGGCCGGCAGTGTTCAGGGATGCCAGTTGTTAATTGTAAATAACGTTTAATGTATACTTTTTTAATATAGAAATTGCTTTGTCACACACGTCACAGAATCAGCATTTGCAATATGGCGGCTCTGGACTACGCCGTTGTATTCGACCCTTTACACACATTAACACAGTTTTCTGACTTTACATCATTATGGACACTGCACACTACACGCGGCGTTCTGATAACTAATAACTTCACTTTATATCTTGTTTAACATTAGAGATATGCACTCGCGACCGTTTTTTTTTTCAGAGCCGCTCCGTTTATTATACTCGACCGTGCGTTTTGAGTGCCTCCTTGCGACTAACTCGCCCTGTCTTCCCGAAGGACAAGAGAGATCCCACCCCTTTCTCCCTCAGCCAATCAGGACGCTTCTCTTATATATATGCCAATGGACGGTCTGATCGCTGTTGCTAGGCGGTTCTGACGTCACGTTTTCGGACATTGTGACGGAAGTTTGTCTCGGAACACTGTCTGAGATTGTAAGATCCTACTCCCGAATAGTAGGATCATGTTCCTAGTACGTTTGCACAACATTTTCTCCTATAATTTCATGACTAATATCCCTTGCTGACGCTTAATTGTTAAATGTACATGTAGCCTGGCTGCTGCTGAGCATTCCCGATCGCATAAATAGGCCTAATATTTGGCTTAAACACGTGAAGGGAAGGCGCATATGCATTACGTGCGATTCAAGAACAGCAAGGTGTTTTCACGTAAGGAAAAAGGTCAGAACTCAGAAGTTTATGTGAGGTGTAAGGTGCGTCACATTGGCACCAAATTTCACATCAATTCTGCCCAACGCCACCGCCGACGTGTCACACTATGGGAAAGTCATCAAAGGCTCTCTTACCCATTTTTCACTCCTTTATTTGACGCCTCTGCAGTGGAGGACAGAACCGCGACACACTCTGAAATCGAAAGTTTTTCTTATGAATGGCAGAGGAAAACATTTCAGTCAAACCTCGGCTCAGAATCGACACGAAAAGGCATCGGCGTAGCATGAAGAGACCATTTCCTGGAGCATTTATTCCCACACATTTTGAGTTCGAAAACGACACCTTTCGCGGTGAGCAACAGGAAGACATTCTTGACAGTTTTTGACGCTGCTGACGCCTCCCTGATGCTTCAACCCGTTCCGAACGACGTCGTGAGCTAACAGCCCCACTGAACGTGATCCCACTCTTTCGGAGAGCAGTGCGATCGCGATTTCCTCTGCCGTATAGCGTGGAATGTGCCTTTATAGAGAATGCCTGTGAAGTGGTCATAGGCACCTGAAAGCAGGCAACTACCAACAGAAGTGTGTTACTTGGTTGCCTGTCTGCCGGTCTCTATGACCACTTCAATGGCATTCTCTGGAAAGGTACGTTTTTAAAATTTTTGATATATGTGGGCGGATGCCGCCGAGTGTTTTGCCGAAATGTAGGTGGGAGAGGGTGGGGGTCGTAGAGGGACCCATTGCCGTTGTATTCACGCATGTGTCAATGTTGCATCTTTCCATGAAGATCCTGCAGGTGGTGGGGAGGGGAGGGGGGGGGGGGACGAAACAAAAGCACTGAAAAATTATAAGCTTCCTTTGCTACTTTAGATCAACTTCAAACTTCGTCGAATAGTTTTGAAGACTCCCTAGCGGTTCCACCCTGCACACCAGATCGGGAACACCGTTCGCACACCCTCTAAAGAGGTGATATCACATCCAGTGCAGCACTGAGCTTCAGAATGCAGCAGCATGTACAGCGGTGACACAGGCTAAAATAAGATAACAAGCTTGTAGTTAAGGAGAGTATATACCTGACTTATTTGTAACAAATTTACATTTCTTTTGTTCCGTTATTAAGTCACTAATCTCAATCATCCACTGTTGTGTGGAGGAATACTCTTTAATAGTCCACAAATATAGAATTGCATTATGCCTTAGTTAAAAAGTTCATTAAACTGCTGTTAATTCCTAAGTACAAACTAAACATGCACCTACACTACAAGAGGAAGACAAACAGCTATTGCCTATTACCTTATTGGCAGGAATTCCTTGCTACAGGAATTTTCAGCCTCTAAATGATGATTCCTCCACGAGTTATTTTCACGTACTGATTTAAAGAACCTGTAACAGCTGTATCATCAAACTTCCTAACGGCTTGAATTATGGACTACCTTTTCACTACTCTTTTTCCCCATGAGTATGCACGTTTCCTTCCTGTGGCCTTTACTGTTATGTACAGAACTTTGTATATTTTCCGTTCTTCGTCACTAGGTTTATGAGATTAAGAGTTGGATTGTACTCTGTAATGTAACAGATGACGACTAACAGAGATTCAATACCAAATGAAGTATATCTCACGAGCCATGCTTTTGTTACCTTTGTAAATATTCTGACTAATGACTTCCTTCATTTATTTATTAATGCTAGTTGCTGATCAGTATGCGTGAATGAAGATAACATTATTACTAATCAATTACATAATAGCTATATCTATTTGGTATGTAAACATCGTTGTAATAGCAAAACTAATTTCGTACAAAAACACACTCTTTGCGTGAAATTATCCAATCTTGTATTACGCCGAAACATTTGCAAAGATGTGAAGGAACTAATTACATTTTAAATTGACTTTCATTCACTTCGGATTTTGAAAAATTTTCATATTGCAACCTTAAAATTTAAATGTTAGACCTTTAATCTACTGTAGCCATTGTGTTTTTGCACTTTATTACGTGTCCCACGGCGTGACTTCAACCTGTGTCCGTGGTGCGGTGCGCGTTTCGAGCCGTAGTTCACCTGGATGACGGCCTTTATGAAGACGACCAGCGACTTAGTGTAGCAGAGATGTTATTCACTCGAAGAGGCGGCACGTTGTCATTGATCGACAGTCGAATCCCAATTGTCCCGTGCCCACTGCAGCCGTAACTGACGATGTCGTTGGGTCAACATGTGAACACGTAGGGGTGGTTTGCTCCTGAGCTCCATGTTCAAAAATGTACGATGAACGGTGTGCTCCGAAACACAGATCTCCATACATACTGCTTTACAGACGAGACAAGCCTCCAAACGCCACGTTCTGCGAAGAGTCGTGGATCTCCAATCATTTAGCGTCTAGTGGTAGTTTCACTGTCCACTCAATCTCTTTCCGTAGATGTTCACGACAGTAGCGCATAAACATTCCACCAACCTCTCCGTTTTCAAGATACTCGTTCACAGGTTCTGAATAATAGTAACCTGCCCTTTGCCAAGTTGGCTTATCTCAATGGATTTCTCCATTTGCAGCCCGTATATCCTCTAGGGTGGTCGTGTCTGCTCCGCTTACATACTTTTCTTACCGCGCCACGTGCTCGCAATGCAACAGGCGGCACCAACGACACCGTCGGTATTGGTCATAGTGTTTTGGATTAACAATGTATATTTATTTATCTGCTTTTTACTTAATTTAAAGCTCCAATAGTTTGGTTCAAATGGCTCTGAGCAATATGGGAATTAACATCTGAGCTCATCAGTCCCCTATAACGTAGAACTACTTAAACTTTACTAACCTAAGGACATCACACACAACCATTCCCGAAGCACGATTCTAACCTGCGACCATAGCGGTCGCACAGTTCCAGACTGAAGCGCCTAGAACCGCTCGGCCACACTCAATATTTTTACTATGGTTTTCTTACGCTGAACTACATTAATTGTACTTTCAGCTTGTCATCCCTTTTGGTTCACTTTTATGAGCCTATATCAAATTCTTCACTTCGTCCTGTCCTAACAAGGGTAGAGGGAAGCCAGGTGGTTTAAGGTCAGTCTGGAATTTCCCAGTGGTGAGGAGCAAATGCAGAAAGACAATTTCCCGTAAATGCAGGTTGATGACGTAGATCAGCGCCAGACACTGTCACAGGGCATCTACGAAAGATGTGGATTTTGGGGCTCAACAATATGCTTGCAACAGGAGACTCATGCAAATCAGGGATCTGATTATCACTATGTATTTGCGATCAGAGTAAGTACTACTCTGAAGACTAATTCTAAACATTAGAGCAAAGGCAGTTGGTTGCACAACAGAATTCAGTGTCTGAACGTACCGGGTGTAGGTGCCAACACTAGCAGAAACTTCAGAGCAGCAATCATAGTGAGAAAAACAGATATGTCGGAGCTTAGCGAGGCAGGCCACAAGCATAACAGAGTCGACGCCCCACCATTCTGACTGAGACCTGCCCATGACTACAATAACATGGGTTTTTAAAGAATCGTGGTGGCGCTCCATTTCTCCCCACTAATCCAACGGCACTTAATCTTCGGCGAATCTGGCAAGTCGTTCTGCACCTCCAGGGCGTCTCTGAACAACCACATTTAGATTTCTCTCCTACTCCCACCCGGTAGGTTGGCTTGCTTATGGATTTTACATTAACAAACTACAAATCTGGTATCAACAGGTTCAGCTGAAAGCTAAACGTCCGTGCCACTCCAATTATGCTAGCAACAACAGTGTTTTAGGTCACTTGTCCCAGCCCTCCGTCCTTCTGTTGATGAGAACTGCTGTAGTAGCACTCTAACCTGTGTAAACCCACCGACATTGCACTTGTCAGGAGCAAGTATCGAGCCATCTTCTGCAGTGACGCCGTACGGCAGTGCCTAGACGGTAGATGGAGTTACCAGTGGAACTTCCCCCCTGGGACAGCTGCCCAGAGCGTAACCTAAACGCTATAACTTTTGCCTCGTCTGTGCATTGTGTATCTTACTTTCGACCTTGGAGTGCCCTTGATGGCTCCAAATAGCCTTCAGCGTAACAACATTGAACTCATTATGTCAAAATACGTGACAACTGCATTCTGCTTCCAGACGATGACTATAGCTTTTTCAACTAATATTGGCTTGCGATTATGAAACTAAGTCACAGCTCACACATTCGAAGCTACATACTTCATCGCTGACTCTTAGCAGTACATGCTTCTCCTCTCTTTCGCTCTGAGTGATGGAACTACCATGTCCAGTATTCTACCTCCTTTAGTCAGTTTGAAACAGAAAGTGGTGGACGTAACTCCAATCCCGTGTCTGGAGATGCTGTATTTTCGTGGCATTCACTTTAGTACGTATACCTCAGATTTGCCAGGTGCAGTTGCTGTTGATACTCCACATTTAAGGTAGCGAATTTTACTGTGTCTGTATTCATTTCATGGAAAATATCATGGGCCACGAAATTCCCATATATTCTATTAGGATTGAAGTTACTCAGGACATGGCAGCGAGGGGGCTGCACGGCCGCCGCCTGGTAAACTCAGGTGGCAGCTGTGTTGACATTGTTGGCTCACAGTGAGTACACTGAGTTGCTACTTATATCGCAGTCAACGAAGGCCTAAAAATGCCGAATAGGGGAAATAATTCTTGGATGTGTTACCGTCCAGGTGTGCCGTGTGCTGTTGGCGAAGGGGTGCATTCCGTCCTTGTGGGGCCAACCGAGGAGCTACTTATTAAGGAGGCTCCGGAAACGAAAACGGGTGAGGTGATTACTTGCCCCTCCGTACACGCATCCAGTGGTGCCTGTCGATGACGATAGCACGGCGGTCGGTCGGTACCGTTGGGCTTTCCGAGACCTGTTCACGCACAATTCAGTTTATTAGTTTTTTTACCGGGAATTAATCGTAGAGTCGCAAATTTTCGTATAGTGGTATGAGTGATTGCGGTGAACTACCTATTAAAACTCCTGACAGGTAGGGAGTGAGTGTGTTGGACACATGAACTTTAAGTCACTTGTTTCACATTTTTCTTGAATAACTCTACAGTTGCGCTCTCTGGTGAAAACGTTTCCCAATATCAAAGTAGACTACATCAAATTTCCTACAAGAAAGATCCGATTCGATTCATCGAGTGGACGATCAAGAACGAAGTGTTCGTATTAAGAAGGGTGTAAGACAAGGCTGTAGCCTTTCGCCCCTACTCTTCAATCTGTACATCGAGGAAGCAATTATGGAAATAAAAGAAAGGTTCAGGAGTGGAATTAAAATACAAGGTGAAAGAATATCAATGATACGTTTTGCTGATGACATTTCTATCCTGAGTGAAAGTGAAGAAGAATTAAATGATCTGCTGAACGGAATGAACAGTCTAATGAGTACACAGTATGGTTTGAGAGTAAATCGGAGAAAGACGAAGGTAATGAGAAATAGTAGAAATGAGAACAGCAAGAAACTTAACATCAGGATTGATGGTCACGAAGTCAATGAAGTTAAGGAATTCTGCTACCTAGGCAGTAAAATAACAAATGACGGACGGAGCAAGGAAGACATCAAAAGCAGACTCGCTATGGCAAAAAAGCCATTTCTGGCCAAGAGAACTCTACTAATATCAAATACAGGGCCTTAATTTGAGGAAGAAATTTCTGAGGATGTACGTCTGGAGTACAGCACTGTATGGTAGTGAAACATGGACTGATGGAAAACCGGAACAGAAGAGAATCGAAGCAGTTGAGATGTGGTGCTATAGACGAATGTTGGAACTTAGGTGGACTGATAAGGTAAGGAATGAGGAGGTTCTACGCAAAATCGGAGAGGAAAGGAATATGTGGAAAACACTGATAAGGAGAAGGGACAGGATAATAGGACATCTACTAAGACATGAGGGAATGACTTCCATGGTACTGGAGGAGCTGTAGAGGGCAAAAACTGTAGAGGAAGACAGAGATTGGAATACGTCAAGCAGATAACTGAGGACGTAGGTTGCAAGTGCTACTCCGAGATGAAGAGGTTAGCACAGGAAAGGAATTCGTGGCGGGCCGCATCAAACCAGTCAGTAGACTGACGACAAAAAAAAAAAAGAAAAGTTCTAGGGGACTGATGACCTCAGATGTTAAGTCTCACAGTGCTCAGTGCCATTTGAACCATTTTGTCCGCCAAATCAAAATCGAACTCTCCAAACATGTACCGTCCTATCTGCTGATAGGTGGCGTACGAGCCACCGTTGTGTATGATGCCAGCCGTGAGCGTATCTTGGTTGCGTACAAAAGGGCCATGACTGTCGCCGCCGTCTTGTGCTCCAGATCCCGGCCAGTGACTCAGAAAGCGACGGTCACTTCTTTACCAGACAGCTACGCAACAGCTGTACTCAGTACTCAGCACCCGATGTGTCACTTCAGGAAGCGCTTGTTCCCCCACCCCTCCTCCAACACCGACATTGCCACCTCAGCCGTGTTCTAAGGAGAGAACTGTGCATTGGTTTGAGGAATAAAGTTGTGTGTGTTCTTGTATAACTAACAGTAATTGACCTTGGCCCCTTTCCACAACCTGATCCGCTCTGTCCTGCGAAACCAGATTTCAATAGACAAATGAATCTTTTAGAAAATGTGCTATGAAATGCTCCTAATTTATGTTGTTTGTCAAATAAGTTAAAACAATTAGTGGCTTTTCGTTTCTACAGCGTCGTGCAACTACATAGGAAATAAGAATATATTGGAAGAACTCATTTCGGAACACGAATCACCTGACCTCTTGCAGGAAGAGTCAACACTCCTGCTCTGAGCATTGTTGTGAGATCGCTCATCATAAACTTCACGAGAGAATCGGAAAAACTGACTTGCACAGACGATTGTAAGTATTAAACCGTTCCTTTCTATAAATATATATTAATATTAAAACTTCCTGGCAGATTAAAACTGTGTGCCGGTCGGAGAATCAAACTCGGGACCTTTGCCTTTCGCGGGCAAGTCTTCTACCAACTGAGCTACCCAAGCACGACTCACGACTCCTCCTCACAGCTTCAATTTTGCCAGTACCTCATCTCCTACCTTCCAGACTTCACAGAAGCTCTTCTGCGAACCAGTTGGTAGAGCACATATCAGCGCACACTCCGCTGCAGAGTGAAAATGTCTTTCTGCTACATTAGTATTCATTGTGTGAATATGTATGTATATGTTTTACGGTCTTCATTTAGCTCTTCCTCAGCATAACAGTTCCCAGACACAGAGAGTGCAATTAACTGAGACACCTAAGCAACAGCATACAGACACGCTCCGTGATGCAGCTACCAGCAGGTTAGAGTGGAAATCAAGTCAGCATGCAGAATTTCTGCAGACTTTGCGTTTCCAATACATACAACACATTCACCGATCATCGAGGCACCAGCATTGGATATTGCACCTCATACATTGGAGCAGGAATCTAGTCAGTATGCAGAATTGCTCCCCTGCTTTGAGATTACTCTATCATCAACATCTGCACCACTCATTGAAATGCCAGTACTGCGTAGTGCACCTGTGAATGTTGTGTTATTCTCTGCAGTGAACATGCTGAATATAAGTGACAGCATACGAATTGTTGTAGGCTTGTTCTCAGCTAATGCGTTCGATGTAGTGGTAATTTTTGAGAATCCACGACTTAGTGATATGGACGTAGTGCTATTAGACTATGATTTGTAAAAGATTTGCCAGAATTCAACACAAATAAGTGCTAAGATCAGCTCTCAAATGCCCGTAGTGTTACTGGATTACTATACTATATGTGTGGGGGACTACTCAAGAATTATGAAAGTGCATGAAATTAATTAAAATCCCAAATTTACTGCCTTCCAGGAAAGTTCTCAACCTCAAATTATTATTGGAACTGAGAGTTGGCTAAAACCGGAAGAAAAAGCTCTGATATATTTAGAGAGCCTAGAAATGTTTATTGGAAAGACAGATTAGACGCCGTAGGAGGCGAAGTTTTCATTACAGTCGATAAAAATGTTGTCTCTATTGAGGTTGAAACTGAGTTTGATAGTGAAGTTATCTGGTCGCGCATAGCAGGTTCAGGTGAAACCAAGCTAATTGTTGGATGTTTTTAGCGACCACTCGATTCCGATGCGACAGTTCCAGAATTATTTAAAAAATTCTATGGTCAGTTGTGCATATATACGCAGTTGGTGGTGACTTTAACCTACCGAGTATAGAGTGGGGCGTGTATGGATTCTTACTGGAGATACAGAAAGACAGCCTTGTTAATTACTTTTGAACACATCTTCTGAAAACTGTCTTGAGCAGCTAGTTCGGCAACACACGCGCAGTGGAGGTATCTTGTACCTTGTAGCTACAAACTGGCCAGACCTTATCGATGGCGTCAGTATAGAGGGCTAGGAGAGTGTTTCTGCTGGAAAGAGCAGGTAAGCCGTTGTTTTCATCTGACTTAGACAACAAACTGAAATTATTTCATCCATTCACTCGTTGACCAGTCTGGTTTGGCAGTAGAAGATAGCGGAAGGGAGGCCGAAGTTTTAAATTCCACGTTTAAGATATCGCTGACGCAGGAGTATCTTACAAACGCACCTTCGTTTTACCATCGCACAGAGTCCCTTATGGAAGGCGTAGTAATATGCATCCTTGGATTAGAGGCACAACTGAAAGAGTTGAAAACAAATAAGTCTCCAGGTCCAGATGGAATCCCAGTTCTCATTTACAAACAGTACTCTACGTCATTGGCCCCTTACGTTATTTGCATTTGTCGTGAACCTCTCGACCAGTGCAGAATGCCAAGCGACTGGAAGAAAGGGCACTTGAATACTGTATATAAGAAGAGTAAAAGAACTGACCCGATAAATAATATGTCAATATCCTTAACACCGTTTTGTTGCAGAATTCTAGAACATATTCAGAGTTCGAGTATAATAAATTACCTAGCTCATGTCCACGAATCAGCACGGTTTTAGAAAGCATTGCTTGTGCGAAACCCAGCTTCATCTTTTGTCACATGATATACTGCGAACTATAGATGAAGGGCAACAGGCGAATTCCGTATGTCCAGATCTCCGTAAAGCATTCGACACAGTACCACAGTACCGACTTTTAATGAAGGTTCGTACAGTTGTGGACAAAACGAGCGAGACCCCTCGCCTTTTCGTTATGCTGATCCGCACAGCTTTAAAGTCTGCTACACTGCATAACAGGCAAGGCGACGAAGTGCTACCAACATACTATGCACAGGCGTGAAATTGAAGAACTATCGGAATTTTGTTAGAATATTTTCAATCATGTGTAATATTATATTAATGCTGATTAGTGTGAAAAACACAACACGTAAATATAAGATGTAAATGAAAGAAGAAATGCTAATTACTATGATCTGTACTAATAAAAATGAATTTCAGCTTATCGAGATAACATAACTGTTTTAGTGCGTCAAAGTACCCCAGATCGTTATGCATTAGGAAAATATTGCGCGCCTTCGGCCGCGAAACGGTCTGTGTCAACGTTCAGACCACTCATATTGGATTACCGTTGCTGACCTGACCTTGAGTAAGCCGGCAATTTCGCAATGAGAATGGCAAAACGATCTGCAGTTTCTGTTGCATAGAGCTTTCTGGATTCAAAAACGTGAATTTTCTACCTTTATGTCACCGCTTATGTGACAATATTTCGAGACGTTTATCGAAATAACAAAATACTGTTATTAGCGAGTAAATTTAGTAGGATAATTCTGCACCACCCCAGGAAATAAACTGCTACATAGCTGCCAAATGTATTCCACAGTGTTTCCAATTTTTCATAGACTCGCCACAGCCAGAAAAAGTTCATTTGCCGAAGTGTTTCTTAAGCTATCTAGCAATGGGAATGCTCGCACTTCTAAAACACGGTGGCAATAATACTGGGATCTGAATTACCACGTGTATAGGCAAATGGATTTTATTTGCATTCCTGTAAACGTGATTTGGGTCGAAAGCGTAGTTACGATTAATATGCTGATGTATCGACTGCAACTAGAACATTTCGAATAAGGATTAGGGGGATTTATTTATGCAGCCCTCATCTTCAGTAACTGTCATAGCTGTTTTGCTTGTTAGGATTTCGTCACCTATATCGGTAAAAATGGAGCCCTACTAGCCTCACTTTCTTGACCGTCTCTGTCTACCCAACACTTAAAACCCGTCTACCTCGAGTACGGATAGACATAATAAGCGGACATGTATCGCGCTTCCTGCGGTATACTGTCCCTTGGTGATGTAAAGAAGTGAGCTTCTATGTTAACGCAATGTAAAGGTACGGCCGTTTATGTAAAGAAAATTTACGCGAAAGGTTAACAAATGTCTCTGAGAACTATGCGACCAAACTGCTTAGGTCATCAGTCCCCTAGACATTGAACTACTTAAACCTACCTAACCTAAGGACATCAGACACATCCGTGCCCGAGGTAGGATTCTAACGTGCGGCTGAAGCAACCTCGCGGTTCATGACTGAAGCGCCTAGAACCGCTCGGCTACCGCACCCGGCGAAAACCTTTTCACCTAACGTGTAATAATATATACTGTATTCGCCAGCAACACAGATCTTTTGTTCACGGAACTTTTCGAAGCTACATTCAAATTTTGTTCGAAGTCGTCTGTAATATCCACTTACAAACACCCTAGGAAAGTCGTATGCCTTATCCACTTCTGAAGACGCTGTCCGACCAAGCAGTACCATAACAAGTAGTTAAGAATTTGTTGTTATTGGTCCATCCTTGACACTTAATTTCAGTATCAATTTCACGCACCTAGGTGTTTGTCTATGGCTGAAAATAATGAACAAAAAATAAATAAACTGCAAATAACTTCGATTTTCAAATCAAATGTAACTCACATGTCGCAATTACAACATAATTTCGTTGTTGCGTCTATATGACTACATCTACACGATTTATTTGCAATCCAGACTTATGTGCCTGGCAGAGAGTTCACCGAACTACCTACGAACTATTTTTCTGGCGTCCCAGTCTTTAACAGCGTGCGGGAAAAAGGACCACTTAATTCTATTCTTACGACCCCTGAACTACATTATTACTATGGTCATTTATTCCTGTGTAAGTTCTCGAGGAAATAATGTTTTGGCATTCCGAACAGATGTTGGTGATTCAAATTTCGTGAAAAGATCTCTCTGCAACGAAAAACGCTTTTGTTTTCATGAATGTCACCCCATCTCGCTTAACAAATCTTGGACTCTCTCTCTCTCTCCCCTATTTCGTGACATTACAAATCGTGCTACCGTTCCCTGGAGGTTTCTGGCATGCACCGTCAATCACGTCTGTCAAGGATCCCATACAGTGCAGGAATACTATAGCAGTGGACGGACAGACGTAGGGTAGGCAGTGTTTTCTGCAGACCTGTTGCGTATTCTTAGTGTCCGGCCAATAAAACGCAGTCTTTCGTTTGCCTTCCCCGAAAAAGTATGTTTCCGATCGTTCCAGTTTAAGTTTCACTGGGTACTGAGATGAACTGACAGTATTTCGACTTGTGTTTTGGCATGTAACCGAAAGTTAGTTATTGTTACTAGACGCAGCATTCGTGTTTAATGTATTCCTCAGTACACTCCTCGTACACCACACGTAACTGTGTTACTGATGTTACCGAGTTGCAGTTGTCATCTAAAATTTCCGTTTTGAAACAAAGGAAAATATTATAGTAAAATATGGTGACTAAGAAGTGGACTAACCAAATAAACAAACATTTCCGGTTCAAGTGATTGCAGTAGGTCTACTAAACAGTAACGTAAATTATGAGCAAAGTCCATTAGTAGATCGTTATCAGGAAGACCATCCCTCATAATGCAAACTGCCACTACAAGATCGAAAGTTTTCAGACATGTCAATGAGTAGTCGAGAAAAGTGGACGCATTCTGTCTACTGAATCGCAACGCACGCCACTTACGAGGGGACCCGCCAAGTGTCATACCGCGATCTTGCTGAAACTTCGCTCCGTAAAGAAGGGGACAAAATAAGTGAACACGTGTCTCGGCTTTTCTGCATTCACTCTACCACTTCTGAGAAAACGCTGGTCAAAGTTTTCAATGCGCTGTTGCTATAATATAGATACCTTTTAGCGTGTAAGGATTCAATTGAAGCGGTGGCTCAGCGGCTACCGTCGCGACTTCAGAACTTTGCACTGCGATTTCGAAACCCAGTAGTCCCTTTTTTCTCCCCCTCGCTCTCTGGATTATGTACGAAAGTTCATTCCAATTTATGGTGAAACAATGTTGACGTTATTCGTCAATTAATGCACTGTGTAATGAAAGAAGTTAAAAAAATAAAGGAATAAGAAAATGATGTGAAATATTTCTGAATGCCCTTGAAACTTTACAGGTTGTAAGGATGCTCAAAAATATTTCATATTATTTTCTCATTCGTTTATTTTTTTTATTCGTTAATTACACAGAAAGTTAAGCTCTCGGGCGCAAAAGGTATCTACACTACAGCAGCAGCGCGTTGATAACTTTGACCATCGCTTTCTCGGAAACGGTCGAGTGTCTGCAGATAAGCCGAAACACATGTTCGCTTATTATGTCCTCTCCTCCACAGAGCAAAGTTACCGGACAATCAGCGTATGGCACCTAGCGAGTTCCCCTCGTTAGTCGAGTCGCTTCTTACGCACGGCGAGTACTATGTATGCCTCATAGTAAACTGTGCCACTTGGAAACACGAATCGTTCAAAAGGCTCTAAGCACTATGGGACTTAACATCGGAGGTCACCCGTCCCCTAGACCTGGAACTACTTAAAACTAACTAACCTAAGGACATCACACACATTCATGCCCGAGGCAGGATTCGAACCTCGACCGTAGCAGCAGCGCGGTTCCGGACTGAAGCCACTAGAACCGCTCGGCCACAGCAGTCGGCTTGGAAACAAAGTGAGGATAAACAAGTTTTCCTTCTTATAAGACAACCTTCTACCGCTAAAATTCAGGCGTATTCTTCAGGTTGCCTCAGATATTTCAGATATGTTTCTTGCGTTAGGCCTGGCGTATGTGCAAAACATAAACATTTCATATCATGTAATATTTATCAGGATAGGACATGGCAAGAGCGGACCACCCCCTTCTGAGAAAATTTACAGATTCTAAGTTGCTCTCCAATGTAATGACACAGGTACGGGCTTGCGATCTCTCGTTTATGCCATCGATTTCCGTGTTACACCTACTTGGCCATTGCGTTGTGGCTGTAGTCGTGGAGGATACAGTCTGTTTTCTACTAGTGCTGTTTTCGCAGCAGATATTAACCGCGACGAATCATTCAGTCAACGCTAAATGGCCCATCGGGCTGAGGTAGACAAGGGCGCTATAATAGCACTCCCTGCAGAGGAATTTTCAAATGGCTAAATGACAAGAACTACGGGTCTTCACAAGTTGACGGTAGTCAGGTGGATTAGACGAAAGGAAAAGGGTAGTAACCTGAGTGCCTGAATTGAAGGCCTTATGGCCGTCGCCGCAAAACAACAACAGCAGCTCAGGATCGGCAGATATGCCGTTTTAGTGAGAATCACCCATTTCTAAACGCACGACAAATTCAGCAGTCTTTGGGTCTGAGTGTTAGCAGTAAGACCGTCACTCGTCGTCTTAGGGAAGGTGGGCTGAGAGGAAGAAGCACTGCCGTGAAAGAGACATTGACAGTTTCACACAGAGAAGCCCGCCTTGCTTTTGCTGTTGAAAATGTCTACAAACCTCTCCAATTTTGGAGGCGAGTGATTTTCACGGACGAAAAAGTTTTCTGTACGGCATCAACCGGAAAAGTACTTGTTTATGGCCAAAAGGTGCTAGGTATAATCCAAAATATATTTACAGTTGCCGAAGGAGTGATAGGGAGTCGTCTGCCACCACTTCGAGGAAACGAAGTACCTCACGCATAAGCCAATGTGTTGTATTCGCATATCTGTGACTATGACGTGGCGCTAAAGTGTCGTTATGGATAGTACGTATGCTCAGATTGCAAATTCAACACTAAAAATAAGGACAAGGGGAAATGAATTAAGCGTCCTTCCTCATCCCTAACAACAAATATATTTTAGTTATTCAATCTTAAATTAACTGCGCAGAAAATCATTCACCAGAAGTGAATAACTTTTTAGCGACACCAGATGATATTTACAGCTTGCCGGCGCGGGTTAGACGTGCGTTCAACGGCGTCATATCGCGAACCGCGCGGCTGCATGCGCCCTCAGTTCGACTCCTTGCCCGGGCATGGATGTGTGTTAAGTTAGGCAGGTTTAAGTAGGTCTAGGGGACTGATGATCTAAGCAGTTTGGTCGCATAGTTCTCAGAGACATTTTTTATCCTTTCGCGTAAATTTTCTTTACATAAACGGCCGCACCTTTACATTGCGTTGACATAGAAGCTCACTTCTTTACATCACCAAGGGACCGTATACCGCAGGAAGCGCGATACATGTCCGCTTATTATGTCTACCCGTACTCGAGGTAGACGGGTTTTAAGGGTTGGGTAGGCAGACAGACGGTCAAGAAAGTGACACTAGTAGGGCTCCATTTTTACCGATTTAGGTGACGGAATGCTAACAACGAAAATAGCTACGACAGTTACTGAAGATGAGGGCCGCATAAATAAATCCCCCTAATCCTTACTCGAAATGTTCTAGTTGCAGTCGATACATCAGCATATTAATCGTAACTACGCTTTCGACCCAAATCACGTTTACAGGAATGCAAATAAAATCCATTTGCCTATACACGTGGTAATTCAGATCCCAGTATTATTGCCACCGTGTTTTAGAAGTGCTAGCATTCCCATTGCTAGATAGCTTAAGAAAAACTTCGGCTAATGAACGTTTTCTGGCTGTAGCGAGTCTAATGGAGAATTCGAAACATTGTAGAGTATGTTTGGCAGCCAATTGTTCTACTAAATTTAGTCGCTAATAACAGTATTTTGTTATATCGATAAACGTCCCGAATGATTGTCACATAAGTGGTGACATAAAGACATAAAATTCATGTTTATGATTCCAGATAGCTCTATGCAACAGAAACTGCAGATCGTTTTGCCATTTTCATCGTGAAATTGCCGTCTAATTCACGTCTGGGTTAATAATAGAGGTCTGTTTGCCTGGGTTGTCTACTACCGTAGTGGAAGTTGTTTGCTACTGCAAGGTAGGTCTGGTTTGTTTTCGGTTCTAATCTCGATGGAGGCAGATAGACTATCAGTACAGCAATTTTAAGAAATTCTTGCGCCTCCAATACGTTTTATTGTTACCTTTTTTCTGTCCCTGCACCCTGTGGATGTCAGTATGAAACTCTTATAGAATTTCATACTTGTTACTGCCTACTTTTCCGCTTCTGTCAATAACTGAATTGACTTAAGTGTGGCACTGAATGATTTTTAATTTCGTTATGAATCTTCACGCATTGCTAAATTTTGGACACTTTCATGGTAGGTCAGCAACGTTGTAAGAGGTCCATGATTAAGGAATTTGTTGCTAGCGCACTCGAGCATACGTAATTTCGATGGATTGCTCACGCGCTGCTGCGATTTGTAAGCTATAAGAGAATCTGAGACAAAAGAGCAGTGTTGACTGCAGTAGGAACTGTGTGTTTGTAGGAGTAAGTAGTTGCCAGCGAGCAGTCTGGTGTATTGTGTTGGCTGGGCCGGTCGTGTGGAGCGATGGCGGAGCCTGAGCGTTGTAGTATAAGGTAAAAGCAGCCTCGCGCCTATGTAGTATTGTTATATCAAGTCCCATGTAAATGCTTTTTTAAAAATCTCTTAATAATAATCTTTTTCATAAAAATCATTCATTCCAGTTTAAAAATATTACTAATTTTTCCAATCCTTGATCATCTCGATTATTGTAAAGAAAAGTCAGTTGTTTCCTTTTATACATGACAAATCTATCAGCCAGCATTGCACTGGGATGTGCCAGAAAAAATTATTATAAGAGCAAATATGTATGCGTTATTCGGCGGCTTCATTGTGGTACGAATTTTCTCTTTTTTATTCAGAATGATCTTTTAGGGCCATGACGCAGCGCTGCTGACGTCCAAAATTTACCAGTTTAAATTCACAGTCAACTGTTGAAAGGTTATAAGTTAGCCATAATTTTATTGAGAGATTAGTCACATTTTATTACTGATAGCTTACGCAATTTATCTGTTGTGCAGTTACACTGAATGTGAATTACATAATTATATTTTTTACTGTTGGGAAGCTACGGAATTTTGGTGTTGGGAGGTTACACTAAATGTGAATATTATTTTATATTTTGTGGGGAGGTTACAACGTTAATCCAGGACGAGTGGTCTGAACGTTGACTTAGACCCAAAAGCGCATATTTTGCTAATTCGAAACGCTCTGGGGTACTTTGACGTACTAAAACAGTCATGTCATCTCGATAAGCTGAAATTCATTTTTATTAGTACAGATCATAGTAACTAGCGTTTCTTCTTTCCTTTATATCTTTTATTTAGGTGTTGTATTTAACACATTAATCAGCATTAATACAATCTTACACATGATTGAAAACAGTCTAACAAAATTCGGATAGTTGTTCAATTTCACGTCTATGCATGGTATGTTGGTAGCACTTGGTCGCCTTGCCTGCTATGCTGTGTAGCAGACTCTAAAGCCGTGCGGATCAGCATAAAGAAAAGACGAGGGGTCTCGCTCGTTTTGTCCACGGCTGTACATACGGAAGAGGCTCCCAATATGTGACTGGTTCCAAGATTTCCTGTGAAATAGAACCCAGTATGTTGTCCTCGACGACGAGTGTTCATCTGAGACAGGGCTAATATCATGAGTGCCGCAGGGAAATGTGACAGGTGTATACATGGCGACTATTATTGAAGTATATGAAACATACCGTAAATTAGTTACAAACTACGTCGTGCACACACTTTATTCAGCATGTAAGCGTCACTACAGATATTCAGATTTAGGTTATGACATGTTCGATATGGCTGACGTCACTGGAAGACGAATAACGAAATTCTCTATGATCCGCTGGAATGTCGGACCATCGATGCCGTCGATGGCCTCCTGAACGGCTCTTTTTAGGGTCACTTTGGATAATGGGGACGAAACCATCTTCCAAACCCTTCACATGCCGTTAGGCAGTCACCGTGCCATCAAAGAATATCGCACCGATCATTCCGTGACTGGACAGCGCACACCACACATTCACCATAGAGGGTGAAGAGACTTCTCGATCATGAAATGCGGATTCTTATTTCCCTAAATGCGCCAATTCCAAATGAAAGTTGGCTTCGTCGCTAAACCAAACCATAGTCCTGTTCCTCAATTCTGTGTCATCCGTGCCGGCGAAACTCAACCGCAGTTCCATGGGTCTGTGGCATAATGGATGTTGGATTTCAGTTTTGTATGGGAACAACAATTCGTCGCAATGTCTCCAGGTTGACTCCCACCTGTTGTGTTCCTTGTCTGATTGATTTCCTGGGGCTCGTTTGAAACACAGCGCGTGCCTTTAAATTTTTCCAGGTGTTTTCAACCTTTTTGGAAGACCGACAGGGACAACACTGTCATCACGATAACTACCCATTCTCTCAAACTTAAACACAAATACTTGATTGTTAGCACACTTTTCACGGTTGTCTTCAACCTGAACTTTGTCGCAAAACTTTGAGCCGCAGTTGGGCTGTTAATTGCTCGCATAGTAGGCGTTCACAAGCGCTATACGCTCAGGCAAGCTGAACCGTAACATTTTCACGTGAAAATGACCGACACATACAAGGCGCATGCACATACTAATTCCCGTTATGCCCAGCGACCAATGGTGCAGTTTGAACCTCCGAACGCAAGCCGTTCAGAAGTTACGACTATTTTATTTCATGCACTTCAATAATTGTCACCCTGTACGTAAATGATCTGGCAGACAGTATGGGTAACAATCTGCGGTTGTTGGCTGATGATGTTATGGTGTACAAGAAGGTGTCGAGGATAAGTCTGTAGGCTGATATAAGATGACATAGGTCAGGTTTCTAGATGGTGTAATGGCCCCTAATGTAAAATAGTGTAAGTTATTGAGAATGAATACCAAAAACAAAACCCGTAATGTTTGGATACAGCATTAGTAGTGTCCGTCTTGACACAGTCACGTCGTTTAAATGTCTGGGCGTAGCGTTACGAAGCGATGTGAAATGAAACGAGCGTGGGAGGATTGTGGTAGGGAAGGCTAATGGCCAACTTCTGTTTATTTCGAGAATTTTAGGAAAGTATAGTTCATCTGCAAAGAAGACCGCATATAGAACGTTAGTGCGCCCTACCTTGAGTACTGCTCGAATGGTTGGGGTCTGCATCAGATAGGACTGAAAGACGACATCTAAAAAAAATCAGAGGCGAGCTGCTAGATTTATCACCGACAGGTTCGATCAGCATGCAAGTGTTACGTATATCCTTCAGAAGTTCAAGTGAGAATCCCTGGAGGGAAGAAGCTATTCATTTCGATTTCGAAGAACACTGCTGAGAAAGTTTAGACAACCGGCATTTAAACCTGCTGCAAAACTATCCTACTGCCAGCAACATACATTTCGCGTAGGAACCACGAAGATACGAGAAATTAGGACTTATACAGAGATGTATAGGTAGTCGTTTTCCCCCGCTCTATCTATGAGTAGAACAGGAAAGGAAACCATTAGTTGCGGTGCAGGGTAATCTCCGCCTCGCACCGTGCTGTGGCTTGCAGAGTATGTTTGTAGATGTATATGTATTCATCCTTGCTTTCTGGCAGAGCTACTATTTGAGTCATTTTGACGACGAGTCTACTGACGCCCGCGTTGTCCAAGGAATGTTCTCATGCGAAGCACCGCCAGCTACCACTCGTGACTGTGGAAAACTGTTGGCGAGGAGCGGACAAGCGTGTCATACCTTCCAATATCCAGCTCGTCAATTATTGAACTATATTTATAAGAAAACCTAAAATAGTTACAAACTACGGCGTGCGCACATTTTATTCAACATGCAAACGTCACTACAAATTTTCGGATTTAGGTTATGACATGTTAGATCGGCTGTCATCATTGGCGAGGATGTGGCGCGGGCGAATAGTGAAATTCTGCGTGATCCGTTGAAGTGTCGGAATATCGATGCTGTTGATGACCTCCTGAATGGCTGTTTTCAGCTCAGCAATGGTTTTGGTATTACTGCTGTACACCTCGTCTTTAATACAGCCCCACGAAAAGGAGTCGCATGTGTTCAGATCCGAAGAATATGGCGGCCAATTGAGGCCCATGCCAGTGGCCTCTGGGTACCCCGGAGCCAAAATACGGTTCCCAAAGTGATCCTCCCGTACATGAAATGCTCTGCTGCTTCGATGGGGTCGAGCTCTTTCTTGCATGAAGCAGATCTTGTCCAAATCAGGATCACTTTGGTGATGGGAGGGAATTGTCTTCCAAAACCTTCATGGACAGTTCGGTAGTCATCTTGCAACCAAGCAATAGAGCACTGATTGTTCCGTGACTGTACACTGCGCACCACACAAACAACAGTGGCGCGAAATGCGGATTTTCAGTCCCCCAAATGCCCCAGTTTTGCTTATTGACGAAACCATCCAAATGAAAGTGGGCTGAACGAAACCATGCATGCACATACTAATTCCCATCATGCACCGCGGCCAATCATGCAGTTTGATCGTCCTAACTCAAACAGTTCAGACGTTATGACGATCTTATTTCATATAGTTCAATAAGATATAATAATTCATGATAGATTTTAAGTGAGTGACTGTGTTTCACTCTGCTTCATTCTAAACGGTTTTCACGACGACTAAGCGTAAATCGTACCCTCATGTTCCAAGCTTTGTTTTAATGTCAAGAGTTCTACTTTCCTCAGTGACGTTTTACGTGACTAAACACACGTAAATTTTCTCACGTACGTCTTCTGAACGATATTTGAAGAAACCAATCCGATACCTTCTACATTCAACTTGAAATTTGAGGTATTGCTGAGGTGTTCATTTCTTGATCGTGAATACAATGTCAGCTTTTCAGCTTTCAATTTAGGAAACCGCAATGAATTACACTGCATAGTTGTGGGTTGCAAAAACCGTGTTGTTCTTCAAACCATAATTTCTATACAGACGACGCTATGCATATGACAACTACAAATGGCGTACCGACTATAAAATATTTTAGTTCCAATGTACGGTATCTTATACACAGTTGGAGCAATATAACCACAACAAAGCTTCTTAATGAAAGAGGAAAGCAGGTAAGTGCGTAATATTGGCACCGAATTCCTTTTAAAATCGGTTTCCGAGCAGAAGTCTAATATTGCTGGTTGCCATAAAGGAAAGAGCTGATTTCACACCTCGTTGGTCATTAAGAGGTTCTGAATGGCTCGATGCGCATCCTTGCGTCACGAGTGCAGCGCCGCCGGATTTGACAGGTCATAAAACCTTTTTAGGCGCCCTATTTCACGCCAGTCGAGCCCTACGAATGGAATCACTTCCGCAGTTCATTTTTGCAAGCAATCTCGTTGAATTATTTTGTTATCGAATTTTGAACGATAGTAAGAGATTCGATGGTTCGAAAATATGCAGTTGTAGAGAATATTTAGTGGTATAGTACTGAAATCCTAATATTACGCCAAATGAATGAAAATCAATAATAAGGGAATTTCATGGAAGGAACGTAGTGAAGACACTAGTCATTACAAGTGTACAGAGCATTATTTAAAGATTCTCTAGCGTACTAAGTATCACTGAAAATTTTGGCCACAAAAAAATGCTTTTGAATGCATAATTCGAATACTTAATTGATTTATTTCAGTTATACTCGTATATCGCATCATTAATAAGTAATTTTTAGATTTTGTGTCATTGTTGGTTAATTGAAGAAACGTAGTTACTTAACATTTATCTTTTCGTCTCAACTCAAATTACTCTTAATAGCGGAACCAGTGAAGCGACAGGGAATAAGCGGCGTGTTCGATAACATTCTCGTAAGAATTGTATTCTCCGTTCTAAAAGGTTTTCGTAAATGAATTTTGGCAACATTGTGACTGTGAATAACTTGAAGTGGCCTCAATGACGCAAACCTATTAATTCCTCTCACTTCCTCAGCGTGAGGACAATTCAGAATTAATATCGATGAAATTTAGCTGCTGCAACAATTAATCGTTTAACACTGTGTATACAAGTACTCATCCTGTTTTTTGTCAAGGCAGACTTTTTAATTTATTCAGTTAAAATGTCATCATTATTTCCAACATTTTTGCTTCCAATGTGGTTGTGATGTCCTAATGTACAGGGTGACCCAAAAGTTCGCTAATATTTTATTTAAAATTTAATACTTCTCTGAATACTGAAGGTGGAGAGGTAAAAATTGACACATGCGTTTGAAATGAATGGGGTTTTATTGAAACAAAACTGGGCACATAGTGATCAACAGATGGCGTTTCATATTACACAAAAGGAATAATTGTCATAACAAGTGAAGCGCCTAAAACGGCTCGGCCACCGAGCCGGCATGTAGCCAGCATATGGGCACATTGTCATGCCTTTGTCACGAACAAAACACAAAAAACTGTCAGATGTGGGCAAGGAAGTGTTCTAGGTAGGTCGTCCAGACTATTTAACACCACATTAGTGGATGCACTATGTGTGATGCTAGCTTATCAGCCCATAGGCGTCACAATTAACTTCCGTGCTGTAATGTACTGGCTCAAGTTAGGAAGACAGTACAAGATCACTGCAATAACAGGTGTACCAACAGAACACAAGCACCAACTAAAAGAGTGATAGATTGATTCCTTGCAACAGAATCAGGTGATTAGGGCCGACGAGTATATGAAGTAGTCCGTATCACCAGGGAGTGGCTGAGGATGAACCACGTTGACCCAAGTCGTGGAATGGTTCATTTCTAGATTAAGCATGGTGGGTAACCAACCCACCTACATCGTGTGAACCAAAGATAGACAACAACATGCATGTCTTGGGAGGAAAAGGAAACTCTCAGCATATGCTTCTACAATGTAGAACTTTCAGGGACATAAAACGAGCGAATGACATCAATTTACCTGGAGATGAATTATTATACAATAGACTCAGAAACAATGAACACACGGAAGCATTAAACGCACTAACTGTCATTACCTCAAAGTTTACACTTGATTATTTTCGACAACGTAGACCAATAAGGAACGGCTAGAATAGATACCACAAATGAGAATAATATAAAATGATGGTTGTGTTATAAAACATTGGAACTCGGTCCTGTACATCTATTATTGGAGATAGTATTACTGTAAATGTTCAGCAAGTGCAGAATGCTTTGTAATATAAAATAAAAGTTTATGCTATGATGCACTGTAATTCAGTACTGCACACATAAGAACATAAAGTAAGAAAGAAACACTGTAATTTGCCACTGTACATCTAGAGAATATAATATACGCATCTGCCGCATATGTCGCTAAGAAATGTACATTTTTAGATTCAAATTAGGGAAACTATTGCAGACCTGTTGGCAGGAAAGATATCGCTAACAATATTTGTAATTCTTAAATAATATTAAGAAACCATCTCTATAAGGACAAAGTATCTTCTGCAGCACATTAAACAAAATTATAATGGTATTCAAAGAATGTAATATTATTAAGATCGTGGATCTAACAGTTGTCGCTGTTTCCTGCCATCTATTCTTTTATTTATGTTATAACATTTATTTTATATTTTCCTATTTACTCATTCTTACATAGTTTACAAGGTAAATAAAGTTGCAGACAATAAAACAAAGATATGAAAAATAGGCAAAAACGAGGGCTACTGCTATGGCCCGCCTCCACGTGGCTGGACGCGGCGAAGTTGTGGGTGGCTGTGGGGGCTGCTACATACTAATGTACCAGCTACTGGTTCCTTCAAAATTTTCACCCAGACAGGGAACTATGAGGCCATACGACCCATCGTAAGAAAAAAAAAATTGTGAGTGGAACACACACCAGTTGCAAGAAGTGGAAAAAAATGTCCAGTGCCATATATCGGACGGTTTTTGCACTCGTTTTTGGTTTCAATAAACCCCATGTCATTTCAGGCGTGTGTGTCAAATGCTACGCACTTTATTTCGTGAATTTTCAAATGTTAATGGACATTTGGCTCACCCTGCACATTTCACATCGAGTTACCTCTACATCATGGGTGGAGTGAATACAAAATATGTGACCGTGAACAACAAACAACGAAAGATAACATGGTTAACAACGTAGCCTACTACTAAGACCAACAACACACTTGCTGGGTAACAGCCCTGGGCGGAAGGAAGAGAGAGGAAGAAGAATTTCACCGCTGCCTGCTTCGACTCCTGCAGACGTTCTTCCGCGCTGTGTAACGTATGCACCACTCGATTTTATGGAATAAGTACCGAAAGATGGGTCGATATGAAGACATGGTAGTAAGGAAGAGAGGACGTACTGCGACTGCACGTGCGCGCGACCACTCTGCGAGTCAAGCTGCCCGGCTTGTTGGGAACTGCCCAACGTGCCTACAAGGGACGGTGTAGCGTTCGCATGCTACACCACCTAAAAGCGGTGCTCCTGAAAATGTCATAAACTACAGCAGATAAGCACGAGTGTCGCGCCTAGTCGGGGGCAGTCGGTTTCAAACCAGACTAATGTTACTGCTGTCATTGAATATACGTCCATCTGCGCACATCACCCACTTTCAGAGAGAACATATCTGAGAGAATTGCGGGTAACGAACATTTGGTATCCGGCTGCAACGCTACCTCCGCCCTCCCTTCAGCTGTGTCCTAAACGCTGGGCAACCGGTCTCAGGAATGAAGCCCTACTTACAGGCGATTTTAGATCAACGGGGGACTGAGGAGCGAGAGTAGGCGATTTTGTCAAATCCTGCCTAGTTGTCAATATGAGGTGTCTAGGAAACCTGCTTACTTGGATCGCTAGACAATATTCAAACAAATCATATTAATGAGTTTTATTACACAAAGAAAAGATTACAATACTTTGTCAACTACACAGATGTGTCCCAATGAAACGATGGCATGCAAAATTAGCAATGTTCTTCAGTATAAACAATCCTAAGTCGCTGCTACACTAGTCTTGAAGCTATCATTCGGTTGGACTGCGACAAGTCGGGCGTAGTGCTTGTGTCCTCTTCGCATAGGAACCGCTGCTGTCGCGTTGTCGTCCTGGAGAGGAGTCGGTCAGCTTGCGCTTGGCTGACGTCTTCTCACAGCCACCTCTTCTCTATCGTTCCCGACTGGCATGCTGGCTCTTGCCTTTATCCCGTAAAGTTCCCCCCCCCCCCCCCCCCCAAAGCGACGGACCGTCGTAGTTTAGGGAGAACGATAACGGAAGGGGAGGCAGGAGCTTGGAAGCTGCGATGGACCGGAAGCCGTGGCTGCAGGGGATGTCGTACCTCGCCACCCGGTCTGCGCTCTGCTGGAAACGTCCCCCGGAAAACGCCCAGAAGCGTACGCACCAACCTCTTGGGGCCCGTAACCAGATGTACGAGGTATCGGATCATGCGTAGTATGCGGGTCCCGTTCCATCGGTAGGACGAGAGCAGATGGTGGAGGTGAGGCATCTGTCTACGTAGGGTCGTCCCGCGGTGTCGTGATGACACCCTCTGGCAGTGCAGGATCACTGCGCACATGTAATCGTGATGTCGACACTGCAATCCGTCTCGGCCTTAAATGACATACATGCATGCGCCAAGTCGACGAAGGATCTATGTGACAGCAAGATGCAGCACAAACGTGAAAGTCTGTATCACGGCCTAGCGGAAGACGTGAAAGTGAGTCTGCATTACCGTGTTGAGCTGCCGGACGATACACAATCTCGTACTGGCGTTGAACAACAACAAAGCCGATCTTTACAATTTTTGGGCAATTCGTACTGCATCGGAAGAAACAAGGACTGGACTGGCTTGTGATCCGTTACTAACTAGAATTTTTTGCCAAACAAATAATGGTGGGATTTGGTGACACCATGCACAATAGTCAGTGCCTCTTTCTCCATTTGTCAATAGTTAGACTGAGCTTTTTACAACACTTTTTGATGCGGAAGCAACAGGCCTGTCTTGCAACACAACTGGTTTGTCAGGATCAAGCATCGATCACTGAGCAATGCATCTTTAAGTTTTTGAAAAGCTTCTTGGCACTCATCTGACCAAACAAAGGGGACATTCTTGCGACTCAAGTGATGCATGCAGCTGCGATTTGTGCAGCATTCGATATGAACCGAAGATAATAGTTCATTTTCCCCAAGACTGCCTGCAATTCTGTGAAACTGCAATGAACTTGCAGGTTTCGTATAGCTAACAAATGTGACTGAAGAGGATGGGCACCTTGACTGTTTATGACATGACCAAGAAACTACAACTCAGGTATAAAAAAATCACACTTGTCCAGGGGATGCTTTAGTCCCACATCGAAACAAAGCACGCAAATTTGTTCATTATACACCAGTTATGATCTTCGTGGTTGCCCTTAAATTCTTCATTATCGAGACGTACACCATGTAAGGCATAGAGCACGAATTGCCCAGCCAGCCATAGTTGACTATAACGCCTGGTAAGCGGTAACATTTTGCGGTTCACTTGTAACAAATGTAATGTCACGTTAGTACGCGGTTTGGTCCAGGTGATGAGAGTCACTTTCCTTCACGTCCAATTCCAAACAACGTTCTGGCATGACACAAGAATCGACGCTCGATGCTACCGAGTATCTGATTATGATTACAAAGTGGATTCCCTGCAAGACTGACTCGGTGCAGTATCTCACACGTAGTGTAATGAGACCGTTTTTGGAAAAAGTGTCACGTATCCTAATTAAATTTCAAAAAATCAACAAACCTAGTCAACCTAAATTAACCCCAAGCTATAAATGAGTACAGAAGTTACATTTAAGTTAATTTCTGAGATGGCCACATCCAGTTACTAGATTTCCATACTAAATTCTTGTTCTAGAGGTCAGTTTGCATGTAGCTGAGAGCCTTGTTGAGCATAGATTGAGCAGAACCGCACAGAGCAAGATACCTGTCCAGCGTCCAGCCGTTATGTGAGTCAAAGGCCTGGTCAAAGGACAAGAGCTACCAAGGTGATGAGTAGCAGGTAGCAAGCCGTAACAGTATTCTGCGTGTAGGCTAAACTCCGCCAAAGAGACGCCGTCTTTGTTGTGTCCTAAACAACGGGTAACTACTTTATTGTGTTTCTAATGTAAACGGCCAGCCGGAGCCGTACGGACACTGAGCATGCAGTGAAAGAATGCAGTTTTGTATCACCCTGGCTTCAGCAGGAAATCAACACTCTAGGAGACGTTCGATCCTGAATGACACGAGCAGAAATATCTGAAGCGGAATGAGACAGGAGGCCACCCGGTACTTTTGGGTTCCAGAAAGTGGACCTGCAGCTGTTAGGCTGGTGACAAGTTGAGTGCTTTGTTGTTCATCCTGTTGAAAAATAGTAAGAGCTGCTGCCGTTGGATAATACGGATAAAGTCTATAGTGGAAGAAGAGTAGCTGCTACATGTACGTGCGTGACTGGATAAAATGGAAGAAAGGACTGGTGGTGGGAGTCAAAAGCTGCTTCTCGTAAACTCCAACACTAAAATCTCATTCACCTGGTAATTTATTTGTAGACTAAGTATCGAACGCAAGGTTGTTGCAACATCAGAACGGACAGGTGGCTCAGCTCCCAGAAGAATTCCTGCCTTCAGTACTCAAAATCAGGCAAAAGTAAAAATACTGCATCTTGCTGGGAGCGCTCCGAGCAAAACACTTCGATCCAAGGGTTACCAGAGGATGCTTTAGCCGAGAGAGGCACTTCTATTGCAGGTTCTGAGGAGACATCATGAGTGCGAATTTACAACGACTGCAGCCACCACTCCCAGGCACCAGTAAACCTAAGAATTATGAGCCACCGTACCGTTCGCAAAACGAATAAAATGATTTTGGGTCTCAGGCGACGTCATTTCAAAACACTAAAGCAACTAAACTGTGGACTTTCCGACTTGCTGCGGTTCTCCTGGGGCGATTAACTGCAGCTATTAGGTTTTCCGCCCTGGGAACCGTAGCAAATCGGTCGAAACGTCGGCAATATAATTCCTTTGTTTTTGTTTTTGTTTTTTTGTTTGTTTTTGAATGACGTGGCCTAACACTCAAAATTCTATTATTGAAAATAACACTGGCCGTGGAAGCTTACGAACTTACGCAAACGATTGGATGTAAACAGAGTTTTCACATTGACGTTAGGGCTTTTACATTCCCAATAGAAGTACAAGATAGTGGATGATTGCATCATTCTTTCAGGAGATTTTTCTTTCCGATCTGATTAACATTCAGAACTAACTGCATAATCTACCCGAACGTAATTCTTGTCCCGTTGTTGGACTGACTAACAGTTTCACGCCGGCCGCAGTGGCCGAGCGGTTCTAGGCGCTTCAGTCTGGAACCGCTCGACCGCTACGGTCACGGGTTCGAATCTTGCCTCGGGCATGGATGTGTTTGATGTCTTTAGGTTAGTTATGTTTAAGTAGAGCCATTTCAACCATTTTTTGAACAGTTTCGCCTCCACCTCATTACACTACCTTTATCAAGGTGCTGTTACTTTAAATCCGTTGTTAACTCGTGCTAATACTCAGTGAACATAATGTGCTTGTGTACTTCTGCTGAACTCGAAGACCACTGCCAACTGTATTGAATACGGGTTCATAGAGCCCCTGTTTTATTTAGTAGTTCAATGAAACTCCCTGTTTTATTGTGTTGTGAGTTACTGCACCCAAGTTTGAAGTATGCTAGAGTCACCCCTTTTTAAAAACCCAAATTCCTTACTTTATCCATTGGGCGAAATGTTTAATTAAATTCATGTGAGTCTATGGAGACTCAGCTGATTATTGGTAAGGTCACTTGGTACCGCCCTTTTTGACATGCACAGGGTATTTCGAAGAATCACCAATAACCTCACAGTAAGAGCAGTGTTGGTGATACTTTACACTACTTGCCTTTACTTTATTTATTTATTTATTTATTTATGCATTTATTTTACCTGGCAAGATTAGGGCCTTCAGGCCCTCTCTTACACCTAACCAGGTATACTCAGATTGAACGAGTTACAGTTTCTACTTAACATTAAGGACATATAGCCTATTATGCAGTATTGATGTTAAAGAAAAAAATAGATATTATAACAGTAGTACAATGATAATTATAACAATAAAAAATAATTATAACAATCAATAATAATAATAATAATAGTAATAATAATAATAATGATAATAATAATAATAATAACAATAATAATAATAATAATAGTAATAATAATAATAATAATGACTATGTATATGAAAGTAAACATACTTTTCTTTTCTGAATGTCAGTCCCATTGTTAGTTGGGAATTTTCTCGTTATGTTCTTGCAGCTTGTGAGTTATTCTCATCGAGCAGAGGCATAAGGCGATAGAATGGGGTGAAAGAGATATATAAGAGGTAGATAGGTTAAAGGAAGAGAAATAGAACGGTAAAATTCGAAGCTGTGATGGAGAGGAGAAAGAAAGAGATGGGAGGGGCACAAGAATGGTGGCTATACCGCCCCTAATATGTAAGTTTTGAGTTCCCTCTTGAATGTTGAGTAGTTCTGGATAAGACGCAGATCACAGGGGAGCGCGTTCCATAGTCGTATGGCTGAGATGGAGAATGACACGGACAAAGATTTTGTGTTATGTAAAGGTACAGCCAAGATGATAGACGTATCCGATCTGGTGTTGCGATTGTGGAATGATGATAGGTGTTTAATGTGAGAAGATAAGTATTGGGGGCACCAGTGGCTAAGAAATCGATGAAGTAAGCACATCGTGTGGAGATCGCGTGCCGTATGTGGGCGTATCCAACCTAGCTGGGAGTATGAAGGACTGATATGATCATACAACCGAATATTGCACACGTATCTAACGCAAGCATTCATCACTAGCTCGAGGCATCTAGAATTTTCACTATTTGTGCCGTGTTGAACTTCATCGCAGTAGTAAAGATTTGGCAAGACTAGTGTTTTGACTAATTTTTGTTTAACATTGGTTGGAAATATTTTTCTAAATTTTTGAATTGCATGTAGGGAGGAGAGCGATTTCCGGCAAGCTGTGACTGTTTGTTCTTCCCAGTTTAGGTGTTCATCCAAGATTATTCCAAGGTCTTTTACTGTTTTTTTTGGTATGGTAGTTGGGTACCATTGAGGAGTATTTTAGGGACCGTTTCGCGAAAGTACCGGCTGATTAACTTTGGATGAGATATAAGTATGACCTGGGATTTCTTGGGGTTTAGTTTCAGACCTAGGTTCTGTGCCCATCGAGAAACAGAGCAAAGATCTGCGTTCATACTCGCTACTGCGCCAGCAATGTTTTTGGAGGTTGCACTTATGTACAGTTGGATGTCGTCGGCATAAAGATGGTAGTTGCAGGAGTGAATCGCTGAAGAAATATCATTAATGTACAGTGAGAAGAGTAGTGGACCAAGGACGGAGCCTTGGGGAACTCCAGAGCACACGCTTTTCCATGATGACTTTTCCGACCCATAAATGACTTGTTGACTTCTGTTTTTGAGGTAGCTGTCGAACCAGTGTATTGCGCTGTTTGAGAAATTCAGCTGTTTCATTTTAATTAGTAATATATCGAAGTCAACTGTGTCAAAAGCCTTGCTAAAGTCAAGCAGTGTTAGGATAGTAGCTTCACGTCTGTCCATAGCATGTTTAATGTCATCAGTTACTTTGATTAATGCGGTTGCTGTACTATGGTGCTTTCGAAAGCCTGACTGATATTCGTCATGGATGTTATGAGTTTTGAGGTAATCCGTCAGTTGTTCATGGACGATGTCTTTATACTACTTGCCTGTAGCTATCATTCGACTCAAGACTTTGCTCCATACCCTGCGCAAATTGAGATGTGGGAACTCAATCAATAGAGCGTGTGTCGGAAGACACTTAAGCCATGTATGATACATGAATGCCAACGAGCCACGAAGCACTCCTTCGCTAATTTGGTGCAGAGATTGGTCATAGATGGCAACGTATACTGGTGTAACATGAGAAGCGACGTCTGGAGGCGCTATGGGTCGATTTCCTGATCGAAGAATCCATAGAGGTATTTAGTTATACTGTCGTTACTGTTACTGGTTTTTGTGGCCCTTTTGAGAAACATCCCGTTGCTGTGGACTCCTTGATTTCTGAGTCGAATTCCCCCTTTATTGCTGAGGTGCGCCGGTGATTTTGAAAGGTACATACAACGCATTGTACTGCCTGACGTACCATGGTGTTGAGGCCAGGACTCGCTGTGCGATCGCGTTTGTCAAGGACAGCAGAGTTGCTATATGCGTCACAATATATTGGTTGACGAAGAAAATTTTTCGAGGCCATCGGAGGTACTTAATGTTTTGCCTAAGTAATATGTCTCTTATAATTGCTGGAGCTGATTCTCATCATACCGTTTGGCCGCGCAGAGTGACCGCGTGGTTTGAGGCGACATATCAGGGACTGTGCGGCCCCTCCCGCCAGAAGTTCGGGTCCTCCTCGGGCATGGGTCTGTGTGTTGCCCTTAGCGTGAGTTAAAGTTACTTTAAGTAGTGTGTAAGACTAGGGACCGATGACCTTAGCAGTTTGCTCGCGCATTCCAGTCTCTCTCTTATTCTTTACTTTTTTCCCTCTACAGCTCCCTCTGCTACCATGGAAGTTATTCCCTGATGTCATTGTTTTCCACATATCGCCTTCCTCTCCGATTCTGCCCAGAACCTCCTCATTTTTTACCTTATCAGTCCACCTAATTCTGGACATTCGTCTGTAGCACCACATCCCAAATGCGTCGATTCTCTTCTGTTCCAGTTTCCTTAAAGTCCATATTTCACTGCCACACAGACATTCTCAGAAATTTCTTCCTCAGAGTAAGGCCTTTGTTTGATACTGATAGATTTCTCTTGGCTAGGAATTCCCTTTCTTCCAGTGCTAGTCTGCTTTTGATGCCCTCCTTCCTTCGTCCCTCATTGGTTATTTGCTACTTCAGTGACCATCAATCCTGATGTTAAGTTTCTCGCTGTTCTCATTTCTGCTGCTCCTCATTACTTTGGACTTTCTACGATTTACTCTCAGTCCATATACTGTACTCATTAGACTGTGCATTCCATTCAGCAGATCATGTAGTTCTTCTTCACTTTCACTCAGGATAGCAATGTCATCAACGAATCGTATCACTGATATCCTTTTACATTGAATTTTAATTCCACTCCTGAACATTTCTTTTATTTCCATCATTGCTTCTTCGATGTATAGATTGAACAGTAAGGGGAAAGACTACATCCCTGACTTACATCACTTTTAATCCGAGCACTTCCTTCTAGGTCGTCCACTCTTGTTATTCGCTCTTGGCTTTTATACATATACCCGTGGTCTAGGGGTAGCTGGCACGGTAGCTCAGCGTGTTCAGTGAGAGGGTTTAGCTACCCTCTGTAATAAAAAACTGAGCCAGTGGATCAACGAACAACCTGAACGAGTGTCATCGGACGTCCGCCACGAACAAAGTCAACGAACAATATAGAACAAAAAAGCCGGCACGGTAGCTCAGCGTGTTCGGTCAGAGGGTTAGCTGCCCTCTGTAATAAAAAACTGAGTGAATGGATCAGTAACGAACTTCAATGGGCGTCAGGTGACGTCCGCCACGAACAATTGAAACGAACGATAACGAACAAAATGAGATTACAAAAAAAAGGCGTAGCGTCTTTGATTCATAATCAAAACGTCTTCGGTCCCGGGTTCGATCCCCGCCACTGCCTAAATTTTGATAAATAATCAGCATTGGCGGCCGAAGACTTCCGGCATAAGAAGTCAGCATCATTCTGCCAACGGCCTTGTCAAAGAGAGCGGAGGAGTGGATAGAGGTTCAGGGCACTCTCTTGTCCTAGGGGTGGGAAATTGCCCCTAAAGGCGGAAGAATCAGCAATGATCAACGACATGAGGATGCAGAAGGCAATGGAAACCACTGCATCAAAGACACGTAACGTGTATCCACAGGACATGTGACCTGTAGTTGAAGAAGTGTCATAATGATCTCTCCATTGGCAAAGGATTCCGGAATAGTCCCCCATTCGGATCTCCGGGAGGGGACTGCCAAGGGGGAGGTTACCATGAGAAAAAGATTGAATAATCAACGAAAGGATAATATTCTTCGAGTCAGGGCGTGGAATGTCAGATGCTTGAACGTGGTAGGGAAACTAGAAAATCTGAAAAGGGAAATGCAAAGGCTCAATCTAGATATAGTAGGTGTCAGTGTTAGTGAAGTGGAAAGAAGACAAGGATTTTTGGTCAGATGAGTACCAGGTAATATCAACAGCAGCAGAAAATGGTATAACAGGTGCAGGATTCGTTATGAATAGGAAGGTAGGGCAGAGAGTGTGTTACTGTGAACAGTTCAGTGACAGGGTTGTTCTAATCAGAATCGAAACCAGACCAACACCGACAACGATAGTTCAGGTATACATGCCGACGTCGCAAGCTGAAGATGAACAGATAGAGAAAGTGTAAGAGGATATCGAAAGGGTAATGCAGTATGTAAAGGGGGACGAAAATCTAATAGTCACGGGCGACTGGAATGCAGTTGTAGGGGAAGGAGTAGAAGAAAAGGTTACAGGAGAATATGGGCTTGGGGCAAGGAATGAAAGAGGAGAAATAATTGAGTTCTGTAACAAGCTTCAGCTAGTAATAGCGAATACCCTGTTCAAGAATCACAAGAGGAGGAGGTATATTTGGAAAAGGTCTGGAGATACGGGAAGATTTCAATTAGATTACATCATGGTCAGACAGAGATTCCGATATCAGATACTGGATTGTAAGGCGTACCCAGGAGCAGATATAGTCTCAGATCACACTATACTAGTGATGAAGAGTAGGCTGAAGTTCAAGACATTAATCAGGAAGAATCAATACGCAAAGAAGTGGGATACGGAAGTACTAAGGAATGACGAGAAATGTTTGAAGTTATATAACGCTATAGATACAGCAATAAGGAATAGCGCAGTAGGCAGTACAGTTGAAGAGGAATGGACATCTCTAAAAAGGTCCATCACAGAAGTTGGGAAAGAAAACATAGGTACAAAGAAGGTAGCTGCGCAGAAACCATGGGTAACAGAAGAAATACTACAGTTGATTGATGCAAGGAGGAAGTACAAACATGTTCCGGGAAAATCAGGAATACAGAAATACAAGTCGCTGAGGAATAAAATAAATAGGAAGTGCAGGGAAGCCAAGACGAAATGGCTGCAGGAAAAATGTGAAGACATCGAAAAAGGTATAATTGTCGGAAGGACAGACTTAGCATACAGGAAAGTCAAAACAACCTTTGGTGACGTTAAAAGCAATGGTGGTAACATTAAGATTGCAACGGGGATTCCACTGTTAAATGCAGAGGAGAGAGCAGATAGGTAGAAATAATACATTGAAAGCCTCTATGAGGGTGAAGATTTGTCTGATGTGATAGAAGAAGAAACAGGAGTCGATTTAGAAGAGATAGGGGATCCAGTAATAGAATCGGAATTTAAAAGAGCTTTGGAGGACTTAAGGTCAAATAAGACAGAAGGGATACATAAAATTCCATCAGAATTTCTAAAATCATTCTGGGAAGTGGCAACAAAACGACTATTCATGTTGGTGTGTAGAATGTATGAGTCTGGCGACATACCATCTGACTTTCGGAAAAGCATCATCCACACATTTCCGAAGACGGCAAGAGCTGACAAGTGCGAGAATTATCGCACAATCAGCTTAACAGCTTATGCATCGAAGCTGCTTACAAGAATAATATACAGAAGAATGGAAAAGAAAATTGAGAATGCGCTAGGTGACGATCAGTTTGGCTTTAGGAAAAGTAAAGGGACGAGAGAGGCAATTCTGACGTTACGGCTAATAATGGAAGCAAGGCTAAAGAAAAATAAAGACACTTTCATAGGATTTGTCGACTTGGAAAAAGCGTTCGACAATATAAAATGTTGCAAGCTGTTCAAGATTCTGAAAAAAAGTTGGGGTAAGCTATAGGCAGAGATGGGTCATATACAATATGTACAACAACCAAGAGGGAATAATAAGAGTGGACGATCAAGAACGAAGTGCTCGTATAAAGAAGGGTGTAAGACAAGGCTGTAGGCTTTCGCCCCTACTCTTCAATCTGTACATCGAGGAATGACGGAAAAAAAAGAAAGGTTCAGGAGTGGAATTAAAATACAAGGTGAAAGGATATCATTGATACGATTCGCTGATGACATTGCTATCCTGAGTGAAAGTGAAGAAGAATTAAATGATCTGCTGAACGGAATGAACAGTCAAATGAGTACACAGAATGGTTTGAGAGTAAATCGGAGAAAGACGAAGGTAATGAGTAGTAGTAGAAATGAGAACAGCGAGAAACTTAACAACAGGATTGATGGTCACGAAGTCAATGAAGTTAAGGAATTCTGCTGCCTAGGCAGTAAAATAACTAATGACGGACGGAGCAAGGAGGACATCAAAAGCAGACTCGCTATGGCAAAAAAGGCTTTTCTGGCCAAGAGAAGTCTACTAATATCAAATACAGGGCCTTAATTTGCGGAAGAAATTTCTGAGGATGTACGTCTGGAGTACAGCATTGTATGGTAGTGAAACATGGACTGTGGGAAAACCGGAACAGAAGAGAATCGAAGCAGTTGAGATGTGGTGCTATAGACGAATGTTGGAAATTAGGTGGGCTGATAAGATAAGGAATGAGGAGGTTCTACGCAGAATCGGAGAGGAAAGGTGTATGTGGAAAACACTGATAAGGAGAAGGGACAGGATGATAGGACATCTGGTAAGACATGAGGGAATGACTTCCATGGTACTAGAGGGAGCTGTAGAGGGCAAAAAACTGTAGAGGAAGACAGAGATTGGAATATGTCTAGCAGATAACTGAGGACGTAGGTTGCAAGTGCCACTCTGAGATGAAGAGGTTAGCACAGGAAAGGAATTCGTGGCGGGCCGCATCAAACCAGTCAGTAGACTGATGACCAAAAATAAAAAAAATTAAAAAGAATAAAAATATTATTCGTCTTTCCCCAAGCATACCCCAGTTTTTCTGAGTATTCGAAAATCTTGCACCATTTTAGCTTGTCGAAGTCTTTTGCCAGGTCGACAAGTCGTATGATTGCGTCTTTTCTTTAGTCTTGGTTCCATTATCAACCGCAAAATCAGGATTGCCTCTCCGGTGCCTTTATCTTTCTTAAAGCCAAACTAATCGTCACCTAACACACTCCCATTTTTCTTTTCAATTCTTCTGTATATTATTCTTTTCACCACCTTGGATGCATGAGTTGTTAAGCGGATAGTGCGATAATTCTCGCACTTGTCTGCTCTTCCCGTCTTCGGAATAGCGTGGATGATATCTTTCCGAAAATCAGATGGTACGTCTCTAGACTCACACATTGTACACAGCAACGTGAATAGTTGTTTCCTTGCCACTCTCTCAATGAATTTAGAAATACTGATGGAGTGGTAGCTATCCCCTATACCTTCGTCGATCATGTATATGAATTGTTTGCATTGGGTTGGAATATTCATCATTGATCGTCTCGTCAATGGCGCTGTGTTGGCACGTTCACAGAACACAGAATAAAAAAGTTTTCAGAGGTTTGGTAAGAGCGTGCATCAGCACTTTGAGGTCTCAGTTTAACAACGCAGGCGACACCGAAGCTTTGATGCTCACGGCTTTCGTCGTTTTCCGTGTGAGTGATGTGATGTGATTCCCTGAGAGAAATCCGCCGGTATGGTCGCGTCCGGAAGCAGTTCGTTCCTCTGTTGTAAATTTTGCGGTTAGGGTTCTATTTTGTGGCTGTTGCGAATAGATGTGGTGCTCCTACCCAGGGGTAGGAGGTCCGTGATTCCATTGGAATAAAAGCCAGTGTATTGTTCTCTTACGAAAGCTTTGTTATGAGCTTTCCCTTTCTGTTGGGTACCCAAGTCGCCGCATACAACGCTGATGAAGTCAGACCGGACCCGCCACCACCCGAGAATTATGTGGTGCATGATGACGGGATGTGAATTTCGTTAGCGTAGTCCCGGACACGACTTCTCAAACCGGCAGAAGTTTGACGTACAATAATCGTTAACTTTGCTTTACTCCGTTTGATTGCGGCTACATTTTGGCCAAGTTCTCAATATTCCTGCGCAGCGCCAGAAAATAATCTTCTTTCATCTTGCTCATTGACTATGTAGGTTTATAAGCAGTATCACAATTTTACCTGCCCATGTCTGAAAGTGTGCCTAACTGTACTTTTCATCGCGCAGTCACCGCCGTATAGCAGGTGAAGGAGAGACAGATATAGATAGCGAGAGGGATATACGTGTTGTACTATTGTGCCCTGCTCGCGACGTAATAACATATTTTTCCTTTCCTATCGAAATGCCAAAAGTTAAAGACATAATTTAATCTTTGAGCCAATTAATTGCGCTGCAAGTCAGCGAATGTGTGCTCCCCGGATAATGAGAGCGCCGTAGCATTATCATCTATATTTTGTCCTATACAAGAATGCGCGCTCGTCTTCTCTTTCTCTCTCTTTAGTTGCGCGTCTTTCCAACAGCATCTTACGCTATCAGACTCCTATTTTCTTCAATTTTTGTTCGAATGAACTGAAGTTGTATTCCTGTTAGGAATTTGTTTAATTGTGCCTTCACTATCGCCAGTTACAATTACCGTTATGACGTGACTATGAAGAGTTTTCTCTTTCGCTCCATAGCCGAGCTAAGATTATTATAGTTTCTGCGTGTTTCGCCGAAATACTGCACAATTCCTTATTATGTCCAAATCTGTGAGACTACAGCTCGAGATGCCAGATGTATGTATAAAAAAACTTACTTTGTGAAATAGTAATTGTTCAATTTGGTATTTCATCTTTCATTTCATAGTAACGATCATCAATCCCCAATTTATAAAATGTTACAGATTTTGCCTTTCTACATTTTTTTCCTGTGTTGCCAACGCGATACCCACTAAATTAAATTAAAACTGTTCTGAATTTTCTCGCGAGGCGAGGACATAGTTAATCATACCCCTGAGATCATAGGAAAGAAAATTAAACGTTTTTCCTCACACCAAGAGTCTACCGACCCTCACTTCAAACAGCAAAACAAGGTAAAAAAGATTAAGAAAGTGATTTGTGTGTGCGAGTGAAATATTTAAATTCATTTTTTTTCATTTACTACATTTCCACTTGATTAATTAATCATTTATTTGATTATAATTAATTTAGTTAATTATTATTATAGTGTGTATGACAGATCCCTTCCCTTAGAACTTTGCATACCTCCTCTGTGTCACCACAGGCGTCGTGTCACTGATCTCGTTTGTACCAAGATTGCAGTACACGTGAGGTCCCAGTTGCTTCGACTGCCCTAAGTTCAACAACTTACGGTCTTCTTTAGCTGTCGTCACGTGCGCAGAAAACAGCACGCAGGTCGTGACTCCGTCATCTTGAGGCTGAAATAAACCGTTAGCGAGGTACTGGTATTATGAAAGCGAGGAAAATAATTAAATTTTGAATTGCTTTGTTTAAACGGGATGCCACTCGCATTTTATTAGCAGTATACGAACAACTGCACACTTATAGTGCACTTTAAGAATAGCAAATAATCTCCTTTCTTCACACTTGGCATGATCAAAATAATGATCAAAATAATGAAATGCACGTTTGCGTCATTACTATCAAACTCGTTCGTAATTATAACTCCAATAAAAACAGATTGCTAGTTAAATTCTTAAGCAATACCGAACTTGACAGACAACGTCTCTGTCCTCCAAGACCACCGATAGAGCTCTGATCTTGCAGCCGAACTACTTCTCCCGCCATCCAAGTCAGGCGCGATCCGGAGATCTCCGAAGTGCTACGTCTGCCTTTTCGTTTAGCAGTTTCTTATTATTCCCCTGGTAATTAACACCTTTGAAGTAATGTATTGATAACCTGCTATTTAGAGATCCTTTTACGTGTAATATAAGTAAATTCACTGTTTAATTTGTCTAATACTAAGAACACATGTTTATCATTTTGGCGTGCTACTTCCAAATACAACAGCCAACCGCTGAGAAAGACCTTTAGACCGCCTCTCTAACGATAAACGAACCGAATAAACCACCTGTTACCGATACCTCACACCGCATTACGTCATCTTCCCATTTGTCTTCTCAACTGTTCTCAGAAGAGCTTCTTGTAGCCAGATAATAAGTCACAAATATTATAGCCGATCGCAAAATTTTATAAATTTGGGGTTCCAAGTATGTGTGCATGATAATGCTGTAAATGAGGTGCCACAGCACTCAGCCGCTATATTCTTGCTGAGGTACGTATCATACCGATATGTGGAAAACAGCAGGATCTGAAAAACTGACATCCACATCTCACACTGTTTCACGGGAGTTGTCTTTCCCCGTAAAATGTAGAATCTGTCAAGAAGGCTGACTGAAGTCACTTTGAAAATGTGTAGACCATTTCCATTACTAACGTATTAAGTTGCTCCGAACAGTAATTGTAGTCTGCTGTTTGATCATCTTTACATTTAACACACCTGGGCCGGCCAGTGTGGCCGAGCGATTCTAGGCGCTTCAGTCTGGAACTGCGCTACCGCTACGGTCGCAGGATCGAATCCTGCCTCGGGCATGGATGTGCGTGATGTCCTTAGGTTAGTTAGGTTTAAGTAGTTCTAAGTTCTAGGGGACTGATGACCTCAGATGTTAAGTACCAGTGTGCTCAGATCCATTTGGTTTTGAATTCAGTTGAAATCTCCAGTCATAATTACCGGAACACGCAGTGATGTGAAACGCTGGTTTATATGGCCTTGTTACGACTCAAGAAATTCCGCTCTGTGATTTGTTCTCGAGGGCGCGTAAATAATGTTTATCAATTGCAGATCGTGCAACCGAGCGGCTATGCCTCTGCCACAAGGGAATGTTGTCCGTGGGATATACGGAATTCTTTGCTTGAACGTAGCCTTAGTGTCTGCTTCAGGTCCAATGTTGATAGCTGCTTCGTCGGAGTAGCGACTGCCATTGGTGTCTTCTTGAAGAAAAGTAACAGCTACGTCAGTAGCGTACAAATGTTCATGGAAACTTAACCCGTTACTATCAGACAGCATCCGGTTGAAATTTAAGGTCACAATTTTGTAAGTTGGCGTTTGAAGATTAAGTTAGTCCTCAGTATCTTGAGCCTGCGAGATGTTGTGGCCCGGTATTCGACACTCGTCGGCCTCTTCTGGTTGTGTGTTCTGATGCTGAGGCTTTGTCTTGTGCCAGTTGATTTCGATGCGCCACCGTCCATTTTGCTAGAATTTCCTTTTGTTCTGCATGTACGTCTCTTGCGTTGGTCGTCTGTGGGTTCTTCGTCTTTCTGCTCGCATTTTGGTCGATTTTGCTCGGATGCTTCGGGATCAGTTGTGTTGATGAGAGCCGCGCGGGGTAGCCACATGGTCTGGGGCGCCTTGCCACGGTTCGTCACAGCTCCCCTCGTCGGAGGTTCGAGTCCTCCCTCAGAAGAGAGTGCGTGTGTTGTCCTTAGCGTTTGTTAGTGTAAGCTAGATTAAGTAATGTGTAAGCCTAGGGGTCGATATCCTCAGCAGCTTGGTCCCATAGAAACTTACCACAAAATTCCAATTTTGCATTGATGACGGCTACTGTTTTGGACTCTCCGGTGTCGAATGTCGCGAGGTTAAGCTCCAAAGAGGTCTATGTTCCGGGTAAATATATATTTTGGCTCTCTCTCTCTCTTCTCCTGCAATGTGCACGGATCTAGAGAGGTGGCAATGGTTTCCCAGCTAGATCGCAGTGGCTGTTGTGGCAACAGGACACTGGGTAAGCACACCTATGGCCACGGTGGTCGGTTCGATTCCTGGTGTCGTGGGTGGGACCTGCTGCTGTGAGTCAACATCCACCCATGACACATCATCATCATCATGAGTGTTCTGCCAAAATGCAGGTTTTCACATGGTAGTTCTCCAGGCTGTCCGGCCTTCTGCCATCCTCTTCAGGTCTGCATGATTTCCTCTTCCATTTTTGTCGTCTATCATCTTGTATCTCCGTCTTCCTCTCAGTCTTCTCCCACAAACCAATCACTCCAAGGCATCTGCTAGCAAGCACTCTCTTCTCAATGAATGTCCTAACCAGTTCTTTTTCCTTTCTCTTACAACCTTCATGAGACATATTCTCTCACCAACCCTTTCCAGTACTCTTTCATTACTCACTCTTTCCATCCAGCTTATTCTCTCCATTCTCCCCCATATCCACATCTCAAATGCTTCTAACCTTTTTTCATTCTCTCGTCCAGCGTCCATGTTTCTGCCCCATATAGTGCCACACTCCAGACAAAACATTTGCCAAGCCTTTTCCTTAGTCCTTTATCTAATTTGCCACATAAGAGTCTCCTCTTTCTGTTGAATGCCTCCTTCGCTATGGCAATTCGAGTTTTCACCTCCTGCTGACATCTGAAGTCTCCAGTTATTGTGGTTCCAAGATATTTAAATTCACTTACTTGGCTAATGGTAGATTGTCCTATTTTAATATTGGACAGTCTGCGTCTTGTACTGATGACCATACTCTTTGTTTTTGCTGTGTTTGTTTGCATTCCAGATTCCACACAAGCTTCATTCAGATCTTTCAGCATGTTATTCACTGTCCGCTCACTTTCTTCCACTAATACCATGTCATAAGCAAATCTTATACTTTCTATTCTCTTTCCTCCAATACATATTCCTCTTTTCCCATCTAAGCTTTTCGCAATAATCTCTTGAAGGTATAAGTCAAAGAACAGCGGGGAAAGGCGACAATCTTGTCTAACACCTCGTCACATGCTGCTTCCTTCTGACGTTTCATTTCCAATCCTTATCCTTACTTTCTGGTGTAAATATAGATTCTGTGTCAGCAGTCTCTCTTTCCGCCACACATGGCGAACCGATAACACTTAATATTGGACAGTCTGCGTCTTGTACTGATGACCATACTCTTTGTTTTTGCTGTGTTTATTTGCATTCCAGATTCCACACAAGCTTCATTCAGATCTTTCAGCATGTTATTCACTGTCCGCTCACTTTCTTCCACTAATACCATGTCATAAGCAAATCTTATACTTTCTATTCTCTTTCCTCCAATACATATTCCTCTTTTCCCATCTAAGCTTTTCGCAATAATCTCTTGAAGGTATAAGTCAAAGAACAGCGGGGAAAGGCGACAATCTTGTCTAACACCTCGTCACATGCTGCTTCCTTCTGACGTTTCATTTCCAATCCTTATCCTTACTTTCTGGTGTAAATATAGATTCTGTGTCAGCAGTCTCTCTTTCCGCCACACATGGCGAACCGATAACACTTGGCGTCTGTTAAGCAAGCGGCCTGCGAAGGATGCTACGGTAGCCACACACGGAACACGTAGGTGGCGTAAAGTTCTGGGAAGACAGAATGTGGCCTGGCGGTTCGGCCTGTGGCTTTGAGTTGCCAAGGCCAGATGGCTCTGAGCACTAAGCGACTTAACTGCTGAGGTCATCAGTCGCCTAGAACTTAGAACTACTTAAACCTAACTAACCTAAGGACATCAGACACATCCGTGCCCGAGGCAGGATTCAAACCTGCGACCGTAACGGTCACGCTGTTCCAGACTGTAGCGTCGCCAAGACGAGGCCGCACTGTCGAAATGTATTGTGCAGTTACACAGTGCTTTGACGCAGCGCCAACATGCCTGCAGGGGGTTGCTGTCTCAGCGTCCGCAGCAGGCGGCAGTGGCTGAACGCACCTGCAGTGTGACAGTTGACGGAGCTACTGTAGGGGCAGCAGCTATCTCAGCTGTGTGGCTTCCCCTGCAGATGAACGCTGCAGTGTGAGCCGCACGGGTAGGCTGCGTTCTGTCTGACCAGGCTTAAAGTCAATGCACAGCACAGAGCGGTGGGCTGGCTCAGAGCATTGCAATTATTTACGATTAACCGAGAAGGTATACGCTTTTCAAATCTCTCCTCATATTTCGTACCCTTTAATATACATTGAAACTTTTATTCGTGGATCAGACCCATACTAGCGTATGTCAAAGATAGTTTATATGAAGTAGGAAAATCAACGGTGCCAACGAAGCGACCTGCTATACTGTTACAAAGGTATGACATCGTCTATTCCTCCCGCGTAAATCGCATTGGCGAGAAAGTCATAGTGGAAGCTGTACACTTAGTGTTCAGAAAAACAGATCGTCTTCACTGACCAGCTCTTATCCATATGGTAATATGAATATAAACGTAGATTTCCTGTTGTCTGTTTCCATCCTGTCGTTGTCATTACTCACAATCTGTATTATTGAAGCACAATATTATTGCACGGAGTGAGGGCACCTTGGGTGGCTTATCGTGCGTTATTATCGCGATATTTAACGAGGACATGGTGAACTACTTGATAGCACCTGCAAAACTGTCTCGAAATCATTCACAGTTCTATGCTCTTTCCTGAGTCTGGTTCACTGTAACGCCATCGCGTGTTTCCGACAACGGCGGCGGGACGCCAAGTTCAGTAATATGGTGATCGGGTAGCAGAAGGAAGGCGTTTGGTTGTGGGCTGCACTTAGGCTGACGTTGTTTACCCCGATTCCGGCGGCGGGAGCCAGGAGGCGCAACCCAAACACGCCTTCCAGTAGCCCTCACACATTTATTTACGCTAGTATCTCATCTCCCACCGTCCAGACTTTACAGACGTTCTGCTGCATTCCTTGCAGGACTACCAATCCTGGAAGAAACGATAAAGCAGAGACATGGCTCAGACACAGCCTGGGGGTCTGTGTCCAGAATACTCCACAAAACTTAAAAGTGCCAGGATTTGAGTCCCAGTGCGGAACACATTTTTTATGCCACTAAGTTCCTGTCCTTTAAGGTTTATTTATTCTCTGAATTTTTAATTAGGAGTTAATTTGCATTTAATGTTTGTGGAACCCCGATATAAAACTGATATCCCTAGAAGAGCTTCACCAGCGAGACAATCTTTAAGTAGTGCTCTGGAACCTGCAGTTATCTGATGTTTATCTCTTTGTTAGCGGCCACTCGTGAACACACGTATACGTCATGATGGGTGACCTCCTGGCTAAGTTCGCTGTGTTTCATGGTACCTCGGAAAACGTCGTTTCTCACAGCGACGCACAAAGCTGCAGATGTACAGCAGAGCCGTGTAGTGTGGTCCGACAAGTCGCGATTTTACTCTTTTCGATTCATACAACGTGTCGAGTGCGGTTCAAACCGGAGGTGGTTCTGCCATGTTTTGTAGGTGTTTTCCGTACGATCACTTGGGCACACTCATTCAGACAACACGAACCAGAATATGTCCTCACACATTCTCAGTAATGAAGAGTTGTCGTTTCTTGTTCTTGTTTCACAGTACGGAAGTACACTCGCCGGAACAACGGTACGCTTTTGTTTTTCTCCGGAAGGAGACTAAGCAGAACTATAGTATATAATATACAAGTTTACTACCATTCAGGTATGAAGATTTATGTAGTGTCGGACCTCAACTGGACCTAAGAATCTCTCAACTTCAATCAACAGAAAATGTCTGGGAATTTTTGGAAAATGAACTTATCAGTTGACGTTCCATTATTCCGTACCTTTATGGGGTCCCTTCATCAATGAGTAGGTTCTCACTGATAGTGTATACCAGAATAAACTTGGGGACTCGCCAGTCTGAAGCCATTATGAGCAGACACAATGTTACAAAAGTCCCCAGTGGATGGCTACCTAATTTTGTCCGCGTGTGCTTTTGTCACAGTAACATATTTTGATAAATTTTTCCTGAATCGTTTTATGATCCTTAATAGGAGGTAGACGAGCTTGCAGCATGTTTAAAATAGTACATAAAAATATGAAGCTGAATACGGAAGGGTAATTTGGTCTGTGCATTGAGTGATACGGGCATAGTCTTATAAATTAATGACAGACGAACAGATCGAAAGAAAACACAATTCTTTTAAAAACAATCTTAACAATGTCTGTGCCGCCATTTCCAATATGTCAGTCAACAATCATTTAATGAGATGATTTCCAGAGGGGTTGGTAAGAATAAGCATTTGAACTACCAGGAATGTTATTAAACAAAGTGTGCGTTAAGTTGCCAACCGCAGTTACATGGTTTTTAATTTCTGCCTCTCTTAAACAGTTTTGTCTTATCTCACAAATTTCTGTTACATTCTTTCTGACACTTTTCCCAGTGCATTTCTGATATTAACAAATTCTTTGCACTTCATGGCGATTAAAACCACTTACCAGACTTAAAGCGAAACTTGCCTTTCATGACCAGTACCATAAAACAAGTATGAGAACTTCTGAAATTCTGAAAAGCACTCATAGTTGTTACCAGAGGGGGTCTTCAGTCGTACCCGGATAGATCAATCTGTAGGACCACGGTCGCTAAAGTGAAAGTTCTGTGTTCGTATCCCGAATCGGCACACAATTTTAACCTCCCACGAAGTTGCACAACAGCACACACTCTGCTGCAGAGTGATTCATTCTGGAATCACAACTCATCTTAGTTTGCAAAAACTGCATTTAATCTTACAAAACACACATTTGTTCTTGATACAACCCGCTATTTCCAATATCCTAATTTTTTTCCTCTTTGCCAATCTTTTATTACTTCTTTGCATTTCCGTCACTACGTGAAATGGCCTTAACCTACTTTCATTCATTCTGCATTCCGGTAGTTCTCGTTTTCGTTCATAGACAGCGACGTTACCATATTCTCCAAATCTTATTTACTTATTTATTATTGTTATCTCATTCCACAATTCCACGATCTCCAGATTCTGCAGTCTAGTATGCCGCCCGCAAATATTTGCCTTCTTATACACTTTATAGATGAAACATTCCTAGAAATCATATTTCTCCCTTCTTTCTTACTTGTCTTGTCTGAGAACTGTGCAGCCTTGTCACCTTTCTACTAGCCCATTTCATGCCTTTCATGACTATAAGATATTCTCCCTATTAGAAATTCATTACTAATTCTTCAGTTTACTCATACAGCATATGTACTTCAATATCATTAGGTGTCCTTTGGTAGTGAAACCTGGCAGCATAGTGCTTGCTATTGGCATCGTTTCATTTTCCCGAAAATAATTCATGTAAGAACAGTGCGCATAGCGACTCATTTGGCAGCACTTTCATGTCTGTCACATCAGCTGTGTATCTCGTAACTACCATCCTATCGCGGCTTTTCCGTTTCTGCACGACTTACTAATCACTAGGATGTTTTTATACCCTGCAGGAGGCTACAGACTAATACGTAAAACATATGAATACATCTTACGGATAAATTCGTCTCACGTATCAGAAGCAGGTCATATACTCTGTACATTTCACGGTCCGTCCATGCACAATGGGCAGTTTATAAAACATACACAGGTGTATGAACACTACATATTTATGCATGGCAGGCAGAACTCAGAGCATACAGGGGGCAGTAGATGGATTCTTCAGTGTGTTCAATGAACATCCATGCAGATGTGTCACATATACCATTGTGAAATTACCATAGGCTACTATACATTATCAAAAGTAATTGGAACCTATGTTGTTTTTCCTAGTACATCTACATCTACATTCATACTCCGCAAGCCACCCAACGGTGTGAGGTGGGGGGCACTTTACGTGCCACTGTCATTTCCTCCCTTTCCTGTTCCAGTCGCGTATGATTCGCGGGAAGAACGACTTGCCGGAAAGCCTCCGTGCGCGCTCGAATCTCTCTAATTTTACTTTCGTGATCTCCTCGGGACGTATAAGTAGGGGGAAGCAATATATTCGATACCTCATCCAAAAACGCACCCTCTCGAAACCTGCCGAGCAAGCTACACCGCGATGCAGAGCGTCTCTTTTGCAGAGTCTGCCACTTGAGTTTGCTAAACATCTCCGTAACGCTATCGCGGTTACCAAATAATCCTGTGACGAAACGCGCCGCTCTTCTTTGGATCTCTCTATCTCCTCCGTCAACCCGATCTGGTACGGATCCCACACTGATGAGCAAAACTCAAGTATCGGTCGAACGAGTATTTTGTAAGCCGCCTCCTTTGTTGATGGACTACATTTTCTAAGGACTCTCCCAATGAATCTCAACCTGGTACCCGCCTAACCAACAATTAATTTTATATGATCATTCCACTTCAAATCGTTCCGCACGCATACTCCCAGATATTTTACAGATTTAGCTGCTACCAGTGTTTGTTCCGCTATCATATAAGCATACGATAAAGGATCGTTATTTCTGTGTATTCGCAATACATTACATTTGTCTATGTTAAGGGTCAGTTTCCACTCCATGCACCAAGTGTCTATCCGCTGCAGATCTTCCTGCATTTCGGTACAATTTTCTAATGCTGCAACTTCTCTGTATACTACAGCATCATCTGCGAAAAGCCGCATGGAACTTCCAACACTATCTACTAGGTCATTTATATAAATTGTGAAAAGCAATGGTCCCATAACACTCCCTTGTGTCATGCCAGAGGTTACTTTAACGTCTGTAGACGTCTCTCCATTGAGAACAACATGCTGTGTTCTGTTTGCTAAAAACTCCTCAATCCAGCCACACAGCTGGTCTGATATTCCGTAGGCTTTTACTCTGTTTATCAAGCGATAATGCGGAACTGTATCGAACGCCTTCCGGAAGTCAAGGAAAATAGCATCTACCTGGGAGTCTGTATCTAATATTCTCTGGATCTCATGAACCAATAAAGCGTGTTGGGTATCACACGATCGCTGTTTCTGGAATCCATATTGATTCCTACAGAGTAGATTCTGGATTTCCAGAAACGACGTGATACGTGAGCAAAAAACATGTTCTAAAATTCTTCAACAGATCGACGTCAGAGATATAGGTCTATAGTTTTGTGCATCTGCTCGACAACCCTTCTTGAAGACTGGGACTACCTGTGCTCTTTTCCAATCATTTGGAACCTTCCGTTCCTCTAGAGACTTGCCGTACACGGCTGCTAGAAGGGGGGCAAATTCTTTCGCTTAGTCTATGTAGAACCGAATTGGTATCCCGTCAGGTCCAGTGGACTTTTCTCTGTTGAGTGATTCCAGTTGCTTTTCTATTCCTTGGACACTTATTTCGATGTCAGCCATTCTTTCGTTTGTGCGAGGATTTAGAGAAGGAACTGCAGTGCGATCTTCCTCTGTGGAACAGCTTTGGAAAAAGGTGTTTAGTATTTCAGCTTTACGCGTGTCATCCTCTGTTTCAATGCCATCATCATCCCAGAGCGTCTGGATATTCTGTTTCGAGCCACTTACTGATTTAACGTAAGACCAGAACTTCCTCGGATTTTCTGTCAAGTCGGTACATAGAATTTTACTTTCGAATTCACTGACCGCTTCACGCATAGCACTCCTTACGCTAACTTTGACATCGTTTCACTTCTGTTTGTCAGAGTTTTGGCTGCGTTTAAACTTGCAGTGAAGCTCTCTTTGCTTTCGCAGTAGTTTCCTAACTTTGTTGTTGAACCACGGTGGGTTTTTCCCGTCCCTCACAGTTTTACTCGACACATACTTGTCTAAAGCGCATTTTACGATTTCCTTTAACTTTTTCCAGAAACACTCAACATTGTCAGTGTCGTAACAGAAATTTTCGTTTTGATCAGTTTGAAATCTACCTTCTACTATTACTCTTGCTAAACACATAAACCTTCCCCCCTTTTTTTATATTCCTATTTACTTCCATATTGAGGGATGCTGCAACGGCCTTATGATCACTGATTCCCTGTTCTGCGCTCACAGAGTCGAAAAGTTCGGGTCTGTTTGTTATCAGTGGGTCCAAGATGTTATCTCCACGAGTCCTCGGTTTAATTGCTCGAGGTTATTTCGGATAGTGCACTCAGTATAATGTCACTTGATGCTCTGTCCCTACCACCCGTCCTAAACATCTGAGTGCCCCAATCTGGTAAATTTAAATCTCCACCTAAGACTATAACATGCTGAGAAAATTTATGTGAAATGTATTCTAGATTTTCTCTCAGTTGTTCTGCCACTAATGCTGCTGAGTCAGGAAGTCGGTAAAAGGAGCCAATTATTAACCTAGCTCGGTTGTTGAGTGTAACCTCCACCCATAATAATTCACAGGAACTATCCACTTCTACTTCACTATAGGATAAACTACTGCTAACAGCAACAAACACGCCACCACCGGTTGAATGTAATCTATCCTTTCTAAACACCGCCTGTGCCTTTGTAAAAATTTCAACAGAATTTATCTCTGGCTTCAGTCAGCTTTCCGTACCCATAACGATTTCAGCTTTGGTGCTTTCTCTCAGCGCTTGAAGTTCCGGTACTTTACCAACGCAGCTTCGACAGTTTACAATTACAATACAGATTGCTACTTGGTCCCAGCATGTCCTTACTTTGCCCCGCACCCTTTGAGGCTGTCGCCCTTTCTGTACTTGTCCGAGGCCATCTAACCTAAAAAACCGCCCAGGCCACGCCACACAACCCCTGCTACCTGTGTAGCCGCCTGCTGTGTGTAGTGGACACCTGACCCATCCAGCGCAACCTGAAACCCCACCATCGTATGGCGCAATTCGAGGAATCTGCATCCCACATGGTCGCAGATCCGTCTCAGCCTCTTATTCAGACCCTCCACTCTGCTCTGTACTAAAGGTCCGCAGTCAGTCCTGTCGACGATGCTGTAGGTGGTGAGTTCTGCTTTCATCCCGCTAACGAGACTGGCAGTCTTCACCAAATCAGATAGCCGCCGAAAGCCAGAGAGGATTTCCTTCGATCTGTAGCGACGCACATCATTGGTGCCGACATGAGCGACCACTTGCAAATGGGTGCACCCTGTACCCTTCATGGCATCCGGAAGGACCCTTTCCACATCTGCAATGACCCCTGGTATGCACACGGAGTGCACATTGGTTTTCTTCCCCTCTCTTGCTGCCACATCCCTAAGGGGCCCCATTACGTGCCTGACGTTGAAGCTCCAAACTACCAGTAAGCCCACCCTCTGCGACCGCCCGGATCTTGCAGACTGAGGGGCAACCTCTGGAACAGTACAAGTTGCCATGTCCGGCCGAAGATCAGTATCAGCCGGAGACAGAGCCTGAAACCGGTTTGTCAGACAAACTGGAGAGGCCTTCCGTTCAGCCCTCCGGAATGTCTTTCGCCCCCTGCCACACCTCACGACGACCTCCCACTCTACCACGGGTGAGAGATAAGCCTCAATGTGGGCAGTATCCTGGGCAGCCACCGCTGTAGTCCGATCGGGGTATGCGTGGGACGAACTGGCCGTCCCCGACAAACCCCCATCTGGACCCCCACAGTGATACCCATTGGTAACAGCCTCAAGCTGTGTGACCCAAGCCAACACTGCCAGAAGCTGGGAGCGAAGGGACGTGAAGTCAGCCCGCATCCGAACACAGCAGTTGCAGTCCCTATCCATCCTAAAAACTAGTGCAAGGAACGTCTGAACTAATCTACAGAGAGCACAAACAATTGGACACAAATTTAAACGGTTATTAAAATACAAGATTTCCTAGTAAATGCAGTAATACTGCTACTTGCGCACTGCTGACACACTGCTCGGCGGGGAAGGAGACTAGGCGATTTTACTCTATTCAGGTACTAAAACGGGATGCTACACCTCTCAAATACTATAATACGCCCGAAATTTATGAATTGAACAATGAAAGTACCCAAAAACACCCAAAGAAATTAAGAATTAAACTATGTAACAAATAATTGAGCTAAGAGTGTACGACTTGCTGCTGGCAGCTGATTATCCAACGGCGGCAGAGAACAGTGTTGATCAGATAAGATTGCGACTTCATTACTTGTATGTTAGGTGTGTTGTATACCTATTGGGCATTACCTCATTTCGCTCGCTTCGTCTGCGTAAACATTCAGTGTTTTACTATGTATCTAGAAACTGAGTGTAGGTACGTAAAGAGCCACTTATCCTTCCAACATATTTTGTCCTGCACAGTTATCCTCCTTTCTGTTAGTCAAAGCCAAATAGAATTTATAGCAAAATTGAAATTGTCGGTATACAAGTTTTATCTGAAAATTATTTATTTGTAACATGAAACAGAGGGATGTTGTGGTATAAATAAAAAAGGAATACAGATTTGTTATGTACCACTAGAAAACTCAATTTCCTCCAAAGAAAAGTAAAATAAAAAATAAAAATATACATCAAACATCTCTTCAATGCTTCGTCGAGCTCACATAAAAGAAGTTTCCGTTATTCATGAACAACTTTTGCACTTTTCAGTAACAACAGGAAACTTTTGTCTCCAATCATGGTGAAGAACTTTCTATTGAATACAAAAATAACAATAATAATATAGATAATTTAACTTCTGTCCAATTAAATTGTATTTGCATCAAAAGTAATTGCTTTGGTTACATAAAGCGTAGAAGTTATGAGATTAACTAATTTTTATTACTTATAGAATGAAATTTATGCCTCAGAAGGATGTAGAATACATTATCGACTAACGGTGAACGATGTTCAGTTCTAAATATATGCAAAACAACGAAACAAACAAACAAAACAAAAAGAAATCGTCGATTCCTATTCTCTCTCCTACAAATTAATATTTATGTTTCTTTCCCTGTCAGTTGTACCAGTGCTACCAATAATCCCACCATTCGCTACGTCACCTGTATATTTCACCCAAACGACCCAACCGTTGTTTTAGTAAACCGCAACTGTAGTCACAATGTACACCTTGATGCAAATGACCTGGCATACATACTTGGCACAGACGTAAGAATCAACAGCATCAAATTTGCTAGCATGCGTGCCTAGGGAGCTATTAAAATTACATGAAATATTCTGCGCGTCTACGTGCACTCATGTCCTTCTCGTCAAACACTGAACTGTCTCTGCATTGTTTAACACTTTGGCGAATACTACAGAAACACTGCAGTACTGAATCTGAGTGACGCTAAAGTGGGTCACGCCAGTACCATAGATTTGAGGCAAGTACGCAAACCCCCTCCCGAGCTCGCGAGCTCCAGAACGTGCGGGCTACCCGGATACATCTTTCTGCGGTACCTTCGCGACTCTTTCCGTTGCTGCAATGATCACTAAGAACTAAGCCACCGCGATTCGCCTGAAGCGCGAGACCCGCGCAGCACCCTGGGAAATGTAATTACCGGTGGCAACACGCGATGCTGGCCACCCCTCGGGACGATGCCGCGTTCCTCACAGCTCGCGGAGACGGTCGATAGCTGCGTGCCTGAGGCCGGCGCATCCCGATACCCGGCGCGCCTACACCATTTCTATTCGCTCCTGCACGTCGTTAATCTCTGGGGAGAATTTCCAGCGCATATACTATGTGCGGAATCTTCCTCATGATCGCGAACCTACGCACTACGAAAGTTGATCGGCCTGGTTAGTTCAAATGGCTCTGAGCACTGTGCGACTTAATGCTGGGGTCATCAGTCGCCTAGAACTTAGAACTATTTAAACATAACTAACCTAAGGACATCACACACATCCATGCCCAAGGCAGGATTCGAACCTGCGACCGTAGCGCTCGCTCGGCTCCAGACTGTAGCGCTAGAACCGGGCGGCCACTCCGGCCGGCGTCCTGGTTAGTAAAACGACTTATTGTTAGGAATTAAGATTAGTTTCTTATGTGAAGCTACTTCTGCGTAAGCAAGACGGTCTGCTCGTGACAAAATGTCAGTAAGTTGTGCGACTGTGAGACACACAATCTACGAATGTAGACTGTAGCCTGCAGCTCCACCATACCTCCATGTGGTAATTAGGCGTACACCACCTCTTTGAATATCTTTTTTTTTTTTTTTTTGTAAGTTTAATATTCCAGAGGGGGCCACACTTACACATCGTTTTAGCACCAATGACCTCATTCTCGACGGGACGTTAAACTCTAATCTTCTCCTCCAGTTTTGGCATCTGAGAGGAACAGCCATTCATGATGATATTGCTGGAATCATTCTCGTATTTGTATTTTATCACTAGACTAAATCAGTTTATTCCGCCGTGTAGTGATCCTCTGAACCTGAGCAGACAATCACTTATTATTGTATATCCGTTTCCCTTCCAGAAAAGTGCCGCACGTAATCATATTTTTTATTAGACTTACAGGAAAGCATTGTGTACTGTCTCTGAGACCACTGGACTATTTGCGACGAGTACAGCATGTTTCAAAAATTCTATTAAAACCTTGTAGGAGCTGCAGAGGGCACTTAAATAAGGTTTAGATAAGGATCGCTTGTCGAGAAATCTAACTTTTCAATGTAAACTAAGTTTTTTTTTTCTTTTTGGTATGGCTGCACGTTCAGGGGCCGTCAATAGTTACAATTAAAAGGAAAAGAATGGTCTATATTCAATAACATCGTCACAGTTTTTAGTCATAATTCTGTGACCATGTTATAGAATATGGACAATTCTTTGATTTAAATTGTGAGGAAAACACTCCTAGCATTGATGAAACCAGGTTAATTTGTTAAAAATAGTAAACGAGAGAGCTGTTTTCCTTTTAATTGTAAACTAAGTTTGCAGATCGGATTTCTTTCAAATTCCGGCTTCACGGTAAGCACATAAACTCAAAAGAGGACACTCGTCAGACCCTTTCGTAATTGTGACATCATACATCATTTTCATCAGACTGCAACAACGTCTGTGAGAGATTGGTGCGTTTGTAATTAGGAGGGTTGGCTGTGGTGATGCGCAGATGTGCATATTCTACACTTTTGTGAGGACGTCTTTCGTCACGTAGGAGAGAACCTGACGACAAGTACTCTGAACTTTTTACATAATGTGGGCTGCTTGCCTCCTCTACGTGCGTACCCTAAGCATGATATCGGGAAGTCGTACGATCTCTAAACTTGCATTCTAAGAGAAAATAAGACGCAATACGGAGAAATTAGCCGAATGGGACGGAAATACGTAGTGTAATGTATGTGTGCAGACAAACAAATGATTACAATTTCAGGAAAACTGGATTATTGATTCTCGAGAAACAGCTTCACAGATTGAGCAAGTCAGTAACGCGTTGGTCCACCTCTGGCCCTCATGCAAGCAATTACTCGGTTTGTCTTTTATTGACAGAGTTGTTGGACGTCCTCCTGAGAGATATCCTGGCAACTTTAGTGCAATTGGCCCTTCAGATCGTCAAAGGCCCGACCTAATTGGAGGGCCCAGCCCATTATGGCCCGAACGTTCTCAGTTGTGGAGAAATCGTGCACCCTTACAGTCCAAGGTAAGGTGTGGCAAGCAGAAAGAAAAGCATTAGAAATCTCTCCATGTGTTGCTGAGAGTTATCTTGCTGAAATGTGCGCTCAGGATGGCTTGCCATGAAAGGCGTCAAAACGGGGTATAGAAAATACATTTCCTATAACATTATTTTATTTTCCACTCTCACATACAATCATTTTTTTTATTTCTAAAATGATTGAAAATTTTATGAAGTTGTGAAGTAATTCTAGATCGGTCAGCGATCATACCCACAACTGGCTAAGCTACAATGACTGCACATGTTTGTAACGGTTTTAAGAAAGAAAAACACACTAGCAAATTTGGAAAAGTTATTTGTTCCATTTCACAACCTTCAATGCGGAATGTGATAGGAAAACGTCCACGAGTTTCACAATTTCCATCCAAATCATAATGCTTATCTCAGTAATGGTGAACAGAAGAAAGCACATCACTCAAACACTTGAAGTTACTTGTTAGATATGTCATTAAAAGAGCAACAATTGATTAGGAAACAAATAATATTCAACTAGGTTGAGGTTATTACATTTTTCTGCTAGTTCTTAGTCAATTTCAAGAACCAGCTTGCCCAGATTTTTAGATTTTAGCCAGCCAAGCAAGTAACAAGCTAAACTCTCCCTCGGTCTCTGTCTCCCTCGGTCCCTGTCTCCCTCGATCTCTGTCTCCCTCGGTCCCTGTCTCCCTCGGTCCCTGTCTCCCTCGGTCCCTGTCTCCCTCGGTCCCTGTCTCCCTCGGTCTCTGTCTCTCTCGGTCTCTGTATCCCTCGGTCTCTGTCTCCCTCGGTCTCTGTCTCCCTCGGTCTCTGTCTCCCTCGGTCTCTGTCTCCCTCGGTCTCTGTCTCCCTCGGTCTCTGTCTCCCTCGGTCTCTGTCTCCCTCGGTCTCTGTCTCCCTCGGTCTCTGTCTCCCTCGGTCTCTGTCTCCCTCGGTCTCTGTCTCCCTCGGTCTCTGTCTCCCTCGGTCTCTGTCTCCCTCGGTCTCTGTCTCCCTCGGTCTCTGTCTCCCTCGGTCTCTGTCTCCCTCGGTCTCTGTCTCCCTCGGTCTCTGTCTCCCTCGGTCTCTGTCTCCCTCGGTCTCTGTCTCCCTCGGTCTCTGTCTCCCTAGGTCTCTGTCTCTGTCTCCCTCGGTCTCTGTCTCTGTCTCCCTCGGTCTCTGTCTCCCTCGGTCTCTGTCTCTGTCTCCCTCGGTCTCTGTCTCCCTCAGTCTCTGTCTCCATCGGTCTCTGTCTCCCTCAGTCTCTGTCTCCCTCGGTCTCTGTCTCCCTCGGTCTCTGTCTCCCTCGGTCTCTGTCTCCCTCGGTCTCTGTCTCCCTCGGTCTCTGTCTCCCTCGGTCTCTGTCTCCCTCGGTCTCTGTCTCCCTCGGTCTCTGTCTCCCTCGGTCTCTGTCTCCCTCGGTCTCTGTCTCCCTCGGTCTCTGTCTCCCTCGGTCTCTGTCTCCCTCGGTCTCTGTCTCCCTCGGTCTCTGTCTCCCTCGGGCTCTGTCTCCCACGGTCTCTGTCTCCCTCGGTCTCTGTCTCCCTCGGTCTCTGTCTCCCTCGGTCTCTGTCTCCCTCGGTCTCTGTCTCCCTCGGTCTCTGTGTCCCTCGGTCTCTGTCTCCCTCGGTCTCTGTCTCCCTCGGTCTCTGTCACCCTCGGTCTCTGTCTCCCTCGGTCTCTGTCTCCCTCGGTCTCTGTCTCCCTCGGTCTCTGTCTCCCTCGGTCTCCGTCTCTGTCTCCCTCGGTCTCTGTCTCCCTCGGTCTCTGTCTCCCTCGGTCTCTGTCTCTGTCTCCCTCGGTCTCTATCTCTGTCTCCCTCAGTCTCTGTCTCCATCGGTCTCTGTCTCCCTGAGTCTCTGTCTACATCGGTCTCTGTCTCCATCGGTCTCTGTCTCCCTCGGTCTCTGTCTCCCTCGGTCTCTGTCTCCCTCGGTCTCTGTCTCCCTCGGTCTCTGTCTCCCTCGGTCTCTGTCTCCCTCGGTCTCTGTCTCCCTCGGTCTCTGTCTCCCTCGGTCTCTGTCTCCCTCGGTCTCTGTCTCCCTCGGTCTCTGTCTCCCTCGGTCTCTGTCTCCCTCGGTCTCTGTCTCCCTCGGTCTCTGTCTCCCTCGGTCTCTGTCTCCCTCGGTCCCTGTCTTCCTCGGTCCCTGTCTCCCTCGGTCCCTGTCTCCCTCGGTCTCTGTCTCCCTCGGTCTCTGTCTCCCTCGGTCTCTGTCTCCCTCGGTCTCTGTCTCCCTCGGTCTCTGTCTCCCTCGGTCTCTGTCTCCCTCGGTCTCTGTCTCCCTCGGTCTCTGTCTCCCTCGGTCTCTGTCTCCCTCGGTCTCTGTCTCCCTCTGTCTCTGTCTCCCTCGGTCTCTGTCTCCCTCGGTCTCTGTCTCCCTCGGGCTCTGTCTCCCTCGGTCTCTGTCTCCCTCGGTCTCTGTCTCTGTCTCCCTCGGTCTCTGTCTCTGTCTCCCTCGGTCTCTGTCTCCCTCCGTCTCTGTCTCCCTCAGTCTCTGTCTACATCGGTCTCTGTCTCCCTCGGTCTCTGTCTCCCTCGGTCTCTGTCTCCCTCGGTCTCTGTCTCCCTCGGTCTCTGTCTCCCTCGGTCTCTGTCACCCTCGGTCTCTGTCTCCCTCGGTCTCTGTCTCCCTCGGTCTCTGTCTCCCTCGGTCTCTGTCTCCCTCGGTCTCTGTCTCCCTCGGTCTCTGTCTCCCTCGGTCTCTGTCTCCCTCGGTCTCTGTCTCCCTCGGTCTCTGTCTCCCTCGGTCTCTGTCTCCCTCGGTCTCTGTCTCCCTCGGTCTCTGTCTCCCTCGGTCTCTGTCTCCCTCGGTCCTTGTCTCCCTCGGTCTCTGTCTCCCTCGGTCTCTGTCTCCCTCGGTCTCTGTCTCCCTCGGTCTCTGTCTCCCTCGGTCCCTGTCTCCCTCGGTCCTTGTCCACCTCGGTCTCTGTCTCCCTCGGTCTCTGTCTCCCTCGGTCTCTGTCTCCCTCGGTCTCTGTCTCCCTCGGTCTCTGTCTCCCTCGGTCTCTGTCTCCCTCGGTCCCTGTCTCCCTTGGTCCTTGTCTCCCTCGGTCTCTGTCTCCCTCGGTCTCTGTCTCCCTCGGTCTCTGTCTCCCTCGGTCTCTGTCTCCCTCGGTCTCTGTCTCCCTCGGTCTCTGTCTCCCTCGGTCTCTGTCTCCCTCGGTCTCTGTCTCCCTCGGTCTCTGTCTCCCTCGGTCTCTGTCTCCCTCGGTCTCTGTCTCCCTCGGTCTCTGTCTCCCTCGGTCTCTGTCTCCCTCGGTCTCTGTCTCCCTCGGTCTAAGTCTCCCTCGGTCTCTGTCTCCCTCGGTCTCTGTCTCCCTCGGTCTCTGTCTCCCTCGGTCTCTGTCTCCCTCGGTCTCTGTCTCCCTCGGTCTCTGTCTCCCTCGGTCTCTGTCTCCCTCGGTCTCTGTCTCCCTCGGTCTCTGTCTCCCTCGGTCTCTGTCTTCCTCGGTCTCTGTCTCTGTCTCCCTCGGTCTCTGTCTCTGTCTCCCTCGGTCTCTGTCTCTGTCTCCCTCGGTCTCTGTCTCTGTCTCCCTCGGTCTCTGTCTCCCTCAGTCTCTGTCTCTATTGGTCTCTGTCTCCCTCGGTCTCTGTCTACATCGGTCTCTGTCTCCATCGGTCTCTGTCTCCCTCGGTCTCTGTCTCCCTCGGTCTCTGTCTCCCTCGGTCTCTGTCTCCCTCGGTCTCTGTCTCCCTCGGTCTCTGTCTCCCTCGGTCTCTGTCTCCCTCGGTCTCTGTCTCCCTCGGTCTCTGTTTCCCTCGGTCTCTGTCTCCCTCGGTCTCTGTCTCCCTCGGTCTCTGTCTCCCTCGGTCTCTGTCTCCCTCGGTCTCTGTCTCCCTCGGTCTCTGTCTCTGTCTCCCTCGGTCTCTGTCTCTGTCTCCCTCGGTCTCTGTCTCTGTCTCCCTCGGTCTCTGTCTCCCTCAGTCTCTGTCTCCATCGGTCTCTGTCTCCCTCAGTCTCTGTCTACATCGGTCTCTGTCTCCATCGGTCTCTGTCTCCCTCGGTCTCTGTCTCCCTCGGTCTCTGTCTCCCTCCGTCTCTGTCTCCCTCGGTCTCTGTCTCCCTCGGTCTCTGTCTCCCTCGGTCTCTGTCTCCCTCGGTCTCTGTCTCCCTCGGTCTCTGTCTCCCTCGGTCTCTGTCTCCCTCGGTCCCTGTCTCCCTCGGTCCTTGTCTCCCTCGGTCTCTGTCTCTGTCTCCCTCGGTCTCTGTCTCTGTCTCCCTCGGTCTCTGTCTCTGTCTCCCTCGGTCTCTGTCTCTGTCTCCCTCGGTCTCTGTCTCCCTCAGTCTCTGTCTCCATCGGTCTCTGTCTCCCTCAGTCTCTGTCTACATCGGTCTCTGTCTCCATCGGTCTCTGTCTCCCTCGGTCTCTGTCTCCCTCGGTCTCTGTCTCCCTCGGTCTCTGTCTCCCTCGGTCTCTGTCTCCCTCGGTCTCTGTCTCCCTCGGTCTCTGTCTCCCTCGGTCTCTGTCTCCCTCGGTCTCTGTCTCCCTCGGTCTCTGTCTCCCTCGGTCTCTGTCTCCCTCGGTCTCTGTCTCCCTCGGTCTCCGTCTCCCTCGGTCTCTGTCTCCCTCGGTCTCAGTCTCCCTCGGTCTCTGTCTTCCTCGGTCTCTATCTCTGTCTCCCTCGGTCTCTGTCTCTGTCTCCCTCGGTCTCTGTCTCTGTCTCCCTCGGTCTCTGTCTCCCTCGGTCTCTGTCTCCCTCGGTCTCTGTCTCCCTCGGTCTCTGTCTCCCTCGGTCTCTGTCTCCCTCTGTCTCTGTCTCCCTCGGTCTCTGTCTCCCTCGGTCTCTGTCTCCCTCGGGCTCTGTCTCCCTCGGTCTCTGTCTCCCTCAGTCTCTGTCTCTGTCTCCCTCGGTCTCTGTCTCTGTCTCCCTCGGTCTCTGTCTCCCTCCGTCTCTGTCTCCATCGGTCTCTGTCTCCCTCAGTCTCTGTCTACATCGGTCTCTGTCTCCCTCGGTCTCTGTCTCCCTCGGTCTCTGTCTCCCTCGGTCTCTGTCTCCCTCGGTCTCTGTCTCCCTCGGTCTCTGTCACCCTCGGTCTCTGTCTCCCTCGGTCTCTGTCTCCCTCGGTCTCTGTCTCCCTCGGTCTCTGTCTCCCTCGGTCTCTGTCTCCCTCGGTCTCTGTCTCCCTCGGTCTCTGTCTCCCTCGGTCTCTGTCTCCCTCGGTCTCTGTCTCCCTCGGTCTCTGTCTCCCTCGGTCCTTGTCTCCCTCGGTCTCTGTCTCCCTCGGTCTCTGTCTCCCTCGGTCTCTGTCTCCCTCGGTCTCTGTCTCCCTCGGTCCCTGTCTCCCTCGGTCCTTGTCCACCTCGGTCTCTGTCTCCCTCGGTCTCTGTCTCCCTCGGTCTCTGTCTCCCTCGGTCTCTGTCTCCCTCGGTCTCTGTCTCCCTCGGTCTCTGTCTCCCTCGGTCCCTGTCTCCCTCGGTCCTTGTCTCCCTCGGTCTCTGTCTCCCTCGGTCTCTGTCTCCCTCGGTCTCTGTCTCCCTCGGTCTCTGTCTCCCTCGGTCTCTGTCTCCCTCGGTCTCTGTCTCCCTCGGTCTCTGTCTCCCTCGGTCTCTGTCTCCCTCGGTCTCTGTCTCCCTCGGTCTCTGTCTCCCTCGGTCTCTGTCTCCCTCGGTCTCTGTCTCCCTCGGTCTCTGTCTCCCTCGGTCTCTGTCTCCCTCGGTCTCTGTCTCCCTCGGTCTAAGTCTCCCTCGGTCTCTGTCTCCCTCGGTCTCTGTCTCCCTCGGTCTCTGTCTCCCTCGGTCTCTGTCTCCCTCGGTCTCTGTCTCCCTCGGTCTCTGTCTCCCTCGGTCTCTGTCTCCCTCGGTCTCTGTCTCCCTCGGTCTCTGTCTCCCTCGGTCTCTGTCTCCCTCGGTCTCTGTCTCCCTCGGTCTCTGTCTCTGTCTCCCTCGGTCTCTGTCTCTGTCTCCCTCGGTCTCTGTCTCTGTCTCCCTCGGTCTCTGTCTCTGTCTTCCTCGGTCTCTGTCTCCCTCAGTCTCTGTCTCTATTGGTCTCTGTCTCCCTCGGTCTCTGTCTACATCGGTCTCTGTCTCCATCGGTCTCTGTCTCCCTCGGTCTCTGTCTCCCTCGGTCTCTGTCTCCCTCGGTCTCTGTCTCCCTCGGTCTCTGTCTCCCTCGGTCTCTGTCTCCCTCGGTCTCTGTCTCCCTCGGTCTCTGTCTCCCTCGGTCTCTGTTTCCCTCGGTCTCTGTCTCCCTCGGTCTCTGTCTCCCTCGGTCTCTGTCTCCCTCGGTCTCTGTCTCCCTCGGTCTCTGTCTCCCTCGGTCTCTGTCTCTGTCTCCCTCGGTCTCTGTCTCTGTCTCCCTCGGTCTCTGTCTCTGTCTCCCTCGGTCTCTGTCTCCCTCAGTCTCTGTCTCCATCGGTCTCTGTCTCCCTCAGTCTCTGTCTACATCGGTCTCTGTCTCCATCGGTCTCTGTCTCCCTCGGTCTCTGTCTCCCTCGGTCTCTGTCTCCCTCCGTCTCTGTCTCCCTCGGTCTCTGTCTCCCTCGGTCTCTGTCTCCCTCGGTCTCTGTCTCCCTCGGTCTCTGTCTCCCTCGGTCTCTGTCTCCCTCGGTCTCTGTCTCCCTCGGTCCCTGTCTCCCTCGGTCCTTGTCTCCCTCGGTCTCTGTCTCTGTCTCCCTCGGTCTCTGTCTCTGTCTCCCTCGGTCTCTGTCTCTGTCTCCCTCGGTCTCTGTCTCTGTCTCCCTCGGTCTCTGTCTCCCTCAGTCTCTGTCTCCATCGGTCTCTGTCTCCCTCAGTCTCTGTCTACATCGGTCTCTGTCTCCATCGGTCTCTGTCTCCCTCGGTCTCTGTCTCCCTCGGTCTCTGTCTCCCTCGGTCTCTGTCTCCCTCAGTCTCTGTCTCCCTCGGTCTCTGTCTCCCTCGGTCTCTGTCTCCCTCGGTCTCTGTCTCCCTCGGTCTCTGTCTCCCTCGGTCTCTGTCTCCCTCGGTCTCTGTCTCCCTCGGTCTCTGTCTCCCTCGGTCTCTGTCTCCCTCGGTCTCTGTCTCCCTCGGTCTCTGTCTCCCTCGGTCTCTGTCTCCCTCGGTCTCTGTCTCCCTCGGTCTCTGTCTCCCTCGGTCTCTGTCTCCCTCGGTCTCTGTCTTCCTCGGTCTCTATCTCTGTCTCCCTCGGTCTCTGTCTCTGTCTCCCTCGGTCTCTGTCTCTGTCTCCCTCGGTCTCTGTCTCCCTCGGTCTCTGTCTCCCTCAGTCTCTGTCTCCATTGGTCTCTGTCTCCCTCAGTCTCTGTCTACATCGGTCTCTGTCTCCATCGGTCTCTGTCTCCCTCGGTCTCTGTCTCCCTCGGTCTCTGTCTCCCTCGGTCTCTGTCTCCCTCGGTCTCTGTCTCCCTCGGTCTCTGTCTCCCTCGGTCTCTGTCTCCCTCGGTCTCTGTCTCCCTCGGTCTCTGTCTCCCTCGGTCTCTGTCTCCCTCGGTCTCTGTCTCCCTCGGTCTCTGTCTCCCTCGGTCTCTGTCTCCCTCGGTCTCTGTCTCCCTCGGTCTCTGTCTCCCTCGGTCTCTGTCTCCCTCGGTCTCTGTCTCCCTCGGTCTCTGTCTCCCTCGGTCTCTGTCTCCCTCGGTCTCTGTCTCCCTCGGTCTCTGTCTCCCTCGGTCTCTGTCTCCCTCGGTCTCTGTCTCCCTCGGTCTCTGTCTCCCTCGGTCTCTGTCTCCTTCGGTCTCTGTCTCCCTCGGTCTCTGTCTCCCTCGGTCTCTGTCTCCCTCGGTCTCTGTCTCCCTCGGTCTCTGTCTCCCTCGGTCTCTGTCTCCCTCGGTCTCTGTCTCCCTCGGTCTCTGTCTCCCTCGGTCTCTGTCTCCCACCGTCTCTGTCTCCCTCCGTCTCTGTCTCCCTCGGTCTCTGTCTCCCTCGGTCTCTGTCTCCCTCGGTCTCTGTCTCCCTCGGTCTCTGTCTCCCTCGGTCTCTGTCTCCCTCGGTCTCTGTCTCCCTCGGTCTCCGTCTCCCTCGGTCTCTGTCTCCCTCGGTCTCTGTCTCTGTCTCCCTCGGTCTCTGTCTCTGTCTCCCTCGGTCTCTGTCTCTGTCTCCCTCGGTCTCTGTCTCTGTCTCCCTCGGTCTCTGTCTCTGTCTCCCTCGGTCTCTGTCTCCCTCAGTCTCTGTCTCCATCGGTCTCTGTCTCCCTGGGTCTCTGTCTACATCGGTCTCTGTCTCCATCGGTCTCTGTCTCCCTCGGTCTCTGTGTCCCTCGGTCTCTGTCTCCCTCGGTCTCTGTCTCCCTCGGTCTCTGTCTCCCTCGGTCTCTGTCTCCCTCGGTCTCTGTCTCCCTCGGTCTCTGTCTCCCTCGGTCTCTGTCTCCCTCGGTGTCTGTCTCCCTCGGTCTCTGTCTCCCTCGGTCTCTGTCTCCCTCGGTCTCTGTCTCCCTCGGTCTCTGTCTCCCTCGGTCTCTGTCTCCCTCGGTCTCTGTCTCCCTCCGTCTCTGTCTCCCTCCGTCTCTGTCTCCCTCCGTCTCTGTCTCCCTCGGTCTCTGTCTCCCTCGGTCTCTGTCTCCCTCGGTCTCTGTCTCCCTCGGTCTCTGTCTCCTTCGGTCTCTGTCTCCCTCGGTCTCTGTCTCCCTCGGTCTCGGTCTCCCTCGGTCTCTGTCTCCCTCGGTCTCTGTCTCCCTCGGTCTCTGTCTCCCTCGGTCTCTGTCTCCCTCGGTCTCTGTCTCTGTCTCCCTCGGTCTCTGTCTCTGTCTCCCTCGGTCTCTGTCTCTGTCTCCCTCGGTCTCTGTCTCTGTCTCCCTCGGTCTCTGTCTCCCTCAGTCTCTGTCTCCATCGGTCTCTGTCTCCCTCAGTCTCTGTCTACATCGGTCTCTGTCTCCATCGGTCTCTGTCTCCCTCGGTCTCTGTCTCCCTCGGTCTCTGTCTCCCTCGGTCTCTGTCTCCCTCGGTCTCTGTCTCCCTCGGTCTCTGTCTCCCTCGGTCCCTGTCTCCCTCGGTCTCTGTCTCCCTCGGTCTCTGTCTCCCTCGGTCTCTGTTTCCCTCGGTCTCTGTCTCCCTCGGTCTCTGTCTCCCTCGGTCTCTGTCTCCCTCGGTCCCTGTCTCCCTCGGTCTCTGTCTCCCTCGGTCTCTGTCTCCCTCGGTCTCTGTCTCCCTCGGTCTCTGTCTCCCTCGGTCTCTGTCTCCCTCGGTCTCTGTCTCCCTCGGTCTCTGTCTCCCTCGGTCCCTGTCTCCCTCGGTCCCTGTCTCCCTCGGTCTCTGTCTCTGTCTCCCTCGGTCTCTGTCTCTGTCTCCCTCGGTCTCTGTCTCTGTCTCCCTCGGTCTCTGTCTCTGTCTCCCTCGGTCTCTGTCTCCCTCAGTCTCTGTCTCCATCGGTCTCTGTCTCCCTCGGTCTCTGTCTACATCGGTCTCTGTCTCCATCGGTCTCTGTCTCCCTCGGTCTCTGTCTCCCTCGGTCTCTGTCTCCCTCGGTCTCTGTCTCCCTCGGTCTCTGTCTCCCTCGGTCTCTGTCTCCCTCGGTCTCTGTCTCCCTCGGTCTCTGTCTCCCTCGGTCTCTGTCTCCCTCGGACTCTGTCTCCCTCGGTCTCTGTCTCCCTCGGTCTCTGTCTCCCTCGGACTCTGTCTCCCTCGGTCTCTGTCTCCCTCGGTCTCTGTTTCCCTCGGTCTCTGTCTCCCTCGGTCTCTGTCTCCCTCGGTCTCTATCTCTGTCTCCCTCGGTCTCTGTCTCTGTCTCCCTCGGTCTCTGTCTCTGTCTCCCTCGGTCTCTGTCTCTGTCTCCCTCGGTCTCTGTCTCCCTCAGTCTCTGTCTCCATCGGTCTCTGTCTCCCTCGGTCTCTGTCTACATCGGTCTCTGTCTCCATCAGTCTCTGTCTCCCTCGGTCTCTGTCTCCCTCGGTCTCTGTCTCCCTCGGTCTCTGTCTCCCTCGGTCTCTGTCTCCCTCGGTCTCTGTCTCCCTCGGTCTCTGTCTCCCTCGGTCTCTGTCTCCCTCGGTCTCTGTTTCCCTCGGTCTCTGTCTCCCTCGGTCTCTGTCTCCCTCGGTCTCTGTCTCCCTCGGTCTCTGTCTCCCTCGGTCTCTGTCTCCCTCGGTTTCTGTCTCCCTCGGTCCTTGTCTCCCTCGGTCTCTGTCTCCCTCGGTCTCTGTCTCCCTCGGTCTCTGTCTCCCTCGGTCTCTGTCTCCCTCGGTCTCTGTCTCCCTCGGTCTCTGTCTCCCACCGTCTCTGTCTCCCTCCGTCTCTGTCTCCCTCGGTCTCTGTCTCCCTCGGTCTCTGTCTCCCTCGGTCTCTGTCTCCCTCGGTCTCTGTCTCCCTCGGTCTCTGTCTCCCTCGGTCTCTGTCTCCCTCGGTCTCCGTCTCCCTCGGTCTCTGTCTCCCTCGGTCTCTGTCTCTGTCTCCCTCGGTCTCTGTCTCTGTCTCCCTCGGTCTCTGTCTCTGTCTCCCTCGGTCTCTGTCTCTGTCTCCCTCGGTCTCTGTCTCTGTCTCCCTCGGTCTCTGTCTCCCTCAGTCTCTGTCTCCATCGGTCTCTGTCTCCCTGGGTCTCTGTCTACATCGGTCTCTGTCTCCATCGGTCTCTGTCTCCCTCGGTCTCTGTGTCCCTCGGTCTCTGTCTCCCTCGGTCTCTGTCTCCCTCGGTCTCTGTCTCCCTCGGTCTCTGTCTCCCTCGGTCTCTGTCTCCCTCGGTCTCTGTCTCCCTCGGTCTCTGTCTCCCTCGGTGTCTGTCTCCCTCGGTGTCTGTCTCCCTCGGTCTCTGTCTCCCTCGGTCTCTGTCTCCCTCGGTCTCTGTCTCCCTCGGTCTCTGTCTCCCTCGGTCTCTGTCTCCCTCGGTCTCTGTCTCCCTCGGTCTCTGTCTCCCTCGGTCTCTGTCTCCCTCGGTCTCTGTCTCCCTCGGTCTCTGTCTCCCTCGGTCTCTGTCTCCCTCGGTCTCTGTCTCCCTCGGTCTCTGTCTCCCTCGGTCTCTGTCTCCCTCGGTCTCTGTCTGCCTCGGTCTCTGTCTCCCTCGGTCTCTGTCTCCCTCGGTCTCTGTCTCCCTCGGTCTCTGTCTCCCTCGGTCTCTGTCTCCCTCGGTCTCTGTCTCCCTCGGTCTCTGTCTCCCTCGGTCTCTGTCTCCCTTCGTCTCTGTCTCCCTCCGTCTCTGTCTCCCTCCGTCTCTGTCTCCCTCGGTCTCTGTCTCCCTCGGTCTCTGTCTCCCTCGGTCTCTGTCTCCCTCGGTCTCTGTCTCCCTCGGTCTCTGTCTCCCTCGGTCTCTGTCTCCCTCGGTCTCTGTCTCCCTCGGTCTCTGTCTCCCTCGGTCTCTGTCTCCCTCGGTCTCTGTCTCCCTCGGTCTCTGTCTCCCTCGGTCTCTGTCTCTGTCTCCCTCGGTCTCTGTCTCTGTCTCCCTCGGTCTCTGTCTCTGTCTCCCTCGGTCTCTGTCTCTGTCTCCCTCGGTCTCTGTCTCCCTCGGTCTCTGTCTCCCTCGGTCTCTGTCTCACTCGGACTCTGTCTCCCTCGGTCTCTGTCTCCCTCGGTCTCTGTCTCCCTCGGACTCTGTCTCCCTCGGTCTCTGTCTCCCTCGGTCTCTGTTTCCCTCGGTCTCTGTCTCCCTCGGTCTCTGTCTTCCTCGGTCTCTATCTCTGTCTCCCTCGGTCTCTGTCTCTGTCTCCCTCGGTCTCTGTCTCTGTCTCCCTCGGTCTCTGTCTCTGTCTCCCTCGGTCTCTGTCTCCCTCAGTCTCTGTCTCCATTGGTCTCTGTCTACATCGGTCTCTGTCTACATCGGTCTCTGTCTCCATCGGTCTCTGTCTCCCTCGGTCTCTGTCTCCCTCGGTCTCTGTCTCCCTCGGTCTCTGTCTCCCTCGGTCTCTGTCTCCCTCGGTCTCTGTCTCCCTCGGTCTCTGTCTCCCTCGGTCTCTGTCTCCCTCGGTCTCTGTCTCCCTCGGTCTCTGTCTCTGTCTCCCTCGGTCTCTGTCTCTGTCTCCCTCGGTCTCTGTCTCTGTCTCCCTCGGTCTCTGTCTCTGTCTCCCTCGGTCTCTGTCTCCCTCGGTCTCTGTCTACATCGGTCTCTGTCTCCATCGGTCTCTGTCTCCCTCGGTCTCTGTGTCCCTCGGTCTCTGTCTCCCTCGGTCTCTGTCTCCCTCGGTCTCTCTCTCCCTCGGTCTCTGTCTCCCTCGGTCTCTGTCTCCCTCGGTCTCTGTCTCCCTCGGTCTCTGTCTCCCTCGGTCTCTGTCTCCCTCGGTGTCTGTCTCCCTCGGTCTCTGTCTCCCTCGGTCTCTGTCTCCCTCGGTCTCTGTCTCCCTCGGTCTCTGTCTCCCTCGGTCTCTGTCTCCCTCGGTCTCTGTCTCCCTCAGTCTCTGTCTCCCTCGGTCCCTGTCTCCCTCGGTCTCTGTCTCCCTCGGTCTCTGTCTCCCTCGGTCTCTGTCTCCCTCGGTCTCTGTCTCCCTCGGTCTCTGTCTCCCTCGGTCTCTGTCTCCCTCGGTCTCTGTCTCCCTCGGTCTCTGTCTCCCTCGGTCTCTGTCTCCCTCGGTCTCTGTCTCCCTCGGTCTCTGTCTCCCTCGGTCTCTGTCTCCCTCGGTCTCTGTCTCCCTCGGTCTCTGTCTCCCTCGGTCTCTGTCTCCCTCGGTCTCTGTCTCCCTCGGTCTCTGTCTCCCTCGGTCTCTGTCTCCCTCGGTCTCTGTCTGCCTCGGTCTCTGTCTCCCTCGGTCTCTGTCTCCCTCGGTCTCTGTCTCCCTCGGTCTCTGTCTCCCTCGGTCTCTGTCTCCCTCGGTCTCTGTCTCCCTCGGTCTCTGTCTCCCTCGGTCTCTGTCTCCCTCCGTCTCTGTCTCCCTCCGTCTCTGTCTCCCTCCGTCTCTGTCTCCCTCGGTCTCTGTCTCCCTCGGTCTCTGTCTCCCTCGGTCTCTGTCTCCCTCGGTCTCTGTCTCCCTCGGTCTCTGTCTCCCTCGGTCTCTGTCTCCCTCGGTCTCTGTCTCCCTCGGTCTCTGTCTCCCTCGGTCTCTGTCTCCCTCGGTCTCTGTCTCTGTCTCCCTCGGTCTCTGTCTCTGTCTCCCTCGGTCTCTGTCTCTGTCTCCCTCGGTCTCTGTCTCTGTCTCCCTCGGTCTCTGTCTCCCTCAGTCTCTGTCTCCATCGGTCTCTGTCTCCCTCAGTCTCTGTCTACATCGGTCTCTGTCTCCATCGGTCTCTGTCTCCCTCGGTCTCTGTCTCCCTCGGTCTCTGTCTCCCTCGGTCTCTGTCTCCCTCGGTCTCTGTCTCCCTCGGTCTCTGTCTCCCTCGGTCTCTATCTCCCTCGGTCTCTGTCTCCCTCGGTCTCTGTCTCCCTCGGTCTCTGTCTCCCTCGGTCTCTGTCTCCCTCGGTCTCTGTCTCCCTCGGTCTCTGTCTCCCTCGGTCTCTGTCTCCCTCGGTCCCTTTCTCCCTCGGTCCCTGTCTCCCTCGGTCCCTGTCTCCATCGGTCTCTGTCTCCCTCGGTCTCTGTCTCCCTCGGTCCCTGTCTCCCTCGGTCTCTGTCTCCCTCGGTCTCTGTCTCCCTCGGTCTCTGTCTCCCTCGGTCTCTGTCTCCCTCGGTCTCTGTCTCCCTCGGTCTCTGTCTCCCTCGGTCTCTGTCTCCCTCCGTCTCTGTCTCCCTCGGTCTCTGTCTCCCTCGGTCTCTGTCTCCCTCGGTCTCTGTCTCCCTCGGTCTCTGTCTCCCTCGGTCTCTGTCTCCCTCGGTCTCTGTCTCCCTCGGTCTCTGTCTCCCTCGGTCTCTGTCTCCCTCGGTCTCTGTCTCCCTCGGTCTCTGTCTCCCTCCGTCTCTGTCTCCCTCCGTCTCTGTCTCCCTCGGTCTCTGTCTCCCTCGGTCTCTGTCTCCCTCGGTCTCTGTCTCCCTCGGTCTCTGTCTCCCTCGGTCTCTGTCTCCCTCGGTCTCTGTCTCCCTCGGTCTCTGTCTCCCTCGGTCTCTGTCTCCCTCGGTCTCTGTCTCCCTCGGTCTCTGTCTCTGTCTCCCTCGGTCTCTGTCTCTGTCTCCCTCGGTCTCTGTCTCTGTCTCCCTCGGTCTCTGTCTCTGTCTCCCTCGGTCTCTGTCTCCCTCAGTCTCTGTCTCCATCGGTCTCTGTCTCCCTCAGTCTCTGTCTACATCGGTCTCTGTCTCCATCGGTCTCTGTCTCCCTCGGTCTCTGTCTCCCTCGGTCTCTGTCTCCCTCGGTCTCTGTCTCCCTCGGTCTCTGTCTCCCTCGGTCTCTGTCTCCCTCAGTCTCTGTCTCCCTCGGTCTCTATCTCCCTCGGTCTCTGTCTCCCTCGGTCTCTGTCTCCCTCGGTCTCTGTCTCCCTCGGTCTCTGTCTCCCTCGGTCTCTGTCTCCCTCGGTCTCAGTCTCCCTCGGTCTCTGTCTCCCTCGGTCTCTGTCTCCCTCGGTCTCTGTCTCCCTCGGTCCCTGTCTCCCTCGGTCCCTGTCTCCCTCGGTCCCTGTCTCCCTCGGTCTCTGTCTCCCTCGGTCTCTGTCTCCCTCGGTCCCTGTCTCCCTCGGTCTCTGTCTCCCTCGGTCTCTGTCTCCCTCGGTCTCTGTCTCCCTCGGTCTCTGTCTCCCTCGGTCTCTGTCTCCCTCGGTCTCTGTCTCCCTCGGTCTCTGTCTCCCTCGGTCTCTGTCTCCCTCGGTCTCTGTCTCCCTCGGTCTCTGTCTCCCTCGGTCTCTGTCTCCCTCGGTCTCTGTCTCCCTCGGTCTCTGTCTCCCTCGGTCTCTGTCTCCCTCGGTCTCTGTCTCCCTCGGTCTCTGTCTCCCTCGGTCTCTGTCTCTGTCTCCCTCGGTCTCTGTCTCTGTCTCCCTCGGTCTCTGTCTCTGTCTCCCTCGGTCTCTGTCTCCCTCGGTCTCTGTCTCCATCGGTCTCTGTCTCCCTCGGTCTCTGTCTACATCGGTCTCTGTCTCCATCGGTCTCTGTCTCCCTCGGTCTCTGTGTCCCTCGGTCTCTGTCTCCCTCGGTCTCTGTCTCCCTCGGTCTCTGTCTCCCTCGGTCTCTGTCTCCCTCGGTCTCTGTCTCCCTCGGTCTCTGTCTCCCTCGGTCTCTGTCTCCCTCGGTCTCTGTCTCCCTCGGTGTCTGTCTCCCTCGGTCTCTGTCTCCCTCGGTCTCTGTCTCCCTCGGTCTCTGTCTCCCTCGGTCTCTGTCTCCCTCGGTCTCTGTCTCCCTCGGTCTCTGTCTCCCTCGGTCTCTGTCTCCCTCGGTCCCTGTCTCCCTCGGTCTCTGTCTCCCTCGGTCTCTGTCTCCCTCGGTCTCTGTCTCCCTCGGTCTCTGTCTCCCTCGGTCTCTGTCTCCCTCGGTCTCTGTCTCCCTCGGTCTCTGTCTCCCTCGGTCTCTGTCTCCCTCGGTCTCTGTCTCCCTCGGTCTCTGTCTCCCTCGGTCTCTGTCTCCCTCGGTCTCTGTCTCCCTCGGTCTCTGTCTCCCTCAGTCTCTGTCTCCCTCGGTCTCTGTCTCTGTCTCCCTCGGTCTCTATCTCTGTCTCCCTCAGTCTCTGTCTCCATCGGTCTCTGTCTCCCTCGGTCTCTGTCTACATCGGTCTCTGTCTCCATCGGTCTCTGTCTCCCTCGGTCTCTGTCTCCCTCGGTCTCTGTCTCCCTCGGTCTCTGTCTCCCTCGGTCTCTGTCTCCCTCGGTCTCTGTCTCCCTCGGTCTCTGTCTCCCTCGGTCTCTGTCTCCCTCGGTCCCTGTCTCCCTCGGTCCCTGTCTCCCTCGGTCCCTGTCTCCCTCGGTCCCTGTCTCCCTCGGTCTCTGTCTCCCTCGGTCTCTGTCTCCCTCGGTCTCTGTCTCCCTCGGTCTCTGTCTCCCTGGTCTCTGTCTCCCTCGGTCTCTGTCTCCCTCGGTCTCTGTCTCCCTCGGTTTCTGTCTCCCTCGGTCTCTGTCTCCCTCGGTCTCTGTCTCCCTCGGTCTCTGTCTCCCTCGGTCTCTGTCTCCCTCGGTCTCTGTCTCCCTCGGTCTCTGTCTCCCTCGGTCTCTGTCTCCCTCGGTCTCTGTCTCTGTCTCCCTCGGTCTCTGTCTCTGTCTCCCTCGGTCTCTGTCTCCATCGGTCTCTGTCTCCCTCAGTCTCTGTCTACATCGGTCTCTGTCTCCCTCGGTCTCTGTCTCCCTCGGTCTCTGTCTCCCTCGGTCTCTGTCTCCCTCGGTCTCTGTCTCCCTCGGTCTCTGTCACCCTCGGTCTCTGTCTCCCTCGGTCTCTGTCTCCCTCGGTCTCTGTCTCCCTCGGTCTCTGTCTCCCTCGGTCGCTGTCTCCCTCGGTCTCTGTCTCCCTCGGTCTCTGTCTCCCTCGGTCGCTGTCTCCCTCGGTCTCTGTCTCCCTCGGTCTCTGTCTCCCTCGGTCTCTGTCTCCCTCGGTCCCTGTCTCCCTCGGTCCTTGTCTCCCTCGGTCTCTGTCTCCCTCGGTCTCTGTCTCCCTCGGTCTCTGTCTCCCTCGGTCTCTGTCTCCCTCGGTCTCTGTCTCCCTCGGTCTCTGTCTCCCTCGGTCTCTGTCTCCCTCGGTCTCTGTCTCCCTCGGTCTCTGTCTCCCTCGGTCTCAGTCTCCCTCGGTCTCTGTCTCCCTCGGTCTCTGTCTCCCTCGGTCTCTGTCTCCCTCGGTCTCTGTCTCCCTCGGTCTCTGTCTCCCTCGGTCTCTGTCTCCCTCGGTCTCTGTCTCCCTCGGTCTCTGTCTCCCTCGGTCTCTGTCTCCCTCGGTCTCTGTCTCCCTCGGTCTCTGTCTCTGTCTCCCTCGGTCTCTGTCTCCCTCGGTCTCTGTCTTCCTCGGTCTCTGTCTCTGTCTCCCTCGGTCTCTGTCTCTGTCTCCCTCGGTCTCTGTCTCTGTCTCCCTCGGTCTCTGTCTCCGTCTCCCTCGGTCTCTGTCTCCCTCAGTCTCTGTCTCCATTGGTCTCTGTCTCCCTCAGTCTCTGTCTACATCGGTCTCTGTCTCCATCGGTCTCTGTCTCCCTCGGTCTCTGTCTCCCTCGGTCTCTGTCTCCCTCGGTCTCTGTCTCCCTCGGTCTCTGTCTCCCGCGGTCTCTGTCTCCCTCGGTCTCTGTCTCCCTCGGTCTCTGTTTCCCTCGGTCTCTGTCTCCCTCGGTCTCTGTCTCCCTCAGTCTCTGTCTCCCTCGGTCTCTGTCTCCCTCGGTCTCTGTCTCCCTCGGTCTCTGTCTCCCTCGGTCTCTGTCTCCCTCGGTCTCTGTCTCCCTCGGTCTCTGTCTCCCTCGGTCTCTGTCTCCCTCGGTCTCTGTCTCCCTCGGTCTCTGTCTCCCTCAGTCTCTGTCTCCCTCGGTCTCTGTCTCCCTCGGTCTCTGTCTCTGTCTCCCTCGGTCTCTGTCTCCCTCGGTCTCTGTCTCCCTCGGTCTCTGTCTTCCTCGGTCTCTGTCTCTGTCTCCCTCGGTCTCTGTCTCTGTCTCCCTCGGTCTCTGTCTCTGTCTCCCTCGGTCTCTGTCTCTGTCTCCCTCGGTCTCTGCCTCCCTCAGTCTCTGTCTCCATTGGTCTCTGTCTCCCTCAGTCTCTGTCTACATCGGTCTCTGTCTCCATCGGTCTCTGTCTCCCTCGGTATCTGTCTCCCTCGGTCTCTGTCTCCCTCGGTCTCTGTCTCCTTCGGTCTCTGTCTCCCTCGGTCTCTGTCTCCCTCGGTCTCTGTCTCCCTCGGTCTCTGTCTCCCTCGGTCTCTGTCTCCCTCGGTCTCTGTCTCCCTCGGTCTCTGTCTCCCTCGGTCTCTGTCTCCCTCGGTCTCTGTCTCCCTCGGTCTCTGTCTCCCTCGGTCTCTGTCTCCCTCGGTCTCTGTCTCCCTCGGTCTCTGTCTCCCTTGGTCTCTGTCTCCCTCGGTCTCTGTCTTTGTCTCCCTCGGTCTCTGTCTCTGTCTCCTTCGGTCTCTGTCTCTGTCTCCCTCGGTCTCTGTCTCTGTCTCCCTCGGTCTCTGTCTCCCTCAGTCTCTGTCTCCATCGGTCTCTGTCTCCCTCAGTCTCTGTCTACATCGGTCTCTGTCTCCATCGGTCTCTGTCTCCCTCGGTCTCTGTCTCCCTCGGTCTCTGTCTCCCTCGGTCTCTGTCTCCCTCGGTCTCTGTCTCCCTCGGTCTCTGTCTCCCTCGGTCTCTGTCTCCCTCGGTCTCTGTCTCCCTCGGTCTCTGTCTCCCTCGGTCTCTGTCTCTCTCGGTCTCTGTCTCCCTCGGTCTCTGTCTCCCTCGGTCTCTGTCTCCCGCGGTCTCTGTCTTCCTCGGTCCCTGTCTCCCTCGGTCCCTGTCTCCCTCGGTCCCTGTCTCCCTCGGTCTCTGTCTCCCTCGGTCTCTGTCTCCCTCGGTCTCTGTCTCCCTCGGTCTCTGTCTCCCTCGGTCTCTGTCTCCCTCGGTCTCTGTCTCCCTCGGTCTCTGTCTCCCTCGGTCTCTGTCTCCCTCGGTCTCTGTCTCCCTCGGTCTCTGTCTCCCTCGGTCTCTGTCTCCCTCGGTCTCTGTCTCCCTCGGTCTCTGTGTCCCTCGGTCTCTGTCTCCCTCGGTCTCTGTCTCCCTCGGTCTCTGTCTCCCTCGGTCTCTGTCTCCCTCGGTCTCTGTCTCTATCTCCCTCGGTCTCTGTCTCCCTCGGTCTCTGTCTCCCTCGGTCTCTGTCTCCCTCGGTCTCTGTCTCCCTCGGTCTCTGTCTCCCTCGGTCTCTGTCTCTGTCTCCCTCGGTCTCTGTCTCCCTCGGTCTCTGTCTCCCTCGGTCTCTGTCTCCCTCGGTCTCTGTCTCTGTCTCCCTCGGTCTCTGTCTCCCTCAGTCTCTGTCTCCATTGGTCTCTGTCTCCCTCGGTCTCTGTCTCCATCGGTCTCTGTCTCCCTCGGTCTCTGTCTCCCTCGGTCTCTGTCTCCCTCGGTCTCTGTCTCCCTCGGTCTCTGTCTCCCTCGGTCTCTGTCTCCCTCGGTCGCTGTCTCCCTCGGTCTCTGTCTCCCTCGGTCTCTGTCTCCCTCGGTCTCTGTCTCCCTCGGTCCTTGTCTCCCTCGGTCTCTGTCTCCCTCGGTCTCTGTCTCCCTCGGTCTCTGTCTCCCTCGGTCTCTGTCTCCCTCGGTCTCTGTCTCCCTCGGTCTCTGTCTCCCTCGGTCTCTGTCTCCCTCGGTCTCTGTCTCCCTCGGTCTCTGTCTCCCTCGGTCTCAGTCTCCCTCGGTCTCTGTCTCCCTCGGTCTCTGTCTCCCTCGGTCTCTGTCTCCCTCGGTCTCTGTCTCCCTCGGTCTCTGTCTCCCTCGGTCTCTGTCTCCCTCGGTCTCTGTCTCCCTCGGTCTCTGTCTCCCTCGGTCTCTGTCTCCCTCGGTCTCTGTCTCCCTCGGTCTCTGTCTCTGTCTCCCTCGGTCTCTGTCTCCCTCGGTCTCTGTCTTCCTCGGTCTCTGTCTCTGTCTCCCTCGGTCTCTGTCTCTGTCTCCCTCGGTCTCTGTCTCTGTCTCCCTCGGTCTCTGTCTCCGTCTCCCTCGGTCTCTGTCTCCCTCAGTCTCTGTCTCCATTGGTCTCTGTCTCCCTCAGTCTCTGTCTACATCGGTCTCTGTCTCCATCGGTCTCTGTCTCCCTCGGTCTCTGTCTCCCTCGGTCTCTGTCTCCCTCGGTCTCTGTCTCCCTCGGTCTCTGTCTCCTGCGGTCTCTGTCTCCCTCGGTCTCTGTCTCCCTCGGTCTCTGTTTCCCTCGGTCTCTGTCTCCCTCGGTCTCTGTCTCCCTCAGTCTCTGTCTCCCTCGGTCTCTGTCTCCCTCGGTCTCTGTCTCCCTCGGTCTCTGTCTCCCTCGGTCTCTGTCTCCCTCGGTCTCTGTCTCCCTCGGTCTCTGTCTCCCTCGGTCTCTGTCTCCCTCGGTCTCTGTCTCCCTCGGTCTCTGTCTCCCTCAGTCTCTGTCTCCCTCGGTCTCTGTCTCCCTCGGTCTCTGTCTCTGTCTCCCTCGGTCTCTGTCTCCCTCGGTCTCTGTCTCCCTCGGTCTCTGTCTTCCTCGGTCTCTGTCTCTGTCTCCCTCGGTCTCTGTCTCTGTCTCCCTCGGTCTCTGTCTCTGTCTCCCTCGGTCTCTGTCTCTGTCTCCCTCGGTCTCTGCCTCCCTCAGTCTCTGTCTCCATTGGTCTCTGTCTCCCTCAGTCTCTGTCTACATCGGTCTCTGTCTCCATCGGTCTCTGTCTCCCTCGGTCTCTGTCTCCCTCGGTCTCTGTCTCCCTCGGTCTCTGTCTCCTTCGGTCTCTGTCTCCCTCGGTCTCTGTCTCCCTCGGTCTCTGTCTCCCTCGGTCTCTGTCTCCCTCGGTCTCTGTCTCCCTCGGTCTCTGTCTCCCTCGGTCTCTGTCTCCCTCGGTCTCTGTCTCCCTCGGTCTCTGTCTCCCTCGGTCTCTGTCTCCCTCGGTCTCTGTCTCCCTCGGTCTCTGTCTCCCTCGGTCTCTGTCTCCCTCGGTCTCTGTCTCCCTTGGTCTCTGTCTCCCTCGGTCTCTGTCTTTGTCTCCCTCGGTCTCTGTCTCTGTCTCCTTCGGTCTCTGTCTCTGTCTCCCTCGGTCTCTGTCTCTGTCTCCCTCGGTCTCTGTCTCCCTCAGTCTCTGTCTCCATCGGTCTCTGTCTCCCTCGGTCTCTGTCTACATCGGTCTCTGTCTCCATCGGTCTCTGTCTCCCTCGGTCTCTGTCTCCCTCGGTCTCTGTCTCCCTCGGTCTCTGTCTCCCTCGGTCTCTGTCTCCCTCGGTCTCTGTCTCCCTCGGTCTCTGTCTCCCTCGGTCTCTGTCTCCCTCGGTCTCTGTCTCCCTCGGTCTCTGTCTCTCTCGGTCTCTGTCTCCCTCGGTCTCTGTCTCCCTCGGTCTCTGTCTCCCGCGGTCTCTGTCTTCCTCGGTCCCTGTCTCCCTCGGTCCCTGTCTCCCTCGGTCCCTGTCTCCCTCGGTCTCTGTCTCCCTCGGTCTCTGTCTCCCTCGGTCTCTGTCTCCCTCGGTCTCTGTCTCCCTCGGTCTCTGTCTCCCTCGGTCTCTGTCTCCCTCGGTCTCTGTCTCCCTCGGTCTCTGTCTCCCTCGGTCTCTGTCTCTATCTCCCTCGGTCTCTGTCTCCCTCGGTCTCTGTCTCCCTCGGTCTCTGTCTCCCTCGGTCTCTGTCTCTGTCTCCCTCGGTCTCTGTCTCTGTCTCCCTCGGTCTCTGTCTCTGTCTCCCTCGGTCTCTGTCTCTGTCTCCCTCGGTCTCTGTCTCCCTCAGTCTCTGTCTCCATTGGTCTCTGTCTCCCTCTGTCTCCATCAGTCTCTGTCTCCCTCGGTCTCTGTCTCCCTCGGTCTCTGTCTCCCTCGGTCTCTGTCTCCCTCGGTCTCTGTCTCCCTCGGTCCCTGTCTCCCTCGGTCTCTGTCTCCCTCGGTCTCTGTCTCCCTCGGTCTCTGTCTCCCTCGGTCTTTGACTCTGTCTCCCTCGGTCTCTGTCTCTGTCTCTGTCTCTATCTCCCTCGGTCTCTGTCTCTGTCTCACTCGGTCTCTGTCTCCCTCTCGTCAGATCTATAGTCTTTCACTCACTACATCAGAAATAATCTGTTCCAGAGTATCAAGGACAACTAGCCTTTTTAGACTTTTGAAAACACCAGTGTCTTGCGGCCATCATTCTTTTCGCAAGGACTTAATGGATGAGTTCAAATTGCTGTAAGATACTTCAGTGTTCAGAGACTGTAGTGTACATTCATCAACTTAAATTAAATTAACAACTAATACTATTACTCTTTCTCTGCCTCTGTAGGTGAGTGGTCAGTAGGGATGATGCACGTTCGATTTGCCAATACTGCCAATGTTTCTTCCATGATGGTAGAAGCGACACGGGGTGCACTCAGCCTCATGATGTGAAGTGATGAACAACTTGACAGAGCAGTAGTGGCTCCATCCAGATCACGAAAACTGACAACGTCCAGGAAAGTGGTGTGCTAAGCCCACGACCTCCATGCTAAATAAATGGCAGTTATTGGCAGAGAATTACACTGTGGTCAGGCAATACTGGTCGGTAAGTTTAGGCCTATGGTCAGAGTTATGTATACTTTACTATTTCTCTGTGATTGTAATATTTGATGTCGAGCACCATGATCTTTTAATATTTTCGTAAGTACGTGTGGTGACAACATGAGCAATTGTGATGAACTGGCTGCAAAGTACCGCGTGTTACTTTATTCCCAAGCAGTGGTGAAATATTTGTACAGGTCTATGTTTTAAAGTTGCATACACTGCAACAAAAGTTAGGTATTAACAACAGCTACGGTCGCAGGTTCGAATCCTGCCTCGGGCATTGATGTGTGTGACGTTCTTAGGTTAGTTAGGTTTAAGTAGTTCTAAGTTCTAGGGGACTGATGACCTCAGATGTTAAGTCCCATAATGCTCACAACCGTTTGAACCATTTTGAACGGAGTACGTTTGTAGTTCTGGTGCCATTTCAATTGCACACTCTGTGGATCTGTTATCCGGTCCCAGCAGAACATGAAACCCGCGCCATGATCCCCATCTGATTAAACGCAGCCGATTATCCTCATGTATTGGGGAACTAAACGCTATACTTCACGAGATGAGGATCGGCTAGTGTAGAAAAACGGGCGGGATTACTGTGTTGGTTTGTGTCGTCGAACGTAGAGTAGTGAGTGGATGTCACCTGAGTAAGAAATCACCGAGCGAGGTGCCGCAGTGGGTAGCACACTGAACCCGCATGCCAGAGGATTAAGGTTCAGATGCGCGTCCGCCCATCCAGATTAAAGTTTTCCATGATTTCCCTAAATCACTCCAGGAAAAATCCGGGATGGTTCCTTTGAAAGGAGGCTAGGTCGATTTTCTTCTCCATCCTTGAGCGTTTCTAATGAGCCGACTCTAATGACCTGGATGTCACCAGGACTTAAAACCGTAATCTTCCTTTCCTGAGTTACATGTCAAAGGACATTTCAGCTCTTCTAAAGCTGCCCAAGTAGAACGTTAGTGATGTGAATGTGAAGTGGAAAAGAGAAGGAACAGCCGCAGATGAAACAAGACCAGGTAGATCTCTCATACTGACGAAGTAGGGACCAGCGAGTATTGCGGAGGGTGGTTGCAGGAAATCGCTCGAAATCAGCGTGAGGAGTCAGTCTTGTGTTCCAACGTGCTACCAGCAGTCCAGCTTGCACAAGGAATGTGCGTATGGGGAGCAACGGTTGAGAAGCCCCTTATCACATTTATACAGTGGTAAGCGGTGCTTAAGTTGATGTAAATGGCGACGCCATTGGATGGCCGGGAACGAGTCATTTGTAATGATGAATCACGTTATATCCTCTGGCAATTGGATGCAATGATAAGGGTTGTGCGAAAGCCTTGAAAACATTACCTGACGCTATGTGTGGAGCCAATAGTGAAGTACGGACAAGGTGGTATTTTTCGTGGTGTCATCGTGGTTAAAAAAACGTTAAGCACGAAAGGATACGGACACGTTTTGCAGCATTTGTGTTCTACGTACGTAGAGGAACAGTTCAGAGACAGCGGCTGCTTACATCGGTACGCCGAGCACCCTGTCCGCAAGGCACCACGTATGACGCAATCGTCTGCCGACAGGCGTGACTGACACCGACTGGCGTACTCAAAGTCGCGACTTGAAGTCAAGGAACGCCTTTGGGGGGTAGTTACAGCGTCGACATCCTTCCAGGTCACTGGATCACCACGATCTCCGGTTTTAGCTCCTCAGGAAAACTGGGTAGCCATGCTTCCACACATTCACAAACGTCACTAGAAGGATCTTCAGCAGAGATCAAGCTGTCTTAAAGGCGAACGGTGGGCACGCCCCCTATTAATGCCCACTAACAGGTTGAAACGCCCCGTTAGAAAAATTTATGAATGATTGTGCTGATAAACCTCTTACATTATTTGATTTTCAAACAGCTGAGCAGAACTGAACGTACTCAGACATTTCGCCCTTTACCTATACACTAAATTCACACACAATATTTTAAGCGCAACGCAATCTGACTTTCAAAAATCCTTACGAAAGAATGGCCCTGACTAACAATAACTTATACCTTTCATGAATCAGTTACCTCACAAAAATCTTCGTTCCTCGAACTACTGCAAAACAGCGAGCTGCCAGCTAAATAAGAGATTCTATCTACTGATGGGCATAGTCAGCAAATGAAAGATGATTTTGATAGAGAACAAACAATGTATTTACCTTAATAATGTTCCAAAGTCAATATATATATTACTCTGACACACGCCCACATCATCCGCTTTCAAAACTCCACCATCTCACTCCCCACATCCACCATTGCTGGACGCTCACCTCCAACTGCGCAACGCTACGCCCTGTTCACATCCAGCTGCCTCACACTACCATAGCGACTATGCCAACAATGCCAACCATACACAGACTGCACACAGCACAGCCAGTGATTTTTCTACAGAGCGCAACGTGGCGTTACCAACATAAAAACCTAAACAGCATACTTACATAGTCCCCATGCTCCCCACAAAAAAATTTACAAATTGTTTTGGGCAGTGGCCAATACAGATTTGAAAAAGATTTTCATAATTACAATAACGAAGAAATCAAATGCACACAGTTATTGACATACTGTTGGTCAAAAGCAAAGATTTTCTCACAGTCCATGAAGACAGTCCTGATCGTTCATCACAGGAAAATTGCAGTGTTTTTCTCAAAGTCTGAGCAGTAAAAGAGAATGCACACGGAAGTAGTGGATTTCCATGCAGTCTTTAAGAACTAGTGTTGTCCTTCCAACGGAAAGTCAATGCTGACTCTTGACATATACACAGGTAATGGGCCACAACAGAGCAAACCCACAGAAGAGTCAGTCGTAGGTTTGAAGAATATTGGGAGGTAGGTCATCACGGAGCAGATCCACTGTAGTCCTGGTAGAGAGTACGGTATTAATGGGCCACCAGAGGTGCAGACCTACTGCAGTCCTTGTAGAGATAATGGTATTGGTGGGTCATCAAAGATGCAGACCCACTGTAGTCCTTGTAGAGACGGCCAGCAACCATCTGTCGCAACTGGCAGGTACACAATCACCATCGAAGAGTCTTGCTGATAATACAGCAAGTCCATAAACCACCACTTGTGCACTCACAAAGTTTTTGGAATTGTCCTTAGAACCAGCAATGCTGTTAACCAGCACCTTGCTGAATTCCAACTTCTCACATATTGTGCATAGACCATGACCAACAGAAACGTGTGCAGTGAAATGTAACTTAATTTGAAGAATTGGTGTCTATAACAACATGAGAATACAATTACAAAGGTACAGAAAACATAATTAAAAACATAATAATACAGATAACATTTGTAGTAATACAGGCTTTACAATTGAATAGAAATAAACGTATACATCAGTGTTACAGGAAATATGACATAAGTAAATACACAAAAGATCATAATAGCTTTCGAAAATAATGTCTAAACTTCTTTACAAAGTAAATAACATTATTAATGTAAATTATACAACATAAATCTTACTAGCTAAACACATAAAGACAGGAAAAACACAAATACACAGAGGTACACAAACACATCGCGGAATAACACAAATGGAAAGAATAGGGTTCGTTTTCAGTGTAACTTTTGGTACCCCAGTCCAACCCAAAACTTCATTCTATAGATCTTTCCTCTTATTTCAAAATTTTCTCCTGCCAAGAAAACCCTATCTAAGCCTTTTGTCCCTAAAACCTACTTTTTTGTTCATATCCTCTTTCAGAATATTATTTCCCATTGTACAATACTCATTTTTGCCCAAATATTTTTCATATAACTTCTCTATGCATTCTTTCCCTACTTCTCACAGTTAGTTTCTTGTATAGTATACTCCCTCTTAAGCTAACTTAAATCTACTGAGCTCAGATATATATACTAAGGGACGAGGCAATGCAGCAACACACAACAAATTAACATAAACAGCAATGACAAAAAATGCAAATTGGCAAAGCAAGCAGCAGTAAATCTAAATTAGCAAAGCAAATGCAACATTACAACTAATATGAACCAAAGCGCAGCAACAAGAAAAAATCAGTAGTAACACTGGCTTAACAGAGTAATACAAAGTGAAATTCAGTAGCACTATGCCTGGCAAACAGCAGCAGCAAATGCTATAGCTTATACCTAAACATGGCAAAGCTCAAGCAGAAAAAAATATTACAAAAAGTTGGCCAGGTGTAATACCTATGCCACATCTTAACACTAGAGTGATGCGTCACTCTAGCACACAAGTTACCAAATCGTAAAAAAAATTATTTATGCAATTCCTGTGAAAGGAAATGTCTATTTGTGTTCCCTTTTCCACGTAGCGCTCTGTATGGAAATCACGGGCTGTGCTGCGTACAGTCTGTGGCTGGTTGGAATTGTTGGGATAGTCGGTATTGTAGTGTTGGGCAGTTGGATGTGAACAGCGCGTGGCGTTAGGCAGTTGGAGGTGAGCCGCCAGCAGTGGTGGATGTGGGGAGTGAGATGGCAGAGTTTTGAGAGCGGATCATTTAGACGTGTGTCCATCAGAGAGAGTAAATTTGTAAGACTGGATGTCATGAACTGATATATATATATATATATATATATATATATATATATATATATATATATATATATATATGATGACTTTGGAGCATTATTAAAGTAAATGCATTGTTTGTTCTCCATCAAAATCTTTCATTTGCTGTGTTTGTCTCTGATTTTGTTCCAGTGTGTCTAACTTTTGAAGCTTTTGTCTCATTTGTTGCAATAATTGTAATAACAATGCACTGGTGTCTGAAACATGTTCCTCAGTATTATTCGGCAGTTCATTTGAACCGGCAATATTCGCATTTTAAAAAGCAGAATATGTGTCTCGACTTATTTGAGAAAACGGTGAGGACACAAAACCTGAATCTACAGTATTTGCAAGATTATGTCCTGTCATTTCGGATTCCTGAGGCGAGCTGTTGCCGATCGATCGATCGATAATGCTTCCCTGTTCACTAATTGTTTCATTGTCTACACCATTATTTGCCGCCCGCCCCATTTCCCTATGCACAATTACCGAATTACTACTCTAATTGTCTGTTAATTCATCACACGGTGGTGCTGATAAGCTACGCCCGTCGTCACTATCATTTCTGTATTTACTTTGGAGCCTAGTGTTACGTTTTTCACACACCATAATTATCACGTATTTCACACGATAACAAGAAAAGCACAATTTGAAGAGCAAAAATAAGAAAACACGTTAACATAGCACCGAAAATAGTATCTAGTTAATTGCAAGCGCAGCAGCGAAATACTTGGTGCAGATCTACATGCATTCCACAACTGTTTTACTGCACAACAATGAAAATTCGCTTTATAATTACGCGCTAGCAATAAGCAGTAGCTACAATAATTAAGAAAAAATCAGAAGATTCCAGTGAGGTATCCTCGGCTTAGGGTCGACATATGAACCGTCCCCTTAGAAAAATTTATGAATGACTGTGCTGATAAACCTCTTACATTATTTGATTCTCAAACATCTGAGCAGACCTGAACGTACCCAGACATTTAGCTCTTTACCTATTCTGATCAACAGTAAACTCACACACAATATTTTAAGCGCCACGCAATCTGACTTTCAAAAATCTTTACGAATGAATGGCCCTGACTAACAATAACTTATACCTTTCATGAATCACATACCTCACAAAACTCTTCGAACTACTGCAAAACAGCGAGCGCCACTACTGCCAGCTGAATGAAAGATTCTAACTACTGATAGGCACAGTCAGCAAATGAAAGATTTTGATAGAGAACAAACAATGTATTTACCTTAATAATGTTCCAAAGTCATCATATTGTACAGGACGGGCGTATTTCAAAGGACAGGTAGACGGCAGCATGTAGTCACTGATCTACTGGCCGTTCCGAAGGCGCGTTACTATCATGTTTTTATGGTAAAACTTTAATAGCTGTGTTTGTGCACTATTCCTAGACCAACAGGTGAAACGTGAATCCCTTTGATATATACAAGATTAACTGATTCTTTCCCTACGTGTTCTTTTGACAAGGACAACTTTCCCCTTAATTCCACGATTAAAAGAATGTTTGTGTTTTTAATTCTCGACTCCTACGATAACATTACTGGAGACGTCCAGATCATCCGCTCTCAAAACTCCGCCATCTCACTCCCCACATCCACCACTGCTGGCGGCTCACCTCCAACTGTACAACGCTATGCGTTGTTCACATCCAACTGCCCAACACTACAATAGCGACTATTCCATATGCCAACAATGCCAACCAGCCACAGACTGCACACAGCTCAGCCAGTGACTTTCATACAGAGCGCTACGTGGCGTTACCAACATAAAAACCTAAACAGCGTACTTACATGGTGTCAGCCAGTGTACACTCTCTTCTGATAATGCGCCACCTCTTGTTCCGCAATGACCTTAAGGCTGGAAATATGTAACGTACCTCTGAAATCGCGACAGTTACGTTGCAAATAAAATTAGAAATATGTTACTTCAGCTACTGTGTAACATACCATCGATCTGGTATTAGCTATATTATTCCATTAATTGAAGGGCTTATTTCAATAGTGGTACAAGTCCATTACCTCCACTTTTCTGTCTATAATGCTTCTGAAATGAATGAGCCAAACAATCAGAAAGAAAGGTTCATCTCTAGGAAGAAGCCATATGCTTCAATATTTCTGGTATCTCAACTGCAGATTTTTCAGCGCTCATTTACCTTTAGGACTCTGTATCTTAATATGTACAAAAATGGACTTGCACCACTATTGAAATAAGCCCTTCAATTGTTACGTGAGAAGGTGGGTGTCGGCGTCAAAGTGATGCACGAGCGTCGGCTTGGGTTGTAACGCACAAGTAAAATTAATGTCCCCGTATAATACACATAATTTAACTAATCCTCTCAGTAAAACACATACTCCGTCAAGTGTTGGGACGGTCTGCATTTATAAACTTCATTTGTGGAAGCGGCAAGTCTTCAGAACATGTATTTACATTCCCTGTGTCGCTGTCTCGCTCTGTCTCTCCCCCTCTCTCTATCTCTCTCTGCCACATCAGGGTCGTTAATTACAGCGAAGCAGGCAGCCACCATTCATGGAGACTGCCTTTTCGCCCGCGCGGCTGAAATGAGAAATGCTTCGTGGCAAACACGACCCTGGCCTCAATTGCTTGCTAACAGCACAGGCCAGAGCAGCATGCCTTGCTGCCAGGCTCCTCCGCAGCACATTTAGAAGCAGGTGATCGTTGGACAATCAAAATTTGTGGAAATATTTTTAAGCACACGCGGAAGAGAAATAACGAATAAACCATTCGATGAAACACATTTCAGGTACTGATAGAAGTAAAGCTGTGAGGAGGAGTTCTGAGTTGTGCTTGGGCAGCTGAGATGGTAAGGCACTTGCCCGCGAAAGGCAACGGTCCCGAGTTCGAATCTCGGTCCAACACGCACGTTCAAGCTGACAGGCAGTTTCACTATTGCTGTTGCTTTGATAAAACAGGTACACGAGTAAAGTCCTGCTCACCTTGTCCTTGACTGGCTGCAACTGTAATGCAAACTGATGTTTGTGTTTCAACTCTAACATCGTATTACCAGCAAAGCGCCAAACGTCAAGCAATGACACTAACACCAGTATCGATTGTAAGTAGTTTATACTGTGTAATTCTATGTATGTCACAAGGTTTCACACATGAAGAAATCCTGCTAAATTGTAAAAGTGTAATTGAAGAGACTTTACAATTTCCTCCCATTTTAGAACTAGATCTCAAAGAGAAAAAAAAAAGATTTGGTCAGAAAACGAATGAAAGAAAAAGCCGAAGCCAGATCTAAAAGGCACGATAAGGTCCTCAAAGTGACTAAATTCAAAATTGGGGATTTTGTTCTAGTAAAAACTTCTGAAAAATCCAGTGGAATTAACCAGGAAGTTTCTAAATTTAAATATATCTAAAATGGTCCTTTTGAAGTGCAAAGAACTCCACGCACAAAAGCTTATTATCTCGTGTCCCCAAAGTCTAAGAAACCATTGGGGGTAGGTAATATTGTAGATCAAAGTGTATGTCCACAGAAGTGGACAAGTGTGGGCGAAAATGAAAAAGTGTCTACGTAATGCAATATACACTCCTGGAAATGGAAAAAAAGAACACATTGACACCGGTGTGTCAGACCCACCATACTTGCTCCGGACACTGCGAGAGGGCTGTACAAGCAATGATCACACGCACGGCACAGCGGAACCGCGGTGTTGGCCGTCGAATGGCGCTAGCTGCGCAGCATTTGTGCACCGCCGCCGTCAGTGTCAGCCAGTTTGCCGTGGCATACGGAGCTCCATCGCAGTCTTTAACACTGGTAGCATGCCGCGACTGCGTGGACGTGAACCGTATGTGCAGTTGACGGACTTTGAGCGAGGGCGTATAGTGGGCATGCGGGAGGCCGGGTGGACGTACCGCCGAATTGCTCAACACGTGGGGCGTGAGGTCTCCACAGTACATCGATGTTGTCGCCAGTGGTCGGCGGAAGGTGCACGTGCCCGTCGACCTGGGACCGGACCGCAGCGACGCACGGATGCACGCCAAGACCGTAGGATCCTACGCAGTGCCGTAGGGGACCGCACCGCCACTTCCCAGCAAATTAGGGACACTGTTGCTCCTGGGGTATCGGCGAGGACCATTCGCAACCGTCTCCATGAAGCTGGGCTACGGTCCCGCACACCGTTAGGCCGTCTTCCGCTCACGCCCCAACATCGTGCAGCCCGCCTCCAGTGGTGTCGCGACAGGCGTGAATGGAGGGACGAATGGAGACGTGTCGTCTTCAGCGATGAGAGTCGCTTCTGCCTTGGTGCCAATGATGGTCGTATGCGTGTTTGGCGCCGTGCAGGTGAGCGCCACAATCAGGACTGCATACGACCGAGGCACACAGGGCCAACACCCGGCATCATGGTGTGGGGAGCGATCTCCTACACTGGCCGTACACCTCTGGTGATCGTCGATGGGACACTGAATAGTGCACGGTACATCCAAACCGTCATCGAACCCATCGTTCTACCATTCCTAGACCGGCAAGGGAACTTGCTGTTGCAACAGGACAATGCACGTCCGCATGTATCCCGTGCCACCCAACGTGCTCTAGAAGGTGTAAGTCAACTACCCTGTCCAGCAAGATCTCCGGATCTGTCCCCCATTGAGCATGTTTGGGACTGGATGAAGCGTCGTCTCACGCGGTCTGCACGTCCAGCACGAACGCTGGTCCAACTGAGGCGCCAGGTGGAAATGTCATGGCAAGCCATTCCACACGACTACATCCAGCATCTCTACGATCGTCTCCATGGGAGAATAGCAGCCTGCATTGCTGCGAAAGGTGGATATACACTGTACTAGTGCCGACATTGTGCATGCTCTGTTGCCTGTGTCTATGTGCCTGTGGTTCTGTCAGTGTGATCATGTGATGTATCTGACCCCAGGAATGTGTCAATACAGTTTCCCCTTCCTGGGACAATGAATTCACGGTGTTCTTATTTCAATTTCCAGGAGTGTATAAGTTCTCATTCATGAATTTTTGGTACCAAATGCTATCGTGTTGGAAAGAACTTTTCTGTTACCAGATTTCTAATACCTGTCTGTAAGTTTCAGATTCTATATAACAAAATGAGATGCACTATATATGCAAGTTCCGGCTATGACGTATATAAGACCTGCAATAACGGAATATTGCAGTATGACAAAAATGGACTGCCAATTATGCTACTGGACATACAAGCAATGATGATGACAAAAACAATGACTGCCTTGAAACAAAGAGGACAGCATAAAAGGACTTGCCAAACTGGGGGCAAGAACGTATGTGTCAATCATAAACTGCCACAAATCACCGTTAAGCAGTGATTTCCATACGAATTGAAATTCTTTTGAATGTTTTCTGTGTAATGTTATGTTAAAATTCAAGTGGGCAGTCAAACGTTTAGTGCGTGATTAAATGGAAGTGATTGCAAACATGGATTGCCAAATGCTTTTGCAGGCAGAAAAATAATTTGGTTTTGTCTTAATGTTGTGTGAGTTATCTTATGGTTTCTAAAATGGACTGTATCAATCAAGGGCAGTGAGAAAATAGTGCTAGGCCTAAAGTTAATATGTATGAGAAGCAGCACTGAATACCTTCTACTTATAATTTCAAAACTCAACTATGGATTGTATAAAATGCACAGTGTAAAATTTCTTGTACCATTGTTATGTGTATGCTTGGGTACATGTATACCTACATCTTTCATGATATTAAGCAAATTTTAGTAAGGTAGGAAATTTTGAATAACCTATTTGTACTGTGGTATTACTCAATTCCATAGAAAATCAAAAATTACAATCTCACCGCAGTTATTTAAAGGAAACAGGAAGCCCAGGATCACTAGTGATGGACAAGTTTGTGATTGTTTTACAATTTTAATTTGACTCAAAACAGACATTATTATAAATTTCAGTTCAGACATTAGCCTCCTTACTGATGCAATACACAAATCTTCACTTTAATTGAATTACATAAACACGAGTAAGAATCATATTTTACGTCCGCAACCAAAATCATAGATGTAGGGACGGTGAAATAAGCAATCATAAACAATCGTTCTTGTTTAATAATATCTCAGAAGACTAGTAACACTATACACTTCCAATCCAGCACTTTAGGACCTCCCTCAACTCGCGCACTTGCTCGGTGGAAAGATGACCAAAACCACCTGTACATTAGCGAAATAATCGATACTGGTGCCACTTGACTGATTGCACCAGAGCGACATGGCAGAACCACGAAAAATTTAAAATGAAAAACCCCTGCCACATAATCAACAACCGGCAAGGTGCGTTGCGCAAAATCACATCCCAATATCACGGGAGTCTGTAAATTACACGCAATGATAAAGCTCTGTTGCCATGAAAAACTATTAATGTGCAAATAACTCCGCACCTCCCCCTGCAAAGGCAACTCACGGCCGTCAGCGACCCGACATCTTCGCACAGGAGGGGGCGATAACGAAAATTTACAGAAATGCGGGAATTCTAGATACCACGTCCGGTCTATTATAGATACCGAACTATCTGAATCAACTGAATCACAAACCGACTCCTAACCAATCCGAGCTCAAACATAGGGCAAGGGAGAACGACTGGCACCCTTAATTGCCTCACGGTTCAAAGGCCAGCTACGACCTTTGTCGACTCAACTCCTTTTCTTGCGTCAGTTGTTCGGCCTAGGGCTCCTGGACACGGGACACTGCCGCACTAAGTGATCGGTAGCTTGACAACGATAACACCGCAATGCACAAGGACTATAGGCTCTCCTTTCTCGATCACCCCGGGAATTCCCACACAACGTTGTGTAACTGGGAATTTGATCTTCAACTAAGGAGACCTTTTCTACATAATTAGCTGCTGAAACTGTACCAAATGAAATCGGCCGCTGCGCAGAAGTTGAACGCGAATCCAGAAGATGTTCGATATTATCCAGCTTTGATACCGACATGTCAAGAGCAACAACTGCAGTACGTACTCGATCAAAATATTAGGCTTGTGCCCTCCAATAAAAATCACGCTCCAACTGCACTCCTGTTCGATGCGACAGCTTCCTCTCCAAAATCTTTCAGCGGAGTTCAACCAATGTTCCTTAATGCTGCAATTCCTCCGCTAAGATCTTAGCAAAACACCCCCGAACCATCGGATACAATAGAGACAAAATTACGCCATGCTCCATCCCCAATGCATCATCATGAACTTGCAGCCGAGCTAACAACAACAATCCTTGAATACTATCTAAGATTTCGATACGTCACTCTGAAATACCTTCAAACAATTTTACAATAGGATTCGGCAATTACAAAAAACAGTCACAGTACCCAGTTTTCCATTGTACTCCCCCGTCTGTATCTTTACTCTGTACAATGGGCTCATCTTACAACCAAACCTCCCTCACCTAAATCAAGCGCGACGGCAGAAGTTTGCAAATCTCGAACATCAGAAGCAATCTGATTCCTAAGTTGCTGCATTGCGTCACTGAGGTCGACATTCAGCAAATGCATTGATCATTTTCAACAGGAGCTTAGGGCAGTCCGACTTGCAAGCTGGGAAAAATTTGTTTTAAATCAACTCGCCACAGACCCATGGGGTACCCCTTACAAACTAGTACGGGAGAAAATAAGATCGCCCATGGTGCTGTCCACCGTCAGGAGCGGGGACCGGATGACAGAGACTTGGCAGGAAACTGCCGAGGTCCTTCTCCGGGTCCTGCTGCCTGATGATGTGGAAGAAGAGGATACAGAAGTACAAAGGCTGATCAGGGAGGAAGACCGACAAGATTATGAAAACAACAGTATGGTCTATCCCTTCTCAGAAGAGGAGGTCGAAGCCCAGATAAAAGCCCTCAAAAAGGGGAAGGCTCCTGGACCAGACGGTATCACAACGGAAGTGGTGCAGTTCCTGGCTCCCCAGCTGGTGGCACCTCTCACCAAGTTGTACAATGAGTGCTTGAGACTCAGAAAATTCCCTAACACCTGGAAGAAGGCAAATGTTGTAATACTTAAGAAAGGCCCAGATAAGGACCCAAAAGAAGCCAAATCATACAGGCCTATCTGCCTACTAGACATACTGGGGAAACTTTTTGAGAGGTTGCTGGCAGACAGACTGGCTGCACATCGTGTGTTGTGTGGGATGTGCGACAGGCAATTCGGTTTCCGGTCGGGGAGATCAGCGTCTGACGCTATCGCCCTTGCCGCGGAGGTCTGTGGCTCAGCCCCGCACAAATACATTGTTGGCATCATGGTGGATATCAGCGGCGCCTTCGACAATCTGTGGTGGCCCTCGCTCTTCTCTCGCTTGCGAGAGAAAGAGTGTCCAGGGCCGCTATATGGTTGTTTTAGGAGCTACTGTGAGGGAAGGGAGGTCTGGCTATCGTCCCCTAGCGGGAGGGTTAGAAAGCAGATTACAAAGGGGTGTCCACAGGGCTCTGTCCTTGGGCCACTCTTTTCGGACATAACAATGGAACCACTCTTAGAAGATCTGCAGAATAGCGAGGATGTGCTAGAGGGCATAGCCTACGCAGACGACCTCCTTCTGTTGGTTGGCGGCCGCAGCCGCGAAGAACTGGAACCGAAAATTGAGAGAGCAATTTCTATCTTGACCACATGGTGTCACAGAACAAAAATGACTATATCACCCAGTAAGTCTACATATCTGTTGCTCAAGGGACAACTAGTTAGGAACCCGACGGTGAGAATAGACGGCTCGCCAGTGCTTCGGCGACGTGAGGCCCGGTACTTGGGCGTAATCGTCGATGAGAGATGGAACTATACATCGCATGTTGACACAATAACACAGAGATCCCTAGAAACACTGAATAAACTCATTGGCATAGGACACAAGCGGTTTCACTTACCACCAGACCTAATCAAACTATATCATAACAGCATACTGACCTCCATTGTGGGATACGCGTCAGGAGTCTGGGCTCACAGGCTCACGAGGGTCATGCCTGCCATGGCCGTGAGGAGAGTGCAGCGGAATATGCTCCTGCGCTCTGTAGGAGCATATAGAACAACACCAGGGGGGGCGCTATTAGTACTCATGGGGCTGTGTCCTCTGGACATTAAAATAAGAGAACAGGCGGCATGGTACTGGGCCAAGAAAGGCAACAGGGATAAAATGATAGAAATAATGGGGATCTACACGGGCTCTAAATCGGAAATTAGAAATAGGGGGGAAGAACTTTGGCAAGAGCAATGGGATGCGGACGACACAGGTCGGAGAACGCATGAACTGCTGCCAAATATTAAGGAGCGCTTACAGCTCAGATATTTCAAGCCATCAAGAGGACTTCTGCACTTCCTCACTGGACATGGACCCTATCCAGCATACTTATGCAGATTCGGGAAACGGGCTACACCAGCGTGCGACTGTGGGGCCCCACAGGGCACCCCAGACCATGTGGTGTATGAGTGCCATCTCTTTGACGAAGTAGCATCACAACTCAGACTCCAACTACCAAATCAAGACACGTACCACTTACTCAGGCGCGAGGATCACTTTCAAACTTTAAATAATCTTGCGAATGAGATCTCGGGCAAAATATTAAAGGACTTTCTTAGGAACAATCAAAATTAACCCGAAATTGACAAACACCTGACCAGACCTAAGTGCACCCGTCCCTTTCCGCCGGACGTGGAATTGGCCAGCCGTTTCACGGCTGGGATCCGCCACGCTCCTGGACCAGGAGGAGGGTGCACATTTCTACCGGATTTGACCAACACACCGAAATTGACAGTAGCGTAGGAATAGGTTAAGAAGTAGGATAAGTTAGGATAATACCTTAGTATAAACTGCAGCGGTTCAAACGTCTTGGGCCAGCCCAGTGCCAGGGGCATGCCCACTGGACTCAGCCCAGTGGGCCCGGCCACAAACAGTAGGTTTATACTCACGCTGGCACGTGTGTAACGTTGCAGTTAGATTAAGTAGGTTAATATTAGAAGTAGAAATGCCCATAACGAAAACAAAAACTAACACTAAAAAGTAGGTAATAATATTAAGCAATGAACGCTGTAGTAACTGTATTATTGTATGTAAGCAAAGACCCACTAATGCTTCAGGTGGTGGGTTATTCTGTATCATAATATAACATTGGTTAAATAAAGATTTTTTTTTTTTTTTTAAAAAAATGCATTGAACTATTATTGTAATGAGTTAGGTGTGCTTGCAAATTTGCCTCTGCGTATCTGGAGAAGATCGTAAAAATTCGAGCGTCCGAGCAGTGTCGTCCAGCGGTGTTTTAATGCGTGGAAGCCACTCACCTACAGCCGCGACGCAATCAGCAGGGAGGGAGGCTGGGGTATCGGCCGCCGCCGCGAGGAGCCGCGTCGCAAACTCCGCAACGTTGCCCTCCACGGACAAATCGCGTACGCGCAGGTCATAAATTAAGTGCTCGCGGCGCAGATATGAAATTCCAGGGCAGGTACGTCCACTCAAGCTGGGCAAATTCCTGAAAGAGCGAACAAGAACAAATACTCGTAGCACAAGCTTCGGCCATCAACATGAGGGGTAGAAAGGGAACCCCGCCCGGTACTGCACTGCTACCAGTTATACCGTGGCGCTACTCAATTCTTTAGAAAATCAAAAATTACAATCTCACCTCAGCTATTTAAAGGAAATAGGAAGCGTGGGATGGACAAGCTTTTGACTGTTTTACAATTTTAATTTGACTCAAACTTTATTATGAACTTCAATTCGGACATATACGCCCTTACTGATGCAACATACAAATCTTCAGTTTAACTGAATTATATAAACACGAATAAGAATCATATTTTGCGTCCGCAACCAAAATCATAGATGTAGCTAGAGTGAAATAATCAATCATAAACATTCATTGTTGTTTAACAATATCTCAAAAGACTAGTAACACTATACACTTCCAATCCAAAAGTTACACAGCCACATAATACCACAACTTTATTTTAAAAAATCAAAGTTCTTAAAGATTAATAAAACTGAACTGCCCACATAAAGGTCCACAGTGAAACATGCTTATACTAAAAATGCAAAGTGGGCCAACCAAGGTCGTGAAACTAGCACCGAGGAAAAATAACAAGTTGCACATTCGTTAAAGATACCCAAATGATTAACATAAGTGTTAAATAAGAACGGCTACTAATAACTCAACCAGTAAAGTGACTTACAGAAACCCAAATATTAAAGTGGCCTCACGTAACTAACGAACATAATGACTCAGAATGATTCCCAAATTGCACCTAACGTTAGGGAACAGCGTTAAGGCCCACAGCAGTATCTGGAAGCAATAACGCTACGGACGGGAGGCAACACTAGCGTTCACTCCCTCCCCACGGGCTGTGCACAGGCTCACTAGCAGGCGGTATATATATTTATATATAGTCCGACCGGCCTGACAAGAATCCATAACCGCACCGACGCCAGAAAACGAGCAGAATTAACAGAGGACCTGTAGCACAAATAGATTCCAATGAAAACAAGGTCAAATCACAGCCCCAAATTCTTATGGAGCAATACCCTCACTTCCAGTTGCCCTAAGGCACTTTCAACATTAAATAAACACACCAAATCCTGCCGTGGCAAATGGTTAAACCATCAACTCTACGGCTGCCGGGTGCACAAACGCAACCAGTCCCAGAGCGGTCAATTTGTCCTAAAACAAATTAAAATTTGGATGAAAACCACTTAAAACACACTCCACAGATAAGAAACGAAATGAGGAACATAAGCCTCCTTGAAATAGCCACTGTGGAACCAAGTTCAGAACCATCTCCGGCAGCTACCCATGCCACAGTAAGTTTCAACGATCTTCTTAGTTAAACACAGAATAACTTGGAGCTTGCAAATCACGAGCTGGGAAGCTGCTGAGTGTGAGACGACGAACCCACCACAATGTTGCACGTCAAGGCGCCCAATGGTCGGCACCGCACATCCGACGCGACGATAGACAAGGGCGGCGAGCACGGCGGGGCCCGTACACCACGGTTAGGGACGCGGGCTTGTTTTCAACACAAGTTGGCTCGTTGAACGCCGACCGGAGACTATCCCGTTACACGTTCACCTACAAAACCGCCTGGTGGTCAAAGATAGCAACACAGCCGAATATCGATATCAGCGATGCAAGTAGCACAGTCTACCGCCAGTCGCCACGGCTCACTATTGTTTCATAAAATGACAGTGAATTATCATATGTTTATGGGATTGGATATTAATGTTTACGTCTTGTTTTGAAAAGGACGTGTATAGAGTGTAGTGTATTTGGTAAATTTCTTTATGCCCTGGCTGGACTGATAATTTCTTTTAACTTCTCGACACCGCATAGATGTGATTCTTGAGTTTCTCCCGGCGTATTTGATTATCAAAATATCCACGGGTGTACTGCCGGTCTATAGTGTCCAACGGGCACAATATTTCGGCGATCAAACATGTCGCCATCATCAGGGAACTGGGTTCGGTCGCTGACGCTGACGCTGGAATGACGACTCTGTCCTTGGCTCGAGGTGGTGCAGTATAGACATACATATGTCGTTCCTGCAGTTCCTGTAGGGGAGAGAAATACACTCCTGGAAATGGAAAAAAGAACACATTGACACCGGTGTGTCAGACCCACCATACTTGCTCCGGACACTGCGAGAGGGCTGTACAAGCAATGATCACACGCACGGCACAGCGGACACACCAGGAACCGCGGTGTTGGCCGTCGAATGGCGCTAGCTGCGCAGCATTTGTGCACCACCGTCGTCAGTGTCAGCCAGTTTGCCGTGGCATACGGAGCTCCATCGCAGTCTTTAACACTGGTAGCATGCCGCGACTGCGTGGACGTGAACCGTATGTGCAGTTGACGGACTTTGAGCGAGGGCGTATAGTGGGCATGCGGGAGGCCGGGTGGACGTACCGCCGAATTGCTCAACACGTGGGGCGTGAGGTCTCCACAGTACATCGATGTTGTCGCCAGTGGTCGGCGGAAGGTGCACGTGCCCGTCGACCTGGGACCGGACCGCAGCGACGCACGGATGCACGCCAAGACCGTAGGATCCTACACAGTGCCGTAGGGGATCGCACCGCCTCTTCCCAGCAAATTAGGGACACTGTTGCTCCTGGGGTATCGTCGAGGACCATTCGCAACCGTCTCCATGAAGCTGGGCTACGGTCCCGCACACCGTTAGGCCGTCTTCCGCTCACGCCCCAACATCGTGCAGCCCGCCTCCAGTGGTGTAGCGACAGGCGTGAATGGAGGGACGAATGGAGACGTGTCGTCTTCAGCGATGAGAGTCACTTCTGCCTTGGTGCCAATGATGGTCGTATGCGTGTTTGGCGCCGTGCAGGTGAGCGCCACAATCAGGACTGCATACGACCGAGGCACACAGGGCCAACACCCGGCATCATGGTGTGGGGAGCGATCTCCTACACTGGCCGTACACCTCTGGTGATTGTCGAGGGGACACTGAATAGTGCACGGTACATCCAAACCGTCATCGAACCCATCGTTCTACCATTCCTAGACCGGCAAGGGAACTTGCTGTTGCAACAGGACAATGCACGTTCGCATGTATCCCGTGCAACCCAACGTGCTCTAGAAGGTGTAAGTCAACTACCCTGGCCAGCAAGATCTCCGGATCTGTCCCCCATTGAGCATGTTTGGGACTGGATGAAGCGTCGTCTCAGTCGGTCTGCACGTCCAGCACGAACGCTGGTCCAACTGAGGCGCCAGGTGGAAATGGCATGGCAAGCCGTTCCACAGGACTACATCCAGCATCTCTACGATCGTCTCCATGGGAGAATAGCAGCCTGCATTGCTGCGAAAGGTGGATGTACAATGTACTAGTGCCGACATTGTGCATGCTCTGTTGCCTGTGTCTATGTGCCTGTGGTTCTGTCAGTGTGATCATGTGATATATCTGACCCCAGGAATGTGTCAATGAAGTTTCCCCTTCCTGGGACAATGAATTCACGGTGTTCTTATTTCAATTTCCAGGAGTGTATTAATTAACAGTCTAGTCGAATGGTCCTGTCTGGTTTTACCTGAAAAAGAGAAAGACACACTCTGTTGAGGGATTAGTAAAACTTAATCCCTCAGCAGGTCAGGCCAACGCGTGGTTGGCCTGTGATGTGGTTGTTGGCCCAGTCCACGGATGAGCCGGTTGCGGGAGTGTTCCGTTCTCTCGTAGAACTTCCTGGCGATGGCGCGGAACCTTTCTCGAAGAGGCAGGATTCCGGTGTCCTCGTGGAGTTGGCGCGTCGAAAAGCGCCTCGGAAGATGCATAGCAGTCTTCAGGGCGCGGTTCTGTATCCGTTGCAGAGTCACAATGTGAGCATCTGCGGCTTTCCCTCAGACCACGGCCGCATACTCTAACAGTGGGCGAACCAGTGTTAGGTAAAGCGTGATGCCGTGTTGCGGTGGCAATGTCGACTGCGGGTTTAGCAGTGGATACAGGGCGCGGAGGCGTCCAATTGCTCTCCCTTTCACATCACGGATGTGATGCTTCCAGGTGAGCCTGCGGTCTAGGGTAACCCCTAGGTGTTTCGCCGTCCCACTCCATGGGATAGGTTCTCCCAGGATTTCGAGCGGCGTAAGGCCTGGCGGCAAAAGTCTTCGAGTGAAGACGACTGCCTGGCTCTTTGTGGCGTTGAATTTCAACCGCCACTTTGTTGCCCATGAGCCCAAGGCGTCGCACCCGCGTTGGAGGCGGTTTCTCAGCACCTGGGCATTCATGCTGCGCGTGAACAGGGCTGTATCATCAGCGCACAGCGCCAGTTCGACTCCTGCCACATTCGGCGCGTCTGCAGTGTACAGGGAGTACAGCGAGGGGCCGAGAACCGACCCCTGCGGCACCCCTGCACGTATCTGCCGGTCTGTGGACGTACCGTCGTCAGCCCTCACGTGGAAGGTTCGTTCGGACAGGTACGACCGCAGCAACGTCATGTGAGACGTCGGTATCCCTTGTTCAGAGAGTGTGAACTCGAGACCGTCGTGTCACACCGAGTCAAACGCTCGGGAGACGTCGAGGAACACTGCGCCAAGGAATTCCCTTGTTTCCAGTGCCCTCATGGCCGGTTCTACCACCCGCAACAGCTGGTGGGAAGAGGCATGCTCTTCTCGGAATCCGAACTGCTTGTCCGGGATGATGCCCTCCTGGATGACGTGTCGCATCAGTCTTCTCGCGTACAGCCTCTCGAAAACTTTCGAGAGGGACGGGAGTAGGCTGATGGGTCGGTAGCTCGATGCCTGGCGTGGGTCCTTGCCAGATTTCAGGATGGCCACGACCTCCGCGTGTTTCCACGCAGAGGGGTAGTCACCCGATCGGAGAATCTCGTTGAAAACATCGGCAAGTTGCCGGTGTAGGCCCGGTGGAAGGTTCTTCAGCAGGAGGTTTGTGACGCCATCGCTGCCTCCGGCCTTCTTGGGGTTCAGCGAGCGAAGTTGTACCGCAACTTCCTCCTCCGTTATCGGCTCGATAACGTCGCCTTCCTCCCTTGCGCCGCGGAAGGTTGGTAGTTGCTCGTGGACTCGCCGTATGTGGTCGTCGTCGATGACGTCGGCCACCGGTGTGAAGTTGGCTGCAAAGGCGTCAGCCAGGACGCTGGCTTTCGCATCGGGGTCGCTGGCGAAGTCGTTCCCGACCTGTAAAGGCGGTATTCGCTGTCGCCGGCGTAGGAAGGACTTTACCACCCTCCATGCACTGCCATCCTCAGGATTGAGGGTAGACCCACAAGGTCTTCCCATTCCTGGTTCCGGTGATGCTCGACTGCTGCCTTGATTTCCCGTTTCATGCGGTTTAATCGGCGCTTCGTGTCTGGTAGGCGAGTGAGCTGCCATTCACGAAACAGTCGGTTCTTCTCGGTGATCGAGTCCAGGATAGGGCGCGGTAGCTGTCGCGAGAAGTCTCGTGTTCCTTGGCGACGTCTCGGCGTGGCTTCCTCAGCTGGTCGGAGTATTCTTCGGGTGAAGAATGCTAGGGCGGCGTCTGCCCCTACCACGGTGGGGTTTGGCGCGTCCTCGAGCAGTTCGTGCGCTTTCCTGAAAGCGCTCGGCGTCGAGCCTGCGATAGCTCGGACGGCTGTCTGGAAGAGAAGTTCCGGCCACGTCGAGGCCAGAAATGACCGGTACGTGGTCGGAGGAGAGAACGTTCCGCGTCTCGGCGGTCGCGAAGTGCTCGATGCCCTTCAGAAGGGCAATGTCGAGCACGTCGGGCTGTCCCCGTGCAGGGAAGATCGTGGGGTCAAACGGCCCCATGGTGATCGCGCCGTTGCGGTGAACAACGCGGGAGAGGCGGCGCCCGCTGCGGCTAACAGTTCGCGTTCCATTCGGTGTGTTTCGCATTGAAATCCCCGGCAATGAAAACTCGCCCCTCCAGCGACACCAGGACGAAGTCGGCTTCGTCTAGCGGTCTGCTAGGCTGCCGATAGACCGACACGAAAAGAATCTTTCCGGCGGTGGTGTTGACGGCCACTCCCGTGGCTTCCAGCGCGTTGAGCGCCGGCAGTTGAACTCGGTGGTGGCGCAGTGACTTCTTCACGTAGATGGCAGTGCCGCCCAAATGGGTGGCTCTGTCATCTCGGTAGCAGCAAAAGTTTGCTGCTCGCACGTCGACCCCGGGTTTGAGAAAGGTCTCCTGCACAAGGCGGAGGGTATTTAAATCGGCCGCCGCCGCGACCGAACCCAGTTCCCCCTGAGCAGCCATAGCGTACGGATCTCCGTGCCGGCGCGTTCACAGGAGCTCAGTCCGTCAGTTCACCTGATGATGGCGACATGTTTGATCGCCGAAATATTGTGCCCGTTGGACACTATAGACCGGCAGTACACCCGTGGATATTTTGATAATCAAATACGCCGGGAGAAACTCAAGAATCACATCATACACCTTTACGGGGAGGAGATGTATCGCAGCATGAAGAAATTTGAAAAGTTGCGCCACCGTAGATGTCGTTTGCTAAGTACTCTTGCCTTTCTAAAGAGATGTTTTTCCGAGAATGTTGTTCCAAATTTTGCTAAGGTTATGCATCACATCGATTCTGCAGCAGCTAAGAGAATCAAGAAACGAGCCAGCCTCGCATTCGTACGTGAGAGAGTGCAATTCACCCGTCGGAGCCTTGAGTTTATCTCAAAGGAATTACTCAAATTACATTTGCAACTGGCTACTAAGTTCACTTCTTTTTCCTGGGATTCGATTGATGGTGTCACCTGGGTGTCAGCTGATTCCGCCCATAAGAAGGCTACGGGACGTCAGACAGCTAAGTTCTTACGTCTCCTTGACAAACCATCTCTGCAGGTTCCGTGCAAGACTGTCATCAATTTGAGTGGCATGGTGTTGAGTGATGATGCGGTCTCGGTTTTGCAGAAAGGTCTCAACTTCGCTCCCACCGCCAAGTTCACTCCGGTCGCAGAAATTGTTAGTGCTGTTGAACAGGTTGCAGCTCGACTTCCGCCAGAATCAGCCGAGGAAATACGTCGTGAAACTTGTCGTGCGTTGACGAAATCCAAGCCGATGAAGTCAAATATCAGCAGTAAAGAGAGGGCAGCCATTCGTGATCTGAGGGAACGCTCTGAAATTGTTGTCTTACCGGCTGACAAAGGCAATGCTACAGTTGTTGTCTCCCATAAGGACTACACTGACAAGATGCAGAGCCTGCTAAATGACGATTCCTGCCGGAAGATCAGAGTTGACCCTATCAAGAAGGTGGGGAACAAGACGAGGGTTCTTCTCAAGGACGCAGATTTACCGGAGGGTGACGCCAAGAAATTGTTACCCCAAGGTCCGGTACCGCCTAGACTATATGGACTCCCGAAGGTTCACAAAGAGGGGGTACCATTACGCCCCATTGTCAGTAACATCAGGGCATATTTGTTGGCCAAATACCTGACGGGAATATTAAGTCCTTATGTGGGTAAATGCCCTCATCACATCCGTAATTCCGTGGATTTTGTTAAACGCCTTGATAGCTTCAGGTTGGATGAGTCAGATATAATGGTGAGTTTTGACGTGGTTTCCTTGTTTACGAGGGTACCCCTGCCAGAGTCGCCAGAGTTGACTGGTCAGAGGTTTGACGAGAATACCACTGAACTTTTTAGTCATGTCTTGACTTCCACGTATTTTCTTTTTAATGGAGAATACTACGAACAAACGGAAGGAGTCGCCATGGGTAGCCCACTCTCACCGGTGGTAGCGAATTTGTACATGGAGAACTTCGAAGAGGAAGCCCTGTCGTCAGCCGAATGGAAACCTACTTGCTTTTTCCGTTACGTGGACGACACGTTCGTCATCTGGCCACATGGTATGGATAAACTCCTTGACTTCCTTACACATCTAAACTCCATACACCCCAAGATCAAATTCACTATGGAGACTGAAACGGAGGGTAAATTACCTTTCCTTGACGTCTTGGTCAGGAGAAGGGCTGACGGCACCCTAGGTCATGGGGTGTATCGAAAGACAACACACACTGATCTGTATTTGCACGCAGACAGCTGCCACCACCCTTCACAGAGGAATGGGGTACTTAAAACTCTAGTACATAGGGCGCGCACTATCTTTGACACAGAGAGTGTACCCCAGGAATTGGAACATCTGAGAACTGTATTTCGAAAAAATGGGTACTCAGAGTGGCAGATCCAACGTGCTCTCCGCCCAACCACTGCATCACAACCTGTTGAGATGGATGAAGTCACGAGGGAGGAGGTAGGCACTGCATTTATTCCATACACAGGCGCACTCTCGGGGAAAATCGCCCGCATTCTGAAGAAACACCGGGTCGGAACTGTGTTTTGTCCTCCGAATAAAACTCGTGCACTGGTGGGGAGCGCCAAAGATGACCTCGGTTTGAGGAAGGCCGGCGTGTACCAGATTCCGTGTCAATGTGGCAAGTCGTATATTGGTCAGACGATGCGTACCGTCGAGGATCGATGCCGTGAACACCAGAGGCACACTCTACTGATGGATCCGGGCAAGTCGGCGGTCGCTGAACATTGTTTATCGGAAAATCACGCTATGGAGTATGACCGCACGAGGATACTGGTACAGACGTCGAGATACTGGGACAGCGTTGTTAGAGAGGCCATCGAAATTCGCACCAATGACGACCTCATAAACCGTGACTGTGGCTATAATCTTAGCAAGGCTTGGGAACCAGCGATTGGGTTAATCAAGAGTAAATCGAGCAAACGCATAGTTGTGACGACCACGGCGGACAGAGCCGTCACATCGACGTCATCTCAGATGCCGTCGCAATCTGTTCCACCGCGCTACCGTGGCGCCGGGTGCGGACGACGGAGGGAGCGCGCCGCGGGCGGAGGGTATTTAAATCGGTCGCCGCCGCGACCGAACCCAGTTCCCCCTGAGCAGCCATAGCGTACGGATCTCCGTGCCGGCGCGTTCACAGGAGCTCAGTCCGTCAGTTCACCTGATGATGGCGACATGTTTGATCGCCGTAATATTGTGCCCGTTGGACACTATAGACCGGCAGTACACCCGTGGATATTTTGATAACCGCATAGGTGTTATTGATGTTTCATTGACGTATCCCTATCAGAAAACCTCAATGAAACATGGGGCATGTATAACACCATTATCGATTGTAAGTAGTTTATTCTGTGTAATTCTATGTATGTGACTATGAAGTGGTTGTTCTTCACAGATTAAGTTCACTGAGTTGTGAAAGGAAAGTACATATGTGTAATATATGTAATATAAAGACTTAAAAATGTTTAAAAATAACGATATTTTGTAAATTTGTTTATAAACGAGAATTTGGAATTTAAATATTGGTTCATACTTAGAGAAATTGTACTATGTAACTTAAAAGACGTATGAAACCCCCTCCGCTACGGAAGGGGCTTGGCGCGCGAGAAAATGTGGTATTGGCGGTCAATCTGGGCGGCAAGAGAGACAGCACATTACGCATTCAGTGGCTGGACATTGTACTATTAACAACGCGTGTGCCAAGTGAGGCATTGGGATGCCAATTTATGTTGAAATTGCCTCGGATGTGGTTTTGGCTGGTGTATGGTGCTCTTGTTATCATGGAATGGCTCTGAAATGAAGGAAATACGTCGCTAAGAAGAATTTATAAAGAGCATTGAACTTCAAGAGGATGGGATCACTTAGCCGCCACGCGCTTGCCACCACTGTTGCGCCGCTGCTCCACAAACTGCAGCAGTTCAGATATGTATCACACTATGGACCACTATATTGATGTGAGTGTTTTTCAACAACAAATACTGTGACATAAAACTGTGTTTTCACCTTAAAAACTGTCCTAATCACAAACAAATGCAGGGTCCTGTAATAAACGTACAGATAACTGAGCATCCTGTTTCTGAAAATATGATGGTTTTCGTTGCACTAAAGATCCTAAAGTTCTGTGCTAAAATGTTTAAATGTTGTTATCAGAGTTACCTGCTTCAAAGGTAGTGAGAGAGACACGTATATTGGACTATTATGGAAAGTAAATTGCATTGATTCATATCATGAACTACTTTCTGAAACTGATTGAGCTTAATATTTGAATAAATTGTTTTTGAAGCATTAAAATATAAACAAATTCAAGTGGGGTTGGAAATCCACAATAGTGTAACGTCTCTGGAATAGTCACAGAATTTGCCAGTAGAGTAATTGAATGTTTATGGGCCCCAACTATATTGTTTTCTATTATGAGAAAGTTATACTAAGTACAGTTTTGCTAAATAAATCTGAAATACTTCCATAAAGGAGACAGGGTAAAAATTATTTGTACATTGTTAATTATCTATAAATAATTTTTACCATATCTCATTTATAAAAGGAACAAGACTTCTGGTCAGGTGACTACAGGGTTATAAACACAAAATCAAATAAGGGTAATGCACGTGAATGTTTAATAAGGAATAGGAAAATAGGAATGCGGGTAAGCTACTACAAGCAGCATAGTGAATGCATTATTGTGGCCAAGATAGATACGAAGCCCACACCTACTACAGTAGTACAAGTTTATATGCCAAGTAGCTCTGCAGATGACGAAGAAATTGAAGAAATGTATGATGAAATAAAAGAAATTATTGAGACAGTGAAGGTAGATGAAAATTTAATAGTCATGGGTGACTGGAATTCGAGTGTAGGAAAAGGGAGTGAAGGAAACGTAGTAGGTGGATATGGATTGGGGCTAAGAAATGAAAGAGGAAGCTGCCTGGTAGAATTTTGCACAGAGCCCACTGTAAGACATTTCCAGGGGCAGATCTGGACTCTGACCACAATCTATTGGTTATGACCTATAGATTAAAACTGAAGAAACTGCAAAAAGGTGGGAATTTAAGGAGATGGGACCTGGATAAACTGAAAGAACCAGAGGTTGTACAGAGTTTCAGGGGGAGCATAAGGGAACAATCGACAGGAATGGGAGAAAGAAATACAGTAGAAGAAGAATGGGTAGCTTTGAGGGATGAACTAGTGAAGACAGCAGAGGATCAAGTAGGTAAAAAGACGAGGGCTAGTAGAAATCCTTGGGTAACAGAAGAAATATTGAATTTAATCGGTGAAAGGAGAAAATATAAAAATGCAATAAATGAAGCACGCAAAAAGGAATACAAACGTCTCAAAAATGAGATCGAGAGGAAGTGCAAAATGGCTAAGCAGGCATGGCTATAGGACAAATGTAAGGGTGTAGAGGCTTACCTCAGTAGGGGTAAGATAGATACTGCCTACAGGAAAATTAAAGAGGCCTTTGGAGAGAAGAGAACCACATGTATGAATATCAAGAGCTCAGATGGCAACCCACTTCTAAGCAAAGAAGGGAAAGCAGGAAGGTGAAAGGAGTATATAGAGGGTTTATACAAGGGCGATGTTCTTGAGGACAATATTATGGAAGTAGAAGAGGATGTAGATGAAGGTGAAATGGGAGATACGATACTGCGTGAAGAGTTTGACAGATCACTGAAAGACCTGAGTCGAAACAAGGCCCACGGAGTAGACAACATTCCATTGGAACTACTGACGGCCTTGGGAGAGCCAGTCCTGACAAAACTCTACCATCTGCTGAGCAAGATGTATGAGACTGGCGAAATACCCTCAGACTTCAAAAAGAATATAATAATTCCCAAAGAAAGCAGGTGTTGACGGATGTGAAAATTACCGAACAATCAGTTTAACAAGCCACAGCTGCAAAATACTAACACGAATTCTTTACGGACGAATGGAAAAACTAGTAGAAGCCGACCTCGGGGAAAATAAGTTTGGATTCCGTAGAAATACTGGAACACGTGAGGCAATACTGACCTTACGCCTTGTCTTAGAAGAAAGATTAAGTAAAGGCAAACCTACGTTTCTATCATTTGTAGACTTAGAGAAAGCTTTTGACAATGTTGACTCGAATACTCTCTTTCAATTTCTAAAGGTGGCTGGGGTAAAATACAGGGAGCGAAAGGCTATTTACAATTTGTACAGAAACCAGATAACAGTTATAAGAGTCGAGGGACATGAAAGGGAAGCAGTGGTTGGGAAGGGAGCAAGACATGGTTGAAGCCTCTCCCTGATGTTATTCAATCTGTATATTGAGCAAGCAATAAAGGAAACAAGAGAAATGTTCGGAGTAGGTATTAAAATCCATGGAGAAGAAATAAAAACTTTCAGGTTCGCCGATGACATTGTAATTCTGTCAGAAACAGCAAAGGATTTGGAAGAGCACTAGAACGGAATGGATAGTGTCTTGAAAGGAGGATATAAGATGAACATCAACAAAAGCAAAACGAGAATAATGGAATAAAGTCGCATTAAGTCGGGTGATGCTGTGGGAATTAGATTAGGAAATGAGACACTTAAAGTAGTAAAGGAGTTTTGCTATTTAGGAAGTAAAATTACTGATGATGGTCGAAGTAGAGAGGATATAAAATGCAGACTGGCAATGGCAAGGAAAGCGTTTCCGAAGAAGAGAAATTTGTTAACATCGAGTATAGATTTAAGTGCCAGGAAGTCATTTCTGAAAGTATTTGTATGGAGTGTAGCCATGTACGGAAGTGAAACATGGACGATAAATAGTTTGGACAAAAAGAGAATAGAAGCTTTCGAAATGCGGTGCTACAGAGGAATGTTGAAGATTAGATGGATAGATCACATAACTAATGAGGAAGTATTGAATAGGATTGTGGTGAAGAGAAGTTTGTGGCACAACTTGACCAGAAGAAGGGATCGGTTTGTAGGACATGTTCTGAGGCATCAAGGGATCAACAATTTAGTATTGGAAGGCAGTGTAGAGGGTAAAAATCGTAGAGGGACACCAAGAGATGAATACACTAAGCAGATTCAGAAGGATGTAGGTTGCAGTAGGTACTGGGAGATGAAGAAGCTTGCACAGGATAGAGTAGCATGGAGAGCTGCATCAAACCAGTCTCAGGACTGAAGACCACAACAAGAACAACAGGTATCTGCATTTGTGGTATGTATGTATTAGCTGAAATCAGAACTCTTTCTACACCAAACTTCAGTCCAGTGTGTCTTTAGTAACAATTTAATGTTGAATTAGTACTGAATCATTAAAGATTGCAATAGAAACATTTATTTCTATGAGTGCAGTATTATTTGGTTCTCTATGTCTGCTAGTTTGTGTAAAAGCTATCTACTACTAACCACTACGTAGTTCGTTCGTTAGTTGTGTGTGTCCATTGCACTATTTAAAAGGAGCATTAATGGAGGTCTCTTCAGCAATCCATGTTTATTTTTTCTTTAAACTTAATGTATCAAAGTGTTATGCCTAATTAGGCTGGCGACCGTTTAGTATTTCATTTACGTTAATTTTACTACTTCCATTACTTACAAAATTAAAGTCTTTCAGTTTTCTACCGATTGCCACTCATACAATATTCAGGTTCGATACCCTCTATCGATTAGGTAAACACACGATCAAATACAAAGTTCCTCCCGAGGGTAACGTTAGGTGTGAGGGCGTTATACTTTTCGCTAACTTGTAGCAAATTCTACTAACAACGGAAATTCAGTGGCGCATAGTCTGAACATCATTGGTGTAAAGTTGGGTACCCATATGGTAAAGAGTTTTTTGTATACACTAGATGAAGTATCAGATGTTTAATTATACACTCCTGGAAATGGAAAAAAGAACACATTGACACCGGTGTGTCAGACCCACCATACTTCCTCCGGACACTGCGAGAGGGCTGTACAAGCAATGATCACACGCACGGCACAGCGGACACATCAGGAACCGCGGTATTGGCCGTCGAATGGTGCTAGCTGCGCAGCATTTGTGCACCGCCGCCGTCAGTGTCAGCCAGTTTGTCGTGGCATACGGAGCTCCATCGCAGTCTTTAACACTGGTAGCATGCCACGACAGCGTGGACGTGAACCGTATGTGCAGCTGACGGACTTTGAGCGAGGGCGTATAGTGGGCATGCGGGAGGCCGGGTGGACGTACCGCCGAATTGCTCAACACGTGGGGCGTGAGGTCTCCACAGTACATCGATGTTGTCGCCAGTGGTCGGCGGAAGGTGCACGTGCCCGTCGACCTGGGACCGGACCGCAGCGACGCACGGATGCACGCCAAGACCGTAGGATCCTACGCAGTGCCGTAGGGGACCGCACCGCCACTTACCAGCAAATCAGGGACACTGTTGCTCATGGGGTATCGGCGAGGACCATTCGCAACCGTCTCCATGAAGCTGGGCTACGGTCCCGCACACCGTTAGGCCGTCTTCCGCTCACGCCCCAACATCGTGCAGCCCGCCTGCAGTGGTGTCGCGACAGGCGTGAATGGAGGGACGAATGGAGACGTGTCGTCTTCAGCGATGAGAGTCGCTTCTGCCTTGGTGCCAATGATGGTCGTATGCGTGTTTGGCGCCGTGCAGGCGAGCGCCACAATCAGGACTGCATACGACCGAGGCACACAGGGCCAACACCCGGCATCATGGTGTGGGGAGCGATCTCCTACACTGGCCGTACACATCTGGTGATCGTCGAGGGGACACTGAATAGTGCACGGTACATCCAAACCGTCATCGAACCCATCGTTCTACCATTCCTAGACCGGCAAGGGAACTTGCTGTTCCAACAGGACAATGCACGTCCGCATGTATCCCGTGCCACCCAACGTGCTCTAGAAGGTGTAAGTCAACTACCCTGGCCAGCAAGATCTCCAAATCTGTACCCCATTGAGCATGTTTGGGACTGGATGAAGTGTCGTCTCACGCGGTCTGCACGTCCAGCACGAACGCTGGTCCAACTGAGGCGTCAGGTGGAAATGGCATGGCAAGCCGTTCCACAGGACTACATCCAGCATCTCTACGATCGTCTCCATGGGAGAATAGCAGCCTGCATTGCTGCGAAAGGTGGATATACACTGTACTAGTGCCGACATTGTGCCTGCTCTGTTGCCTGTGTCTATGTGCCTGTGGTTCTGTCAGTGTGATCATGTGATGTATCTGACCCCAGGAATGTGTCAATAAAGTTTCCCCTTCCTGGGACAATGAATTCACGGTGTTCTTATTTCAATTTCCAGGAGTGTAATTACCCTGTATCTTATGGGATCAACATATCGCGACGATTGTCAAAATGTGGCAAGTTTGGCAAACAGACTATGTGCCGTCAAATCATTTAAAAATGCTCCGGTCTACAATATACAGGTTGCTGCATTGTTATATGCTAATATGTCGTCAGTAGACTGCAAGCACCAACTAAATAGGAATACATATCCAGGGTATAGCATAAATAACTGCTTGAACCATAGGTCACCAAAGTACGGTCTGTGTGCCGAATTCGGCCCGCGGAGTCAGTTCAACCAGTCCGCCGACGATACTTGGATTTGTTTCACACAAAGTATGGAACATGATACTTTGTGATACAATTTGAACTTAAAGATTATGTTTAGAATGCTAGGAGATCTTGACAAGCGCGAAGACCTCTTGGTAGTTATGCCCCTTAAATATGCTTTGTTTAATGGTCAGGATGGAGATTTGCAATTTTCGGATGCTTTGTATGATCCATCAGCAAGCAATCTGTGGAACATACTAGGATATTTCGTATGTACTGAAGCCAGTCTTTTCATTTGTGAACTTCATTTGGGGACATACATTCGGTCACATTCTTGAAGAAATTGACTCTGCATTCCATGACTTGCCATATCACATAGCAATGAGGTGTCTCAACTGCAGTTAAGTCCAGTTCCGTTTTTACGAGCTGCGAAACGCAATAGATGTTTCTCTCACTGAGAAAGATGGACCTGATCCACAGCTATTGGAACCTACCTGCTGCCCAAGTTGTCATTTCCAGTCGACACCATATCCCACAATAATGAAATGAACTTGAAAGAGTAACCTCATCTGCGATCTTTACAGAATCATCAAAGGATATGAGAGAAGGCTTTCAATATCTGAAACAAAACTGGAAGGAGAAACTTTTCCCATTTTCGCTACTTTAACCAATTTGGTACTAATATCCCGGAAGAAGTTAACTTTGTTTCCTAAAAAAGTAATGCTTGAAAAATTTTTTGAAGAAATTTTCAGATCCTGTCAAAACTGAAAGTGCCAATCGTCTGTTTCAGAATCCGTTGTAACCTTGATCATACGGCGACTGAATTGCAATTGGAGTTCGCAGATTTACACGTAAAATGCATTCGGTGAATGAGCAGCACAGATAAGGATATCTTATTGAATTTTACCGCTGTTTGTCTTACGCTGAGTTTACGAAAGTGAAGAAATTTTCCACTGGCATGGCATCAATGTTTTGAATAACTTATGTATGTGTGCAAACTGTTTCGTAAGTGAGGAATGCTAAGTCAGCACATCGAATGAGATTGACTGATGAAAACGTGAAAGCAGTTGTCGTGGTTGGATGCAGCAGCAACAAACCAAACATCCATGACATGTTGAAAGCCAAGCGTCAGTTTCACAAATCTCTATGACTTTTCTTTTCCCTGCCTTGTTTGTGAGATTCGGATATGTGCACAGTATGTCTTATGTAAACACGCAGTAAGAAAAACCAAACGATGCACCACGAAGGAACTATCCGAATAGGACGGAAATCGGTAGATGCCATGTAGATGTATAGACAAACAATTGATCCAAAAAAATGTTTAAATGTGTGTGAAATCTTATGGGACTTAAACTGCTAAGGTCATCAGTCCCTAAGCTTACACACTACTTAGCCTAAATTATCCAAAGGACAAACACACACACCCATGCCCGAGGGAGGAGCCGCACAATCCACGACTGCAGCGCTTCAGACCGCTCGGCTAATAGCGCGCGGCAAAAATGGTTGAAATGGTTCTGAGCACTATGGGACTGTCATCTGTCCCCTATAACTTAGAAGTACTTAAACCTAACGAACCTAAGGACATCACACACATCCATGCCCGTGGCAGGATTCAACCTGCGACCGTAGACGTCGCATGGTTCCAGACTGAAAATTGATCACAGTTTTAGAAAATTTGGACGAGTTATTCAGGGGATAGAGCTTCACAAATTGAGCAAGTCAATAGCATTTTGCTCGAACCCCAACTCTTGCTGTTGTTCGGCTTGGCATCGTTAGTCAGAGATGCTGAATGTCCTCTTGAAGGACATCGTGCCAAACGGCGCGTTAGATCGTTAAAATTCTGAGTCGGTTGGAGGGCGCTGCTGACAATGCTCCAAACGTTCTCAACTGGGCTGAGATCCGGCGACTTGGGTTTGACAGCACGAATACTAGATACTCTCGCCGTTGAAGACGGGCATCATCTTGCTGAAATGTAAGCCCAGGATGGCTTATCGCAGAGGGCAGCGAAACCGGGCACAGGGTATAGTCGACGTACCGGTGTGCTGTAAGTGTGCCGCGAATGACAACCAAAAGAGTCCTGGTTTGAAGAGGAGTGGCACCATAGAGCATCTCTCCTGGATTTCGGGCCTTGTGGCTGGCGACACTCAGGTTGGTGATATCCCACTGCTGTTCATGGGACGGAAATCGGTAGATGCCATTTTCTGGTCATCAGGGCTCAGTACGAAGCAGGACTCATCACTGGAAACAACTGTAATACAATAAATGAGACTGCAGGCTGAATACGTGTCTGGATAGTCCTCATACAACAGTAGGAAACCACGCTGACCGTCGTCCGATATACGGCCCGACAACGACGTATGGTAGTTTGGAGTGCCATTTAATTTCAAAGCAAGACCCTTGGTTGTCATCCACGGCTCCTTTTCATCCTCCTTTTTTCCCTTTCATGACAACTTATCCTCGGCTTACATTTTAGCAAGATAATGCCCGCTCGCACGTACCGAGTTTCTGCTCCTTGACTTCATGCTTGACAAACTCTTTCTTGGCCAGCTAGGTATCCGGATCTCTTCGAAATTTAGAACATCTGCAGCTATGTGGGCAGGGCGGCAACGGCCTTGCTGCAGTTGATCCACCAGTTCCCGTTAGATCACCGAAGTTAAGCGCTGTCGGGCGGTGCCGTCACTTGGCTGGGTGACCATCCGGGCCGCCGTGCGCTGTTGCCATTTTTCGGGGTGCACTCAGCTTCGTGATGCAATTGAGGAGCTACTCGACGGAATAGCATTCGCTCCGGTCACAGAAAATCATCATAATGACTGGAAGAGTGGTGTGCTGAGCACACGCCCCTCCTATCCACCTCCTCATTTGAGATGGCACGGTAGTCGGATGGTCCCGATAGGCCACTTGTGGTCTGCCTATGGGACCCTCCAACCAGCTCGGTATTTTGGCTATCTAACGTGAACCTGTGTTCTAGGGGTAGCGTCTCTGATTCATAATCACAACGTCTTTGCTCCCGGGTTCGATACCCGCCGCTGTCTAAATTTTGATAAATAATCAGCATTGGTGGCCGAAGACTTCCGGCATAAGAAGTCAGCCTCATTCTGTCAACGGCCTTGTCAAAGAGGGCGGAGGAGCGGATAGAGGTTCAGGACACTATCTTGTCCTAGGGGTGGGAAATTGCCCCTAAAGGCGGAAGAATCAGCAATGATCAACGACATGAGGATGCAGAAGGCAATGGAAACCACTGCATTAAAGACACGCAATGTGTATCCACAGGACATGTGACCTGTAGTTGAAGAAGTCTCATGATGATCTCTCCATTGGCAAAAGGTTCCGGAATAGTCGCCCATTCGGATCTCCGGGAGGGGACTGCCAAAGGGGTGGTTACCATGAGAAAAAGATTGAATAATCAACGAAAGGATAATGTTCTACGAGTCGGGGCGTGGAATGTCAGAAGCTTGAACGTGGCAGGAAAACTAGAAAATCTGAAAATGGAAATGCAAAGGCTCAATCTAGATATAGTAGGAGTCAGTGAAGTGAAGTGGAAGGAAGACAAGGATTTCTGGTCAGATGAGTATCGGGTAGGGCAGAGGGTGTGTTACTGTGAGCAGTTCAGTGACCGGGGTGTTCTAATCAGAATCGACAGTAGACCAACACCGACAACGATAGTTCAGGTATACATGCCGACGTCGCAAGCTGAAGATGAACAAATAGAGAAAGTGTATGAGGATATTGAAAGGGTAATGCAGTATGTAAAGGTGGACGAAAATCTAATAGTCATGGGCGAATGGAATGCAGTCGTAGGGGAAGGAGTAGAAGAAAACGTTACAGGAGAATATGGGCTTGGGACAAGGAATGAAAGAGGAGAAAGACTAATTGAGTTCTGTAACAAGTTTCAGCTAGTAATAGCGAATACCCTGTTCAAGAATCACAAGAGGAGGAGGTATACATGGAAAAGGCCGGGAGATACGGGAAGATTTCAATTAGATTACATCATGGTCAGACAGAGATTCCGAAATCAGATACTGGATTGTAAGGCGTACCCAGGAGCAGATATAGACTCAGATCACAATATAGTAGTGATGAAGCGTAGGCTTAAGTTAGTTCAATACATTAGTCAGGAAGAATCAATACGCTAAGAAGTGGGATACGGAAGTACTAAGGAATGACGAGATACGTTTGAAGTTCTCTGACGCTATAGATACAGCAATAAGAAATAGCGCAGTAGGCATTAGAGTTGAAGAGGAATGGACATCTCTAAAAAGGGTCATCACAGAAGTTGGGAAAGAAAACATAGGTACAAAGAAGGTAGCTGCGAAGAAACCATGGGTAACAGAAGAAATACTTCAGTTGATTGATGAAAGGAGGAAGTAGAAACATGTTCCGGGAAAATCAGGAATACAGAAATACAAGTCGCTGAGGAATGAAATAAACAGGAATTGCAGGGAAGCTATGACGAAATGGCTGCAGGAAAATTGTGAAGACATCGAAAAAGATATGATTGTCGGAAGGACAGACTCAGCATACAGGAAAGTCAAAACAACCTTTAATGACATTAAAAGCAACGGTGGTAACGTTAACAGTGCAACGGGAATTCCAGTGTTAAATGCAGAGGAGAGAGCAGATAGGTGGAAAGAATACATTGAAAGCCTCTATGAGGGTGAAGATTTGTCTGATGTGATAGAAGAAGAAACAGTAGTCGATTTAGAAGAGATAGGGAATCCAGTATTAGAATCGGAATTTAAAAGAGCTTTGGACGACTTACGGTCAAATAAGACAGAAGGGATAGATAACATTCCATCAGAATTTCTATAATCATTAGGGGAAGTGGCAACAAAACGACTATTCACGTTTGTGTGTAGAATATATGAGTCTGGCGACATACCATCTGACTTTCGGAAAAGCATCATCCACACAATTCCGAAGACGGCAAGAGCTGACAAGTGCGAGAATTATCGCACAATCAGCTTGACAGCTCATGCATCGAAGCTGCTTACAAGAATAATATACTGAAGAATGGAAAAGAAAATTGAGAATGCTCTAGGTGACGATCAGTTTGGCTTTAGGGAAAGTAAAGGCACGAGAGAGGCAATTCTGACGTTACGGCTAATAATGGAAGCAAGGCTAAAGAAAAATCAAGACACGTTCATAGGATTTGTCGACCTGGAAAAAAGCGTTCGACAATATAAAACGGTGCAAGCTGTTCAAGATTCTGAAAAAAGTAGGGGTAAGCTATATAGAGAGACGGGTCATATACAATATGTACAACAACCAAGAGGGAATAATAAGAGTGGACGATCAAGAACGAAGTGCTCGTATCAAGAAGGGAGTAAGACAAGGCTGTAGCCTTTCGCTCCTACTCTTCAATCTGTACATCGAGGAAGCAATGATGGAAATAAAAGAAAGGTTCAGGAGTGGAATTAAAATACAAAGTGAAAGGATATCAATGATACGATTTGCTGATGACATTGCTATCCTGAGTGAAAGTGAAGAAGAATTAAATGATCTGCTGAACGGAATGAACAGTCTAATGAGTACACAGTGTGGTTTGAGAGTAAATCGGAGAAAGACGAAGGTAATGATAAGTAGTAGAAATGAGAAGAGCGAGAAACATAACATCAGGATTGATGGTCACGAAGTCAATGAAGTTAAGGAATTGTGCTACCTAGGCAGTAAAATAACCAATGACGGACGGAGCAAGGAGGACATCAAAAGCAGACTCGCTATGGCAAAAAAGGCATTTCTGGCCAAGAGAAGTCTACTAATATCAAATACCGGCCTTAATTTGAGGAAGAAATTTCTGAGGATGTACGTCTGGAGTACAGCATTGTATGGTAGTGAAACATGGACTGTGGGAAAACCGGAACAGAAGAGAATCGAAGCATTTGAGATGTGGTGCAATAGACGAATGTTGAAAATTAGGTGGACTGATAAGGTAAGGAATGAGGAGGTTCTACACAGAATCGGAGAGGAAAGGAATATGTGGAAAACACTGATAAGGAGAAGGGACAGGATGATAGGACACTATGGTAGTAGAGGGAGCTGTAGATGGCAAAAAGTGTAGAGGAAGACAGAGATTGGAATACGTCAATCAAATAATTGAGGACGTAGGTTGCAAGTGCTACTCTGAGATGAAGAGGTTAGCACAGGAAAGGAATTCGTGGCAGGCCGCATCAAACCAGTCAGTAGACCGATGAAAATAAAAAACAAAAAACAGAAAAAAACGTGCCATTGGTCGGAATTTGGCTCGATTCCCTTTGGAAGGCATCCAACGACTTTGTCAGTCAGTGTCAAGCCGAATGACAGTTTGCATAAATGCATTAACGACTTGCTCAATATGTGAAGCCCTTTCTCTTGAAAAGCTTATACAATTCTTCTGAAATTGTAATCGTTTGTGGCTCTTCAAGCTTTCCCGTCAGATATGTTGTAAATAGTCTTCACGGGTTTGCTGTCGGATGACGTCGTGCAAATGCCACAATATTTCCTCGGAGCAACTGTACGACATCTTAAGGTGGTTGAACCCTGCTGGTGGGTAGATACGACTGACGGTATCCAAATGTCGAACCCCCTGTATATAGAACACGAACACGTAGAATGCGCAGGCGCGGAAATCTCGCATGCGCATTGATTTGCGGAGTGATGGCACCATACCCAAACGCCATCTTTCGAAAATCGTATCGGCTCTGCTACGCTTGCGCTGTACACTATGTTTAATAATAGTGCGGCCAGACGTTTCTCATTAAAACCTGCACTAGAGCAGTGTTATGACAGGTCTGTTACCAAAAAAAATCTTAATTTCCTCTTCCTGATTTAATAGTAGCCAGTGCAGGGTTCCAGGCTGAGCTAAGTTGATATCCGGCACCCCAGTTGATGAGATTACTAGCTATTCGGATATGTATTGGTTTCTTAATGACAAAATCCCGGGAAATTGATGCTAGGGATAAAACTTTCGTCTTTTCATAAATCATGCGGTCTCCTGTATTCACACAGTGTTCTACAACTGCCGACTTCTCCCGTTGGCGTAGGCGTGTAGGCGTGTAGACGTTCATCGCAGCCTTCTTGCAATGTGCGACGTTTATATATGCCACCCCACACTGACGAGGAATCTTATAAATACCACGTTTCTTCAGGGCAAGATCATCCTTAACCGAGCCCAACAGATTCCTCAGTGTTTCAGATGGTTGAAAAACACACTTGATGTCATATCTTCCGAGTACTCTTCCGATTCTTGACGACATGGCACCGACAATGGCAAGATGGCCATAGTGGTGAGTGTATCTTCATTCTGCTTCATGGATTGAACTCGCTTGGGCCTGAATCGAATACGTATCTGACTCCCAGAATAACCGTTTTGTATCGTTCGCCGGTTGAAATAAACGTTGCTCTCAAAACCTCTCGTCTTCTCCTTTAAACCGGACACTGGCGACAAACAAAATGAAGGAAAAAAGAAAGAAATGTGCATGAATGAGAAATGACATGAAATACTTACCATATTGCGTAACATAAACAGGGCGTTACAAAAATGTACGGCCAAACTTTCAGGAAACATTCGTCACACACAAATAAAGAAAAGATGTTATGTGGACATACGTCCGGAAACGCTTAATTTCCATGTTAGAGCTCATTTTGGTTTCGTCCACCTACGCTCAATGGAGCACGTTATCATGATTTCATACGGGATACTCTACCTGTGCTGCTAGAACATGTGCCTTTACAAGTACGACACAACATGTGGTTCATACGCGATGGAGCTCCTGCACATTTCAGTCGAAGTGCTCGTACGCTTCTCTACAACAAATTCGGTGACCGATGGATTGGTAGAGGCGGAACAATTCCATAGCCTCTTCCATGGCCTCCACGCTCTCCTGACCTCAACCCTCTTGACTTTCATTTATGGGGGCATTTGAAAGCTCTTGTCTACGCAACCCCGGTACCAAATGTAGAGACTCTTCGTGCTCGTATTGTGGACGGCTGTGATACAATACGCCATTCTCCAGGGCTTCATCAGCGCATCAGGGATTCCATGCGACGGAGGGTGGGTGCATGTATCCTCGCTAACGGAGGACATTTTGAACATTTCCTGTAACAAAGTGTTTGAAGTCACGCTGGTACTTTCTGTTGCTGTGTGTTTCCATTCCATGATTAATGTGATTTGAAGCGAAGTAATAAAATGACCTCTAATATGGAAAGTAAGCGTTTCCGGACACATGTCCACATAACATATTTTCTTTCTTTGTGTGTGAGGAATGTTTCCTGAAAGTTTGGCCGTACCTTTTTGTAACACCCTGTATAAAGAGTGTGTGTTCCGTTTTCACATCAACTAAGTTCAATCATTGTCCACGAATATTTGCATGCTACTTACCCAGGCAGAATTACAGGTTGACTCAGATCATTACAGAAATATGTGTACAAATCAGAAAGTATGAGTGAAACTTGCTAAATATACGTGAAATGTATGTAAGTAAACCTAACTAACCTAAGGACATCACACACATCCATTTCCCGAGGCAGGATTGGAACCTGCGACCGTAGTGATCGCGCGGTGCCAGACTGAAGAGCCTAGAACCGCTCGGTCACAACGGTCGAGTGCATGGATAAACCAAGACGCCATGTTGCCATACCGGAATCGTCGGATACATGGAAAGTATCAGATCAAGACCAGAAGTGAACTCATCAGTGAAAATGTAGATAAGCTTCCACCTCATCAAGTGAGATGACATCACACCGGATCTTGTTATGCAAATGCTTCAAAGACCCAAAGCTAAGAAAGGTGGTTTGACGAATGTACAGCAGAACACCTCAAAACAAATAGAGAATTTGGGTAGTTAGCTAGATGATCTGGCTAGTGATGTTGCAGAAATCACTAAACAGCTAAAACACCAAACGGAGCAGGCGAAAATTGATGTTGATAATCTTCCAAGTAGGCTGTTAAAAGATCTCGAAAATAACACAACCGAAATTTGAGGATCACAAAAAGCTATTAGGGGTATCCCTGAAACGGTAATACAATTGGAACAAAACATTTTAAAATCAGTACTTATGCACGCAGTAACACAAGTGGAAGATCTTTCTACCACAACGAAAACAAGATAGACGAGATTTTAAGAGAGAAAGATGATCAGCTTACAGGAAGGTTATAGTCATAATTACAAAAGGCAGTGCAGCAAAGCATTTCTGAAGTACATACCGTACAAAGCACATCAGTAAGGACGGTTAAGAACGAGATACGACTAATACGTAAGACACTGTAATTAGATTTGGCTTTGTGGCAACACAGTGTGCAATCTCAGCTTCGGATACAGACAAGTAACAAGGAAAAAGAATGAAACACTGATAAGGAACAAGTAAGAAATGGTACAGCCGACATAGTTAGGATTAATGATGTCTGTCACAGTCCTGAGTCTGAAGAAAAGAGGTACACTTACGAGGTATACATTAGTAAGAGATTTCCACAGAACCTTACAACTAAAAGTATGGGAGCACAGCCAATAATTTCTTCTGCTTTGTTAGGTGAAAGTAAGCTACCAGATTGTCGTCTTTCCACGTTTGTTAGTGAGACAACCTGTGAGTTACCATTACGACTAACTATTTTTGGGAGTTTGTTAACAGAAAACCGGACTCACACATATTATAAATACACTACGGTTTATCAGGTAAATCATACACCTTTAAGATTTCTTCCAAATTCTAGAAATACTTACGTACTTGCGTACTTCAGCTTTGGCTCATGAATGACCCTCTCACTTTCGGAGGCTAAGCTTAGTGTGTCTCTTAATAAATGCTCTAAGCCAATAGATCCCAGCAACCTTGCTTTCTAAGTTCCATGGATGTTTCAAATCATTTTTCTCAGACGACTGTAACACACAGCCACAGCCACAGACACGGGTGGCGACAGACCCAGTCCTCCCTCTTCTAGAAATAAAGCTCTCTTGACCAAGCACCTTCCATTTCAGAATTGAGTACCGCTGAATGACAAGTTCTGTTTTCTGTAGTTGGAGACAATCCAACTTGCATTTTCTTTTTAATTTTAAAGGAATGTATAATCATGATGCAGTTTTGACGCTCAAATAACCATCCATTACGATCTTTATTGCCTCGCTAATGCACTCGGACTCTGTTTATTATAGGTCTCTCTTCTGGTCGTTTTTGGAGTATCTAAGAGAGAAAAATAAAGGTTTGTTTTAGAAACATTAGAGAGAAAAAAATTTAAATATACAGAACTTGATTGTAGTAATTGTGTATAACGTGCCTATGGTAACGAATCTTGATGGACTACACTAAAGAACTGCATTGAGCTAAACTGTACTAGGGTATCGAAACTGTACCTTTTTTTTCTGATCGAAAATGTAATATTGGCAAGAGTAAAATCACGAGTAAATAGTACAGAACTGTGCCAGAGATAACAGCACAAGTTAAACATTCTGTCTCTAATGATGTCTCAGAACACACTAGAATGGAAAACACTTCTCTAACCTCACTAATATAGAATTAACAAGCACATGGAAACTAGTCAGTTTATAAGAGAGCATAAAATTAAACTCCCAACAAGAAAAAATTTACATCTCTGTAGCACAAATATGAGTGTCGACTGGGTTTCTCATAGCTAAGAAGAAACTAAAGAGCAAGGAAGGACAATCCGTGCGGAATTGCTTGCCACCTATGAGGCTGATCGTAACAATTTTTATTGAACATCGTTAAAGGAGATGAAACATGAGTGCAGCACTTCGAACCAGAAAATAAACAGCAAACCATGGAGTGGTGCCATACCACCTCTCCTCTGAAGAAGAAACTCAATCCCCTTCCTCAGACGGTAAGGTCATGGTGACGGTCTTCTGGGACTTTGAGGGGCTATTCTGTTTAATCTCCTGCCTGGTGATGAAACGATCACCTGGGAAGTGTACTGTGCTAACCACTTTTGCGACATTTACGAGTTCCTAACAAGGAGCGAATTTTATTATATCAACTGTGTGCTTCAATAGTTTAGTTTCTTGAGTTTCTGCGTGAAATTTAATATCTAATAACTACTGCTCTCGCGTTTTCGTTTGCGTCGGAAAGTAAACCGATTTTGCAACACATGATAAGTTTCTAATCATGGGCGAATTATTTGGTTTCACCTGAGTGCTTCGGTAGTTAGGTTTTTGAATATGTGCGTATTATTAGGTATTATTAGACACACTTCCTGCGTTTTCGTCAGTGTCTTCAGTAGAGTTGTGCAGCAAGTGCCGATAGTCCGTTTACTTGCACAGTTTAGTTTTCCACTGTCTTTAGTATGGACAGGGTGTGCAACTGTTGTGTGCAGATGCGAACCGAATTGGTGCCACTTGGCTCTCAGCTTCAGGCTGTGATGGCTTCGGTTACACAGCTTGTGTGTGTGTGTGTGGTTTGAGGTTTTCGGGCGCTAAAGGATGCAGTGGGTGGGCACCACTGTTGTTGGCAGGCTGTGGGGATCCAACGGACGTCCAGCACGGCCGAGCCCTCCGATCGGTCCTCACTGGTGGACAGCCCAGTTACAGCTCGCACTGAGGCTGATCCCTCACCTGTAGTCGAGTGGGAGGTCGCCCCGGGGCGAAGCAAGCAGCAAAAGATTTCCCAGGCGGCCGCACGTAAGGCCTCCCCGGTTTGTCTGACAAACAGGTTCCAGGTGCTGGCAGTGGCTGACACTGTCGCTGAGCCAGATACTGTCGCCTGTACTGTTTCAGAGGAAACCACTCAGCCTGCAAGATCCGGACAATCGCAGAGAGTGGAATTATTGGTAGTTGGGAGCTCCTTCGTTAGGCGCATTATGGGAACAGCGGTGGTTATGAATAGGAAGGTAGGGCAGAGGGTGTGTTACTGTGAAGTTCAGTGACCGGGGTGTTCTAATCAGAATCGACAGCAGACCAACACCGACAACGATAGTTCAGGTATACATGCCGACGTCGCAAGCTGAAGATGAACAGATAGAGAAAGTGTATGAGGATATTGAAAGGGTAATGCAGTATGTAAAGGGGGACGAAAAACTAATAGTCATGGGCGAATAGAATGCAGTCGTAGGGGAAGGAGTAGAAGAAAACGTTACAGGAGAATATGGGCTTGGGACAAGGAATGAAAGAGGAGAAAGACTAATTGAGTTCTGTAACAAGTTTCAGCTAGTAATAGCGAATATCCTGTTCAAGAATCACAAGAGAAGGAGGTATACTTGGAAAAGGCCGGAAGATACGGGAAGATTTCAATTAGATTACATCATGGTCAGACAGAGATTCCGAAATCAGATACTGGATTGTAAAGCGTACCCAGGAGCAGATATAGACTCAGATCACAATATACTAGAGATGAAGAGTAGGCTGAAGTTCAAGACATTAGTCAGGAAGAATCAATACGCAAAGAAGTGGGATACGGAAGTACTAAGGAATGACGAGATACGTTTGAAGTTCTCTGACGCTATAGATACAGCAATAAGGAATAGGACAGTAGGTATTACAGTTGAAGAGGAATGGACATCTCTAAAAAGGGTCATCACAGGAGTTGGGAAGGAAATCATAGGTACAAAGAAGGTAGCTGCGAAGAAACCATAGGTAACAGAAGAAATACTTCAGTTGATTGATGAAAGCAGGAAGTACAAACATGTTCCGGGAAAATCAGGAATACAGAAATACAAGTCGCTGAGGATTGAAATAAACAGGAAGTGCAGGGAAGCTGAGACGAAATGGCTGCAGGAAAAATGTGAAGACATCGAAAAAGATATGATTGTCGGAAGGACAGACTCAGCATACAGGAAAGTCAAAACAACCTTTGGTGGCATTAAAAGCAACGGTGGTAACATTAAGAGTGCAACCGCAATACCACTGTTAAATGCAGAGTAGAGAGCAGATAGGTAGAAATAATACATTGAAAGCCTTATGAGGGTGAAGATTTGTCTCATGTGATAGAAGATGAAACAGGAGTCGATTTAGAAGAGATAGGGGATCCAGTATTAGAATCGGAATTTAAAAGAGCTTTGGAGAACTTACGGTCAAATAAGAGAGAAGGGATAAATAACATTCCATCAGAATTTCTATAATCATTAGGGGAAGTGGCAACAAAACGACTATTCACGTTTGTGTGTAGAATATATGAGTCTGGCGACATACCATCTGACTTTCGGAAAAGCATCATCCACACAATTCCGAAGACGGCAAGAGCTGACAAGTGCGAGAATTATCGCACAATCAGCTTAACAGCTCATGCATCGAAGCTGCTTACAAGAATAATATACAGAAGAATGGAAAAGAAAATTGAGAATGCTGTAGGTGACGATCAGTTTGGCTTTAGGAAAAGTAAAGGCACGGGAGTGGCAATTCTGACGTTACGGCTAATAATGGAAGCAAGGCTAAAGAAAAATCAAGACACGTTCATAGGATTTGTCGACCTGGAAAAAGCGTTCGACAATATAAAATGGTGCAAGCTGTTCGAGATACTGAAAAAAGTAGGGGTAAGCTATAAGGAGAGACGGGTCATATACAACATGTACAACAACCAAGAGGGAATAATAAGAGTGGACGATCAAGAACGAAGTGCTCGTATTATGAAGGGAGTAAGACAAGGCTTTCGCCCCTACTCTTCAATCTGTACATCGAGAAAGCAATGATGGAAATAGAAGAAAGGTTCAGGAGTGGAATTAAAATACGAGGTGAAAGGATATCAATGATACGATTTGCTGATGACATTGCTATCCTGAGTGAAAGTGAAGAAGAATTAAATGATCTGCTGAACGGAATGAACAGTCTAATGAGTACACAGTGTGGTTTGAGAGTAAATCGGAGAAAGACGAAGGTAATGATAAGTAGTAGAAATGAGAAGAGCGAGAAACTTAACATCAGGATTGATGGTCACGAAGTCAATGAAGTTAAGGAATTCTGCTACCTAGGCAGTAAAATAACCAATGACGGACGGAGCAAGGAAGACATCAAAAGCAGACTAGCTATGCAAAAAATCTATTTATATCAAATACGGGGCCTTAATTTGAGGAAGAAATTTCTGAGGATGTACGTTTGGAGAACAGCATTGTATGGCAGTGAAACATGGAGTGTGGGAAAACCGGAACATAAGAGAATCGAAGCTTTTGAGATGTTGTGCTATAGACGAACGTTGAAAATTAGGTGGACTGATAAGGTAAGGAATGAGGAGGTTCTACGCAGAATCGGACAGGAAAGGAATATGTGGAAAACACTGATAAGGAGAAGGGACAGGATGGTAGGACATCTGCTAAGACATGAGGGAATGACTTCCATGGTACTAGAGGGAGCTGTAGAGGGCAAAAACTGTAGAGGAAGACAGAGATTGGAATACGTCAATCAAATAATTGAGGACGTAGGTTGCAAGTGCTACTCTGAGATGATGAGGTTTGCACAGGAAAGGAATTCGTGGTGGGCCGCATCAGACCAGTCAGTAGACTGATAACCCAAAAAAAAAAAAAAAAAAAAAAAAAAAAAAAAAAAAAAAAAAAAATTAAATTAAATAATATGAAAAATAAAAAAAATGAAATGAGGACCCTTAGGGACTTGCGTGGTACGAAGGGTAAGAAAACCAATGTGCACTCCGTGTGCATACCGGGAGGGGTCTTTGGGGTCCTCCCGGATGCCGTGAAGAGCACGAGGTGCAGCCAGCTGCAGGTGGTGGCTCACGTCGGTGCCAATGATGTGTGTCACTTTGGATCAGAAGAGATTCTCTCTTATTTCTAGCGGCTAACAGAAGTGGTAAAGGGTGCCAGTCTTGCTTGCAATATGAAAGCAGAGCTGACCATTTGTAGCATAGTCGACAGGACCAGTTGCGGACATGTGGTACAGAGCCGAGTGGAGGGTCTGAATCTGAGACTCAGACGGTTCTACGACCGTGCACAATGCAGATTTCTCGATTTCCGCCAAAGGGTGGTTGGGTTTCGGGCTCCGCTAAACAGGGCAGGTGTCCACTATAAGCAGGAGGCGGCTACACGGGTAACAGGGGCTGTGCGGCGTGGACTGGGTGGTTTTTTAGGTTAGAGAGTCACGGGAAAACACAAGAAGGGCTTCAGTTACAAAGGGTGCAGGCTGAACACAGGAAGTACGTAGATATAGGAACCATTCGTATAACAGTTTTAAATAGTCGTAGCTGTGTTGGGAAAGTATCAGAGTTCCAAGCGCTAATAGAAAGCACTGATCCTCAAATCGTTATAGGCACTGAAAGCTGGCTAAAGCCATATACAAGCTCAGCCGAAATTTTTGAGAAGAACCTCACGATGTTCCTAAAGCATAGACTAAACACTCTCGGCGGAGGCGTGTTTGTTGCTGTCACAAGCAGTTTAACTTGTCCTGAAATTGAAGTAGATACCTCCTGTGAGTTCATTGTTGGTAACCGGAATAAATTATAAATGGAATTTTTTGCCGGCCTTCCAATTCAGATGACACAGTGGCTGAAAGGTTCAAAGAAAATTTGAGTTTTATTTCAAACACGTACGCGACGCATACGATAATAGTTGGTGGTGACTTTAATTTACCCTCGGTATGATGGCGAAAATACATGTTCAGTTCCTGAGATACGCATAAAATATCATCCGAAATTGTGCTAAACACATTCTCTGAAAATTATTTCGTTCAGTTAGATCATGAGCCCACGCGAATAGTAAACGGTTATGAAAACACATTTGACCTCTTAGCAACAAATAATCCTGAGTTAATAACGACCATCAAAACCGATTCAGGATTAGTGAACACAGGGTTGCCGTAGCGAGATTGAACATTGTAATCCCCAAATCCTCGAAAAATAGATGAAGAATACACCTATTCACGAAAGCAGATAAAAAATCACTTGACGTCTTCCTGAGAGACAATCTCCACTCATTCCCAATAAATAATATTAGACCAGATGTGGCTTAAATTCAGAGAAATAGTATCAGCAGCAATTGAGAGATTTATACCAAATAAATTAACAAACGATGGAGCTGATCTTCCTTGGCACACAAAACGGGTTAGAACACTGTTGCAGAAATAACAAAACAAACATGCCAAATTTAAACAGACGCAAAATCCCCAAGATTGGCGAAATTTTACAGAATAGCAATCGAGATACTATGAAGACAGTGCTGCCAAAGCAGATTTACTAAACACAGCCTTCCGAAATGCCTTCACAAAAGAAGACGAAGTAAATATTCCAGAATTTGAATCGAGAACAGCTGCCAACATGAGTGACGTAGAAGTAAATATCCTTTGAGTAGTGAAGCAACTAAAATAACTCAACAAAAGCAAGTGTTCTGGTCCAGACTGTATACCAATTGGTTCCTTTCGGGTATGCTGATGCATTAGTTCGACAATTAACAATCATATACAACCGTTCGCTCGACGAAAGATCGGTACCCAAAGACTGGTAAGTTGCACAGGTCACACCAATATTCAAGAAAGGTAGTAGGAGTAATCCACTAAATTACAGGCCCATATCCTTAACGTCGATATGCAGCTGGATTCTGGAACATATATTGTGTTCGAACATTATGAATTAGCTCGAATAAAACAGTCTATTCATACATAGTCAACATGGGTTTAGAAAACATCGTTCCTTTGAAACACAACTGGCTCTTTATTCACATGAAATGCCGAGTGCTATTGACAAGGGATTTCAGATCATTCCGCATTTCTGGATTTCCGGAAGGCTTTTGACACAGTACGGCACAAGCGGCTGGTATTGAAATGGCGTGCTTATGGAATATCGTCTCAGTTATGTGAATGGATTTGCGATTTCCTCTCAGAGCGGTCACAGTTCATAGTAATTGACGGAAAGTCATCGAGAGAAAGAGAAGTGATTTCCGGCGTTCCCCAAGGTAGTGTTGTAGGCCCTTTGCTGTTCCTTATCTATATAAACGATTTGGGAGGCAATCTAAACAGCCGTCTTTGGTTGTTTGCAGATGACGTTGTCGTTTATCGACTAATAATGTCACCAGAAGATGAAAACAAACTGCAAAACGATTTAGAAAAGATATCTGAATGGTGCGAAAAATGTTAGTTGACCCTAAATAACGAAAAGTGTGAGGTCATCCACATGGGTTCTAAAAGGAACTCGTTAAACTTCGGTTACACGATGTATCAGTCTAATCTAAAAGCCGTAAATTCAACTAAATACTAGGTATTACAATTACGAACAACTTAAATTGGAGGGGACACGTAGAAAATGTTGTGAAGAAGGCTAACCAAAGACTGCGTTTTATTGGCCGGACACTTAGAAAATGTAACAGACCTACTGTTGTTGTTGTCTTCAGTCCTGAGACTGGTTTGATGCAGCTCTCCATGCTACTCTATCCTGTGCAAGCTGCTTCATCTCCCAGTACCAACTGCAACCTACATCCTTCTGAATCTGCTTAGTGTATTCATCTCTCGGTCTCCCTCTACGATTTTTACCCTCCACGCTGCCCTCCAATGCTAAATTTGTGATCCCTTGATGCCTAAAAACATGTCCTACCAACCGATCCCTTCTTCTAGTCAAGTTGTGCCACAAACTTCTCTTCTCCCCAATCCTATTCAATACCTCCTCATTAGTTACGTGATCTATCCACCTTATCTTCAGTATTCTTCTGTAGCACCACATTTCGAAAGCTTCTATTCTCTTCTTGTCCAAACTAGTAAGCGTCCATGTTTCACTTCCATACATGGCTACACTCCAAACAAATACTTTCAGAAACGACTTCCTGATACATAAATCTATATTCGATGTTAACAAATTTCTCTTCTTCAGAAACGCTTTCCTTGCCATTGCCAGTCTACATTTTATATCCTCTCTACTTCGACCATCATCAGTTATTTTACTTCCTAAATAGCAAAACTCCTTTACTACTTTAAGTGTCTCATTTCCTAATCTAATTCCCTCAGCATCACCCGATTTCATTTGACTACATTCCATTATCCTCGTTTTGCTTTTGTTAATGTTCATCTTATATCCTCCTTTCAAGACACTGTCCATTCCGTTCAACTGCTCTTCCAAGTCCTTTGCCGTCTCTGACAGAATTACAATGTCATCGGCGAACCTCAAAGTTTTTACTTCGTCTCCATGAATTTTAATACCTACTCCAAATTTTTCTTTTGTTTCCTTTACTGCTTGCTCAATATACAGATTGAATAACATCGGGGAGAGGCTACAACCCTGTCTCACTCCTTTCCCAACCACTGCTTCCCTTTCATGCCCTCGACTCTTATTACTGCCATCTGGTTTCTGTACAAATTATAAATAGCCTTTCGCTCCCTGTATTTTACCCCTGCCACCTTTAGAATTTGAAAAAGAGTATTCCAGTCAACATTGTCAAAAGCTTTCTCTAAGTCTACAAATGCTAGAAACGTAGGTTTGCCTTTTCTTAATCTTTCTTCTAAGATAAGTCGTAAGGTCAGTATTGCCTCACGTGTTCCAACATTTCGACGGAATCCAAACTGATCCTCCCCGAGGTCTGCATCTACCAGTTTTTCCACTCGTCTGTAAAGAATTCGCGTTAGTATTTTGCAGCCGTGGCTTATTAAACTGATAGTTCGGTAATTTTCACATCTGTCAGCACCTGCTTTCTTTGGGATTGGAATTATTATATTCTTCTTGAAGTCTGAGGGTATTTCGCCTGTCTCATACATCTTGCTCAACCGCTGGTAGAGTTTTGTCATGACTGGCTCTCCCAAGGCCGTCAGTAGTTCTAATGGAATGTTGTCTACTCCGGGGGCCTTGTTTCGACTCAGGTCTTTCAGTGCTCTGTCAAACTCTTCACTCAGTATCGTATCTCCCATTTCGTCTTCATCTACATCCTCTTCTATTTCCATAATATTGTCCTCAAGTACATCGCCCTTGTATAAACCTTCTATATACTCCTTCCACCTTTCTGCCTTCCCTTCTTTGCTTAGAACTGGGCTGCCATCTGAGCTCTTGATATTCATACACGTGGTTCTCTTCTCTCCAAAGGTCTCTTTAATTTTCCTGTAGGCAGTATCTATCTTACCCCTAGTGAGATAAGCTTCTACATCCTTACATTTGTCCTCTAGCCATCCCTGTTTAGCCATTTTGCACTTCCTGTCGATCTCATTTTTGAGACGTTTGTATTCCTTTTTGCCTGCTTCATTTACTGCATTTTTATATTTTCTCCTTTCATCAATTAAATTCAATATTTCTTCTGTTACCCAAGGATTTCTAGCAGCCCTCGTCTTTGTACCTACTTTATCCTCTGCTGCCTTCACTACTACATCCCTCAGAGCTACCCATTCTTCTTCTACTGTATTTCTTTCCCCTATTCCTGTCAATTGTTCCCTTATGCTCTCTCTGAAACTCTGTACAACCTCTGGTTCTTTCAGTTTATCCAGGTCCCATCTCCTTAATTTCTCACATTTTTGCAGTTTCTTCAGTTTTAATCTACAAGTCATAACCAATAGATTGTGGTCAGAGTCCACATCTGCCCCTGGAAATGTCTTACAACTTAAAACCTGGTTCCTAAATCTCTGTCTTACCATTATATAATCTATCTGATACCTTTTAGTATCTCCAGGGTTCTTCCACGTATACAACCTTCTTTCATGGTTCTTAAACCAAGTGTTAGCTATGATTAAGTTGTGCTCTGTGCAAAATTCTACTAGTCGGCTTCCTCTTTCATTTCTTACCCCAATCCATATTCACCTACTATGTTTCCTTCTCTACCTTTTCCTACACTCGAATTCCAGTCACCCATTACTATTAAATTTTCGTCTCCTTTCACTATCTGAATAATTTCTTTTATTTCATCGTACATTTCTTCAATTTCTTCATCATCTGCAGAGCTAGTTGGCATATAAACTTGTACTACTGTAGTAGGTGTGGGCTTCGTATCTATCTTGGCCACAATAATGCGTTCACTATACTGTTTGTAGTAGCTTACCCGCATTCCTATTTTCCTATTCATTATTAAACCTACACCTGCATTACCCCTATTTGATTTTGTGTTTATAACCCTGTAGTCACCTGACCAGAAGTCTTGTTCCTCCTGCCACCGAACTTCACTAATTCCCACTATATCTAACTTTAACCTATCCATTTCCCTTTTTAAATTTTCTAACCTACCTGTCCGATTAAGGGATCTGACATTCCACGCTCCGATCCGTAGAACGCCAGTTTTCTTTCTCCTGATAACGACATCCTCCTGAGTAGTCCCCGCCCGGAGATCCGAATGGGGGACTATTTTACCTCCGGAATATTTTACCCAAGAGGATGCCATCATCATTTAATCATACAGTAAAGCTGCATGTCCTCGGGAAAAATTACGGCTGTAGTTTCCCCTTGCTTTCAGCCGTTCGCAGTACCAGCACAGCAAGGCTGTTTTGGTTAATGTTGCAAGGCCAGATCAGTCAATCATCCAGACTGTTGCCCCTGCAACTACTGAAAAGGCTGCTGCCCCTCTTCAGGAACCACACGTTTGTCTGGCCTCTCAACAGATACCCCTCCGTTGTGGTTGCACCTACGGTACGGCCATCTGTATCGCTGAGGCACGCAAGCCACCCCACCTTAGAAAATGTAACAGACCTACTAAGGAGACTAAATAAACTGCGTTTGTCCGTCCTCTTTTAGAATATTGCTGCGCGATGTGGGATGCTTACTATATAGACTGACGGAGTATATCGAAAGAGTTCAAAGAAAGGCAGCACGTTGCGTATTATCGAGAAATATGGGAGGGAGTGATATAGGATTTTGGCTGGACATCATTGAAAGGCGTTTTTCGTTGCGACGGAATCTTCTCACGAAATTCCAATCACCAACTTTCTCCTCCGAAAGCGAAAATATTTTGTCGCCGACCTACACACAGAGAAACGATTACCATGATAAAATAAGGGAAATCAGAGCCCGTACGGAAAGATACAGGTGGTCATTCTCTCCGCGAGCTATACTAGATTGGAATAATAGAGAATTGTGAAGGTGGTTCGATGAACCCTCTGGCAGGCACTTAAATGTGACTTGCAGAGTATCCATGTAGATCTAGATGTAGAAGAAACGACTTCGGTGTGTTCGTGGTCACAAAAATGCAGACGAACTCCTTCCCCATGACAGCGCAAGGAATCACTCAAGTCTGCGCACTAAATTTCAGTGGTTTTCCCTCATCTACCGTACAGCCGAGACCTCGCTCTTTCCATCTGTTTGGTCCCAAAAGGATGCACTCCGCCGGCCGGAGTCGCCAAACGGTTCTAGGCGCTACAGTCCGGAACAGCGCGAGCGCTACTTTCGCAGGTTCGAATCCTGCCTCGAGCATGGCTGTGTGTGATCACCTTAGGTTAGTTAGGTTTAAGTAGTTCTGCGTTCTAGGGGACTGATGACCTCAGCAGTTAAGTCCCATAGTGCTCAGAGCCATTTCAACCATTTGATGCCACAGCTGGATGGTGGGGAAGTCATCGATGCAGAAAGACGTTGGCTCCGACATCGACCAGGAGATTTGGACCATGCAAGCATACAAGCCCTCCCAGTAATGTGACTTAAGAAATGGAGATATTGCTGAAAAATATGGTTCTGTAGCCAGATAAGTGGTGAATAATATGGTGTATTAGAGCCCTAAATAAAACAAACCTGCTTTCAGAAAAAAGTATTGAATTACTTATTGAACGCCCTCCGTACAAACGCTGCGGGTGTGCTGCTAACGGCTTAATGGGACATGCTGCCAAATTAGTTATGTACCACCTACAACGAGAAGCAGCAAATGCGACGAACTAAAGGTAAGTGAAATGCATTACCAATGATAACACATTACTAAGCCAGCGAAGTTTTTTTGTTTATAATGGTAAGCAGTAAATTTTGATAGAAATGTAAAAGTGTACAGTCAGTGGGATCCCACATCTGACACCACTTATACAGGATTTGGGAAAGGGGGGAGGTGGTTGCTACATGTGCCTCGTGACTACAGTCTGCAGGAGGTGGAGCGATCAGTTTTAGAGAGCGGGCATCCAGGGCTGACAGAAAAAAGGAAGTTAGGTGCATTGAAGAGGGAGTATTTCAATGCACGGTTCACAAGAGGCGCGCCTAGGGTCGGGAGTTAGCAGTTTTACGCCCATCTAGGAGGTCGAACAATTCATTGAAATTGGCAACGGAAGGGGAAACGGTTCATGTTACCTTACGTTGAGGCCGGTGGTGAAAAGCAGACCCAGAGTCTCTGCCTTCCAAAAAGACGTCTCTTCTGCTCGATGTCTGGATTACAAAAGAGAGAACCAACTGCGTTCTCCACCGCAGAACACTCTTGTGTCCACACACGTGATCGGTATACTGCGCACGCTATTGGCTGAAACCAATGGCGTGAATTCGCTAGCGATTTCAGCAGAGGGCTCAAGGTGTCTCCTGTCAGCAGTTATAACTGGACAGAACTGCCTCGGTTTTGAAAGACAAGCGACTTGTGTCACGTAGGCATGTCATAAGTTACTCGGGATGACACTTGTAAAAATGTAACTGGGCCATTGAAATAAATTATTTAAAGCGATTCCCTAAAATATTCCTTGACTGGCTGCCACCATGTACAGGAATTTTGTTGTGTGTATTAACTGTAAGCTGAGAATTTCAAAAGCGATTATATTGTTTCGTGTATTACGTCCAGACAGTGATTCTAGAGGGATTATGCTTTTCTGACTATTGTGTTGAGTCAGTGAGAGGATTCGAGTACTAGGTTTGAAGGTTATCGTTTTTGAGAAATGATCATTGTCTGCTAATTTGTGTTTTGAGACTGCAAAATGGGATCTCACTAAACAAGCAGATGATTTGAGAAAATCAGCCAACCAGCTGCAGGTGTAAATGTTTATTTACAACTTTTGACCGTTGTTTCAACAACTGCAAAATTTGTATTTTCAAAAGCACATGAGAACGTAAAATCACGGGTTGACAAAGACAAATTTCACAGCAAAGAATCTCATGTCAAGTAAGATGCTATCTGTGTCCATCAGTAAGACCAAATGAAATTCATTAAAGAGAATTACCACTGATACTGAGCTAAACGTAAAATTCTTCACTTTCAAATGTGAAGCATTTCTTAGAATGTTCTTTAATGCATTTTATTTGGTTTTACTGCTGGCCGCACATACCATGTTACTTGGTATGAGCTTCTTTGATTTTAAATTTATCATACCCAATATGTGATTTTACGTGACCATGAACTTCTGAAGAAGGCAATTTTACAGTTTTTGAATCCTTGTCAAGGGTTGTGAATAGACCTTTATACTTGAAACTGATTGGCTGATTTTCTCGAATCATTAATTTAAATTTACCATTGCTGAACAGCAACTATGTTCAAAATTATTTTAAAAAAAATGGAAGACGTAACTTTGAATGGACTTCCATGAAAGAAGGAATTTCCACACTCCCAAGATGGAGAACGGTGTACTGCGCCAGTGTATCGCTAAGAAAGGCAGAACGCACATTTAGAATAATGTTTGGAGAAGCAGATAGGAGAGAGCAATAGTGCGTTATCAGAACGTTTAGGAAAAATTGAACATAGAAACAACGAAGCGGCTCGAAAAGCGGAATACTGAAAAAATAGAGTGTGACTGCAGACTGAATGAACGGCTCGCATAATTTCGTCTGGCTGGAAATCAGTATGGAACAGTAAATCCACGCTCTGAACTCCGATGTGCATAGTGTAGACTGAAATGTAGCAGACAACATGTGCAGGTTAGTAAGTATTTTGCACGTAATAATAATGGCGTGTAGCTAGGGCCACCCGTCGGGTAGACCGCACGCCTGGTGCAAGTCTTTCGATTTGACCTCACTTCGGCGACTTGCGTGTCGTGATACGGAATGACAAATCTCTGAGTTATCTGAGAATAGCCCCCAAGTGGCAGTTAAGCTGACAAAAACTGGTGCAGTTCTCGAGTCTGTAGAGAGAATTATATCAGTTAATAAATCTGCGATTGTATCTATAGTTGAAAGGTTATCTAACCAAGTGAACAAGGCAGAGGATAAGCGAAACGTGGAACTACTGTGTATTTCTTATAATGTTCTATCTTCTCAGAGAGAAAAATAAATAAAAAAAAGTAGTGGCTATTTGCCGATTGCTCGGAGAAAATAGAGAAAATTTTATCGAATTGCTTAAAAACTGTTAAAAGTGTCATATGCTCATGTGCTTGCAATGTACGCACTGAGGTGTTAGATGCTGCATAATTAAAGCTCAGTATTTAAGTGCGTCTTCTCCAAGAAGCAGGTATTTGCGGAATGCTAGGAGAAAATCGAAAAAAATTTTACGAGTTGCTTAAAAACTTTAAATATGTTGGTGTTGATAGTTACTAAACATTTAAAACTAAATATTTTTTCGTGTGTTTCCTGAAAATCTATAAAATTACAGCTAAAACACATATTTGTGTATCGTCTTAAAAAAACGGTAATATTAGTCACAAAACCCATATTTATGTGTATCTTCTTAAAAAGTGAATTAAAGCAGCTGCTAAATCTATACTGACATGTATCTGAGTTGTTGTGGTTGGCAGGAGAGCCAACCGTATAACTAAAGGAGGCCGAAATGCACGCGTCTGAGCTCACGCAGGCTGGCGTGAAGTCTGGAACATGACAAGGGAATTAGAATTGAGAAAAACGGACGTAGTTGGTGGAATACTTAACTTTAATCCATTAATGACGAACGTCGCTCTTAATGGTACATGATTTACAATATCAGTAGAAACTGAATATGGCCCCTTGCTAGGTCGTAGCAAATAACGTAGCTGAAGGCTATGCTAACTATCGTCTCGGGAAATGAGAGCGTAGAAGTCAGTGAACCATCGCTAGCAAAGTCGGCTGTACAACTAGGCGAGTGCTAGGAAGTCTCTCTAGACCTGCCGTGTGGCGGCGCTCGGTCTGCAATCACTGATAGTGGCGACAGGCGGGTCCGACGTATACTACCGGACCGCGGCCGATTTAAAGGCTGCCACCTAGCAAGTGTGGTGTCTGGCGGTCACACCACAGTAGAAGTCTTTGATATTGGGCAACGGGAGCAGTTACATAATGAGAGGAAGTAGAGTGGGTATAAAAAGCCTCAGACTACACAGAAGTGTAGACTCGCGTTTATCCCATTTATTATTTGTCACCTTCTATTACGGTACTGCTGCCTCGTTTTTTTATCCATTTACTGGCGTCGCCAACTTCTTTGACCGTGAGTGGCAGCAGCAGCGCGTATCGATAAGTGCACTGGCGTGCCATCTCTGGAGCGACCAATAGTGTTTCCGGGTCGTGTGTCGCTGGCAGTCAGTTGGAGAAGGACCAGCAATGCAGCCTGGAGGCAGCAGCAGTGAAGTGGGGCAGAGCGCTGGTGAGGCGCCGACAGGCAGTGCTCGCCGACCGCTGGCAACACACGTGACCTGTCCGACGGAGGGAGACTGGAGTGGGACGACAGTTGGTTGGTCGTCTCATCGGCCGACATATATTTGGTCCTTTCCGGGCCTGGCATCTGGTCGGCTGGTGTGGAGTAGCGAGGAAGTCTCGGTGGCGCGTGTCTGGCCGGGTCCCGCTGGCGGCGTGCACGCGCGGTCGGAGTGTGAGGGGCTGTTTCCGTTGCTACGAGGTCCGTGCCTCGCTGATCCCAGCCCCAACTGCTCACACTGTGTCGTTTGAAGTTCGTTGTGGGCTGTTGGGACATTCGGCGAGCAACAACGTGTGTTTTCAAGTTGCCGAAATTCTATCCGCCCTACTGTGGAGTTTAACTTGACTTGACTATTTTTGAACTGAAGTGCACCAGCGGAATCATCTGCCTAGTAGCTGTTAAAGTTCCGGTTACCTGCCCTGGCCGTTGACGTAAACTCAGGTAGTGTATTGTCCTCGTCATGTCCAGCACGGCGTGTAGTTTGACAGCACAGTGCGTAATTCGTTGTGGGCGCCGATACCTTTCGCATTGTTCCAATGAATTCCCTGTTGTGTGCTGGTCTGGTGGAGTGGAGGTTATCCCGTCGCTTGGTCTGTTGACTATCTATCTATCGGTGCCGGCCGTGATGGGCTCTTCAGTCCGGAACCGCGCGACTGCTACGGTCGCAGATTCGAATCCTGCCTCGGGCATGGATGCGTGTGATGTCGTTAGGTTAGTTAGATTTAAGTAGTTCTAAGTTCTCGGGGACTGAAGAAATCTGATGACTGATGACCTCAGTCTCATAGCCTTAGAGCCATTTTTATCTATCGGTTGGGTTGCTGTCGGATTGAGACTTGTTGGGCCGACTGCCTGCGCTCTCCTAAGCGAGCGTTAGTGTTTGAATTCCAGGCCGACCCTTGGAAACTTCTGTGCGCTGTTTGATGTGCTGCCTTTTCTTATTTGTCCTTGTTGTTTTCTTTATGTATGGCTTCTAGCCGATTTTCAGATAAAGTTGTTTTGCTCTTAAGGCATGAGATTGTTTGGGCCTTCAGCCTGATTTAAATAAATTTTAGGATAATGTCTACTTCCTGTTTTGAGCCTTAAGTGTTTGGGCCTTCAGCCTAATTCAGAGAAATGTTTTAAGATCAGGTCTTCTGCCTTTTAAATTAAAATTAATGTTTTTGAGTCTTAAGTGATTGGCCTTCAGCCGGTTTTAAATTAAAGTTGTTTTGCCCTTGAGGCTTGAGATTGAATGGCGCATTTAGCTGGGACGTCATCCGTGGGGGAGACGGGTAATTCACTGATAATTAATTAACTTGATTTCAATTTAATATGAAAGATGGTGTGATATGCCGTTTCCGCACTACTACAATTGCATACTGGGCAAATATGGGAATCAAAATGGTTCAAATGGCTCTGAGCACTATGGGACTTAACATCTCAGGTCATCAGTCCTGTAGAACTTAGAACTACCTAAACCTAACTAACCTAAGGACATCACACACATCCATGCCCGAGGCAGGATTCGAACCTGCGACCGTAGCAATCACGCTGTTCCGGACTGCAGCGCCTAGAACCGCGTGGCCACCCGGCCGGCTGAGAATTAAGTTCTAAAATTGTTTGGCTTACTCTGTTTTTAATGTTTTCTTTACTCTTGTAATGTTTGTCAAACGAATAAAGTAGTATGTTCGGTGGCCGTGCTGTTCTAGGCGCTGCAGTCTGGAACCTAGAGACCGCCTCGGTTGCAGGTTAGAATCCTGCCTTGGGCGTGGATGTGTGTGATGTCCTTAGGTTAGTTAGGTTTAAGTAGTTCTAAGTTCTAGGAAACTGATGACATCAGATGTTAAGTCCCATAGTGGTCAGAGCCATTTGAACCATCAACGTAAAACATTACAAAATTTTGTTGTTGTCAAGAGAAAGTTTAACTATGAATTACGTAACTTCAGTCAAATTAACTAAAGAATAGCGTCAACTTTTCTATTAAAGAATAACGTCAGCTTTGGTAATAAATACAGCCACTTATTATGACAGCCCACCAGCAGCTAACAGAGTAAAACAGAGTAAGTATATTCATGTCGCAGTTCGATGTAGCAGTTAGATGGCGATCCAGTAACAGTAAAAAACAGTTTTGGGTTATTGCAGGTAACGACTGTGGGCCACGACGACGACACATTCTATGTTTCGTCGAAATAATCAGAAAATCACTTTTAATAAGCAGCATTTAAATTTGTATGCGAAGATAGAGAAAGAGAATTAATTTCAAAGGGAAGATTTCTTTTGTTATTGTTAAGCACGAGATAGTAATCATAAGGGAAGGTTCCATAGGTTATTGTAGAAGGGAAGTTTGCGTAACAAAAGAGATATAGAGGAGACGGGAAGGTTTCAAGGTATAGCAGGTGATCTCAGTATCTTCTTAAAAAGTGCGAAAAAATCAGAAAATAATATGCACTTTCTTAAAATATCCATAAAAATTATCCACGAAACCGTAAATACCGTCGCATTTTGCAGAAAATAGCTTTGAATGTTAAACTCGGCAAATACCGCTGGGTGTTATAATATGCAGGAAATTTACAATACCGCCTGAAATTACTGCAGCTGTTGTTGTTTGAATAATGTCTAGATGAAGAAAGACAGTCTCAGGATGCTGGGGACTGTAAAGAGCAGTGGGGCGGTGGTGGGAGCGTGCCCAACAGGAGCACTTTAATGGGGGGAGGGGGGAGGGGATGAGCACGCTGAAACAGCGGAGGAGACGCCATTTTAAATCATAAATTACCACCGTTACAGCGACAATTATTTCTTAGCCTTCGGACACCTGAGTAATCATGAACCCATTTCCCCTCACTAACCCCCTTATTTTCCATAAGTTATGGTAATTACCATGACAGTTATTACCCATTCATTATGTCCTAAATAAACTAAGCAGGTCCAAAAGTGTGCAGTTTGTCTAGAAAATGATCATTAAATTAGCCCATGGCAACTGGCTCGTTTGTTTACATGAGAAAAACAATAAGCCACATTGAGGTAGAAATCCAATAAATCCAGTACTGGCGGTTCGTAAATGTTTGCCTTCCATAAACTGTGCGGCTCCATAATTACTTGTCAACCTCTGTTTTCTTTCGTAAACCAATTGCAAACACAACAGTCCTAAAATATACATATGGGACATTATAGTATCCTTCTTTGGCGAGAGTGTAAATCCACGTTCAACAATATTCGCGACTGGCTCCAGAAAACTATTACACAGTCTGTTAGCCACATCTGCGCTGCAACTCTCCAACAACTTCCTTCTTCTCATACTTTTCCTTGTGATCGTTATATTGTATTTTGTATTTCACTGCCGCAGTGTGTCCCATCCATCATCTAGCTTCGTACAACAGACCATCCTTTGGCAGATTTTTATACAATGTCAAATTAATAGTTCATACTGAATAATCAGTACTTGTTATAGACTACTTAACAGCTTTGTAAATGATTACTGAACTAAATACAACTAGAAGAAAAAAAACAATGTTAGTGATTAAATTATTTATTTATATTATTATCATTTATTTGTTGATTTCTTTAAATGTTTTATGTAGATAGAAGTACAGATCAAATGTTGCACATGAATTGGTATATATGAATATAGCACATTATACCTCAGAACAATTTAATATGTGTTAACACAGCTAAGCTTGTGGTGCTTAAGGAAAATGTTACATCTTCAGATCTGATATTTCAGTTACAGGAGTAATCCGCTCAAATCCAGCAACTTTCACACGCTGCGTCTGAAGGTGGTTCTGAATGAACCGAAACCGGTCATATGAATTAAAAAAATTGAAATCAAGACGGATTTTAAGTAACATTAAAAAATCACTGATTGCTGTTATCCCATAAGACATTATGTCTGTTTTTGCAAAGCTTAAGGAAAACGTCTACGAATTTGCTTTAGCAATAAACAATAAAATAATTTTCAAAAACTATGTAATTTGCTTTAGCAATAAACAATAAAATAATTTTCAAAAACTATGTAACACTGTTTGTACGTTTGACGCACAAATATACGTCTACCCCGAAACCAGAAGGCATTCATTACTTATTATGTTATAGATTGGTGTATTACCAGAGACGTTCGTATCTCGCTCTGTAATGTCTTGTCTATTTTCACACTCCCGGACGATATGGTCCGTTTTGCCGATTTCTTCACATTCACTTGTGTACGTGGTGCGTTGCTGTATTTTTTCAGTGGCTGGAACATGGACCACGTCGGGACGGGTGGTGAATAGCTTTCTTGGCTGGAGGGAACATTTTTTTCCTTTTTTATGTCGATAAGGAACTGATAGGTCTTCCTCTCTGTTGCTGTCTTGTCCCAAATTTCTTGCCATTCATTATCATTGCATGCCTTTATTTGCTTTTTTGATGCGACTCTTATTCCCAGTTAGTCAGTATGGAATGGTCAACTGAACAAACAGAGAACACTTATACACAACTAATTAAAATAAATAAAAAGTAATATTTCTATGACTGCATGCTGGCCATTTTCCGATTTTGTTAATGACTGATAATGTCTACATAATAATTCTTCTACGTTACAAAAGGCGTTTCTGCGGAGAAAGATCTTTAACGTACATTTGGAAATATTTCTGCTGTCTGTTAGACACTTTGTTTCCACGGGTAGGTTGTCAGAGAGTTTTATATTTGGATATTTTACCCCTTTCTGTGCCACTGCTAGGCACGTTAGAGGTCGTGCAGATCATTTTTCTTTCTAGTATCTCCTTTACCTTTCCATGCTGACCCTGTGTGCACCTCTCTTTCTTACAGCTAGATCCAGTGGCATCATGTGTAGTGTCAGCACCAGCGCCTCACTGGCAGTTCTTCCATACGCACCTGTCAGCTGCACCAGTGCACTTCTATGTCATCACGGAAGAACATGTGCTGTCTTTACATTTCTCGCTCTATGAGCCCATACACTCGACCTGTAGCCCAAAACAGGAATTAACATTGCGCTGTGGTACGTTCTTATTGCACTTGCAGGTGGCCGAAAGCTTCTTTGGCCGGTTGATACCGTTTTGTTTAGGATTTTAATGCGTTTGTGGCAAACGTTTTCTACATGTTGTATATATGGTTCTCGGGCGAGACGTCGGATGTCATAGTGAAAACTCCACAATATTTTATCAGCGCAACTGGCCGACATCTTCAGGTGCGACGAACACACTGCTAAGGCAGGACCAGAGCCCCCTATTTATGCCAGTCTTAGGCAGGAAGTGCGCATGCGTGGAGGTGCCAAATTCGACGGCCAATAGCGACGATATCAACCGATAGCTGGAAGGACAGCAACGCCATCTACAGGATGAAGAACCAAAGACTTCGGCTGTCATGTAGGTGGCGTTGCTGTCCTTCCAGCTATCGGTTGATATCGTCACTATTGGCCATCGAATTTGGCGCCTCCACGCATGCGCACTTCCTGCCTAAGACTGGAATAAATATGGGGCTCTGGTCCTGCCATAGCAATGTGTTCGTTGCACCTGAAGATGTCAGCCAGTTGCGATCTTGAAATATTCTGGAGTTTTCACTATGACATCCGACGTCTCGCCCCAGAACCGTATATACAGCATGTCAGTCGAGAAAGCCTCAAGCAACACATCCGATTTCTACATGTGCTTGGAAGTTTCTGTTTTTCATTGATGTTTGTACCATTGTGCCTATTGGTAATATGCACGTGTTTTTTAAGGAGCTTTCTCCCAAAATTGTTTCCTTGAATGTTTCAGCAGAATTACAAATAACAGCAAAAACTAAGCTGGACATGGTGGTTGTTGGGATGTTTAAGGCGGACTAAACAGCTAAGGTCATCAGTCCCATGAAATACATTTGGAGCAACACAGAGTGCACTACCTTTTCAGAGTAGTAAGAGCAAATGATATATTGTATTTGATACGATATGGATTAAAACTTAAGGTCACAGTGGAGGATGTTTGAGTGTATACCTCGTCCTGCAACGGAAATGCAGGATATGATGTATGATTGTGTATCACATGACGTGCCTAGTGCTCGCTTTTGTCTCGGCAGCTACCATGAATACTACAGCGATGTGTGTGAGGTATGAATCGATAACACTGACCGGAGAAGACGAGGACTATCGTTGTTTAAATAATGCGCAATAAATTGCTTTCACGTAGTAACTGGAGTTCCTTTAACTATTCCGTGTGACTATAGTTACTATAATATCTGGAGTTTTATTCTGCGTCCTAAGAAGAACTCACTTAATACCACCAATTTTTAGTATTCTGAAAACTAAAAAGAGCTTATTCTTTAGAGAACAGTAACATTTAAAATATGTATTGAGAGTAAGCTGTAAACTACAAATATTCGTAACTGATTCGTCAAAGTTATTAAGGGATGCTACATTAAATTTATTTTAATCCACCTGTGAACTACACTAATAAGTTACTGAGAATGAACAATTAACATAAGTGTTGACTACTTGCTATTTTACAAAAATACAGTGCAAGTTTTTCCTACAATACCTATCATTCCATTTACATTTAGTATTCTGTTTCCTCTCATGTGTAAATAAAAATTCAATGTTTGCACTGAAAATAAAAACAAAATCTTACTTATATTTGTTACAAACACGTCGCTGCTTTCTAAGGTAGTTTTTTTAGACTGCGAAATAGTGGAGCCACGGCACTGCTGTGTGCTACAATCCACGGACAATTAAAGCAGCCACACGTATCATTGCTCCATATGACCAGTTTAGCGGAACTGATGCACGCGGCAGCTGTTGGTGGCAGATAGCAGACGTGACCGGTCCCGGTGGACAGCTGACTCAAAGCAGGTGCCCGTGTATGGCTGGCTGTTAACCGCCACGCCCGCTCTCATACCAGCCCCGTATTACTGCGTGAGACACATACGCGTGCCCAGTGGTTCCGCTGGCATAGTTACCCCAACAAACAGCGCACAGTTTCTTAAGCATGTATACGAGGGATGGGACTTAAATAGTGGCAACTATTTATTCACAACCAGTGCAAAAAGAGTTACATGTTTTCAACTGTTACTGTCCTTCAAAGTAGTCACCAGGGTTGTGTATAATCCATTGCCAGTGGTGTGGACGGCTTAGTATACCGTTAGCGGAGCCTGTTCTGTAGATGGCTCGAATGGAGCGGTGTAAATTTATGGATTCTCGTGTACGAATGTGATGGTGTTATCCTAACGCATTACGTTCATCCACAGCAGACCCTCAATGCACAGTATTACTGCTCGTTTTTTGAGCATCAACTGCGACCAGCTTTGCGAAAGAAGCGGGGTCACTTTCTGCGCAACCCACCCATCATTTTGCACGACAATGCGTGGGCGCATACAGCAAAAAGCTGTGCCTGCTCTGTTCGGTCGATGGGACTGGGAAGTACTGTACCATCCACCACACTCCCCAGACTTAAAATTAAAATGGCTCTCAGCAATATGGGACTTACCTTCTGAGGCCATCAGTCCCTTAGAACTTTTTTTTTTTTTTTTTCCTACTGACTGGTTTGATGCTGCCTGCCACGAATTCCTTTCCTGTGCTTACCCATTCATCTCAGAGTAGCACTTTCAACCTACGTCCTCAATTATTTGCTTGACTTAGAACTACTTAAACCTAACTAACCTAACGACATCACACACATCCATGCCCGAGGCAGGATTCGAACCTGCGACCATAGCGGTCGCGGGGTTCCAGACTGTAGCGCCTAGAACCGCTCGACCACACCGGCCGGCCCGGACTTAAGTCCTTGTGACTTTGATTTGATTCCGAATATGAATGAACCACTTCGTGGTATTCGTTTCAGAAATGCTCAGAGATTCAACTGGCAGTAGACCGCTCCATTCGCTCCATCAACAGAATAGGCTCTGCTAACGGTATACTACGCCTTCTACATCGCTGGCAAACGGGTTCTACACAGCGCTGGCGACTACTTGGAAGGACAGTAACAGGTTCAAACACGTAACTCTTTTGTATCGGTTCTGAGTAAATAGTTGCCACTCTTTAAGTTCCAGGCCTCGTATACATAAAATTTTGAACAGGAAAATATATACAGTGTAGTCCATTGATCCTGACCAGGCCCACATATTGTACAAGATAAGCGTCAAACGAAAAAACTACAAAGAACGAGACTTGTCTAGCTTGAAGGGGGAATCCAGATGGCGTTATGGTTGCTCCGCTAGATAGCGTTGCCATAGGTCAAACGGAAATCAACTGCGTTTTTAAAATAGGAACCCCCTTTTTTTATTACATATTCGAGTAGTATGGAAAGTAATATGAATGTTTTAGTTGGACCACTTTTTTCGCTTTGTGATAGATGGCGCTGTAATAGTGACAAACATGTGTCTCACAATTTTAGACGAGCAGTTAGTAACAGGTAGGTTTTTTAAACTAAAATACGGAACATTGGCACGTTTGAAAATTTTATTTCGGTTGTTCCAATGTGATACATGTACCTTTGTGAACGTATTATTTCTGAGAACGCATCCTGTTACAGCGTGATTACCTACAAATACCACATTAATGCAATAAATGTTCAAAATGATGTCCGTCAACCTCAATGCATTTGGCAATATGTGTAACGACATTCCTTTCAACAGCGAGTAGTTCGCCTTCCGTAATGTTTTCACATGCTTTGACAATGCGCTCACGCATGTTGTCAAGCGTTGTCGGCGGATCACGATAGCAAATAACCTTCAACTTTCCCCACAGTAAGAAATCCGGGGACATCAGATTCGGTGAACCTGTCATGAAATACGCTATTCAATACCACTTCAACCGCACGCGAGCTATGTGCCGGATATCCATCATGCTGGAAGTACATCGCCATTCTGTCACGCAGTGAAACATCTTGTAGTAACATCGGTAGAATATTACGTAGGAAATCAGCATACATTGCACCATTCAGATTACCATCGATGAAATGGGGGCCAATTATCCTTCCTCGCATAATGCCGCATCATACATCAACCCGCCAAGGTCGCTGATGTTCCACTTGTCGCAGCCATCGTAGATTTTCCGTTGTCCAATAGTGAATATTATGCAGGTTTACGCTACCGCTGTTGGTGAATGACGCTCCATCGCTAAATAGAACGCGGCCAAAAAATCTATCATCCCCGTAATTATTTCTCTTGTGGCCAGTGATGCAATCGATGCTGATGTAGCATACTCAACACCGACGTTTTTGAGATTCCCGATTCTCGCGCAGTTTATCTGCTACGGATGATCGCATTAGCCGCGACAGCAGCTAAAACACTTACTTGGGCATCATCATCTGTTGAAGGTCATGGTTGACGTTTGACATGTGGCTGATTATTTCCTGTTTCCTTAAAGAACGTAACTGTTCAGCAAACGATCCGGACACTTGGATGATGCCGTCCTGGATACCGAGCAGCATACATAGCACAAGCCAGTAGAGCATTTTGATCTCAATAGCCACCCATCAACACGATATCGACCTTTTCCGCAATTGGTAAACGGTCCATTTTAACACGGGTAATGTACCACGAAGCAAATAGCGTCCGCAGTGGAGAATGTTGCGTGATACCACGTACTTATACGTTTGTGACTATTACAGCGCCATCTATCACAAAGCGAAAAAAGTGGTCCAACTAAAACATTCACATTTCTTTACGTACTACACGAATTTGTAATAAAAAATGGGGGTTCCTATTATTTAAAAAGCAGTTGATATCCGTTTGACCTACGGCAGCGCCATCTAGCGGGCCAACCATAGCGCCATCTGGTTTCCCCCTTCAATATAGGCGAGTTTCGTTCTTTGTAGTTTTTTCGTTTGATGCTTATTTCGTAAGATATTTGGCCTGGTCGCTATAAATGGACCACAGTGTGTGTATATTTTCTTGCACAAAATTTTGTTTTAGATCTAACATTGCCTACGTCATAATTACATTGAAGGAATTTGGAATCGGAGAGGAGGTAATCAATACCTGTAATTCATAGAAGATTGTAGTTTACAAAAGTTGAACTTAAGGAAAGGTGTTGGATACAGTTCGACAGTAAATAATCAAGAAACTAGTATTGCGAAATCCCCCTTACTATTAAAGAGAGTGAGAAATAGTTCTAGTTACCTTTCTAGATTCCTGCTCCAATATACCAACAGCGCAACAGGGTAAATGACACCAATTTTGAGCGCAGCTATGGATCAATGAGTGGTAATAATGAAACGGTTCCCTTAAGCAGGGATCACTAGCTATGAAATGAAATTCAGACTTACGATAAACTCCTAAGTTTATTAGCCCAAGTTGACTTCGTTAAAAAAATTATCAAATAATTCAGTAACAGTTATTCCAAATGCGACGACAATAACTATGAGCGCAAAAGAAGATAAAATTGTTGCGTCTTGTGGTTGGCAGAGTTCAGGAAGGGAAGCACGTGACGGTAAGTTTAGCTCTCTAACACATTTCAACTGACTCAAATCCGCGACTCGACAACAGGTATTGTATTTATGCTTGGAGTATCAGCAAAGGTGTTGTGCAACTGTGCGAGCCCCAGTGGGCAGGTAGAACCTAACTGCGGAATTATTGACGTTTATTAAATTCATCGCGACCCATACCGCGGGTGCCGACCGTAAATATCAGTGCCGTTGCAGAGTGAATGCTTCGGCTGCTCGAGGCGCGAATGGCTCGCTAAGCGCGTCTGTGAGGACCACCGTTGCTGTAGAGTTCGGGCGAGACCTGAGTACGAGGAAATTAGTGGGTAACGTCTCATCGACAACTAGGTCGTTAGGGACGGAGCAAAAGCTCGGATTAGGGAAGGATGGCGGAAGAAATGGGTCGTGCCCCTTCACACGAACTACCCCAGTATTTGCCTGAAAGATTTCGGGATATCACGGGAAACCTAAATCATTTTGACCAGACGCTGGTTTGAATGTCCAGTGTGCTAACCACTGCGCTACCTCGCTTGTTACAAGGTCTGACCCAGGAGTATGGCGGCGAAGTCTCCGCCTGGAGCAAAATCTCCCAGCTGCGTGCTGAACCCGAGATGTCTCTACAGAGTGTAAGACGCGAAATAGCTCTGCTGAAAACGGAGGCCGAAGTCTCCTCTCTGCAAGCAGAGCCTGAAGTCGCTCTACTCAGACCAAAAGCGCAGAGCGCGTCAGTTATGGGGACGTTTCCCAGGTCTCAAGCAACTGTTGGCAGTCAGGAAAGTAACTTTTATGCGCTACCAACGAAAAACATTAAGCGGACGTCGTTGTACACCAACCACCGTAGGAAAAAATTGACTCGTCTACCCATCTGTACTGAAACCACAAAAAGTTCTGCTTATGGGGCAGCCACAGCTGTGTAACTCCACTTTGTAAAATGAAGAAACCACGCAACACTTGCTCAACCCACAATCTGTTATTGTTACATTACTAACTTTGAAACAGTTAAAGTTTCCATTATCTGGAGTGAAAAATAAATTCACTTAACCATCTGATGTCATCCTCACCCCAATGTTGCCATGGAACCAAATGTTTCAAAAGGATGGAAGGGACATAAATTCTATAAAAACTGTTTCCCCATGCTGCACGATCGGGAACACAAACAGGAACCTTTGGTTCCATGACAACATTTCGGTTAGGATGACGTCAGACATTTAATTTTTTTTTTTTTTACATCAAATGATATAACTTTAAGTGTTCCGAAGCCAGTCCTGTACACAATAAAAGATTTTGGTTTAAGCAGCTGTTGTGTGGTTTGTTTATTTTACAAAATGTACTGAAATCCTCTTTCAGAAACTTGCGTCTAAAATGAAATGAAATGATCGTACGGCATTGTGGCCGGAAGACCCCATGCGGGGTGTTCGGCCGCCGAAATTGCAAGGCCTTTTCAGCTGTCGCCACTTCGGAGACTTGCGAGTCAGTGATGATGAAAGACACACAACACACAGTCATCTCGAGGCAGAGAAAATCCCTGACCCCGCCGGGAATCGAACCCGGGACCCCGTGCGTGGGAAGCGAGAACGCTACAGTAAGACCACGAGCTGCGTACTTGCGTCTTAAAATATTACGGTACAATACTGCAACCAGTCTATATGTCTTTGGTATTTGGCCTCTTTTACGCGCTATTTCATAGCGTGGAAACATGAGAAGAGAAAATGAAAAACGAAAAACCTAGGGCTATATGTCAGACAGGCGGAGAAGCATGTTACTGACATTCCCAGACCCCGTACGCGTCTTTTAGAAAGCTTCTCTCCCAGAAAGTTTTCCCTTATAAATGGCTCAGAAACTGGCCATGTTACTTGCCAAATCCTCTTTCCACCAGGGAAACGTTTCGCAGACGTTCTTAGCAGAAAAAAGCTCCAGAGTGCTCTGGCTGACAAAGTGTCTTCATAAAGGCAACAGCGCGCGTTGCACAGGTATCTGCAGCATCCGCCATGCCCCTCCCTGAGTCCGACACCACAGGCTGGCGCAAACCAGCGGGGTTTCGGGTGGTTCTTCTGTTTAACTGCTCTTACTTCTCTCCATGCGGTAAAGCACGCAGAAATCGTCTTAGCTCAAGGCTCGTACATGCAGTGGAATATCTACAACAATCTGGATGGAAGAAAAGACAGAAACCACCCGCACAGTAACTATTGTTTCCAAGCCCCCGCGATCTCATCTGCATCTAATTTGAAACGTAATTGATTTGGATGTCAAATTGACTACAAGTTGCATATAAGAGTGTGACTGATTTGCATAATCGTAACAACATACCGCTGGAACAAAGGGAGGCGTGGCATTTTGTCCGCCGCTTTTCAGTATCACGTTTCATGTTTGCCACTGTAGTCGAGTAGTATATGGCTCTGCCTTGTGGAAGACTCTTGTTCATTCCACAGTACTGCCATGGATTTTTCATTGGTGAAACATTAGAACGAGATTGATTCAGCCCCTTGATGCCAACTGAGCACCAACACGAGCGACAAGCAGTGGACTGAGCTGTACCGAGGTGAGGACGGCAGGGAGAGCGGTGCGCCGAACCCACCACGCCCCTCCATACCGCATCCACGTGGTGGCACCTGGAAGAGGACGATACGGCTGCCGGTCGGCATTGCGTGGTCCTCTAGGTCTGAAGAGGAATTTTTATTTTTTGTTTTAGTATATTTTACATTGTACTGAGTTACATCAAAAACTAAAATTCCTGATCCACTCAACACATTTGTTCAGACAGAATACAAAAATATCAAATTTTCTAGTTAATTGTAAAAAGTAGATATTAAATTCAGTGTTAAATATTAGTTGATACATTACAACTACTTTAACAAAAATTAAAATTTTTTTGCCAATCTTCTTTGCTTATGTGGAAGCTATAACTTAACTACAAAGCTAAAATTATCAATATACCGTAATACAAAGCTAAAAGTTGATAGCCTCCTAAATATTTTTGAACTAAACTGACCTCAGTGAAAGTTACCTTAAAATATTCGAATTTTTACACAAAAATCTGTACCCAACTACGAACGTTAACGTGACCTTACTTCGTTTTGATTGATACATTCAGAAGTAGCATGTGTTTTCACACTGCAAAGTAAGCTTGAACATAAATTTAACTGAATCGAACGATAAAATCACTCTTAATTATATCAATATATCTAAGTGTCTTTGTGTCCTGCCTTACAGAAAACACACGTGCTATGAGGAAGCAAGACCTCACTTTGTAACCTCTGGAATGTATTCACGAATGAATATCTTAATACAGTAATCACCACAAACATATCCAGGACCAGCATAAAGTCTCGAAGTTTACGGAAGCACTAACTTACCTGATAGTGGGTGTAAAATGCAAAGAAATTGAAAATATTTCTGTTGATGGCTGCTTGCATCAATAACGGTACTTCTGAAGACAAAGTACTTTTAATACACGCATCAAAAATTTTGCATCACCCCGGTTCCCAGAACTCTTGAACAAATAAATTGACTATGGGTACTGTATCACAGACACAGTCTCTTTGACAGTTCAGCGATGTCACTAAACCCGCCCAAACATACAAACAACCATGCATGAGCAGCGGGTATTAGACGGAGGGCATCCGACAGCCGATCAGTTCCAGTCATTCCACCGGGAAGTACGTACACGGCTCGTGTTGTCTGTACTTCAATCATGCCTAGACGGTCAATACCGCGGTTCGACTGCGTCCGCATTGTTACTTTGTGCCAGGAAGGGCTCTCAACAAGGGGAGTGTCCAGGCGTCTCGGAGTGAACCAAAGCCATGTTGTTCGCACAGAGAGACAGGAACTATCTATGACACGCCTCTCTGGGGCCGCCCAAGGGCTACTACTGCAGTGGATGACCGCTTCCTACGGGTTATGGCTCGGAGGAACCCTGACAGCAGCGCCACCATGTTGTATAATGCTTTTCGTGCTGCCACAAAAAGTCGTGTTACGACTCAAACTGTGCGCAGTAGGCTGCATGATGCGTTTATTCTGATTCTTCACACTGCAGTCATGTACGTGATCACTGTTACCGTGCTATCTGTCCCCAGAAGGTGTTGTCCCCCCAACAAAACTCTTTCTCCAACTCAAACAAGCGATGTCAGTCAGTCATTATGTGGTAACCAACAGCATACCAGTGAATGGATGGGAGGGAAAAGTCACCCAGATTGACTCAAATAATCATTACAGTTGATTGTGTGAACAGTTTCACACATTTCTCACTATCACAATTTCAGTATCATAGCTAAAACACCCCATCCCCACTTTGCAAGTATCATTGCGAATGTGGATAGATGACTGTGCAGTTGGTCCATGCATTGTTATTTCTCAGGCACATTCATCATCAATGTATATCAGACAACGCACTACATATTTCTTAAGCATAGTGCTTAATTTACGATCTATCTCTATGCTGATTGGAGTCACAGAGCATTCTCACAGTCTTAGGGTAAAATTAGAGACTGAAAGACCCCTTCACATTGTCACTGACCAACCCACCCTGCAGCACCGTTACCGATTTAATCTGCAGTCGACGAGAAGTAGACCGCTACATTCCACGTCTCATGAATTAATGGAGCTTGCCAACTCCAGACGGATGGAGTTCGAAGCACTTTTACATAAATCAACCAAGCTATCAATTTTAAAGTGTTATTCCACAGTCGAAGATCAGCGCTTGGAAGGTATTGGTAGTAGAGAACATAAACACACGCACTCCTAGGGCTACAACGTTCCGCGCTTAAAACTGGCTATAATGTTAGATCACTTGCGTTTCCGACCTATCAGTCGTATGGAATGTAGTGCTGTTAATTTTTCAATGTAAGAAATATATTTCAAACGCGTGACATACATCCTTCTTCCCGGTTTCTGTACGATAAACTTTGTTATCGGATCGTAAAATGAGAAAGCTACTTCCCTAGAACTTTGGCTCTGTGCGATGCAAGCACAATATAGCTTTTCAGAGATGTATAGCATCCACTGTTCACATCCGATCACGCTTCAGAAATTATACTACGCTTGCATAAGCCCTACATAAAATTATGGTTAGAAACGGGGATTAGCTCTTACAGGGAAACAGATAAACACATAGCAGCAGCGACTGACATGTGAAAATTACAAGTCATTCCGCCACTAACTCAATCAACAGCACATCTGTCATGCAAATGTATGTATGGGGATTGCAGTGCCTCACAAACACCTATCGCTAACTTAGTTATGAAGCTGAAAGTCTTGATTTCACACTCTAGATGGGACAGGGGGGTGGAGTACATCACATAAATCATAGTTAGTTTAGAGAAATGTGTCACTTTTCATCACACATGAAATGGCAGTCCTTTGATGAGAGGCAGGTTTACCGTTAACGATCGCAAGTAGACAGTGCTTTAAATCAAATACTAAACACAGGGATGTATACGAGTCGAACGCAGGCTGTGTCACGTGACTGATGCATCCTGACAGAACAGTGGAAAAATTGACCTACAGCAACTTCTCCCTCTCTAGAATGCATCTGTGGCGTCACCGCCAGACACCACACTTGCTAGGTGGTAGCCTTTCAGTCGGCCGCGGTCCGTTAGTATACGTCGGACACGCGTGTCCCCACTATCAGTGATTGCAGACCGAGCGCCGCCACACGGCAGGTCTAGAGGGACTTCCTAGCACTCGCCCCAGTTGTACAGCCGACTTTGCTAGCGATGGTTCACTCACTTCTACACTCTCATTTGCCGAGACGATAGTTAGCATAGCCTTCAGCTACGTTATTTGCTACGACCTGGCAAGGCGCCATGATCAGTTTCTATTGATATTCTACATCATGTACCATTAAGAGCGACGTTCGTCATTAATGGATTAAAGTTAAGTATTCCACCAGCTACGTCCGTTTTTCTCAATTCTAATTCGATTGCCATGTTCCAGACCTCACGCCACCCTGCGTGAGCTGAAACGCGTGCATTTCGGCCTCCTTTAGTTATACGGCTGGCTCTCCTGCCAACCACAACATTGGCGACGAGAGTAAACGTGTTCTTATCTAAACTGCCCTGATACTTGTGAAATGGCTTCGCCACAATCTCCAGATGTATTGTCCGAATTTTATCGCTTACAGAATCAGCAGACGCAGGCCTTACTGGATGCCCTTGGACAGCTCGTCCACGGTCAACGTGCGATGCAAAACGATGCGGCAGCAGCCGCTTCACCGCTAACGCAGCCACAACACGCTGTTGCACCAACTTTTCGACCTTTTGATGCTGTACTGGAAAGCTGGACGGAGTGGTCACGCCAATTTGGATTCCATCTCGCCGCCTACAGAATTCAAGGTAACGAGCGGCAGCCTTTCCTCCTTTCTTTAGTAGGAGTGACCGCGTACCGTGTGATAGTAAAATTATTTCCCCGACGCTACGTCACAATTCTGTCCTACGAAGAAATTTTGTCTGCATTAGATGCATCTTTCACAGAATCAATGTAGTTGCCAAACGGTATACCTTCTTTCGTACAAAACGTACCGGAGGTCAGACTAATCGGGTGTGGGTTGCAACCTTGCAAGGCCTTACTAGGGATTGTGCTTTTGAGTGTCAATGTGGACTCCCTTATTCAGATACTATGGTACGTGATGCAATTGCACAGAACGTTTCTGATGTTAGTATAAGGGAACAGATTTGAAACTATTCAATCCCTCCCTTCAACAAGTGATGGACATATTGGATCGGCAGGACACACTTGACTTTGCTCAGCAATCATTTGAAACTTCTCCAGCAGTGTGTCAGGTTAACCGGCCCGCTGGGCGAGCTGCACGGAGCAGTAAACAGCCCTTGCGTCTTGCCGCGCCGCTGCCGCCAGGCTCTCAGCCACGTGTGTCGCGCCAGCAAGCAAATGCAGTGATCAAATCATGCCCACGTTTTGCTACTAAACATTCGCGTGAGAAATGCCCGTCACGCCAGGCTATTTGCTTTTATTCTAATAAAAAAGGACATGTTCAGAGTGTTTGCCAGAAAAAGCTCCGATTGGAAGCTCAAAACCATTCTAGGCCCTTTGCTTCGCGCCGGAATCGGAATCGACCCAAGGATACTCAGGCTCGCTAAACTTCCCCCATGGAAATTCATGTAGTTCATTCCACTCCCCACAGTGCCACTCTCTCTAACAGTGACTGTGTTCGTCCCAAAAATAGTGTGCGTCGACGTCGCCGGAACTCCCGTCAAGTCGCAAGTGATTATGTACCAGTGTCAGTTCACCTTGCACGAGACAGTCGCTCTTGTCGTCAGCAGGACAATAAACTTTTTCTAGACTTGGACATTAACGGCAAAGTGATACCATTCCAGCTCGATACCGGAGCTGCAGTTTCACTGATCAGTCAAGACATTTACAAACTGCTGGGAACACCGCCGTTGCGTGCCGCAAATGTTCAATTAACTAGCTATTCAGGACAAAAGATCCCTGTGTTAGGACAGTGCAGCCTTCTTGCAACATACAAAGGACAAACAAAACTTGTGTCATTTTACGTCCTTCGTTCTTCTTCTGCAGTGAACTTGTTTGGTTTCGATTTATTTCAGTTGTTTAACTTGTCTATAGTAAATCAGGTCCTATCAGTGGACCAGACTGTGCCTTCAGACAGTGTTTCTCCTCTATGTGAAGAATTTGCAGACATTTTTGCACCGGCCCTCGGTTGCGCTAAGAACTATAAAGCACATTTGAAACTGAAAGTAAACGCGCAACCGAAATTTTTCAGAGCGCACAATGTTCCCCACGCATTGCGTGATGAGGTCGCAAAAACATTACACGATTTGGAATCACAAGGTGTAATTGAACGTGTGCTGGCTTCTCTCTGGGCATCACCCTTAGTAATTTTGCCAAAACCTTCCGGAAAGTTGAGACTTTGTGTAGACTTCAAGACAACAGTGAACCCACAACTAGTGATTGCAACTTTTCCTTTACCCCGCCCGGAAGATCTTTTTGACAAACTGTGCCCGGGTAAATATTTTTCGAAGTTGGACCTCGCAGATGCGTACTTGCAAATACCGGTGGACGAAGAATCACAGCGCGTTTTGGTGGTTAACACGCATCTTGGTTTGTATCGATTCAAACGACTGCCATTCGGGTGTGCATCCGCTCCTGCATTGTTTCAGCAACATCTACAAACTGTTTGTGCGTCGGTCCCAACTCCAGCAAATTATCTGGACGATATTGTGATATCCGGAAAGACGAAGAAGAGCATTTGGCCAATCTCAGAACATTATTTCAGGTCTTGTAACAAAATGGTCTTCGCTTGCGAAAGGACAAATGTTTGTTTTTTGCTCGGGACTTGCCATACTTGGGACATGTACTCAATGCCCAACGCATACATCCCAGTCCCACGCACCTTCGTGGCATACAAGACTTACCGTGGCCGCAGAATTTGAAGCAGCTACAGAGTGTGCCGGGAAAAATCAATTATTACCACCGCTATGTGCCGAATGCCTCTTCCATTTCAGTTCCGCTTCATCGCTTACGCTGTAAAGGTGTTCTGTTCGTCTAGACGACGGAATGCGATCGCGCCTTTCGCCAGTTGAAATCGGCGTTGTTTTCCAATACTTGCCTTACGCCATTCGATCCCCCAGACGCCCCTTTTGTTGATGGTGGATGCATGGGGTTTCGGGATCGGAGCTGTGCTTGCGCACAAAGATGGATCGCCCGATTGCCCTATTGCCTTTGCATCCAAATTGCTCTCGTCCGCTCAAAGAAATTATTCACAGATCGAGAAAGAAGCATTGCCTCTCGTATTTGGTATTACGAAGTTTCATGATTTCTTGTATGCTCGTCACTTTACCATAGTCACAGACCACAAACCTGTGACATCGCTTTTTCATCCGACCAAGCCTTTAACTCCACGTACAGCGCAGAAATTCATTCGCTGGTCTATTTTCCTCTCGCAGTACCGCTACGATATGTTGTATCGGTACACTGCTAAGCACGGAAACGCCGATGCGTTGTCCCGCTTGCCTGTTGCTAAGGATAGGGCATTCGATTCCTCCGAACTTGCTTGCATGTTCATTGATGCGGAAACCGATGACGTGGTCGAATCGTTTCCGATTGATTTTCGTCGTGTAGCTACAGCCACAGCTGCCGACCCTGTCCTTGCTCCCGTTCTGCGTTTTGTTGCTAAGCTATGGCCCTTGTCAAGGTCACGGATCGGGGACCCGTTGGTTCGCCGATTTTTTGCTCACACGGAGAGACTTTTTGTACGACGTGGTGTTTTGCTGTTGCGTTCTGATAATGATCAGTCCAGGGTCGTGGTACCACGTTCGTTACAGTCCTCTGTCTTACAGCTTCTCCACCAAGGACATTGGGGTGTAGTGAGGACGAAACAACTTGCTCGTCAGCACTGTACTTGGTTCGGAATCGATGCCGCGATTACGAATATGTGCTCTTCTTGCATGGTGTGTGCCGAACAACAATCAGCACCACCGCGGATATTCTTTGCATGGCCAAAAGCCCCTTTCCCTTGGCAAAGCTTACACATCGATTTTGCTGGTCCATTCTGGAATGCTAGATGGTTGGTTGTGGTAGATTCATTCAGTAATTTTCCTTTTGTTGTCCGGATGTTTTCCACGACGTCATCTGACACCATCCAAGCGTTATCCGGTATCTTTTGCATTGAAGGTCTTCCTCAGACTATTGTTTTCGACAGTGGCCCACAATTCATGTCCGCAGAATTTCAGCCATTCTGCAAGGCCAATGGTATTCAACATCTGACGTCCGCGCCGTTTTCGCCACAGTCAAACGGTGCCGCTGAACGATTGGTCAGGAATTTCAAGTCACAGATGTTGAAGTTGAAAAACTCGCATTCTCGGGAGAACGCGTTATTGCTCTTTTTGTTCTCGTATCGCTCTCAGCCTACTCCCAGATAATTTATGGAATTAACTGCTTCCAGCTGTTGACCTGCTATATTGTAGCTAAATGATAAAGGATCTTTCTTTCTATGTATTCGCAGCACATTACACTTGTCTACATTGAGATTAAATTGCCATTCCCTGCACGATGCGTCAATTCGTTGCAGATCCTCCTGCTTTTCAGTACAATTTTCCATTGTTACAACCTCTCGATATACTACAGCATCACCCGTAAAAAGCCTCAGTGAACTTCCGATGTTTTCCACGAGGTCATTTATATATATTGTGAATAGCAACCGTCCTACGACACTCCCCTGCGGCACACCTGAAGTCACTCTTACTTCGGAAGTAATCCAAAGTTCCTGCCAGGTTTGGCAAGGGGTAAATGTCTGGTGTGGTTACTGTATTCAGAGCACGATAATCCACGCAAAATAGAACTGTGGTTCTCCAAAAACAGATTTCTTCTTAATAGTGACAACTGGTAAACACCATGTTTACTGGTTGTTTGTAAGGTCTGGGTGATCGGTGGTGCATGCATTTCAGGTATGTATGCGATACTGAGCCAGATGAGTGACTGGAAAATTTGAACGTTCTCGGAAAAGATCTCAATACTCCAATAAAACAGACGCGAAAATCTTCTGCTCTTCAACTATCAAATATTTAGTGATCAGTCATAGCTTTATTTCACTATTAATTTCGACCCCAGACTGCAATTTTTCTGTACCACTAGAAAAATCTGTCTTCGTAACTGCGACATTTGAAACTTCATTTGGAATCTGTATGTCATTACTGTTAATTATGCTCAACACTTCAGCAACTTTCGTTCCTCGTGGCAATAAAACATTGCTCATGTTCATTATTGTTACTGGGACCATGGCTACGCCAACGCCTCTGGCAACATAACAATGCATTTTGTCTAGTAATGCACATTTATCCGACCGCTCGCTCAATAACAAAATTCCTTCAAACTGTTCAAATGGCTCTAAGCACTATGGGACCTAACATCTGGAGTCAACAAACCTCTAGAACTACTTAAACCTAACTAACCTAAGTACATCCATGCCCGAGGCAGGATTCGAACCTGCGACCCTAGCAGCAGCGCGCTTCCAGACTGAAGCGACTAGAACTGCTCGGCCATAGCGGCCGGCTTGAAGTTCCTTCCTTGCATCAGGATGACTTGACTTCGACGTAGATTGTTTTTCCTCTTCCCCGGGGGAAGTTACTGAGGCTGATCAATCTGTGTATGGACTCGAAGGTTTTTAACTGATGGGTCGCTGGTGTTGATCGATCTCACGACTTCAGTGTTTCTGCTCCTTTGAGTAGGATCTGAAGAATGATTTCCTGGGTCCCAGTCTCGTCCTTCTATCTGCAACAAATATCTCTGGCCCGTTAGCGGACAAGAAATCAAATCCACGTATAAAGTTGTAGCGCGTTTCATTATTTGTAACTACTTTCATCTTTGTATGTATTTTTCTTGGCCTAAACATAATTCTACGTCAACCTCTCCGTAGTTACTTAAATTCCCGCCGTTTAAACCGCGCACGTTTAGCTGTGGCGGTCTCAATTTATCCCTTTTTTCAACGTAACACCACATTAGTGAGGTCTGTGCTCCTGTGTCAATAAGTAGCTTGATCTCGATCTCTCGTCCACATATACAGAGCTTATCACAAAGTCATTATTGATATGATTTTCGGTGGGGCGAACAGGAATCACTGCAAGGAGCGGACGATGTGGTGGTCCATACGTCCCCGTACTCATTTAACGACCTGCCAAATTGTCTGTTGCTTTCATTACTCTTTCTTTTATTGCGGCAATCTTTCGATATGTGACCCTTTATCCCACTGTCGTAGCAAAATCGTTTTCCCTTACAGTCCTTAAGCTTACGACCATGCTTGTTACATCTGTAACATTCCGTATTTGTTGACCACACGATGCCCTTCTTTTCGTATATCATTCTGCCGTCTTAATGCTTCCACTTAGCTAACAGCTGCTTCTTCTTCTCCGTGAGAGGTGTTACATAGTGCCCGTATGACCGCTTTGCTTCCTTCCTCGCCATAAAACCTTTGAATGAATGCGAGGAAAGCTCTTTGATCGGCTTCGGCCAGGTGAATGTATTCTCACCTTCACGCAGCTCGTATGTTTGAGCGTTAATTCTGTCAGCAAAGTGTTCAATAGATTCGTCCCGTCGCATCCGCAGATTTATGTACACTACTGGCCATTAAAATTGCTACACCAAGAAGAAATGCAGGTGATAAACGGGTATTCATTGGACAAATATACTATACTAGAACTGACATGTGATTTCATTTTCACGCAATTAGGGTGCATAGATCCTGAGAAATCAGTACCCAGAACAACCACCTCTGGCCGTAATAACGGCCTTGATACGCCTGCGCATTGAGTCAAACAGAGCTTGGATGGTACAGGTACAGCTGCCCATGCAGCTTCAACACGATACCACAGTTCATCAAGGGTAGTGTCTGGCGTATTGTGACGAGCCAGTTGCTCGTCCACCATTGACCAGACGTTTTCAATTGGTGAGACAGCAGTCGAACATTTTCTGTATCCAGAAAGACCGGTTCAAGCCCGTACAGGACCTGCAACATGCGGTCGTGCATTATCCTGCTGAAATATAGGGTTTCGCAGGGATCGAATGAGGGATAGAGCCACGGGTCGTAACACATCTGAAATGTAACGTCCACTGTTCAAAGTACCGTCAATGCTAACAAGAGGTGGCCGAGGCGTGTAACCGATGGCACCCCATACCATCACGCTGGGTGATACGCCAGTATGGCGATGACGAATACACGCTTCCAATCTTCGTTCACCGCGATATCGTCAAACACGGATGCGACCATCATGATGCTGACAAAAGAACCTGGATTCATCCGAAAAAATGACATTTTGCCATTCGTGCATCCAGGTTCGTCGATGAATGCACCATCGCAGCCGCTCCTGTCTGTGATGCAGCGTCAAGGGTAACCGCAACTATGGTCTCCGAGCTGATAGTCCATGCTGCTGCAAACGACGTCGAACTGTTCGTGCAGATGGTTGTTGTCTTGCAAACGTCTCCATCTGTTGACTCAGGGATCGAGACGTGGCTGCACGTTCCTTTACAGCCATGCGGATAGGATGCCTGTCATCTCGGCTGCTATGTTGCGAGCAGCAACGTCGCGATACGATAAACCGCAATCGCGATAGGCTACAATCCGACCTTTATCAAAGTTGGAAACGCGATGGTACGCATTTCTCCTCCTTGCACAAGGCATCACAACAACGTTTCACCAGGAAACGCCGGTCAACTGCTGTTTGTGTATGAGAAATCGGTTGTAAACTTTCCTCATGTCAGCACGTTGTAGGTGTCGCCACTGGCGCCAACCTTGTGTGAATGCTCTGAAAAGCTAATGATTTGCATATCACAGCATCCTCTTCCTGTCGGTTACATTTCGCGTCTGTAGCACGTCTTCTTCGTGGTGTAGTAATGTTAATGGCCAGTAGTGTAGTTGCTCTATATGGAATCTGACAGTATTTTTGTTTGACTCTCTGGACAAGTGTCGTTTTGAATTCAATGTAATCTTCTGATTTCACACAAGTGGGCTCCGCGCTGATGAAATCTTGTGCGGCACTCTGAATTCTTGATTTATCAGCTCCTAATTTATCTGAATCAGTCCAAGAAACCCAACACGGCAGCTGCTTCGAGTTTACAGAAGAATTTCTCTGGTTCACCGCTAACCACTGGTACTGATGGCAGTAGTGAGAAACTGTTTATCTGGCCAGCAATGCAAGAGCTCTCCTTTGACAAGTCATGCGAAACGATGCGCTCATTTCTGTCTACTTTTAACCGTTGAATCCCGTTCCGCAAGCCTGGAGATCGTCCTTGTGGCCCGAGTAACGTGGATTCTGCCATACTGATTTATGTAGGCCAGCAAAGTCACTCTATTACAGCAAAAGTTTTACGAATCCATCACTGCCTTTCGTATTGCAGCCAGATTTGAGGAGACTAACCTGAATTCCAGAGCTGGATCACCCCGTGTTGTCGGATGATGTCCACGCTGGTTCTGCTGCTGTTGATTCTCTATGGAGATACGCCAAGAACTCGGAAATTCTCTGAAGTTCACACATCGCTGCACCTCCTCAGGACTGTAGGATTTCCACAGTTCATCCCCAAGCTGACACCAGTTCTTTAAGGCGTAAAGTCTCCCTTGGTATGTGTGAGGATTACTGCGGGCGTTGTGTCCACAAGGTACAGAAACACGCGCACTATGATTATTAGCCATAACAACTTTATTTCCATGAAGGCATTTATAATAACGTGCTCGCTACGCCGTCCCGTCATAATTGTGTCTGGCGTCCAACCACGAACAAATACGGATTTGTCGATAGTGCTCTGTGAGTATAAAAAGACAAAATTCGGTGTGGGAACCACGCGCGTTGGAAACTTTTCTGGCCGTGCAGGTGGCCAGCGACTCGATGGGAGTGTGTTGTGTGTGTGTGTGTGTGTGTGTGTGTGTGTGTTTGGGGGGGGGGGGGGTATAGGGAGGTGAGGAGGGGGCCCTGCGGCCGGTGTATACTGAGTCCGCAGTTCGTCAGCATTTCACGGTGACGCCAACTCGCACCTGTACCCACACGTGGCGGCTGCGTCCAAGACTACGACCCTCAGTTGCCTATTTAAATAAGAATAATGAGTCTTCTAAAGGCAAAATGCATTTAATAGCTACTACTTACATCAACTGCCGATTTAAATAAGAATAGAAGAGCACGTGGAAACAACCTAGAAGTACATTTGAATTTAATAAATGACAGCGGCATGAAAAATAAGTCAAGAGGAATTTGCATTAACTTCCTGTCATTATTCAGTAGCTCAGTAAGAAATCTGAACATCAGGATTACATTCATCTTCCGGTGGACCCAGTGGAATACCATTTCAGAACATTACAATCTGTTAAAAGGAATCCGAAAAAGTCTAAAGTTCCTGTAGTTTAATAAACACAAAATTGAACAAGTAGCTCCGTGGTAGTCATGATGCTACGACGGTCTTGGGTTGTTTAATCTGGTCTCGGTTCGGAACACTAATATTCATGTACGTCGGAATGAATTAGGATTTGATGAAACTGATCCACATACATTCTTCCCACACTGTAGCAACAGCTTTGAACCAGTCCTTTCCTGTCACCAGGCAATAATGTCCTCACCCAACAGTTGAGGGCCATAACATTGTGGCTCGCAGGGAACGATGTGGCTTTGCTGGCGACCTGCTCAGACACGCTACATTACTCCCACAGAGCATTTCCGGGGTCGCATTACACAAACACACGATAATTATTAGCCACACCTAAGGAAAGCGAAAGCAACCTTTGCAGTTACTCTACCAAAACATATTGTACCGATTCCAAATGTATATCTGTAGACATCTCAGAAGGAGCATCAGCGCATTATTAGCTACGCGTCTGGCGTCTTTGAGGCAAACAGAAATCAGTGTTGGAAGACTTCTTATCACAGTGTATATCGATGTCAGTTTCCGCTACACTTTACTAGATGTTCCAGAACGAAATTAGCCTTTAAGAACACACTTGAGCCGAGGCCCACGAGAAGACAGGCCGCGGCGCGTACGTCACGAAGGTAGTCCTTGAACCCTCTCGCTCGCTCAGCTCAGCAGACAAAATGCGTTTCTAAACATGTTAACTCGCAGCTGGGCGTATAAGTACTAACGATAATTGCATCTTCCACTGGAATCTGCTGTTACGAAGTCTTACTGATTAACAGTACTAGAGCAAAAATTTAATGTCAGATCAATACTCGATATAAATGGTATGATGATTTGTTTATAGCATTTAGTCTCTTCTGCTTAACAGTTCTCATTACATCAAGAAGCGGTACCTCATGCAACTCATAATCATTTTAGCATGATTTGATTTTATTGTACGCCAGTGCAGCCGTAACAAATTATAAGCAGGCCCATGGACTTCCCGATATTATAGGACTAATAACAGTAAGATTGAATAACAGCGGATTCCAGTAGAAGATTCAGTTTTCGTTTGTACGGCACGCCTAGTTACGAGTTAACAGGTGTAGAAACGTAGTTTGTCTGCTGATTTGAGCGAGCGAGCGACCGCAGGACTTCCTTCGTGACGTACGCGGCGCGGCCTGTCTTTCTCGCGGGCCTCGCTTGAGCTCTACGCTGAAATAAGCCAAATGGTGACCACGACGTCAAAGCACCAACTACGGCTTCAGGATATTTATTTGAATAGTATGTGAAACACTACAAAAATCTGTTAAATCAGACAAGAAAATATTTACAAGGATTAATGAGAATCTCAATGAGGAAACTAAAATTTATTCGATATACTTCTCTACACACTCACTTAAAGAAGATCGAAGACAGATTTTTTGGACGAGAAGTAAATCACTAGAACAAATACAGAACCGCGTAAATTGGGGATTCGTGTTCGAACCAGGTTGCTCAGTAACCATTGGCAACAATCTGTATCGAGCACACGAGATCAGCAATGATGTATGTTTAACCCGTCATTGTTTTCAAAATGGAGCAGCGTACACAATTAAGATTTGTTTTTAAGTCACGAAACCGTAACTGAAATGTGCGAATGGTGCAACAAGAATATAGAAATGACTGTCTCACCCGAAGCAAGATGTTCGAAGAATCTTAGCGTTTTAAGAATGGTGGTGAGTTCCTTGAAGACAATTCGCGTGGAGGAGAACGATAACCATCCGAAGTAGCGACTACATGACCTGCGTACGGTAGCTGCTTCACGCTGTCTGACGAACTGATATCAAATCCATCGCAGACAGATTCGGTATCGCTGTCGGAACAGTTTACAACGTCATGCATCTCAGCTGAGACACGTGGAAGCTGTCCGCCGAGTCTGCGCCGCACTCCTTAACAGCTGAGCTTCGTTGAGGCAGCAGAAATGCATGCACAGTTTTTGTTGAACGTCACGGTGTATGAAATAGGATGTTATAAATATTATTATTTATTTTTGTTTTGAGAGTTTCCAGGTTCTGTGGTCTGTAGCTTAGAGCAATAAATTTGTAGACCAGCTTTAATCATAGTTCTTTATTTTTCTCGTTTGTATTTTGTGTACATCACACCTTCATTAGAGACACTGACTGGTCATTTTAGCCGTTTCTGATGTCTCCTTGTTCTCTCTCAATTTTTGCTGACTGTTATGACTGTATGTTTTCGTCACTGTATACAATTTTACACAGCAATAAATGGATAAGAATTATGTTTGTTGTGTGTGGCGGCAAGGAGCATTGGTGCCTGTCTGGAAAACATTAGAAGCTGCGGCTGGCACGTTCCATAGGGTTCGCGCGACTGCTTTAACCTGCAATGAGATGGGGGAGCCAGCGGCGATAGCTGCTACTCCATACGTGCCCCCTGAATCCACTTCTGACCAGTCTGAATTCATCCGAGGCTGAGTGGCGGACATTGTTAGATTCGTGTACAAATGTGTATGAAATCTTATGGGACTTAACTGCTAAGGTCATCAGTCCCTAAGCTTACACACTACTTAACCTAAATAATCTCAAGGACACACACACCCATGCCCGAGGGAAGACTCGAACTTCCGTCGGGACCAGCCGCACAGTCTATGACTGCAGCGCCCTAGACCGCTCGGCTAATCCCGCGGCGAGGGTTCGTGTATCACAGACCGAAAGGCGTAAGTCGCAATTGGCCACAGGGCTGGCTCCTTACGTCTCAGCAACAGGTGCGAGGTGCTAGACAGTGTTGGTAACACATTTGAGCCAGTACAGGATGCCCTGCCTGTTATGCCAGAGGACGGCTGTCCTATCCAGTCCGGACAAGAGTGTAGGGCAGGTAACCCAAGGTTAGGCGAGTAACGCAGCCCCTCAGCGAAATAGTAGACAGGTCAGGAAAGAGAAAGAGCGTGCACTCAATAAGTTCATCAGGAGGTGTCGTCCGAGACATGAAGGAGGCTCTGCCAGACGATATCAAGAACACTAGGTGCAACGGGCTGCAAGTCGTGGGAACTCGTCGGCCAGAATGACGCCTACCACTTGGGTTCTGAGGCCATCTTCACACTCTTTTGGGGACTGGCTGACTTGGAGAAGACAGTTATCATCACACACAGGGTGCACGCTAAACTCATAATTTGTCGCATTGTACTTAGACTAGAACGTGGTCGTATGGTTTGGATGTGTGCTTGCGTCAGCTCTCGCTAGCACACTGGTCGGAAAAGATGCAGGAAGATCGATAGTAGGCGCTAATCAAGGGCGCAGCCTTGGTCTTGGGCGCCTTGTCACGGTAGCGTGGCTCCACCCGTCGGATGTTCGAATCCTCCCTCGGCATGGGTGTCCGTGTGTTGTGCTTTGCGTAACAGTTATATTGGGTACTGTATAAGCCGAGGGACCGATGACCTCAGCAGTTTGGTCCCATTGAAGCTTACCAAAAATTTCCAAACCCAAGGGCGCCTGTCAGATGAGAGGCCAAAGACAGACTCACAAGCTACACGCTGCCAACACCGTCTCGACCGCATTTATTTAGATCGTCGCCGCGAACTGGAGGGCTCTGTCTCATGCCCTAGCGCAGTCTCTCAGTAACGAGCTTAGTTGCTGACCACCAGCTTGCACTCCAATTTGGCATCTGTCAGTGACTGCATAGCAGGACTTGTGCTTCACCACTAATATTCAAGAGCTTATACCACAACAGCTGGACGCTGCTAAAGTAAAATAGCAGCTATCTGTTTAAGTAATTAAAGAACTCTGTTAATACATGTGTGCAGCTGTGCTGTAGAAAGAGGAAAGTGGCCATCAAACAACATCATTTCCCTTGTTTTCTATGGAACAAGACTCCACAGTGTCGACGAGAAGACTACAGGAGCAGAGTGAAAGATCCAAACCTTAGGCTCAGACGATCTTGTATGTGAATTTCTCGACCTCCGGTGAAGGTTGGAGAAAAGTAGAGCTCCTGACAAAAGTTCAGGCGTGCACTAAGTGGAAGAAGCGGCTAATATAGTAGGGGAGAACTTGTGACGTGCGCATGAGGATTTTTTTTTTTTTTAGGTCAGAAGGATCCATCCTTGGAATCAGTGCTGGACTACCTGCTGAAATCGAAGAAAATAAGCCACATTATTCTCAGAGAACGTCGTCCATCCAGATCGGAATCAGAAAATGTTCATATACAAGCTGAAATACCATGCATGGTAGTGTTTTAGAATTGCTATCCCTTATAAAGGTTATAATGCCCACACAGTATCAGGAGCAGAATTCCTGAATTCAGAATGGAAAATATACAAAAGTCATGGGATAGCGACATGCACAAATAAAAATGGCGGTAGTGTCACGTACACAAAGTATAAAAGGACGATACACTGTCTCATTTGCGCTAAGGTGATTCATGTACAAAGGTTTCCGAAGTGACTGTCGTCACATGACGGGAATTAACAGACTTTGAATGCGAAATGATAGTTGGAGCTAGACGCATGGGACATTCCATTTCGGGACTCTTTGGGGAATGCAATATTCCACGACGAAAAGCTTTAAGAGCGTGCCAAGAATACCAAATTCAAGCATTACCACTCCCTACCTTCTCAAAAACATGTATATGATGGACTCGCATTCGTGAGGACGACGGTTCAATCCCGCGTCCGGCCATCCTGATTTAGGTATTCCGTGATTTCCCTAAATTGTTCGAGGCAAATGCCGGGATGGTTCCTTTGGAAGGGCACGGCCGACTTCCTTCCCCATACTCCCCTAATCCAATGAGACCGATGACCTCGCTGTTTGGTCTCTTCCCCCAAACAATTCAACCCCATGTATATGAATCAAAGCATAAACCACATAATGTGAAGAAAAATATGTGGAGCTATGTAACAATGCATGGGAAATACAGGTAAAAATAATTCCAAGACATGCATCGAATAAAGGTACGGGCTACTACAAACATTATTGTAGTCATCAGTGTGTGACAATTGCACACAGAGACCAACTTAATGATATTTCACACAACGGTATTTTTTTGGGTTACATTAATCTATTATGAAACATTAGAATCCTCTTACAGAGGCCAAATTGTAGCAAATATATTTTATCTTCAAGCTTTTTATTTTTTCCAAATGGGTAAATAGTGACAGCAGATACTAAAAGACAAAGTCCGCAAAAATACTCGCTACTGCACATACACAGGTGTCAAAATACACAAATTGAAAACATGTATACTGATCATATATGCAGCAAATTACGTGCTAACAATACATTATTGGAAGAAGAATGTAAGGCATTCAGGTAGAAAAGTTATAAAATACAGGTAAAGTTATACATCAAGTAACAATGTTGACTTATACAAATTACAAATTAAACGAAACAAGGCGTCGATTTCCGTAACATTCAATGATTTTTATAAAACATAAATGTGTCAAAAGAAAAAGGCCCTTCTAACAACTGATATACAGGGTGTCCCTGCTATCCTGTCCACCCAAAATCTCTGGAACAATAACAGCTATTGGAAAATGCTTTCACCGGTATTAAGGTAGGGCTGGGGCCCATGAATGTACATATTTGGAAACATTCTAAAACGAAAGCATATGTGTTTTTAACACAAACCTATGTTTTTTAAATGGACCTTCTATATTTTTTCTTCAGAAACCCATAGCATGACAAAGAACATACACAATGGCGTTGATTGCATCGCAGTATTCTCATTACATCCCGAGATATTGAGACGCGAAGTTGACGCTTGAAACACCCGACATGCGCTGCTAGCGCACATACTGAGGCTCAGGCGTGAACCCCATGCTGCCCGTAATCGCGATGTGATTGACATGGGTAACCACACCTCCATACTTATCAAGAGCTCCGAAACGAATAATACGTTCTGCTGCCATCAACTCTCATAAGCACATAATGGTTTCCCTCTTGCACGTTTTACGTATCTACGTACACAATATGAACCAGTACCGATCAGTATACACCCGTCAGGTTGTCTTATTTATCCTGCACGCCCAAAATAAGGTTTATCGAATGCGTTATATGACCCATTGTGCTTGCCGTGCAGGGCCTGGCTCTATCTAGTCAAGTGTCCAACGTAGTTCCCACTACCGCCACAGTTACCACTTCGCCTTGTTTATGATTTGCGACCCATGCAAACTCCTGTACTCCACCACCCTCCGAGCATCCCATTTGTTGTTGCTTTGGCGTGCAGTACACCGCTTGTAAGTGTAGTCGTGCATCAGAGTAATCTAGTGACGGCACGGAGGTAGTACACATTGTGAATAAACGTTGTGTTTTGGACCTTATACTGTACACTATAATCTACACACATGAAGATATGGTAGAAATGCTGCTGATCTATGGAGAATGTACGTTGACGAGAAATACGTTATGAGATTGCTTGTTTGTTGATAGTACTGTTAGCGAACATTATGATTATTAGGTTAATATGTCTTTTTTCTACCCTACTCTCATACCTGTACTGTACCCTGTTGTAAGTGGACGAAATGCTGTTCAGGCAGAACGACTGTACAGAAGACGATTCCCTGACAAGCCATCGCCTTCGCACCGGATGTTTGGTCGTCTCACATCTGGTCTGCGTGAAACGGGAAGCTTAAATCCAGGACCTCGACATCGTCCTAGAACACGCACAGATGAACGTGCTGCTACCATAGCTGTGAATCTTCAAACCAGCACACGTCAAATTGAACGTTGAAGTTGGTGTGTCGAAATCAAGTGCGCAGCGTATTCTTAAACGTCATAAATTTCATCCTTACCATGTTCATTTACACCAGGATCATCATGGAAATGACTTCCGCAATAGGGTAACATTTTGTCGGTGAGCACAGCATAAACTTCTGACATCCAAATTTTTTTGCAAATGTTGTCTTTACCGACGAGGCATCATTCTCCAACAAAGGAATTATCAATATGAGTAATATGCATTATTGGTCCGCAGACAGTCCAAAATGGCTCCGTCAGGTAGAGCATCAACGTTCGTGGAAAGTTAATGTTTGGTGTGGGATTATTGGAGATACCATTATCGGACCTTTCTTTATAAATGGCATCCAAAATGGCAGACAATACTCCAGATTTATACGACACACTCTTCCTGTTCTCTTGGTAACCGTACCTCTGAACCGGAGAATGGTCATGTGGTATCAGCATGACGGTTGCCCTGCACATAACGCGTTACGAGCATGACGACTTCTGAACCGTAAGTTCCCTGGTAGGTGGATTGGACGAGGTGGCCTTCCCGATCTCCGGACCTTATACCGCTGGATTATTTTCTTTGGCGAGCAGTGAAGGGTGCTGTTTACCAAAATGGACCAACAACACCGGAGGACATGAAGCAACGCATTATTGATGCTTGTACAGCCATCAAAGAGGAAACAGTAGCACGAAGTAGGGCATCCTTCATCCGCAGAGTGACCCTATGTATGCAAGCCAATGGCCATCACTTTGAGCATGAGATGTGAACGCTATGTTTAGTATGTAGTGCTGGTATGACGGTGGAAGTTTCTACAAAGGGCCATTTTACCCAGTGATGTTAAGAAACATTTGTTTGCAACAAATTGTCACTTAACGCATTAGATAAACATAACATTGATAATTATGTGATAATAAAACTAATTGGTTAAACATGTTTACATTCATCTTCTATGTCCTACCTGAACTTCCCAAACGGTAAAACTTTTAGTCCACTTGCTCGTTTCAATAAAACCATCAACATGAATTTTACTATTACTAGTGAATGATTACGAGTGAATGATTAACTGTCACTTGCGCTAGATCTACAGTAAAGTAAAGTTTTAACGTTGAACCGCATTATCTTTTTTAACTAATTAACGATAAGCGAAGTTAACTTACTGACTAACGTTGCGGTACACAGATATGTTACAGAACCGCATCACCCCTAGCCCATGGGATAAATACCTGTTGGAATGTACGACGTTAATGCAGGATGACAGCAGGACGTATTATTCGTTTCGGACCTCTTGATAAGTATGGAGGTGTGATTACGCATGTCTACCACATCGCGATTACGGGCAGCATCGGGTTCACGCCTGAGCCTCAGGATGTGCGCTAGCAGCACATGTCGGGTGTTTCAAGCGTCAACTTCGTGTCTCAATATCTCGGGATATAATGGGAATGTTGCGATGCAATCAACGCCATTGTGTATGTTCTTTGTCATGCTATGGGTTGCTGAAGAAAAAATATAGGAGGCCCATTTGAAAAAAAAAAACATAAGTTTGTGTTAAAAATACATATGCTTTCGTTTTAGAATGTTTCCAAATATGTACATTCAAGGGCCCCAGCCCTACATTGATACGGGTGAAAGTCATTTTCCAATAGCTGTTATTGTTCCGGAGATATTTTGGGTGGACAAGATAGCTGGGGCACCCTGTAAAATGCAAGGCAGTGCGGCGCTTGTGGCACCATTGATAAGAAATTTGGGATTGAAACTATATAATTCATGACATTAAGTGTAATCTGTTGCCACAATGAAAAATAAACCGTAGAACCACAAACGTATGAGAACCTTAAGGGTCAGTATAGTGTAAATCCAAAGTACCAAATAGGTGTAACGTTCAACTGTGAAACAGGAAGACTCAGAACGAAGATTGCGAAGTCATATGAAACGAATGTCACATGTAACTAAGAAGTATATAAAATTAACGTAAATCTTTTTTAAAACTTTGGAGGAAATATCTGTATTTCAAATCCGTTGGTTCATTTTTGACGCACTCTGGATGTTTATTAAAAGCGGCAAAATTTCCATCTCTTCATAAATTTTCATTAATCTACATTTACTAGTGATATGTTAAACTTCCAGTGCATTATGGCTCTTAGCCATATGTGTACTAGTACGTAAGTGATTGCTAAATGAAATATTTATTACTGGTACTAATAGTCCGATATTACCCCAGTCCAGTTCCAAAGCTTCTCCCAGTATGTTCCACCACACATTCCACAGTCATTACCATTAACTTTGTAAATACCCGAATGTTTCATTATATCTGCCTTGTAGGTAGGGCAGTAGCTCCATTTTCGAGCTACTGCCCTACCCACATCAGAATACCCGACAAATGTAGATATTGCGTGACTCGACAAGCCGGCTAATGGAGGAACCTAGAGAGGACCATTTCATACTCTGTCAAGTGCTGATAACGCTGTCTCGTACAAGTGCGCAGTGTCTCAGCGTCCTTCACAGTCATCGCTCAACATATGACGATATGATATCAGCTGGTGTTGCTTCCTCCTGCGCACTGCAGCGCTGCCTCAACCGTCTTGAACCCTTTCGAGTTTCAGATGATATTTTTCCAGTCATCCCGGTTTGCCTCACCTTGTGTTACTTCCCCTGCATCTCCATTTTCGTAATACAGTCGCCAGCTAGTTCACCTGCTTCATCGTATGCTACCTATTCTGTGACGTCCTCTTCATCGACATCCTCATTGCCAGGTACGTTTTTGAGCAACGCAACGATATTGCTGTTTCCATCTTTGACTACGTTTTCACACATGGATTCAAAGTTAAAATATGGTCTAAAAGAATTTTCGAAGACCTTACCATGATATGTTCGCAATCTCTTCCCACGTTCCTGCCAGCCACATTATGACATCCAGTAAGACAATCCTCTTCAGAGTGCTTACGCGATCTGCAATATTATCAGTCGCTGATATCAACTAACTGAGAAAATGGTAGTGATATTTATTCATTAGCATTTCAAGGGTACCCTGGTCCATCGACTGACAAAGAGCAGACACATGTCATGATGAAAATAATGCTTTGATATCTTCATCTGTCAGTTCGTTACTGTCAGGATGCAAAGCCCATCAACAAGCCTTCCTCGGTAAATTCATTTTGGAAGCAGGTTTTAAAGTTTTCTGAATTCATTGACGCCTTCATTTGATTAGAGTAATGTATGGACAGTGATTTATGATTTTTCCTTATCAATATTAGCCTAAGCCTGTGGTTGTCGGGTGTTTTATTGCAAGACACTACGGTATCTGGTGGTGCAGCTTCCTATTTGAAGCAAGTGTTCTCCTAAGGAGAATCTTGTAATTTAAACCACTTTCATTGCAACTGTACAACTGTGTTCCAGAAAACCCCTCTTCTTTAATTGCCTTCGAATTAACTTCGAAAGATAGTCTATAAACAATGGCACAGTGTCTTTGCCAACCGATAAAGCCATTCCACAGAATGTGGTCTGGTGAATACTGGAAAGCTTTTTCCACCTATGTAACCGTTCACCACTGGCAGTGAATTCTTCTCTCGGCCGCCGAAACTGCAATGATTTTTCCCGAGATATCGGCCACGTAATGGGTAAATCTTTTCCTCTTAAATGTTCATGCCATAAAAATAAAGCTTCTTCAACTTATTTACCGTTACCCTTCAACATTGCCTTCCTTACTTTTATTACACTTCCACTAGCATGGTAAGTACACCAATTTTCAATTTATGTTCGATTTTTCTTCGAAATTGCAACAGCACTTTTTCCTGCCCCCAATTCCAAAGCAATAGTTCTGACTGCTACTCAAGAATCCAGTCGCATTACAGCACTTAATTTTTGCAGCCATAGACACTACAATTTTTTTTCATTTATCACCCATTTCTGGCTCTTTAATTAACACACAAAGGACCGCAAAACACAACAATTTAACAACGCACGCAATTTGGACATCACACATGCAACTGAAGAAACAAAGAGCACAAAGCTGTCAATACAGCTCCTCTGCACGGGTATTCATTATTGTTTTTGAGCTTATAAGAATCATTTGTTGAGGAGTGGCTTCAGTAACATCCATACAAATTACAAAAATATCTGTATGCATGTATATATTAGCACGTTCTGTCTATCCTCCTATAGTACCGCACTGGTTTCAACCAAACTTTGTAGACATATGATGCACTGTGTGGAAAGGATTATTGTGGGCGTAAGAACCACCTACCAATCAAAGGGGTGAGGGTGGGCATGAAAAAGCAGTGCACCCCATGAAGCGAGAATATCGTGTTGTAGTTATCTTGTATTTGAGAATGAGAGCTGTTAGAAACTTGCAATAAACTTTACACATAATTTCAAAGCTTTACCAAATTGTTTCTCGCTGATGACTCCCACAAAATGATGAAAGTTAAACTGCCGCATGAAGCACGACGATCTAATTCATTACTTCTTTGCGACGAACTTTATTCGTGACCCATTTTGCATACTTTATTCACATATTCAACTGAATTCACCTAAAAAATATATTATTGTACTACATACATTTACGCAGAAATGTCGTTATAAACACTGACATGCGTGAGAAACTGCCTTAGTACGCCTGAAGTTTTAATTTATTACTTCTTTACTACAAACTCTATTCACAACAAATTTTGCAGATAGTAGCCGCATAGACCAATTGATGTACCTGGAAAATTATATCATTCTACTGCATACGGTTCAGGAGGTAAGACGTCATAAACATTAAGCTGTGTGAAAATGAAACTACAAAATTCGCTAGGCATAGAGATGAAATATGCGTAAAAATACGTATGAAATATCTTAAATATATGTGAAATACATCTGACATGTGCATATGTGAGAAAAGTCACAGATAAAGAGCTCATCCCAAACCAGTGAACAATTTGAATCGAATTTGGTGCAAATATTAGTTACGACTTGTAAAGAAATACTGTAGAGGTAAGAACCATCAGCCTCCTGTTGGGGAAGATATGATATTGTGGAGCGAGAAGGGAGCAGATGGACAGACAGCGAGGGCAAGGAGGAGATAGCATAGATAGGAGAAGGAGGAGGACATGGACACGTATAGAGGAGGGGGGAAATGAACAGAGAGAGAAGAGATAAGGAGAAGAGAGAGGAGAGAGAAAGATGGAGAGAGGCGGAGGAAGAGACACACAGAGAGATGGGTGGAAGGAGGACGAACGGAAGAAAAGAAGAGAGAGTGGAGGAGGAAATGAACACAGAAAGGAAAGGGGAAGAGATGGATAGGGAGAGGAGGAGGAGGAGCAGGTGGACAGAAAGAGTGGAGCGAACAGATGGACAGAGACTGGGGGAGGATGATATTGACAAAGAAACTGTGAGGAGGAGATGGAATTAAAGGGGGGAGTAGAAGATGGACACAGGGAGAAGGAGCATATGGACAGAGGGGAGGGGGTGGATGTGCAGATTGATATAGAGATGAGGTGATGATAAGACAGACAGAAGGAGGGGCAGTGGAGGAGGTGAGCAGACCAATGGGGTGGTGGAAATGGACGGAGAGAGGGAGGGATGGGGGATTTGGACAGGGATGTGGGATGGATAGACCGAAAGAGGGAGGAGTGATTGATAAAAAGAGAGGAAACGGTAGAGAGAGGGAGGACGTGGAGGTGGACAGACATGGAAGCAGGAAGTGGAAAGAGAGAGGGGGCTGGAGATGATGGGCAAAGGGAGGGGGAAGGCGGAGATGAACAGGGATAGTAGGGACACGAATATGGACTGATAGAAGATTGGAATAGGCCTAAATAAATACCTGGGCAATGGCGAGTTTCTCAGTTACTGTCTCATAAGTGTGACTTCAGATGTGTTAGTAGCACAAGAGATGCATAATACATTCCGAGAGAACACACAGTATTCCAGCTGGCGCCTGCTTGCTGAAGATTTGGAAAAGTGCAGTACGTACAATAAATTAATTCTCATTCACCACGGAGAAGTATTATTGTATTAATTAAGTAGCCCCCCCCCCCCCCCCCCATGAACTATGGGCCTTGCGCTGGTGGGAGGCTTGCGTGCCTCAGCGATACAGATAGCCGTACCGTAGGTGCAACCACAACGGAGGTGTATCTGTTGATAGGCCAGACAAACGTGTGGTTCCTGAAGAGGGGCAGCAGCCTTTTCAGTAGTTTCAGGGGCAACAGTCTAAATAATTGACCGATCTGGCCTCGTAACACTAACCAAAACGGCCTTGCTGCGCTGGTACTGCGAACGGATGAAAGCCGTAATTTTTCCTGAGGGCACGCAGCTTTACTGTATAGTTAAATGATGATGGCGTCCTCTTAGGTAAAATATTCCGGAGGTAAAATAGTCCCCCATTCGAATATCCGGGCGGGGACTACTCAAGATGATGTCGTTATCAGGATAAAGAAAACTGGCGTTCTACGGATCGGAGCGTGGAATGTCAGATCCCTTAATCGGGTAGATATTTTAGAAAAAGGGAAATGGATAGGTTAAAGTTAGATATAGTGGGAATTAGTAAAGTTCTGTGGCAGGAGGAACAAGACTTTTGGCCAGGTGAATACAGGGTTATAAATACAAGTAGGTTTGATAATTAATAAAAAAAATAGGAGCGCGGGTAAGCTACTACAAACAGCATAGTAAACGCATTATTGTGGCCAAGATAGACACGAAGCCCACTCCTACTACAGTTGTACGTTTATATGCCAACTAGTTCTGCAGATGACGAAGAAATTGATGTAACGTATGATGAGATAAAAGAAATTATTCAAAAAGTGAAGAGCGACGAAAATTTAATAGTCGAGGGTGACTGGAATTCGATAGTAGGAAAAGGAAGAGAAGGAAACGTAGTAGGTGAATATGGATTGGGGGTAAGAAATGAAAGAGGAAGCCGTCTGGTAGAATTTTTCACATTGCATAACTTAATCATAGCTAACACTTGGTTCAAGAATCATGAAAGAAAGTTGTATACATGGAAGAAGCCTGGAGATGCTAACGCGAATTCTTTACAGACGAATGGAGGAAGATGAGTTTGGATTTGTTCAGAAACCAGATGGCAGTTATAAGAGTCGAGAGACATGAGAGGGAAGCAGTGGTTAGGAAGGGAGTGAGACAGTGTTGCAGCATTTCCCGATGTTATTCCGTCCGCATTGTGAGCAAGCAGTACAGGGAACAAAAGGAAAATTCGGAGTAGGTATTAAAATCCATGGAGAAGAAATAAAACCTTTTACGTTCTCCGATGACATTGTAATTCTGTCAGAGACAGCAAATGTCTTGGAAGAGCAGTTGAACGGAATGGACAATGCCTTGAAAGAAGGGTATAAGATGAACATCAACAAAAGCAAAACGAGGATTATGGAATGTAGTCGAATTACGTCGGGTGATGGTGAGGGAATTAGATTAGGAAATTAGAAACTTAAAGTAGTAAAGGAGTTTTGCTATTTGGGGAGCAAAATAACTGATGAAGGTCGAAGTAGAGGGGATTAAATTGTAGACTGGCAATGGCAAGTAAAACGTTTCTGAAGAAGAGAAATTTGTTAACATCGAGTATAGATTTAAGTGTCAGGAAGTCGTTTCTGGAAGTATTTGCATGGAAGTGTAGCCATGTAAGGAAGTGAAACATGGACAATAAATAGTTTGGACAAGAAGGGAAAGAAGCTTTCGTAATCTGGTGCTACACAAGAATGAAGAAGATTAGACGGGTAGAATTTGGGAGAAGAGGAGTTTTTGGCACAACTTGACCAGAAGAAGGGATCGGTTGGTAGGACATGTTCCGAGGGATCACCAGTTTAGTATTGGAGGGCAGCGTGGAGGGTAAAAATCGTAGAGGGAGACCAAGAGATAACTACACTAAACAGATTCAGAAGGATGTAGGTTGCAGTAGGTACTGGGAGAGGAAGAAGCTTGCACAGGATAGAGTAGCATGGAGAGCTGCATCAAACCAGTCTCACGACTGAAGTCCACAACAGCAACAAGTAGGGTAGATGGTGCGGAGTCTGGGTAGTCACGAGCCGGTTGGTCACCAGACAGATAGTGGGGAGTCAAAAATGGTTCAAATGGCTGTGAGCACTATGGGACTTAACATCTGTGGTCATCAGGCCCCTAGAACTTAGAACTACTTAAACCTAACTAATCTAACGACATCACACACATCCATGCCCGAGGCAGGATTCGAACCTGCGACCGTAGCAGTCACGCGGTTCCGGACTGAGCGCCTAGAACCGCGAGACCACCGCGGCGTCGGGAGTCTACGGTACCGCGAAAAAGCTAGGAGTAACCAACCGGAGAGGTCTTCCCATTAAGATATGGTAGGGAAACGAGGTATCAGGCTGAGATCCGTAAGAATAATAGTAAGCTTATGTAATTCATCCACTAAAGAAGTGGCTTACAAACCACTTGTTAGACGTATTCTTGAGTATTTGTCATTAGTCTGGGACCCTAACCAGATAGGATAAATTGGGGATGTAGACCAGAGTCAACGAAAAGTGGAGTGTTTCATAACAGGATCGCTTAGCTGGATCAATAACGTTAAGGAGATATTCGACACACTCCAATGCCAGAAGCTACAATACAAGATATGTGCATCACGGAGATGTTTCCTATTTAAATTCCTACAGTACACGCCCGGAAGAGTCAGGCAACATACTAATTCCTCTCACACACGTCTCGCAAAGTCATCATAACGGGAAAATCGGAGAAATAGAAGCCAACACGGAGACTTACCACGTGTCGTTCCCCCATGCGTCATTCACGCATAAAACATGAAGAGGAAGAGACAGTGGTACCAGTAGTATCCTCTACCACATAAGGTGTATTGAACAGTGCAGATGTAGATCTAGACGTAGATCCGTCGACGAAGAGACAATCATCCAAGTGGTGTTCACCTGAATAGCGCCATCCGACGAGCGTTAGAGTCCCGAGATCCAAGATGAAGACAGTTCTTCACTTGTTTTTCGATTCTCGAGGAATTCCTCATCGCGAAATCTTACCGCCTTGGACATAGTCTGTCAGAGACATTCTGTGTCGATGTTTGCAAACGTCCACATGCGAAAATTTTTCTGTTCGCGCCGAAATGTACAATTTGTATATGCCTGAGTTTACGTGCGACAGTTTTGGGCAAAACGGGTATAATATTTCCCGAAACACGTTCCTATAGTCTCTTGATTTGGCGCAAAGTGACTTCACGCTGTGTCCCAACCTCAAATTTGTCCTGAAGGGGCTAAGTATTCCAGACCTTCTACGAAAGCCGCCGCGGAAGGTGTGGTAAGAGAAGGGATGTGCTTAGAAAAATAATACGATTGTAATTTTTTAACATCATTTTTTATTTTTCCGAGGTAGTTTTGGAAATTATTGGTTATTTGTGACAAACACGCGACAGATCGTGGACTCGCTATCCTAGGAACAAAAAATAAACCCTATTCTGTGATTTATGATAGATATGTATCGACAGAGGTCTAAATTATAGCATGTTTCAGCCTCTGGAGAACAATCAACGATGCAGTTCCTGTTGTTCGTATTGACCATCGTGAATTTCCACGCTTTAAGACCACAGTTAGATGTGGTCAGAAATTGTACATTTCTGTTGAAATGCGTAATTTTTTGTGCCCGATATCGTTCCATGAAAAGCGAGAACATTGTTTTAAGGACCTAGTGCGTCATGGCAAAATTATTTGTAAATAAAGGCAGGAATAACTGGGACACGCCTGAAGAATATGTAAGAACATAAGTGACCCACGACATAGTACGCTCCCAATCATTCACGTCAGACCAGAAGCCAGTCTCGTAATATTTCGGTGGCTCTTAATAAATTACTGTTATTGTTTACGAGTAGCTGTTGTTGAATTACGAGCTTTGAATGAGTCTCGTCATTACATTCTGTACTACACAAACGCACTAAATCTGCATTAGCTTACTGTCTCCAGCAGCCAGTAAAGCACCCTTTACGCTAGTGGCCGTGTGTTCGTTGTGTGAATTCCTGATGCTGAGACGGATATGCCACAATGAAGATGCAAATTTAGTAAACACGGATGGGTTCTTTTGTTGTGCGATCGAAATGCACTCCCACCTGGTGTAATGTATGCAGCTGAACAATAGCAAATAAACAATAGACATCACGACACATTCAAAGCGCAGAATATGAGAGTGCGATTGAGAGACCAGAATTAACAATTTCCCTTAGCGACAAGCGTTGCCAGGTATGTTACGAGGACAGTGAACCACATGTTGTGCGTAGAGCGGTTGGGGTTGGGGGATGAGAGGGAGCTGGCGGGAGGGGGACGGTGGCAGTGTACGAAGGTGTGAGTGAAGTGGAATGTAAAATACAGTTCATTGTGCTCGGCATACGCAGTACACAAAAAAGTGGTTCAAATGGCTCTGAGCACTATGGAACTTAACTTCTGAGGTCATCAGTCCCCTATAACTCAGAACTACTTAAACCTAACTAACCTAAGGACATAACACACATCCATGCCCGAGGCAGGATTCGAAGCTGCGACTAGCGGTCGCGCGGTTCCATACTGTAGTGCATAGAACCGCTCTGCCACCCAGGCCAACGGTCGGTTCCTTCCTGTGCAGAGATGTCGGTTGTGTTCCCTCTGCGTGGTTGGGTCGGAGCCAGTATCTCCGGGTTGTCCGTCCGAAGGGAGCCAGTTCGGTTGGCAGCAGCAGTCGGGCACCGAGTTGGCAGTCAGTAGCAGGCGGTCTGCACAGTGCCGGGACCGTGGCCGACGCAGACGGAAGGCCGTTGGTCGGTCGGTTGCCCGGTCGTCGGAAGGGGACGTGTGGATTGCTGAGCACAAACACTGGTATCACTCGGGGAATAGTTCGCAGCTGGTAGCCAGCAACAGACGGGATCGCATGGTGTTAGGATTCGCCGGGACCGCTGTCAGAGAACGTGGGCTGCCGTTGGTCGTTTGCTCGGCCGGTCGCCTCAGTCGACGACGTCTCGGACCCTCGGGACGAACACCATTTTCCGAGTCGGGACGTGGCTGGACCTCGCTGGTTCGTTGGAACTGAGCGGCGACGCAGGCTCCCCAGCGCGAAGCCAGGCCGGGGCTTTTGGCGGAGGGCACGCGCTGTCCCATCTGGTGGCGCCAGCTGGATCCGCAAGTTGAGTAATTAGTCACCTGTTCTTAAAACTCGACAGTTACGATTTGTTAGTTATTTGTGGGCTGTTGTTTCCTCATCCCATGAACCGTGCGTCTTCTTGGCTAGAATCTACAGCCTGCGGTAGTGACAGTTGTGACTTGTATTTTCGGATCCTTTTAAATTCGTCTTCGGTGATGTTTGATGCCTTGATCTTGGTGAGACCCAGTTATTGGTATCTCGGTTTATTCTTCATCGGCCGATATTTTCCATCATCTGTGCAATTCGATCTCACCGTTGGAAATCGGTCAGACTGTGCGTCGACCGTGAACCGTCCGTTGGTTGTGTTGCCTTCCGATTAAGAGCTTGTCGGTCGGGCTGCCTGTCTCACATAAGCGTGCGTTACTGTTACTTCTCAGGTCGACCCTTGGAACCTTCTGAGCGCCGCTCCTTCTGTTTTACAAAGTCATTTCCTTTTATTTTTAAGCACTGTGTGTGCCCTTCACCCGAGTTTTAACTTATTTAAATTGCAAGGTTGTTCGTTTAGGCCTTAAGCGTAAAATTGTTTTCTGCATGGTTTGTGTGGCATTCAGCCGAGTTTTAATCTCTCTTAAATTCGAAATTCAAAATCTTTGTCTTACCCTTAAGTCATAAGATTGTTATTCTGCAGTATGAGGCCTTCAGCCGAGTTTTACACGAAATATTTTAAGATAAGGCCTTCAGCCTTTTCAAATTGGTAGCTCGTCTAAGCCGTTAAATTGTATGTTGATATGCGTCTTTCACTCGAGTTTTCAGCCTGTTTAGATTTAACATTGAAAATCATTGTTTTGGCGTTAAGCCGTAACACTGTTCTTGCTTTATGTGTGGCCTTCAGGCGAGTTCTATGGCAGAGATTTAAACTAAGGCCTTCAGCCTAGGCCTTGCGCCTTGGATTTTCGTATGTGGCCTTCAACCTATTTAAATTAAATCAAAGGAGCTCTTTCGTTAAAACCTTGAGAGTTGTTAATTCTTGCTTATGGTATTGTGTGTTTTAACAAATAAAGTTTATATGTTGAGTGCAACTGACAGCAACTTATTTTGGCCCCTTTCCACAAATATAACCTCATCCGATCTGTCCCGCTAGTCCAGGGATTTCAACAACTGTAAATACTCATTGTATTCATGTGGAAATGGATTGTACAAAGGTAGCCAATTCTTATCTACACTGAGGGAAAAAAATCCCGACACCTAGAACGAGCTATGCGAGATGAACATAAGTTGGTAGGCGAGTTTCTACATCAGAACGATGACGTCTGTTCCACTTTCTCACCGGTCGCACAGGAGTGGTGCGAGTAGAACCACTATGAGGATGTAAATCAAGTTTGCTTTAAATATGAGCGTTACTTACCACTGAGATCGCTGGTGGTGAGGCGATGTTAGTGAAGAACGTCTTCAACACGACGAAGATGCCAATTTCAACATCTCACTGAGTTTGAACGCGGTATGTAACAGGATTACAAGAAGCTGCATGTTCTTCCCGCGATACCGCAGAAATACTTGGTAGGAATGCAGCCAGTATACAGCGGCGGCCACGGAAAGGTGGGGTCGCAAGATGACCAGACTCCTGGCAACCGAAAGGGACGATCGTCGTGTTTGGCGTGTGGCTGCGAGACGTCGTACTGCGTCTGCAGCAGCATTTCGAGCAGCAACTGGAACCACAGTGACACAATGAACTCTTACAAATCGGTTACTTCAAGGACAGCCCAGAGCCAGACGCCTTACAGCGTAATCTCCACTGACCCCAAACCACCACCATTTGCGACCGCAGTGATATCAGGCGAGAGCTCATTGCAGGACAGAGTGGGGGTCTGTCGCATTTTCTGATCAAAGCTGGTTTTGCCACGGTGGCAGTTATGGCCGTGTGTTGGTTAGAAGGAGGCCGGTTCAAGGCGTGAATCCAACCTGACTGCGGCCCAGTCACACTGGACCTACACCTGGAGTTACGGTCTAGGGTGCAATTTCGGATGATAGCTGGAACACTCTCGTGGCTATGCACCCTCACTGCAAATTTGTATGGCAATCTGGTGATTCGATCTGTAGTACTGCCATTCCTAAACAGCTGCCGGCTGGTGTGACCGAGCGGATCTAGGCGCTTCAGTCTGGAACCGCGTGACCGCTACGGTCGCAGGTTCGAATCCTGCCTCGGGCATGGGTGTGTGTGATGTCCTTAAGTTAGTTAGGTTTAAGTAGTTCTGAGTTCTAGGGGACTGATGACCTCAGATGTTAGGTCCCATAGTGCTCAGAGCCATTTGAACCATTTGAACCTAAACAGCGTAACAGGGGGTGTTTTCTGACAGTATACCGCTCACGCACACACCACTGTTGTTACCCAACATGATCTGCAGTGAGTCTACATGTTGTCTTGGCCTGCTCGATAATCACATCTGTCTCCAATCGAGGACGTATTGGACAGCATCGGACTACAACTCGAGCATCATCTACAAACAGCATTACCTGTCCCTGTAGTAGCCAACGAACTGCAGTAGGTATGGAACTCCATCCCACAAAATAACGTTACCAAAACTATTCTGCAGAATTTCGTTGTTGCTACGGAGGGAAGAGGTGGGAGGAGTGCAGTGTCACCAAGAAATACATTCTAACAGCTTGCAGGAAGTGTCCTGTTCTTTGCTCTTTTGTCAACGTATAACTGATTTCTCCATACCGGAGATAGTGTATCACAGCCACCAGAGGGATCTCTTTGTGGACCATCAGCGACAGGATAGGACTGTACCCCTATCTGCAGTGAGGAGAGGGAGGGATGAGTGGTGATAGGACGGGAGGTAAGACTGGGTTTAAACTGGTTGGCTCACGACTGCATATCTAGGGGAACACGTGCAGTTTCCACCCTTCTCTCTTGGTGCCATCTTTTGGGATTGATTTTCACAGAACATCTACATCTACAGTTACAACAAACTCCACAAGCCACCGAATGGTGTGTGGCGGAGGTTACTTTCGGTACCACTATCTGATCCCTCCAACCCAGTTCCACTCGCGAATAGTGCATGGGAAGAATGATTGTCGGTAAGCCTCTGTATTGGCTCTAATTTCTGGAATTTTCTCCTCGTGGTCAATACGCGAGATGAATGTCGGGGGGAAGTAGTATGTCGTCTGACTCCTCCTCAAAAGTGCCGTCGCGAAATTTCAATGGGAAATCTCGTCGTGATGCACAACGTCTGTGCCAGTGAAGTATGTTTAACATCTTCGTAAAGCTCTCTCACCACCTAAATGATCCCGTGACGAAACGCGCCGCTCTTCGTTGGATCTTCTCTATCTCCTCTATCAGTCCTACCTGGTAGGGATCCCAGGTGGATGAACAATAATGAAGAATCGGGAGAACAACCGCCTTATAAGCCACTTCTTTCATGGATGAGTTACATTTGCTTAAGATTCCTCCGATGAGTCTGAGTCTGGTGGCTGCTGTTCCCGCCATCTGTTTTATAAGGTCATTCCACTTAAGATCGCTCTGGATAGTTACGCCTAGATATTTTACGGCATACGCTGTCTCCAGCTGTTTTTCATCAATAGTGTAGCTGTACAGTAGTGAATTTCTTTTCCTCTGTATACGCAATATGTTACATTTATTTACGTTCAGGGTCAACTGCCAGTCTGCACCACTCATCAGTTCTCTGCAGGTCGTTCTGCAAATTCTTACTATCTTCTGGCGTTGCCATAAACAACTGCATCATCTGCAAATAGCCTTAAAGAGTATCCGACGCTTTCTACAAGATCGTTTACATATGCTGTGAAGAGCAACGATCCGATCACGCTTCCCTGTGGTACTCCGGATATTACATTTACATCTGTCGATATAGCTCCGTTAAGAGCGACGTGTTGAGTTCTATCTGCAAGAAAATCTTCAATCGTATCGCAGGTCTGCTACAATATTCCGTAAGCTCGTATTTTTTTCATTATATGGGAATGAGGGACCGTGTCAAACGCCTTACTGAAATGAAGCAACACGGCACTAACCTGACCACCGTTGTCCACTGCGCTGTGGATCTCATGGAGGAACAGAGCGAGCTGAGTTTCGCAAGATCTCTGTTTGCGGAGTCCATGTTGATTTTTATAGAGGAGATGTTCATTTCCCAATAACGTCACAATTCTTGAGCATAAAACATGTTCCATAATTCTACAGATTGACGCCAATGATATAGGTCTATAATGGGGTGTATCTGTCTTACAGCCTTTCTTAAAAACGGGAACGACCTCCGCTTTTTTCCAGTCGTTACGTATCTTTCGTTGCTGAACCGATCTACGATAAATGCCTGTTAGAAGGGGAGAAAGTTCTTTCACGTGACCTTTAAGAGTCGTATAGGTATCTAATCTTGACTTGAAGCCTCTCCTCAACTAAGAGATTGTAACTGCTTTCCAGTTCGCAATCGGTTATCTAAATATCTGCCGTTTCGACGTTCGCTCGACTATTGAAAGGAGAGACGGTGTTACGATCTTCCGCGGTGAAACAACTTCGGAACACGGAATTCAGTATTTCGACCTCCTCTCTGTTATCTTCCGCTTCGGTGCCGTTGTGGTCCCTTCGAGAATGAATAGATGATTTTGACCCACTTATTGATTTTACATACAACCAAAATCTCATGAGGTTTTTACTCAGGTCGTTTCACTACGTATTACTTTCAAAATCATTGAAAGCTTCTCTCATTGCTCTCCTTACTCTCATTTCCGCTTCGTCCAGCTTTCGTCTGTCAGCTAGGTTTTTACTTCTCTTGAATCTGAGATGAAGTGCTCTTTGTTTACGTAACACTGTTCTAACATGGCTAATTAACCACAGTGGACTTTTCCCATCCCTTAATCCCTTCAGACCTGAATTTTGTCAGGAGGAAACAAAATTTTTATTTCGGTGGTGATGCTCTTTAGGAGCGAGATTTATACAAAAAGAACTACTTATTTTCGAAACATATACTGTACACTTGGCTTTGTTTTATGGACTAAAACAACTAATGGTGAAACGTTCTGTGTTGTAATAAATCGTAAAATGATCACTCAATAATTAGCTTAGAAAATAACAATATTCAATTATACAATGTCATATAGCGAACCAACTACATCCGTATATTCTGGTGGTCATGAGCTGCTGTGCACTGCTACACTGACTTGCTGATATTTTCATAGTGATGCCCAATAGCTGGCAGAACCTTCACTTCATGGGACGGTTGAACATTGATAAACGTGTACTTCAGGTTTCCACTGGGGAAAAATCTTATGCTGCAGTTAAGACACAGTAAAAGTTAATGTACACCGTTGTATCCAGAGGGTCTGAAAGAGTTAAACCTTACTCGGAACATACTTGTCTAGGGCATATTGCGTTCTTTTCATTTGTTCTCCACATCTTCGTCCTTATCACAGAATATCTGTGCTGACTGCTAAGATATTCTGAAATTTGTAACCTCTCACCCTTGCCGAGAAAATATATCTTCGTACCTTTTTTAAAATGAAAGAGGAAGCCGCCTGGTAGAGTTTTGCGCAGAGCATAACTTACTCATAGCTAATACTTGGTTTAAGAATCATGAAAGAAGGTTGTATACATGGAAGAACCCTGGAGATACTAAAAATATCAGACAGATTATATAATGGTAAGACAGAGATTTAGGAATCAGGTTTTAAATTGTAGGGCATTTCCAGGGGCAGATGTGGACTCTGACCACAATCTATTGGTTATGACCTGTAGATTAAAACTGAAGAAACTGCAAAAAGGTGGGAATTTAAGGACTTGGGATCTGGATAAGCTGAAAGAACCAGAGGTTGTACAGATTTTCAAGGAGAGCATAAGGGAACAATTGACAGGAATGGGGGAAAGAAACACAGTGGAAGAAGAATGGGTAACTCTGAGGGATGAAGTAGTGAAGGCAGCAGAGGATAAAGTAGGTAAAAAGACGAGGGCTGCTAGAAATCCTTGGGTAACAGAAGAAATATTGAATTTAAATGATGAAAGGAGAAAATATAAAAATGCAGTAAACGTAGCAGGCAAAAACGTATACAAACGTCTCAAAAATGAGATCGACAGGAAGTGCAAAATGGACAAATGTAAGGATGTAGAAGTTTATCTCACTAGGGGTAAGATAGATACTGCCTACAGGAAAATTAAAGAGACCTTTGGAGAAAGGAGAACCACTTGCATGAATATTAAGAGCTTTGATGGAATCTCAGTTCTAAGCAAAGAAGGGAAAGCAGAAAGGTGGAAGGAGTATATAGAGGGCCTAAACAAGGGCGAAGTAATTGAGGACAATATTATGGAAATGGAAGAGAATGTAGATGAAGATAAAATGGGATATATGACATTGCGTGAAGAGTTTGACAGAGCACTGAAAGCCCTGAGTCGAAACAAGGCCCCCGGAGTAGACAACATTCCATTAGAACTACTGACAACCTTGGGAGAGCCAGTGCTGACGAAACTCTACCATCTGGTGGGCAAGATGTATGAGACAGGCGAAATACCCCCAGACTTCAAGAAGAATATAATAATCCCAATCACAAGGAAAGCAGGTGTTGACAGATGAAAATTACCGACCTATCAGTTTAATAAGTCACAGCTGCAAAATACTAAAGCGGATTCTTTACAGACGAATGAAAAAACTGATAGAAGCCGACCTCGGGGAAGATCAGTTTGGATTCCGTAGAAATGTTGGAACACGTGAGGTAATACTGACCTTACGACTTATCTTAGAAGAAAGATTAAGGAAAGGCAAACCAACGTTTCTAGCATTTGTAGACATAGAGAAAGTTTTTCAGAATGTTGATTGTACTACTTTCTTTCAAATTCTGAAAGTGGCAGGGGTAAAATACAGGGAGCGAAAGGCTATTTACAATTTGTACAGAAAGCAGATGGCAGTTATAAGAGTCGAGGGGTATGAAAGGGAAGCAGTGGTTGGGAAGGGAGTGAGACAGGGTTGTAGTCTATCCCTGATGTTATTCAATCTGTATATTGAGCAAGCAGTGAAGTGAACAGAAGAAAAATTCGGAGTAGGTATTAAAATCCATGGTGAAGAAATAAAAACTTTGAAGTTCGCCAATGACACTGTAATTCTGTCAGAGACGGCAAAGGACTTGGAAGAGCAGTTGAACGGAATGGACAGTGTCTTGAAAGGATGGCATAAGACGAACATCAACAAAAGCAACACGAGGATAATGGAATGTAGTCGAATTGTCGGGTGATGCTCAAGGAATTAGATTAGGAAATAACTCACTTAAAGTAGTAAAGGAGTTTTACTATTTGGGGAGCAAAATAACTGATGATGGACGAAGTAGAGAAGATATAAAATGTAGACTGGCAATGGCAAGGAAAGCGATTCTTAAGAAGAGAAATTTGTTAACATCGAGTATTGATTTAAGTGTCAGGAAGTCGTTTCTGGAAGTATTTGTATGTAGTGTAGCCATGTATGGAAGTGAAACGTGGACGATAAATAGCTTAGACAAGAAGAGAATAGAAGCTTTCGAAATGTGGTGCTACAGAAGAATGCCGAAGATTAGATGGGTAGTTCACGTAACTAATGAGGAAGTATTGAATAGGATTGGGGAGAAGAGAAGTTTGTTGCACAACTTGACGAGAAGAAGGGATCGGTTGGTAGGACATGTTCTGAGGCATCAACGGATCACCAATTTAGTATTGGAGGGCAGCGTGGAGGGTAAAAATCGTAGAGGGAGACCAAGAGATGAATACACTAAGCAGATTCAGAAGGATGTAGGTTGCAGTAGGTACTGAGAGATGAAGAAGCTTGCACAGAATAGAGTAGCATGGAGAGCTGCATCAAACCAGACCACAACAACAACCTTTTTTTAACATTCAGTGTAGGATCCGTTGCCATAGATGTTGTCAAAGAATTATGATCCTTGATACCTTCCTCTACATTAACTGACTCGATGAGATCTGTTTGTTGCCAGGAGGTCTAAGACGTTTCCCTCACGAGTTTGTTCTCTAACTATCTGCTCATGGTAATTTTCGGACAAGACATCCAGAACAATGCCACACGATTCCCTGTCTCTGGAACCAGTTTTGATGGCATAACACTCACAGTCTATATCTGGCAAGTTGATGTCACCCCCTACTACAACGGCATGATCAGGTAAATTACCAGTGATATTCTACACGTTCTCTCTGAAGCGCTCTACTACTTCAGACACTGACCCAGGTAATCTATAAAAGCGTCCGATCACCATTTTGACTGTTCTTTGATACTCACATTCACCCAGATTAATTCACATTCGGAATCCGTGATAACCTCGCTTGATTTTATTGATTTTTACTCCAATAAACGCGCCGCCACCATTGGCAACTAACATATCCTTACGATAAACATTCCTGTCTGAACTTAGGATTTCTTTGTCTTGTGTATTACAAAGATTTTTCTAAATTCCCACTATGTGTGACGCGTTATGAACGATTGTTTATGAGTGCTGATTTTTTCACGACAATTTCGATGTATAATTACTATGATGAAGCATTTTCCGCTGGTTGTGGTAGCGTATATTGGCCTTCTTAACACTTCAGTGATGGTTTGATGCCCTATCCCTTCTTACCATGTATTAGTGTACAAGTTCCAGAATGATTTTTTCACTCTGCAGCGGAGAATTCCCTGATATGAAACTTCCTGGCAGATTAAAACTGTGTGCCGGACCGAGAGACCGCTGCAGAGTGAAAATCTCATTCTGGAAACATCCCCAAGGTTGTGGCTGAGCCATGTCCCCGCAGTATCCTTTCTTCTAGGAGTGCTAGTTCCGCAAGTTTCGCAGGAGAGCTTATGTGAAGGTAGAAGACGAGGTACTGGCTGAAGTAGAGCTGTGAGGACGGGGTGTGAGACGTGCTTGGGCAGCTCAGTGGTAGAGCACTTGTCCGCGAAAGGCAAAGGTTCCGAGTTCGAGTCTCGGTCTGGCACACAATTTCAGTGTACAAGCTACACAGCAGCTATCTCAAGGTGACCTCTCGGAGCCAGTGAAGCTGTCGAGAAATAGAGCACCTTTTATTTGGATTTCTAGTATCAGGGTTGCAGGATGTCAAGCTATGTAGGGAGAGGCGTCTGTAGCGAACTCCAACGTCAAACAGCGAGACACATTCGCGGTCGGTGGAAAGGCTCACGAAATCGTCTCCTGCACTGTGGATTTACCGACCAATTCAGAAATACGAACAGCTCCAGCTCCAGCACAGGCTATAGTCTATGATGAGTTGTGAAATGCACCTTCGTCCCCCCCCCCCCTTCCCTGCATCACCAGTAATTCTCCACTACGGTCGCCCATTATCACTTCCTTTCATTCCACATGTAGGACGATACAAACACAGTCCTCAGATGTATGTTTATATGTAATACACTTATCACTCCTCTCCGTGCAACGCAAATATGCATCATTTGAACACATTTTCCGCCAAAAATGAAGACAGTACCTTCCACTCCAGCCTTTATCCCGCCAGTTCGCAAGGGGAGCGGGGAGATTTAATGGTTCTAATGGCTCTGAGCACTATGGGACTTAACATCTATGGTCATTAGTCCCCTAGAACTTGGAACTACTTAAACCTAACTAACCCAAGGACATAACACAACACCCAGCCATCACGAGGCAGAGAAAATCCCTGACCCCGCCGGGAATCGAACCCGGGAACCCGGACGTGGGAAGCGAGAACGCTACCGCACGACCACGAGATGCATGCTGGAGAGATTTATTTCGACTTGTATGTAAAGGGATTATCCATCGTAGTGTAACTATTTATTTTGATATGCGATCTGAAGTTTTCCCGGCGTATTTCCAATTTGAACATTTCTCGGGTATCCGACCGGGTAGCTTCGTAATTTCTCCACAATATTTCGGCAGACGTGCATGCTGCCTCCGTCAGGTGGTTCCTGACGAATGCTGTACTGTTCCTCTCGGCGCCCTATATATACTAGCCGTTACCCCCTCCCCCGTTCCTCTCCTGGTGCCTTCGGTGCGGCCGGCGCGGCGGCTACTGGAGGTGGTGGCGGAAGCGGCGCCTGGGTCTGAACTGGGGTCTGCAGTCTCGCTGCTGCCGCCGTCGGGGGCGTCCTCGATCTCTGGGACCGCATCTTTCTCTCCAGGCCGAGTGCAGGGTTCCAAGCCTGACTAAGTTGAAGGCCGCTGTCTTTATTAATTAGGTCGTCCTGTAGTCGGATTTCGATGGCCTCTTTAGCGACGCAGTCCCAGAAGTAGGAGGACTGACAGCGTACTTTTGTCTTTTCATAGTCAACAGTATGGCCAGTCTTTGTACTGAGGTCAGCCACGGCTGATTTAATGGCCTGGCGTAATTCGGTACGGCGCTTGTGTTGGCGGCACCTCTCTTCAACAGTCCGGACTGTCTCCCCGATGTATGATATTCCGCACTGACAGGGAATTTGATAAACGCCTGGTTTTCGAAGGCCTAGGACATCTTTCACTGAACTCAGTAGAGTCAAGATTTTTGCAGGGGGTCGGAATATACATTTCACATTGTGTTTCCCCAGTATTCTAACCATTTTTCTTGAGGTGCTTCCGACAAACGGAATGCACGCCAATGACTTGTGTTCTTCTGTTTCTTCTTCTTGTTCCCTTGGCCCAGTCTGTCTAAGTTCGAGTCTTATTTGCTCTGGTTGTACCCATGTTTCCTAAATGTTATCTCGAGGTGCTGCAGTTCTGCTGGAAGGCTCTCCTGGTCGCAGATCGATCGTTCACTGTGAGCCAGTGTGCGCAAAACGCCTTCACGCTGGGAGTTGTGGTGACAACTGAAGGCATGTAGGGTTTCTGTATACACTGTGTCCCAGCTCGCCGTCGGGTTTCCGTTTCACCAGGACGTCAAGAAACGGTGGGGCACCACCCTGCTCCACCTCCATCGTTACCTTTATCTTGGGGTGCAGCGAGTTGAGGTGTTCGAGAAATTCATTTAAGCTGGCCAGACCACGAACGTGTCATCCACGTAGTGGAAGAAACAAGTTGGTTTTTGTTTGGCTTGTTCTAGTGCCTTGTCCTCGAAATTCTCCATAAAAAAGTTGGCTACAACTGGTGAAAGCGGACATCCCTTGGTGACCACATCTGTCTGTTCATAATAATTTCCGTCGAACAGGAAGTATGTTGAGGTGAGCACGAACTGGAAGAGCCTTGTTAGGTTGTTGTCGAATTTCTTGCTTATCAGATCGATGGCGTCTTTCAGTGATACCCTTGTGAAAAGGGACACTACGTCGAAGCTCACTAACAAGTCGCCGTCGTGGAGCCGAAGTTCTTGTATACGATGCACAAAGTGGACGGACTTGCGGCTGTGGTGTTCGCAATTTCCCACAAATGGACTAAGAAGACCCGTCAGATGTTGAACCAGTTCATAGGTTGCTGCTCCTATGTTGCTCAATATTGGACGCATAGGTTTCCCATCCTGGTGGACCTCTGGTCGCCCATACAGTCGTGGTGGTGCAGCTGCTCGTGGTCGAAGTTTCTTGACAGTTTTTCCATCAAAGGTACTGGGAAGAAGTTCAACTGTTCTTCTTTGAAGGCGACTTGTCGGGTTTCCTTCTACCCTTCTGTACGCTGTGTCGTCAGAGTCACTTGGCAAGACCACCAACTCAGGATCGCTGTGTAACTCGGGGATGGCCGCTCTCTCCTCATTCGAGATGTTCTGTGTCAGTGGTGCGGCCCTGGTGAGCGCACGGCACGTTTCACGACGTATTTCGTCTGCTTCATTCGCTGTCAGAGTGTAGGTGGCCTGCTCCACACTGCTTATAATGTCCACAATCGGTAGAGATGTCGTGGTCGGGGCGAAGCTGAGTCCTTTCTCGAATACCGACATCTCTGCGTCACTGATCGTTCTTCCTGTAAGGTTGATAACAATACGCTTAGGTTGTTCTTGCCTAGTCTTCTGTCGTGCTACAAGGCGTTCAGACTTCGATGTCTGCTTACTCGCAGCTTTTCTTCATACGCCGTCTGCTTGTGTCCAGGTGGTAGCGTCAGACCATTCCCATGATATGGGAGATAGAACTGAAGACATCCTGAGATAGACATCCAGCAGTTTCCTCGAAGTGTCATCCAGGCAGCGGTGGGTATAATGAATTCTCACTCTAACCAGCGCTAAGCTGGCTCATCTCATGATGCGCCTGGCCGCTGCAGTCCTTATGTGGTGAGTTATCTTGGCGAAAGGCGGCACGGGTTTTTTATTTTGAATTCATCTGCCACCAGTTTCGAGTGTTATTGGATGGGTGCCGCGAATCAGATTGATGCGAAACAGTCTTTTCTGACCAGCAGTTATGAACTCAGCTCGCTCTGTTCCTTCACGAGTTGTGGAATGGAGTGAGTATAGTACCCTACAATTTCTGGTCATTTGCAGATTAAACCGGCAACCGTGTTGAATGGAGGGTCGCTCAAGGACAACATGGGTTGAACATCCAATATCTGACTTTATCCTGTGAGTGCGAGAATGTGACTACCATCCACAGAGGGAAAGAGGACTAGTCGTGACCGAAGTTCCGCGCTATGAACCATATCCTAGAAATATTTATGCAACTAAACCGCATCGGTATAGGACGTTATCTGGCATACTTTGATGTATCTGATCGAATGGACGTACTGTACTTTCGTCTATCGGTATTCGCAGTCCAGTGTACGGTGTTCACAAAGTATTGGAGGGGTGGTTTAGAAATAATGCAGAAATTGGGAATTGTTCTGCTGTGTCTTTGTAAGGCGTTGAAATTACGGAAAAGCTGGTAAACTTGCTTAAATTGACCGCCCTATGAACTGTGGTGTGTATTATAGTACATATCGCATATCAACGGTGTCTTTTCCATCGCATCCTTCCACTGGTATTCTGTTGGTTATCATGTAATGATTGACTGACACCAATTGTTTGAGATGGAGAGAGCCTTGGCGAAACACAGGACATCTGCTGCTTGTCACAATGGAATATGGGGCTAAATGACCTTCAGACAGATGTTTGGAGACGTTTCTCAGTGCCTTAGACTCCTCCTATTTTCGTACCCTGTGATACCTGCCACATTGTTCTTCACCAGTAATATAACAGAACCTCTTTTTATATGTACAACCCTGCACATGTTGTGAACAGCACTTTCTGGGGATGGTCAACACCGGAACAATGATCATGTGCACTCGACAGCAAAAAAAGTGGGTCACCCCTAAATTCCAACGTGTAGGCTGCACGTGAATGTATGCAACCAACATAGCATATCTGTGTTGCACATTGTCGCAACCCTCCACAGCAGAGTCGTTGTAAGATACACAATGGGTACCACTAGAGACTATTAGAGAACACCGGTCTTTATGACAGTCCGTCCAGATGTAAAGTAACACCATGATAGTAAAGAAGACATCAGACAATCCTTAACGTTTGTAAACTAAACTTAATTACAATAAGTGACATTTCAAATGTTTGGGACAACTAGTTTTGTCACATAAATCGTTCAGTAATCCTTAGGCACAATTAAATATTTGAGACAGTATATGGATTTATAAAGTTGTATGGCAATTGGAAACAAGTTCTTTGCTGTCTAAAAGGTTTACCAACACATGCTGAACGTCGTTCAACGTTCAACGGAGAGTGGTTTCGCGTCAGCTATATGTAATACAAAGCAGTTAAATGAAAACGTGATTAACGGCGGCAACCACTCTACGGAAATCCCCACATTAACAGCGAATCACAAGTAATATAATTGCTCACATTACTCATCAACAGTTACTTGTACACGAAGTTGTACTTTAAATGACATGACCAACGTCTTCGTTCTGGATCCGGATGCAGAACGTAAAGCCATTGTTAACAAAGCAAAGCTTTGTGCCTTATCGAGACTCGATCAATAGGCAGACAGAAACGTCAAATTTTGACGATTGCACCAGTATCAGTTATCAATTCTCAACTTGAACGTAAATGACGATAATGTTTGTACGAAAGCAGGAACCCTAACATGACAATTACCTTCTTGTTGCATTGTCAAGGAATAATGGATGGACATGTTTAAAATTGAAATGCCATCGTGTAATGCTGGGGACAAGGATACGAATCCAGCACCTAATCGAATTGTTGAATAAGTACGTAATATCAGAATGTAGATATCACAGTTTGTCACCAGTAGTGGAGTTGGAACCTGAAATGACGACTGAAGTTGTATTGACTGCCTGGGATTCGAACCCGGCGCCTACCGCCGTCGTTGTCTAACCAGGAACAGACGAGAAATGTCCAATGTTCGTCCACCATTAGCGAGATGTGCACACGTTTAACTAGAAATAAGGTGACGAAAACGTCTATACTGAATGAGAGTCGAACGCCGCAGTCGCGCGGTTCCGGACTGTAGCGCCTAGAACCTCTCTCTGCTGAGTTGTCGTCCTTGAATACAGGTTTTCTTAAAGCTACATCTAATGCACAGCGCTTACAAGAAAGTATAGTTTCCTGAGTCATGCTATTGCTAGCTAGGTGAAATATTTTATGGTAGCTATGTTTAAAATGAATGTATTTTTGAAAGTATTGTTCGTCAAATAATTGAATAAATCGTTAACTGTAGGAGCGTAATAGCGTAATAGCTGTAGCTGCGTTAGTTTGTACTACAGACTCGGGTAGGTTAGGTGCAACGTTTGATCCTTCAAGGGGTGATCGTGGCCATGCGGCCCGGGTCTGTACTAGCCGCGACTCGCGAGCTACGGGCCAGAAAGGCTGGCCGAGGCGAGACGCAAGTGAGCGAGCTGGCGGTGGCGTTGGTGGGCCAACAGCCCGGGACGAGCCAGGACGGCTGTGCCGCATGCCTCTGCCTCTGCCGCTCCGTTTGACGTAAATATGTTTACCTCTCCTAGAATCAGTATAAGAGCGGCAAGCAGAAATACACATCAGGCTGTCTGCCGTATTGGCTCACTGGGAGAGGTCTATTCGAGGTAGAGTCAAAAAATTTCAAATGGCTCTGAGCACTATGGGACTTAACATCTGAGGTCATTAGTCCCCTAGGACTTAGAACTACTTAAACCTAACTAACCTATGGACATCACACACATCCATGCCCGAGGCAGGATTCGAAGCTGCTACCGTAGAGGTCGCGCGGTTCCAGACTGAAGCTCCTAGAGCCGCTCGGCCACACCGGCCGGCCGAGGTAGAGTCGTCGCTCTCATTGAGGATGTTCCATCAGAGAAGCTGGCAGACGGTATGGCGTACCACATACCACTGCAACGAGATAGTGGAGGATCTGCCTTGAAAGAGGCAGCAGCAACAGGGGTTCTGGCTCAGGCAGGAATAGAGTGATCTCACAGCAGGAAGACAGGGACCTAGTGTCTAGGAGCAGAGGAAATCCCTTTCTGAACGCGAAGCAGTGGCAGCGGGAGACCAACTTCCCCGGCTCCAGCGACGCGATTCGCCGAAGGCTGAGGGACGCTGGACTGCATGCACGACGATCCGCCGTGAAACAAGAGCTCAGCAAAGACAACGTTTTATACCGGCTAGCATTTTCGGAGCTCCATCTGAGGGCGTCGTGGAACATCATTGTCTCTGATGAGAAGGTGTTTTCCACCAATAACGACGGTTCACTAATCGTTTACAGGCCGCAAGAGACTCGCCATCGACGCGAATATGTAACCACGACCAGAAGAAGTGGCCGGCTATCTGTTACCTGCTGGGGTTGAAACTCTGCGAGAGGGGCGGGAGTTCTTCACAGGATAGAAGGAACTCTGGACAGCACGCAGTATGCCCACATATTGGAAAATGTGATGCTTCATCAGTGCGAATGCTGTACGCAGAAGGGGACGTCACATTGCAAGAGGACCATTCTCCAATTCACAAGTCTACATTTGTTCAGCAGGAGCTCTCCACGAATATCGTCAACGTCATGGACTGGCCGCCATGGGCGGCTGGTATGAACTCCATGGCAAACATGTGGGCTGAGAACATTAACAGAGAACTGGCTACGAAACCAACCAACTACTGAGGACGCTCTTTGGGACTGCGTCCTGGAAGCCTTGGAGGAAGTTGCTTCTTCAGGCTGTTACGTCCGACGGCTTACACATTCTATGCCAAGACGCGTGATAGAAGTACAAAATAATGAAGGATTCTGTATAAAATATTATAGTTCTTAAAATGTTTTGTTATGTCTTCTTTTTCGTCATTTTTCCTCATTGGGAGCTAGTGGAAGATAGCGTGGCAACAGAAAAGATACAATATGGGTTAGCTTTCCTTTGAGTTGCCCTTTTAATTCAAGTTGGTTTCTTTTGAATATACAGTTTGTTAAGTATTCTATTTTAATTTCATTTATACCCTGTCTACATACATCTACATCTACATCTACATGACTACTCTGCAATTCACATTTAAGTGCTTGGCAGAGGGTTCATCGAACCACAATCATACTATCTTTCTACTATTCCACTCCCGAACAGCGCGCGGGAAAAACGAACACGTAAACCTTTCTGTTCGAGCTCTGATTTCTCTTATTTTATTTTGATGATCATTCCTACCTATGTAGGTTGGGCTCAACAAAATATTTTCGCATTCGGAAGAGAAAGTTGGTGACTGAAATTTCGTAAAAAGGTCTCGCCGCGACGAAAAACGTCTTTGCTGTAATGACTTCCATCCCAACTCGTGTATCATATCTGCCACACTCTCTCCCCTATTACGTGATAATACAAAACGAGCTGTCCTTTTTTGCACCCTTTCGATGTCCTCCGTCAATCCCACCTGGTAAGGATCCCACACGGCGCAGCATTTGTAGTGTAAGCTGTATCTTTAGTGGACTTGTGAAATCTTATGGATTACAAAGTAATCAGCGTAGATGCACTCTGTCACAGTAGTTTTTGTTATTTCAGATACTTCTCTCTCTTCCCCTCCATCCATGAATACACCCTCCGTCCTCCACACAATACGCCAACGATTTCAAATTATGTTTACTCACCGCGCGAGATTAGCCGAGCGGTCTCGGGCGCTGCAGTAATGGACTGTGAGGCTGGTGCCGGCGGAGGTTCGAGACCTCTCTCGGGCATGGGTGTGTATGTTTGTCCGTAAGTAGTGTGTAAGATTATGGACTGATGACCTTAGTAGTTAAGTCCCATAAGATTTCACACCCATTTGAACATTTGTGTTCACTCGTTGCTAATATCTCTTCTACTCTCTCTCTCACACTCTCTCTCTGAGACTATCACAGCAAGGGCCCTTCTATTACACTCCCCCAAAACTTTGTAACCATCTAGCGGTTTCCAATGACGATACATTTTCTCTTTTAATTGCTGCTGTCTTTACTCTCTGGCATTTCTCTCACCACCTATGAAATCGTATTCTTTGATCTCCCCTTCCCTATAACCCATTCTTCGTTCTGAGAACAGTCCTTCCTTATCTCTCGGTGCTAAGATAAAACAAACTGTGGCACACATCTAAGTAAGCAATCCTTTGCTAGCATTTCACGCTTATATTTTGCACTTCTGCACTTCTATCCATTCCCAGATCCCTCCTTCTTTCCTTCTACGCGTCCCTTGACATCTGAATCTACATCTAAATGAATATTCTGCAATTCATAATTATGTGCTTGGCAGGGGATTCTGTGGTCTGATGGATTAATCTTGTATTGATGTGTAAAACGTGTAGGTTCACATCTCACGTCAGGCGTAGATTTTTAACACACCCCTAGTAACGCCAAGTGCAGAACGCCAGTAAGCTCCGTAGTTCAATATCCGCAGTAAAGATCCCTTCGCTGAAGACTGGGCATTCGTTTGAGCTGTGACAGATGGAGAAACCCCGTAAGTCAGGGACTCTGTCCCCAGCAAGCCGTGGTAAACTAGAAAACGTATTTCATTTAATGAACCAGTGGCCATGTAAGTTCAAAAGGCTCTTACTTTATTTGAAACTGAGACGTTGAAAATTGTGGTGCTGGACTGGGATTAGAATTCGATTTCACTGTATTTCCAAAGTTTGCAAACTCTTCTAGGCGTCCTCGAAAGGCACCTATCTGGTTTCGAATACTCATCAGCACAAAAGACTGGGCATTCGTTTGAGCTGTGACAGATGGAGAAACCCCGTAAGTCAGGGACTCTGTCCCCAGCAAGCCGTGGTAAACTAGAAAACGTATTTCATTTAATGAACCAGTGGCCATGTAAGTTCAAAAGGCTCTTACTTTATTTGAAACTGAGACGTTGAAAATTGTGGTGCTGGACTGGGATTAGAATTCGATTTCACTGTATTTCCAAAGTTTGCAAACTCTTCTAGGCGTCCTCGAAAGGCACCTATCTGGTTTCGAATACTCATCAGCACAAAATATTCAGTATTTTATTTCAAGCCCTGGCATGTGCACTCCGAACTACTGGTGAAAAATAGTTGCAATTTCAACGTCTCTTCGTGCGTTGTCAGCTGTAGTGTTCGTTTCAACTCACAGCCACATGATGAGCTTTTTATCACAACATTTCATGATCAAACGTTTCCTTATATCTTTTGAAGTTCAAACATTCCTCTCCATCCTACTGGCGAAAACGGATTTGGGTTTGACGTTGTGATCATCGTGATCACCAACGACGACATGTTGTGGATTCAACTTCTTGACAGAAGAGTATTTTTCATCTCATCAATGAAAGTACAAACATGCCATTCCTAACTATTATTGGAAAAGAATTTGATAGTTAAAGTTTCTTCATGACCACGTGTGCGGGGTTTGAATTCCATTCAGCACAGAACTTTTCGTCGCCTGATGTCTAGCTAAACTTGCGCCCATCTCGCTACTGGTCAACCAACAATAGCAATTTATCGTCTGTTCCTGGCTAGAAAACGACGGTGCTAGATGCTGGGTTCGAATCCCAGTCAGACAAAAACAATTCTATCGTCAATTAAGGTTCCGGCATTTCGCTACTGCTGAAAACATTTGGTATATAACTTCTGATTTTATGAACAGTCGTGCTCAAATGTATCCGAACAACCTGAATTACATTTCACCTGATTCCCATGCGACCTACATAACGCAGCTGTCTGCCATGTCCTCTAATCTCTCCTTGGTACAGTCGTTTGACTATTGAAAATGGTTCCAACAAATCAACACTAGAAAACACTGCTCTTTATCGAAATAACTCAAGATGTAAAGTAATACCACGATACAACAAATATCAGGGAACACCTCATCGCAGGTAAGACTGTCCTTAAGGCTTGTGAGCTCACATTTACTGCAATAACTGACATACCTTCAATGTTAGCACTCTGATTATTACGTCAGATAGGTAATGCACATAGTAAGTTCGTCGTATTCATGATTTCCTCTTCAAAGTAACATACCATACTTGTTATTTAACACAAAATGTCAATAAAAATTTATGTTATTCACGAGCAGCTAGTGGAGAATATGTATGAACCGCCTCGTTCTGCATATGGATTCAAACCCAGATCATGCAGGCTAGGCTGCGGTGGCCGTGCGGTTCTAGGCACTTCATTCCGGCCCGCGTGACTGCTACGGTCGCAGGTTCGAATCCTGCCTCGAGCATGGATATGTGTGATGTCCTGAGGTTAGTTAGGTGTAAGTAGTTCTAAGTTCTAGGGGACTCATGACCTCACATGTTGTCTCATAGTGCTCAGAGCAATTTGAATCAATCATGCAGGCTAAGATTTCGTGGCTGACGGAAATTAACAGTCGTTCCTGACTAGGCATAAAGAGAGTGATACACCTCATTTTTGGTCAGTATCAGTTATCAAATATCAACTGTAAATTACATAACGTAAACATTTTTAACGGACGCGAATTTCTACCAAGCATCTATTGTCCCTGTTAACGAACTACGAGAGAGATTAAATATTGCTACTTCACAAGTAATTTACTTGAAATTCAGTGAGGTAAAGCTTTGTATTGGGCAGGGATTCGTACCCAGAACCTAATCGGATTGTTATCGAAGCACAATGAACTTTGACATATCGGGTTTTCTCGGCAGTATCTATATGTATTAAATGAAATGACGAGACGAAACATTAATTTTTTTCTTCCCAGGACACCAACCCGGCACGTATCGCTGTTATATTCTAGAGAAAAGGAACATTAAGTATGGGTTTGCTACACCAGCAGCGACATGTGAGCATGTTTGAACTAGAATTAATATGACGAAGTGTTCAGTGCTGACTGAGAATCGAACCCCACACACATCGTTGTTGAGTACACACAAAGAGACGACACTTACCGAATTTTTCTCCACCAGCAGCTCGGAATAACGTCCTTGAACTTACAGTGATCTCGCAAATACTGCTGTGTCTCGCTGGGAGTCAAAATCGTCAGTTATCGTTAGTGTTGGCAACGAATGAAAATGCATTAAAAATAAAAATTATTATCCACCAGCAGATAGGTGTTCTCATGCTAGAGCTTGATAATACATAGTGAAAAGTTTAGTCCTGGGCCAGGTTTCCAATCCATTCATGCGCAATATGTGGTGATGTTGAGGAATCTGTAGATTTGAACAAACAACAAGTTGTAGTCGAGCTGTGTTGTCAGGAAGGGATGAAATTCCGCGTTAAGAGTGGTCTGAGTTGCATTCCCAGTTCAGAACCAATTTTATCGACATACAGAAGCGCAAATAAAAGATGGAATAAGTGTCCTGTGACCATACAGGGGGTTTGTTTCGTCACTAGAAATAAATAACTAATATAAGAAAGGTTACTGGTGATAGAGTTTCTACATGTCGCTAATCCTTATTTTATTGTGGTTCCATTTAACGTCTACTTGGCAGAGAAGGAATATCATGTTTAATGTGATTTTCAGACCACAATACCATTATACCTTCTTCACTTGGCGTAGCCAGAAGAGAATAGAATATGGCTCCCCCTATCAAAAAATATCGGCAGAAGTTGGAATCGAACCGAGACCAACATCATATGAAACTATCATGAGTCCAACAGACCACCAAAACACTCTTTTCCCCGACTCATTTCTCTATCATAACACCGTTGCGGCACACAAGATGAGAATTCTGACACACAGGCTCTCTGTAGTGGTTTGTAGGATGTTCAGTACATTCATTTACTTTGCTGACCGAATCGCCATGATCTAGCTGCCTTGGCTACCCAGTGCAGACATTCGACTCTACTTTGTAATCTCCGAAATTAAATAACGTAACTGCCACCTACACAGAACTGCCAACAGTGTAGGATGCAGAAATTTAAATAGGAAGTGTTCCTTTCCATTTGAGCTACTCTATTGCGCTATCTGTTTGTTGAAACCATCGTGCAGTGCAAAAGATATGCTGTAACTGTCTGTCTCTCAGAAGTCTAGATCCGGCCGTATGCATTATCTCACAGCACTGTGGAATGCCAAAGTTCTGGAGGAACTGTTGTTCGCTTCCAGAGATGCTGTAGCTACGTCACAGCTAGTAGCGTAGCGTAACGGTGAGCGTCGCGCACTGTTCATAAGACGTCGCGTGTTCTATTACACTCGCTACTACTTTTTTTTTTAACGCAATTCTTCTGTCTGATGAAGTTATCAATTTAATGGAACTTTGAACATAATTCTCTTCACTTCTCAACGCAAAATAGTCGTATGTGGAAAAAAGGCTAACTATTGCGTCATTTTGTTCTTTTCAGGTTTAATAGACGGCCAGGCAGCAGATGCGTCTAGAAGCTTTTGTATTATGTACGGGGAGAGTGTATCGTGCCAAAATAGTCAGACAAGTGTTTTCTGCATTAGCTGTCGTCTGGTAGTGGCATTTTATTCTTCTTCAAACCTTGTTTGATACCTTTAACTCAAAACAAGTTTTCTACACGCATGTAATCAATAAGCTGCATGGTCATTGTCAGACTGTTATACATAACATCAGAGAATTCGCATATATCGTTGATGATTAGTATTGTTTTAACAACACTAAAAGAAACCTTACGAAAACTGTGCACTGTATTGTAAGAAATGAAATAAATCTACCCACGATAGCCTTATGACGAAAGTAAGTCTGTTTTAACAAAACTTAGTATCGGTACACAGGTGTGCCTCTATCTGCACGAATTAGTAAAATACTACTCACTTAGATTTCGATTGGGTCTGTGTTTAAATGGTATGCTGTGTCATACTCAACAGGGATGCAAATGTGGCATTTCATAAATAAAGTTACGTATTCCTAGAAACCCAAAATTTGCTTGACAGCAGCGGGTAAGAGGCGTTACCTGTTGTGCAGCATTGTAAGTTTTTCACCATTGCACTTTGAGCTGAAAGTATTTTCTTTTCAATTTGCTAATCAATTTATTTCCTTGACGGTCGATACGAATTTCTTTAGAGACGCTTGTATTGTACAGCAGCTTGGCAGTCAGACAGCCGTGATCTACGACCATTAACACAACTTACTGAGTCGAGCTGCCAAGAGGATTTGATGTGTAAAGCTTTTCTTCTGATTATGTTACAGAATTTTTTTTGGGAATTCGCAGCTCCATGAAATAATACCCAAAAAATGCTCACACGTGCTGCCCCTACCACGGTTAGAACTGACGACTTTCTTAACCATTGGAGCACAGACACGGCGGCACCACGGGCCTACGGACACACTGCTGCCAGCAGGCCACTCTCGTCATGATATTTGTCTCTCAGCCTCGTAGAGCAACGTGAAAGATATCAAAAGTTTTGTGTGAAGAAAAGCATTTCTTTAGCCAAAAAATTGAAATTTCTGTCTCAGTGTCATAGTTTACCTAAGGATTATATACCACGAGTCATTCAAATGGAAAGAGAATATCAAGTGAATTTAGCGAGTCAGTTCAGTACCATACTCGGAAGTGATTGCACTGTCACAGTGTTGCCAAATGTTTATGACGATGTCGCCAATTCTCAGCTATGCTAGGAACAGCTCTGTAGCGTTATAGGAGGAGAATCCTAAGCTCGTGTCATAGGAGGATACGGAGAGGAGGCGCGGGGTTTGTGGTTAATATGCAGCGTTTTCTCCTACCAGCTGTTTCAAACATTCAGGTGTGTTATCTTCCATCACGATTACAGTTTCCCCACAAAATATATACGAATAAAACACTTACCTTGTTACTTTGTTACAAAATATTAATTCAGTACAATAAAAAGTCTTTGGAAATCAACTTTGCCAACCTGTCACGAAAGGTAAGATAACAAACACTTTGCACCTCGAAATCGATTGCATCTATGTGCAGTCTTGTGATCATACAAGTAGAATTTCATGAATTGAACGAGAATGTAGAAAAATGTTGATGCGAATGAAAGCTGTAAGAAACACAGTTACCTAATTATTCTGCACCACGTAATAATCAATTCATTTCATAATTCAGAAGAGAAGAAACTAAAAATTATGCCCATTAAGACAGAAACTAAAGTGCAGATGCGGGCACTGTGCAGATCTGCGCGTTTTCATCTTCAGATCTATACAAATAATGTATACTAACCAGCGTATTCATTGCTTTCGTAATGTTTCGCTCTTGTTTAGTCTTCTTATGATGAACTGGACCCACACCCAAGAGTCTGATTTTTTCTTTGTATCCTTCCATCTACTATCTTTGTGTTATTGTTTGGTGTTCAAAAATCAAAATATTATGCCTGCTCCAACGAGGTATTAAAATGAGGTCGCAAAAGGGCTAACGAATTATAATCAAAATACAGTGAGACGCCAATTTGTCTGTCGCCATGGTGTTAAGTGGACAGAAATAGTTGGGAGTTATTGTCGTCTTTTCTTATTGAGATTTTCATATTACCCTGACACAAGTCGCCGAGATAAATGTGTATATTCTCCGTGTCGAAACATCCCACATTCCATTCATCCTGATCCATTCATTACGTGCATCGGCGGCAATGAGTGATAGGAAAGCTGTTGTGGGGTGACGAATAACAATAACAATGGTAGTAATTACAAATCAATAATCAAGGATGTTTACTGCATTACAGACGATTACTAAAATAACCAAGAATGGCTGAGTATTTAATTGGCGCACTGACTAGATGTTCTTACCACTTTGTTACTGAATTCTGTTATAGTGGGTTGCAGAGAGAAAACAAAGAATCCCGTAGCCATACATATCGCTAGTACAACGAGATATTACCTATCAACTATCCTTGCTTTATATCACGAGACGAGCATGGCTTCAGTGAGCTGATATTTGAAATACATTTCTGTTTTCTTTATCTGTCTCTTTTTATTATTATTTTAATTTTTTGAGGAAAGCATCGAGAAGCGCGATAATAAGCAAGTAGGCATATAACCTGTTTACAGTTATTTTCATCGGGATACATAATGCAAAAATACAGCTTTTAAGTGTGTTATTGCGTAATTCCAGTTATTGACAGTCTATTCGTGAACTTGCTCCCATTCAGTGGGGTGAAACCTATCACAGAAGCAAGCAAAACACAAATATTTCTTGCACCATGCGCAACACATAAACGAAATCTTGCACTGACGTGTTGTCCTATATATTGCACGGAAAACATATCTGATTCATGTTGCTAAATACATCCCTGTCAGATATCAATTTGGAAGCGTACCAAGTGTATAAAAGTATATCTTGAAATATGCAGAAAGGCTCATAGAGGTATTCGACTGAAACATGGCCATGACCAAAACTGTAACTGCGGTCGACAGCATCGTCGTCTACCACCTTGACAACTCGAACGGTGACAGTGCTCGGCCGGTTACTTACGTTTACTGGTATGAAAGCTACAGCATGAAAACACAAAAATGTTAATAACCCGAAGATCATTAGTTCTGGAACCCATAGAAAATAAAGCAGTCATCAGTCGCAAGAGTGGTTTGAACACCACAGTGCTTTAATAGGCACGGTCTTGTTGGGGGTGGTATGCTGTTGCTTTCATCCGACCTTTGAGTTGACTTTCCTAGCCAAATAATAGGGGAACCTACAGTTTTAAGTGGCTTTCGGACCACAGTGCAACTCGGCATTTTTCACATCAACAAACACTGCCCCAGGGGAAATATGTGTAAAACGACACATAAAAATTATGGGGCTTGTGATCGATCGAACCTGAGACCTTCGTATCCATAGTCTCGCTTTTCCTCACCTTGCCACCATGCAGCTAACACTGTGGTTTCTGCTTGCCATTAAAATTAAGGATCTCTCGTTTGTGCCTGCGTTGCCACTTGCGTGTCCCTTAGGAGACCTTACCTTTGGGATTACCCTCGTATACGTGTGTGTAAACGCCTTCCAATGCCCACTCAAGAAAGACAAGGATACCTAGTCTAGATTCAATATTACAAATACGCCTCAGTTTGTGAATGAACGCAGACGTAGGTTGATAATCATTTTGAATATTTATCAGTACTGTACCCATTGGTGTGAAACTAGTTTTCTACCAATGATTCCCACAGCTAGAGGAGCACTACTTTAATACCTCTTACACAAAATACTTAAGCAGGACGAAAAGATCAACCTGACACAAACTGTGGGAAGTTTGTTTTACAACCTTCGTACCTGTATAAAGAGCTTTTCCTATTTGAGATATCTGTGAACGTTGCTGCAAAATACGATTTAAGAAGAAACTAAATTACTTCAGCTACGCCAATGTTTAAAGAAATCGTGTTAACGCACTGAATCGTGGTTTGTAAATCGTTTACCAGCCGTACTCCGCTACATTTCGCTGGTTCGAAGGCAAAAAGCTTACTGACAAATTTCACGGAAGGAAAAGGGGGACGAAATGTCTCTCACTCGAAGGTCACGTTGTTTTACTTAAATGATTACAAAATCGGGTAAAACGAACAGCGAGGTTGTCAGTATAAGCACATTACTCTTGTCAATATGATGTTGCACCGCCCAGGGCCTGTAATGATAAAGGGCCCGTTTAGGTCAGGCATATTGTACACATAAGTGGAAGAGAGAGCACCACCAAATTATACCATCCGTATGCATTTCATAGACAGGGAAAGTTTTCCTGGGCAACTACTTCTATAATGACCTAAAAGACTTAAATGATATTAAAGCACATGTGTTCCAGCAGCGGTATGAAGAAAATGAAAGTAATAATGACGGTAATAATCGAATTATCGGGTAACTTCACACTTCACAGTAGATTTTCTCAAACTAAGAAATTTCCTGAATTAGTGAAAATTTCAAAATGGCTTCAAGTCGAGGCTATGACGCCTAGATGAGTCTTTACATCCTGCTGACATGAGAATAGCATAATCTCCACTTCAGAAGCTTGCTTCTACTTAACCATTTGATAGACTCGCGTTTTCTTCCACCGTGACTAGTTTAGTAAGCTAAGCACGTCATCCATTACAGAACACTCCTAGGGTGAAAAATGTGGCCACAATGGTCTGGTGGAACGAACTATCACAAGTGCAATGCATGGGTTCAGGAATTTACTTTTAAGAGGCGCAAAGAGATACTTTGCCTCTGGTAACCTCAAGAGAAAGCTGTTATAATCCAGAATCCGCATTAAACATCACGTTCCTTCATTCCAAACTGGGCAGAGCCGGTTTAAGTTGGAAAATGACATAGGTGGTGGTCAGGTTAACAGAAATATTGTCACCGGTAAACTTACTTACTTTAGAAAATTTTATTTTATTTGATGAACTGATAGCCGTCTTAAGGAACAGTGCTCTAATTTTACTTATACATGATTGAACTAGAGACACTGAAAATGATGTGGAACGAGTCATTTTAATGAAAGATTTGTTTACATAACAGTATTCAATTTCTTTACAACAATTTTTACCCCCCCCCTCTCTCTCTCTCTCTCTCTCTCTCTCTCTCTCTCTCTCTCTCTCTCTCTCTCTCTCACACACACACACACACACACACACACACATTCTCTTTTTATTTTTATTTGTGTGTTGTGCTCGACTATCGGCGAGGCACAAAAAGGTCCGTGAATGAGTTTCTTAGTTTTGAGTACACTTACGAAAGAAATATAAAAACAACTATGGGAGTTACTGATTTATGATGCTTAGTAGCAGTCAGTACTGAGTATTATTAGTAACTAAGCTCCAGTCCCTAAACCTAGTTACAGAAATGCGAATCAGACGCATTACGTATTCCAGGCCGTAGCAGCCGCGTCTTTGAGGTGCCAGCTATGGCCACTTCCCAGCCCGCTGTAGGATCACATCGGTTCGTCTTCTTCCTGCTGGTAATGTAAGTGAGATTTGGCAACAACGCAAGGTATGTTTGGCAACTCTGTGATCGACGAGTTACTTCCTGGTGTGCACGGAATTAAGTCTCAAAGTTCACTTGATTTCTCGTGTCATTTCCATTGATTAACCTGAGTTGTTATCGCTTGAGATGTAAGAGAAGTTTGTAAATTTACGGTTTTCAGCCCAGCAAAGTCATTGAAAGTGGCAATCGCAAATAATCTCGTCCTGTAAATAGCAGTTTACGAGTTCTAGCCACTATTGTCCTCGTAACAGAGCGGTGCAATCCATATCTATCCGCTAGCTCTGTGTTGACGTGCTGAACTATGGAAAAGCGGCTGTTATTGTGCGCGGTTCGAGCCTCGCTGAGTGTAATGTTTTTATCTCTTCTGTGTAATAGCTGCAAGCAGTCAGATGAAACATCGCTAGCAAATCGTAAGAAAATACTTTCAGCTCAAAGTGCAATGGTGAAAAACTTACAATGCTGCAAAACAGGTAACGCCTCTCTCCGCTGCTGACAAGCAAATTTTGGGTTTCTAGGAATACGTAACTTTATTTATGGAATGCCACGCTTCCATACCTATTGAGCATGACATTTAAACACAGACCCAATCGAAATTACAGTGAGTAGTGTTTTACTAATTCGTGCAGATAGAGGCACGCCTGTGTACATATGCTCAGTTTTGTTAAAACAGACTTTCCTCGTAAGGTTATCTTGGTAGTTTTATTTCATTTCTTACAATACAGTGCACAGTCTCCGTAAGGTTTCTTTTAGTATTGTTAAAACAATACTAAACATGACAGAGAAATTAATCATCAACGATATATACGAATTCTCTGATGTTATGTATAACAGTCTGACAATGCACATGCAGTTTATTCATTACATGCATGTAGAAAACTTGTTCTGAGTTACAGCTGTCAAACAAGGTTTGAAGAAGAATAAATAACCACTATCAGATGACAGCTAATGTAGAAAATACTTTTCTGACTATTTTGGCACGATGCCATACATAATACAAAAAGCTTCGAGACGCATCTGCTGTAGCGAGTGTATTAGAACACGCGACGTCTTATGAACAGTGCGCGACACTTACCGTTACGCTACTAGCTGTGACGTAGATAAGCTCCTCTGAAAGTGAACAACAGTTCCTCCAGAACTTTGGCATTCCACAGTGCTGTGAGATAATGCATACGGCCGGATCTAGACTTCTGAGAGACTGACAGTTACAGCATTTCTTTTGCACTGCACGATGGTTTCAACAAACAGATAGCGCAATAGAGTAGCTCAAATGGAAAGGAACACTTCCTATTTAAATTTCTGCATCCTACACTGTTGCCAGTTCTGTGTAGGTGGCAGTTACGTTATTTCATTTCGGAGATTACAAAGTAGAGTCGAATGTCTGCACTGGGTAGCCAAGGCAGCTAGTTCATAGCGATTCGGTCAACCAAGTAAATGAATGTACTGAACATGCTGCAAACCACTACAGGGAGCCTGTGTGTCAGAATTCTCATGTTGTGTGCCGCAACGGTGTTATGATAGAGAAATGAGTCGTAGAAAAGAGTGTTTTGGTGGTCTGTTGGACTCATGATAGTTTCATATGATGTTGGTCTCGGTTCGATTCCAACTTCTGCCGATATTTTTTGATAGGGGGAGCCATATTCTATTCTCTTCTGGCTACGCCAAGTGAAGAAGGTATAATGGCATTGTGGTCTGAAAATCAGATTAAACATGATATTCCTTCTCTGCCAAGTAGACGTTAAATGGAACCACAATAAAATAAGGATTAGCGACATGTAGAAACTCTATCACCAGTAACCTTTCTTATATTAGTTATTTATTTCTAGAGACGAAACAAACCCCCTGTATGGTCACAGGACACTTATTCCATCTTTTATTTGCGCTTCTGTATGTCGATAAAATTGGTTCTGAACTGGGAATGCAACTCAGACCACTCTTAACGCGGAATTTCATCCCTTCCTGACAACACAGCTCGACTACAACTTGTTGTTTGTTCAAATCTACAGATTCCTCAACATCACCACATATTGCGCATGAATGGATTGGAATCCTGGCCCAGGACTAAACTTTTCACTATGTATTATTAAGCTCTAGCACGAGAACATCTATCTACTGGTGGATAATAATTTTTATTTTTAATGCATTTTCATTCGTTGCCAACACTAACGATATCTGACGATTTTGACTCCCAGCGAGACACAGCAGTATTTGCGAGATCACTGTAAGTTCAAGGACGTTATTCGGAGCTGCTGGTGGAGAAAAATTCGGTAAGTGTCGTCTCTTTGTGTGTACTCAACAACGATATGTGTGGGGCTCGATTCTCAGTCAGTGCTGAACACTGCGTCATGTTAATTCTAGTTCAAACATGCTCACATGTTGCTGCTGGTGTACCAAACCCATACTTAACGTTCCTTTTCTCTAGAATATAACAGTGATATGTGCCGGGTTGGAGTCCTGGGAAGGAAAAAATTAATGTTTCGTCTCGTCATTTCATTTAATACATATAGATACTGCCGAGAAAACCCGATATGTCAAAGTTCATTGTGCTTCGATAACAATACGGTTAGGTTCTGGGTACGAATCCCTGCCCAACACAAAGCTTTACCTCACTGCATTTCAAGTACGTTACTTGTGAAGAAGCTGTATTTAACATCTCGAGTATTTCGTTAACAGGGACAATAGATGCTTGGTAGGAATTCGCGACCGTTAAAAATGTTTACGTTATGTAATTTAAAGTTGATATTTGTTATCTGATACTGTCTAAAATCGAGGTATATCACTCTCTTTATGCCTAGTCAGGAACGACTGTTAATTTCCGTCAGTCACGAAATCTTAGTTTGAATGACCTTGGTTTGAATCCATTTGCTGATCGAGTCGGTTCGTCGTGTCATTTGAAGTTCATACTTATTCTCAACTAGCTGCTCGTGAAGAACATAAATTTTTAATGACATTTTGTGTTAAATAACAAGTATGGTATGTTACTTTGAAGAGGAAATCATGAATACGACGAACTTACTATGTGCATTACGTATCTGATGTAATAATGAGAGTGCTAACATTGAAGGTTTGTCAGTTATTGCAATCAATGCGAGCTTACAAGCCTTAAGGACAGTCTTATCTGTGATGAGGTGTTCCCTGATATTTTTAGTGTCGTAGTATTACTTTACATCCTGAGTTATTGCGATACAGAGCAGTGTTTTCTAGTGGTGACTTGTTGGAACCATTTTCAATAGGCAAACGACTGTATCAAGGAGCGATTAAAGGACCTGCTACACAGCTGCGTTATGTGGGTTTCATGAAAAACAGGCGAAATGCAATCCAGGTCGTTCGGATACATTTGAGCATTACTGTACTTCGTTAACAATCCGATTAGGGGCTGGGACCGAGCGAGGTGGCGCAGTGGTTAGGACACTGGACTCGCATTCGGGAGGACGACGATTCAATCCCGTCTCCGGCCATCCTGATTTAGGTTTTCCGTGATTTCCCTAAATCGTTTCAGGCAAATGCAGGGATGGTTCCTTTGAAAGGGCACGGCCGATTTCCTTCCCAATCCTTCCCTAACCCGAGCTTGCGCTCCGTCTCTAATGACCTCTTGTCGATGGGACGTTAAACACTAACCACCACCACCTAGAGGCTGGGGTTTGCATCCCTGTCAGAAGCTTTATATGTTGGCATTTCAGTTTTAAATATGAGTATACCTTGTTCCTTGTGAATGACACCATATTAAACGTCGTTGGGGGTAGTTCCCAGGATGGTAACTGTGACACGTCTCCTTTGAACAATTATACAAGACTGTACTTAAACTGAAACACAATATTTATAGCGCAACGCAATCTGACTTCCAAAAATCCTTACAAAAGAATGGCCCTGACTAACATTAACCTATACGTTTCACAAATCACTTACCTCACAAAAATCTTGGTTACTCTAACTACTGCAATACAGCGAGCACCACTACTGCCAGCAAAATAAAAGATTCAAACTATGGAAGGCACTAACTACTGATAGGTATAGTTAGCAAATGAAAGATTTTAATACAGAACAAACAATGTATTTACCTTAATAGTCGTAATATCAGTTCATGACATCCAGTCTTACAAATGTCAAAACTCTGCCATCTCTCTCCCCACATCCACCACTGCTGGCGGCTCACGTCCAACTGCGCAACGCTGTGCGCTGTTAACATCCAGCTGCCCAGCACTACAATGGCGAGTATTACAACAATGCCAACCAGCCACTGACTGCACACAGCACAGCCAGTGATTTTTCATACAGAGCGCTATGTGACGTTAGCAATAAAAGAACCTAAACAGCCTACTTACATAGCCCCATGCTCCCCACAAAAAATTTTAAAAATTGTTTTGGGCAGTGGCCAATACAGATTTGAAATTTTTTTTTCATAGTTACTGTAAGAAAGATATCAAATGCACACACTTACTAATACAATGTTGGTCAAAAGCTAAAATTTTCTCACAGGCCATAAAGACAGTCCTGATCAATCATCACAGTAAAATAGCAGTGTTTTTCTCAACGTCTGAGCAGTAAAAGAAAATGGACACAGAAGTAGTGCATTTCCATGCAGTCTTGAAGTAGTATTGTCCTTCCAACGGAAAGACAGTGCTGACTCTTGACATGCAGACAGGTAATGGCCCACAACAGAGCAAACCCACCGCAGAGTCAGTCGAAGTTTTGAAGAATATCGGTAGGTATTTCATCACAGATCAGACCCACTGTAGTCCTGGTAGAGAGTATGGTATTGGTGGGCTACCAGAGGTGCAGACCCACTGCAGTCCTTGTAGAAATAATGGTATTGGTGGATCATCAAAGATGTAGACCCACTGTAGTTCTTCTAGAGATGGCTAGCAGCTATCCGTTGTGACTGTGCAGCTGCACAATCACCATCGGAGAGTCTTGCAGAGAATATAGCAAGTCCATAAACCACCACTTGTCCACTCACAAAGAATTTGTTTGAAATGTCCTTAGAACCAGCAATGCTATTATCCAGTCCCTTGCTGAATTATTAACACACATGCAAACACTATCAGTCCCTACTTCTCACATATTGTCCATATACTATGAACAACAGAAATGTGGGCAGTGAAATCTAATTTACAAGTTACTTAATTTGGTGAACTGGTGTCAATTACAATTTTATAACATGAGAATACAATAACAAAGGTACAAAATATATCGTTAAAGAACATAATAGTACAGATAACATTTGCAGTAATACAAGCTTTACAAAAGAATCGAAATAACATACACATTAGTGTTACAGGAATTATGACATAAGTGCATACATAAAAGATCAGAATAACTTTTGAAACATCAACTTCACACATGAGCATTAGAACAAAACAGAATAAATATGTGTAAACATCTTTATGAAGTAAATAACATGTTATTGATGCAAATTATATTTGAGGATAACAGTATTCCTCATCATAGTGAATGTAGCTTAGTATTAGAACAGAAAATTTTTTATGAAACAGTACACAGAGACAGGAAGAAAACAAATACACAAGGGTACACAAACAAATAGTGGGATAACACAAAAGGAAAGGACACAGATTGTTTTCAGTGTAACATTTGGTACTGCAGTCCAACCCAAAACTTCATTCCATAGATCGTCCCTCTTATTTCAACCTTTACTCCAGCCAAAAAAAAAAAAAAAAAAAAAAAAAAAAAATATCCTATCCAAGCATGCTTTCTGTATTCTGTTCACATCCCCTTTCAAAAATAGTTTTTCTCCACTTTACACTACTCTTTTGGCTAAACCATTTTCTTATAGCTTCTCAATGTTTTTCTTCCACTTCATCATAGTTAGTTTCTTATATAGTCTAACCCCTCTTCAGCTAACTTAAACCTACTGAGCTCAGATGCTAAACTAAGGGACGACGCAATCTAGCAGCACAAAACAATTAACACAAACAGCAATGACAAAAAAATGCAAATTGGCAAAAAAAAACAGCAATATAGGACTTAGAAAAGCAAATGCAACATTACAACTAATCTGAAGCAATGAACAGCAACAAGAAAAATGAATCAGTAGTAAAACTAGCTGAACAGAGTAATACAAAGTGAAATTTAGTAGCACTATGCCTGGCAAACAGCACCAGCAAATGCAATAACTTATATCTAAAAATGACAAAGCTCAAGCAGAAAAAATATTACAGTTAAGACAACAATGCAGAGAAGGGAAATGTCTATTCACATATTAATATCTATGTCGTGGACCACAAAACTAATTCTACAAAAGATATTACCAAGTAGTTGAAAAGAAAATTAAGTATGCAGTAACTGTTATTAATCCCTTCTTATAGTTCTTTCCTTTCCAAGTGCTCCTTTTTCGAAGAATGTGGACCATAAAATGATTATTTAATAGATCTGTTGACAGAAAGTGTTCACATTAGCAAATGCATTTAATTTTATTTTATAAAACCTTGCTGCAACACAGCTGAATACCACATATCAAATGAAATAAGCAACTATGAAAGGCAAAGCATAGAAATATCATTCAATAGTCATGTGACATTTCATAAGTTAGTACAAATTCTCTCAACTCTCGTAGAAAGACGCTTGTCATTATCAGGTGTGCAGATGTAAGAAAGTATCTTTCCAAGTAATGAGCGTGTCGTTTTTGCGATGCTTTCTACAAAGGATTGTCAATAGCGAGGATAATGGCCTCCTTTTCTTTCTAATGGCTTTCTTTTGTCAGGAGGCTGTCGCACAGCTGGGTGCAGGTGGTCACTTAACTGTCTTATCGAAATATTTACGACAGCAGTTTCCGCTACAGTGACAGTCTCGTATAAAAATATTTTACAGGTCACGAATTTGCGTTACAAATCTGTAGAAACAAAATCCTTTAAATATAATAGTGTCCAAAAAATTTTCGTCGGCATTGTAGTACATTCACGCATTTACATACATTTCATAACTCTTAAAGTACGATTTTTGGTTTCCAACAACCTTTTGCACATACCAGAGTCCCTAACCACTACTCATTATTCCTTGCTTTATTACACATATACATATTTGTTGACACTTCTACAATATTTAATCATAAGAAATATGTAGCATAATCAAATTCCTCATATAGCATCAGCTTATTGATCATAAACATACCGCAACAGCGTAATACACATCGTCATCATAACATCATAATACCTCAGCCATATCTCAAAATCGTCGTAGCTTCCTCCAATAATTTCAAAACCTAAAAAAAATTCTCTGCTCATGTCAAAAGTGTCATCTACCTGAAACGTACTTTAAAAATCATGATCCCATACCAAATACATCATTCAAAGCTCTCATAGTATCACAAAAGTTCAGAAAAAATATGAACATTTATCAAAGTACAGACAAAATACAATTTCATAAGTGTGAAGTTATCCAGCCGAGTGATTACATAAACATCTGTCACTGATGTAGTAAAATAAATATTAGTCTCTCTCAGTTAAATGATCAGATAGCTGTGTAATTCTGTGTTAGAGAAATATGGTACCAAAGTGTAAAGTGGTATAACCAAATACCATACTAGCTAGGGCTCCTTGTGCTTGCCATACACATGGTACACAAAGTAAGCGTGTACCCCCCTGAGGATTAATGTAATTATATCCTCTGGTGTTACAGATTACAGCAACGGAATGAAATGTACCACGGAAAACCTTTGTATCATTGTAGTCCAAAAATCTTTAAAAATACATGTTTTAAGTACAAAATTAATCACTCAATTAGGTGTGCTGTAGCGCTAAACTGTGCGTCTTGTTGTGATAATCTCTGTGGAAGTGTCGTAGTTATCGTCCTCCGATAGCTAAGTCCTGCAGAAGTCAATGTCCTTACCTCATGATAAACAAAAGTACACTCCTGGAAGTGGAAAAAAGAACACATTGACACCGGTGTGTCAGACCCACCATACTTGCTCCGGACACTGCGAGAGGGCTGTACAAGCAATGATCACACGCACGGCACAGCGGACACACCAGGAACCGCGGTGTTGGCCGTCGAATGGCGCTAGCTGCGCAGCATTTGTGCACCGCCGCCGTCAGTGTCAGCCAGTTTGCCGTGGCATACGGAGCTCCATCGCAGTCTTTAACACTGGTAGCATGCCGCGACAGCGTGGACGTGAACCGTATGTGCAGTTGACGGACATTGAGCGAGGGCGTATAGTGGGCATGCGGGAGGCCGGGTGGACGTACCGCCGAATTGCTCAACACGTGGGGCGTGAGGTCTCCACAGTACATCGATGTTGTCGCCAGTGGTCGGCGGAAGGTGCACGTGCCCGTCGACCTGGGACCGGACCGCAGCGACGCACGGATGCACGCCAAGACCGTAGGATCCTACGCAGTGCCGTAGGGGACCGCACCGCCACTTCCCAGCAAATTAGGGACACTGTTGCTCCTGGAGTATCGGCGAGGACCATTCGCAACCGTCTCCATGAAGCTGGGCTACGGTCCCGCACACCGTTAGGCCGTCTTCCGCTCACGCTCACGCTCACAGCCCGCCTTCAGTGGTGTCGCGACAGGCGTGAATGGAGGGACGAATGGAGACGTGTCGTCTTCAGCGATGAGAGTCGCTTCTGCCTTGGTGCCAATGATGGTCGTATGCGTGTTGGCGACGTGCAGGTGAGCGCCACAATCAGGACTGCATACGACCGAGGCACACAGGGCCAATACCCGGCATCGTGGTGTGGGGAGCGATCTCCTACACTGGCCGTACACCTCTGGTGATCGTCGAGGGGACACTGAATAGTGCACGGTACATCCAAACCGTCATCGAACCCATCGTTCTACCATTCCTAGACCGGCAAGGGAACTTGCTGTTCCAACAGGACAATGCACGTCCTCGTGTATCCTGTGCCACCCAACGTGCTCTAGAAGGTGTAAGTCAACTACCCTGGCCAGCAAGATCTCCGGATCTGTCCCCCATTGAGCATGTTTTGGACTCGATGAAGCGTCGTCTCACGCGGTCTGCACATCCAGCACGAACTCTGGTCCAACTGAGGCGCCAGGTGGAAATGGCATGGCAAGCCGTTCCACAGGACTACATCCAGCATCTCTACGATCGTCTCCATGGGAGAATAGCAGCCTGCATTGCTGCGAAAGGTGGATATACACTGTACTAGTGCCGACATTGTGCATGCTCTGTTGCTTGTGTCTATGTGCCTGTGGTTCTGTCAGTGTGATCATGTGATGTATCTGACCCCAGGAATGTGTCAATAAAGTTTCCCCTTCCTGGGACAATGAATTCACGGTGTTCTTATTTCAATTTCCAGGAGTGTAGTTAGAAAATGAAAGATTTTGATAGAGAACAAACAATGTATTTACCTTAATAGTCGTAATATATATATATATCAGTTCATGACATCCAGTCTTACAAATTTCAAAACTCCGCCATCTCTCTCCCCACGTCCACCACTGCTGGCGTCTCACCTCCAACTGCGCAACGCTACGCGCTGTTAATATCCAGCTGCCCAACACTACAATGGCGAGTATTTCAACAATGCCAACCAGCCATTGACTGCACACAGCACAGCCAGTGATTTTTCATACAGAGCGCTATGTGTCGTTTCCATTTAAAAAACCTAAACAGCCTCCTTACAACTGTTATGACGGGATTTCCAGTTCAGTACAAACATTTTCGTCATTTATTTTCTGGATCTGAATTGATAACTGATACTGGTGCAAACGTTTATACTTCACGTCTCTTTATGCCTAGTGATCCGGTCTCAATAAGCCACAAATAAAGCTATCATAGTTAGCAATGGCTATAGGTGCTGGGTTTGAATCCAGGTCCAGAACGACGACGTTGGTCATGTCATTTAAAGTTCAAATTTGTGTACACGTAGCTGTTGATGTGTTACGAGAACAGTGATATTATTGGTGATTCGCTGTAATGTTTGAGATTTCCTTACAGTGCTTGTCGCCATTAATAGCGGTTTTCTACTTGTTCGTCCCGCATCCAGTTTCCAGAGCCACTCGCCGTAGTGGCGTTAAAGAACTAGTGGAGCGGCAAGGGGTCTCCCGGCCACCATACGCTCATTGTTATCTACCGGGAGTGATACCCTGCTGCATATGGTCTTCTTTCCTGCACAGGTGTCAAAACTTTACTCACACGTTATGTCTGTGAAAGTGAGTTATGATGCAATTGCGGTTAATGTCAGCATATTGACGGTATTTGTTTTTCGATATATCTGAAGAGACACATTGTAAAATGTTTTAGGGCTAGGTTCTATTACAAGGAGAGGCATGGCAGGTTACAGTTTAGATACAGATAGTTCGTAGTTTTTTTTTACCTTCTCTGGATGTTACAAAATAATGAAGAGTAATTCTCTCGAACGTATTAAATGACTGTATAGATGATGATCTGTAACGGTACTTCATTCGTCTGAAAAGAATGTAATGCACTCGTGCACGACAATTTGTAATCTAGCCAAACTGTATTGATTTGCTCATAAAACTAATAGAAGTAGAGTGTATCTATTCTCATGGAATCATGATTGTTTTTATTATTATCGTCACAATGGTGTGTTTAAAAATAAGTATTACCATAAGTCCTGTGTTATTCCATACTCCAGAACCTCTAAAGTAGCCACCACCTGAATTATAGCTTATTGTGGAACCTAGAAATGATAGTGTTTTTCCCGACTTGTGTCTACTTTGCATGAAACCGGCTGTTCTGTGATGACCAAATTGCTTACGAAACTACAGCACAAGAATCTTCTACCATTACGAATGGTCTGCTGGATTGACCTTCTTCAGTGACAGAAACTTTGCACATTGGTCGGTAGACGTGCGTTATGGAGGAAAAACTGCAGATGTCAGCCTGCTGAGAGTATTTGTTTTTGATTTACGGTTGGAATCTCATAGGCTCCTCTACTAGGTGCTGTAAGAAGGTTCGATTACAAGACATGCTCCCACAAATTTTCATTTTTTTATGTCTCGTAAACGCCAGTGGGGTATGGCATTGAGTTAGCAAAACGACATGTGCCGTAGTGTACGAAATAACAACGTCCTCCTGAATTATAGCTTGTTGTTGTCGAATGTAAAATGATTGTTTTTTCCTGTCTATAATTAGGTCGACTGAAAGGCTGTATTCTGTAATGTTGTTTCACGTGTCTGAATTGTTTGTAACACACACCTCCATGGCAGTTTATTTATAAACATTGAAATGAATGCCAAGGATGTCCATCAAACTGAAAGAAATCGCTTAACATAGATGTTTCGTTAGACTGTGTGTTTTCTTCTTCAGAGTTCTAGTTCTCGCTTATTTCTTTCTCTGGTGAAAGCTTCGAAATAACAAGGACTTTCTGTAGTGATTGGTAGTTTTCGCAGCACAACATTGGACGTTTTATCGATTTTACATATGGTGGACGTATATAGGAGATGTGTGATATATCACACACACTTATATACGTCACTATAGAGCTCTGATCTCTGAAGTTTGCCCATCTGTAATCGGCAACAGTGTCGCAGTTTAATTTACGTCATTGGATGTCAAAAATAGTGGGAGGTGGTGAGAAAGACAGAGAAAAAGAGAGAAAGAGATGTTAACTGTATCCGGCAGACAAAAGTAAAAGACGATACCGATTTTGGTCATAAAACTAAAAGAAAATCAACTGTAGCAGTGTTTGTGGAAGCAGGACACTTATTCTGATCGTGACAGAGAGTCTCTTTTTCTTTTCTTTTGTTTCAGCTCACTTACCAGAGTTGCCTTGACATGAAATATAGTTGTTACGCTGATATGTTTCCCTCTCCCAGGAAGGCGTGCGCTTGCAGGGATGCTACTGGCGGCGTTTGGGCATGTCCCATAAGCAGACACAGCTGCACTTTTCTCTAACACCCCGTGATTGGGATAGCTGACGTTTACTTACTTTGTTCTGTGACTTGCTGGAGTCGCGACCTATTGTGAATGTGTAGCATTTGTTGGCACTGACGGCCTCCAACCACCAGGAATGCAGCATCCAATCGCAGTGGTCTGAAATCTGTGCTCTCAGCTGTGGCACTTGGAAGTGCGTGGCGGATGGTGGTGGTAGCTGCCTGTGACCAGCAAATCTTTGAAAAAGCATTCTGGAAATTTCTCCAGAGTTTCATTGTGGTTCGGGGGGTTGGAGCGGGATGAAGGGGGGAGGGAGGAGGAATACATTTAACGGCTTGCAGGAAGCATCTTGTTCTCGAGTCTTTTGTCCATTTGTTGCAGATTTCCACAGACTGGAGACAGTATATGACCCCCACCAGATAGGCCTCTTTGTGGACCATCAGCGACAGGATACAACACGGTTGTATCCCTACCCACGGAGAGGAGAGGAAGGGGTGAGAGGTGTTAGGAGGGTAGGTCGGAGTTGCTCTCATTAGTTCGTGACTGCACATCGAGGAAAACACAGGAGTAGCTGCAGTACTTCTCTCCTGGTGTGATCTTTTGGGGCCAGTTTTTGCTGTAGTTGTGTTATTAAAATGTATTTACTCAATTCCTTCTATGTGTATAAACCGCTGTTTATGAGCGCTGGCTTTTTCACGACAATTTCGATGTGTAATGAGAACAGTGAAGTATTTAACCATCCATTGTGGTAGCGTGTATTGGCCTTCTTAACCCTTCAGTGATGGTTTGATGCCCTAACCTTTCTTACCACGTATCACTGTGTAAGTTACTCAGCAGGTTTGGAGGGTGATTGTCAATGAATATAGCGGGAGGCGTTGAAGCGAACTCCAACGTCAAACACCGAGACGCATACGCGGTCGGTAATAAGGAGTGGCTGTCGGCGCGAGAAATCGTCTGCTGCGCTGTGGATTGCCCGGCCATTTCAGAAACACGAACGGCTCCTGCACAGGCTATAGTCTCTACGAGTTGTGTAATGAATCTGTAGTCCATCCCACTGCATCACCATTATTTGCTGAAAAGTATTCCTCCTACATTCATCCAGTATCACACCCTTCCATTCCTCATGTAGGGGACTATAAACAGAGTCCTCAACTGTATGCTTACATGTAATACACTTATTAAACTCCTCTCTGTCCACCGCCAACATTTCGTCAGTTTAATACATTTTCCGCCATGAATAGCGATAGTATCTTCCACTCCAACCATTTTCCGGCACACAAGTGGAGCAGAGAGATTTATTTCAACTTCTTGGTAAAGGGACCATTCTATGTAGGGTTACTATTTATTTTGAGTTCATCTGAGGGAAATGATAGGGTATGGGACGCACGTGCCGGCTGGTGAAAACCCATGACGTCATCCGTGGGGGAGGCGGGTAATTCACTGATAATTAATTAATTTGATTTCAATTTGATATGAAAAATGGTGTGGTATGCCGTTTCCGCACTACTAGAATTGCATACTGGACAAATATGGGAATCAAAATTGTTCAAATGGCTTTGAGCACTATGGGACTTAACATCTGAGGTCATCACTCCCCTAGAACTTAGAACTACTTAAACCTAACTAACCTAAGGACATCACATACTTCCATGCCGGAGGCAGGATTCTAACCTGCGACCGTAGCGGTCGCACGGTTCCAGACTGAAGCGCCTATAACCGCTCGGCCACACCGGCCGGCAAATATGCGAATCCAAAATGTGTGATGTTTCATTTTCTTTATGCTTGACGTAAAACATTTCCTGAAAAACTACTTCAGTACTTCTTTGTTTACAGTCATAGCTTACATTCTTTCAGCAGGGCAGTAAATGACTCAACTTTCAGCATTCTGCGTTCCTTGAATGCAAACTATATGTGGACACAATTCTTTGTGTGGCACAGAGAATAACTCTGCCATGAAGAGCCCATAACGAATAATTGTGTCAATGAGTCTCAGCTTGCGTCACAATGCGTACTGAACACGAGCTAAACATGTAGAGCTTGCATGTTTTTTCTTATTTTTTATTTGTGCCACTCTGCGAGCGTCTCATACATATTGATTCACTGACAACTCTCCCCCTGCCCCACATACACAAACACGATTTTCTTACAATATTTGCTTCTGCTGTAAACATGTTACTTATATCATAACATGCTCCCATCAATCCCAAGAGCTATCATTCGAAACGCCAGTTCTGTGTGTAGCTTCTAACATTCATTCCTCGATGCTTACATTGAGTAAGTTACATGAAAGGGCTGATTTCCAGTTGGTTGACATTGTTCTGTGAGTTTTCTTCATAATTTCATGCATTTGCCTGCAACAAAATATGCAACGCCAATTAAGTCGTCAGGCAATAGATACTACATGGTGCGAAGCCAGGCCGTGTTCTTAGTTATTTAAATGTCAGCAGTTAGAAGAAAACGAATGTGATAAAAATCGAGGTCATTGGTAAAAACTTGGTATTCTGTTGGTGAATCATAGCTAATTCTGTCTAGGGTGAAATGAAATATTTTTTTTTATAGGTAAGGCACAGTACCAGTGCTATTTTAACAGTAACGCAAAGACCCGACAATTCTTAATAAAAAGTTATCTTCATGTAATCGTGATGTTGTATGACGGTCTGTAGTTGTTTTCTTAGTGTACATCGATATTCTACATGGGTACAAAGTGTACGAGTATCTTTCTCTACCTTTCTAGTTTCATTACGATTACCATGTGACAAGTAGATCTGTTAGAATGGTTCCCTGTGATCCAAGAGGCTAGACAATTAGGGTTCAATTTTCTCTTGACACCGAGGTCATTCCAGTATGGAAGGAAATCACTTATGTCCTTTTCAAAGCTACCCTCCCGGAATAAGATTTATATTGGTTGTAAACATATTACTTATATCAGAAGTGCTCCCATCAGTGCCATGATTTGTCACTACAAACGGCGGTTGTGTGTGAAACATGACAGTAATCATGAAAGGACTGCAAGCCGCAGGGAGGGGAATATCGCAGCTTGTCAGTGACAATCGTCTCAAATCCGACAAAGCGGTGCCTGTCTGTACAAGCATGGTCATGTCAACCAGTTTCCGAACAAACGTTGCGAAGGGAACTGCATCCACTGGGAATTTCGAATCGGGGTCGTCGAAAAAGAGTATTTCCCACAGTAGCACACAAAGCTACTGTTCACGGTGTTGAATATTTAAAAATGCAAGAGTGTGCTAACCTGTAATCAGAGTGTTCATGCTACGGCAGGTGGCTGCTGTTCACATAAAGTGGGGTCTGAATGAGTGTTGTACCTGCTTGTAACAGCCTATGTAATTTACAATGTTTTTCTTGTTACAGCTCTTTATTTGAGGTAAAAGATTACAATAAAGGGATAAACTGTTGCGAATTTAAAACTGTAGCCTCTGGGTTATTTCCTATGCACTCCCTAATTTACGCACAATTTTTTCCTTTCTTGAACTCATAATTGTTCTTTCTAATACCTTATATATATATATATATATATATATATATATATATATATATATATATATATATATATATATTGTGTGTGTGTGTTTGTGTGTTCTTGTTCTTTCTAATACCTTTTATATATATACCTCATGTTCTATTTTTTTTTAATGAAAAAGAGGGAGAGTTCAAGTCCTATAGCGGTATAATTATGGGCATTTATCTACACTGATTCAGTATTAGAAAAACTGGAACCTTTTACTCTCCATAGGTCAAAAACTAGGCAGTAACGACATGGAATTTCATCAGATATTCCACGAGGAAAAAAACGAGTCAGAGTTGACAGTAAAGGAGAAAAGTGAGTGGCTCGCTGTGTTCGGGGACTACTCTGTACAGAGCCGCCGAGATGTGGTGTGGGGAGTAGCGGGGCCTGCTCGTTATCGGTTCCGGTCTTGTAGCCTAACAAGCGCAGCCCGGAGGCCGCGAGGAGCGGAATGCCGGCAAGTACTTGTGTCTGGCTGGTTGCCTGCTCTGCCAGGCTGCAGGCGCCGGACGCCACGCCGGCTTCCCTAGAGCCCTCACTGACTAGCCGGCTGCCACTTGCTGGTCTGCCTTCCATCTAGACGAGCGGAATTTGCCCATGGCCGAGACTAGGGGTTAACTCCCATACACAACAATGAAACAAAAACACCCTTAAATTTAATTCGGACTGTACTGGTGATACGGAGCTCAAAATGCTTAATGCGGACTGTTCCTATATCCATTAAGTATAGAGAAATAACCAGAAATTACTGTAAAACAGAGTGAGATGGAGATAAACAACGTGTAGTGTTCTTGAATCCACCGTAGAGAAGCAAGGAAACGTATTTCCATCCAAACGATTCCCAATTTGTAAAATACTTAAATACTTCAAAACTAATTTGTTAATTTTGTGTGATAACAGTAACATTAATATCGAATTTCATTGAAAAGAGCAATAATGTAGTACAAATATATCACTTAATGATACGATAAACGATGGTGTAAATGAGATCCACTCTTTTTAAAAAGTCCCTCTCAGCGCAGGTACGTCCTTGTGAGGAACTCCGTAAATTCAAAGAAGCCTCCGTGTCTGGAATTGAATCTCCTGACGCCAAGGCAGTTAAACCAGGTGCTAAATTGTTCGCTATTGTATAGACCTTTAGTAGAAAAGTCTGACATGATCGAGTACCTTACGATTAAATAATCACGTATTGTATAGGTAGAAGGACTTCGTGGCGTCTCCCTTCCTAAAAAATGTGGACTGACTTTATTTAAAAGTATCTGACATGGTCAGAACCAAAAGCTGATATTCTGCCTAAGCGTATCTTCGTTTTATAATTTTGATCAATTGAACCGCCACCACAAAGACCCTAAAAAAGAAGTTTCCCAGGAAGATTTAAATTACCAGTTATGAAAAATAGCTTGGGGCCTACGATACCAATCTGAGTGTTACCCGCCATATTGCCCGACAACCGGGTGTGACAGTCTGCGGTGTCTTTTCTTTTTCATATCCGGAATCTATAGTTGTATCTGCGGCAAACTTACAGCATAGTGGTACGTCCACGATATACCATGCCCCCTTTCATTGCTCCTTACGGCATATCTGGCTGGGCTTAAGTTTCCACAAGATAATGCCTGTTCTCACACTGCGGAAGTTTCTACTGATTGTCTTCGTGCTTGCCAAACCGTGCCTTAGCCAGCAAGGCAGCTGCCACAACTGAGAACGTTTGGAGCACAGTGGCCATGGATTTTGACAATCGGACGCACCAATTGAACAGAATCTGACATGATATCGCTCAGGAGTACATCCTACAAATCTATCACTCAGTGCCAATACGGTTAACTGGTCGACTAAGGGCCAGAATCGAACAACGTGTTATTGACTTGCTCCATTTGTGAAGCTCTTTCTCTTGAATAAATAATTTTTTGTGTAACTGAAATCATTTGTTTGCATGTAGATGTACATGTAGATCATATCTACCGAGTTCCGTCTCATTCGGATAATTCCTTCGTGGTGCATCGTTTATTTTGTCTTAGACCCTAATTCGTAAAAAGTGATGGGTAAGAATTGCTGATCCACATCTGAATAAAAAAATAAATAAAAAAGAAAAGGAGAAACGAATATGCTTTAACATTTTTCACGCATCTCTCCACTCGTGACGTCGAGTACCCTACTACGTCGGGCAAAAGGAGGTCCTACACGATATTAGGAGATGTCCCATGACTTTTGTCACGTCAGTATATGACAGCATTTTAAATTTTTAAATTCAGTCAATAATTATGCGGAATACTCAAATTCAGTTTCTTGGAGATCCTGTATGCCGTTAGATAGGCAACTTGCACCTAGGATCGTTTGACTGGATTACCTCCGTAGCCGTGTAGTAATACACGCACGTTTCAGTTGTACAACTAGTTTCAGAAACAGTGTTTCAACATAAGTGCTGTAAAATTAAGTACTACATTTTGCTCCATATGTGTTCGGTGTTGTCGAGACACATATCGGTTACTAAGTATTCGTTACTCGTTACTTCCGTTACTGCATCAAAGAAACGAAGCAGTGGTACGAGTCTCAGGGAAAATTCGTTGCTGAGTAACGAAAGCATACGAAATGTAGCATACTAGCGGACATGTACTGTGATACGATTTCCGTCACATCAGAGTAGAAATACCTCTCCAGACTTTAATACCTTTAAGCAGCCAGTTTATGAAAATATACAAGCTCTCAGGAAATCGCAACAGACAAGAATTTAGCACTCGAAACACGTCTCATCTGCTCCAGTGCCCGCAAGATCATATATACGAGGGTTGTCCTGAAAGTAAGTTCCGACCGATGGCGAAATGGAAACCACTGGGAAAATCCGGTAAAGCTTTGCACAGATGTGTTGGACAGTGTCTCTAGTATGCCTGTCAATCGTATCGAGTCGCTCTTTTCAGTTTTGAGTGAACAGTGAGCATTTAAAAATGCGTCTCCCGACAAGTGCGAGGACCTGGTTTGAGACTTCGCCTGTGTCAAGCAACCCACATAACACAACTGTCGTGCAGTTCCTTCTTCAAGACAATTCCCGGCTGCACACTGCAGGGGCAATAAAGACGCTCCTGCAGCGTTTCCGATGAGAAGTGTTTGATCACCCACAATACAATCCGTAATTGGCTCCCCCTGAGTTTCATCTCTGCTCACAAGAAGCGTTGGCCATGAAGGCAAAAATTTTCCACAGACAACGAGCTGCAGACGAGTGCAGATAACTGGCCGAAAGCACAGGCGGCTGCTTTCTATCACGAGGATATTGGAAATTTGATACAACACCACGACAAAACTCGAAGTTGGAGCGGTGACTGTGTAGAGAAGTAGGTGGAAAGTGTACCTAATTGTTGGAAATAAAACGTTTCTGGTTTTCACTGTGGTTTCCATTTCGCGACTGATCGGAACTTACTTTCGCGACGAAGACAGTAAAGTGCTGAGGCAGTCGTATCTTCAGAATATGATTAAGGAAAACAACCATGGGTGACTCCCTGCTTAGTCCCATCTGTAAATACAGTTACAGAGCCATGGTGCTCAGATGAAATGTAATAAAACTATGTATTAAAAACATATTCAGGAGTCTCTCTCTCCTCCAATGCACAAAATCCAAATTCTCCCTCGGCCTCTGTAGTAACCAGGTCAGCAGGCGGTTAAAACACTGGCGTTGGGGTTGTACTTGATCCAATTCATTGTAGTTGTACTTGCAGTATGACTGTTTGTATCTTTTCATCTATACTGCAGAGCTCATTTCATCTACATCTACATCTACATGATTACTCTGCTATTCACATTTAAGTGCTTGGCAGAGGGTTCATCGAACCACTATCATACTATCTCCCTACCATTCCACTCCCGAACACCTAAACCTTTCTGTTCGAGCTCTGATTTCTCTTATTTTATTTTGATGATCATTCCTACCTATGTAGGTTGGGCTCAACAAAATATTTTCGTAATCGGAAGAGAAAGTTGGTGACTGAAATTTCGTAAATAGATCTCGCCGCGACGAAAAACGTCTTTGCTTTAATGACTTCCATCCCAACTCGCGTATCATATCTGCCACAATCTCTCCCCTATTACGTGATAATACAAAACGAGCTGCACTTTTTTGCACCCTTTCGATGTCCTCCGTCAGTCCCACCTGGTAAGGATCCCACACCGCGCAGCAATATTCTAACAAACGAGTGTAGTGTAAGCTGTCTCTTTAGTGGACTTGTTGCATCTTCTAAGTGTCCTGCCAATGAAACGCAACCTTTGGCTCGCCTTCCACACAATATTATCTATGTGGTCTTTCCAACTGAAGTTGTTAGTAATTTTTACACCCAGGTACTTAGTTGAATTGACAGCCTTGAGAATTGTACTATTTATCGAGTAATCGAATTCCAACGGATTTCTTTTGGAACTCATGTGGATCACCTCACACTTTTTGTTATTTAGCGTCAACTGCCACCTGTCACACCATACAGCAATCTTTTCTAAATCGCTTTACAATTGATGACCTTACTAGACGGTAAATTACAGCATCATCTGCGAACAACCTAAGAGAATTGCTCAGATTGTCACCTAGGTCATTTATGTAGATCAGGAACAGCAGAGGTTCGAGGACGCTTCCCTGGGGAAAACCTGATACCACTTCAGTTTTACTCGATGATTTTCCGTCTATTACTACGAACTTCGACTTTCCTGACAGGAAATCACGAATCCAGTAGCACAACTGAGGCGATACCCCATAATTCTGCAGCTTGATTAGAAGTCGCTTGTGACGAACGGTGTAAAAAGCTTTCCGGAAATCTAGAAATACGGAATCAACTTGTCATCCCCTGCCGATAGCGGCCATTACTTCGTGCGAATAAAGAGCTAGCTGCGTTGCACAAGAAAGGTGTTTTATGAAACCATGCTGATTACGTATCAATAGATCGTTCCCTTTGAGGTGATTCATAATGTTTGAATACAGTATATGCTCCAAAACCCTACTGCAAACCGACGTCAATGATATAGGTCTGTAGTTCGATGGATTACTCCTACTACCCTTCTTAAACACTGGTGCGACCTGCACAGTTTTCCAATCTGCAGTTACAGATCTATCGGTGAACGAGCGGTTGTATATGATTGATAAGTAGGGAGATATTGTATCAGCGTAATCTGAAAGGAACCTAATCGGTATACAATCTGGAGCTGAAGACTTAACCGTATCAAGTGATTTGAGTTGCTTCACAACCCCTAAGGTATCTACTTCTAAGAATATTTAAGTAATATTTTTCAAATACGCTGAGTTTTTATTAAGCCTTCTTTAGAAATTACAAATTTTCCTTAATGTATGTAGAAAAATTGCAGAAAGATAGTTTTCATTTGGGGGAGGAGGGAGGGGGAGGAGAGAGAGCGCTTAGGACTCCGAGTGTACAGTTCGCGAAAACTTACAGGCTGCAAAATAGCCACATATTTGAATGTCATCCAGCAGTAGCAACGCAATTACTGTTCAGGGTGTGTCAGTAGTTCTGTACAATGATGTGGCGCTTTACCCGCGCGAGTAGCTCGTGTCCAGAACGGACGAGAGGAGTCAGTTACTTCCTGACTGACCCGCCAGGGGCGCGGCAGGTGTCGCAGGCAGTGGTTGGCAGCGCTGGCAGCGCCATCCACCGCCGGCCCCGAGGTGCTGCCGTGATTAATGCTGTCAGCTGCAGCCACTTAGCGACCGCCCCTCGCCCGCTGTGTGCGCCATTATCGGCGACAATGCCCTTCCAACTGCTTGATAAATGGCGCCAATTTTACTGTGGCAAAGTTTCGCTCCAAAATGATTCGAGCGCGTCCTGGAAAACGCAAAAATTCTGGTGATGTGATTAAAGAATGACCGTTCGTACTAGAACAAAAAGCAAAGTAAATAACAATCGACAAAAATGCGATGGGGACCCGAAAAACAAAAAAGGACGGTCTCTGGCTGCGTCGGCGCCTACAGAGAAGACTTGCTTGTAAGTACTAAGTTATTGAGCGGAGTGTTGCTGTCACTAGCACACCTGGACTCATACTCGGGAGGACGGCGGTTCAAATCCCCGTCTGAACGTACAGGCTTGGTTTTTCTGTGCTTTTCCCCAAACTGCTTAAGGGTTCCGTGTGAATCAGCACCGCTGATTTCCTTGCCCGTTCTTCCTCAATCGCAGCTTATGCTGTATTTCTAAACACCTTGCTGTCGACGGGCCGTTAAAGCCTAATCTTCTCGTCTTACACCGCCTCAAATACACTTAAAATTCTACAGCGAATGGAAGAATTTAATAAGGAAAATTTGAAAGCAGGCACAACTGTTCATTGAAATTAGACCACAAATTCGTGCAATAAAGAGCAAATGAACAATAAACAGAAAGAACCTATTGATGGCTTTTGGCACGTCAGCAGTTTAAGACAACTATAACAGAATACAAAAGAGAAAAAGTCGAAAAGGTTCTACAAGGAATCCAAGTACCATGTATAAAAACTGCTTCTATTATGTTCAAAGTTCGTTGGAAATCTCCGTGCTCTCATTATCAAGCACTGGATGAGTACAGTCTGTGTAATTAGCACTCCATTTTAAGAAAAGCTATTTGTTCACGCATGTAAATGTTTATGATGTCGTATCTCCTGAAGTACGTGTCGTACAATTATTAAATTTTGCAAATACATTCTGTGGTCTATGTGGATAGTGTCCGAAAAATGTGTTACTGATAAGGTTAGCAGCAACGAATTGATAAATTAAAAAATCGTCGCTAACACAGAGTTTTTACGGCGTGTACAATGAAAATGTAGTAAGTGATAAACTACTTTCTTTTCATTATTTTGAGGGAGAAAGGGGGGGGGGGGATAGTGTATCAAAGAGAAAACGTTTCCAAAAGTTTGGAAATTTTATACATGTATATATATGTTTGCTACAAGTTGAAATACTCTCAAATACCGAAACAAAGATTAGAGTTTAACATCCTATCCACGTCATGCACTTGATGAATATAGTCTACGTAATTTGTGCGGCATGAGTTACACTGCCTCGAGTCATATACACAGTGTCTCATTATTTGACTTAATGTGTCAAGACTTTGACACACGATTGTACCACTTACTGAACAGATTCCACTGAGATTATGCGATAGCGGTGTACACATACACAAGCTATAAATTGGCAATGCTTTGGCGGAGACGTTATTTGTTCTCAGATGATCGATGTGAAAAGATTTCCGGTGTGATTATGGCCGCGTGGCAGGAATTAGCAAAATGTATTTGCGGAATGGCAGTTGGAGTTAGACGCATGGGCCATTCCATTCCGGAAATCGTCAGGGTATTCAGTATTCCGAGGTCCACCAATACCAAATTTCAGATATTACCTCTCACTACAGACTGAACAGTTCAGTGACCGGGTTGTTGTAATCAGAGTCGACAGCAGACCAACACCTACAACGATAGTTCAGTTATACATGCCGAAGTCGCAAGCTGAAGATGAACAAATAGAGAAAGTGTATGAGGATATTGAAAGGGTAATGCAGTACGTAAAGGGGGACGAAAATCTAATAGTCATGGGCGACTGGAATGCAGTTGTAGGGGAAGGAGTAGAAGAAAATGTTACAGGAGAATATGGGCTTGGGCAAGGAATGAAAGAGGAGAAAGACTAATTGAGTTCTGTAACAAGTTTCAGCTAGTAATAGCGAATAACCTGTTCAAGAATCACAAGAAGAGGAGGTATACTTGGAAAAGGCCGGGAGATACGGGAAGATTTCAATTAGATTACATCATGGTCAGACAGAGATACCGAAATAAGATACTGAATTGTAAGGCGTACCCAGGAGAAGATATAGACTCAGATCACAATATAGTAGTGATGAAGAGTAGGCTGAAGTTCAAGACATTAGTCAGGAAGAATCAATATGCTAAGAAGTGGGATACGGAAGCTCTAAGGAATGACGAGATACGTTTGAAGTTCTCTAGCGCTATAGATACAGCAATAAGGAATAGCGCAGCAGGCAACACAGTTGAAGAGGAATGGACGTCTCTAAAAAGGGCGATCACTGAAGTTGGGAAGGAAAACATATGTACAAAGAAGGTAGCTGCGAAGAAACCATGGGTAACAGAAGAAATACTACAGTTGATTGATGAAAGCAGGAAGAACAAACATGTTCCGAGAAAATCAGGAATACAGAAATACAAGTCGCTGAGGAATGAAATAAATAGGAAGTTCAGGGAAGATAAGACGAAATGGCTGCAGGAAAAATGTGAAGACATCGAAAAAGATATGATTGTCGGAAGGACAGACTCAGCATACAGGAAAGTCAAAACAACCTTTGGTGGCATTAAAAGCAACGGTGGTAACATTAAGAGTGCAACCGCAATACCACTGTTAAATGCAGAGTAGAGAGCAGATAGGTAGAAATAATACATTGAAAGCCTTATGAGGGTGAAGATTTGTCTCATGTGATAGAAGATGAAACAGGAGTCGATTTAGAAGAGATAGGGGATCCAGTATTAGAATCGGAATTTAAAAGAGCTTTGGAGAACTTACGGTCAAATAAGACAGAAGGGATAGATAACATTCCATCAGAATTTCTATAATCATTAGGGGAAGTGGCAACAAAACGACTATTCACGTTTGTGTGTAGAATATATGAGTCTGGCGACATACCATCTGACTTTCGGAAAAGCATCATCCACACAATTCAGAAGACGGCAAGAGCTGACAAGTGCGAGAATTATCGCACAATCAGCTTAACAGCTCATGCATCGAAGCTGCTTACAAGAATAATATACTGAAGAATGGAAAAGAAAATTGAGAATGCTCTAGGTGACGATCAGTTTGGCTTTAGGAAAAGTAAATGCACGAGAGAGGCAATTCTGACGTTACGGCTAATAATTGGAGCAAGGCTAAAGAAAAATCAAGACACGTTCATAGGATCTGTCGACCTGGAAAAGGCGTTGAACCATATAAAATGGTGCAAGCTGTTCAAGATTCTGAAAAAAGTACGGGTAAGCTATAGGGAGAGACGGGTCATATACAATATGTACAACAACCAAGAGGGAGTAATAAGAGTGGACGATCAAGAACGAAGTGCTCGTATTAAGAAAGGAGTAAGACAAGGCTGTAGCCTTTCGCCCCTACTCTTCAATCTGTACATCGAGGGAGCAATGATGAAAATAAAAGAAAGGTTCAGGAGTGAAATTAAAATACAAGGTGAAAAGATATCAGTCATACGATTCGCTGATGACATTGCTATCCTGAGTGAAAGTGAAGAAGAATTAAATGATCTGCTGAACGGAATGAACAGTCTAATGAGTACACAGTGTGGTTTGAGAGTAAATCGGAGAAAGACGAAGGTAATGAGAAGTAGTAGAAATGAGAAGAGCGAGAAACATAACATCAGGATTGATGGTCACGAAGTCAATGAAGTTAAGGAATTCTGCTACCTAGGCAGTAAAATAACCAATGACAGACGGAGCAAGGAAGACATCGAAAGCAGACTCGCTATGGCAAAAAAGGCATTTCTGGCCAAGAGAAGTCTACTAATATCAAATACCGGCCTTAATTTGAGGAAGAAATTTCTAAGGATGTACGTCTGGAGTACACCATTGTATGGTAGTGAAACATTGACTGTGGGAAAACCGGAACAAAAGAGAATCGAAGCATTTGAGATGTGGTGCTATAGACGAATGTTGAAAATTAGGTGGACTGATAAAGTAAGGAATGAGGAGGTTCTACGTAGAATCGGAAAGGAATATGTGGAAAACACTGATAAGGAGAAGGGACAGGATGATAGGACATCTGCTAAGACATGAGGGAATGAGTTCCATGGTACTAGAGGGAGGTTTAGAGGGAAAAAACTGTAGAGGAAGACAGAGATTGAAATACGTCAAGCAAATAATTGAGGACGTAGGTTGCAAGTGCTACTCTGAGATGAAGAGGTTAGCACAGGAAAGGAATTCGTGGCGGGCCGCATCAAACCAGTCAGTAGACTGATGACCAAAAAAAAAATACTGACTTTGATCGTAGAATGATAGTTGGAGCCGGACGGAGTGGCCGAGCGGTTCTAGGCGTTACAATCTGGAACCGCGTGACCGCTACGGTCGCAGGTTCGAATTCTGCCTCGGGCATGGATGTGTGTGATGTCCTCAGGTTAATTATCTTTAAGTAGTTCTAAGTTATAGGGGACTGATGACCTCAGATGTTAAGTCCCATAGCGCTCAGAGCCATTTGTAGCATTTGAATGGTAGTTGGAGCTAGACACATCGGACATTCCATTTCCAAAATCGTTCGTGAATTCAGTATTCCGATTTCCACAGTGTCAAGAGAATGCCGAGATTACCAGATTTCACGTATTAACTTCCACCACGGACAACGCAGTTGCCGATGGGCTTCACTTAACAATTGCCTCGAGTTCTCAGTGCTAACAGGCAAATATAACTCAGTGAAATAACCGTAGAAATCAAAGTGGGACGCACGACGAATGTATCAGAAGAAATCTGGCGTTAATGGGGTACGGCAGCAGGCAACCGAAGGTAGTGCCTTTTCTAAGAGCACGACATCGCCTGCAGCGCCTATCCTGGGCTCGTGGCCATATCGGTCGGACCCTAGACCACTGGAAAACCGAGGACCGGTCAGATGAGTCCAGATTTCAGTTTATAAGAGCTGATGACAAGACTCGAGCGGGGCGCAGACCATACGAAGCAATGGATTCAGGTTGTGAACAAGGCGCTGCGTAAGCTGGAGGTGGCTTCGTGATGATTTGGGCTGCGTGTACATGGAATTCGACTGGGTGCTCTGTTCTACACTGCTGGCCATTAAAGTTGCTACACCAAGAAGAAATGCAGGCGATAAACGGGTATTCATTGGACAGATACATTATACTAGAACTGACATGTGATTACGTTTTCACGCAGTTTCGGTGTGTAGATCCTGAGAAATCAGCACTCAGAACAACTACCTCTGGCTGTACTAACTGCCTTGATACTCCTGCGCATTGAGTCAAACAGAGCTTGGATGGTGTGTACAGGTACAGCTGATCATGCAGATTCAACACGATACCACAGTTCATCAAGAGCAGTGACTGGCGCATTGTGACCAGCCAGTTGTTCGGCCACCATTGATCAGACGTTTGCAGTTGGTTAGAGATCTGGAGAATGTGCTGGCCAGGGCAGCAGTCGAACATTTTCTGTATCCAGAAAGGCCCGTACAGGACCTGCAACATGCGGTCGTGCATTGTCATGCTGAAATGTAGGGTTTCACAGGGATCGAATGAAGGGTAGAGCCACGGATCGTAACACATCTGAAATGTAACGTCCACTGTCCAAAGTGCCGTCAATGCGAACAAGAGCTGACCGAGACGTGTGACCAATGGTACCCCATACCATCACGCCGGGTGATGCGCCAGTATGGCGATGACGAATACACGCTTCCAATGTGCGTTCACCGCGAAGTCGCCAAACACGAATGCGACCATCAGGATGCTGTAAACAGATCCTGGATTCATCCGAAAAAATGACGTTCGTCGCGGAGTACACCATCGCAGTCGCTCCTGTCTGTGATGCAGCGTCAAGGGTAACCGCAGCCACGGTCTCCGAGCTGATAGTCCATGCTGCTGCTAACGTCATCCATCTGTTCGTGCAGATGGTTGCTGTCTTGCAAACGTCCCCATCTGTTGACTCAGGGATCGAGACGTGGCTTCACGATCCGTTACAGCCATGCGGATAAGATGCCTGTCATCTCGACTGCTAGTGATGTGAGGCCGTTGTATCCAGTACGGCGTTCCGTATTACTCTCCTGAACCCACCGATTCCATATTCTGCTAACAGTCATTGGATTTCGACCAACGGGAGCAGCAATGTCGCGATACGATAAACCGCAATCGCGATAGGCTACAATCCGGCCTTTATCAAAGTCGGGAACGTGATGGTACGCATTTCTCCTCCTTACACGAGGCATCACAATGACGTTTCACCAGGAAACGCCTGTCAACAGCTGTCTGTGTATGAGAAATCGGTTGGAAACTTTCCTCATGTCAGCACGTTGTAGGTATCGCCACCGGCGCCAACCTTGTGTGAATGCTCTAAAAAGCTAATCATTTGCATATCACAGCATCTTCTTCCTGTCGGTTAAATTTCACGTCTGTAGCCCGTCATCTTCGTGGTGTAGCAATTTTAATGGACAGTAGTGTATCTGAACCGATCACTGACTGAATTCGGGTGTTTGAAGACCCTTTCCCGCCACTCATGGAAGTCATGTTCTCAAAAAAGATGAAATTTTTATGAATGACAATACGCCATGTCACAGGGCCACATTTGTTGGCAACTGGTTTGAAGAACCTTCTGAAAAATTCGAGTGAATGATTTGGCCACCTAAATAGCCCGACATGAATCCCATAGAACATTTATAAGACGTAGTCTAGAGGTCGGTTCATGCACAAAGTCCTTCACTTTCACAATTATGGACGGCTATGAGACATTATGGTTCACTTTTTCTTCATGGAACTTCCATCGACTTGAGTCCATGCCACGCCGACCAAAAGGAGGTCCTACATGATAGACGATATCCGATCACTATTGTCGCCAGTGCATAACAGAATTTTAAATTTGTAATTTCGGTCAATAATCGTACGAAATACTCAAAATCAGTTTTTTGTACACCCTGGAAGCCATTAGATAGGCAAATTGCGCCTGGGACCGAGAGACTGGATTATCTTTGTAGTCTTTCAGTAATACAGACATGTTTCAGTAGTACAACCCGTTTCGGAAACTCTTTTTGAAAGTAAGGATTGTAAAGGTACCGACTAAATTTTTCCCAGTTTGTATTCGGTATTGTCAAGACACATATCCGTTACAAAGTGTTCGTTACTCGTTACTTTCGTTATTGAATCAAAGTAAGGAAACAGTGCTTCAAGTCCCAGGGAATATTCATTGCTGAGTAACGAAAACATATTAAGTGTAGGAGCCTAACGAATATTTATTGTGATACGATTTCCATCACAACAGCTGTACAAATATCTCTCTAGATTTTAATGCCTTTAAGCAACCAGTTTATGAAAACATACAAGTGCTAGTAAAGTATAATTAGGACTTAAACTTACCATTGGTACTTGAAAGGGAGAACGCAGTTGTTTGATATGTTCACATTAATAATAAATTTGCCTCTGACTGGAAAAATGATCATTCTCCTTAATGTTCATGATCAGTGTATCTTGTATACAGGGCATTTCTTTTAATTTGTGACAACTGATGGGGTATTTCCAAATTGAGCCACCCCCCTTTCTTAGTGCATATTCGGATTCCAGGCCAAAATGTACAAACTTTTTACTGAAACCATAGGTTTCCATTCGTGGTATATGGCGGTAGATCAAGAAATACCAAGTCTGCCTGTTTGTGCAATTAAGAATCGACACAATTCATTCCACATTTCATTTACGAAGTAAATATTTATGTATTAAATTTACTTTATGGTTGCAAATTTGATTTTACATAATATGGTCACCCGTTTCAGCGTCTGCTTAGAATCTACGTTTAGCATGAGCCAGGAGCAACGATGTTCCCAGCGGGATGGCTGATTTCGGCGAGTCCCCTTGCCTCTCACCACTGAGGTTCTGGATTTCAGTGAGTCCTCTTTCCTCCCAACATAACCGTAATTAACAATAAACCGACGACCTTCCGTTTCGATGCATTCATTAATTCGTGCGTGAAATGCATGCACACAGCTTAAAAGCATTCTGAATTACAATTATGATGGGAGAGAAGGGAATTCGCAGAAATCAGTCATCCCGATGGGAACAGAAAACTAATACGTCCACATCATTAGTCGTGGATCACGCTAAACGTATTTTGGCTCTGAGCACTATGGGACTTAACAGCTAAGGACATCAGTCCCCTAGGACGTAGAACTACTTAAACCTAACTAACCTAAATACAACATACACATCCATGCCCGAGGCAGGATTCGAACCTGCGACCGTAGCGGTCCCGCGGTTCCAGACTGCAGCGCCTCGAACCGCTCAGCCACACCGGCCGGCTAAACGTATTTTCTCACTGAAGCGACTAACCATATTGTACAGTACTGTCAAATTTGCAACACTTAAGTAAATTTAGAACATGAATATCAACCGTTATAACACAAAGGTTTACATTAAAATCATAGAGGCAAATGCGTCATTTCTTAATTGTAAAACCAGGCACACTTAATATTTGTCGTTACAGCACCATCTGTCTCGAATGGGAAACAATGGTTTGAGTAAACAGTACGTATTTTCTGACATAGAATTCGAAATAAAAATAAGAGGTTCCCATTTGAAAATATAGAGTTGAATCCTCCGACGGAGGAGCTGTAGTTAGGAAGTGGCCAGTTCTAACACAGACAGATGTCCCTTATTAACGTTAACTTTGCACTTAGAACATTTTTTCGCGTGATACGTTGTTTTCGAAATATTTTGCTGTCTCAAGTTAAAACATACACTCTGCATATATCAGGTGCGTCTGTGGATGGGAATGGTAATGCTTAAATCTATCATGACACAATAAAAAGAAACTGAAGATAATTTTTGCAGTCGGAGAAAACCTTATTTCTAGACCCAACATATCAGTTGGGACTACACCGCTTTAATGAACATCATGTACACATCATTCGTTGCCTCAGATGTAAGGATTAAACAGCCCATGACGAAGCGCCGAATTAGCCAGAACCAATGTGCAAGAGCACCCAGAAGTCCCTCACGGGTGCAACTACATGGATCCAGCAGATCTCTTTACATACATCCACCCAGTGAATGTGAATCACGTTGTAGCAGCTACAGGAAGGTAAATACGTCGTATAAGACTCTCTCTGCCCTTTGACGTGCACAAGGGAAATTAAGTTAACCAGCTCGTAGTTAAATGAGTTAACCGCGTTGGGCGGCCAGGCGCAGGTGGCGGATTAACGTAGTTACTCGCTACACGCCCGTTCCTACCTCTGGTCTACATGCGCACAGGACTACGTAAAGACGGGGAAGTAACACAGCACAGAATCCGAGCAACAGGCAGACAACGCCTCACGCGGTAATACCGAATGGTTATAATTGAAGTGAGCTACTCGCAGAGGTCCAGTATGGGCTGCAATCATCGTATGGAAGTGAAACTTAGTAGACATTCCAGTTCGTTAATGCGGTACCGATTCACGCCAGAAAACATTAGTTCCGATTTTGGCCATGAGTTGCAAATCTGACTCTGTGAATGCAAGAAAGACGTACAGAAATGTTTCCATATATAATAAATTAGGGATGGGACGTGAGAAAGACGGCCATGCAAGTGAGAAAGGCATTTTTTAAATTATTATTAATTGCCGCTTTCGCCCTTTGTTCAACATGAGCACTGGAAACGTCAACGAAATGCTGTACAGCACCAGATTTGCACCTGGAGGCCAAAGCAGCGTAAATCGGTTCCGCGTTAACACATAAGTGCATCTACCAAGTTTCGCTCCCACACTCGGTCTTCGTCACCAGCTGCTCTGCCACCTGGTTGTTGGGCACTACATAGCTAGACGCAGTGCTGTCAACAAATGGCTTCTGTCTCAGTCATCTACGTTTCGCAGTCTAACGGTCACGCTCCTTCCACTATTCCAAAGTTATCCGCTACTTCTTGCATTGGAAACTGAATATCGTTGGGTCACCTGTGAATTTACAGCAGCTCAGTGCAGTGGAAAATAAAGATTAACACAGTGTAGCGAACGTCTCACGTGAATAAAGCTTTTCTTAACTATAGTAAGATTAATGACTTACATCATGATGATCGTAGCATCATATAGTTACAGATACGTTATTTTAGCCGACAGTTACTGTATCTTGTGCAGATTAGCTGCGGCACATTCCCGCAAACTTGCATATAGGCAGAATGTAATCTTGGCAGACGATGGTTGAGGTTGCTTTCACGAGTTTCTGCTAGTTCCAGAAATCAGACGACTTCCATCTCGTCCAGCAATCACGTGGACAGGACTCGTGATGATTCCAGCCAGTTGACGAATTTCTTGGCAAGAATGTTGGATAACTTGATAAGGGATACTGGCACGATGGATGGGGACATTGACTTACGATATACGAACGGAAATGGAATGGGTCGAACGATGCATTGAGGTGACAGAGGTCGCGGGATAGCGATATGCACGTATACAGATGGCGCTAGTATCGCGTTCACAAGCTGTAAAAGGGCGGTGCATCGGCGAAGCTGTCATTTATTCTCAGGTGATTCGTGTGACTTGATTTCCTACATGATTATGACCAGACGACGGGTATTAACGCACTTTAAAAGCGGAATGATACTTGAAGCTACGCGCATGCACATTCCATTACGGAAAACGTTAGTAAATTCAATGTTACGAGATCCACAGTGCCAAGAGTGTGCCGAGAATATCAAGTTCCAGGCAATGTCTCTCTCCACAGACGGCCTTTATTTAAGTACCGAGGGCAGCGGCGTTGGCGTAGAGCTGTAAATGCTTAAAGGCCGAGCAACGCTGCGTGAAATCGTGGCAGAAGAATTAGTGAGACGTACGACGAACATATCAGTTAGGACAGTGACGTAAAACATGTTCTGAGACAATCTCCTTTTCTTGCACTTTTCCAGTATCCTACGAATAAATCGAAGTCTGACACGTGTTTTACATAGTATTGAGTCTATATGATCATACCACTTCACATACCTGCACACTGTTGTTACATCTACGTATTTACATCAGTTGAACAATTCCGTTTGTTACTTAGTGATGTTATGATCATATGATACTATTATTCTGCGTTTTATAAAATGCGAAATTTTTCATTCATGAAAAAGCAAATTGCCAATATCTGAACGACTCTCAAATCTTGTCAGTTTCTTACTGGATATCTACGCTGCTTTCTTCATACTACTTCATTACAGATATTTCATCAGCTGCAGATTAGTGCGAAGTTATTATTAATATTGCCTGCCACGTCTTTAACAAACAATGTGAAGAGGAAGGGTTCCAAAACAACTCCCTGGAGCACGCTTGGAGTTACTTCTAGATGTCTCGATGACTGCATGCGAGATAAATATGCTGCGTTCTCCCTACAAACAAATCCTCAACACAGTCATAATTTTTTTTGGTACCATTAATGATCATACTTTTATCAATGAGGTTTAATATGTCGTTGAGTCAAATGTTATTACGGAGTCAATTATAGCTTTGGTCAGGCTTTCCGACTTGTGGCTGTTAGTGCGCTGTTGCCAGACAGAGTGTCACATTCATTGATAGTCACCTGCACTTCTGTTACTCGTTGCAATAGTTTCTGCATTGATAAAAATCAATATAACTACGTTTTTACTGTGAGATATTGATTTAAGCTATGTCAGTCATATCATTAAGTAAGCAATGTATGAATTTAAAAACATTTTAAAAGTCTTGTCATTAGATCGTTATTTGTGTAAAATTATTATGGACAACATTAGGCATTATACGTTCATATGAAGTGTAAATGTTCATAAATCTGAGACAAAAACGCATATAGGGGTAGAAATTATAACTACTGGAATATCAAGCAAATCAGGACGCTAAAGGAAATACATAACTGATTTATATGACATACTCTAAATGCACTGCTGTTTGCTGTAAGATAACTGAAATCTAGGTCTGCACTAAAACTAGATTACTATGTGGCTGTAGCTGTAAATGCCTACCTTGTTTTCTAAACGATTGTACAGTCGCTGAGCACACCAATTCCCTGTGAAATATATGGATTTTGCCTGAAAATGAATACAAAACACTAACAATACAATTTGTTTACAATATCATATTATTATTTAAGAAATGCTGACGTTATTGCAGTATAGTAAATTGAGAGAAAAGTATAAAATGTCCCAGTCGTTCCACCTCAACTGTCTTCATTTGTCATCCTCCTCACCGCATTTTCCTCATTCGTCTACTACTTCACTGCTCTCGTCGTCTGTGGCTGATGAGTCATTATTGCAGTTGGTGATTATAGGCTCTGTTACGGTGTCTCGGACGACTTGGTTCTCAAAATCTTATTTTTGTAGATTTTCTGCATGCCGAACACATTTGTGCCACTGATCGATTCTAACGTTTTCTAAGACTTTGTGCTTCGTGAAGTAAGCGCTCAACATACATCTACGATTTTAGAGTTTAAACTTTTTTTTTTTTTTTTGGGAACTTCTCTCTTCACTTGGGCTCAAATGAGCGTACTAATTGGTGCCTCCTTTAATATTTGCCAGAATATCTACATCATACATACGTTCTTCTTTGTTCAAAAGAACCTTATCCAACATCGCAGTTCTTGTGTGTGTAGGTGAGAAGGTAATATTTTTCGCGGTTAGCCAAGTAGCTATGTCAGCCTTCTGCGTTTGTTCAAAAATATTCAAATGGGTTTAAGCACTATGGGACTTGACATCTGAGGTCATCAGTCCCCTAGACTTGGAACTACTTAAACGTAACTAACGTTAGGACATCACACACATCCATACCCGAGGCAGGATTCGAACCTTTGACCATAGCGGTAGCGCGGTTCCAGACTGAAGCGTCTATAGCCGCTCGGCCACCACGGCCGGCTCCCGCGTTTGTACGAAGTCGGTTAACCACTACCGAATGATGCTTGGCGTTGTCCTTCCTCTAGCAAATTAAAAAAAAATGATAATTTTCTGAATTGTTTGTTTTGCTATATCTGTAAACTAATTTACTTTCTTTAAGAAAACCAGTCTTCGCTGACCCTACATCCACAACAATCAGCCTCTTCGCAAGACGGGACCGCTATCGAGGTCGCCACGCACAATGTAACAATCGGTGCGCTGGTTGAGACGCCTGTCTCCCCGCCGACAATTCCAGATCTCTCTTACCACGACGCAATTCCCACGGACATTGGACGCACCCACGGCATAGGAGCATGGGCCGACGAGATTGAGGAAGATACGCCCCCTCCTCCGGATAAGTTGCCTCCACCGGACAAGGCTGCCTGTTAACATCAAAAGCGAGGCACTGCAGCTGATGGGACGGGACTTCCTGTCGGTGCCCTCCTCTTCCTTCCCTTGGTGGTGGTAGATGAGCGTCCACCACCGCCGAAACAAACGTACCGGTTTGCCATACTGAACATCAACATGATTGGCACCGCACCCAAGCTGCAACTCCTATGTGACATGCTTCGGGCCTCTGACGTCGACGTCGCCCTTCTTCAGGAAGTACGCGTTGCCACGCCACCGGTCTACGGCTACGACTCATACACGTCCACTTGTGATCAATCAGAGCGTGGAGTGGCTTCCTACATACGCGAAGGAATCCCACTCAAGGACACGACAATCCTTCCCTGTGGAAGAGGCATGGCTGTTACCATCTTCGACACGCGCGTCATCAATATCTACGCTCCGTCTGGCTCCTCGAAACGTCGGCAGCGGTCCACTTTCTTCGGACATGACGTGGTCCCCCAGTTTTCTGGACGCTATGATCGCCTTATCATGGGAGGCGATTTCAACTGTGTCCTCCATCCGCAAGACCAAATGCCTGGTTATTCGCCGTGCTCGGCGCTTCTCACCTTAATCGAAGATTTTCATCTAGTGGACGTTTGGGAGAAAATTCATGGCAATACCCCCGGTTTTACCCATTATACAGCACATTCTGCGAGCAGACTGGGCCTGCTTTATGTCTCTGCCCACCTTGACAATGACGTCTCCCAAGCTGAACGGTGGCCCCTTGCATTTTTGGACCACTGCGCCGTCATTTGCTCCCTGGCTCTGCCACTTCATTCAGTGTGGCGCAGCAGAGGTTACTGGAAGCTTAATACCTCCCTTCTTAATGATCCACACTGCCGACAATGTATTGCCACTACATGGGCGTCTTGCGAAAGACGCCTTCCGCAGTACACATCCACGTTCCATTGGTGGCTCAAATGTGCCAAACCTTCGATCAGAAAGGCCTTCATACAATGTGGCAAGGAAGCAGCAGCATGACATCGAGACACCACAAATTTTCACAACGCCGTCCTCCGTGAGCTCGATGCGCTGCCTCCATCACCTGACACCCATAGGGAACGACAACGTACCAAAGCTCGTCTCCTCTCTCTTCAACGTGCACGACTGCATGGTGTCGTGGTGCGTTCCCGACGACAAGACCTCCTCCGCGACGAAACCTCATCCGCATCCGACCATAGCCGTCGACGTCGACTTTTCGTCCCCAACATCACGACCTCCGGTGGTGTTCACCACACAACACAGGCGGCGGTGGTGTCTGCCTTTGCTGAACATTATCGCCAATTTTATGATGATGAACCGTTGGCGACGCCCATTCCTGATGATCTCCGTATTTCCTCTGATCGGACCCTCACCGTAGCGGAGTCAACGTCCATGATGTCTGCAATCACCGCAAAAGAGGTGGTAGATGCGATCAACAAAGGGGCCAAGAACAAATCACCCGAACCAGATGGTCCTCCAGTGGAGTTTTACCGGGCGTTGACCACGTTAATGCTTCCTCGCTGGGCGGAAATGATTCAGGAACTCTTTACTCCGTCCTTCCCAATTCCACCTGAATTTTCACTGTCATTCTTTTACCTGTGCCTAAACCGAATGGAGGGTCTCATGTCTCTGCATATCGCAACCTTACACTACTGAATGCAGACTATAAAATCTATGCACGCCTCTTAGCACCTCTCACCTGAGCAGACTGCACGTGGTTGTGGGGCCACCTTACAAACAGCCCTAGGAGAATGCCGTGACCTCATTGCACTGGCGTCGGTTTGTCGCCTTCGTGCAGCACTGGTATCCGTCGATTTCACGAGTGCCTTTGATCGCGCTCGACACTCATTCCTCCTTATGGTGGCGACAAGTATGGCGCTCCCATTACTTTTTGTCGGTGCCATTCGCCGGTTACTACTTCCCGCGGTCTCGATGGTACAAGTCAATGGGAGGCTTGTAGGACCGATTCCTATACGCCGCTCTGTACGTCAAGGATGCCCTATGTCTACTTTACTATATGCCATTGCACTTGAGCCCCTCATCACTGGACTTACCTCTAGACTGCAGGGCCTCACTTTGCGTGACTACACCTTCCACTGTAGGGCTTATGCGGACGATCTCCTCTTTCTCACCTCCTCCTCCACGGAACTCAATGACGCCATCCAATGGATCCACCAGTATGGACGTTTTTCTGGTAGCATTCTTAATGTCCGTAAATCGACTATGATGCACATTGGGCGCGGCCTCCCGGCTATGGTGCCGAACCCACTCCCAGTCAGTACCACCCTTCGTTACTTGGGTATCGAATTTACGAGCTCCACACACCGCACAGTGGCCCTGGCATACCGGCGGCTTTTGCAGTCGATTCGGCACCATGTCCGCGGTCAAGTGCACCGTAACTTAAACCAACTCCAACGTGTGTCCTATGTCAACATGTATGTAGCCCCTAAACTGGTACACGTCGCCCAGATCCTTCCAATGCCGTTACTCCTTGGCCGCCGCATCCAGTGAGCCTTTGGATATTTCGTGTCAGCAGGGGCACTATTCAAAGTCCGCTACAACACTCTAACATTGCCTCCTGCAAAAGGTGGCCTCGGACTCGTCAACGTGCGGGCACGATTTTCTGCACTCTTTGTCGACACTCTGTTGCGGCACTGGCAGGGGATGGATCCGTCCTTAACACGCAGTCTCCGATCAGCTTCTCTCGATCCACCGATCAGTGTGACACCTATTTCTCCATTATTGTACCACGTCGCCAATTGTTTCATAGAACTCAGCTACGTTCGGGCCGATATCCCAGTCACCCATCCTCCCCGTACAAAAGATTATTATCGTTTGTTCATGCTGTCCAACCCTTGCGACCCCATGGTGATACAGCATCCTGACATTAACTGGCGCAAGATCGGGGGGGGGGGGGGGGGGTGGGGGGTACATGCACCCTTTTTACCGTCGTCTGTGTCTGCACCGTGGTATGTTTTAGTCTATGGAAAATTCCCAACTAATAGTCGACTTTATCGCATAGGACTGGCCACCTCCCCACTCTGCCCTGACTGTCAGCTCGAAGACACCGACGAGCACCGTCTTACGTGCCCCCTGAAGAAAACGTATGGCTCCTCATCCAATGAATCGTGGGCTTTTACCTCCGTGCACCGCTAACGACGGTAACCCCGGATTTCCTGTTGTTGCCCCAGACATTTCACTACCCTCTTGTTAAGCGCCATACCCTCATCTGGTTTCGAGGACAGCCTTTAGAATACCTCTTTCAAAGTGGTCCGCATACAGTCCTTGACTTCTGGTACAAAGTTGTGACCGCGCATAGCACCCTCACCCGAAAACCATCTTACCGACAAACTTTTGCCGGATATCTCCGCAGCGTCTTCCTTGACCCCCCTCGAAGTTGAGGTGTTCCATGCCTACCTGTCACATGATGCAACACCCTTATCCACGTTCCCATGCATCGAACAAAAACAAAATTAAAAAAGGAAGAAGACAGAATATGTTATATTTTGTAGTATTTAATGTTTTTCTTTTTAATTAATTAATTTATTTTTTTGTTTAACTATCAGTCATTTGTATATGTTTAAATGGTATGGTACCTTGAAGAACTCTTGCATAGTGAATATATATGTACTTTTAGTTTGTTCAATACAAATTATTAAAAAAAAGAAACAAAAAAAGAAAAAGAAAACAGTATATGTTATATTTTGTTGTATTTAATGTTATTCTAATAATTTGTTTACCTAACACTCATTTGTATATGTTTAACTAAAAAAAAAGCTGGCTAAAGCGCTGCGGTCATAGACTGTGCGGCTGGTCCCGGCGGAGGTTCGAGTCCTCCCTCGGGCATTCGTGTGTGTGTTTGTCCTTAGGATAATTTATGTTACTTAGTGTGTAAGCTTAGGGATTGACGACGTTAGCAGTTAAGTTGTATAAGATTCCACACACACTTGAACATTATTTTGAACGTGCATATAGATGCTAGCGCATCACCATCATTGTCTGCAATACGTTTTAAATATTTATAGACATTGTGGACTATGTATTTGCTTTGCCGTCGGAACTCAATTGGCCTGCAGGGATTAGGTAAAAATATAGAAACAGAGCGAGAAATGTGTGCTTGAACGCAAATGTTAGCCAAGCTTGTGGGTTGCGCTGCTCCATTTGACCACGAGAGGCATCTGTGCAATGCCCTCAGCACTGCAAGTGTCTGTCGCGGTCAGAACACTGTTCTGTGCAGCTGCGACTGCATTACGTCGCAAGACAATGGATTAGAACGCGGGCAAATGTTTGGTGCTCGAGTGGTGGTGCTATCGTAACTAAGAGAATCTGTTGTAGAATTTTGGAACACGTATTATGTTCGAGTATAATGACTTTTCTGCAGACTAGAAATCTGTAGGAATCAGCATGGGTTTCGAAAAGACGATCGTGTGAAACCCAGCTCGCGCTATTCGTCCACGAGACTGGCCATAGACACGGGTTCACAGGTAGATGCCGTGTTTCTTGACTTCCGCAAGGCGTTTGATACAATTCCCCATAGACCAATTGTGTGATTCGATTGAAGAGATCCTGGATAATAGAACGCAGCATGTCATTCTCAATGGAGAGGAGTGATTTCTGGTGTGCCGCAGGGGAGTGTCGTAGGACCGTGGCTATTCACAATATACTTAAATGACCTTGTGGATGACATTGGAAGTTCACTGAGGTTTTTTGCGGATGATGCTGTAGTATATCGAGAGGTGGTAACAATGGAAAATTGAACTGAAATGCAGGAGGATCTGCAACGAATTGACGCATGGTGCAGGGAATGGCAATTGAATCTCAATGTAGACAAGTGTAATGTGATACGAATACATATTCATTAACATTTAGCTACAACATAGTAGGTCAGCAACTGGAAGCAGATAATTCAATAAATTATCTGGGAATAGGGATTAGGAGTGATTTAAAATGGAACGACCATATAAAATTAATCGTCAGCAAATCAGGTGCCAGACTGAGATTCATTGGAAGAATCCTAAGGAAATGCAGTCCGAAAAGGAAGGAAGTGGGTTACAGTACACTTGTTCGCCCACTGCTTCAATACTGCTCACCGGTGTGGGATCCGTATCAGATAGGGTTGATACAAGAGATAGAGAAGATCCAACGGAGAGAAGCGCGTTTCGTTACAGGATCATTTAGTAATCGCGAAAGCGTTACGGAGATCAGAGACTCCAGTGGAAGACTCTGCAGGAGAGGCGCTCATTAGCCTGGTACGGGCTTTTTTTTAAGTTTCGAGAACATACCTTCACCGAGGAGTTAAGCAGTATATTGCTTCCTCCTACGTATATCTCGCGAGGAGACCATGAGGATAAAATCAGAGAGATTAGAGCCCACACAAAGGCATACCTATAATCTTTCTTTCGACGAACAATACCGGACTTGAATAGAAGGGAAAGCCGATAGAGGTACTCAAGGTACCCTCCGCCACACACCGTCAGGTGGCTTGCGGAGTATGAATGTAGATATAGATGTAAGAGATCCAACGTGTTTGGTGTTTCAAGAGACATCGTATTGAAAATTCATACTGCATACGTCATCCGCTAAATCACAACGCGGATAAAATTGCGTGTTGAGTGATCGTGACGTACGGTCATTGAAGAGTAATGTGACGAAATATAAAATGAAGACAATTACAAAATCCTCTGCAGAAATAAATGTCACAATCGTGAACCCTTTCAGTATCGAATCAACAAGATGGGCGTTCCAGAAGCAGCGAACTGCAGGCGAGCTGGAATTCCCAAACCACTCATGAGTGATGCAATCCGCCCGTAACAGGTAAACGTGATGATGAAACCATAAACTCTGGACTATGGAACCATGGAAGAGACGTTTCGTCGAACGACTCTTGTTTCACGTTATTTCCAACTTGTGATTGAGTTCACGTGCCAGGAGTGAAACATGGCGAGGAATCGGTGATGATTTGGGCGCCATATCGTGGTGCTCTACGAGTCCCATAGTTTCCCTTCAAGGTCGCGTTGCTGCCAATGAGTGAACATTTTGTCTGATCACGTCCATCTCACGGTACAATGTTTGTGCCCCAGTGCGTACGGAACGATTAGAAGTAGAATGATCACATAAAATTAATTGTTGGTAAGGCGGGTACCAGGTTGAGATTCATTGGGAGAGTCCTTAGAAAATGTAGCCCATCAACAAAAGAGGTGGCTTACAAAACACGCGTTCGACCTATGCTCGAATATTGCTCATCAGTGTGCGATCCGTACCAGGTCGGGTAGACAAAGTAGATAGAGAAAATCCAAAGAAGAGCGGCGCGTTTCGTCACAGGTTTATTTGGTAAGCGTGATAGCGTTACGGAGATGTTTCGCAAACTCAAGTGGCAGACTCTGCAAGAGAGGCGCTATGCATCGCGGTGTAGCTTGCTGTCAAGGTTTCGAGAGGGTGCGTTTCTGGATGAGGTATCAAATATATTGCTTGCCACTACTTATACCTCCCGAGGAGATCACGAATGTAAAATTAGAGAGATTCGAGCGCGCAAGGAGGCTTTCCGGCAGTCGTTCTTCCCGCGAGCCATACGCGACTGGAACACGAAAGGGAGGTAATGACAGTGGCACGTAGTGCCCTCCGCCACACACCGTTGGGTGGATTGCGGACTGTAAATGTATATGTAGATGTAGATCATGATGCTATGTTCTAGGACGACAAGGTCCCTGTTCACACAGGTGATTTTGTGAGCATTAGAATGAATTGTTGTATCTGACCTGGCCGCCGCAGTCACCAGATTTCAATATTATTGATCGTTTATGATCTTCTTTGGAGAGAAGGGTACGTGATGGATGTCCTCCTCCAGCATCCTTAGCTTAACTTGCTCCTCTTTTGTGAGATGAATGGTACAAGATCCACATCAACGAGAAATAGAGTTTATCCATTCGAGGCGACTTGAAGCTGTCATGAATGCCAACGGGAATCCTACAGCGTAATAGGTGTGGTAGTGCATTGTGTTTCTCGTGTTTCCATGTGTTTCTCAATACCACTCTTCTTTGCAGTAGTCGTAATTTAAACTCTAGAAGTACTCCTGGATATTTCTTTGTAAAACAATACCTTGAAACGGAGTTAATCATTTGTGCTTTTTCGTTGCTATCTTTAAGTTACGTTTCTGCGTAACCCATGAGTGTCTGGGCTCTGTCTTTGTTTGCCAATGACACCACTTTACAAATGATCGGAACGTCGTTGAGTTTTGCGATATGTCTTGCGATATAAACCTCTTATGGCACCTTGCTGGGAGTTCACTCGTTGCCCTTTGGACAACCAAAAGCGTTCCTTGGTATGTGCAGACCTATACTCCTTTAACATTAACTTTGCAATAGTGCCTGTTTCTAATAGACACTGGTCAGAAACCAGAGATCGAAAATTTACTAGAAACACAGACAAGAGCTACGTTAAGGTGTGTATCCTCTATGGTCAGACAGCACCGAAACTGCGGAGCACCTGACAAGTCGCAATTTTGTCTCTTTTCCAATGATGCAAGGCGTAGAGTGCAGAACTGCTAAATGGACCGTTTAATTCTCAGGATGGACGAGGTGCTGAGACGTGTCTCGGGCCTCGTCATTCAGGTTACCGTGAACCCGACCCACGATGTTTGTTTCAACTTTCTCAGTGATCAGAGTTGCTGTTTTCTCTACAGCTTCATGATGAGCATACTTCTGCCGCCCTGTTCATAGGGCTACATACTGTACCGTCTCCCGTAAAGCCTTCTAAAAACCGTAGTAAAATTTTACGATAACCAAAGGCGAACTGCGTCAATAACGAATAAAATTATGCGTGTTTATGTATGTAAATGTGCTATCAATGATGAAATATTATGTTGGAGTGAGAAAACTACACCTTTAAGTGTTTAGAGCATAAAAATATTAATAACATTGAAACGTCCCCTTTGAAAAATTTAAACACAACTGTGCTTAAACTGAAACACAATATACACTCCTGGAAATGGAAAAAAGAACACATTGACACCGGTGTGTCAGACCCACCATACTTGCTCCAGACACTGCGAGAGGGCTGTACAAGCAATGATCACACGCACGGCACAGCGGACACACCAGGAACCGCGGTGTTGGCCGTCGAATGGCGCTAGCTGCACAGCATTTGTGCACCGCCGCCGTCAGTGTCAGCCAGTTTGCCGTGGCATACGGAGCTCCATCGCAGTCTTTACACTGGTAGCATGCCGCGACAGCGTGGACGTGAACCGTATGTGCAGTTGACGGACTTTGAGCGAGGGCGTATAGTGGACACGCGGGAGGCGGGGTAGACGTACCGCCGAATTGCTCAACACGTGGGGCGTGAGGTCTCCACAGTACATCGATGTTGTCGCCAGTGGTCGGCGGAAAGTGCACGTGCCCGTCGACCTGGGACGGACCGCAGCGACGCACGGATGCACGCCAAGACCGTAGGATCCTACGCAGTGCCATAGGGGACCGCACTGCCACTTCCCAGCAAATTAGGGACACTGTTGCTCCTGGGGTATCGGCGAGGACCATTCGCAGCCGTCTCCATGAAGCTGGGCTACGGTCCCGCACACCGTTAGGCCGTCTTCCGCTCACGCCCCAACATCGTGCAGCCCGCCTCCAGTGGTGTCGCGACAGGCGTGAATGGAGGGACGAATGGAGACGTGTCGTCTTCAGCGATGAGAGTCGCTTCTGCCTTGGTGCCAATGATGGTCGTAAGCGTGTTTGGCGCCGTGCAGGTGAGCGCCACAATCAGGACTGCATACGACCAAGGCACACAGGGCCAACACCCAGCATTATGGTGTGGGAAGCGATCTCCTACACTGGCCGTACACCTGTGGTGATCGTCGAGGGGATACTGAATAGTGCATGGTACATCCAAACTGTCATCGAACCCATCGTTCTACCATTCCTAGACCGGCAAGGGAACTTGCTGTTCCAACAGGACAATGCACGTCCTCATGTATCCCGTGCCACCCAACGTGCTCTAGAAGGTGTAAGTCAACTACCCTGGCCAGCAAGATCTCCGGATCTGTCCCCCATTGAACATGTTTGGGACTGGATGAAGCGTCGTCTCACGCGGTCTGCACGTCCAGCACGAACGCTGGTCCAACTGAGGCGCCAGGTGGAAATGGCATGGCAAGCCGTTCCACAGGACTACATCCAGCATCTCTACGATCGTCTCCATGGGAGAATAGCAGCCTGCATTGCTGCGAAAGGTAGATATACACTGTACTAGTGCCGACATTGTACATGCTCTGTTGCCTGTGTCTATGTGCCTGTGGTTCTGTCAGTGTGATCATGTGATGTATCTGACCCCAGGAATGTGTCAATAAAGTTTCCCCTTCCCGGGAGAATGAATTCATGGTGTTCTTATTTCAATTTCCTGGAGTGTATTTAGTGCAATGCAAGCTGACTTCCAAAAATCCCTACGAAAGAATGGCCCTGACTAACATTAACCTATACGTTTCACAAATCACTTACCTCACAAAAATCTTCGTTACTCAAGCTACTGCAATACAGCGAGCACCACTACTGCCAGCTAAATAAACGATTCGAACTACAGAAGGCACTAACTACTGATAGGCATAGTTACCAAATGAAAGATTTTAATACAGCACAAACCATTTACCTTAATAGTCATAATATATATAGCAGTTCATGACATCCAGTCTTACAAATTTCAAAACTCCGCCATCTCTCTCCCCACGTCCACCACAGCTGGCGGCTCACCTCCAACTGCGCAACGCTACGCGCTGTTAGCATCCAGCTGCCGCTGCCCAACACTACAATGGCAGACAACAATGCAAACCAGCCACAGGCTGCACACGGCACAGCCAGTGATTTTCATACAGAGCGCTACGTGGCGGCGGCGTTACCAATAAAAAAACCTAAACAGCCTACTTACATAGCCTCCATGCCCCCAGAAAAAAATTACAAATTGTTTTGGGCTGTGGCCAATACAGATTTGAAAATACTATCAGTTCTTCTTCTCACGTATTGTCCATATACTATGACCAACAGAAACGTGTGCAGTGAAATGTAATTACAAGTTACTTAATTTGATGAACTGGTGTCAATTACAATTTTATAACATGAGAATACAATAACAAAGGTACAAAACATATCATTAAAGAACATAATAGTACAGATAACATTTGCAGAAATACAGGCTTTACAAAAGAATCGAAATAACAAATACATCAGTGTTACAAAAATTATGACATAAAGATCAGAATAACTTTTGAAACCTCAACTTCACACATGAGCATTAGAACAAAACAGAATAAATAATGTGTAAACATCTTTACGAAATAAATAACATGTTATTAATGCAAATTATATTTGAGGAGAACAGTATTCCTCATCATAGTGAATGTAGATTAGTATTAGAAGAGAAAAAAATTCTATGAAACAGTACACAGACACAGGAAGAAAATAAATACACAAGGGTACACAAACACATAGTGGGATAACACAAAAGGAGAGGACAGGGTTTGTTTTCAGTGTAACATTTGGTACTGCAGTCCATCCCAAAATTTCATTCCATAGATCTTTCATCTTATTTCAACATTTGTTTCCACAAAAAATCCTATCAAAGCATGCTTTTTGTATTTATATGTTCACATATTTCTTACCTCGTTATTTATTTTCCAGTATCTTACCTCATCATTTATTTCCAAGAAAATCCTACCTATACCTGCTTTCTGTACATTTTTTGTATAACCTCTCAGTGCATTTCTTCCAATTCATCGCAACTCATTCTTTTATATTGGCTACCCCCTCTTAAGCTAACTTAAATCTACTGAGCTCAGATGCTTAACTAAGGGATGAGGCAATGAAGCAGCACAGAATAATTAATACAAACAGCAATGACAAAAAAATGCAAGTAAGCAAAGCAAGCAGCAATAAATGTAACTTTCTTTTTAATTCAACAATCTTGATAAATAAATGGTTTAAGTACCAAATTAATTACTCAAATGCGTGTCCTGTAGATGATAAATGTGCGTTTTGCTGTAAGATAATTCTGTGGAACTGTCGTAGTTATTGTCCTCTGTAAGCAAAGTTCTGCTGAAGTCAATGTACTTACCTCATCATAAACGAAAGTCAAATGCTTTCCGTATAGATATCGTAGTTATAATGTACCTTACCGTGATCAAGAAAGTACTATAATGTAACGTATTGTTGTGCTACGATAAAGGCTGTCTCATTGTAGCTATACCACAAATGTTACTACTATAACATGTTTTACTTTCCACAATAATACAGAAAAACTGTGCAGATATAAAACAGATACACCGCAAAAGCAATAATGTAAATCGTGTCACATATTATTAGCGTCGTGATATAATCGTGTAGCTATCAGGGAAACCAAATGCTAAGTCATCTTTAATCTCACCGAATGTACTTCAAATAAAGAATGTATTTTCAACTAAACCAAAGTGTAGCATTAAAATCGCATTAACAGTATATGTTCTAAGTATGTAAGCCTTATAGTTGTTACGTAATCGTGCAACTAACAAGCAAGAATGCACACATACAGTAACACTGTGACGTCTGTTAACTATAACAATGCACTCGTAAATACTGTCTAAGTTCTCTAAGTTCTAGACTGGATAGTTAACTTGAAAACATTGTTGCATGTTAACAGATTCTAAGTCTGACAAAGTATACTAGTGACGTGATATGAACAGCTTTATGCCAAAGACAAAGATAAAAAGCAGATTATCTTCCAATAAACGGTTTTATATGTGAAATGTGGTGTAAATCTTTACTCTTCCTAGTACGCAGAGTTTCAACTTCAACGCAATTATCATGTGGTATACGTCGGATTCTGTAAGGTCCATTGTAAACTAGAAAGAATTTGTGACTCAAGTGTTTCTTCTTATGTGACAATGAATGAGCCTTGAAGAGAACTTTCTGACCAATATATAATTCCTTTGCATTTGCTTTACCGTGTAATTTTCTCCTTTTGTCTGCAGCAGAATTTATATTTTTAATATCCAAATCAATTATGTCTTTCTGTCAAAGTTTACGTGTATTCGGAAAAGGTACAAGCTCCCTGATTCTGTTCGGTGGTTCTTTATTCTTCCATACAAGAACAGGTGGTAAAGCAGTGGAGTCATGAGGCATTTCATTCAGCACGTTTTGAAATGAGTGTAAATATCTGTCCCAATGCTGATGCTTTCTGTGACAATAAAGTCTGCAGAGCTTATTGATTTCTTTCATAATCCGTTCAGACGGGTTACAATATGGTGAGTACAATGAAATAAAATCAGGTTTGATTTTATTCTGAAGCATGCATGACCAAACAGCAGATCTGAATTGCGGTCCGTTATCTGAAATGACTTTACTAACGTGTCCAACTTCACGTAAGAAATTTTTAACAAAGGCGTTGGATACAGACCGTCCAGTGGCTTTACGTAACGGAGTGAAAGAAACAAATTTTGAAGTAAGTTCGACAGCGACTACAACGTACGAAAATCCATTAGATGTTCTGACAAGCGGTCCCAAGAGATCAACAGCAGCAAATTCTTTTAATTTAGAAGGAATGATAGGAAACAATGGAGCACGATGCGAGACAGTAGATGGTTTCGCCTTTTGACAGAGTTTACAAATAGACAAGACTCTTCGAATTCTCTTTTCCATATTGTTAAAATAACAAGTCGTTCGAAGAATATGATAACATATTCGTGGACCAAAATGTGCATAGCTGAAATGAATGTACCAAATGAGCTTATTAACGAAATCGTCTGGAATGCAAAGTACCCATCGCTTGTCATCAACAGTGCAGCGTTTGAACAGTATGTTGTTTCTAACCAGATAATAATGCCGAATCTGTGTGTGTGTCTCTTCATGCCATTTACTTTTGATGTCTTTCCAAATCTGATCTTTATCTTGTTCATGAGCAATGTACTTTAAAGATGTGGTGATGAAGTTTTCAAAGGGGACTTTCTGAATGTAAAGAATACTGATATTTTTCTCAAGCCTAGCCGGTGCAAGGGACAGTGCGTCCGCAACAATGTTCTCCTTGACGGAAATGTAAACTATTGTGAAGTGGAATTCTTGCAGAAACAATGCCCAACGTTTTAACCTGTCATGATTTAATTTTGAAGACATAAGAAATTGTAATGCACGATGATCACGGTATACTTTTACGTGCTTACCATACAAAAAGCTAAAGCTTCTAATTCAGTAACGGAATAATTTTTTTCACATTTTGTTAGCACTCGGCTAGCAAAAGCAACGGTTTTCTGAACGGTAGTGTCATTTTCTATGGCTTCTTGAAATAAATGGGCACCAAGACCGACTTTAGAAGAATCCGTGTTAAGGCAGAAATCTTGTGAGAGATCTGGATGAGCTAGTATTGGCGCGATTCTTTCGAAGAATTGAATTCCAACTGTGCTTGTTCGTTCCAGTTCCAAATAGTATTTTTTCCAGTGAGAGAACAAAGTTTAGGTATACCACAAAAGTTACTACTAAAACATGTTTTACTTTCCAGTTTTGGTGTAACTAGAATTTGCATATTCAGAAAACGACGGTAAAAGTTTACGAGACCTAGAAAACTGCGGACTTGTGGATGGAACTGGAATGGCTCTGATTGCTTCTAACTTTTCAGGATCCTTCTGAATGCCTTCAGAAGAAATAATATGTCCCAAAAACTTCACGTTTGTCCTACCGAATTCAGACTTTTCCAAGTTAACTGTAATTCCAGATTCTGCAAAAATATGTAACACGCTGTTGAGGATGCGATTATGTTGTTCAAATGAGGCTTCTGCTATCGGAATATCGTCCACATATAAGGTGATGTGACGTTTTAAGAACTCAGGTAATACAGAATTTAGCCCGCGATTGAATGCTGCCGAAGAAATGTTCAAACCAAAAGGAAGTTCCCGAAACTGATAGAAAACGCCGAAACAAAGGAAAGCTGTGTATTTTCTACCTTCTGGATGAAGTTCGATCTGATAAAAGCTGGATCTGAGATCAATGGAAGACAACACTTTTACACCATTAAAATTTTGAAGAAGTTCTTCCAACATTTGCGGCCTGTCTGTTTCAGGAATAATAATAGTATTGATTTGTCTGGAATCTAAGACAAGCCTGATGGACCCATTTTTCTTCTCAACAACATGTAATGGATTGTTGTATGAGCTTACTGCAGGCTCAATAATGCCCTCGTCAAGCATAGATTGTATTTCTGTTCTAACACGGTCCCTATAATGTGCTGGAATTACTTATGGTCTAACACAAAATTTAGTATGCTCACGAACACGAAATTGGTATTGAAATCCCTTGATTATTCCTCTTTTGTGAGTAAAAACTGTGGAATATGCTTGTAAAATCTCAAAAAGGTCTTGCCTATCAGTGTCATTACAATTATCAATTTTTTGAATTTTATTCTGTATTAACTCATTAGTTTCAAATATGCCGTCGATATCATCCCTGTCAGTACTTGCAGAGTGATTGTTAGTGTCTAGTTCCGTAGAATATTCCGAACTGTTGTCTAACAGGAGGTAAAGCCGATTAATTTCCCCATCATGGTTTGAGAGCCAATCTTCAAATTTCAAAGCTATTGACTTATCTTCTTTCTTTAAACTTATTTCAGCATCGTGAAAGTTTAAGATTGCTTTGTTTTCATTCAAAAAGTCTACTCCCAGTATAATTTCCGTCGACAATAATGGAACAATAACAAAGTTCATAGAGAAGCTGTAGCTTCGACAAAAGAAATCTAAGTTGGTTTGTTGGCGTACATCTACACTTTTTCCAATGACTGCACCTTGTAATTTAATCTTGCGTAACGGAAATGTGGGCCAGTCCTTCGATTTGCTGCATTTGCTAAAAGCTGTTTCACTAATTACTGAAATGGGACTGCCTGATTCAAGTACTGCCGTAAATTTTACGTCATTGACAGTAATGTGAATCACAGGATATGCAATGTTGTTATGTTTTACGTCGTGTTCCTGGAGTAAGATGTTCCTAATGTCTTCCATTTTTACGTAATTACTAGCTACGGCAGCTGCGTCGTCAGTTTCATGCGTACGTTTTGTGGCTGCCAGCGGTATGAGTCATTGCCTATTGTGTCTTTGTTGGCGCGCGTCTTTAATGGGATTTGGAGACCTAACTTCTACAAATTCACCTTGTCGAGAGGGCCCTGCCCTGTTTGAATCCCGCCAGTTCTGCTGCAATTCAGGTCTGTCGTTACGATTATATCGTGTGTCGTCATGTCGGTAGATTCCATAGTTTCTTTCTTGTCGGTTACGCGGTGGAGAATTTCTCCCTGAATCGTAACTGCCCGCTGGACCGTTGCGTCTTAAGTTATTCTGTCTCCCTTGATAATAATTATTTTGGTTTCCATATTTTCTGTTTCTCTGATTGTCTCTGTGATAGTCATTACTACGGAAATGCGATCTTTCTCTGTAACTATTATTACTCCGCCAGTGGTTGTCACATGGGTGGTGTCTGTTTTGGTCACGATTTGCGTTGTAAGAATAGACTTGTCGTGTCCAGTTATTGTTTCTGTCGTCACGGAATTGTGACGGATGTGAACTGTAGTGATTCTTTTCCTGTTTTCGCATCCCGCGACTGTCTATGTCGATTTCTAATTTTTGTAAGAGTCCCTGAAAAGCTACAGGGTCGTCTTTGCAACGCCCTGCCAAAATAATATTCCTTAAATGTTCAGGCAATTTCATTATGCAAATGCGGATGAGTTCTGAAGGGCTATATGGGTTTGAAAGATATTGGTTCTTATGCAACATGTCTTCAAAATATTTGACAAGACTGGAAAATTCAGATTGTTCAAAGTATTTCATCATCATAATGCTATGTTTTACTCGGTCTTGTGTAACTTGAGACCAATATGCTGAGAGGAAAGCATGATAAAATTCTCCTTCACTGTGACAATCGTGAATGACCGATCGCATTCTTACAGCTGGTTCATTCTCCAAGTAGCCACACATAAATTCTAATCTGTGCTCTAATGACCAGTTGGGAGGAAAACGATCAGAGAATTGATGGAGACACGCTTGTGGATGAATGTCGTTGCCAGAATTCTTAAATGTTTTGAATTTACGTACAGTAATGAACAGCTTATAGTCAAAATCATCGTGTCGGCGGTTAGCATATCGGTCATTGTTACGTCGTGTCGGCGGTTCCATGTCAAAATGCGGTGCACCTTGCTAATTTCTTTCATAATTTCCGAAATTCCCTGTGTTATTATTTTGTGGCTTTTCCGTATTTCTAAGTCCCTCTTCCCGTGTTGGAGCGAGAGTGTCCTCTGAAATACGTAATTCTTGTATTACCTGTGTCAGCTGATCTTGCACTTCCCGGATTTCTCTTTGGTGTTGTGTATTAATTTGATTCTGATTTTGTTTGAATTTCCTAATTTGTTCGCACTCTTCTGTATCATTCAGATCATCATCTACCTTTGTAGATAAGTTAATGAACTGATCTGAAAGTTCCGCTACTTTCTCTGATAGTGAACACATTTCCTCAGTGTGTTTTTCTGAACCAAGTTTCAGAGTGTCCATTTGTGTTGAAATCGAATCTACTGTGTCCTTTAAGTTTTCCTGAGTTCTTGCAAGTTGCGTAACCGAATTGGTGGATGCAACTGAGTCCATTTTAGCTTGCAAGGTGTCGTGATTTTCACGAACAATAGTTTGCAGTTCTTTTATGGCTGCTTCATGATTCTGTAATGGATTTTCATGCCGGGAAAAAATAGGTTGAAAATGCTCACAAATTTGTGTTTTTAGGTCATTACAGATTTTTTGGCATTTCGATTCAATGTTATGTAACTCAGTAGTTAAATCTTCACGTGTTTGTTCAAGTGTGGTGTCTAACTTTTGAAGCTTTTGCTGTGTTCGTCTCTGATTTTGTTCCATTGTGTCTAACTGTTGCTATGTTTGTCTCTGGTGTTGTTCCATTTTGTCCAACTTTTGAAGATTTTGTTCCATTGTGTCTAACTTTTGAAGCTTTTGTTGTGTTTGTCTCTGGTTTTGTTTCATTTGTTGCATTAATTGCAATAATAATGTATTAGTGTCTGGAATCTGTTCATCTATGCTTTTCGGCAGTGCATTTGCACCGGCAACATTCACATTTTGACAAGCAGAAAATGTGTCTTGACTTATTTGAGAAACGGTGAGGACGCAAAACCTGAATGTACAGTATTTGCAAGATTGTGTCCTGTCATTTCGGATTCCCGACACGAGCTGTTGCCAACCGATCGATCGATAATGCTTCCCTGTTCACTAACTATTTCACTGCCTACACCATTATTTGCTGCCCGCTCCATTTCCCTATGCACTATTACCAAATTACTACTTTGAACATTAGTGAATGCATTACTTGGTGGCGCTAACACACTGCTTTTCTCTTCACTGTCATTTCTCAGTTTACTTTGTAGCCTAGTATTACGTTTTTCACACGCCATTATTGTTACAATATTTCACACGATAACACAGAAAAGCACAATTTGAAAAGCAAAAATAAGAGAACACAATTTGAAGAGCAAAAATAAGAGAACACATTAACGTAGAACTGAAAATAATATCTAGTTAATTGCAAGTGCAGCTGCGAAATACTTGGTGCAAACCTACATGAACGTCACAACTGTTTTACTGTACAACAATGAAAAACTACAACTACAGAGGAAATTCTCTCTATAATTACGTGCTAGCAATAAACAAAAGCTACTCTAATTACACAAACTACAAGAAAAAAATCAGAAGATACCAGTGAGGTATCCTGGCAGGGTCGCCATACGAAACGTCCCCTTTGAAAAATTTATAGATGACTGTACTTAAACTGAAACACAATATTTTTTAGCGCAACGTAATCTGACTTCCAAAAATCCCTACGAAAGAATGGCCCTGACTAACATTAACCTATACGTTTCACAAATCACTTACCTCACAAAAATCTTCGTTACTCAAGCTACTGCAATACAGCGAGCGCCACCACTGCCAGCTAAATAAAAGATTCAAACTACTGAAGGCACTAACTAATGATAGGCATAGTTAGCAAATGAAAGATTTTAATACAGAACAAACAATGTATTTACCTTAATAGTCATAATATATATATAGCAGTTCATGACATCCAGTCTTACAAATTTCAAAACTCCGCCATCTCTCTCCCCACATCCACCACTGCTGGCGTTACCAATAAAAAAACCTATACAGCCTACTTACAACATATATATTTCTGTGTAACAGACACTAAGAATAACAATGACTATATCATATGGAATTCCTATATATAAGCGTGGGATAAAGACTTGTATGAATAAAACGATAACTCTGGTGACAGTTCGTGTACCTACTGGACGCTTTTGTAGGAGGTTGCCTCTGAACGCACGATTTTGTTAGTTGTACATAAGTTTTCACAAAAATGTTTCAAATGGCTCGGAGCACTATGGGACTTAACATCGATGGTCATCAGTCCCTTAGAACTTATAACTACTTAAACCTAACTACCCTAAGGACATCACGCAACACCCAGCCATCACGAAGCAGTGAAAATCCCTGACCCCTCCCGGAATCGAACCCGGGAACCCTGGCGTGGGAAGCGAGAACGCTACCGCACGACCACGAGGTGTGGGCAGTTTTCACACAATATATGTCGAAAAAGTATTTGCTCTTTTAATCTCGTTTAATACCTCTCCCTCCATGTGAATAATTAAGTGTAAATAACTAACTATCGGTAGAATCCAAGTTTTATCATTGGCCATCTGCCAGTCTTTTGTTGTAATGGTGCACTGGTAGCCATTACATGAAATATGATTAATCACATGATTTTCGGGGTTCACTAAAAGAAAAGAAAGCTTTAAATATTTTGCTATCACGAAAAACAGTATTTTTTGGAGTAATACACGACAAACCCAAACATAATAAATAATAATACGAAGCTCAGGCTTGCATATTAGTAAATCACTGACTGGTAAATATCTTGTTTTCACTGCCGTAAGTATTATTCAAATCACAATTAACAGTAAAAGGTCAGTGTTTAAGAAAGAATTTAGGTCAGATTGAGAATAATATTGCAGCTACGTAGGTGATTATAGCGTGTCTATCTCTGCAACAATATTTATTCATCACGCCTTACCTACTACAGTTTTAAACAAACTAACCGTATTTTTAGCTATCCATGTGTGTTGACAACATAAATAAATTTTTATAACCATACGTAGTACATTTACTCAGAACTATTTGCCTACGTAGCAACATTGATGATTTTTAACATATAATATAGCCGGTACTACGAGTGTGCGAAATATAGGCGACGTCATGATATAAATATTTTCCTCCACGATTCCAAAAGTAACAAACTGATTCCTTTCATAAAAAGAGAGAGAGAGACGATATAACACACACATTTGCGTTGTGATGAACACCGAAGCACCCTGCTACACCTCAAGAGTCTCGCTAAATCACCCTATTAGAATCTGTTATTTCGAATAGAGGGACAATCGCAGCAATCAGAATGCCAATAGACTGGTAGCGCTATGGGACGTAACCGCCAATGGGTGGCATCAGCTGGCTACGCAGTACTCGCAGAAATTTGCACTCTCTCTTTCTCGCGCATCTGCCGCCTTTCTCAAGTTCTTACACGTTGGTAACGCGGTGTCTCCTGAGTGACAGTTAAACATTTTTTATTTTACTTTATTTTATTTATGGGAGTAGGGTCTGATAATGATCTAAAATAAAACAACACGAATTGTGAAAACTTTTGGCATTTTACGATATTTTTAAAAATCTTTTTAATTTAATGGAGCACTGCCTAGATAAAATATACACATCCACATCTTTTTTTAAAAAAAATTCGTCTTAGTGATGGCTTCAGTGCAGCATATTCGCCTCTTTCCCCTCTGTCATAAATTGAAACAACTTTCTGCAATATCTGGCAGCATTTAGGGGATGTTACAGGTAGTCACAATGCGCGGAAAATGCTTCATGTTAAACTGTTTCGTAACTTGCGGCTTTCATTTACTAACGACTAAAATTTAGTTGAAGTGCCATTATTTCACAATAGAAAGATAATCGTACGTTCTCTCGAACGCTCTAAAGTTCGTTGTAGGCATCTTCATTTGTCACTGCCTTATAGATCTTCTCACACATCAAAAAAAAAGTTTTTCATCATCTGGGGTCAGAGAATCCCGGAAGCTGAACAGAAAATGGGAATAAAGAGCAACATAAACATCATTTCCACCCTTTTTATTGGTCATGAAAACCACACATTGCATGTTGTACCACCATGCAGTGAGACCTTCAGGGGTGGTGGTCCAGATTGCTGTCCACTCCGGTGCCTCTAAAACCAAGTGCATTGATGCATGGGTGTGTTCGTCGTGACATACTACCCACAAGCTCATCAAGGCACTGCTGTTTAAAACAAGCTCAACATGACTCGTGCATATGATGTCATTTATATGTATTTGACGATGCTGGTGCTGATTCCGCATTTAACATTTGACGATGCCACTATGGCTGCGGTACATTAGGACTTTGTTTTTATGAAACAGATCTCATGATGCTCATTAAAGACCGCAACCTGTAATCTGTTAACAAAAAGTTTGTGACCATAGACGTAAATTAAAGGTAACTTATCCCAGGCATGCCCAATAGGGTTCATGTCTGGAGAACGTGCTGGCCACTCTAGTCGAGCGTCGTCGTTATCCTGAAGGAAGTCACTGACAAGATGTGCACGATGGGGGCGCGAATTGTCGTCCATGAAGACGAATGCCTCGCCAATATGCTGCCGATTTGGTTGCACTATTAGTCGGAGGATGGCATTCAAGTATAGTACAGCCGTTACGGCGCCTTCCATGACCATCAGCGGCCCCACAGGATGCCACCCCAAAACAGCAGGAAACTTCCACTTTGTTGCTCTCGCTAGACACTATGTCTAAGGCGTTCAGCCTGATCGGATTGCCTCCAAACAATTCTCCGACGATTGTCTGGTTGAAACCATATGCGACACTCATCGGTGAAGAGAACGTGATGCCAATCCTCAGTGGTCCATTTGGCATGTTGTTGGGCCCATCTGTACCGCGCTGCATGGTGTCGTGGTTGTAAAGATGGACTTCGCCACGGACTTCGGGAATGAAGTTGTGCATCGTTCAGTCATTCAGCCTGTTGCCCACAGTTTGAGTCGTAACACGACGTTCTGTGACTGCACGGAAATCATTGTTCAACATGGTGGCGTTACTGTCAGGGTTCCTCAGAGCCATGAGCGGTAGGTAGCGGTCATCCAATGCAGTAGTAGCCCTTGGGCAGCCTCAGCGAGGCATGTCATCGACAGTTCCTGTCTCTGTGTATTTCCCCCATATCCGAACAACATCGCTTTGGTTCACACCGAGACGCCTGGACACTTCCCTTGTTAAGAGCCCTTCCTGGTACAAAGTAACAATGCGGACTCGATCGAACCGCGGTATTGACTGTCTAGGCATGGCTGAACTACAAACAACACGAGGCGTGTACCTCCTTCCTGGTGGAATGACTGGAACTGATCGGCTGTCGGACCTACTCCGTCTAATAGGCGCTGCTCATGTATGGTTGTTTACATATTTGGGCTAGTTTAGTGACTTCTCTGAACAGTCAAAGTGGTTGTGTCTTTGACTCATTATCCACAGTCAACGTATATCTTCAGGAGTTCTGGGAACTGGGATGATGCAAAACTTGTTTTGATGTGTATATTAACTCAGTCACTCCATACTGAATTGTCATCCACATAGGCATTACATAAGATTAGGGTCCTTTTGGCACTACAGTTTACGTCCTTACACTGAATTATATCCCTGCCCGACATTAACTCTTTATTGCGTGATATTTTCCTTAGGAAACAGATACCAGAGAAAATAGTATCTGGGGGTATGGTCTGACACACAAAATAATATGTAAGGGGTTGAACATTGAAATTTTAATTTAATTTTTATTTGTTTAATATCTTAGGATTGTTCCCATGTGGCAACAAACAGAAAATGTTAATTCATTATTAATCATTCAGTTACAGAAGTAATTCACTGTTTCAGCTGTTTTCACGAGCGTTTACGTACACATAAATTTCAGCAAAGATTGTCGATTATCAGCTGATTCTGCCAACATACACTGAGGTTACAAAGGTCATGGGATTCCGCCTAATACCGTGTCGGACTTCGTTTTTCCCGGTATAGAGCAGCAACTCCACGTGGCATGAAGTCCGCTGCAGAAATACCGATCCATGCTGCCTCTGTAGCCGTCCATAATTGCGAAAGTGTTTCTGGTCAGCATCCTGCGCACGCACTGACGTCTCCATTATGTACCGTAATTGTTGAATTGGATTCATGCCGAGGGTTGTAGGTGGCCAAACGAACTGCGAACATGGCGTACAGTCATCTGTAAAAATGCCGTCGTTTTCTGGACACATCAAGTCCATGAATGGCTGCAAATGGTCCCCAAGTAGACGAACACAACCATTTCCAGTCAACGATCGGTTCAGATACACCAGATGACCCACTCTATTCCACGTAATCACAGACCACAGAATTATGGAGCCACTACAAGCTTACACCGTGCCTTGTTGAAAACTTACGTGCATTGCTTCGTGGGTCTCCGACACAATAGAGCCCTTCCCTCACCAGGCCACGAATTTCCAGTTGTTTGGAGTCCAGCGGCTATGGTCACGAACCCAGCACAGGCGCTAACAGCGATGTCGTGCTCTTCCCAAAGGCACTCGCGCCGGTCGTCTGCTGCCATAGCCCATTAAAGCCTAAGGTAAACTTCGTATGTCCAACGTTGATTTCTGCGGTTGCAAACACTGGCAAACGCTGCGGCTCTCAAACCTTAGGTGAAGGCCGCCGGCCACTGCGTTGTCCATAGTGAAAAATTGTGCCTGAAACTTGGTATTCTCGGTACACACTTGACACTGCGAATCTCGGAATACTAAATTCCTTAAAGATTTCAGAAACGGAATGACTCACGAGTCCAGCTTCAAGCATCATTCCACGTTCGAGATCTGTTAATTCCCCCTTAATAGCGCAGGGAACTTTCTCACACGAATCACCTTGAGCACAAATGACGGCACCGCGAATGCACTGCCCTCTTATACCTTGTGTGTGCGATAGTACCACCATCTGTTTATGTGGATATAGTTATTCGCTGACCCTTGTCACCTCAGTCTAATGAAGCTTGACTCAGTCTAGCTCGATACAGGCACATTGTGTTGCTGACATTATATGTAAACTAACGCTTTCTTGCCAAATGGAAAAACAATTCAATAGAGGGTTAAGTTACTCGTAAACATTTCTACGACAGTTATATAATGTACTCTGTTTGTACCTACACTTTCTCTAGGACAGCCGGCCACCGAGGCTTCATGTATGACTTCCGTCTGGGTATAAGTTTAGTGCTCTTCGCGTTGGAATTAAACCAAATTGTTTACATCGTAGCTAATATTTACTTCAAAATGCGCTGAGGAACGCAAAATGAAAGACCTTCGTGAACGCACGTCCGGTATCGCCATTACGTTAGTTACAAATAGCCGATTTGTGGCCTCGCAAACTGTGCGCTATTGGCTAGGCAGACGGTGGGAAAGATTTTCGAGAAGCTGTCCCTTTTGGCTCATACTCTGTGGGTGTTCTTTTTTCCGCTCGAACGGGAGCGCGCCGTACGCCAGTGAATACAGACTCTGGCCACTCGCGTCGAGATCAAAGGCGGGCCAGGTGGATTCGGGCGCCTGCGTGTGCGGCTGCGTGCCGGACCCACTCAGGGGGTAAATTAATCCGCGGTGATGACAATCTAACAGCCCGATAGCAGCCGCTGCTGCGAGGCGGCGCGGGCCACCCAGCCTCACGGCGGCAGCTCGACCAACGCAGAACGCAAGCACGCACGCGCGCACATATACTAAAGCTGTGCTTTCACACACACACACACACACACTCGCACGAACGCAGCGCTCCCGCACTGATTTACGTCGAGTCCGCAAACTTCCCCAGGCATGTTGTTGTTGTTGTTGTTGTTGTTGTTGTTGTTTGGTCTTCAGTCCTCAGACTGGTTTGATGCAGCTCTCCATGCTACTCTATCCTGCGCAAGCTTCTTCATCTCCCAGTACTTACTGCAGCCTACATCCTTCTGAATCTGCTTAGTGTATCCATCTCTTGGTCTCCCTCTACCATTTTTACCCTCCACGCTGCCCTCCAATACTAAATTCGTGATCCCTCCATGTCTCAGAACATTTTCTACCAACCGATCCCTTCTTCTTGTCAAGTTGTGCCACAAACTCCTCTTCTCCCCAATTCTATTCAATACTTCCTCATTAGTTATATGATCTACCCATTTAATCTTCAGCATTCTTCTGTAGCACTACATTTCGAAAGCTTCTATTTTCTTCTTGTCTAAACTATTTATCGTCCACGTTTCACTTCCATGCATTGCTACACTCCATACAAATACTTTCAGAAACGACTTCCTGATACATAAATCTATATTCGATGTTAACAAATTTCTCTTCTTCAGAATCGTTTTCCTTGCCATTGCCAGTCTACATTTTATATCCTCTCTACTTCGGCCATCATCAGTTATTTTGCTCCCCAATACTAAAACTCCTTTACTAGTTTAACTGTCTCATTTCCTAATCTAATTCCCTCACCATCACCCGACTTAATTCGACTACATTCCATGATCCTCGTTTTGGTTTTGTTGATGTTCATCTTATATCCTCCTTTCAAGATACCGCCCATTCCGTTCAACTGCTCTTCCAAGTCCTTTGCTGTCTCTCACAGAATTACAATGTCATCGGCGAACCTCAAAGTTTTTATTTCTTCTCCATGGATTTTAATACCTACTCCGAACTTTTCTTTTATTTCTTTTATTGCTTGCTCAATATATAGATTGAATAACATTGGGGATAGGCTACAACCCTGTCTGACTTCCTTCCCAACCACTGCCTCCCTTTGATACCCCTCAACTCTTATAACTGCCGTCTGCTTTCTGTACAAATTGTAAATAGTCTTTCGCTCCCTGTATTTTACCCCTGCCACCGTCAGAATTTGAAAGAGAGTATTCCAATCAACATTGTCAAAAGCTTTCTTTACGTCTACAAATGCTAGAAACGTACGTTTGCCTTTCCTTAATCTTTCTCCTAAGATAAGTCGAATGGTCAGCATTGCCTCACGTGTTGCATCATTTGTACGGAATCCAAACTGATATTCCCCGAGGTCGGCTTCTACTAGTTTTTCCATTTGTTTGTAAAGAATTCGGATTAGTATTTTGCAGCTGTGACTTATTAAACTGATAGTTCGGTAATTTTCACATCTGTCAACACCCGCTTTCTTAGGGATTGGAATTATTATATTCTTCTTGAAGTCTGAGGGTATTTCGCCTGTCTCATACATCTTTCGCACAAGATGGTACAGTTTTGTCTGTACTGGCTCTCCCAAGGCTGTCAGTAGTTCTAATGGAATGTTGTCTATTCCGGGGGCCCACGCATAAGGGAGCCTTAAACTGGACATTTGTTTGTACACAGCGTGTTCAAACAAGGTGTCGAATACTTGGAGAGGTAGTTGTTCTCATCGAAACAAGAAAAATAATTCCAATAATCATGGGTCCGTAAACGCGTACTTTCCGATATAAACAGGTTGAGCTACGCTTGGTGCGGGTATTAGTACAATCGTTGCATTGCCGCTCCATCAGATTCGTCGGCAGGGTGTTACCTTGTCACGGTACTCTATGTAGCGTTAGGTGGTCAGTAGTCAGTTGCGTGGCTCGAGTCGTGTTGTAGGCTACGTTATTTTCCGTCGTGTTTGTATACATTCTTGTGCAGTACTGTCGACACTGCGTGCGTACCGTGGTGCCATACCTTGATCCAAACGCTGATTCATGTAGGGTTTGGAGCTGGTGCGCTGGTGGCGCCAGTCTCCATCGATTGTCGTCCCGATCGTGGTCAGTCCATTTCCGATGCCTGCCTGTCTTCTTCGCATCTTTGGGGATGGCTATTTAACTGCGGCGCGCGCCTACTGCTGGGGCTTGATTTCGGGTATCAGCTGTGTGAGCGGCAGTGACGTGAGGCGCTGGCGAGTGACCGATCCGGTGCGACGGAGCAGCTTGGGCAGCTGCTGCGGCGCGTTTCGCCGTTTGAATGCAGATCTGCTGCCGATCGTGACTGGGATTTTCTGGAGATTTGAACGGCAGAAGTCCTCCGCGTCTGTTACTCGTTACTCAAAGTGAACGAACTGGAGTCGTCGAATTGTTTCTCGGTGGGTTCTATTTACGTTAATTGAATACCCGAGTGCACTGAAAACTACCTTGGTTGTTTCAGTTATTTGTCGCTGTACTTGGTCTGGGCGCCTGATATGTTAATGGTATTTAAGGAAGTGCTACGCACAACAAACAGACATGAATCCGGGCTTAATGCGTAGCTAGAGGTCATGCCAAATAGTTCGTAAGTCTGTGCCTGACGTTCAAGAGCGGGCCGACATAATTTTCTTATTTCCTGTTCCTATGTTATTATTTTTCTTCTTTGTTCTAGAGAATTGGCTAATCAAATTCTATGAGCCGTTACTGGTCAAGTCGTCACCTAGGTTAGTCCGGCTTCGGTTCATTGGTGCCGTGTATAATTAAAGGTTTATTTGTAACCAGTTGGGCAGGTATGTTTGTGTGTCTGACGCACCAGAATGTTGTCTGCCGCTGATGTGTTTATGTTGCAGATAATCGGCAGCGGTCGACGCGAGCAGACTCAGATCGGGGTATCTCTGCGGAAGAGGGAAATTTAAGGACCTGGGTCGGTGCCTGTTGTTATGTTGTTAGTGTCCTGCTATTCCATCTTTCCGGTGGAGCGTTGTGGTTTTCTGGAAGCTTAATTGTAGCCCAAAGTTGAGTATAGCTCCATTTTACCTTCTCGTCCGTGAATCTCCTCTATCTGGTAGCACCTTTCGGTCTGCTCGCGTTCACCACTAATTTTCAACATAATAATTGTAACGGCTCCATATTAAGAATATTTAATGTCCTGTTATTATATTATGGCCATGAAATGTATGTGAACCTCGCACCTGTGTAATACTAAAGAGAAGCTTAGTCGAGTACATTAATCTTTTAATATCTTTAATTTGTTACAATTGATTAAAATCGATCCATGGAACCAGTTTTAGAATTTGATATGGAAGCTAGTTCCTGTGTAAGTCTTGAAGCATTCAGTTATTTCAGTTAAATTTTATTGATGCGGTTTTATAAACATTGTTTTAATTAGCGAAAATTGCTTGAGTAAATTTTGAATGATCTGGGTCTGTCACATTTTAATGCATTTATGTTCCAAACTAACTACTGTTGCTGGTTCCGTAGTCCAGGTGCCTTTCATTATATCTTGGTTTCATTGATAGCATGTGTTTGTAATAAAGAAGTGTTTGGCAACTACAAACTGGTTATATGTTTCATTTTGATGTATCGAAAGGGATGACACATCAGAGTTTACTGTTATTTGTCTACGTACCAATTGTATAGTACATTTACATTTTCTCTTTTCGACCACTTGTTACCTATGGAATCCTACTGCTCGACAAGTGAAATAGCGGATCTGATGTTCTGCTATGATTTAGCAAATGGACAAAGCCTGAGAACCCGTGCCTTCTACGCTGGCCGAGCGGTTGTAGGCACTTCAGTCCGGAACCGTGTGACTGCTACGGTCGCAGGTTCTAATCCTGCCTCTGCCATGGATGTGTGTGATGTCCTTAGGTTAGTTAGATTTAAGTAGGTCTACGTTCTAGGGGACTGATGACCTTAGATGTTAAGTTCCATAGTGCACAGAGCCATTTGAACCATTTTTAGACTTACAGTAGAAGGCCCCGCACAGCCCACACGCCTGATGTAGAGGAGCATGTGCAATGTTCAGTGGAAGAAATACTTGGGACCAGTTGGGGTACTTTGTGAACAGTTCCCTGCACTCATATCATCTACAGCGTGTTCAGTCCCTAAGGCTACAGGATCATAGTAGCAGATGGCTGTTGCAGTAGTGTTCCGCAGATCCAACGTTCACATCCAAGATTTTATTTACCGGTGAGGCAAGAGATTTGTTGTGGATTTCCAAAACCAACATGTATGGGCAGACGTAAATCGACAAGTGATTCAGGAAAGAGGGCATAATATTTTCAATCAACGTTTGGGCAGGCGTACTTGGCGACAGAGTAATACTGCTGTGCTAACACCCCCGCCCCTCTGAACGATGGACTTTGCCGTTCTTTGGGAGGCTTGCGTGCATCAGCGATACATGTAACCGCACCATAGGTGCAGCCGCAACAGGGGAGTATCTGTTGAGAGGCCAGACAAACGTGTGGCTCCTGAAGAGGCGCAGCGTCCTTTCCAGTAGATGCAGGGGCGACACTCTGGATGCTTCACTGATCTTGCCCTGCAAAACCAACCAAAACGGCCTTGCTGTGCTGGTACTGCCAACAGCTGAAAGCAATGAGAAGCTACAGCTGTAACTATATAATGTTACTTAAAAACCGTCTTGATTGCAAATTTTTTATTCATATGACCGGTTTCGGTTCATTCAGAACCATCTTCAGATCTGATATTTCAGTTACAGGAGTAACCCGTCCAAATCCAGCAATTTTCACATGCTACGTCACATGATGTGGATTTTAATCTGTAAGACATTTCCAGGGGCGCATATGGATTCTGACCACAATATAATGGTTATGAACTGTAGATTAAAATTGAAGAAACTGCAAAAGCGTAGGCATTTAAGGAGATGGGACCTGGATGAACTGAAAGAACCAGAGGTTGTAGAGAGTTTGACAGGGAGCATTACAAAACGATTGACAAGAACAGGGGAAAGGAATACATTAGAAGGAGAATGGGTAGCTTTGAGAGATGAAATAGTGAATGCAGCACGGATCAAGAAGGTAAAAAGACGAGGGCTAGTAGAAATCCTCGGGTAACACAAGAGATACTGAATTTAACTGATGAAAGACGAAAATATTAAAATGCAGTATATCAAACAGGCGAAAAGGAATATAAACGTCTAAAAAATGAGATCGACAGGAAGTGCAAAATTGCTAATCAGTAATGGCTACAGAACAAATGTAAAGATTCAAAAGTATATATCACAAGGGGTAAGTTAGATGCTGCGTACAGGAAAATTAAAGAGACCTTCGGAGAAAAGAGAACCACTTATATGAATATCAAGAGCTCATATGGAAAACAAGTCCCAAGCAAAGAACGGAAAGCAGAAAGGAGGAAGGAGTATATAGAGAGACGATGTATTTATGGAAATGGAAGAGGACGTAGATGAACATAAGATGGGAGATGTGATACTGCTTGAAGAATTTGACACAGCATTGAAAGACCTACGTCGAAACAAATCCACGGGAGTAGATAACATTTCGTTAGAACTACTGATATCGTTGGGATAGCCAGACACGACAAAACTCTTCAATCTGGTGAGCAATATGTGTGGGACAGACGAAATAATACTTCCAATTCCAAAGAAAGCAGGTGCTTAAAGGTGTGAAAATTACGGAACTATCAGTTTAATAACTCACGGTTGAAAATACTAACACGGATTCGTTACGGACGAATGTAAAACAAGGAGAAACCGACTTTGGGGAAGATCGGTTTGGATTTCATTGAAATGTAGGAACACGCGAGGCATTACTGACCCTACGACTTATCTTAGAAGATATGTTTAGGAAAGGCAAATCTACGTTCATATAATTTTTGGACTTAGAGAAAGCTTTTGACAATTTTGACTGGAATACTCTCTTTCAAATTCTGAAGGTGGCAATGGTAAAATACAGGGAGCGACAGGCTACCTACAATTTGTACAGAAATCAGATGGCAGTTATAAGAGCCGAGGACCACGAAAGTGGGAGTGAGACAGGGTTGTAGCTTAATCCCGATGTTATTCAGTCTGTATATTGAGCAAGCAGTAAAGGAAACAAAAAAACATTGAGAGTAGAAACAAAAACCACGAAGAAGAAATAAAAACCTTGAGGTTTGACGATGAGATTGTAATTCTTTCAGACACAGCAAAATACTTGGAAGAGCAGTCGGACGGAGTGGACAGTGTCTTGAAAAGAGGATATAAGAAGAACATCAACAAAAGCGAAACGAGGATAATGGAATGTAGTCGAATCAAGACGGGTGATGCTGAAGGAACTAGAGTAGTAAATGAGACACTTAAAGTAGTATACGAGTTTTGCTATTTGGGCAGCAAAATAACTGATGATGGTCTAAGTAGAGAGGATATAAAATGTAGGCGGGCAATGGCAAGTAAAGCATTTCACACAGAAAAAGAAATTTCTTAACATCGAATATAGCTGTAAGTAATGGGAAGTATTTTCTGAAGATATTTGTATGGAGTGTGGCGATGTACAGTAGTGAAGCGTGAGCGACAAACAGTTAGGCAAGAAGAGAAGAGAAGTTTTTGAAATGTAGTGCTACAGAAGAATGCTGAAGGTTATATGGGCAGATCACGTAACTAACGAGGAGGTACTGAATAGAATTGGGGAGAAGAGGAATTTCTGGCACAATTTGACTAGAAGAAGGGATCGGTTCGCAGGACACATCCGGAGGCGTCAATGGATCACCAATTTAGTAGTGGAGGAAAGCGCAGAGGGTAAAACTCTTAGAAGAAGATCAAGAGATGAATCTATATCTATATCCGAATCCCGCTCCAGCTACTGCCGGGTCTGGGTGTTGACGAGCCTTCTCCATTTGGCTCGGTCCTCCCACCACTTTTCTTCCTCCACTTGCTGCCAGGTCACACCTCTCCTTTCTACAGGTATTCTCACTCCCATTTTCCACCGTGTTCTTGGGCACCCTCTAGGTCTTTTCCCATCCATCTTCAGTTCTTCCATAATTTTGGGGAGTCTCTGCCCATGCATCCTCTTAACATGCCCATACCATCTTAATCTCTTTCTTTCAGTTTCTTCTCTCGTACTTTCTTGTTTAAGGTCCTTTCTAATCTCTGCATTCCTTACTCTTTCCATTCTCGTTTTTCCCTTAACTGCTCTGAGAAATTTCATTTCCCCTGCTTGCAGTCTGCTTCAGCCCCTTTCTGTCATTGTCCATGTTTCTCCACCATAGGTGACAATAGGGATGTAATAATTCTTTTACATAAGGAGTTTTGCTCTTTCTGAAATACACCAAGCAAAATCAGAAGGATGTGGATTGCAATAGTTAGTCGTATATGGAGAGGCACGTACATGATAGAGTAGAATCGAGAGCTGTATAGAACCAGCCTTTGGACTGAGGACCACAAGAACAACAACAAGACGTGCTATCACAAAAGTTAAGGGGGACGCATTATCTGAACTTTCTGATTAGTGTATTGCCTACCTTGCTGGAGGCTGTACCACTGCAGCATCGAATATAAATGTGGTTCATGCATAATGGCGCACCAGCACACGTTCGCCTTAATATGCGTGAACACCTAATGCAGACGTTTCAGGACGATTGAATTGGTTGGGGCTGTTAGAGGAAGGGGGGGGGGGGTGAGGAGAGGGGGGAGCATACCTCTCCCTGCTAGTTCCCCAGACCTCAATCACCTAGACTTTTGGTTATCGGGGCACTTGAAGGAATGATCCTAGGCCACACTAATCAAAAATGTGCGGACACTATAGGATCGCGTCTTCAATTCGTGACAGCAGGTATTACAACAACCGGGTATACTTTAAAGGGCGCGTCATTCCTTATGCCGGAGAGCAGAGGGGTGCTCTTTCATGAATGGACACCACATTAAACACCTCCTGTAAACACGTGTTTGCAGCAGAAAGTATGAATTTTCGGTCTGTATTTATTAGAATTATTTTGATTGTTTCATTGAACACTGCCACCTCTCACAGTGTTCGACACCTGCTTGAACATCCTGTGTAGGGGAAAGTGGAGAAAAACCGAGTTCCTTAACTTTTAGTTCATATACATTATCATCAGTGATTAAAAAGTTTGTAAATCGATGTTGTTCCTATCGCTTATACTTCGACAACGTGATACTAGTTCCCTTTCAGACTAAAATAAAACACCTCAGGATTAAAATTAATAACCTCGTTTAGTGCAAAATATTCACATTTCCCTCACCTTTGTGGCAAAATGATATACCCATATAAATGCATGGGAGAAACTTAAAAACAAGAAAAAAGTTTTATATACTGCAAAAAATATGCATTATTTAGATATCCTTAAAAATACTACCAAGGAGTATCATGAATCAATTTTGTTGTGACCAAACCAAATTACACTCCTGGAAATGGAAAAAAGAACACATTGACACCGGTGTGTCAGACCCACCATACTTGCTCCGGACACTGCAAGAGGGCTGTACAAGCAATGATCACACGCGCGGCACAGCGGACACACCAGGAACCGCGGTGTTGGCCGTCGAATGGCGCTAGCTGCGCAGCATTTGTGCACCGCCGCCGTCAGTGTCAGCCAGTTTGCCGTGGCATACGGAGCTCCATCGCAGTGTTTAACACTGGTAGCATGCCGCGACAGCGTGGACGTGAACCGTATATGCAGTTGACGGACTTTGAGCGAGGGCGTATAGTGGGCATGCGGGAGGCAGGGTGGACGTACCGCCGAATTGCTCAACACGTGGGGCGTGAGGTCTCCACAGTACATCGATGTTGTCGCCAGTGGTCGGCGGAAGGTGCACGTGCCCGTCGACCTGGGACCGGACCGCAGCGACGCACGGATGCACGCCAAGACCGTAGGATCCTACGCAGTGCCGTAGGGGACCGCACCGCCACTTCCCAGCAAATTAGGGACACTGTTGCTCCTGGGGTATCGGCGAGGACCATTCGCAACCGTCTCCATGAAGCTGAGCTACGTTCCCGCACACCGTTAGGCCGTCTTCCGCTCACGCCCCAACATCGTGCAGCCCGCCTCCAGTGGTGTCGCGACAGGCGTGAATGGAGGGACGAATGGAGACGTGTCGTCTTCAGCGATGAGAGTCGCTTCTGCCTTGGTGCCAATGATGGTCGTAAGCGTGTTTGGCGCCGTGCAGGTGAGCGCCACAATCAGGACTGCATACGACCGAGGCACACAGGGCGAACACCCGGCATCATGGTGTGGGGATCGATCTCCTACACCGGCCGTACACCTCTGGTGATCCTCGAGGGGACACTGAATAGTGCACGGTACATCCAAACCGTCATCGAACCCATCGTTCTACCATTCCTAGACCGGCAAGGGAACTTTCTGTTCCAACAGGACAATGCACGTCCGCATGTATCCCGTGCCACCCAACGTGCTCTAGAAGGTGTAAGTCATCTACCCTGGCCAGCAAGATCTCCGGATCTGTCCCCAATTGAGCATTTTTGTGACTGGATGAAGCGTCGTCTCACGCGGTCCGCACGTCCAGCACGAACGCTGGTCCAACTGAGGCGCCAGGTTGAAATTGCATGGCAAGCCGTTCCACAGGACTACATCCAGCATCTCTACGATCGTCTCCATCGGAGAATAGCAGCCTGCATTGCTGCGAAAGATGGATATACACTGTATTAGTGCCGACATTGTGCATGCTCTGTTGCCTGTGTCTATATGCCTGTGGTTCTGTCAGTGTGATCATGTGATGTATCTGACCCCAGGAATGTGTCAATAAAGTTTCCCCTTCCAGGGACAATGAATTCACGGTGTTCTTATTTCAATTTCCAGGAGTGTACTTTCGTCCGTCCATAATTGTCGGTTCTTTTATTACTCTGGAAGAAGGCTCATCAACGTGGAACACATGAAATATTAGTTAATAACTGAAAAACGATTTACCTGTCCTTGACACATTCCATTGTCACAAGAGTGCTTGATTCTTTACGACTGTAATTGGCTACTAAATCGTCATTTGATGCACAGATTAACGAACTGTTCTCTTGCAGTACATAATGCAAGATTTACTAAAGTATAAGTTCATCTCAAAGTTTAACTGTCAGTGCAAAAAGCATCAACGCAGTCCATGAGGTGCGTACTGGTTTTGAACATTCTATCTCCATTGGTCGGCACTGTCCGTAGCGAACTTTCTAAAGCCATCAAAATACCAATAGTTGGCTCCTCTTTGACATGCAGACTGAAAGGCAAATTTCACCCTGAAGCACTTTTAGGGGAAAGCTGTGGCGACTGCCGTCATCGCGCCTGTGGCAAGTAGATTAGTCAGAGATACTGTCCACATCATTTCGAGAAACGAGACTATTTCCGCCAAAACTGGCTGTCACCCAGTCCCTACTGTTGCACTCCATGACAAAATCTCCCACCGTCCTTGTGCGGCTCCCGAACCCTCCACATCCACTTCCTTCTGACAAGAAATCGACAACTTTCTCCTTCCAGCAAAATGCACACAAACTTAATTAGCACGTAAATAAATCAAAGTAAACTATTTGGTTCCAGAAACTTCCAAGTCTGAACGGTGTATGTGTGTGTGTGTGTGTGTGTGTGTGTGAGAGAGAGAGAGAGAGAGAGAGAGAGAGAGAGTATGTGTGTGTGTGTGTGTGTGCGCGCGCGCTCGCGCGCTGGTTTGTGTATACAGGCTGAAGCGAAGAATGTAAATTTGTACAAAGTACAAATTCCCATTCGCACCTGAGCCCACTTGGTATTCCCCATAAACTCGAACAGCATTGCAGAGGCTCTCCTGCTATATTGGAATAGCACCTCGGCATCGAACGAAACGAGGGACCCTGCCTGAAGTCCAGGTATAGGTGCTTCAATCAAATGAAACTAAGGTTTCACAAGGTTCCAAATACCTATGATATAAATATATGTAAACTTCTGCTCAGATTCGCTAACCACTACACCACGCTGCCATAGTGGCATTGCACAACTGCGTGGACTACTGCACTCCCTCCTCAATCCAGATCCCATTCACGCTTCATCCTGACTGGTGTTTCCACTAAACACTAACAAAACTGGAAGGGCTCTCGTGGCTCTCCTACTGTACTGAAATAACACCTCAGCATTGAATGAACTATGTGATCCTGCCTGAAACCCAGCCATAGGTCAATCAAATGAAACTTTATTGTGACTGCCTAGTAAGCACGAGATTTGCGTTTGACATGTTTAAGATCTTAAAAGGTCTGTGAAACCTTAGTGCAACAACAGGGAATTGGCGCCTCCTGGGTGACTCAATTTTGGCGGAAATAGCTCCGTTTCTCGAAATGCACGATGTGGACCGTTTCTCTCACTAATCTACTTGCCACAGGCGCGATGACGCCAGTCGCCACAGCTTTCCCCTAAAAGTGCTTCAGGGTGAAATTTGCCTTTCAGTCTGCATGTCAAAGAAGAGCCAACTGCTGGTACTTTCCCGGCTTTAGAAACGTCGCTACTGTCGTCCAAAATTACAGACTGTACGATCCAATGTAACATCTCCCACTACCAGAAGTGGTACAGGTAGTGCCGACCAATGGAGAGACGATCTTCAAAACCAGTACCGATTAAAGCACCTATACCTGGACTGGAATGAGTAGGGAGGCGTGCTAGGGCAGTCCGTGTGGTGTGTGCAAAGTTACTGTGCCACGGTGCCGCAGCAGTTAACACGTCTGCTGAGTTAGCAGGATACCCAGGTTCGAATACCAGCCTTGGTACAAATATTCATTCGCCGCTTCAGCCTGGATATGCAAAACTGCAACGACATATGTGACAGGTTACAAGTTTTAATTATCACGTCTGGAAATTCAAGGCGCAGGCATGAATCTGGGTATGGCGTGATTCTCTACATACCCTTCAACGATGGATGACTTTGTTCTACAAGCTTGAATTCTGACGGTTTAGGAAAGGTTTCACTTTGAAAATTATCTCGTTGTATATTCTTGATTTCAGAGAATTTTGGTTGACCTTGGAGTGTGTCAGGACGGCCGAGGCTTTTAAGGCTAACTTTCTAGAGAAGCAGAGCATCCAGTTTCGAGCCCCAGTCCGGCACAAGTTTCCAAATCGCATCATCGATTAATTTCCGTGCTCTAATGTGGCCACCGTCCGAAAAATTTCCCTGCATATTGACATTCGCGGTCGCTGAATCATAATAGTGTGTCGTGCCTGTACTGTCGGAGATGTTCTACAGAACAGACACCACAAACATGTACAGAGTGTTTCAGTAAGAGCGTGCAAAAAGTTAACAGCACATAGAGGATGCTTCACTGAACAATTCGAGGTAGTGAACCTGGAGTCAAAGATGCCAGCTTACGAAGGTACCAAGAATACGACTAAAAACACATTACTGTGTACTTTTTTATTTACATTAGTTACAATTAACTGCAAATACCATCAATGACACAATGATCGTACCATTTCTATTGTACCTTACAAAATGTGCTGAGATTGACTGCCATGAACCTCAATGCAAGCATGACATCGGCGAATAAGAATCTGACGCGCCTTGACAAATGTTCTTCGTGTGTTTTTCCAGTCACATCACAGGCAGCTACAATTCTGGCAACTAATTCCATTTCTGTATCCAATGAGGTCTCATACACAAGTGACTTTAGATATCCCCATAGCAAATAATTAAGGAGATTCAGGTCAGGTGACCTCGCAGGCCATGGAATAGGACCTCCCCTTCCAATCCAAAGACCAGGAAATACAGGATTGAAATGGTTTCGGGCATCCACTCTGAAGTGAAGCGGTGCTCCGTCATATTGTACCCACATCCTCTCATGAACAGCCAAGAGTACTTTCTCCAACAGCTCAGGCAGAGCTCCTTGCAAGTACCCCGAGTACAGGCGGCCATTCAGACTTCCTAGTAATGAGGAGCGTCCGCTTTGTTTCCTTGCAGGAAATAAAAATTGTAAATAAACAGCACAGTACATGTGATGCTGGAAAACAGTATTGTTAGGCAAAGCGATAGAGAAGTTTACCTCCACATCTCCTCAAGATGGTTTCTCCGACCCCAGGTTCCCTAGCTTAAATTGTTCGGTGGAGCATTCTATACGTCCTCTTTCATTTCTGCACACTCTTACAGAAATACCCTGTATATGTTAGGTTCTGAATTGCCTGCCACGCAAAGGTTTCCTCATGCGACCAATGATGAGGAAGTCACTGAGTGCCTTATCACGAGAATACGGGGAGGGCCGAGAGAGGAGCTTTAAACGAAAATTTAATAACTCAAATACACAGATGGTAAATTGTTTAGAAGTGTAGTAGATATTGGTGGCGAGGTACAGAGAGAAGCAGGTTGGTATGCCGCTTGCACATCCTGTGATAGTGATGTGGTGCTGGGCGTAGTGTAGAGGCGTCGTCTCATGAACGAATCCTCTGCTGGTCCCATTGCGCATCAATGTTTTCCCTGGTCGACGGCAGAGATAATCTGATCCCTGAACTGGGGTTGGGTTCGGTGTCCATCTGGGCCTGAGTCCCAAATCCGCATTGCAGCTCAGAAAATGACTTCTTCATACGTTTCACAGTAGGTTCAGGGCGCAAGGGTGCCGCAGGGAGTAGTGGCCGCAGTTGATGGAAATCTCCGCCAGGTGGCATCTGTTGTTGGAGGGGAGCGGCATGGGAGGTGGAGGGGTGCGCATGCAGGAGAGGGAAGGAGTCTGTCAACGCTTTATCCTTTGCTGTCATCTGAAATTACTTCTGCAGCTGCATTTCAAACGTCCTCTTGAACGGTTCGCCTACAGTTCGGATGTAAGATGAAACGGTGAAGTCGTCAGGTGTTGATTTCTGTTCTTGCAGCACGAAAATATAATTTGGGTAGACGTTGATTGTGGGCTGTGATAAGAAACAATGTTACGAGGTGTATTTCAGCAGTGTTGGACGCTTTGAAGGACACAAACAAAAGTTAGTCCAGGTTCGAGTGGGTCTTGCGCACTGAGGGTTCCCTACAAACTTAATTATTTATACAGACAGTTAATCCATTCCAGGAATCGAGAATCTCGACGTTTTATGTCAGTTATCGACATCGAGACTGGCAAGATATCCGTACCAGAGATTTCAGTACTGTCGATAATGTTTTAATTCCAAGTTTAAAGTTGGAGAACAAATGACAAAACAACTTTTTCGTGTAGTATTGTTACAAAATAATTATTTTCTGACTTTTTACTTTAATTGTACTAGACTAGGAAACTGTTCTTCTTGCCAAATTTCATTATTGTAGATAAAGAAAAAGTAACCTACAGGTTTTGGTGACAGTTTGAGAATATTGAAATATGTCACATAAATGGATGTAACTTTTGACTGCAGTTACATAGAAGCTTCACTTTTTTACACCTTAGATCTTGATATGTGACATAAATTTCAACTTGATATGTCTACCCCACCGTACACCTTAATATGTGACGCAAATTTCAACTTGATATGCCTACCCCACCGTAGGCCTTAATATGTGACATAAGTTTCAACTTGATATTTCTATCAATTCCTGACGAAAATTGGGTCTTAACAGACGAACGGATGGACGGACGGACTGGCATGCAGTGATGATATAAGGGGTCCGTTTTTATCCACTGAGATGGGACCCTAAAAACCGACCGAGGGTTATTGGCTTACAGTGTTTGCGTTCACCTATCGACCATTTCACAATTACTTATTTTATTTTCGCTTCTGCCAACAATTCAGATTTTTCAACAATTTATCTAGTGGACTGGAAATTTACTTCCACTGCTTATCATGTCGTGTCTGATGTTAGAGATGGGCAGTTTTTTTTATGTTGTGATCCTTGGATCTGCTCATTTGTGTTAAATCTGCTTAAGGTACAATTCAGGATAAATCCTCCAAGGTGGGCACTACTAATTCCCTGGACCATCCTCCCCACATTCGAACGTAAGTTTCACCTTTAATGAAGCAGTTGACGATGGGACGTTAAAATCTAACATATTTCCTTTCTGTTGTACTCCATATCTCAACATTCGGTATTATACTGAGTAATGATAACTGTAATAAGACAATATTTCAGATATTAGCTTACCCATATGTTCTGATTGTTACAGTAACTTGAATGTACTCTAGGCTGTATGTTATATGACATTATTTCGAATACTACCAATAAACTCCACAAACCATAGATCTTGCTGCTATGAGTGGCTTGTAACTGAAAGATACAGATGGCTGTACCATAGGTGCAACTTTTTAGGAACGAAGTGGGGATGTTTATGGAGAGCTCAAGCTGACATATGATTCCTGAAGAGCCGCAGCAGCCTATTCAATAGTTGCATGGACAACAATATGGAAAATTGACTTATCTCGCCTTGTTATGTTAAGCAGTATGTCCTTGGAGTGTTAGTACTGTGAAAGGCTGCAACCAAGGGTACATAGAGCTCTGCTGTGTCCCTTACTGATGGTGGCACCCTCTTGGGTAAAGACTTCTCTATAAAAAAAAAATAAAAAAAGCACTTCCTGAGACACTGAGGAATGATCATTTTGGTAACAGAGGGAAGTGTAGAGGGTAGAACTAAAGAGAGAGACCAAGTCTAGACTACAGTTAGCAGGTGTTCACAGTGACCCTAATTCAGTAGTTATGCAGAGAGAGACAGGTTTGCACAGGATAGACGAGTGTGGGGATCTGCATTAAACCAGACATCCCACGAAAGATAATAGCAACAACGCCACCAAAATCTTTACTATTTTTTTTTCTTTTTGTGACTGGTTCCATGTGACACAACACAAATTTCTTTATAATGTAACCGCCTCATCTCAGAGCAGAACTTGCACCACACATCGTCCTCAGTTATTAGCTGGCCTACTCCACGCTCTGCCTTCCGCTACAGATTCGCCCCCTACAATTCCCTCTAGTACTATGGATGTTCTTAACATATTTTATATCATCCTACCCCTTCTTGTTGTTAGTGTTCCCCATAAGTTATCTTATCTGTCGACTGCGTAGAGAACCTCTTCACTCATTATCTTATCAGTCACTTAATTTTCAACATTCTCCTGTAGTACCACATCTCAAATGCTTCTACTCTCTTCTCTTCCAGTTTCTCCAAAGACCATGATCAACAACTATAGAATATTGTGCTCCAGATGTACTTTCTCAGAAATTTATTCCTCAGATCGAGGCCGATGTTTGATGCAAGTAGTCTTCCCTTGGCCAGGAATTCCCTGCTTGCCTCCTTCACGGGCTCGCTTTTCTTCTTAGCGGTCGACGAAATGTACCATCTGCCACATACCACGAGCTGTTGCAATAATGTTAAATTCGCAGCACAGGCCCACACGACTGACCAGTTCCACAGACAAATTTTAATCAATTTCCAGGTCCAATTCTAGCGGTCTGTCAATGGCGTAAGCTTGTTTGTTTCAATATCTTTTGAAATATTTGTGATTATAAAATCGCCTTATCACGATCTCTTTGATATATTTGTTGATATAGTAACCCACGGACATTCACTTCATGTGACAAATAAGCTGTAATTGTCTCTGGTCTATCAGTATTTATTTGTGGAAAAGTTCATAATAAATCTGCTAATAATGATTTCAATTGGGCTGCGCTATTTGTCTTAGTTAATGCTTTAACTTCTGAATATTATTGATCAGAGTTCTTTACTTAATGCGATACCATTTTTATATTAATATTGTATGCAGCGTAACTTATAACATTCAGAGATATTAGTATTGTCGCCAGTATCACATACATACATTAGTAGGCTGGCAGTACCGTGTTCGGTATCATTGGTGCCAATGAAGCCAGCGCTTTAGAATCGCAATATGGCGACGAGCGCCAAGGACGTGTCAACAGCTGTTTGTTTACTGATAAAATAGTCGTAAGAAATGGGAATAATCTGATATAGCTACGCTGCCTTTAGAATTTCTACATAATGGTCAACACATGCATCGTGTTTGGCAGTAATTTTTCGTGCGGCAGAAATAAGATTCGAGGGAAGGAACATCCCTCATTGCCAACACAAATAGAAACATCTGTCGGTGCCGGCCAGAGCGGCCGAGCGGTTCTAGGCGCTTCAGTCCGGAGCTGGGCGACCGCTACGGTCGCATGTTCGAATCCTGCTTCGGACATGGATGTGTGTGATGTCCTTAGGTAAATTAGGTTTAGGTAGTTCTAAGTTCCAGGAGACTGATGACTTCAGATGTTAAGTCTCATAGTGTTCAGAGCCGTTTAACCTGTTGGTCAACTTCAGCTTTTCTTCGAATCGCATATTCGTTATGAAAGGCTCCTATAAGTATAACGTGCTATTTGTGGTTAATAACAAGTGTCTTTATTCATCTGAATGCTATAACTATAATTACAGTCTGCTTTAAATGTGTGTATATGCAACCTGATGTTCTTCTCGCGATACGATTCTAACTTGTACGCAAATATTTGCATAGCTGCAGAACTTATTAAGACCATCTCGTGAAGTTTAAAAAGTCTTTTTGTTCCAGAAAATCGCAGTGGTACCATTAGCAAACTCCCTGTCGCCACTATCTTACCTCACCAAGCGTCATGCATCAGTAAAAGATGCATCTTTACCAGTTTAGTAATGTATGTCTGTGGTCAGTATTAGCTTCGCAATTATGGCAAAGATTGTTTCTGTCTTGTGAATACGAACTGTAACTCGAAGACTAGGTTTAACATTTATCTTATAATTATTCACATCGGAAGGGATATAAAGTTCGTTTAGTCTTAGAAAGATTTTAAGTAGCTCAGTTTTGTTTAAACTGCCATGAAATAAAGTTCACAAATCTCAAGTACGTAATGTCAGTACACCAGAGATCTTACTATCTCTTATTTAAGCTTGAAATGCGTAATAAATGAAAATTCAACGCTTCAACGCTTCGTATGACTGACATACAACTTACTTTTCAAATCATTCAGTCACAAACAATCTTCAAGTAAATCTCCAAAAATCTTCAAAATTATAATGTTATTTTGTTAAGACCTTTATTACAACAATCGTTACACCTCAGCAGTATTTCCGCGCATTAAGTGTGAACCACTAACATGTACAGATCTCATCTGGTTGTGCCTAAATCTTAACCTGAACTGTTTCCTTTCGTTACAATTTACAATTATTTGTTTCATTTGTTTCAATTATGACGTAGGGTCGTGCTAGTCGCTTCAGGAGGTCTTCTTTGGAAACAAGCTGTCGTTTTGACGTCAACGGTGCCCAGCAAAGAGGGCATCTGGATGACTGGAAGACTGATCCTTCTGCTACTGTCACGTGCCACGCCCGAACCATGAAGCAGAAAATGGAACAAACATCTCTTACAGTATCATATTACAAAACACAATATATAAGATCTTTTCATTTCAACATCATTAGGAAACTTTTGGCTACTTACAAGCCATGTGTTGCATGGCAGAGATTGCTCGATAGTACAGTGCACTAACCAATGTTTTATCACACCATGCTGATCTCTTTTCTGTACTTCTTTCAACACTCAACACGTGTTATTTTGTTTTCAGGGTAGCAGGTTTCCTTAATTTCGTGCTGCATAATTTTGAAGTTAATTTTGTCACTAATATCACTTCTACTACTCCACATCACTTTCTTCTTTCTTTGGTTTACTCTCAATGCATATTCTGTTCTCATTTATTTTTCGTGACATTCAATACGTTCTATAATTCTTATTCACTTTCACTGATAATAACTTAGTCATCGACTCATCTTATCATTGACATCCTTTCAACCTGAATCTTCATCCTATTGTTGAACCTTTAATTTATCTCCGTTATATCTTGAAACTTCCTGGCAGATTAAAACTGTGTGCTGGACCGAGACTCGAACTCGGGAACTTTACCTTTCGCGGGCAAGTGGTCTACCATCAGAGCTACTCAAGCACGACTAACGCCCCTTCCTCACAGCCTCACTTGCCCGCGGATGGCAAAGGTCCTGCGCTAGAGTCTCGCTCCAGCACACAGTTTTAATCTGCCAGGAAGTTTCACATCAGCGCATACTCCGCTGCAGAGTGAAAACCTCATTTTGGAAACACCCGCTATTTCTTCTTATATGGAGAGATTCAACATTAGGGCAAAAAGATTCTTGGTTATTGTTATATTAACCGTCTTTCCATATTGCTTTATTGTTCTCAGTATTTCGAACATCTTGTACCATTTTACATTGTCGAACGCTTTCTCCAGAGCGGTAGATCCTTTGAACATATCTTGCTTCCACTGTCTACTGAAAAGTCAGAAATGCATCTCCTCTGCCCTTATCTTTCCGAGAGACAAACTGAGCGTCATATAACTGATCCTCTGTTCCTTTCTCATTCTTATGTTGATTACTCTTGTCAGCAGCTTGGATGCGTTAACCATTGATCTGACTGTACGACAGTTCTCGCGGTAATCTGCCGTCGCTCAACTTGTTGGTATGTCCCCCCAAACTCGCACAATCTGTATGTCTAAAAGCTGCTATAACAATTTATTTTGTTGCAAATACTGCAGTTCCGACTATTAGTAATCGTCTGGTCTAAAAGCTGTGTGGCACAACTGAAAGAATCTTTTGTGGTATACGACGGCGACGGCCTCGTAACCTCTGTCTCTGGCCGTATTCCTCGGAACAGCAGCAGCTGGCTGCCGCCACGTCGCCGCCGTCTACATCGCTCTATCCAGCGCTAATGAGGACTCCCGCACGCCCAAGGCGTGTCGGATCTCACTTCTAAGCCGTCCTCTCACAGGACGTGAAAATGTACTTGGGCGAGGAGCTGGTGACGTCACAGCGTGCAGTTCTACTTCACTACATCTCGAAGCGTGAAACGAACAATCTGGTATGTCAGATTTTTGCCACGTGGAGGAGAATATGGCCATTGAGATGCTTCGTCAGATTTACGTCCCAAGCAGTACTTATACGACGCCATATTGTATTTAGTTGTTCTACATTTGGTGGCTTTTATTATTATAGAGCATGTGGTAAGGACATAAGCTGCTTCAAAGCATCAGCACATTGAGGATCTCAGGAAACCGTGTCATTTTAGGCACCATTTGTTACGATAAAATGACAGAAAACTAGTAGTTTAAATTTCCCATATTTGATGTTTTTAGTATTCTAACATTCATGGTGGTGTCTGTTTGTTCTATATCGTGTCTCCCTACCACTTTCGCGCAACGACGCTCTGAGCGTGTTTTTTAGGGAATTGATTAGTTTGAACCTAGGAACTGTTGCTGGTAAGGAGACGCCAGACCACACATGGCATGTAGAATTCAGAAGAGTTCAGTGAGACTAGCGATGATATAACCAAACACTTAAGGATCTCAGCGTCAGCTCCACTGCCTGTAAAAGGATATTAATACTAACTAAATTTAGTGGAAGGGGTTCAAGGCAGTTAAGTTTACCATTGGAACTTTTATTCTACTCACAAAACATTGTTTATAAATTGCACTATTGATAAAAGGAAGTGTTTTAATACAGGATGGTAAAAAGCAACTGTGTTCAACAAAAATTTGAACGAATATTCCCTGAATGGGTTTGCAAGTTCTACAATGGATCGAAGGATGACCTGTGCCATATCACATCTATAATCTAGGTTTAAATTAAGTTTCACAGAAGAGAAAACTATCAAAATGGTCTACAGTGACCCTCAATTATCTTTCATTACTTATCTAACTTGTCGTAAATTACAGTGGCTGATGTGACTTCTCAATAATTATATAACAGAAAAATCATCGATCTTCAGTTTTTTACTTCAAGAGGCAAATGTAAACACCATGAGCTTTAATTTACGATCGACACTAGTATTACGCAAAAAGGGGGTGTAACAGATGAGACTTCTGCAGTTCTGAGTGGAGCTGTGAGTGCAGAATCTCGTGGTTTACTGGCTTTTTATGCGTGAAAGTCATCGTTATGTGTCGCTGAAAGCGGTCGTTTTTCGCTGTAATACTAGTTTACAATAGGATAGGGATTTGAGAAGGTATGTCGTCTATTCTTCACCCATCTTCTTTCTTGGTCTCAATCTTGCGAATCTTCAACTTCTGATCTTCCTGCTTTTTCTCTGCTTCTTACTTGCTTCTTGGTTCTTCTCTGGGCAGGATATGGAAATATTTATTGATAACTAGTCGCTTTGAAGTTCTCCTCCTAGTAACAGTTTGATAAATTGTTTGGGAGCGTCATTTTTACTTTGTGGAAGTTCTTCTTCAGTTTCGTGCATCAGTGTGCTGTTTAATAGCAGTAATGTGACTTTTACACATATTTTTGCAGCCTTGCCCAAGCAGTCTTCTCGTTGGGCCGTTTTTTTGCTCGCTCCGTTCATTCGGGGCTCGGAGACTCTTCTGGCGTTCGGCATCCCATCGTGTCTTTGCAGGGCCCTGTCACTGTGCGGCTCCGCGTTCCATCCCAGCAGGGTTCTGCCTAGTGGGCAAATTTATTGCCCACTTTCTATACATGGGCCTTCTGTTGGTCTCGCTGTTCTTTCCTTTCTCTCGACGCTTCTACCTTGTAGGAATTGTGTCTTGCTAATTACGTTCTTTTCTTTCTTGATACTTCTCGTGTTTGCAACTTGTGGGTCATTGCATCTGGTCTTTGTTGGAGTTTTTACAATGGTTCTTACAAAAAGTTTTACTTATAATCCTCTAACATATGTCTAGCACCTACATTGTTTTGCACCTTTTTTAAAAAAGCTTTACAAATTTCGGCGCCCTTTCTATGTTTCCATTCTAAGATATTTTGAGTCTTAACGTCTACTCAAGAATCCTCAAATTCGTTTTTTATTTTTGTGTAGTGTCGTGGTGTATAGCATTTTAGTATTTAATGCTGTTAGACTATCTACACTTTATCCCTTCACCTTAATCTATGGTACTATTGGTGTTATTGAAACTACTTTCTTTTTCCCCCCTTCCTGTCTCTTCATTCTTCTTTCTCCTGACGATCTTATCTGCAACATAATCTTGAAATATTGTGCTGATTATTTACCAGTAATAAAATTAATCTTCAAACTTTTTGATATGGCTCACATGGCGAAGTCCTAAGGTTTTGCCTGTTTTGGGGTTCATTAGTTCCACAGCATTATCATGAGAAATTCGACTAATCATGACAGGTCCTTTGTATGCAGCGTAAAACTTATGTAGTTTGTGTTTCTGTTTGCTGGAGAGATGGTGTGTTTTTACAAATGCTTTCTGGCCTACTGAGAATGTTCTTTTAATTGCTGTTCTATCTCCTCTTTCTTTTCTTTTAATGGCTGTCTTTCTGATGTTGGAGAGTGCTGTTGCTATGACTTGTTTGTGCTGTCTACACGGTACAATAGGAAATCTAACATTTCCTCTGGTTATGTTTGGGGGTTCAATATTTTTAAGTACAGTAACTGGAGGTAGTAGTGTAGTGCAGTGTGGCATTTCACTTATTAATTCTTGAAAATCTTTAAGTTATATATCCCAAGTGTTGTGTGTTTTGCCTGCATATAATCAGCATAAAGTGTCTGTGTCCTTCATAGATCGTCTGCTGGATTTACACTAGGTTTTTACTTAGATAAGTAGATGGGTTTTATTTTGTGTTGTTTTAACATGTTCTTCCATTGCTCTGATTTGTATTGTGGGCCATTCTCAGAAATTATTCGTTCCACTCGACCTACTTGTCTGAGAAAATCTTGTCTAAATGCTTTACTTGTAGTAAGACCTGTTGCCCGTTTTAATGGTGTCGTGGTAACATATTTAGAAGTAAGTTCCAAAATGACAAATATGAAAATATACCCATTTTTGTGTGTGGGAGGGGCCCCATCAAATTTGTTGCAGCTATTTGTTTTAATCTTTTAGGGATTGTTAGAAACATAGGTGGTTTGGTTTGGAAAGTGACGTGTTAAGCCATCATACATTTTTTGCATTTGACTAATAGTGTTCTAATTCGTCTTTCCATATTATGAAAATGGCTTGTTTGTTTTATTTTTAAAAACCATTTCTTTGGTCCAGAGTGGCCATTTCTTAAATGTGTATACCACATGTACTTATTAATTAGTTCATCTGGGATGTAAATTAACCATTCATTCGTTGCAACATTTCGTGTAAAAAATAAAACATAGTTTTTTATGAGATAGTGCTGTCGAATGTCGAAAATCCTTACTTCTCCACTTGTGTTTGACTCCTAGTATTTCGGGATCCTTGTCCTGTTCTTTGCCTATGTTTTTCAATTCTGTCGTAATGTAGTTTTCGAAAGGTACTTGTTTCATATACTACATTGTAAACTGGTCTTCTGCTGCTTCCAGACCTATGTTATTGGATGCACCCTGTGGACATCGTGATAAAGATTCTGCTATTACATTCGCTGGTCCTGGTATGTGTGTAATAGTGAAGTCAAATTCTTGTGGTATTAACATCCATCTGGCTAACCTCCCATGAGTTAGTTTGGCGGATAACAGAAATTCTAATGCTTTGTGGTCAGTGTATACTTTTGTTTTTGTTCCGAATAGGAAGTATCGAAGACGTTGGAAGCCCCATACAATGGCCAATGCTTCCAGCTCCGTGACTGAATAGTTTTTCTCGCTTTTTGTGAGTACCCGACTGGCAAAGGCAATTGTTCTATATGATCTTAGCCCTGCCTGTTCGTATTCTTGGAACAAAACAACTCCTAAAACTGTTTTCGCGCTATCAGTGGCCATACAAAAATGTTGTGTTAGATCAGGATGTGCTAAAATCGGTGCTGTTGTTAGTGCGTTTTTCACTTTTAAAAATTCTTCATTGGCTTGTTTTCCAGTCAATGTACATAGGCGTGGTGTTGCGAGAGAGTCGATCGAAATAAATTTTTTATAGAATCCGGTGAGACATAGAAATCCTCTGAGAGTTTTCTTATTATGTGGAGTACAGAATTCTTTGATTTCCGTTAGTTTTTCTGGGTCGGGCATTACCCCTTTCTTGGAAATTATGTGTCCTAGAAATTTGACCTCTCGCCTTCCAAATTTGGATTTTGTTATATTTACTGTGACCCCATGCTCTTTCATGATCTGTAAAAACTGGGGGTGTAACAGATGAGACTTCTGCAGTTTTGAGTGAAGCTTTGTGCGCTGTTATGCGGCATCGCGTGAGGTGATTACCTTGTCGTTGGTAAGGCAGCTTCAGGGGGACAGCGGCCGGCGCAGCAGCCATCCAGCTCGCCGTCTCGGAACTAACTACCTTCTCCTAACTTCTCCTTGCTACCATTTACCGAAGTTGGTTTAAAGAAAACTATCTGGCTGTGTTTTCATCTGACCAATCAGGGTCTCAATGTTAACCTTAAGCTCCGCCTACAAAAATTCTGTCTATCCAATGAGAAACGTTATACTTTTCGTGCTGGGGCAATGTTTTTAAAGTTTGCAACGTAACAGAGACGCGAAAAAGTCTCACGCTAAAACTTACGACTGGTGTCGTCCTTTTAGCATTATCGTAAGATCTATACTGTTCTTCTGGAGGGCTGTATCTTTTAACATGAGCTTGTGGGTGGTCCTAGCGTAACAGAGACGCGAAAAAGTCTCATGCTAAAACTTACGGGTGGTGTGGCCCTTTTTGTGTTATCGTAAGATCTATACTGTTTTTCTGGAGGGCTCTAGCTTTTAACATGGGCGGAGGGGGGGGGGGGGGGGGGGTGGTCCTTGACATAACAAAGACGCGAAAAAGTCTCACTTGCAGCTGGCGTTGTCCTAGTGGTTATCTGGTGACGTGGGTGTCCAGTCCGTCCCCTATAGTAGGGCCTTCTAGCTTAATACGGTTCTGCTCTCGGCTTCTGTTCTCGTTTCTCCCCTCTGAACTGCGTCTGTCTCACAGTGGGAAGGTATGACATGCATTTAGGCATTCTTGTGTTAGTCTGTGGTATTCCATTTGCTCACTCGTTACTCGTATTACTTTGGTTAATTTAATGTCACGATTTATTCGGAAATATGTGACATACTACTGGATTTGCTTATCATATCAGGCTTTTCATGGATGGTGTTGGATTTGTCTGACACCTTACAGTATTATAACTTGTGTGCTATGACTGTATATCGTTTCAGTGCTAAAACACAACATAATCTATCACATGCACATCGTTCTGGGTGCAGTTTGTCATAGATAAATATCAAACAATGACATTTTAATGTACAGTCATTACGCAGTCTACACCATATGACTGAGGGGCTGCAGCTGTGACAAAGCTATAGCGTAGTTAACAGAAAAGATAGCATGTTCGTGTGAAGATATTTCCAAACTTTTTCACTTGTTTTCTAAAAGTTTCTAGGCCTTCCTTATTAATGTAATAGTCCACCTCTGCAGCTGAGAGATGCAAGCATAGTAGCCCAGCATGTTTTGTCGGAGAACTGACCATCCTCTGTAATAGAAAAACAGAGTCAAGTTTTCATTGACAGGACGAAATAGCTGTCATGTAACATCTGCACAGAACTGCTATCGACGAATGACAAAGATACTGGCAGATACACGTCGTCAGCACGGCTGACTGCTTTGCGGGGGAGCTGGGATCGATTGCCAGTACGGCTAGGGATTTTTCCTTTCTGGAAGGACAGGTACGGAGTGTACTCAGCGCGTGAGGCCAAGTGTGGAGCTACCTGACCGATCAGCAGCGGTTTCAAGGTCGAGCAGTCAGACAACAACTGGTAGTGTGGTGATCTGACCACGTGTCCCGCCTTACAGCATCTGATGACGCCATTAGTAGAGGATGACACGATGGTCGGCTGAGCCCAATTGGTCCATCTAAAGCCAGAACGCGGAATTTTACCTCGTTAACGTTATTAAATTAACTTAAGTATCACCTACGATAGTCCAACGTTATTTATGACAAATAACGTATTTGCTGAAATTATTGTCCAGTGAGTCAACGACTGGTGTGCTTTCCCAGTGGCCAGATATCTTGACCGCGGTTTTCTGTCAGAAAGCAAACACAGGCTACAAACAGAAAGTTTCATATTATGGAACTTTGTGTAAAACATATGGGGTAATTCAGCTGCCCCTCTCTGTGGGTTTTATGCATCTCTCAACGCTTTCAAATACCACGAACACGACTTCCATACTCTCCTACTAGCTATGTGCGAACTGTTAGTCTTAGAGAAAAAATGTTTGTTTAATTTTGTGCTGGGATGCGAATTCGCTGGAGGTCACAATTTTCGAGTTATTCAGGAAGTTGTCTCTTGAAAGTTATCTTTGTACGTAACTTGAAAACTATGGCCTCTAGGAGAAACGCTTTCCATACAACGTTAATTACAATGTCCTTCAAAAAGGCCCTGTTCATTTTTTCTGTGAGCTAATAGTTTGTGCACAGCGAGCGACAGAATATGAAAATCTTGCATGTGATATTTGAACGCACTGCGGGTTGCACAAAACCCAGCTGCAGGGGCCGCTGAATCAAGCTGCACACTGACGTGACACAAATCATGGGATACCTCTTAATAGCGTGTCGGATCTGATTTTGGTCCGTGTAGAGCAACAGTTCGGTGTGGCATGCACTCAACAAGTCGTTGGAAGCCCCTGCAGAAATACTGATCCATGACGCATTTACAGCCGAGCATAACTGCGAGAGAGTTGCCAGTGCAGGATTTTGTGGATGAACTGACCTCTAGATTATATCTTATAAATGTTCAATGGAATTCATGTCGGGCGATCTGGAAGGCCAAATCGTTCGCTCGCATTGTCCACAATGTTCTTCAAAAGTAATTGCGAACAATTGTGGTCTGACGACATGTTGGATCGTCAGTCATAAAAATTCCATCGTAGTTTGCGAACATGAAGTCTATGAATTCCTAAAAATGGTCTCTAAGTAGCCGGACATTCTCAGTGAATAATCAGTTCTTTTGGAACAGAGGCACTAGCCCATTTCATGTAAACTCGCCCCTGCTTACACAGTGCCTTGTCAACAACTTGAGCCCATGTCTTCGCGAGGTCTGCGCCACGCTCGAACAATACCATCAGCTCTTACCAACTGAAACCGAGACTCATCTGACCAGGCCACGATTTTCCAGTAATTTAGGGCCCACTCGATATGGCCACGAGTCCAATAGAGGTGCTGTAGGCGATGTCGTGCTTTTAGCAAAGGCATTCGCGTAGGGCGTCTGCTGCCATAGCCCATTGATATCGAATTTCACCGCACTGTCCTAACGGATACGTTCATCGCACGTCCCACGTTGATTTTTGCGGATGTTTCAAGCAGTGTTGCGGGTCTGCTAGCACTGAGAACGTTATGCAAGCCGCTGCTCTCGGTCGTTAAGTGCGGGCCGTCGGCCACTGCGCTGTCCGTGGTGAGAGGCGATGCCTGGTATTCTCGGCACACTCTTCACTCTGTGGATCTCGGACTACTGTATTCGCAAAAGATTTCCGAAATGTAATGTTCCATGCTTCTAGCTCCAACTTCCATTATGCGTTCCAAGTCTGTTAACTCCTGTCGTGTGATCATAATCACGGACACCTTTTGATATGAATCACCTGAGACAGCCCCGCCAATGCTCTGCGCTTTCATACTTGTGTATGCTATATTTCTACCATGTGTATATGTACGTGTCGCTATCCCATGACTTCTGTCTCTCTTTCTCCGTCTCTCTCTCTCTCTCTCTCTCTTCCACCTCAGGGTGCATACCTACCTGTTGGTTTCTATAGACTGCCTCGAGTTTGTGTCTCACCCTTAAATATCTTTTTCGGTGATGGTGAGCGATTTCTAAAAAAAAATTCCTCTTCTATTCGAATGAAATTACGAAATGAATCCCAGTACTGAGATCTGTTGTCTACCTTAGAGTGATGGTAGTTCGTACAACATCGAGAATATGAATATTAGGCATGCGAAAACTGAAATTACACATAATATTTTAAGTGTATTAAATTTAAAAGCGAAAATGAACTGGAGATTCAATAGAATTAACGAATATGTCCTAAGACTACTTCCCCAAGTTAGTTTCAGAGCATTTTGTAGTACTAGTAACTTGCTGTTCAAGCCATCAGCGAGTTGAGAATCATCTTCCTTATCTTCTCCGCCCTTTTTCGACCACCACTGATGGGTTACTGCAGCTAATTCTGGTCCTCAAACTTCTACTTTTCATTTTTTTAAACAAACGAAAGCAGCTGTACTTCATTGATCTAGCTACCGTGAACACAAATATCAAGGTTAAAATTGTCTCCTTGCTCAGGTTTACAAGTAAATAAGGTGTTTACATTTCACACTTATGGTGCTCCATAAGAGCTACACGCAAAGGCATTATGACAAGGGATCAAATGGTTCAAATGGCTCTGAGCACTATGGGGCTTAACATATGATGTCATCAGTGCCCTAGACTTAGAACTACTTAAACCTAACTAACCTAAGGACATCACACACGTCCATGCCCGAGGTAGGATTCGAACCTGCGACCGCAGCAGCAGCACGGTTCCGGACTGAAGCACCTAGAACCGCTCGGCCACAGCGGCCGGCGACAAATGATCCTCTGCCGTAAGTGAGTGAGGTGCGTGCTCCCAGTACAATGAGGTAATACCGCTGTACAGCAGAAGCCATTTACGCAACATAAAATCGAGTGAGCATTGTCGAATGCAGAAGCCAGAAACTAAACTAAAGCCCTCGAAATCAGCCTATGAAAGCCCAACGGGACCTACTGACCACCGTGTCATCCACCGCCCACAGGCGTCACTGGATGTGGATACGGAGTGAAATGTGGTCAGCACTCCGCTCTCCCAGCCGTATGTCAGTTTCCGAGACCGAAGCCGCTACTTCTCTGTCAAGTAGCTCCTCAGTTTGCCTCACAAGCGCTGAGTGCTCCCGGCTTGCCAACAGCGCTCGGCAGACCGACCGGTTGCTCACCCTTCAAAGTGCTAGCCCAGGCCGACAGCTCTTAACTTCGGTGATCTGACGGGAAACGGTGTCACCACTGCGGCAAGACCGTTGGCATGTAGAAACCAGACGCGATTTTAATTGTCGTTTGTCACGGCTGCGTTCTTTTGTGTTGCATTAGTTCAATGATCCTGAAGATGAACTAACTCCCATCTCGATGTGTTCGTGTAGAACAGTGGTGCATTCGGTGATGAGCACAGCGAGCGGTTCCACCAAGATTTTTCTCTCATGGAACAAAGGTTCGCAGGACCACAGACTACTGCTATGTTGGCTGCTATCTGTTGGGTGCTACAGAGAGATGCTCCAGACTGGACCCACAAGGGGAAGATAAAGAAACCGAGCGTAACTTGAAACGTAAAGTTCCAACTTACGTGTAACCCTAAACAAGGAGACAATTTCACTAGTGATATTAGTGTTCAGGGCATCTAAAATTGTATTGCCTGTCTACTTTCGCTTCTGCAAACAATCCACTGTGGACGAGTGTAATTTACGCCTTCCATTTTCGTAAAGAAATAGTGTGATTTTCGCGACAGATACAGCCAAGAACTGCCGCTGGAGAGCTCTGCAGTTGCGAGTCAAAATGAGTAACACTTTATATTCCGCCAGACGTAGCACGCCGTGTTAGAGCATGCAGCAACCACAACAGACAAAACGTCTGGCCTGCTCCCGGATGAGAAACACGTCCCTTCTGAGGACGTACGCCTCCCAAGGCCTCGCCCGAGACGCTGAGACGTCTCCGACCTATGCACACCATTACGCTATTATCATGTGCATCGCCGTGTCACTTTTCCAAGTTTACTAATTTCGTACTTGCGAGTAATTGTAGGGCCCGGCTTCAATATACACCACCAAGTTGTAACATTGTAAGGTGTCAGGCAAATCCAACACCTTACATGAAAACCCTGACATGATAAGCAAATCCAGTAGTATGTCACATAGCTCGGAATAAATCGTGACATTAAATTAACCAAAGTAATACGAGTAACGAGTGAGCAAATGGAATACCACAGACCAACACAAGAATGCCTAAATGCATGTCGTACCTTCCCACCGTGAGGCAGACGCAGTTCCGAGGGGAGAAACGAGGACAGAAGCCGAGAGCAGAACCGTGGGGAGGGGCTGGGCACCCACGCCACGAGCCTACCTGTACATCTATACAACCCGCACGTTTTAGCGTGAGGCTTTTTCGCGTCTCAGGTATGTCAAGGACCACCCCCAGCCCATGTTAAAAGCTAGTGCCCTCCAGAAATGCAGTATAGATCTTACGATAACACAAAAAGGGCCACTACCACCCGCAAGTTTTAGCGTGAGACTTTTTCGCGTGTCTGTTACATTAGGATCACTCCCCAGCCCATGTTAAAAGATACAGCCCTCCAGAAGAGCAGTATATATCTCACGATAACGCTAAAAGGACCACACTAGCTGCAGGTTTTAGCGTGAGACTTTTTAGCGTCTCTGTTACGTTGCAAACTTTAAAAACATTGCCCCACCACGAAAAGTATAGCGTTTCCCATTGGATAGACAGAATTTTTGTAGGCGGAGCTTAAGGTTAACATTGAGACCCTGATTGGTCAGATGAAAACACAGCCAGATAGCTTTTTTTAAACTAACTTCTGAAAATTGTAGTAAGGAGAAGTTAGAGGAGAGTTGCTTCCGAGATGGCGATGTGAGCGGAGCTGTGCCGCCGGCCGCTGCCGCCCTGACGCTGCTTAGACACCGACAAGGTAATGAACGCACGCGATGCCGCATTTTTGAGCGCATAAGGCTTCACTCAGAACTGCAGAAGTCTCATCTGTTACACCCCCTTTTTGCGTAATACTAGTGTCGATCGTTAATTAAAACTCGGGGTGTTCACATTTGCCACTTGAAGTAAAGATCTGAAACGCGATGATTTTTCTATTTTATAGTTATTGAGAAGCCACATCAGCCACTGTAATTTACGACAAGTCAGATAAGTTATTAAAGATAATTGAGGGTCACTGTAGACCATTTTGATAGTTTTCTCTTTTGTGAAACTTAAATTAAACCGAGATTATAGATGTGATATGGCATAGGTCATCCTTCGATCGATTGTAGAACTTGGAAACCCATTTAGGGAATATTCGTTCACATTTTTGTTGAACGCTGTTGGTTTTTACCATCCTGTATTAACACATTTCCTTTTATCAATAGTGCAATTTATAAACGATGTTTTGTGATTAGAATAAATTTCCAATGGTAAACTTAACTGCTTTTTCGACGTTATTTTACCAGCTAACTAAAAATAGGAAAGCCTTGAACCCTTTCCACTATATTTAGTTAGAATTAAGATTCTTTTACAGGGAGTGCAGTGGAGCTGACGCTGAGATCATTTAGTATTTGGTTATATCATCGCTAGTCTCACTGAACTCTTCTGAATTCTACATGTCATGTGTGGTCTGGCGTCTCCTTACCAGCAACAGGTCCCAGGTTCAAACTAGTTCCCTAAAAAACACGCTCAGAGCGTCGTTGCGCGAAAGTGGTTGTGAGACACGATATAGTACAAACAGACACCACCATGAATGTTTAGAACGTGTCAACTACAAATAAGTACATCAGATTATAGTTTCACTTCCTGTCGACGTCAAGTTCATTGCCGACCCATATCGACGACGTATATTGCGTATTTCTACCACGGAAGTGATTAAGATATTTTCAAAACGAAGCAAATACGTATAAAAATCCGTTTGATGTCTCAGGTAATTTTTTTTTCGTCACGCTGGGCCTCATGTGTTTATTCCACACTGAAGTATCCTCGTACTGACGATTGATTGAATACACTTTTAAAACAATAACTTTATTAACAAAACGAAACTCAGTTACAATGTCCTTGCATCAATATCCAAAAAACTACACCCAACAGAAATGTCTCTCCCGTGACATTGTTTGAGATGTTCTTGCACGACGATAGGTAGAGGCATGATATGCAGCATCGTGAAGACCTGGGACGTTACTGGGCTTGTACTGCCGGCGTATGACGGCTGACATGCTGCTGGTGGAGACCTGGACGAATTGCGCCGGGACTGCCGGCGTGGAGCGCTGGGATGAAAAACTACTGCTACCGCCAACTGGTAGCGCTGGAAACGCTGATGCAGCTAGACGGAACTTCTGGTACTGGGTGTGTGGATGTGACGAAGTGCTACCAACTTGGCTAGATTAGCTTCGTAGATGGTCTTCTCTATTGCAGTCTTGATAGGGGCACTGGACTTTCTGTCCTTTGGCCCTTATAAATTGTAGGTGAAAGTTGAGGTGTATAGTCACTTCGATAATCGCGCAAGAGACCCGAAAGTGTTTGTCATCGAACGCCGGTGTTCCTTCCGCGCTTGAACAGCTCATCGACCCCGGTATCAGAACGGATCCGGCATGATGTGCTAAACCCTGTCTGCAGCAACCAGCATACTGACCACAGTCACTGTTACGGGTGTCAGGCATTGCTTTTCGCGTCCATCCAAAATGGATTTCCGAATACACACTGATTGCTTCTTTGTTCGAATTGTGCCGTCCTCCACTTAAACCGGAACCCGTCGGTAAAGGCTGAATCGATGGTGACATATATAACTGTATAGGCTCGTGTACATCTTCCCTCGAAGTACTTGTTTTGAACGCTTGCTCAAGGTGAGAGACTCGATCATCTACTTTTGTGACGTTATTAGAGATGCGCTCGACCACGACCTCACCATCTTTTAGTCGACTGGTGACTGTCTTTGGGTTCTGATTCGCTGTTTGATACGCGATCGTACCTCCCCCAGCTACAGCAATCGCTATCTTCTTTGCTTGTGCCACTTCTATTTTAGCTAAACGAGTGTATCTTTTGCGCTATTTGCAGTTTGTTTGCTTCTGCACACGTTTTTGCTATTTTCAACATATTTTCCCCGAGTTCACTAATTTCAGTGGAAATTCACTTCGTAGGTTCTTGAAAATTTACATTTCGTGGCCTTTCCGTTTCCTCCCTCCTGTTCTCTGCCTCATTCCTCTTTTTCTCCGCATTGAGAACTTCCTCACGAAATTCTTCGGCCTCCTCTTCTCTATTCCTTCCTGCTTCCTCCCGTCTTTTATACGTTCCCTCTCTTTATCTTTCCGTCTCTCTAAGAAGAGGCAAAATAGTATCCCACAGTAGTTCATATGCCATACTGGTAACGGAGCATGCAACTCTGGATTCTCGCGCACTATTATGCTGGAACCGACTGACTGACCTCTTATCTGTTTCTAACGGGTTCTGGATTGTTACAATAGCTTCAACAGGTTCCCCACCGTGTCCCTGAACGGAATCCGCATTATCCTGAATGGAGTGTGTTCCCCGTTCGAGATTGGTCTCAGAGTGGTGATAAACACTGGCATCTGGACCTGTCTGCCCCGTGTTCTCGAACACCATCTCATGTGTTACAGTAACCACAAAAGCTTGAGTGACCGTGGAAGGTAAATAAATAAACGATAAAGGAAACTCAAGGATTAACATAGGCGCCAATAGCTTACTGCAGATCTAAGAAAATAATCTCAGGTAACTGAAGAGCGACAGAAAAAGAAACCAAATTGTATCAGTGTTATCTGTTGGGTACGAATCCTGTAATGACCGACAGTGTGGAAAGTAGCCACATGTTTGGTATCATGTGACTGATAAGTGAGTAAAGGGGACAGAACCAAAAGGGCATGCAAATCACACCCAAAAGAGTTTATATTGAATCAGTACAAGGTGTGTAACACAATCGTATAATAAACCAGATGTAAGTCCTTAATGGGGAGCGGGGGGAGGAGTCTGGCCTCAAATAATTTATTCGTTAAATTAAATTACAATAGTTGCCCTTCAGAAATGAAGGTGAAAAAGGATTCTGGTGAGAGTGACTATTCAGCATATAAATGCCATCCTAAGAAATTACAATTGCATTTATTTTCTTTAAATGGAACACATAATAGATCATGAATTTGCACCAGTAACAATCATGCATACTAAAGGAAATCAAACACGTAAATACTACTCACCTAAAAGAAGTGTTAGTTTTATGACGGCTCCCAAACCCAAGGTCCTCTGCCATACTTTTGGGGCAGCCACCACAAATTGTAGAAAGCGAAGTCACCAGGATGTAGCTATGTCTGTTGGAGGAAAAATAATTAATGACAAGAATTGCGCCAGCTAGAATGAAGAGATAACTTATCATTATTTCTGACGGAACGTGCAACAAGCAATACAAGCCCAAGTAATATCCAAGAGTAATCCGTATACTAAGCCTAGTCGAATACAATAGCAATGGCTCCGCTATAAACTCCACGAAAGGCTAGCAAAAGGCAATCGACAATAAACGGTCCGTTTTGGGGCCAGCGCTCCTCCTTAAATGCAAAAGGCAGAGGGCGGTGCGGACCCGAGATCAACCATGGCGAGACCTCTTCCGTCGGCGGTAACGCCCTGAGACGCCGTCGGCAGCGACAGAAACAGGCCAGCGCTGTCACGCTCAGGGCACGCGTGAGCGAGTTTGTTGGTTAGTTGGGTCCTTGGATACAACAGTAGTGTTGTTGTTGTTGTTGTGTGGTTTTCAGTCCTGAGACTGGTTTGATGCAGCTCTCCATGCTACTCTATCCTGTGCAAGCTTCTTCATTTCCCAGTAACTACTGCAGCCTACATCCTTCTGACTCTGCTTAGCGTATTCATCTCTTGGTCTCCCTCTACGATTTTTAACCTCCACGCTACCCTCCAGTACCAAATTGGCGCCAGCCGCGGTGGTCTCGCGGTTAAGGCGCTCAGTCCGAAACCGCGCGACTGCTACGGTCGCAGGTTCGAATCCTGCCTAGGGCATGGATGTGTGTGATGTCCTTAGGTTAGTTAGGTTTAAGTTCTAGGGGACTGATGACCACAGATGTTAAGTCCCATAGTGCTCAGAGCCATTTGAACCAAATTGGCGATCCCTTGATGCCTCAGAACATGTCCTACCAACCGATCCCTTCTTCTAGTCAAATTGTGCCACAAACTCCTCCCCAATTCTATTCAATACCCCCTCATTAGTTATGTGATCTACCCATCTAATCTTCAGCATTCTTCTGTAGCACCACATTTCGAAAGCTTCTATTCTCTTCTTGCCCAAACTATTTATCGTCCATGTTTCACTTCCATATAAATACTTTCAGAAACGACTTCCTGACACTTAAATCTATACTCGATGTTAAAAAATTTATCTTCTTCAGAAACTCTTTCCTTGCCATTGACAGTCCACATTTTATATCCTCTCTACTTCGACCATCATCAGTTATTTTGCTCCCCCATAAATAGCAAAACTCCTTTACTACTTAAAGTGTCCCATATCCTAATCTAATTCCCTCAGCATCCCCTGATTTAATTCGACTACATTCCATTATCCTCGTTTTGCTTTTGTTGATGTTCATTTTATATCCTCCTTTCAAGACTGTCCATTACGTTCAACTTCTCTTCCAAGTCCTACAGAATTACAATGTCATCAGCGAACCTCAACGTCTTTATTTCTTTTCCATGGATTTTAGTACCTGCTCCTAATTTTTCTTTTGTTTCCTTTACTGCTTGCTCAATATACAGATTGAATAACATCGGGGAGACGCTACAATCCTGTCTCACTCCATTCCCAACCGCTGCTTCCCTTTCATGCCCCTCGACTCTTATAACTGCCATCTGCTTTCTGTACAAATTGTAAATAGCCTTTCACTCCCTTTATTTTACCCCTGCCATACCTAGAATTTGAAATAGAGTGTTCCAATCAACATTGTCAAAAGCTTTCTTTACGTCTACAAATGCTAGAAACGTACGTTTGCTATTCCTTAATCTTTCTTCTAAGATAAGTCGAATGGTCAGTATTGCGTCACGTGTTCCAACATTTCTACGGAATCCAGACTGATCTTTCCCGAGGCCGGCTTTTACTAGTTTTTCCATTCGTCTGTAAAGAATTCGCGTTAGTATTTTGCAGCTGTGGCTTATTAAACCGATAGTTCAGTAATTTTCACATCTGTCAACACCTGCTTTCTTTGGGATTGGAATTATTATATTCTTCTTGAAGTCTGAGGGTATTTCGCCTGTCTCATTCATCTTTCTCACCAGATGGTAGAGTTTTGTCAGGACTGGCTCTCCAAAGGCCGTCAGTAGTTCCAATGGAATGTTATCTACTCCCGGGGCCTTGTTACGACTCGGGTCTTTCAGTGCTCAGTCAAACTCTTCACGCAGTATCGTATCTCCCATTTCATCTTCATCTACATCATCTTCAATTTCCATAATATTGTCCTCACCCTTGTACAGACCGTCTTACCCATAGTGAGATAAGCCTCTACATCCTTACATTTGTCCTCTAGCCATCCCTGCTTAGGCATTTTGCACTTCCTGTCGGTCTCAACTTGAGACGTTTGTATTTCTTTTTGCGTGATACATTTACTGCGTTTTTATATTTTCTCCCTTCATCAATTAAATTCAATATTTCTTCTGTTATCCAAGGATTTCTACTAGCCCTCGTCCTTTTACCTACGTGGTCGTCTGCTGCCTTCACTATTTCGTCTCTCCAAGCTACCCATTCTTCTTCTACTGTATTTCTTTCCCCCATTCCTGTCAATTTTCTTTTACGCTCTCCCTGAAACTCTGTACAACCTCTGGTTTAGTCAAATTATCCAGGTCCCATCTCCTTAAATTCCCACCTTTTTGTAGTTTCTTCAGTTTTAATCTACACTTCATAACCAATAGATTGTGGTCAGTGTTCACATCTGCCTCTGGAAATGTCTTACAATTTAAAACCTGGTTCCTAAATCTCTGTCTTACCATTATATAATCTATCTGATACCTTCTACTATCTCCAGGATTCTTCTATGTATACAACCTTCTTTTATGATTCTTGAACCACATGTTAGCTATGATTAAGTTATGCTTTGTGCAAAATTCTACCAGGCGGCTTCCTCTTTCATTTCTTACTCCCTATCCATATTCACCTACTACATTTCCTTCTCTCCCTTTTCCTTCTCTCGAATTCCAGTCACCCTTGACTATTAAATTTTCGTCACCCTTCACTACCTGAATAATTTGTTTTATCTCATCATACATTTCATAAATTTCTTCATCATCTGCAGAGCTAGTTGGCACGTAAACCTTTACTACTGTAGTAGGCGTGAGCTTCGTATCTATCTTGGCCACAACAATGCGTTCACTATGCTGTTTGTAGTAGCCTATCTGCATTCCTATTTTTTTATTCATTATTAAACCGACTCTTGCTTTACCCCTATTTGACTTTGTATTTATAACTCTGTATTCACCTGACCAAAAGTCTTGTTCCTCCTGCCACCGAACGTCACTAATTCCCACTATATCTAACTTTAACCTATCCTATTCCCTTTTTACATTTTCTAACCGTACATATGTTATCTGTTTTTTAACGAGAACAAAATCTCGCACAATCGCCTAGTATTTCTCAATTTCTTTTTTCTCTCCAAAATATTAATAACAAACAACTTAAGTAATTGTAAAAGCTTATACATCTGTGCATTACATTTTTCTTTTCCCGCTTTATACGTATTTCCTTTGGTTGTGTCATATCCTCGGGTCATCTGTACAGCACTAATAAATTTTCCTCTGAAACCGCACGCGCTCTGCAACGTAATATCCCATTCCCACCATTACTTCTTTATTTACGAGACTCCATTCGGTCTCGTGGGCTTTCAGATACTCTACGAGCTGGTTTCGTCGCAGTTTCTTCCAGAAGTTTGCACTCCTCGAGAAGGCCCGCGAAGGAAAAACAGCGCTTCGAAACCGCACGCATGCTGCGTATACATCATTGTTTACTGCCTCAGGAGGGCTTCCCGCCACACGGAGGCATCAGTGCGTCTGCACCTCTACTCCTCGCCAAGGAGCCGTGGAGAATTTCCTTTCCGTTCTCGCATATCGAAACCCTTCCGCGTCGATTTCATTTGACATTTTCTCGAAATTTCGATGATGGCACGTGTTTCACAAAAATTCGACGATGTCGTTAGTTGCAATATTAATTTAGTAGCGTGAGCCACACTCCTGGTAGAGGATAAATATTCATCGTTTTATTACTAACTAGTTTTCGTTCTTACTGGGACAGTTTGATATCCTGGAATTTGTCCAATGTACTGAGGAAAACGCTAAAGCCTCTCTCAGAGCCATGTCTTATTCTAAATTTGTTATTTCGTTTATTCCTATTTTCTGTCTAAGAATGATTCCTTGTTATGTTCTTTCAGATATTGGAGAGCCATTCCTTATCGTTATTACTGTTTGCGTTTTCTTTAGAAGAAATATACCGTATGTAATCCTTTATGAGTGAAGCAGGCTTTGAATACGTGAAGACGGGGGAAATACTGTACTTTTGTAGTGAGATCTGGGTGATCTGTCCTAGTTTGCCCTATTTTGGCGCTTGCTTTAATCCATATTGATGAGTGTGGATTTGAACAGGATGGCTGTGGTTCATTTCGCTTCCTTTTCCGTATCCTAATCGACCTGGTACTGTTAGGTATTCTCTTGGATTCAGTTTACAAAATTTCAAATACCTCCTTGCTACCAGGTAAAATTTGTAGCACTTTTGGCAGATTCAATAAGTAAGAAGCTGTTAGCTTATTCAGTACATGATACCCCACTTCTTCAGTCTTCTCTTATTTCTTTTACGTTTCCGCATTTGTTAGCACTTGTTATCGAACGTTCTGCCTCGGTTTTTGTTTCTCTGTAATATTTCCGTAATGGCAATGGAGTCTGTTGCAGAATAATAATCTGATACAAATGTTGCAATCCTTTTTGATCAACGGAGACCACTCGCCGAAAAGCAGACGTGTTGGGTCGTCGATAGGCACACACAAAAAGACAGACAACTTGCTTTCCCCCTACATCAAAGAAACTAACCACTTCCTCCACAGGTCCTCCACCATTCCCATCCCTTTACCTCCTGGATCCCTACTCGCCACTGTTGATGCCACCGCACTGTACACCAACATCCGTCAATCGCAATGCCTGCCAATATTGAAGACTACCTCTCACACATTCTTCGGACCCTAAACCCACCACCCAGTTGTTTATACAACTTTTTCCTGATTCAAACTGCTTCTCCTTTGAAAGAATGGTATACAAACAAACCCGTGGTACAGTTATGAGTAATCATATGGAGCCCTCCTACGGCAACCTGTTTATGGACCATGTAGAGGAAACGTTCCTAGCCTCTCAAAATCCCACACCCTTGGTCTGGTTAAAGTTGACTGATGATATCTCCATGATACGGATTCAGGGCCTTGGCATCCTATCTTCATTCTTTCATAACCGTAACACCTTCTTTCCTATCTACTTCATCTGGTCCTCAAACCAACGTACCGCCTTCTTGACGTTGACCTCCGGCTCTCTGATGACTCCATCCACACGTCTGTACGCATTAAAATCACTAACCATCAGCAGTACCTTCCATACCAAATAAGTCCTTCGCACACAGGCTATTCGTCATGGACTATGGATCTGCAGTGACGAGAATATCCTTGCCCACTAGCTGAAAATCTACCGAAGGTCTTCACAGGCAGGACCTACCAACGAAACACACCCCACAAACAGATTTCCCATGACATGTCCTCACACACACACATAATCCTCCCACTGCCCCATTCCCCATTGAAGAATCAACTGCGCAGAAGTGCCATCCTTGTCACCTAGTGTCACATTCAACTGGAGCAACTGAACCATCATGGCCTGAAATGAGGGACATCCTACCCAAGAGCCTCCTCAGCCCTCCAAAAGCGATGTTCCACCACCCTTCCAACCTACACACCATTCTAGTCCGTCCTTTTGCCAGTCCCACTCCCAACTCCTCCGTGTGGTAGATCAATGCGCAAGACTTGACCAGTCCAGATACCCAGCACTTCCTACTCCAGTCTTGTCACTGCATCTGATGCCAAGAAAACTATGAAAGCAGCCATATCATATATCAGGTGCGTCGCAAACACTGTACAGCTCTGTCGGTATTCCTATCAATCAATGTCCAGCAGGCCAATGACCACTGCCATACTGTTGCCGAGAATAAAGTTGACCAACCAATGCCACAACGTGCAGCCGAGCACAACAAGCCGAATTTCAGTGGCTGCTTCACAACTTGAGGCATCTGGATCAACCCCTGCAGCCCCAGCTTCTCTGAACTGCACAGACGGGAGTTATCCTTGCAACATATCCTTCACTCCCGTGATCGTCCTGGTATACATCTCGGGAACCCACTGTCGTCACCCTACACCCAACAGTTTCTCCTTCCTCTGTCCTGCAACCCTCTCCCAATTCACGTTCCCACGTTGCTGTCGGCGTGCAGCACTCCTCATCGTCTCTGACAGTAGTACTTCACATGCGTAGCCAGGCACCTGTCAACCCTCCCTCGTGCATTACTAACTCGAAAAACGACTGTCTCCCTCCGAGCAAGTAGCCACTGATCCCCAATCTCTGTCCCTGCTTTCCTTCGCTCTCTCCATCTACTCATACCCGACACAACCCCACCACAACCCAGTCCACGAGCCAAAATGTAGCACTGGCGTCGTTCGAGCAGCTGGTTCGACGTAGGGGCAGTGATGTGTGTGCTAGCGTGTGTGTGTTTTTTACGCTAGGTCGGAAAAGGATACTGTGAAAGCTAGGAAGCTTTCCTACTTTTTGTTTGTGCCTATCAACGATTTACCACTTATTTTTCTCAGTGAGTGGTCTCCCTTAATCCGAAAGTGTTTACAGCCCACCAAAACATTCTTAGAACATCTATCAAACTTTTGGGCGTGCGATTTGTTAAAGAGAACCTTAAAAAAAGTTTAAAAGATGACAAAAAACGATCTCGGAGTTTTTTTCCAAGCGGAGATATAAATTGTTACTTAGATGTTCTGTGTTTTAACAAACCGCTAAGAAACAATAACGATTCACCCTCCAAGGTCAGGTTACACTCTTCTTCCTTCGTTCCGGATTTGACCCGAGGAAGTGATCAGGAACGCACGAGCGCTAGTTTTTGAGACACCGTGATTATTACCTACAGGGCTTTTGACATAAAGACATGGTGGAAAAATGCAAAGGTTCACAATTATTCAACCATACACTTTCCCAAATTTCCTCATTTAAGTAAGCATATCTCACTTTCCGCCATGTAAGAAAGATCATTTCTTGCAGTAAAGAATATCCTGGCTGACAAATGCGTAGCCTAAATGAGACGAGTTTAGATTACTGATACTACGTATTTATCATATGGCTTTTAGTGCTGGGAGTCTCCAAAGAGATGCCCGGCACACCTTCAATGTAGCTTTTTCCATTTAAGTAGAATTTAAGGGAAAGGAAATATTACAGGAGAGAAAGGTTCCGTATTCGAAAGGAATTGCCCGTGGCTGTAACTGACTATCACCAGAATTTGTCTAAACTGAAAATGGGAGACCACAGAAAATCATGTCCAATGTTGGTGGTGGATGGATTCAAACCACCTCTGCTCCTGAATCCAGGTATTGCTAGCTCAGCGGCCCGACACGCAGAATTATCCCAAGTCGGCGGGGAATTTGGAAAAGCTGGTACGTATACATTGTTTTGAAACAAGATAAAATACATCGCAGCAAGAGGCTGGATTCCGACATCGCATGTTTTTCCTTTAATTGTGCATGTTTAGTCATTTGGTGGTGCACGAATGCACGCACATTTTAGGATTTAGTTGTTCTTGCAATTGTTCGCTTTAGTTGTAATATTTCAAGATCGTAAATAGTTTTTGGGCGAATTCAGGTAGCCTGCTGAAAAAATCTCTTTGAAACGAACGAACTGAAGAATGTGCTGTCATCCTGTACCCCCTCACTCCTACAAATCTATCCGCGTCGTTCCGTGTTGGAACTGGTTCTCATAAATAAGTGCCTCCCGGGCAACTCAGAGTTGGCGATATTTTGTCTTTTGGGCTACTAATTGTAGAATACTGAGCACATTTTTTTGAAGAAATGTATCCATCCCCATTTAGGCGATATTTCTGTTGATCAGAAATCCAACTGTTTTAATTTAGTATAATTTGCAATGATACTCATTGCTCTGCTACCTTGTGTAATACTGCAATCCCAAGATTGGACCAACCTCCAAATCACGAATCCAGTGCTAAGGTTAAGCTGCTATAGACAGGTAACTTGGCAATTACAGTAGTACTTACATACTTTTAACTTACAATAATGCTAGCCGATGAATCAAAATCGGTTTTCCTTTTCTTTCTTGTTGCAAACTTATCCGTAATTAGAAACTATCACAGCAGCACACAGCCTGGAAACAAACGGTAGCACTTACATTAAATTCAACTGTAAGTAAGAACTGAACTGATTAACAAAACAACTGAGATTCAACAAGACCAACGCCGGCCGCGGTGGTCTCGCGGTTCTAGGCGCGCAGTCCGGAACCGTGCGACTGCTACGGTCGCAGGTTCGAATCCTGCCTCGGGCACGTATGTGTGTGATGTCCTTAGGTTAGTTAGGTTCAAGTAGTTCCAAGTTCTAGGGGACTGATGACCTCAGTAGTTAAGTCTCATAGTGCTCAGAGCCATTTTTCTTGGTGGCCTTAATGAGAATCGACAGTGCGCATTCCTTTTTCACTGTATGATTGAAAATGTAAAGGTCTTTACATCTCACTGCGCAGCCAATAAGTCGTGTTTCATTACATTTAGGTGACAGGGAGGGTGCAGATGCCCTGGAACTTCCCCTCCTCCCCCCCTCCCCTCCCCGCCGTTTCCTTTGGCTAAGGCCTTGCATGTACGTACATATAACAGTGACATGCAACGTATGTACACCTGCAGTCGCAGTGTTTATCAAATGAATAACTGAACATAAATTTCTTATCTTTCGAACTGAGGAAGACGGTGCAACATTGAAGCAGCTACGCTCGTATTCATGAGGAGCGGCGTTCGAATCGCCCGCGTGGATAGGCAGGTTCACAATGTCCGTGGGTAAGCCGAATCACTGACTGCCAGGATGGTTCCTTTAATAAGATCATGGACGCTTATCTGCTCCATCTTTACTCAGTCCCAGCTAGTGCTTTCCACTTAGGCACCCCGGCGTCGAGAATGTGTGACCCTTATCTTTCTTCATTACTTCGTGACTTTCAAGAAACTTGAAGACGCTTCTAAAACAACTGGTTGTACTAATCGATGTAAAAAATTTTGAATAACGAGTCGTTTCTAAGCTATGTATAAGTTCTACTCCCCCTAGGAATCATGCTCTAAGTACAGCTACGTTGGAGGGGTATGTGTCAGAGAACTGAAAAACGAGTGGTTTCTGTAGAAGAGCAACAGTCTTTTAAGTAGTTTCAGGGGAAACAGTCTGGATGACTGGCTGAGTGGGCCTTGCAGCATCAACCAAACTGGCCCTGCAGTGCTGGTACTGCGAACGGCTGAAAGCAAGGGAAGCTACAGCCGCAATTTTTCCAGAGGGCATGCAGCTCTACTGGATAGTTAAATGATGACGGAGTCTTCTTGGGTAAAATATTACAGAGGTAAACTAGTCCCCCAATCAGGTCTCCAGATGGGGACAACTCAGGAGGATGTCGTCATCGCCGGCCAGAGTGGCCGAGCAGTTCTAGGTGCTACAGTCTGGAACCGCGCGACCGCTGCGGTCGCAGGTTCGAATCCTGCCTCGGGCATGGATGTGTGTGATGTCCTTATGTTAGTTCGGTTTAAGTAGTTCTGAGTTCTAGGGGACCGATGACCTCAGATGTTAAGCCCCATAGTACTCAGAGCCATTTGAACCATTTTAATGTCGTCATCAAGAGGAACAAAACTGGCATTCTACGGATCGGAGCGTGGAATGTTACATCCTTTAATTGGTCAGGAACGTTAGGAAATTTAAAAAGGGAAATGCGTAGGCTGCAGTCAGATACTGTGGGAATTTGTGAAGTCCTTGGAGGCAGGAACAGGACTTTTGGTCATGGGAATACAGGGTTTTAAATACAAAATTAAATGGGCGTAATGCAGGCGTAGCTGTAATAATCAATAAGGAATTAGAAGTACGGCTAAGCTACCACAGCCAACGTATTATCGTAGCCAAGATAGACACCAAGCACACGCCAAGCACCACAGTAGTTTATATGTTCCGGAGACGATGAACAGACTTAAGAAATGTACAATGAGATAAAAGAAATTATTCAGGTAGTTAAAGGAGACGAAAATTTAATTATGATGGAGGACTGGAATTCGACAGTAGGAAAAGGAAGAGAAAGAAAAATAGTAAGTGAATATGGAATGGGGGAAAGAAATGGAAGACGAACCCGCCTGATAGAATTTTGTACAGAGCGTATTTTAAGCTTCGCTAAACCTGGGTTTAAGATTCATAAAAGACGATTGTATATGTGGAAAAGACCTGGAGACACCAAAAGGTTTCAGATTGGTTATAGAATGATTAGACGAAGACTTAGGAAGCAGATTTTAAATTGTATGAAAATTCCAGTTGCAGATGTGGAATCTGACCACAGTTTATTGGTTATGGACTCAAGATTAGAACTGAAGAAAATGCAAAAAGTTGGGAAATTAAGGAGATGGGACCCGGATAATTTGAAAGAACCAGAGGCTGTCGAGACTTTTAGAGGGACCATTAAGCAACAGCTGACTAGAACAGGAGAAAGTAATACAGTACAAGACGAATGAGTAGCCTTAACAGGTGAAATAGCGACGGCAGCAAAGGATCAAATTGGTCAAGAAGAGAAGCACTACTACAAAACCATAGTTGACACAAGAGATATTGAATTTAATTGATGAAAGGAGGAAAACTAAAAATGCAGCAAATGAAGCAAGCGAAAGGAGATACAAACGTTTTTAAAAAAGTGAGTGACAGAAAGCGCAAAATGGCTAAGCAGAAATGGCCAGATAACATATGTAGGGATTTAGAAGCATATTTCACTAGGGGAAAGACAGATACCGCCTACAGGATACTTAAGGACACCTTTGGAGAAAACATTAGCAGCTGTATGAATATCAAGAGCTCAGATGGAAAACCAGTCCTAAGCTAAGAAGGGAAAGCTGAAAAATAACAAGAATATATAGAGGGTCTATACAATGGAAACGAACTTGAAGGCAATATTATAGAAAGGGTAGTGGGCGTAGCTAAAGATGGACTGGGATATATGATACTGCCAGAAGAATTTGACAGAGCTCGGAAAGATATAACTCGAAAAAAAGGCCTCGGGATAAACGACACTCCGTCAACACTACTTTTAGCCTTGAGAGAGCCAGCTATGACAAAACTCTTCCATCTGATGTGCAAGATATTAACTGTTGTGTTTTTTGCAGCTTTTTCACTGTCTGACAGTGATCTTTATCTAATTTTGAGCACTGTTTTCATACGATGTCTACAAATGTTCTTGGGTGAGTTTGGTGACGAATGTCTTTGCACGTAGCTGAAGGGCTTGTGGGAGATGCTTGTCGACAGACCTTTGCGTGGGCAGCCTCGTTCTTCGTCGAATTGTGCAACGGGATGTTGCTGTAGTTTGGTCTGGGCCTCATAATAATGTGGCCTTTTAGTGCTGACTCTCGTGGTTTTAAAACGTGTATATTTCTTCTTAAGCAACTGCACAAGGTATTTACTTTTTTGTAGCACTTCGCAGACTAGTTTACAATAGGATGGGTATTTGGAAACGTATACCTTGAAATATTTTCGCCCATCTCCTCTCTTCAACATGAGTCTTGGGACTCTTCATCTTATGTTCTTCTAAGCATCTTTATTTCTTCGGACTTGAACCTTGTCTCTTCCTTGGGCAGGATGTGGGATATTATTGATTACTACTTGCTTTAAAGTTTCTCATTTGTCAGTGTTTCCCTTGATTATTAGGACATGTAGTTCAGCATTGATTGACTTTCCTCCAGTTCTGTAGTTCAATGTAACATTGCAGTCTGATGGAGACAGTGCTATTTTGCACGTAATTTACTTTGCTAAATTGTGCCTCAGCCAAGCCGGGGTTTCCGCTAGGCGTTTGTCTGTACATGTTCATCACATCTACCGATTTCCGACCCATTCTGGTAATTCGTTCGTGGAGCGTCTTTCTTTCTTTTGTGTTTTTTTTTCTTTGTTTTTCTTAAAGTATACATCGCAGCAATTTAAACATTCTGCACTCTGTTCTTCTGTGCGTTGCTCGAGGAGTAGCAATTTATTTAGCTCACTTTATACTGCGCACCACTCAGATCTTAATCGCGCGGTCCCTAGAACGAAAAGTACCGAACGGTACCTCCTTACGACTGAACAGATCAACGCGAATCACTTTACTAGAGCTCCGTTTTTGGCAGAAACCGATGGCGCGCGAAGCGCTTCGTCTGCATTTCGTTATTCTAACGTTACTCAAATTAGTTATAAAAAGGAAATCTGGAATGAGTGGGTGATACCTTACTGTTGAGAAGATAGGTACCACGATTCTCAATTAAATCTTAATTATATTTCTAAAAAAATTAATAGATTAAAATCATAGATTCGATGAGCTGGCCCAAGGGAAACCCCTATATTTCTTATCGTGAAAGCCAATCACATTATCCGACTATTAAATTTGGGCAATTTGTCACGGAATCTGTACCATTGTACCATATTTTGCCGCACCGCACCCCTTACGTCACACGTCTACGCCGGCCGCGGTGGTCTCGCGGTTCTAGGCGCGCAGTCCGGAACCGTGTGACTGCTACGGTCGCAGGTTCGAATCCTGCCTCGGGCATGGATGTGTGTGATGTCCTTAGGTTAGTTAGGTTTAAGTAGTTCTAAGTTCTAGGGGACTGATAACCACAGCAGTTGAGTCCCATAGTGCTCAGAGCCATTTTCACACATCTACTAATGCAGTATCAACTAAACTATGAAGTGAAGCTTGCGGTAGAATATTGCGCCTTCTAAAGCCATAAATATTGTAGGTAAACAGTTGTTATTGGGACGACGTTGCAATTTTGGCACATTAAACGTCTACTGCTAACTAACATAAATTACTGTTTTACTAATTTAAATTACTACCTGCGCACACGTTGCGGTGGCTGATGAGAGCCACGCTGTTCACAGCCCTAATGTAAACCAACACCCGTTCAGCCCGCTCATTGGTAGGTTGCCTGGGACTGTGACGCCGGTGGCTGCAGTCCCCGCGCTGGTGTCACTCGGCGTTATCCTCGAATGAGTGACTAAATAAGGCACGCTAAGGCATTCAAAGTCTCCTCTGTTTTCGACAACCGCCTTGTTAATTGTTTAACTGGTGTGGTTCTCGTTTACTATCTCACTGTATAGCCGCTTCATCTGTCGTGCGACTCGTACTGGTGTGGCCTTGCCATTCGTAAGCTCTGTGAAAATGTGCCCAGCTGCTTAATGTTTTGCAGTGATACGTATGGACGGTCTTCGAGACGTTATTGCAATACCATTATGCCATATTTTCGAAATAACATCTGAGTTTACCGAAATTTCTATGTGGAACGTAATACATTCGCAGGAAGAAAAACAGAACACAGGTATATTGTCTGCCCCCTGGCAAAATGCGTGGATCACAACAGCGTGTGCTGGGGATGAGTATCCTCGAGGCTGGTTATTATTAAGATGGCAGACAACACCAAAATTAACAACTGCCACCGCCTGTGAGGCGCAGCTAGAGTATTAGATGAATAAGTTTTTCAGTTCGAAGTACACTGAAGACAGAAAAACGAGAATAATTATGACACCTATTCAAAAAGATAGCAGCCACATTAATTCCCCTCGCTCTTAGTTTACTGTATTTCGGTAACAGCCAATGCATCCACATATTATTTACAACTAAGCTTCGATCCCAAATACTAGTTAGTGGAAAGACAGGGAAACTCATTACTATATACTCTCCTGGAAATGGAAAAAAGAACACATTGACACCGGTGTGTCAGACCCACCATACTTGCTCCGGACACTGCGAGAGGGCTGTACAAGCAATGATCACACGCACGGCACAGCGGACACACCAGGAACCGCGGTGTTGGCCGTCGAATGGCGCTAGCTGCGCAGCATTTGTGCACCACCGCCGTCAGTGTCAGCCAGTTTGCCGTGGCATACGGAGCTCCATCGCAGTCTTTAACACTGGTAGCATGCCGCGACAGCGTGGACGTGAACCGTATGTGTAGTTGACGGACTTTGAGCGAGGGCGTATAGTGGGCATGCGGGAGGCCGGGTGGACGTACCGCCGACTTGCTCAACACGTGGGGCGTGAGGTCTCCACAGTACATCGATGTTGTCGCCAGTGGTCGGCGGAAGGTGCACATGCCCGTCGACCTGGGACCGGACCGCAGCGACGCACGGATGCACGCCGTAGGATCCTACGCAGTGCCGTAGGGGACCGCACCGCCACTTCCCAGCAAATTAGGGACACTGTTGCTCCTGGGGTATCGGCGAGGACCATTCGCAACCGTCTCCATGAAGCTGGGCTACGGTCCCGCACACCATTAGGCCGTCTTCCGCTCACGCCCCATCATCGTACAGCCCGCCTCCAGTGGTGTCGCGACAGGCGTGAATGGAGGGACGAATGGAGACGTGTCGTCTTCAGCGATGAGAGTCGCTTCTGCCTTGGTGCCAATAATGGTCGTATGCGTGTTTGGCGCCGTTCAGGTGAGCGCCACAATCAGGACTGCATACAACCGAGGCACACAGGGCCAACACCCGGCATCATGGTGCGGGGAGCGATCTTCTACACTGGCCGTACACCTCTGGTGATCGTCGAGGGGACACTGAATAGTGCACGGTACATCCAAACCGTCATCGAACCCATCGTTCTACCATTCCTAGACCGGCAAGGGAACTTGCTGTTCCAACAGGACAATGCACGTCCGCATGTATCCCGTGCCACCCAACGTGCTCTAGAAGGTGTAAGTCAACTACCCTGGCCAGCAAGATCTCCGGATCTGTCCCCCATTGAGCATGTTTGTGACTGGATGAAGCGTCGTCTCACGCGGTCTGCACGTCCAGCACGAACGCTGGTCCAACTGAGGCGCCAGGTGGAAATGGCATGACAAGCCGTTCCACAGGACTACATCCAGCATCTCTACGATCGTCTCCATGGGAGAATAGCAGCCTGCATTGCTGCGAAAGGTGGATATACACTGTACTAGTGCCGACATTGTGCATGCTCTGTTGCCTGTGTCTATGTGTCTGTGGTTCTTTCAGTGTGATCATGTGATGTATCTACCCCAGGAATGTGTCAATAAAGTTTCCCCTTCCTGGGACAATGAATTCACGGTGTTCTTATTTCAATTTCCAGGAGTGTATTTAAGCCTTTTCTCAATTCAGCGGCTGTCTGTGCTGTAGCTTCGAAACACGAGCTCTCTTTTCGTAATGTGAGCCCACTCAAGAAACATATCAGATTTGTAAATACATTCTCCCTGTAGGCTAATTTAGTTGTCCCAATTGTAGCAACATCACAGAATACCTTTAGCAATTCGCTGATTGCCAACTTACTTTCTGGTGTGTAATAGAATTATCTTGCTAAATTACCTTATATTTCTTGCGATTTGACATGTAACTAATTACATTCACTTACAGTGTGACATCGAATTACCAAATTTATGTTTTTGAAAAAATTATTTTTTTGTACCAATAGCTGTACAGTTGTAATTCTTCTCCACCGATTTCGGTACTGTCTACTATCTCCACAAGAGGTAATAATTTACGTCAGTTGGTCTATATCAGCTCATTATCATCTCCTGTGAAAATGGTAGCCAGTAGCGAAGCAGGTGGAAAATAAAGAAAACTGTGCAACTATTGACACAAAAAAGAATGATTTCTTCGAAATACATATCAGCTGCAGACAACCACTCAAAGAAATCTTTAAGTTTTTGAAGTCAGGAAGTTCATCCGATGAGAAACCTATCTAATTTCGTTTTTTATGTTACGAATTATGTCTCATATATCATTCAGGCCTTGAGAGAGCAGTGACTGTCACAGTTCACGCTGTAAAATGATGGCTGCATTATCAGTCGGTTCCAGTCTCGAAGGACACAAGCTTTTTACATCTGCTTTGACAGAGCTACAAGGAACTAGATAAAAAACAAAAAAGAAATACTTCTCCATCGAATGATTTCCCGCCACGTTCACTAAGCAGCAGATCTAAAGGTGAGGAACCTGTGGTATTGCAGAACTGATAACTTGGTAAGCAGTTTCTTTTTTTTTTTTTTTTTTTTTTGCTTCTGTCTACGTAATTTTAGCTTTATTTGTGAATGCGTAATTTTATAGGCGAAACTGTGGCACTAGTTAAATTGTAAATGGATTTGTTTGAGTCTGTTTATAGTATCACATTTTCATCGATACGACGTAGACCAACAATGATACTTCAGTGTGACACAGGACTGCATATGATATTTTACTTATTGATGGCAACTGTGACATGGTCATGTTACAGATACTTTATTTTCAATTAAGAGAGTCTGTATTCAAAGCAAAACGAGGATAATGGAATGTAGTCGAATTAAGTCGGGTAATGCTGAAGAAATTAGATTAGGAAATGAGACACTTAAAGTAGTAAAGGAGTTTTGCTATTTGGGGAGCAAAATAACTGATGATGGTCGAAGTAGAGTGGATATAAAATGTAGACTAGCAATGGCAAGAAAAGCGTTTCTGAATAAGAGAAATTTGTTAACATCGAGTATAGATTTAAGTGTCAGGAAGTCGTTTCTGAAAGTATTTGTATGGAGTGTAGCCATGTATGGAAGTGAAACATGGACGATAAATAGTTTGGACAAGAAGAGAATAGAAGCTTTCAAAATGTGGTGCTACAGAAGAATGCTGAAGATTAGATGGGTAGATCACATAACTAATAAGGAAGTATTGATAGGATTGGGGAGAAGAGAGGGTTTGTGGCAGAACTTGACCAGAAGAAGGGATCGGTTGGTAGGACATGTTCTGAGGCATCAAGGGATCACCAATTTAGTATTGGAGGGTAGCGTGGAGGGTAAAAATCGTAGAGGGAGAGCAAGAGATGAACACACTAAGCAGATTCAGAAGGATGTAGATTGCAGTAGGTACTGGGAGATGCAGGAGTTTGCACAGGATAGAATAGCATGGAGAGCTGCATCAAACCAGTCTCACGACTGAAGACCAAAACAACAACAGACACAAAACTTTCTTTCTGTCACCACACCATTAGTCTTTTTGTTGCAGCTCCGAAGAAATGTGATCAGCCTACAGCATTCCTTCGTCCCTTTCTTTGGAACTGAGAGAAATAAAACAGACCGAGTCTTGGGCTGACATAGTATTCAATACATTTTCTGATCAGCCAAGAAAATTGGACTCTATCTGTGCCCAGTGAAAAACAGCCCTCGCCTTCTAATTCCTGTAATGTATAAAAAAGATTTTGTGATTTTGATAGAATTCAGTACGAACGGTTTCAGAACGCTGCACATATCATTGACTCCACATAAAATACAAAGATTTCGACAAATATGCTGTTGAAAAACGCAGATTCATGAACAAACATACGATTATGTCTGAAGAAACAGAGACGCCGTGCCTTCGATACGTATTGCAACACATTACTTTTCTCGCACAGTTTCGGTTGAAAAAAATTCAGAATTTGTCGTGGGACACCGTGGAATATTCCTGCTTCAGCTCCTATAGTTTCATGAAGTTCCGATAGGCAACGCCGTCATACACAGCCTTCAAAATGATGTCTGTTATGGTGGTGCGTTCCAATCAGATGCCTGTCATTCAGCTTCTTTTGACGGAAAACCAGAGCATTTTGAAGATATTCGTAGGTGCTTGCAGAATGTCCAAGCAGCCTAAGCAATGAATAAAAGCACGGTGAGACGTTGGGCGAGACGTGTGTCATCATCGCAACGAGGTCGCGCAAACCATTCTCATCTCCCGCGTGCCGGCGGGCCGCACACAGCTGTTCCTCCTGTAGTGTTGGAACGTGTGGACACTCTCATCCGAGTTGATCAGCGGATAACAAACAGATGGCTCGCTGTTCAGCTGGAGGTATGCTGACACACTCATCCACTAGTTGAGGTACTCAAAGGTGTGTGGTGCCTACTGTGTTCCTCGCTGCCTAACAAAAGACCATAAGGAGCAACGAAGGACCATCAGTGCGGAATTTCTTGCGCGTTACGAGGCTGATTGAGACAGTTTTATGTCGAAGATAGACATAGGCGAAGTCACAGGAATTCTTCACTTCGAACCGAAAATAAAGAGGGTAGTCTACAGAGGGGCGCCAAATCACCTCTCCTCCGAAGAAAAAATTCAAGCTGCAACCTCGGCTGGTAAAGATATACTGGAGCGATAAACAAAGTGGCATAGGCATGCGTATTCAAATACAAAGATACGTTAAAGGTAGAATACGGCGCTGCGGAATTGTTAAATCGGTCACTGCTGCTACAATGGCAGGTGATCAAGATTTAAGTGAGTTTGAACGTCGTGTTATAGTCAGCGTACGAACGATGGGACATAGAATCTCCGACGTAGCGATGAAGTGGGGATTTTCTCGTACGACCATTTCACGAGTGTACCGTGGATATCAGGAATCCGGTAAAACATGAAATCTCCGATTTCGCTGCAGCCGGCAAAAGATCCTGCAATCACAGGACCAACGGAAACTGAAGAAAATCGTTCAACGTGACAGAAATGCAACTCTATCGCAAATAGCTGCAGATTTCAGTGCTGGGCCATCAACAAGAGTCAGCGTAAAATCCATTCAATGAAACATCATCGATACGGGCTTTCGGGGGCGAAGGCCCACTCGTGTCCCCTCTATGAAAACACGGCAGAAGGCGTTACGCCTCGCCTGGGCCCGTCAACACCGACTCTGGACTGTTGATAGCCGGAAACATGTTGCTTAGTCGGACGAGTCTCGTTTCAAATTGTATCGAGCGGATGGACGTGTACGGGTATGGAGACAACCTCACGAATCGATGGACCCTGCGTGTCAGCACTGGACTGTTCAGGCTGGTGGAGGCTCTGCAATGGTGTCGGGCGTGAACGGGTGGAATGATGTGGGACCCACGTATCGTCTAGATACAACTGTGATAGTTGACACGTGCGTAAGCATACTGTCTCGTCAACTTCATCTGTTCATGTCCATTGTGCATTCCGACGGTCTTGAGCGATTATAGCAGGACACCCTACACATCCAGAATTGCTACAGAATGTCTCCGTGAACAATGGCGAGTTTAAGAACTTCCGCTGGCCACCAAACTCCCCAGACATGAACATTATTGAGCATATCAGGGATGCCTTGCAACGAACTGTTCAGAAGAGATCTCCATCCCCTCGTACTCTTACGGATTTATGGACAGGATTCGTGGTGTCAATTCCGTCCAGCACCACTTCAGACATTAGTTGAGTGCATGCCACGTCGTGTTACGGCACTTCTACGTCCGCACGATATTAGGCAGATGTACCACTAAAAAGTACTACTAAAAGGTATTAGATAGATTATATAATGGTAAGACAGAGATTTAGGAACCAGGTTTAAAATTGTAAGACGTCTCCAGGGGCAGATGTGGACTCTGACCACAATCTATTGGTTATGATGTGTAGATTAAAACTGAAGAAACTGCAAAAAGGTGGGAATTTACGGGGATGGGACCTGGATAAACCGAAAGAACCAGAGGTTGTACAGAGTTGCAGGGAGAGCATAAGGGAACAATTGACAGGAATGGGGGAAAGAAATACAGTAGAAGAAAAATGGGTAGCTTTGAGAGATGAAGTAGTGAAGGCAGCAGAGGATCAAGTAGGTAAAAAGACGAGGGCTAGTAGAAATACTTGGGTAACAGAAGAAATATTGAATTTAACTCATGAAAGGAGTAAATATAAAAATGCAGTAAATGAAGCAGGCAAAAACGAATACAAACGTCTCAAAAATGAGATCGACAAGAAGTGCAAAATGGCTAAGCAGGGATGGCTAGAGGACAAATGTAAAGATGTAGAGGCATATCTCATGAGGGGTAAGATAGATACTGCCTACAGGAAAATTAAATAGACCTTTGGAGACAACAGGACCACTTGTATCAACATCAAGAGCTCAGATGGAAACCCAGTTCTAAGCAAAGAAGGGAAAGCAGGAAGGTGGAAGGAGTATATAGAGGGTATATACAAGGGCGATGTTCTTGAGGACAATATTATGGAAATGGAAGAGGATGTAGATGAAGAAGAAATGGGAGATACGATACTGCGTGAAGAGTTTGACAGAGCACTGAAACACCAGAGTCGAAACAAGGCTCCCGGAGTAGACAACATTCCATTGGAACTACTGACGGCCTTGGGAGAGCCAGTCCTGACAGAACTGTACCATTTGGTAAGCAAGATATATGAAACAGGCGAAATACCCTCAGACTTGGAGAAGAATATAATAATTCCAATCCCAAAGAAAGCAGGTGTTGACAGATGTGAAAATTACCGAACAATCAGTTTAATAAGTCACAGCTGCAAAATACTAACACGAATCCTTTACAGACGAATGTAAAAACTAGTAGAAGCCGACCTCGAGGAAGATCAGTGTGGATTCCATAGAAATACTGGAACACGTGAGGCAATACTGACCTTACGACTTATCTTAGAAGAAAGATTAAGGAAAGGCAAACCTACGTTTCTAGCATTTGTAGACTTAGAGAAAGATTTTGACAATGTTAACTGGAATACTCTCTTTCAAATTCCAAAAGTGGCTGGGGTAAAATACAGGGAGCGAAAGGCTATTTACAATTTGAACAGAAACCAGATGGCAGTTATAAGAGTCGAGGGACATGAAAGGGAAGCAGTGGTTGGGAAGGGAGTAAGACGGGGTTGTAGCCTCTCCCCGATGTTATTCAATCTGTATATTGAGCAAGCAGTATAGGAAACAAAAGAAAATTTCGGAGTAGGTATTAAAATCCATGGAGAAGAAATAAAAACTTTGAGGTTCGCCGATGACACTAATTCTGTCAGAGACAGCAAAGGACTTGGAAGAGCAGTTGAATGGAATGGATAGCTTCTTGAAAGGAGGATATAAGATGAACATCAACAAAAGCAAAGCGAGGATAGTGGAATGTAGTCGAATTAAGCCCGGTGATGCTGAGGGAATTAGATTAGAAAGTGAGACACTTAAAGTAGTAAAGGAGGTTTGCTATTTGGGGAGCAAAATAACTGATGATGGTCGAAGTAGAGAGGATATTAGATGTAGACTGGCGTTGGCGAGGAAAGCGTTTCTGAAGAAGAGAAGTTTTTTAACATCGAGTCTAGATTTAAATGTCAGGAAGTCGTTTCTGAAAGTATTTGTATGGAGTGTAGCCATGTATGGAAATGAAACATGGACGATAAATAGTTTGGACAAGAAGAGAATAGAAGCTTTCGAAATGTGGTGCTATAGAAGAATGCTCATATTAGATGGGTAGATCACATAAATAATGAGGAAGTATTGAATAGGATTGGGGAGAAGAGAAGTTTGTGGCACAATTTGACTAGAAGAAGGGATCGGTTCTGAGGCATCAAGGGATCACCAATTTAGTATTGGAGGGTAGCGTGGAGGGTTAAAAATCGTAGAGGGAGACCAAGAGATGAATACACTATGAAGATTCAGAAGTATGTAGGTTGCAGTAGGTACTGGGAGATGAAGAAGCTTGCACAGGTTAGAGTGGCATGGAGAGCTGCATCAGTCCAGTCTCAGGACTAAAGACCACAACAACAACAACAACCACTTTCTGTGACTGTTGAGAGTGTGACAGGCTTCTGGGTCTGAGAGTATGACTGTCTTCTGGATTTGAACGGGTTGTACTGTCTGATATCCTCCTTCATGATGCAACGACGAATTGTTAAGCGTATTGGACCGACCTACAGGCTAGACTCGCACCTTTGGGACCATACTGGAAAACAGGGTTTTCGAATCGTGAGTAAAAACAACTTGCTTTCGGAATACAACGTCTTGTATGACATATTGAACGCCCCCTCGCCTTATCACAAGCATTTACGTATAGGGATTATGTCATCAAAGAAGCCGATGAGATCAAAATGTGCATAAATGAACTTCTATTCGAACAGTGTCTGCAACCTTGGTGTCTTGGGCTTGCTACTTGAAGACAACGGGGAAAAATCAGCTATGTCATTCACCAACCAACGACATCAGCGTTGCAGTTAGTAATATTTAATCACACACACGACATAATATCTCTGGCATATCGAAGTGCTGTAACTCCTTGCCTAATATTTTACTGTGTCGTTATTTTATGGATTTCAAATTACGAGTTGCGACTGCTGAACGTGGAAAAATCGGCTACGAAATTTATTTTCATAGAATTCCCTCAAACAAAACAAAAACAACAAAAGTATTGCGTGGCAATGGTACTCAGAGATAGAACTGAGTTTCAGATGAACGTTACTGGCGTTCACGAAATTCCAGCTAGTAATTGACAGCAGAGCTTCTAACCCACGTGTGTGACGTCTTCAGCACTCGAAAAACTCGCTCTAGCTCACTGTCAGGACTCCGGCATACCTCTCGGGTCAAAGTAGTTTCCCGTGTTTTGACATCCCCTGATGCCCGTCAGAGAGATATGCACCACGGCAGAGATGTGCAAATGCGCCACTGCCGGAGCGGGCGCCCGTCAGTGCCCACGCTGCTTCCTGTCAGCCAGCACTTCCCCCTCCACATCTCTGCTGACGTCAGTCGTTTGCTAGCGACGCGCACGCGACAAAACGAAAATCGATCCAATCCCTGCACATAAAAAAAAAAAATTCAAATGGCTCTGAGCAAAATGGGACTTAGTTGCTGAGGTTATTAGTCCCCTAGAACTTAGAGTTACTTAAACCTAACTAACTTAAGGACATCACACACATCCATGCCTGAGGCAGGATTCGAAACTGCGACCGTAGCGATGGCGCGGTTCCAGACTGTAGCGCCTAGAACCGCTCGGCCACTGCGGCCGGCTGAGTGATAGTACAGTAAGAATAAACTATTACATAGATCTTAAAGCAGCCAAAACTGATCGTCCCTTCAGCGATCTAGAATTTGTGAAATCGTGTTTTGTTGATGCCGCAACAATCTTGTGTCTTAAGACTTCCAGCGCTGGAAACAGTTCCTCTTTTACGGAGAACCGTTTACAGACGCATCGAAGACGAAGCATACTACGTGGAAACGCAACTGAAAGATAAGGCTACACACGATTCTTTTTTTTTATGAACGCGTGCATGTGACGGATGTTTGCTTCGATTGCTGTATTCGCGATAGATGTTGACGCTGAGTTCAACTTGATGGAGGAGTTACTTGATTAAGTGCCAACGCACGATACAGCTAAAGTCGACGACTTATTTTCTTGCTCAGGAAACGCTATTTACACAACGACCTTTCTTGGGGAAAACCTTCGTTCATTGCAACACATGGAGCTGCTGCAATAGTTGGTCAAGGCACTGGTGAAAATAGAAATTAACACTTTTCAGTAAAATTACATGCATTAGGGTAGTAAATATCTGATAAAAAGCATCTACTCTGCTTATTACTTTATGTCTTTGTAGCATTTGTGAGCAGAAAATTCCGATTTTTTTTTTCCTTTTCTGTTGATCGCTGTACTGCCCTTCTTCCCCCTCCCCATGCCCCGTTCTCTACTGAACTGAATGACATAATTTGGAGTGTTCAATAGTGCTTATAATTGCTATCAAACTACACAATGGATTACTCTGTGGCGGTGCAGAACTCATTACGACAATAGGCAGTGAAGAGGCTATTCTTTATTCCTTTCTTTGTCACTGCGCTGCGTTTCTATAGAACTGCACACGGCCATTCGCCTGTCTGACGTCTCTTGTTGTGATCTAAAAGTGTGTACCTGCCTTTAGTTTTTCGAACGAAGGTGGAATGATACACTCACGCTCAGAAGAAAGCGGATCATGAAGTACGAGCTGGTGAAACAGAAAAAAATGAAAGTAAATTTCACTCAGAGAGGAACATAGGCACACAACTCGGGTGTTTTAGAATGTAATCACTAGGTACCGTGCAACAGGCGAAGCCTTGTGCGACGAAATGGCGCAAAAGAGCATACTCACTAGCGTAAGTTTATTTACTGTTCTTCACGACAGCATCATCATTATAAGCTAACTATTTTTACTTTTTCATTCGATGGCATTTTTGTGTGACACGTGATCGGCCTTTAAGGATACTGTCGTTGAATGCAACAAATGCAACTCCTGCAATGATTGCTCAAATACTATGCACACGTTATATTGTAAATATTAATAGCGTTGTTGTGCTGAAATAATAACGACGCCGCAAAAAACACGAACGTGACTCCACACTTGGGCGTCAGCTACCGGGTGTGTATTATCGGCGGCCTTAAGTCCCGTTCGCGAGAAAGAGAATGCGTGCTACCTTCGCATCGTGTCTGCAGAGCAATACTCATGGCGGCGAGAAGCTCGCGCGCCCAACCCTGCATTAAAGGGCTCGAGAAACCGTAGCGGGTAGCGTTCCGCTTACCCGTAAATCGTAAATCACTCCGTAATTTTGTTAGCAGAGCGTAATATACTGCCTACATGTGGCGAGAGCACAGAACACTATCGATACGCGAATACATATTAAGCATGTGTAAAGGTTTGGCAACCACACGCCAGGTTAGCTGAGAGCGCTAACAGGCTCGGTCCTGGACTCAGGTAGGCATGCCGGCCCCGGGTCGAATCCGCCCAGCGGATTAAATGACGACGGTCGGTGTGCTGGCCAGAATGGATGTAGTTTTTAGGCGGTTTTCCACATCCCCCTAGGTGACTACCGGGCTAGTCCCCACGTCCCGCGTCCCGCCTCAGTTACATGTCTCGCAGACATCTGACCACTTTCGCACTATTCCCTGCATTACACTAGTCGCAGACACTTGTGGTACCCTAATTCCGTCCTGGGGGATACGGGGTGGCGGCACTAAGGGCATCTGGCCACCCATTCCACTAACATTGCTACATGCAATTAACTATCTGACCCCCAGCCTATCTGCTGGAAGAAAGACACAAGCAAAAGGAAAGAAAGGACTGGCAACCCCTATTGTGCCAAAACTACAGAAAATTATTCATTCGGTGTAGAAAAACTATAAAATTCCTCACTCAATGAAAAACAAACTCGAAAGTCAGCTATTCTAGTTATTTACAGCATTTCAATTTAAACTGTTGAATTATGCACAGCAATAGTACAGTGTTACAAACAGTTATATGTATTGAACATCATCATGCACATTTTCTGGTTGGTCATATTTGCCTATTCTGAAACCAACCAATTTAAAGTTATGTGCAGAATCTTCGTAGTGGTCGTCCTGTTCTTATTCTACTCGTACCCTTGGGCCTGTAATTATAGGTTTTCCTAAGTAACCATACTTAAAAGATGGTCATCCCATTGCTCATTGCACAGTGTAACCTTTCACACTCTTCCTAATATATAAAGGTTTTTCTCTTATCTCATTGTTACTGTTATTATGTTCTAATTTGTAGACTGCCAAAGGTTTTAGAATTCTGATTTCTGCTACTTCAATTCTCTGTAATTGTTTGGGGTTAAAATCCATACTTTGGATTCGTAAGGTACAGTCAGAGTATTATATAATTTAAGTACTGTCTTTTCTCCATGAGCGTTCTCTTGGCCGTTCCTAAGATGCTTAAGGACGTTTGTAGTTACTTTCCAGGATCGTTATTATGAACGCAAGGTATGTCACAGCCTAGGTACACTGAAGAGCTAAAAAAACTGGTACAGTTGCCTAATATCGTGCAGAGGTACCGCGAGCACGCAGACGTGCTGCAGTACGTCGTGGCATCTACTATACTAATGTCTGAAGTAGTGCTGGAGAGCACTGACACCACGAATCCTGCAGGTCTGTCCATAAGCGTACGAGGGGGTGGAGATCTTTTCTGAACAGCTCGTTGCAAGTCATCCCAAATATGCTCAATAGTGTTCATGTCTGGGGAGATTGGTGGCCAGCGGAAGCGTTTAAATTCAGAAGGGTATTCCTGGAGCCACTGTGTAGCAATTATGGATGTGTGGGACGTTGCATTGTCCTGCTGGAATTGCCCAATTCTGTCGGAATGGACAATGGACATGAACGGTTGCAGGTGATCAGTCAGGATGCTTACGTGCGTATCACCTGTCAGAGTCGCACCTAGACGTATCAGGGGTCCCATATCACTCAAACTGTACATTCCCCACGCCATTACAGAGCCTCCACCAACCTGAACAGTCTCCTGCTGACATGCAGGGTCCATGGATTCATGAGGTTGTCTCCATACCCGTACACGTCCATCCGCTTCATACAATCAGAAAAGAGACTCGTCTGACCAGGCAACATCTTTCCAGTCATCAACGTCCAGCGCCGGCTTTGATGGTCCCAGGGAAGGCGTAAAGCCTCATGAAGTGCTATCATCAAGGGTACACGAGTGGACCTTAAAATGTAACCAGGTCAGAAGTCCAGCTCCAATGTCAAATCTAACCTAACTTCTCATAACAACTCAATTCACCAAATCTAACGCAGCAATCCCATCATTTCAGTTTTAACATACCACAGCTGATCGTACCGTGTATTACGTTTTTGCAGGTGATAACTTCGCTGCAGAAAGTCTCTGGTCACTACCATACGTGCATAAATTAATCTGTTAACAACACTTGTTTATTTGTCACAACTTTACAGGCACCAGAACAGACCAGCTAGTCCTCCAACCGCACTCAACCCTCTTAGCCTTTGGAGAAGGTGTATTTATACATCTTTTAACAATAATGTTCTTTGACATTATTATGTTATTTCATATTTGATGTTACAATTGCAATAATTTAATCTAGCAAAAACTGACATTACAGAGTTTTAGTATAGATTAAAACGAGTACAATGACAATGCATATTTCCGAAATTAACGATCTTTGACAAGTGCAGTTCTGAAATATATATACAGTTAACAATTAGGTTCTTATTATTCAGTCCGCAACATTCTCGAATATCTTTATGTAATTTAATTAATTATGCGATTTTATGTAACAATTTTAGGCTGGTAATATTTGTACAACATCAAAGTTCCTATTCAAACGTTCAAAATGACTTTTTACAACATTTGAAGACTGAAATGCGGAATAATTACGTACATCACAAAATCCTTAAACCCTGTAACAAAAGATGAATGAATCGTTCTTCTAACATTATTTACGATACAAATTGTCTCCAGTTTAAACGAATGTTCTCTATAGAATGTTCCAAAATATTAATTACTGGTTTCATTATAGATTTTTAGTTGGTAGTTTCCGTACGAATATGTTGTCCTGACTAGCAAAGATACATAAATGTTAAACTTTTCCAAAATTAATGGTTTACACAATTAATTTGCGTTTGGTAAACAACGAATTTTCCTAATTGAATTGTAGTTACAAAACTGAATGAAAAAGGTTACTAACATTTATACACCGTTAACACTGATTCCAGAACTTGTTCTTTCTCCGAAATTCATATCAAAGTGATAATTACTTACCCTAACTGCCCATTACTTTACCTGATTAAGAACATACATTAACTGGTCTGGGACACAGTTCAAGAAATTTCGTTAAAACTATTTCACACTGTTGCACTAAGTGACCTTATTCACCAAGTGTCCTCATATACTACCTACATCTGTTTTAGCGTGTATCGCATACTACGAAACCTGCTGTATTGGGTACGCCACATGACCCACTACAGCCTGTTTCGTTACATCTTTCGGCTTCGAAAGCCCATATCGATGGTGTTCCGTTGAAAGGTTTTCTCGCTGTCACTTGTTACTGGCCCAGCTTTGAAATCTGCAATAATTTGCAGAAGTATTGTACTTCTGTCACGTTGAACGATTCTCTTGGTCCCACTCTTGCAGGATCTTTTTCCGGCCGGAGCGACGTCGGAGATCTGATGTTTTACCGGATTCGTGATATTCACGGTACACTCGTGAAATAGTCGTACGGGAAAATCCCCACTTCAGTGCTACCTCGGAGATGCTGTGGCCCATCGCTCGTGCGCCGACTGTGACATCACTTTCAAACTCACTTAAACCTTGATAACCTGCCACTGTATCAGCAGTAACCGATCTAAGAACTGAGCCAGACACTGTTTGCCGCATATAGGCGTTGCCGACCGCAGCGTCGTGTTTTACCAGTTTACGTATTTCTGTATTGTAATACCCATGAACAGAATAATTTCTTTTGCGCTTCAGTGATTTGAGTAAATGGACTTGTTCCAACAAGTTCTTATCAGTTGTGATTTTACGTGTAGGATGTTCTTTTCTACAAAAGGCCTTAACTTTAATTTCCTTTGTTCATGCAGTTAAATTACATTGTTTCGCCGTCACACATAAAGACAATACAGCTCGTTGTAGATTGTGTTACGTATCCGCCAATTTAACCTGGTCATCCGCAAAAGAGAGTGTACAACTTGGCACTGAGGAATTTATATTATCCAAGGTTTCTTCAAGAAGGATGCTGTTACGTCCGAGATACTTACTTACGTCATTGCCAACGGCATTATCTCGTTCAATATAATGTTTACCGCCAAATGACAGAAGTCAAGTAGCGCCTAGCGAAGCTGGTACTTGGTGGATAGCGCCCCCTCATTCCGGCAAAGGGAAAGATGGGTTGTCAAGTCCCGCATCACCAGCGCTCGCGCCAATGTGCTGCATTACATCCCAAACCCCTCGGCAGTGTCTCATGGAGTTTGAACGTGTGACTCTGTTGTGGTGATCCCCCTGCCAGATGGGAACGTTAAGCTCTGCGGCTCCATTGACAGTATTCGAGAGGAGTATGTGTCTGCGCCAGGTCTCACGCTTTCCCTTCTCTCAGCATCATACACCTCAAACACGAACCACAGTATACACACACATACACACACAAACAAATTACAGTCATCTGCATGTAGCAGGTGTACTTATCACACAAGTATCATAATTTGCGAAGGAATGGTGCCAGCATACTCGAAGAATAGGAAACATCCCAATTAGTTCCCAATTAGATAGCTGAGCATATCCCTCGGGGTTCCCCAGCCATTCATGCCGTACGACTTAACAGTTTTTTTCACTTCGGACATTATAAACATTTTGCGTATCAGGAATTAAAGCGAAGCAGTTATGATGGAGATGGGTTAAACATCACAAAGCATCATTACATACGCCCCTCGAAGGTGAACAGGTATTCCACAGAAAGAAATTTTTGTTGGTGAATATAATGCCTGACAAAATATGAAGCATCCAGAAGACATCGTCGCACGTCAGTGGAACTTTAGAGCTGTACTTCCCTGCACACGCAGAATTGCCGTCAGAGTGCGTTAGTGCTGTTCATGTTGTAACATTACAGGACATATTGGGACATATTGAAGTATTCGATACCGTAGGCTTTTAGGGGATGTCGATACAGATATGCAAAATGTAAAGGGAAACTTTGGTGATGTTTAAATATTGTACTGTGTCAATATTAGGACATTTTGCACAGAAAGAACAAAAATAGAATTAATGTAAATATATATTAGTGTTAGTAACATATTTTCAGTCAATTTTGTAATTATATTTCATTTTGTAAAAGAAAGACTCACTGTTTGCTGTAGTTCTGATTAATTGTATAAATTATCAGTTTTGAGCTAAATTATTTCGTATAATATGGACAAGATACTTTTAAAAACTCACCAGCTAAAGAGAAAGTCTGTATATGAACGTTTAATGCACACTTCTGGAACTTTCTATGGAGAAATTCTATATTATGATCGCAAAAATACGAAAACTTGTGAAAACTGTTTCATAACCTAATTTCGAAAGACGATTTGTATCAAGAAATATTGCTAAAAAGATGTATTTACGTTTTTAAACACGATTTAAATCATTTTACATATAAATAGTTGTTGTAAATCACTCAAGAAATATCCAGAATCAAATGTCAAGATATTTCTGGAAACATCGGTACAAATCTGGTGAAGGTTATCCAGAAGCTGGTAGAAAAATGTTATAAAATCTATTTGGAAATTATGCTTGTAAGAATTTATATGTACTGATCCTTTTACTTATTTTAATCTGTACTAAAATTCTGCAATGTCTAATTTAGTTTTAAGTCGTGAATTGCTATCGTATTGTAAACAAAACATTGTCAAAGACTCTCATTGTTTGGAAAGATATTAATACACCTAGGAGTTGTCAGTTCAGTTCGGATATGCAGTGCGGTTAGCTCTGAGAGTCAGTTGTTGAGTCTGTGAAGTCTGTCAGTTCTGTTTTGTAAAAAAACGTCTGTAATGAAGAATTACTTGTTGTCGTCAATATGAACTGAAGACCTTTTGCACGAAGCAGACACCTCCTAATGCAACGTTTCAATTTGGTTGAGGAAGCTGGGATCGCCATAAGTGCAAACAAATTGAAGTGGAACGTTTCAATTTGGTGTTGAGGAGCTGAAATGTTATAATGTTTAGTGTTGATACCAGACATGGTAGAAAATGTAAGCAGGGGGTAACGGGGAGGTGAACAACGTCAAAAAATGGTTCAAAAGATTCTAAGCACTATGGGACTTAACGTCTGAGGTCAACAGTCCCGTAGACTTAAAACTACTTAAACCTAACTAACCTAAGGACATCACACACATCCATGACCGAGGCAGGATTCGAACGTGGGATCGTAGCAGCAGCGCGGTCCCGGACTGAAGCGCCAGGAAACGGCTCGTCCACAGCGGCCGGCTGAACAATGCCACAAGCTGAGTGTTCACTGTCAAGGACAAAGAGATGTCGCAAAATCGTGTGAGGCAGCGTCATCAGCACCTAACAGAGTTTCAGAGGCAGCCTAATTGTGGGTCCCATCTGGCTGAGATGCCGAGTCGTGCTCACCTGATGTTGGACTGCTTGGGCACATAAGGGCAGGCATACTGGCTGTCAAGGTTCTAGTGTATACCAGAAGTTTTCTCCACTGCCACAGTGTATTTTAGTGAAACCTCTGCTCAATAAATTTTTTTTCATATATGAACGTATGCATCTACTCATACGTAGCGAAAATGTCACACTAATGTATGTATGCCATGTTTATGAGATTTTTGTGTTATTTATATGTAACAGGAACTGCTTTGCTCCGATACGAGAAACATAATCTCTAGCGTTTATTGAGACGGAAGCGACTGATCAAAACGAACAGCTGAAGTTGAATCGACGTGTCTGAAGTATAAAGATGGACGGAAGGGACTTGTCGGTTTTTGAACAGAAAATGAGTTGTATTTTCACGGAAGAAGTCACTTAATTTGTGAGATAAAGAGATTTGATCTTGTCAGCCTGAGAAAACTCAAGAGAGAAGAGTACAAGAGACAAGTCTCAAGGCAGAAGGTATTAGTAAGAATACTGAAGCAAATGACAATAGACTACCGAATATTATGAGACGTCAGAAAGAAGGGTAATGCATGCGGCTTTTATCGCAAAACGTGAGTACACATTGCATTAACGAAGACTCCAAACAAAATTGTTAAAGGCATTGTTTTCATTCATAAAAGGGGAGAGACTGTGAACTAGTGCGTGGTGTGGTATCTGTTATGATTAAACGTGAATGTTTACTGATTTGTGTCTGAGTACAATGAGAGTAACTGTCAGGACCAAGTAATGCGTCAGATATGAAGGAGAAACATAAATAAACAGCCGTGTTATGTTCGAGTGTAATGACTTTTCTGGAGAAGACAGTCGTGTGAAACCCAGCTCGCGCTATACGTCCACGAGACTCAGAGGGCGATAGATACGGGTTCCCAGGTAGATGCCGTATTTCTTCACTCCCGCAAGGCTTTCGATACAGTTCCCCACAGTCGTTGAACGAATAAAGTAAGAGCATATGGACTATCAGACCAATTGTGCGATTGGATTGAAGAGTTTCTAGATAACAGAACGCAGCATGTCATTCTCAATGGAGACAAGTCTTCCGAAGTAAGAGTGATTTCAGGTGTGCTGCAGGCCAGTGTCTTGGACCGTTGCTATTCACAATATACATAAATGACCCTGTCGATAAAATCGGAAGTTCACTGAGTCTTCTTGCATATGATTCTGTGCTGTATAGAGAGGTTGTAACAATGGAAAATTATACTGAAATGCAGGAAGATCTGCAACGAATTGGCAGGGCATGGCAATTGGATCTCAATGTAGACAAGTGTAATGTGTTGCGAATACATAGAAATAAAGATCCTTTATCATTTAGCTACAATATAGCAGGTCAGCAACTGGAAGCAGTTAATTCTAAAAATTATCTGGGAGTACGCATTAGGAGTGATTTAAAATGGAATGATCATATAAAGTTGATCGTCGGTAAAGCAGATGCCAGACTGAGATTCATTGGAAGAATCCTAAGGAAATGCAATCTGAAAGAAAAGGAAGTAAGTTACAGCACACTTGTCCTCCCACTGCTTGAATATTGCTCACCAGTGTGGGATCCGTACCAGATAGGGTTGATAGAAGAGATAGAGAAGATCCAACGGAGAGCAGCGCGCTTCGTTACAGGACCATTCAGCAATCTCTAAAGCCTTACGGAGGTGATATATAAAGTCCAGTGGAAGACTCTGCAGGAGAGACGCTCAGTAGCTCGGTACGGGCGTTTGTTGAAGTTCCGAGAACATACCTTCACAGAGGAGTCAAGCAGTATATTGCTCCCTCCTACGTATATCTCGCGAAGAGATCATGAGAATAAAATAAGAGAGATTAGAGCCCACACAGAGGTATACCGACAATCTTTCTTTCCACGAACAATACGAGACTGGAATAGAAGGGAGAACCGATATACTCAAAGTACCCTCCGCCACACACCGTCAGGTGGCTTGCGGAGTATGGATGTAGATGTAGATGTAGACGCCACATTATTCGCACAAATTTTATGGGGTTGTCCATTGGTGCACTTGAAAATTGCATCAATCTGTTCGACAGACCAGTAAAACCTTTCCTCATACTATATCCTGAAGGTTTAAAGAATTTTTTTTTAGGAGGATAGTGGGAAGATGCGACCTTGGAGTTACCAGAATTATTTTTAAATTACTATTTCGTTTACGAGATAGACACTGCTGTATTCCTAACAGAAATAGTGGGAGGACTAGCCAGACATGGACTAAACCCACTGAAGGCTCTGCATGGTGAAACTAAATAAGGCTAAAGATCTTCTTAGAAACTCATGCATATGTGGTTTACATTTTGTAAAAAAATGATTAAGATCAACTATTTACAATGTGTGTACTCTGCATTTTATAACTGTAATATACAGACCTAAAGATATAGGTGAGAAACTTAGAATTGGAATCACCATCCACCATAGCAACTATCAGACAGAGCGCAAAGAAATAAAAAAGTAGAGGAAATCAGCAGGTTATAACTTAGTTTTTTAAAAGAACACAAGTGTGAGAGTGACATTCGCCCACTCGTTTTCTTTTAAAAAAAATACCCAAATCCCGCTGATTTCTTCTGCTATCGTCAAAATTTCATATCTACCAAACTTATTTTTATTTAAAAAACATATATTTTATTATAGAATACAAAAAATAAGAGGAATGAATATTTTTCTTATTACGTTCACTTATCATAAAAATTATCTTCTTTATAAAAAAGATGAATGTAAGAAAACAAATAAGAATAGTTTTTACTTGTTCTATTCCTTATTCAACATTTTCCTAGTTCTTTCTCCTTTAACAGCCATGAGATAGTTATGAATCGTCGCTTGTTAACGATTCTACCACATTCACGTAAAACTTTTATTTTCATTTATTTAATTTTACATTCCATACAAACACTAAAATATCCACCTATTCGAAATTTATCTTTATAAAATACAAAGAGATTCGATAATCTATTTAAAATTATATGTTAAAAGTCTGTACTGTATATTGTATGTCAAATTCTTTTTACCATACATTACTGTAAACACAAGTGTGCCATTCGGAATTTCATCATTAAAAGTTGGACAAATTTTCATAGTTGTCTACTGGCTTGTAACAATTGATTTTTCTAGGAGTCATATTAATCACATAGATACGATAAATAGTTGTGAAATTATATGGAGTTATCTCAGTGGCTGCGTTGAGTAGTATAATTTGCTCAAAATCGAGAATTGCATCTTAAGCTTTCAGAAAATTGTTTGGATGCTTAAAATTCTATCCCCCTCGACCCCCTCCCCACTACCTCCAGACAGGTCTCAACTGGGACTCACCTAAAAAAGATTCCACTAGTTGAGTATCGCTCAGACAGCTACACATGTAGATTAGCCTTCCTCCATTGGTTGTACTCGGCATGCCTACGTTTTTGTGCCATATTTTGATGTACACTTAGATGAAACAAATCACGGGGCATCTCCTAATATCGTGTCGGACTTACTTTTGCCCATTGTAGTGCAGCTGCTTGATGTGTCATGCGCTCAACAAGTCATTGGTATTCCCCTGCAGAAATATTGAGCCTTGTTGCCTCTCTAACCGTCCATAATTGCCAAAGTGTGGCCACTGCAGGATTCTGTGTACGAATTGACATCGCGATTACGTTCCATAAATATTCGATGGGGTTCATGTCGGACAAACTGAGTGGTCAAATCAATCGCCCGAAGTATTCAGAATATTCTTCAAACCAATTGTGAACAATTTTGGCCCTTGACATGGGTCACAGCCATCTATAAAAATTCCATCGTTATTGCGGAACATGAAGTCTATGAATGTCTGCAGACGATCTTCAGGTAACTGAACATAACCATTTGCAGTCAGTGATCATTTCAGCTATATCAGAGCACCCACTCCATTTGATGTAAACACAGACCTCACTATTATGAAGCCATCACTATGTTGTACAATGACCTGTTGACAACTTGGGTCCATGGCTTCGTCGGGTCTGCACAATACATGATCGAGCGAGATGGCACACTGGTTATCACGCTGGATTCGCGTTTGGGAGGACGACTGTTCAAACCCAAGGTCGGCCATCCTGATTTACGTTTTCCGTCATTTCCCAAAAACGCTTCAGGTGAATGGCGGGATGGTTGTTTCTAAGGACACTGCTAACTGCCTTCCTCATCATTCCCTAATCGATGGGACCCATTGCCTTTGGTTCCTTCCTCCCAAACAACCAACTAACCAACTGCAACACTCGAACCCTACCATCAGCTCTTACCGACTGAAATCGCGACTCATCTAACTAGACTCCGGTTTTCCAATTGTCTAGGGTCCAACCGATATGGTAAAGGATCCTGGAGAGGGGCTGCAGGCAATTCGTGCTGTTAGCAATGGCACTCGCTCCAGACGCTTGCCGCTGTGGCCCATAACGCCAAATTTCGCAGCACTACCCTAACGGATACTTTCGTCGTACTCCCACATTGATTTCAGCGTTTATTTCATGTAGTGGTATTTGTCTGTTAGTACTGACAACTCTACGCAAACGCCGCTGCTCATGGTCGTTAAGTGAAGTGCGTCGGCCATTACGTTAAACGTGGTGAGAGGTAATGACTGAAATTTGGTAGTCTCGCCACACTCTTGACACTGTGGATCTCGGATTATTGAATTCACTACCGACTTCCGAAATGGTATGTCCCATTCGTCTAGCTCCATCTATCATTCCCCATACAAAGACTCTTAATTTCCCTTGTACGGCCATAGTCACGTCGGAAACTTTTTCACATGAAAAACCGAGTACAAATGACAGCTCTAGAAAAACACTGCCTTTCTATATCTTGTGTACATGAAACATTCCCCAGCTGTATATGTGCATACAGCTGTCCAGTGACTTTTGTCACCTAAGTGTAATCCTGTGGGTTCTATCAACGTAGCGGACGTCACAAATTGAAGTAATATTAAAGATGAGATACGGCAAAGAGAAAGCGAATTCCGCGATGTTGTCTTACATGAGAACATTTGGTTGAAGCCTGTTTCACAGTCCGATGTGCTCACCGGAAACACAAACAAAAATTGATTTAAGGTTTTCAGAATGTCCTCATCAATGTCGTCTATATAATCTGTGAAACATTTGAAAAATAAAGAAGTAACCATTCAATTTTTTTTAGATTTAATTCCCCTTCCCATTATGGGCTCTTAATGTCACAGGGTCATTTTTATTGTCCAAGTACCAATCCCTTCCAGGAAGGGTTTGAATGTTCATCATAATTACAAATCAAAATTTGCCTGATATTGTCACTAAGGCTTTGACAGATCTGCTTTATATTAATTTAGGTGATCATTCTGTTTCACTCTCTTCTGAGAACCAGAGAAAGTGTTTCAAGCGTCCTTTTGAAACAGCTTTGTTTGCTTCCTTCATATAAACACCTGGCATTTCCTGGCAGTGCCTCCTACTGACCTCGTAATTGCCATATATGATTTGGTAACATTATCACTGTCTTTTGGAGATACTGTTAAGGGATACTAATGTTCAAGTACATCAGAAACCAGGGTAACGTTGTGCACCAACTCAATGCTTGACAATGTTTTCTGCAATCCCCTAAATTATTCCCTTACATTACATTTTCTAATCATGTCATTAGAATATAAATTAAAATGAGTATTCAAAGCCTGGTAGGACTTCCATCCTGCCTGTGCTGCTCTAAAGTTTGAGGTCACACAATTTCCTCAGAATACTTTAGAATTCCTTGTGAAGTTCTGCACCTAATTTTTGTGCAACAGTTGACAGCTCATGTTGGTTACTTGAAGACTGATGATACAATGCATGTTGCTTGTTAAAAAAAGATAACATCACTCACACCAGGAGCCACTTCATATACATCTGCATCAGCAAACTTCAGTTCATTTCTGTGTTATGAACAGTGCAATTCGAACAGTTCATTGTACTTTTATTCTTATGTCTTCTAAAACATCTGAATTCCTACATAGTCTTACAATAGCACCATTAAGGCATGCAGAAATCAAATTATAAAAAAAACCTTGAAGAAAAACAATGCTTTGGGAGACATTGTGAAGTGAGTGATATCCAAGAAGTTCCATCATTAATGAGCTGACTTATAATAAGAAAAAAATTATTGTGAACCACATATGTCAATTCACCAATGAATATAGAGATCCTGGAATTTAGCAATATTATGCACGAGCAGAGCTATATCCTCATAGTGTCCGCAGTCCACAATGCCTTCTATAATTTTGGCACAAGTGAGTTCACTATGTAGTGTTTTGCCCATTTTGAGAACATTTTGAATTCGCAAGTCTATATGATTGTAAGATTCTAAATATACTTTATTAAGTTTTGAATTAAACATGCAGTAGTAGTAACTTCATGTAGGTTCTGGCATAAAGAGCATCCTTTAGTCAAGTTTCAAATTTACAAATCCAGAACTTCATTCTGCAGTTCACCCAAACAAAAAATATAATTTCCACATATCAAAAAATTTAAAAAAATACATTAAAAAATACAGTGGAGGAAAACATGATCTCTCCTAGGGGTAAAGTAGCTTATATACGACGCACAACAGCCCATTTACTTTATCCCTCACACCCTTGTATTGATGATGTGACACAGAAATTGCACCATGATTGAAAATTACAGGCACCAAAGAAACTTTGCTGTTAGGATTGGATGAGTTATGTTAGGTTAGATTAGCTTACATTAGGTTAGGCACCACAGCCCAATTACTTTATTTCTTAGACACTCATATTGATGATATGACACAGAAATATACAGATTGAAAATTTCAGGCTCAAAGAAATTTTTTCTATAAGGGACTAATCCAGCTACTGTCACTGCATTGAATCTTCTGGGACTATAGTAGCTTGAATAAGATGCATCACATCCCATTTACATTATGTCTCACACTCATAAACTTGAGCTGTTTAAGAGCTTACAGAATTATTGTAAAGAAAATCTCAAATTCATTAAAAGAAAAAGTCAGGATTGTTTAAAACTTATTAAAACTCGATAACTTGAATTGGACAATCTTTATTTATCTTTTTTTGCCTCAATAAACAAAATTTAATTTTACAAGTTTATGTAGTTTATCGTCATCATCTTTAAAAATTTAAAAACTGTGGAAAGAATCTTAAGACTTCAAAAGTTATTTGGCGGATTTCCACAATTCTTATGAAAAAACATCGTTTCTTCCATTGTAATCATAGATATTTAGTAATTTCACACAATTCAATAAAGAAGAATGAAGCATTTGATTATTTTTTCGATTAGTTTGGAAAGCAACAAAACTAAAATTCTGTTGAATTAGTAACATCTAGGTCGAAATTTTTTTTCCCTTGAAGTCCAGCAAATTCATTTATTTGAAGTTCAAAGAAAGAAGCTAGAATTTATAGATTTTTATTTCTTTCTTATTCTAGTTCAAGTGAAAATTCTAATTCATATTTAACAACAAGAACACGAATTTCCATACTTTTTACAACGCTTTTGCCTTTTTTTGGAAGAGTAGAATTATCATTTTCAGTAGTCCAACCAAGAATAGAAACTTCTTGGTCTTCTCTCAAAATCCAAGTAAAAATTACAATTAAATCATCTTCAAACATAATTTCTTTATAATTTGTAAGAAATCCACCAAATAATTCTAGTGGATAAGAGAATTCATTTTGCTTAGTTTTAATTTTTCGATTGTTAACAATATGTCCTTTCATATTTAATTCATTCAAAAGAGAAGTTAAGCAAATAAGAGCTGAAGAAGAAGTAAAAGGATGTTCACCTCTAGACAATATATTGTTTCCTTTTTTGACTGTAACAATATCAAACAAATTTAAGATATAATTATCAATAATTTTAATAATTGATTTTCTATCATATGGAGAAAAACAGTACTATCTGTACGTATAACAGCAAAAGTCATATAAAGTTGGAAGCAATTAGGATTAACCCTGCCATCACCAATATTAACAATAATTTCAGTCTCCTTTTTGGGAAGATTTAATTATTTTTAGGCTTCTCCTCCATAGGAAATGAGTAAAATTGATATATCTCATTTTGGTTTGTTATTTATGGAAGGAAAAAATTTAGTAGTTCATTTTTAAAACAACAGTTACCAGAGCACCATTGAAGTGAATGTAGTTATCATTTTCATCAGTTATGGCTATCACTAAATTGTGAATAGTATCAGAAATTAGAATTATTATAAGATTATTTGGTTCATAAATTATTGCACCTCCAACTTCAGAATTTGACTTGAATGAAGAAATAATATTAGTTACTCAATGACAATGATAATTTTGTTTAACAAACATAACGCCAGCCAAATTAAAATTTACAGTTATTAACTCAAATGAATAATTATAGGAACATCTTTAGTGACAATCCTGATTAAGCTCAATAACTTTGTTATTAGATCTTAGCCCACTTGCAATTTTCTTTTCTTTTATACAATGTATATTTTTACCACTTTCAATATCAATTTTATCTTCTGTAATATAAATATTTTGATTTCTTGAATGAATAAATTTTTCTTACTGTATTCACCAATAAGAATTTCTATTCTTCTCCATCACAGTGAAGTTATTACTTTTCACTGTGATGTTTGGAGTTAAAAAAGTTGAGCATAACACAACCGGTGAAACAGTTTTTAAATTTCTTATTGGAACAGTTAATCTTTTTTTTAGAATAGAAGATTTATCGCTCAATTGAAACAATCTACTCATTTATATCAGTAAACATCATACAAATAAATGACAGATTCTGAGCCACAAGTGACAATTCCAAAAAAGAAATTAAAAATAATGAATAGATTTATACCAAATTCAATCTCATGTGTACTAATTGGACCAAGGAGATGTCGAAAAACAACATTAATGGTACAGTAGAGCGTCGATTATCCGATGTAATTGGGGGACATGGGTGTTCGGAAAACTGGTTTGTTTGGATAATCGAACTGAACATGTTTATTTGCCAAAAAGAAGTACTGTACAGTAAATTAATCATAAAACAGGCATCTCTTTTAGTATTACAAAGTAACATTCAAAGCCAACTTCAGTAGGAATATATGATATGTGGCACAGTTTATTAAACAAACATATATACATGTTGTTGTTGTGGTCTTCAGTCCTGAGACTGGTTTGATGCAGCTCTCCATGATACTCTATCCTGTGCAAGCTTCTTCATCTCCCAGTAACTACTACAACCTACATCCTTCTGAATCTGCTTAGTGTATCCATATCTAGGTCTCCCTCTACGATTTTTACCCTCCACGATGCCCTCCAATACTAAATTGGTGATCTCTTGGTGCCTCAGAACATGTCCTACCAACCGATCCCTTCTTCTGGTCAAGTTGTGCCACAAACTTCTCTTCTCCCCAATCCTATTCAATACTTCCTCATTAGTTATATGATCTACCCATCTAATCTTCAGCATTCTTCTATAGCACCACATTTCAAAAGCTTCTATTCTCTTCTTGTCCAAACTATTTATTGTCCATGATTCTCTTCCATACATGGCTACACTCCATACAAATACAAATATATACATATTACATACGCATTTTGCATGAACAATACACACAGTATACAAAATTAATGTGTTAAAAATCCTTTATTTTGATCTGTCTAAGCAAGCCTACACACTTACTATCAGCTAAGTCATGTACTTTTTTTGTTACAGATATCTCAAACTGGTCACTTGCATCTTGGGCTTCAAACCATCGCCAGGCAGTATCTAAACAAGTGAACACCTCGGAAGCTGTTGGTATATTTTCATCTTCACTTTCTGGGGCACTGATTGATGAGATGCTGGTGGTATCATCTTTATGAGTGACGACATTTACAATCTCGCTGTCCTGCATTATTTGATGTCCTGGATCTGCGTCATCGATATTCTTTCATTCATGAACGTCTTCTTCATCACATTTGTGGCAATTAGTGCTTGGTTTGGGAGTGAGAGAGATGATGGACGGTAGGGTGGGAGAGTAACAGGTGCGAGCGAGTACACAGTTTGGTTAAACGGTCGTTCGGTTGATCAATGTTCAGATAATCGACACTCTACTGTATTTATATTCTAGCACCAGGATGGTTCAATTGGAAAAATTATACATTTGTATCTTCATTCAAAAAGCTTAGATCAAATCAACCAAATATCAAGAATTTATAAAAAATGTGGAAAATTGATCATTTAATGAATGAAAAAAATGGCAGTTTCATTTAAAATAATGATGAAATTACTCCATTAGATAAATGTGAAAAAAATTCAGCTATTGTATTTGATGATTTCATTCTTGAAAACCAGGATATACTTGGACATCATTTTACTAGAGGAAGACATAAAGGAGTAGATCGTTTTTATTTGAGTCAAACATATTCAAAAATACCAATACAAATAGTTAGAGATAATTTAAATTTTTAAAATATTTTTAGGCAAGATGATACTAATTTAAATTGCATTAATATGAATTTGTTAGAGATGATTTAAAGTTTGATGATTTTAAAGAATTGTATAGCAAATGGGGGGAAAAGACAAATTCGGTTTTGTCATGATTGATATGCCAAGAAAAAATAATGAAGGTAAATACAGAGGAAAAATTAAGGGTTTTTTTGGACATTGAAGATATACAGTAAACATAAAACGAAAAAACAGAAATATCAAAATGAGCACTTAACGATAAACATAAATGGCGAACACAAAATAAAAAACGATTATCATGATTTTATTCTTAATAAATATTCGCAAAATATGACACAGAATTACTTAAAAAAGTGGGACAAAATTAAAAAATGAAAGCACAATAAAGAGAAGAGTTTAAGAAATGGAAAAAAACAACCAAGAACAGAATATGAAATATTTAAAAATGACGATCAACTAGTTATCGATACAGTAGAAAAAGTTTGTGAAGGAATCGAACAATAAGGTGACAAATTTTTAAATCAATTGAAAAAATAGAAAAGTTGAAAAACAAATGGTTCCTTATAATCAACATAATTTAGAAAAATTTTGTGATATTCAACAATAAAACATTATGAAAGCAATAAAATAAATTTCACATTAAGTGAATCAGAAATAGAACATTTATTGAATGAATGTCAAGAAGAAGTTAAAATCAGTTAAAGGACAAACAACAAGCAAGTGCACCATCAGAAACTGTTAAAAAATCAACATTATAGAATATGTAAATCATAGAGAACAAAAATTTTTTGGATTGAGGCCTGTTTATGCATTCAAATTTGTTGGTAACTTTCAGTGAAATTTGAAGGAGATAGATCCACAATTAGCGATAAAACATAAGAAGGAACTAATGGATTAATAATCCTTTAACAAAAAAAAAAACAACTTCAGATGATATGAATAAACTATTTGCTGGTTCTCATTTGTCAATTTATGCAGATATATTTATTCAATCAGGAGCATTATATTCTGACAGTAATCTGAATAGAATAAAATAAGTGAAGGTAATAAATATAAAGACAAGATAAAAGAAATAATCGATCTTTACCTTTCCAAAAAATTGTCAAATTCAGAGATAGACGAAACAGTTGGTGTAGGTTTAGTGAAAAAAATTTCAGGAAAACCATCCAAATATATTTGGAAAGACTTTATTTTGATATTCAGAAAAGGTTAACAAAACTGATAGAATAACAAAATCATTTGATGATTTTAACTTTGAGTTTATAGAATCATATGATGATTTTGATGAATTTTGTCTACTGGATGTAAATAAAACTTTTATGAATGTTACTTAAAATTTAATGATGAAGAAAGCACTTGGAAATTTAGTTTCATAATATAGAAAGTGTTGAAGCTTTTTTGTTACCTTTTAACCTCTCCATTTTGCAGTGTTTTAAATCTTCTAATTTTTTTATCTTCTTTATAAATATGTTTGAAAGCTTTATCTACTTTTTATGTTCCAATAACTATGCAACATCTTTTGCTTTATACTATGGTCCATTATTTTCAACAATAACTATTAAAACATTTTTGTTTTTATAAATGATTTTATTATTTTTTATATCCACATTTATATAAAAAATTTAATTATTTTTTTTAATTTTTCGTTATAATGGAAAAGGAAAATGAAATGATTTGTCAATGTGTAACTAAGAAAAAAGTCTGTATCTAACATAATTTTCCACAACTTTCATCTTTCATTTTTCCTAAGGCTTTCTTGTTTGGTTGCACAGTTCTATAAATATTGTCTTTTGAATAATCACTTGTATAAAATTAGTTAAACATTGTCTTCATATCTTTATAGGAATCTGTAGTTCTTATATTCTACACAAAAGAATCAGTATCCATATAACATAAGTCAATATATTCCTGACATTTTGATTTCATAACATTGTAGTGAAAATCATACATTTTTATATCTAGAATATTCATTCCAATATAATTTGGTTTATGGAACATTATTTTTATTGTCTTACATGAACTACTACATTTTCTGCAGATACTGTAGTATGCTCATAATTTTGTTCTGAAACATGATTTTTATATTTTGCCTATTTCAAATGTTTTACATTGTCTTCCCAAATGCAAAATTATTCATCAATTTGTAGAAATCTTTTTCAAAATCGTTTGTTGCCCTTTTCTTCATTTCTGTATTAAAATCAATATATTTATTTCAACCAACCCAATTGTTCAAATGATAAGTTTCTGTGAGTTTTGTTTAATTTCAATCCAAGATTTAAATATTGTTTACGATTTCTACAATGTAAAACGTATTGTTCTTTGTTGTTCAAAGTTGTTAGTAATTTATTTCCTCCTTCTGGAGCCAAAAGTAAATCTTTATGTAATTCATGGAATTTTCTTAGATATTTTAGATCAGCTTCGAAAATATAACCATATCTATAATCATTTGAAAGTTCAAGTATTTTGTTCTGCACTATGGTATTTTGGCCCCATCCACTGGAAATGTGTGAATGGCAAAAATTGAGACATTAGCCAACCATTTTTGTGACAAAAAAAACAGTCATACTATATGGTATATAATCGTTTCATCTCGATGTGCAATGATTACACAACCGTTACGGAGGATCCTCCTGTGGGGATGTGAAAATAGCTGGCGTGGAGGACATGGGCGTGGACTGCGGATAGGTGGCACTAGGTGGGAGTCCGTGTCAGCCAGAGTGTGCCGAGACAGTCCGCGCATTTGTGATAAACACTGTGACCGGGTGTCGCAGTGGTTAGCGCGAGTTCCTTGTAAGCACAAGGTGCCGCATCGAGTCATGGTCCAGCATATATTTTTCACTCGCCGTCGCTGATTCTGCATAAAATCCCGATGCAGCTGATATCATCAGTTCGTTCTCTTTCCTTTGTCTCCTCCCCCCCCCCCCATCCACCGTCAATTTACATGGCATCAGTGAATGTTTACATGGGATTAAGCAGTATACAGCTGACTTTACAAAGGGATATATAGTGGCAATAGATAATCTGAGACAGAGCGTTATTCAAAACAACATAGAGTCTTACATTCACACACCGACTCTCAGTCGCTGTCGAATATTTGGCGGTATCGTCTAGTTCATGTAAAGCTATTCTGACCCTTAATGTAAGAAACAGACAATCAAATATGTTTTCCTTAATTATTTGTTACTGGGAATCCATATTTTTGTAAATTACTGTAAACTGAGTCATTCACGTCAATATATTTCAATGAAGACTGCACTGGACAAATTCGCACCCATGCACAATTGCAGTAACCTTACACGAGACAATTCACATTACACTTTCTGTCCAGTCATTACTTTATGTTCAGATTGTTCAGTGAATTTCTAATCGTTTAACCACTCTTAATGTCTTAATTTATACTAGCTACATTGAACACAGTTCTTGTTGTTTAAATGTTATTGTAATTTTATAGCTGTCATTATTTATTTCTTAAGTGTGACTGCACGTATGTGTGCAGATTTAGTTCATCTCCTGTCACCATGGCAACAGTAAGACAAAGCCATATACTAATTCAGCGTAGCATTCCTTCAGATCTGAATTACTTTGATGTAACAGTATCAGATTTGGGGATAATATTTCGAGACCGTTAGTACTTAGTCAGTCAGTCCCTACGTAGATAACAGGGAGTGTCCCAGTAACGTACACAAGGTGGTTATAGCTAAATATGCTTTGTTGAATCACACCATACGGAGACACGTCTAACAACGAACACGACTCGGAATACTGCAGTCTTTGGTTAAGCCACAGATATTCCACTTATAGTACGTCGTAATGTAGGAAGCCATCGGGTGTGATTTCTGGTCACGGTTCATAGTGATTTAAGGAAGTCTGACGCCACAACGATACTTCACGAATATCGTGGTTCCTCATGCATTGCCTCTCTTATGATGGTATCGTTGCTGTTCTACAACAGGGCAATACTGTTCCTCATGTCGGACATGTGTCTACGAATGATGGTGAAGTACTTCTGTGGCCAGCAACAATGCCACATCTGTCTCCGATAGAATATGAGTGGAACCAGCTCGGTCGTGAACCCTGTCTCCCTGTCTCAGTGCCAACGACCAGGATATCATGGACCAGCCACAGCAGTCGTGAGCCAGATTGCTTCAACAGAGAATAGGACATCGTTACGACACCCTCCCTAACCGAATCAGTGCGTGTAGCCAGTCCAGAGAGGGTGGAACGGCATGCGGTTAAATGGGCTACTAACGCCTAATTCTTTATAAATTTGACTCTATTTTGTAGTCACTGTAATACCGCTGCACAACCTCTGAAACTGCGAGGTTCCAGTTTGTTTCCCCCTTGCCTTCAGCGTGCTTCACTATTTCTGTCAGACTGTGGAGTTAGGAAGTACTCTCTGCCATGCACTGTAAAGAGTCTTGTTGTGCAAGTTTGTGAGTCACGTGCCTCATCTGCTTATCCTCCTCGCTGAATGGCTCTACGTTTTTAAACTTTATCTGTAATCATAAATAAAGCACGTGTGTACCAGTTATTGGACACGTACTGGGCTATGAAATGACACTTCTCAGTGGTAAAGTGTACAAAGACGCGTTGGTTTAAGGTGTAACACAACACATTATCCTGTAAAGTTACATCGCACTATTACTGCAGCGGTTTCCGTTAAGCACTGTTGGTTGATTGAAAGTCAGTAATTATCATGACCATGGTAATAAACGTCTGTTATTATTGCTAAAATGTCTTTATAACAGTCACACTGCAACCATTGTGCTGGATGGTGTAGACTTAGAGTTTATCGATGTGACAAATGGAAGCAGGCAAGGTTGTATACCGTCACCACAGCTGTACAACATCAACGCGGAGTATGTTGTCAGAGAGGAACTGGATGGCTGCGACGGCAAAATTTCATTTGGCGGCAAGAAAATAACAATCTTCGCTTTGCAGACGAGAATAACCTCATTGCAGGAAATAAGGAGGAACTTAGTGATATGGTCTCCAGAACGAAAAGCATTAGTTACGTTTCGATCTAGAGATAAACATGAAGAAAAGCAAACTAATGGTTATTAATCGCCAAGGTTTAGATCAAATTCTAATTACAGGATGCTTAAAGGATATGAAAATCGTGAATGATTGTCTATGTCAATGATCTCTATCAGTAACATAAAAAAAAAGAAATAAAACGAAGAGTCGTCATTGGCCGGGCCGCAAACTCACTAAAACCTGGTATAACTGGGCAGTATCGGAAACAGTCAAGATGCACCTGGTGCAGTCGTCAGTGTTTCCTGTGCACGACTGCGATACCTGGACTGTGAAGGCTGCTGACGAGAGCCGAACTGGCGCCTTCGTGGTGTGGCGTTGGCGGAAGATGTTACGTGCACAGTGCACAGAAAGAAAGAACAATGCTTCCATTACAGAAGAACTTAGCATCGCAAGAACTCTGTCATTCCGCGTCAGCCAAACATCCTTCTACATCTACATCTACATCCATACTCCGCAAGCCACCTGACGGTGTGTGGCGGAGGGTACCCTGAGTACCTCTATCGGTTCTCCCTTCTATTCCAGTCTCGTATTGTACGTGGAAAGAAGGATTGTCGGTATGCCTCCGTGTGGGCTCCAATCTCTCTGATTTTATCTCATGGTCTCTTCGCGAGATATACGTAGGAGAGCAATATACTGCTTGACTCTTCGGTGAAGGTAAGTTCTCGAAACTTTAACAAAAGCCCGTACCGAGCTACTGAGCGTCTCTCGTGCAGAGTCTTCCACTGGAGTTTATCTATCATCTCCGTAACGCTTTCGCAATTACTAAATGATCCTGTAACGAAGCGCGCTGCTCTCCGTTGGATCTTCTCTATCTCTTCTATCAACCCTACCTGGTGCGGATCCCACACTGCTGAGCAGTATTCAAGCATTGGGCGAACAAGCGTACTGTAACCTACTTCCTTTGTTGTCGGATTGCATTTCCTTAGGATTCTTCCAATGAATCTCAGTCTGGCATCTGCTTTACCGACGATCAACTTTATATGATCATTCCATTTTAAATCACTCCTAATCCGTACTCCCAGATAATTTATGGAATTAACTGCTTCCAGTTGCTGACCTGCTATTTTGTAGCTAAATGATAAGGGACCTATCTTTCTATGTATTCGCATCACATTACACTTGTCTACATTGAGATTCAATTGACATTCCGTGCACCATGCGGGAATTGGCTGCAGATCCTCCTGAATTTCAGTACAATTTTCCATTGTTGCAACCTCTCGATACACCACAGCATCATCTGCAAAAAGCCTCAGTGAACTTCCGATGTCATCCACCAGGTCATTTATGTATATTGTGAATAGCAACGGTCCTATGACACTCCCCTGCGGCACACCTGAAATCACTCTTACTTCGGAAGACTTCTCTCCATTGAGAATGACATGCTGCGTTCTGTTATCTAGGAACTCCTCAATCCAATCACACAATTGATCTGATAGTCCGTATGCTCTTACTTTGTTCATTAAACGACTGTGGGGAACTGTGTCAAACGCCTTGCGGAAGTCAAGAAACACGGCATCTACCAGTGAACCCGTGTCTAAGGCCCTCTGAGTCTCGTGGACGAATAGCGTGAGCTGGGTTTCACACGACCGTCTTTTTCGAAACCATTGCTGATTCCTACAGAGTAGATTTCTAGTCTCCAGAAAAGACATTATACTCGAACATAATACGTGTTCCAAAATTCTACAACTGATCGACGTTAGAGATATAGGTCTATAGTTCTGCACATCTGTTCGACGTCCGTTCTTGAGAACGGGGATGACCTGTGCCCTTTTCCAATCCTTTGGAACGCTTCGCTCTTCTAGAGACCTACGGTACACCGCTGCAAGAAGGGGGGCAAGTTCCTTCGCGTACTCTGTGTAAAATCGAACTGGTATCCCATCAGGACCAGCGGCCTTTCCTCTTTTGAGCGATTTTAATTGTTTCTCTATCCCTCTGTCGTCTACTTCGATATCTACCATTTTGTCAACTGTGCGACAATCTAGAGAAGGAAGCACAGTGCAGTCTTCCTCTGTGAAACAGCTTTGGAAGAAGACATTTAGTATTTCGGCCTTTAGTCTGTCATCCTCTGTTTCAGTACCATTTTGGTCACAGAGTGTCTGGACATTTTGTTTTGATCCACCTACCGCTTTGACATAGGACCAAAATTTCTTAGGATTTTCTGCCAAGTCAGTACACAGAACTTTACTTTCGAATTCATTGAAAGCCTCTCGCATAGCCCTCCTCACACTGCATTTCGCTTCGCGTAATTTTTGTTTGTCTGCAAGGCTTTGGCTATGTTTATGTTTGCTGTGAAGTTCCCTTTGCTTCCGCAGCAGTTTTCTAACTTGGTTGTTGTGCCACGGTGGCTCTTTCCCATCTCTTACGATCTTGCTTGGCACATACTCATCTAACGCATATTGTACGATGGTTTTGAACTTTGTCCACTGATCCTCAACACTGTCTGTACTTGAGACAAAACTTTTGTGTTGAGCCGTCAGGTACTCTGTAATCTGCTTTTTGTCACTTTTGCTAAACAGAAAAATCTTCCTACCTTTTTTAATATTTCTATTTACTGCTGAAATCATCGACGCAGTAACCGCTTTATGATCGCTGATTCCCTGTTCTGCATTAACTGATTCAAATAGTTCGGGTCTGTTTGTCACCAGAAGGTCTAATATGTTATCGCCACGAGCCGGTTTTCTGTTTAACTGCTGAAGGTAGTTTCCAGTTCGTTGAGCACATTTTCAGAACAGAAGAGAGTAATTTAGAAAAAAAAAGAAATTAATCTGACAAGGCAATATCGAAGAAAGATGCCTGCGAGAGGGAGCAGGAAGCAGAGGGTTGGATCAAGGAAAGAAGACTATCAGACTACCTCTTCACATTCGATTAAGAAGAGCTGAAGATTGCTGTGGACGGAGATGTCCAGTCGAAGATTCAGTTAGTTAAGAAATTAATAAAGAAATGCTTTAACCGGCTAATGACGATGAGTGTGTTACAGGAATACAAAACTTTACAACTTCATTTGTATACGAAGCTAAATGTGAAATCTCAACTGCACTCTTAGTTCTACCATGCATAGGTAATAATGATGTTGAGAGGATGCAGTATGTGAATAGAATAGGGAAGAAAACAATTAGCTGTACCAGATTGCGACACTATCCGTGAGTTTGTTTATTGGGAGTTTTGAATTATTCAATTGGCAATCAGATCTTGCCCGAGTAAATCGCAGTGTTACGTAGCAGACTTAAGATTCACAAACTTGCTAACAATTTATTCAACAAATACCGAGAAAAGAATTTTTATATAACTCTAAATTTTAAAAGTCGGATAAGAAATAGCTTGTGCTAGTGTTCCAGTGCAATCATAAGAACGGATGGAGGTATCGTCCTCTTCAACAGCTCAAAATTTACTTAATGGTAGGGGTTGGGCTGGCAAGGACACACCAGGAGGAAGCTGCACTAACAAAACTGGCAACACATCAGTCAGAATCTCACCCTGTAATCAAAACAAGATATAGGTAGCATTGCAAAACGAATCGGTAACATGAGCCGAAATTGTGTCAGCCTCATCACTAAACAGGTGAAACGGTGTTCTGTTTCCAGTGCCAGTTAGCCTGTCTAATAGCTTAGAGCAACAAAAAGATGGTTCCAATGGCTCTGAGCACTATGGGACTTAACATCTAAGGTCATCAGTTCTCTAGAACTTACAAATACTTAAACCTAGCTGACCCAAGGACATCACACACATCCATGCCCGAGGCAGGATCCGAACGTACGACGGTAACGATCGGGTGGTTCCAGACTGAAGCGCCTGGAACCGCCCGGCCACACCGGCCGGCTTTCCAGGAACAACCAAGTTCATTTGCAGTGTCCGAATTTGAAAATTTAAATTGATTTCATAATCCAGTCATATTAAGAAATACACTACTGGCCATTAAAATCGCTACACCATGAAGATGACGTGCTACAGACGCGAAATTTAACCGACAGGAAGAAGGTGCAGTGATATGCAAATGATTAGCTTTTTAGAGTATTCACACAAGGTTGGCGCCGGTGGCAACACCTATAACGTGCTGACATGAGGAAAGTTTCCAACAGATTTCGCATGCACAAACAGCAGTTGACCCGCGTTGCCTGGTGAAACGTTGTTGTGATGCATCGTGTAAGGAGGAGAAATGCGTGCCATCACGTTTCCGACTTTGATAAAGGTCGGATTGTAGGATATCGAGATGGCGGTTTATCGTATAGCGACATTGCTGCTCGCGTTGGTCGAGATCCAATGGCAGTTAGCAGAATATGGAATCGGTGGGTTCAGGAGGGTAATACGGAACGCCGTGCTGGATCCCAACGGCCTCGTATCACTAGCAGTCGAGATGACAGGCATCTTACCCGCATGGCTGTAACGGATCGTCCAGCCACGCCTCGGTCCCTGAGTCAACAGATGAGGACGTTTGCAAGACAACAACCATCTGCCCGAACTGTTCGACGATGTTTGCAGCAGCATGGCTACGATTACCCTTGATGCTGCGTCACAGACAGGAGCACCTGCGATGGTGGACTCAACGACGAACCTGGGTGCACGAATGGCAAAGCGTCATTTTTTCGGATGAAACCAACTTCTGTTTACAGTATCATGATGGTCGCATCCGTGTTTGGCGACATCGCGGTCAACGCACATTGGAAGCGTGTATTCGTCATCGCCATACTGGCATATCACCCGGCGTGATGGTATGGGGTGGCATTGGTTACACGTCTCGGTCACCTCTTGTTCACACTGACGGCACTTTGAACAGTCGACGTTACATTTCAGATGTGTTACGACCCGTGGCTCTACCCTTCATTCGATCTCTGCGAAACCCTACATTTGAGCACGATAATGCACGACCGCATGTTGCAGGTCCTGTACGGGCCTTTCTCGATACAGAAAATGATCGACTCCTGCCCTGGCCAACATATTCTCCAGATCTCTCATCAGCTGAAAACGGTTGGTCAATGGTGGCAGAGCAACTGGCTCGTCACAATACGCCAGTCACTTGTCTTGATGAACTGTGGTATCGTGTTGAAGCTGCATAGGCAGCTGTACCTATACACGCCATCGAAGCTCTGTTTGACTCAATACCCAGGGCGTATCAAGACCGTTATTACGGCCAGAGGTGGTTGTACTTGGTACTGAATTCTCAGGATCCATGTACCCAAATTGAGTGAAAATGGAATCACATGTCAGTTCTAGTATAATATATTTGTCCAATGAATACCCGTTTATTATCTGCATTTCGTCTTGGTCTAGCAATTTCAATGGTCAGTAGTGTATAATGTGACACCAAAAGTTTAACACTATAACTCAAATATCAAAACTAGAAACTGTGTACCTCTCTTGAGGCAGCGTAATTCACAGCGTGCAAATTTCCCAGAATATATTCATCTTTTAATAGAGTCTCAGGGCATTTAGCGACTTCGAACCAACTTCAGACGTGACTTGAAATCTTTTCGAAACTTTTTCTTGCCAACCCCCCCACCCCCCATAATGACAAATGGAAAGAAGTCACTACATTTTGACTGTTCATGCAGTATACCTTCGGCATCAAGAATGACGTTTTAATTTGCTACGTCTTTATTATTAACTCTATTAGCAACACATTTCGCAGCCTGTGTTCACTTATACTACTGAGAGTGGCTGCAAAGTACGACTTACAGTTCAGGAGATATAAAGTCAGAAACGTTGAGATCTGGGGGGTGGGGGAGGGGGGGGAGCTAACTTTTCTCGGAATGGAACGCCAATTAATTGTGCTTTACGCCTCCAATCGTAAGGGTTTTACATGTCGAACGTGAAATATTTACTACACTGACTCATTTGTAAAATAATCAGACGCTTGAAGCTGTATTGTACAGGGTGTTCAAGAAGTATATCCGCAGTGCCGTATGATTGTTAACCGCATGTGCCGTAAGCCGCAGGCATATAACGAAATGAAACTCAGTGAAATACAAGTTATTAATTTATTGAGTATATATTTTTACTTACAGATTTTCACATTAAATGTTGAAAGTGTCCCTCCTGTTCTTGAATACACAATTCAATTCGTCTAAACTTGTTTCCAAACACTGTAACATTTCCTCTGTAACAGAAGCAGTGAAAGTGGATATTGTACTTTTCAATTCATCTATGGATTTTGGACAGTTTTTAAAGACAGTTGCTTTCGCTGAACCCTAGAAAAAAAATCAGGTGGTATTAGGTCAGGCGATCGTGGAGGCGAAAGTCCCTGTGAAATTATGCGATCACCAAAAACGTCAGCAAGCAGTGACACTGAATCACGAGCTGTATGCGCGATTGCATCGTCTTGCTGAAAATGACCGTTCAGTATTTCACTTAACACAAGTTCTCCTGTGAATGGATACAGAATATCACTGCAGTATCGTTGTGCGTTTATTGATCCGTTGAAAAATATGGGACCCACAATCAGATGTCTAGAAATTGCAATCCAAACTCCTATTTTCCCAGAATGAAGTGGTTCCTCATGAATACAGAATGGTTCAAATGGCTCTGAGGACTATGCGACTTCTGAGATCATCAGTCGCTTAGAACTTAGAACGAATTAAGCCTAACTAACCTAAGGACATCACACGTCCATGCCCGAGGCAGAATACGAACCTGCGACCGTAGCGGTCTCTCGGCTCCAGACTGTAGAGCCTAGAGCGGCACGGCTACTCTTGCCGGCTTTCATGAATACAAATAAAACAAAAAAAATGGTTCAAATGGCTCTGAGCACTATGGGACTTAACATCTGTGGCCATCAGTCCCCTAGAACGTAGAACTACTTAAACCTAACTAACCTAAGGACATCACACACATCCATGCCTGAGGCAGGATTCGAACCTGCGAGCGTAGCGGTCACGTGGTTCGAGACTCATGAATACACAATGGATATATGCAGTACTCCACATACGAGAATTTTGCGAGTTCATGTACCCAGATGAATGAAAGCATGCCTCATCAGTGAAAAACGTTTCATTAAGAATATTCATTTCGTTTTGTTGAACGAAATTTTTGAACCATATGCAATAATGCAGTTTCTTGCCATGATCAGTGTTTTTCAGTTCTTTCACGACTCTCACTATGTACGGGAAAAGTTCTAATATTTTCCATACAGCTTTGGGGGCCGTTCCGACACTAACATCGATTTCCTGAGGGACTTTTCGTACTAACTTGTTCAGACTCAAGGACATTTTATCGGAAATATCGAGTAGTTTATCCTCAGACAAAACGCTATGACGACCACTTCTCGGTGCACCTGTCACTGAACCCGTACTTCGAAATTTGTTAGTCAAAACTCGCACAGTATCGCGGTGTGAGAGTGTTCTCTCCCGGAAAGCTGAATTAAATGTTTGACTAACTGAAACTATATATATACCGCCAGCCTTGAACACTTGTTCGACTAAAAACACACGTTCTTCAATTGAAACGTCCCCTTTGAACAATTATACACGAATGTTGTTAAACCGACACACAATATTTTTAGCGCAACGCAATCTGACTTTCAAAAATCCCCACAAAAGAATGGCCCTAACATTAACCTATACCTTTCACAAATCACTTACCTCACCAAAAATCTTCGTTACTCGAACTACTGCAATACAACGAGCACCACTACTGCCAGCTAAATAAAAGATTCAAACTACGGAAAGCACTAACTACTGATAGGCACAGTTAGCAAATGAAAGATTTTAATAGAGAACAAACAATTTATTTACCTTAATAGTCATTATATATATATATATATATATATATATATATATATATATATATATATATATATATATCAGTTCATGACATCAATTCTTACAAATTTCAAAACTCCGCCATCTCTCTCCCCACGTCCACCACCGCTGGCGGCTCACCTCCAACTGCGCAACGCTACGCGCTGTTAGCATCCAGCTGCCGCTGCCCAACACTACAATGGCAGACAACAATGCAAACCAGCCACAGACTGCACACGGCACAGCCAGTGATTTTTCATACAGAGCGCTACGTGGCGTTACCAATAAGAAAACGTAAACAGCCTACTTACACAATGGTTAGCATTTTAACAGTGTCAAAAACGAACAAAGAAACTGAACTTAAACGTTCACGTCAACACGTAACGAGACACACCAACGATACTACTGACGGTGCCTGAGATAAACGAAACAGTGGAATGTTGGGAGAGTCCACTTGAAGGGTAGTAACCCAGGCAGGGGAGCAATCATACGGCACGGACGGCTAACAATCACACAGCACTGTGGATAGACTTTTTGAGCAGCCCGTACATGGGAGTTCGCATCTTTAAAGAACCAGTTGTGGTTTTTAGCAAATTATTAATTACTTAAAAATGAATAGTGCCTTTCATCAAGCTAGGAACTCATTTAAGTTTTCCTAAATCGTTTAAGTTGGATACCGGGATGGTTCCTTTGAAAACGACTGATCATTTTGCTCATCCCCAACCTGTCTCATTTTATGCTCCAACGACGTCTTTGTCGACGGCGCGTCTAGCCCAAATCAACTTCTCTCTTTTCTTTATTTATTTCCCAGCGACAAGAAAGCCTATAGGGAGAGCGCAGCAGATACATCGCGAGCTCTTTGTGACCGGGCCCATTATCTCTTCCTCGCTCGTGGGGAGCGAGTGAGCTGTACGCGGCCAGCAGGTTGACCCCTGAGGCCGGGTCGCGGCCGACGCCGTAATCACACGGCCGCCTGGTTGGCTGGTTACCTGCCCTGCCGGTAACGCCGCAGCTGATTGGCGGGCACCGCGGCGTGATGCGCGCTGATTGGTAACGTGACCATATTCGTGGAACACCGCGCCTTCGTCAATATAGCGCGTCTTAATTATGTGCAAACATAACGGTGTTGATATCGGGTTGCTCCGTGGCGATACGCGCCGCGTCTTTCGTTAGGAAGTGTTTCGATAGCGTCTACACCGACACTACACCAAACAAATTGCACGCTTCGAAAAGTGGATGAATTTAATGGCTTGATAAACAAATATTTTTGACTCCATCTACCAGAATCGCTTGTTGGTCAAAAATACTTTCGGAAAAGACCATGCTTATATGACAGTAATTGACGGAAAAGCTTAGAAGGTGTTGCAATTTATGAACAACATAAACCGGACGTACGGTCTGCGCAAACGAAGCCGGGGGCTCTAAGCTAGTGTAGATATAAATGTAGATGTAGGTGAAGTGTACCAGGATTTAATTGGTAGTTTTTCTGAATCTGTGAAAAAGGGCACGTCCGCTTCCCCATTGTAATCCGTCATTAATGATTTTTGACGCCACGAAACGCTTATTTCCTTTCATTTCTTCCTTGTGTAACGTAGTCAAACTGCATAAACTTCGTCGTTTCGATCTGTCGTTAACCTCTGCTACAAAGGCAGAAAAATATCGCTGCAATTGTAAGTAAGGCAGAGAGTGTAATGTTGCGAAATCGGTAAGTGATGCCACAACGCAGCAACCGGACTGCAGAACAGCAGAGCGCAGCGCGCGTAGTGAACCGTGTTCTTTAACTGACTTTGGCAACCTCTCAGCGCTCTGAAATGCCCCTTCGGACAGGCGTAAGAGCTTTCCGGCAAACTTTACCTGTTTGCCTTTTCGTACCAGCTACGCCGAACTCTGTCTACGGGATCAAGTAAAAATATAATAACAACGCAAAGGAAAGCGTGTCAGCTTTATAAGCGAGGTAGTGGTGGTGGTAGTTAGTGTTTAACGTCCCGTAGACAACGAGGTCATTAGAGACGGAGCGCAAGCTCGGGTTGGGGAAGGATTGGGAAGGAAATCGGCCGTGCCCTTTCAAAGGAACCATCCCGGCATTTGCCTGAAACGATTTAGGGAAATCACGGAAAACCTAAATCAGGATGGCTGGAGACGGGATTGAACCATCGTCCTCCCGAATGCGAGTCCAGTGTGCGAACCACTGCGCCACCTTACGCGAGGTAGTGCCCCCCCCCCCCCCCCCAACTTAATGGTTCCTTATTCCAGATGATCGAGGTTAAAGACTGCTTTAGGTTTTCTACACTACCTCTGAGAAAATCTAGGCTTTTAGACTTTACAAAACTGTCTTCAGTTTCCGTTCCTTCTCGATGACCACTGTAATTATCGCCTCGTCTGTCGTAGTGCTGCGGCTTGACGTTACATCCATACATATTGTACATATTATAAATATGGATGTATGTATGTATGAATGTTCCACATCTCCTCCTAAGCCACCGGACTCATTTCAGCCGAATTTGGTACATACATCACTTACTGTCCGGAAGGAACTAATGTGGGGGTAAGAACCATCAACCTCTCAAAGGGTTGTAGATGGTGGTGAAAAAGGTGCACACATCACGACGCTCAAACAGCCAGGTTGTATCAGACCACTATTTGAGAATGAGAGCACTTAAGCAGTTACAAACAACTTTAAGAAGCATAATTTGATACTTTGCAAGACTTTTTCCCGATTACGCCCCCTCCCCCCCCCCCACCCCCACCCCCCTCCCCCCCACACACATGCACACAAAACGATGGAACATAATTTGCTCTCTTACTCCTTTTTCGCTGTTTACGTAATAAAACTGCCGCGTCGGGGATAATCTTTTAATTTATTACTTCTTTACTGCTACCTCTATTCGCAGCACATTCCGCATTCGGTATCCACACATACCACTGGATGTGAATCCAAAATTTGCCATTGCGGAATACATAGTTGAGCTGCGTGGAAACGATATTGCACGGCGGAATTCGCTCGAAATTCAGGGGAAATGCGTGTACAAGTATGTGTGAAACATCTTAATTATCTCTGGAATACACACGCGTCAAAAAACGTTTTGCATCATCTCGTTTCCCGGAACTCCTGAAGATAGACGTCGACTGTCGATATTGTATCACAGGCACAGTCTCACAGTCCATTTGCCTGTTCAGGGATGTCACTAAACCCGCCCAAAGATGTAAACAACCACGCATGAGCAGCGTCTATTATACGGAAGGGTCCGACAGCCGATCAGCGCCAGTCATTCCACCAGGAAGTAGGTACACGACTCGTGTTGTCTGTAGTTCAACCATGCCTAGACGGTCAGTACCACGGTTCAATAGCAACCGCATTGTTGCTATGTGCCAGCAAGGCCTCCGAACAAGGAAACTGTCCAGGCGTCTCGAAGTGAACCAAAGCGATGTTTACTATCAAAAACAGTCTTGATCACAATTTATATATTACGGTGACCGGTTTCGACCACTAATGTGGTCATCTTCAAACCAATGAGTAAGGACCTCCTCCTTACTCATTGGTCTGATGATGACCACAGTAGTGGTCGAAACCGGTCACCGTAACAAATAAATTGTGATTAAGACTGTTTTTGATAGTAAATATTTAGAACACTTTGATCATTGTTCACTCCCACAATGTATTCAAAAGTAATCAAAGCGATGTTTTTCGGACATCGAGGAGATACAGAGAGACAGGAACTGTCGATGACATGCCTCGCTCAGGTCTCCCAAAGGTTACTACTGGAGTGGATGACCGCCATCTACCGATTACGGCTCGGAGGAACGCTGACACAACGCCACCATGTTGAATAATGCTTTTCGTGCAACCACAGTAGGTCGTGTTACGACTCAAACTGTGCGCAATAGGCTGCATGATGCGCAACTTCACTCCCGACGTCCATGCCGAGGTCCATCTTTGCAACCACGACACCGTGCAGTGCGGTACAGATGGGCCCAACAACATGCCGAATGAACCACTTTCTCTTCACCGATGAGTGTCGCGTATACCTTCAACCAGACAACCGTCGGAGACGTGTTTGGAGGCAACCCGCTCAGGCTGAACACCTTAGACACACTGTCCAGCGAGTGCAGCAACTTTGGGGTGGCATTACGTGGGGCCGAAGTATGCCGCTGGTGGTCATGGAAGGCGCCGTAAGGGCTGCACTATACGCGAATGCAATCCTCCGATCGACAGTGCAACCATATCCGCAGCATATTGTCAGGCATTCGTCTTCGTGGACGACAATTCGCGCCCCCATCGTGCACATATTGTGAATGACTTCCTGAAGGATAGCGACATCGCTCGACTAGAGTGGCCAGCATGTTATCCCGACATGAACCCTATCGCACACGCCTGGGGTAGATTGAAAAGGGCTGTTTATGAACGACGTGACCCACCAACCACGTTGAGGGATCTACGCCGAATCGCCGTTCAGGAGTGGACCAACAGTACCCTTATGAGCTTGTGAATAATATTCCACTACAGGCATGCATCAATGCAAGAGGACGTGTTACTGGGTATTAGAGGTACCAGTTTGCACAGCAATCTCGACCACCATCTCTGAAGGCCTCGCTGTATAATGGTACAACATGCAATGTGCGGTTCTCATGAGCAACAAAAGGGGCGGAAATGATATTTATGTTGACCTCTATTCCAGTTTTCCGTACAGGTGCCGGAACTCTCGGTACCGAGGTGATGTAAAGCTTTTCTTGATGCATGTATATAACATGTGCGAATGGGGCAACGCATACGGACGGACGGAGGAAAAGTAAATGGAGAAAGGGAAGAGGAGATGGACGGAGAGAGAGAGAAGACGAGTTGAACAGAGAGGAGATGGACAGATAGAAGATAGAAGATAGAGGAGGCGGACAGAGAGTGGAGGGAAAAGGAAATGTACAGTGAGACGAGAAGTAGGGCAGAGAGTAGGAAGGATTAGATGGAAAGAGAGAGGGGATAGGTTGATAGGGAGAGGGTGAGAAGGAGAGGGACAGAGAGCGATGAGCAGGTGAACGAGTAATAGAAGATCAGAATGAATACATACCTGGGCAACACCATGTTGCTATACGCCCTCCACCCCCCCCCCCCCGCCCCCCCCCCACATCCCCCGCCCCACTCGTCGGAGGTGCGAATCCTCCCTTGGGCATGAGTGTGTATGTTGTCCTCAGTGTTACTTAGTTTAAGTTAGATTAAGTAGTGCACAAGCCTAGGGACCGATGACCTTAGCAGTTTGCTCCCGTTGTCCAACTTTTATAAAACAAAAATCTGCCTCGTGAGAACAGTACGGCAGTCAATCATACCGTGCTACACATTTAATTAAAGAACGAAGAGAACGCACGAATAACTACTAAAGTTCTGAATGGTTTGCGGCGCAGTCGACTCTGCAGAATCGCATTCATTAGCTGACGATGCGTTCACGAGTAATTTAACCACAAGGATGTCTCCGCTATCAGGAAACAGCGCTCGGCTTAACGGAACATTAAACCATAATAGCGACACCATGGAGTTCTCAACGAGAACTCCAACTACGGGCAGAAATACCGATCGTAACAATACACACGTAACTTGATAAAAACAATAAATGAATAAAAGATACGCGGCGTTTTTAGTCTGTCAGGCTTCTGATACACTCAAGTTTACTACGCAACACTGTTATCAGGGCACATTAATCTCTTATCTGCGTGATGTACAATCGTCGTTGATGACCAGCCATTCAGTTGAATCATGTTCTTAGCTATTCACCCTATGTCCTGAGATAACTCAGCAGCGCCCTCTTCATCTCCGTGTGGGGATATATCACCGTCTTGCGGTTGCTATGGATGAGTAATTCTGCGGCATAGTGCAGCTATGGATGATGATTCAAATGAAAGGAAGGTAAAAACAATGCTTACACTTTTCTTAGCTATCACGAATATCGCGAATGTGTCGTTGAGTTTTTTTCCTTGTGCAAAGATTTTATTTTTGTTGCAATTGCTTGGTTACATATTGATATCAAAATATAAATTAGACGTAAATAAAACAACTTTAAAAAAACGCGATATAAGACGGAGCACTAAGAAGAATAATATATACGATCCTAGGGTTCTCTGCACGCAAGGCACAACGAGTCCAGTTACGTCCGCTTCTATGATATCCGATGTACTAAATTATATCAAAAGTGGGTGTATGAACCCAATGCTGAGCGATGGATTTAAAAATGTTTGATACTTCAGGTTGTCAACGAATATCCGGGCCGTCAGCCATAATCGCATACCTTAGGACTGACTACCGACTACCCTTAAAACTGGTGCAGAAGGGACGGAGGTGGTGGCGAATGTGTAGACAATACAGTGAGGCAACTTTCACAGCCAACAGTTACTTTAAATAATAGCTGACACTGCATTGTAATAAAGTCAGTCATTGCTTTACATTCGAACTAGAATGACGTTTTTGGTTGCGCTAGGCTAGAAATATTTGACTTACTACTGTGATTTGCAAAGTTAGATATATAACGAATCGCAATGTGTACGTATTTAATCATATATATTTGGTGTGACGTCACGTGTGCTGGACTGCTGTTGAAATGGCTCGTCAATATTTTATAAAGTTTTAGTCTACAGTTACTTAGTTTAAAGTTTATTTGTGTTAATATTTGTAGTAAAACAGCCTTATTAGGGGATATTCATTAATCTCAGTCTTTCTTCCTGTGTTATTGACTCAAGTGATTTGCTATTCGTGAGTATGGTTACGTCGTTCGTCCAAGCCTCAGTAATGTGTTTGCAGCTGTAGCAGTTATAAAGGCAAATACCGTCAAAGTTATTTGTGCACTATTATACAGTTATTAAATCTAATAGTTGTAAGTGGTGTTTCGTGCTATTTGTAGCGAAATAACGATTTAATAAACTTTTGGAAACGTTCGTTCGCTGTGTTTTTTAGACTTTTCTGCGAGTTGAAGTAGTTTAGTAAATTTCGTGCTTTAGTTTTCAGCTGACGTTTCTTATTGTTTCTAGTATAATAGTTCAGTAAAATTTTCATTCAGTGTGTTAACTTCGTTGAGTGTTCCAGTGGCCGCTTGAATTTGTGGCTTTAGCTAATAATTTCGTGAAGTCTTGTTGGTATTGGTATTAGCTGTGGTAGAGTAGCATTAATACAAGTATTTGCTTTCTTAGTAGACGGAGAATTTCGAGACTGCCATTGTTAGTTCTATAAATGGTTCTATTGGTGTAACTGAACTTAGATAACTAGTATAGTTTTTTTTTCAGTAACTAAAATTTTACCATGAGTGAGAACTTTGGGCTTTGTCGTAGAGAGATCTATCCAGGGAATGCAGAATTTGTAAAAGAAATAAGTTGATAGAGGAGCAGGAGGGTAAGATCTGTGCCCTTCAGGTGCAGTACAACGCGCATATGAGAAAATAGTTAGGTTGAGAATGGTGAAGGGTGGTGGGGAATGAGAACTGACAGTTGGCAAGAAGGCAGCTATGGGGATGAGGTATTCAGAGAGTTATAATTTGCGTATACGCAATAGATTTGACCGACTGACAGAAGGGAGTGAAGAGGAGCCTGTTGTAGCTGTAGATGTAGGGAACATGCAGCAGTCGTCAGCGGTTAGGAGGTCTATGTCAGTTGCAAAGTCTAACAGAAAGAAGGAGGTTCTGCTGCTAGGCAGTTCGCACAGTAGAGGTGTGGGCCAGCAGTTACAGAAAGTGTTGGGCAGTGACTACCGGGTCACCAGCGTTGTGAAGCCTAGTGCAGGGTTGGCTCAAGGTGACTGAAAGCATAGGAGAATTATGCAGGAATTTTATAAAGGAGGATCAGTTAGTGATAGTGGATGGGGCAGGGAACAGTCTTGATAGGGAAGGGGAATATGATGTAGGTGGTGACCTGGTAAAAGTAGCTACTCAAACTGGTGGCACTTATGTGCATTTCGTGCAACAGTTTCAGCGTCATGATCGGCCTCATCTTAATGCGGCTGTTAGGCGCGTTAACATGAGGATGGAGAAGGCGCTGATGGCAGAGGGCATGGGTCACATTTCAGTGGTGCCAGTTGGGTCCATCAGTAGATCGGGGTTCACTAGGCATGGCCTGCACTTCAAGAGGTACGGGAAGGGGAGGATGGCAAAGCTTGTAGGTGACAGTGTAGTGAATGGTGGTGGGATCACTCACGGAAAAATTCTTGTAGTAGTTGATGTTAGAGCTGCAACTTTTATAGACTTAAGTCAGCTAATACGTATGCCTGCTTAAAGGAAGTCCCTCTAAGGGCTCACCTTCAAAGGACGTCATGTTTCTAACTACAGAAGGACTTATCATATTTCATCAAAATATAGGAGGTTTTAGAGTAAGGTTAGCGAACTGCTTATACATGCTGACTGTGAAATTATTGGTAAATCGGAGCACCTCGTAAATAATTTCACAATTCAGAGGATTCCTCTACCAGGATTTAGATTAGCTGGCTGTTTTGCAAGGAGTTCTTTGTGAGGTGGGTGAGTGGCTATGTACGCAAAAAACAGTATTCCATTTGAGTCCACAGACATATCACTGCACTGCACGGAATGTTGTTGAATGTTGTGCAGGGGCAGTTAAATTTAATGAAACTAAACTTCTAATTGTCGTTGCTTATAGCTCCTCTATCTCTGACCTCAAAGCATTTCTGCTCAAGATAGAGAGGGTTCTTCATTCACTTTATAGGAAGTACCAGATATTAGTTATATGTGGTGACTTCAATATAAATTTTGGATATGATGGTGCAAGAAAAAGGGTTTTGGTTGATCTCCTAAATTCATATGATCTGATGTAGCCTGTGTTTTTTTCCAACTAGGGTGCAGGGGAAAAGTAGCACAGCCATAGACAATATTTTTATTTATTCTTCGTTACTAGATGAGTATTCTGCTAGTAAAATGGTGAATGGCCTTTCAGATCATGATGCAAAAATTTTAACACTAAAAGGCTTTTTTGTACTCAAACAAATGTCACATATAATTAAAACTATGTGGGAAAGTTAATCCAACAGCAATAGAGGGTTTTCTAAACCTCGTAAAGGAACAAGAGTGGCAGGATGTTTATAGTCCCGATAACATAAATGATAAATATAATGCTTTCCTTAACACATTTCTCATGCTCTTTAACAGTTGCTTTCTATTAGAACGTTCTAAACGGGGTACTAGTAGTAAAAAAAATGGCTCTGAGCACTATGGGACTCAACATCTGAGGTCATCAGTCCCCTAGATTTAGAATTACTTAAACCTAAAGACATCACACACATCCATGCCCTAGGCAGGATTCGAACCTGCGACCGTAGCAGCAGCGCGGTTCCGAACTAGAGCGCCTAGAACCGCTCGGCCACCGCGGCCGGCACTAGCAGTAAAAGGCAGGCCGGTTGGCTGACTAGTGGGATAAGGATATCATGTAGAACAAAGCGTGAATTATATCAAAATATTAGAAGTAGTCACATTCAAGCTGCAGTAGCCCATTACAAACAGTACTGTAAGGTGCTTAAAAATGTAATTGGAAAAGCAAAGAGTATGTGGTATGCAAATAGAATAACTAATTCACAGGATAAAATTAAAACCATATGGTCAGTTGTGAAGGAAGTATCTGTTCAGCAGCACAAGGTCGACTATATAAAAGCAGTTCGTAGTACAAATATTTCTGTTACTGATAAATCTGACATATGTACAGTATTTAACAACAATTTTCTGAGCATTGCTGGTGAAGTAAATAAAAATGTAGTTTCTACAGGTAATCATAAAACTCTCTTGGCAAATGCCTTTCCGAGACTGATGTCTGAAATACTCCTCTGCGATACAGCCAAGGGGGAGATTGTATCAATAATTAAATCACTGAAGACTAAGGACTCTCACGGATATGATGGAGTGCCTAGCAGAATATTAAAGTACCGTGCTCCACATGTTAGCCCTGTTTTTAGCCATATTTGTAATTTTTCCTTAGGAATGGTCAGTATCCTGAACAATTAAAGTACTCAGTAGTAAAGCGGCTTCATAAAAATGGAGAAAGGGATAACGTAGAGAATTTTAGACCTTTTTCTATGCCATCAGTGTTTGCTAAAGTTATTGAAAAGGCTGTGTATCTCAGGATAATTGATCATTTTATATCACACGATTTGCTATCAAATGTACAGTTCGGCTTTAGAAGTCGTTTAGCAACTGAAAAGGCTATGTTCTCTTTTCTATCTGAGGTACTGGATGGGCTAAACAAAAGGTTTCGAACGCTTGGCATATTTTTTGACTTAACTAAGGCATTTGATTGTGTTGATCACAAAATATTGCTCCAGAAGTTGGACCATTACGAAATATGGGGAGTATCTCACAGTTGCACAATTGCAACAGAAAGGAAAAGTTCATTATTCACAGTATTGAGAATGGCTGTGATGTGTGGTCTGAATGGGGTATGGTCAAGTGGGGGGGGGGGGGGGGGGGAGGTGCCCCAGGGATCAGTTTTGGGGCCACTCCTGTTTCTCATTTATATAAATGATATGGCCTCTAGTATTAAGGGTAACTAAAATATTTCTGTTTGCTGATGACACTAGCATGGTAGTAAATGATGTTGTATGCTATATTGGCTCGGTTTCAGATAGTGCAGTTCATGACCTAAGTTTATGGCTTGTAGAAAATAAACTAACGCTAGATCACAGTAAGACCCAGTTTTTACAGTTTCTGGCACAATTCAACAAAACATGAGGTTTTAATTTCACAGAATGGGCGTATGATTAGTGAAACTGAACATTTCAAATTTCTAGGTATTCAGATAGATAGTAAACTGTCGTGGAAAGCCCACGTTCAAGATCTTGTTCAAAGACTTAATGCTGCCATTTTTACTATTAGAACGGTATCTGAAGTGAGTGATCTTTCTACACGAAAATTAGTCTACTTTGCTTATTTTCATTCGCTTATGTCGTATGGTATTATACTTTGGGGTAAGTCTTCCGATTGTAAAAGAAAGTTTTTGGCTGAGAAACAGGCGGTTCAGGCAATAAGTGGTGTAAGTTCACGAACCTCTTGTCGACTCCTGTTCACGAGTCTGGGTATTTTGACATTGGCCTCTCAATATATATATTCCTTACTGTCATTTCTTGTAAACAATATTAGCTTATTTCAAGGATAAGCAGCTTTCACTCACTTAATAGTCGGCAGAAATCAAACGTGCATTTGGATCGGACTTCCTTAACTCTTGTGCAGAAAAGTGTGCAGCATACTGCACCATCCATTTTCCATAAGTTACCACTAGAATTCAAAAATCTTAGCAGTAATGCAAGAGCTTTCAAATCGAAACTGAAGAGTTTCGTCATGGGTTACTCCTTCTATTCTGTCGAGGAGTTCCTTGAAAAATTAGCTCATTCTTGTTGTATTATTGAATTGTGTTTACTTAAACTTATGCCTTGACTTTTTTCAGGTTTATGAACATTATATTTTTATATTTTATTACTTTTATGCTGTAATTTCACGTACTGACACGTTCTACGACCTTAGAGATTTGCTCCTCGGTTAGGTACTACGGAGCCTGACGTGTAAATAAATAAATAAATAAATAAAACCAACTGTTTCGATTTTTATACCGCTTCTGGATTTCATGAAGTATGAGCAAACTGCTAAAGAAAGTGTGTTTACATAATATACATTAAGTGTTCAGTGAGGCAAAGTTTCAAATCGAAGTGTTATAATCGACTGGTACCCTGTGGATGCCTGAACTGGGAAACGTCTGAAGCGCATTCTTCCGAGAAAACTTGTGAAGCACTTGTAACACTGTACCTTAGTTTGTGCTTTCCGTGTGTCATGTGCAAAGGTAAGGGTGTCATACAACTCGCATACAGACAAATCTTCGCGTCAGTGGGCGATTAAAAATGTTCAAATGTGTTTGAAATCTTATGAGACTTAACTGCTAAGGTGATCAGTCCCTAAGCTTACACACTACTTAACCTAAATTATCTTAAGGACAAACACACACACCCATGCCCGAAGGAAGACTCGAACCTCCGCCGGGACCAGCGGCACAGTCCATGACTGCAGCACCTAAGACCGCTCGGCTAATCCCGCGCGGCAGTGGGCGATTAACACACACTTTCATGTTATAGTAGGGTGTGCTGTTCTTTCGTAATACCGCACGAATTTTGTTTTAGGAAAATGTGTTGCAGTTCATTGTTGTACTTCAAAAAATAGTTCAAATGGCTCTGAGCACTATGGGACTTAACTGCTGAGGTCATCAGTCCCCTAGAACTTAGAACTACTTAAACCTAACTAACCTAAGGACATCACACACATCCATGCCCGAGGCAGGATTCGAGCCTGCGACCGTAGCGGTCGCGCGGTTCCAGACTGAAGCGCCTAGAACCAATCAGAGTTAATGCTGTGGGGTACACTGAGTTGGGCTGCCGTGGGGCTGTGGCAGGATCAGCATTACCGTGGACCGCCTGCATCGTTTCGTACTTTAAGTCTCCCCCTACGGCGATGACCTCTTCCAGCAGGAATGTCAGAATAGTACCAGACATTTTGCTAGGGAATGTGAAATCAATCAGACGAGTGTCAGTCGCTTTCTGAGTTGACAAAATTCCCGTCATCTGCCACTACACCAGGCACTCGACGACCGTGGTTTCGAACGTCGTACAGAATTTTGTCCGTTAGCCCTTCAGCAACTGAGAAACGACCCAACGTTTTTTTCCAAAGTGTCCTCTCTACCTACGGTGCAACGTTCACTGATCATGCTACTGTAAATTTGCACAACATGCACTACAGGGCAGCCGAAAATCAATACCGGCTTCCTCAGGTGCAACATCGCTGGCCGTGGAGCGTAAACGTATGGTGTGGCATCATAGGAAATTACACTGTGGGGCCTTACTTCCTCTCACGTGTTCTAAATGGACATTCGTATGCACACTTTCTAACGAACATTCTGCCGGTTCTTTTAGAAGATGTACCACTGGATATTCTACAGTATGTGTGGTTGCAAGACGACGGTTGTGCAATTCACTTGTCCAATCCTGCAAAGAAAATACTGAATGAGAACTTCCCTGGATGTTGGACGGAACGACATTTTGTTGTCGAATGGCCTGCGAGGTTCCGCATTTGACTCCTCTGTATTTCTTTCTTTGGGGAGCACCGAAAAATGCAGTCTATGACGATACCACAACGCAGCCAGACGATATGTGTCGTCGAAACACCGGAGCTTGCTGTACCGTCAACAACTGTGATTACCTATTTTCATCGTTCTTTCAAACGACGATTGCAAAAATGCCTTTCAGTACATGGTCAACAGTTTGAACACATGCTTAAATAAAGGATAAAGTTATCTTTTTCGGAAGACAACATTTATTTTATGTGATATGGTTGGTTTCAAAATCATTGTTAATAAATTGTTTATTTCATTTACGTGAGTACGGAAGTGTATTGCACTGTCAAGTAAGTCGACAGTGCGTATTGCACGTAGGAGGCAATACTGTCGTTGCGCTCTTTCGTTGAGCGTAAAACGACGTATCGTTAAGAAGAATATTTATTTTGCTGTGTACAGATGATCATCAAAGTACAAAGTATAATATTTAGTTCAACGAAATATCGCATATGATATAATTTAGATAGAGACAGTTATCCGACAGCATGTATTTTATCTCTAAGAAGCACACAGCAAAAGATATGTCAAAACTTACTTCTATCATTTGGATATGTAATACAGTAGTTTCTTTTTGCAGTGTATGGGACCTCTTTATTTTTGAAGAATGAACAGTTGATTTCTCTCTTTCCGCTCAAATAAGACATATAAATGTGTAATAGTTTTCCTAAACCCTCTGTACTACACTAGTTTCTAGACTATGTTGTATTTCTACACAACATTCGTAGGTGAACCTGCATCTAGATCGTAAGTTGGTTCAACGGGAAATAAGGCTTTATTCTCGTACTGCAGCTCTACCTTACTCTATACAACTACGCAGCCCGATCAGGGACGCCTGATTGGCAGCGTTTGCAGCGCGAATGCTGTTTCCGCCTACCGTGCTCTCACATCCTACGACATTCCTCGAATTTTTTTACGACAGCTTTCAATTTCAACGTTAATAAACGCTGTATCACTGGAATTGTCTTCTCAAGAACCATAAAATGCAGGTACGAAAAAACGTACTTGCTTCAATATCCCCGTTAATACCAGCGAGACAAAAATATACGTGCCCTCAACGGTCTACCATTTCCCGAAAACCCGCGTTCGATCATGTATAACGGTTCACGAAAAAGAAGGAGAGTTACGTCTTACGTGACTCATCCTGTTTATATATCCAAATTTCCCAGCTAAATTCCGTACAATGAAATAGCACTAACACTTTGCAAAATGGCACGGAATCCTAGAAAATTACTAGCTATTTTTGAGTTTCTTGCCCACGCGGACGGGCTTGCGCCGTGGCCGACTTCAGGGAACGTTGCGGCCAGCTAGAGGCACCTACACAATCACAGGCTCACTGCTGTATCTCCCACAGTTAGCAAATGCGACACGATTCAATACTCCATGGCTTAGCCGAGACGGAAAAAAAAGACTCCCCTCTTTTATAATCGTTGTGCTAACTGAATGAACATTTTCACTGCATGTTGTGTTAATATCGATGTTGTAAAATTATGAGAGCTTGTTGCTGATGTAGTTCTTAAATCAATGGCAATTTTTGCTCGAATGCTTTCCAAATGCTGTATTCTTCTGAAACGTATTTTTTTTAAAGTTACGTTAATCAAATTTACTCACAAATGTACACAAATTACTATTATTATTATTAGTTGTAGTAGTAGTAGTAGTTGTTGTTGTTGTTGTTGTGGACTTCAGTCCTGAGACTGGTTTGATGCAGCTCACCATGCTACTCTATCCTGTGCAAGCTTCTTCATTTCCCAGTACCTACTGCAACCTACATCCTTCTGAATCTGCTTAATGTATTCATCTCTTGGTCTACCTCTACGATTTTTACCCTCCACGATGCCCTCCAATACTGAATTGGTGATCCCTTGATGCCTCAGGACTTGTCCTACCAAACGATCCCTTCTTCTGGTCAAGTTGTGCCACAAACTTCTCTTCTCCCCAATCCTATTCAATACTTCCTCATTAGTTATGTGATCTACCCATCTAATCTTGAGCATTCTTCTATAGCACCACATTTCGAAAGCTTCTATTCTCTTCTTGTCCAAACTATTTATCGTCCATGCTTCACTTCCATACATGGCTACACTCCATACAAACACTTTCAGAAAAGACTTCCTGACTCTTAAATCTATACTGGATGTTAACAAACTTCTCTTCTTCAGAAACGCTTTCCTTGCCAATGCCAGTCTACGTTTTATATCCTCTCTACTTCGACCATCATCAGTTATTTTGCTCCCCAAATAGCAAAACTCCTTTACTACTTTAAGTGTGTCATTTTCTAATCTAATTCCCTCAGCATCACCTGATTTAATTCGACTACATTCCATTATCCTCGTTTTTCTTTTGTTGATGTTCATCTTATAACCTCCACCAAGATACTGCCCATTCCGTTCAACTCCTCTTCCATGTCCTTTGCTGTCTCTGACAGAATTACAATGTTAACGGCGAACCTCAAAGTTTTTATTTCTTCTCCATGGATTTTAAGACCTACTCCGAATTTTTCTTTTGTTTCCTTTACTGCTTGCTCAATATACAGAATGAATAACATCGGGGAGAGCCTACAACCCTGTCTTACTCCCTTCCCAACCACTGCTTCCCTTTCATGTCCCTCGACTCTTATAACTGCCATCTGTTTTCTGTACAAATTGTAAATAGCCTTTCGCTCCCTGTATTTTACCCCTGCCACCTTTAGAATTTGGAAGAGAGTATTCCACTCAACAATGTCAAAAGCTTTCTCTAAGTCTACAAATGCTAGAAACGTAGGTTTACCTTTCCTTAATCTTTCTTCTAAGATAAGTCGTAAGGTCAGTATTGCCTCACATGTTCCAATATTTCTACGGAATCCAAACTGATCTTCCCCGAGGTCGGCTTCTGCTAGTTTTTCCATTCGTCTACAAAGAATTTGTGTTAGTATTTTGCAGCTGTGACTTATTAAACTGATTGTTCGGTAATTTTCACATCTGTCAACACCTGCTTTCTTTGTGATTGGAATTATTATATTCTTCTTGAAGTCTTAGTGTATTTCGCTTGTTTCATACATCTTGCTCACTATATGGTAGAGTTTTGTCAGGACTGGCTCTCCCAAGGCCGTCAGTAGTTCCAATGGAATGTTGTCTACTCCGGGGGCCTTGTTTCGACTCAGGTGTTTAAGTGCTCTGTCAAACTCTTCACGCAGTATCATATCCCCCATTTCATCGTCATCTACATCCTCTTCCATTTCCATAATATCGTCCTCAAGTACATCGTCCTTGTATAGACCCTCTATATACTCCTTCCACCTTTCTGCTTTCCCTTCTTTGCTTAGAACTGGGTTTCCATCTCAGCTCTTGATGTTCATACAAGTGGTTCTGTTTTCTCCAAAGGTCTCTTTAATTTTCCTGTAGGCAGTATCTATCTTACCCCTCATGAGATAAGCCTCTACATCTTTACATTTGTCCTCCAGCCATCCCTGCTTAGCCATTTTGCACTTCTTGTCGATCTCATTTTTGAGACGTTTGTATTCGTTTTTGCCTGCTTCATTTACTGCATTTTTATATTTTCTCCTTTCATCAGTTAAATTCAATATTTCTTCTTTTACCCAAGTATTTCTACTAACCCTCGTCTTTTTACCTACTTGATCCTCTGCTGCCTTCACTACTTCATCTCTCAAAGCTACCCATTCTTCTTCTACTGTATTTCTTTCCCCCATTCCTGTCAATTGTTCCCTTATGCTCTCCCTGAAACTCTGCACAACCTCTGGTTTATGCAGAGTCCACATCTGCCCCTGGAAATGTCCTACAATTTAAAACCTGGTTCCTAAGTCTCCGTCTTACCATTACATAATCTTTCTGATACCTTTTAGTATCTCCAGGGTTCTTCCATGTATACAACATTCTTTCATGATTCTTAAACCAAGTGTTAGCTATGATTAAGTTGTGCTCTGTGCAAAATTCTACCAGGCGGCTTCCTCTTTCATTTCTTCGCCCTAATCCATATTCCTTCTCTCCTTTTTCCTACTACCGAATTCCAGTCACCCATGACTATTAAATTTTCGTTACCCTTCACTATCTGAATAATTTCTTTCATTTCATCATACTCTCCGATCCGTAGAACGACAGTTTTCTTTCTCCTGATAACGACATCCTCTTGAGTAGTCCCCGCCCGGAGATCCGAATGGGGGACTATTTTACCTCCGGAATATTTTACCCAAGAGGACGCCATCGTCATTTAATCATACAGTAAAGCTGCATGCCCTCGGGTATTTTAAAACATGTCATGTATTTTCTTCTTCTTCATATTATTATCATTATTATTACAAATTATTATTGGCATGATCATCGTAAATATATGTGGCACGCTAAATCACGTATGGGTCGACGGGGAGAGGGGGGGGGGGGGAGGAGGGCACGGACGGAGGGAGATTGTAACTGGGGTTCCCCCTCCTGCAGAACTTAACTCTGGTCGCAAGGAACCAGTGGGGCCTTGGAAGGTCGCTAGAGGGAGTTGGTACCACATCTGCCCAAGTCACTTAATTCCCGTATACTTTGAGGAGGGGATGATGAGATCTGACTGCACATTAAATCACATCCGAGATGTGTTGGATCTGATTCACATCTGGTGTGTTGATGGCCCTTCTTCCCATGGAAGACGATGGATTTGCGCCCTCCATCGGCATAATGAAAAACGTATAGGGATTATTAGGTCATGCAACACTCTGCCATAGCGCCAAAGTCCAGTACTGATGGTCACGTGTCCATTTCAGTTGTAGTTGACGATGTCGTGGTGTTAACATTGGCAGATGTATGGGTCTTTGACTGCGGAGACCCACCACTAGGAGTGTTCGGTGCATTGTGTACTCTGCGCAGCATTAAAGACTGATGTTAGTTCCAACACAGTTCGCCGCCTGTCTTGATTTACCTGTCTGACCGTCCTACGGCGTCTGACATCTGTAGTGATGGAAGGCCGGCCAACCCCACGATGTCTGAACGTGGTTTCACATTCGTTTCGCCTCGTAGATGACACACCACAGGGCCCCTCCAACACTCGACAACTCGTGCAGTTTCCGAAACGTGCGTGCCGAGCTCTGGGCCATCACTGTCTGCCGTCGGTCGAACTCAGATAGATAGCGCACCTTCCCCGTTCTACACACGGACAGCGCGCTCAGTGACACTGCAGGCACCGTGCGTGTGCCTCACTGATACCCATACCTTGCGAAGGGCTGCTGCTGTCTCCTGGACGCGTTTATATCGATAGTAGGTCGGTGGTCATAATGTTCCAGTTGATCAGTACATATGGGGAGCACACGCCTGCAGCGTTAGGGACGTCTTCGGTTTAGTCGTTCTGAACAAGAAAAACATCCACAGACCACATGAATCAAAGAGTTATACTTGGTGCTAAAATCTAATCTGAACAAGAGGATCTCTGGTATTTGTACTATCAGTATTGACCTTTTGAAGTTCTCTTCACAGCAAATTATTCTGTGTGTATGCTTGCAAGACAGCTATCCAAAGAACACATAGTCCTTGTGATATTCAATACAGAGTACCGTAATGATTCCAATAACTACAGATGTATAAATCTGCTAAACGTATTTTAGAAAATATATGCTAAAATAGCAGCGACAAAGACTGAAGCACAGTAGCGTTGGAATGACTTCTCATTGACGAACAGCACAGTTTCAAGAAATGTAAGTCTTGAACAAATTTCGCATTCTTCTTAGAACAGCTCTCTTTGAGGCTCCGTTAGTTGATTGGCGGCTCCTCGGAAAACTAAAGAAAAAGTATTTTTACTGCATTTTCACCATCACCAGAGGACCAAAACCCAACAAAGCATTCCAAGATAGCTTTGCACAACAATAGGCTGAAATTTTTACGATGTATTCCTAAGATCCCAATCTCGAGAAATCTTGAAATTGTGTATGACTTCCTTGAGGATAACGAGATCGCTCGACTAGAGTGGTCGGCGTGAACCCTGTCGAACTTGCCTGGGCTAGATTGAACAGGACTGTTTAAGGACGACGTGACCTACAAACCACTCTGAGGGATCTACGCCGAATCGCAGTTGAGGAGTGGGACAATCTGGACCAACAATGTCTTGACGAACTTGTGGATAGTATGCCACGACAAATACAGGAATACATCAGTGCAAGAGGACATGCTGCTGTGTATTAGAGGTACTCATGTGTACGGCAATCTGGACCATCAGCTCTGAAGGTCTCGTTGTATGGTGGTACAACATACAATGTGTGGTTTTCATGAGCAATAAAAATGTCGTAAATGATGTTTATGTTGATCTCTATTCAAGTACTGGAACTCTCGGAACCGATGTGATGCAAAACTTTTTTTGATGTGTGTATATACTTGAAGGTAGTAGATAGTGGTTGTGATATAGAAAGAGCGAAGGAGACAATGGCAGTATGAGAAAAACAGAGGGACACAGTGGCTGTAGAACATAATAGACAGCGAGAGAGAGAACAGAGCTGGCAAAAGAATGAGGGAGACAGTGCCAATGGGAGAGGAACAGAGAAAAGGAGAAATGGTGAGAGCCAGTGATAAAGAGAGGCAGAGTCTAAGACAATGACAGCGAGAAAGAGAGAGATAGTGACACTAAGAAAAAACAGCATCAGCGTGAAGGAAGAAATGAGATAGAAGCAATATGAGAGAACAAGAGGGATAGTAAAGCAGACAGTAGTAGTAGCACAGAAAGAATTCGACTGTGGCTGTGAGATAGGAGAAATTAAAGTTGGAGAAGATAATGACAATGAGCTGCACCCAATGAGTGAGTGAGAATGGTCAAGTGGGTGTGGATGGGTATGAGAGACTTCAGTCATGGCCTAGTGGGTATGAGAGAGTTACAGGCTGGACAGCTTGTGGGAGTGAGGTAAACTGCATGTTAAAAATAGCGCGAATATGTTCGCATTGCATTATTTTTGTAAAAATTTTAAAGATGCTGATGAAGGTACAATGAGGCAGTTGGTAACCCACTTTTCACTGAGTCTTTTAATGAAGAGGAGCATATTCCCCTTTGTTGTGTTGCGGTAGGAACATCTTTCCGCTGATCAAAAAATGCCCAGCTGAATAACTGTTTGCATAATGGCCAAAGCGTCATTGACTTTTTCAATTTGTGGAGTTCTTTCTCTTGAATAAATCATACAATTTTGCAGAAGTTGTAATCATTTTTGTCTGTGATAACTCCTTCGTGGTGCACCGTTTTACTTAGAGTTATTTTACCTTGTATAATACGAGTAAACCTAATTAAGTGTTTTGAAAACCATGCATTTTCTTTGCCTCATCTCATAACTCGTTTTCAGCATCGACTTTCCATTCACATCGCAGTAATTCTTCCTGTAATGTGACACTTTGAACAAAATACTTCTCTCGAGGAACTTCTCGTTAAGAAAGAAGAAGTGTGATTTACAACTGTATTTCTTTTCTCTCGCCTCACGTTCCCTTTTCTGAGGAGAGTGAGCTGAGTGCCTTAAGAAGACTCAGTACAACACTCTCCAGCAACTACACTCATTTTCTTTTTCTCGAGTCCAGTGTCGAGTATTAGAAACTGTACCTAAGTAAATTTTCTGCTTATTTTTGGTGTGAAATGTCTTCTATGGTTTTGGTGCTTATTTGGTGTGAACTATGTTCAGTTCATAGACCACATTTCGCCGCGCCGGTTCTCGTAATTTGTCCCACAAACTATAACTTTCCCAGCTTAACACCGAATTTAATTAGCGAAGCAATTACGGCTGCAGGGTCCGTAGCGGATAGATAGAACAGCCTAGTGACGAACTCTGCTGCCGTCGCCTCACCGCGCTCAGCGCATTTAACAAAACCAATCACAGCACAGTAGATGGAACAAATGCTACGTGCTTGTTTTTACACGCAACTAAGTCGGCAAGGCAGCTCCATGAAGCGGAGAAAATGTCTTGTAGACCTCAGAGCATTGGAAACGTTGCCAAGGAAAATCTGCTATTGTGAATATAATACAAACAAGAGTTTTCACCACAGGCATTTACCTCCCTTCCACAAGTCCTTCAATCTTGCGCAACTTCCCTCCGCAACTCAGCAAAGCTTCGTCTGTAGTGCCATCGATGCCGACGACACGTTGACACAACTTCTCTGTTTCCAAAGCTCTTCGGCAGCGCCTGCTTCCTCTCGGCCCCTGAATGCGCCACTCTTCCACAATCGAGCAAATAATTGGATTGTATTATTTATAGCTCTACTAAGTCTGAATTTGTCAGCATTTTTACATCGCCCAGGCAGAATTAGCCGTTACTATCAAATTATGATTAAATATCATTTTCTTTAATTTTTTTATTTTAATTATATTCCACTTAGTTACTGTTGCTTTACAACCATTGTGAGTGTGAGAAAGAAGTACAGTAGAAGAAGAACGGGTAGCTCTGTGGGATGAAGTAGTGGAGGCAGCAGAGGATCAAGTAGGTAAAAAGACGAGGGCTAGTAGAAATACTTGGGTAACAGAAGAAATATTGAATTTAATTGATGAAAGGAGAAAATATAAAAATGCAGTAAATGAAGCAGGCAAGAAGGAATACAAACGTCTCAAAAATGAGATCGACAGCAAGTGCAAAATGGCTAATCAGAGATGGCTAGAGGACAAATGTAAGGATGTAGAGGCTTATTTCACGAGGGGTAAAATAGATACTGCCAACAGGAAAATCAGAGAGACCTTTGGAGAAAACATAACCACTTGTATGAATATCAAGAGCTCAGATGGAAACCCAGTTCTAAGCAAAGAAGGGAAAGCAGAAAGATGGAAGGAGTATATAGAGGGTCTATACAAGGGCGATGTACTTGAGGACAATATTATGGAAATGGAAGAGGATGTAGATGAAATGGGAGATACGATACTGCATGAAGAATTTGACAGAGCAGTGAAAGACCTGAGTCGAAACAAGGCGCCCGGAGTAGACAACATTCCACTGGAACTACTGACGGCCTTGGGAGAGCCAGTCCTGACAAAACTCTACCATCTGGTGAGCAAGATGTATGAAACAGGCGAAATACCCTCAGACTTCAAGAAGAATATAATAATCCCAGTCCCAAAGAAAGCAGGTGTTGGCAGATGTGAAATTTACCGAACTATCAGTTTAATAAGTCACAGCTGCAAAATACTAACACGAATTCTTTACAGACGAATGGAAAAACTAGTAGAAGCCGACATCGGGGAAGATCAGTTTGGATTCCGTAGAAATATTGGAACACGTGAGGCAATACTGACCTTACGACTATCTTAGATGAAAGATTAAGGAAAGGTCAACCTACGTTTCTAGCATTTGTAGACTTAGAGAAAGCTTTTGACAATGTTGACTGGAATACTCTCTTCCAAATTCTAAAGGTGGCATGGGTAAAATACAGGGAGCGAAAGGCTATTTACAATTTGTACAGAAACCAGATGGCAGTTATAAGAGTCGAGGGACATGAAAGGGAAGCAGTGGTTGGGAAGGGAGTAAGACGGGGTTGTAGCCTCTCCCCGATGTTATTCAATCTGTATATTGAGCAAGCAGTATAGGAAACAAAAGAAAATTTCGGAGTAGGTATTAAAATCCATGGAGAAGAAATAAAAACTTTGAGGTTCGCCGATGACACTAATTCTGTCAGAGACAGCAAAGGACTTGGAAGAGCAGTTGAATGGAATGGATAGCTTCTTGAAAGGAGGATATAAGATGAACATCAACAAAAGCAAAACGAGGATAGTGGAATGTAGTCGAATTAAGCCCGGTGATGCTGAGGGAATTAGATTAGAAAGTGAGACACTTAAAGTAGTAAAGGAGGTTTGCTATTTGGGGAGCAAAATAACTGATGATGGTCGAAGTAGAGCAGATATAAAATGTAGACTGGCAATGGCAATGAAACCGTTTTTGAAGAAGATAAATTTGTTAACTTCGAGTATAGATTTAAGTGTCAGAAAGTCGTTTGTCAAAGTATTTGTATGGAGTGTAGCAATATATGGAAGTGAAACATGGACGATAAATAGTTTGGACAGGAAGAGAATAGAAGCTTTCGTAATGTGGTGGTACTGAAGAATGCTGAAGATTAGATGGCTAGACCACATAACTAATGAGGAGGTATTGCATAAAATTGGGGAGAAGAGGAGTTTGTGGCACAACTTGACGAGAAGAAGGGACCGGTTAGTAGGACATGTTCTGAGGCATCAAGGGATCACAAAAATTGGAGGGCAGCGTGGAGGGTAAAAATCGTAGAGGGAGAAGAAGAGATGAATACACTAAGCAGATTCAGAAGTATGTAGGTTGCAGTGGGTACTGGGAGATGAAGAAACTTGCACAGGATAGGATAACATGGAGAGCTGCACCAAACCAGTCTCAGGACTGAAGACCACAACAACAACGTGCGTAAATTTTTCACCTGAAGTTACTCATCACTCGTTAAATACATTTGCAATCTTTTTTCACCTGGACGTACAATGAGCAGGGACCCATGAAACAAACGACGATGCCTTCTTGCAATTTCTTTGACAACCGAGATACAGTCATCAGATTTATTTTTTCAGTGATACTACGCGATTTTTGCAGCCACGATAGCAGCTCTCGGTGAAACAAATTCAAAGATACAACTATTGTAGACGTAAGAAGGAATCACGGAGTAAAAATTCACTAAATAAAGGAATGTATTACTGTCATTTGCAGACACTAAAAGGCCCACCATCCAGAAGTGTGCGCCGCTCTCCTAGGAAACGTACGCCACCGAGGCGATAGATACGTGATGTTTATGCTACTCTCGAACCTTTTTTCTCGTTAATGCTCTCCGTTTCTTTTTACCATCTTATTTTTATGTGATTTTGTTTGAGGCCATGTAAACAATCTGTTAAGTTTTGGCGTTTTAGTGACAAACGAGTGGGATATGAGTGAGAGTTCCTGCCAATGTTGACCTCGAGTTACATGTTATACTGGTAAGCACAGCTAGCATCAGCTTGCTCGCTTGGCTCCTTGGTGCCGCCATAACCTCTGCCTCTCGAGAACCACCAGGGACTAACGGAGGTCATCCAGGGCAATCACTCAGGCAACTGTGTCACATGAAATAGGAATGACAGTAGTTCCCTCTACCCCTCCCCTCCGCTTCTTTCTGGACCAATGAGAAACAAGCACTCCTCCACACCTTCATCTTCTATAACGAGGACACTTAAGTGGGAGAGGTTCCCCTGGAGCTGGACAGCACGGGGAGAGGTTGTAGACTGTATCCATATGCTAATAATAATGACGTTAAGTCACATCACTTTGGTTCTGTTTGTTAGTATAAGTTTAATATTATGGCATTTGAGACACCAGCAGCGACCACCTCCTAGCAGACATCTGTTTGTTAATAACAATTTACTGTTATATTGGACTGGCAGAGAACATATCAAGGCTGGTATTTAAGTACTCTAAATTTTGCGTACTTTCCCCAATTTTATACATATTGATCAAGATCTACACCACTGTCGCTGATGTTAAATAGACATCATGATATCTTCAGGCAATCGCAAGGCAGCATGTTACTGAATTAGTTATCACTAACATTTAAGCTCACCTCCAGAACTCAATTTCTTACAACTGGGACACCCTTGAGATGGGCAGCAAAGGTAGAAGTTGTGGGCTGTGACTGTTTGTTAATAACAATTTAATATCTCATCACTCGAGACACCTACAGACTCAACACCCAGACAGACATGCAGGTACTCTTATTCTTTCAAATTTTATGCATTTTTCCATATTTTTTAGACATTTTCCTCAATTTTACGTATTTTTCACCCACTTTCATATTTTAGCTAGTTTTCCACAACTTCACATGCTTTGTCCAGTTACACAAGATCTGCCCTACTGTTCCCGATATCACGTCGACATCTGATGCTCTCACCCAACCACAGTGCAGCATTGTCATGTCTGATGTATCACTTCTAAGACACCACTCTGTTACTAGAATGTGTGCGACATCATAGTGTTAGAAATTAAGACAGTCGTACAAATAATGATGTCAGTTCTATAAAAGCTACCCATTTCTAACCAAAGATATTGTAAACCCCCACTGCTTTACTAGATTGTGTGACATCATAGTAAAATTCTGATGCTTCCATCACAGGATACTGTATTTGCACCATAGCACTAGAAAGCAGACCTCAATAGAGGTGAGCTGTAACTGGAACAACCCCGTGCAGTGTGGTGCTCCAACATGCTCGACTGTAGATGTGAACATCGACGCTTGCATGAAAGTTGCGGACACATTATCCAGCAATGGACAAAAAAGTTGCTGTATAATCATCTCCAGTCAGGTGGCTAACATTGCTGCTATATCAGTTCTGCCTGAGAGGTTTCCCACCCATAGCAATATCTGCAAACAGGTCCCAAGTCAACAGTTGAAATATCAAAGTTTGCTGCAAATATACACCTAGATTACGAGGTACTCCTCCTCTGTATTGGCTGGATAAAATTGGTAGGGTATGGAACTCATCATGCATCAGTGACCACCAGGCAATTCCCCTGGACAACCCTGATCAATTCTCAGCGGTTCCGCATGGCAGAGGCAATGGAGGCACCAAGGACATTCCAAGAGTGTTACCTGTCACCAGACGGCCTGGCCTTATCAGTGTAATCTGACAGTCAAGGTCAAGGTCCACAGAACTCTCACTGATATCCTGCTAGTGGTCCCTTTTTTATTTATTGCTGAAACAATTGATGCATATTACCTTATATATATTTGATGACCGAAATGTGTAAAATATAGCATCTTCAGTTTTCTGTTTTGGAACATTTATGAAAAATTCTTTAACTTTCTAGAATATTCTGTGTTACTAATGCACCGAAAATCGCAATTTATAGATCATGTTGCCAGAACATTCATAAAAAGTCTATAAGATTTTGTCGGATTATCACATCTTCAGTATCTTCTACACAGCTGCTACTCACATTTTCAAACGCTCTCGGTCTACACCTAAGTTTAAACTATGTAACTAATGGAGAAGTTATATTTCTCCACACATCGTCGCCAACCGCCCCAAGCCACACACAGCCACTGCTGCTGAACGTTATTAGCGATAAGAGACCAAATGCTATTAATCACCTCAGTCACAAATGGGTCGCTGCAGGTGATTAGGAGAAGGTTGTTATCGAACACATATTCCACGTTTATACATTGACGAGCGAAATATTACGACCGCTGCCCACCACGATACTATATGCCACCTTGTGGGCTCATGGCGTGGTGTAGAAAGTATACAGGGTGTTACAAAAAGGTACGGCCAAACTTTCAGGAAACATTTCTCACACACAAAGAACGAAAATATGTTATGTGGACATGTGTCCGGAAACGCTTACTTTCCATGTTAGAGCTCATCTTATTACTTCTCTTCAAATCACGTTAATCATGGAATGGAAACACACAGCAACAGAACCTACCAGCGTGACGTCAAACACTTTGTTACAGGAAATGTTCAAAATGTCCTCCGTTAGCGAGGATTCATGAATCCACCCTCCGTCGGATGGAACCCCTAATGCGCTGATGCAGTCCTGGAGAATGGCGTATTGTATCACAGCCGTCCAAAATACGAGCACGAAGAGTCTCTACATTTAGTACCGGGGTTGCGCAGACAAGAGCTTTCAAATGCCCCCATAAATGAAAGTCAAGAGGGCTGAGGTCAGGAGAGCGTGGAGGCCATGGAATTGGTCCGCCTCTACCAATCCATCGGTCACCGAATCTGCTGTTGAGAAGCGTACGAACACTTCGACTGAAATGTGCAGGAGCTCCATCGTGCAAGAACCACATGTTGTGTCGTACTTGTAAAGGCACATTGTCTAGCAGCACAGGTAGAGTATCCTATATGAAATCATGATAACGTGCTCCATTGAGCGTAGGTAAAATGAGGTCTTACATGGAAAGTAAGCGTTTCCGGACACATGCCCACACAACATCTTTTCTTTATTTGGTGTGAGGAATGTTTCTTGGAAGTTTGGCCGTACCTTTTTGTAATACCCTGTATAACTGGAGCAGAGGCGAATGGGGAATCTTTCCAGCGACGGTACGTGTCGCGAACAGGGAAGACCTCTGACATAAGCGACTTTGGCGAAAGGTAGATTGTTATGGCCCAACACCTGAAAACGAACATATCGTAGACGGCAAGGCTGATCGTCTGTTTGTGTGCATCTGTAGTGCGCATGTACGAATCTGTGGAACGTGGTTGAAGGACTGTGAACCCGCGAGCGAGAGACCAGGTGTTGGACGTCCAAGGCGTATCGCAGAATGTGGAAGTCAAAGTTTGTCCACTCTGTAAAGCAAAATAGGCGACCATATCCGGCAGATCTGACGTGGGAGTGCAGTGATGGTTCTGGTACAAGTGTTTCGGAGCACACCGTTCAGCGTATATTGTTGAACTTGGTTGTCTACAGCTGAAGGCTCTTCGCGTTTGTAAGTTGACACAAGGACATCGCCGATTACGACTTCGGTGGGCACCGGATCGTCAAGACTGAACCGCGGGTCGATAGAAACCTGTCCCTCTGTTGGGTGAACCACATTTGTTGTGACACTAGATCTACGGTCGTGCCTGCATATGCCGTCAACAGAGCGAAACATGCACCACGTAGCGGACACAGGAAGAAGGAAGCAGTGTTATGCTGTGGGAGACATTCACGGCTTCCATAAGACCTGTGGTGGTAATCAAATGCTCCATGACAGCTGTGGATTACGTGTACATTACTGCGGAGCATCTTGGTACCTTCACGCTTTGATGTCTTCCCTGATGATGACAGCATCTTCCAGCAGGATAACTGCCGGTGTCATAAGGTCAGAAACATGATACAGTTTCTGGGGGAGCTTGACAGAAGTGAACTCACGGTGAGGTCTTGGCCACCGATTCCGCCGATCTGATCCCAATGCGAAGCAGCTGGGACGTGACTGGACACCAGCCCGGCACGCAACAACCGTTGGCCAGGAATGCACGGGAATTGTGTGACCCATCCGTGGACAGCCGGTGTCTCATGCCTCCGGAAACATGCCAAGTACTTCTCGAATTCCTGCCAAGCAAAACCATGCTGTGTTGCTTTCCAAAGCTAGACTAACTGACTACTAAGAGGGTTGTTATAACGCTTTGGGCCGTCGGAGTATATACAATGTGAAGAAAAATATACTGACTGGTGCGTGCTGTTACTGAAACGTGTCAATGACCGTTGTCACTTTTTGCTCTTTGACTTATTGCTTTCAGCTCAAATTAAAAACTTGGACCATTTGATGAGTCACTTAAAACAGTAATATTTGTCAATCTTATCTTTGACAGATGCATCACGTAACACACAAAAGCTCTGGTTTATGACAACCTCTGTTAGAAAATGCGGGGGAACCTTACCTCATCGCACATTATATGGCATCATATAAGCACTTTCGAATTACATTATGGCAAAAGCGGCGGATTATAGAGTGGCTGGTGTGAAGTCTGGGCTGTAAAAGTAAGGGACGACCAGAGGCTCAAACAGAAACAGGTCCCACTGTTTGCCACCGCTCTAGCTGACACGCCGTGCATCGACAGCTGCTTGTCATAGCTTCGCCCCGTTACTACCAAGGTATTATCAATATACAAAATTGGTTCGAAACAAAATGGCTCTGATAACTATAGGACTTAACTTTTGAGGCCATCAGCCCCCTAGAACTTAGAACTAATTAAACCTAACTAACCTAAGGACATCACACACATCCATGCCCGAGGCAGAATTCGAACCTGCGACTGTAGCAGTAGCGCGGTTCCGGACTGAAGCGCCTAGAACCGCACGGTCACCGCGGCCGGCGCACTTCTACATTATTTTGGTTTAAAATCAAATAGTGCGCTTATAAAGGACTTGGTCGTTCCGAATGTGATTGAAGTTTTTTCAGAATAGACTCGTTTCACTGCAGAAATGTGTCACAATATCTGACAGGTAGTGTTTCCCTTTCTTTAAAGATATTATATTAGAGAGCCGCGTCGAAGAAGAAGATTCAGTCCTGGACAAAACACCTGAACGGAATGGGAATTCGTACGGGGACGCTGCTTTTCCAGCATTCTTCTGGTGTCCTTGCCAACCGAGTGTATTGCAACTGCGCAGCGGGAAGCAGTAGGTAGTTCGCAGCCTGACTGCGGTAAGCTGACAGGTAACGGGCAGAAAGAGAGAGGCGAACGTCGCTGGGCGGGGATGTGAACAAAAAGTATTTCATCTTCCGTTTCTCGAAAAACCTGGCATTTCGAGCATGATGCTGAGGCACGCATTTCACAATTATTGATGTAGGTATTAGTGATCACGCAGGTGAATCGTACAAACATACCGCCGTTGAGCCATAGCACAGACTCCCATGTCTAGAACGTAGAAATAAGCATTCTTGCTGTAGAGAAACAGGTGAAAGAGTTGATAGCAAGTAAGTCACCAGGCCCTGATAGAATCCCAGGTCGGTTATACAAAGAGTACTCCACAGAACTACCCCTTGCTTAGTTTGGATTTATCGTGGCTCAGTCGCGCAGAGCAATGTCCCAAGCGGCTGGAAAAAAGAGCAGGTGAGTCCTGTATATAAGGAAGGTGAAGAAACGAACTCGCAAAGTTACCGGCCAATATCGTTACATCGGTTTCCTACAGAATTCTTCACGCTCTTTTCAGTTCGAATATAATAAATTTCCTTGAGAGGGAAAAGCTTCTGTCCACAAATCAGGACTGTTTTAGAAAGCATCGGTCGTGCGAAATTCACCTTGCGCTTTTCCCACATGAGATTCTGCGAACCACGAATGAAAAGCAACAGGTTGGTTCCATATTGACAGATTTCCATAAAGCACGTGCTACAGTTCACAATGCAGACTTTTAACGAAGCACGCAGAGTAAGTCCCCAAGTACGTGAGTGACTCGAAGACTCGTTAACTAACGTTGCCCTCGATAGCGAGTGTCCACCAGAGACAAGGGGGTCGTCAGGAGCGCCCCAGGGAAGTGTGACGGGACCGCTGCATACGTAAGTGATCTGGCGGACACAGTAAGCAGCAGTCTTCGGGGTTGTTTGCTGATGGTGTAATATATGGGCCGTTGAGTGTCTGTAGGAGAAGAGAAGATGACGTAGACAAAATTTCTAATTGATCTGATAAATGTCAGCTAGTTCTAAATGTAGAGAACTGCAAGTTAATGCAGTAGGAAAAACAAACCTATAAAGTTCGAGCACAGCATTAGTAATGTGCTGCTCGACACAGTCACGCCGATTAAATATCGAGGTGTAACGTAGTAAAGCAATATGAAATTTGAAGGAGTATGTAAGGAGTTCAGTAACACTATAGTGCGACCAATTGCTGAATACTGCTCAAGTGTTTGGGGTCTACACCAGGTCGGATTAAAGGAACACATCGAAGCAATCCCAAGGCATAAGGAACACGAAGTTAAGATTAGAGACATCAGTGCTTGTACAGAGGCGTATAGACAGTCGTTATTCTCTCTCTCTATTTGCGAATGGAACAGGAGAAGGAACGACTAGTAGCGGTGGCTTCCGCAGTGAATATTACGTGTAGGTGTATTACTGTTACCGATGTATAGGATACAGTTGGCAGTGACATTTCGCTATTTTCTCGGATCTGACATATTGGTTGAATGGTCCTGATATTTCATGCACTCTCTTGAGGGGGCTCCCAAAAATCCTCAGCAGATTTTCTCGTTTTTTCTCCTAGAGATCTTTGGGCGTATCTCTGGAATATTACAGAACACTAACAGTAACAGGGAACTTACTGATCTGCACTTTAATTGCTTCTGCGGTAGCTCCATGAGCAAGTGGATACATTTCTACACTGAAATGACTGACTTTATATCTACATTGCAAGCTAACACCTGTATTCACTATTTTTGTATCAATGTAGTTGACTACGGTGCTGCCTGACGAAAAAAAGTGCTAACCCTACACGCGTGACCATAAATTCAGAAAGTCAAGTTCATCGTACAGCAACAGTGACCGTTTATTTCTCAAAATTGTTTAATTATAATCGATTTAACTGCATGAAGCATTAAAAGCACTCCATGAATTTCAGCTCGATGTAGCCCAGATTGGCGAATTAATTTTAAGGACTCACCAGACACAATTTCCTTTCAAACTTTCCTTCTTCCATCACATAATATACTGATGGAAAGAAAAAGCGTAACACCAAAAAATAATTAATGGAGAGTAATAAAATTTCTGAAATACATTTTCCTAGGTAACATATTACCATGCAGGATTACAGATTAATGTAAACGAGGTACATTAATAACAGGTGTAACAGCCAGAATTTAGAGTGCAAACATGCAAACGTGCATCGATTGTTTTATACAGTTACCGGATGTTAGTTTTTGGAATGGAGTTTCATGCCTGTTGCATTTGGTCGGTCATCACAGGGACGGTTAATGCTGGTTGTGGACAACGGTGGAGTTGTCGTCCGATGATGTCCAACATGCGTTCGATTGGACACAGATCTGGTAATCTAGTAGGCCAATACCACATATCGGTAGTCTGTAGCGCATGTTGGGTTGCAACTGTAGTATGTGGATGAGGGTCATCCTGCTGTAACACACCGCCTGGAAAGCAGTTCATGAATGGAAGCACAGCATGATGAACCATCAGACTAACGAGCAGATCTGCAGTCAGGGTGCGTGGGATAAACAAGAGAGTGCTCCTGCTGTCATACGAAATCGTGTCCAGCACGCGAGCAGGTTTGTGCAGTCCTTCAACTGCCCTCCTTATCAACAACAAAATGGCTCTGAGCACATAACTTCTGAGGTCATCATATCCCTAGGACTTAGAACCACTTAAACCTAACTAACCTAAGGACATCACAGACATCCATGCCCGATGCAGGATTCGAACCTGCGACCGCAGCAGCAGCACGGTCCCGGACTGAAGCGCCTAGAACCTCTCGGCCACAGCGGCCTGCTCTGATCAACACAAAAAATAAAGACGTCCACCCTGGCCTCCACTGAGCCCTTGATTGACGCCACTGAAGTCGCAAATGACGGTCGTTGTGGGCCAGTGGAGTACACGCCACAGGGCGTCTCGTTCGGAGCTGTTCTAGAAGTAACTGATTTGTAACAGTGTACCGGGGCGTGGAATGTCAGAAGCTTGAACGTGGTAGGAAAACCAGAAAATCTGAAAAGGAAAATGCAAAGACTCAATCTAGATATAGTAGGGGTCAGTGAAGTGAAGTGGAAGGAAGACAAGGATTTCTGGTCAGATCAGTATCGGGTAATATCAACAGCAGCAGCAGAAAATGGTATAACAGGTGTAGGAATCGTTATGAATAGGAAGGTAGGGCAGAGGGTGTGTTACTGTGAACAGTTCAGTGACCGGGTTGTTCTAATCAGAATCGACAGCAGACCAACACCGACAACGATAGTTCAGGTATACATACCGACGTCGCAAGCTGAAGATGAACAGATAGAGAAAATGTATGAGAATATTGAAACGGTAGTGCAATATGTAAAGGGGGACGAAAAACTAATAGTCATGGGCGACTGGAATGCAGTTGTAGCGGAAGGAGTAGAAGAAAAGGTTACAGGAGAATATGGGCTTGGGACAAGGAATGAAACAGGAGAAAGACTAATTGAGTTCTGTAACAAGTTTCAGCTAATAATAGCGAATACCCTGTTCAAGAATCACAAGAGGAGGAGGTATACTTGGAAAAGGCCGGGAGATACGGGAAGATTTCAATTAGATTACATCATGGTCAGACAGAGATTCCGAAATCAGATACTGGATTGTAAGGCGTACGCAGGAGCAGATATAGACTCAGATCACAATATAGTATTGATGAAGAGTAGGCTGAAGTTCAAGACATTAGTCAAGAAGAATCAATACGCTAAGAAGTGGGATACGGAAATTCTAAGGAATGACGAGATACGTTTGAAGGCCTCTAACGCTAAAGATACAGCAATAAGGAATAGCTCAGTAAGCAACACAGTTGAAGAGGAATGGACGTCTTTAAAAAGGGTCATCACAGAAGTTGGGAAGGAAAACATAGGTACAAAGAAGGTAGCTGCGAAGAAACCATGGGTAACAGAAGAAATACTTCAGTTGATTGATGAAACGAGGAAGCACAAACATGTTCCGGGAAAATCAGGAATACAGAAATACAAGTCACTGAGGAACGAAATAAATAGGAAGTGCAGGGAAGCTAAGACGAAATGGCTGCAGGAAAAATGTGAAGACATCGAAAAAGATATGATTGTCGGAAGGAAAACTCAGCATACAGGAAAGTCAAAACAACCTTTGGTGACATTAAAAGCAACGGTGGTAACATTAAGAGTGCAACGGGAATTCCACTGTTAAATGCAGAGGAGAGAGCAGATAGGTGGAAAGAATACATTGAAAGCCTCTATGAGGGTGAAGATTTGTCTGATGTGATAGAAGAAGAAACAGGAGTCGATTTAGAAGAGATAGGGGATCCAGTATTAGAATCGGAATTTAAAAGAGCTTTGGAGGACTTACGATCAAATAAGGCAGAAGGGATATATAACATTCCATCAGAATTTCTAAAATCATTAGGGGAAGTGGCAACAAAACGACTATTCACGTTGGTGTGTAGAATATATGAGTCTGGCGACATACCATCTGACTTTCGGAAAAGCATCATCCACACAATTCCGAAGACGGCAAGAGCTGACAAGTGCGAGAATTATCGCACAATCAGCTTAACAGCTCATGCATCGAAGGTGCTTACAAGAAAATATACAGAAGAGTGGAAAAGAAAATTGAGAATGCGCTAGTTGACGATCAGTTTTGCTTTAGGAAAAATAAAAGCACGAGTGAGGCAATTCTGATGTTACGGCTAATAATGGAAACAAGGCTAAAGAAAAATCAAGACACGTTCATAGGATTTGAGGACCTGGAAAAAGCGTTCGACAATATAAAATGGTGCAAGCCGGTCAAGATTCTGAAAAAATTAGGGGTAAGCTATAGGGAGAGACGGGTCATATACAATATGTACAACAACCAAGAGGGCACAATAAGAGTGAACGATCAAGAACGAAGTGCTCGTATTAAGAAGGGAGTAAGACAAGGCTGTATCCTTTCGCCCCTACTCTTGAATCTGTACATCGAGGAAGCAATGATGGAAATAAAAGAAAGGTTCAGGAGTGGAATTAAAATACAAGGTGAAAGGATATCAATGATACGATTCGCTGATGACATTGCTATCCTGAGTGAAAATGAAGAAGAATTAAATGATCTGCTGAAAGGAATGAACATTCTAATGAGTACACAGTATGGTTTGAGAGTAAATCGGAGAAAGACGAAGTAGTAGAAATGAGAACAGCGAGAAACTTAACATCAGGACTGATGGTCACGAAGTCAATGAAGTTAAGGAATTCTGCTACCTAGGCAGTAAAATAACCAATGACGGACGGAGCAAGGAGGACATCAAAAGCAGACTCGCTATGGCAAGAAAGGCATTTCTGGCCAAGAGAAGTCTACTAATATCAAATACCGGCCTTAATCTGAGGAAGAAATTTCTGAGGATGTACGTCTGGAGTACAGCATTGTATGGTAGTGAAACATGGACCGTGGGAAAACCGGAACAGAAGAGAATCGAAGGATTTGAGATGTGGTGCTATAGACGAATGTTGAAAATTAGGTGGACTGATAAGGTAAGGAATGAGGAGGTTCTACGCAGAATCGGAGAGGAAAGGAATATGTGGAAAACACTGATACGGAGAAGGGACAGGATGATAGGACATCTGCTAAGAATTGAGGGAATGACTTCCATGGTACTAGAGGGAGCTGTAGAGGGCAAAAACTGTAGAGGAAGACAGAGATTGGAATACGTCAAGCAAATAATTGAGGACGTAGGTTGCAGTAGGTTGCAAGTGCTACCCTGAGATGAAGAGGTTGGCACAGGAAAGGAATTCGTGGCGGGCCGCATCTAACCAGTCAGTAGACTGATGATCAAAAAAAAAAAAAAAAAAAAAAAAACAAAAAAAAAGTTCATTGTGTCACTGTAGTGGCAAGTGTGCTCAGAACACGATGGGCTTCCCTGTCGGTAGTGCCACGTGACCGAGTGTAGCACCGTGTTTTTGTGACTGTACATTCTCGTGAACAGTGGCTATACTTCTGCTAAGTTTTTCTGTAGAACCACAGAAGGAACATCCAGCTTCTCGTGGCCCTATTACACGACCTCACTCAAACTCTGTGAGTTGTTGATAATGGCGTCTTTATCGCCTTAAAGGCATTCTTGACTGACGTAAAGTCACCACGTTCAGTCTGAAAGGTAACCAATGCCCACGATGGTTACAGTGTGTATTTAGAGAAAAGCTGCTTTGAATTCTCCAAGTGGCACTGATAGCTCCACTCGTATGCGACTTGTGCGAAATCTGAATAGACATCGTATTTCAGATGCAGAAACACGCCCACAGGCTTTGCACAACTCGTTTTTGATGTTGCAATTCTTTTCCGTCAGTCTAGAGCAGCAACGTAAAATATTCAGATAAACTACCTCTCACTGAATCCTCTAATATGGGTACTTTTAAAATCTCTGAAATGCAATTTATTTGAAGGTGTGCTGTAGTGATGAACTGGACACTGATGTAAAAAAATGTTTTATTTATTGCTATTACATTAAAATATTTATGGAAAAGAGGAATTTCTTAACAGCTAACATAAAAGTAAATGACGGCGGGGAGGGGGGGGGGGGGCGTTCTGGGCACTGATTGTAAACAAATGTTTTATTTATTGCCTTTACATTAAGATATTTCTGAAAAAGAGGAATTTGTTAACATCTAATATAAATTTAAATGATGGGAAATCTTTTTTAGGTGTTTTTCCAGAGTATAATTTTGAATTGATTTGAAATGTGGGCGGCAGTCAATTCCAGTAAGAAGTGAATAGAAGCTTTTGAACTGTGGTGCTAAAGAAGAATGTTGAAGATTAAATGGCTAGAGCAAATAGCAGATGGCAAGGTACTGAATCGAATTAGGAAAAAAAGATTATGACACCAGTTGACTAAAAGAAGGAATCAGTTGAAAGAAAATTTCCTGAGGCATCAAGGACTTGTCAGTTTACTAATGGAAGTAAGCTCAGGAAGTAAAAAATGTAGAGAGAGATCAAGGCACTGAATACAGTAAGCAGATTCAGGTGGACATGGGCTAAAATTCTTATGCAGAGAAGCGTGGATAGAAGAAGAAGAACAAGAGCAAGAAGCACAGCTGTTTGAAGATCTGTATTCCGACAGCGATGTATGCAGCTAAAAACGCACTGAAGCAGAAAGATGTGGGAAGAAGAAGAGGATCGGTTAAAGCACCTCGACTTCTACCAAGACCCAAGACATCTGCCAGTTTTCTTCCATTTCTCACGCCGGCCCTCTCCGCGCTCTCAGCGGTCGGTTCCCTCGCTGGTGGTGCTGCAGCTATCGCTCGAACAGTCAAGAACGCGCAAAACTCAGTGTAGTAAGAAGAGGCAAGAGGACGTAACCGCATGATGGAAGCCGCGGCCATCGGAAAAGGACTATACTTGAAACCGTACAGGAAAGGGCTTGGTCCATTCATAAATTTAAAAAAAAGCCAATTATCGGTCCCACCAGATCGACCACTCACAAATACAGAGCTTCTTAAGTTTCTTAGAGCCAAATTCAAGACACCAAGATTCCGTGGTGTCTTTATGCGGGATACATTACCGAAGACTATGTGGAAAATTGGTGAATGCGGCATGGTGAATTTAGACGTTGCACTGGGTATCATATGTTATGAAAAATGCGTATACCGTCTACTATTTCGACTCATTTGGTAACCTGCAACCGCCAGAAGAATTACAACGATGCTTCACTCACAGAAGACGTGTCTTCTACACCTCTGCGGACGTCTATGCATAATGTTTCTCTTGACGTTCACAAAGAAGAAGAAGCAGAAGAAGAAGAAGAAGAACCACGCTATATAAGGTGGAGGTTTAAACATTCATTCATCAGTTGAGGTTCATATGCAATGTCATGCACTTTGACGTTAAAAGAACGATCATCTGTATTGCGTGAAAATTACTTCCTGCCAACTGATTTGAGCGTTGGTGAATGGAGTATTGCATTGACTGGACTGGAGACGTACAACAGCATCCCAGATATCACTGAGATTATGGATATTAATGGTGAAAAAGATATTGTGGAAATAGAACCAGTTGCATACGATATTCACGATTTAAACGAAGTCTTAAAACAGTCTGGAAAAGATATTGAACTACGTGCAAACACCAGTACACTTAAATAAAAAGGACTGTAAATGCAATGATTGACTTTAACCAGAAAGGTTCAATAGGATGTCTGCTGGGTTTCACGAAAGGGCAGGTTTTGAAGAAGGATCCAAGTAAATTTTACAAGTCAGATCAGACTGTGGACATACTCACCGTCAGCACAATCCGTGTCGAGTGTAACATTGTAACGAACTCCTGTCTCAACAATAGTCTGATTCACACTATTTACGGATTCTTCCCCTCAGTTGCAATGGGGTATAAGATTGTTGGGATCCCTGCCAATGCAATATACCTACCAGTGACAGCTCAGACACTGGCCTATTTGGAGCTGTGTATTGTGGACCAGAATAATCAACTTGTTGACTTTCGTGGTGAGGAAATTATTGTACGATTACATGTAAGGCAGGATGGGCGTACGGTATAAAACAAGTCCACGCAATCCGCAGCATGCCATTTCGCTAGCGAACAGCAAAGTGATAACACATGAGAACTACGAGTTTCTTAAAACAGTTGGCCTGAAGCCGCGCAATGATGTCCTCATTCAATATAATCAGTCCAGTAGAGTATAAAACACACGCTTGAACCACATTTAACAAGAACGAAGAAATTACGATTATCATCCAGCACCAAGACACACTCACGCTTCCATACAAGAGTTCCTATATCTAGAGGGGTCATTCAAGAAAACCGACGCCAGCGACACAGTGGGATCCAAGCTGACACGTAACGCCTTAGCATTCCTGTTCCAAGAGATATGCTGTGAACTCAGTGGGTCTGAGATGACCATACACGCAATGTTGGCATAACATGAACCCTTAAAACATACCTCTCGGCATAGTTTAGAAAATGCGGGATGGTTCATAGACGATCCAGAGGATAGAACAGTTGAAGCGTACAAGCGATTTACTGCTTGCATACCTCTAAAAATGCTTATGGGGTACTCCATGAGACAGATCATTATGAACACTAAACAGGAACTAATTCAGCTACGCAGTGCGACAGACAATAACTCATACATTCAAGGAGCTCAAGAGGAGAATATGATCACAATCACCAAGATAATATGGAAAATGCTTCACATCAGTGTATCAGACGAAGAGCGTCTGGAGCTTTTAATAGTCCTGAATTCAGGTACATTTCTGTAAGTGACGTTTCGGTCGTGGGAGGTTTTCGAGTCTCCAATTTTACCGACAGCGATCAGACAAACATGGGCTATTAAAACCTCCTCCCCTCTAATGACGCCTAGATTCATCATACTTGCGTTTCAGACTGATAGAAGAGGTAAAATAGCAAAAGATTCCACCATGTTCGACAGCTGCAAGTTAACTAATGCCAAATTCTGTCTCAATTCAGAATTCTACCCATATGACAATTAACATCTGCAGTTGAATCGAAATGTATGCAGTCTAATTGCCGAAGGAGAGGATCGAGGATGTCTACTCAGCCCGCGTAAGTTCAAGGAGCTTTCACCGGTCTTTGTAATAGACTGCTCGAAACAGAATGAGATAATTAAATCTGGAGCTGTAGATGTGTGAACTGAATTTGAATCATAGACAAATTTCCCAGAACACACTGCTGCGTATGCTGTAGTTCTACATGACCGTGTGATCAACTACTGCCCGCTCGCAGGTGTTGTGCAACGAGCTGTATAAATGAATAGGTGCTGCACAGTACCTGGAGCATTTCACAATTACATCTCAAGGTGTGAACGTCATTGCGGATCCTCAGGGTTTCTATGATGGACAGTGTAGACAGTTCGTATTTAAAGATGTTGCGTTTGCAGCGTACACACAAGATGCTGGAATAATAGAAACATTCTCAGCAAACATTGCATCACCAAGGTCTTTCAAGTATGTGAGGTGTACTAAGAAACGGAAGAGTGCAAAGTGGTTAATACATTTCTGCCATGGAATTCACTGGGATGATCCTGGCATACCCTATGAATATATGGTGACTGCGCTTAAATTACTCGCTCACACAGATACCATCATCTACGTGAAGAGGAAGGAAAAGATCTCATGGATGCGTCGAATTTTTAAAGTTTGCTGCTATTCAGGACCTGGAATTATACAGGTGTCCTTCTCTCCATCGACTCAAGAACATGTATCAAAAGAGTGTTGCTGTATCTGCTTATGAAAATGTAAAATTACTTTTAAGTTGAATGAGAAATAAATGAACTTTTTCCTAACAATCCGTCTATACATTTTTTGAGACCTACGTCCTTAGCATTCCTATGCGCTCGCATGCAATGAATTCTCTGAAATTGTATGTTAAAGGCGCTACGTCTTGTAGACGTGGGACTGCAAAGGGAGCTGTGTGACGTATTTACCACAGCCTTGCGCACTGCCAACAAGGGAGTAGCGGTACCTGTGCTATTGATAGGTAGGCTTTCACATTCCTCTCCCCTCACCTGCAGTGGGCTCTCTGAAAATGTGTGTGTGTGTGTGTGTGTGTGTGTGTGTGTGTGTGTGTGTGTGTGTGTGTTAAAGGCGCTGCGTCTTGTAGACGTGCGTGTGCAATGCAGATGTGCCTGCAGAGTGTCCACGGATGTGTTTTAGCAAAAAAATAATTATTAAGTTTTTTTAAATAACAACACTGATGTAGGGTAACGATTTATTTTCCTTTATTAAATTCAATTCAATTATCGAGATTACGATTCAGCTAGTGATATATATATATATATATATATATATATATATATATATATATATATATATATATATCTTGAGATACTGTTCAGTTCAACGCAGAGATACTTTTAACTTATCACTAGAATCCAACACATACTGGTTATTCCTCGAAGGGAATGTTTTTTATTTTACATTATAGAGCCATACTTAAAACTAAAGCAGAGGTATAGACTAACTTACACGCTAAATACTATTCCTAATGAAATTCCATCCTAACAGACTATATTGAACCGAGCTGCTCTGTGATTCAACGTTCTCCTACTTAACTAAATGGCTCTAATTTTTTTTAAAGTAGACATTTTCCGTGAAATAATTAATTGAGTAGCTCCAACTTAACAAGACGAGTTATATATGTTTGAAATATACATTTATCACTCAAATATCACTCAAATACTTTAATAACAACATTTAATTGGATGGCTCCAGTTTAACTGAGCAGCTCTAAATATTTTTTTTTTTTTTTAAACTGGGTGGCTCTAGACATTTTCTAATACAGACAGCTGAAGTACTTTAATAATAACAATTAACTGGGTGGCTCTAAAGCGTCCAACCCAAACACCTGTACTAAATAAAAAAGTTATATGGATGGAATTCAAACTATTTGACTGGATGGCTAGCAGAAGGTGAAGCTTAAATACTACTCTACACACACACACACACACACACACACACACACACACACATGAATAACGAAATAGACAATAATATTTTTCAGCACATAGTGCTTATATATAAATAAAGTCACAATAAAATAAATGGTGCTTATTTATAAAACTAGATGTATTTAAACATTCATACATAATTTAAACTCACACACATACGCACACACATTCATTCATATTTTTACACTCTCACACATACACACACACACACACACAATAATTACACTATGATAAAAGAGCCATACTATTTGATACATAAACCCCCACCCCATTCACTCATTCATTCTCTATCTCTCAGAGTCCCCCAACCCTACTTTCGCTTCAAGTAAATAGTGTGAGTATGGGAGGGAATCCACCCCATCCTCACAATTGACCCTTTTATCATCATGAGGAGACAATGCGACTTTAGATTGCAGTACAGTGTACACATCGTGACCTCGCGATCGATTACTAGTTTGCCGAACCATATGCGGAGGAGCACCTTGACCATTGCGACACTACAGGCACTGCAAATAGTCCTCCACCGTGAGGGCGAGCGATTCCGCCCGTCGAACACCCTTTGCCCACCTCTGGGTACCTCCGTCTATTGTATGATATGCATACATTTTGGACCTCAATCCCACAAACTCTACAATCGGTAAACCATTCGCCTCGTCTTTCATGAGACCGATAACCTTCTTATTCTTAGGAACAGTACAGTAAGGATTATTGGCCTCATAAGAAGACGTGTCGAATTCTTTACCGTGGCACCTAATTACTTCATATGAATTGCAGTTCTTGACCCAGTAGATAAACTGTGTGTTTCCACATAAAGCAAGTTTGGTTCTACGAAATGAGGTCTCACAAACTCGTAGTGGAAGTGGTAAATGTAGAATTTGGAGATATCCAATATGCACATCCTCAAATATATAAGTTTCATAAACTCTACTGCACTCTTCAGCATCTCCACAGCAACAAAGTTTTCATTGAAGATGGTGGCACGCTTAAAATTTCGCCTGACGATGCACTTTATCACGCCATAACGCCCTTCTCATGTGGTTCTAATCAAAATATCGCGTTCATTTCTTACATTCTGCATAGTTATCCCAAAAATGGAATTTTTCATTAATTTATAAAAATTTATTTCAAAATCATTACTTGCGACCGCCCTCTTTTCGGTATTTAGTTCAATATAGTCCTTCAACCGTGGGCATTGCTTGAGGGAGATAGCCCGGGTGATTCTAATGAGCTTCATCCGTAAGCTGAGGCACTGCTGCAGATTACGATAATAACATTCTTCTGCTTATCTCCAACAGTAGCCAACAGTTTAGGAGCGGTGCTTGCTCGCTGAATTTGTTACTCTAGACATAATGGCAAGTCGCTTGTCTCTCCATGCAAATTATTAGGATATGTGATGTCTGCCTAGATCAGAACCGACCGGAAGACCCATTACTTTTCACCTAATCCCTTCAATTCGTCTTCAGGCACTCATCGAAACCCACCAACCGGCAGTTGCTCCATCAAGGCGTGCCTGTTGTTCACATCTAAGTACGTAATGTAACTCGAATCAAGGGATGCATTAAACCCTGACATCCATCCTTGGGTTATTTGCCTTGGCATGCCTGTGGACGCATTGGCAAAGTCGTCGTCCACCCCCCCCCCCCCTTTCCCCCGGATCCAACGCTCAAGAAATAGAAGCAGTGCAGCATCAGTCAAAAGTTCAATGATACTCCCCGTTTCTTTTAGCATAGCATCCCAGGACAAGCCAGGTGTCGTGTGATAAAAGGTGGGGTCCACACAGGACGTGCCCTTGCATACACTCCGGAACTTTTCGAAAGCATCTGCAAGTACATGCACATCTGTGTCCTTGTATAGACTTGCATATTCTCCCAAATTGGGGATTTTGAATTCCCGCCAGACATTCACGGCATGCTCATAATCTGCTGTAGTTACGGCATCGCCTGTGAGAGTACTGGGAAATGGAGATATGTCGGGAGCCTGGTTTCATTGAGTTTTGCCATACTATCAACATACTCCTATGGGAAAACTCCTTTCGCAGTCACAAGATGGAACTTTTCCTCATCAGGAAATGCAGATCGAGTAATATCCACATCATTCTGAGGTAGAGTTTCAACGAGTTTCTGGAGCAAAGTCTGCATAAATTTTAAAGAGTCAAGGAAGTGGAGTGTAATTTTTGGCGTCATTCGTTTTGAGAAAGAAACGTACTTCTCAACACTTTCGGGCAGGACACTGACCTGGTCTCCTTCATACCGAAATTAGCCAAGTGCTCAGCAGGACGTCATACCCACTCAGATTACGAAAAAAGACAGGTATGTGGCATTGTAACTTATACTTCAAATGGCATGAGATGAGCTGCACCACGGAACTCTCCCATAAGATGGTAATGATTGCTACAGGGAGTTTCCGCTTTTATATCTAACGGCAGCCCACAAACAACACAATTCACTACTTTTTCATACAATTCATCATCTTCCTTTGATTTGGTTATGGGAATGTTGGTGCTGTAGAGCTTATCACCTTCCCATAAAAGTTTTTCGATCTCAGTGAGAAGCCAAACCGCAAGTTCATCCCCAAGATAAGACTCGAAACGGTTACGTTTAGAATCATATCCACATACAACTTGGAATGCTGCCGCATAAGGTACGCGTTTTTGGGTGAAGTTTGAATGTGAGGCAAAGGGCTTCCATTCATAGAGAGTAACAGCAGCCAGCAGGCATTCAAAGTCGGCGTACACTACGAACGGACATCGCTACTGGTGGTGAGCATTTTCAAATTTAATGAAGTTACCTTCCTCTGTACGCAAAGTAACACGTACAGGGTTCTTGGAAGCACAATGTAATAGATGTATCGCTAATAACTCGTCTGATGAAAAATAATTCAGGCACCTTAAACAAATACGCTTTTTACACCGTTTGTTACTTAACTGGGAATAAAGGACGCGGGACATGTCTTTGATCCAAACATAGTGGTAATTATTACCTTCAGAGGAGAGCAGCATGTTTACATGCAGCTCATGCTCAGCTGCAGATTTTGAGAAATGTAGGGGGCCGACGGCGGTGTGCTTGTCTTGCTCATCTGACTAGCCGTTCTTCTTCTACAGGCCATAGACATGAACCGATATTCTGGTATTCTGCGCCTCAAATTTATGTATGTCCTGAATCTTGATGGGGAACTCGATACCACTGAAGTTATAACACGTCTTGATATCATGGACGTTGTAACTGTTCAGACGCTCAGGATGATCTCTTCGATCGCTTATAAAAACCCGACAGGGTCGCGATACCTCCCTCCTGGATTCAATCCTTGTGAATGAGGTACGCCACTCAAAAGCCCTAGCAACTGCTGAGTATTCTAGAGGGGTCATTATACCATTATTCTGATGTCCGTCACTATCACTAGGATGGGGGAGAGCACTACCGCTAGCCATAGAATAATCAATATTACTATTACTACAACTAGGAGTCCATCCTGGTGAGGGTGCGTCAGCTGTAGCAAGGGGTACGCACAATAGTACGCACACCTTTCACTGACAGCGGAAAGGCTTCAAGGCCACCATAATCTGCTTGATCGCCCCACACAACAGCAAGTGTGAGCCAAGTACTACCTCCAAACAATGCTTGTACATCACAGGTAAAGTTCAGATGGAGTCCACGAAATACACTCGGACCTCCAATCAACTGCGGAGTCGTGAGTGGTGCTATACATAGTTCTGCGCATCTCTACGGCATGTGGCCAATTCCCACACCTATAACCGCACTTCTAGATACACTTGTAACATAAACATAAAAAAGCTTAATGATCTAGATTTTAAAAAATAAATAATAATAATAAATAGTGGTAATTATTTGTTGTAATGATAAAGTTCAAAAATATTCACCTTCTCCACTCAGGCTCCATGGCTTAAGTAACTCAACGGCACATTCAGTGAGGTCTCCCACCCACTCCGGTATCTCCTCTGCCTCATCTAAAAGGGTCAGATGGTCGCGCCTTTCGGATTCTTCTTCCTCTGCAGCGGCTGCCATCTGATGCACCCATTCAGGCATTTCACCCCCGCCTTGCTCTGATTGCATGACACCCTCAGCGACTCCCTTCCTATCCATAGAATCACCTGGAAAGAAAAGAAAGAATATGTCCCAGACAACTCAATGTAGGCACTTAGAACACCAATATATATTACACGAAATTATTTTATCTAAGAACTACATTTTACAAATGTACTTACATTCGCGCTGCGTTCCAGCCTTCTCAACCTCTAGCTGATGGGCTAGCTAGGTCAACATGCGAGGGTTGAATTCTAGAAAGGCGGAAAAGACTACTATAATATCGAGAAGGGAATTTAAAAAAAATGGTTGAAATGGCTCTGAGTACTACGGGACTTAACAACTGAGGTCATCAGTGCCCTAGAACTTAGAACTACTTAAACCTAACTAACCTAAGGACATCACACACATCCATGCCCGAGGCAGGATTGGAACCTGCGACCTTAGCGGTTGCGCGGTTCCATACAGAAGTGCCTAGAACCGCTCGGCCACACTGGCCGGCAATGGAATAAAATCTCTGTAGCACACACACACACACACACACACACACACACACACACACACACACACACAATCCGTCAAAGGGCACAACCGTCTGTGGACTGGGGCCAAAACAGATATTTAATAAACAAACATTGAACACATAACAGAGACACAATCCATTAAAGGACGCAACAGTCTGTGGACTGTGGCCGTAACAGATATTTAACAAACAAACATTGAACACATAACACAGGCACAATCCGTTAAAGGACGCAACAGTCTGTGGACTGTAGCATAAACAGATATTTGATCACAGAAAACACATAACACAGAGACAATCCGTTAAAGGACACAACAGTCTGTGGACTGTAACTCAAACGAATATTTGAACACAAAAAAAGTACTTACCAGGTAATTGATCTTCATCTCCTCGGCAGCACTTGCCGCCGCTACTGCTGTCGCTGCTGCTGCTGTTGGTACGCTTCATGTTGATGAAAGTACAATCGATAGACCTCTGAGAAACTCGTAGAGGTACAAAAGCAGAATGAGAGTGAGTTCGGTTGTGACTCGACTTATATAGCTTCTATGACGCCGAATCACGTCACTGATGCAGTAGCCAATAGGAGCCCAGCATTGTAAGGTTGGAGGGGGGGGGGTGCTAAGTCATGAATGAATGATGACTGCACTCCTAGTGAGAAAACCTCGAACTTCTCATTTGATCATTGAATCTCCGATTGATACATTCAGTTATCGAATATCATTAAAACTGGATTCGAATTAAGTACTTCATTAACTCATACGTTAGATGCGCGACGTGTCACAGATGTTCCGTTAGAATCGCTAGCATATTTCTAGAAAACGTTCTGTGATTTCAGTATGTGCGTTCTGGCTAGACGCTGTGACGTCAGTATTCGCGCACACATGCCCCACTAGAATCGCAAGAGAGAGAAAGCATTGCAACATTTCTCTCTCTCTCTCAGCACTTGACTGCATGTAGGGAGGGGGGTGACGTGGCTTTCACATATTGCAAACGACGATCTTGGATAACGTAATGGGAGTGCGCTCTGATGGCGTTACTGTGTACTAGACCTCGTGGCGAACACACTGTTTCCCTCCATCTTGGATAACCGTACTCACATGATCAGTTGATGTCATGGCAGGCATCTTGGACGACAGCGCCCTCTGCTGGTGGTACTGTGTACTAAGTCAGTTAGAGTCCGGGCGTCGTGGTGAACACACTGGGTGGCCGTACTACATCAAATTGTTTAAATAAAGACTTATGCCCAGCACTGGTCGAGTCCTTTTCCCACGAAACCCTAGGAAAAAGTGGCGGTCGGCGGTCGGTTGACTTAGATTGGTGGAGGTGGTCCACTTTCTTTTGCACCATTTTCTTAGGTTAGTAGAGATAGCCCAAGTGACTTTTCTTCTCTCCAAAATTCAAACTTTGTGCCAATCCCTAGGAAGAGGTGGCAGTCGGATGACTTGGGTTAGTGGAGGTAGCCCAACTGCCCTTTCTTTCGCTCCATTTTCTTAGGTTAGTAGAGATGTGTTGCATAATCACGATGGAATGTGAAGTTCCCGCCATTTTCTGGGGGATGGGAGGGGAGTGAGGTTAGATTAGTGGAGATAGCCCAGTTGACCTATCTTCCCACCAAAATCCTCCCTCTTGAATGACGTCACGGCTACCATCTTGGATGACGTCACGGACGCCACCTTGGACGTCATCAACTGACGTAAGTTGATGATGTCATCGCCACCATTTTGGATAACGGTACTTTGGGGCCATACCCCCCTTGCCCCAATACTAACTTCATGAATCCATAGAGCCTGCATGTCAGTAGGAGACTATGCAACTTGATAGAGGGCAGGTGCAGTTAGAGTGATATGGAACCCCTCAAACATCTAGATACGGCTGTCATGTGACATATATGTAAGCGTCCTGTCTGATCACCTGCATCTATTCAAGTCCATTGTGCATTCCGACGGACTTGGGTAATTCCAGCAGGGCAATGCAATATCGCACACGTCCAGAATTGCTACAGAGTGGCTCCAGGAACGTTCTTCTGAGTTTAAACACTTCCTCTGCCCACCAAACTACCCAGACATGAACATTAATGAGCATATCTGCGATGCTTTGCAACATGTTGCTCGGAAGAGACCTCCACCCACTCTTACTCTGACGGATTTATGGACAGCCCTGCAGGATACATGGTGTCTATTTCTTCCAGCACTACTTTAGACTTTAGTCGAGTCCATGCCGTGTCGTGCTGCGGCACTTCTGCATGCTCGCAGGGGCCCTACACGATGGTAGGCTGGTGTACCAGTTTCTTTGACTCTTCAGTGCAGTAGTTATTCGTTCCGTTTGTATTTTTTGACGTCTACAGAGCTGATTAACCCATATAAACTATGTTAATGGCTGTGACAAGTGTTTCTATTGAACCGTGCTATACTAGCGCTTATGATGTGAGTACAGAATGAAGAGAGAGGGGTGAAACGTAAAAATCTTTAGAGTAATATGCGGTGCTTAGAGCTATTATTCCATTGGCGCATCGCCATCAGCAGTGCCACATGCTCTTTCCTTATGAGATCTTCATAATAAGTTTGTTATTTAATCTGGATGCAGTGTGCAGTTTGTAAACAAGAGGCATCACGCCACCATCCGCCCCCCTCCCCTCTTCCTACACTGGTTGTGACCCTAAATATAAAAAGAAAAAGTCTTTTTGAAATTCAGCACCCGTAAACTGATTTGATATTTTGACACAGTTATTACTGATTATAAACTATCTCATCAAAAGTGTACAGACACCCTAGTGGAGATTAACATGCCATATGTCCATCCTTCACATTTATGATGGCTTGAACTTCAATGAACTTTGTGCATATGGAGGAATGGCAGTCCATTCTTCCTCAAGAGCCGCAACCAGAGAAGGTAGTGATGTTGAAAATTGGGCCCTGGAGCGAAGCACAGTTTCTGACTCACCCCACTAGGTTCAGGTCCGTCCTCCGGGCATGCAAGTCAATTTCAGCAGTGTGGTTGTCCACAAACCACTGCCTCGTAGGTACTGCTTGATGACATGGAGTACTGTCATGCTGATACAGTTATCTTCTTCGAACAGTTCCTCTACCGCACGCAGAACACAGTGCTGTAAGATGTCTTCATGTCCTGCATTTCCTAACTGCAATTAAGGAATCGCGCACTAACAACACCCGCTTGCTGTAACACTGCCTCCTCCATACTTCGCTGTTGGCACTATACACGATGCCAAGTAATGTTCCCTAGACATTCGCCAATCTCAGAGCCTTCTGTCGGACGGCCACAGGGGGCAGTGCAGTTCATCACTCCTAGTCAATAGTTTACAGTCGTCCACTGTCCAGTGGCGTCGCCCCTTACAGCCTCTTAAGGACCGCTCAACATCGATTACAGAAAGGCGCAGCATACGAGGAGCTTCCCGACCGTTCTCCCCCGTTCTTCTCACCTCCCTCGCGCACCCATTGTCCCAGCTGGACTGCTGGTGGCACTTGGGAACCGCGAGTGATCCCTTCCGCTAATTTCAAACGATTTTTGGGAACCACCCTCCACAATGCTCGGAGGTCCCTGAACGTCTCTACATGACGTCTGTCTACTCTTGTTCATTTGCGATTCCACTTCAAAATCATATCGCCAACAGTCGTCTGGAAAAGCTCTGAAAGGGTCTGAGTGTCCCTTATGAATTCGTTACTCAGGTGACAGACCTCTCTACTGACAAAACAGTATACCCCGTTTCCTTTTATTCGGGCGGTTTCGCCTCTTACGACGTCTAATGGTCAGTCCTGCATTACATAGTCGTATCCAGATAGTTCTGACCAGGGAATGCACTCAGGGGTCGCGTCACAAAACATTCGTAATTTTTCAAATAATAGCAGCTGCAGCAGTATGGAACTCCAGTGACCTATTTGTGTCACCGCCACTGGTGTTATAAATTTTTCTTTGCTCTCACGAGAGCTTAATACTTTTACAGCTCTTCTCCTGTTGTACACAAAAGAGTACACCACTCGAAAGTCATGGAGAATAAAGTCGCAACGTTTGGATGGAATACAGTAGCGGAATAAGAGGGAAAGATGGGCGAGTAGCGGCTGCCGCGTCCACATTCGCTTTCGGCTGCCTGAAGTTCGTCTCCCGTTCCCCTAGTGCGGCGATATTGCGTTCTGTTGTCTGGCAGTCGGATCCCTGCGGCTCTCTTCAGAATTTCCCGACGCGGGCGCGGCCCTGCGCCCGCAGTTCTCTTCGCGTCTGCCCTCTGCCTACCGCATCACTGTGCGCATGCATCCTGATGACTGTGAAACGTATATGGTTCGGAACTGTTGCTACCCTCGCATAACTCTTGTGTTCTGTTGCACTACTGCAAATGAATTACCGTAGCCAATGATCGAAGCTGCCCCGGCAGTCACAATTCAGTTCTTCTTCACAAAGCTCTTCTCGGATTTACTACTCAGGAGGATGTCGTTATAAGGAGAAAGAAAACTGGCGTTCTACGGATCGGAGCGTGGAATGTCAGATCCCTTAATCGAGCAGGTAGGTTAGAAAATTCAAAAAGGGATATCGATAGGTTAAAGTTAGATATAGTGGGAATTAGTGAAGTTCGGTGGCAGGAGAAACAAGACTTCTGGCCAGGTGACTACAGGGTTATAAACACAAAATCAAATAGGAGTTAATGCAGGAGTAGGTTTAATAATGAATACGAAAATAGGAATGCCGGTAAGCTACTACAAACACCATAGTGAACGCATTATTGTGGCGAAGATAGATACGAAGCCCATACCTAGTACAGTAGTACAAGTTTATATGTCAACTAGCTCTGCAGATGAAGAAATTGAAGAAATGTATGGTGAAATAAAAGAAATTATTCAAATAGAGAAGGGTAACGGAAATTTAATAGTCATGGCTGACTGCAATTCGGTAGTAGAAAAAAGGAGAGAAGGAAATGTAGTAGGTGAATATGCATTGGGGCTAAGAAATGAAAGAGGAAGCCGCCTGGTAGAATTTTGCACAGACCACAACTTAATCATAGCTAACACTTGGTTTAAGAAGCGTGAAAGAAGGTTGTATACATGGAAGAACCCTGGAGATACTAAAAGGTATCAGATAGATTATATAATGGTAAGACAGAGATTTAGGAAATAGATATTAAATTGTAAGACATTTCCAGGGGCAGATGTGGACTCTGACCACAATCTATTCTTTATGACCTGTAGATTAAAACTGAAGAAACTCGAAAATGGTGTTAATTTAAGGAGATGGGGCCTGGGTAAACTGAAAGAACCAGAGGTTGTACAGAGTTTCAGGGAGAGCATAAGGGAACAATTGACGGGAATTGGGGAAAGAAATACAGTAGAAGAAGAATGGGTAGCTTTGAGGGATGAAGTAGAGAAGGCAGCAGAGGATCAAGTAGGTAAAAAGACGAGGGCTAGTAGAAATACTTGGGTAACAGAAGAAATATTGAATTTAATTGATGAAAGAAGAAAATATAAAAATGCAGTAAATGAAGCAAGCAAAAGGGAATACAAACGTCTCAAAAATGAGATCGACAGGAAGTGCAAAATGGCTAAGCAGGCATGGCTAGAGGACAAATGTAAGGATGTAGAGGCTTATCTCACTAGGGGTAAGATAGATACTGCCTACAGGAAAATTAAAGAGACCATTGGAGATAAGAGAACCACTTGTATGAACATCAAGAGCTCAGATGAAAACCCAGTTCTAAGCAAAGAAGGAAAAGCAGAAAGGTGGAAGGAGTATATAGAGGGTCTATACAAGGGCGATGTACTTCAGGACAATATTATGGAAATAGAAGAGGATGTAGATGAAGATGAAATGGGAGATACGATACTGCGTGAAGAGTTTGACAGAGCACTGAAAGACGTGAGTTGAAACAAGGCCGCCGGAGTAGACAACATTCCATTGGAACTACTTATCTTAGAAGAAAGATTTAGGAAAGGCAAACCTACGCCTCTAGCATCTGTAGACTTAGAGCAAGCTTTTGACAATGTTGACTGGAATACTCTCTATCAAATTCTAAAGGTGGCAGGGGTAAAATACAGGGGGCGAAAGGCTATTTAAGTACAATTTGTACAGAAACCAGATGGCAGTTGAGATGGCACGTATTCACATGTTGATACAACGATATCGTCAGTTACGATCACAGTGGGCGCGTCGCCATCGGAATTCGACCGTCGATCAATGGAAACGTGTCGGCTCTTCGGGTGAATCACCATTGTGGTCACCTCCACAAACGCTGTCGTTTAGGTGCAGCACGTAAAGGATGCAGGCTGCTTGGAGCAGTAATATGCTATGGGGGACATTCCCCTGCTCTTACATGGGACCTGTGGTAGTAATCGAAGACACGCTGGCAGTAGCGGACCACCTGCATCCCTACATGCTTGATGTCTTCCGCGACGGCGATGTCATCTTTCAACAGCATAATTGTCCCTGTCTCGGGGCCATAACCGTGCTACAGTGGTTTGAGAAGCATTTTAGTAAACTCATATTGATGGCAACCAAATTGAGCCGGCCGGTGTGGCCGTGCGGTTCTAAGCGCTTCAGTTTGGAACCGCGTGACCGTTACGGTCGCAGGTTCGAATCCTGCCTCGGGCATGGATGTGTGTGATGCCCTTTGGTTAGTTAGGTTTAAGTAGCTCTAATTTATAGGGGACTGATGACCTCAGAAGTTAAGTCCCATAGTGCTCAGAGCCATTTGAACCATTTGAACAAAACAGATTCAGCTGATGTAAGTCCTACGGAACCCATCTGGGTCGCTTTTGTGCGCTGTCACCGCGAACACAAATCAATGACCGATTATTTACGCGAATAACATGACCTGTGCGTAGACATCTAATGGCACATACCTTCACAAACCTACAACAAACTGCCATATCCTTCATATGCAGAATCAGTGATGAATTTCGTTCCAAAGACAGACAAACAAGCTATTAAGCTAGTGGTCATAATGTTTTGGCTCACCAGTGTATATTATTAACCCATTAAATCGCGGTACAATCCCAGTTGCTGGTTGCCTGCCTAATGGCTTTCAGGGACAATAAAAACAAAATTTTCTATATTTTTATAATTATTGACCGAATTAAAAAATTACCGTCTTGTTATAATCTACTCATAGAGGGGCACAGCATTATGTTAACATAGTAATTACAGTTATAAACTTTATTTACATTGTGAGGCAGCACAAATTACGGCGCGCAAATTAGCCTGATTATATTCATCTACTATTTGAGATAAGATGACTTAGCGACTTGCAACTAACTTCACACATAATTTCAAACCTGTTCGTAACTTTTCTTCAATGACTTTCCTTATAAAATAATTTAAAATACATTTTATCGCTTACTATGTTTACGTGTCCATGTAGTAGTAGAACTTCGGCATCCGGCACAACTTCATTACTACTATCTCAATGCGCAACACATTTTGCAGACGGTAACAGCATAAGCCACTGAATGTACAGGTCGGCTAGAACCAAACTATCGCTACTTGAGAGTCTCCCCAAGACAAACGAGTGATCGTAGAACAATGAAAGTTTGTAGTGACATTTGAAATGACATGCGGGAGAAAAATAACGAATAAATCATCGAAAGAAACACATTTTAATTTCCAAATGAGAATGTAACATTTTTTAACTGTGTGCCATACTGACGTTCCAGGTCACAATTGTTGCTCAGTGTGAAGACCATCTACACCCACGATACTCTGGAAACGCACTAGAGATTCATCCACTGCTGCCCGAGGCAACAGCGGACAGTGGAACGTTCAATTGTCGTGGCACAGCTCGTGCACTGCTTGAACATTGCACATCGTGTCCAGCGTTCTCAGCCGTGGCAACAGTAACTTCTTCAACAGTTTGTGGCGCAGTTGGGTGACAGTCTCTCCCACTAGCAATTTCCAAATCGCCAGTTAATTCGAACTTCCGAATCATGTTCTCCAGCCCCGGCGCGGAAAGGGAACCTCTTAACGTTCCTTTAATGCATGGGTACTCGAAAAAGCAACACTACTACTGCTGTTGTTTTCATGAAAACCCTGCTCACCTTGTCCAGATTCATGTTGACTGTCTGCAGCTGTAAAGCACTTTGATGCTAGCCGTACCAGTAGCGACACCTAACTGCAAGTCATGACACTAACACCACTAACAACGAAAATATTGCCGCGCACAGTCTGAACACGATTCCTGTTAAGTTGGGTACAGATGGGGTAAAATACTCGTCCGTCTACACTCGCTGAAGTAGCAGAAGTTTAATTCTAACCTGCAAAATTATGCCATTGCACGACACATTCGACGGCGTGATGAAAAGTAATGCCTCCGAATTTTTTATGCGAATACTCTAAAAGCTTTTCAAATGAAACAAACGTTGTTAACACTCTACATATTTATTCTTCATACCTTCATATTTGAAGCGTTCTGCCACTGGAGGTACTCCTAACTGTAGCATGAACTGTGTCGGTACTTGAAAAAGGGAGTGCCGTAATCGTTTTTCAAATTTGAAGAGTCCGTTTGCACATGGGGCATTCTCTCCTTCAGCATGAGAATGCCAAGCTACACACGGGCGCTGCCACATCTTTAAAAACCCAGTCACCCTCCATGCAGTCTAGACTCGGTACATACAATTTTTATTCGTTTCCAGAACATCAAGAACAACTTCGAGGACATCACTTTGATACTGATAAAGTGGTGCAAGCAGAGGTCCGATAGCCTCTCTCTCAACAAACTCAAACACTCTACGGTGACGATGTCAATAAACTGGTCTCTCATTGGGAGTAATTTGTTCACCGCCAGAGTGACCATGATGAGAAATAAATATGTAGACATAAAAAATAAAAATGTAATGTTTTTTTATTTAAAATGCTGTAAGAGGATTAACGTAAGATATTCGGAGGCGTTACTTCTCATCACGCCCTGGTACTTCAAGAGATATGACATCATAAACAATGAGATGGGTGAAAAACCAGCTTTTCATAAACTTATTAAATTGCTAAATTCTCATAAGTTTATGGGTGACTAATACAAATCGAATAAAAGCAACATAATTCGAGTTTTACATTGTGGGAAGTCATGAGGGCTTGCCTCCTTTCATTTTAATTACAGTTATGACGTTTAATAAAGTGGATTAACACAGACTATAGTCTGGTTTCTGCACAAGATATAAATAAACTTCCTCTTCCTATATTTTATCGATGGTACCTCCACAGTTTGAAAGACTGACAAAAGCTTTCTTTAAAACGATAACTCTATAAATGTAGCCTTTCTTTAATGTATCTTCCAAGTAACGTCGTGATTTTACTATTGCCTCACATATTCCCAAATTTATCCAGAACCACAACCGACCTTCCTCGAGATCGGATTGTATCAGTTTAAATATTCTTCTGTAATTCATCCGTAGTAGTATTTTGCAGCCATCACGTGTTAGTCTGATCCTGTAATATTCACACCTGTCGGTATCAGCCTACATTGGGGTTATAATTATAAGATTCTTCTTGAAGAAGACTGGGCGCATTTCACCTGTCTCATACATCTTGCATAACAGGTGGCATAGCTTGTCATGATTTGTTCTCTCAAGGATTTCAGAAGTTCTGAATTATTTTCCTTAGCTCCAGAGTATTTATTTTTAATGAAGTCTTTCCGGGCTCTATCAGATTATTCTCGCAGTATCATACCTCCCACCTCATCTTCATCTAATTCTTCCCTTTCCATAATATTGCGCCGGCCGTTGTGGCCGAGCGGTTCTAGGCGCTTCAGTCCGGAACCGCGCGACCGCTACGGTCGCAAGTTCGAATCCTGCATCGTGCATGGATGTGTGTGATGTCCTTAGGTTAGTTAGGTTTAAGTAGTTCTAAGTTCTAGGGGACTGATGACCTCAGATGTTAAGTCCTATAGTGCTCAGAGCCATTTGAACCATAATATTGCCTTTAAGTTCGTTTCCATAGTGTAGCCCTTGTATACATATCTTCCACATTTCAGCGTTTCCTTCTTTATGGTAACTCTGTTAATTTGAGCAATGCAACTGCCGCTTATGGAAATTAATTCCCATTAAACCAAGTGGTAGATTCGTATTCGTCTATGGAAACGGCTAGACGGAAGTTTTTGTGCAATATTGTGTTATAGACACGTGTTCGATCATCAATGTATGCAACAGGAATTATTACCCATGCTGAATTCCCTGTAACAGCCACAGTATATTGACTTATTCCTATGGTTTTTTCTCTGTTTTATTTTAACAGTACATTTAAAAACAAATAACGTATTATCAATATTCGTTCTTGCCCAGAAGAGCATTAACATGTATGGACTCCAGATCCTGACTAGAGGGAGAGATATAGATTTTATACTATCAGTTTTTAAGTTTGAGAACACTTCACCACATTTATCGTGAAATTTTCTAGTAAGTAAGCTAATAAAAGCGCTGTTGAGCATTTACAATCACTTATTTCGTGTTGCCTCCTTTTCGAAATGCTTCAACATCAAACATGCAATACATCAAAAAACGACTGTCTTTCTGCACAACAGAGAGCCTAAGTACATATATAATCGTAACTAACATAACAAGACTCATGCGGATAAAATAAACGTAATTTATAATTACATGAATTTTTTCTCTCCTTCTTGTAGGCAAACGTTCGCTACTGCTGTCAAATATACTCCAACTCGAAGAAATTCCTGTGTATTTCTCTGAATAATTTCCTTTATAATGAATATTCATCTACTCTGTCACACTCCTCAAGTGACACAATTAAAGTTCGCGCTGTTGATTTAAACCCGTAGACCTTGGACGCCATGCCAGTGAAACCCTATACCAATCTAGACACTAAAGAATAAATCTCAACTTCCCACTGACGCCAAGTCTTTAAAGGGTGATTACTTGTTAACTTTAATGGGGAGGGAATCAGCCTTGCCCTTCTCATAAGACTATCCTGACAGTCGATTTTCCTTCTTCTACGCTCAGGGAACTTAAAACCGCCAGTCTCTGCGTCACAACATCTGGTTCAATCCAGTTGTTTACAGTCATAGATTTAATACGATGCTTCACTTTGTAATGCGCTCACGGTATCTTTATAAGGAATTTGTCAGCCGTTCCCTCATCGAAGTGTATTAATATCGTATTAAATCCAGCACAGCCGTATGGACCACTAATAACCACATAGTTATTATAGAAGTTAATTTGATTACAGAAATAGTTCTAAACTCTAGGAACAGGTCACGATTTCTCTATACGCAGAGGAAATAAGGTCGTAACGCTACTGAATGCCCGAGGGGTGAAGCGACCTTTCTACGAGCAGCGGCACTAGTCTTGACACATAGTACAGATGTAACTGTTAAGATTTTTAAACATATGGCGAAGCCTCTGCAGTTTCCTAGTCCAATCTAGCCTGCGCCAAAGAAGAGAGTTTCATTAGAGAAAAATCTTGTTTTCAATCAAAGATGTGCACTGCATACGTAATCTTAACTTCAACGATAGTATTACTCAGCCCCGGATCTACGCTGTTTCGGAACCGGTCAAATACAAGCTAATGGCGCACCCCCCCCCCCCCCCCCCTGAAATAGGACACAAAAAACTTTAAAAACATTGATTGTTTAAAAGTGTTCATTTCGTAGCGAAATCTTTCTGAGAGAAGCTTGATGTGTAAAACAAATATCTTCGAGGAAAGGTAAGACATATTATTTGCTCTTAAGTGTGACAAAGTGCAGTGCCACGCCTCTTCACATAGCATTCTTCTATAGCACGTCACTGTATTTCTCTCTGTGGAATTCAAACGTGAATATTTTGTAATGTAATGGAAGCCAACAAGCCTATACTCAGGACAATGGAAATTAAAATGTTCTGTGGTGCCTCTGTGCTCCCAGTCGACAAGTTTGACGTCCAATCGCCTCCTTAAAAAACTCAGAATTCATACTGGGTGTAGTTATTTGTGACCGATAGAATAAGAACTCTACAGATAATTTACGCCCCTCATTGCGTATTAACTAATAACTTTCTCTGTTGTGTGACACAAAATTCAATATAGGAAACATAAAAGCAGTAAAGACAAGATACAAGCAAGACAGTACACATTTCTTCAATCCTTAGGTCCAAAAATTTTTTCTCTCTAGTCTTGCTACAGCTTTTTATAACTATGGTTTCCTTTCTGCCAAAGAATTTGTTACCTCATCATAGTTCGTCAATCGGCTTGCAACACGAAAATCAAAATGTCGTGGTCTAATACTGAAAAAGCTGTTAATACGAATAGTGCCACAGGCTGGCGTAGTTTCTCCATTTTATTGCGTCTATTTTGTCACTGCAAGATACATCGAAATAGGCCTTTCTAGTATGGCGGCAATTGCAACACATGCCAAGTAACCGAGACTGTTTTGGCACAAATGGTATTTTTTATCTACCTCGTTTATATATTAGTAAATAACAGGATAGAATATAATTCACTAAGTATCAATGCCAATTAGGCCCATTACAACCAAAACGTTTTATGTTAAGCAACAGTTTGAGATTTCATTCATACACTCCAGTTTCTCAAACATAAGATCGAAAAGTAATAGTACGAAATTTCTATACAAATTTGGAATAGTAATATTCTTACATATAATTTTTTTGATGTACCTGTTTCCCCTCTTTTCTCATTCTGACAAAGAATATTGTCATCACTAATTCTCTAACTATTCCTGCCGTGGTAAAAACTTATTCTCATAGTAACTTCACTAACCCTGCCAGAATCACAAGTTTAGTTATCCCGCGTTTATTCTCCAGTTAGGCATTATTACGTGTTCGACACGTTTTCCGCGCTATTCCGAGACTAGGACTTAAATGGCTGCGAACATGGGACTATACAACTGGCCCTTAGTAGAGATCCTGCAAAAATTTTCTGTCAAAATTTCATTTTCTTCGATACACTGAGAAGATTGATAAGTCTTTCTTATCTGTTACTCCTCTTAGTCGTTTCTGGTAGTCTGAGTCTGTTGATTCCGCTCGCAATCATAACAACGCTGATGTTTCGCACACGCAGTCACCTCCATAAACAAACAAAGAGTGGTCGCCGTTCACCCGCTCGGGTTTCTTCGGCTCAGCTCAAATAGCCCAGACCGCCTTTTGTGTTTAGAAAAGGTTTTTTATTTCTAGATGTGACGGGAATTGCAGTGACAGAGATATGACGTAAATTATGCACGCATTCAAAAATCAACTTATGATTCAAAAATCAACTTGTGATCAACTTCAAAAATCAACTTCGTTCAGAAATCAACCTAGAATGTGTTCAGAAATGTTCAAAAACCAGTAGGTATGCGTTTCAAAATCAGATGAATAACAGACAGACCAACGTGCGATGGATTCTCGGCGCTTTGTGAAACAAGGTTTTTCTCTTCAAGAATATGAACTTGGCGCTTCCTGAATTTGCCGCCCGGGGCAAGTACCCCGGTTTGCCACTCTCCACCCTCCCTAGATCCGGGCCTGGTATTACTTTGTATAAGTAACTTGTACCGCTGTTAAATATTTTAAGAAAAGCATTTTCATAGACATTAAGCTTTATTCCGCACCGGTTTGGGTTTTTAAAATCATCATCTCTGAAAGACTGAAAGACTGAAAAACAGAAAACAGCAAAACATACACAGACGAAAGGAACTAAAAACATAAGAACTGTGAATATATCCATCAAAATCATGGTCAGCACTTGCAAAGCAGTACACCGGGGGGTCATGAATACATATTACTCGAGCAAGGCTCATTAGCATACCAAGTACATCGATATCTCAAAGTGGTATGTAAAATACACATACACTATGTGATCAAAAGTAATCGGACACCTGGCTGCAAATGACTTACAAGTTCCTGGCGGCCTCCATCGGTAATGCTGGAATTCAATATGTTGTTGGCCTACCCTTAGCCTTGATGACAGCTTCCACTCTCGTAGGCATATGTTCAATCAGATGCTGAAAGGTTCCTTGGCAAATGACAGCCCATTCTTCACGGAGTGCTGCACTGAGGAGAGGTATCGATGTCGGTCGGGAGGCCTGGCACGAAGTCAGAGTTCCAGAGCATCCCAAAGGTGTTCTATAGGATTCAAGACAGGACTCTGTGCAGGCCACTCCATTACAGCGATGTTATGTCGTGTAACCACTCCGCCACAGGCCGTTCATTGTGAACAGGTGCTCGATCGTGTTGAAAGATGCAATCGTCATCACCGAATTTCTCTTCAACAGTGGGAAGGAAAAAGGTGCTTAAAACATCAATGTAGGCCTGTGCTGTGACAGAGCCCCGCAAAAAAATTAGGGATGCAAGCCCCCTCCATGAAAGACACGATGACACTATAACACCACCGCCTCCGAATTTTACTGCTGACACTACACACGCTGGCAGATGACGTTCACCGGGCATTCGCCATACGCACACCCTGCCAAAGGATCGCCACATTGTGTACTGTGATTCGTCACCCCACACAACGTTTTTTCACTGTTCAATCGTCCAAGGTTTACGCTCCTTGCACCAAGAGAGACGTCGTTTGGCATTTACTGACGGGGTGTGTGGCTAATGAGCCGCTGCTCGACGATGACATCAAGTTTTGTCACCTCCTGCCTACTTGTCATAGTAATTGCAGTGAATCCTGAGGTAGTCTGGAATTCCTGTGTGATGGTTTGGATAGATGTCTGCCTATTACACATTACGACCCTCTTCGACAGCCGGCGGTCTTTGTCAGTCAACAGATGAGACGGCCTGTACGCTTTTGCGTTCTACGTGCCCCTTTACGTTTCCATATCGGAAACAGTGGACCTAGGGACGTTTAGGAGTGTGGAAACGTCGCGTACAGACGTATGGCACAAGTGTCAGCCAATCACCTGACCACGTTCGAAGTCCGCAAGTTCCGCAGAGAACCCCATTGTGCTCTGTCACGACGTCTAATGACCACTGAGGTCGCTGATATGGAGTACATGGCATTAGGTGCCGGCACAATGCACCTAATATGAAAAACGTATGTCTTCCGGGGTGTCAGGATACTTTTGATGACACAGTGTAATATAGGTAATGTTATAAATCACACAGGCAGATTACGTAAAGACGATTGACAGTTAACAGATGAATATCGTCAAAGACACGAGTAAGCTAATTTCACCGAAGAGTCCAGTATCAAAGAGTAAAAACGATGAAGATCTCTAATGCAGTCATTGAAAGAAATTAGAGAGTGCAATTGAAACAAGACTAGTTCAAAATTGGCAACAAGTTGTGGTTACTATCAACAAAAGATACATTTACTGGATCAGTTTATGTATTTCTAAGTGCAAGCTCGCCCATTGAGTATATCATAAGGAGTACAATCCTAATTGAGGCATCATTCTAAAAGTGGCAACCAGATAGATCGTAAATTGTAAAAATACATATACATAAACAAATACCTATTTTTGCTATAATAATAAAATTATATAAAACACGTTGGTAGACAGTAATTACAACCAGTGATTTAATGATTGTAAAGATTGCGAAAATCAATAAAGTTCGGAACCATTCTGTTAAATTTCGGCTGCAGACACTCCATTGCGTAGGGACACTAGTTTCTGCTGTGCTAGTTGATCTGGTGCCACAACAGGTAGTCAAACAACGCCACTGGCTGCAAGAAGCAGGAACCAAATTTACTGCCATCTCCAGTAAACTTGACTATAGGAAGATATTTCACTTGGAGGCGTGCGAGTTTACAAAACCACGGAGGTGTCGCTAGTAGCAGTGAGGGAGTTACCGCCATTTTGTAGTAAGTTGTAAGTAGGCTGTTTAGTTTTTTATGTTGGTAATGCCACGTAGCGCTCTGTATGAAAATCACTGACTGTGTGTGTGCAATCTGAGGCTAGTTGGCATTGTTGGAATATTTCCTATTGCAGTGTTGGGCAGTTGGATATGAACAGCGAGTAGCGTTGCGCAGTTGGAGGTGAGCCGCCAGCAGTGGTGGATGTAGGGAGAGAGATGGCAGAAGTTTGAGAGCGGACGATCTGGACGTGTGTCCGTCAGAAGAACGAAATTTGTAAGACCGGATGTTATGAACTGATATATATGACTTTTGAGTAAATACATTGTTTGTTCTCCATCAGAGTCTTCCACTTGTTAACTATACCTATCAGTAGTTAGTGCCTTCAGTAGTTAGAATCTTTTATTTAGTTGGCAGTAGTGGCGCTCCCTGTGCTGCAGTAGTTCGAGTAACGAAGATTTTTGTGAGGTAAGTGATGCATGAATGGTATAGGTTATTGTTAGTCAGGGCCATTCTTTTGTGGGAATTATTGAAAGTCAGATTGCGTTGCGCTAAAAATATTGTATGTCAGTTTGGTGTTGATCAGAAGAAGTAAAGAGGGAAGTGTCTAAGTACGTTCAGTTTCGCTCTGCTGTTTGAAAAACAAATAACGTATGAGGTTTACCAGCAATGTCATTCTTAATTCTTCTAAGGGGATGTAAACATATGTCGACACTTAGCCGAGGATGCCCCACTGCAATCTTCTGATTTTTTCTTGTAGTTGGTGTAATTAGTGTAGTAGCTATTGTTTATTGCTAGCGAGTAATTGTAGAGAGTATCTTCTTTGTAGTTGTAGTTTTTCATTGTTGTACTGTAAAATAGTTGTGGCATGCATGTAGATTTGCACCAAAAAATCCGCAGCCGTGCTTGCAATTAATTAGATATTATTTTCAGTGCTCTTTTAATGTGTTTTCTTGTTTTACTCTTTAAATTGTGCTTTTCTTTGTTATCGAGTGAAATATTATGACAATTATGGCGCGTGAAAAACGAAATACTAGGCTCCAAAGTAAACTGAGAAAGAACAGTGAAGACGAGAGTAGTGTGTTAGCGCCAGCGTGTAATGAATTAACTAATGTTCAGACAGTGATTTGGTAATTGGTTACATAAATTAATTAATTAATTAATTAATTAATAGTGTGGACAGTGAATCAGCTAGTGAACAGGGTAGTATTGTCGATCGATCGGCGGGCAACAGGTTTTGCGTCTTCACATTTTTCTCAGTTAAGTCAAGACACATTTTCTGCTTTTCAAAATTTGAATGTTGCCGGTGCAAATGCACTGTCGAAAATCACTGAGGAACATGTTTCAGACACTAGAGCATTGTTTTCACAATTAATGCAACAATTGGGACAACGGCTTCAAAGGTTAGACGCAATGGAACAAAATCAAAAACTCACAAATTTTTGAGCATTTTAACCTATTTTTTCGCGGCATGAAAATGCATTACAGAGGGACGAAGCAGCCATAAAAGAGCTGCAAACTATTGTTCTTGAAAATCGCGAGACCTTGCGGGCTAAATCACAAAAGAGAAATCCGGGAAGTACAAGATCAGTTGGTGCAAGTAATACAAGAATCACATATTTCAGAGGAGATTCGCGCTCCAACATGGGAAGAGGATCTTAGAAATACGGAAAAGCCACAAAATAATAACACTGGGCATTTCAGAAATTATGAAAGAAATTGGCAAGGTGCACCGAATTCTGAGATGGAACCGCCGACACGACGTAACAACGACCGATATGCGACTCGCCGACACGATGACTTCAAGCTGTTCATTACTACACGCAAATTCAAAAAATTTTAGAATTGTAGCAGCAACATTCATCCACAAGCGTGACTTCATTAATTCTCTCATTGTTTTCCTCCCAGCTGGTCATTAGAGCACAGATTAGAATTTATGTGTGGCTATTTAGAGAATGAACCAGCTGTAAGAATGCGATCGGTCATTCACGATTGTCACAGTGAAGGAGAATTTTATCATGCCTTCCTCTCATCTTATTGGTCTCAAGCTACTCAAGACCGAGTAAAACATGGCATCATAATGATGAAACACTTTGAACTATCTGAATTTTCCAGTCCTGTGAAATATTTTGAAGACATGTTGCACAACAAATAGTACCTGTCAAACCCATACAGCCCCTTAGAACTCATCCGCATTTTCTTAATCAAATTGCCTGAACATTTAAGACATATTATTTTGGCAGGACGTCGCAAAGACGACATTGAAGATTTTCAGGGACCATTACAAGAATTAAAAATTGACACAGTCGCGGGATGCGAAAACAGGAAAACAATCATTACAGGTCACATCCGTCACAATTCCGTGATGACAGAAACAATAACTGGATACGACAAGGCTATTCTTACAACTCAAACAGTGACCAAAACAGACACCACCCGTGTGGCAACCGTTGGCAGAGTAGTAATAATTACAGGGAAAGATCACCTCTCCACGGTGATGACTACGACAGAGGGTGTCAGAGAAACAGGCAATATGGGAACCAAAATAATTATTATCAAGAGAGACGGAATAACTTCAGACGCAACGGTCCACCGCGCAGTTACGATTCCAGAAGAAATTCTCCACCACATGACCAACAAAAAAGAAACTATGGAGACTACCGACATTACGACAGTTCTGAATTTCATCAGAACTGGCGGGATTCAAAGAGGGCAGGACCCTCTCAGCAAGGTGAATTTATAGAAGTTAGGTCTAATCCCAATAATGGCGCGCGCCAACAAAGACACAGTAGCAATGACTCACACCGCTGGCAGGCACAAAACGTACTTATGAAGCTGACGACGTAACTGCCGTGGCTAGTAATTACGTAAAAATGTAAGACATTAGGGCCATCTTCCTCCAGGAACATGACGTAAAACACAACAGCATTGCAAACAAATGGTTCAAATGGCTCTGAGCACTATGGGACTCAACTTCTGAGGTCATTAGTCCGCTGGAACTTAGAACTAGTTAAACCTAACTAACCTAAGGACATCACACACATCCGTGCCAGAGGCAGGATTCGAACCTGTGACCGTAGCGGTCTCGCGGTTCCACTGCAGCGCCTAGAACCGCACGGCCACTTCGATCGGCACAGCATTGCATATACTGTAATTCACATTACAGTAAATGATGTAAAATTTACGGCAGTACTTGAATCAGGCAGTCCCATTTCAGTAGTTAGTGAAACAGACTTTAGCAAATGCAGCAAATCGAAGGATTGCCCCACACTTCCGTTACGTCAGATTAAATTAAAGGTGCAATCGGAAAAAGTGTAGATGTACGCCAACAAACCAACTTAGAATTCTTTTGTCAATGCCACAGCTTCTCTACGAACTTAACTTTCTTATTGTTCCATTAAAGACGGAAATTATATTGGGAGTAGACTTTTAGAGTGAATGCAAAGCAATCTTAAACTTTCACGGTGCTGAAATACGTTTAGAGAAAGAAGGTAAGACAATAGCTTTGAAATTTGAGGATTGGCTCTCAAACCATGACGGGGAAATTAATCGGCTTTACCTCCTGTTAGACAACAGTTCGGAATTTTCGACGGAACTTGACACTAACAATCACTCTGCAAGTATTGACAGGAATAATATCGACGGGGTATTTGATACTACGGAATTAATTCAGAATAAGATTCAAACAATTGAGAATTGTAATGACACTGATGGGCAGGACCTTTTTGAGATTTTACAAGCACATTCCACAGTTTTTACTCACAAAACAGGAACAATCAAGGGATTTCAGTACCAATTTCGTGTTCGTGAGCAAACTAAATTTTGTGTTAGACCACACATAATTCCGGCACATTATAGGGACCGTGTTAGAACAGAAATACAGTCTATGCCTGACGAGGGAATTATTGAGCCTGCAGTAACCTCATACAACAATCCATTACATGTTGTTGAGAAGAAAAATGGATCGACCAGGCTTGTCTTAGATTCGAGACAAATCAATACTATCATCATTCCTGAAACAGACAGGCCGCAGACGTTGGAAGAGCATTTTTAAAATTTTGATGGTACAAAAGTGTTGTCTTCTATTGATCTCCGATCCAGCTTTTATCAGATCAAACTTTATGCAGAATGTAGAAAATACACAGCTTTTGTTATCAATTTCGGAAACTTCCTTTTGGTTTGAACATTTCTTCCGCATCATTCATTCGTGGTCTAAATTCCATATTACCTGAGTTCTTAAAACGTCACACCACCTTATATGGGGACGAAATTCTAATACAGAAGCTTCGTGGGCACAACATAATGGCATGGTCAACAGTGTGTTACGTATTTTTGCAGAATCTGGAATTACAGTTAACTTGGAAAAGTCTGAATTCGGTAGGTCAAAGGCTAAGTTTTTGGGACATATTATTTCTTCTGAAGGCATTCAGCCGGATCCTGAAAAGTTAGAAGCAATCAGAGCCATTCCAGTTCCATCCACAAAAAAGAAAAAAAAAATGTCCGCAGTTTTCAAGGTCTCGTAAATTTTTACCGTCGTTTTCTGAATATGCAAATTCTAGTTACACAAAAACTTTGTTCTCTCGCTGGAAAAAAATACTATTTTTAACTGGCACAAACAGGCACAGTTGGAATTCAATTCTTTGAAAGAAGCGATACTTAACGCGCCAATACCAATTTATGGAGATAGGGCCTGGATAAACAGAAAGAACCAGAGGTTGTACAGAGTTTCAGGGAGAGCATAAGGCAACAATTGACAGGAATGGGGGAAAGAAACACAGTAGAGGAAGAATGGGTAGCTTTGAGGGATGAAGTAGTGAAGGCAGCAGAGGATCAAGTAGGTATAAAGACGAGGGCTAGTAGAAATCCTTGGGTAACAGGAGAAATATTAAATTTAACTGATGAAAGGAGAAAATATAAAAATGCAATAAATGAAGCAGGCAAAAACGAATACAAACGTCTCAAAAATGAGATCGACAGGAAGTGCAAAATGGCTAAGCAAGGATGGCTAGAGGACAAATGTAAGGATGTAGAGGCTTATCTCACTAGGGGTAACCGAGCGAGGTGGCGCAGTGGTTAGACACTGGACTCGCATTCGAGAGGACGACGGTTCAATCCCGCGTCCGGCCATCCTGATTTAGGTTTTCAGTGATTTCCCTAACTCGCTCCCGGCAAATGCCGGGATGGTTCCCTTGAAAGGGCACCGCCGACTTCCTTCCCTAATCCAATGAGACCGATGACCTAGCTGTCTGGTCTCCTTCCCCAAACAACCCCCCCCCCCCAACCCCCCACTAGGGGTAATATAGATACTGCATAAGGAAAATTAAAGAGGCCTTTGGAGATAAGAGAACCACTTGTATGAATATCAAGAGCTCAGATGGAAACCCAGTTCTAAGCAAAGAAGGGAAAGCAGAAAAGTGGAAGGAGTATATAGAGGGTCTATACAAAGGGCGATGTGCTTGAGGACAATATTATGGAAATGGAAGAGGATGCAGATGAAGATGAAATGGGAGATACGATACTGCGTGAAGAGTTTGACAGAGCACTGAAACATCTGGTTCGAAACAAGGCCCCCGGAGTAGACAACATTCCGTTGGAACTACATTCACAAAGTCGCCACTGAAAACTTCATCACCACTTCTTTAAAGGACATTGCTCATGAACAAGATAAAGATCCGATTTGGAAAGACATCGAAAGTAAATGGTATGAAAACACACACACAGATTCGGCATTATTATCTGCTTATAAACAACATACTCTTCAAACGCTGACCTGTTGATGACAAACTATGCGCACTTTGTCTTCCTGACAATTTTATTAATAAGCTCATTTGGTGCATTCACTTCAGCTACGCACATTTTGGTCAACGAAAATGTTGTAATATTCTTGGGACGACTTGTTATTTTAACAATATAGAAAAGAGAATTCGAAGATTCTTGTCTATTTCTAACCTTTGTCGAAAGGCTAAACAATCTACTATCTCACATCGTGCTCCGTTGTTTCTTATCATTCCTTCTAAATTAAAAGAATTTGCTGCTGTTCTTGTCAGAACATCGAATGGATTTTCGTACGTTTTAGCCGCTGTTGAACTTACTTCAAAATTTGTTTCTTTCCCACCGTTACGTAAAGTCACTAGACGGTCTGTATCCAACGCATTTGTTAAAAATTTCTTATGTGAAGTTGGACACGTTAGTAAAGTCATTTTAGATAACGGACCGCAATTCAGATCTGCTGTTTCGTCATGCATGCTTCAGAATAAAATCAAACCTGATTTTATTTCATTGTGCTCACCACATTGTAATCTGTCTGAACGGATTATGAAATAACTCAATAAGCTCTGCAAACTGTATTGTCACAGAAAGCATCAGTATGGGGACAGATATTTACACTTATTTCAAAACGTACTGAATGAAATGCCTCATGACTCCACTACTTTACCACCTATTCTTGTACTGAAGAATGAAGAACCACCAAACAGAATCAGAGAGTTTGTACCTTTTCCGAATACAAGTAAACTTCGACACAAAGATGTAACTGATTTGGCTATTAAAAATGTAAATTCTGCTGCAGACAAAAGGAGAAAACTACACAATAAAGCAAATGCAAAGAAACTATATATTGGTCAGAAAGTTCTAATTATAGCTCGTTCATTGTCACATAAGAAGAAACACTTGAGTCACAAATTCTTTCTGATTTGCAATGGACCTTACAGAATCCGACGTATACCACATGATAATTGCGTTGAAGTTGAAACCCTGTGTACTAGGAAGAGTAAAGGATTGCACCACATTTCATACGTAAATCTGATTTTTAACTTAGTCTTTGCCGTAAAATTTTTCACTTCACTTTACTAGTACACTTTGTCACACTTAGAAACTGTTAACATGCAACAATGTTTTGAAGTTAACCTAGGGAACATATTTAGACAGTAAGTACGAATGCATTGTTATAGTAAACAGACGAAACAGTGTTATTGTGTGTGTACATTCTTGCTTGTTAGTTGGACGATTACGTAATGACTATAAGGCCTACATACTTAGAACATATACTGGTACTGCTAATGAGATTTTGATGCAACATTTTGGTTTACTTGAAAATACATTCTGGATATAAAGTACTTTCTGAGAGATTACAGATGACTTGGTATTTGGTTTGTTTGACAGCTACACGATTATATCGTGATACTACTGATGTGTGACACAATTTACGTTGTTGCTTTTGCGGTGTATCTGTTTTATATCTACATAGTATTTCTGAATACTTCTGGAAAGTAAAACATGTTTTAGTAGTAACTTTTATGGTATAGTTACAATGAGACAGGCTTTTCTGTAGCACAACAATACGTTACAGTATAGTACTTTCTTCATCATGGCAATAAGCGTAATAACTCTGATATCTATGCACAAAGCATTTGCTTATGGAGGACGATAATTACAATACTTTGAGATAATTATCTTACAACAAGACGCACAGTTTAGCGCTACAGTACACGTATTTCAGTGATTAATTTTGTACTTAAAACATTTATTTTTAAAGATTTTTGAATTACAAAGAAAATTACCGGCATACATTTCATTCCATTGCTGTAATCTGTAACATCTGAGGGTATAATTAAATTTATCCTCAGGGGGTACATGCCTACTTTGTGTACTAAGCGTGTGGCAAGTGCTAGGAGCCCTAGGTAACATGGTATTTGCTTATACGACTTTACACATCGGTACCATATTTCTCTAACACAGAATTACACAGCTATCTCATCATTTACATGAGACAGACAAAATTTTTTTTTTTACTATGTTAGTGACACATGTTTACGCAATTACACAGCTGGATAACTTCACACTTAAGAAATTGTATTTTCTCTGTTCTTTGTGAATAGCTCATATTTTTTCGGAACCATTGTGATACTATGAGAGCTTTAAATGCTGTATTTGGTGAGGGATCATGACTTGTGAAGTACGTTTGAGGTAGATGACTTTATTGAAGGTTTTGCAGTTATTGAAAGAAGCTGCGACAATTTTGAGATGTGATTGATCTCTTATGATGTTATTATTATGGCGACGATGTGTATTATGCTGTTGAGGTATGTTTATGATCAATAAGCTGATGCTATATGAGGAACTTGATTATGCTACGTATGTATTATGATGAAATATTGAAGAAGTGTTCACGAATATGTATATGTGTAATAAGGTAAGGAATAATTAGTAGTGGTTAGAGGCTCTGATTCACGAAAAAGGATGTTGGAAAGCAAGAATCGTACTTTAAGAGGTATGAAACGTGTGTATATGTGACTGCTCTTCATGAGATTTAGTTTCTACACATTTCTACTGTAGTTTTTCGACCTGTGAAATTTTATTGGTATCAAACTGCACTGTAGCAGAGACCGCTGTCGTAGATATTTCGGTAAGGAAGATAAGTAACCTTGACGTAATGCATTGTCGGTACCCAGCTGCGCCAGTAGCCCAGAGAAAGAGCTGTTAGGTGGAGGGTGGAGGAAAAAGAGGCCATTAGCCTCGCTATTGACATTCCTTTGTAGAAAGCATCGCAAATACGACACGCTCATATTTGAAAACACACGATTACAGTTTGGAGCTTGTACTTTCTGATATTTACTGAAATTCCTAATGAAATGATGAGAAACATCTAATGTCTTTCTAGTTGAAAGATATTTTACTGCCTTAGGAGATGCCAAATGGCTAGTGAGTGACGTTTCATGTCTTTCTTTATGTTTATACAGGGTGTTACAAAAAGATGGGTCAAACTTTCAGGACACATTCCTCAGACACAAATAAAGAAAAGATGTTATGTGGACATGTGTCTGGAAACGCTTAATGTCCATGATAGATCTCATTTTAGTTTCGTCAGTATGTACTGTACTTCCTCAATTCACCGCCAGTTGGTCCAATTGAAGGAAGGTAATGTTGACTTCGGTGCTTGTGTTGACATGCACCTCATTGCTCTACAGTACTAACATCAAGCACATCAGTACGTAGCATCAACAGGTAAGTGTTCATCACGAACGTGGTTTTGCAGTCAGTGCAATGTTTACAAATGCGGAGTTGGTAGATGCCCATTTGATGTATGGATTAGCACGGGGCAATAGCCATGGCGCGGTAAGTTTGTATCGAGACAGATTTCCAGAACGAAGGTGTCCCAACAGGAAGACATTCGAAGCAATTGATCGGCGTCTTAGGGAGCACGGAACATTCCAGTTTATGACTCGCGACTGGGGAAGACCTAGAACGACGAGGACACCTGCAATGGACGAGGCAATTCTTCGTGCAGTTGACGATAACCCTAATTTCAGCGTCAGAGAAGTTGCTGCTGTACAAGGTAACGTTGACCACGTCACTGTATGGAGAGTGCTATGGGAGAACCAGTTGTTTCCGTATCATGTACAGCGTGTGCAGGCACTATCAGCAGCTGATTGGCCCCCACGGGTACACTTCTGCGAATGGTTCATCCAACAATGTGTCAATCCTCATTTCAGTGCAAATGTTCTCTTTATGGATGAGGCTTCATTCCAATGTGATCAAATTGTAAATTTTCACAATCAACATGTGTGGGCCGACGAGAATCCGCACGCAATTGTGCAATCACGTCATCAACACAGGGTTTCTGTGAACGTTTAGGCAGTCATAGTTGGTGATATCTTGAGCGGGCGCCATGTTCTTCCACCTATGCTCAATGGAGGACGTTATCATGATTTCATATGGGATTCTCTACCTGTGCTGCTAGAACATGTGCCTTTACAAGTACGACACAACATGTGGTTCATGCAGGATGGAGCTCCTCCACTTTTCAGTCAAAGTGTTCGTACACTTCTCAACAACTGATTCGGTGACCGATGGATTGGTAGAGACGGACCAATTCCATAGCCTCCACGCTCTCCTGACCTCAACCCACAAAAATAGTTCAAATGGCTCTGAGCACTATGGGACTCAACTGCTGAGGTCATAAGCCCCCTAGAACTTAGAACTACTTAAACCTAACTAACCTAAGGACATCACATACATCCATGCCCGAGGCAGGATTCGAACCTGCGACCGTAGCGGTCGCTCGGTTCCAGACTGTAGCGCCTAGAACCGCTCTGCCACTCCGGCCGGCACCTCAACCCTCTTGACTTTCATTTATGGGGGCATTTGAAAGCTCTTGTCTGCGCAACCCCGGTACCAAATGTACAGTAGAGACTCTTCATGCTCGTATTGTGGACGGCTGTGATACAATACGCCATTCACCAGGGCACACAAACAGACGATCAGCCTTGCCGTCTACGGTATGTCCGTTTTCAGGTGTTGGGCCATAACGTTCAACCTTTCGCCAAAGTCGCTTATGTCAGAGGTCTTCCCTGTTCGCGACACGTACCGTCTCTGGAAAAATTCCCCATTCGCCTCTGCTCCAGTTATACAGCATGTTACAAAAAGGTACGGCCAAACTTTCAGGAAACATTCCTCACACACAAATAAAGAAAAGATGTTATGTGAGCATGTGTCCGGAGACGCTTACTTTCCATGTTGGAGCACATCTTATTACTTCTCTTCAAATCACTCATTTTAGTTTCGTCCACCTACGCTCAATGGAGCACGTTATCATGATTTCATACGCGATACTCTACCTGTGCTGCTAGACAAGTACGACACAACATGTGGTTCATGCACGATGGAGCTCCTGCACATTTCAGTCGAGGTGTTCGCACGATTCTCAACAGCAGATTCGGTGACCGATGGATTGGTAGAAGCAGACCAATTCCATGGCCTCCACGCTCTCCTGACCTCAACCCTCTTGACTTTCATTTATGGGGACATTTGAAAGCTCTTGTCTGCGCAACCCCGGTACCAAATGGAGAGACTCTTCGTGCTCGTATTGTGGACGGCTGTGATACAATACGCCATTCTCCAGGACTGCATCAACGCATCAAGGGTTCCATGCGACGGAGGGTGGATGCATGTATCCTCGCTAACGGAGGACATTTTGAACATTTCCTGTAACAAAGTGTTTGAAGTCACGCTGGTACGTTCTGTTGCTGTGTGTTTCCATTCCATGATTTATGTGATTTGAAGAGAAGTAATAAGATGTGCTCCAACATGGAAAGTAAGCGTTTCCAGACACATGTCCACATAACATATTTTCTTTCTTTGTATGTGAGGGATGTTTTCTGATAGTTTGGCCGTACCTTTTTAACACCCTGTATTTTCCTATTTTGTTTAATATATAGTTTCTAGTTGCACTGCAGCATTGGTTAAAATAAAATGTAATAGATGTATTAATATCACTATTTTATGCCTACATTATCCATCAAATAATAGTTACCTTTCCCTTCACAGGAATTGCACACATAATTTTTCAACGATTTGGTAACTTTTTGTTAGATTAAGTTTTTGTGATGCATCACTCTAGGGTTAAGATCTGACATAGGTATTAGACATTTCATATCTTTACCGTAACATTTTTTCTGCTTGAGCTTTGTCATGTTTAGATATTGCATTTGTTGCTGCTGTTTGGCAGGCATAGTTCTACTGAATTTTGCATTGTATTAAGCCAGTTTACTACTGATTTATTTTTCTTCTTGCTGCACATTGGTTCATATTAGTTGTAATGTTGTATTTGCTTTGCTAATTTATATTTATTGCTGCCTGCTTTGCCAGTTTGAATTTTTTTGTCATTGCTGTTTGTGTTAATTGTTTTGTGCTGCTGTATTGCCTTGTCCCTTAGTTTATACATCTGGGCTCAGTAGATTTCAGTTAGCTTAAGATGGGGTAGGCTATATAAGAGAATGAGTTGTGATGAATTGAAATAAATGCATTGAGAAGTTATATGGGCCAAAATTAGTATTGTACAGTGAGAAATAATTATTTTGAAAGAGGATATGAAACAAACAGCAGGGTTTAGGGACAACACCTATAGATAGGACTTTTTGGGAATAATGATGAACTAAGGGAGATCTCCAAGAAGTAAAGAAAGTTTTATTTGCAGATCAAATACGATGAATACTGCAGTAAAATAAACCCTGTCCTTTCTTTTTGTGTTATTCCACTATATGTTTGTGTACCCTTGTGTATTAGTGTTCTTCCTGTCTTTGTATGTTTATCTGATAAGAGTTATGTTGTAGAATTTTTCTAATACTAAGTTATTTACTTTGTAAAGATGTTTAGTCATTATTTATTCTGTTCTGTTTTAGTGCTAATGTGTAAAGTTAATCTTTCGAAAGCTGTTCTCACTTTTTTAATTTATTTACTTATGTCATAACACTGATGTATATGTTATTTTGTAAAGCCCGTATTACTGCAAATGTTATCTCTATCATTATGTTCTTTAATGATGTATTTTGTACCGTTGTAATTGTATTCTCGTGTCGTAAATTTGTAATTGTATAGACACCAGTTCTTCAAATAAGTATTTTCATTTCACTGCACACATTTCTGTTGGTCATAGTATATGCACAATATGTGAAAAAAAGAAGACTGTTAGTGCTCACACGTGTGTTGATAATCCAGCAAGGAACTGGTTAACAGCATTTCTGGTTCTAGGAACATTTCAGAAAAATGTTTTGTGAGTGCACAAGTGGTGGTTCATGGACTTGTTATATTATCCGCAAGAGTCTTCGATGGTGATTGTGCAGCCGCAGAGTCATAGTAGATGGCTGCTGGCCATCTCTACAAGAACTACAGTGGGTCTGCACCCTTGGTGTACCACAACTACCATTATCTCCACAAGGACTACAGTGGGTCTGCACCTTTGGTGGGCCACCAATACCATCTCTACAAGGACTACAGTGGGTCTGCACCTCTGATGGCCCACCAATACCATGATCTCTACCAGGACTACAGTGGGTCTGCCCACCAATATTCTTCAGAACTTGGACTGACTCTGCTGTGGGTTTGCTCTATTGTAGCCCATTTCCTGTCTGCAAGTCAAGAGTCAGCACTGTCTTTCCGTTGGAAGGACAACACTACTTCTTCACGACTGCATGGAATTCCACTACTTGTCTGTGCATTTTCTATTACTGCTCAGACTTTGAGAAAAAAAAATCTGCAATTACTACTGTGAAGTAAGATCAGGACTTTTTTATGGACTGTGAGAAAACTTTTGCTTTTGACTAACATTGTATCGATAATTGTGTGCGTTTTATATATTTGTTAGCGTTAATATAAAAAAATTTAACAAATATGTATTGGCCAATGCCCAAAACAAGTTGTAAAATTTTTTGGGGGATCATGGGGGCTATGTAAGTAGACTGCTTAGGTTTTTATGTTAGTGTAAAATTTTTTGGGGGATCATGGGGGCTATGTAAGTAGACTGCTTAGGTTCTTATGTTGGTAACGCCACGTAGCGCTCTGTATGAAAATCACTGACTGTGCTGTGTGCAGTCTGTGGCTGGTTTGCATTGTTGGAATATTTGTTGTTGTAGTGTTGGGCAGTTGGAAGTGAAAAGCATGTAGCATTTCCCAGTTGGAGGTGAGCCGCCGGCAGTGGTGGATGTGGGGAGAGAGATGGCAGATTTTTGGAAGCTGACGATCTGGACGTGTGTCCATCAGAAAAACGAAATTTGTAAGACCGGATCTCATGAACTGATATATAGATATTATGACATGAGTAAATAGATTGTGTGTTCTCCATCAAAATCTATCATTTGCTAACTATGCTTATCAGTAGTTAGTGCCTTCAGTAGCTGGTCTTTTATTTAGCTGGCACTATTGGCGCTCGCTGTATTGCTGTAGTTCGAGCAATGAAGATTTTTGTGAGGTAAGTAATTCATGAAATGTATAGGTTATTGTCAGTCAGGGCCATTCTTTTGTGGGGATTATTGAAAGTTAGATTGCGTTGCACTAAAGATATTGTGTGTCAGTTTAGTGTTGATCAGAATAAGTAAAGAGAGATGGTGTCCAGTTGTAGTGAAATTGTGCCAACAATACTGCGTAACCTCGAGTCAGTAACGAAAGGCTATCATCTTTACTGTGAATCTGGAACCATGGTGCAATTGTAAGTTTTTCACTTGGCGTAACGAGAGGTTTGTGACAATTAAAAAACCTTCGTCAGCAGTGGCTATCGAACCGACACCTTATGTCTACCAAGGTAGCGTCAGTCCACTTGAACATCGAGCTTCACAAGCGTCTGTGAGGTTACTTTGATTCAACGCACATGCGCCCCTGTTGTTGTTGTTGTTGTTGCTGTGGTGGTGGTGGTCTTCAGTCCAGAGACTGGTTTGATGCACCTCTCCATGTTGCTCTATCCCGTGCAAGCCACTTCAACTCCGAGTAACTATGCAACGTACATGCTTCTAAATCTGCTACGGTATCCATCTCTTGGTCTCCCTCTATGATTTTAACCCCCCACGCTTCCCTGCAGTACTAAATTGGTGATCCCTTTATGTGTGTGTCCTACCAACCGATCGCTTCTTCTGGTCAGGTTGTACCATGAGTTTCTCTTTTCCCAATGCTATTCTGTACCTCCTCATTGGTTACGTGATCTTCAGCATTCTTCTGTAGCATCACATTTCGAAAGCCTCAAAGCCTTTATCCTCTTTTATATAAACTGCTTATCGTCCATGTTTCACTTCCAAACATGGCTACACGCCACGCAAATACTTTCAGTCCGTATTTTGTACACTCCCTACTTCAACCAACGTTTTGCTTGCCAAATAGCAAAACTCATTACTCTGTCTTATTCCTAATCTAATTCCCTCAGCATCACCTGATTTAGTTCGACTACATTCCATTATCTTCGTTTCCCTTTTTTTGATGTTCATCTTACATCCTCCTTTCAACTGTTCATTCCATTCAACTGCTGTTCCAAGTCCTTAGTTGTATCTGACAGAATTACGACCTCAAAGTATTTATTTCTTCTCCCTGTACTTTAATTTCTACTCCAAATTTTTTCTTTTGTTTCCTTTACTGCTTCCTCAACATACAGATCGAGTAACAACGGGGATAGGCTACAACCCTGTCTCACTCCCCTGTCAACTACTGGTCCCTTTCATGCCCCTCGACTCTTATAACTGCCATCTGGTTTCTGTACAAATTGTACTTAAATAGAATTTCACTCCCTGTAAAACCCCTGCCATCTTTAGAATTAGAAAGAGAATATTCCAGTCAACTCTGTCAAAAGCTTTCTCTAAGTTTACAAATGCTATAAACCTAGGTTTATCTGTCCTTAAGCTATCTTCTATGAGAAGTCGTAGGGCCAGAATTGCCTCGCGTGTTCCTACATTTCTCCGGAATCCAAACTGATCTTCCCCGAGGTCGGCTTCTACCAGTTTTTCCATTCTTCTGTAAAGGATTCATGTTAGTACTTTGCAACCGTCACTTATTAAATGAGCGAGAATTCTGCCTCCCTGACTCCATGAAACGGATTCAAAATTGCTCAATACATTCATTTACTTGTTCGATCGAATCATCGTTAACCAGTTGTCTCAGCTGCCCAAAGCGCACATTTGACTTTATTTTGTAACCACTGAAAGAAAATCAGATAACAGGCACATACACAAACTGTCAACTCTGTAAAATATGGAAGATTCCACAGGAAGAGTTGGCTACCACGTAAGCTACTCATGGTAAATGCCACATAGTGCAGAACAAAAGCTGAGTTAGTTAACCAACTTCTTCCGTAACTTTTTAAACCAGAACTTCTCTGTCTTTTAACAGTATCAGTGAGAGATATCACTCGTTTAATAGTTCAGAGATAATTTACTTTATTTTCTAACCCGCCAGGAATAGCAAAACCTTGGAAAAACATTTCCGTGGAGGAGCTCGTGGCGGCCTATCCCGTGCGCGACGATTTCTGCTCCTCTGGCCTATGGCCGCCTGACGCTAGCCGGTGTCAGCCCAGCTGATTGCGACGCATCGAGCCTTGAGCCTATGATCTGCAGTGCACGTTTCTTCAATTACGTTGGCAAACATATGATTATTTCATAATATAATTTGGTTTTAACGCAAATATCTTGGATAAATCGAGTGCACACCATGCAGTAACAATAATGCTGAAAATACTGAAGGCTTACTAATATAGGCATACGTTTTCAAATACAGAGATATGTAAACAGCAGAATACGGCGCTGCGGTAGGCAACGCCTATATAATACAGCAAGTGCGTGGCGCAGTTGTTAGATCGGTTACTGCTGCTACAATGGCAGGTTATCAACGTTCAAGTCAGTTTGGTGTTATAGGCGGGGCACGAGCGATGGGACACAGCATCTCCGAGGCAGCGATGAAGTGGGGATTTTCCAGTACGACCATTTCACGAGTGTACCGTGAATATCAGGAATCCGGTAAAACATCAAATCTCCGGCAGGGCTGCGGCCGGAAATAGATGTTGCAGGAACGGGACCAACGACGACCGAAGAGAATCGTTGAACGTGACAGAAGTGCAACTCTGCAGAAAATTTCTGCAGATTTCAATGCTGGGCCATAAACAAGTGTCAGCGTGTGAACCATTCAACGAAACATCATCGATATGGGCTTTAGGATCCGAAGGCCCACTCGTGTACCCTTGATGACTGCACGACACAAAGCTTTACGCCTCGCCTTGGCCCGTCAACACTGACAGTGGACTGTTGATGACTGGAAGCATCTTGCCTGGCCGGACGAGCCTCACTTCAGATTGTATAGAGCGGATGGACGTGTACGGGTATGGAGACAACCTCACGAATCCATGCACACTGCATGTCAGCAGGGGACTGTTTAACCTGGTGGTGGCTCTGTAATTGTGTGGTGCAGCTGGAGTGATCCGGAACTCCTGATACGCCTAGATACGACTCTGACAGGTGGCACTTACGTGAGCATCCTGCCTGATCACCTGCATCCATTCATGTGCATTATGCATTCCGACGGACTTGGCAATTTCATCAGGACAATGCGGCACCCCACATGTCCAGAATTGCTACAGAGTGGCTCCAGGAATGCTCTTCTGAGCTTAAACACTTCCGCTGGCCACCAAACTCGCCAGACGTGAACATTATTGAGCATGTCTGCGGTGCCTTGCTGCGTGCTCTTTGGAAGATATCTCCGCCCAGTCGTACTCTAACTGACTTATGGACAGACTTTCAGGATTCACGGCGTCAGTTCCCTCCAGCACTACTTCAGGCATTAGTTGAGTCCATGCCACGTTGTGCTGCGGCACTTCTGCCTTCTCGCGGGGGCGCTACACGATAATTCGAAAGCGTAGCAGTGACTTTCGCTCTTCAGTGTAGTATTCACGCAGCATGTGACGTGGGGATAATAAGCGTTTAGTCTACGATTTAACCAAAATGAGTGGGTTGGTGCATAACTTCGGGGTTGTTTTGTTTGACGTGCTGGTACGCTGGTTGCTATAAATGTTTTTATCAATCGTAGTTTTTATTTATAGTATAGTTCTTGCGATAACACCTTGAATGTTACATATCTGAAAGTTGTGAGAAGCGTTGCTTATGGGTTAGAAAATGGAGTGTTAAAGACAAAACTTTTAACATTTGTGACATTTTATTTCACTTTGTGTTTAATATAGAGTGATGGCAGCGGAGGAACACTAATTGGGCTGTGTATGTGGTTGGTACTATCAAAATCGCGTCAGAAAATAGTTTTCTCGCTTCCTGTTTCAACACGAATTATTCGCCACATTCAGGTTGTAGGTTAGTGACGTGACAGGTAAAACTTTGGTCTCCCAGCTGACTGGAACCTATAAATCTATAAGCAAGAAGCCTTGGGCTTTACAGAGCGATCACGTTTCCACAGACTTAGAGCTCCCGCATCGTCCTAGGACAAATAATTCGCAATGAAAAAAATACCAATTAACTGTAGCTTCTACATGGAATGCCTTTCCTGAACTAAATACATACATTTTATAATTAATTGACACATCATAATTGAAAATGTTTCAGAGTATTAATTGAAAAATTAATAATTAGCAGGATTAGCACTGCCTCTACGTTTTCAGAATATTCAAATGAGGCTTATCGAAGAGTAATTGTTTGAGTGCACCGCTACATTATATGAAACTAAGAAAATAACTTAGTATTAATTATGATGAAGTGTCCAAAGACAACAGGCCATTAAAAAAAAAATTCAAAGCAGCAACCGGGAGTGGCGTTCACACTCAGCGACCCACAGCAACATCTGAGTATACGAATGCGACGGTATAGATGGGCAGACGGTGCTGAACTGTGTGGAAACAATCCAGTGGCGGTGCACTTGTGTCAAACTACCACGATTCGTTAATATTGTTCCTCGTCAATCACAATGTAACTTTCTGAACAGAGTGTACGCAGCGTCAACAGACTTCTGTCCAACACACATCACCGACACATCTTATGGTCGTTAGTAATGACACGTCTTTTTTCACTGTTTTTCCAAAGGTAATAATAACTATCTACTCACTGTTGAACATTTGTTTATGCCTTTTGGGTAAGGAACATCATCACAACATCATAAAAAAGAAATTACTACAAACTTCTTGAGCTGACGATGACAATAGCCGAAACAACATAATCAATGGAAGGCATCTGAGACTATTGTAGGAACAGACTGATAGAATGGCAAAAGTGTAATTGCAAAGAAATCAAAAAGATTACCAAGGTATATCCTCAAAGCTCCATCTCCAGACTCATCTAATGAGATATGACAATAAATCCTCTCCGGTATTTAATTGATGGAGACGAACGCTCTTATTGGATCGTCGTGTACGCCGACGACCTGTTAGTGGTGATATGTGCCAACACAGTAACAATGTCGGAGAACAAGAGCTGTGGGATGCTAAACACAACAGAACACTGGTGCAACCCGACCAGATTTCCTATTGATGAACAAAACATGGCACATACATTTCTCACAGGTACGCTACAAAGTCACCCAGCGGTTAAGATTGACAACACAAACATAAAACGAGGAGTATTAACACGAAACGGTGAGGTACACATTGATGAACGAAATATCTGCAATGAACACGTATGACTGATCGCGATCAAGAGTACTTTATAAGCTCTTGAGGTTCCATTCTGCACGATACAGACTCTTATGAGGGTAGGAATGTACCACTTTGCACTCTGGTGAGTCAATACTGCGTTTTACAGCTACTACAAGGACGCACAGACTCGCTCTCGCCCTGGGCTGGAACTTTGTCAGCCAGGGACAGCCGATTATGTTACTAAGGGCACGTCTACGATGCAACTTCGCTGCTGGCACATCACTGCTGCCACACGCACCTCGCTGCTAGCCGGTAGCGAACTTGCATTTGCGCCGGACAACGGTTGCTCGCTGCTCGCCGTGAGCAGTAATTACGGTGTAGCTGCTCATGTAGATAGCAGAGTCAAATACGGCACTGCTGGAATGACCTCGAAGCAGCCAATCACGGCCTAAGTTTCAGGACGCACAGAGATAAGCGCAGGGCGAAACACAAACCGGGTTGATATTGTTGTATTCTCCAACAGTTTATTGAACGTAACTTCTTCTACAATACAACAGCTGGCTGTACAATAGATGTAGACGTCCGTCGATCTAGCTGGAGATGTGGTTCCTCTCGGTCGGCTGTTACTTCGATCGGCGGTGCAGTACAGCGGCTTCGGTGATATATTCTCGGAGACTTTGGTATAGCGGTTGCCTTTAGCAGCGGACGAACACTGGTCTGCCTTCAAACCGGCGGGGCCTGTATAGTGAGCTGGAGCCAACAGAAACCCGGCGTAGGAATCCGTGGCCGGATATGTCGCGGCGACCTCTGCAAGGAAAGGTTCCCATTAATCGACTGAAATCTTCGGCTTGTTTACCTGTGTTCTTCGTCTGTTTGGCTGTTGGTTTGTTTCCCTCATAGCGTGGCTGTTATTTGGTGCTGCCTGCCAGTTAGGGGAACCCGATGGCAGACAGTACAGATATCATCGCCTGGCGAGGATCATAGCGAGCAATGCTGAGAGCAGCGATGGTACAGGTTTGTTTCTTCATCGTCAGGCCTTGCCAAAGAGCACAGAGATGGCAGCATAAATGCAATCTTTGTTTCATAACCTAATATGAACTGATATACACCGAAGAGCCAAAGAAACATGTACACCTGTCTAATATCGTCTAAAGCCCCCACGAGCATGCAGAAGTGCCGCAACACGACGTGGCATGGACTCGACTAATGTCTGAAGTAGTGCTGGATGGAACTGATACCATGAATCCCGCACAGCTGTCCATAAATCCGTGGAAATACGAGTTAACGCAGATCTCTTCTGAACAGCTCGTTGCAAGGCATCCAAGATATGCTCAATAATGTTAGTGTTTGCGGGGTTTGTTGGCCAGCGGAAGTGTTTAAACCCAGGTGTTCCTGAAGCCACTCTGTAGCAATGGTTGACGCGTGGGATGTCGCACTGTCCTGCTGAAATTGCCGAAGTCCGTCGGAATGCACAATGAATATGAACGGATGCATGTTATCAGACAGGATGCTTACGTACGTGTCACCCGTCACAGTCGTATCTAGACGTATCACAGGACCCATACCAACCTAACTGCACACGTCTCATATCATTACAGAGCCCCCACCAGCTTGAATAGCCTTCACAAGGTGGGTACATGGATCCGTGAGGTTGTCTCCATACCCGTACATGTTCATCCGCTCGATACAATTTGAAACGAGACTCGTCCAACCAGGCAACTTGTTTCCAGTCACCAACAGTCCACTGTCGGTGTTGACGGGCCTAGACAAGGGGTAAAGCTTTGTGACGTGCAGTCATCAGGGGTACAACAGTGGGTCTTCTGCTCCGAAAGCCCATGTCGCTGATGTTTCGTTGAATGGTTCGCACGCTGACACTTGCTGAGGGCCCAGCATTGAAATCTGCAGAAGTTTGCGGAAGTGTTGCACTTCCGCCCCGCTGAATGATTTTCTTCAATCGTTGTTAGTCCCATTCTTGCAGGATCTTTTTCCGGCCGGAGCGATGTCGGAGGTTTGATGTTTACCGGATTCTATATATTCACGGTACGCTTGTGGAATCGTCCTGCGGGAAAATCCCCTCGGAGATGCCGTCTCCCATGGCTCGTGCACCGACTATAACACCACGTTCAAACTCACTTAAATCTTGATAACTTGCCATAGCAGTAGCCGATCTAACAACTGCGTCAGTCACTTGTTCTCTTATAATGGCGTTACCGTCCGCAGCTCCGTATTCTGCCTGTTTACATATCTCTGTGTGTGCATACGCATGCCTATACCACTTTTTTTGGCGCTCCAGTGTATATAACAGTTATTAACTTTACAGGAATACAAAGTAGTTTAAAACCTAATTGCCGATTTAACTCGAGTTTTATTTATTTTTCATCAGTCTTCTGACTCGTTTCTGGAGGGTGACGACGGTTCAATCCCGCGTCCGCCCATCCTGATGTAGGTTTTCCGTGATTTTCCTAAATCGTTCCAGGCAAATGCAGGGATGGTTCATCTGAAAAGGCATTGCCGACTTCCTTCCCAGTCCTCCCTAATCCGATGAGACCGACGATTCGCAGTTTGGTCTCCTCGCACAAACAACCCAACCCTCTTCTGACTCGTGTGATGCGGCCCGCCACGAATTCCTCTCCTGTACCAATCTCTTCGTCTCAGAGTAGTACTTGCAGCCTATGTCCTCAATGATTTGCTGGATGTGTTCCAATCTCTGTCTTCTTCAACAGTTTTTACCCGTTACAGCTCTCTCTAATACCTTGGAAGTCATTCCCTCATGTCTTAACAGATGTGCTACCACTCTGTACCTTCTTTTTGTCAGTGATTTCCATATATTCCTTTCCTTCCTCTCCTATTCTAGACAGAAACTCTTCATCCCTTATCAGTGCATCTAATTTTTGACAGTTGTCTGTAGCGCCACATCTCAGATGCATCCATTCTCATCTGTTCCGGTTTTCCCATAGTCCATGTTTCAACGGCATACAATGTTGTGCTTCAAACGTACAGTCTTAGAAATTTCTTCCACAAATTAGGGCCTGTTTATGATACTAGAAGACTTCTCTCGGCCAAGAATGCCCTTTTCGCCAGTGCTAGTCTGCTTTTGATGTTCACCTTGTTCCGTCCATCATGGGTTCTTTTGCAACTTACTTTACATCTTCTTCGTGACCATCAATCCTAATGTTAAGTTTCTCACTGTTCTCATTTCTGCTGCTTCTCATCACTTTCGTCTTTCTTCGATTTACTCTCGATCCGTAGCCTGTACTCCATAGACTGTGGATTCCATTCAGTAGATCTTGTAATTCTCCATTTTCATTCAGGATAACAATATCATCAGTAGATCTTATCATTGACGTCCTTTCACCTTAAATTTTAATTCCACACCTGAACCCGTCTTTTCCTTCTATCACTACTTCTTCGACGTATGCACTGATCGGTAGGGGAGAAAAATTATGTCCTTGTCATACACCCTTGAGTTTTACCGAAAGGCAATGCTCATGTGGGTATAATCACTTACCGACGCCGGACTTGAAGTACAACAGCAAACCCTCTTACTCGGGTGATGTAGTGGTAAGGACAACTATTTCTCATCTTCCCTATCTTATTTTTGCTCACTTCTTAAAGTTTAACACACGTTTGCAATTTTCTACTTCTAATTTCGTCTATTTTTTGTTATGTATGAGTTTAGAGATTTCAGGTAAAACTAACAGTAATGAAGTGGACAAAGGAATTCGACACAGCCCCACGTCCAAGTGGTGCTGCATGGGCAACAGTGCCTGTGGTCTCAAATGAGTGGCAGAAGCTTTTTGCACGCTGAGAGCCGTGAGGACCAGCAAACAGGACTGTGTGGAACACGGCGACCTGGATGAGCTTTATCAAATGACAGGCCCTACTTGTCAAAATGCAATTTTCAGAAAAAAGTATCTAATGATCTTGTTAATGCTCTCTCAACAGACAGGAATGACAATTAAAAAGTTTTATAATTGTCATTTAATAAAAATTCTAAATACCTCGGAATGTTACAGTGTATCTGCACATTAGTATTTCGTGTCACAAGCCGTAAATTGTGATGGTTAATTTTAGATGTGATTTCTCGGAAATTTCGTGCGATTAACATCTCTTTCATAGACGCTTTCTCCATTTGACGTAGTTGGCTCCACACTATATATCAAGCACTATGTTTCCTCGCAACCAGCACAGCATATCTATTCATGTGGTACATAGATGGACGACATAGTAATCACTATGACGTCTGCCTGGTGTACCTGCAGAACTTGAATTCTCTGTTTAATTTTGCATTTATCTCATTTCCTTTCCGATCATTTGCTGTAAAAATAAAAAAAATTAACAAACGGCAGCACATGGCATGGAAACACGAAGGACTTCGTTAGAAGTTACACAGTTTAATATTTAACTTACATCTTCTATAATTAAATGAAGATGCGAATGCAAGTATAAATGTTTTTGAAGCTAGGGACAGTGAACAAGTTTTGTGCCAGTGAGATGTGTTGTTTCATTTTCCTTCGTCATAGTTCTCAGCAAAATTCCGAGATCTTATGTCTGTGTGTGTCTTTATTTAACACAAGAACTCATAGCATCATCTGAAAGGTTTTAATAACCATTACTGTTTCTATCAACTAATTAGGAATGTTGCTGCCATGTTGTTGCAGATAATATGATTTCTTTCTCTCAGCGCGTAAATATATCGATGTGTTTATGACATTAATCTTTTTAAAACTTACCAGTTGGCATATAAGTAGTTAACCATTGGCATATAAGTACTTACTTGCTTACTTTTAACTTGTCTTAAGGTACTGACTGATGAGTCTCGTTTTCTAACGGGGTATCTAACCATAAATGTGGACAATGTAGCATGTAAACTAGATACCACCAGCTGAAATGACTTGGGCAGCCCTTGTTACCTAATCAGTTTCATAATTTATTGCGTTGTCAGAGATTCATTTGAAGTTAAAGTTACAACAGCCATTGACACTCCGTTTAAGCAAGCACCACTTTATATCTGAAAGGCTCGTGAAATTAAGGGATCAGTCGCTGCTGTTGTCAGAAGACGACGTGGAATTTTACTGAGTTGAATGTCTGTGGAGACGAAGAAGGAAGCTGCATGTCGACGTCACAACGCGTCTCAGACGCCACCCTCTTCAGACCAGGACGGCTGAGGAAAGAAACACTGGTCCTTGTTGTAAGTGCAATGTAAATGATAAACTGCGGCCAGAGTTAATGCAGTGGTCTCTAGAGAGCAGTTACATAGCTCGTGAATCACGCAGTACATAACACTCTCTGTAACGCATAAATAACATTAAAACGGTCAGCTGCAGAGAAAATGCGAGATTTAGAAAAATGGTTACCTGGTGGTAACACAACATTTACAAGTGCATTCTACGACAGCTGAATTTGTGCTAATTCCTTTTTCCGTAGCAGAATGACAAAATCTGACATAGTAATTACTTCCTCTTTGTACTCTAAATATACGCTTTAAAAACGACCCGCCTCCAATGACTGGCTTTTGTGTCTGGTTCTACCACCCTTGGTCCCTCGTTGTGCACTATAGTGGTTGTGTGGTGGAAGCTGTTGTAACTGTGAAGATATATCTTTTTTGCATGAATATAATTGTTCTATAAAGTTTTTGAGACTGTACGAATATTCTCGAATGTTAACTAATACGATCTAGAATATTCTCGAATGTTCTAGAATACAACTCGGAAACCGCACGTATCGAACTGATCCGCACTCTGAGAAAATCACCTGAACCGATGAGAGGTGCAACGTGGTGAAAACAGAGGAACAATTCAGTGGAAGAGTGTATACGCTAATAGAGAGAAACTACGTAAAGAAAGACAGGATGAGTGAGCCAGCAAATGTAGCAACAAAAAAAATCGACGAATAAAAAATAGATATTGCTTTACCGTAGCGATGTCTGTGCTGGCAGAGAAGTTTGTGTGTTTAAATGGTTCAAATGGCTCTAAGCACTATGGGACTTAACATCTGAGGTCACCAGTCCCCTAAATGAGAACTACTTAAACCTAACCAACCTAAGGACATCACACACATCCATGCCCGAGACAGGATTCGAACCTGCTACCGTAGCAGCAGCGCGGTGCCGGACTGAAGCGCCTAGAACCGCTCGGGCACAGCGGCCGGCGTTTCTGTGTTCGTAGGGACGCTGATGGCTATGCCGGATGTAGCGTAGCTGCTCGGCGAGTGTGCCAAGACGGACGGGTCTCAGCAGATGAACCAGACGAAGTGCGTCTCACAGTTCCACATCTCTTGCCTCATATCTTTCCATAGTACTTTTCCCTGACACCCTAGGACCCAACGGCGAAGCGAATGGCAGAGGGCTATTTCACACCAGAGATTCCTGACTGTCGCATAGACGAAAGATGTCATACCAGACAAACTAGCTGTGTGGCCGCTGCTCTACTGTTCTTGAGCTCGCGACTGTTCGTTGCAGTTCTGGCGTCTGAGATCACATGCCTAATACCCGTGTGCTGTGATGAATGGTTACAGAATCGTAGTGACTCTGCTATTTCCTCGCAGGTTGAGATCCACCATAAACAAAGTCACACGAATGTCAATTTCTCGTCCCATTTTCCTGAAAGTCTAGCGGCGTTGGGAAAAGGACGGCGGTAGCACGCTTGAGTGAGGCTGAAATCTATTACTCTGGGCTTGCACACTGGTGGCAGGTATGTGACGGTCGCCTTCCTGAGAATGGGTGTGGCTATTCTTGCATCTCGTCCTGCGCCTGCGACTGGGCAGGTCTATTTTGGAAGCACCATCCACCCTGAATGGGGAATGCCTTAGAAAAAGTGGTAGTAACACTTACACCTGTCTGGGATTACGTACTCAGGATGTCACTCCTAATTTATGGTCGAAAACAAAGAAAGAACAACACACTGTGATATTGGAGAGTGGAATATCAGGATTCTTCCGGATTAAAAGGTAACTGACCAGAAAGAAGAACAGCTCTCGTCGCCCACGAACTAGTTGGATTTGATATAGGCGTTGCTGACTTAATCGAAACCAGACTATGAGGCGAAGAACACATCGGTGAGACTAGCTTGGGTACACCTATTTCAGTAAAGGATAGGATGCAGGAGAACCGCGCACCAATGGTGTAGGATTTGCAGCAAAAACAAAAATAGTGGAACAACACCGATTAAGGCCTATTGCTGACAATGAAAGATTTATAATTCTTCTAATCCCCCTCGCTGGAGATAGCTTCGTCACCCTCGTCTCTGCCTGTGCTCCCACTTTAGACAGCGAGCATAATAATGAGTTCTACCATCAACTGAGTGATGTTGTCGTCATGATACCTACTGAAGATAATTGTTGTTACTTGGCGACTTCAGTGGTATAGTGGGAAGAGATAATCGTTTCTGGAGAAACATCACTAATGATCAAGTTGTTGAAAATTGCAATGCAATGGGCTGCTGTATCTGGATCCCTGTGCTGAGCATCACCTTTGTACGCTGAGATGACAAAAGTCATGGGACACCTCCTAATATCGTGTCGGATCTCCTTTTTTCCGCCCTAGTGCAACAACTCGGCGTGCCATGGACTCAACGAGGCGTTGGAAGTCCCCTCAACAAGTACTGAGCCGCACTTCCTCGGCAGTCCTCCAAAACTGCGAAAATGATGCCGGTGCACGATTTTGTCCACGAACTGACCTCTCGATTATATCCCATAAATTTTCTAAGCGGTTCATGTGGGGCGATCTGGGAGACCAAATCATTCGCTCTAATTGTCAAGAAAGTTCTTCAAACCAATCGCTAACAATTGTGGCCCAGTGGCGTGGAGCATTGCCATCCATTAGACTTCCATAGTTTTTAGGGAACATTAATTCCATGAATGTCTGCAAATGGTCTCCAAGTAACCGAATATGGACCAGAGGATCAACTCCATTCAATTATGGAGCCACCATCAGCTTGCACAGTGCCATGTTGGACAACCCGTGTCATTGTCTTTGTTGGGTCTGCGCCACACTCGAACGCTATCATCAGTTCTTACCAACTGAAATGGGGACTCATCTGACCACGTCACGGTTTTCCAATCGTCTAGCGTCAAACCGATATGGACACGAGCCCAGGAGAGGCGCTGCAGGCGATATCATGCTGTTAGCAGTGGCAGTCACGTCGGTCGCCTGCCAAATTTCGTCGCACTATCGTAACAGACACGTTCGTCTTACGCCCCACATTGATTTCTGAGTTATTTCGCACACTGTTGCTTGTCTGTAACGCCGGAAATGCATATCCTCCTATTTCCATCTATTGTACTATAAATTTTTTCCTTATTTTGTTACCTGGACATTTCTGTGTCTTTTATATTGTAATTGTTTTATTATTTGTATGTATATATTATTATTAGTCGTAAAGCTCCCATGTGGAAGACGCTAAGTAAAGCTGGTTCACTTTCCGTTCTTCTTGGTCTTCTGGTTCTTTTTATTTGCCCACCAGTTTTTCATTGTTTGCGAAAATTTAGTTCTTCTTTCTTCGCTCCATTTTGTTCCGGTTCTCGGTGCTTTTGTCTCTGGTTTAACCTCCCACTTTTCAACTTTTATTCCAAAATTGTTCCTTGCAGCTATTTCTTCTTTAGTAATTTTTGCTAATTCCAAATCTTTTTTAACTTTTTGGATCCATTCTCCTCCATTAACAAGAGAATCTACGTATTTTACAATTCTTTTTGTTAATCTGTGTTCAGGAAGTCTCATTATGTGGCCATAGAATTTAAGGCGTCTTTTCCTCGTGTCTATCTCTATGTTAGAATATTCTTCAATTTTTGATGTTTTCTGTAATCTATATCCATTCTCGGTCCATCTTGGTCCCAAATTTTTTCTAATTATTTTTCTTTCTTCTTTCTTTAGATTTTCTAGATCAGTTTTCCTGTTTAGTGCCAAGGTTTCGCTTGCATATAACATTGATGGTTTAATGACTGTATTGTAATGCCTAATTTTTGCATTTAAAGATAAACATTTTTTATCATAGAGGTTTTGCACTAATCCTAAACCTTTAAGAGCTTTTTGTATTCTTTCTTGTTGTGCAAATTTTTCCGAGATAATTTCTCCAAGATATTTGAAGTATGGTACTCTGTTGATTTCTCCGTATTTTGTTTGTAATTTGGAAATTTCTAAATTTGTTGTTGTAAACACTGTCTTTTCAAATGATATCTGTAGGCCGACTTTTTCTGCACATTCTTTTAGAATTTCTACCTGTTTTATAGCCATCTCACTAGAATCTGCCATTATTGCGAGATCGTCTGCAAAGGCTAAGTAGGGGATTCTTAGGTTATGTTTCTTGGTTCCTAATGAAATTGGTTTCCAGCACTTTTCTTCTTCAAGTTTCTTCTCCCATTCTTCCATGACTCTATCCAGAACTACATTGAACAACAAAGGCGACAACCCATCACCCTGTCTAACCCCAGTTTTTATTTCAAATGGTCTTCAAAGTTTTCCCATAAATTTCACTTTGGATTTTGTATTTTTTAACGTCTGTTGAATGATTTTCTGTATTTTCCGATCCAATCCTTTTTCTTCAAGAATCCTAAATAGTGTGGGTCTGTGGATTGAGTCATATGCCTTCTTGAAGTCGACAAAGACATACACTGTAGGCTTGCCTCGCATCTTCCTTATCCTTGTGATTAATTTTATGTTTAAAATTTGCTCTGGGCATGGTCTGTTTGGCCTGAACCCAGCTTGGAAATCTGAGATTTTGGGTTCTAGCATTTCTTGTGCTCTTTCAAGAATACAAGCCGATAAAATCTTATATGTGACAGGAAGTAGAGAAATTCCTCTGTAATTATTTACATCATGTTTATCCCCTTTTTTGTGTAATGGATGTATTAAGGCACACTTCCAATCTTCTGGGATTTCTTCGGTGACCCATATATTTTGAATAATTCCTATTAGCTCCTTTCTTGAATTAGGCCCTAGATTTTTGAGAAATGCAGCTACAATTCCATCCTCCCCGGAGGCTTTGTTATTTTTTAGTTTCTTTATGTGTTTGATAATTTCTTCTTCTGTTGGCGGTGAGGAATCTTTTTGCTGCGGGGCTTTGGTGTTGGATATTGGGAGGGTTTCTGTTAGTTCTGGACAGTTTAGCAGTTTTTCAAAATACTCGGCCAATACTTCACAGTTTTCTTCATCGCTTAGTGCTAAATTCCCATCTGGTTTTCGGAAGCAAACATTTTGAGGGTTATAACCTTTAATTTGGTTTGCGAAAGTTTTGTAGAATCCATGTGTATTATAGTTTTTAAAATCTGTGTCTACTGATTCTAATTGTTGGATTACATATTTTCTCTTCTCTTGTCTGATAATTTTATTCGAAAGCTTTCGTGTTTCTAGAAAGTTCTTGTGATATATATATATATATATATATATATATATATATATATATATATATATATATATATATATATATATATATATCCATTATGTCGATGTATAATTGGTTTGTTTTGTAAATATTATTTGTATTTTACGCTGAGTCTTGTCTAGGGAAAACTATGCTGTCGAAAGATTACATCAATAGGTCGTGTGGAGAACAAAGTATTTAGGATCTTTGGGAGTGTTAACTCTGCCGCGTGGAGCGCGAGCAGAGCAGAGGGGGTCTGGCTGGAGGAGGGCAGTGGAGCAGGTGTGTTGTGTGACGCTCCCGCGAGTTGCCGCGCTTTCGGGGTTTGGCAGCATGTAATTGCGCTCGAATTGCTATGATAGTTTCTGACACGGTGTCACGGACGGGAAACATTAGCTGGCGCACATCAAGGGCCCGTTTCGCCTGGTGACCGTGTCGAGAAGAAGGCGCGCCAACATCCAGCTTCTGCAACAGCGACGGCCGACAATGAGTGACTGTCGCCACCTCCTCGATCGACGGCTTCAAACCTTCAATCAACCAACAAGGAAGACTGGAAGCACGTAAAGTTTTAGAACTGTATGGCAGACCTCAGCTTTTCAAACTGTTCCATTTTCGTAACTATAAGTACAGCAACTTAGCATGAACATTTGTTGCTCATTGTTCCAATTGCATTACCAAGCAGGGTCTCTTCCTTTTCCGGAATGAACCCGAGTGTCGTTCGAATTCAGACGCCAGCATTAAAGTAATATCATTCCATTTCACTGCTTTAATTTCAAAGTTCAGTTAAGGTATTCCTAGCTGGCTACAATATTTAGATTACACAAGCACAAATTAAGAGTGCGAGTTTTGTTAGCATATTTTAGCTTACCTGTGACTACAGCTCAGCTTGGTACGTACTCAATTTTACTATTGTTAATTGTTCAGAATCATTAAATTCAAGTTCAAAGTTAAATCTCTTATTTCAAAATTGCGTAGATTAAAGTAGCTTTTGAAATGATTGTTGAGGTACCCCAAGACTAACCTTATTTTATTGAATTTCGTAGTGTTTTAGAAACAAAGCTCACTATTAATTTCAGTCACTAAATTAACTTTCAATTTTCCGGTTTTATTAATTCTTTTGCTAAATTAAGTCTGAGTGTAGCGAAATTTATTACTTCTGACAAACTTTCAGTTTTCACACTACGCGTGTCAACCTTCAGTTGCCACGCTTCTAGTGCTAATTATATGTGCATTAACCTTTCTTTTTCAGTTACTATAGTAATTATCCATAGGAATGGCGACTGTAATTTTCCCCAAATCTCAAATATCTAATTACCGCTAGTTAATTGTTAACGTAACGACCGCAAATTTCTTTCTTTATTAACTTTACCCCTTTCCAAAATTAATTTCCACCAGTTTCATTTGCATTTTTCCTTTCATTTAGATGTAACCCTTTCCTCCCTCTTTACCGACAGATTAACTTCGGTGACTATTGCTTTTCCCAAATTTCCATTAGGTACACGCGGTTTAATTTTTCACTGTCATTAAGGTCGATCAGTGAGGGGGAGGTTACATGTTGACACTGACAACTCAATGTAAACGCCGCTTCTCTCGTTCGTTGAGTGAATGCCGTCGGACCTTGTCTGTGGTGAGAGGTCATGCCTCAGATTTGGTATTCTCGGTACACTCTTGACGTGTGAATTACCTAACGATTTCCAAAACGGAATGTCCCTTGCGTCTGTCTCCAACTATCATTCTGCGTCCAGTGTCTGTTAACTCCCGTGGCCACAATACTTCGGGAATCTTTTCACACGAAGCCCGGAGTACATACGACAACACTGCCAATGCTCTGTCCTTTTATACCTTGTGTACAGACACTACCGCCATATGTATATGACCGTATCACTATCCTATGACAATGTCGCTTACATAATCGTTATAAGACTGCACGGATGCATCTGCGCTCCGAACCCTGGCATCTCATTGGCTATTTCATAATGCTGCAGCGTGACAAGAAAGAAGTCCTCATCACAAAACCGGCACGAATATTTACGATTGCTGTACTGATCACAGACTGTTGTTCAGCTATCTGAGGATCCTTATCCATCGTAAACCATGATCCTATTCCTCAAATCCTACCAGCAGAAAATTCAACACCCACAGCCTTCAGAACGATACTGTACGCTCTCTCTTGCAATACATACTTTTAGATCGACTTGACACAACAGATGTTAAATAGGAACCGACTATTTAAAAAAACAACAACATCAAGAAGACTGCACAGGAGCTCACTGGTTTCGACTTATTGAAAACTAATGACTGGTTTATCGTCAGTAACGAAATGATTAAAAATCTCATAAGTGTTAAGTGGGATGCCTAAACTTGCTCGAGGTCCAGACTCCAAATAAGAGAAACGCGCTTTCAAGTGATAATGCAAAAATGTCACTGAAATAAGAATGATCAGGAACAACTGGTGGCAACCAAAAGCAAGGAACTCCAGTCTGTCATATGCCAGGTCCTTGTGGAGTTTTTACGCTGGAATAAAAGAAATTGTTGTGGTTGTCAGGAGAGCCAACCGTGTTTTTCTAAAGGAGGCCGAAATGCACGCGTTTAAGCTCACGCAGGCTGGCGTGAGGTCTGGAACATGACAAGGGAATTAGAATTGAGAAAAACGGACGTAGCTGGTGGAATATTTAACTTTAATCCATTAATGACAAACGTCGCTCTTGATGGTACATGATTTACAATATCAATAGAAACTGATCATGGCGCCTTGCTAGGTAGTAGCAAATAACGTAGCTGAAGGCTATGCTAACTATCGTCTCGGCAAATGAGAGCGTAGAAGTCAGTGAACCATCGCTAGCAAAGTCGGCTGTACAACTGGAGTGAGTGCTAGGAAGTCTCTCTAGACCTGCCGTGTAGCGGCGCTCGGTCTGCAATCACTGATAGTGGCGACACGCGGGTCCGACGTATACTACCGGACCGCGGCCGATTTAAAGGCTACCACCTAGCAAGTGTGGTGTCTGGCGGTGACACCACAAAAATATGTGGACATGATCATTCTTGATTAACAGTCAGGACGTCTTGAATCACTGGGAAGAGCACTTTAGCTCACTCTGTCCTTACTGACAGTCAGGGCATATTGAATCGGCGGAAAGAGCATTTCAACTCATTCTTTGTAGATCCAGTGCTACTGGTGACGACTTTCTTAAACATGTTCCACAACGTCCAACCAAGTTTCGATAGCAGTCTAACTGATATTCCATGAATTCAGTAAGGCTCTAGATAGTATGAAACCTAGAAAGGCACCCAGATCTGATAAAATCCCCATTAAGATAATTCAGAATGCTGGGTTGCCTCTCAAAACCAGACTCTTCTTCCAGTTTCTTCTAATGTGGAAAACCTGTAAGGTGCGAGATGACATGAAGGTCTCCACAGCTGTCATCATCTTTTAAAAATGCGACCGAAGCAAATGTGGTAATTACCGTGTCATATTCCTGCTCTCCGTGGTTGGTAAAATCCTAGCTAGAATGCTGCTGAATCGCCACCAGACTCTTTCCGAGATTGTACTTCTTGAATCTCAGTGCGGATTTCCCCCTCCAGGAGAACGATTGATATTACCTTCCGTGCAGAAGAAGTGCAGGGAAGAACACACGCCTTTACTGTTCTATGATGTAGAAAAGTGTTTTGATGCAGTGTCCCGACAACCTATGTGGAAGGCCTTAAAAGGTTTTGGTTGCCCTGAACACTTTTTTCGACTGACGCGTCCATGATGACATGTCTTGGCGAGAACTGTACCAAAATGAAAGATCTGGCGAATTCTCTACCGCTGATGGGCCCAAACAAGGATATGTCCTCGCGCCAATGTTGTTTGCTCTGCATCTTGCAACTATGATTTATCAGACATATCTGTAAACAATGCAGGAACAGAACTCACATACAGATTTGGTAGAGGCTCTTTTAATCAGTCCAGACACATGTCACAAATCTCACTTACGTATCTGAACTGTGGTATCCAGACGACAATTCTTCTTCAGCTCACACACCCGCAGAGCTTCAGCTGCCTGTAAACTGTTTCAGTACCGCATGGAAACGGTTTGGCCTCACCAACAACATCCAACAAACAAGGATACTCGCACAGCCAGCTCCCGGAGCAGCCTTCCCAGATTCCAATATCTCTATTTCCAGCGCACCTTAGGAACAAGTAGATAACTACCTCTGTCTAAGAACTATATTACCAACTAACTGTTCATCGGAAAAGGAGGACAATATTCATGCTACACATGTTGCTTCTGGACGTCTCCTACAGCTGGTCTTCGTGAATAAAGATACGAATCCTATGAACCAAACTGATGGTGTTGCTTCTGTGGTTGCGAAACCTGGACGCTATATCGTCGTGTACTTCGGAAACTAGAACATTATGAACATAAAATGGAATGACTACGTGACAAACACCACTTTTCTTGAGAAGACCAATATGTATATTATAGAAGACACCGTTATTGGAACTTATGTGGACTGGACATGTACAGAGGATGCTAAACAACAGACTTCTTCAACAAACTTTGTCCGGTTAAGTGAGCACAGGAAGAAGCCCCAGTGGTATTCCTCTGAAGCGCTATAAGGACCAATTCAAGAAGAATCTAAAGAGTCTAAACATTGACTCGAGTAACAGGAGCATGACACAGAAGATCGTAATCGCTGGCGCACTACTTCAGGTGCTGTCTTACAGTTTCAGCAGAAACGTCGGAGGCAGGAAAATGAAAAACGTCAGAAATACCAACTTCGGCACGTTCAGCAACGCCCTGCACCTGCTCTTATGTGTAACCTATGACGCTGCATCTTTCGTGCCATGATTGGTCTGCTAAGCCATCAAATGCATCTCCATACCTGAAGTGCGAAGCAATAACAGAAATGAAGGATAAAAATGAAAACTCTAATACGAGTATCAATCGACGACGAGGAACACGGGAAAAAGAAATATTTAAATCCATCGATACGATGTTGAACCGATGCGAAAGCGTAAACCACTCATAATAATTCCAAAGTTCTATCAATGTTCCCGGTATTTTGTTGGAGAAAAGTTCTAAATGACGTCAGAAATATCAAATGGAAAATAAAAAGGCTAGCCTGTATTCATATCACAAATTTCGCTCTTTTCAAGTAACGATTCAGCTTTAAAAGCCTCAAATTTCCGACAAGATTAAGGTACAGTTTGACAGGGAAAGCCCTTTGGGCGACGCAAATAGTCGGTCATTAAGACATACGGTTTGGACTGTCTTGCTTTGACTTATACAGGGTGGTCCATTGATAGTCACCAGGCCAAATATCTCACGAAATAAGCATCAAACGAAAAAACTACAAAGAACGAAACTTGTTTAGCTTGCGGGGGGAAACCAGATGGTGAAATGGTTAGCCCGCTAGATGGTGCTGCCATAGGTCAAGCGGATATCAACTGTGTTTCTTTTTTAAAATAGGAACCCCCATTTTTATTACATATTCGTGTAGTACGTAAAGAAATATGAATGTTTTAGTTGGACCACTTTCTTCGCTTTGTGGTAGATGGCGCTGTAATAGTCACAAACATATGGCTCACAATTTTAGACGAACAGTTGGTAACAGGTAGGGTTTTTAAATTAAAATGCAGATCGTAGGTACGTTTGAACATTTTATTTGGGTTGGTCGAATGTGATACATGTACCTTTGAAACTTATAATTTCTGAGAACGTATGCTGTTACAGCGTGATTACCTGTAAATACCACCTTAATGCAATAAATGCTCAAAATGATGTCCGTCAACCTCAATGCATTTGGCAATACGTGTAACGACATTTCTCTCAACAGCGAGTAATTCGCCTTCCGTAATGTTCGCACATGCATTGACAATGCGCTGACGCATGTTTTCAGACGTTGTCGTTGGATCACGATAGCAAATATCCTTCAACTTTCCCCGCAGAAAGAAATCCGGGGACGTCAAATTCGGTGAACGTGCGGGCCATGGTATGGTGCTTCAACGACCAATCCACGTGTCATGAAATATGCTATTCAATACCGCAACAACTGCACGCGAGCTTATGTGCCGGACATCCATCATGTTGGAAGTACATCGCCATTCTGTCATGCAGTGAAACATTTGTTATTAACATCGGTAGAACATTACGTAGGAAATCAACATACATTGCATCATTTAGATTGACATCGATAAAATGGGGGCCAACTATCCTTCCTCCCATAATGCCGCTCCATACATTAACCCGTCAAGGTCGCTGATGCTCCACTTGTCGCAGCCATCGTGGATTTTCCGTTGCCCAATGATTCATATTATGCCGGTTTACGTTTCCACTGTTGGTGAATGATGCTTCGTGGCTAAATAGAGCGCGTGCAAAAAATCTGTCATCGTCCTGTACTTTCTCTTGTGCCCAGTGGAAGAGCTGTACACGACGTTCAAAGTCGTCGCCATGCAATTCCTCGTGCACAGAAATATGTAAGGGTGCAATCGATGTTGATGTAGCTTTCTAAACACCGATGTTTTTCAGATTCCCGATTCTCGCGCAGTTTGTCTGCTACTGATGTGCGGATTGGCCGCGACTGCAACTAAATACCTACTTGGACATCATCATTTGTTGCAAACCGTTGTTGAACTTTCACATGTGGCTGAACACTTCCTGTTTCCTTAAATAACGTAACTATCCGGCGAACGGTCTGGACACTTGGATGATGTCGTCCAGGATACCGAGCAGCATATATCGCACACGCCCGTTGGGCATTTTGATCACAATAGCCATACATCAACACGATATCGACCTTTCCCACAACTGGTAAACGGTCCATTTTAACACGGGTAATGTGTCACGAAGCAAATACCGTCCGCACTGGTGGAACGTTACGTGATACCACGTACATACACGTTTGTGAGTATTAAAGCGCAATCTATCACAAAGCGAAAAAAGTGATCCAACTAAACCATTCATATTTCTTTACGTACTACACGAATATGTAATAAAAATGGGGGTTTCTATTTTTAAAAAACGCAGTTGATATCCGTTTGACCTATGGCAGCGCCATCTAGCGGGCCAAGCTAGACGAATTTCGTTCTTTGTAGTTTTTTCGTTTGATGCTTATTTCGTGAGATATTTGGCCCGGTGACTATCAATGGACCACCCTGTATACTTACTTACTTACGTTATCCGTTTTGTCTTTGTGTACTTGACCCGCATAACGTGTGCTTTTGTGTGTTGTGTGCGTTCCATCCATAATGTAATAGTGTTTTGTGTTATTTAATTGTGGCTCGACGTTCGCACACGTGCTGATCCCGGAGTGCACCATGGCAACGACCAACACACAAAAAGTGAGGCTGGTGAGGGCGGCGTCTCCCCAGGGCTGTTGTGCACAGCAGAGGCTGCTGCCACCGTTCCACGGTGTGTGTTCAGTTCGAGTAGCAGCTCGCGGACAACGCACTAAGGAGCTGCCCCACACGCCTCGAGAACCCGATCTACGGTTCCAGTTCATAGAACTCTCTTTTGAGGCCTACAATCTCTCGACGACAATTTGCAATTGCTCTTCGCAGTCGGAGCACTGGGTTATCAAACCTTGTTGTTATTGTCCGACGTTCTGCCCAACACGCCACAAGTGAAACAATATACACACACTATGAACAATTTGCTTTGCCTGTTGCGCAAACGGACACACCTTCACGTACAAGTGTTATAGCGTAGAAAATTAGAAAGAGGTTGTACTTGGTCAAGTTGAGGAGCACTGATTCTACTCCATTTAACACGAAGTACACTCTGTAACCTGAAGATACAGGTAGAGTTAGGTAAAGAATTACATGGAAGCGTGGGTCCACAATTCCTGCATCATTTGTCCTTTGAATGATCACACTTATTTATAATGCAGGTGATAGCACAAAACGAAATACAGTAATCACCAAATATCTCTGAACACGAGAGGTTATTAAATGGAAATAAGCCTTTTTAAATTATAACCACAGATGGACATGACTAAAGTTTCAATTCTTGCTACCCCAGGGAATCAGTGCCAGCAGCAAATAAAAAATGTATCAGAATAAAACCTTCTTAAACAATAAGTAAGCAAGGGAAAACTCATGCACCATCTTCTTCAACAGTCACAGTTATTAAGTTAAGAATTGGTCATTTAGAATAAACACGCAATCATAGCAGGTGTGACGTATTTACTTACGTCCGTAGAACGGATACAATGACAAATTGAACTGAAAGAATAGCGAGTTATAATTGAAAATAGAAAGCTAAAGAAATAGCAACCCGAAAGGAAATTACATTAAAAGTTTCCTCACCAGGCCAAATATATACGCAAATATTTGAACAGGCAAAGGAAGTACCTCAAAATTTAACTAGAACATCGCCCACATAAAGGCCTTTAGGCAGAATATTTACAAGCTAATGCAAGTGCATCAGAGAGTAAAAATTTTGTTTTGCGTCTGATAAGTCACGCATGGGCATCGATCTTCTTTTGTTTCAAGAGACAGAGGAGGAGGGATTTATGAGGTAACACACGTTAATCTTCACGAGCCTGGTCCTGAACAAAATTCGAAAAGAATTATTCAGCGGCCTTGAAGGTGCTACTAAAGTGAAGGGTTTCACCGCTTCTTTTCACATGGCCGCAAGACCAAAGGGTATTCCAACCACAAGGCACTTCATTCTTTATGACAGCGAAATTTTCTCACGGGAGGCTAGCTTCCTGGTCATTTTTCCTGCAAGAATTCCAGTTTTCTATCCACTGCCTGCCCAGCAAGGCGAATATTATTGTGATCCGTTATCATGTAACCTGTGCGTCTGGTACAGTGTGATAATAATAAGTCAATGAAAATGTATTTACAGCAGGTACCCTTTGAAAGCTTTATAGCCTTGGTTCTCACCAACCTCAGTCATGGTCAGGATCACGACCCGACATGGAAGAACGTGAAAGCGAACTGGAGGCGTATACATCCGTAGCTTCCATATTGACCATGACAGAATACTCTTTCGAAAGTGATGTGTATTCTAGAAGAATTTATGCGCACGTTAATTTGATGTAAGCATCTTATCAGCACCCACTTTGGACTCTACAAATGCTATCCAAAGTCGAGGCAGGAGGAGTACTTTTCCAATATGGAGAAGTGTATCGATTGTGGACTGTCCTCCCGGCTAGCTTGTCAAAGGGCAAAGTCGTCAGTGGTGGCATATAGGACTCCAGTGTTGTCTATTGTACCCAAAAACTTGAAACAAATCACCACAACAGGATTTTGTAAGAAAATGAAACACTTACAGCCGTTTTTACGATGTTATTTATAGTATGGCTACCGGTTTCGGTTCTACAGTGCACCATCTTCAGGCCATAGGTGACGCTAAAGAAGTTAACACCAGTCGTACACATGATGTATCAGTGATCAACATAACTGGTATATGCAGACTACCTGTGACTATGAAGTTGTCTCTCCAACTATCAACTATCAACTGAGCTGAGAGTTAATGAGTTCTTAGTTGATGGTAGGAGATACATCACAGTTACAGGTAATCTGCGTAAACCACCGAACATCGTTTACACGGATGGTATTAACCCCTTTAGCATCACCTAAGGTCTGAAGATGGTCCTTTGAACCTCCAAAAGTGGTAGCCGTGCAATAAATGACATCATAAGGGCGGCTGTAGGTTTTTCATTTTCTTAAAATAGTGAACGGCTCAAGTCCCCCAGACCTCCGATCACAAGGATGGACATACAAAAACAGGATTTTATGGTTGAAGTCGTAAGGGTGGAGAAAATGATATCCAATAATAGGACCCAATTCAGATCGTCACTTTTGCAAAATATATTGCTTAGAAAGAAGATAACTTCTGTTTTCATATCGCACTACTTGTAATCCGAATAAGCTTGTTATTAAAGAAATAGTGAAACCAAGTCGACTTTATTGCAATTGACAGCACCACCCGTGGAACATACGCCCAAAAGAATTTCAGTGAATCATGAATAACTTGCCACATGAGTCTACAGGTGAAGCTCCCGTGTAAATATTAAAGAATAAAGATTCTACAGACAGGACTGAAGTATTAGTAAGGTTCCCAGCCGTTCGCAAAACTAGACAGGTGGTTGTGCTTAAGGCAGCGCTGGGACACATTAACAAGAGCATAGGGCGACATAGAGCGGACCAATGCAAAAAATAACACTGTACGTCCGTCAAAAGGTACTAGTTCGGAACTTTAGGCTGTCAAGTACCTTTGCAGCAACTTTTTAAATTTAATTAGAGGGCCACTTAGCGTGTGGCGGGAAGGATATGATATTGTAGCAGAATTACGCACTGTGCAAACCAAGAAGACAATGGGTAATCATAATACAACTAATCCGAAGGTCGTCAGAGAAACATTAAATGTTGGCTGAACGGAAATGCCGTAGAAATCAAGTCGTGGTTAACGTTAGTTCAATGTTTCTTTCGTACAGGCTAAGTATTTCATTCCTTGCGTCATTCGTATCTGTAATTCTGTTCTTGTGCTCCTGCGTATGGCCGTGATAGGTTGCCCAGTCATTCCAAATGCAAAGAGTTCACCGTGAAAGTTGAGTCGTTGTGAGCTATGGAAAGGAAAAACGAGTCATTAGTAAGCAATCTGAAGATGATGTGTCTGAAAGAGTTTAAGCTAGCTGCAAGGTGGGTTGTGCTGTCCATTTTTTGTGCCGCATGTCATGGAGACATGTTGGGCTGCATCGAGGAATATTATTGAAAGACTGTTTCTTGAGAGTTTCAAGTTTTTAAAGTGTTAATGATGACTATACGAAGCTATTAAACTATCTCGGAAGGATGAGTGGCATGACCTTAATTCCCTAATGTCCTCTCTCGAGTAAGACCGCTGTCTACGTCTAACTTGATGAGCTGATAACAAAGATTGTAAATGAACTAGCATGAAATTAGAGAAAGGTATAGTACTTAAACCGAGGTAATTTGTATCAGTACTCCCACAGCCTTTTCCTAGATTAGACTCACTAATTTGTTAGTTTTTTGTTTCTTTTATTTTTTTGCTGATGTCTATTGTGGTTCAGATGATTACCCATGAACGTAAGATATTGCTTAAATATCACGAAAACGCGAATCATGCTCTCCTCCAGAAAATATAAATAGTTCCACTTGCCTTAACGGAACGTGCAGGGTGACATAAATAATTTGAAGGCCATGTAGGAGGACCACCAACGCCGGAGTGATGAAACTGCAGGTTTGACACGTGCCTGTAGTTGACAAGTGCACCTGGTAAGGTACATTTGTAGCGAAGGCATGCAATATGTGACTCTAGCATGGTAGGGGGTGAAACAGGTAATGGAGGCTGTGTCCTCAGTCGCCACATCATGATTTGCTTAGTTACTAACAATGGAAGAGATGTATGTCCAAATGTGCATGCGGATGTCAAAAACGGTAGAGGGACTTCCATCAAAATCCTTTCCTCAACCCCTCTGCTTACCTTAAGACAACAAGCGAAATTGTTATAATTTTACTTTCTTGTGTGTCTTTCGTAGTTATTTATTGATAATTGAGCATTTGTAATATTTAAATAACATGCTTAACAACGCAGAGGTAATTCCTTGTATATTCCGTTTTGGCGTACCTGGACACATTCCTTTCTTTTAACTGAAGATCTTGTCCACTCATGGTTACATTTTTATCATATCAATAATGGAACAGCAAACTGATTATTTGCACTTACCTTGTGTTAGTAGCGGGCTACTAAAGTAATTTCATTCATTTTATCGAACTGTTTTTCTAGAGTACATCGCTCAACAATAATTTCCTTGTTCGTACTCTCCTTATACTAGCGATAGGTCCTTTAAGTAACTGCTTCCATTTAATGAATGAAAATGGGTACTTTGCTTTTGTTCTACAGAATTACTTTTACTGTATTAACTGGTTTTCGGCTTATGGCAAAGACGTTATACATGTAGATTGAGGCAGAAGTAAATAACGTGTTTGACAGTGTGGTGATAATACAATGTAAAAAGTAAAAAGTTGAACAGTAAATAAATATAAAGGCAGTAAACAGAAAAACTTTAACACGAAATTGGAACAGCAAGCCTACGTAACAGTTTATATTAATAAACAAAACTAATAAAGTAAAATAAAATTAGTATTTGACAAGGTTACATCAGGAGGTATAAAACATGGTGACTGATGCACAAACCAATTAAAAGAAAGAATTATCGTTGTAACAGTATGAGGAACATATGCAATATCAATAAGATAAACAGAAATGAATAAATGTGGGAAAATGGAGGAATGCGAGGGAACATACAGTGAATGCCTTCTTTGATAGTAAGGTGGTAGTCCATTTTAAACAGCAAAAAGTAGAACTATATACAAATATAAATGGAGCAAACAGAAAAAACATTAGCACTGTACTCTAAATTGCACGTATGTAACAGATTGCATTAAATAAATGAAACTAGTAAACTAAAAACTGTACTGGATGGACAACTTCAGTAGGTATTAAACACGGAAAGTAATCAAACAAGTGAAAGGAAAACTTAACAAATATGAGTACAGTCTTTATGGATTACATAGAAAATTTCGATCAAATATAGAACTCAACGAATACAGGAAAATGGCAGAATGTGTAGAAACAGGATTATATCAAGTTTAGGCAAGGGGAAGTATAATGCTGTGTCTGGTTATTTAAAATTAGATTTATTACATATGGACTGTGAGCAAGACGTTTGTTAACTTCCAGGGCTTCCAGCAGATTGCGTTTTTGGCCTTTGTTTGCTAATTGAAGAACATGGGATTCAGGTTGGTAGTTGTGGCCCCCGCTCAGTATACGCTCAGCAAATGTAGAGCCAAAGTTCTGGAACCTCCATCTGCATTCATGTTCAGCCAGCCTAGTTGTTATGTCTCTGCCTGGCTGACCGCTGTGAAATGTGTCGCAAATCAGAAAAGGTAATTTTGTACATCCCATTGTTGGCTAATAACTAGATCTAATTTTTGCTATTGAAAATACACTGGGCTGTGGTGTTCTTGACGTAGTAGGAAACCCTATACTTGGAGGATTTCAGAGTTTTTGCAACAATCTGCCATACCTGCCCTAGATACACCACTTCTTGCAGACAGTGAAAGGGTCAGCAGATAGAGCATGGAGGAGGGGTATAATTTTCAGTTTTTGTTTCCTAAGCAAGATGTGATCAGTCAGGAATGGATTATAGTCATTTTTTGAGGCAAGAACTTATTTTTTATTGCCTCAATCAATGGCTACAATCCATTCCTGATTGACCACATCTTCGTTCACAGTCCTCCATTTTCCTGCATTTATTCATTTCTGTTTATCTGATCGATATTGCTTAAGTTCCTCATATACTGTGTAGTTACATTTATAATTCTTTCTTTCAACTAGTTTGTATATCACTCTCCATGTTTTGTATCTTTTGAAGTAGCCATTTCAACTATTCATTTTATTTTATTTGTTTTTTTTTTTTTTATTGATGTGAACTATAATGCAGCCTTCTTGTTCCACTTTCTTGTTAAACTTTTTCCTTGTAGTGAAGTGGTGCCCTCTACTTCCATAGATGTAGTTTGTATCCCGCGTTGCTTGCAGCGCCATCCCTTGAATCAGGAGGTAAAGTGCAAGCAATAAAACCAGTTTTCCGACCACCTAAGAAAATTAAGAAAATGTTGAGACCAGTCAAAGATAGTCTCGGCTTAAGAGTGCCGGGAATTTATACTATTCCTTGCGCATGCGGCAAGAATTACGTGGGCCAGTCTATAAGAACCTTTGCCGACCGCTGCATCGAGCACCAACGCCAACTGAAATACAGGTATTTGGGAAAATCAGCGGTGGCTGAACATAGCCTGCTTAATAAGCATAAGATTTTATTTGAAGAAACCAGAGTAATAGCCCACGCATCGAATTACTGGGACTCTGTGATCTGGGAAGCAGTCGAAATTAGACTTAGCGATAATAATTTTAACAGAGACAACGGCTATGCACTTAGTAACACTTGGAAGAGCGCACTGGATAAAGAAAAATCACAGAGAAGAACTTCCCGCACTTTACCTCCTGATTCAAGGGATGGCGCTGCAAGCAACGCGGGATAGGAACTGCATCTATGGAAGTAGAGGGCACCACTTCACTACGCGCCATATCGCTGTTGCTATGACGTATTCCAGCCAATCAGAAGCCGTCCTTTGCATCTAAAAGTGGTAGCCTCGCTAGTTTACAACAATCAGTTTTAGACCTGACGACGACCATGGAGGTAGTGGTCGAAAGCTTGGAGTTTTATCCTGAATTGACGCGGCATGTACACCGAAAGATTTTTACTCAAGAAATACGTCGTGAAAGACTTCGTACCCACATTTTTCCTGTTTACTCACTTTATATTTATTTACTGTTCAACATTTTTCTTTTTACCATGCATTAGCACCACACTGTCAAAGACGTTATTCACTATACGCTTCTGCTTCAATCTAGATGTGTAACGTCTTTTCCATTGCCGTTTACAAACGTTGTAACTTCTTTGCCGACAATTGTAAAAGTAACACTGTAGAACAAAAACAAACTAGCACTTATCATTTATCATAGTGTTGTTCTACGAACAGAAGATTCCGGTAACATATTTTCATTTACGTTACTATTTTTGATCATGTTTGTTAGGGGCCAATTGGACCAACCCCAGTACAAATTAAAGAAACTTCCTCGGTTTTGTTATTAAGCATGTCATATGTCGGTGAGCGAGAATGGTCGCCACTGCAATTTTGTCAAATTTGTAAATAACTGTTGCATGTGTACCTCGCTGGGGGAGTGTGGATCGTGACATGGGTGGGTCAATGGGGGAAGGGGGGGGGGGGGTGTTGGTTGTAGGATGCACGAAACCAAATTCTGGTGCACAATGGAATAAGTGACCACCCTAAACGAACATGCATATTAATTGACAACGAAGATTATACCGTGCAACGTAAAACGTCTTGTTTAAAGAAATATTAATAGGAGTGGCCGAAGTAAGTATGAATCAAATGGGTGCTACAACATTCATATAGACGTATCAGTGGGAGGACGGATCTTCTAGCTAAGAATGGGAACAAATGGACACTACAACAAATAGATTTATTGCCTTTTAACATGAAGGATACTCATCGACATCTTAAAAAGAACCATTAACAATCTAACAAGGGAATACAACTCAGATTTGCACAGATGAGTATGTAGGATGAAACTCGGTTACAGTAATAGTTCGTGGGCGTTGCCAGTGACAGAGTAAATTGTTAATTAGATGCAGAAAGTACACAGAGAGATAGGAGAGAAGAACATGAGATTTGCCGAAAACGCTTATTGAGAGCAACATGCCAAATTCATGACTTTGAGATCATGTAGTCGGTTCCTGAAGGGAGCGAGCTAGATTCGCTTCTGAAATGCTTCGGAAGCCACGACCATGTGCCATTTTACTCGTCGTGCAGTGCTTAAATAAACAGGCTTGTGGAAGCAGCGGTTTGGAAGACATGATTTCAGCCCTCCTTTTGCACTTGGTGCATAAATAGAGCCAACTTTACAGTGGGTGCAAGGCTCGTCTCATCAGTCATCTTTCCTGAAGGTGTACTTTGCCAGGGAGTGAAACGATGTGTTCACTCTTCCAAGATCTAATCCGAAGTGTTTACAACAGCATCAAAAGAAGAGTCTTCTCCAAAAGCCATCTGAAAATCGACTGTCCTGCTATTACAACTGGAAATCGCTACTAATGAGCACAGAGATTCCGAATTCCAACGAATGAAAAACACGTAACTGCGTTAAACAGTCTCCTACTTCTTTCTGTCTCTTTATACGTCAGTCAAACGCTCAGAGGTGGGCAGCCAGATCCATGAGATTTCTCTCAGTCCATGACATGATTCTGAACTAGACAATGAAATACTCGGCCTATAGGCAGAGCGCGAAACTGAGGGCTCTCCCTAAAAATAAAAATTACCCAATGAAAAGGCAGTATTCTAAAAATTTGAACTAGACCTTACTCTAAGTGATCGTCACGAATACTCGGACACCGTAACGGAAGTAACATCTGCCTAGAGGTGTCTTATATGGCTGAAAGGCTTTTGCAATGAATTCCATGTTTCCTTCGATATAGGACTGTGTGTTCGCTAATTGTCTTGGATAGTGACCTGGGGAAAAGAGAAGGTCAGCCACGCTACCTGCGACCAGGTAGTCGCCCAGAGTGCAACAGTTTTACAGTGACAAATTCCTCTTAAAAGTATTCTTATATCACACATACAATTTGTGGGATTTCGAGTCTTCAGAATCTCCACCAGCTACATAATAAAGGTAGAATAACAAACTGTCTCGTAAGCTGACATCCGGCCGGGAGAGCGGTGTGCTGACCACGTGCTCCTCCGTATCCGCCTGTGGGCTGAGGATGACGCCGAACGGTCGTTACCGTTCGGTCTTCATGGCCTGTCTGGGCGGAGATTTTTTATTACAAGAACAAACAATAAAACTGTTACGTGCGACATCATTCACAATATGGGGGCTTAATGAAATAAAATGCAAATAATTTTTATTTTTGTCGCTGTTTGTCCGGTTACGCAGTCTCGTAACCGGTTGGCCCTGAATAATATTAGTACGCAATCTGACTGCATAGAATAACAACAAAGAATGAAAGGAAATTTCCGTTAACACAATTAATTAATTAATTAAGTCCCCAGCAACTATAAGAGCTACGAAACAAGAAAGCATAAGTGTAACTGTTATGTGTGTGGTAGTGTGATTCAACGGACACATCTGGCAAGGTTCTTCCTCAATACGACACGATGCTTTAAACGCCGTTTACAATGAATTAATTAAAAAAAAAAGACAGAAATACTATGATTGCACATAGAAACCAGAATTACACTCTAATACATGAACACAAACCAGATGCTTGTTGACTGAACCTGTGACCAAGAGGCATTGTTATTTAGGAAATTTGAAATACAAAAATTTTTGCTATTACCTCATATACGTTGACGAAAAATACACTCTGATCATTACAACATCCCCAATGGAACAGCACCGGCTGTGTAGCCCACCAGGAGAACTGCACACGACATGCTCACAACTAGTACTGCAGCTACGGCTACCTCGGAACTACAACTGGCCACAGTAGCTTCTCAGCAGGCACTGCCAGTGGAGGCGGCTCAATAATACTCTGGCGCAATGTCTGGCGCTGTGACTCAGTGTAGCCACCTTTCAGTGGGTCACAGAGCGGTGTGGTAACTATCATCCTAGGACAGCAGGACAGGAGCAGAAATGATTAGAGAACAAGATAATTCAGTAGAGATTTACTTAACTTGTATTTCTCCAGGTGTACAAAGACGCATTACAAAAAATGCAGCAAGAAATTGAGCCCAGCTCTCAATGTTAACAAGGAAGAAGCCCTCTGAACAAAAGCATGAATGACAGTTTTGGAGCCATGATTCGGCGGCGCCTGCATAGCATCGCGTATCAAAGAGGCTCCAAGTGAAAAAGGGCTTTATGTCTACCGCTGACTGTCCTTTATTGTGGCGGCAAAGGGCACTCGTAGTACAGAGCCACTAGAGGTGTGGCCAGAACGCACGTAGGGTCCGTCGAATCCTGCCTGGCCGCTATTGGTGTTTGATGGAAACTTGCAAATCCGTTCCAAGTTCGACACCTATAGAGTGACATCAACATGTGATACCACACAAACGAAAGCAGCCCCTAGCAATGCTGACCCAGATTTGTAATTACAGAACGGTCTTACTGATCGACTACTTGATAAAGGGAATTTGCATATCATTCTCTGAAATATGTCAGTGGACAGTTTCAAAGGAAATGGCCACGCTACAAATGCCACTGTTGGTGTTGGGGTGGTGGCTTCTGAAAGAGAGAGATGGCGTTCGCCTGCCCTACCTGTGCTACTACTAACTGCTGCAGCGCCTGGTCCGTCCCTCAGGATGGGCCGGATTTACTTATTAATGGCCTAACCTCTGTCAACATCGCCTGCCACCAGGCCAGCTGTTCACCGAATGAAGGGGAAGTTGTCTCGGAGCACGTTCGCCGACTGCCCCCGATACCTGTTGGTCATTCAGTGTTTCTAGACTCGACCAGAACTAAGCCCTTCAGTCGCCCGTTTACAGCACGTGCCATCGACACTTACCAGCCCAAGCAGCCCGTCTACATACACTGCCGGCCATTAAAATTGCTCCACCAAGAAGAAATGCAGATGATAAACGGGTATTCATTGAACAAATATATTACACTAGAACTGACATGTGATTACATTTTCACGCAATTTGGGTGCGTAGCTCCAGAACAACCAACTCTGGCCGTAATAACGGCCTTGATACTCTTGGACATTGAGTCAAACAGAACTTGGATGGCGTGTACAGGTACAGCTGCCCATGCAGCTTCAACACGATACCACAGTTCATCAAGAGTAGTGACTGGCGTATTGTGACGAGCCAGTTGCTCGGTCACCATTGACCAGACGTTTTCAGTTGGTGACAGATATGGAAAATGTGTTGGCCAGGGCAGCAGTCGAATATTTTCTGTATCCAGAAAGGCCAATACAGGACCTGCAACATGTGGTCGTGCATTACCCTTCTGAAATGTAGTGTTTCGCAGGGATCGAATGAAGGGTAGAGCCACGGGTCGTAACACATCTGAAACGTAACGTCCACTGTTCAAAGTGCCGTCAGTGCGAACAAGAGGTGACCGAGACGTGTAACCAATGGCTCCCCAAACCATCACGCCGGATGATACGCCAGTATGGCGATGACGAATACACGCTTCCAATGTGCGTTCACCACTATGTCGCCAAACACGAATGCGACACTCATGATACTGTAAACAGAACCTGGATTCATCCGAAAAAGTGACGTTTTACCATTCGTGCACCCAGGGTCGTCACTAAGTACACCATTCCAGGCGCTTCTATCTGTGATGCCGCGTCAAGGATAACCGCAGCCATGGTCTCCGGACTGATAGTCCATGCTGCTACAAACGTCATCGTACTGTTCGTACGGATGGTTGTCATCTTGCAAGCGCCCCATATGTTGACTCGGGGATCGAGACGTGGCTGCACGATCCATTACAGTCATGCGGATAAGATGCGTGTCATGTCGACTGCTAGTGATACGAGACCGTTGGGATCCAGCACGGCGTTCCGTATTACACTTTAACTTTTCATGCAACTGTGTGTCTCCCCGACCTGACTGAAATAAACAGGTTTGTGTCTTGTATTCATCGACACAGCTAAAGACATTTTGTGACTTTTCTCTTTTGAACAGTTAAAAAAATGGCTCTGAGAACTATGGGACTTAACATCTATGGTCATCACTCCCCTAGAACTTAGAAATACTTAAACCTAACTAACCTAAGGACATCACACAACACCCAGTCATCAGGAGGCAGAGAAAAATCCCTGACCCCGCAGGGAATCGAACCCGGGGTTGGGAAGCGAGAACACTACCTCACGACCACGAGCTCCGGACTTTTGAACAGTTCTAAGAGGCTTCTCTAAACCAATGTTAAGGTGCCTTCTCACAGCCATTAGGTCACTTTGATTCAAGTTTATGTTTGATATACGAGAACAAATAGGTCACCCTCGAGGCCTTTTGCTGCTTCCTCGTAGAGCAACAACATTTTGAGCTCACTTCACAGCAGCATTGACATTGGGATTCTTGTACTTGCCAGTAAGCCATGCTGTCGGAGACAATTGGTGATTCTGATCTTTACGATTGGTACAGATGTGTCACACTATGGACAGCAGTAAGAGCAATGACAATACATGTCAGTGACACCATCTTCAGGAAAGGGATATTGTGGGTTCTGGACAGAGAACTTGTGGACATTGAATGAGGCTTAGTGGATATGCTGTTAAGGTGTGCTGTGGGCGAACTATATAAGGCAGCATCTAAGGTATAATTTAAAAGTTCAAGTCCAACTTAAGAATGGACTGTACTACACGAGCCCCACTAATACACTATGATGCTCTTCCCCAGCTACGAGACCTGCTTCAACTACCCTTTTGTCACATCGATAACTGAAGTTCTACAGAATAATTGTGATGAGGCTATGTGTGCAATTGAGCACCTAGACTTTGCATGTGTCTTTGAAGGAGCAGCGTGCCCAGTCCCACCACTACTTTGATTTCTGCGTGCTATGTTTGTTATTTCAATTTATTCTTATGTAGCCCTTTACCTTAACCCTTTCGATTAGCTGTGGAGACCATACCTTAGCCACTTATTCCATACTTCCTGCATTGCTTACCCGTGAACTCATTTGTGTGTTTTATATATTTTTGTTTTAAAGTTTTCCAATATTATTTTGCGATTGTCCACCTCATGTAGTTTTTATGTCATTGTATCCAAGTCAGTCACTTGGCTGAGCATTTCTAAATTCCCAGGAATTGGCATCCGTATTTATCACTTGGATGTTTGTTATAGTCCTTTTGTATTTTTATGTTTGTTGCGCAATGTCCACATAACATAGCTATTTACGATGTTTATTACTCCATACTCATACAGTCCTGATGGTGGTGAGTTCCTGTTTGCTATTTTAGTCATTTTTACAGTTCATATTGTGGTGTCAACGCCAGACACCACACTTGCTAGGTGGTAGCCTTTAAATCGGCCGCGGTCCGTTAGTACGAGGTGCATTCAAGTCCTAAGGCCTCCGATTTTTTTTTTTTTTTTTTTTTTTTTTTTTTGTAATTAACTACTCACCCGAAATCGATCAAACGCGTTACTTCTCGACGTAATCGCCCTGCAGACGTACACATTTTTTCATAACGCTGACGCCATGATTCCATGGCAGCGGCGAAGGCTTCTTTAGGAGTCTGTTTTGACCACTGGAAAATCGCTGAGGCAATAGCAGCACGGCTGGTGAATGTACGGCCACGGAGAGAGTTATATCGTTGGAAAAGCCAAAAGTCACTAGGAGCATATCAGGTGAGTAGGGAGCATGAGGAATCACTTCAGAGTTCTTATCACGAAGAAACTGTTGCGTAACGTTAACTCGATGTGCGGGGGCGTTGTCTTGGTGAAACAGCACACGCATAGCCCTTCCCGGACGTTTTTGTTGCAGTGCAGGAAGGAATTTGTTCTTCAAAACATTTTCGTGGGATACACCTGTTACCATAGAGCCCTTTGGAACGCAATGGGTAAGGATTACGCCCTCGCTGTCCCAGAACATGGACACATCATTTTATCAGCACTGGCGGTTACCCGAAAGTTTTTTGCTGGCGGTGAATCTGTGTGCCTCCATTGAGCTGACTGGCGCTTTGTTTCTGGATTCAAAAATGGCATCCACGTCTCATTCATTGTCACAACCGACGAAAAGAAAGTCCCATTCGTGCTGTCGTTGCGCGTCAACATTGCTTGGCAACATGCCACACCGGCAGCCATGTGGTCGTCCATCAGCATTCGTGGCACCCACCTGGATGACACTTTTCGCATTTTCAGGTCGTCATGCAGGATTGTGTGCACAGAACCCACAGAAATGCCAACTCTGGAGGCGATCTGTTTAACAGTGATTCGGCGATTCCCCAAAACAATTCTCTCCACTTTCTCGATCATGTCGTCAGACCGGCTTGTGCGAGCCTGAGGTTGTTTCGGTTTGTTGTCACACAATGTTCTGCCTTCATTAAACTGTCGCACCCACGAACGCACTTTCGACACATCCATAACTCCATCACCACACGTCTCCTTCAACTGTCGATGAATTTCAATTGGTTTCACACCACGCAATTTCAGAAAACGAATGATTGCTCGCTGTTCAAGTAAGGAAAACGTCGCCATTTTAAGTATTTAAAACAGTTCTCATTCTCGCCGCTGTCGGTAAAATTCCATCTGCCGTACGGTGGTGCCATCTCTGGGACGTATTGACAATGAACGCGGCCTCATTTTAAAACAATGCGCATGTTTCTATCTCTTTCCAGTCCGGAGAAAAATAAAACAGAGGCCTTAGAACTTGAATGCACCTCGTATACGTCGGACACGCGTGTCGCCACTTTCAGTGATTGCAGTCCGAGCGTGATTGCAGTCCGAGCGCCGCCACACGGCGGGTATAGAGAGACTTCCTAGCTCTCGCCCCAGTTGTACAGCGGACTTTGCTAGCGATGGTTCACTGCCTACTTGCGTTCTCATTTGCCGAGAAGATAGTTTAACATGGCCTTCAACTACATCATTTGCTACGACCTAGCAAGGCGCCATTATCAGTTACTATTGATATTGTGAACTATGTACCGTCAAGAGCGACGTTCATCATTAATGGATTAAAGTTAAGTATTCCACCAGCTACGTCCGTTGTTTCTAAATTCTATTTTCCTTGTCCTCTTCCAGACCTCACGCCAGCCTGCGTGAGCTAAATCGCGTGCCTTTCGGCCTCCTCTAGTAACACGGTGTTGGCTCTCCTGCCAACCACAACACATATCACCAAGCTATAGCTTTTCATGTGCTTTTCACTCAGTTTGAGAGTTATTTGGCAATCATTCTTATGTTTTGCTTAAAGTCATTAAGCTCCTGATACTATTTCTATCCTTACCACAAGTCAGTAATTTACATTTGAACACTGCTCTGAGGTGGACTTTTACGTTTTCTTGTTTGATTTTGTGTGTGTGTTTGTGTGTTGGTGTGTGTGTGTGTGTGTGTGTGTGTGTGTGTGTGTGTGTGTGTAAAATGAAAAATAAGTTCCTCTAATGGAAAATTAAGAACTGCTTCACCTTTCTTTCCCTTAACCACTCAAATTTTGCGTAGTTGACATTTACAGATTTCTGTCTGTTCTTGTCTCAATAGTAAAGGCAAGTCCGTACCAAACTATTCTCCTTTAGCCCAGGAGTGATGTAAGGATGCTGTAATCCCTTCTTTCATATAATTATTTTATTGGCTTTGACCTTTTCCTTGCTCTTCTATGTAGCATTGCAAAGCTAGATGTTTTTCATTTTGCTGACTACTGCCGTTAGCTTGCTTGTTCGAACACAACTAGTGAATCACATGCCGTGTTGAGCTCGCAGTTCTGGTAAAAATTCTGTTTGTAGTCTCGTGCCCCTGTCACTGATTAGTTCTGAGCTGCCTCTCCATGTAGCATGGGAGGAAGAATGACAGAGATGTGGTCTCTTTTAAGACACTGTTGTTCCAGTCATCGGTGGAGAGTATCTTGTGCTAAGAGCACCACTAGTTTAGACTATTTGCGATGCGGTTTCCGGAAGAAATCAGTCAGTGTTAATCGTTACCTGCCCTTTTTGCAATGAAACGTGTTGTGCTAATTTTGCATGTGAATTTTGATGAGAATTCCAATAATGCATTTTATGAGCCGAGGGTTCGTTCGTTAAGTCATCCTGCGCCCCCCCCCCCCCCCCCCCCCCCCAGTGTAGTGGCAGGTGTCAGCGTTAGTCTCAGAGCTCAGCTGCGGCTCCTTCCTAGCTTTCAATTTATCGGTTACATGTGTTTCATTTCTCTTCCATATGTTTTCGAGTGAATCATTACAGCAACAAATTACCGTTGCGTGAACCGATTATCCCAGGTGTGTCCCTCTTGTTCGCATCTCTGACTTCCGCAGGTGGTTTGTGGTACAGTCTTACAGATCTCCGAGCTATTTTCTTATCGGTAATGCATACACAGAGGATAAGACTCCCTTATGTTCGATTTCCTCAAATTAATTTACCTCCGTTACGTCCGCCATCTTTCGGTATAGCACGAGTATCTCGTGCAGCCGTGTGTAAAAGAGGACTCCATTCTCCAAACATCAATTTCTTAGCCCATCTTCAATCATTTTTTCTTGTTCCAGTATATAAATAATAAATTTTGTAGTAATGCTTATTTCTCTCCCTTTTCAGTTCAGAAAATTTAACCGCTATTCATTGAGAAGATCAGTTCCTCTATCCCTGGTGAAACCGTAGACGATTTCCCCTTATTTGAATAAATGCCAGGCTGGCACAAATGGAAACACGTTTCCTTTGTGAATTTTTGTCAATTTAAGTTTAGTCTCGAGTAGGATCCGATTCTCTGTTGTAAATTGCATGTGCGAGAGGGCGAATAAAATTTATCTTTTCTTCCCCATCTTCGGGTCGTAACACATCTGAAATGCATCGTTCAAAGTGCCGTCAGTGCGAACAAGAGGTGACCGTGACTTGTAACCAATGGCTCCCCTAACCATCACGCCGGATGATACGCCAGTATGGCGATGACGAATATACGACTCCAATGTGCGTTCACCACGATGTCGCCAAACACGAATGCGACCGGCATGATGCTGTAAACAGAACCTGGATTCATCGGAAAAAATGACGTTTTGCCATTCGTGCACCCAGGGTCGTCATTGAGTACACCATTCCAGGCGCTCCTGTCTGTGATGCCGCGTCAAGGGTAACCGCAGCCATGGTCTCCGAGCTGATGGTCCATGCTGCTGCAAACGTCGTCGGACTGTTCGTGCAGATGGTTGTTGTCTTGCAAACGTCCCCATATCTCGACTCAGGGATCGAGACGTGGTTGTACGATCCATTAGAGCCATGCGGATAAGATGCCTATCATCTCGACTCCTAGTGATACGAGGCCGTTGGGATCCAGCACGGCGTTCCGTATTATCCCCCTGTAGGTACCGATTCCATATTCTGCTAACAGTCATTGGATCTCGATCAAAGCGAGCCGCAATGTCGCGATACGATAAACCGCAATCGCGTTGGGCTACAATCCGACCTTTATCAAAGACAGAAACGCGATGGTACGCATTTCTCCTCCTTACACGCGGCATCACAACAACGTTTTGTTTGTGTTTGAGAAATCGGTTGGAAACTTTCCGCGTGTCAACACATTGTAGGTGTCGCCACAGGCGCCAACCTTGTGTGAATGCTCTGACAAGCTAATCATTTGCATATCACAGAATTTTATTCCTGTAGGTTAAATTTCGCGTCTGTAGCACGTCATCTTCGTAGTGCAGCAATTTTAATGATCAGTAGTGTACTTTCTCTGCACCACGCATTCTATCACATATACATAATACACTGAGCTGACAAAAGTTATGGGCTAGTGACATTCACATACATAGATGGCGGAAGTATCAAGTACAAAAAGTATAAAAGGGCAGTGCGTTGGCGAAGCTGTCATTCTTCTCAGGTGATTCATATGAAAAGGTTCGACGTGATTATGGCTGTGAGCTGAAAATTAACAGACTTTGAACACGAAATTATTTGGAGCTTGACACGTGGGTCATTTCGTTTGGGATATCGTTAGAGAATTCAATATTCGGAGATCCACAGCGTGAAGACTGTGCCGAGAACACCAGATTCCAGATATTACCTCTCAACATGGACGACGCAGCGGTCGACGGCCTTTACTTAATGACCGACAGCAGCGGCCTTTGGGTAGAATTATCAGAGCTAACAAGTACCTAAGAAACACTGCTTTAAATAACCGCAGAAGTCATATGGGACGTACGACGAACGTATTCCGTTTCCGTTAGGAAAGTGCGACGAAATAGGGCGTTAATATGCTATAGCAGCAGACGAACGACGCGAGTGTCATTGGTAACAGTACTATATTGATGGCACGCAGCGTCTCTCCTGGGCTCGTGACCCTATCGTCGACTGTGTTTACATGGAATGGACTGTGTCCTCTGACCCAACTGAACCGATCATTAACTAGCAATGGTTATTTTCGGCTACTTGTTCCTAAACAAAGATGACAACGCACCATGACACGAGGTCACAAATATTCGCGACTGGTTTGAAGAACATTCTGGACACTACGAGCGAATTATTTGGCCATCCACATCGCCCGACAAGAATACCATCTAAAAATTATGGGACACAATCGAGCAGTCATTTCATGCACAAAATCCTGCTCTGGCAACACTTTCGCTATTATGGATGGCTAGAGAGATAGCGTGGCTCAATATTTCCGCGGTGGATTTCCAACGATTTGCTGAGTCCGTGCCACATCGAGCTGCTGCACAATGCCGGCCAAGAAGAGCTCCAACACAGTATTGAGAGGTATTCCATGACTTTTGTCACCTCAGTGGACATCAGGTCTCATTTCCACGACAAACAATGTCCTAAGATATGGCACATTTGCGTTGGCTGTGACTAAAATTACATTTCTTCAGAGGAGACATTCATTTTCTTCTGGAATATTCTTGACCTTGGGAGTTTATCGCAGTAGAGCACTGGGCATCATCGGAATAAGAAACGTCTGATCACAATGTCCTTAGGTCACATATTTTTATTCATTACTTTATCTGTTAACTCTAAATTAACATAAATTTTGAGGCTGTTATTTAAGCCCTTCGTTTACGGTTTTTCACTGTAAATATGTTGTGTTTTTGTAAGAAGTTAATTACAGTTTCAGTTGTGATGCCACCTTTAAGTTTACTCCAACTTTTCCATTTTGTAGCACTGTCTTTTACGACAGTTAATTTTATTTTACTATCTCTGCAGTGGTTTTAGTCAGTTCGTTTTTTGTTTCGCTACAGTTGAATTTCTTCTGCATCGCCGCTTGTTGTTCGCTTCCTTCCAGTCCCTATTTATGCATCTGTAGAGTTTATATCTATCAGCTTGTATACACCTATGTTTGGTTTGTTTTCAATGACGGATTTTGTTTCACTGAGGCACTCGTTGTTTATACTTGAGCTGGATGCCATTGCAGCAAAATTTGGATCTTCATCAACGTTATTTCTCGTTAGGAAATTACCTCTTGATGGTTTTACAACTGTTTTGATTGGTGGTAGTGGTAGGTGTTGCTTCTCTGATGCACTTCAGTCTAGCATTTGGATTTTGCCTCAGATTAGCGAAATTTGCGTGTTCAATGTCGGTTTGTAATACACGCCACATTATTGTCAACAACTTCTATACGTTGTCTTTCCACGTTTCTCGGAGGTTGAGACGCTTCTTCAGTTTGTGGCAACAACATTTGTGACCTATAGTTTATAACTGTCACAGTACCTACTTTTCGTTTTGTTTGTTTGTCATGAGTGGTAAGTTATTTCACTATTTTAGTAACGTTACTCACAAACGCAACTAAATCAGTGTTATCTTGTCGTCGAGGGCATAAAATTTGGTTATATTTTCCTGCATTAGCGCCGTCTGAGATTTCGTCATCTAACCTTAGTTCATAGTTTCCACAATTGTACTGCATTTTAATCGAATTTTTGAGCATTTTACATTGCCATCTTCACTGTTGATGAGGTCTACACATTCAATGTGAAACGATTTACCGCTTCAGGGACGACAACACAGACCAAATTCCTTAGCTCTAACATACTTTCACTGCACGCCATCAAAAGCAGACCAAAAAGCAACACAGAGTCGAATTCCGTATTACCACAATATCTGTCTCCTTAGCCAGCCATACGAGTCAATTTCTGCTCTCTCTCCAACCACCGATATCTGAACAATCTCAATCTCAGCTCGACTCCATACCGTCTCGCTCTTGCACGTAGCCACTCGTACACCTGAGACAGATGACCTCGAGTCCCACGTCACTTCAGACTGATTGTAAGATTTGAAGTAAGTACAATGCTTGACAACTGCTAAAGAACAACTGACACCTGCTAAGCAACAATTGTCAACTGTTACAGAACGGTCGACAATTGCCACGGAACACCCGACGAATGATAGTCAAAGGAAATGTACAGGATGGGACGGCGAAGCCAGTGCACGAACGCTGTGTATGCATTCGTCGATTCATTTAGTACAGTATTTGACGAAGATTGTTGTGGAACCATCTAGTGCGACATTTCGCGTGGCATGACAACATGCCTGCAAAACATCACTCAAGTGATTACGATCGTGGACGAGCAATTGCGCTGCTCGGAGCTGGTGGGAGTGTCACTACTATGGCCATAGTAATAAGTGCGTCCAAAACTGTCATCTCGCGACTGTGAAGGGCCACTGAAGGCCAAAATGCTAGGTGAAAGCATCCCAGTAGCCGTAGACGCGCCGCCACACCGCACATACTTGATACGTAGCCCTAGTGGTGAAATGGAACAGACATCTCCTAGCAGATCGCTGCAGACTTTGCAATCACTACCAGTACGCGTGTCCCTGCCAGAACCATTGCATGGCGATTCAATCAGGCTGCATTGTATGCTCGGAAGTCTGTTAAACGCATCTCACTTCAACCAACCCATCATCGGGAAAGAGTTTGTTAGTGTAGCAAGCATATTGGTTGCGGTCACCAGCAGTGGCCCAGAAAGGTGGTCTCCAACGAATCCAGCTTCGTTGTGCTGAGTGATTCTCGCCACCAGTTAGTGGGGGAAGAGAGGGGAACGTGTTACACACTACAGAATGTTAACGAATGTCATCAGTATGACCGAGGCCTTATGATGTAAGCAGGCAATAGGCACAATGAGCGAATACCGCAGCATATCTTTGCACGAAGTACCATTACAGCACAGCGGTATCGCAGGGTGATTCTTCTGGATGATGTCCATTTGTTTGGGGGTGTGGTAGGTGCCCACTTCATGTTTATCGACAACAATGCCCGCCCACACAAGACTGCTGATGTGTGAGACATACAGTAAAATGAAGAAACTGAACGAATGGAATGGCTTGCGTATTCCATGGACATAAACATAGCGCGTGTCTGGGAAGTTCCTGGCAGACGTGTTTCTCAACAAATACGCCCTCCCCAGAACTGCAAGAACTGAAAACCGTCTTCAGAGAGGAATGGCACAATGTCCACTAACGATTCCCCAACAGTTTGGTAGCCAGCATTAATAATAGGTGCAAAATGTGCATTAGTGACGAGGGAGGACATCTCTCTTACAGATATTCCCTTAATGAACTTTATGCTGGTAGTATGACCTGCATCAAACATGAACGTTATTTATGTATGTCTCCTTCCCACCTGGTGAAATCTGCACCATTTTTCGTTATAAATTTACCGCTACTCCTCTGTTATGTATGTCTTGTGTTTCATGTTCCATCAATCCCTGTGATTATTCCTGTCCTACATTGTCTCTGTTCCTTAGCAATTTTCGAGCCGTGAACGTTGTGACCCACATTGGGGTATGACAAATAACGAAATAAATTCGAGACCGCCACTGATACGTAATGAACAGTCTGTGTTAGAGAGTTACCAGTACAACACATTTTTGTTCAAGTTTGTGAAGTTGTATCAGCAGTTACCCCACTGAAGGAAGTGCTAATAACTACCGAATGGAATATAGTACCATGCCAGAACTATGAGTTCTCTAGGATTATAGCGAAGTCTTTTTACAAAGAATGCCAAGTGGAAAAACCTTATAACTTACAACAATATGAACGCAATCACTGACCTCTCTTTCTCTGCCAGAATAAAAACACACCTCCACAACACGAAGTACAAGCGGCACACCAACAGATCATTATAAAATTCACCTTGCCATGCCATGACTGCCAACATATCACAAACATTACATGATTTTCTGGTTAAGCCTTTCAACACTGTCTGAGAACACTGGTTGGTGTTATCATCGTGCAAATTCTTTTTTAAAAAAGGAAAAGTTCGCAGTCAGACTACACTGTACAAACCAATCGCACTGCTGTCCTGAATGACCAAAACGTTTAAATTCTGCTAAAACAAAGCCAGAAAAGACGGCAGGAACTCAACAAACTATTACTACAAACATAATTCCGAGTTTGTAAATCTAGTTGCACTCTTGATAAATTGATTATATTAACTACAGACATACAAAGCACCTTTCAGCTAAACAGTGGTCTATCTGCCCTATACCTAAACATATCAGGGGATAATCATAATGACATCAACTCAGTCTTAATCTAGAAACTGAAAAATCTAACTATTCCAAATCTTTTCCTATGATACACTTACAAGATTACTTCATCGATGAACTCTGTGCACCAGTAAGTGGAACAAGGGAATATATGGACCTTGTACTGAAAGAAACGGCCTACCTGAAAGAGAAGTACAAGCTATTTATATTTATAAGAATATTCAGCACAAATATTAACGTTTTTCGGTGTATGCACTATCAATATATTACAGGATCAGGAAGGTGATTGAGGTAGTTTAAATAACCTCTTTATGGAAAGTGAATAGTGAACACTCTTTATCCCAGGAAAGACAGTATTAGTTGTTTTAACAAGGAAGTGAAGAACCTATGATCATCCAGAACTGCTAATTTGTCCATATGACTTTCCAGTTCTCTCATTTGCTAGATTTTTAGGGCTGTGTTTTGACAATAGACCTCAAATTTAATACATATCAGACAGGGCTGAAATAGCCATGAATAGACCTTGGTCATTTAAATGACTGTGATGGGTCCCAATGACTTTTAAAAGAACAATTATCAGTTTTTATTGCACGTATGTAATAATTTATGGAAATGCTCTGAATAATGTGTTAAAGAAATTATATAGCACAAAATGTACATTAATTCTAATGAAACATGGGGAATTATGTCAAGACACAATAAAGCTTGTGTCTCATAAAAACAATGAAATCTTAGGCCAACAGAAAAGAGGAACATCACAGAAGACATTTTGTTCCATCATCGATTCATTATACAGATTTTATCGTCATAATCCCAAAAAAAAACAGTATATCAAGAATGGAACTTAGAATAGGAAATGACACATCGACACAAAGTGAGATAGTATGGTGGTGTATAACCAATAAGTTTATAATTGCAGTGAGACTGGCTCATGGCTGTTATCTGGATGATTTACACAGAATAAGAAGCAGAAACTTAATAAGACACGCGTAATTCGATAGTAACAAAGCTGACCTGAATCATGAAGCATTCATTGTATTTTATAATAGACTAATTTAATGAGGAGTGTCATTGTCTACAAGCAGCCAAACTCCTGTGTACAGTTTTCAAGCACGAAACAGGTACACAGTGGTGTAGTTTTTGAAAGCAGCAGATATATACATTTGAGATGGCTAATGATGTTGCATAGAATAGTTTGAGTAATATGTTGTCAGTATTGTTTAAAATTTGTAAATGTATTGACTATTTTCATATACACAGATTATTGGTGTCAGATAATCTTTCTTATTATTGGTTAGGTCACAGTATATAATATTCATATAATCAGGGTTTTTCAGACCTTGTATAAAATGTGAGTACTCTCTGGTGAATCAGGACCAAACTATCTACAACCCCCACTGGAAAACATTTAGTTCAACAATGTTTTTAGTTCTCTCAGGTGTTTTAGAAAAATAAATAAATTAGATTGTTCTGTGTATTTGCGTTCACTAGTGAGGTATGGAATCAGTTTTTGGAGAAACTCGCCTTACTGAGACGGTATTTTCAGAATACAGAAGCATGTTGTAAGACTTGTATCTGATGTTAATTCTAGAACGTCCGGGAGAAATACCTCTTACTTTGACAACTACTTTACAATATACATATATTCTTTAATGTCCTATCTCATTACCAATATTTCTCTTTTCTCGAGAAACAATGAAAAGCAAAAATATAACGCTAAGACCAAACACAACCTACACAAAGGCTTCAAGAAGTTAACATTGGAACAAAAAGGAGCTGTACAAGTGGGTACCCACATATTCAGTAACCTACTATAACACTTTAAATGCCACATAGATAAAGTGGTGGAGGTTAAGGCTCAATTACACGATTTTCTGTTGGGTAACTTCTTCTTTTCCCTGAAAGAGTGTCTTCATATAAACTATCAAATTAAGAGCTTTAGTTTATTTCAGAATTACGATTGGCACTGTAATATAACAGCCTTTCTTAAAGTCATTTAATTGTGTTGCACTAAAATAAAATGTAGGTCATCTTTGACTTTGTGAAAGTAGGATACTAAGATGTAGTACAACCACTACTGAATGATCTACGACGCGGTTATATCTGAATTATTTACTGTATAGAGCGAATTTACAGAGCTTCTATGCTCTTATAACGTCAAGAACTCACTCTAGAGCAGACTGCACCAACGTCGATTAAAAGTTAAGTGTGGTTGTGTCAGCATTTAACCCTGGTCAAAGCCAAATTAGATTGCACGAACGTTAGTTGAAGTTAAATAAGGGAGATAATCATGGTTAATGTTGACTAAGGTCGGAGGCTCACTTATCTTGAAACGATCATGGTTAAACTAAAGTATGGTGACTGTATAATCAACTCTAACAAATGACTTCAACTGGAAATCGTGTCATCTCTTTTATACTTTTAATCTTTAACGTACCTCTGGGTCACCCTTTTTCTGCTAATATTCCGGTTTTGTGCTCTTCTAACTGTGCTTGTAATAAAAGTATAAAGTGCTATCCAGGGTGTTTTCATCAAGCACGCCATTGCATTAAGCAACCATATAGTGCTGATCCTGATCAGAACAATAAATGTTGACGCTACTGGACAATGTAAGGATAAAACGTGAGGATAACACCAACTGGCTGCCTCCACACTCCAACGCCAGTACAAGTACCGATGCCCCACAACAACAACAGCAACAGCATCTATTACAGCCAACAGCGCAAGGTAGGATAGCACAGCACATGAAATTACCTGCTTGCTGGACGTCTAGACCAGAACTTTAGTTCTTACATGCAGAAAGTCGATAATTGTCATATCACACCTAAATTAATCACAAACAGTTATTGCTGAAGTGGTTTTTCCTTGCCGCAGATACAGGGAATTAAAAAAACTCATAAGAAGCTTCATTCCCTCTCTGAAGCTCAGGTTGAAGACGTCAATGGCATCTCTACACAACATATTATGTCAACTACTAGGTGAACTTCGCCCACCACCAGGGCAAGAGTTAATGCCAGAGTATGTTATGGCTTGAAAGATTCTCTGAAAACATAAAAATCGTTGTTGCTGCAGACAAAAATGTACGTTTGCAAGTGCTGGCAGAAAGAGCAAAATCAATGGCGTCATGCATGGCACTCAGTGCAAGCAACGCTACAGATGGCATTATTTTGGGTAGGGGCCCTGCATTAAGCATGTCGGAAATAAATGAGTGCAGTGGCCCTATATCAAACGTTCTGAGCGAGGTACAAGCTATTACAACAGGAGAGTTAGCAGAGACAGCTGCGCAGGTGGTATCACTGCATAACAAACAGCATGGAGGAGAATCTAGGGCCACCAATGGATGTCGGGGAGGCTACATGTAATATGACAAACGCTTTCAAACAAACAGATGCTCATGGTCTTGGCTTAAACAAAAATTCGGCGATAAAGCTAGCAAATGCTCCACACCATGTCAGTACCCGAACACATTCGACAACCTCTGAAGGATGCTCAAGGACCTTACTTACAAACATTAAGTCACCCACAGAAGTATGTCATTTGTCTGTTTACTGTGCCTTCTGCGCTACATTTACAGGATATGTCTGCAAACGGTTATGTCCATGGAGTACACCCAAACATGCAACACAAAAAGATGTTACGTTAATGTCGTCATCTCAGCGTCTGTCAAGCGTACATGTGGCAGAGCCAAACATAATTTCTGAAGGGGGTATTATGCTGAACTGACCTCCCAATACTGTGTCGGACCTCCTTTTACCCAGTGTAGTACAGCAATGTGACGTGGCATGGCCTCAACAAGTCACTGGATGTCCCCTGCAGAAGTATTGAGCCATGCTGTCTCTATAGTCATACATAATTACGAAAGCATTGCCACTGTAGGACTTTGTGCACAAACTGACTTCTCAGTTAGGTCCCATAAATTTTCAATGATATTCGTGTTAGGTGAACTGGGTGGCCAAATCATTTACACAAATTGTCCAGAATCTTCTTCAAACCAATTTAAACGATTGAGGCCCAGTGACATGATGCATTGTCATCCATAAAAACCCTATCGTCATTTGGAAACATGTAGCCAAACATAACCATTTCCAGTGAATGATGGGTTCAGTTGAACCGGAGGACCCAGTCCATTCCATGTGAAAACAACCCATACACCATTACACCATTATGGAGCCACCACCAGCTTGCACATTGTCTTGTTGACAACTTGGGTCATGGCTTCGTGGAAACTGTACCACGTTCGAAACCTTACAAACTGAAATTTGGACTCATCTGACTAGGCCACAGTTTCAGTCCTCTAGTGTCCAACTGATATGGTCATAAGCCCAGGAAAGGCACTGCAAGCCATGTTACGCTGTCAGCAAAGGCACTTGAATCAGTCGTCTGCTGCCATAGCCCCTTAACGCCAATTGTGCCACAATGTCCTAATGGATATGTTCGCTGTACATCCTACACTGATATCTGCAGATATTTCTATCAGTGTTGCCTATCTATTAGCAATGGCAACTATACGCAAATTCCGCTGCTCTTAGTCGTTATGTGAAGGCTGTCAGCCACTGTGCCGTCTCTCATAAGAAGTAATGTCTGAAATTTAGTAGTCTTGGCACGCTCTTGACGCTTTGGATCTTGGAATCTTGGATTCCCTAACGATTTCTGAGATAGAATGTCCGATGCATCTAGCTCTGATTACCATTCTGTGTTCAATGTCCGTTAATTCCCGTCATGCAGTCATAAACACATCAGAAACTTTTTCACATGAATCACCTGAGTGATTTCTCTGGCAACATATTGCCTTTTTGTACCTTTTGTATGTGAGACTACTGCCATCTGTATGTGTGTGTATCACTATCCTATGACTTCTGTCACTTCAGCATATGTTACACATACTTGAAGCAACAGGTGAGGAGCTAGGCATCTTCGACCGATTAGCTGGTATAGAAGTAATATGTACAAGGTCCCATCACATCACAGCAACACTAGCTTATGAAAACGTCAGCTTTGAGGAGCTCTTCTTTTATGGACACTGTTATGATCTGAGGATAGTATTCATAACCTTGACAGACCAGGTAAAGTAGCTGTTCATAATAGATAGTTGCTCTAAAAATAAGTTTTTGGTAGATATGGGATCAGATGTCAATGTCTTAGCTAAAGCATTGTTCCAACTGGAGATTTAACAGCAGCAAATAACTCAGTAATCAAGGGGTATGGAAGCAAATCGTTAGTGTCAAATCTTGGCTTTCAAGAGCATATGATATGGAACTTATTGATATTGGTATAACCGAGGCAGTTCTAGGCGCTGCTTTTTTGCACAACTTTGACCTTCAACGAGACATTAAGAGAGGATTACTGCAGAAAGCAAAAGTCATGTTAGTGGACGAATGCGATGGATGGCACAGCATATTACAAAAATTTCGGGGCATCCTATCAAGAGCAAAGGCAGGGACAAATGTATGATTCAATACACAACCTTTCATTTTCACCACACAAGGGCAGCAAGTAGCGGCCATACCACGGCGTCTCACACATGGAAAATACGTGGCAGTTAAGGAAGATGTGCAGTAGCACATGCATGAGGGTGTGACAAAGGACATCAGATAGTCAATGGGCGTCGCCTCTACATATGGTCAAGAGATGAGACGGCACATGGAGGTTGTGCAGAGACTATCGACTTTTAAATTCCAGAACTGTCCAGGATAGATACCCTACTCCACATTTCATGGATGTGAACAATTCAATGGCAGGCGTGCATTTTTTCAGTATTATCGATTGCACACAGGTGTATTCACAGGTTCCTGTGAACCCATTGGACACTGACGAAATGGTGGTCACCACACCTTCTGCTTTACTTGAGTATTGTTACATGTTCTATGGGCTGACAAACACTGCTCAAACATGGCGGCGGTTTATTCATCAGGTGTTCCATGCTAGAATTTTATTTTTGCTACATGGATGCCACTCTTATTTTTCCAGAGTCTCGGAAGGAGGAATAAAAGTCCCTCACAAAGTTTCTCACAACTCCAAGATGCTGACATGGTGAACAATTGAGACAAGTGTGTTTTTTGTCAGAACAAAGTAAAGTACCTCAGTTTTTGAGATATCAGCAAACATGTTATGTCTACTGACAGATCGTATTTCAGCCATACAACAGGTTCTATTCCCTACAACATTCAAAGACTTAAGGCAATTTCTTAGAGTTCGTAGTTATTATTACCGGCGCCTTCCCTAGGCAGCGATGTTATTGGAACCGTTAATAGAGTTACTCAAGGCCAAACATACAGCTGGTGCAAGAAAGGTTCATTGGAGCGATGAGCTGGTATTGGCATTCGACAGAGCAAAGAAGTATGCTCAAAGACGGTACTGCATGTATGCCATCAGATTAATACGCATTTCAGCCACTTTTCGATTGTACTTGACAGCCTCTCTCGTCTTTATTTTCCCTGTTGCTCGCACTCACACAGAAGATATGGAGTATCATAAACATGGAACTTTTTGCGGTATGCACAGCTACCCGTGACTTCAGAGATTCAATTATATGCCACACTTCCACTGTTTACATGAACCATGCACTATTAACATCGACCCTCCGCAAGGAAACTCCAAAACGCCGAAATTCTTAGACATGCAGATTTTCTTTCACATGTCGTCATGTATGTTCATCACATTAGTGATAGCAAGAACATTGTGGCCCGTTGCTTATCATGATGATGTGCACATGCAAAAGTGGTAAATTGGAACCACATTGCTCGCACACATACTCTTGACCCAGAATTAAATGAATAGTGAGAAAATGGACGGTCGAGTCTGACACTCAAGTGTGTAAACAAGTTAGTAAAAGATTTAATATTATGGCGTGACGCCACACACAATATGACGTGTTAATTCCCAGAAATTTTTCGTGGTGTTCCCTGGCTTTTTACACCCAGGAGCGAGAGCTACAGTGTAACTGCTGGCGAGGAAGATGGTGTGGCCTGGATGGAATAAAGACAGATACAAGTGGGCACAACACGTGAGAGACGTCAAAATTACAAGATGAAAAGACACATTGCTGACCTCGCAGTAAACATCATCATGCCTCACCAAATTTCGTCACATTCATGTGGATTTGGTAGTGCCAGTACCTTACTCATACAGCTACTGCTGCTTAATATCTGCAATGGATCAGTTTACGAGATGGCCGAATGTACTTCTGGTTGCAGATATCACTTCTGGAACAGTGGTCAAGACAGTACTCAGTGGGTGAATAGCAAGATTTGGAGCGCTGCACACTATTACAGTTGACAGAGACAAACAGTCTGAGGTGGCATTATTCTAAGAATTCCTTCAGCTCTGAGGGTGCAACCACATTCATACAGAACGGTGGAGAGATTCCATTGTGCTCTGAAGGTGGCACTGATGTGCAGTCGGGATACGTGGGTGGACAATCTACCACTGGTCCTGGTAGGGTTGAGATAATCACTCAACGAAAGCTCAGGACACACTTCTGCTCAATTAGTCTATGGTGAAAGCAGAACTGCTATCTGACCAGCTGATGGATCTTTCTGCAGCAGCGGAAATTTCAGAGTGTGGGCGCCATGTACATGAAACAATCGCTCTAAGCCTCATGGGGGTGACCCATTTTTGTGAATAATGTGTTGCTCAGCTCCTCCTATTTGTGGTTTTCACGACGACTCAGTCCATCCTCCACTTTCATCGCCTTATACAGGTCCATTTCCAGTTTTACAACGGCGCCTCCTCACGTTCAGGGTACAGCGCAATGACCAGGAGGTGATGGTCTCCATTGAGTGCCTTAAATCGGTGCTCCTGCAAATGGACAAGACAAACACCACTACTAGTAAACATTTTCATTGCGCTCAAATCTTTCGGCCAGTCCGCACATGGCCGACTGCCAACAACAGTAGCAGCAGCCCAAGCAGTGAATGACAGCCACAGCCACCAGAAGTACCAATGTCGAGTGGTAAAACACCTTTTTCCTGACATTCCAGGGGATCTAGGTTTTAAATAAAGGGAGGGAGGCTGGTGTGGTGACTGAACAATCACCTGTAACAAATGACTTCAACTGGGAAGTTTGTCATCTCTATTTTATTTTTGATATCTGATGTTATTCTGGGTTTTATCGTCTTTTTCTGTTAATGTTCTGATTTTGTACCCTTGTCACTGGCACTGCATCAAGCTCGCTGTTGCATTAAGCACTGCTGCTAAAGCAAATACGTGTCGTATTATTACGGCAGATGGCATAGAAGATGATAAATATTTTATCTTGACCACATAAATCGTCACCACAACCATATTAGTGTACTTCTGGAAAGGGTACATCCTTTCGAAGGTTACATGAAATTTGAAGAGACATTTCGTCTTCCAAAAGAAATGTTTGGTGGCTATTAGGTCGAGTCAACGAGAGGTTGGAATTTCCCACTTATCGAAATAACTTTTTTAGGTAACTCGAATTTGACCTCTTTGGTAATAAAGAAATATGAACATTATAATCAAGCAACCATAAATAGATCAATTTCAAATAACATCTGAAATACGTGAAAAAACTTGATAGCATCATGAGCTGTGACGTGGTAAGTAGCAAGTTTATGTCCACCTCCACCCAATTTTTTTTTTCATCCTCAGTTTCCTAAAATATTCTGAGTCTTTCTTCTTAATGTAATAGCGGTATTACATGGACTAGTCGATATACAGTATTGTAAATAATTCATCTGATGTAATTCTTGTTGTAAAGGCCAGCGTCTCGAATCTTACCATTGTGGGCAGAAATCTTAATGTAACAGTCAGTCTCTGTCAGAAAGTAAGCACAAGTTACACACTGGAAGTTTTTGTTAATGTGGAACTTGGTGCAAAATATCTATATAGTACATATCTCTTGGTTTTATGGACCACCTCGTGTTTGTATCTTGCCAGTAAACATCTTTTTCAATGATGATGAGCTGTTTCGAAAAAATCTCCTCTTCCATTCAAATGAAATTACGAATCTAAATTCGATCTTGAAATCTATGTGATAAAGTATGTTACTTCAGAGTGATGATAGTCAATACAACAACGGAATATAGGTATTAGGCATGTATAAAGTGACATTAGACACTACACATAGTTCAACTACATTCAGTTTAAAACTGATAACAGTATGAATATTCAGTTAAGCTAATGAATAACTTCTACTGCTATATATATCTCTCAGACCGTTGTACATCACTATTTGCAGTTCATGCCATCAATGAGAGTCTTGAATCTTCTTAACAATGCACCAGTCCACTTTTCTTTTTCTTTCTTTTTTGCATTCTAAAATTTTCGTGTTAATGCCAACCAGCTATAAAATCATTTAAGTTTCAGATTTTGAGAAATGTTATTCATAGCGCAATAACTATACGCTCGTTATGATAACAAACTGAAAAGCACACGTAAATACCACAGGCAGTAATTATCATCATCTTTGCATGTATAACAGACGCTTTTCTTGGTAATGCAAGGGGTTAATCACGGTCAAATTCCAAGTTAAGGCCGATTCACACTGGCCATCACATCACACAAAGTAGTCTCGCATTAAAACATTCTGCAATGCATTTCAAATGGCGGCATTCACAATTAGATTAGATTAGATTAGTACTTGTTCCATAGATCATGAATACGACACTTCGTAATGATGTGGAAAGTGTCAGGTTAATAAAAGTTGTCTGTACAAGATATTATATTACACAAAATGTTACATGACACTTAATATTTTTAATTTTTTCCTTTTTGGGGTGGTTGGGGAAATTACCCACTTATTATATCCAAAAATTCATCTAATGAGTGAAAGGAGTTGCCATTAAGAAATTCTTTTAATTTCCTTTTAATTGTTATATGGCTATCTGTCAGACTTTTGATGCTATTAGGTAAGTGACCAAAGACTTTTGTGGCAGCATAATTTACCCCCTTCTGAGCCAAAGTTAGATTTAACCTCGATTAGTGAAGATCATCCTTTCTCCTAGTTTTGTAGCCATGTACACTGCTATTACTTTTGAATTCGTTCGGATTGTTAATAACAAATTTCATGAGTGAATATACATATTGTGAGGCTACAGTGAAGATCTCTAGCTCTTTAAATAAATGTCTGCAGGATGATCTTGGATGAGCTCCAGCAATTATTCTGATTACTCGCTTTTGTGCAATGAACACTCTTTTACCCAATGATGAGTTCCTCCAGAATATGATACCATAGGAAAACAGAGAATGAAAATAGGCATGGTAAGCTAATTTACTCAGATGTACATCGCCAAAATTTGCAATGACCCTAATAGCATAAGCAGCTGAACTCAAACATTTCAGCAGATCATCAGTGTGTTTTTTCCAGTTCAAACCCTCATCAATGCATACACCTAGAAATTTTTGATATTCTACCTTAGCTACCGATTTCTTATCGAAGTCTATATTTATCAATGGTGTCATTCCATTTATTGTGTGGAACTGTATATACTGTGTTTTGTCAAAGTTTAATGAGCTTTCCATCACGTCACATCACATACACATATACCCAGACAGCTATCCTCTGCAAAGCACTGTGAGATGCATGGCAGATGATATGTCCCACTATGCCAGTTATCATGGTTTCTTCCTGTTCCATTCACATATGGAGTGTGAGAACAATGTCTGAATGTCTCTGTGCATGCAGTAATTATTCTAATCTTACCTTCATGGTCCGTATGCGAGCGATATGTAGAGGGTTGTAGTATATTCCTTGAGTCATCATATAAAGCCAGTTCTCGAAACTTTGTGAATAGATTTTCTCAGAATAATTTACGTCTGTCTTCAAGCATCTGCGCTTCAGTATCTTCAGCATCTCTGTGACACTCTCCCAAGGCTTAAACAAACCTGTGACCATTCGTCCTGCCCTTCTCTGTATACGTTTAATATCCCCTGTTAGTCCTGCTTGGTATAGGTCCACACGCCTTAGCAATATTCTAAAACATGTTGCACGAGTTATTTGCAAGCAATCTCCTTTGTAGTCTGAATGTACTTCCCCCAGTAGTCTACCAATAAACCAAAGATTACTACCTGCTTTACCCACAACTGAGCCTATGTGGTCATTCCCTTTCTCATTCCTATGAAGCGTTACTCCCACGTATTTGTATGAGCTTGCCGATTCCAACAGTCACATTGATATTATAGTCATAAAACACTAAGTTTCTTCGTTCTGTGAAGCACTGAATTTAACATTTCTGAATATTTGAAGCAAGTTTCCAATCTTTGCACCATTTTGAAATTTATTGAGATCAGACTGAGTGTTTAGGTGGTTTCTTTCAGAGAGTACTTCATTATAAATAACTCCATCATCTGCAAAATGTCTGAGGTTACTATTAATATTGTCTACAAGGTCATTAACATACTACATGAACAACAAGGGTCCCAATGCACTTCTGTGGAGCACACCTGAAGTTATTCTACATCTACAAAGACTCTCTATCCAAGATAACATGCTGCGACCTTCCAAAAAGTCCTTAATCCAGTCACTGATTTTACTTTGTACGTAGTATATCTGTACTTTTGACAATATGAGTGGTACTGAGTCACATGCTTTTCGGAAATCAAGAAATACTGCATCTGCCTGACTACTCTGAGCCAAAGCTCTCAGTATGTCATGTGAGAAAAGTATGAGTGAGGGTCCCACATGACCGATGTTTCTGGCACCCATGCCAGTTGGCAATAAGGAGGTCTTCTGTTCAAGATCCCTCATTATTTTTAAGCTCGGAATATGCTCTAATATTCTAAGAAAAATCAATGTCAAGGATATTGGGTGCTAGTTTTATGAATCACTTCTGCTACCCTTCTTGTAGACAGATGTGACCTGTTCCTATTTCCAAGAACTGGGCACAATTTTTTGTTTGAGGGAACTATGATAGATTACAGTTAGAAGAGGGTCTAACTCAGCCACAAATTCCATATAGAATCTGACAGGGATTCAATAGGGCCCTGTAGCTTTGTCTAATTTCAACGATTTCAGCTTCATTTGTCTCGTTACTGTTCAGGTGTTTCTCAGCACCACTGACACTAATACTTTTCTTCATTCATCTTTTCAATGGTACAGGGATTAATTTGGGGCAATTCTCCTCAGTGTTTATTCCTAAAGGAAAATTTGAAAATGGAGTTAAGCATTTCAGCTTTTGCTTTGCTACTCTCAGTTTGAGTTTTTGTCTTATTCGATAGGGACTGGGAACTTTGGTGCCACTAACAGCCTTTTTGTGTGACCATAATTTGTTTGGGTTTTGTGAAACTTCGTAGCACTGACAAGGATTCTCTGGAAAAAGTTTTGAGGGCTGATATTCTTACAGACATCTCCATATTTTGTTATGTCGTATTTTTTGTGCCTGATATCAATTGTTTGTTGTTCATTATTTTTGTAATTTGTTAAAAATTGTTTCATTTCGTTCTTTCTTTTGTTAAAATTTATAGGTTTCTAATGAATGAGAAAATATTAACGAAGCAGTCAGGTAGCAGTCTGAATTGTACTATGTGAGGGTTCAAATTACTTGCCATCTACTACATTTATAAAGTAGATTTTTCTACATACTGCATTTAATATTTTAAAATGAAACTGATTGCATTACAGCTGCAACCTGAAGTGAAAAGAGAAGTCTGGATAGATTCAGACTGATTAGAAAGTGCAATTTATTTGTATGTCATCAGGCTTTTGAAATGTTTTACAAAAAAAAAAGATACACTGAAACCTTAAGACACTGCAGAAGTGGAAAAATGCTTTTGTTGCGAAGTATATATCAAATAACATATTAGAGCTGTTTGTTTAAATGTGTGTTTGTGATAGTCTTATTTATTGTTATGTAGCTCTTAGGATTGTGTTTCAAACAGTTTTGCAGGGATCAGGGATCAATATTTATGGGGTTTCACAATACACTTGGCTTAATTGGTGGTGTTAAAGAATGACAAATGGGTATTTTCCACATCACTGAATCGAATCCCAGTTTCATTCTATATTTTTTCGTGTTTTTTCGTTCAGTTCGAATACTTTCATAACTTAAAAACAAAAATTCTTCAATATATGCTACCTAACAGATATTTAATCATAAATTCAATGAAAAATCCACATCTTCTTGTTTCTAATTTAACAGGGTGAATCACCTAAAAGATGCACCGCAAATATTGCGAAAACGAAGCGCTATTGATGTGCAGTTTTCAAGATTTGGCTGGTAGTCAGGACTTGCAATGTTAACCAATAAACGGATTATAATAATACTTAGAAATTGTATTTTTTGTGCAAACATACACTTTTTTGAAATGGAGCGATGCCTACTGACATAACACACTAAAAGTAGGGTAAGTTAGAACGTCAGTGGTGTTTTTGCAAGATTCTAGTGTGAGGCGTTTTCGAAATACCGTATTTTGAAAAGGTAGTTGCTAGGTATGATATTGTTATGTTTGCTCACTGTCTACTTTGTGTAATTGTGTGTTTCTTGCATTGCAACTTGCTAGTCACTTAGTGTGTGACAGTCCAGGCAGTAGTTCATGAGGTGTCAGTGGGATTTCCCAATACAGAAAAAGCCGACATTCTCATGGTGTGTGAAGAGTGTAGGAAGAATGCAGTTTGTTCCTGTACGATGAATGCAGCAAGATGTCCCAATAGAAGTCAACCATCTCAGCAGTTATTTATCAATCTCTAAAACCAGTTGTTTTAAAGTGGCAGTGGAACACCTAGACAACATGACAGAAGGGAACAAGTGACGACAGAAGAAGAGCAAATTAATATCTTTGCTCCTGTTGCAGTTGATACATACATTAGATCCAGCCCAATGACACAAGGAAGTGGCATGGGTTGGGCAAGTGTTCTATGCTTTCTCCATCGACATAGGTTCCATCCCTATCAAATTTTTCAGCTAGAGCTGCATGGAAACGATTATGAGAATCATGTTAACTTCTGTACATGGGCATTAAGGCAAGATACTCTAGATGTATCTTGCTTAGTAATGAAGCCACATTTACCAATCATGGCCAGGTAAGCAGCTGAAACATGCATTATTCGTCTGTTGAAAATCCCCATTGGCTTCGTCAGATGGAATGTCAGCGTCCATGGAATGCCAACGTGTGGTGTTGTATAGTGGACTATCAGCCATAGGCCAATTTTTTATAGAGGAATACTAAACACATTCAAGTATCACAGAATCCTAACAGACCATCTTCCATGGCCGGTAGAAGACGTTCCTCTTCAGACTGGGATTAACCTGTGGTATCAATGTGATGGCTGTCCAGCCCACAGTGCATGAAGTACTATAGCATATCTTCACGAATTGTTTCCAAATCGTTGGATTGGACGCAGAGGACATGTACCTCGGCCAACTCATTCCCGCATTTGATGCCTGTAGACTTTTTATCTGTAGCGAAAGCTGAAAGAGGTTGTCTACAACAATATACCTACTACACCCAATGGTATGCAACTATGTATTACTGTAGCTTGCTCGGACTTCTCGACTGAATATGCGGAAGTCTTTCCATACCAGACTGAAAGCGTAATCGTGCGGTAGCGTTCTCGCTTCCCACACCCAGGTTCCCGGGTTCGATTCCCGGCGGGGTCAGGGATTTTCTCTGCCTCGTGATGGCTGGATGTTGTGTGATGTCCTTAGGTTAGTTAGGTTTAAGTAGTTCTAAGTTCTAGGGGACTGATGACTATAGATGTTGAGTCCCATAGTGCTCAGAGCCATTTGAACCATTTTTTTTGAAAGCATAAATTGCTGCTGTTGGTGGTCATTTTTTACATAACCTGTGATGGTCAGATGGTCATTTGTCTTGTTACTGGCCAGAAGCCTCCTAACTAGAGTATAAAGCTGTGTTGTTCTTTGGTGTGTGCTACACCAGGTATTGTACAAGTTTTAGTGTGGGAACATCAAAATACGCTATCTCGTAAACGACTCGCGCTACAATCAAATTCAGATGGTTCAAATGGCTCTAAGCACTATGGGACAACATCTGAGATCATCAGCACCTAGACTTACAACTACATAAACCTAACTAACGTAAGGACAACACAAACATCCATGTCCGAGGCAGGATTCGAACCTGCGACGGTAAAAGCAGCGCGGTTCCGAACTGAAACGCCTGGAACCGCTCTGCTGCAGCGGCTGGCGCGCTACAATCCTGTAATAAACACCACTGACATTCTAATTTACTCTATTTTTATACTGGTCAGCAGGCATTGTTTCATTAAAAATTGTATGTTTGCACAAAAATACATTTTCTAAGTATAATTACAATCGGTTGATTGGCTAACAACACAAGTCCCTGATTACCAAACTATTCTGTGAAAATTGCACATCAATAACACTTTCCATTTGTGCAACATTTGCATTGCAAGTTGTAGGTGAGTACCCCTGTATATCACGAGCCAAATTCTAGATTTCATTCCAAATGTAAGTTCCTAGTTATCGATATTTTATAAAAGATTGTTGATAAAGATAGTTTAAACTAAGAAAAGATTACCAATTAAATTTTTAGAACAAGAATTAAAAATGAAGTATCCTTTGTTTGGACTATGTCCATTGTTTTATACCAAAGACGTGATCTCGTACTATCTAGATTGATAAGCGTTGTAGAAACATGTAAAAAAATAATTTTCGAAGCAGCGAGCAAACTGTACAAACGCTGCATTTTTAAAGTAGCTACCGTACCACTGCAATCTGCACCCAACAGAACTGATCTAGATCCAAGTTACAGAAGTTGTCGCCAGAAATAACAAGACATTTAAGCTGACAAACTTACTTGAACTAATGCATCAAGCTTCGCACTCATCAAGTCTGAATGCTCAAGGGATGAAGGACAATACTTAATAAAACAAGAGCAGAAAATGTAGCGCTTGGGTGGCTTTATGGATTCTGTTGTTGGTCGCCTCGTTATCAACACAGCAAATGACAGTTCCAGTACTGAAATGGATTCTTCGGATTCGGATATGGAAGAACTTCGGAGATTACCAGATGACTAATTGTCCCTAAAAAGCATATTGCCAAAGTCTTGTCGTATGTTATTTCATTCTTCTACTTACAAATTGAATGACATTCGAAGTTATATTATTTCGCTGCTTTTTTTTTCAGGGCTCCTCTCCCTGGGACGTCAGAAAGGTTTCGACGTCTCCATGTTCCCACAACATTTCCCTATCCCAGAACTCTTGTCCAGGATCCACGGAATATAACTAACGTAACGTACTGTGAGTTGCTTCATTGATCATTGGTTCCTTTGATCCATGCGAGAGCGTCAAGGAAATCTGAAAAATTTGAACTTGCAAACGCTTGCAGATTGCCGTCAGCGAAAATATATGTAAAAATTATCATATATTTAAAAAGTATTAAGCATCCTGTCTAGGAACGTACTACAGCACCCCCAACGTATCCCGTCCATAAATTGCAAAGACGATGTTAGACCATTGACACAGTGCACAGACTTAAGTAATTATTCTTCCCGCACACCTTATGCCAATAGAACAAGACGAAACGCTCATATGTGTGACAAGGTGAAAACTCCTCCGCCATGCACGTCACAGTGGTTTTCAGTTGTGATTGTAGATGTAAATTTCCTTGACCTGCCTCAATCGGAAAACCGCAAGTCTATACCTATTTACACCACATACTGTATGCGTAATCCAAAGATGTTTCCATTACCAAAGATAATCCTGTCTATAGGCCTGGGCGGCCGTAGAGTATTGACTTACGAGCGTGACAGGTTGCGAAGTACGTGTATGTACTAAGTTTTTGCGTGGTGTGTTGCAGAAGATATTTAAAACACAAGAAGCAGTTTTTCAATATAACGAACTGGACGACAGGGGTATCTTACTTAAAAAGGTAATATTAATTTTGTTACGGTCCTTTAACAGGCACTGACCATGATGAGAAATTGTTTGTGACAGATACATCCTTAATAATACCTGTTGTGTCACTGGTGTGAATATCTGGCACCCTACTGGCGTTTTTGATTTATTCACATTCCAGTAGATTCAACTGTGTTATTTTCGAGTGATACTTTCACGATAAGTGTATCTAGAGGATAGCAAACAGCTTCGAGTGAATACTGCTTCCCTACTAGAAAGGCCCATGTCAGTCTTGAAAATCAAGTTTCGTGTTTTATAGGAAAAATATTGTATTTTATTTGTCGTATACATCATCAATACCTTATGATGTATCTGCCTTTAAAAAAAAATCGGAGCTAGGTTCATCAATTTATATGGTCTGCCTTGTGTTATTAAAATAACTTTCATTAATTTTTTTTCAAATTTGTAAAAGTTACTAGTAGTGAAATGCGTAGCACCTAATTTTCATTAGAAAAATGCAATTGAGGGGGGCTTTGGACAATCATTGATTAGTTTGCAGACCACTGACTCACTGTACAAATGGGTTTTGCAATTCTGTTAGAATTTTCCACAGTACCTATATTTGTAAACATGGAAGATTCATTGTTTATTTGTCAGATTAGGAATGCAAAACTTCTGTGAGCATATACATTTTATGTAGCTTTTCCAGTAGCTGATGCAGACTCTGATTATGATTTATTGGATATGAGATTAAAGATGAATTTCAGAAAGGTAGGAAACTAAGAAAATGGGACCTAGATACATTGAATCCCGAGAACGACTGAAATTCTTGAAGTTATCAGAGATAAAACACAGAGAGCGAAATTTATAAAACTGAGCAGAAACCAGATATCACTAAAAAGATACAATTCGAAAAAATGTTAATACAAAATCCTTGGTTTGGTAACATACTGATCTATAACATACACTTGAGCTCTAGGGTACAATGAAAAATGATAGTTTGGTAGAGTTTTGACAAAGCAACATCAAACACTTGATCTGGTAGTAGTTGAGAATATAGTGAGACTAGATTGCAGCCTATGCCCCATATTATTCAAACTGTGCACAGAGCAAACAGTAAAGGAGTAGAGGGAGCCAAGGAAAATTTTGGAACGAAATTAAAGTTCATGGAGAATAAATAAGTGTTAAGGCTTTCCAATGACATAATTCTGTCAGTGATGGCAAAGGATTTGGAACATCTGTTGAATGGAATGCATAGTGTCGTGAAGGGAGATTACAAGATAGGAGATTCCATGGTGACTGAAGTTACATTCACAAATCAGTGTTTTATGGTGTTGACACATAGTAAAAAAGTTCCATTAGATTTCCATATTGTGGAATGATTGAAGTTGAGGTTCAGCAGCAGTAAAGTATTTGTTTTTAAATTGTGAGGCAGGTTCATCTGACCAGATCTAAACTACGTTCACATTTTCATGTAGAATTGACAGTACCTTGCTAATGTATGCAATCATGGTATATTTGGAATGGATTATGTTGTCTGAAACAGCACCCAATGGAGTGATGAGAACCTGAATGCCACAGTGACAGTAAAAAACTAACTTGTGCTTGTGACCAATGTGCACTTTCCACCTCGTCTTGATAAACACATGTGTAATTTTCAGCAAAATCATTATGTAGCAATGCAAAATCTTTAGAATCTTTAGAATCTTTGCTCAAAACCATTTCTTTTTTGCTAATAACAAGGTGCAAACTGAGCTCTTTTTGTAGCAATGAAGGAGAAACTGAGGAAATGATGTATTTCATTATATGAGCTGTAGAGCCTTCTTCTTGGCCTTTAATAATTTTAGAGCTTGTTTCCTTCCATCTTCCAAACATACCATAAATACACAAATTCCAGCTTGTCAATTTTATAGGATGTGTTGAAACTCCACAATTCTGACATGTTACATTCATTCTGCCAACAAAGCTCACTGGGTGGCTGGAATATTATTATTTTTCTTATAAAGGCTACTGATAGGTAATATTTATGATATTTACACTAACGTATGTTGTGGGGTAGTTTGTTACTGGTGGCCATACTTCTGCAAACTTAAATTTTCTAATTTGAATTTAAGGGTGTTTCTGTTCGAATGCCTCGTGTGTTTCCATGATGGAGATAAGTGACAGATATGAACTATCTTTCTCATTATTTTCTCTAATCACTGTTGTCCTTCCTGCCAGGTGACTGGTGACTAATGCCATCACAACAGTTGAAAGCAGTTACCAAGTCTGTAGTTTCAGAACTAAGGCCTCGATTTTGGGACTGCTGCCATGAGTGGGTCTTTCAGACTTTCCATCTGATGGATTTCCACACAAGTCAATGAACAGCTTACAACCACGACTTTGCGTCATGGTGAAGATGGCAAGAAACGATTGGCTTGTCCCCCCTAGTTTTAGTTCTTCTTTTTTCTAATAAGTGATTGCTTATGTTGACTCAGTTTTGGAAATTTTTGTTTCTGCTCCTGTTGACTTTTCTAGCATCTTCCAAGTGCTTCTTCATAAATTCTTCATATTTTGTTTCACTCTGTAACTTTTGCTATCTCCTTTTGTCTTTGTGCTGCTGTTAAGGTCATCTTATTCTTTTGACCTTATTGGAAAAATATATTAAAAACAAAGATTCCAAGTCTTACCAAGCGGGAAAGCATCGGTAGATAGGCACAATGAATAAAACACACACACAGAATTTCGAGCTTTCGCAACCGGCTTCTGCTTCGTCAGGAAAGAGGGAAGGAAAAGGAAAGATGAAAGGATGTGGGTTTTAAGGGGGGAAAATGGATAAGTATATACTAACGCGTGCGCACACACACACGCATATCCATCCATACATACAAAGACACAAGCAGACATATTTAAAGGCAAAGAGTATGGGCAGAGATGTAAGTCAAGGCGGAAGTGTGGAGGCAAAGATGATGTTGAATGACAGGTGAGGTATGAGTGGCGGCAACTTGAAATTAGCGGAGATTGAGGCCTGGTAGATAACGAGAAGAGAGGATATATTTAAGGGCAAGTTCTCATCTCCGGAGTTCGGATAGGTTGGTGTTGGTGGGAAGTATTCAGATAACTCGGACAGTGTAACACTGTGCCAAGATGTGCTGGCCGTGCACCAAGGCATGTTTAGCCATAGGGTGATCCTCATTACCAACAAACACTGTCTGCCTGTGTTTATTCATGCGAATGGACAGTTTGTTGCTGGTCATTCCCACATAGAAAGCGTCACAGTGTAGGCAGGTCAGTTGGTAAATCACGTGGGTCCTTTCACACGTGGCTCTGCCTTTGATCGTGTACACCTTCCGGGTTACAGGACTGGAGTAGGTGGTGGTGGGAGGGTGCATAGGACAGGTTTTACACTGGGGGTGGTTGCAAGGGTAGGAGCCAGAGGGTAGGGAAGGTGGTTTGGGGATTTCGTAGGGATGAACCAAGAGGTTACGAAGGTTAGGTGGACGGCGGAAAGACACTCTTGGTGGAGTGGGGAGGATTTAATGAAGGATGGATCTCATTTCGGGGCAGGATTTTAGGAAGTCGTATCCCTGCTGGAGAGCCACATTCAGAGTCTGATCCAAGCCCGGGAAGTATCCTGCCACAAGTGGGGCACTTTTGGGGTTCTTCTGTGAGAGGTTCTGGATTTGAGGGGATGAGGAAGTGACTGTGGTTATCTGCTTCTGTACCAGGTCGCGAGGGTAGTTGCGGGATGCGAAAGCTGTTTTCAGGTTGTTGGTGTAATGGTCCAGGGATTCAGGACTGGAGCAGATTTGTTTTCCACGAAGGCCTAGGCTGTAGGGAGGGGACCGTTTGATATGGAATGGGTGGCAGCTGTCATAATGGAGGTACTGTTGCTTGTTGGTGGGTTTGATGTGGCCGGATGTGTGAAGCTGGCCATTGGACAGATGGAGGTCAATGTCAAGGAAAGTGGCATTGGATTTGGAGTAGGACCAGGTGAATCTGATGGAACCAAAGGAGTTGAGGTTGGAGAGGAAATTCTGGAGTTGTTCTTCACTGTGAGTCCAGATCATGAAGATGTCATCAATAAATCTGTATCAAACTTTGGGACGGCAGGCTTGGGTAACCAAGAAGGCTTCCTCTAAGCGACCCATAAATAGGTTGGCATACGAGGGGACCATCCTTGTGCCCATGGCTGTTCCCTTTAATTTTTTGTATGTCTGACCTTCAAAAGTGAAGAAATTGTGGGTCAGGATGAAGCTGGCTAAGGTGACGAGGAAAGAGGTTTTAGGTAGGGTGGCAGGTGATCGGCATGAAAGGAAGTGCTCCATTGCAGTGAGGCCGTGGACGTGTGGGATATTTGTGTATAGGGAAGTGGCATCAATGGTTACGAGGATGGTTTCTGGGGGTAACAGACTGGGTACGGATTCCAGGCGTTCGAGAAAGTGGTTGGTGTTTTTGATGAAGGATGGGAGGCTGCATGTAATGGGTTGAAGGTGTTCATCTACAAAGGCAGAGATATGTTCTGTGGGGGCTTGGTAACCAGCTACAATGGGGCTGCCGGGATGTTTGGGTTTGTTAATTTTAGGAAGTAAGTAGCAGGTAGGAGTGCAAGGTGTTGGTGGGGTCAGGAGTTTGATGGAGTCAGGTGAAAGGTTTTGTAGGGGGCCTAAGGTTCTGAGGATTCCCTGAAGCTCCGCCTGGACATCAGGAATGGGATTACCTTGGCAAACTTTGTATGTAGAGTTGTCTGAAAGCTGACGCAGTGCCTCAGCCACGTACTCCCGACGATAAAGTACCACGGTCGTGAAACCCTTGTCAGCCGAAAGAATGGTGATGGATCGGTCAGCTTTCAGATCACGGATAGCCTGCGCTTCGGCTGTGGTGATGTTGGGAGTAGGATTAAGGTTTTTCAAGTAAGATTGAGAGGCAAGTCTGGAAGTGAGAAATTCCTGGAAGGTTTGGAGAAGGTGATTTTGAGGAAGAGGAGGTAGGTCCCGCTGTGATGGAGGACGGAACTGTTCCAGGCAGAGTTAAATTTGGATAGTGTCTTGGGGAGTTGGATCATTAGGAGTGGGATCAGGATTATTTTTCTTCATGGCAAAGTGATATTTCCAGCAGAGACAAAGAGTGTAGGACAGTAAATCTTTGACAAGGGCAGTTTGGTTGAATCTGGGAGTGGGGCTGAAGGTGAGGCCTTTGGATAGGACAGAGGTTTCGGATTGGGAGAGAGGTTTGAAGGAAAGGTTAACTATTGAATTGGGTTGTTGTGGTTTGAGATTGTGTTGACTGTGTGTGTGTTTGTGTGTTTTATTCATTGTACCTATCTACCGGCAGTTTCCCGCTTGGTAAGTCTTGGAATCTTTGTTTTTAATGACTCAGATTACATGACTAACATTACACATTTAATTTTCTGGTCTTACAATATTGGTTGAAATTGAAAAAAAAATTAATACTTAAATTAGCTACACATTCACACAAAGAAATAAATTACTGAACGAGGTAAAGTTAGCTCTAACATTCCTCTTAATATAAAAACTTAATTGCGTGAAAGTGACTCATGTTACATGAAAGTTCATGCTGTTATATTATATTAATTATCATAAATTATAACCTACTTTAGCTTTATGCTTTTTATGCTATGCATTAGGGTATGTAACTATAATAAAAATGATATACTAATTCCTACCCGCAAATTAGTTGAAACGTAGGTCCAGAATCTCGCCTAATTCAGACTCCAGTCACATGAAAAATACGTGACATAATAAAAATGGCTACAAATTATTGAGGGAAAGCAATGATGGGCAACGAAATGTTTTTGCCATACAGTAAAAAGTCTAGCCTTTTGAACAATTTGTAAGAAATAGCTGATTTTAAACTTATAAAAAAATCACAAGTGTGTCCTGAATCAAATTAGAAGATATTGAAGATATTACATTAGAAAATGAAACACTAAAGGCAGTAGATAAGTTTAGCTATTTGTGCAGCAAAATAATTGATGATGACTGAAGTGAATAGGATATAAAACACACATGTGACTACAAACTGCGTTCCTGAAAACAGATTTCAATTAACATTAAACATAAATTCAAAGTGGCAGAAAGTATTTTTTAAAGTTCTATATACAAAGTTTGGAGGAAATTTGTCACAACACTTTTTACACTGGATAGTTGATGTCAGTAGAAACCAAAATTACTAATGCTATGTAGGCCAACAATGCACAATTTTTAAACTACGGAAACTTGGCGCCATGCAATCCAATTGGCCACAGGATTGCCCTGTTGCTGGATGCTCTGGACGACACGGATGCTTTCCTGCTGGAGATTGCATTGTATCCAAGGTGGCCTGCATGCTCAGTGGTAGTGCGCCAACCTTCCACTCTCGGGGCCTGGAAGTGAATACGCCGGTGTCATGGCACATTCATTGTAGTTTCTGTTAGTGTGCATACAGAAAGTTTTACAAATTGTCGGTCCTGAAAAGGACCTTTTTTTGTAGCTATGACGTTGTTTACTTACAGCAGGTGCTCGAACTGGCGACCCTCTATCACGACACAACCTTGGTAATGTCAAATCGTGTTCTACCGCACTCTTTAAAAGATTCCTGGCATTGCCCTTATGTGATTGTTGACATGTTGATTGCAATCCATTAATTCCTCTTTGCTTCTATGTGGTTTGTGTCTGGGTGGGTGAAGTAGAACCTTGAAGAATCCCCACAGGAAAAAGTCCCATGGCATGAGGTCTGGTGATCGCAGGCACTATGTCCTATGAGCATCTTTGCCAATTACTGGACCGTTGAAGGGTTGAGTTAAATGCGCACAGCATGATTGTTGTGTGTGGGCGCCCCATCATGCTGCAACCACATGCGTAGCTGTATGTCCAGCAGCCCGGGTAGAGTTTCTTGCAAAAAGTGAAGGTAATTTGCCCCAGTAAGTCGAGAAGGTAAATGGACTGGTCCACTCAGATGATCACCCACAATGTCTGCCAAAATGTTGAGGGGAAAATCATTCCTGGTGTCCGTGGACATATGTGACGTGAGGACTTCCCCTTGTTCAGTAAAGAATGTTTAGTGTTGTAAAGGCTGTCCCAATGGAATGTGCACTCATCGGTAAACAACACAATAGTGGGGAAGTCCGGATCTTGTGCAACGTGTTGCAGAAACCACTGGCAAAACCCTAGCCTGTGTTCATAATCCGCCATAGGACTTAGGTCTTGGACAGGGTGGAAACTACTAAATTGATGCTCTCTGTCATCCCTCAGACTCTCCCAGACTAACTGAAGAGTAACCCTCATGTCATGTCCAACTGCTCAAGTACTTTTTGTAGGTGATTCCTCAAAGTGCTCAAGGACCTCTTCAAATGCAGCATCTCGTAGTGTTTGAGGTGATATATTGCTAATGAGCCTGGTGAATTGCTGTAAACGTTTGTGGGTGTGGGTGGCATGTTGCTGGGTACCGTTCCTCATACAATGGCCAATTTTCATGCACATTATTGTCGGCCAGTCCATAAAGAAAAACCATATCTCGTTCTTCAGATGAATACTGTGCCACCATGCTTACTGCAAGACTAAATTGCAGGAGATGTGTGTGTGTGCTCCGTATGTCATTTAATTATTGTTGGTAGTTTAGAACATTTTTATATTAGACATATGTATGTCTAGTGGGTATGGTGAGGTTACTGTTCTGCTTAATACTTCTTAAAAATGGCAATTGTGGTGACAGACTGATGTGTAGCATAGCCTGAGATCGAGATTAAGATGGAAGGTGATTGTGATTTGGCAAGACGGTTGTGTTTGCTAATATTTTCATTTTGTTAGTGATACCCTTAATCTGGCATTTATTGTGATTCATACCTCCGTGTAGAAGTCATTGGTCTGTCAGAATATATCGTGTACGTTATTAACCATATTTTTCCTAAATTGAGACTTTTAGTACTAAACGATAAAAAAGTTGGAACATCAGTGTTTCTAATATTTAGCCTTCTGAATGTAATACAATCTTCTTAGTTTGATGGTAAAGAATTAAATACTACTTTTTCCTTGGTCAAATATTTCTTGTGTTCTAGACTTGGAGTTCATGTGTGACTCTACTCTACTTGTTGTATTTGGTAAAAGTTACATAGCGGTCCCTCATTGCATTTTATTTTTAGTAGTTCTTGAGTTATATATGTATATAATATCCATAAAAGTACTTTTGGGACTGTCTCATTGTCTAAATTAGTTTTATGAATTTACATTACAATTTTAGCTTGTATAATGAAAAATACATTAAATATGGCACAGACTTAGACACCAGGCTATGGTACAGATCAGTCTGTTACCAATAACATTACACATTCTCTAGCTTTGCCAACTCAACCAAATAATCACTTTACAACATAACCTGTAACTCGGGCTCACTACACCCTAGTGTGTCACTAGAGCTAATATTTCAGGACACATCCATTGTCAGTCATTAACTGTGTTTCTGATTACAATCACTGAAATTTAGTGTAGGTTTGACAGTTGTTGTGTAATGTGAGTGAGGGAAAGAGTCAAATTTACAAAACCTTTTCGCCTTGTATCAATTTTTTTTTTAAAAAGTCAAAAATGGGCTAAGAAAGGTCAGTGGATTTGGAAAAGTAATGAAATAGTACCAAGTGACTGGATCGATAGCAAAAGTGTCAGAGGAGTGAAAATAATGTGGAGAATTTCGGTAAACTAAGTAGTTCAAAACCAAGCTTCCAGTTTACCAAAACTGGAAGTTTATAGTCATTGTGTACTACCAATTTTTATTTAATAGCAGTAAGACATGTATCTGTAATGCAAAAACTACTGTATTTAGTAACTGAGGGTCGCAATGAAGAGATGTGTACTGCAAATTGTTCCATGAAATGAACAGAGAGGCTGAGGCAGTTACCTAATGGAATATGGGTGGATGCTATGAGGAAATATACAGGTACATATGTTGCAGATAATAATGCATTAAGTAGTCCTTAATCATACTGTGGCTTACAATGATGAAAGTAATGACTTTTGCTCAAGTAAATGTGTCTGTAATGTCATGAAGAACCTACCAGCAAAATTTGTGGATCCAGTGGGATCCCTTCAGCCCCCAGCTTTACCACAGAGTTGGTGCTAGAACAGAGAATATCATAAGTCAGTGTATAATCACAGTTATCTAAGAGTAGTTTCTCTTTGTGAAACAGTGTGTATGATAGTTTAAGGAATTAGAAGAGATTGCTCACTGACCTAACCGTATTACTGGCCATGAGTGAAGCATTAACAGAATCGGTTAAAGATGTTAAATTATGATAAAATGTAGCGTGTGGAAGAATATGATATGGTGTCTAAGACACTACTGAACTCATATTCAAGAGCAGCACATGTAATATTTATTTATTTTCCATGTCCATATTAACTAAAAATTAATAGATAATTTTACAGTAAATATTAAAGAGAATATCGGTGAATTGGTTCAATGGTTATGTAGACCAAATATGGTAATTATCATTCATCTGTGTCTTCCTTCATTGGTTTCCCTCTTTCCTAGGAATTAGATAATGAATCCAGAGTTCAGTTTTTAGTTGCCATTGAAACGGATCAGACGCTTTCACTTTCTAGTCCTTCATTAGCGTATCTGATGTATGGAAACTTTAATCTGTCATTACATGCAAATCTATACAGTGGTATATGCAATTATAATGTAAATATGATGGGGAAATTATCATTCAAGGTCACATAACAGTGAACTGTTGTGAGACAAAAGATATTCAACAAATCAAAGCAAATGGGGAACTTTTCAGTACTTTGTCAGTTTTGTCAAAATATGAGCTTTCTTTTCTCAGACCTCTAAGGTAGGCAAAATTATTTACAGGGACTTAATTAAACAAAATTTGCTATAAATGTTTGTCTCCGTGATATGGTGCTCCCTGTTATAATACAAAACTAATTTTCTCCCCGTATTCAAGGTATTGATCAGTCTCCACCAACCTCATCATTGATGGGATGTTAAGCTCAGATTTTTCTTCTTATCTACCTTTTTAAAGATGCAATGAAAATGGAGGTTTGTGTATTGTTATATTTATTACAGTTTATATTCTCTGTAGTGGCTCGTGCAACATCCAAGTGACCTGCTCGCACTTATAGATCTAAGGAATATGTGTGCCATACGTAAAAAAGTAGATTAATTGTACCAAGAAATGAAATAGTCTTGAGTCCTAAACTGTTTTAAGTATTTTGTAGGTGATATAAATGTGGTTTTTGATTTTATGGTGATAGTGCTCTCCTGCCTGCCCAGAATCTTGATCGTGGCTGCAGTCTACCTCAAGGTCAGTTGCTTTTGGAGGTAACAGTCTGGTCATGAGTAAACTGTCAACGAATGTGGATGTGAAATATAGATATACAGATCCACTCATAGAGTAATCAGAAGTCTATGCAAGCAACATTTGCTTCAAATTTAATGTCCTCCTGCTGAAATCTGAAGCATCTTTTGTTACCGCTTCAGTCATTTCTGATATCAAAAAGCATCTATTATAGTTACTCTGACTTCATATTTTACACTTTTATTTACAATGCAACTAAAATTATTAAATTTAAAATTATGGTATTATGTAATAGAGAGATCCCCAATGAGAGTCTTCGTACATGTGAGATTCATATGTTGTACATCAAAATTTTTAATGTCATTGACAGCTCTGAAAAGTATTTTGTATTATTTTTTTATTGTACATTTTGGCAGGCCTTTGTTCTTAACATCCATTTCAGATATTGTTGGTGACTTTTGTGTCAGCAGAAGATAACTTTATTTTTCCATTGAGAGTATAGAATCACTTTTTTTTAGTGTCACTGGGTTTTTGTTCGTACTTCAATACCGTGAGCTGTAAAGTGAAACATTTTTCGGTGAATGAAAGAGCTCGTCCCTCTTTGTGGCACTTGGCACTTACTCATTATTGCAATTGAACAAATAACACAGCATGAGATGTCTATTTTAAGATTTGGCTCTAGTTTTCAAATGCTGTGACAGAGCCCTTATGCATGTCATTTGAAACTTGAGTACTTTATAATTACATACCAGTATCATTAAGTAGGTGGGACATAGTTGATGATCAAATATCTAACCAAACTGTACATTGTGAGTTCTAAAATTTTGGGTAAGTATGCATCAATTTGTATGTTACCTGCTAAGACCTTCTTCTGATCAGTTGGATATTGTCATTTCTCCCCAGATTTCAGTAGTGCATTATAGCCATCTCATTTTTATGCCCACTATGTAATTGTCTACATAAGACTACATTTTTGACACTGTTCCAACATTAAATTATAAACAAACTGTGGAATTACACTTTGGTATGCGGATGGAGGTCAGTCTTTTTACAGATGAATCCATGAGTGTCTTTATGTATGGTTGTGTGAATCTTGCACCTATTTCCCTGTTTACATTTTCCTGTGGGTATTTTCACTCAGACGCACGTATAGTATAGTAGTGCTCTATGGCATCATACATGCGTAAATAGAAGCAGAACTCTGGCCCTAATTCTTTTGTGTCAAAATTACTTTCAAGAGTACGGGTTATGGAGAGAGACTGATCTGTAGTGCAATGTGAGGTCTAGGATATGTTAGGTAACAGTGCGGTTACAAAATGGCAAAGCCAAAGTGAATACAAACTCTTCGATGTGGTTACACGTATCTGTAGTGTAAGTAGAGATCCAGGTTAAGTTGAAGGGTGATAGTTTGCTTGTGATTTGGTTAAACAGTGTTGAACATTTCAGTTAAACCAGGTTTTTTTCATCTTTAATAAACCAGAGTCCCAGTGCCACAGAATTATGTACTATCTTTTATATATATCAAGTAAGCAGTAAATGCTGTTGGACCTCAGCTGCTTGTTAACTGTGTAATTGTTTATCCCTGTAACACCAAATTTAGTATCAGTACTTTGATAATAGTATAACAATCAGTTAGTTCAAAACTTACAAACATTTGAAATGGCAGTTTTCATTTTCGTAAGACTGGAATATTATCAGCATTAAAGGAAAAATTGAATATGTTCTGCAGATATTTGGATTATCATTATTACACTGTAGATCTGTCAACCTTTAAGTGTAGAATGTCAGGGTAAGAATTGTGATACACACTCTCTTCTTATATTTTTCATGTGCAGTATTTATATAATATATATTAAAATTCTCATTGGAGATGATGTTTTATATAACACATGCATTTATAAATTTGCACAACAATTACTGTTATTGGATGAGGAATTTTGTGTTGTGCAAGACACCTTTGTAGTTTTGTTTTACCCGGACATGTTTCAGCTCATTTAGTGCTGTCTTCAGGGGTTACTTTATTTAATTTCTGTAAAATTGTTATTACATATTAACTTTTAGCTAAAACATTTGATACAAAGTATTTACATTTGTAAATGAAGTGGCTGTTGTCAAATATTATACATGGTTTGTTTACAGATCATATTCGAGATATTTGGATGCATTTTATGTTTTTTACAAATCTCTCAAGTTCTAGTTTTATAGCTTATTTGGAAAAAGTGGCATTAGTTTACATCCTTGCATGAAGCTATCGGCTACTGAATGTTCATGTTGCTAGCTGTAAGCCTGCTACACAAGGAGCCGGACACAATAACATCAAAGCCTTAAGAAACGCGCAAAATAACAGGACACACATTCATTTTCGTTCAGAAATGAATAGTAAACAAATACAAAAATTGAATTTTGCAGTTTTACAATGACAAGTTGTAAATTGTAATATGTAATAACAATTTTACAGAAAGGAAAGCCACAGAAAAAAGCACAAAAACTGCCTAAACATGTCTGGGTAAAACAATACTTCAAGAGTGTCTTATGTTGGGCAGACACTTCATCCAGTTTTCTTAGCAAGCATGGAAATAAGAGCTGCAACACCACAAGATGATGATTATTATGATTATTTATTTAAACAATTTTGTTAAATATGGAGCAAATGTTACCAACACTGGACTTGGATCTCAGATAACACTGTTTATCAGTTGGTTATCACAGTATATATTTCATATTCTCAATTATTGGCTTCACCAACTCGCAACCAGATTGTCACCTTCCAAACGATCTCTGACGTGGGTTATGCTGACTGTCTTAAAACAAGGGTTTGAAGGATAGCAGCAACACTTAATGCTCTCCAACCAGTAAGATCATTTAAAGAAGCACCTGGGACAGAATTTCTTAAATTCCATGTAAAACTGTATTCATATTATTACTTCTGAAGATAAATAAAGTTTTCCTGAATCTGAAGATAGGTACAAGCACTGTTGTGCTGTACGAGGAATGATCCTATTGGAGGTAGTATGCCGTTGCTCTCCCCCAACCTTTGAACTGACTTACCCAGCTGGTCATAGGGGGACCCACAGTTTAATGTAAACTCTGAAACCTATTGCCTCTTAGCATCTTTACTGTGTACAAATCATTGTCAGAGGTGACAAAAGATAAGTGACTATGTGAGGATTGAATCATAGGCTTTGATTCATTGTCTATCACTTTCCACTTAGCCGCCAACTACTTTTGGAAAAAAGAGCTGCACAAATGGTCTTGACATTTGTAATATATGCTAAACTATAAAAATTTGTTGACTCAGTCTGTCTAATGTGTTGTAAACGATTTTACCTATATGAACAAACGACACACATTACCTTATGATATTTCAGGCAACTTCCTCATATGAGTGTAATATTTTCTACTGCAGCAAAAGAATGTAAAAGTTCAAACCAAAGGCCATAAAGTAAGGAATATGTGTATTGTGCAAACCTTCGTAATTTAAAGACTGGGTACTGTAACTTGTGCAGCTGTGTGCTTGCTTTTCTAGCAGCATTGCTTTACAATCTATGTATAAATTCATTAAAAGAACGCCTTTACTACTGCAATATATTACTACTATAATTTGTTGCAGACTCGGTGTTCTCTGATTTTGGGCTTTGAATTCGCTACTTTTCCACTTTCTCCACACATTTCTTTGTCCTACTTTATTTTCAAAACTGAAAAGTCTTATACTCAGTGTAAATACTGTTTCCCAGTGTCATTTGTTGCTTGAGTTTGTGATTCAGATGCTAAAACAAGCACTAAAAGGAAATATTTTAATTTTCAAAAAGCTTTTAGGTTATTGACAGTGGTGTGTAGAGTGAACTGATAAGGTATTGTTTGCATGTAATTGTAGTTTTTTTTACCATGAGAAGTCAAAATTTGTGATACTTCATGTTGTATTCCAAAAGTAAAATGCTACAGTGTAACAGGCAAAGATTACTTCTACGTCTCCTTTTTTACCATATGTCGTTCAGATCCACATGGATTTTTTTTCATTTGTTTACTTTACCTATAAATTATATCCCTCATTGGGCTAAGGATTCTTTTGTATGTGCCTGCTGTGTATGGAGCCTCAAGCAATAGCAGTGAGCACAGGTTCCCAAGCTATTGCAGCACCTACTTCCTTCCTTGCATTGCAAGCTCATATCTCAGACTACCCTTCCTACTTCTATTTCTTTCTCTTGCTGGCAGCTTTTGATATTGACTGGCTATTTCCACAGACTCCACTTTATTTCATTGACAACTTCGTTCATTTCTCTTGCATCACTTTTTGGAGAAATAATTTTGGTCCACTTCTGGCTTTCACATCCATGTTTAATTTTTTTTGCTGTAGTGTGGACTGACTATGGAAGAACGTATTAAATAGTGCCCAGTGCCTACATTGTCAACTACTCTCAGCGCACAGTAACTGTGTAGACTCATATATGCATTTACAAGACAGTGTGGTAGCCAGTCTAATGTTCTGGGGTCTTACTTACTCTTTAAGTTTAACCCCCTGACAGTACATGGATTACACTTGTTGCCTGTGCTGCTATCTCCCCATACATACCAGGAGGAGATGGCCATCTTTCTGGGGCATCAGAACTCCTGGCTGTGGTCATCAGGACAGATGACCTTTTGCTGCAGTTGGATCCCCTTCTTGTCATCTGGGCCTGTGGGGAGAACCCTTGGTCAGAGTAGGTGGCATCAGGGTGACATTACGTACATGAAACATATCAATTCAACCAACACAAGGCCATTTGGATTTGGAGTTGTGGCCTCTGTGTTTCAGGGCTGCCTACAGCAGACATGCCCTCACAAGAATTTCGGTCATAAAAAGTTGCAAAGGAGCACGAGGAGGAAGAGGAGAACAGTTGGGAGAAGGAGAAGGCTACTCTGGTGACCCTGGAATTGCCAGACCTCCCCCCCCCTTCCACCCCCCCCCCCCCCCCCCCCCACACACACACATTCTGAGCCAAAGTCTGGTGACAGGCAGTGGTCCTGGGACATGACCAGTCATCTCTTAGCCAGGTCACCTGTAATACGATGACCCAATAGAACTATAATAGATAATACCATCACCTGCCAGAACTGCAACAACTGGTTTCCTCTTATTCTGCAGCCTGTATTGCCCACCAAGAAACTCTGTGTTGACCATTCCCCATTTCTTTGTAGTTAATGTGCATTCTATCGGAATTGTACTGGCCCTGGGCAGGCAACTGCAGAGGGCTTTACATCGATTCACGCAGATGACTCAGTGAGTGGGTACCCGTACATGCCAAACTGAACATAATAGTGGTGTGAGTGCAAAATACCACAGCAATCACAATTTGCAATATTTAATTACCTCCAGGCAGGGCACTTACTCCCCTTTAGATGACCACCTGAATCCAACAGCTGTCCCTGCCACTTGGAGATTTGTGCACATCACTCCCTGTGGAGAAGTAACAGTTGGTCTGATAGGGGCCTTCTGATTGACTTGCTCCTTTCCAATCTAAATCTCTGTCACCTCAGTGCCACACATCTTTTCAGCTATTGATTTAATGCTCTTTGTGACAGTGGCCACTTTCTGATATTGTAAACTTCCTTATCACTGCAAGACAAACAAATTACCTCAATTGGCTTCTCGAAGAGTCAACTGGCAGTTATATACATGTCACCTTTACTCGCTGTCTGTCAAATTGCATATACGAGATTGTGGGAAACGTCTCCTGATGTAGAGGTGCCAAAAATAACGTAACTGATAGAAATAATCGGTTACTGAAAAGTAACGGTTACTGCGATAATTGTTCCTCTGATACAGGGAGCTATTTAAATAACTGTCTAATGACAACAGTGCCTCACACCATCTGTTGACCGAAGATCGTACTACGCTTTCCCGTCACCTCATCGGAGATCTGGCTAGGAACTAAGGAGAGGGTAGACCATTTGGAAGGTGTTCTATAGGCCATGGGAATAACTGTGAGACTGCGCGCCATCTGTTGACAAGAACTGTGTACTATATCGTGCGCCTTTTAGCACACACAATTAAATAAAGTTAATGTCCGAGCGGTGGCTGATAGGAGCTGCAGTACAGGCATTAACAAGTACGGTCGTTCGCTTAAGCCACCATTCATATGTCAATTTAGCTTGGACGGGTTGTATAAAGAGAGGTACCATAAGGAATTCGAGCGACTATGGAAATAACTGTCAGATATGTGTGTTTTCCTGTGGCAGTTATCGTTATTGGCTCACAGTTCTCGCTCTCTGGCAGTTATTGGGCTACCATTACAGATAACCTGGAAGTTGGTAACGGAATAACTGTGTGTCTGTGTTCCTGATACAGTGACTCCAGTCTTAGACCCCGGTGATATTACAGAGACGATAGTTACTGGAGTGCACAAATATTTACGTACTTCTTTAGACCCCTGTGATATTACAGATGATAGTTACTGGAGTGCACAAATATTTACGTACTTCTTTGGAAATAGCCGCTGGCCATCGCGAATGACAAATAACAGGTCAGAAAGTATAACATAATACAGTTGAATATTATAATTATCATCCTCATCATTTGTCAGGAGATTGTCAAAATATGTGAATGTATCACAGTAACTGCTAATATTTACAGAATTGATACACTGTCATAATAAAACACAGTTACGCACTTTTAATAAATTTATCATACACAGAATACCCGATCTTCAATGTTGCAACCAAGTGCTGTCAAAACTGAAATATAGCAGAATTTTTACCTAAGCTGGTCTATCAGTCTCTGTTGCGATATTCATCTACAGAGTAGAAGGAGGGGTCAATGGAAGCGTCTGATTCCACCCGTCTGCTTCGACGTAAAGGTGTTGTGGTGTGTGAATGTCATTACAGCACGGCGTATGAGTTGGTGTGTGTGTGTGTGTGTGTGTGTGTGTGTGTGTGTGTGTGTGTGTGTGTGTGTGTGTTGGGGGGGGGGGGGGGGGGGGGGTGAGGTCGGCTGGCTGATCTAGTTTGCAGTGCCGGAATTTGCTGGTGGTGATTAATTTTTTTTCTACCTGTGATGTTTTGTGTATTTATGGAGTATTGAATGTGATTTATGTAGGGATGATTGATTTGTGGACTTTTGGGATTGTGGGTTTACTTTTCGCAGTTGTAGGTGTTGATTTTTTGGCATCAGTAGCTGTGGTGGACCTATATAGGTCACCAGAAATGACCGATTCCCATTTTCATAGTTGTATGTGTTGATGTTTTAGTATCGTCATCTGAGGTTGACCTATGTAGGTCAAGGGAAATATCAGATTCCAATTATCGTACTTTTTTGTTGTGGGTATTGGTGTTTTGGTATGGTCACCTATGGTTGACCTATATTGTTCAAGGGAAGTGTCAGATTCCTGCAGATTTTTGTTGGTGTAGCAGAATGCTGTTTTTTCTTTTCTTTTTGTTCTTCATTTTGTGTTTTGGATCATGGTGTGGTTTTTTTACTAGCTTGTCCTCCCCTAAAACCCCCAACTTCCCACAGTTGTCCCATTGGTTTGATTGTATTTTTGGTGGGAGATGTTATTGTATTATTTATATGTATCTTCGTTTTTGTTTGCCATGTGTATGTAGTGACGTCATACACACACTTAAAATAGCCATTTCTGGCATATTGATGACGGGTGGAATCGGACACTTCTGTATCAAATAGTCTTTCAAACACACTGTAAACCGTGCTTTATCTGAAACCAAGTTTTTAATGGTTGCTGACTTGCTGGCAGTTTATTGAAAATGCATGTTCCTGAATATTGGACCCCTTTTGGACTAAGGTAAGTGATTTTAGGTCTTTATGTAGATTGGTGTTCCCATTTCTAGTACTGATATTATGTATTGAGCTATTGGTTGGAAATACTTGTAACAAATTTCATTAAGGAATAAATATAATAGGAAGCAGTGGCTAGAATACAAAGTTCTTTGAACAGGTTCCGACATGATTATCTTTAATTTTATTATGTGCTTTTACATGCAAAAAAAAACTTTTGCTGCGTTTGATAAGTTACCACAGAATATACTCCCTTATGAAATAATAGAGTGAAAAAATGTGGTATGCCCTTCCCAACTGAATTTATTATCGAGTTGTAGTCTCAGAAATGTAACACTGTCAACCTGTTCGATCTGCATGTCTTCATATGTTATAAACATGCTTTAGCTGGAGAAATCGAGCAGTTTCCAAATCTGACATAAAACTTGGATTAGCGTACTCACACTTTTCCCAATAGGACTAGCTTTTACAGCACAGGAGTAAAAGAATATGTCACATTACGTATATTTTTTGTTGTATTACAAGGCTGTACACTTTATTCTATTATGTGAGCAGCACAAGAAATTAAGCTTCGAATTTAACCTACAGTACTCAGTTTACATATTACTTCATACTTAAAAACGCACATTGTTAACACTTTACTTAAACAGTGCTGTGGCGAAGTTCCGTGTACTTTCTGTCGCAGCTGCGAAGATAATATTTCTAATAGCGACCGATAACCTACAAACATATAATATGAAACACTAATAATCGTTCTAACATCAACTAAAATGTTCCCGGAGTTAATAAGCTAAGGTTATGACAGGATTCATACGACATTCCTGCCATTTCACACAGTTATATTGATAACTAAACTGATGGATTCCAACTATGTCGTTATTTAACTGTAGCCCCTCGGAGTATTCAGTATTCGCTAGCGAAAAATAACTTGGCAGTTATTAATAACCGTTAATGATAATGGTTATCAAAGAATAACTGGAACTGTGATAACGTACTCCAGAATAACCATTTGGCCTACCTCTATCATGATGTAATCACCCGTGCCACTAGAACTGCTTTTTCTTTTCTCACAGGAATGCAATACAACCGGCCAATCCCATAGTGAACCCAGTACACTGCGACAGCTTTCAGCATTGCTGTAGGGTCTGGCAACATTTCAAGCAGCATCCTTCAAAGGCTGCCTTCATTACGAAAGAGTGTTTGAAGTGCTATGTCTCCTCCTTACGAATCTGTACTGAGATGACTATTAGTCATGGGATATCAGAATGCACATACACTGCTCGTGGTAGAATCGTGTACATGAGGTATAAAAGGAGAGTGCCTTGGCAGAGGTATCATTCGTAAAAAGGTTTCAGATGCAATTATGGCTGTATATCAGGAATTAACAGACTTTGAATGTGGAATGGTAGTTGGAGCTAGACATAGATGACATTCCATTTCAGATACTTAGGGAATTCAGTACTTTGAGATCCACAGTTTCAAGAGTGAGCCTAGAACACCTGTCGTCATGGACAACACAGTGGCAGACTGCCTTCACTTAACGGCTGAGAACAGTGGTGTTTGTGCAGAGTTGTCAGTCCTAACAAGCAAGCAACATTGCATGAAGTAACCATAGAAATCAATGTGGGACATACAATGAATGTATCAATTAGGACATTGCTGCGAAATTTGATGTACGATCAACTTATCAGTTAGGAGGCTGCTGCAAAATTTGGTGTGAATTGGCTACAGTAGCTAACAACTTACACGACTGCCTTTGCTAACTGTAAAACATCACCTGCAGCGCTTCTCCAGGACTCATGACCATATTGGTTGTGCCTTAGATGATTGGAAAACCATGGCCTGGTCACATGAGTCATGATTTCAGGTGGTAAGAGCTGATGGTAGGGTTGAAGCCATGGACCTGAGTTGCACAACAAGCACTGTGCAAGCCAGTGATGGCTCCATGATGATGATAGCTGTTTTTACATGGACTAGACTGGGTCCTCTGGTCCACCTGAACCAATCATTGATTGGACCCCTCTTTTTGGTGGCGATTAATGGTCTTGCGACGCCAGTGGGCTCATCGGTCTGTTCCTCTCTATATGCCGATGACTTTTGTCTTTATTACAGTTCCCCAACCATCAGTGTCGCTGAACGGCAGCAGCAGGGAGCTATCGGTAAGGCACGTTTTTGGGCATCCAACCATGGTTTTCAGTTCTCAGCTTCTAAGACCTGAGTGATGTATTTCTGTTGTCACCGAACGGTCCACCTCCATCCAGAGCTCTACCTCGCTAATGAACTCCTTTCTATTGAGGAGATGCATCACTTTCTTGACATGCTGTTTGAAGCTCAGCTCACTTGGACACCTCATAATCATGAGCTTAAACAACGGTGCTGGCGGCACCTCAACATACTTCGCTGCTGCAGCCACACCGTTTGGGGGGGCTGCACGAACAACCCTCCTACAGCTCTATAAGTCCAGTTCCGTCTCCACTGGAGAGCACATGACAACCTGTGTGGTAGTGACTACTTCCCCATCTTCCTGTCACTTCCCCGGAGTCAGCCACACAGATGCATGCCCAGATGGGCTTTAAACAATATGGCCTGGGAAACTTTCACCCCTGCTGTCACCATTGATGTTATGGTTGAGCAGGTGACTACAACAATTCTTTCTGTGGCAGAAAATGTGATCCCTGATTTTTTGAGGTGCCTCCGGCGAAAGGCTGTCTATTGGTGGTCGCTGGAATTCGCTGAAGCAATTAAAGAGCATCGGCGAGCTCTACAGTGCCAACCCTGGAGCACTTCATACCCTTTAAACGACTCCGTGCCCACGTTCGCCAACTTATTAGACGACGGAAGCAGGAGTGTTGGTAGAGATATGTCTCGACCATTGGGTACTATACGTCGCCTTCCCAACTCTGGACAAGGATAAAACATATTTTCGGGTACCAGACCAACAGATGTTCCCAGTGTTAACATAAATGGCATGTTATCTACTGACACACTTCGCTCGGGCACTTCACATCGTAGAATTACTCCCCAGCATTTCGCACTCTCAAACTGCGGCTGGAAGGAAAATTCCTCGTTTACTTCATGCCACAGTGAATCCTATAATAATTTACAGAGTGGGAGCTCCTCAGTGCTCTTATTCATTGCTCCGACGCTGCTCCTGGGCCAGATCGAATCTACAGTCAGATGATTAAACGTCTCTCATCTGACTATAAGCGACATCTCCTCATCTTCAACCAGATCTGGTGTGATAGCGTCTTTCCATCACAATGGTGGGAGAGCAACATCATTCTGGTGCTCAAATCCAGTAAAAACCTGCTCAATGTGGGTAGCTATCGGCCTCGCCAACGTTCTTTGTAAGCTGCTGGAACATATTGTGTGTCGGTGGTTGGGTTGGGCCTGGAGTCACGTGCCCTGCTGGCTCCATGTCAGAACGGCTTCTGCCAGGGTCACTCTACCACAGATAATCTTGTGTCCCCCGAATCTGCTATCTAAACAGTTGTTTCCAGATGCCAACACCTGATTGCCGTATTTTTTGATTTACATAAAGTGTATGACACCACCTGGTGACATCATATCTTTGCCACATTTGACGAGTGGGGTCGTCGAGGGCCACTCCAGATTTTTATCCAAAATTTCCTGTTGCTTTATACTTTCAATGTTCAAGTTGGTACCTCTCGTAATTCCCCACATATCCAGGGGAATGGGGTCCTTCAGGGCTCTGTATTGAGTGTATCTCTATTTTTGGTGGCTATTAATGGTCTAGCAGCAGCTGTAGGGCCATCCGTCTCACCTTCTCTGTATGCAGACGACTTTGCATATTGTACTGCTCCACCAATACTGGTGTTGGTGAGCAGCACCTGCAAGGAGCCATCAACAAGACGCAGTCATGGGCTCTGGCCCACAGTTTCCAGTTTTCAGCCGCAAAGTCGTGTTATGTACTTCTGTCGGTGTCTTACCATTCATCTGGAACCAGAATTTTACCTTAATCATGGTCCACTCCCTGTTGTGGACTGGTTTTCGATGCACGATTGACTTCCTTACCTCCGTGAGCTTAAGCGGAAGCACCTAAATGCCCTCCGCTGCCTGAGCAAACCAACTAGGGTGCAGAGAGATCTACACTGCTGCAGCTCTACAGAGCCCTTGTTCAATCCCGCCTTGACTACGAGAGTCTGGTTTATGGTTTGTCGGTGCCCTCAGCACTGTTTATGCTACCCAGTGTACCACTGTGGCGTTCGCATAGTGACAGGAGCTTTTAGGATGAGTCCGGTGACCAGTGTCCTGGTGGAGGCCGGAGTCCCTCCATTGCAGGTTAGCCATGCATAACTGCTGGTCAGTTTTGTTGCACTCGTTTGTAGTTCTTCTGCGCATCTGAATCACCGTCTCCTTTTCCCACCCACGGCGGTTCATCTCCTGCATCGGTCGCCCAGTTTAGGGCTTCCAATTGCAGTTTGTGTCCGATCCCTTCTTTGTGAACTGGAGTTCTTGCCTTTACCACCTCTTTTTGAGGTTCATTCATGTACACCTCCATAGTGTACACCTAGGCTGGAGCTACTTCTGGGCCATTCACATGTCCATAAGGACTCAGTTAACCCCGCAGCTCTCTGCTGCCACTTCCTCTCGATTCTTGACATGTATTGAGGCCGTGAAGTGGTATACACCGATGGTGCGATTAATGTTGGCTTTGCATATGTCCATGGAGGACATATTGAACAGCTTTCCTTGCCCGATGGCTGCATTGTTGAACTGCCAAGCGGGTGGCTATATCTCGTGCTCTTGAGCACATCCTTTCATACACGGGGGAGTCATTTCTTCTGTGTACTGACTCCTTGAGCAGCCTATAAGCTATCAACTAGTGTTAACCTCGTCATCCTTTGGTAGCGACCATCCAGGAGTCCATCAATGCCCTGGAACGGTCCATTCGTTCAGTGGTGTTTGTCTGGACCCCAGGTCATGTCGGAATCCCAGGCTACAAACTTGCTGACAGTCTTGCCAGACAGGCTACAAGGAAGCTGCTTATGAAGATTGGTTTCTCTGCAACTGATCTGTGTTCAGTACTACGCCGCAAGGTTTTGCGGCTTTGGGATACAGAGTGGGATAACCTCAGTATGCACAACAAACTGTGTGCCATTAAGGAGACTGTGAAGGTGTGGAATACCTCCACGCGGGCCTCTCGCAGGGACTGTGTGGTAATCTGTCCGCTCAGCATTGGCCACGCTTGGGTGACATACGGCTACGTCCTCCGCCATGATGACACACCTCAGTGTCAATGCGGCACCTGGCTGACAGTGGCCCATATCTTGGTGAGCTGTTCTCCTGTGGCTGCCCTGCGACGGACTCTTCAGTTAAGTTTTTGTGCATGTCTTTTGTCCCTTTGTGTTCTCCACTCCAATGCTTTTAGGCTGGATGTTTTAATGCGTCGTAGGCCTGATGTTTTAATGTGTCACAGGTTGGCTGGCTTTTCCTTTTTATTCTCGTGGTCGACCAGCCACGTGTGTCTACTGCTAACAAAGGCCTTTATGGCTGAAAGCTTTAATTGTGTGAATCTTTTTATTGTGCCTATCGTGACTCAGCATCTCCGCTACATGGTGAGTAGCAACTTTCCTTCTCTGGTATTGTTACATTTCATCCTGGATTTTCCATTGTTTGAACTAGCACTAAAGTAATAAATGTTCTTAATTTTTTCAATCTTTGTCTTTAAATATGCTATTAATTTTATTTGAAAGGCATGAGCAGCAGTGGTTTCATGATGGAGACAGTTGCTGGCTATACAAATGCCAATACTCTGACATTCTTTGTCCCCAAAATAGACAACAAATGGATGTAATATGCCCTGCCTATTCTCCCAATGAAATCCTTGCACAGCATCTTGAACAACAAGAAAAATTCTCATCAAAGTCCATCAATATAATTAATTCATTTTCTGCAAGATTTCTTTTTAGCTGCTTAAGGTGTAAACTTTGGTGTTTTGACACAAAGTGATGGCTTCTTGAATTGGTAATTTTCAAAATTAGGGCCTCCATGAAATCTTCAACAGTAATCTCACATGTCTCTAATGTATCTCTGTCAGTATGGACCCATTGCTTGTATTCTACTGATTCTTCAGGATTATAATCTTTAAAAGCATCTTCATGAAAAGCATCTAGTTGCATTTTTCCTTGACATTCCTCACAACCTGACATTGTTGCAGCATACAATCTTTTGATTCCAAACTGCATACAGCTTTCCAGAATGAGATTTTCACTCTGCAGTGGAGTGTGCGCTGATATGAAACTTCCTGGCAGATTAAAACAGTGCGCCTGACCAAGACTCAAACTCGGGACCTTTGCCTTAGGCAAAGCATACAGCTTTTTTCATCAAATCCTTGTAGTCAAATTGGATAGATGTTGCTTAAGCCATGATTGTGATGAATTGCTCATACACAACTGAATGTGATCCAGAAGCACCAATTGTATTACCCCATTTTGGCCTGAGCTCACAATATTTTGAGAAGCTTAGTTGATTTCCATATTGTTTACAATAAGCAATGAACATTTCTTTCCAGTTAAAAGGGAGCAGGCGTTTCTGCTTGTGAATCTTTTCCCCATTTATTCTTACTGCAACACAATCCTTTTTGCTGGCACATAGATGAGAAAACTCATCATCTTCAAAAAAGTGAGGACATTTTGTTTTACTTCCACACTGAACTTTTTTCTTTTCGGTTTGCAGGTGTTGCCAAAATCCCATCTTTAGTTTCCTAGCCTTCTTCACCATTTTAGTTGAAACAGCAAATTCTTTAGCAGTTTTTTCAATAGTCCAGCTATTTTGGACCAGGGTCAAAATTTGAACTTTACTGCAATTATTTGAAGTCTGAAGCTTAAGATTAAGTTCTTCAATTAAGATGTCCATATCTTTACAGTTTGGGCACTCTTCTCTTTGTATTTGTGCAATATCTACTTGGCTCACACCAACAGCTGTGCATTACCTTAGTAATGCTGCTTTGGGCTTTCAGAACTTTGCACTTTATGTATCCCATTGAATCCCTTTTGCTGATCCATTGAAGCTTTAATGGTGACTCACCAAGTGATGATAATGAAATATTAGCAGTAAAGGAAGCATCAACAACATCTATATCTTCAGTGGATGATGATTCTTGCTTATCCTGGTGGGATGATTCTTTTTGGGCCACTTCATGTCTACATTAGGTACAAATTTTCTGGCCAAGTTTAAAAACTTCATTAGTCAGTAACTTCAGCCTATCAGACATTGCAATGGATACTGGTGTTAAAGCCTTCTTGATTACATGTTTTTCTTTACGAATCGGGTTGCAGCAAGTTTTCTGTAGGAATTAAAATTTTGTCATCATAAGGCATTATGGTAGGGATAAATTTGGGCAACTTCAGTAAAATCAACTCCAGACCTACATTGTAGAAGCTCTTTGTCCACTGGTGACTTTTCCTGAACTGATCGTAGTTGGCTTTTCCCACAATAGAATGGTGATGACTTACGATATCAACTCCATCTGATCCACCAAAGTACCAGAGTGCAAGGGTCTCGTGGTTCATTTTTTACAATAGTTTATTACTCTATAACAAGCAGTTTTGAAAGCTCATGAATATTCTGGTTTGAAGCATAGCAGATTCAGATTTCTTTGTATAAAAAATATCAAAAAATATTGTCTTAGAGCTTACCTTCAGCTACGATTATTGATTATTCAAACACTCAGTATACAGTACTAATATTGAACAATGTCAACACCAGCAATTAAACTGCACAGAAGACTGACACTGGGAAAATTGCCAATAATGAAAGCAGCAATTGAAAGTGGTGATTCAGCAATGTATCGATGCTGCAAGAATATAGCCGTACAAAAATATTGCTGCTTTATAATGCGAATGGAAAGTGGCTGACAATGCATATATGCACCACCATGCCTTGTAGGATTAAAACATTCTAAAGCAAGATAGCTTTCTGTCATGGTCTTCTAGATCTTATAATCTGAAGAGCATTTTCTAAGGTTTAACTATATTTGTATTCTATACTGGAAAATAATGTAAAAAACACTTCTTATTAGTATAGTTACAACCCATAAACCAATGGCAAATCTTACTATTAAAAGGCACTACAATTACACTTTTTTTTATTTACTACTTCAAACTGTGTTACTTTTTGTATTTATTGATAATTCATTTTCCCTACCTTTGATAGGTATTCTTACTCATCAATATGAAAGATTCAGAAATTAAACAATATAGCTTGGAATGCTTAAGCATGATCTTTCAAGCTGTAGCAAGGAGAAGGGATTGAACAATACACAGTTGAGATATTTAGGTGTGGCTAAATCCCTAATTTTTGCCAAGGTGTGATTCATCATAAAAAGTTGTCTATGTATATTAAAGCAAATGATCAAAGTCTGCTAGAACTTTTCTAAAAGCTTAGCAAACTTGGCACATTCACACCTTTGTATGTGATGTGAAGATTAGTAGTCTCTCTCTAAAAGCCCTCAAATTCAAGCACTGAAGATACTGGGTGAAAGTTGCTATATAACTATCAAAGACAATATAGAGCCTTCACACCAAATTTCATTTGATTTGGAGAGGGTCAAGTGGGGATACTTTTTAATATTGGTCCCCTTGGCATGGAATGACCCCATAGGCTTTCGTGGGATAGTTTATGCCTATCCTCAAGAGTCTTCCAGTTCGGTTCCTTGCAGCATCTCTGTGACTCTCTCATGGGTTAAACAAGCCTGTGACTATTTGTGCTGCCGTTCTCTGTATATGTTCAATATACCCTGTTAGTCCTATCTGGTGTGGGCCCCATACAGTTGAGCTATATTCTAGAACTGGTCGCACAAGTGATTTGTAATCAGTCTCCTTAATATATTGTTTGTAGTTCCCCAATAGTCTACCAAAAATCTGAAGTCTACCATCTGCTTTATCCATGACTCAGCCAATGTGATCAACCCATTTCATATCCCTACAAAGTGTTACTGTAAGGTATTTCTAAGAGTTGGCCGATTCCAGCAGTGACTAATTTATGTTACGGTCATAGGATACTATATTTTCTTGTATTGTGAAGTGCACAATTTCACGTTTCTGAACATGGAAAGCAATTTGTTAGCCTCTTCACCATTTTGTATTCTTACGAACAACTCACTGAATATTTATGTTTCTATAATATTGTCTGCGAAGGCATTAATACACTACATGTACAGCAAGGGTCCCAACACATTTCCCCGGGGTGCACCCAAAGTTACTTCTACATCTGATGATGAATCTCCATTGAAGATAACGTGCTGTGCCTTTTCTACCAAAAAGTTCTCAATCTAGTCACAAATTTCCTCATATGATTGTACTTCAGACAGTAAGTGTAGGTGTGGTACTAAGTCAAATGCTTTTCGGAAAACAAGAAATACAGCACCTACCTGATTGCCCAAATCCAAATCTTTCAGTTTGTCATGTGAGAAAGGTGTGAATTGGGTTTCACATGATCGATGTTTCTGAAATCCATGCTGGTTGGCATTGAGGAGGTCATTCCATTCAAGATAGCTCATTATGTTTGAGCTCGGAATATTTTCTAAGATTCTACAACAAATCGATATCAAGGAAATAGAATGGTAGTTTAATGGATCACTTCCACTACCCATCTTACAGATATGAGTGATATGTGCCTTTTTCCAAGAACTGGGCACAGTTTTTTGTTCAAGGGATCTGCAACAGATTACAGTTACAAGAGTGGCTAACTGATCCACAAATTCAGTATAGAATCTGACAGGGATTCTCTTCATGGACTCTAGCCGTAGATGAGTCCTGGGGTACAACTCTTTGGGTTCAATCCATATACAATACTTCTCCATACATTATTTCTCTGTTCTGGCATCAGCATTGTCTTCAAAGTGCCATAGCCTCAATTTTACCACTCCTATATACTTTTCATCATCAGATGATGTTCCTAGCAGATGTCAGTAACTCCAAATCAACTACCCCTGGACTGAGAACCTTGTTGTTTAGCCCCTTAAACTTCCAATGAGCAGCAAACAAGCAACTGTGAATTACTTCCAGTGAGTGAGAGTATTGTTCCATTTGAGACCAAAGCTAATTATTTTCCCCATTCTTGTGCGAAAGAGATTTTTTTTTTGGTAGGGGGGGGGGGGGGGGGTGGTTCTTGATGTCAAGTGATACAAGATGTTGAAAAGGCCTAACCCAAATCTAATCTTATTTTTAAATCTGACAAACAATTCAATTATAAAAGCAACAATTAATGTTTGTATTGATAATGATTGTCACAGGTGACAATACCCTGATCAGTTATAGATTGTAGCAATCTAATTCATCTAGAAATTCTGATATATTGGGTGTCCAAAAGCTGTGAGGCACATCTAGGTAACTCAGTCTGTCAGAGAACTATCCATGGAAAGCAAGAGTTTGGATTATTTTCTCAATGTATCTAATAATTTTGATTTGCTGGGGCAAGCATGCAGTCTGATCACATGTGAGAATGTTCATTCTGGAAATAATGCTTAGGCTCTGCCTGTGTCATTTCTCCAGTGTATTATTTCTTCCTGGTGTGCTAGTTCAGTGTAGTGTGCTGGAGAGCTTCTGAGGAGTTTGGAAATCAGGCAATAAGTACTTACAGGTTTGAAGGTGGAAGGTATGACAGAATTCCTCTTTTTGGTAAGAGTATATTCTGCAAAAGGCAAGACTCCAGCTATGAGTGCTGGTCTGCCAATCAATTTTAATTATTTAGAAGTTTCTGTAAGAATTTCTGTTGACCCAGTTGTTGTTGTACTCAAGCAAGGTGTTAAATTATCAAAAGAAATTCCCCCTCCCTCCCCCTCCCCCCCCCCCCACACACACCTCCTTTCCCATATACTAGCACATGATGTCTGCCATATACTAGCACATGATGTCTGCAAAGTGAAAATTAAGGTTCATACTTTCTCCAACAATGGGCACTGATTGAAAGACCCCCCTGCGGGTCCGGGGTAAGAATAGGCCCGAGGTATTCCTGCCTGTCATAAGAGGCGACTAAAAGGAGTTTCAACCATTTCGGCCTTCCATGTGATGGTCCCCCTTGGGGTTTGACCTCCATTTTTTAAAATTCTACAGAACTACGAGCCTTTTGGGGAAGGGCGCCTTACGTGGTGTATCACTGGTCCTCAGTGCACTAAGACCTTGGCACTCAGCATTGTAACGGCGTTGTAACCGCACCCACTATTCCTCATATTGGGCCTAAACGCCTGATGGGTTGCACAAGTTACACCCATAGTGCGTCCCCATCTGCACCTACGATCATGATGGACTTTCCATGGCACCTGAAATCCAGCACGGCAGCCAGCCCGTTGTGGTGGGGTCGTCATGTACCATCTAGGTTGTAGCCCCCTGACAACACAGGGATCGTACTGCCGATACCTGAGCTGCATCCTCCCCATGTCGGCCAAGGAGTAGATGCCCATCTCCTTGGGGCATCAGGACTCCCGGCAACGGTCATCCTGCCAGGTGGCCCTTGCTGAGGCTGGGTGGCTCCCGTGGGGAGAGCCCCTGCTCGGAGTGGGTGGTATCAGGGCGGACGTTTCGCAGATGAAACGTCAACATGTATCAGGTCGATCTGCGCCCGAGTCTTTTAAAAAGAAAGGTACTGTCTCTGGTTCTGGTTCTCCTGCCCTTTACCCCTTGGCCACTCCCTGGAGGAAGGATAGGCCCGCCAGAATGGGGTGAAGTACTTCCCCCGCTATTTAGTCTGTTCTCGGACCGATGGGGGGACGTTCGCCACCTCCAAGCCCATGTTCTTTGTCCAGCACATCGAGGATATCTTCGGGGAAATCGAGGCTCTCAGTAAAATGTGTTCGGGGTGCGTTCTTATAAAGACCACCTCCACCACACAGTCGGCAGCGCTCCAGGTGTGCGACCGGCTAGGGGACATCCCAGTGTCCATTAGCCGCATCTGGCACTGAATAGGACGCAGGGGGTTATTTTTCATCGGGACCTCCTGCAGGAATCTGATGAGGAGCTCAGGGCCAACCTGGAGCGCCGGGGCGTGCATTTCGTCTGGCGAGTCCAGCGCGGCCCCAAAGACCGTCGCATCGACACCGGGGCCTTTATCCTTGCCTTTGAGGGGGACGTTCTCCCAGAGAAGGTAAAGGTGATGTGCTACCGGTGCAACGTGCAACCTTTTGTCCCGCCTCCTATGCGCTGCTTTCGGTGTTCGCACTTCGGGCACATGTCGTTACGGTGTGAGGCTGAGTCCCTTTGTGGCAATTGTGGATGTCCTCTTTGTGAGGAACATACATGCTCCCCACCACCTCAGTGCGTCAATTGTCCTGGCCTCCACTCGCCTAGATCTTTAGACTGCCCCGCGTATCAGAAGAAGAAGATTCAAGAATTAAAAACTTTGGACCGTCTCTCTTATTCTGAGGCCAGGAAGAAGTATGACCGCCTCAATCCCGTGATGTTGACAACTTCGTTTGCCTCAGTCGTGTCCACTCCTTCCACAGTATCCTCACCCCTATCCGGTCCCCCCTCCACCTCCTCACCCCATCCGGGGTCTATGCCTCCGCCTCCCAAATCCCTTGCTTCCAAATCCTCCTCCCTCGCGGCCCCTGCCCCCTCTGCCCCAGGGGCCACCCTTCCTCCTCTTCCCCCTCTGCCGCCTGAGAAGCGATCCTCTTCTCAGGCGTCCATCGGGGAAACGTTTCGGACCCCGGCTTCGTAGGTCCGGCGTTCCACAACGGATTCCGCGCGTGAGGATCTTCTTCGGGTCCAGCCCACCAACCCGTGCCTCATCGGACTTCTAAGAAGGCTTCCAAGAAGTAGTCTTTATTCCCCTCTCTACCCCGGTGCGTTTCGTCTGACGCTCCATCCGTAAGTCGCTGCTCCCGGCCGTCCTCAGTTTCGCCGGGACGCTCTGCTGCCAGGCGCTCAGCTGGCCTGTCGTCGGCGAATGATGCTGCCCTCCTACGCAACCCAGGAATGCGGCCGCAGCTGGCGACGACTTGATGGAACAGGGTCCGCCTCCTGCCGGTTGTAGCGTTGTTCCCTCGAAACCTGGCCCTCCGCAGCCATCGAGGTGACCAGCTCTTCACCCATTTCGTTCCCCCTTTTTTTCTGACTAGCGATGGCTTTGTTACATTGGAACATAAGAGGTATACTATCTAATCGGGAGGAATTAAAACTGCTCCTCCACCTGCACTGTCCGCTTATCCTTGGTCTCCAGGAAACCAAGTTGCGCCCAACTGACCGTATTGCTTTTACCCACTATACCTCGGAGTGGTCTGACCTCACCCCTGTGGACGGTATTCCAGCTCATGGTGGGGTCATGTTGCTCATTCGGGACGATGTCTATTGCCATCCCATCCCACTGACCACCCCACTCCAAGCAATAGCTGTCGGTATTACTTTTTCTGTTTGTACTGTCTACACTCCATCGTCATCCGCTGTTAGTCAGGCTGACATGATGCACCTGATTGTTCAGCTTACTCCGCCGTTTTTATTATTTGTCAACTTCAATGCCCATCATCCCATTTGGGGCTCTCCTGCATCCTGTCAGAGAGGCTCCCTCTTGACGGATGTCTTCAACTATCTCAATCTTGTTTGCCTCAATACTGGTGCCCCGACTTTCCTCTTGGAGTCTATTCATACCTACTCCCACTTGGACCTCTCAATCTGTTCTACCACTCTTGCCCGTCGGTTCGAGTGGTATGTCCTTTCTGACACATATTCGAGTGACCATTTCCCCTGTGTCGTTCGTCTCCTGCACCACACTCCATCCCCACGTCTTTCGAGCTGGAACATACCAAAAGCTGACTGGGGACTTTACTCCTTCCTGGCGACCTTTCCGGACCACGATTTTCTCAGTTGTGACAGTCAGGACGAATACCTCATGGCTGTTATCATCAAAGCTGCCGAACGTTCCATTCCTCGTACTACCTCTTCTTCACGTCGCGTTACCGTCCCCTGGTGGAATGAGGCTTGTAGAGACGCTATTCGTGCTCGAAGACGTGCTTTACGCACCTTTCGCTGCCATCCTACGTTGGCGAATTGTATTGGATACAAACGAATCCGAGCGCAATGCCGTAGAGTCATCAAAGACAGCAAAAAAGCTTGTTGGGCCTCTTTCACCAGCTCCTTTAACAGTTTTACTCCCTCTTCTGTCGTCTAGGGTGGCCTGCGCCGGCTGTCTGGCATTAAGGCCCAGTCCTCGGTATCTGTCCTGACTTCAAGTAATCAGGTACTTGTTGATCCTGTAGATGTCTCCAACGCCGTAGGCCACTTTTTTGCGGAGATTTCAAGCTCCGCCCATTACTACCCTGCCTTCCTTCGCAGGAAAGAGGCAGAAGAGGCTCACGACCTTCCTTCCACTCGCTGAATCTGGAAAATTATAATGCCCCCTTTACTATGCGGGAACTTGAACGTGCACGTGCACTGTCCCGGTCCTCTGCTTTGGGGCCAGATGCCATTCACGTTCAGATGCTGACACACCTTTCTCCGACAGGCAAAAGCTTTCTTCTTCGTACCTACAATCGCATGTGGACCAAAGGTCAAGTCCCCATGCGTTGGCGTGACGCCGTCGTTGTTCCTATACCCAAACCTGGGAAGGATAGACACCTTCCTTCTAGTTACCGCTCCATTTCTCTTACAAGCTGTGTCTGTAAGGTGAGGGAGCACATGGTTAACGCTCGGTTAGTTTGGATTGTTGAATCTCAATGGCTACTTACGAATGTTCAATGTGGCTTTCGTCGCCGCCGCTAAGGCTGTTGACCACCTTGTGACCTTTTCGACATTCATCATGACCAACTTTTTGCGAAAGCGCCCAACAGTAGCCGTGTTCTTAGATTTGGAGAAGGCTTATGATACCTGTTGGAGAGGAGGTATCCTCCACACTATGCACAGGTGGGGTCTACGCGGTCGCCTGCCCCTTTTTATTGACTCCTTTTTAACAGATCGAAAGTTTAGGGTACGCGTGCGTTGTGTATTGTCTGACGTCTTCCTCCACGAGAACGGAGTGCCTCAGGGCTCCGTCTTGAGCGTAGCCCTTTTTGCCATAGCGATCAATCCAATTATGGATTGCATTCCACCTAATGTCTCAGTCTCTCATTTTGTCGATGACTTCGCGATCTACTGTAGTGCACAGAGAACATGCCTCCTGGAGCGCTGACTTCAGCGTTGTCTTGACAGCCTATACTCATGGAGTGTGGCTAATGGCTTCCGGTTCTCTGAAGAGAAGACGGTTTGCATTGACATTAACTTTTGGCGATATAAAGCGTTCCCTCCGCCATCCTTACATCTCGGTCTCGTTGTTCTCCCATTCGTGGAAACAACTAAGTTTCTAAGGCTCACACTGGACAGGAAACTGTGTTGGTCTCCGCACGTCTCTTATTTGGCTGCCCGTTAGACACGTTCCCTTAATGTCCTCAGAGTTCTTAGTGGTTCATCTTGGGGAGCGGATCGCACTGTCCTGCTTTGCTTGTATCGGTCCATAGTCCGAATAAAGCTGGATTATGGGAGACTTGTCTACTCGTCTGCTCGGCCATCCCTCTTACGCCGTCTCAACTCCATCCACCATCAGGGGTTACGTCTTGCGACCGGAGCATTCTACACTAGTCCCGTCGAGAGTCTTTATGCTGAAGCTGCCGAATTACCATTGACCTACCGGTGCGGCATACTGCTTTGTTGGTATGCCTGCCAGCTGTTGTCAATGCCTGACCACCCCTCTTATCAGTCCTTCTTCGCCGATTCTCTCAACCGTCAGTATGGGTTGTATGTGTCTGCCCTGCTGCCCCCCGCAGTTCGCTTTCGTCGCCTGCTTTGACAATTGGATTTTGCGCTCCCTCCCACCTTCAGAGGGTGAGCCCGACACCGCCTTGGCTCCAGGCTCCGGTTCATATTCATCTCGACCTCAGCTCGCTCCCGAAGGAGGGTACTCTGGCTGCAATGTATTGCTCACGGTTTGTCGAACTTCGTGCGCGACTTGCCAGTCACACCTTTATTTACACTGATGGCTCCAAAACTGACGATGGGGTCGGCTGTGCCTATGTCGTCGGGGCTGTCACCTTTAAATACCGGCTCTTCGACCGGTGTTCCAGCTTTACGGCCGAGCGTTTTGCTCTCCATCAGGCCGTTCAGTATGCCCGCCGCCACTGCCATTCGTCGTATGTACTCTGCTCTGATTCACTCAGTGCTGTTCAGAGCCTTGGAGCTCTATATCCGGTCCATCCCTTGGTGCAACGGATCCAGCAGTCCCTCCATTCTTTTGCTGATGATGGCTCTCCTGTCAGCTTTCTGTGGGTTCCCGGCCATGTAGGAGTGCCTGGGAATGAGGCTGCTGATGCTGCAGCCAAGGCTGCAGTCGTCCTGCCTCGGCCAGCCTTCCATTGTGTCCCGTCATCTGACATTAGTGGGGTTGTTTGTAAGAGGCTTGTGTCATTGTGGTGGGATACTTGGTCATCACTTCAAGGAAACAAGCTCCGGGCCATAAAACCGTTCCCAACTCCTTGGACAACCTCCTCCCGACCATCTCGGTGAGAAGAGGTCCTTCTGACCAGGTTGCGGATTGGGCATTGCCGGTTTAGCCACTGCTAACTGCTCTCCAGTGACCCAGCCCCGCAGTGCCCTTGTGGTCATGCATTGACAGTGCGCCATGTTTTATTCTCGTGTCCCCGTTTTAGTCAATCTCGTGTTGTCCTGTCTCTGCCATCTACTTCACAGGATATTTTAGCTGATGACACTCGAGCACCTGCTCGAGTTCTTCGTTTTATTACTTTGACTGGCTTGTCCAAAGACATCTAACTCTTTCACTTATTTTATCTGCATCTTTGTAAGAACTTTCTGGTGTCCCCCCCCCCCCCCCCCTCCCACCTCCGTTTGAGCTTTACTAGATTCTATGTGCTCTTACAATTGCGACTGGGCGCTAATGACCCCAGTAGTTGAGCGCCCTTAAACCCCAAACAAAAAAGATTGAAAGAGAGAAAATTTTCTTCACATGTTCTTAAATAAATGTGGTTTACTTTGTATATGAAAACAGTACATAGCAGTGTAGTATCTCGGTCTTCTCCTTACTTCCTGTGTAAATGATACCAAAACATGGATGCCATAAAAAAAAATGCAGTCGTGCCCATTTTGCCCAAAATCTTACGTTGTGTTGACCTGCAGGTGGCATGGATAGCATATTTTCTTCAATAGTCTTAAATGCTATAACTTCCAGAACAATACAGCTAAGATAAAAAACTCTTCTACTGAAGCACGCATCAAAAATATTATTTAAAGTAGACAAACAAATATTTTGCAGAATTTGTTTCTGGTATCGCACTTGTCTGTCAGTACATTTACTCTAGTGGTGTTTGTGGTTAATAACAGGAGTGAATTTTAATAGATATGCAATTCACAATACTATAGGTATAAATAATGTCCAAATAGGTTATGTATCCCTATCTGTGATTGAGAATGGACATTTATATCATGATGCAAAAGTCAATAACAGGTTGCCACTAGACAACTAAGAAAACTATTCCTCCTTCTAATTTATCAAAATATTTGGACTCAGTGATGTAAATTCATCTTAACACTAATATTAACGTAAAACAGGTTCTTTGATGGTATAGACAGCTGCTGGCGGTCTTTCTACTGTTAGATAAATGTTTGGTATGAGGTATTAGATAAAATAAGTTGAGCTATAGAAGTGGAGCAGTGGTTCCTTCAAACAATGGCTGCTGGTAACTATAAATGTAAAACTTCGCCCATTCCACACTCTGAAGTCTGTTCAAGGTAGGATTTATGGAACATGATGGATGGTTGGATGGATGGTTGGATCATTCCAACATGTGATAATCTACTGATTTATTTAGGACCCAGTTCCATATGTTAATGTTGTCTCAAAACATTTTGCTCTATCCCTGAAATGTCATTCTGTTGGTGGCAAAAAAGCTGCACACCTCAGTTTACTTCAGACTCCACACCTTGTAGTGACCTCTATAGGTCTTAAGAAGTCTGTAATACTAAGTGGCAGCATTATATCCTTGGCAAGTGCCACAATTAAAACTTAGATGTCTTTCAGACTTCAGATTGTTTTCCAAAATTTTTCCAAATGTATGTAGTGAGGCACATCCTGTCCCGATCACTGTGTGATCGAATATTTAACACCAGTGATTGATTTGGAGCATCACAGTATTTGAGTTAGCCGCCCATACTGCATTAATCCATAATTATGATTTATGTTTGTTTTTTGTACACTCATTGTGTTTTTAGCATACAAAAATAATTGCTGCTATTTGGAAAGTATCTAATTTATTCTTGCATATTATTTTTTGTTGTAGATCACAATGTCAGATCGTAAGGCGGAACTTGAGAGGAAGAAAGAGAAGCTGAGACTGATACGTGAAGAAAAAGAACGACGTCGGAGAGAAAAGGAACAAAAAGATGTAATTATTTGCTTTTTTTTGCCTTTTCTGTTATATCTTTTAAACCACGATTCTGAGACGTGTTAGAGTATAGTCATTAAAAAAAAATCAGGACATCTTATTATTGTATTTAAAATACCATGTACCTTTAGAAAATGACAAAGTTATGAAAATAAATATAACATGTGAAGATAGTGATGTTAGAAAGGAAGCTTTGTTAAAATTCATAGTCAATATGTTACTATGTCACATTTTAAAAAACAAATTTCTGCAAATTCTCATAAGTTGTGATCAAGCCATTACAAGTGAACTGTTGTGTTGGTATCACATTAAATATCTCAAAGTTAGGGATCAGTTACGACAACACTACTGAAGACAGTTGTTATACTGAAGATGAGTTTTAATAATTAAGACAATAAACATATATCCTATGCACATAAATACAATGAATTCTGATGCTACATTGTTTGTTACTCCAGGCAAAATTATGCTATCACATGCAACACCTAGTGATCTCCTTGCTGCCTTTTTTCAGTGTCCAGTATTCTAATAAGAGTATGTGAGTTGAAATTGATATCTTCACAATGTTGTTCATTCATATGAGAATTCCTTTTAAAATAATTCATCATAGATTTGTCCTCATTCTTAATGTCTCTTCCCCTCACCCATCTGCCTCCAGATTTGTTCAGACAGTGGACTGAGTAAACAGAACATTCTGAAGAGTACTACCAGACTGTGACACCACCGAAAATGTTTTCTTGGAGATGAAAATATAAAATGTGACTCAGTGACTTGACCCACAGCCCAAATCTAAGATGACCTTGGAACACACTTTTTTTTTGTATGGTAGCAAGTGGCAGTAAATTGGGGGTCTGTTTCCCAGCTTGCTGAATGAAAATTGTCATTGGAGTCGTGAGTGTCTGGGCATTACACTAGGTGTTGAAGCCATGACACGCTATGCTGTTTCAGGGGCCAAAATATTGTGAGAGAAATACTCTCTTTCCTGTTATTTTTTCTCTACAAATGAAACAAATAATTCCATAAAATTTTACTCAATCTTTCAGCATTATTAGTATTTACAAAGTCTCAGAGAATGGTGTAAGCTATTGGGAAGGATGGGTAATATGCCAGTACAACATAAATGAACACCAAAAGTGAACAATAAGAATAGAATACAAAGAATGAACATCTCTCATTAAAAAGGATGCAAAACAGGGACGCAGTCTTTATTCTCTACTCCTCAATCTCTACTTCGGAGAAGCAATGATGAATGTAAAAGAAAGATTCAGGAATGGGATTGAAATTCAGGATGAAAAGATATCAATCCTAAGAGTCACTCATGACCTTACTATTCTCAGTGAAAGTAAGGAGGAATTGCAGTAAATGGAATGAACAGTTTACTGAGCACGGAATATGGATTGAGAGTGAAGAAAGAGGAGAGTAATGAGGAGTAGCAGAAATGACCTTAGAAACTTGCCATCGATATGGGGACCAGAAAGTAGATGAAGTTCAGAAATTATGCTACCTAGGAAATAAATTTAACACTTGGAGAGTGCAAGGAGGATATAAAAAGCTGACTAGCACAGACAAGAAGGAATTCCTGGCCAAAAGATGCCTCCTAGTATAGACAATTGGCCTTAATATGATGAAAACATTTATGAGGATGTATGTTTGGAGCACAGCATTCTTTGGAAGGAATCATGGACACTGGGAAAACCAGAGAAGGGGAGGATAGAAGTGTTTGGGATGTGGTGCTATAGAAGGATGTTTAAAATTTAGCGGCCTGATTAGCAGTCCAGGTTCTCTGCAGAATTGGCAAGGAGAGAAACATGATAAGATGATGGGTCAGAATGACAGAACATGTTAAGACATTGGGGAGTAACTTCCATGGTACTAGAGGGAGCTGTAGAGGGTAAAAACAGTAGGAGAAGACAGGTATTGGAATATGTCCAACAACTAAGTGTGGGCATTGGGTGCAGGTGCCTCTGTGACATGAAATTTTTTGGCACAGGAGAGGAATTCAGGAATTCGCAAAGAGCTACATCAAACTAGTCAGAAGATGACACTCTTGAGCAGTAAATGACCATACATAATATAAACATATCCTTATTACCTTGTATTCTTTTTTCTCTTTTATGACCTAGTTAAAAAGAGAGTCTGGCCTTGGTAGCCAGTGACAGTTGTCCAACCTTAAAGATGATGGTTTGCTTTATTACACTAAAGTAATTCAGGGTGAATTTTTATTTTTTTTCTCAGGTCGAGGAAGCTGCCTTACGGACTGCTGTTGGAGGCCTGGGAATCGAAAAGGACCAACGAAAGGAACTGGATCAGATGTTGTCTTCACTAGGAGTGGCACCTGTCTCTGATGTTCTTTCCAGCCTTTCAAGCATGTCAAGCCTTACTTCTGAAACAGGAGGCTCCAACAATGCTCAAGACTCCTCCCAGCAAAATACAGCACCACCACCCACTTCACACAGGTATATCTCTCTCTCTCTCTCTCTCTCTCTCTCTCTCTCTCTCTCACTCACTCACTCACTCCCATGACTTAAGTCCTTAAGTCCCTGTAGGTAAACTTTCAGAAACAACAAAGAACTACAGGCGTTTGTTATATTACTGAGGTGGATAGTGCACTAAATTATTGTATAGTACCTACAAGTAAATTACATAAAATTGTTGTTAAAGTACATGGATGACCTGGTATCCCTGTTCGTGATCTTTTATTAAAAAAAGCAGGGTTTAGGTCATTTTTCAGATTAAGTTCAGTTGTGTATCTTATATAACAACAGTCTGATATACACTGATGAGCCAAAACATTATGACCACCTACTCAAAAGTATATTGATCCACCACTGGAATGTAATTCAGCAGTGATTCTGTGTCTGTGTTCCATGGATTTGACAAGTATTTCATAGGTTTCCAGAGGTTTGTGGCACCAGATGCCTACTCGCTTTGCATAACTTTTGGGTGGTTGGTTCGTGGATGTGCCTGATAACATCCCAGTTTGGTTTCATTGGATTCAGATAAGCTGAATTTGATGCCAAAGACATCAGTGTGAGTCCATTATAATGTTTATCAAATTATAGCAGCATGATTCTGGCCTTGTGGCATGGACAGTTATCATAACTGTTCAGGAACCCCCCAGGGGTCTTACCACTCTTTGGCAGGTTTGTGCTTGGCTACCACGGGGCCCCAGCCTTTGCAGCACTTTTTCCCTTCCGCGCTGTATGTGTGTCCTCTTAATATTCTTCTTCCCCTTCCTTGGGAAACATGTCTTCGGGTATTGTTGGGAATGTTCTGCATTCTGTCGCTGAACTGTGAAGTCTTAACTTTCTTTTTGGTTCCCTTCTCCTTTCTTTGTTTCGTTTCACCTCTCGTTCCTCCGCTTGGGCGTTTGAGGATCCTCTTTTTTCTTCTTCCTCCCTGTGTGCTCCTGAAGGTCCTGAAGGTGACTGGGTAACGAGTAATTCCCAGCCCTGGGTTGACAGGTAGGGTTCGCACATACCCCCGGTACAGGCCAGGCCCGTCGAGGGGTCATTGCCTGAGCTGCAACCTTCCCAGATTGGCCATTGGGCCCTCTGTCAAGTGTTTAGGAGGTGTGACCTGAGGTGTGAACAGTCACCAAAGGTGGGTGTGCCCCCCTTGTGAATGGGGCCCCAGTTGGAAGGAGCGTGCCATTGAAGACACTGGCAGTCATGGGGGATTTCCTCCTAATGAGTCAATCATCCTCTCCATCGATGTTGATTCGAAGACCCTCCCCGCTGCACCGCGGTTCTGTGTGGTGTTATGTACTGAAGACAGTCAGTCCTTCGCAGGTCAATCCGTTTATTATTCAGAAAGGTGTTGATGCCATTGCTGGCCCTGTAAAATCCTGCTCTCGTTTACGGAATGGCACTTTGCTTTTGTAGACGACTTCTGATTCTCAAGCACAACTACTACTTTCTGCTTCGCTTGTCTACAGCTACCCTGTTCGTGTCGAGGCACATAGAACTTTGAATTCTTCCCGTGGTGTAATTTACACCAGGCTGCAGGACCATCTAACCAAGGCTGAAATAGAATCTTACCTTTCTGATGATGGGTGACATTGCTGTCCGTTGTGTAATGAAAAGGTCGATTCCTCCTAGGTGCCCATCTGCACCCTTTTCCTCACCTTTGGTAGTGTGGTGCTGCCATCCAAGATTAAAGCAGGCTATGAAATCATCACAGTCTGGCCGTAAATTCCGAATCCGATGCGTTGCTACCAGTGTCATTGGTTCAGTCACACAAGAACGTCTTGTCAACACCCAGCCACATGCATAATTTGTGCCAGGGTTTCACACGAGGGCAAATGTCTGCCTCCTTCTCCCTACTGCAATGGCGGCCATGCCACCTCCTCCCGGGATTGTCCTGTGTATCTAGATGAGCGGGCTGTTAAAGAGATTCGGGTAAAGGAAAAAGTGCCTTACCCAGTAGCTCGCAAGTTACTGGCTAGTCGCAAACCCTTTGTTCTACCATCCTGCACCTATAGCTCAGTTCTTGTTACCCCCTCGCTCCATGAAGGACGTGGCCACACAGGCGCGTGCCCTCAAATTTGACTCTGAGGTTGTGAAGTCACCCGGTATCAAGTTGGCATCACCGTCCCTCCTGTCATGGTGTCCAACAAACTGTCAAACTCTTGCCTGAAGGGGCGAAGCTACCCACTACACAACCGACAGGCAGGAAAGGACAGAAGAAATACTCCCGAGAAGACTTCCTCCGTCCCTCCAGCCAAACAACACCCAAGTCTTCCTCTTACCAGAAGGGCTCAAAGAAGTCTGCTAAAGACAAACGGTCTTCAGTCTTCCCCACCTGACTTTCTCCCTCTGTGCCATTTATGTACCTCCATCCTTCGATGTCACCAGGGCAGAAGTCCTTCAGCTTATTAGGCAGCTACCTCCCCACTTTTTGCTACTCGGTGACTTTAATGCACATCATCCCCTTTGGGTTCTCCCAGGACTTGCCAGAGAGGTGCCCTGTTGGCTGACCACCTTAACCAAATCACGAAATGCACAATGTGGATTTAGAGTGCGACGTTCTGCAGTTGACCATCTCGTTACTCTGTCCACCCATGCCATGAATGGTTTTCTGTGGAAATCCCAGACTGTGGCTGTGTTTTTAGATTTGGAGAAGGCCTAGGACTCGTGCTGGAGAACTGGTATCCTCAATAGTCTTTACATGTGGGGCTTCCGTGGGCACCTGCCCTGTTTTCTTTGGACATTTTTACAAGACCGAGTTTTCAAGGTGCGTTTGGGTTCTGCCTTGTCGAACACCTTTATTCAGTAAAATGATGTGCCTCATGGTTCCGTCCTGAGTATCATCCTCTTTTCTATCACCATTAACCCTATAAAGGCCTGCCTCCCGCCGGGCGTTTCCGGCTCCCTTTTTGTCATTGATTTTTGCCATGTATTGCAATTCTCCACGTACATGTCTCACTGAGCGGTGTCTTCAGTGCTGTCTTGATCATCTTCACTCCTGGAGAATCACTTATGGCTTTCACTTTTCTACTGACAAAAAAGTCAGTATGAATTTCTGGTGGTGGAAATGGTTTCTCCCACCATCTCTACATCTTGGGCCTGTTGCCCTTCCATTCATTGACACTGTGAAATCCCTGGGGCTCTTGCTAGATAGGAAACTCTCATGGTCCTCTCATGTCTCTCATGTCTCTTACCTGGGAGCCCGTTGTTCACAGTCTCTGTGTCCTACATGTCTTCAATGGTACTTCTTGGGATGCCGATTGAACGACCCTCCTCTTTTTGTACTGGTCCTTTGTCCACTCGAAACTTGACTGGGGTTCTTTGTTTATGCATCTGCTCTCTCATCCGTTTTACGCTGTCTCGACACTATCCATCATCATTGCATCCGTTTGACCACGGGCGCCTTTTACACCAGCACGGTTGAGAGTCTGTATGCTGAAGCTCCTGAACTACCACTGTCCTACCGCTGTGACTTTCTCCTCAGCAGGTATGCATGCTGTTTGTCTGCCATGTGTGGCCACCTCTCCTATGCCGCCTCCTTTGATGATTCCCTAGGTCATCAGTAGGGGGCTTATCCCTCTTCTCTGTTACTTCCTGGAGTCCACTTTCACCACTTCCTACAGTGGCTTAACTTCATGCTTCCTGCAACTTTCCCAGTGAGTGTGAACCCTTCATCACCTTGGCTTCTTGAAGAGGCCCATATCAACCTTGGCCTTAATTCGCTTTCTAAGGACACTACTCCAGCCTCGATCTATCACCTTCAGTTTCACGACCTTTGCATGGAACTTCGTGATAGTACCTTTGTATACACTGATGGCTCTCGGACTGACCATGGCTTCAAGTGTGCCTTCATCGTTGACACCTATGTCGTTTGATATCAGCTTCCGGCACACTCCTCAAGATTTACAGCAGAGATTTTCGCCATGGATTACATCCAGTGACACAGCCTTCCCAATTGTAAAGTCTCTGTAAGCTGTACACTGCTCATCCCTTAGTGCAGCAGGTCCAGGAAAACTGCCACTTGCTCATCCTTGGTGGAGCCAATGTCATGTTTCTGTGGATCCGTGGTCATGCCGGTCTGCCACGAAACGAGGCTGCTGACACTGCTGCCAGTGCTGCAGTCCTCGTACCTCAGCCCGCAAGTACCTCTATTCCCTCCGATGATATCTGCATTGGCGTCTGTCAGGAGGTTGTGTCTCTTTGGCATCACCAATGGTCCTCCCTTCACGGGAATAAGCTTCAGCTTATTAAGCCTCTCCCGGTGCCTTGGACAACCTCCTCTCAATCCTCCTGCTGGAAGGAGATTATTTTTTAACTCAGCTGCATATTGGGCACTGCCTTTTACCCATCATCATTTGCTCAGTGGCGCTGCTCCACCACTTTGTACGCATTGTGCCCAAATTTTCACTGCCACCACATCCTGCTGGAATGCCCTTTTTTTACCAATTTACATTCTAGCCTTGGTTTTCCGTCTGATTTATCAGCCATTTTATCGAATGACGCACAGGCTGTCAACCACGTTTTACTTTTTATCTGCAGAAGCAATATGGCGAAGGCCATTTAATTTTTAGTTTTGGACTTCCATTTTTACATGGTGTTTTTGTAAGACCTTTTTCCACACGCATTGTTTAGCTGTCTCCTATTGTGATGTATTGTGCGATTTCAAACATTCACCAGTGCCATGATAATCTAGTGATGTTATTGTCAAGTGTAGGCTTAAACTAAATTGTGCTCATTCCAAGTTTTTGAGGAGAGTTGGCCTATCCTCATTTAAAACAACCTTTCTCTAATTTAATTGTGCAATTATGAGAGAAATAATTTAGTTTCAGAATTTTCGGACACTTACAAAACTATATTTTTGTCAGTTAGCTGTACGAGTGTTTCAGATATGTAATTTAATTCGTAGCAAATTAGCATTTATGGTTCACAGTTTAGCCAAAGTATACGTCACACCCTGAATTTCATTGTATATAAACGCAAATTAAGATGTGTTTTTGAGAAATTGCAGAAGCTACCATTGTCCTTTGCATAATCTAAGAGTAATTTGTAAGTAATTGGCATTTGTGATGTAGTTACTGTAGCAGATTTGCTAAATAACACTTTGTGTTACATCTAGTATTCCCTTAAAGATGAGTAGCTCTATATATTATCTGCATTTATTGTATATTAACTCTGTTTTTGAGTTTGCTAACAACTATAATCAACATAATTTTTTTTAGGAAACAGTTATTTTTACCACAGGTTTTTGGGCTCCCTAATATAAATCTTGTTTTGTGTATCTGCTTCAGGTATTATTGTGAATTAACAACTTTGCTCCGAATTGGTGAGTGGGAAGGGCTCCCAAGAGTCATGTACCTGTGATACGTGTACCAGATATATCTCAAGTACTATCCTCCCTGTGTATCCTGTCTCATCTGCAGAAGGTACAGGATCTATCATTACCTGTCTGCTTGACTGCAAGTGGCATGTCAGTGGTAATTCTAAGTGTCCCGTACAGTGTGGATGGGGACCAGGGAAAACTCAGGGTGCTGCTTCAGTTCCCCTAACCAACAAGTTTGAGGTGCTGTCTTTCACTGAATTGTTTTATCCTGTGTCAGGAGCAGGCAAATGCAGTAGTGTAGGGGTCTATTAATGTCGGCAATTTAAATGTACGGCGAACAATGGTCTACTTAGGGAAATCACAGCAAGGGACATGAAAGGACACCAGGTGCACTCTGTGTGTATGCCTGGGGGGCCTAATTAAACATGTTGAAGAGGCTACTCTGGCAGCCACTGGAAGAACAGGGTGTAACCATCTGAAGATTATGGCACACATTGGAACAAACGATGCCTCTCGGCTGGGCTCTGAGGTCATTCTTGGGTCATTCCAGTGACCGGCAGGGAAGGTTGAGAAGACTAGCCTTGCACGTGGAGTTTTAACAAAGCTCACAATTTGCAATATTGTCCCCAGAACTGATTGTGACCCTTTGGTTCTGAGTCAAGTGAAAGGAGTGAACCAGAGACTTCAAAGGTTCTGTGACAAGCTATGCTGTGACTTCCTGGACTTGTGTGTGGGGTTGAGAAATGTAGGGTTCCCCAAGATAGGTCAGGTGTGCACTACACATCAGAGGCTGCTTCTCACTGTGTGTGTAGGCACACAAGGGTTTTTTAGTTAGATGACTCTCCATCCAATCCTTATCACAATAGCTGTAGGAAAGACAGAAGTATTAGTGTAAGATGGAAAGAAGTGCCTCCCACAGGTGAGAGTATTAAAATCATAATGGTAAACTGCCGAAGCATTCGTAACAAAGTGCCAGAGGTTGAAGCACTCATGAAAAGCTATGAAGCTCACATAATACTAGGAACAGAAAGCTGATTGAAACCTGAAATTGATAGCAGTGAGATTTTTGGGGAAAATTTAAATGTGTGCCGAGAGGACTGGCAAGTGTAGTGTATTTGTCACAGTAGACAAGAAACTCAAATCCACCGAGACAGAAGTAGAAGCTGCATGCATGTGAGATTGTTTGGGCAAGACTCACTATCAGGTGTGGGCATAAAATGATAATTTTATCTTTCTATCGCCACCAGACTCATTCCTGATTTAACCGAAAACTTTAGAGAAAACCTCAGTTCACTTGTACATATGTTCCCCCTTCATACTGTAATCATTGGTGGAGACTTTAATCATCCAACAGTTAATTGGGGAAAATTACAGTTTTGTTAATGGTGGCTCTGATAAGACTTCCAGTAAAACTTGATTAAATGCCATCTCTGAAAATTACCCAGAACAGACAGTTAGGAACCCCACTCATGATAGAAATATACTGTATCTAATGGCAACAAACAGACCCGACATCTTCAAGGATATCTGCATTAAAAGCATCAGTGACCATGATACAGTTGTAGCAACGATTACTACCAAAGTGCAAAGGACAACTAAAACAAGCAGAAAGATATATATGTTCAGTAAACTAGGTAAACAATCAGTAATGTTATACTTCAGTGAGGAACTTCAAACTTTCAGCGCAGTGTAGGAGCATGTAGATGAACTATGACTCAGGTTTAAAAGAATAATTGATCATGCATTGAATAGATACGTACACAGTAAAACAGTTCATAATGGGAAGGCATCTCCGGAGTATACAGTCTCTGTCAATAAACTTCTAAAGAAACAGAATTACTGCATAATAGATGTAAAACAAGTTGCAGGGCTAAGATAGAGAGGTTCTGAATAAAATGCATTTGGCTGTCAATAGGGTAAAGTGTGTGCATTTAATGACTACTGTAACAGATTGTCAAATGACATTTCACAAGATACAAAGAAATGTGTAAAGGCTGCTAGTGGCGCCACAGCTAGTGTCCAGTCCCAAGTGAATGAGAAAGGAACTGAAATTGAGGGTAGCAAAGCAAAAGCTGAAATGCTTAACTCCATTTTCAAGTGTTCCTTTACAAAGGAAAACTCAGGAGAATTGCCCAATTTAATCCTCGTACTACCAAAAAGTTGAATGAAATAGGTAATAGTGTTAGTGGTGTTGAAATAGCTGAAATTGTTAAAAGTGAACAAAGCTTCAGGCCCTGATGGAATCCTTGTCAGATTCAATACTGAATTTCCAGCCGAGTTAGCCCCTCTCGTAACTGTAATCTATCATAGACCCTTGAACAAAAAACTGTATCCAGTTCTTGGAAAAAGGCACAGATCACACCGGCCTACAAGAAGGATAGTAGAAGTGATCCACAAAACTACTGTCCAGCACCTTTGACATAGATTTGTTGCAAAATCTTAGGACGTATTCCAAGCTCAAAGTAATGAGGTATGACTACCTCAGAGCCACCCAGCATGGATTTCGAAAACATTGTTCATATGAATCCCAACTTGCAAGCTTTGGATCAAGGCAACCAGGTAGGTGCAGTGTTTCTTAATTTCTGAAAAGTGTTTGACTCATTACCACACCTACGCTTATTGTCAAAAGTATGATCATATCGGGTATCAAGTAAAATTTGTGACTGGATTGAGTACTTTCGGGTAGGGAGAACACAGCATGTTGTCTTGGATGGTTAGTTGTTATCAGACGTAGAAGTAACTTTGTGTGTGCCCTGGGAAGTGTGTTGGGACCCTTGCTGGTCATGTTTTGTATTAATGACCTTGCAGACAATATTAATAACAAAGGAGGTTTCCCTGGATAGTGCAGTTGTCTTTAATGAAGCACTATCTGATAGAAACAGCATAAATATTCAGTCATACCTTAATAAGGTTTCAAAGTGGTGCAAAGATTGGCAACTTGCTGTAAATGTTCAGAAATGTAAAATTTTGTATTTCATAAAATGGAAAAAAATGTAGTACCCTATGACTAAAATATCAGTGAGTCACTGTTGGAATTGGCCAACTTGTCCAGATACCTGTGTGTAACACTTTGTAGGTGGTAGACTTCGGAAGTGCAAGCGGTTTACAAAAGAGGATGCTTTCAAATCATTTGTGCGACTGGTCTTAGAATATTGCTCAAGTTTGTGGGAGCCGTACTAGATAGCACTAACAAGGGATGTTGAATGTGTACAGAGAATGGCTGCACGAATGGTCACAGGTTTATTTAATCCATGGGAGTTTGTCACAGATTGTAAAGGAACTGAACTGGAAGACTCCTGAAGATAGACATAAACTATTATCAAAGTTTCTAGAACCAGCTTTAAATGGTTGCTATGGGGATATACGACGACCCCAATGTATTGCTCATATAGGAATTGTGAGGATAAGATTAGAATAATTGCTGCATGCACAGAGGCATTCAATCAGTCATTCTTCCCGTGCACCATACACAGATGGAATAGAAAGAAACCATAATAACTGCTACAATAGGATATACCCTGTGCCATGCACCTCGAGGTGGTTTGCAGAGTGTAGATGTAGATGCAAAGTTTCATTGTAATAGAGTGCTGGAAATTAAGGCATACCACGAACAATGAAGCAAATGAGGTACGGATCAGTCGGTCCATCAGGTTTATATTTTACATGAAGTATCCAACTATTATCAATAACATGTTTCCCTTCAGGAAATTTTACCAACCCTCAGGTAACATTTTCTTTGAATACCTCCATTTCTTCTTTCATTGGATTAAATCATTTATTGGAATCACAATTTCCCATAGCTCCATTGAAGTTATTTGGTGCAAGCCATTCATAGATTGCCTTTGTCAGGCAAACTAATAAGTATGTTTCTTTAGACGGATGAGCCTGGTAAGCCAGTTCGTAACCAGTCAAATTCGCTAGCAGATCTATTTTACAAACTGGATAATAATGTAGTAATTAATGCAAACATTTTTGGTTACTAGTCTCAATTTGATTAATAGTAAATTTAATTTTTTAGAATTTGATTGAGAATTAGTAATAAAGTCACCTTCCTTTTCTATTTCTTCAGATATGGAATTAAATTCCAACTCACAAGGGAACCATCAGACCTGTTAATCATGGATTTTGATGAGTCTTTGATATGTTGTAGATGGGCCTGCCCTCAGTTCCTTGTTAGCAGCTTCTCGTGAGAATTTCTAGTTCCTGAGAAAAAAATGTAATGTTAGTCAAGTGTCAGCCAAGGAAATGTTGCACAGCACTTAATGTTCACTGCTGTCATGCTCTTGTAATGGTACAAATCTGACAAATGTCTTCTCCCCCCCTCCAACCCTCTTCCCCAATTTCATGATACAGAAATAATTATTAAGGCTATCTCTGCAGCAAACTTTCTACAAATTTATGTTTCTTTAGTTACAGAATAGATTACAGAATTGTCTTGCTCGCTATTGCTTGCTGTGCTAGAACAACATTCCAGATGACATTTGTCATAGAAGCAACTGTAATACAAGTTTGTTGAGCACCATGCGCATTTAATGAAAGCTACTGCCTTGCAGCATATAGTTTTCAAAAGTGATAACAGAAAGCTTTGTTCATTTAAATTCAAAAAGATTGTTCTTTGTTTGATCAACTTTGATGCGAACTGCAAGTATTTGATCATTCCTTTGAAAGCAGGTGCATGAAATTGACACTGAATTAAAGAATGTATGTTTATGGAATCTTTTCTCAAAGCAATTTGTCTGTTAGTCTTCACCATGTCAGGAGCATTTTGAATTTTTTTGTGAAAATTTTAACCTGCTTCTAATAGTAAACATTACAGAGTTGCCAAAGTGGAGTACATCTAGGTAGGATAGTTACTTTGTGCAGCTGCTTGCTTATCTTTAATCTACAAACATGTGAGTGTAAAGTGTCTTTATCAGTTGCCCTTCCCACGAAGTAAGAAGATACAGAAATTTTTCTTGCTCCCCACACACAGAAGAGAGACACCTTTATAAAACTTTTCATACAGCACTTTCATGAACAGTTACATTTTTCATTGTATAAGTCAACTAGTCAAACCTTTCTTGAACAATTCAACCAAATTTTCTGGATGTTTCTTGCAAGCATAAGAAAATGCAAAGGGATATCTTTCCTGGCAGAGCTATACTGTCTATGCTGTGAAGAAATGACTTAATCTTGTTCAAATCTTTTTTGTGCAGAGGGATCATTATCACTGCTTGTTCCACAATGTATCTATTGCATGTTGATTGGCACTGGCAGCCGGTATGATTGGTATTTATTGTGATGTCAAGAGTATTTTGAACCAAGAATGCTTTTCCAGTCTACAACCCAAAAGGTGTTTTATCGTGAATAGTTGACTTTCCATTGTGACTGAGTACAAAAATGGCAGTGTCACATGCATGAGCCCAAAATGATTTCGGTAACCTGTTAGGTGATAATATGGAGAAAGCTGATTCTTCTACTTGATGATTTGCTTGTTCAGCAACATCATTTTGCTCGGGTGAATCTGGACACTGCAGGTATTGTGTTACAATTGAACTCTTCTCCACCATAAAACTGAAACACTCCTAAGTTATGACCAGCACTATCATACTCCTTCAAAAATGTTTCCAAATTGTCATCTACTTCAGATTTATTTCACATGAAGTATATCCAATCAAAATGAAAATAATCATTGTCAAAAATCTCATAGTGATGAAAACCATTAGTCAGTTCACCAACAGTTTGTGGATTATCTCTATGAAGTCTGATTGGGTTGCAACAGTGTTCGCCAAGAACATATCCATCACAAAACTGCTATTTTGGAACAAGAGAGCACATCTCGTGTTTTATGTTTGTCTTGATGACCAAGTCTCTTTTGCCTTTCTTGTAATTGTTCTTTTGGAGTTGCTAATTTCATATTTATTTGTGAATCTGTATTACAAATGTGCATATTCATAATGTATAGGCCTATTGAACCATAAAGTTTTCCTATTGTGACTGTTCCACATCACTGAATGATGCAGTCTTTCTTATGGTAAATCACTTAATGTCCACATTGTGCAACTTAACAGAAAATTTGGTGCCTGGTATCAAGTACCTACTACATTATCTCTAGGAAAGCAGGTACCTGCTTGTTGTTTATATGTACTTCAGTATTAACGCTTCGAATCCCATGTGTGTTAAAGAACATTGCTGCCTGTTTTCTGTACACATAGTGGAATCAGAAACATTTCAAATATAATGAAATGCAATGTATTTGGTGAAATGTAAAGTGTAGTGCGAGAGTCAGAAATCCAAGAATCAGTGCTGTCAAAATTAGGGTGAACTAGCAAACCAGTGGTGAAAAATGTACTTGGTCTACTCTTTACTTTTAAACTGGAACTAGAATTATTGTTACGTGTTTGCAATAACATATTCAACTTTCTTGCAACATAGACATGAAAGAGTATCTTTCTCCTTTGACTTGTTCCACTCGGTTGTGAAGGTCTTGTGTTTTTGCTGTTGCTATCTGATTTTGTACTGGCGTGCCTGACTGTTTGCATGTGTAGCTGGTGAATTCACAGTGAAGCACAAATTCTCATTGAGAAGCTTTGTTGTCTGCTCAGCTTCAGAAATACGAAACCAGGTCAATGAATGGAACTGATATTGAGGACCTATGTTTTGAAAATATGACGAAGCTGCTAAAGAGGCAAGGTTACATTTGGATTACTTTTTCTCAGTTCCTTTTGTAATTCATTGAAAATATTTCCAAGTAGCAACACATGTTTTGTTGCAGACATGTCATATTTTGTTGTTTCAAAAAAAGATGGAACAGCCGGTATAAGTGTTGCAATGAAGATTGTTCAAACACTGGTAAGTGTCCCAGAGTTCTTTTGCGTCCTTCTTTCGTACACAAATAGCAGGTTCCCCATTAAGTACTGTTCCGGTGATAAGAGCTGTTCACACATTGTCCCACTGCCAGTGCCAAAATATTTCAGTTTATCTCCTTCCGCTACTGATTTATGTTGACATGTTCCAACTACAATCGAATAAGGACAATCAGTCTGCCATTTCGATGTTTCCCACTGATCTTTGTTTGACAATGTGCGAATGTTTGTATGTGTTTGACTACTGTCATCATTTTGCAAATGTTATGTCAACTGATAGTGAGCAAAAGGGCAGGGGGGTAGCAGGTCTTACTAAACTTTCATTAAGATTGTTTTGCAGCTGTGATATTAAGAATTTGTTCTGTAAGTGATCAGTTCATCAGTGATAGAGAGAAGTGGGAAGTACATATCATTGTTTAGAGCACTGTGAAATTTTGGCACAATAGTTTTTTACTATTTATTAAGAGCTAATTATGCTGTGCACAGTTACTAAAATGTTTTGTCACAGTGTTTACTGAGTGCTGTAATTCTTCTTTACTTTGTGTCATCTGCAAATATGGTTCTTTTGTGAGCATCCTTGGTTAAGGTTAGACCGTGACTGTACAAAAGCAACAGAATGGTTCCATTACTGAGCTTTGGCACACATTATATTTAATTATACTGTGACAGTCGTTCAGCATTAATTTTAAGGTTGAAATTGATGTACTTCATACTGCCTGCTTAAGAGTGCTCAGGAAGGAAATGAATGAACTGTTGGACAAACTTCAAATACCATATTCCACGTTTTGATAGCAGAATCTTATGATCCACCATGTCAACAGCTTTTGATAAGCCAATAAATACTCCTGTTGATTTCTTTTAGTTCCGGTTAAGAGTACAGACCAAATAAATCCAGGATATTCTTTTGACTGACTTCCACTGGCTTGAGGTGGCAGCTGTCGGACACGTATTCGGCAGAAGAGTATTGAGTGCTTCAAACCAAAAAGGTTATAATTAGGCAAGCTTTTGGAGCCAATGACACCTTCAGGGAGAAGTGTTGAAGGAGGAGGAGGAGGAGGAGGAGGAGGAGGAGGAGAAGGAGGAGTAGGGGTGAAGGAAAAGGACTGAAGAGGTCTAGGAAAAGGGGTAGAAATGGGAAAGGTCACACAGAATCGTACATCAGGGGAGGCTTACTGGACAGGTGAAACAAGCACTGAGGTCACGATTGTGATGGTTCCAAGTGACACTGAGACATTGCGCCTTCCACAACTGTCAGCACATGGAAGCAGTATTTAACCGCGGCCGCAACAGCACGTCACTGTATTTGGCCAGCTGGGCTGTGACATCCAGTCTGTGCCATCTGTTCCATTGCCATGACTCGGATGCCTTCAGACTGCAAAAGAGGGACATTCGTCTATCTGCCCAGCCCGAACAGTCAACACCACACCAGCTGTTGCCTCCTCGGGATTGCTTGCCATCACCAGAGTCCAGCCAGCACTTAGGAGTTGGATTCTGGACAACATTGTGAACTTGTGCTATGCTGGCCAACACCACCTGCTGCCATTTCTGCACCACAGCCGGGCCATGTGCAGCATCTGGACCATCTCTGAGTCTGCACACCATGTCGACACCCCACTGTGTAAGCAGGTCACCTGTCTGTGTCTCCTGGCATGACCTTGCTGGCAGCTACAGTGCCGAATATTACGTGAAGAAGATACTATGCTTGACTGACTGTACTAGCAGGATGAAATAATAAAGACTCATTGTTTACCTTCACGTGCCTCTCTATGGCCACTTCTGACTAGTTTCATTGTGAAATTCCAGCAAAATACATTACCATAGAGGCAATGAACTAATATTATACCCTCGGCTGCTGCCCACATCCACTATCTTTGGCTTAGAACCCACCCCATGACTGACCAGATATTTTCCATATTACAGTTGGTTTATGGGTGTGTTTCAACCCAATGCCCATAAACATTCTTCTTATTACAAATGGTGTCAGGAAGGCTGTTGAAGGTAAAGATAATGGACAGCCAGAAGACCACCATAGTTCATAATTATGTATAAGTGCCTTTCTTCAGAGGAAACGGAAGTGAGTGGAGATTCAACAGGGACAGTAACAGAAATGTGTAACTGCATGGACCTTTTTCTCTCTTTTTTTTCTTTCTTTTTTCTCTTTCTTTTTTCTCTTTTTTTTTCACTTATGGAAACAGTACATGTTGTAGCCTTGTATCCATGTTGTTCAACATGCTTAGAGTAGACTCATTAGTAGAATTTGGCAAAGGCCCAAGAGCTGGACCTCTTATGTCTGAAGTTGCAAGCTAACCAGAAGGATGCCTTGTGTCCTGCTGCATGCCACATCACTCTGGCATAAGGTCTCTCATACTGCTCTAAGAGTGCACTCTCATCTCAGTGCAGAATGTTGTTGCCATGGATTCATCGATATCCCTAGTATTACTTAATCTGCTGGCTAATCTTGTCTTGTATAGGAATTTCACAGAAACTTATATAAAGCTTTACAAATTATATCTTTGTGCTTCAGCTATTTTACTGTACTCCTCATTCTTACCACAGGTGTTAATTTTCTTATAGTTTACTAGCCCTTTTGCTTTGACTACAAAATAGTCATTCCACATTCTGCTCTTCTTGTGTGTTCGATTACAAATTTTCAAGTGTAATGTATAATCTATTACAGATTTTAAATTACTTGCAGTTAGCATCCAGATATGTTTATTTCTTTGTGAGGAAAGTAGTCCTTCTACAATCTTAATGAATGTGCTCCACAAAAATCAGACCACTTTTGGGCACTTTTGTTCTGTATTTCCTCCCCATATTTATGTATGACTTCACTATTTTTAGTATTTTTTGTGTGTGCATATTAAAATCTCCCATAAGGTATATATCTTTCTATCGATTAATGTCACTTACAACATCTATCAGGTCTTTATAAAAACCCACGTTTGATTATGTTATCGGCACCATATGCTACCTCATCATGGTTCCAAATTTAACTTTTGCAGATGAAGTTCAGATGACAGCTGAACAGGCTTACAAATGGTTCACAGCTAACAAATTTGAGTCTCAATCTCACAAAGACTGGTCTTGTAAAGTTTCAAAGCCGACTGACAATATTAGTGTGTATTTTCATGTTTTTGGGGCATAATTACTGTTATAAATAACTGAGCATTAGAGTTAACGGTGAGTAGCATGCAATACAAGTTTGTCAGAATTGATGTATTTGTGAAATATTAGAAGAAATTTAATGGATCACTAGTACTAATGATTGATGAAAACCACCACAGCTGTATTAATATACATTTTCAATAATTATTGTGTCATGACCAGTTTTTTTTTAGAACATCAGGTTGCAGACTTGTGCCAGTGAGAGGTCTGTTTGTATCCAGTGCACACAGCACGCCATGTCACATGTACTTATTGCTCACCATACTCCTGTCAAGGGATCAATAGAATGTTCATGTGATCGTTGTATCCAAGACTGTCTCTGATATTACACATAACACCCCCTCCCCTTTATATCATGATGCTGGCACAACTCGGCAACCTGCTAATGTTATAAAAGAATGAAACTGGTTACATCACAATAACTGTGTATTATTACAGCTGTCGTGGTTTCCTTTCATCATTAATAATCATATTGTGAGGTTTCAGACAAGCAAAAATGACCCTTTAGCCCCAAAAGTAGACATTGGTGGTTATATATCGAATGAAGGACATGGAGTAAAATTCCTTGAGGTCCAGCTGAATAACAAGTTAAAATGGAGTCAATGCATGGACAAGCTAATCAAAAACTTTAGTTCAACATGTTATGCCCATAGAAGCCTCTCTCATTGTGTTGACCTAAAGACAAGAACATTTGCTTATTTTTACTCTATGTTGTCTTACCGAAGTATCTTCTGGGGAAGAGCATGTAAATTAAATCAGCAATCACTCAATTCAGAATAGATTTACTCTTTAATTATTTTCCCTGTTGATTGTAAAATTCAGTTATAGCTGAACTGTGGTATACAGTCGCACTACAAGAGACACAAATAGTTTCCATGTGGACTTAGCATCCTTGTTCATGTTTTACAAGAGTGTGACGTACTCTGGTAGTAAGAGATTCATTTGAGCAGTTGCTAGCGAGCCATGCACATGCGCAGAGCTGAATTCACGTATGAGCAGTGCCTTCCTCCTGCTTCTGGCTACTTGAAGCATCTCTGTTTGCCATATGAGCAGTAGCAGCAAGTAACCAGATGCTAACAGGAAAAATTTTTCCGGCGCACCCAAGATGCCAGATCCACGCATGCGCAGAGCAAGCTGAGTTATAGATGGGGGAGGGTCTTTCTCCATGTGACCTGTGTATGTGTTTCGTGACATTGCGGGTCTCTTCATTTATGGCTCCCATGTCAAATGAAAACAATACAGATTTCTTTGGCCGGGAGTCATCAAGTGAATTAATATACATTCTCATTATCGTGAAATAAGTTAGGAGTTTCAATTTTATGATTTTATATTATTTCCATGTTATTAGCAATCGACCATTAATGTCTGTAATGAAGCTATTTCTGTCTATTTTGTAGAGAAATTTGCTTCTATTATTTTTTTTTTTTTTCCATTGAGGCAGTTAGTTTATTTGAAACAGTGTTTCATTCCGCACTGTTGGTTACTTTCAATTTCTTTCAATTTCTTTCAATTTCAAATGCAAATTTTCATTTTATGAGAGGAATGACATTATACCAAAGTAAAGAACCAAACATGAGAATACAGTACTGGACCTCCAAGAAAATTGGTATCACGAAAACCACATAGAAAAGCTGAATATCAGGTGCTTCAGAATGCATCTGGATATATAAATGTGCAATTAGAGTGGAATGAAGCATTTTAGTATGCTTTATGAAACTCCAATGCTGTTGGAGTAGTCTCTGATGTCCTGTTCCTTTCATGTCACTGTAAGATCTCTTAATGCTATTCATATGAACATACATAAACATTGACTTCAATCTCACTAAGGAGGCAAGTTTGGTCAGTAGTTTTGAACTAAATACTTTTCAAATATATTGACAGCTTTAGCAGAATTTTAGAAATCTGCCTTGTGTGAAACAGTGTTTTTCAATCACAAGGCACTTATCTCGTTCTTTTTAGGCCTGAAGTTATTTCTTAATTTGTGTTTACATCTTAAATTTATAGAATGCCATTCTATGCTAAATTGTAGACTGGCAGCATACCGTTTTTTATTGTTTTAACCCGCCACGTGGATTTATATTTATTCTTAGAGTAGAATATAAACTGTCAGTTGTACAGTTTCTGTGCCTCACAGACAATCTTGTTAATTTTCTACCCATTTTGAAATAGTCATGAAATTTATTCTCTCTTATTCTGGTGTAAGCTACACAATAAACTTTTTTTCCCCAAGAAATTTGTACTCCATCCTACTAGCTTGTTGCAGTGCTGTATGGATGTGAACCTGATTGGTAATGCTACACAATAATATTGCAGAGTACGAATTAAAAACTGTCAGTCACCACATTCTAAAATGTTATGGTAATTTGAGCTGTGGAGTTTAATTTTGAAATGATATTATGCCAAGAGCTGCTTCCTTATATGCATCCTTTATCTGGATGGGACATGATAAAACAATTGCTCTGAGGACAACTCTGTATGTCCTCTCAACAACCTGCAGCAGGGCTGCACCTGGTCACATGATGCCCCACCACACACGAAGTGCCACACAGAAAAGCGTATGAGGAGAGCAAGCACCAAGCACAGGCTGCCTACGTCATCGTAGCTGCATATGTGCAGTACAGCCTGATGTCTGGCAACTGCTCAAACCAACCTAAGCTGTTCAACCAGCTCGCATCTAACAAAGGAAGAAATCGTGAATCCCAACTAATTCAAAAGAGAATTGAAAATGTACGTCATTAACAACTCCTTTTACAAATTATCTGAATATCAATATTCTATTAGTTACATGGCAAGTAGCCATGTGTGTAATATAGCTGTATGACAATTGGTAAGATACTGTAAATCAAAACCAGTGTTTTCAGATGTGAAAATACATTCTTTTAACTATTGCTGTAAGGAAGTAGATATTAACACTAGCAATTCCAATGCTCTTTCCATAATGCACATTACCCATCCTACAAAAACCTTTATTTGTTGTTGACTTCTATGAACACTATAGTTTTTAAAGACATATTGATATGTTAGTAAGGCCCAGAACCTGAAAATACCTTTTAGCTCACTCTTAACAGTATCAACACGCTTTCAGTAACAGGTACTACCAATAGGGGAAGAGGGGGTCTACTTTATGCACACTGAAAAAATTAAAAAAATGCAAATTTGGTTAATTGTTGGCTTTTACTCACAACATACTGTTTAAAGAGATACTGATGCGTAAGTGACGTCATCCACATGAAAATATTGAATATGACATTAATCTGGGAAGTGAGACACTCGTAAGATTTAAATTTTGGGGTTAACTTTAACTGAAAAATTTTAGAAACATTATGGACTCTGGCAGACAAATTCAGCAAAAGCAACAAACATTTTTTCAGAATTTTAAAATGTGAAATAACTGACCAGTTTACACATCAAATGAATTCGCAATTGCAAATGAGGACTCTGGCAATGATGAGTTATTGCAAGGAGTTAGCTGTTGGAGTGGTGTTGGCTGCCCATGCTAGCAAACATGGAGAGGTCCCTCCTTCATGGTTTGGTGATGGCAGAGTTACAGTGATGGCATAGACAGACATACTAGGCATCACTTATTTCACACCTGGCTAAGCACACTGACTGCCTGGGAGGTCTGTGGTTGAATACTGCTTCCATGTGCTGACAGTTGTGGAAAGCATGACATTTTGGTGTAACTCGGAACCATGTGGGACAGGGAAATGGCTGGGGTCTGGCTTAGTCAGCAGCACGTTTTGATGATGAGGGAGCCAGTCAAGCCAGAGCGGCTTCTCAAAGGATGGCCCAGGGTATTGATGCCCAGAATGGTGTCACAAAAGTCTTACTTCTGCTGAGGTAACTGTATATAATTCATGTTTCCATTCCTGGTTCAGCTTATCTTTGTCACCGTTTACATCTCTTTTCCTTTTGATTGATCCAGCACTTGGCTCACAGCTGAGTGTCTATGTCTGCATGTGGACATTCTTCACCTCAGTTCACATTTTGAATCGACTAGTAGCTACATAATATGACATTGTGAGAAAGAAATTGGGTTCAGGAAAGGTATCCTACTTGCATAAACTTGCTAGCATTCCCACTTACTGCTTACATTGCATATATCCAGTTATTAAAAAAGAGGAGGAGGAGATAAAATTCCTTAACAGTTGCTTTTCAGCTGCTCTCCTGTGCTCATAATACATTTTACATCTCAGCCTGAACTGCTATTTTTTGGGCTACCTTCCTGCTGATAATTAGCCTCTGAAAAGCATCACAAAACTCTGCTGTCACATTCTCCCATAATAACAAATTTTTACAGACATCAGTGGTGGATTTAGTGCTATTATGTGCCCAGTATCCTGGCGAACCTAGAGCAGTTGAGTTGATGTCACATCTGTCAATCACCTTGCATCCATGTAGTGCCTCAGCATATTGCTGCTTTGGGTCAATCATGCATAGTGTAAAGACAGAAAATCTGGATCATTCAATTCTGTTGTGACACTTGAACAACACTGTACAGCATCAGTGCTGAACTACCACTGGTTCCAGATGAATGCATTATGTATCACTTTTTGCTGTGCATTGCATCTGTGCTACTTACAGTCAACAAATTTTTCTGATTTCGTTGTAGGATTGTCTCTGTACCAGGGGAAATGAGAAATGATCCTGAGTTAAATATTCATTTTTGTTGGCCTAGTGGAAAAATAGACATGTACCATCTCTGTAGGGCTGAATATAGCATCATAGACAAAAGCAGTAATTGGAGTTCATTTAATTTGTTTGTGGAATAAAATTAAGATATACAACTACACAAAATTTCATAAGGTGGTTGGCTATAAAATATGTTTGTAAATCTGATTAGCGATTTGCTGGATCTAGTATTATATCAGATCCTTTTGGTATGTAGCTGTGTACATACTTAGTTCTGAAAAGACAATACTGCACTTTGACTGTGAAAGAAATTATAGAGCGGATTACTCTGTTTCATAGCATAGTTTGTGGGTCACTGTTGGTCTTCTTTTTTTTTGATGTGAGTTCTTAGTAGGGTGATTCACATTGTGCTGCACAGACAACATAGAGTATACACCATCTTAAATCCATATAAAGTTACAAACCACATGAGTAGCTTGAACTATCACATAAATTTTATTCATGTCACAAATTATTGATGCATCCAGCTACTGGGTATTCACCACTAACATACAAAAAGAACATTCTACAGACTTTCTTCCACTGGATAATCCATAGTTAAGTATAGCATATGCTTTTCATTAGTTAATTTTCCTTGAGGATATAGTTCTATTTATGGGTTTTGTGAGAAGGAAACACAGTCCTTATTTGGCAAAGGTTTAGGTTCCAGCAGTGGAGGAGTGTCTGCTAACAATGCTTTACTGAAACAGTTTTCTTTAAATACTCTCTCATCACTCTTATAGTGATACTCCCATGCATCAGCTGATAAAAAATTATCCGTCTGCATACAAAGCCAGTAAGCAAGGTTACGGGCTGGAATTTTAAAATGTTTATCCCATTATAGCAGGAGCTTATGTGCTTTCCGACAAAGCTACCAACACTGTTCGGCGAATACCATACTTTGTACTGATGATCAGCTGTTTCATTCCAGAATTACTGAGTTGAAGCTGGTAAATATTCAGGCTGCTTATGTCCTCATATGGCCTCCGACATGCCTGACATAGTTCTTCAAATGATAGTGGGTCCCCAGAAAAATGAAAGGATAGCTGGATACATGTTAAAATCCTTAAAAAACTGAAGGCTGGAAAGGGCACCCACCATACATTGCTGTCAGACAGTCAAAACTTCACAGGGTGAAAGAAGGCTGAATACAGAAACAGTTAGATTGGTGTAAGTGCCGACACCCACTAGTTTCTGAGAAAATGATGCTCGAAGTTTCTTATATATATTGACACTGTGAAATTCACTAAGAAGTAAGCATTTCATATCTTATTAACAATAGATTTTATCATCACAAATCTTACATAATCTCATATCAACGGCAGTAAATGAAAATCAAAAATATATAAATTCAAGTATTTCAATTCTTACTTTCATACTTAGAGAGAACCTGTGCATTCACCATCACAAAATCTATCACAAAAACGTTCAAAGCATAAAAATTAGGAGCATCAGAAGCAACAAGCGAAAGCTTATATGCTGCGGTAAATTTGTTTAGTGTGTATCTTCTTGTGAAAAGCAAGCTCGTTAACATTGCTAAACATGTTGTGATCTGGCAATAATTTTGTGCCAAATCACCACATATATTGAATCATTTTCTTGAAAGCTGGAGCCTTCAGTGAATGATCATTTGTGGCATGTAATTTAATTTTATCACTGCCATTTGTGATTTGCTTGCACTATGCTGTGCAATGGCAATAGGGCACTTTGTAATCAGTGAACATAATTCTTCACCTGCGTGTAAACATACATGTCATAGGGTTAACAAAACGGTATACACTTCAGTGAAATTAATTTTAATGAACATGTTGGTATTCAGATTTATTGACAGACAATGCAGTGTATAAGCTGCTTGTAAACCTTTTGGGATTTGAGATCATGGTGCAAGAAACTCTTATGTTCCTGATGTTTCGTCTAGGACGGCACTGGACATCCTCAGAGGCACTCCTCTGCTGAGTCTTGCCGACTGACCGATCTGACGTCTGAGAGAGACATTAATACTGTAGGAAAGATATTGGAACTACCAAGAGGAGTGTAAATACACAGCTAAAAGAGCACAAAAGTCTTTGCCAACTAGGAAAACTTGAGAAATCAGCTATAGCAGAGCATGCTCTTCAGTCAGGAAACCACAAAGTGAAGTTTTCTGAAACAGAAATTTTATCTACAATATCAAATTATTATCCACGACTCTGTAGAGAAGCCATTGAAATTTATAAGCATCAGGATAATTTTAATAGGAACAGGAAGCAATGAAACCTAGCGACATATGGACAGCAGCTCTGCAGAATTGCTAGACATTTTTATCTTTGACAAAATGACATTCAGTCGTTAAGATTTATCTCTGACAGGGATTATCTCTGCTCGTCATGTGTTACTTTGAACACGCTCCTCTTTCCTACAGTATTTATGTCACTCTGACATCAGACTGGTCAGTTGGCAAGAGGAGTGCGTCTGAGGATATCCAGTGCAGGCCTTGGTAAAACATCAGGAACAGAAGAGTTCCTTGGACCATGACCTCACTCCCGAAATATTTACCAGCTGCTGTGTCATCTGGTCGTGAAAGCCTTCATTCCATGATCATTGTATAAGGAAACTGAAGTATTAGAATGTATATCTTTTCATTTTTAATTAATGTTAAAAGGGTTACATAAGATTTATGGTGATAAAATCTATTTATAATAATATTTGAAATACTTGTTTATTCTGTCAATAATTCCTGAGTCAAAACAAGGCCCTCGGAGTAGACAACATTCCATTGAAACTACTGACGGCCTTGGGAGAGGCAGCCCAGACAAAACTCTACCATCTGGTGAGCAAGATGATGAAACAGGCGAAATACCCTCAGACTTCAAGAAAAATATAATAATTCCAATCCCAAAGAAAGCAGGTGTTGACAGATGTGAAAATTACCGAACAATCAGTTTAATAAGCCATAGCTGCAAAATACTAACACGAATTCTTTACAGACGAATGGAAAAATTAGAAGAAGCTGACCTCGGGGAAGATCAGTTCGAATTCCGTAGAAATATTGGAACACGTGAGGCAATACTGACCCTACGACTTATCTTAGAAGAAAGATTAAGAAAAGGCAAACCTACGTTTACTTAGAGAAAGCTTTTGACAATGTTGACTGGAATACTCTCAAATTCTAAAGGTGGCAGGGGAAAAATACAGGGAGCGAAAGGCTATTTACAATTTGTACAGAAACCAGATGGCAGTTATAAGAGTCGAGGGACATGAAAGGGAAGCAGTGGTTGGGAAGGGAGTAAGACAGGGTTGTATTCTCTCCCCGATGTTATTCAATCTGTATATTGAGCAAGCTGTAAAAGAAACAAAAGAAAAATTCGGAGGAGGTATTAAAATCCATGGAGAAGAAATAAAAACTTTGAGGTTCACCGATGACATTGTAATTCTGTCAGAGACAGCAAAGGACTTTAAAGAGCAGTTGAATGGAATGGACAGTGTCTTGAGAGGAGTATATAAGACGAACATCAACAAAAGCAAAACGAGGATAACGTAATGTAGTCGAATTAAGTCGGGTGATGCTGAGGGAATTAGATTAGGAAATGAGACACTTATAGTAAATGAGTTTTCCTATTTGGGGAGAAAATAACTGATGATTTTCGAAGTAGAGAGGATATAAAATGTAGACCGGCAATGGCAAGGAAGGCGTTTCTGAAGAAGAGAAATTTGTTAACATCGAGTATAGATTTAAGTGTCAGGAAGTCGTTTCTTAAAGTATTTGTATGGAATCTAGCCATGTATGGAAGTGAAACATGGACGATAAATAGTTTGGACAAGAAGAGAATATAAGCTTTCGAAACTTGGTGCTACAGAAGAATACTTAAGATTAGATGAGTAGGTCACATAACTAATGAGGAAGTATTGAATAGGATTGGGGAGAAGAGGTGTTTGTGGCACAACTTGACCAGAAGAAGGGATCGGTTGGTAGGACATGTTCTGAGGCATCAAGGGACCACCAATTTAGTATTGGAGGGCAGCGTGGAGGGTAAAAATTGTAGAGGGAGACCAAGAGATGAATACACTAAGCAGATTCAGAAGGATGTAGGTTGCAGTAGGTACTGGGAGGTGAAGCTTGCACAGGATAGAGTAGTATGGAGAGATGCATCAAACCAGTCTCAGGACTGAAGACCACAACAACAATAATTCCATTCTACATCATGATGTCACAAAAAGTATTAAGTCACATACTTCTGCAGCAACAAAAGGTAAACAAAAAAATGATTGGATTTGAACATGGGGACCACAAATGCAAATCTGTGCTACCAGCTACTATGCCACCACCTCACTTGTTTGTAAAACATGTGAGAAAACTCATAAAGTAGCATCAAAACACAAATTATCACTTTCTCAGAAACTATCGAGTGTCTGCACCGAAGCTAAAATAGGTGTCCCTTTGTCTTGAGCCTTCTGTCACCCTACAAAATTTCATCAGTGTTTGAATGTGGCCTATGGTTGGTTCCCTTTGTGAATTCACATGAGTGGAGCATTTGCAGATCGTCAGCTGCACGACAAACTGTTGAGAAACTCCTACATTTCGACAACATTTGTTGACATGGCAGTTTACCAGTTTCAATTACAAAATAAGTAGCTTTTGCTTCTGTTTCTTTTTGCTGACACATTTCTCCTCCTTTCAACCAAGTTCGTGGCAGACTTACACCGTTTTGCAGTAATGTGACTCCAAGTTGTTGACATCCAGAACACACTATATTTCAGTTATATCAATAGCAAAATCCCATTTCAAATTCATTGTGTGCTGGAACATATGCCATTAATGTATTATGTGAACAAAGTGTTACTGAATGTTTTGTGAATTTAATGCAAACAAGAAAAATTAATACATATATTATATAACTAACTCTTGCCACTTAATCTGGTGTTCTCTAGTTTTGAATGAAAATAACTTTTAACACAATGTTAATGTAAAATATGTGTGTGTAACCGACCTTAAAAACCACAAACACAAGAGAAACATGAGCTGCAGTTGTGCATAGCACATGCCCATAGTGTGAATTGTGGTGTATCATAGCTTATTGTGGCAAAACATCAAAATATATCACTTATTTAGCTGAGACTGGAAAGAGATATAGCTCTCCTTCCAGTGTGTTAAAAGCCATTTTGAAATATTAACTTTCATTTATTATGCACAAATGTGACCTAAAATGCACCAAACATAACTGATCACTGGTCACATTTTTCACTGCAATCTTCTTGAAATATGTTGTGGTTCTTTCTTAGTTTTGAAATATCAAAAGAACTATAAGCAATATCAAAGAGAGTCAGTTCATTATCAAGCTGCTTATCAGACTACAAAGTGTGAAAGAATCATTGCTTTTTTAAATTAGTTTTCTCGAAACTGAGAAAGATTGCATGACGGAGAATGCATGCAAAACCCAGAATGGTGGTTTTTAATTTTTTGCTCAAAAGGTAAAAGTTTTACTGCAAAACCAACTTGAGATGGATGGAGCTTATAAAAACATATCTATATAAAACATTGATTAAAGCCAGAAAACTTCCATCATGTGAAATAAGACAAGCTGCCACTTTACTTCTGTTGGCACCAAGTCACTACTTAATTGGGTGCCCTGCCTTAGGAATGAAAGTTATATGAATCCAGGCTGATGGACAAGGGGTAGTGAGGAAATGATGAAAGAGAAGAAACTATTATACAAGAAGTGGTTAAGCACACAGGATAGTCAGGGTAGAAGTACTATGTAAGGTAGAACAGAGAGGTTAGAAAAGAAATTTCAAGAGCAAAGCATGTAATGTGGGACAAAGTCTAAAGAGATCAATAGGTATATGGGAGGTATCAGTGTAAGAGATGCTTGGAAAATAATAGAACACCTTAGAGCAGATAGAGTAGAAACAGCTAATGTTTCAATAATTAGTGTCCTTCCAGGGGACACACATCTCTCTTGTAAGAGCTTGGTCACCACAGGCCCCAGCCCCAGCCCTTTCTGTTTCTGTGCTGTGAGTCATCTTTCTCCTATTCTCTCTCTACCTTTCTGCTGGATGGTTTTCTAGGTGCTGATTGTGCTTGGATCCGGTGTGTGTTTTGGACACCTAGTTTTACCTTCCAGCCTTCTACAATTTTTCATTATTAATTATATGTTCTCCTTATTGGACTTGATTTGCTAACTCTTTTCTAAATTGTACAGAACTGTGGGTCATACAGGAAAGCATATAGTCCACCTTTCGTACCTTTCTTTCCTGCAACGATACTTACACCCAAAATCCATCGTGGTAGCCATTCCGTTAAGGGGGTTGTCATATACCAGCATGGTGGTAGCCCCCAAAGGGATCACACAGTCAGTGCCCGAGATGGAAACTCCCAATGCATGCAAAGCAGAATGTGCCTGCCATGGCTGGGCCATGGGGACCCCAGCCAACTGTTCACTTCCAGGAAACTGTTGCTGTGGTGCTCGTGGGCAGAGCCCCCATTCAGAGTGGGTGGTACCATGGTGGAAGATTTGCACATGTAGTGAATTAGACTTTCTTCTGCTGGCGACCACTTGACTTCAGCAGTCTTGTCTGAAGCCAAGACATATTACAGTATGGAGAAGGTAGACCTTGAAATGTTCCCTCCCTGGCTATGCCATGGGAGGAACATGGAGCTCAGACAAGGTGAGAAATACTCCCACTCAATACTTGGTTTGTTCTTGGTTGAACGAGAATTCCTTCTTGACTTTGAAGTCATTGTTCCTCATTGAACACCTCAAGGATGGGTTGGGGAAGTGAGAAATGGCTCCATTCCACTTAAAATAACCTCTCCTGCACAGTCACTGTACCTTCACTGCAACAAGCTGGCTGACATTCCAGTCACTTTATCCACTGCTAAAGGTCTGTATATGGCACAGCATATAATTTTCCATTAAAATCTCATTTGACAGATGGATGACAAGTTGCTGCTAGTTTGGGGGCAACAAGGTGTGCATTTTGTCCTTGTGTCCAGTGGGGATCAAATGACAGCAGAGTGGGTACTGGAGCCTCCATCTTGTCCTACAAAGGTGGCTTGTTGCCTAAGAAGCTAAAGGGGATGGTGTATCACTGTAATGTCGTGCCTTACATTCCTCTTCCCATATGTTGCTACAAATGCATGTGATTTGAACACACCTTGGGTTGCAATACCAGCAATAACTGTAGAGAGTGTGGCCAGCAGTTGCGAATGAACACCCCTTGTGCCCCTCTCTCAATCTGTGTCAACTGTAGTGAGCACAATTTCCCCCTGTTCACCAGACTACAACATTTCCAAATGAGAAAAGAAAATCCAGAGATACAAGACCCTTGATCACCTCACATAAGCCAAGAGAAAATATGATCACTGAAATCCTACACATGTGGCAGAGACGTATGGTACTGCTACGACACCTTCATCCTATTTAGTGACTGTGCCATTGCCATCTGTGTCTTCTATGACTAGCCCTTGTGGCTGCTCGCCTACATCTGGTCCCCTAGTGCTTGTGTGTCATGATCCTACTGCTTCTCCCACAACCCCTGGGGAAGCAACTGAGAACATCAGTCCCTAACCCCTAGTCAGAGAAGCAAACCCCTCCTCTGGCACCCCTTACCAGGAAGGGGTCCCTCAGAGATTGCCTTCCTCGGAAAATGCTGACCTGCAACTGGACACAGCCGGTGGCTGAAAGAGCCACGCAGCATTTCATGTTCTTCCTATGTCCCAGAATCTGAAGCAGACAAGCCCTGACATAAGTCTAAATTGTCTAAGAACAAGGAAACAGGGAGATTCTGGTGGCTGCTCATGCCACTGTATCCCATTCTTTGTGGCCTCTATGGTCCCAGACACCCCCCCCCCCCCCCCACCCAATGCATGCTGAATTGGAACAAATGGATATTGGTATTGATGGTATATATTCACAACCAGTGGCAGCAGGCAGCTTCAGGGAAGGTACGAGTGGCCGGTCTCTGCACATCCCCACAGGATACTTATAGTGTGATCTTCCAGTGGAACTATAAGAACAAGTATTTTTTGCTTCATGCTCTAGGAAATTTGTTTCCTAACAATTTGGGCCACTGTCCTGGAATATGGCTGTCAGGGATATTTCAAGAATTACACTGTGAAAGTCTGTCAGGTTGTGTTTGCATGTATGGTCTAGATTCGATCTACAGCAAACACATGCCATTCAGCCCAACTTTGGAGGCTATGGCAGTTTGTGTGAAGAATCCCTGAAATTTACCTTCTGTGACATCTCTGTCCCTCCCAATGAAGAAGTGTCCCAGAACATGTTGTCTGCACTGTTTTCTCATCCCCACCCACCTTCCTATATTGGGTGAGTTCAATAGTTGCAACCCTCTGTGGTGTGTATCTACCACAGTAAAGCTGTCGAAAACGTGCTCACATACACTCCTGGAAATGGAAAAAAGAACACATTGACACCGGTGTGTCAGACCCACCATACTTGCTCCGGACACTGCGAGAGGGCTGTGCAAGCAATGATCACACGCACGGCACAGCGGGCACACCAGGAACCGCGGTGTTGGCCGTCGAATGGCGCTAGCTGCGCAGCATTTGTGCACCGCCGCCGTCAGTGTCGGCCAGTTTGCCGTGGCATACGGAGCTCCATCGCAGTCTTTAACACTGGTAGCATGCCGCGACAGCGTGGACGTGAACCGTATGTGCAGTTGACGGACTTTGAGCGAGGGCGTATAGTGGGCATGCGGGAGGCCGGGTGGACGTACCGCCGAATTGCTCAACACGTGGGGCGTGAGCTCTCCACAGTACATCGATGTTGCCGCCAGTGGTCGGCGGAAGGTGCACGTGCCCGTCAACCTGGGACCGGACCGCAGCGATGCACAGATGCACGCCAAGACCGTAGGATCCTACGCAGTGCCGTAGGGGACGGCACCGCCACTTCCCAGCAAATTAGGGACACTGTTGCTCCTGGGGTATCGGCGAGGACCATTCGCAACCGTCTCCATGAAGCTGGGCCACGGTCCCGCACACCGTTAGGCCGTCTTCCGCTCACGCCCCAACATCGTGCAGCCCGCCTCCAGTGGTGTCGCGACAGGTGTGAATGGAGGGACGAATGGAGACGTGTTGTCTTCAGCGATGAGAGTCGCTTCTGCCTTGGTGCCAATGATGGTCGTATGCGTGTTTGGCGCCGTGCAGGTGAGCGCCGCAATCAGGAGTGCATACGACCGAGGCACACTGGGCCAACACCCGGCATCATGGTGTCGGGAGCGATCTTCTACACTGGCCGTACACCTCTGGAGATCGTCGAGGGGACACTGAATAGTGCACGGTACATCCAAACCGTCATCGAACCCATCGTTCTACCATTCCTAGACCGGCAAGGGAACTTGCTGTTCCAACAGGACAATGCACGTCCGCATGTATCCCGTGCCTCCCAACGTGCTCTAGAAGGTGTAAGTCAACTACCCTGGCCAGTAAGATCTCCGGATCTGTCCCCCATTGAGCATGTTTGGGACTGGATGAAGCGTCGTCTCACGCGGTCTGCACGTCCAGCACGAACGCTGGTCCAACTGAGGCGCCAGGTGGAAATGGCATGGCAAGCCGTTCCACAGGACTACATGCAGCATCTCTCCGATCGTCTCCATGGGAGAATAGCAGCCAGCATTGCTGCGAAAGGTGGATATACACTGTACTAGTGCTGACATTGTGTATGCTCTGTTGCCTTTGTCTATGTGCCTGTGGTTCTGTCAGTGTGATCATGTGATGTATGTGACCCCAGGAATGTGTCAATAAAGTTTCCCCTTCCTGGGACAATGAATTCACGGTGTTCTTATTTCAATTTCCAGGAGTGTAGTTTGATCATTGCCTCTTGAATACTGGTGTTTCCACAGACTTGAGTATGGTCTGTGGGTCTTATTCAGCCATTGATATTTCCATTTGCAGCCTGGGTCTTCTCCCATCCATTCATTGTAAACCCCAATACCTGTGCAAACAGTGATCATTTTGCCTCACTTGCCTGGATATCTACCCAGATGGGCTCTTTCCAATGCTGATTCAGATGTTTTTGCTTTTGCCATCACTCTTCACACCTCGCCACATTGAGGTATCAGTGTGATTGTCCAGAGCACAACTGCTGCCATTCCATATGCAGCTGATGCAGTGATCTGCTTTTCCTTGGGATACTGTTGTCAGAAGACATTACCCTGGTGGACCCTCAAAATCACCATAGCCACTAGAGGTCACAGACAGGCTCTCAAGTGCCGTAAGCGACACCCATGAATGGAACACCTCATTGCCATTAAATGGCTCCGTGCCCAAGTCCAGCACGTCTTAAAATGACAGAAACAAGAATGCTGGGAGTCATAAGTTGCTGCCAATGAACCACATACCCATTCTTTGCAGGTTTGGGCAAAAATTGGACATTCCTATGGACACCAGTACCTCGCGGGTGAACCTGCTATCTCTGAGAATGGCGATGTTTACACTGAAACTTTTTGCTTTTAATTATACCTGAGCATCTGCATCAGAGAATTATTAGCCTGCATTTGTCCCCTTAAACAGTGGATAGAGTAACTTCCTTTACCATTTGCTACACTTCACCTGGAACTTTATAATGCTCCATACAGTGAGTGGAAATTCCCTAGTGGCCTAGCCCTTTGCTCTGGCATGGCTCCAGGCTAGACTGCTTCCACAGCCAAATCCTCAGACACTTATTACTTATCAGTGGATTGCCAGTGTCACGTTCTTGCCCTTTTCAACTATATCTGGAGGGAGGGCGAGTTCCTGTCTCAATGGCAAAAAGTGTGATCATCCAAATACTGAAACTTGGGTGAACACCCCCTTGAGATGGACAGCTATCACACAATTGGCCTCACCAGTGTGCTCTACAAGTTGCTCAAACATATGGGTGAGCCAATGGCTATGTTGGTACCCATGTCTGTCTTTTGGCTTCCTTCCAGGGCAGTTTTTGCCAAGGCTGTTCCATTTCTGACATTTTGTCTGCCTGGAGTCTGCTGTTCGGTCAGTCTTTGCCCAGCCTCAACATCATATCATTGTATTTTTTGATTTTTATAGGGCTTCAGTCATCTCATGGTGTCACCACACCCTGTTACCCCTATGAGTGGGGGTCTCCAGAGCCAAGTCCCTATTTTTGTTTGGAACTTATTGTCAGAGTGCTTTCTGGGTTCAAGTTAGTGCTTCCCATGTATTTGAGAATAGGGCCCCACAAGGCTTTGTACTGAGTATGCCCCTTCTTCCAGAGACTATCAATGGTCTAGCAGTAGCTATGGAGTCTACAGTGTCAACCTCCCTGCATAATGAGGACTCTTTAATCTACTATTGCTCCTCAACTGTGAGTGTTTCTAGATGCTGGCTTCAGGATTTGCCCATAGCTTCTGGTTTCTCACCACAAAAACGCGTTGTTGATTTCAGTTGCCACTGTACTGTCTGTCCCCAACTAGAACTCTTCCTTGATGACCAAAGGCTCAGTGTTGTTTAGTCTCATCATTTTTGGAATTGGTCTTCGATACTTGGTTGATGTGGCTTGCCCATCTTCACCAATTTAATTGAATCTGCTGGTCACATGTTAATATTCTTTGCTGTCTTAGTGACACCAGCTGGGTTCCAGACAACTTTACACTTTTGAGGGTCTAAAAACCTCTGACCCTTCAGCATTGTGGATGCAGGACCTGATACACAATTGAGGTCCAACTTATGGCAGGTGCCTTGTAGACCATCCCTGTGAACAATCTACTCACTGAGGTTGGTGTCCCTCCCCTACAGATCACCCTCCAGGGGGCTTGCCACTCTTTGGCGAGTTCTGTGCTTGGCTACATGGGGTTTCAGTCTTTGCAACAGCTCTTCCCTTTTTGTGCTGCATGTCTGTCCTTCTGCTGTCCTTTTCCCCCTCCCTTGGGGATCATGTCTCGGATATTTTTGGGATATGTTGTGAAGTTTTAAATGCTTGAGATGGGAACAGCCTCCCTTCCTCCTCTTAAGCATTTGAGGTTCCTCTGTTTCTACTTCCTCTCTGTGCATTCATGAAGGTCAACCAATGGATTTGATGGTAACAGGTGACTGAGTAACTTGTAATTCCCAGACCTGGGTTGATAGGTAGGGTTCGCACGGACTCCCTGATACAGGCCAGGCCCAGGGAGGGGTGATGGCTGAACAGTTACGTCCCCAAACTGCCAATTGGTCTCCCTGCCAGCAATTCAGGTGGTGTGACCTGGTCTGAACAATCACCCACGGAAGGTGAGCTTCCTTCTAAGGGGGGACCCCAGTTGGAAGGAGTGCACCATCGGAGATGCTGGCAATCATGAGGGTGTTCTCAAAATGACATCTCCATCTCAATCTACGTCTAATAAATGTAAATGTAAGTAGAATGAGGGTAAAGCTCCAATAAATCTCCCGACTGGGCCTCAGTTCTTCTTGGTATTACATACTGGAGGAGGTCAGTTCTTCGCTAAAATTAATCTGTTTATTATTCAGAAAGATGATGCAGTTGCAGGCCCTGTGAAATCCTGCTCTCATTTATGTAATGGAACTTTGCTTTTGGAGACCAGTTATGATTTTCAAACCCAACATTTGTTTGCAGCTTCACTCCTCCACTGCTATCCTTTTTGTGTTGAGACCCATTGAATGCTGAATTCTTAGCGTGGTGTTATATACGTTCAGCTGCTCGATGGTCTGACTGAGGAAGAAATCCAAACTTACCTCTCTAATCAGGGTGTCACTGCAGTCCATCAGGTAATGAAAAAGATTGATGTAACTTTAGTGCCTGCATGCACTCTCTTTCTCATATTTGATAGATTATTGCTTCCATCAAAGCAGGCTATGAAGTCATCATGGTCCGACCATACATTCCAAGCACGATGCATTGCTACCAGTATCTATGTTACTACACTTGCATGTCCTGTAAAAACATGGCCAAATGTGTTATTTGTGATAGGGATGTTCAGAAGGGCAATTTCTCACTTCTTTCTCCCTACTGTATCAACTGCATACCTGCCAAGTTTTCTCATTTTCCCAGAAGATTTCCGGATTTTGGGATAGTCTTCCAGTTTTCCGGATGATCATTGTTTTTTTCTGAATTTTCAAATTCCAGGCTTGTTCTTGCCCTCTGCATTCATATCACATTCAGTTTTGACTTTTAATAATAGTTGCTATTCTGAGATGTGAAGTTTGAAATTCAGCTGAAAGTAGACTGATAATATTATCGATAATCCCTTCTTGCAGAATATTGTTGCGCTTTTGTCATTAACTCTGTGTGTTCGAAACACCACTGGTGAAAGTCAATCACACATTCTATCCTTAATCATATCCCATAGGTTATTGCTGCATATTCTTTGTGCTTTGAGTGCATGTTAATGGGAAAGTTCTGTTTATGCTTGCTTTTATACGATGTTTGCTGTGGTTCTGGTATTCATGCAATTGTGTGATGAGCTTTTGTGCATTATATTGTTTTCGTGGTGAGTTCAAGTAAGGAACAATATCATCAATCTTTCAGGGATGCATATTCTGCTGAATTTTCATGTATTATGCAATCGCATAAAGATGAAACATTCGCATTCTGTTCCATGTGTTCGTGTGATATAATTATTGCTTATGTAGGAAGAACTAAATTAATAAATCATATTAAATCTGTTAAACACATAAAGACTTCACATATTTTGAAAGAAATGGCTACAGATTCAAGAAATGAACTCATTAGTTGCAAGCAAAATGAACCATTTACAACTGAACTGTAATGGTGACCATGAAGTCTCATCTTGAGAATGTCCTTTGTTTCTCAGTGAGGGGGCCATCCAAGAGATCCCAGTGAAGGTAAAAGTACATTACCCTGTTGCTTGTAAGTTGTCGTCTAGTCAAAAGCTCTGCATTTACTATCTCGCACTTAGAGTACCGTTCTTGCTATGCCTTGATCAGTGGAGGACATGGCCATGCAGACTTGCGACCTTAAATTCAGCACTACAGTTGTAAAATGGCCCAGTATCATGGTAGCATCCACTCCTCCTCCTCCTCCTCCTCCTCCTCCTCCTCCTCCTCAGCTGTGCAACAAGCTACCAAATCTTCGCCCCAGTGGCGAAACGACCTGCTTCACAATTGGAGACTGGACAAAAGGAACACTTCCACAAAGACTTCCTACATCCCTCCAGCCAACAACCTGAGTTTTCATTAAACAAAGAAGGTGTCGCTATGTGGTATCCTCACCTGGCCAACCTCCATTACACCAGTGCACACCACTACCACTTATCGTTTTTGTGCCCTGGAATCCGCACGCTAACCTAGAGAGAATGCTAAAGCCTCTATGGATCTCGTGGAATAGCATCCACCAGCCTCTGTAGCAGAGGGTCTTCGAAGGCTGGCAATCGGTAGCTACTGAGGTGACAACCCCTCATTTGTTACCTCTTCTTTCCCTGTCATGACTCCTCCAATGGAATGTTCGCGGCATTAGATCCAACAAGGAACAATTACACCTGCTCTTGAAATTGCAGCATCCACTTGTTTTCTATCTCTAAGAAACAAAATTGCCTCCTTCTGACTTCTTCGATCTCGCACATTTCCTCCTGTTCTGCTTTGACTCTCCCCTCCCCCGATGACAGCATTCCATTTCTCTGGGGAGTCATGCTGATCATCTGGAATGATGTTCATAGCCAGACTATCTCACTGAACACTCGGCTGCAAGCTGTTGCAGGCCACATTTTCCTTCCTCGCTCCACCTTCTCTTTGCATCTGCAGCTCTTGACTTAGTGCCTAGCATTGCTGCCTCTGGATCACAGGGTCCAGGATTTGACTCCCAGTTAGGTTGGAGATTTTCTCTGCATAGGGGCCTGGGTGTTGTGTTGTTGTCATTATGTTATGATCATTTGGGGAAGTGATGAGACTGGACAGTGAGAAGTTTGGGAATTTGTATGTGCACTGATAACCACGCAGTTGAGCACCCCACAAACCAAACGCCGCCGCCGCCACCACCACCACCACCACCACCACCACCACCACCACTACTTTTCTCTTTGAAATGTCTACATCCCTGTCATTCAGTGTCAGCAGGGCAGACTTCCCTCAGCTTATTGGTCAACTCCCTCACCCCATTTTGCTGCTTGGTGACACCAACCCCTTTGGGGTTCTTCCAGAATCTGTCCAGAGGTGCCCTCTTAACTAACCTTCTCCATCAACTTGACCTCATATGCTTCAACACTGAAACATCCATGTTCCTTTCTGACTCCATGAACACCTTTTCCCATTTGGACCTCCCGTTCTGCACTGCCCAGCTTGCCCGTCACCTCGAGTGCTCTGTTCTCAGGGTGTATACACCCTGGGACAACTGGGAAATGTCCGGGAGAAAATCAGGGAAAACCCAGAAATTTTTTAGAATTCCAACAATTTTTCTTTGTTTTATTTTTCAGTTAAATGTTTGTAGTTTTGACTGGTAAGAACTGATACTGTGACAAAGAATTATACTGTATCCCGCTACTGCAGAACAATACTGCTGCCATAAAACATAAACGAGACAAAAAAATTAAAATAAAACTGAAGTTGCAAAGGAAATGCGCCATTTACAACAACAAAGCACAGTGCGCACACTAGCGCCTGCCAACAGCGAAACGTGTCAAAAACTATAGGATGAAGACTATGCAGTTCATCATCACAACAAACTGCTTCCGATCACCGTGACGTCACAACTTTTCACATGAGGTTTGTTTGAGGAGTTGTTAGTGGGCTCATGTACGTGCACTGTTGAGTCGCGTATGATCAGCACCTTCTACTGTGTCTGCCTACTTTTAGGAGTGTGAGCTGTATCAGCAGTACCAACAAGCACCCAGATGCTACCCGGAAAAATTTTGCTGGCGTGCCCAAGCTGCTAGATTCGCACAAGAGCAGAGCAGTCTGAGTTGTAATGGGAAGGGTGAATAGTCACAACCTTTAGTGATTTTGCTGTTTACTTTTATTTACAGCTTTCATGTTAAATGAAAACAAAATATAATTCTGTGGCTGGGAGGTGTCAAGTGAATTAAAATAATTCACATAATTACAGAAGGCTAAAATGTGTTATTAGTTTCAGTTTCTTATTTTATTTTCATGTTTTTGGCGGTCAAGCATTAATCGCCTTGTAGAACAATGAAGTTATTTTTTTTGATCTGCTGAAGAAATTTGACTTTTATTAGTCTTTTTCGCAGAGATAGTAAATTTTTTTGAAACGAAGCGTTTCATTCCACACCATTGACTAGTTTCAACTATTTCCTAAATTTCAAATGCTCGTTTTCATTGTCTGGCACGTAAGGCGTTACGCCGTAATAAAGAACCAAATGTGAGATAATACAGTGCCCAAAAACATTATATCAGGTTCAGGCCTACATCTTTGTGAATCTGGACACATTTTAAGCCAAATTATGTAGTTTAGTATTATTTACGGAATTCTGATGTTTTCGCAGTATCATGTGAGGTCCTGTTTCGTTTATGATGTAATGTAAGAATTCGTAATGCTATGAGAGATCTGTAAATGCTATATACATACGAACATACGAGCGTCCTATGTCATCACAGTTGCGCATGGGCAGTAACACCTGTCTTCTGGTGTTGTCTGATAATTGGTGAAATGAATTCTAATAGCTCACGAGAAAGTATTGTGAATGATGGTTTGAAAAGCGTTACTTTCAAAGTAAATTTAATTTTATGCAAGGTGAATTATGTCATGAGAATGTCCTTTGAATTTCTTAAATCACAGAGTGTGTGGCTCTCGTTTAAAGCTTAACAATTCAGAGACCAGACATTTACGTCATTCCTTAAAATTTTACTGGCCCATTTGTGTGATGTATCTTAGTGTCACACACACGCACAAAGAAGACAAATACTATATGTGAAAGCTTAGCTTTTCTTGTAGCTATACTATGTTCAATAATTTAAACCATTAATTTTTCCCATTTGTGTTAACGCTTCATAATAGTGATGTTGCTATTGGTTCACATCACATGCCCTGTTCTCTGAAGGTCTGCTGTCATCGCCTGGCGAGATCGCGTGATGTGAACTATGACTGGCTTAAAAGCATAGCAATCTCGATTTCACTAAAGTGCTGCGATTGGTGGAACTCAAATATATACTTTTATAATACGAAAATAGGCAGCGTACAAGTTCCTGCACATAGAAGCTTCTCCCAAAACGTGTGTGTGCTGTGTGTTCGTTTTCTAAAGCGCCCGGAAGTTCTACGCCAGTCTGTAAAACTTAAACCATTCACAGATTTATAAGTTTTACAGTTCCGAGGGAGAGTTTACTGTCAATTAAACAGGGAAAAAGTGTATTTTCATCCAGGACAAAGAGTACTTTTAACCAGGAAAAACCCGGGATATTTTCTTCCCTTGTCCTCGTATACACCCTGGTTCTCTCTGACACATACTCGAGCAACCATTTCTTGTGTGCTATCACTATGCTAACTCCTGCCCCACAAACTCAATTGCAACCTTCTGAGGCCAGATGGAGGCTTTACTCCTCCCTCGTGATCTTTGACAAACAACGTTTCTTCAGCTATGACAACCAGACAAACATCCTTACCACCATGGAACATTCCTTACCTCACACTACATCTTACCGAGCCGTGTCCCACTCCCTCGGTGGTGTGAGGCGTGCTGTGATGTGATTCATGCATGGAGACGTACTCTCTGCATTTTTAACCATCATCCTATGATTGGTGAACTGTATTCATTATAAACAGTTGCATGCACAGTGTCATCACATTCCTGAGGATAGCAAAAAAGCTAGCTGGACTTCATTTACTAGTTCTTTGAACAATTTCAGTTCTTCTTCTGTCATGTGGGGCAACCTCCAACAGCTTTCTGGGATGAAGGCCCATTCCCCAATTTCGGGCCTGACTGTAGCAGATGATGTCACTGTAGACCCTGTTGCTATCTCCAGTACCTTAGGCTGCTATTTTGTGGAGATTTCGAGCTCCAATCGCTATCACACCGACTTTCTCAATCGAAAATGAGTGGAGGTGGCTTGTACCATACCCTTGTCCTCGCAGAATCGTGAATGCTGTGATGCTGCCTTTACTATGAGGGAGGTAGATCATACTATCTTCATCCTGATCTTCTGCCCGAGGGCCGGACAACGTTAACATTCAAATGTTGCAGCATTTTTCTGCTTTCTGTTGCAGGAAAGCAGTTTCTTCATCATACATACAATTTCATATTGGCAGATGGTGTGTTTCACAGGTGCTGGCATGAAACCACTGTCATACCCATACCTAAGTTCAGTAGGGACAAACATCTTCCTTCTAGCTACTGCCACTTTTGTCACTAGCGGTGTTTGCAAGTTGATGGAAAATATGATTCGTGGCCAGTTGATATCATAGCTCGACTCTTGCAATCTACTAAGCACTGCACAGTGTGGATTTCTATCGCACCATTCTGCAGTTGACCGACTCATCACTTTGTTACATTTTATTATGTTCAAGACATGGGTTAACACTTACAGCTGTCCTTAGGATGTCATTTATTATAATGTCTACCAGTTTCAATGCTTCAGTGCACTATCTTCAGGCCTTAGCTGACTCTGACAGGTTAACACAACCCATATACACCGTTCATCAGTGGCCACCATCTATAACTGGGTTTCGCAGGCTACCTGTAGCAGCAGTGTTGTCTCTCCAACCAGGTATGGAGTTGGTAGGTGATGGATGAAGAGACAACATTGTTGTTACAGGTAGTCTGATAATCATGTATGCAGATTGTGTTAACCCCCTCAGTGCCAGCTAAAGACTGAAGATGTGCACTGAAGCACCGTAACTGGTACCACGTAATAAGTGACATCATAAGGACAGCTGTAGGTATTCCATTTTATTACATAAGTGAACAGCCAAAGTCTATCAAACTTCCAGTCACAAGGATGGACATTCAAAAACATGTTATGAACAGTTTTCAGCAGAAATACTGAACTGGTTTTTGAGTTGGAGAAAGGACTGGTGTCCTTTGTACTGTATACACGTGGGGCATCTGAGGCCACATGTCTGTTTCCTTCAGGAATTTTTAAAAGGCAGAGTTTTCAAGGTACGAGTGGGTTCGGCCTCATCGGACACATGTACCCAGAAAAACCCAGCGTGTGAGGGGGTCTTTCCTGAGTGTCATTCTCTTTGCTGTAGCCATTAACCCTATTATGGCCTGTCTCCCACTGGGCCTGTCTGGCTCCCTTTTCTTCAATGACTTCGTGATCTGTTGCAGTTCTCGATGGACTTGTCTACTTGAACAGCGTCTTCAGCCATGTCTCGATCATCTTTGCTCGTGCAACATTGACAATGGTTTTCACTTTTCGAAGGGCAAAACTGTTTGTATGCATTTATGGGTGCAGAATGGCTTTTTTCCACTGTCTTTATATCTTGAGCATGTTACTCTTCTGTTTGCTGAAATTATGAAATTTCTGGCGCCCATGCTTGATAGAAAACTTTCTTAGTCCTCCCGCGTGCCTTATCCGGCTGCCCCCTGTACCCGGTCCCTCAGTACCCTATGTGTCCCAAGCATTGCTTCCTGTCCAGTGGATTAGACCACCTTCTCTGTTTGTAACAATCGCTTGTCAATTCAAAACCAGACTGTGGGTATTTCATTTGTGTGTCTGTCTGTCCGTATGTCCATCTTATGCTGTCTCAATACAATCCACCATCGTGGAATCGATTTGGCCACTGGTGCCTTTTACATTATCCCAGTTGAGTTTTTATGCATAAACTGCCAAACTACCAATCGTACTGGAGTGATGTCATTCTCAGTGGGTACAACATGCCATTTGTGTGCCATACCCGGCCACCCACCCTGTGCCTCTTTGTTCGATGACTCACTTGGCTGTTGTATGGGACTTGTCCTTCTTCTCTGTAATCTCCCAGAGGTTGGTTTTGGCTGTTGATCTGACAGCTTAACTTACCGCTACCTGCCACATTCCCGATGGGTGGGAACCCTTAGCCACCTTGGCTTTTTGCAGTGACCCATGTTCATCGTGGACTTGATTCACTTTCTAAGGAAACTACTCCAGATTCAATACAAGGCTCAAAGACTGACCATGGTGTTGGATGTGCCTTCGTCATTGCCACTAACAATTTTTGGTATCGGCTTCCACAACACTGCTCAATATTGACAGGAGAGCTTTTTTCCCCTGTATCAGGCCACGCGGTACATCCAGTGACACAGGCTTTTTAATTGTGGCATGTGCTCTGATTCTCTTAGTCACTTTCAGAGCCTCTGTGTGCTGTACACCATCTATCCTTTAGTAGAATGATCCCAGAGAACTTCCACTTGCTCACCCTTGAGGAGGCCACTGTGATGTTTATGTGGATTCCTGTTCACTTCTGTCTGATGGGTAATGAGGCTACTGATGCTGCTGCCAAGGCTGCAGTCCTCCTACCTTGACCTGCTAACTTTCCCATGTTTTGCAGTGATCTCCATATTGCCGTCTGTTGGCAGGTGGTCGCATTTTGGCATCACTACTGGTCTTCTCTTCAATAAAACAAGCTCCGGGGAATTAAACCTTTTCCAATGACTCGGCCAACTTCCTCTCGGCCCTCTCAGTGTGAGGAGATAATTTTAGTTAGGTTGCTTATTGGGCACTGTTGTTTTTGCCATTGTCATTTGTTAAGAGGTGATCCCCCACCCCATGTGCTCATTGTCGTCAACCTTTGACTGTTCGCCAGTTCCTGTCTGAATGCCCCTTTTATAACCTCCTTATGTTCTAGTGTATGTTTGCCATCTGAGCTATCAACTGTTCTAGCGAATAACGTACAGACTGTTGATGGCATTTTACTTTTTGTCCATTGTAGCAATGTGGCAAAAGAAATTTAGTCTTTAGTTTGGGACCTCCATTGTCTCTACAGCGTATTTTATGGACCTTTATCCAAGAGGAAGTTCATGTTCATAGTTCTTTCCTTCCGTCAGTTGGGCTTAATGTGTAGTCGCTTTTAACTTCTTTTTTGTTTTAGTGTTCTAAAGTAATGGCATGGGTGCGTATGACCTCAGTTGTTTTTGTGCCCTAAAACAAAACAAAGCAAAACATCCCTACTGTTGCTGAGCTGTGCAATACACCTTCGGTGCTACTCTGTGCATCCAAACTAACATGTTCATTTTGCTGGTAGGGAGCTCTACCTCCCACAGTAGAGGCCAAGATCTGGAGTAATGATTGTATTTCACATTGTGAGTGTCTGCTCTGAACCTAACTTGCCCTACTGTTGCCTCTCATCAAGGAGAAATAGCGTGCACTCTGATGGTCTGTACCACATCGTCAGATCTTTCTCGACCTCTCCTTCATACTGAAAGACTCAATAAACCCTGTGGTTTTTCACTGCCTGTTCCCAGATGTTCTCAGTGCATTTCTGTACTTGGATATGGTATTCGCTGGCAACTCTACAGATGATGGATGATCAAGTTTTGCCTTCACGCATCCCAGATGCACTGAACTACACTCCCTGCCAAATACATGCAGCGCATTCACAGCAGAATTGTTAGCCATCTCTGGGGCCCACAGTCACCTTCGTTATTGCATTGGTGAGTCATTCTTAATCGGCAGTGGCTCCTAGAGTAGTCTTCAGGCTATTGACTAGTGCTTCACACCCATTGGGTGTGACTACCCTGTATCTCCTGTATTACCTCCACCACACTGGAAGGTCATTCATCTTTGTATGGACCCCTGGACACATCGGGATCCCAGGGAATGATTGGAACTGGAGTTTTGGTCAACTCTACACAGACAATTGTCAGAGACTTGGAATTTGAATTGATGTGACCCGGTTTCTCTAAATAAACTATGAACGAGACCAGACTGTTTCAGTCCTCCCTTCCCACCTCTCGCAGGGAATCTACTGTCTTGTCAGCCTCACATCAGTCACACTTGGTCAGTCCGTGGCCATATCCTCTGATGTGAGTATCCACCCCACTGTCAGTGTGCTGCCCATCTCACTGTGGTGTCTAATTTGGCCGCCTTATGGTGAAATCTTAAACTTGTTGACATGCTACCTTTGGTGCTAGTGGACGACTCCAAAGGCAGTGAATTTGTTTTACATTTTACCTGTGAAAGTGAGTTTTACTCCTTTCTGTGCTGTAAACCATTTAGCCTTGTCGGCCTTGTAGAGGGATTGGGGGGTACCCACCCCATCACCTGCTCCACCCGGAGGGGTCCCATGGCTGCCCCATCTGGGTGGCCTAGCCTGAACCCTTCCTTTCCCAACTTTTCAATTCCTCTTATTCTTTTACATCTGTCATCGGTTGATAGACTTGTCATCATTTTTCTCTTTCCTGGAGCTTATCTTGTCTGTGTATCTAATTATCTTGCAGCAATGGAGGGTGTGCCTGCAGTCGCGTAACATGTACCGGGGGCTACCAACTACTTTTGTCCGTGGGACAGCTCTCCCACCTTTACCCTTTACCTCTTTCTAACTTCTAATTGCTTCTATTTCTTGGTTTCCTTGACTCTCAGATGCAGTCAAATCCACTTGGATTTGTCCTTTGTGTCCTCCTTTCAGGGGACTGTTCCTGGCTTGACACACACAAGATTAAGGGATCAGTGATTTCAGGGCTTGGCCCCTTTAACCCCATCAGTCCATCCATCCAATAATTAGTATTCAGTAATGGGGGTAGCCATCCAAAAAGATACCAGGTATGAACAGATATGAGTACATACAGACAGTGTATCAGCTGAAAGATGCAGATAATGTAAATGTGGAACCAGTGACACAGAATGAAGTAGAATTGACTTTAAAATGGATGAAACATAATAAATTCACTGGACCAGATGATGTTCCAGCACTTGAGCCAGTGAATTATGGACCAAGTATTTTATGGAAAATACCGGCATATTTCTTTAATCAACTGGTCAGAGTCAAGAGCTACCAGGGAATTTTAATATTTCTGTAATAAATTCCATTAAATAAAAAAGGGAGGGCAGACAGACAGGATGGGTAATAATTATGAGGCATCATTGTAACAAACTTGATAGAAAGGTTGTATGACCAGATTTTGAGAAACTAAATCAGTGCAGAAATTGTAGACATTGAAGAACAGAGTGAGTTTAGAACTGCCTGATTGTGTATTTGCAGTATATTCTCCCTGTGCCAGTTCATAGAAAATAGATCTGATTAAAATTTGGAAACCCCTTTAGTGTTAATAGATTTCAAAAAACCATATAACATACTACCAACCGATCTATACTGTTGCCTAGTAGAACTGGAGAAATAAATGCAGTAAAATGGGAATTCAGTTAGAAGACCAAAGTTTATATGCCATTTTATTCACAGGCAACTAGCTGATGGTTGTGATTAATGAAGACATCTCCCATATAGTGAGAAAATTAATAAAAGAATGTAGCAAATGGGACTGAAATTAAACATCAAGCTGACACAATACTTAATCATGGAATGCAGTTGGTAGATCTTGAAATAGCAGAAAATTTAACAACTGGTAACTGAGAAACTTACAAATACCTAGGGAGTATAATTAGTAAAGATAGGTCATGTGAGGATGACTTGAGAAGTAGGAGATTGAAAGGAAAGCAATATCAAAATTTATCTCCCTTTTATAATCCATAAAAATTGGTTTCAAAACAAAGCTTAATATATAAAGGTATTATGGAAGAACTACAAGAAGATTAAAGCTGTAGAAATGGACTTTCTGAGATGAGCATCAAGGATCTCTCATGTGGAACATAGAATAAATGAGGATGTGCTGAAAATAACACACAAGCAAGGTGGTACAATGAATGAAATAGGCTGCATATTTTATGGTTTAGACACTTCATAAGAATGGGACAAGAAAGAATACCCAAAAATATATTTGGAAATATAATGTAACTGGATAGATAAAAAATGTACTTACCAAGAAGCTGCAGGAGATGGTTCAAATGGCTCTGAGCACTATGCGACTTAACATCTGTGGTCATCAGTCACTTAGAACTTAGAACTAATTAAACCTAACTAACCTAAGGACATCACACACATCCATGCCCGAGGCAGGATTCGATCCTGCGACCGTAGCAGTCGCACGGTTCCGGACTGAGCGCCTAGAACCGCGAGACCACCGCGGCCGGCAGCTGCAGGAGAACAAATGTGAATGTACACTGATAGACTGAGAATGCAGAGGAGACCATGACTTAAAATGTATTCAAGAGATAGAAAAGAGTATAAGAAACAGAAATTTGATTATTGAAGACACTCAGACTGGTTATTGCTGAGGCTGAGGTGAGTGATGTAACAGGACGCTTAGGACTCTTGCCAATATATATACTGAAAGATGTTAAGTCAAAACAGTGCTCCTGAAGTAGACAATATTCCCTCAGAATTACTGATATCCTTGGAAGAGCCACATGACACAACTATTCCACATGCTGTGCAAGATGAATGAGACAGAGATCTACCCTCAGGTTTCAAGGAGACTGTAGTAATTCCAATTCCAAAGAAAGGAGTCGCTAACTGGTCTGAATATTACTGAGCTATTGGTTTAATAAGTCATGGTTGCAAAATACTGATGAAAATCGCTTACAGAAGAATAGGAGAAGCTGATCTTGGTGAAGATCTGTTTGGATTCCAGAAAAATGTATGAACACATGAGACAATACTGATCCTGCAACTTATCTTAAGAGATAGGATACAGAAAGGCAAACTTACATTTATAGCATTTGTAGACTTGGACAAAGCTTTTGATAAAATTGACTGGAAAGCACTTGTTAGAATTCTGAGGGTAGCAGGGGCAAATTACAGGGAGAAAAAGGTTATATGCAGTTTTACGTAAATGAGATGGTGGTTATGAGAGTCTAGGGGCGTGAATGGGAAGCAGTCATCGAAAAGGGAGTGTGACAGGGTTGTAGACAATCTCCAGTGTTGTTCAATCTGTACACTGAGCAATTGTAAAGGAAGCCAGAGAAAAACTTTGATAAGGAATTGAAGTATAGGGAGCAAAAATAAAATGTTTGAGGTTTGTCAATGACATTGTAATTCTGCAGATACAGCAAAGGACATGGAAGTGCTATTGAACAGAATATACAGTGTCTTGAAAGGTGAATATAAGATGAACATTGACAAAAGTAGAGTTAAATCAGGCAGTGATGAGGAAATTAGATTAGGAAATGAGGAACTAAAATTGAATTTCAAATTTGAGTAGTAAAATTACTGATAATGACCGAAGTAGAGAGGACATAAAATGTAGACTGCCAAGGCAAGATGAGCATTTACAAAGAACAGAAATTTGATAACATTGAGTATGGATTTAAGTATTAGGAAGTCTTCCCTGTCAGTTTTCATTTGGAGTGTAGCTTTGTACAGAACCGCGATGTGAACAATAAACAGTTTAGACAAGAATAAAATGGCAGCCTTTGAAATGTGGTGCTACTGAAGAATGCTGAAAATTATTGAATGGTTAGATTGTGTTGCTAATGAGGAAGTACTGAATAGAATTGAAGAGAGAAGAAATCTGTAGCATAACTTGACTAAAATAGCGGTTCGGTTGATAGGTCATGTTGTGAGACATCAACGAATCATCAATTTACTATTGAAGGAAGTGTGTGTAAGCATGTTCAATGAAATGTGGGTTCCAAGAGGTACTCGGAGATGGAGAGGCTTGCACAGGATGGAGCAACATGAGGAGCTACATGAAATCATCTTCAGACTGAAGACCACAATAAGAGTGGCCTGATTATTGTAGTATTATTATATGAACTGACAATTTTGAGTATTTTATATGAATTGATAACTACAGTTGCTCTAACTTGTGACATATTTATGATAAGATTAGAAAAAACCGGATAATATAATAATAATAATAATAATAATAATAATAATAATAATAATAATGGGCAAATAAAAAGAACCAGAAGACCAAGAAGAACGGAAAGTGAACCAGCTTTATTTAGCGTCTTCCACATGGGAGCTTTACAACTAATAATAATAATAATAATAATAATAATAATAATAATAATAATAATACACAGGACAATAACTGAGGCATTTGAGATTAATGTTAATCTCAAATGTCTTGGTTATTGTCCTATTGCTCATTCAATATTGTTTTTGTCCTTATGAATTATGGTCTGTTTATTTTTGGTTGTTATGGGTTATACATATGTAATGGAATAGACTCATAATATTCATTATGATTTGAAGCATAGATTAATTATTGTCATTACTCTTAGGAAACGGGTGCCGCAGTTGAGTGTTGTCAGTGTACAGAGCACGAACATTCCTCCTAAAGAGATCGTCACATATGCTAAGCAGACACAGACAGCACATACAGGGCATGAAAGAGACGGTGAGTTTGTGGCTTCTCATTGCTAATTTTTGTTGCACATGCTATATTTTTATGCATTTATTTTCATTTGGCAACTTCAATAGCTTATTGGTAAAACACATGTTGCTTGCAATAACAAATTTTGCAACAAGATTTTGATTTTTATAATCACAGCATTTGTTTCAAGTGTGTGTACTGTACAAATAAGGCTTTGTGGAACGAAGTCAACTGAATTGTGTGAGAAGAAAGTTTCTTTTTTTGTGATAGAACTAATATACTACATAGTGTCAACAATGCCGGTTGATAAAACATAAAAACAAGAGTATTGTGGGAAGATCTAAAGTAAAATTTGATCACACTAAATAAAAACAAATGAGAGAACTCAAAGTGCACAAAACTCATTAAATCCTTAGTAATTTTTAGAACTGATTCTTCTTGTTCTGAATTGTTTTGCTTTGTCAGTTCGACATGTAACTCATAATTCATATTAAAGGTACACGAAGGTTAACCTTCATTTACTCCCTATCTCCTTAAGAGCCCACACACTCCCATTCTCCCTTCCCTAACAACATATCGTATACCTTCCTCTTCCTCCTTGCTCCCTTCATTGTCTCTCATCAGTTTCAGTTGCACAGTTGCAAGTGGTGAGTCAAACTGAGTTCACGCACTAATCAGAATAATCATACAATGAAGGTTTTCATGACCAGATGTCTTAGCCTCTGTTGATTCTTCCAGGTTGCATGTCCGTGTTCCATGAAACTTTTTCGTTCCTATTGTTTCATCCAGAGCTGTACTGGACATCTTTATGTGATCACAGAGATAATTCTTGTCAGAGATTAAATTTAACTACAACTGCCACCTGTAAAAAGTAAAACTATTAATCAATTCTGTAGACTCATAACCATATGTCACTTAGTCTAACATATGTAAAATATGGGAATAATTTTAATAGACAAGAAGAATCCAAGGAACTCTGTGATACATGGACAGTAGCTCTACAGAATTGATAGATAAGTTTTATCTTACAGTCAGTAGTTAAGTTGTATCTCTGCTGATCACATGTGTACTGTTCCGTATTGACAACATTGATTTATTCATCCTCCAAAACAGGAAACCAGGAGGTAGATGCAGTGGTAGTGTTTAGGTTACATGAAGAAAATAGTAACAGAAGAAATTTGTGAATTGTAGATGCTGAGGGCAGCTGCCCCTGGATAAAAGTTTGTCCAGTGAATTACCTGGTAACTCTATTTGCCACCTAGACACTGTTCTAAGTTGCCACAGCCAACTGAAAACTCAAACTGGCATGTCTTAGCATATGCAGCAAGCATGATCCTCACTCCTTATAAGTGCAACATTAGTGGACTGATGCAGGTTAGAATGAGATGGGAAATGAATAAAAGTGCTGAGATAATGGTCCCCAACTGCAAGAGAGAAGTATCCACCATAAGAATGGCACAAAATGATGCGAAACACTTTTTGCTAACCTTACAAGGGAGGACAGTGGCATTTAGCTGTCAGCTGAACACCGTTTCTGCCAAACAATGAGTTTGCTAATATGTAAAGGCCAGGAACAATTCATCTAGAGACTACGAGAAGGTGAAGGATCGAAACATGTTTGTCTGGACACACCAAGGAGACGCAAAGCCAATTGCCAGATTGGTCGATGATAGTAAAGTACCAGTAGGGTTGGTGAGTCAACTGCAGAGCGGGAGAAGCATTGGGCTTCCAGAACCATTTTACAACCCCCCATTTTCGCATTCAGAGTAGTCTTTAGCATGAATGTTCAGACGCCAACTAGTTGCTAAATGCCAGCCTCGAATAAGCTTCGTTTAATTCTCCTTTTTCGCTTGGAATGCTACTTTCGGATGTTTTCATTTTAAGATGCTTCTAGTGATTGGTATTTTTGCTAATCAGACACTGACTTCTGTTGCAGCAACAGTCAACCCCTTACTTTTCCTCATGTTTGTAAATAGCCTTCAGTGGAATAGTCTAGTCCAAATGTAATACATAATTACTATTCAAACCCTTGAGTTCTTAGTCTCATACAAGTATTCTTATTGAGTCCCAAAACCCACCTCTAAGTAAGTGACCTGTGGCAGCGTTTGCCACTGAACCGAGAAATCACCTGCCACAACTGGAAGTTCGTCACTCTCCGTTTGCTCCCTGACTGCTTGGAAATTGCACACTGAAGTGAAGCCCCTCAAGTCCTCACACACTTCCTCTAGTCTATGGCAGTACTACACGATACTTGGGCCACACACCTTTTATATCTTTCTCCAACACCCGACCTGTCGACAAGGCTCAGTGTAATCAAGAGCTGCTCTGAAAATATCCAGTACAACTCCAGACAAAATGTTAGAAACAGAAAGATTTCATGGATCACAACCGCACAACCCCAAAGAGTCAACAGCAGCTAAACTGAATAATACACTGATGGCAAAAAATTGCAACACCAAAAAAATTATTGAAGTAGAGCATATTTGTCTGCGTAACGTATTTAAATGATTAACATTGTAAGATCACAGGCTAATGTAAGAGCAAAATAAGCCACTGAAAAGGTAAAATGCTGGTATTTTAGCAACTGGTGTAACCACCAAAATATTGCATTCAAGAATTCAAATGTGCATTTATTGTGTTGTACAAGTGCCGGTTGTCAGTTTGTGGGATCGGTCGATACGGGGACGGTTAATGCTGTTTCTGGATGATGCAGGACTCGGATGTTCAATGATATATCATATGTGCTCGATTAGAAACAGATCTGGTAATCAAGCAGGCCGTGGCAACATGTCGACACACTTCAGAGTGTTATTGGGCTACAACAACGGCATGGGGGCGAGCATTATCCTGTTGGGAAACACCCCACGGAATACTGTTCACGAATAGCAACACAACAGGTCGAAGCACCAGATTGATGTACAGATTTGCAGTCAGGATGCGTGGGATAACCACGAGAGTGCTGCTGCTGTCATGTGAAATCGCACCCCAGACCAGGTGTAGGTCCAGTGTGTCTAGCATGCAGACGGGTCGGCTGCAGGCCCTCAACAGGCCTCGTTCTAATGAACACACAGCACATCAGTGCCCTGAGGCAGAAACAGCTTTCATCAAAAACACAACAGACTTCCATTGTTCCCTCCAAAGAACTACCACTTGACACCACCAAAGTTGCAAATAGCGGTGTTTGGAGTCAGTGGAATATGTGATGCAGGGTATCGGTCTCAGAGCTGTCCTTGAAGAAACCAATTTGTAACAGTTCATTGTGTCACTGAGGTGCCAACTGTTACTCAAATTGCTGCTGCAGATGCAGTACGATGCCCCAGAGCCACATGCAGAACACAATGGTCCTTCCCTCTTGGTAGTGCCACGTGTCCATCTGGAACCTGGTCTTCTCGTGACTGTACATTCCCGTGTTAACCACTGCCAGCAGTCATTCACTGTGGCCACATACCTGCCAAGCCTTCCTGCAATATCACGGAAGGAACATCCTGTTACACAACCTCATTCAAACTTGGTGAGGTGTTGATAATGCCATCTTTGTCACCTTAAAGGCATTCTTGACAAATGTCAACTGCAATACAAGTGCTGCTGTTATGCATTTGGCATGAGATTTGAAAAGACATCATCCCTCAGATGTATAAACATGCTACCAACTTTCGCTTAAATTGCAGAAGTCCTTCTTGGTGTTGTGATTTTTTTCTGTCAATGTGTATTATTGTATCAATCAGGTTAATGAACAGGCTTTTAACAATAATTAGTAGAAACTTAAAAGCATAGACTACATTGACAGTAGATGAGAATCTTTTGTAAACAAATTATTTCACAAACTTTCGCAAACTTGATGTTACCCTTTGTACCTCCGATTTCCCTCTCTGCTATGTGTGTGGCGTGTAGCTCATTTATATCACCTGCATTCCCACCTGGTTGGTTGGAAGTACTATTTTTAAATGGGCTTTGTTACCAGTAGTACAATGGTAGCTGTGCTTGCAGTTAAGCATTTCATACCGGACTGGAATATGTGCAGTATAAATTATTTGGCTTATTTTGTAAAAAAGGTCTCCTTTGATGGGAAAACACGAGGTGTGAAACCAAAATATTATGCTGTAAGTGAACATGTCACAACAAATTATGTCTATCCATATGACATAAATACATAAATAACCAAACAGTAATTGCCCTTATGACCATGCAGGAATGATCTAAATTGATAGAATGTACTTTCATGCATCAGTATCAAACTGTGTGTTCATATTTGTCTGCTTAATTTAATTTGCAAGAACTGTTTTTGACATTTGTGTTTCCTGTGTGTAAAGGGATAAGGACATTTTGTCTGCAGTCAATTCTGTCTTGTGTTACTCTTGAGCTGGAATAGGATGAGATAATAACTAATACCATCAAACTATTTTAATTTTTTTTCACTAAACATTCCTGGAACTTAAATAATGATTCTACAAATTCTCAGAAAGGCTACCCTAAAGCATGTAACAAGTTTGTGTTGCATGATACAATAAATAATCTAATGGTGTTATTATGTGTTTCTGTATTTTCTCCTTACCCTTAAAACTACAGTATATAATCTAACATATTTGATTTGATTAACTGCTCATATGATTGTTTTCCAGATTCTGACCTACATTAAGATCTGAACAGTAACACTAACATTGACTTTTATTGCTTTGCTTAGAAGGTTATAATGAAACAGTGGAAATACTCCCAATGAATATATGCCTTTATCACAGTCTGCTGTAATTTTTGAAGTACAAGTTTCCCCATACATTCTGCATTTTTTAAATATAACTGCAAAGTATTATAAGATTGTGGCTGTATATTTGTGTCATTATTGGTGTTTCCTGTCCCACTACTGTTTCATCTGTCACGTGCTTATGCTTTCCTTCTGTCAATCTGTGATGTCACCTTAGGATTTCTCTCTTGTTGTGTTTGTTGCTAACATTCCTCTTTCTCTATCTATTTGTAGTGCTTCATCACTGGTTGATTTTCTTTCAGTTTTTACTTCTCTTCTGTACTTTATTTTTGAAGTATGTTAATATGTTGGTAGGATGGCATCAACGTATTGTTGCTAAGCTCATCATACATTAGGAGTATTGTCCTCTTACCCCAGTGAGCAAAGACTAAAAAAAGGTCAACTGGAAGAAAAACAGTGTAGTCACAAATTTTTGTGGAGTATTAGGAGGGAGTACCATGAGCACATATAAAAATCTTGACTGATAGAGTGGAGCATTGAAGAGTCAAGTCGGAGGGATTTAAAGGTCACTCTCTAATGTTTTTCTTCAATAACTCGAAAACTGCGTCCTCTAAAAAGATGTTTCCCAGTACAAAATTAAAATACATTAAATTTCCTACAACAAAGGTCTTATTTATTTTTTCTCTAGGACAAATACTTTGTGTTGCAGGGGATGGGATAATCACGAATTATTAAAAATATTTTTTTAACAATATTACTATTTCTTTAAATGAAATTGCTTGAAAACAAATATTAAATGAACATACCACATCTAAGTGCAAGAGCCATATTTAGGGATACATTATGTTCCGGGTGTGTAAAAGTAACAGGGTGGGAGGGGGTAGACGTCCAAGGGAAGGTAGCTCACTGGATTGTGTTCTCGCACTTCCTTCTTTCATAGGTCTGCAAACTGGATATCAAGCAGGTGATTATCTGCTGCACTGTCACAAGAGGCAGCTACAGGGTGTTTGACAAAGTTCTACTGTCCTACACAGTGCACCTTCTTGGTCACTGGCTGTGCCATGCCTAGACGTGTAGGGGGGACAGGGGTGATACTTTTCCACATAGAATGCAGATATGAGTTAGTAGTAATACTAGCGCAAGAACCACGTACACTTTATTAAGTGGTTACCTTTTCACAATTTAAGTGAGCTGTTGCCTGAAAAAGTTTGACAACTGGTGCTGTCAATGTATTAAACGATGTCGATTTCATTGTTAGCACTGTCACTGGCTGGAATACTTCTGACAGCGTGAGGGGAATCAAATTCATCACCCCAGCCTCATCTCTCCCAATGTTTGGAGAGACCAGTGGCATAAATTGTGACAGAAGTAGGTCATTTAGGTGTTAGAACTTCAAATATTTCCCCATAAGACAGGCAATGCATTACAGCAGATTACTGTTGGAGACTTGAATGTGATCAGTCCCATTCATCAAATACACCCACACCGTAGTAGAAGATATATTGTGGGTGTATGATAAGTGGCTCCACTTAGTGAAGCCCACGTGTCAGCAGTTCCTTAAGGCACTGCAGTGTATCTATAGCACAGTTACGGGTGAAAGAAATTCGATAACTTCCTGGTCATTCATTAATTCACCACTAAGTGACTAAAACACATTTACATGGCTTTATAACACACTGCATAGAAAGCAGCATTTACTAGTCAGCGACATCACAGTTTACATAAAAGCTCACTTAACAACTGCAAATAAGTACTCATTTAATAAACTAAAAATAGCTTCACCCATAAACACATGCACAGTATGGTTATTTTGGCTATTCACATAACAGAACTGACAGATATTGCTGGGTAGGAATAGTTTGTCTGTAAACTGAGAACTGAGCAAGCACTCATGCTGGAGGAAGTCGCCTTTCCGAAAAGAACCTTATAGCTGCCATACAGGATGACAAAGAATCTATTTCCCCCCACAGCACTGTAGAACAGTGGGCAGAAATATATGTAATTTCTGTCCGTAAGTGTTACTCGTGTTAGTATTATCAGTAACTCATCTCTTCATTCCATGTAGTTTTAACATACCTTATTTACTCAAATCTAAGCCGCACTTTTTTTCTGGTTTTTGTAATCCAAAAAAACCACCTGCGGCTTAGAATCGAGTGCAAAGTAAGCGGAAGTTCTGAAAAATGTTGGTAGGTGCCACCACAACTAACTTCTGCCATCCAATATATGTAGCACTACACGGGCATGCTTTGCAGGCACAAAGATAAATACTGGCGCCAAAACCAATGTGTCAGTAAATAAATTAAAAGAAAAGGTAGAAGAATGTAAACATTGTGCCATGTATTCTTTCGTGTTTGCTGCTATCTCATTTAAATCCTGTCTGCCTAATAAACTACGAAACTAGAGTGAGACAACAGCAAACGCGGAAGAATATACATATCATGTCATGTTTATGTTTGTATTATTCTTTTGCTGAACAGTGATACAGTCAGAAATGAAATACAAATCTAAGATGTCTCTAATTTCTGTGCAGAATGTAATGTACTAAAGAGACATCTGCAAAGATTTTCAAATGGAGAAAAACTTTTGTTAACTCTCGTTTGGAACATCTTCTATCATATGCAGTATATTATTTGGTTCTTGTTGATCATTATCAAAGAAAGCAGCAGTGTGAGTAACAACAAATAGTAGTCTCTTGCCGTTGTTTCGCTTATGAGACAATTCCTATCTTTTTCTTATTGTAAGCCGCGGTAGTGCATACGAAAACAAGCCATGCCATGAGCGGCGGCAGGTCGTAAACACTCATTATCAGAATGTGATAAACAATGCATGACACAGTACAATAATGCATTTTCAGCTTAGAGTGACATAAACACCTATAACAAAGAGAACAGCACTTATCGGACCAAACAAAATAAGCAATTGATTCAAACCAGACGAAGCATGTGAAAAAGGAAGGGTACCCGGATAAAAACGGACGGTGCGCCTGACACACAGCAATGGCTACTTGGTAAAGCTTAACTGTTAAGCTTAAGACTCGAACCAAACTACTGTAGATGTATCTTCTTCCATTCGACCTCAATTGTCTCGTATTACAATGGACCAACTTTGTTTCTATTTGGAGGGGTGGTCAAAACTTTCCTCTCAACTTGTATTTCAAGTCTCATTTTTCAGGTGCAGCTTAGGTTCGAGTAAATACGGTACTTTGTGGTAAATATCTCCCCACCTCCCCCATATATATCTGCCCAGAGTCACCAGTTATTCATAAGGCATATGGTGGAGGTTTGGTATATAGTTTCTTGTGACATAGTGGAGTAGACAGTGGGGAATCATCTACTTGATCTTCAGCTTGCAGACCTTTGAAGAAGAGAAATGCAAGAGCACAATGTGATGGCCTACCTTCCATTGCACTTATATACCTACTCCCCAAACAATTTATTCCTAAATATGAAATATGGCTTTACTGCCCTTAGATGCGATGCACACATTCAATATTTGTTTTTAAACTAGTTTATTTAAAGAAAACCATTAACTTTACGCTGTTAAACCAGTATTTTTAATAGTCTTATTCTTCCATCATCTGCAATGTGGAAACTAACGGTTCTAGAGAAAAAAATAAATAGGAACTTATTTGTAGAAAATTATATATAGCTCAATTTTCTATCAGGAAATATTTTTACTGGAGGTCACAATTTTAGAGTTATTGAAGAAAAACATAGAAAAGTTACTTTTAAACACCTGTCACGTCAATGCACACATTCCGTCGATCAGGAATTTTAGTATGTTGTTAATAGTACGCCCTTCTACCATTGTACAAGAATTTGTCACTACACAAAGTTTTCCTCTAATTTTCCTTCATTAACTGACTATATAATGTATACAATCAATGAGCTTGCAGATACGTGTACTTGGAAGTTTAAATGTAAGGTTTATATTGCGTCTTCTCTGTGAAAAAATACTTTACTGCGAGAACTATAGAAAATGACACTAACTGCATATGTAATAACTTATCACTTCAAAATTTGGTATGTAGAAGCTAATTTGAGCCATGTCCAATATATTTTACTGGAAAACAAATTTGATAGCAGTGGACCAGCATACAGCTGAACTGGTCTGAACAATGTAACAGATGTGAATTGTGAACATTCTTGGGTAAGACAGCAATTGCTTTGATGCCTGTGGAGTGGCTAGCCATGTTCTGAACAACAGTTAAATATACTGCTACAACTGCAGAAAAGATTGAAAATAATTCAGTCTCCATTTTTAAATACATTGAAAAGCGTGAGGAAAAATGTAATCTTTCCCTGTTCTGCAGTTACCAACTCCATAGGCATTCATGATATTTCATGTTAAGACATTGACACTGTGTGTGTTTTTATTTCAAGACAGATGCTGTCTTGTTTTAATTTACTGGATGTGTTGGTACATTAATGAAACCAGATAAAGGTTGCACATTTTTCTTAGTTGGTAGGTATCACATCTGTGATTGTACCCAGTACACCTTTCAACAGGAATAAAGGATGCCATTATGTGTTGAGCTTCCCACATCGCTTTGTGGCTTGTGACACCCTGACAAAATGTAATATTTGTGCAGTGTTGCTTGATAAAGTCCAAGGGGACAAAATTAGGTAATCATAAATGAAATTAAGTGCTTGTTTTAAGGAAAGAAACCTTGCACAGGAAATACTACTTTCAAGAAATTTTCTGTATTCTTTCACATCAGGAAATTGCATTGATACAGCCCATTTTGCTGTGCACATTCAGTGTGTGGATATCATAGTAATCAGTTTTATTCTTGGGCTTCCCATCTTGTTCATCATTAATAATAGTGTCACAAATGATTTGTAGCTTCTGGGGAAAGAGAGGACAGTGAGCTAATGTGGAACAATTTACACTGATTCTCAGCAGAACTGAACAAATTTCAGGCCAACATTGTGGAAATACCTTCACTTATAGTCATTAATAGGAAGTTTTAAATTATGATGCTTTGTAATGAAGGCATTGCTGTTTTTGTATGTGTTTTGTCATTTTATGCTGATACCCTTGTTATGATGAACATTTTTAGTTCCTTTAATACCGAATCACTATTTTCCTATTACCTTGTTAAATTTTTTTTAACCCGCATTCCTTTTCAGACAATATTGCAAAATGCTTTAATTTGCATTCAACTTGGAATGAATTACTTCACCTTAATTGGGTATCACATATCACATTGCTCATCCACTCTTTGCAAACACATTTAATGATCTGCATTTAAGGTGCTTGTACTTTTCAATCCTACATAAAATCCAACTTTAATTTCTGTGTTCGGTTTCATGACACATTACTGAAATGTTTTGAGCTAGTGGGTTGTATCATTTGTGTGTATCACTTCAGTTACATTGTCCTGATTTGAAAGCAGTTACATTATTTGATGTGTTATATTTATAACACATCAATATATAAGGTGAACAAGGGGAAACTATTGGAGGAGAAAAGATTGTTAGTTGACAGGAGTTAATTTAAAGTTTACTTTTCTACAACATTATGTGGTGCAAAGCAGTGGAGTTGTAAGAAACACTGAAATTTGGACAGAGTACCAAACGATTTGAACTCTAAGAACGGGTTGGTAATACACTCCTGGAAATGGAAAAAAGAACACATTGACACCGGTGTGTCAGACACACCATACTTGCTCCGGACACTGCGAGAGGGCTGTACAAGCAATGATCACACGCACGGCACAGCGGACATACCAGGAACCGCGGTGTTGGCCGTAAAATGGCGCTAGCTGCGCAGCATTTGTGCACCGCCACCGTCAGTGTCGGCCAGTTTGCCGTGGCATACGGAGCTCCATCACAGTCTTTAACACTGGTAGCATGCCGCGACAGCGTGGACGTAACCGTATGTGCAGTTGACGGACTTTGAGCGAGGGCGTATAGTGGGCATGCGGGAGGCCGGGTGGATGTACCGCCGAATTGCTCAACACGTGCGGCGTGAGGTCTCCACAGTACATCGATGTTGTCGCCAGTGGTCGGCGGAAGGTGCACGTGCCCGTCGACCTTGGACCGGACCGCAGCAACGCACAGATGCACGCCAAGACCGTAGGATCCTACGCAGTGCCATAGGGGACCGCACTGCCACTTCCCAGCAAATTAGGGACACTGTTGCTCCTGGGGTATCGCCGAGGACCATTCGCAACCGTCTCCATGAAGCTGGGCTACGGTCCCGCACACCGTTTGGCCGTCTTCCGCTCACGCCCCAACATCGTGCAGCCCGCCTCCAGTGGCGTCGCGACAGGCGTGAATGGAGGGGCGAATGGAGACGTGTCATCTTCAGCGATGAGAGTCGCTTCTGCCTTGGTGCCAATGATGGTCGTATGCGTGTTTGGCGCCGTGCAGGTGAGCGCCACAATCAGGACTGCATACGACCGAGGCAAACAGGGCCAACACCCGGCATCATGGTGTGGGGAGCGATCTCCTACACTGGCCGTACACCTCTGGTGATCGTCGAGGGGATACTGAATAGTGCACGGTACATCCAAACCGTCATCGAACCCATCGTTCTACCATTCCTAGACCGGCAAGGGAACTTGCTGTTCCAACAGGACAATGCACGTCCGCATGTATCCCGTGCCACCAAATGTGCTCTAGAAGGTGTAAGTCAACTACCCTGGCCAGCAAGATCTCCGGATCTGTCCCCCATTGAGCATGTTTGGGACTGGATGAAGCGTCGTCTCACGCGGTCTGCACGTCCAGCACGAACGCTGGTCCAACTGAGGCACCAGGTGGAAATGGCATGGCAAGCCGTTCCACAGGACTACATCCAGCATCTCTACGATCGTCTCCATGGGAGAATAGCAGCCTGCCATGCTGCGAAAAGTGGATATACACTGTACTAGTGCCGACATTGTGCATGCTCTGTTGCCTGTGTCTATGTGCCTGTGGTTCTGTCAGTGTGATCATGTGATGTATGTGACCCCAGGAATGTGTCAATAAAGTTTCCCCTTCCTGGGACAATGAATTCACGGTGTTCTTATTTCAATTTCCAGGAGTGTATAATATTAGAGTTGTTAAAAGTAATTGATTTGGTGTCCAGAATCTATGAAAGAAAAGACTATCAAATTTTTTCAGAAAAATAATACAGTCTTAAGTGACAGGTAATGTGGAAAGTATTGTCTCTCATCCGGACTTCACATTCTCGCACATTGCTGGCTAGAACAACAACAAGAAGAAAAATTGAGAAGCATTAGACAGAAATCAAGTATTAGCTCCTTGGGCCAAAGCCAGGATACCTTTCTGAATCTAAAGAGAAACTGCAGACAGTGTAAGATGTAATAGGATATTTCAACTTCTGACAGTCTTCTAAATTCAAACAGAGGTGTAATATACCAAAGGAACAAGTAAACATGAGGTTTGTATGTAATCCTCATTGGATTGAACTTGATTGTCAAAGAAACAGCAAACAATCTAAAATAAAATTTCAGAATAGATGAAAGATGCAAAAGGAATGGTACTATCATTCAATTTTGTATTCAGCATATCTGTTTTCAACAAACCTAACAAAGATTTATTGAAGGAGATGCACAGTCTGCTTAGCAAAGATTTTGGGATAAAGGTGAAGAAAGTAGAGACCAATAGTGGGGAAGTATAAAGAAGAATAGTGACATCCTAAGCATCAAAACTGGAGGAGAAACAGTACACACACTTAAAGATTTATTATGTCAGAGGAGCAAGATTTGTGTGATGTCAAAGCAAGGAAAAGTAACAGCCCTCTTTAGATAAATTGCTCTGTTGGTGCTGTGTATTGATGTGGAACTGAAAACATTTCAGAACAGTGTGTCTGAAACAGCACAGTATGGAAGTGAAACTTAGATTTTAGGAAAATAATGAATAACCTGTGATAATTTAAAACATGATGTTATAAAAGTTTACTAAACATTATGTGGCCAGGTAAAATGAAAAATGAAGAGCTCAATGAAGATTAATGAAGAAATATGTGTAAATGTCTTACAGGAAGAAACATTAGTTACTAGAATGTCTGCTATGGCAACTAATCGTAGTTAACTTGAAACTAAGAGGGACAGTGGAATGAAAAACACAGAAGCAAATGAGAAGACATAAATCAGATTTTTATGGATATTGGTTGTAAAGAGGAAATACTAGCATGAAACAGGAAGAGGGTGAAAAGAACACATCGGGGAAATAGTGACTACATGTCTGTCTGTCTTGAAAAGTTACCGTAACCACTAATGCCTTATTAAGTGGTGTGTTGCTGCAAATTAGGAACAGAATTTTAATTATGAAGATATTTTCAGGTTGTACAGACATACAACAGTGGCTATAGCTACAAGATAACTTATTAATGTTGTCATTTGTAGTTACAATTCACTTGTAAGTTGAGGGCTATTCCTTGTGTATATTTAGGTATCATGTTGTAACTTTCTTTATTTTCTTACTTAATTGTTTTTCTAAATCACCACTATCTGATGTTGAAACACATTTGTAATTTCACCTTATGTGTATTTCAACTCTTCTTTCATTTATCTGTAACACTGATTGTTATAAGAATTCATATCATCATCCTGGAATGCAGCCGTATAGCACAACTTGTAGTAAGTTGAAATCTCTGTTGCCCATTCATTTTTCAGTTGATGTTCCTCAGAATTTTGATATCCCCATTCTAGATATTTTTGTTCATTTATCATCAGTCTTGGACCACCTTGTTTTGAAAGCACTTCCTTCAAGTGTACATCATTTTTGAAAAGTTTCTTGCAATTTACCCTGTAGTTGATTGTGTAATCAACATCTAATCAAACATTATTCACAAAAGTTATTGAAGTAACAAGTATCCGTGATTGTAACTTGTTCCAGTCTTTGTAGGTATTATACTTGTTGAATGTCTTTGTTACTGTTGATATAATACTTGTTTCGATTTACCTTTTCCAGTAACTGGTTAGGAAAGTGTCTGCTTTGGCTATATGGGCTTCCAAACATGTAGCATTGATATAAAGGTGTTAGAAATTTGTCATAAGTCCAATTAATGGATTGAGCTTTTATTTCAAAATTTAGTTTTCCTAGTACTGAAGGAATTGGATTGGAAATTTATACTAAACCTATTTCAATTCAGACATTAGTGGCATTTCTTCAACTACTCTAAGGTTATCACATTGTTCTCTCTCTCTCTCTCTCTCTCTCTCTCTCTCTCTCTGTCTGTCTGTCTGTCTGTCTGTGTGTGTGTGTGGGGGGGGGGGGGGGGGGGGGGACACGCACGCATATGTGCTAAGAAAAGATCGCAAAAATGTAATTTGAAAAGAAGAGGAAGTGTCATTTCAGTTTTGTATCAGTGACTTGGTTTTTCAATAGATACTTTATGTAAAGTTGATCAGGTGCTCATAAGTAATGATGAGATAAAATTGATCTTTTTAATCTGTGACATAAATCTTGCTAGGTGATTTTCTTTCAAGTATTGCATCAGCACTGAAACCATTCCAAAAGTGTGTTATATGTAGCACCATGTAGCCAAAGTGGACAGTAAGAATGTTAGGGAGAACATTATCCCATTGTGTTTCCTTTTGTTGTGCTTATTGTGCGTTCCTACAAGGATGGTCTGCGTCTTCTTCCCCACTCAAAGGCTACTATGAAGACTGGTGGCGACCACGAAAAGGTGGGTGTTAATGTTGGAGATTGTTGATGAAAATGTTTAAATGGCTAGATAATGGCACATGATGAACTGTGTATTATTTGCCGTTACAGGTTGTAAAATAAAAAATTATCTTGACAACCTTTTGTGTGGTGCCCGTCTCAATTTATTGTGAGAAACTGAAAAACTGTGTTGCTTTTTTATTAAATTCTTTAAGGACCCAGATTATCATACATGATTGTCATACATGCAAATTGCTAGCCATTTAAACAGTTTTAAAATAGTAATAAAATTGTAAACCTGTTCCGTCTCAAACTGTATGTTGTGGCTCTATCCTAAAACATGTTGTGTATAACATTTCTAGTCTTGAACTGGTGCACACTAAAATTATCATACACACATTTAAAGCTAACAAGCTTAAGTGTACCCATACTTAATAAACAACTGTCCTACATGTAACCTCAATCTAAACTCTGTTCCATTTTGAAGTTAAGATTAGAGATTAAAAGAAAATTAGAGCTTTAGTTTCAGACCAGCTAAGTATCTACCTGTTTGGGAATATTTATCACTTTTGTAGCAGTATTTACATGTGTTAAATAAAATTTTGTTGTTTGACCCTAAGCCCACATGCATGTAGTGCTGCCATGAGCAGAATGCTGCAAGAAATAACATTTTACGAAGTAAATTTGGGAAATAATTTGTTGGGCTGTTCATATTTCTCCTTCTTCCCCTGTTCCCACAGTACTTTTTAATGAGAGCATTTAAATAAATTTTATGGTGGCAAAAATAGTGATGATGTGCATGCTTGGCTTCTATCATGGTGTGGGACTAGGATCATTCGTTACCAATTGGTTATAAAGATACAAAACACAGATGTTCATAAGTATTATAAAAAAAAAAAAAAAATTAGTACACTTGTTTGTTTTCTTTTTCCTGTCCCCCATCCAGCTCACGCATTCGACTATTACGGTAAGTTTTGAGAGTTGATTTTTTTTTTATTATTTTGCTTTGGGTATTAGTAGTTTGCAGGGAATGTCAAATTTGTGTTAAACTTTAAATTTCGCTTTTGCCCCTATACTGCTCTGACCCTTATCTGAGACAAACTGCAGCTTTAAGATTGCATACTATGAATGCTTCGTGCAGTTACCTTTATGCAAATTGCTAAATTTCTCTCTTGTGTAAAATGATGTGTGTACACAATTTGGCATTCCCATAGCAAAATTATTCCAGAATTCAGTGTTTGCTCTCCACCCAAAAACTGTGTCTAACATTAAATTACGAACTATAAATCGCATGTGTGAAATCATTACACAGGTCATGTATGACACACAGTTGTGCCCATTGCAAACCTGTTGTACAGTCCTAATGCAGCTTTATTGAACTTCATGAGCCAACAGTACGGAACCAGGAAAGGATGGATTCTCATGCATGTCTGTCTGCATGTAATAAGTATTAAGTGGGTTGTTCATCGTATGAATTTTGCTGATATAAAAGCTTTTGTGAAAACGGGGTTCCCAGGATGTGCTGTATTACTTATGTAGATCAGTCAACATTGAGATCAGTGCTGCACATCATCTGAGAAAGTGTGTATTGCAGACATGTCTGCCAATTGATTCTATTATCTTAAGATGTAATGTTCATATTTTATTTAGTTTCTACTCCATCTTTATGTACTACAGTAGACAGTTGTGCCCTGAAGTGTTACTTCATCCGTTCGTATTTAAACTTAGAAGTTGTAAATACAGAAAATTCAGCACTTGTCACAAAGCCTCAGCATATTTCACTCTGTGTTGCCACACAATTTACAAATAATATATAAATTGTAAGCTTAACACTCTAATGAATAACACAGTATTTCATTTTTATGTTATTTATTTAAAGAACACGCGCGCGCGCGCTCGCGCGCGCACACACACACACACACACACACACACACACACACACACACACACACACACACACACACACACGCACACACACACCTACCTTCCTCTTCAATTTGTAGACTGATAGTTTGTCCATTCATTGGGAAATAAAGTGTCATCATCTTTTTCTTAATGTCACTATTGTGTTCTTCGATTCACTGGTCACTCTACTTACCTTACTATGGTTCTTGGTGTAAAATTTGCAATAATTTTGGAAGCCATCTTACTTATCATTTATTGTATGTTAGTTAATGTTAGGGAAATTATTTATCTTAACTTAGACCTGCTTAGTGTTGAATTCTGTAATATAAATTTCAAATATGTATCTTGCAATTACTTTTTTTAGTTAATATGACTGATATACGAATTGTAATCATTTCCATTTTTCATGTAATTGTAGAATCCATCAGTGAAATAATCTGAAGGACTTGGTGTACATAGATGATGAAAATAGCTATTGGTTGAAGTTTTCTGTTTTGTCAGATATTTGCCATTCAGTAAATAGAATTCAAGGAAATAAATTTATTACTGCCAGATAAACTGAGCTTCACTGAAAACTATCAGTTTATCAATAAAACCACATTGTACACCAATGATTTCTTTAAGTAAATTGTGTAGTCCTTCAGCATTGTGGTAAAAAAATCAGTGCATTTCTTAATCTTAGTATAAAACTTATACAAGATTTGTTTCTTTGTGATGTCAGCATCCTTTTGTATATTGCCATTACTGCACACTCTATAATAAGTACACAAGAAGTGTGAATATCATACTATATGAAATTAGTAGACATCATTACTGTGCAGTAAAGATGAATGTAAAGTTTTGTTCATTGGGTTTGGCAATTCTTGTTGAATTATTTTGTTCCAACAGCTTATCTACAAAATCTTTGTGTATTGAAAAAAAATATAGGAACTCAGTAAAAGTAGAATGATTAGAAACCTCGTTTATGCAACATAATAATAATAATAACCAAAATAATTTAAAACACAGAGCTGTGTCTCACTTTGTATTTACATCAAAGTATTTGCTGATATTTGGAAAAATACTGAAATCATTTCTGAATTTGTCCATTGTCCTGTTTACATATTGTAAGACATATCATAATATAAAAAAAGGTTTAATGATGAAATTATGAGAGAACTGAATGTGCATAGGAGAGGTGATAAGCACTGTAAAAGTGGCTGTATGACAAACATTCCAAATATAGATAAGCTGTTTTGTGGCTATCAGTCTCTACAGCTGAATCTTTATGTTGCAGTTCTTCAGAGCTATATGTTTAATGCTTAAATTGTTTCAAATATCTCCAAAACTTGTTGCAGTGGCAGCCACCTCCCACATAAATAAGTTATAAAAAAGTGTGATTTATACTGTATATTCCATGTTCCTAGATCTCTGAAAAACATTTGACACAGAGCCTCACTGCACATAGTTAATGAAGGTCGGTGCATATGTAATGTCTTCTTAGATATGTGAATGGCTTGAAGATTTATGAAGAAATCCAGTGTATTGTCCTTGACAGTGATTGTTCATCAGACAAGGATAGCATCAAGTGTATCCCAGTGAAGTTTAATATGACTGTTCTTGTACTCCATAAATGATCTAAAAGGCAGGGCGAATAGCAGTGTGCGACTGTTCGCAAATGATGCTGGTGTACATGGGGTGATTGACTACATGAGTACAGGGCGAGTTGGACACAACTTCTTTTTCGTGTGGTGAATGGCAGCTTGGTCTAAATGGAGAAAAATACAAGTTAATGCAGATGAGTAGGAAAAACAATGGTGTAATGCTCAAATACAGCATTTGTGGTGTGTTGCTCGACACAAACATATTGATTAAATATCTAGGTGTAATGTTGAAAAGCAATATCAAAGGAAATGAGCTCGTAAAAATGGTAGCAGGGAAGACGAATGGCTGACTTCTGTTTATTGTGAGGATTTTAGGAAAGTGCTGCTCATCCATAAGAGACCTATACAGCCTTCTTGTGCTATCAATTCTCAAGTACTGCAATAGTGTTTGGGATCCCCATTGGGTGGGATCACAAAAAGACATCGAAGCAGTTCAGAGGCATGTTGCTGGATTTCTTACCGGTAGGCTCAATCAACACACGAGTGTTATAGACATGCTTAATGAACTCAAATGAGGATCCTTGGAGGAGTGCTATAGAAACAATTTAGGAGAGTGGTGTATGTAGCTAACTGCACACTGATTGTGCTGCTGCCAATGTACATCTTGTGTAGGGACTGTGAAGACTAGAGAGAGTAGGACTCGTATGGAGGCATATAGTCAGTCATTTTTCCCTAACCCTATGTGCAAGTGAAATAGGAAATGGCTGGTTGTGGTGCATGGTACCCTCCACCATACACCACACAGTTGCATGTGGAGTATAGATTTAGATGTAGAAAGTAACTGTTATAGAGCCACTGGAGTACACAGAATCCAGGATGAGTCTAGTTGCTCAGTTTGTTTTACATCTAGTTGTATTGTGAGCAGATTGTTACGATGGCCATTTCACTTTAGTTGTAACACAGTGTGTAACTGTTAGTAGAGGTACTATCTAGTTTGGAACTGAATCACATTGCCATTTTTATCCTACAGAACACCATAGTGGCTCCAGTTAAGATGCACTGATGAGACACTGGACACATATTGGGGAAAACGGTGGTTTAAATTCCCCTCCACTCATCTTGGTTTGGAATTTCCACAATTTCCCTAAACTGCTTGAGATGGATGCTAAGATGGTTCTTTTGAAAGGGCATTTTGGGTTTACTCGCTCGATCCAAGCTTGTTCTGCCTCTTTTCCTTCCCTTTTCCAGTAACATTCACAATTTACATTTTGTAGATGGTACTCAAAAGTACTGCAGAGGTCTATGGACTTACTGTGGCTGTTGTGATAGGTTTCACTGGAACTCAATACTGTTCTGTTGCCCCACTTCCCCAAGAATTGTCACACATCATCCTCCATCTAGTTGATTGTGTTTCACATTTTAATAAGTATTAGGAAGTGAAGCTGTGCTACTGATTAAACTGAAAGTAAACCAGATTGGAAATGCAATTGTTTCTAAAAGGCATTACATCACTGGCATAGATCTTGAACTATCACACAAAGATTAGGACTTGTTTGTAGAGCTGTGAAGAAGCCAACACCAGACACTCTTCATACATTTGCAAAATGATTCAGTAATATTGACATTTTCCCTTTTTTAAACATGGTATTCTTTTAGCTTCATTTTCATTCTAAAGAAGTGAAAAATTGTAATTCCCGTAGTAACTGCTGGTCTGCTGAATAAAGTGTGCCTACTGACTGAAATTCAGAAAACCGGAAGAATGATTTGCCAATATTGTTTCTAAAACAGTGTTATGTATACCTCACAAGGTACTGTATAGCACTTGATGAACTGTATTTTCAACCAGTATTTGAGATTTTCTGCCCTACCTCACTTGTTCATTGAACAAGGGAGAGTCGCTGTCAGCCTACTTGTGATACCTCAGTGCACCAAAGGTTTCTGCAGTTTTATTTGCTGAAGTGTGTACTTTGCAGAAGAATTGCAGATGTGGCTGGAGGAGTGTTGGGAATGCCTGGGGAAGTGTAAACAGCTGCATGACCTGTCAAAAGTTCATTATATACTTTCCACCACAAAGACTAATCTAAATGCTTAGACTTGAGGAAGCATTTTCTTTATAATGAATATTGCAGTGGTAGCTTAGTATAGTTAATAATATAACACTATAATAAAAGATTTGTGTCAGATCCTTTCCTCCTACAAAACTTATCACTTGTGATGTGTTAATCCATTTATGAAATGAAATTATTCACAAAACATTTCCTAAACAATTGAGAACCCCAGAAATACTTATCTAAAGGATGACAAAAATGACAAAATGTCATGTTCAATACAAAGTGAAAGAAGTGACATGCATATTATTGCGTTACTCTCTGCGTTCTAATATATGGTTTCTTTTTCCTCAGTTATTGGTTTATTGCAGCAACTCGCACCTAGTAATTCTATTTGTACTACTCGAAATATACCAAAAGAAATGTCATCAATAGAGGAAAGCTGCTCACTTTTATTTTTATTCAGGAAAAGTCACAGAAATTCACCCAGAACCCTCAATAAAATTTGAGGGGAAATTTTATCTGTGGGGCCGTAACTCTGTGGTGTCACCTGGCACAATATTGCTGCCCTGAGGTAGTTCAATTAACCTCTCTGGACCTGCAGTTAATTTGCTCTGATTGACGCTTGTGACAACGTGTTTTGTATGTTGTAGGACAGCAAAAGATATTTGTATGGAATCATACAACCTTTTAGTTGGTATTATACATAATTAATATCCTGAGTACCATACTTCCTACAGATCTATCCATGGACTTAAGTCTCAGGTGACATTTCCTGTGACTTTTCCTGTATCTTGAATGGCTGGAATGGAAGTACCTCCGTGTTTGTTTCCTCTCTTCTACCAGGAGCCCCTCGATCAATAAGCTGCCAGTTTTATGTTAAGTATGTTCCCATAAAGTACAATTCTTGTAAACAATGCAATATAATTATTCAGACAGAGGTTTCTGTTTGTCTGGGCAATCTAACATTGAAAAAGTAGTATTTTGCATTCTGATACTTGTATGTTGTTTCTATAATTCGTTTATACTCTGAAAGTTGTGTGCAGTCCTTTGTGCACTATGAGTGGTGCAAGATGTCTTCTTGATGTAGTAAGAGGACTAGTGAACATATTGTTATGAAATGCTATTAGCATCTTGTTTCAGCAGGTGGATACTAACTGGTCTGCTGTTGTAATAATTTACTTTTAATTATTAGATAGTCTTCTGGCTTCAAAGTGTGAGAAATGTGTGCTTTCAGAACATTCAAGTGTTTTTACTACTTGCAAATGTGAATTAACTTCCCTTAAACTACAAATTTAGATCATTTACTTTCACTTACTGGAAACTGTTATCCGTTGGTCTTTTGGAAACTGTTATCCGTTGGTCTTTTGGAAACTGTTACCTAGTATTATAGTCAAAAAGGACAAATTTTGGAAAGTTATGTGACTAAATATGACAATTACATAAAAGTTATGAAAACAAATAAAATGACAAAAATGAACTAATGATTGTGTTGTAGTTTTATTGTTATTGTTACGAAAATGTAGGTAGAATTTATGTATGTGAAGGAATGGAATTAGTTGAAGCCATGGTATTAGTTTGTAGTCTGGTACTTCTTACTTGGAGCCAATCTTAGATTGCTTTAAATCTTTTTCTAAATACTAGTGATGCCACTACTATTTCTTTGAGTATTTAGAATGAATGTAGAGCTGCAATTATAAAAATATTTAGATAATTAATGTTGATGCAACACTTTTCATTGAAAAGTGTAAATAAGAAGTGTGTGTTTAATGTCTTATTTAGCAATTGCTAGAAGTCAGGCCGCAGCAAATAATATCCTGAATGTTTTGAGATTGTAATATATCCACTGAATAAGCCATGTGTGGAAATAGAAGATTATCTTCAAGAAACTAAATGTAAGGTTCATCTTGTATCAAAATTATAGGTGTCTACAAACTGTTACAGTATTTCATTGATTACAGAGCATATCCAGAACATAAGTACTGTCAGTGAAATAGAACTAAAGTTTGTTATAAAGATGCATCACATTTTGTATTTGCATATTGAAGTACTGTCACCTTTTATGACAAATTGTTTGACAGCATTATTGTCTGCTAATATCTTGCCAGCAAGAAGAACTGCAGTGTGAAAAAAAAGTTACATCTTGTTTCTTGTTAAGCCTAGTTTACACGATGACACTAAGTTGCAGGCAACTGTGCTACTGGCTACTGCGCATGCGCGCTGCACGTTTGCGCATCTTGTTGGTGAAACTAAACAGTTTCGGGGTGTTCCAGCTTTGGCGACACTAGTTGCGTGAGTTTTGAAGTTATGTGAGTTCGTAGAGTGTAGACAAACTGAAATATGAAGTGGGGAATGGAGAATAACGTTCGCTTTTCTATATCTATGATTTGCATAGGTGTTTGTGAGATTTCAGTGATGCTGGTTACAAAAATAAGCAACATACTGCTCCTCCTTTAAGAAAAATAAAAGCAAATGTAATTCTAGCTGTAGAAATGCTCTTGTCTACAAGGCTAAAATCCCATCATTCAAGTTGGCCAACTCTTCTTCTTCTTCTTCTTCTTATTCTTTTTAAAAAAGAATATTGTTGACAGGAGTGAAGACTACACAAATCAAGAAGCTACATTCCTTATTCAATATTCATCTATTTAAAATGTCACAGCAGTGCTCCCCATTCGCATATGTTTGAATTTTGAAATATTGCCACTACAAATCTATCTTCAAGAGAGTAGTTCGCAAACCCCTCTATTCTTATTGCGACCTGCTTTGAATAATTACTGCAGTTAATGTTAATAATCATTACTGTTAATAATTGTTGTTGTTAATAATCACAGCTAAAACCACAACTTACAGCATGCCGAGTGTTCTCGATTGTAATGCATGCAATGTGATATGTAATTTCAGTTCTGGCAATGGTGCTTCATGCATTACAATATCTTTATTCCTTATCACATAATTAACTCTTATTTAGGAGAAATGTGAACAGTTCTGGTGACATTTTAAGATGATTAAAAGAACTTCTTGGGTCTTCCATTACAAATTATTTCAGCAAGGATGCTGAGCAACCGAGCTGACATCTTATCTTCACCCAGTCACAAATCAAAACACGTTTTCTTATTTTTTTTCCTTATGTAGCAATTCCACGTAACAAGCTTTAACTTCATCACTACTTGTGCAATGTGCAGCTGCCAAAACTTTCATTTCAGACACGACTCGGGGACCCACAAAACGACGAAACTTAAGTGTATACTGGTTTCGCCATGTCTACAGTCGCATATAAAACCATTTTTGTGCAACTCCTTCTACGCAACTAGTGGCGCAACCCAATGTCGTCTTGTGAACTAGGCTTTGATATTGTGATACAGCTATGGTGCCTTCATACAATGAGTATGTCAACGTGATAGTTATGTTGAGACATATTCAGAAGGTCTCCATGCAAACTTCGTGAGCTGTCTACCTCTGTTGCATTCTGTGTTGAGCAGTGGAACTTATGTTCTGGAATTTTGTCGTACCTTGCTGGTTGATAATGACAAGCTTACAAAAAGAGAAATGAGTAGTGCAATAGTAAAGGTGTCTGAACTTATCCATCAGAGCATACTTATAGTGAGTCGAAATTAAATGAAGGACCAACTTAACTGTGGTTCATAATGCAACTGTAAAATTTAACTTTTGAAAATGTTACTGCCCTACTTTGTCATTTACTCTTTCAACAGGTGTTTTATTGTGGAAGCACAGTGAACAGTTAAATGTCGTATTTAGCCAAAAACATCTGCCCTGATCTTTTTTGTTTCAATTTTCATTCATTTTTATCAGTGTACCACAGATGTTAAAATGCAGTATCAGGATACTTATGTTTCACTTGCTTGAGGCAGACTTGTAGGGCTGTAGGAAAGTGTGTATGCTGCTGACTAATCAGCATTCTCTCTTTATTGGTTATTGACTCCAAGTCTCTCTTTAAATCAACTGTCCCTTGTGTTGGTTCACTGATCAATGAAATGGAGGGTGAACTTGGAACATCCAGAATATTCTTACTATATTGGATAAAATATTCTCTGTATAAGACATATGCCATGAATGTGGGAAATCCACTCAGTCCTTCACATCCCTGAGAATCATTGGTGTAGGGATGAGTGACATATTTGTATTTTCCAGAAAGGTAAGTCTAGAAGGAGACTGATGTGACAGTACTTCTGTTCACAAAGGAGATCAGTAACACACTGAACCTTTGATTCAGTGTGAGGCATAGTGCTTGGTTAGAAATTGACGATATCACGTTTCCTTTGGCTTCATTAAAGCATTTCAGAGCAATGATAGGAGTTTTCTTCAAAACTGCAACTGGTCAGTTGCATCAGCCTTGCGTAGTATGAAATTGTCCTCTTTTTCTAAGACCTGTACGATGGGATGTGAAACTCTCAACATGCTTCCCCTCTCACTGGACTAGTATTGTGCATAAATGATGATTTGGATTAATGTTCACAATTTGTATGCAATGGATGTTCAAACTATTTTTTGAAATAACCAGTTTTCCACTGTTAGTAGTGTCATTTACTAATATAACTCGTGAATGTTTTGGATGCCGTCAGTAACTTATACTGGGTTTCTCAGGAGAGAGGGTCTATATTCAGGGATATTACAGGGATGATCATTTGAAGAAAGAAGTTTAGTAAACATTGGCTCTAAAATGCATACATTACAAGCTAGGAGCACTTCTTCATCCCCACCTGCAGGTCTGGGGGTTAGAATAGGCCCGAGCCTTTATGTGATGGTCCCCTGTAGGGTTTGACATCCGTTCTTCAAAATTTTCGTGAAGAGCGAGCCAATAGAGAAGGGCACCTTACAAAGTGCATGGTGTCCGTCATGCATTGAGATCTTTAGCCCACTTTCTTGTCGTCGCATTGCAGTCCTGCCCATTCTCCATCTGTTGGGTGAGCACACCTTCCTGGGTGTGTTTTCCACCATGCACTATGCAGTGTCGATTTCTGCATCAACAATGACTGTGGACTTCTTTGCAGCTGATATCCAGCACGGTAGCCAGGCTGTTGTGGTGCGGCCGCCGTGTACCCTATTGGTTGTAGCCTCTTGACCACACAGGGATCACTCTGCTGATGCCTGTGCCGTTAACTCCCCACATATGCCAAGGATAGATGCTCGTCCCCATGGGGCATCGGGACTCCCGGCAGTGGCCATCCTGCCTGGAGGCCTTTGTTCCGGCTGGGTGGTGTCTGTGGGAACGGCCCCTGGTTGGAGTGGGTGGCATCAGGGCAGATGACACACGATGAAGTTTAGTCTATCGTCTCTTGTTGGTGGTAAAACACCAGCAGTCTCTAAGTGATCACGAGCTCAATTCAATAAGTATGACCCCAAATCATTCCCCTCCCTGGCCACACCGTGGGAGGAACGTCAGGCTAAGGATGGCATCTGTTCTTATTCGCCCTGGTGTCTTGTATGTTCGAGAGCTGATGGGGAATCTTTCATGATGCTGAAGCCTCAGTTTTTTGTTCAGCATTTAGAGGACAGGTTTGGGGAGGATTGAGGGCTTGTCCAAAGTGAGATCTGGGTCAGTCTTGATTAAAACAGCATCCTCTGCCCAGTCATGGGAGTTGCTTGTGACAAGCTGGGGGATGTTACTGTAACCATCACACCCCATAAGAGCTTAAATATGGTCCAGGGTATCATATTTCACAGAGACCTTCTTTTGCAGTCCAACAATGAGCTGCATGCCAGTTTAGAGTGGCGAGTTGTACATTTCATCCGTCTACTGGGATCTGAAGGATAATCAGGTTGTCACTGGTGCCTTCATCTTGGCCTTTGAAGGAGATACATTGCCCAAGAAGGTCAACGTGATAGTCTGCTGGTGTGATGTAAAGCCCTATATCCCTCACCCGATGCGGTGCTTTAAGTGCTGGAAGTTCGACCATATGCCTACCCGCTGTACTTCCAGCATCACATGCCGAGATTGCGGATGTCCATTACATCTCAATACTCCATGTGCCCCATCTCCCATGTGTGTCAACTGCTATTAGCACCATTCGCCTTGCTCACCTGACTGCAGTATTCACCAGAAATAAAGGAAAATCGTGGAGTACAAGACCCTAGACAGATTGACCTACACTGAGGCTAAGAGAAAATTTGGATGCCTGCATCCTGTGCGTATGACATGACCTTACTCCGCTGCTACAACAGGTCTGGCACCATCAGCTGTGCCAACACAGGTCACCTCTCAGAGCCAGAAGACTACACCTGCCCCCTTGATGGTGGGTGGCATTTCCCTTGCTGTTGCTCCTGCACCATCTTCTTCAGGAGCAACACCCCCACCCCCACCCCAAACCATCGGGGACATCTGTCCCAACTTCTAAGCCAGAGAAGTGAGGGTCTTCTTCGGTTTCTTTCGCTAGGAAGGGGGTCGTTGGGTCACTTCCTTCCCAAGTTTCTTCTAGTGGAAAAGTCAACACCTGCCAGTGGCTAGAGTGTCCAAAAGCAGCTGGTCCTAGGGCTTCACACTCATCCTCAGTCCCAGAGACTGAGCCAGTGAAGTCCTCCCAGCCAGTGAAATCCAAGGAGCAGTGAGAGAAATCCAAAAAGAAAGCCACAGAGACCAAGGAAGTTGCTGTGGCAACCACACCACTATTACCTACAAGCTCTGCGGCTGAGGATAGGGTGGAGATTTTGGAGGACCTAGATCTTGCGAGACCCTCAGACACAATAGATATAGGCTGCTCAGGCAATAAATTGGTGGCAGCAGGTGACTCTTGAGACATAAACTGCCTCATTGAGTGTTATGTGCCTTCCCAGTCTCACAATGTCGTCCTAAAGTGGAATTGCGGTGGTTTTTTCAACCGCCTGGCTGAGATACGGCAACTGTTAAGCTTTACACTTGCTATCTGCATTGCCCTCCAGGAAACCTGGTTCCCAGCAGTGCAAATCCCTGCCCTTTGCAGCTATAAGGGATATTACAGGAACCACAGTGACTGTAATCAAGTGTCAGGTTGAGTTTGCATTCATGTCCTAAACTCGGTCTGTAGTGAACATGTGCCCTTCAAACCCCTCTTGAAGCCGTGGCTGTCAGAATAAGGACATCAGAGGAAATAACTGTCTGCAATGTATATCTTCCTCCAGACGGTGCAGTACCCCTGAATGTATTAGCTGCATTGAATGATCAAATCCCTATATCTTTCCCACTTCTGGGAGATTTTAATACCCATAATCTGTCGTGGGTTGGTACCATGCTCACTGGTCGAGGCAGAGATGTCGAAACTTTACTGTTGCAATTCGACCTCTGGCTCTCAAATACTGGGGCCACCACACATTTCAGTGTGTTCATCGTAGTTACTCGGCCATTGATTTATCAATTTGCTGTGCAGGACTGGCCAGAAGTGAAATTACTCTCATTCACTACATGCTGCAGTGAATCCTATAAGGCCCCATTTACAGAGCCATAGCTCCTCAGTGCCCTTGCAAATTGCCCCGACACAGCTCCTGGGCCTGGTCACATCCACAGCCAGTTGATTAAACATCTCTCATAAGACTACAAGCGACATATTCTCGTCATCTTCAACCAGTCTGGTGCAATGGCGTCTTTCCATCGCAATGGCGGGAGACCATCATCATTCTGGTGCTCAAATCCAGTAAAGATCCACTTGATGTGGATACTATCAGCTCATCAGCCTCACCAGTGTTCTTTGTAAGCTGCTTGAATGTATGGTATGTCGGCAGTTGGGTTGGTTCCTGGAGTCACATGGCTTGCTGGCTCCCTGTCAGAGCGGCTTCCACCAGGGTCGCTCTACCACTGATAATCCTGTGTCCATTGAGTCTGCCATCCGAACAGCATTTTCCAGGCAGCAATACTTGATTGCCTTCTTTTTTGACTTACATAAAGCATATAACACGACTTGGCGACATCATATCCTTGCCACATTGTATGAGTGGGGTCTCCAGGCCACTCCTGATTTTTATCCAAAACTTCCTGTCGCTCCCCACTTTCCGTACCCAAGTTGGTTACTCCCATAGTTTCATCCTTATCCAGGAGAATGGAGTCCCGCAGGGCTCTGTATTGAATGTGTGTGTTTTTTTAGTGACTATTAACGGTCTAGCAGCAGCTGTCGGGCCTTCTGTCTCACCTTCTCTGTACGCAGGCAACTTCTACATTTCGTACTGCTGCTCCTGCACTGTTGTTGCTGAGCAGCACCTCCTGGGAGCCATCCACGAGGCGCAGTCATGTGCTCTAGCCCACGGCTTCCAGTTTTCAGCCACAGTCGTGTGTCATGCACTTCTGTTGGCATCGTACCATTGATCCAGGACCCGCACTTAACCTTAACGACTATCCGCTCACTGTAGTGGAGACATATCAATTCCTAGGACTAGTTTTTCATGCTCGAATGATTGACTCCCTCGTCTTCGTCAGCTTAAGCAGAAGTGCTGACAGCACGTCAATGCCCTCCGTTGCCTGAGCAACACCAATTGGGGTGCAGATTGCTGTACACAGCTGCAGCTCTACAGAGCCTTTGTCCAATCCTGCATCAACTACCGGAGTGTGGTTTATGGTTCGGCAGTGCCTTCAGCATTGCATTTACTTGATCCTGTGCACCACTGTGGGGTGTGATTAGCGGCAGGAGCTTTTAGGACGAGTCCGGTGATCAGTGTACTGTGGACGCTGGTGCCCCTCCACTGCAGATCAGACGTGCGCAGCTGCTTGCCAGTTATGCGGTGCACATTAATAGTTCCCCTGAACATCCGAATCACTGTCTCCTTTCCCCACCCGTGGCAGTCCATCTCGTACATCGGCAGCCCAGATTGGTGCTAACGATTGCAGTTCGCATGTGGTCCCTTCTCTCTGAACTGGAGTCCTTCCCTTTACCACCTCTACTTGCAGTCCATTCACATACGCCTCCATGGTGTATGCCTCGGCAACAGCTTTGTTCGGAGCTTTTGCATGGCCTTAAGGACTCCGTTAACCCCGCCGCTCTCCGCTGTCACTTCCTTTCGATTTTTGACGTGTTCCGGGTGTCTCTGAAGTGGTTTACACCGACGGCTCAATGGCTGATGGTCACATAGGCTTTGCATATTTTCGTGGAGGACACATTTAGCAGATCTCCTTACCAGTTGGCTGCAGTGTTTTCACTGCAGAGGTGGTGGTCATTTCTCGTGCTCTTGAGTACATCTGCTCATGCCCTGGCAAGTCATTTCTCCTGTTTATTGAACAACCTTCAAGCTATCAACCAGCGCTACCCTCGCCAACCTCTGGTAACATCCATTTAGGAGTCCATCTATGCCCTGGAACAGTCCCACCATTCCATGGTGTTTGTGTGGACCCCAGGACATGTCAGAATCCCTGGAAACGATCTTACCGACAGGCTGGCCAAACAGGTGATGCAGGAACCGCTTCTGGATATAGGCATCTCTGAAGCTGACCTGCGTTCTGTCTTACACAGCAGAGTTTTCTGGCTTTGGGAGCGGGAGTAGCATAACAGCACGCTCAACAAACTGCATGTCATTAAGGAGACTAATAATGTATAGAAGTCTTCCATGCAGGCCTCTCGCAGGGAATCAGTTGTCCTCTGTCGGCTCTGCATTGGCCAAACGTGGCTAACACATGGTTACCTCCTCCATCGCGAGGACCCAACTCAGTGTTGCTGTGTACACCTCTTGCTGGACTTTTAGCTGCTCTGCGGCAAACTTTTAACTTTCCCAGCACCCTGCCTTTGGTGTTGGGTGACAATGGCTCCACAGCAGCTTTAGTTTTACGTTTTATCCGTGAGAGAGTGTTTTATACATCAATGTAGGTTTTAGTGAATGCCCTTTGTCCCTCTGAGTACTCCATGCTAGTGCTTTTAGGGTGGAGGTTTTAATGTATTGCAGGATGGCTGACTTTCTCTTTTTATTCTCATGGTTGGCCAGCCACTGTAATCTGATTTCATGTTTTACTCTCTTCTGTTTCTAGCATATCTCTGTTGTTTTGTTGTCCTCTTTTGTTCCTTTTAGTGTTCGTTGTCACCTCTTCATTCTTGTGGCTTTTCCTTTCGTTCCGTTTTGTGTTATATGTTTCATCCATTTTCTTCTCACACTTGTGACATTGTTTTATTAGGAACAAGGGACTAATGACCTCGTAGTTTGGTCCCTTCTGTCATCTTTTAAACCAACCAAATAAATTATTCATCTTTGCTACTATCAAACAATCTCTTGTACTGAACAAGTGCTCATAGCTCTTAAGATACGCAGTTTAGAGCCCATGTTTACTCAACTTTTTCACTTCAAATGATGGTCCCTGTCATATCCCTGAATATCGACATTCCTCCTGAGACATGCTGTAATTAGTACTCATGTCTTCTGTCTTCCTTTTCTCCCTCCCTCCCTCTTCACTTCACTCCACCCCACCTCAGTCCACATCCCATCCCTTTCTTTAATTGATGTTCATGATTTGTTATTGGAAACTATGCTGCCTGACCAACTCATAGCATCGTAATATGTGATCAGTAAAAAGACAATTCTCGTGAATCTTTCAGTACATCCTTTTTTTTTAAATTGACATAAATAATTTGCTTCCAAGCACTGGGAGAGTCCTCCAAAATTTCATTGTTATGGGATGTTTGTTGTAGCAATAATTAGCTTTGTTGGTATTTCCAAGCAGTGGGATCAACTTTTTGAAACTATCTGTATGGTGATGTAGGGTGAGCTCCCAAGTACACTGCAACCATTCATCCTGGTTGGCCATCGTTTGTGAGTAACTGAAGAGAAACAAAATTTTGCAATTTTGTGTGATCTCCACTGCTTTCAAATAGTAGTGTTATACAAATTGGTTGTGCAGCATAATGATTATTATACTAGCCTCATATGCAAAAGGATGTAATTTTGAATCTCATTAGGGGCTTTGAAATCTTTGATTCTTAAATCTCTATTGAAATGATTTTGATCATTATTTTTATTCAGTAAAGTGGTTTAAATGTAATTGGTTTCTGTTTTTTTGTTATGTCATTTTAATTCCTGTATTAACTTTTTTGATTGCTCTCATTTTTAATTTCTGTGATTTGTTTTCCAGCTGAAATCTTTGTGCATATGAAGTTAATTATTTAAATATATTTATATTTCACAATATTTAAACACTAGAAAATGCCAAGCTATCAGTTAAAAACGAAAGACAAAGAATTCGTCTATATGCACATTTGTGTCAAGACTGTAATTTTCATTACAAGATGTTCATTTCTTGGATCATAACCAGCATACAAACATTTAAAAACATAAATGCTTATTGCACAATGGAAAAAATAACACAGATGATGATTTGAATGGAAAAAGGGATTACAAGTGCAACAAGATTCAAGAAAAATGGGGAATATAAGTAATGAATGCAATAACATGGACGGAAAATTAGACCACTAGTCGAATAAAAATAATTATCAGTCATTTCAGTACAGATTTAAAAATATAAGATTTCAAACCATCTAATGAGATTTGAACCCATAATCTTTTGCATACGAGGCTCATGTTATAACCTTTATGCTACACAACCAGTTTGTAAAGCTTTAGAGCATCACGCAACCTCCTCCTCCTCCTCCTCCTCCTCCTCCTTCTTCTTCTTCTTCTTCTTCTTCTTCTTCTTCTTCTTCTTCCTCTCCCCCCCCCCCCCCCCAACCAGGGTAAGTGGTTGCAGGGTGTAATAACTAGGACCTACACCATTAGACAGGTGGTTTCAAAAAGTCAATTCTGCCACTGGGGGGCCTTTTTCTTGTTAGCAAGGAATTAAAATTTATGTTAGATTCAAGATCCTTTTATTAGTCATACAGTTGTATCTCCTCACAATTCTACGAATTGAGGCAAGACTTTTTTGCTACATGTAAGGTGATATCTGTTCTTCGAATTGAAATCCAGTTATCCAAGTTTGTAATAAAATGTAATCTGCATAATTTTGATAAATAATTAACCATGTTCAATTGAGAAATGTTGGGAATGTATCAAAGGCCTATGTGATAGTAGTTGTGTGCAGGAAATTGAGGGAACTATAGTGACACAAATGAGACATATTGTAAAAACTGACTTATTACCCTGTTTTCCCAAAAGGCCTCAGATCATGTCAGTCTTATTATCTCTATCCCTCATTATCACCAGTTGTTCAAGGAAGCCTAATGAATACATGTAATTCACCAATTATCAGTGAGTTTCACCGGATCCATTTAAAGCACTTAAACTTTTGAAACATCTCACTTGATTTTAGTACATTTGTGACTCTTGACTGTTTTTGCCCTGTGCTTTCGCTATTTTCTGGTTATCTTTTCATTGACATAGTGCTGTAAAACCATAGATGAACAAATCACCTGTTTCAAAACTCCGAAGCACTTGTTAAAGAATAAGGACAAGAATGACAGTACATGGCTTGCTGGATCCTGTTCTAGCAGCTAGCATTTTCAGTGTATACTGACACGTCAGCTGGGCAGATTGTTCCTATTTACCGTGTTGTCTCAGATTCACATTTTTGCCTTTTACTTAAGTGTTTCTCCCTCCTACATTCTCTTTGTATGGTTCTTTACTTTCTAAAAACAAATTGTCAGATTCCTTATTAGTCCTTACAACACACAATCAACTGACCTATAAATGAGTTTTACATAATTTACTTTTTGTTGCATTTAGCCTCTCTTAATAGTTTTGGACGTCTTAAAATTAAGTTCTGCCTTTTAATTTATCCTTGAATAAATGGGTGCAGAGTGCCCTAATTTGCTAACAGCTTGATCTGTCTATTGGAAAACTCTCATTACCATTCTCTGCTAAGTAATTAAATTATGATGATGTATTACTCCAGCTTTAATTGCTGTTAATTGTCTTTTTGTGAAAGGCAGCAGACAGCTTTTTTTCTTTTTTCATATGCAGCATTTATAAATTTTTCAACAGACATTCAAAGCTCAGTAGGCATGTGTACATCGTAGATGTTTGAGACCTGAAAAGGCCTCTAGTACCATATAGTTTCATTTGATTAAAGCACCTGTGCCTGGGTTTCAGGCAGGATTCCCCATTTTGTTTGGTGCTGAGGTGCTATTCCAATACAGTTGGAGAGCCTGTGAAACGCTGTTTGAGTTTTGGGGTAATACAAAATGGACTGCAACATGAATGAGAATTGGATTGAGGAGGGAGGTGTGCTAGGGTACTCCTCCAATTATTGAGAGCCACAGTACCAGAGTGGTGTAGTGCTTAGTACATCTGCCTAGTAGGCAGGTGACCGACCCGGCTTTGGTACAAATTTTAATTCATCGCTTCAGTCTACATATTTATCTTCTTATTTGCTCTCTGGTCTGTCTGTCTAATCTTCAGCATTCTTCTGTCTTATCACATTTTGAAAGCTAGTCTAATCTCGTCTGAACTTTTTATCATCTGTTTGTCACTGCTGTGTAATGTTACACTCCAGACAAATTTGTTAAGAAAATAATTCTCAATGTTTAAGTTTATATTCGAAGTTAACAAATTCTTCCTTTTCATGAATGCTTTCCTCTGCTACTGCCAGTCTGCATTTTATGTCGTTTCTAACTCAGTCATCAATGAGTTAAAAGTATTTTGCTACCCACACAGCAAAATGTTTTGATTACTCTTAGTGTCTTAAGTTTGTAATACAATTCCCGCAGAATTGTTCCTTTAATTTGAGTAAATTCTGTGACCCTTTTATAACTTGTTGTTGTTGTTGATGATGATGATCTTGTCACCTCTTCTCAAGATACTATTCATTCAGCTACAATTTCCATGTTTTTTGCCATATATGAGAGAATTACAATGACATCATCAAACCACAAAGTTTTTACTTCTTCCTCCTTAAATTTAATCCCTTACCAAATTTCTCCTTTGTTCCCTTTACTAGATGCTCAGTGTACAGATTGAAGAGCATAAGGTAAAGGCTACAACCCTGTTCACTCCCGTTTCAACCACTGGTTCCATTTTTTCCTGGGTCTTACCACTCCATCCTAGTTTTCATACAAGTTGTAGATTACCTTTCACTCTGTGTGCGCTTGCTATCTTTAGATTTTCAATTAGTGTATCCAGTCAACATTGTCAAAATTTTTCTTTAAATCTTCAAATGCTATAAATTGATGATTGCCTTTCTTCAACCTATCTTCTAAGATGAGTCATAGGGTCAGTATTGCGTTGCATGTTCATATTTTTCTCTGGAACCCAAACTGATCTTCCCTGACTTTGCTTTCTACCAGTTTTCCTGTTGTTCTGTATATAATACAGGTCTGTATTGTGCAAACACGATCTGTTAATTTGATGGTTCAATTGTAGTTATTGCATTCTTCTTGAAGTCTGAGGGTATTTTTCCTGACTGATTGTGATTTGTGATTGATTTGTCTTGTAACATACCTATGCTAATTACTCGATTAGAGTACAGGAGGATCGTCAAAATTTGGTTAATACAATTTTACTCATATAAAACTATAGTTAATAAGATTGTAGTGTTTTAGGTTCATATTCAGAAGGTTCTTTGTTTCAAGTTTGTTGTAAATCTTCAATCCCTTATACTGAGGACTCTGAACATATAAATTTAAACGATGTGCAGGGAGCATAAAATTTTCCTTATTGTTGTGCAATAAGTTCTGCTGTACAAAAAATGATACTACCATAAATAATTTCAGATTTTTAAATAATTGATAGCATGACATCATTGGATGCACAGTACGTTTTAATAATTTCTTTCTGTAATTTCATTATGCACATTGAGTTGCTTGAACTTCCAAAAAAATAAAAAAAATACAGTATCTTATAACTGACTGGAAGTAGCTATGGAATTCAAATTTCCTTGTGTCCATGTCAGTGGCATTTGCCAGTATTTGTGTTTCAGATACAAAACTAGAATTTGTTTACTAGGTATTCCATATGTTTGTTCCAATTTAAATTCTTGTGTAGGTTTGATCCAAAAAATTTCACAGAATCCAGTACTTCTAGATTTTTTATTTTAATTCCCTGGTATGTTGACTGTTTTGTTCTGACCTGCATCACATGGGTTTTTTGGGATACTCAGGGTTAAACCAGTGAGAGAAAACCATGCTCTTCAATTAATACAGATTTGTCATCCGCAAATCAAATAGGTGGGGTATTTAAGATGATTGATATGTTCTTGATGTAAAATTGAAACAAAATGAGTCCTAGGATATAACCTTGAGGGATACCTTGTCTTGCCATTAAGATCTTGTTTCTTGTTTCACCTATGATTTCTTCCATGCTGCTGCCTCAAAGAGAATTTACCCCTATGTGTAGGAATACAGCTTTGTAGTTCCTGTTGGATTTGTCATTTAACATTTCTTCTGACCATAATATGTTACTGAGATATTTACTCAGTTATTGGGACTTGATTCCTGGATATACATAAATTTTTGTATTTGGTTCTTCATTGTTTTTCAGCTACTGTTGTCGATATTGAACACTCGTCTTTGACAGTATTTTCTTCAGTGCTGCACTGATTAAATAATCTCTTGTTTTATGCCACTTTTGTCCATTTATATTTGTTCATTGATTTACAGTCTTCAGTTTGCTCAAAAACTGCTACTCATTCTCTTGAGGAATGAGAATTGTATCACTCCACTGATTTTTGTGTCCTTGTCCGTTATTCATGTTTTACTCATTTTCTTGTTTATTGTCTGCAACAATTGGTATTTTCACACTACTACAGTTTGCTTGATGCTTAATAATTGTATCTCACTTTCCAAGACGGCAATGTCTTTTAATAGCACTTTTATAATTTTGTCTTTTGGCTTCACTTCTGATGCTAAACAAGCATTTTCTTATTCTAAGCAGTCAGAAAACGATCACTGAAATCTTCGCTAATGAATTTTAAACATACATTGGTGCATTGTACATGTGACCAGAAGTTGCATTTAACACACAGAATTCCCTTAACTAGACATTTTTGGTACTTCTTACATGATGCACTGTTTATTTTATTCTTTTTCAGGAGTGATGCGACTCTGCCCTCTACACCCGGCACCATCTTGTTGTGCACCAGATGAAACAGTTTTGCAGTGGCTGGCTTTCCCAACTAACTAAATAAATGTGAGGGTATATCATCTGCTCCAAAAACCTTGTCTCAACTTAGGTCTTTCAGCAGTCTGTCAAATTCTTCATAGAGTATCATACCTCCCATTTTGTGATCTACTTTCCTTTGTTTTCGTATAATATTGGCTTCAAGTTCATTTACTTTGTATGGCCCTTTGGGCTTTCCCTTGTTTACTTAGTACTGTGTTCGCATCTGAGCTCTTCATACCCATACAGTTGTTTCTCTCTTATCCAAAGGCCTCAGACTGTCATATAAGTGGCATCTATCTTTCTCCTAGTCATGCATGCTTCTACAGTGTAGCATTTGTCCTCGAGCCAAAGTTGGTAACATTTTGAAACAGATTTTGTGTATCTTAATTGCTTAAACTTTTTAAAGTGAAAAATTTTGCACTCTCTGTCTGTATCATTTTTAGACATTTGTTTTTTGTCTGCTTCATTTGTCGCATTTTTCTATTCTCACATTTTTTCAGTTAAATCCAGTGTCTTAGTTGTTATCGAAGAATGTCTACTAGACCTCATCTTTTTGCCTTGTTCACCCTTGCTCTCTTCTCTATTTCATCCTTGAAAACTACCCATTCATCTTGTATTCTTTTTCCTTGTTTAATTCAAATGTTGCCCAATGTTTCAAAGGAAACTCGCAGCTACTCCTGGGTCTTCCAGTTTATCCAGGCCTAGTCTTGATTTCCTACATTTCTGCAGTTTCTTCAGTTTTAATCTGTAGTTCATAACCAAAAAAGTAAGATCAGTTGATTATCGGCCGTTGGAAATACTTTACAGTTTAAAATTTGGTTTTGAAACCTATGTCTTACCATTTTATAATCTGAAACATTCTGGTGTCTCTTAGACTCTTCCATGTATACAGTCCCAGAGTTGCACCAGAGAGTTTCTCCTTTCATTCCCTTCCCCCAAATATTTTCTCCCATTTTTCTTTCCATTCCCACTTTTCAGTTTCAGTTCCCGAAAACAAATTTCCAAATCCCTTTTTTATCCTCATCTGTAGATAAAGTTGGTATACAAGCTTTAAATATCATGTTCAGTGTTGATTTCATACCCATCTAGGTTATAACAATGTGTTGAACATGCTGTTCATAATAATTTCTCCACATTTCTATTTTCTTTTTATTAGACCTAATTCTGTGTTAATGCTGTTTGATTTTGTATTTATAACACTTGGGTTATACAAAGAAAGACCAGAGATCTTTTTCCTGCTGCCACACTTCCGTAATAGCATCCATTTCCACTTTTAAATTCTCTAACTTACTAAGGGACCCAACATTCCACTCTGCAACACTGTCACTAGTTTTGTTTTTCTGATGCCATCATCTTCCTGACTAGTCACTGCCCTGGGGTATGCAATTATTATTAACCCATATAGTAGGACTTCACATCCTGGATTATATAATAGTAAATAATATTGTGTATATTATATAATAATAAATAATGTGTTTAGATTCCCCTTGCTTTCTGTTATTTACAGTACCAGCACAGTAAGGCCATGTTGGCTAACATTTCAAGGCCAGATCAATTATTCATCCAGATTTTTGTCCCTGCAACTACATAAAAAGGCTGCACCCTTCATAAGGAACAGCAGTAGTTTATTGCATAAAATTCCCATAAGTGATGAAAAACTAAGTTAACATCTGATGCGAATATGTTAGCAAATTCTGGGTATCGTAGCTTGTGGTCTAGTGGTTGGCATCACTGCCTCTGAATTACAGGGCCCCATGTTTGATTCCCAGTAGTGTCAGAGATTTTCTACACTTGTGGACTGGGTGACTGTTTCCTAATCATTTCATCTCGTCTTCATTGTCGCCAAAGTGATATTGTATCGAAAGGCATGCACCAGGTGGCCGAACAACCCCTGATGGGGTCTCCCCGACAGAGCCATACTGTCATTTCAGTTTTCATTGTACATTTCTCCAATTGTACCCCATATTGTTGCAGCTATGAAAGGTGTACATATGTATTCATGGTTACAGGTTTAAAAAATTTACTTAATATTTTTGTGTCCTGTTGTAAAATTTTCCACCTCTAAACTTAATTATCTGTCTGGGATTAGGTTGTCAACATTGTCATTTTTATGTTAAGATCTTTCTGTAAGTGCAGTTTAGTAAGTTATGCTGACCTTTCCTAAGGGAGAAATCTCCAGCAATACACCATTGGGCTTACTTCAATATGTTCTGGGTAGTGTCATCACTGCTTTTTCAACAATGTTATGAAAAGGAGAGAGTGCTGCTCACCCTATGGAGGAGATGTTGAGTTGCAGACAGGCACAACAAAAAGACTGCTATACATTTTAGCTTTTGGCTGAGAGGCTTTCTTGTGAAGTAGAAAGCACACTCACTTGAGCACTGTCCCTGCTGCTGCAGCCGCAGCCTATCTACGACTCATTGTGTCCTCTATGTGGTGAGTAGCAATCTATACTTTTCGTAACATTGTTTTTACTTCATCCTGGACTTTCCATTGTTTGATTTTGTCTAATAGCTATATTTCAGTTATTCAAAGAGAAATCTGAAAATTTTCATTTTAATTTGTAACTTGCACTTTTTACTAACCACATACGTCATTGAAATTTGTGTGGCTACTCTGAATGTAATTTCTGTTCCCCATATTGGATGAATTACTCGTCAAAATGTCATCATAAACTAAACCATGAATCCTCTTCTAATATTCACACTGAATTCTGATTGCTGTTACTTTTGTGACAATACTTCTTTCCTGAGTATTCTGTTTTACCTAAATACTCTGTATAAACACATCAACGGATGAATATTGTATGATGTTTATATATTAAATGATATACTGTCACAGCTGATCAATTTCTTACTCTTGATTTGTCAGGATTGACTCCATCAATTTGCACCCTAATAACATTGACTCTCCTTCTGTATTCAGTCATACACTACACTTAGTTGTTGCTCTTTCCAGTGTGCACACTGGTTTGATGCAGCACTCCATGCTAGTCCATCCTGTAGAAGTCTCTTTATATCTCAATCTGCATCCATTTGAACCTGCCTACTGCATTCAAACTATAATCTCCCTCCATAATCTTCATCCTGCCCTCAATCACTTCTTTCCTTAGTCAAATTGACAATTCCTGGGTGCTTAAGAATGTGTTCTGTCAACTGATCCCTTCTTTTAATCAACTTGTGCCATAAATTTCTTTTTTCACCAGTTTACTCACTTAATTGTCACTATCCTTGTGTAGCACATTTCAGAAGCTTCTATTCTCTTCTTGTCTGAACTGCTTATCAACATTATTTCACATCCCTAAAATGCTACATTGAAGACAAAAACCTTCAGGAAAAACTTCCCAACACTTAAATTTATGTTATATGATAGTAGATTCCTCTTTTTCAGAAATGTTTTTCTTACTATCCAGTCTACAGTTTATATCCTCTCCACTTCGTCAATCATTCGTTATTTTGCTGCCCAAATAGCTGAACTTGTCACAACCTTTAGTGTGTCATTTCCTCATAAGAATCCTTCAGTGTCTCTTAATTTGACCCAACGACATTCCTTTTTTCCATGTTTTACGTTTTTTATGTTCATCTTATAGTCACCTTTCAAGGCACCAACAACTCCGTTCAGTGTCCCTTCAAAGCCATCTTCTGTCGCAGACAGAATTAAAATGTCTGCAGCATACGTCAAAGTATGGAACTAAATATAATGTGTCCGTTAATCACTCTAAATGAGTTCGTTCGTAGAGAATTAATACTCTTAAAGTTCGTGCTGTGTCTAATGTCCCCCATCACCCAGTCTCCACCTCACACCTGCCTGCACTGGCACACCATAACAGTAGGAAGCTATGGAAAAAATGTTTATTTATATCTGAATGTAAATCGGCAAATGCCAGTAACCAAATCATCTTGAAATTTTAAAAACTATGTTTAGATTGATGAGGGAAGGTGGTGATTTGTGGTTGCAAGAATGATTTCTGTCTGGGGAATTCAGAAACACTTTTGTTCTTCTGTTTACACATTTGTGTAAAAACTAGCCAATAACAGATTTCCTAGAGGAGAAGAAAGAGGTGGCGGTGGTGGTGGTGGTGGTGGTGGTGGTGGTGGTGGTGGTGGTGGCTTCTAAGTTAGATTTTATATAGTGTCTCAGATTCTTGACAAGCAGTCATACATGATACCATAAGGAAATTCAGTTTCACATCTACTATAAGCGATCCCAGTAACTGATTCCTTTCGTTTAGTTACGTTAAAGCCAGAAGTAAATAAATAGATTAGTAGTGTAAATTTTCAGTTTTTACTGTCATGTGAAAAAGTAGAATAGTACAGATTATAAATGCAAGTATCACTGCCCTTACACAAAAAAAGTCCCTAGCAATGGATTCATTACACTGAACAGATCTCAGAGGTAATACTTTTAAGTATTCAGATATTTTGCTCCAAGCATATAATACAAAAGTCGATGCTTTAACTTTCCCTTACCAGGTGTTCTCTCTGTTGTAGTTTGTAGTTGAATTCCCTGTCTTGCACACCGAGTAAAAATTGTTCTAATGAGAAATCAGAATTTCCGATATGTTCACTGTTATTTATCCATTGCTCTCTGCATAACCTCCTCCAACTATGAATATAATAACAGTTGCAATGAGCCACTGTTACTTGATTCCTACTCCCTTTAGCACCAGAAATGATGCCAGTGTTTGCAGAGTATATCTCCAGTATTACATTGTTTGCTTTCTGCTGAGCCTACACACATTAGTGTCTTTGCTTTAATTTCCAGGCATATTCTGTTTTTTAATGATGGCTTAGTCTGATGTCCTATGTTCCGTTTGATTGATACAACAATTTTCTTGCAAGCTGACTGTGGAGGGTCTCCCCACCATCGTTGCCCACCTGCCTACCTGCGCTCTCTCCGTCTTCTCTGTACGTACTCTCCTGTAACTCTGTCAGCTTCTACCAAAACATTTTTGGCTTCTCATGAAAATAGCTACTGCTACAGCATATCTACATTTGTTGTCATTAAACCCAATGCTAGATCTGTAATGTTAGAAGTGGTTATGTAATATATTTGTACCTAACTGCATTGGTTAAAGCTGTAGTAAAACTGCACAGTAACCCCAAAAATGTGATTTTTTTTTTTCCTTGAGCAATATTGCATCAAAGATATAACAAAATTATCAGAATTTGAATTTTTCTTAAGATACACAGTTTTACAATTTCCCATTTGAAATTCTTTCATACTTTCTTTTTAAGACTGTCACAATATTTTCTTTGGTTACATAGTTGGCACATAATTGAAACAGTTGGATTTATCAACTACAGAATTGTGTTAAGTTTCTTTCATCATCCTCCTATATATATTTTACACAATCACAAACTCACAGTTATAACAGGTGTTTAGTCATGAAAATTAAGCTTCATTGCTCTGAACCTAACCCGTTGCTAAAGATTCTTTCCTGTTCTTACACCACTTAACATCAAGCTCTATAAGACAGTTACAGTAAAATGATACATATAAGTTTACCACTTGTTCATAATTAATGTGACTAGGTAACATAATTCATTCAGAATACTGGTATACAGTCTAAAATAAAAAATTTAAACTGATGTCAGTATTCATTTAGTGAGTCAACTAGTTTTTACATGCTCATAGTGAAGGTGGCTTTCCATTTCTTTTCTCAGGATGTACTCAGCATTACGTCTTTGATAATTATTAGCAGAACCATATTTATTTTTGAAATATGAAACACATTTTTATCTACATAGTTAATGGTGTAAATGCAAAAGTATTACAGTAACATCCTGAACTTCTCATTTGGAAGTTTCTTTTCTTAGTGTCACTTCCTGATAGTGTTGATTAAGTAGTGAGTCTGTAGTGTCAGTCTCACTTAGTACTTAACAAGAGATCTTTTTTACAATATGAAAAAAATATATATATAAAATCGAGTGTCTTGTACAACCCACCTTTACCTAAAGAAATTCTGAGAGTTTTTTGAAAAATTTTCTCTGTGATCTGTTTCTTCTACAAGGAATAATTAAATTTTCTATGTTTAAACAATAAACTGAATTTTTGATCCTACAGAATTATATTGTGTATAGCAAGTGTATGTGTAATACAGACCATGCCAAAAACTACCCGTAACTTATTTCCTAAGGATCAACCATTTTGATTACACCAACATCATTTGCTTATGAAGAAATATGTACAAAATTAATTTAATAGATATTCTTTAACACTCTATGATTCCTTTTGCACCAGCTAATTTTTTAGTTTCTTTGGGACTTGAGCATTGTGTATACTATCATGTAGATTTTTGTCCAGGCTTCTTAGTAACATGGCACTCACATCCCAAGGTCCATTTTCAGTGACTGTCAATCACTGGGATGTGCTTCAGATTTGCTTTTCCTGTGGAAAATCCGAGATAGGATAACAGTAGAATAGATTGCTATTCTCCAGCTAGAGGTGGTGTTGAGCAGCAAATGAGCAAATTGAAAGGAGACTGTTAAATATTATAATCGGAGTCCTCCACCAAGTATGGAAGTGCGTGCGCACACACACACACACACACACACACACACACACACACACACACACACACACACACACAGAGCCACTGTTACCTACAGGCGCTACAGCCTGACTGCAGTGATAGTGGCCAAGGGTTGGTTGTGGGGGTTCAGGAGTTGTGTAGGCATGCAGTCAGGCCTCAGTGTCCAGAGACAACAGTTATCGCACGTGTGTGTGTGTGTGTGTGTTTCTACATATGGAGGAGGACTTCAGCTGATAGTTTAGGAGATCCTAACACTCTACTTTTAAATATGACTCCTGTGTTTGGTGCATAGCAGTCTGTCCTAATTCACATTGTAGTTTTGTGGTTTAATGTTTGCATTATGAATGATTGGAAGGGAATCAGCTCTATATAACATACTCCTCAAAGTGCACTCAGCGTATCCTCACCCAACAGACAAACCACCATTAACAACTATGATATGTGCATGAGAGACAGGAGAGATGTGAAGAATAGTCCAGGTCATTTGCATACAGTCTTATGATTAGGCACAAGCTGTATGCCACCATCTCTCCTACCCTTGCTGATCAAATACTGATGATGAAAATTCTGTCCATTGCAGGATTCAAACCAGTCTAAGTCTAGTTTCAGAGCAGTTGCCCCTGTAGACAAACATTCTTCAAGGGTGCATTGATGTCTTCGCTATGAAGAGAATTCAAACATAGTATTAGATAATTTGGTGACTCAAACATCTCAATTGCTAACTATTCATTCTTTCCACTGACAGTGTGTGTCCTCTTTTTACTTCCCCTCATTATTAAATGTATTTTTTGCCTTCATGCATATTTTTGTAATTAACACTATATTTGTAAAAGTGCTTTGCAATGGTGGGAAACAGCTTTGTCTGGTGATGGAAATTCCTTGATGTTATAGCGACTAATTTTATTCATTAAAGCTGATAATGGAATGTAATCTGCAGTACTTGTGACATTAGTGTAATCTGGATAATATGGTTTAATATATGGTACTAGTGGATCCTCAATGTACCATCTCCATCTCGCCAACATTAGTGCTTTGCTTCACTAAAAGCATCATTTTCCTGCAATGTCAGTACTGTAACACATAGTATTTAATTGTGCTTTAATAACTTTCATTTCCTATTAAGTATTGCTACACTGTGCAAAAGGATTGAAGGTTTATTTTTTTGAAACCCTGTAATAATCTTCCGTTGCAACACACAAGTTGAATTTTGGCTCAAAGGTGCCAACAAACTTACTCTGTAATGGTGCAGAAATGGGGTGCCCTGTGGCATCAGCCTCTGGGCTCGGTGATGCTTTAAACAGCATGGTGTTAACACATGCGGAGAAAATGCCAGAGCTCAGAAGTTCACATGAGGTGTAAGGTGGGTTAATGATGTTGTATTGACACCAAATTGCACCTCATTCTGCCCAATGCCACTGTGGATGTGTGACGCGAAGGAAAAGTCATCACAGCCCCTCTTACCCCCATTTCACCCCTTCTTTTGATGTCTCTTTGATGGTTCACCTGGAATTGAAATGAAAAGGCCTTGGGGTGTCATAAAGGGCATAACTGAAACCTCCCATTCCGTGGGACATTCATTCCCACACATTTTGCTCTTAAAAATAACAGTTCAATGTGCAATGAGCAACAGGCAGATGTTCTTGATATCATTTGACACTGCTGACACCCTCAGTCATTTAAACCCTTCTCTGAGGATATTGTGGGGTTGCATCCCCATATAATGTGATTGTAGCACTTGGGAATGCAGCACTACAATTTTTGCTCTCATGTGTAGGTTGGAATGACTAGGGACTGTTTAAACCATTCAACAAAATTTGAAACGTGATCTGAAGCAGTAAAGGGCACTTTTGCTTTTTCAACCCATCTTTCTGTCCTCTTGTAGCATGATCGCATGGGTGTGAAACATTAAAATGTGCATCAATAAAATGACAGGGGGTCCACCTAAGACCACTCAGCTTGGCATCACCCCTGGTACCACCCACAGAACTTCCTTGAGCACATTACAAATGTATCTGTCGGAAACCTATACACCAATTCTGCCTGGCGGCAATTGTATTGCATGGGGGTTAAGCAACCCCTTGAGCACTCTTGAGTGTGCTTTGCATACTTGCGGCACTAGAACAGTCGGCAGGCTGAAATGGTGTCAGTTTTTGAGAGCTACATTTGTAACGCAATCAATAAAGTTGTATGGGTGGCTCCGAAACAAACTGGCAGTTCTTAAAGGAACCCTTTGTCCTTTTATTGACATGCATGTAATTATTGTACACCCATGTGACCACGCTACAGGAGGGCAAAAAATGGATGGCTGAAAAAGCAGAAGTACCCTTTACTACTTTGGATCATGTTCAAATTTTGACAAATGGTTTTGAAAGTCCTTAGTGTTGCAGCCTGTACTTGAGATTGAAAATTGTGGATGTGATCATGTTCAATGGGTATGCAGCCCCACAGTTTTCTTAAAGAAAAGTCTAATCATCTGAGGGTGTAAGTAGTGTGTGAGGATGTCAAGGACATATCCCTGTTGCTCATCACACTGCAAACTGCTGTTTTTGACTGTGAAATTTGTGGGAATCAATGGTTTCATTGGCACCTATTATGCCACATCCTGAGGCCTTTTCAGGTCACATCTGAGCAATAAGCACTGATGTGTCTGAAATGTTTTCCTCAGCCACCCATAACAAAATGGTGGCTTCATGGTTCTCACCTCCAACACTGAGATATCAAGAGGAGGACTGAATTGTGCATGAAAGGTGTTGTGGCGACCCTCTCATTGTGTGACACATCACCCGTGGAATTGGGCAGAATTGTGGTGCTAATGTGACAACAACCACCAACCTTATAGCTCACATTAACTTCTGACCTGTGGCCTTTTTTCTCCCCTCGTGTCTACACCCTGCTGTTTGAAGCATCACTGAGCCCAAGGGTGACATCACAAGGTGCCATTATTTTGCCACCATCACAGAGGAAGGTTGCAGGACCTTTGGAGGAAATTTTGTGCTTGCATAACGCAGTGGGACGCAGTTATGGGGTTTCGCAAAAATTATTCTTTATTTGTTTTGTAAATAAAAACATCTTCTCTTGCTGCACTGTATTTTATTCTCGGAGATGTTTTTCGCCGTTTTTCGCTTTAAGGCATCATCAGTAAGATGTATAATGATACAGTTATGATACACTTTTGTTCTGATATGTATTATTCGTAGATTATGAAACAATTCACTTCTTCAATTCTGTGTGTAGTGTATCTGTGGATAGCTGTGTGATAAGACATGTCTGTTGACTTTTTTCTCTTTGGTCCTTGTACCTCCAACGTACTAGTGTAGCAGGCCCCTAATAATTTTTCTTACCTCAGTACCATATTCTTTTTGGGCTCTGATGGACACTAACTATGTCTTCTTGCCTGCCGACTGTGTTTTGCCCACCTCCTGCTGCCACTGCATTCAGTGCTGCTCCTTTTCCTGCATGTGGGTACCTTCTACAAAAATTATGAGCTCCCTAGAGACATTATTGCCTATTTTTGTTGGCAGTGTTATGCATACATAATGATTGAGGAAAAACAGGCATCCTTTGTTCTTGCACTAAAATTTGATTTAGACCTGATGGAGTCCAAATATGTGCCTGGCATCTCCAGCTCTTCCTCCTCATATCAGAATTGTCATACGTTTAGTGCAAACACTGACATTCCAGGGGATAATTCTCAAGGTGTTTTTCATTGACCTACATCATTCACAAATCCATCACAGATAGGAACAGATATGAAGTAACTGTAAATCCCATTCTGTTGCACCAAGATATCTGAGGATGTCTTGCACTCCAGAATGTTCAAAGTTGGTAAATAAAATGATACTGAAGCTTACCAAACATCACATGGAGACATCTTTATTGCTGTTGTGTATGCACTGTATGTGTTGTCTCCAAGAAATGAGTACACCTACATGTTTCTGACTAAGTTGTTGAGATGTGCTACCTTATAAAAACGGCTAACGCAGTTTGTGGGGTGCGCAGTCCCAGTTGCAGGTTGCCCATCTCTCAGCTTTCATTGGCAATAAAAATTTTGTTTTCATTATTTGTTATAATTATAGCCCAAATCTAAACATTTTAAATGCTGTCATGATCTAAGCACTATGATCTTACATAAAAGTTCATCACAGTAAGACTAGTATTACAGTGAGAAACTGTGTATGGCTCGAGGCAGCATAACGGTGTGCCATTTACCAGGAATATATTTGTGTAGTGTTTGATAATGAGAGCACCTAGCAACAGACTTTAAATATAACTTCATACCTCTATTGAACACTCTCTCTCTCTCTCTCTCTCTCTCTCTCTCTCTCTCTCTCTCTCTCTCTCTCACACACACACACACACACACACACACACACACACATACACACACACACACACACACACACACACACACACACACACACACACACACAATGGACTCACAATAACGAAAGAAAAAAAGTTTATCACTTACTACTTTTTCACTGTTCTTGCAAAGTAAACTTCTTTTGTAGCACATTTTGCAGACACTGTCTACACATACCACCGAATGTACTTGCGAAATTCTATCATTGTATGACACACAGATCTAGAGATACGCTATAAACGTTGAAATGTGTGAAAAACCAACTTTTGTTTAAAAAGGAGTGCAAATTACCTGAACTATACTCATCCAGTGTTCGGTGATGAAAACACTGGCTGACTTCCAATGAACATCAAACATAATTCCATACCTTTTCTAAACTCTTCCTCACTTGCAAAGAGGATGGGACACCCAATAGCGTTAATAGAGAAGATTTCTGTAGTCTTGTGGCGTGGTGTAATGGTTAAGATAAGGCCTTTGCATGCTGAGGATTGTGGTTTGAATCTCATCAAGTGCCCTATTTTAATTTTTTTATTTTTAAATCTGTATCAAAATGACTTTAATCATTATTTTTATTCATTTTATTGGTTTTAAAGTAACTTTTCATCTCTCTTCCTTTGTCACATTTTAATCATCATATGGATTTTAACATTTGTTCAAATTTTTCTTTATATCATTCTTTTTCCACTGGGAACTTTTATGAATATGAACTTTGCTATATTTCAATATTTGAAAATGACGATCTATCAGTTTAAAAACAAAAGAAGAAATAGTCTATTTATAGTGACAGTGCAATGGTGTAAAAATGTATTTTTCATTACAAGATGTACAATTTTTTTGTGGATGGTAATCGTCATACAAACATTTAAAACATAGCCTAAATTCCTAATGCACTATAGACAAAATAACACAGATGACGATTCAAGTGGAAGAAGGGGCCTAAGTAAAATGAAAATCAAGAAAAATGAGTAATAGAAATAATGACTGCAGTAACATGAACAAAAAAAATGGGATGATGAAATAAATTAAATTGAAATTAATGCATACAATTAATTAAAACCATGTGACCAAAGATTTCAAGTGGAAAAGGAATGACAGCAAGAAAAATGAGAGCAAATTAAGAAGCTGAAATGATGTGACAAAGGAATAGAAATATAAAATTACGTTTAAAGCAGTCAATAATGATCAAACTAATTTCAGCTAGAAAAAAAAAGAAGTACTTGGCCAGACTTGAACATAGGCTTTCTCCAAATGAATGTCTTACCCTGTCGATTACACCATGCACCCAGTTAACATGATTGTAGTGTATTAATGGTATTGAGTGTCATGCAAAAATCTGAATTTTTCTTGTCAGTAACACAATTGAGGGCCTACCATGGCGAATGGCTGGAGGGTGTAATAGCTGGGATATTAACCTACGTCACAGTATAGGCGGTTTCAAAAAGTCAATCCCATTGCTGTGGATCTCTACTTGTTAGATGTGTAATGTCAAAAATTTAAGACATTATCTCATTTGCAAAGTAATCAGATGTCTGAAGCTGTTCTGTATTTCGGAGTTTGATTCTTTAAAGAATCTCGAGTTTAGTAGTGCATACTTAATAAACCAAAATGCCTAATCATAGAAGAACACTACATTATTTTCAGAGATTCTGCAAATAATAAGGATTTCTCCATCAGATGTAATGAAATACTTTATCATTTTTGAGAACAAGTTTTTATCACGATATCTAAGAATTACTTGGAAAAACACACACACACACACACACACACACACACACACACACACACACACACACACACACAGAGAGAGAGAGAGAGAGAGAGAGAGAGAGAGAGAGAGAGAGAGAGAGAGAGAGAGAGTGTCTAAAATAAAAGTATAGCAAGTTATCTTCCTTACCTACATGGCTGACTTCTACTCTGTTCTTATTCTTTTTCTTAGAAAGAATGCTTTGTTCTCAGATACATAATACCGTTCATTCCAAATTTTCCATCAATTTAATTTTGGGTTATTCCATTTCGTATGTATGGATGAATATATTACAGCACTGGTGTACTATACTGTTACACACATTTTAAAAAAGGCTATTCTAATGTTGTTATTATTTCTAAATCTCTCTTTGTCCAAATTTGCAGTTATATGCAGTTGACAGAACTATGAGATCTAAGTGAGGAACAGTCATGTCAGAAGCTGATAAGAAAGTAATTTGTAAATTTATAGTAGTACAAGATCAGACAACCATCCAGAAAATAGTATACAAGCATATAAAATTAAGATCATTGTTGTAACTCAGCTTTCACACACATCCTCCACGAAGAATGCATACACTCTCTGATGGAGAACACGGGTTTAATATTTCACCTCGAATAAACACCAGGCTTTTATTTGCCTATTGGTCACTCAAATCTTATCCAGTTATACCTTTTCTTATTGTTTGCTTAGAATTTTACATATTAAGACAAAAACCATTAATATATATAAAACAAATTCTCTTCTGAACCGCAAGTAGTTATAAAAGAAAGTTAAATACATATTTACGTTAAATTTTTTCTAAGAATGCACTAAAAAATTGCACAGTTATTTGTATAGTCAGCTTGCTAAATATTCATTTTCTATTACATATTAAGAATTACTGTCAAGTGAATTAGCATAGTGTGAACAATCACATTAATTTAAGACTATAAAATATAGAAAGCAGTGAGAATAGGAGTAGAGCTATTAGTTTTGACTCATTTAACAGTTGGACGTTGACAGTATGAGGTGCTTGGCACATTACCTGCTAAATTCGAAAATCTTTTCACTGATTGAATGGCTTACATGTGGTCTGCCCACATTTGTAGCAAGCGTTGAGTTGAACACTCGCTTAACCAATCAGTCTGCATGTTATTCTTGACGGATTTAAAGATACCTGTCATTCAAATTTTTGTCTCCTGGCATTCATTTCTGCAAATTTCTTTTCCTCTTATGAAGCATTGTATATTTCACTTGCCCTTTTTTTCATTATGAATATTCAGAGAAATAATTACATCTTCCTGATACCACTGTTACGGAGCTGTAAAAAGATTTTATTGCAATTGTTCCATTTGCACCGTATTTTTGTGGTAACTTTAATGGAAGAAGTGATAATGCAGCTTTTGTAGAACGGTGTAAGACAGGAAGAAAACCACCTTTGGAAAGAGGGCTAGGCGTTACACCCCATAGATTGCTTTTCTGTTCATGGGAATATGTGGATGACTTAGCACTGCAATTACTTAATCACTTTTGTTCCAGTAATACTAATGGGAAAGCATGATTTCATGCAGTTTGACAGCATGTGGTATAGATAGTCATGAGTGGCTTTTTTACAAAAACAAATGCATTGTGTCCTACTAAATTAAATTTTAACACTTCATGTTACAGTGGTATTGATATGATTTTTCTTTTTCATCCTTTCAAGACGAGTACAATCTAAATCCTGGTTTAGAATGGGAAGACGAATTCACAGGTAGGTCCCATAGGACATGAAACAGATTCAAAGCATGTGCACGACATTATGCTGCACGTGGAAGTATCACAGGCAAGACATAAGCTCAGCTGAGCAAAGCTGTATTGCTTAGATTGCTTATGAAGTCTCCTAAGTTAACTGCTGAAAGTGGTTGATCTCTGCAAGGAAAAGTCATCCTCTGGTATTACAACATCTATTTGTAGGTACAAATCAGTTTTTCTTTAGTTTTTTGTGTCTTGTAACTCTGTGTTTGTCATGCTCCTTTCTTAAGTAACACAAATTTAAAGTATGCATCTGTCAAATGGCAATGGGTTACCTTTTTTAGAGCTTCATTTATAAGCCTCCAAACTTTTTTGTTTTTTTTTTTGTTTTAATTTAACTGAGAGAGAAGCAGTTGTGGAACAGTTGTCGACCACAACATTATAAAATATTAGTAACCCATTGACAAAAACCTGTAGATAGGAAAAAAACATTCTGTTCAATCTTGTGAGGACAATCTGTTTATTTTTGTGGGCTGCTTATAGCTGTTTATTTCCTGGTAGCCACATCAGTAGACATCTAACTGATACAAGGTGGTTATCTCATAATTACATGCTCAACATTGAACAGAGATGAAAGACAATGTAATGTATGAAATGGGGAATGAATGTACAGATGTCCAAATATTGAGGGGTTTCTTGTTAATATTTCTCTGCAGTGATGTAATGGTGTCACCATATTTCGGGTGATGTCGCTAATGTCTGTGACAACCACAGGGCTAACACAAAACTTCTATATGGAAAGGTCAACTCTCTTGGCTTGTTAAAGATCCTCCACTTGCCCCCCCCCCCCCCCCCCCCCCACTTCCCCACTGAAGAGGAAAAGGTGTGAGGTAGTCCTTCACCTGATCCAGCACTGAAAAATGCAAAACCATCATTGTTAGCACATGCTTGGGACAATTAAATAATAGGAGAGGTCATGCAGAACTGATAAATAATTCTTTAATAGCAGAGATGAAAGCAGTTTCTAATGAAGTTTAACAAATTGAAAACATTGTGTTTTTTGTATTAAACTATGCTGTATTTGAACTGGTAGGACAGTGAAATTACATGAAAATAGAATTTGAGATTCATATCTATTTTCTGAGCAGTAAACATCTGTTAGACAAAAATAAAACTTCTTTCCCTGTCTGTCATGTAAATGGGTTACTTCAAAATATAGATTTAATCTCCCTACATTATCAGTGTTTATACTGTAAATGTTTCTTTCAGAATGCTTGTGCACTCTTTTTTTACTCACAGACACATTCCAAAACAGAAATCATTAGGATTTTCCTCTTAAACGTTCAATAACTGGTGAGACAAGTTCAGATTATGCTCACTTTGAAGCCTATGTAGTCTCGGTTTCAAAAATTTGAATGTAGCTACAATCAAAAGTATATTTCATACCAGACCCACACTTACAGAATTACTTTGAAGGTATTAACATACTAGCATTGGGCAGTATCTGAAGAAACTTTTTGAACCCATTTTTGTTGTTAATCATATTTCAGTCCACTCATGAACTGCAGTTAGTCATATATTGTTAATATTGTCATACTCACAGCTTCTGCTGCTGGTTTCTTACAACTAAAACTACAATTTGTAACATGTTTTATATTTGCGAATGTTGCCTCTAGCTTCTACAGAAACTGGGGGATTCATAATTACTTTGGTGTCATGCTGGTACTATTCAGCAATGCCTCTGATGAACATCCGCCATGTCCTTCATTTTTCTACAGCACTGCTGTGGATTTGTAGCAGTCTGAATACTGGTGTGTGTGTGTGTGTGTGTGTGTGTGTGTGTGTGTGTGTGTGTGTGTGATAAATACTTTTGATTAAATTTCCAGTTTTTCCAATACACTTTCAGTACATCAGAATGCTGTTGTTTTTTGAACTTCTGGCCACTTTGTTTCAGTTTATATATATCTAAAACCTTCTATGAAAGTGTATCTGTGTTCAAAATTACATATTCTTTAATCTCTCTCTCTTTCAGAGAGCAACCTGCACTAGGAACATTTTTTGTGGTGTTTGTGGTTTTTGTTCAAAAATTCTCTTGCAAATTCTGCTTCCATTATTCGAGCCAGATAGCTGAAAAACATCATTCTAAGTTTCTCGTCATTACATTTAGATGTTCAGTTTTCTAGTGCAGATCTTCACTACACCTGCTCTTGTATTCATTGTTGTGTTTTATTGGCCCCTGTGCTTGTCTTAGGTTTTTTCCCCCCTTTCTTCTCCATCTTTTCTATTTCTCCTGTCCTAGTCAAATCCAGGCATTCAGATATTTATAAATGTTCTAACCTTATTATTGTAACATAGTGATCAAGATATTCAAATTTATTGACATAATTAATCAGTAATTTATGTTCATGAAATTTTGGAGCATCTTTTGTTTGTCAATATATTGTTTTTGCATAAGATATTTGAAGGCCTGTTTTCTCTGTAGTTCTTTTCAAAATGTTAATTTTCCTTTTTACCATTGCAATGTTCCCAGACAGCATTGCAAGATTGTTGGCAAAAACCAAACACTAAATCCTAAGATTCTACATCTACATCTACATGACTACTCTGCAATTCACATTTAAGCGCTTGGCAGAGGGTTCATCGAACCACAGTCATACTATCTCTCTACCATTCCACTCCCAAACAGTGCGCGGAAAAAACAAACACCTAAACCTTTCTGTTCGAGCTCTGATTTCTCTTATTTTATTTTGATGATCATTCCTACCTATGTAGGTTGGGCTCAACAAAATATTTTCGCATTCGGAAGAGAAAGTTGGTGACTGAAATTTTGTAAATAGATCTCGCTGCGACGAAAAACGTCTTTGCTTTAATGACTTCCATCCCAACTCACGTATCATATCTGCCACACTCTCTCCCCTATTACGTGATAATACAAAACGAGCTGCCCTTTTTTGCACCCTTTCGATGTCCTCCGTCAATCGCACCTGATAAGGATCCCACACCGCGCAGCAATATTCTAGCAGATGATGAACGAGTGTAGTGTAAGCTGTCTCTTCAGTGGACTTGTTGCATCTTCTAAGTGTCCTGCCAATGAAACGCAACCTTTGGCTCATCTTCCCCACAATATTATCTATGTGGTCTTTCCCACTGAAGTTGTTCGTGATTTTAACACCCAGATAGTTAGTTGAATTGACAGCCTTGAGAATTGTACTATTTATCAAGTAATCGACTTCCAATGGATAACTCATGTTGATCACCTCACACTTTTCGTTATTTAGCGTCAACTGCCACCTGTCACACCATACAGCAATCTTTTCTAAATCGCTTTACAACGGATGACCTTACTAGACGGTAAATTACAGCATCATCTGCGAACAACCTAAGATAATTGCTCAGATTGTCACCCAGGTCATTTATGTAGATCAGAACAGCAGAGGTCCCAGGACGCTTCCCTGGGGAACACCTGATATCACTTCAGTTTTACTCGATGATTTTCCGTCTATTACTATGAACTGCGACTTTCCTGACAGGAAATCACGAATCCAGTCGCACAACTGAGACGATACGTCATAGGTCCGCAGCTTGATTAGAAGTCGCTTGTGACGAACGGTGTCAAAAGCTTTCCGGAAATCTAGAAATACGGAATCAACTTGAGATCACCTGTCGATAGCGGCCATTACTTCGTGCGAATATAGAGCTAGCTGCGTTGCACAAGAGCGATGTTTTCTGAAGCCATGCTGATTACATACCAATAGATCATTCTCTGTGAGGTGGTTCATAATGTTTGAATACAGTATATGCTCCAAAACCCTACTGCAAACCGACATCAATGATATAGGTCTGTAGCTCGATGGATTACTCCTACTACCCTTCCTTAAACACTGGTGCGACCTGCGCAATTTTGCAATTTGTAGGTACAGATCTATCGGTGATCGAGCGGTTGTATATGATTGCTAAGTAGGGAGCTATTGTTTTTATAGTTGAATTGCACCCGTCCATTTACTCCATTCTCTGTGAGTTGTTCTTCCCATTCTTGGATCATCTTTTCAAGAACACAGTTGAATAAAATAGGGGATAGACCATCTCCCTGTCTAACACCTGTTCACATACCAAATAACTTTCATAATTTAGCTGTTGTTGTCATTGTCTTTAGCCCAAAGACTAATTTGATTTGATACAGCTCTCCACACCACTTTATCCTGTTGGAACCTCTTCATCTACAAATGCGTATTGCAACTAGCATCCGTTTGAACCTAATTTCTGCATTCATCCCATGGTCTCTTATAGTTTGGACATACTCCCTCCCCCCCCCCCCCCTTTCCCCATTCCATTCCCCATGAACTTCCATCCATTACCAAACTGATCATTCCTTCACACCTCCAGATGTGTCATATCAAGTAAGCCCCACTTTTAGTCAGGTTGTGCCACAAACTCCTTTCTTCCCAGTTTAATTCTGTACCCTCTCATAAGTTAATGGATCCACCTGTTCAATTTTCGGCATTACTCTGTAGCACCACTGTTCAAAACGTTCTGTTCTCATCTGAACTATATGACTTACAGATTAACTTGAGTCCTTTAAATATTTGTTGTTCAAGATTGTGTCTCTGTTCCTAAAATTTATTAAGTATGTGCTAAAGATAGCTTTCTATTAACTATCATTATCCAGATTTGGAAATTATAGTGAATTCTCTGTATTATTAAAAGAAAATGAGTTAATATTACATGTAAATTTCTCTTAGCATGGCATAGTGCAAATAACATTACAAAATAGTTTTGAGGAATGTACTGCAATGACTTCCTTATAAGTAGCAGGATGCTCATTCAAATTCATTCTTAACTTTCCTTATTTGGGAGACATTGGTTTGGATCCCTAGGCAGCAGTTAAGTTTGCCATGCCTACTTCATTGCTTGTTCAGCTATATGAATCTCTGTTGCCAAGAGTATTGCTGCCTGCAGAAATTAAACCTTAACGGCAAAGTAGTAGAAAAATTTATGAAGATTAATAACTGTGTTGAAAATAAGAGAAAAAAGCACAAATTAAAAACTGCTAAAAAATCTTTTAAAGGTAGGACAGTAATGTGTCTGTTACTAAGAATTATGTAGGGATTGATTTTGGATGCCTGATACGTTACAAATAATCAACAGAATGGTGAAATGCAAATAAAAGGTTGGAAAGTGGGAGGAGAGGTTGGCACATGAGACAGTGGGACAGAGGCATCTGAAGTACTGCTTTTAATAGAAAGAGCTACACACACACACACACACACACACACACACACACACACACACACACACACACACACACACAGTGTACGTCCTCTTTATCATCTTAGCTCCATGCAGCATTTCAGGTATCCAAGGAATTATTTTCTAAATATATAGCTTTATGTATCCTTGCAGAGATAAACACCACTGAATATATTAAAATTTTGTGATAATGAGTCAAGTACTGATCTGACAGCATGCATTGTATTTGCTCTGGCTTAGCTGTGCTTGCCTGTGAGTTATTTTATGCTGCTTCTGTTCCTACAAAATCGAGATTTCTGCTAGGATGTAATGACAAAATGTTTACTTTTTTACTCTGATAGTATTCAGATGGTTACCTATATTGTGTACCTTCATTAATATGTGTGCTGATTGTTGTTGTTGTGTTCCTGTGCTATTTCAGACTCTAATTATAATTTGATTAAATAAGCCAAACAGTTATGTTAACATAATGTTGAAATTTTCTGTGCTTGAATGCCAACAAATTTGAAAATATTATGTATTAGAATTGTTTTTTTGTGTTATTGCTGCACTTAAGTTTCTAATTTTGTTCATGGTGTATGTTAATTTGTGCCAGTACTGATTTCTCTGCTAGAATGATTTCTCACATCTCATTACAATAGTTCATTATTCTTTCCATGCATACCTGGGAACCCTTACCAGGAAATTACAGCAGTACTGTGTGTCCATGGACCTGATATTCATGCATGATCACCTATTATTAATTTTTTTATGGAATGTTATTTTCTCTCTTTACTATCAATCATTAATGCCATGCATGAGGATTTCCTCAGTATTAAATGTCATCCCATTCTGTGTTGATTGTTATACTTTTTGTACAAGCATGGCACTGAAAAGCGGGACAATCAGATCAGTTAAGTGATGGTAACAGAAAGATGAAATGGCATTCTGGTAATAGAAACACAGAAAGTGTAAACCCAAATGTTGTTTTGTTGTAATGGAGTAAAAGGACATAGAGAAGATAACATGAATATTATGAAACATGTAAACCAGCAGACATGTAACTAAATTTATAAACTTGCCATTCTATTCATCTTTTTCTGGTGTCTGCTCGCTTCTGCTCTTAGCTCCACAATTTGAATAAAAGAATGAATTAATTCATTAAAATTTAGAATTTGGGTTTTCATTTTTATGAACTATTATTAAACTCAGTTTTCTATGTTATCTCTGATCGAGTCGGGCCTTATAGCTCCCATTGTTGTTGTGATTTGTTTCTCATTTGTTAAAGCTCTGCATGAACCCAATGGCACTAGTATTCTCTGCATTTTAAAAATATGAGAATGAATAGAGTTTTTACAGCCTTTAAAATTTTTGCATTTACTATTGATGCTGTAATATTTTGTTTCAATTATCTAACCAAGTTTATCTATTTAACCAAAAATTCATTTTGTATGGTCAGAGGGCACATCATTCCATAGATCATTATTTTTCTGTTCCTATAATTGGCACAGTTTGATGTAGCAAGGCTATGGAACATTAATTATTATACATTATTTTAATTAGAAACATTTGAAAAATCGTGTCAGAAACAGTGGCAAATGAGTTTCTCGTACTGCTGTGTTGTCTCATGTGTGTAGCTTTTGCATGGAAGAAAGGAGCACATAGCATGATCGTAGGTTCTTCCTTTTTTTTGTCATTCCCCACCTCCCCCCAATCCATTTCCTGACTGCTTTTGTGTATCCCACCACAACTTCACCTCCTGTGCCAACTTCTTCATTTCAGAGACGCACTTACACCCAATATCTTTGATTATGTTTGGATGTTTTCTAGCTTCTGTCTTTTCCAACAGTTTTTGCCCATTATGGTCACCTCTGCTGCCATGAGAGTTATTCCCTGATGTCTTAACATATGTCCTGTTGTCCTATCCCATCTTGCTGTTAGTGTTTTCAACTTATCTCTTTCCTCACCAATTCTTTGGAGAGCCTTCTCATTTCCTACCTATCACTCAACTCCATTTTCATCCTCCTTGTATAACACTATTCAGACATTTGGATCCTCTTTTCTAGTTTTCCCACAGTCCACAATTCACATCCATAGAGTGCTGTGTTCCATATGTACATGCTCAGAAATTTTTCACTGGAACTAAGGCATATAAAGAATAATATTGTATTTGGTATTTTCTTTTTTAATTTGACCATATTTCTGCTACAGTTTACATACAAATGTGGTTTTCATGTAATTGTTTTCTGCCCAACTTAAAAGAACAGATCATGGGTTTGTGATACTACTAGCAGTCCCAAAATGTTTAAAGCGAGCCTTTGTGCATAACATTTGGTACCCTTGTCTAGAGTGCCACATATAAAGTCCACATTATTAATTTGCTTTTTGCATCAGCTTTTAGCTTTTTGATGTTGCACTTTCTTTCTGTTACCTGCTGATGCTTTCCGAACTAGTTGAATGTATTCATTTACATATAATCATCTGCCTCCAGTTTTTTGCATGTTTTCGGAATGTTCAACTGGAGAACTGATCTAAAAATGTAGCAACATAATTATGACTACTAAGTAAAAGTAGAGCAAAATTTTCCTGTACTGCCATTCTGAAGAAAAGAATTGTGCTGTATCCAATGTTTTGATAGCAAATTATGGCTTTTCCTCCCTTGATTTTTAAAGATCTTTCCACTAGCTATTTTTTTCTATTGGCATAAATAAAACAACTTATTCCAGCATTCATGTGTGTGTGTTTGTGTGTGTGTGTGTGTGTGTTTTGAGAGAGAGAGAGAGAGAGAGAGAGAGAGAGAGAGAGAGAGAGAGAGGGGGGGGGGGGGGGGAGAGAGAGAGAGGGGGGGGAAGCGAAAGGGAGAGAGAGAAAGGAAAGGGAGGGAGAGAGAGAGAGAGAAAGGGAAAGGGAGAGAGAGAGAGAGAGAGAGAGAGAGAGAGAGAGAGAGAGAGAGAGAGAGAGAGGGGGGGGGGGAGAAAGGGAGAGAGAGGGGGGGGGGAAAGCGAAAGGGAGAGAGAGAAAGGGAAAGGGGGAGAGAGAGGGGGGGGGGAAGCGAAAGGGAGAGAGAGAAAGGGAAAGGGGGAGAGAGAGGGGGGGGGGGAAGCGAAAGGGAGAGAGAGAAAGGGAAAGGGGGAGAGAGAGAGAGGGGGGGGGGAAGCGAAAGGGAGAGAGAGAAAGGGAAAGGGAGAGACAGAGAGAAAGGGAAAGGGAGAGAGAGAGAGAGAAAGGGAAAGGGAGAGGGGGGGAGAGAGAGAGAGAGAGAGAGAGAGAGAGAGAGAGAGAGAGAGAGAGAGAGAGAGAGTTGGTGCATGCATCTTAAATATACAAACATGCAGAAGACATTGCATGTGGTTGACAATATTTTAGATTAAACTGAATGTTCATAGAAGCTGCATTATTCTGTACTACCACACATAATGCTTAAATTTTATGCTTATTTGCACGCACAAGTGTTGCATTTTAACACTTTTTTTTTTAGTTTATCAGTGAAACCAGTATATAGTTGCAGATCCGTTATCTAATTTTGTCAATCTAAAACACACACATTCATTATATCAGTAGTTTCAGTGTAAGTCATTTGGAAATTGTTCAATAATAGGAAATTTGCAGCTGAAATGTTTAAGATACTTTAATTTTTTCAACATAAGTTTTATACAGAAATAGTCTTTAAAAGTATTAAGCAAATCTGATCTCCTTTTGCAGTAGCTAGTTTCTTTTGTCAGATGGATATATTAACCTATATTGAGTATGAGCACCAGTTATTCTGTTTCAACACAGTAAGAAGAGAAATTGCTTCTGTTTCACATTGCAAACTCATATGTACGGTTTACTTTAAGGATGAATGTTTCTGGCTGTTTAAATTTGCAATGTAATGGTAGTATTTTCTATTATTGTTTACATATCTACCTAATATTGGTAAAAATAAGATACCTGGTGGCCATACAAAACAAAAATTTATGAAATGGGTGGAGAGTACATCTGGCCCATGTTTCCATATTTGTAGCTTGTGTAAGATTTAATAAATATTTATTATTAGAATGACTGCTGTCTCAGATTTTTTAGGGATGTCAATGAATATTTGTTTAATCACAATACCTACTTCTATCAGGATAAAGTTTTTAGTGTTACAGAATATTCATTTGACAATAAAATCATGCAGTAAAATCTTTTTTATTTCACAGTGTCATTTCACAGTGTCTCTGCAACATTTCAGAAAGCGTATATATTCTCTTCCGTTTTCTGCTGAAGTACTTGGATTACTGGCACTTCGCCAGAAGACTTGAGGAAAGTATGTACCCTCTCAAATGTTGCAGACGCACTGAAGATTGATGTGTGCAGGATATGTGAGCAGATTGTTGCATTGACGTGCTGCAAAAACATTCATTTATTTGTGTATGATATTGTTTAAATTGCAAACTTAAATTGCAAATTATAGTAAACATTGCAGAATTTAGGTTTTCAGAAAATGTAAGTCATTAAACCTTGATATTATAAACAGCTGCTGCTGAACTGTAAGTAAGAAGTAGCCCTACCAATAATCAGTCTTGCTCTACAAAAATTAACATAAGGGAAGTAATAAGTGAAGAACACTTTAGAATCTCTCCAACAATGGGAACTCTAGGTAGGAATATCAACAGTGTTGGAAAAGACAGATTCCAAGAAGACATGTCAAGTTCCAGTGAGGGATAATCAAAAAACACCCACATATAGCTTTTGGCTACTGCCTTTGTCAGTAAAACACACACACACACACACACACACACACACACACACACACACACACACACACAAACTCATGCATATACAACCACCAACTCCAGTATCTCCCAGCCCTTGGCGATCATGTGTGTGTGTGTGTGTGTGTGTGTGTGTGTGTGTGTGTGTGTGTGTGTGATTTGCTGAGAAAGGCTGTGGCCGAAAGCTATATGTGCCTTTCAGTTGTGCCTCTCTGTGACTTGATGTGTGTTCTTTACAATAAGCAGCAATCTGTCTTTTTCCTCCATTAGAATCTCTGTATGTCTTGATGGCGATTGTTGTGTGATTATTCAAACTCATCTGAAATCCGAATGGGTATAATATTTTGGGCAGCCTGTTATTTATCAAAGTGTTTAATTAAACACTATGTCATATGAAGCTTTTTTACTCGAGTACTCTCTAATGTAAAGGGAAAAAATCCAAGCCAGTGCTATTTGATGTCTTTAATTGGCTGTAAATGGTATATGGCTATAGATTGGAAACATGGGCCATTCTGTAGCATAAGGTGGTGGGATATTCTCGAACCCTCTTCCCCCCCTTTCCCGCCTTACCCCCTTTCCCGCCTTACCCCCTTTCACTCCTTACCCCCTTTCACTCCTTACCCCTTTCCCTCCTTACCCCCTTTCCCTCCTTACCCCCCTTTCCCGCCTTACCCCCTTTCCCGCCTTACCCCTTTCCCGCCTTACCCCCCCCCCTTTCCCGCGTTACCCCCCCTTTCCCGCGTTACCCCCCCCTTTCCCGCGTTACCCCCCCCTTTCCCGCGTAACCCCCCCCTTTTCCGCGTTACCCCCCCCCCCCCTTTCCCACGTTACCCCACCCCCTTTCCCGCGATACCCCCCCCCCTTTCCCGCGATACCCCGCCCCTTTCCCGCGATACCCCGCCCCTTTCCCGCGATACCCCGCCCCTTTCCCGCGATACCCCGCCCCTTTCCCGCGATACCCCGCCCCTTTCCCGCGATACCCCGCCCCTTTCCCGCGATACCCCGCCCCTTTCCCGCGATACCCCGCCCCTTTCCCGCGATACCCCGCCCCTTTCCCGCGATACCCCCCGCCCCTTTCCCGCGATACCCCCCGCCCCTTTCCCGCGATACCCCCCGCCCCTTTCCCGCGATACCCCCCGCCCCTTTCCCGCGATACCCCCCGCCCCTTTCCCGCGATACCCCCCGCCCCTTTCCCGCGATACCCCCCCGCCCCTTTCCCGCGATACCCCCCGCCCCTTTCCCGCGTTACCCCCCCGCCCCTTTCCCGCGTTACCCCCCGCCCCTTTCCCGCGTTACCCCCCGCCGCTTTCCCGCGTTACCCCCCGCCCCTTTCCCGCGTTACCCCCCCGCCCCTTTCCCGCGTTACCCCCCGCCCCTTTCCCGCGTTACCCCCCGCCCCTTTCCCGCCCCACCCCCCGCCCCTTTCCCGCCCCACCCCCCGCCCCTTTCCCGCCCCACCCCCCGCCCCTTTCCCGCCCCACCCCCCGCCCCTTTCCCGCCCCACCCCCCGCCCCTTTCCCGCCCCACCCCCCGCCCCTTTCCCGCCCCACCCCCCGCCCCTTTCCCGCCCCACCCCCCGCCCCTTTCCCGCCCCACCCCCCGCCCCTTTCCCGCCCCACCCCCCGCCCCTTTCCCGCCCCACCCCCCGCCCCTTTCCCGCCCCACCCCTTTCCCGCCCCACCCCCCGCCCCACCCCTTTCCCGCCCCACCCCCCGCCCCACCCCTTTCCCGCCCCACCCCCCGCCCCACCCCTTTCCCGCCCCACCCCCCGCCCCACCCCTTTCCCGCCCCACCCCCCGCCCCACCCCTTTCCCGCCCCACCCCCCGCCCCACCCCTTTCCCGCCCCACCCCCCGCCCCACCCCCCGCCTTACCCCCCGCCCCACCCCCCGCCCCTTTCCCGCCTTACACCCCGCCCCTTTCCCGCCTTACACCCCGCCCCCTTTACCCGCCTTACACCCCGCCCCCTTTACCCGCCTTACACCCCGCCCCTTTACCCGCCTTACACCCCGCCCCCTTTACCCGCCTGGCCCCCCCTTCGCACCTCGACCCCCCCTGCCGTCCCTCTCCTCTCCTATTTGCTTCCCCTCTCCCCTTTGCTTCCCCCCTCTTGTGTGGTTGTGAGGTGAGGGGACTAGTATGGGCTGGAGAAGGCCAGGCTTATTCACCGCAGTTCTGACCTTTGACGATCCGCAAGCGGAAGACGAGGAGGGTTCGCTGCCGCATTTGGAAGGTGGAGGACTTTTCCAGAGCAAACTCCCACCAGGCATCCTTCCACACGGTCTGCCACGAGTGAAGGAAGTGCAGCCAGCAGTGACAAGCCTTGAGCACGAGGCAACCAAGCAGCAGGAACAAGGTTAGTGGCTACGATTATTATTATTATTATTATTATTATTATTATTATTATTATTATTATTATTATTATTATTGATTCTTAAATTTCTCCAGGCGTATTTTATGATGAAATAAATCTCGGGTGAACAGCCTGGTATCAGTGTACATAGGACACAATATTTCAGCACGATGCCATCATCAGGTTTGCTGATGTACCGACCTGCGATGGGCTGGCGCCAGGTGCTGCTCCTCCCTCAGGTGCTTTCTGAGAATCGGTGCGCTCCGCACCCCGCACATGGTCCAGGCACAATGTCCGTTATCCTGCCATCTGGGCACTCTGTCCTAGGTCTTCTCGTTCAGGAGGGTCTGCCGGCACTGCTCTTGTTATTCTTCCCTCCTCCCCCAAAGTCGGTACACTTTGGAAAATATCCTTTTTCTTCTTAATCCAGGTGATTGTGGGTTCTCACACCATGCTAAGGATATAACCGCTGTCATGGTTTAGTTGTGGCTCCCTTACTCTGGTCTCTATGGCTTCTTTGATGACACAGTCCCAGTATTTGGAAATCTGTGTCAGGACTTTGGTTTGGTCATAATCTATGCTTTTGAGTTCAGACAGGCATGCTGAGCATTTGCTGACTTATTGGGCTGTTCCAGTCGAGTGTGCCATTGATGTCCTCGGCATCGGTCCTCAATGGTATGAATGCGTATACACTACCGCATTGGCAAGGTATCTGAGAAACCCCTGATTTACGTAGACCAAGATTGTCCTTGACACTACCAAGATGGCTCTTGGTTTTGATAGGAGGATGGAAGATGGGTTTCACTGTGAGTTTACGTAAAATGCATCCAATATTTCTGGCTGTCCCCACAAAACGGAATAATAGCCAAGGCTACCTCCTCCTGAGGTTCATTCTCAGTTTCCACCAGTGTTGCAGGTGTGGGATGTAGAGCCTTCTGATTTTGCCCTTCCTTGTAACAATTTCTCCGAAACACGGTCTTCAGATGGTCCAGTTCTTGTTGGAGACTGTCGCTGTCGGAGATGGTGTGAGCCCTGTGTGCAAGAGTTTTGATCACGCCATTTTTTGTGCTGGGTGGTGACAGCTATCCGCACATAGGTACAAATCTATGTGCGTCTTCTTCCTATACATGCTGTGGCCCAAAGTGCCATCAGCTCATCTTCTAATCAAAACATATAGGAAAGGGAGCATCCCATCTGTTTCAATCTCCATGGTGAACTTAATATTCTCGTGTCTGGAGTTGGCATGTGTGAGGAAGTCTGGCAGTTTATCTCTTTCATGTGGCCAGATAACGAAGTTATCATCCACAAATCTAAAGAAACAGATGGGTTTGAGATGTGCTGATTCAAGAGCTTCCTCCTCAAAATGTTCCATGTTCATATTTGCGACAACGGGTGAGAGTGGACTCCCCATGGCTACTCCTTCTGTCTGCTCATAGTATTCACCGTCAGCGCTTGTCTGAAAAGGTTGGCGGTCTCTTCGTCAGATTTCTCGGGTGAACATCCTAGTATGAGTGTGCATAGGACACACTATTTTGGCAAGTTTTCACTTTCTACATACCACTCTCACTTCCCGAGTTTGAAAAATGTAATGGAATAATTTATTAATGATGAGTGTTGATGAATGTTACATCAGCAACATTTTTAAATGTTCAAAGGAAAGGCAATTTTTGTGTAAGAAGCTCATTGCTTCAGGATATGGTGCTCATAAAGAGCATAGTTAAAGATATAAAACAGCAAAATTTATAAAATGCAAAGAATGTAAAGCATTCAGTCAAAAATGAGTCTGCAGAATGTTTCTTCAATTTCAGATGACTTATCTGTTGACAAATTTGCAGAATTCATTGGCTAAATTTACTTATGTAATCGTGGGAAAGAGTTGTCTTTGCATTATCGTAGCTAATACGTCTGTGAAGCTCTAACACATCCTGGTAGCTAAACTCTAGGTAGCGTTGGTAAAGTAACAACTACCAAAAATATCATTTGGTGCCATTAGCAAAAGAAAAACCATTTCACAGCCACGTACAACAAAGATAAGTTGCGGGGAAATTCAGGATTGCAACCTGTAGTAATCTGAATCTTGAACAATTCTTTTCAGTCCTTTGAGCAGATAAAATTGTTACTGTTCAGTGTGAGTACTTCTCATTTACGTAAAAGGACATAACAAATGACACGGCCTTTCCCTTCAATGTATTTTTGTTAATAGCCTTGTGGTTTTAGTGATAAGGTAAGTGGTTTTCAAATAATACTTGTTTTGGTATCGGCTGTTATTCGTAATTCTGAATAGTATTCATTGGTTTATTCAAATTATTTTGGTTTTTAGTGCGTGAATTGTCAGAAGAAGAGAAACAAATGATAATACTTTCAGAAGACTTCCAAAGATTTTTTGATCGTTCTGCTCGTATAATGGAAAGAGCATTGTGTGAATCTGTAGACATATATACAGATTACACTGGTGTCACAGATAATGAAGAAGGAACGTAAGTATTCAGTAAAACTAATTTTAAATTTTACATGTTTTATGAAGGATGTGCATTTTTGGCTGTAACTCTATGTATGGCATTCTCATTAAATGGTCATTTTGTAGAAAGATAATAAAACATGTAATTTAAAAGATAGTGTAGTATGCAGACATCAAATTTTAGGTATTAACATGAATTTTTGAAATGTTTTCATGTTTATTGCACATTACTGTAGGCAAAATGAGAAAAAGTACATTTTTAACTCTCTTTGAGACAAATGAGTGTCTACAGGAAAAATGCAACTGAAGCTCAGCTACAATGAACCATTCCTATCATTAGCCTTGTGATACATAATACAAGTGACTTGTACACTTTGTATTGTCTGCTGCACATCTTGCTTACAAATATTGATGTGCAGCTGAGACTGGATCAGTGAGACCTTAATCTTAATCTCAAATGCAGCTACAGGGAAAAAATAAAAGATGAAAGGTATAGTTTGAAGAAATAGTGAAAAAAGTGTCAAAGTGAGACAGATGCTCACAAGGAGAGGGAAATGTTGCAAAATATAATGAGAACATGGTAGAAAACAAGAATATGTGAAAGAATGGAAATGGCACATGTATAAGAAAACCTTCTGAAATTAAGATTGTGTGAATGGCAAAAGTCATATACATTCTGGGAAATTCTCTTATCTCTGAAATTTCTAGTTGTTAAAGAACAACCTAGGTGACTGGGATGGTGAAACAAATGTCCAGATCCTTTCTGTTATATACCAAAGGGTACTCAACAGCAAAATGTTGCATAGAAAACTCTATGGCCTTACATTGTTACTGAAATGGTACTGGTGACCATGGATTTTCTACTTTTCATTATTTCAGTTAACAATTTCTGAGACTATTGAATTTCTTGCTTTGTAACTTTTTGCATTGCCTGTGATTATTATTGCATTGTTGGTACCATTTGAGATATTCAGCTGATTATGAAGGCAAAATCAAACCTGAAAAGAATATGTTGCAACTCCATACTTTCTCTGTGTGGTGGGTAGCAGACATGCTAAATGAAAACACAGCTAAAAATTTAAGCTTTCAGACAAAAAATCCTCCTTCCAAACTGGAAAATGGTCACACTTTCATACAAGTACACATATAGCCACTTTCTCTGGCTGTTGTGGTGCTTGGAGACAGTGTCCGTGTGTGTGTGTGTGTGTGTGTGTGTGTGTGTGTGTGTGTGTGTGTGTGTGTGTGTGTTCTGTTTTCAAAGAACATTTTTTTCTGAATGCTTAAATATGTAGGAGTCTTTACATTGTGGCTCTCTATGATCCAGTGTTTCCTCTTATGTGGTGAGTAGCAGTCTGTCCATTTGTTGATTATAAAGGCATTCTTTTGTAGTGTTGTTTTTAAAAATGTTCTGTATGTATATTCACCTACAAAGCAGCAATCCTCATTTACAGGGATGAAAAATCTAATGCAAGGCTCTCCCTTAATCGCTGGTTCTATGATGAGCGTTGGTCTCGTAACAGATGTGTGACTTCAATGGACTGGTCCCCACAATTTCCAGAACTTCTTGTTGCAAGCTACCACAATAATGAAGATTCACCCAATGATCCAGATGGTGTATGTCTCATATGGAATACAAAATTCAAGAAAAGAACTCCTGAATACATATTCCACTGCCAGTCTCCAGTGATGTCATCTATTTTTGCAAGGTAATTTTAACTTGACCAACAAGTACCATTTTAGATGTTCTTAAAAATAACTACAATAGAAATATAAAAATGTAACTGACAATTGAGTTCCTTGTGGGAAGTATCAAACAACAGTTGATACTATATAAATGTTGTAGATTTTCTCTGGGTGCAGTACACATAAATTATCAACTTTCATCTTATTAAAATATGTTAATAGTTTTCATTCATTTAATTGACAAGTTGACATTGGCACTGTTTCACAACTGCTGGTAAAAAATCATATTGTTGCATAAATGTCAATGTATAGTTGCAGCTTCCATAAAAAAAATTCTCAAAAATTAGTGTTATGGAGGGAAGTGTCATCTAATCAATGTTGTTAAAAACCTCGTGTGTTTGGATCATAATGTGAAAATTGCCACCTGTTTATTAGAATATATGACCAAGTTTCAACATTCTTGCATCAAATGTTTTAACCCACACACCATACATTTCTGCTACTTTGTGGTTTGTATTTCTCCCTGTGCCCTGTTTACTAAAATTGTATAAGAGATGGATAAATTTGCTAACTTGAGCTTCTTTGAGCATTTGGAAGGGAGAAAGGGTATTAATTAATGTACTGGGATAATGCGATCCATATAGCTAAACCTGCAGTCTGTCAACATAGTGGGGAATATGCTCACTTCTACACACACTACGAATACCTCTGAAATAATTAATGTTGATTGGTGTAAAAGGGAAGGACTAACGAAAAAACTAAAAGTAATTGCGATTTGTGATTTTCTGCCCATGCTTGTGAATCATTATTTAAACTCTGAGTAAATACAAATTTTTAAATGCTACTGGTTGTATACCTCTTCATTGCACATTTGTTTACCTTCCCTACTTCTCTCGTGGGTACTGTGCTCATGTTACTTTAAAGACACAGGTACATTGCATCGTTAATCTACTTGTAACCCAATATTTACAATTAAAGTGATGTTTGTACATTTCCTTTGCTTGATGCCAGATTCCACCCAAATCTCATTCTTGGGGGCACCTACTCTGGACAGATTGTGCTATGGGATAATCGTGTTCAGAAGAGGACACCAATTCAACGAACCCCATTGTCATCAGCAGCTCATACAGTGAGTTAGATTTTAAGTCATACCATTCTCAAACAATATTATCCTGTGTTGTGGAAGCCTAATAAAAATGGTATACAGCTTATTGAAATATTCTGTATTTAATCTAAAATGCTGCAAACTCATTAAAACTGGCAAATACATAGGTCATTATTGTATTTTTTTCTAGCATCCTGTATATTGTTTGAGTGTAGTAGGCACTCAGAATGCCCACAATCTCATCAGCGTGTCTACTGATGGAAGATTATGTTCTTGGAGTCTTGACATGCTGTCAAAGCCACAAGAAACACTGGAACTGCATCATAAGCAAGGGAAACCAGTTGCAGCTACTTGCCTTGCATTCCCACATGGTGATGTCAACAACTTTGTTGTTGGCAGTGAAGAAGGAGCAGTATATTCAGGTGAATTCCATTAATGTTATATTTACTAATATGTTCAGATAATTAATGTTTGATTTAATTGAAAGAGTAACGGTTTGATAATTTCTCAGCTGTGTTACTAGATGTATCAGACAAATTACTTTTGTGAGGCATTAAAATATGAGCTAAACACATACTTTCCCTCAAATAAATTGTTTACATATGTTCCTTGTTCAGAGGAGAGGAAGGTACAGATGGGTGAAAAGACTAGAGTAGCTAGCAGCATGAGGTGGGAACTGTCTCTGTAACATATCCTTTGTTCACATAACCCCCATGGCCTCAACTCTCACTATTTCCATTACTCCACCTGCCTCTATCCCCTTCCCTGCTCCCACTGTAGCCTTCTGTCCCCCAGACTCACCTCTGCTTCCCTTCCCCCTCCCCCCACCACCCACCATCATGTCTCTTGATGCTGCACTTCTTTGCCCTCATCCTGTCCTCACCAGGTTCCTGCATGTTTCAACAGGCATTACAGTGTCTTCCCCACATCAGCAGAAATTGCTGCTCACCCCAGTGGGCCACAGCACTTGAAGATGATAGTGGCATGTATGCATTAGTTCTGCACATATGAACCTGTGGTTGTATGTTTCTTCATCTGATGAATGACTGCCATCAAATGCCTCCTCCATGTAGGGATTAGCACTCTCTATTTTACAGATCACGTGAAAAAGTAGAACTACAGACAAAGAAATGGTCCATTCAGACACATGAAAATCTATGCTGCAATCTTTTTCATGGAGAGAATACGCCAGAACAAATGCACCATCAATATTTTAGCTGCTAAGACACACTTTAAGTGTTTCAAAAAAAGGTTTCTTACTAATTTTTACTGCATGAAGGACTGCTAAAAGCAGTAGTTTGTACAGCCCTTTCTGTCTTGTGCACAAATCAGCAGAAGCAACCATGACAAAAGGCTACAGTGCTGTGAAGAGTAAAATCCATAGTACGCATACGGGAAATTGAAGTACCTAAACAATACCTAAAAGTAACATAATATTAATTTGTTAAGTAATTTCTAGTTCATATTGACAGTCTCACTGTTCAGGTGTGATTTGTAGAAAGATTATGGTAGAAGGAAAAAAAATAGTATCCCATAACAGTCAGTTCCCTTCAGTTGAGACGAATTTCTTGAAATGGAATATGTCGTATTCATATATCCTTTTATAGCAGTTCTTGGAACACACTTCTTACGATAATTTTTGAGGGTTGTATAATTTGTTAAAATCTAAACAGTTCCTTTTCTATTCACTATAGTTGTCACAAAAAGACATCATGTATGTTGAATGACGAAAACAAATGTTTTTCTTACCCCCTGAAAGATAAAGTACAGTTTGCATGCAGATCTTTCATGAAATCCCCCTGCAGGTTCATGGTTTAGAATAGGTTCTAGGTATTCCTGCCTGTCATAAGACTATAAGGAGTCTCACATGTATCGGCCTTTACGTGATGGTCCCCTGTTGGATTTAACCTCCATCTTTCTCAATATTCCGAAGAAGGAACCAATTGGGATACGGCACCTTACATGGTGCATAGTGACCATTGTACATTGAGATCTTTAACGCACTTTCTCATCGTCGCATTGCAGTCTTGCTCATTCTCCATCTCTAGGGTGAGGACCCCTTCCTGGGTGCATTTTCCACCATGCACTATGCATTGTCACTTTCTGCACTGACGATGACCTGGACGTCTTAGCACCTCATATCCAGCACGGTAGCCAGTCTGTTGTGGTGGGGCCCCCATGTACTCTGTTGGTTATAACCCCCTGACAACACTGGGATCGCTCTGCTGACGCCTGCGACGTTAACTCCCCACGTATGCCATGGAGTAGATGCACGTCTCCCTGGGGCATTGGGACTCCCGACGATTGCCGGCCTGACAGGTGGCCCTTGCTGAGGCTGGGTGGCACCCATAGGGAGGGCCCCCTGGTTGGAGTGGATGGCATCAGGGCGGATGACATGGCATGATACGTGGTACGTCATCTCTTGCTGGTGGTCTAACTCCTATGCTAAGAAATATGACCCCAAATCATTCCCCTCCCTGGCCAAACATGGGAGGAACACGAGGTTAAGGATGGCAGTAAAGTTTATTCGCCCTGATACCTTGTATGTACGAGAGTTGATGGGGAATCTTTTATATCCATGAAGCCTCAGTTTTTTGTGGACCATTAGGAGGACAAGATAGGGGAGGTGAAAGGCTTGTCCAAAACGAACTTTGGGTCAGTCTTGATAAAAACAGCATCCTCTGCCCAGTCATGGGCTTTCTTGCTTGTGCCAAGTTGGGGCACGTTTCTGTTACCATCACACCCCATAAGACCTAAAACATGGTCCAGTGTATTATATTCAACGAGAATCTTCTTTTGCAGTCTGATGATGAGCTGCACACCAATTTAGAGTGACGAGGTGTTCATTTCGTCCGGCATGTCCATCGGGGTCTGAGGGATACATCAGGTTGCCACTGGTGCCTTCATCTTGGCCTTTGAGGGTGACACATTGGCCAAGAAGGTCAAGGTGATAGTCTACCGCTGTGACGTCATGCCCATATATCCCCCCCCCCATTCAGTGCTTTAAGTGCTGGAAGTTTGGCCATATGTCTTCCCACTGTTATTCCAGTGTCACAGGTCGAGATTGCGGACGTTCTTCACATCCCAATATCCCATGTGCCCCGCCTTCCATCTGTGTCAACTGCGGAGAGTATCATTCCCCTTGCTCACCAGACTGCAGGATTTTACAGAAAGAGAGGAAATCGTGGAATATAAGACTCTGGACTGACTGACCTGCACAGAGGCTAAGAGGAAATTTGAGCGCCTACATTCTGTGGCTATGACCACCTCTTACGCCGCTGCTACGGGAACTGTTGTCATCCGTCAGTTCCTCACATTCCTGTTGCCTCTCAGAACCAGAAGACAACACCTGCCCCTTTGATGGTGGGGGCACTTCCCTCCCTGTAGCTTCCGCACGACCTTCTTCGCATCGGGGATATCAGTCCTCCTCTTGCTAGGAGGGGGTCCCTTGGGTCACTCCATTTCCAGGTTCCTTCTAGTGGGAAAGACGACACCCGCCAGTGGCCGAAGAGCTCAAAAGCAGCTGGTCATAGGGCTTCACGCTCATCCTCAATCCCACAGACTGAATCAGTGAAACCCTTCCAGCAAGGGAAACCCAAGGAACGTCGAGAGAAATCCAAAATGAAGGTCCCCAACAACAAGGGAATTACGGTGGCACACACACCACCGCTATCTTCAAACTCTGTGTCTGCAGATGAGGTGGAGATTCTGGCATCTGCTGAGGACCTAGATCAAGCCAGACCCTGAGACAAAATGGATACAGACTGCTCAGGCAAAAAGTCGGTGACAGCAGGAGACCCTGAGGCATAAATTGCCTCACTGAATGTTCCATGCCTTCTTAGTCTCATGATGACATCATCCCCCGGTGGAATCGCAGTGGTTTTTTCCACTGCCTGGCTTAGCTAAGGCAACTGGTTAACCTTTACACCTGCTTTCTGCATTTCCTAGCAGTGCGGATCCCTGCCCTCCGTGTTTATAAGGGATACTACAGAAACTGTAGTGACTATAATCAAGTGTCAGGTGGAGTTTGCATGTATGTCCTAAACTCAGTGTGTAGTGATGCTGTGCCCCTTCAAACCCCTCTTGAAGCTGTGGTTGTCAGAATAAGGACGGCACAGGAAATAACTGTCTGCAATAAATATCTTCCTCCAGATGGTGCAGTATCCCTGAATGTATTAACTGCACTGATTGATCAACTCTCTAAACCTTTCCTAGTTTTGGGATATTTTAACACCCATAAGGGTGTTACAGTGCTTATTCGTTGAGGCAGAGATGTCGAAACTGTACTGTCTCAGTTCAACCTCTGCCTCTTAAATACTGAAGCCACCACACTTTTCAGTGTGGCTCATGGATACTCGGCCATTGATTTACCAAATTGCAGCCCAGGAACTCCCGTATATCCACTGGAGAGCACATGATGATCTGTGTGGTAGTGACCATTTCGCCATCTTCCTGTTGCTGCCCTGCCATCAGGGCCACAGACACCTGCCCAAATGGGCTTTAAACAAGGTGGACTTGGAAACTTTCACCACTTCTGTCGCTGTTGAATCTCTCCCATATGATAACATCAATTTGATGGTTGAGCAAGTGACAACAACATCGTGTCTGTGGCAGAAAACATGATCCCTCTCTCTTTAGGGTGCCCCAAAGAAAGGCAGTTCCTCGGTTGCCAGAAGTTGCTGAAGCAGTTAAGGAGCGTCGGTGAGCTCTACATTGGCAGAAACGGCACCCTTTCATAGAGCACCTCATAGCATTTAATCGACCCTGTGCTCGCGTTCACCAGCTTATCAAACAACGGAAGCAGGAGACTTGGGAGAGAGATGTCTCAACCATTGGGTGCCACACATCACCTTCCCAAGTCTGGGCAAAGATCAAACATGTTTTCAGGTCCCAGATCTCAACTAGTGTTCCCAGTGTTAACATCAATAGCGTGTTACGTAATGATGCAAACGTGATTGCCGAGCACTTAGCTGAGAACTGTGACTATGCTCAAGCCTCTGCCCCAGAGAATTACCCCCCAGCCTTTTGCACTCTCAAACACCAGCTGGAAGGGAAAGTACTCTCGTTTACTACACGCCACAGTGAATCCTATAATGCCCCATTTACTGAGTAAAAGCTCCTCAGTGCCCTTGCACATTGCCCCAACACTACTCCTGGGCCAGATTGAACCCACAGTCAGATTAAACATCTCTCTCTGACTACAAGCGACATCTTCTAGTCATCTTCAACATGATCTGGTGAGATGGTGTCTCCATCGTAATGGCAGGAGAACACCCTCATTCTGGTGCTCAAACCCAGTAAAAACCCACTTGATGTGGATATCTATCGGCCCATCAGCCTCACCAACGTTCTTTGTAAGCTGTTGGAATGTATGGTGTGTCTGCAGTTGGGTTGGGTCTTGGAGTCACGTGGCTACTGGCTCCATGTCAGGGCAGCTTCCACCAGGGTTGCTCTACCACTGATGATCTTGTCCCTCGAGTCTGCCATCTGAAATTTCCTTTTCGAGACACTAACACATGGTTGCCATCTTTCCTGATTTATGAAAAGCATATGGCACCACCTGGCAACATCATATCCTTGCCACATTATATGAGTGAGGTCTTTGAGGCCCGCTCCCAATTTTTATAAAAAATTTCCTGTTGCTTCATACTTTCCATGTCAAAGTCAGTGCTTCCCATAGTTCCCCCACATGTAGTAGAATGGAGTCAGTGCGGCTCTGTGTTGAGTGTGTGTGTCTATTTTAGTGGCCATTAATGGTCTAGCAGCAGCTGTAGGGGTGCCCGTCTCACCTTCTCTGTATGTAGACAACTTCTGCATTTCATAATGCTCCACCAGTGCTGGTGTTGCTGAGTGGCTCCTACAGGGAGCCATCCACAAGGCGCAGTCGTGGGCTCTAGCCCACGGTATCCAGTTTGCGGCCACAAAGTTGTGTGTTATGCACTTCTGTTGGTGTCATACCGTTCATACGGAGCCAGAACTTCACCTTAATGATGATCCACTCACTATAGTGGAGACATATCGATTCTTATGACTGGTTTTTGATAACCGATTGACTTGGCTTCCTCACCTGCGTGAGCTTAAGTGGAAGTGCCCTGCGCTCCCTGAGCAACACCAGCTGGGATACAGATCACTCTATGCTGCTGCAGCTCTACAGAACCGTTGTTCAACCCACCTCGACTATGGGAGCCTGGTTTATGGTTCGGCAGCACCCTCAGCATTGTATTTACTTGACCCAGTGCACCTCTGTGGCATTTGCCTTGCGACAGTAGCTTTTAGGAAGAGTGTGGTGACCAGCGTCCTTGTGGAGGCTGGAGTCCCTCCATAGCAGGTTAGCCATGCACAACTGCTGGCCAGTTATGTTGCACACATTCGGAGTTCTCCTGCACATCCAAATCACTGTCTCCTTTTCCCACCCACGGCAGTTCATCTCCCACAATGGTGGCCCAGGTCAGCCCTTCCAGTTGCAGTTTGTGTCCGATCCCTTCTTTCTGAACTGGAGTCCTTGCCTTTACCACCTATATTTGAGATCCATTCACGTACACTTCCGTGGTGTACACCTAGGCCACGGTTTCGCATGGAGCTTTCACATGGCCCTAAGGACTCAGTTAACCCTGTGGCTCTCCGCTGCCACTTCCTCTCAATTCCTGACATGTTCTGAGGCCACGAAGTGGTTTACAGTGATAGCTCAATGGCTGATACGTCATCTTTGCGGATGTCCATGGAGGACATACTAAACAGCATTCTTTGCCTGATGGCTGCAGTGTTTCCACTGCTGAGCTAGTGACTAAATCTCTTGCTCTTGAGCACTTCCATTCATCCCCTGGGGAGTCGTTTCTTCTGTGTACTGACTCCTTGAGCAGCCTACAAGCTATCGACCAGTACTACCCTCGTCTTACTTTGGTAGCGACCATCATCTATGTCCTGGAAGGGTCCAGTCGTTCAGTTGTGTTTGTCTTGACCCCAGGTCATGTTAGAATCCCAGGCCACAAACATGCCAACAAGCTGGCCTAACAGGCTACCTGGAAACTACTTATGGAGATTGGCTTCTGTGCAACTGACCTGCGTTCAGTACTACGCCACAAGGTTTTGCGCCTTTGGGAGACAAAATTGTATAACCCCAGCATGCACAACTAACTGTGTGTCTTTAAGGAGACTACAATTGTGTGGCAGTCCTCCATGATGGCCTCTCGCAGGACTGTGTGGTTCTCTGCCGGCTCTGCATTGGCCGTGCTTGGGTGACACATGGCTACCCCTGCACCGTGATAGTCCACCTCAGTCCTGGTGTGGCACCCGGTTGACAGTGGCCCACATCTTGGTGAGCTGTCTTTCTTTGGCTGCCCTGTGATGGACTCTTCAGTTACCAGACTTGTTACCATTAATTTTAGCTGACAACGCCTCATTGGCTAATTTATTTTTATGTTTTATATGTGACTGTGGGTTTTATTATTCTAGATAAGTTTTAGTACATGTTCTTTGTCCCTTTGTGTTATCCACTCTAATACTTTTAGGGTGGATGTTTCTGCTCTCTTGTTTTTACCCCATCTACGTGTTTCTTGCTTCTCTCTGTGGTTTTCTTTTCCTGTTTTGTCCATGGTAGTGTTGGTTGTCCTTCTATCATTCTTCTGGTTCCTTCTTTCTCCTGTTATTGTGCTGTACATCTCCTTTCTTTTCCTATTGTAATTATTTTACAAGGAACAAGGGACCAATGACCTCGCAGTTTCCCCCCCCCCCCCCCCTCCACACCCCCCTCTCCTTTTAAACCATCCCCTCCCCGTTTCACGAAACCCAATTGATCAGCGTTATACACAGTAATTGCAGAGATAACAGTAAGCTTCACCTTCATATCATTTGTGAATTTCTCTTTTATATTGCTTGTTAATGGTTCTCCTCTACATGTTTATTTGAACATTTAATTTTGCAACTTCCTGTACTATATCATTTTTGAACTCTGTTTAACCAGTTCTCTACTGATAATGGTGTATAGTATCTGACAAGTTCCACTGCCCCCCCCCCCCCCCACCCTCTCTCTCTCTCTCTCTCTCTCTCTCTCTCTCTCTCTCTCTCTCTCTCTCTCTCTCTCTCACACAAACACACACATTTTCATTCACAAATTTATTTTGGTGACTAATTCTTACTTTATGTAATTCTTTCTTCCATTTATACACTCCATGCTTAGACTTTATGAAATGAAGCTGGCTTTGCAAACTGCTTAACTTAAAACATTTTCTCTCTGCTTTGCTCAATCACAAATTAGAGTTTTTGTTGTCACTGAAAGCTATTACAGCAACAGTTTTTTTTGGGCTATTAAGTTATCCTTCATTTGGAACCTTGATGGCAAAATTATCATTGTTTGAACCACAATTCATAGAATTGCCGGAACTGTATCATATTTTGTCCAATGTTTCCACACTTTTAACGAAATGTCAACATTGTTAGACCGATTGTCCAAGAAGTTCAGTAGGAAATAATACCTATGTAGGTTTTCAGGATGGATAGGTGAGTTCAATTGTGTACCTCATTATCACATTTCATCTTTGCAAGATTGAAAAATTTGATTGCACATTTCTTAAAACTCTGGAACTTGCGCAGATACAGATGCTGATAGCAGACACACATAAAGCAAGCACAGTGTATATCAATTGAATTTTATATCCACTGTTAACACTTATCAATACTGCAAAAGCATCTGGTAGCTTGTTGACTGTGGGTAGTAAGTGTATTACAGATATGAGTGACCATTATTGACAATTGCGTTAAAGAATCTGAATTTTGCTACTATATCTGTTCATAGATTCCCTGTCAAACAAGGATATGCTCCGGCTATTTTGTACTTGGGCAGTCTGTTAGAATGCTGGTAGTGGTGCACAGTACTCCAACCATGTAATGGGCTAAAAATTTGACGAGTTTGAATATTAAAAAACTTTATAATGCATCTTAGCAGCTAAAATTTTGCAACTGCATATCTTTAGGTGTATTGCTCCAATGTAAAAAGTTTCAGGGCATGTTTCGACATGTGTGATTGGACCATTTGATTGTAAGATTAATAAGGAAAAAGCATTAAAGGGTCCAAACTCTGTCTTATGACCCACAACTCATATGATAGCTTAACAGGCTTACAGTTGATTCACAACATACAGTTTGTTTTAATCTCGCAGAAACACATTACATGATTTTTCTGAAGAAGAAAAAGCCAAGGTAATTTTTAGTTAGCATTAATGCATAATGCAAGAAGAGAAATGTTACCAGATTGTACTTGCCAAAGTGAGTTCATTCCCATAACAAAATGGAATTAAAGTTTTATGAATTTCTCTCATGTATATGTTCATGCAGCTGGCAACAGTTGCAAACTTCGATCAGAAGATGGTTGTTATCCACCGACATCAATAGTCTGATGTCAATATGTGATCATTGACTGGAATTAAAGAATGAGATTGAATTTTTATGGTTTAATAAGTAAAATAAGGTGAAGGTGCCAGTCACCTATATTGGACGATGTATGGTGCCTGTAAACATTTTACAGAAAACAGTATTCACACTAGCGTTTGAGCTCTCTATAGTTATGTGTGTAAATGTTCATGATTACCTGCCATACTCACTGTATTTCGTAAATAGGCTATCATAATTAACAATTTCGTTCCACAATGTTTTAGTTCACTTACTGTTTAATGCTAATGTTCTTTACATGTAATTAGAATTTGACTTTGAAAGATATTTTACATACATCACTAAAACATTGCATTTTTAAAACTGTCTTCAAATTTGCTAATGGAAAAAGACTGCTGAATAAACTGTGGTTGTAATTTTGTATCTTCTGTGTTATATTTATGTCCATGAAAGTTGTATCTTTATCACTGAAAAGGTAATTTACTAAAAATACATATTGGGATACTATTTGATGAATAGCAAATAATGTAATACTGTCTTCATATGAGAAAAAACTAGGTGGGGGGGGGGGGGGGGGGGGGGGAGGAATCATGACATGCTTGCTATCGTTTGACTGTAATGTAGTATGACATGAGACTGTAACTAAGGAGCAATGAATTTTTAAAAAAAAAAAATTCTTTTCAGCATGTCGGCATGGCAGTAAGGCTGGAGTTACAGAGTCCTATGAGGGTCATCAAGGGCCTGTCACAGGAATCTCTACTCATTCAGTTCAAGGAGGCATAGACTTCTCACATCTATTCCTGACCTCATCTTTTGACTGGACTGTCAAGTTATGGAGCCAGCAGGCAACAGAAGGGAAGGAAGGAAAGGACAGGAGACCATTGTACTCATTTGAAGACAATGGTGATTATGTGTACGATGTTGCATGGTCACCTATTCATCCAGCAGTGTTTGCTACTGCTGATGGTACTGGTCGGCTGGATCTTTGGAATCTCAATCAGGACACAGAGGTAACTTCAGTGCTTTCAGCCCTGAAAACAGTAAACTGTTAATACATCTTGCTGTTTGATACAGATCTACTGAGCTTAAAGCCTGTGTAATGATCCCACTAACAATGACCATTCTCATATGTAAGAAGAAACTCATAATTGAATAAAAATATCCCTAGGTTTGAGGCCACGAAAGCTAGAAACATTTTTATGTGGAGATTGATTCAGGATGATGGATTCAGTTTCATACTTTTATGTATCGTGAGCTGGACATGAAAGGGGGCTGATGTAATCTAAATTTTGATACACTGGTATGGCAGTCTATGATATTCCATTGTCTCTGTTGGGTTTCATGACTTACATCTTGGTGATAACAGAACTAATTCCACACCTGACAGTGTGTCTCTCATGTTACTAAGTTAATTTCAGTTGATACATATTTTTAGTTCATCCAGTACTGATTGTAGAGGGAACGTAAACAGCTAGTTTGGCAATTCACTCCCCCTCCCACCCACCCACACAATCCATTCATTTACTAAGAAGTCATCAACAACAACAGTCAATGAGGAAGATGCTGTTCTCTACTCCGCTAAAACTGTTTGCATATTAAAACGAAGTCTTTAAACTTTCTTCAGTGATATTTTGAAAACATTCATTTCCATACTGTCCTTTTTATTCTCAATTAACGCAGGGTATTTTGCAGTTTCCAGATGCAGACATTGTATCCAGTGTGAACATTTGTATCTGTTAATTTTCCCACCTTTTTGCTAAAATTTTGTGTGGCAGGGAAACAACATAGTAAGTGGTGAAATTATATACTTCTCAACTATGGAATCGAAAGCTTGAATCATTCCTTTGTTTCTTCTCTGACCCAGGAAAGGAATCACTAACATAGTAAGAAAATGATTACCTCTTTCTTTGCATTGGCCAGACATATAACTACTGTTCATTCCAAGCAAGCATTGTACATATGTGACTTAGTGTCAGCAGACAATTAATGTGTGTTTAAAGTGGTAACCTATTTGTAGGTCGGGGTGAGGAAAGTGGTAACATGTAAGCAATGGTCTGGAATTGGAGATCAGAAATGGAGTGAGTACAAATCTAATGGCATGGGTTACATACATTAAAAATCTAAGCATAGCTGTTACATCAGTGCTATAACAACTTCCTTTCTGCCATAGTTCTGCAAGTATGACAGGTCTAAGAACAGTAACACTGCAGTTTCTATATACTAGTCAAGTTGTTCTCTCTTACTGAAGTGTGCAAGAGTGTAAGGTTAATCATGAATTACTATGATCAGTTGTTGGGGTCAGATGGCCTTTAATGATACTGAATAACAATATTCACTGTAACCTTTCAGTGAATGTATTGGTATATAATAATCAAATGTCCTGTGATTGCATATGTAGCAGCAGTGATGCGAATCCTGGGTTATATTTGCAAATTTGTGTACTTGCTCTCCATTCTACACTAGTATTGCCTTCATGTTTCCAAAAATGGATGCAGATGAGTTTCCAGTCAATAGGCAGGACCAGAGACTTGACACTTCAGATGTGAGAGCTGAGTCACCGAGCCTAAGGGCATGATGACTTCAGAGATGTCATAGGACCTGTTGGCAAGTTTAAAGTGAGTTAATAGAGCTCACTTCTGATCACTACTCTGGAACACACGGAGAAATTTCAAACACAATTGGTATGAATGTAATTTGTCTCAAAAATAAGGAATCAGGAAAAAACATATTATTCTGTAAGATAGCATTCCATATTCTAGATACCTTAAGTGGGTAGGTAGGTGCATTGGAGAATTGAGAAAAAGGAGCAACATAGTTGAAGTTAGATATGGTGGGAATTAATGAAGATTGTTTGAAATTACCGTGGGGATTAGTGAACTCTGGTGAACAGGAATGAATGGTGAGATACGGTCAAGGATCGGGTCAATACAGGGTTATCAAAACAAAATCAAATAGACATAATACAGGAGTAGATCTAATAATGAAAAAGTGAATGGGCCTGTGAGATAACTTCTATGAATAGTGTAGTGCACACATCTTAGTATTGAAGGTAGAGGAAGCCAACCCCCCTTTCCCAGTATGACAAGTTTATATGCCTACTAACTGTGCAGATGATGAGGATATTGAAAGAATGCATGGCAAGATAAAAGGAACTCTTAAAGTAGTAAAGAGAGATGAAAATTTAGTTTTCATTGTGGCTAGAATTCAACAGTAGGGAAAGAACAAAAAGGAAAAATAGTAGGACATCATGCACAGGGAAGACAAACGAAAGAAGCAGGCACCAGGGGCCGAACCGCACAATAACCCTGAAAGAGTGGTTCAGTGTGGGGCGGTAGAGGGGTGAAGTGGACTGCAGTAGTCGTCATGGGGTTGTGGACCACTGCGGCTACGGCGGGAATGGAGCCTCTCCATTGTTCCTAGGTCCCCGGTTAATATATAATACAATACAGTATGTACGTAGTACAGGAAGGCAGTATAGAAGTTCATAGCTGTCGTCATTTACGTGTATTGAGTTATAATTTAGAAGATAATATAAGAAGGTGAATTGATCTCACTTCTTGATTATGTGAAAGAGTGAATGATAACAAGAAGGTAATTGTCAACACCTTTATCTGCAGTTTGTAAGGAGGCAAAGTCTGAGCCAAGGCATACGGATTCAGGTTACAGACTGGCGGGACACTGATTAATAATATGTAAAGGCAACCAAATATTCAGTAAACAACATTCATTATTTGTAAAATGAGTGTTCAGCCCAAGCCAACCTGATACACTTCAGTGGGAATGCTGAAAGATGGAAAGAAAATGTAGAGGATCTGTATGAGCAAAACAAATGGGAAGACAATATCATAGAAAGAAAAAAGGAAGTAAATGAATATCATACGGGAGGTAAGATACTCCAAGAATAATTTACATGTGTCAAAAATGTAATTATTCCTGTATCGAAAAGAGAGATGCTAACAATGTTAATATTATTAAACCATCAGTTACAAAGTCACAACTGTGAAATTCTAAGAAGAATTAAGTACAGAAGAGTGGAAAAGCTTGTAGAAGTTATCTTGGGTTCTGGAGATGAGAGGAGTGCACTAGGCCATCCTGACCCTACAACTTATCTCAGAACTGGCGTGTTCACCAATCTGTGAGTATGAGCTCACTCACACTCACGCCACAGCAGTGAGGGACCTACCAGCTCACAGCAACTAACGGTGGGGAGGGGGGGCTGGAAGCGTGGGGAGAATCAGGACGACGTAGGCAGCTGTTGTCAGTGAGTCTACTCTGTGTTAATTCTTCATAGATGTATCACTTCATGCAGGCTTTAAGACTATTGCACTGATTACAAATGACAATGAAATGAAATGTACATTTCTTTCAATTGATGATGTGAGGAATGTGGTGCAGCTAAGTATGAATCATGGCATTTCTTACAATCAATACAGACTTAAGTCAGTTTTGTTTTCAGCCAAAGTTTAGATAGCCATTACTTGTATTTTGTAACTATTTTAATCACAGTAAAAATTGAAGTACTGTGTGTCAGTTGCTTATTTTGATTTTCACTAAAGCATCGATGTCTGGTGCCACTTATTCAGCACTACTAATGTGAAGATAAGTTTTTAAATTGAAGTCTGTCATTGTAGTAAAAAGTTGCTCAAACTTATTACTGTAGCTAGACATCGTACTCTAACAAGTTGTAAATTTATGTTGGTGTGTCTGACCGTCACTTCGAAGTTCCTAACCTGGCCTTTATGCTACTTTTCATCAATTTCAGACAGGTTACTCTCCATGTTAAGTAATGTGCCATAATTATAAATGCTTGTACGTAAGACTTTGGCAACAGTAATTCTTGGTCGTTCCTCTAAAGATAGTGCAGAGTTTGTAATCCGCTTGGCCACATAGTGACATCTGACCACACTATTTTACTGTGAGTGTTTGTGCTCATGTAGCGACCTCATGACCAGGCCTAACTTAGAAGATAGACTGAAGGAAGGCCTACGTTCGTAGCATTTGTAAGCTTTGAGCATATTGACCATTATACACTGTCTGAAATTCTGAAAGTAACAAGGGGAAAATTCAGGAAGAAAAAGTCCTGTACAACTTGTACTGGAACCAGAGTGGAGTGACAGGAATCAGTGGCCATGCAAGGGAAGCATTAGTTAAGAAGGTAGTGAGACAGTATTGTAGCCTCCCCATTTTTATTCAGTCTGTACATTATGCAAACAGTAAAGGAAATCAAAGAGAAATTTGGAAAGGGAATTAAAGAAGAAGAAGAAATAAAAACATTATTTACACCATTTTTTTAAATGTAATATTGTCTACATGGCCTATTTGTGCAATTCTGTACATACACTCTGTGTTTCATTTTTTTTATTTTTAGTAAAAATTTTGCAGTTTGCCTTTGACAATGTAATTCTATCAGAAGTGATAAAGGACTTGCAATACCAGTTGAACTGAATGGATTGTCTGTTGAAAAAGAGGTTATAAGATAGATGTCAGTGTAAAACAAGGTTAATTGAATGTAGCTGAATCAAATCAGGTGATGCAGTAGAATTAGATTATTAAATGACAGTCCAAAAGTAGATGGGTTTTCCTGTTTGGGCCACAAACCAACTGATAGTGTCCAAAGTAGATACAATATAAAATGCAAACTGGCAATAACAAGAAAAGTGTTTCTGAAAATAAGAAATTTAACATGAATTCTTTTATGAAGGTAATTGTGTGGAATGCAGCTATGTACCAAAGTGAGATGTGTACAGTAAGCAATTCGGACAGGAAGAGATTAGAAACTTATGAAATTTGGTGCTACAGAAGAATTCTGAAGGTTAGATGTGTAGACCTGATGAAATAACTGATGACGAGATGTTAAATGAAATTGAGAACAAAGAAATTTTTTGCTCAATCTCAGTAAAAGAAGATACCACTTTGTAGTACACATCTTGATGCATCAAGGAATTGTCAGTTTGATAATGGAATGAAGTATGGGGTCTAAAGAGTGTTGAGGGAAGCAAAAGCTTGACTACACTATGCAGGTTCAGATGGATGTAGATTTTAGAAGTAATGCAGTGAAGAAGAGGCTTTCACAAGATACACTAGTGTGAAGAGCTTACATTACACCAGTTTTCGGACCGAAGATGATGCAGCTATACCACCACCACACCACGACCACCACCACCACCACTGTGTACAACAAAGTTGTAAATATCAGACCTCATTTCTTCTTTGTTATTTGCTGAACCAGTCACTGTTCTTTTGCTTTTTATTCTTTTCATGGCTTGAAATATCCTTGCTGTAATGAATAATACCACACCCCATTAAACAAGTAAATCTGTGCAGATTTCTTAGTGGGATGATGATGAAGCATTATCATGTCAAATAATATAAGTGCTGTGTGAATTCATTCATTCCTATTTCAAAAGTGCAGATGCCCTGGAATTTTGTTTCAAGAGATTTTATTCAAAGACAGGCCACATAATGCCACCCTCTGTTGTTCATTTTGTGAAGACTGGTCCTAAGTTTTGAACTCTTCTGTCTATATCACATGACCACCAACAGTGTGTTGCTCCTTGCCAGAATGTTGGAAAAGTATTTTATTTTGTAGTATCAACAATACAAGGAAAAGATAGATCACTACATATGTAATGTTGCATACAGGCACAACAAAAATACACTTCCACAGCAGCTTTTGGCCAAGGCCTTCATCAGAAAAGGAAACACGCACTCATTCATCCACATTAGCAAGTGCAACTCACACATGCACAACCACCATCTCTGGCAGCTCAGACCACCATGCCATTCTGACCCAAGCTGCCAGAGATGGCAGTTGTGTGAGCGTGATGTGTACTTGCTTGCTTGTTTGAATGAGTTTGTTTGTGTGTGCGTTTCCTTTTCTGATTAAGGCTTTGGTCAAAAGCTAACGTGTAAGTGTCTTTCCATTGTGCCTCTCTGCAACATAACATATCAACTTTACAGTAAGTAGCGATCTGTTGATATTCCAACATGAAGATTCCATTGTTAAATTTTACTTTAATTGTGTATTTGAATGTTATGTTTTGTTAGTAACTTACACACTGTAAGGCTTGCAGCATAATATATGTCAGAGTATGAATTTTATATTAATACTGATGTCATTTAGCTGCTGAAGGGTTTATTGATTTTGTGCTGCAGGCCTATTTTGGCATTAGTGGCCTTGTGTAGTACAACTTACCATTAATATGAGCGGTACTGATACTTTCTACTTCATGGTAGGTTAGATGATGTTCGACAGTTTTACTTACTGTCTTGTACAACAAAGCAGGTGGTTCCTTTCCATCTGTTGTGTTCTTCTTCCCCTCCCCCAATATCTTCAGTATCATCTTGTATATAGAGTGTGCAGAATACCTAACTTTATTATTTGTTACATTATTTTGTTTACTTATAACCCAGTAACATGGCTTTTTACTAGTAAATTGTGCTAATTACAAAACAACACTAATTTAAAACTTTGTTACCATTGTTCATTTGTAAACACTAATCTAAAACTTTGTTACCATTGATAATGTTGGAAGCTGAAGAAGTGAATTAAAATTTGTGCTGCGGCTGAGACTCGAACCCAGATCTCCTTGCTTACTAGGCAGGTATGGTGACCATTACACCACCATAGCATTATGGTCAACATAGCTGCACGAACTACTCAAGTCAAATACCCTCCCCAACACAAACTCCAATTCTCATCTCCCCTTACATTGTCACTATTACCAGGGCTCTCTGACACTGGAATAGCACCCGAGCATTGGACGTAATGAGGAAGTGCTGTGCAACATGTGATCATATAGATCTTAAATTAAATTTTCCCTGCCAGCCGCTGTGGCCGAGCAGTTCTAGGCACTTCAGTCTGGAACCGCGTGATCGCTATGATGGCAGGTTCGAATCCTGCCTCTGGCATGGGTGTTTGTGATGTCCTTAGGTTAGTTAGGTTTAAGTAGTTCTAAGTTCTAGGGGATTGATGATCTCATACGTTAAGTCACGTAGTGCTCAGATCCATTTGAGCCATTTTTAAAATTTTCCCTGAGACATTTAAGTCTCTAATTTATCTATGATAACATTCATTTGTAAAGGTACACTTTTACATCTGTACTCTGCAAACCACTATGAGGTGAATGGCAGAGGGTATGTTCCATTCTACCAGTTACCTGTTCCATTCATGTATGAAGTGCGGGAAGAATGATTGTTTAAATGCCTGTGTGTGTGTGTGTGTGTGTGTGTGTGTGTGTGTGTGTGTGTGTGTGTGTGTGTGTGTGTGTGTGTGTGGGCGCGCACGCTCATGCAGTAATTATTCTAATCTTACCCTCATGATCCCTGTGTGAGCAATATGTAGGAGTTGTTGTATATCCCTAAAGTAATCATTTAAAGCCTGTTCTTGAAGCATTGTTAATAGACTTTCCTGGCATAGTTTATGTATGTCTTCAAGATCTGCCATTTCAATCCCTTCAGTATCTCTGACAATCTCCCCTGAATTAAACAAACCTGTGACAGTTCGTGCTGCCCTTCCCTGTATACGTTCAATATCCCCTGTTAGTCCTAACTGGTACGGGCCCCACACATTTGAGCAATATTGTAGGGTGGGTTGCTCGAGTGATTTGTAAGCAATCTCTTTAGTAGACTGATTACACTTCCCCAGTATTCTACCAACAAACTGGAGTCAACTACCTGCTTCACCCACGTCCAAACCTATGTGATCATTCAATTTCATATCTCTACAAATTGTTACACCTAGGTATTTGTATGAGTTGGCCGATTCCAGCAGTGACTCATTGATATTATAGTTGTCATAGGATAGTACATTTTTTTCATTTTTTGAAGTGCACAGTTTTACATTTCTGAACATTTAGAGTGAATTGCCAATCTTTGCACCATGTTGAAATCTTATCAAGATCTGACGAAATATTTATGCAGCTTCTGTCAGATAGTACTTCATTATAGGTAACTTCATCTGCAAAAAGCCTGATTTTACTATTAATATTAAATCTTTAATTGTAATTGGTATAAATATAGTAAACAGCAATAGCTAACTTTACATACAATTATTGCAAACTTACAAAAGAGGCAGGGTGGAAACCATTATTAGTCAAGCTGCAAAAGGTTATGGTAAAAGAATGGTGTTATTGTTGTGGTTGTGGTTGTGGTCTTCAGTCCTGAGACTGGTTTGGTGCAGCTCTCCATGCTACTCAGTCCTGTGCAAGCTTCTTAATCTCCCAGTACCTACTGCAACCTACATCCTTCTGAATCTGCTTAGTGTATTCATCTCTTGGTCTCCCTCTACGATTTTTACCCTCCAAGCTGCCCTCCAATACCAAATTGGTGATCCCTTGATGCCTCAGAACATGTCCTACCAACCGATCCCTTCTTCTGGTCAAGTTGTGCCACAAACTTCTCTTCTCCCCAATCCTATTCAATACTTCCTCATTAGTTATGTGATCTACCCATCTAATCTTAAGCATTCTTCTGTAGCACCACATTTCGAAAGCTTCTATTCTCTTCTTGTCCAAACTATTTACATCCATGTTTCATTTCCATACATGGCTACACTCCATACAGATACTTTCAGAAACGACTTCCTGACACTTAAATCGATTCTCTATGTTAACAAATTTTTCTTCTTCAGAAACGCTTCCCTTGCCGTTGCCAGTCTACATTTTATATCCTCTCTACTTCGTCCATCATCAGTTATTTTGCTCCCCAAATAGCAAACTCCTTTACTACTTTAATTGTCTCATTTTCTAATCTAATTCCCTCATCATCACCAGACTTAATTTGACAACATTCCATTATCCTCGTTTTGCTTTCGTTGTTGTTTATCTTATATCCTCCCTTCAAGACACTGTCCTTCCGTTCAACTGCTCTTCCAAGTCCTTTGCTGTTTCTGACAGAATTACAATGTCATCGGCGAACCTCAAAGTTTTTATTTCTTCTCCATGGATTTTAATACCTACTGCAAATTTTTCTTCTGCTTCCTTTACTGCTTGCTCAATATACAGATTGAATAACATCAGGTAGAGGCTACAACCCTGTCTCACTCCTTTCCCAACCACTGCTTCCCCTTGTGCCCAAAATGACTGGAAATGTACTGCAGATGATTTAATATTAGTTACGAATCGCAAAATGTATCGCCTTTTCCTAAATTCTGTAACTGAGAATACATTCAGTGACTGTTTTTAATGATTACCTGTGAACTGATAATTAATTTCATGAACTGTTAATCTAATGTAATGTATTCTGCAAGCTGTGACAATGTAATTGGAATATGAACTGTGATACTTCCAGTAGTTGCTTGTTTTGAACATCGTTTTCATGCCAGACTACCTGTTAGATGTGAAAGACATCATTTCAAGAGTATAATTGTGGGTCTGTGTTAAATATTCGTCTGCAGCATGTGAACTGTAGTGTTACTTCAGGTTTAGGTTACTGCGCTCAGTTAAGTTTTGGGATATCTACAGAGTGTAGAATGTGGCTAGCCAGTTTTATCTGTACTGTAGTTACAGTGAATGAGCATTGATCTAGTCATAAACCACAGGTTATTCAACAACCAAGTGCAAATAAAGTTTTTAAATTGCATATCTGTTCTGAATCATATCCTCACCGCCAGCTTTTCTTCCATATCTAATGGGGCGCAGCTAGCGATGGCACATTTGTATAGGTAAATACAGTTACGCTATACTAGGTTTTCTTGATGTATATATGGCACACCTTTGTATGGTCATTTTTTGCTGTCTTTGTTTATTGTGAAACACTATTTATTTCATGTAATTGTGACAGTTGGTTTTGAAGTTTGACAGCTGTTTCACATACTTCAAAGATGTTGTATGTTTACATTTATTTATATTTTTCATAGATGATGTTTAGGTTGTCTGCAGTTTTGTGTAACCTATAGGTGACAACCCAAACTTCATCTATGATAAATAGAAAAAAATGTATACATATAGCATCTTTGAAGTGTGTCATACAGCTGTCGAACATCAAACCAACTCTCAAAATTACATTAAACACACAATGTTTCACAATAGTTAAAGACAGCAAAAGACGACCACAAAAAGATGCGATATGTATGGACATCAAGAAAACCTAGACATAAGTGAATCTGTCAAACATCAGTTACCACCAAGTGGGCGAGATCTATACAGTTCATATTAATTGCAGGTTGTGCTAGAAAATGGCACTAATGCTGAAATAAGCCTATAATACAAAATCAATAAACCTTTTAACAGCTAAATTGAATTAATTTTTATATTCTACACTGAGGTGACGAGTCATGCGATAGCGACATGCACATACAGATTGCGGTAGTATCACATACACAAGGTATAAAAAGGCAGTGCATTGGCATAGCTGTTATTTGTACTTGGATAATTCACGTTGAAAGGTTTCCAGTGTGATTGTGGTCTCACATCAGGAATTAGCAAACTTTGAATGTAGAATGGTAGTTGGAGCTAGACATATGGGACATTCCATTCCAAAAATTGTTAGGGAATTCAATATTCTGAGATCCATAGTGTCTACAGAACACCAAGAATACCAAATTTTGGGCATTACCTCTCACCACGGACAATGCTGTGGCAAACTGCCTTCATTTAACGACTGAGCACAGTGGCATTTGCATTGAGTTTTGAGTGCTGACATAAGCAACACTGCATGAAATGATCATAGAAATCAATGTGGGATGTATGACAAATGTATCCATTAGGAAAATGTGGCAAAATTCGGCATTAATGGGCTATGGCAGCAGGCAACTGACGCAAGTGACTTTGCTGAGAGCATGACATCGCCTACAGAGATTTGCCTGGGCTCCCAACCATATCATTTGGAGCCTAGACAGCTTGAAAACCATGGCCTTGTCAGATGAATCTCAGTTTCATTTGAGAAGAGCTGGTCGCGGGGTTAAAGTGGAGTGGAGACAACATTAAGCTGTGGACCCAAGTTGTCAACAAAGCACCGTGCAAGCTGGGTGGTGGCTCCGTAATAATGTGAGCTTTCTTAACAGTGAATGAACTGGGTCCCCTCGCCCATCTGAACCGACCATTGACTGTTTGCAGCCATTCATGTTACTGAACAATGACGGAATTTTTATGAATGACAATATGCCTTGTCACAGGGCCCAGTTCAAGTGAATGATTTGGCCACCTAGATCATCCAGCATGAATCCCATCAAACATTTGTGGGACGTTGTATTTTGGTTGAAAAGAGGGGAATAATATCCAGAAATATTTAGGAGGTAGCATGGTTTTTTTGTACATTTTTTTGGGGAGTGTTTGTTATAAGAGTCACAGAGACCAGTGGGTACTTTGAAGAACAATTTTGTGTACACAGTTTAAAATATAACATTTATCTGTCAACTCTGTTGTCATTTTCTATGCATCAGATTGAAATGCAAGACAAACCAATTTAGCTATTGTGGCAGAAAAAAAAAAAATTGTTGCAAAGCTTGAACTTTCATTGGTTACATCACTTATGATTACTAATGATTAACTATGTTTGTGTGGCTTTAAGAGTTTGTGGAGCAGTTTAGTCTCTGTATTCTGTGTGAGACTGTGGCCAAGTTTAACTGTCAAAATTGCATGCTGCCATTGCTGTAATGCACAATAAGTGTGTCTTCACACAGCAAAGGGGGCGATTTTTGTTTTCATTTTCCAATACAGCATTGCCATGTTCAGGGGCTGTCACATGTAAAGGACAAGAATCTAGCTTTTAAGAAGCAGTACAATGGAAGATTGCATCTGTACACTCGATGTATTATTCATTTTTATCAGTAAATGAAAATACAAAATGTGCAGAAATTAATTACAATAAATTTAACTAAATGTATAATAATCATGTAAACATTTTCCTGTTGTGACAATGTAACATGTACGGTTTGTCTTTTTTCCTTATGTTCAATAACTGCATGTCTAATTAGCATTTACTGCTTATTTCCTCCTTTTCAATTCAATTAGTTAAAGGAAATGAAATATTGTATGGCATTACTGGCCAGGAAACGCCATCCGGGGTTGTTGACCTCCTAGTCCAAGTCTGTCTGAAGCCACTTCGGTGACTTGAAATTCAATGATGATGAAATGATGTTGAGGACAATACAACACTGAGTCACTGGGTAAAATCTCCAACAGTTCTGGGAGTTGAATCCTGGCCTCCCACACGGCAGTCAGGCACACTGGCCACCCAGTTGTGTAATCAGACCATTGTTTAAAATTATGATGCATGACTAACAAATTTATGTACTGAGAACCTCTTTTTGAATACAGTATGACAGTTGATTCATTTAGTGGTGTAGTATGAACCTTTGAGCCAGTTTTCAGTTTGAGCTGCTGGAAACTTCTCTGAATTGGATTAGACTGATTCACAACTATTTACAGTATTGCTGTGAAGTAAAGAATAACTTTCTTTTTGCTCTTTCTGCAGGTACCCACAGCCAGTATTACAGTAGATGGAAATCCTGCTCTCAATCGTGTTTCTTGGACTCCATCTGGTTTGCATGTAACTGTTGGTGATGATATGGGAAAAATTTGGGTTTTTGATGTTGGTGAGGTAGGTATTTTGCAATATTTCTTTAAAACTTTGTTTGTAATTTAGATTGTAGCTGCTCTCTCTCCTAAATAGGTCTTCTTGTACACCTCCCCCAGACAACAACTTCCAGTATCATAGTAAATGAGAGAGAGAGAGAGAGAGAGAGAGAGAGAGAGAGAGAGAGAGAGAGAGGGGGGGGGGGGGGGGTAGGTAGGTAGGTATAACAACTGGGAGAATAATAATAGCTCAAAACCTAGGGTGCTTTTCTGGGTTTTTAAGTTTAGTTACCAGTCATCTGCAATTGAGTAGTTGACTGGCATAATTCTAATACATCATTATCACTCTTCCATATATCAGGAAGTAACATTTTCTTCCACTTTACGAGAGGCGGGGGCGCAATTTTTATTTTCTAAATGGATTATAACATGTGTATCACAATATATAAGAATAATGTAAATTGCTGGATGGAACAGTATGTAAAATAAGGGAAAAATAAACACTTGTTCTATGGAGCATAGAAACACATAACATAAAACAGTACTGACCCAAGCTTCCGAGCTCTTACAGGCCCTTGAGTGTACGTTTGGGTGTCTTTGTTATTGTGTGTGAGAATGTGTGTACTTTTGGGTGTCTTTGTTATTGTGTGTGAGAATGTGTGTACTTTTACTATAAAAGAGCAAGTGTTTGAAAGCCTGTCCTGATACATGTTACGTCGAATGCCTGGTTAGATATGAGAGAGGCCTGATGGCCCTAATCTTGCCAAGTTAAATAAATAAATAAATAAATATGTATGCACCATATGTCAGAGTCTTCTAACTGCATTGGATTTATGCTAATTTTTTGTCAAATACAGCTGTGAATATAAGAAAGAAATATATTTCTGCAATGTAAGAAAAGATAGATTGCCACTTAATGTAAAGAAGACACGTCAAGTTGCAGAGAGGCACGATCAAAAGACACACATGAAGCTTCTAGCCACAGCTCTCATCAGTAAAAACACACACACACACACACACACACAAACACACACACACACACACACACACACACAAACAGCAAGCACAACTCATGCACGCATGACCGCCAACTCCAACTTATGGAACCAGGGAAAGGGGTAGTAGTGTGTGTGTGTGTGTGTGTGTGTGTGTGTGTGTGTGTGTGTGTTTACTGACAAAGGGTGTGACTGAAAGCTTCATGTGAGTGTCTTCAATCATGCCTGTCTGCAATTTGACATGTCCTATTTACAGTAAGTGGCAATCTTATCTTTTACTGCGTTGTTGGTATTCCTACCTGGGAATATAGATATGCAAGTCACTGAGAATGATACAAATAGGAAGTGCAGGAAGCTAAGATGAAATTGATGTGTGAAAAACATGAAGAAATTGAAAAATAAATGGTTGTCCAAAGGTCTGACTCAGCATATAGACAAGTCAAAACAAACTTCAGTGAAATTAAAAGCAAGGGTAGTAACATTAAGAACGTAATGGAAATTCACTGTTAAATGCAGATGAGAGTGTATAGGTGGAAAGAGTACATTGAAGGCCTCTGAGGGGAAAGATTGGTCTGATGTGATAGAAGAAGAAATAAGAGTAGATTTAGAAGAGATAGGGTTCCAGTATTAGAATATGTATTTGAAACAGCTTTTTAAGACTTCAAATCAAATAAGGCAGAAGGGATAGATAGGATTGCATCAGAATTTCAAAAATCAATGGGGGAAGTACCATCACAACCACCATCTGTGTTGGTGTATAGAAAATATGAATCTGGCTATATACCACCTGGCTTTTGGAAAAATATCACATGCAACATTCTGAAGACTGAAAGAGCTGACAAATATGAGAATCAGCATAACAGTTCATGAACCAAAGTGTCTGACAAGAATAATATACAGATGACTGGGAAAGACAATTGATGATGTGTTAAATGATGATAAGTTTGGCTTTAGGAAAGGTAAATGCACCAGCGAGACAATTCTGACATTTTGTTGTTTATAGAAGCGAGACTAAAGTAAAATCAAGGCACCTTCATAGGATTTGTCAACCTGGAAAAAGTGTTTGACAGTGTCAAATGGTGCAAGATGTTCCAAATTCTGAGGACAATAGGGGTAAGCTATACAGGGAGAGACACGTAATATACAATGTGTACAAGAGCCAAGAGGGAATAGTAAGAGTGGAAGACCAAGAACGAAGTGCTAAGATTAAAAAGGATGTAGGACAGGAATGTAGTCTTTCGCCCCTACTGTCCAATCTATACACAGAAGAAGCAATGATGGAAATAAGAGAGGTCCAGGAGTGGAATTAAAATTCAAGGTGAAAGGATTCAGTGACATGCTTCGCTGATGACACTGTTATCCTCAGTGAAAGTGAAGAACAATTACATAGTCTGCTGAATGGAAAAAACAGTCTAATGAGTATAGAATAGTGATTAAGAGTAAATTGAAGAAAGACAAAAGTAATGAGAACAGTGAGAAACTTAACATCAGGAGTTGATGGTCACAGAGTAAATGAAGTTGAGGAATTCTGCTACCTAGGTGTAAAATAACCAATGGTGGATGGAGCAAGGAGGACATCAAAAGCAGACTATCAATGGCAAAAAGGGTATATGTAATCAAGAGAAATGTACTGGTATCAAACTTAAGCCTTAATTTGAGGAAAAGTTTTATGAGAATGTACGTTTGAAGCATGGCATTGTATGATAGTGAATCGAAGTCTGTGGGAAAACCGAAACAGAAGAGAATAAAAGCATTAGAGATGTGGTGCTACAGACAAACTTTGAAAAGTAGGTGGATGGTAAGGTGATGAATGAGGTGGTTCTGCACACGATTAGAAAGGAGAGGAATATGTGGAAAACACTAACAAGAAAAAGGGACGGGGTAACAGGATATCTATTAAGACATCAGGAAATATCTTACATAATACTACAGGGTGCTATAGAGGGTAAAAACTAGAGGAAGACAGAGACTGGAATATATCCAGCAAATAATTGAGGATATAGGTTGCAAGTGCTAGACTGAGATGAAGAGGTTGGTGTAAGAGAGGAATACGTGGCAGGCTGCATCAAACCAGTCAGACTGGTGACTCAAAAAAAATTGACACAAGATGTTTGAAATCAGCAAACAACGTTCCCCGAAAGTGTTTACTCTGACTGAAGTCCACTGTTTTTATTTTATTTAATAGTGTTTTGTGATAAATATGTATGTCTCTGTATCCATTTCTTCACCCAAATATTTTCTGAACTTTGTTTTTAGTGCCTACTCTGTTTTTAGTTGTGACACAGTAAGCTCCCACTTGCCTGTCTCATGACACCTCTATTGGAAACACTACTGGAAATATGCGGAGCAAATTCCTGGAATTAACTTGTTGAAGCGACTTACAGAAGTAAACTTGTACAAGTCCTATTGTAAACATGTCAGAAAGTGCTCGTAGAAGTTACTTGTTTGTGGACACATGACTCAAGTTTCATAAAATTGAGTAGGTATGCTGTCCTAGGGGGGAAAAAAAAACAGAACTCACATTTTACAGGTAATTATTGCATCCAACAGTACAACATTGCTGGCACTTACCCATGTAATTCAGGAGTGGCCAAGATTTCAGCTCATAACGCATGCCCTGGTATAAGTACCATAGTGCTCAGTTGTGCTGCACATTTCCCCCACTGCCACGCCACACTGAGAGAGTGGGAGGATGGAGGAGAGGGGGAAATTGTGAACACACTGCATTTAAATGTCAGTGCAGTCGCACTGAATATGACTTGTCCCCCTGAGGGTCCGGGGGTTAGAATAGGCACGAGGTATTCCTGCCTGTTGTACGAGGAGACTAAAAGGAGTTTCACATGTTTTGGCCTTTATGTGACGGTCCCCTGTAGGGTTTTACCTCCATTCTTCAAAATTTTCCCGAAGAGCAAGCCAATTGGGGAGGGGCACCTTGCAAGGTGCATCGAGATGTTTAGCCCACTTTCTCGTTCTTGCATTGCAGTCCTGCCCATTCTCCATCTCTTGGGCAAGGACACCTTCCTGGGTGCGTTTTCCACCATGCGCTGTGCAGTGTCGATTTCTGTGTCGACGATGACCATGCACTTCTTTGCACGTGATATTCAGCACGGTAGCCAGTCAGTTGTGGTGGGGCTGCCGTGTACGCTCTTGGTTGTAGCCCACTGACCACCCAGCGAATGCTCTGCTGGTGCCTGCGCCTTTAACTCCCCATGTATGTCAAGGAGTAGATGCCCATCCTCCTGGGGCATCGGGACTCCCTGCAATGGCCATCCTGCCAGGTGGCCTTTGCTGCGGCTGGGTGGTGCCGTGGGGAGGCACCCTGGTCGGAGTGGGTGGCATGAGGGCGGATGACACACGACGAAGCATTGCCCATCATGTCTTGCTGGTGGCGAAACACCAGCAGTCTCTAAGTGATCACGAGCTCAATTCAATGCAAAGAAGTACAACCCCAAATCATTCCCCTCCCTGGCCACACCATGGGAGGAACTTCAGGCTAAGGATGGCAGCAGATCTTACTCGCCCTGGTACCTTGTATGTACGAGAGCTGATGGAGAATCTTTCATGACGAAGAAGCCTCAGTTTGTTGTTGACCATTTAGAGGACAAGTTCGGGGAGGTGGAGGGCTTGACCTAAATGAGATCTGTGTCAGTCTTGATCTAAACAGCATCCTCTCTCCAGTTACAGGAGTTACTCGCTTGTGACAAGCTGGGGGATGTTTCTGCATGGTGTTGTAATATCATTTCATGTCTTATGTGACTATATAATATGTAATGAGAATCCTCATTCCCCTCTTCTGTCAGTCCCAGTCATTTTTAAAGGCTTGTGCAAGATAGAGCACTAGACTGTCTCTTTGCAAACATCTACCAGTTCAATGAACATCCTTGATTTCACAAACAAATAGTGAAGCATAAATTGTACTGGCACCATGATTTTCCTGAACTGAAGATAGTTGTGCTGACCAAAAATGCCACACTGCAACAGTAAATGAAATTTCATGCTGTACTGAGTACTTCGGGGAAGGACGAGCAAAGCCAATACAGGTGGAGTCTTGGCTCAAAGCGAATAATTAGAATTTTTCCATCACTCATATCACTCGATCACTCTCTGATAAGTGATTCAGTCCACAGATATGAGCTTTTCAAAATTATTTAATAGATAATTTGAAAAATGCACATGCAGAAAGTTGCTGAAATATTTTCAGTAGTTAATATACAGACATGTGTAATTGAATTCTGGAAAATCTGAAATGGGATAAAAACAATACAAAACTCTTCAATTTTGATTTGTAGCTCATAACCAATAAATTAGTCAGTCACTTATTTGCCTTTGTAAATATATTGCAGTTTAAAGTTGGATTCCAAAATATGTCTGACCATTACGCAGTATACCTGAAAACTGTAGAATCTCAAGGTCTCTTCCACATATGTAGTAGTTGTTCATGGTTCTTAAACCAAGTCTTAGCAGTAGTTAAATTATACTCTGTATAAAATTCTATCAGGCGGCATCCCCTTTCTTTTCTTTCCCTCAATGCATGTTCTATTGCACAGCAAGAAAGTGCTTCTTCATGACATAGCTATCACCAGTTGTTGTTCTCCTGTGCTGAATTCACACTTATTTGCTCCATTTTAGACCCTCCATTAATCCACAATATTTGATAGTAACTCCTGTCATTGTAGTGGCACTCAGTGCAGTTTTTCCTGAACCAAGATACTTACAGTACATCCTTTACACTGCAGCATGTGAAAGACCCTGAGCTTGCAAGACTTCAGAACGAGGCACTCCTCCGTGCATCTGGTGTCTGGTGAACGGATTCTGGCTGTGATCAAAAGCATTGATTGCATAGGGGTGTTCTCACTCCAAGATAGCATCTCTAATACAGTTACTCATGTGGATACAAGTACCTGGCAAATTACTTTTTTTTTTCGGGGGGGGGGGGGGGGGGGGGTGGCGGCAGATATTTTAATCACTTCCATTTTGTCGATATATAACATATTACTTAAAGACTTTTTTCAATTACAGCAATTGGCACAACCACGTCTTGATGAATGGAGCAAATTTGTTTATACACTACAAGAATTACGCAATAATCAAGCTGATGATGATATTGACAAATTGAGTGTCAACTCTGGTCCAGGGAGCCTGTCCTCGCTGTCATCTTCTCCACTCCGTTGAGGAGGTCAGGAGTCTTTTTTGTTCCCGGAATGTTTTTTTTGAAATTCAACAAGAGGCACCTATATGTGTAATTTTCTGTCTACATTATTTATATAATAGCTTTATTTGTAATGATTTTTGTGTTGTGTGATTGTGGGCATAAAGCCATGGGCAGATAATGATGTCATACTGTATTTAGCAGTTATTTAAAGAACATATGCACAAAGTGCAAAATTTGGCTTAACACACTAAATTTAGTAGTAGCATGAAATCGCAGCCCTATCAGTCCACAGTTCAGGAAAACTTTATTGCTAAACTCAGAACTTTCATTCATTTCAGTTTTTATGGTGCATCTGACAGTAAAACAGTAATTTTGGCTTTCTCAATTATACTTTCTGTGTGGGGGGGCTGCATAATATTACTCCAGTATTTTGATATTTTGCAGTATTAGGATATAAGGTTTATGAAGTACATTCAACTAATTTGCAAGCTTAAAAGAAATGTAAGCTATTACACTTAGGGAAGAAATGAAATATGAAATTTATGTCTGTGCTTATTACCAGTGTGCTTGCTGCCTAGGCTTGTAAATTATTATAAATTTTTTTTTTTATAACAAAGCACCATGAATGGGCAATTATTGTAAATATCTCGAGAATGAATGTATAATGCTGTGATATTTATTAATTATAATATTTTCTGATTTCACCTATTTTTAAATAATTTGATACCTTAGCAATGACTATTAGTTCAATGTTTTCATATTACATAATTTATTAAATAATTTAATTTTCTTTAAGTAATTTTTGAACTTTTCAAGACAGTAGCCTTGGTTTAAGTTGTGATTCATGTTTTTTCATTACCATAAAAGCCACATTGCTTTTTGTATCATTTATTGATATATTTTAAACTTTTTTTTCATACATTGTCTTTCAGAAGTATTTCTCACTCCTTGTAAAATGACATAAGTTGTAAATATTCTGTATGTATCGTGCATTTGCCCATGCTATCAGGTCTTACCAAATAAAGTGTTTGAAACAAAGAACTATTCTCCTTTATAAATTTATTTATTGGAAAATTTAGAGTAGAAAATGAAACATTAATTGCAAAAGCATTTTCCTCATAAATATATGCACTGGAAAATACACAGTTTCCTTTTTTGGAAGATATATAATGGTCTCTTCCACTGTGTTCACTTGTTTCATGTGATACTGGAGTACATTATATTATTTGGTAGCATGGCTATTGTTTCCAATTATTAGTAATGGTATGGGTATGGGTATGGTGTAAGAAAACATGAGCAGTGGTAATATCATCACTTTCACTTTTATGTGTGTCTATCAGTAGTACTAAATGCTTCGCTTTCTGAAGGTAAGTAGAAAATTGCAGTTCAGTCTTGTATTTATTAGTTTTCTCAACAGAATTTTTCTTTTAGAAAACACACATACTGTCAATTTTTAGTGTGTTTGATAAAGACATCAGTATGGATGTAGCCATCATAGAAGTGGAGATTAATGCCCAGAGAAGTGACATGTTGAGTGAGGAGGATCATGTGTAGAAGATAGGAGAGTTGTTAAGGAGGAGTGAGAGGTTAGTGGTCTTGATCTGGGGTCCATATCATGAAGATAAACCAGACAAGAGTTTGGGTTGCTACGAAGGTTTCCTGTAGATGGCCAGTAAACAAGTTAGCATAGGAGGGTACTGTAAGGGTGTGTGAGATTGTGCCGTGATTTGTTTTTGTACCTTTCCCTCAGATTTGATTGTGAATAAGATATGAGGTAGTGAATATAGAATAGGAAGGACACAGAGTGGTTGCCTTCAATAAATGTTATGCTCTTAACATGGAAGATGTTAGTGCATGGGAAGGTGGTGTAAATGGTGACAAATAGTGTCCAAGTGGTAGTGGGGTGGTGATGGATACATTATCAGTAAATACACATTTTTTCAGGTATATAGCATTTTTAAATTAAGAGAGACCTTTTGATAATGTTAATTGGAATACACTGATATTCTAAAAATGCCAGGGATAAAATACAGGGAGCAAAAATTATGTACCATTTGTACAGAAACAAGACTGCAAGTAAGACTCCAGTGACATGAAAGGAAGCAGTGATTGAGAAGGAAGTGAAATGGGGCTGTAGTCTGTCTCCAGTGCTATTCAGTCTGCACATTGAGCAAGCAGTAAAAGAAACAAAGCAAAAATTTGTAGGGGGAATTAAAGTTCATGGGACTGAAATAAATAACATTGCAATTCTGTCTGAGGCAACGAATGTGTTGGAAGAGCAGTTGTGTGGAATATGTAGTATTCAGAGAAGATGTTATAAGATGATAGGAAATGAGATAGTAAATGAGTTTTGCTGTTTTGTAGTGATATAACTGATAATTGCGTAAGTACAATGAATATACAGTGCAGGCTGGCTACAGCAGTGAAACCATTTGTAGATTTCTTAATATTCTCTGCACTTTGCACATACTTTGACTATTATCAGTTCTCTTTCAATAGCAATGAAAGCATTTCTGATAAACAGGTGTTTGTTTACATCTAATATATATTTAAGTGATAGGAACACTTTGTGAAGGTATGTACTTGGGGTTTTGCTTTGTAGGGAAGTGAAACATGAACAGTAATGAGCTGAGTCAAGAAAAGAATGCTTGTGAAATTTAGTGTCACAGAAGAATGCTGAAAATTGGATGGTTGGCCGGAGTAGCTACTGAGGTGGTACAGAATCAAACTGGAGAAAAAAGAAATTTATGATACAAGTTGCATAAAAGAAGGAATTGATTGATTTGGCACATCCTGCAGCATCAAGAAATCATCAGTTTGTTAACAGAGGGTAGTGATTGTGTGTGTGTGTGTGTGTGTGTGTGTGTGTGTGTGTGTGTGTGTGTGTGTGTGTGTCGGTACAGGTAAACTGTAGTGGGAGACCATGAGATGAGTGTAGTAAGCATGTTCAAATAGTTGTAGGTTGTAGTAGTTATTCAGAGATGAAGAGGCTTGTGTAGCATAAGGTAGTGTGGAGAGATGAGTCAAACCAGCCTTTATACAAGACCACAGCAAGGAAAATTAGTTGTGATCACAACAGTTATTAATTGTGACTGCTGTGGGTTTTGTCTTGTTGCTGTTGTACTATTCACATGATTGCTGGTGTCGTTACTGTGAGTGTCTTGTGTCAAATCAGTATCTTATTAGGTAACAGCTTGTAAAGGAAGGGATGTCAAAATATCAAACACAATCCTGTAATGCAATAATTTTAATTAACTGTGATACATGCTAGTGGCTGTTATTTCCTGTCACTGAGATTCTGGATGAAAGTCATTATTTTTTAATTGTTTCTTTGTTTCAACCAGTCAGTGATACATATTCCTTAAGATACTTTCAGATAGTGAGATGTGTGTTGGTAATGGGTAAAGATCAGCACAGATGAAGATATTGGTGGGCATAATCACTTTGTAGGTGAAATACACATGGTGTTATTCATGAATCATTTGAGTACATCTGGAATAATTTCTTTGTGACTAAAGATTAAAAGATATTGCCAGAGTACTATTTTTGTTTATTTACATTAGTTGAAATTGATGTATATGATTGCATGAAACACTCTGAGTATAGTTTGAGTATCAGGTATGATATAAAAATTTCAGTGGGTATCCACATTCTTCTTCAATATATTTACAAACACACTTGACACAGTCGTTATTATAGTGATAAAATGAGATGACATAACATTATTTATGATTAATGTACACAAGACTAATGCTGTATTTAACAGTTACCATGCAGCATGAGATGTCGAGTTGTAACACAATACACTCAACTTCACAATGTGACAAAACCCACTACATATTTCACAAAATTTGTTGCAGTAATCATGAATATTAAAACTTGGAGTAAGTGTCAAGAACACAGCATGCTGTGGTGTATTAAAATTTAGTCCACGCTAATCTGTAAATTCACATTTCACAGGTTTATGTTAAGAGATACATCTGCAGAATGCGAAAAAATTGAAAATCAAAATTCTATACTTTAAAATGCCATAATTAAAACCAAACAACAAAAAGTTGCATGTTGTTGTTAGATGCACAAAGAAATGAGTTTAAAGTTGTTGTAATTAACATTCAAGTGAGACCATCTGTTAATACAAAATCAGTTATTAAATACAATGGTGTGGACATCAAAATGTTCAAATAATTCAGGCCACATGGAAGCCTGGCCTAATAAATTTTGCATACGTAATGGTTTAAAATAGTTATCAAAATTACAATGACCACCAATACAATTCAGATACAAATCAAGAACTTTCAGATAGCATTTTATTTACATGCGAAGAATTTTTTTCTACTTTATGTAAAGTGAACACAGGGTTATTTTTGAGCTGTTCTTGTTATGAGAACATAAACATCTCCAACTAACATAAATCACACTGATATTTTTTTATAAATTTTACAGGTAGGATCCTCTATTTCTCTAAATAACTATATTATCATCTGAGCAAGAGCTATTGAAGCCAGTTACAAATCAATTCAGTTGGGAAAAGAAATATTATCACTTCCAAATCATTTTTGTCACCTTTGTAAATTGCTTTTTGCTAGAACTTGTTCATCTTAGCTCTCATTTATGATTGATGCTTGAAAATCATGAGATCAAATTTCATGTAATTAATTCAGTTCATATTTCATAAGCACAATACACAACATTAAATAATGTTCAACAATAAATTACAGTTCATATTCATTTTCAATTATATTCGATTTTGCATTCAGCATCCTTGAACTGTCGTGGACTGTAGCATTTAGAGCAGGGCCTGCAGATTCATAGATTGGTTCCAGTGAACTTGTAGAAGTTTTGTCTAAACAAAATAAGCACACACACCACATTAAAAATAATTCAATTTTTTTCATAATTAACCATTATCAAACAACTAAATCATATTTACCATGTTTTGGATATGCTGTATTCGCTAACGCATCCCTCATGCACCTATAGATGTATGCATACTGAGCCTGCAAAGAAACCCAAGTAAATCTGTTAGTAACATTCCAACTAGTGATCTACGTAAAGAAGTGACCGAAGATCATGCCGAAATATGACAGTAAGACAGATATTACACTTATAGAATACAAATGCTGAAAAAACAATCGTGTCGTACCTCAGTATGCATCAACTTCTCAGAATTTAGATGTTGTTCTCTGTCATCTTGTTTGAAGTAAACAGAAAACACTACAAGATAAAAGGCAAGGTAAATCTTGTAACATAAGATGTCAACATAGGCGCACTAGTGATACCAACATTGAAACCACTACAGGTGATTATGTATAAATTTAAATGAATCAAAGTAACACATTCACCAATTAAAAAGGTTGTTGCCTTGATAAACATGTTGACTGTTGTACACATTGTTGTGGACTTTTCACCAGCAGGCTGTCAAGTACGTGGCGTCCGGCCTCGCAGCGTGTTAAAAAGCTAGCAACATGATCAATTTCAGTGACTAGAAATCAGTTGTAAAGCTTTGTTTCTGAGCACAAAGTTTGAGAAGTAGAAATGGAAACTGATGTAAGAGTCACAGGGTGACAACACCAAAAATTAAACCTTGAAATTTCCAAAAGGATAGTGATAAGAGGTAATACTAAGGATAACATCTAGAAAGAGTAAATGTTATTAACAACACTTTAGTAAATGTTGTTGCAACAATAATTGGTGTGAATGTTGAAGGCCTTTCTTAAGCTTTACTAATGATGAGAAGAAATTACCTATTAGGAGGATAGGTGAATGGTTGATTTGGTTTACCGAGCAAGGTGGCGCAGTGGTTAGCACACTGGACTCGCATTGGGGGGACGATGGTTCAATCCCATCTCCAGTCATCCTGATTTAGGTTTTCTGTGATTTCCCTAAATCGTTTCAGGCAAATGCCGGGATGGTTCCTTTGAAAGGACACAGTCAATTTCCTTCCCAATCATTCCCTAGCCCGAACTTGCGCTCCATCTCTAATGACCTCGTTGTTGACGGGACGTTAAACACTAACCATCATCTTGATTTGGTTTATTGAGAGAGTTCTAGAGAAGAGAAGCTCGCCTGCAAAGTAGACCACATTTGGAACAATAGTACAACCCATTCTTGAGTACTGCTTGAATGTTTGGGATCACCACAAGGTCAGATTAAACGAAGCAATTGAGAAGTGTGCTGCTATGTTTGTTATTGGTTTATTCGATCAACACAGATAACAGATGTTTCATAAACTCAAATGGGAATTCTTGGAGGAAAAGCAACTTTCTTTTTGTGAAGCTTTATTGAGAAAATTTAAATAACAAGCATTTGCAGCTGACTGCAGAAACGGAAACCATTGTCAATGTTCATTTTGTTTAAGAGCTGTGAAGACAAAAAGAGAAATTAAGAATCAAACACAGACAGGAAAAGAAATAACTGCTAGTGCTACATGGCTCTCTCTGCCATACACGACATTGTGGCGTGTAGAGTACGTATGTAGATGTAGATTATTCAGTTGTAACTGCAAATGAATATTTTTCCCCCTCTGGGAAATCTCTAATATTACAATTGAATATAGCATATGACCACACCCAGTCTAATACAGTCATTAACAAAAAAAAAAAAACCTACTGCTGTAGTATTGGCTGGATTATCAGTGCTTTACAGATTTGTCAAAAACAGATTATCTGAATAAAATAGTGATAAAATGTTGTAAATGATTTCACCAAATGATAAAAGTCCAATACACACAAATCTGCTGCTGAATCAAGAACTAGAATATACCTTACATCTGCATCATATTGAAAAAGTCATCTACAACTGACTGGTGAAATCAATTTCTGAGTAAACAATTTCATTTTTGAAATTCTGACACAGTTACTCATAATCTCCGTTATACTATTCTCATATGCTGATGTGATATGTATAAACTGTGTACAGAATGTCCAAAACCTGCAGGGTCAAAATTATACAGATGTGAGCAGAATCTTATTCTGAATGCATTGAGATAAGTGAAAGATTCTCAGAATTAAAGCTTTTGACCATTGGCCTTGATCAACACATGCATGCGCGTGCACACCGACATGCAACTGCATACGTGTGTGAGTTGTGGTTTTGTGTGTGTGTGTGTGTGTGTGTGTGTGTGTGTGTGTTTTGACAGAAGCCAATGGCTGAAAAGCTTTAATTTGAGAGTCTTTTTGTTGTGTCTATCTACGACTCAGCATCTTTGCTATATGGTGACTAGCAACTTCCCTTCTCATAATATTGTTACATTTCATCCTAGATTTTCCATTGTTTGAGATAAGAAACTATGATTCAAATTGAAAATTTTTTTGTTACGTAACTAAACCGTATAGCAACAAGTTAAGTTCATAGAAAATATGTGAAGTGGGGAATGCTAGTCTCAATGCATGCATTACTGTGCTGCATAAAATTTTGGCACGTTTTCTGAAGTTTGGAGATAAAGAATCTGAGATGGCGGGGCCAGATTAAAAGAATGAGGGAAGAGTGGCTATCAAGTAGGACTCTGAAATGGTTGGAATCTAGAAGAAGACCAACTGGAAGACCGTGAACAAAATGGAAAGGTCTACAAAAGACAAAATTGTCTACAGTAGAATGTGTGTGGAAGGGGCTTTGTGAAACCTGCTTAAGAAAAAATGTTTTGGGAAGAAGAGGAATTAAGTTCTTGTCTATTTGTAGATACATGTCTGCAGTCCTCATACACACAGAAATCTCCACAGCACTGTAACAGAGCTTGCAGTTACAGAAGTCAAAAAATAGGGGCAGCCCACTGATAAAGTGGAGATGTGTTGTGCTATTTTGTATTTGGTGTTACAGTAGTATGGTGTGGGGATTTCAGTATGTACCAAGACTGCAGATGTACCTACCAATAGACCAAAGAAAATGACATGCTGGCAATGGAGATGAAGTGATTGATTGACTCATATATAAAATATAAAAGGACTTAATCAATCACATGAGCATTTTATTTCACAATGCAGTAACTACTTTCAACCAACCAATGGTCACCTTCTATCTGGTAGTAGATAAAAAGAGGAGATAAAGAATCATTATAAAATATTGCAGGTAACAATTGATATAATTTAAAAGAATAAAATAATTCCTTTTATGCAGAAGGTGTAATTTTATTCTTACCTGTCACAGCACTACATCCTACTGCAAAATTTGCTAAATACCTGTCTGCAAGTTCCTGTGCCAAGCACTTCATCAGCTTTGAAAGTTAGTCATGAATTATGAATAGTGAGGACACACAATGTACCATCTACAATTGTATCATTCTTTTTCAAGGTAGTGCCATCAATGCCAATATGGCAAGCAATATATGAGAAATACGCAGTTTACAAGCATATGCCTCACACACATTGCTTGTTCACAATCCCATAGGCATGTTCACAATCCCACACTGCCTGAAACACTCATTTCTGTCCATTGGGCCATGATTTCAAAACACCCAGTTTAGAATAAATGATTAACAGACACACAATAATATTTAATGCCTTGAAATTGTATTTGAAATAAGTCTGACAAGAACTTCTAATATTGCATTCATTTATTATCATTATTGTCGCTGTTATGACATGTTTAATACTTGGTAATTTGTTGGATTGATGATGGACTGTGTTCACATATAGAGGTAATGTTTTATTCTCGTAACATGATTTAACAGGGGCTCAGTCTTTAAATATTAAACAACACAGCAATAACAATAATATTTTGTGAATTGACATAAACTGAAAAAATAAAGCAATTTAAATTGTAGGTATAACAAACAAAAACAGATAAAATTAAAGAAATTAATTTCTGGTTTCAGAAGGCATAACAGAAATGAGTTTTGAGACTGAATGAGAGGAAGAAAAATATTAGCAGACTTCAATATCATCTCCAGTTTGAGAATCCTGTAAAAGAACAAATTATGACTTACAGACAACAATTATCAGACACACTGCAGTCTTCTGATGTTTCATTAGTCCACCCTGAAATTGATCCCATCCAGTTAAAAATTTAGGACAGGTAACACAAAAGCTTAGTTCAGGATCTCTTCCACATATTTATTTCCATTTGCTTTGAACAAATTGAACTTATATAGTTGTGATATTAGAACACACAGAAAATTATAAGTGTTTTCAAGGAAAAATTCTTTTTATTTAGTTTTAAATAATTTGTTATTGTAATTTATGATTACTTGGAAGTGAGTTAAAAAATTTTGGTGGTATTGTCTTTTACTCCATTCTGAACTAGAGACAAATTCTTCATATCAGAGTGTGGGTCATGTTTCTTTCTAGAGTTATGACTGTGGTATGTTTCATATGTATGGTAGTGAGATGGATTGTGTTATAAAGTTTGCTATTGATACATATACTGTGAAGTGGTGGACAGTATCCTCCAAAAAGACTATGCTAAGTAGTTTTTGGAGGCACTTCATGCATAATTGTAATGACATTTTTCTTTATGGTAAATACTTTTTTGATGCTTGTCAGTTGCCCAATGAGATTCACAATATACATAAATGACCTGGTGGATGACATCGGAAGTTCACTGAGGCTTTTTGCAGATGATGCTGTGGTGTATCGAGAGGTTGCAACAATGGAAAATTGTACTGAAATGCAGGAAGATCTGCAGCGAATTGACGTGTGGTGCACGGAATGGCAATTGAATCTCAATGTAGAGAAGTGTAATGTGATGCGAATACATAGAAAGATAGATCCCTTATCATTTAGCTACAAAATAGCAGGTCAGCAACTGGAAGCAGTTAATTCCATAAATTATCTGGGAGTACACATTATGAGTGATTTAAAATGGAATGATCATATAAAGTTCATCGTCGGTAAAGCAGATGCCAGACTGAGATTAATTGGAAGAATCCTAAGGAAATGCAATCCGACAACAAAGGAAGTAGGTTACAGTACGCTTGTTCGCCCATTGCTTGAATACTGCTCAGCAGTGTGGGATCCGCACCAGGTAGGGTTGATAGAAGAGATAGAGAAGATCCAACGGAGAGCAGCACGCTTCATTACAGGATCATTTAGTAATTGCGAAAGCGTTACAGAGATGATAGATAAACTCCAGTGGAAGACTCTGCAGGAGAGACGCTCAGTAGCTCGGTACGGGCTTTTGTTAAAGTTTCGAGAACATACCTTCACCGAAGAGTCAAGCAGTATATTGCTCCCTCCTACGTATATCTCGCAAAGAGACCATGAGGATAAAATCAGAGAGATTGGAGCCCACACGGAGGCATACCGACAATCCTTCTTTCCACGTACAATACGAGACTGGAATAGAAGGGAGAACCGATAGAGGTACTCAGGGTACCCTCCGCCACACACCGTCAGGTGGCTTGCGGAGTATGGATGTAGATGTAGATGTAGAGATGATTCAATAATAAATGAGTGGCTGGAAATAGCCAAAATACTCTGATTTTGAAATACTGATATCTCTGACTGAAAATTATCTTGATGATAAATCCTGCTAAACATAACCATTTCAAGATTTGCAGTATGTGATCTTCCAGCTAAGTCTGCTAACTGTTTGGTCACCTAAGAATTTTGAACAACATATGCTCTGTACCTCCTGGCCTTTGCGTGCAATAAAAATCTCCTGTGAGCTTTTGCAGGCAGAACTGAATTTGATGTAGTTTGTTTTGCTGAGGTTTATACCTAGTGAATGTACTGTGAACCAGTTCAGAATATATACAAGCAATTGGTAGGATAATTTATTGTCAATCACAGTGCATGCATCATTGTCAAATGTTCTGAAGTTGCTTGCTTTGTTGGAGGACAAAGGTAGATCATTAATGTACATAAAAAATAATAGTGGACCAATGGCAGATCTTTGTGAGACTCCATAATATACCTTTCCTGTCCATTTGGTGTTTACATAGAAAACTACCTTTTGTTACCTGCACCCAGATTTTAGCCATTTACCCACTTTTCTCCTGTTTCCTTTGTGACTCACTTTCTCAAAAAGTTTTGTGGGATCGACACAGTCAGATGCTTTTAGGAGATCACAGAAATACCAAATGGCTATGGGTTTTTATCTATCATTCACCGAGCGAGGTGGCACAGTGGTTAGCACCCACTAGACTCACATTCGGGAGGAAGACAGTTCAATCCCAAGTCCAGCCATCCTGATTAGGTTTTCCGTGATTTCCCTAAATCACTCCAGGAAAATGCCGGGATGGTTCCTTTGAAAGGACATGGCCGACTTCCTTCCCCATCCTTCCCTAATCCGATGAGACCAATGAGCTCACAGTTTGGTCTCTTCCCACATACAATCCAACCCCCAACTCTGTAGGCATTCAAATCATCATCTGTGAATGTGAATATGACTTCCAGTGCAGAAATACTTTTTCGAAATCCACATTGATTTTTTCTAATAAAGTTGAAGCTGTCATTGATACTTAAAGTGCCTGGCAAGTAACAATTTTTCAACGACTTTAGATAATGCTATCAAGAGGTAGATTGAACAATAATTTGTAAAATCTGCAGCATAACAATTTTCATAAATAGGCTTACAATCTGTCAGGAAGGACACCTTGATTCCCGGAGCACTGAATATATGTGCTGGAATTTTGGTTAATAGATTACAGCAGACTTTTACCAACATCCTCAAAATATTGGTTACACCTATTGATCTTTTGCTTTTTAAAGTACTGATGATGTTTCTCACTTCAGTTCCTGTTATGGGGGACAAGTTATTTCAGGAATTACCCTTTTCTAAAGAGGCTTGTCCCTGCCCTTGTATTATATATATTGTTATTTTCAATGTTTATAAAAATGTCTTGAGTTCTATTTCGATGGGAAGCACCAGTCTCATTCCATTATTATACACACCCCCCCCCCCCCCCCTGCTCCCCCATTTAACTGTGCTGTATTGCTTGGAACATTTGAAACATTTGATGTGATTACAATTCTCACTTGCTTTTACATGAAAACTTTGTGACACTGGTGATACATGATGGTACAAGCCCTATAAATCCTTTTTGGAAATAGTACTGGGAGATATTAGTGCCTCATCACCACTGAACAAAATATGTTTGTAGCTGACATTATCCTCATCAGACACTGGCCTCCAGTCTACATCATGGTGACGTGATTTGAAGATGAATACTTTCCTAATTTTTTGGTCTGACTACTTCCCACTGAGGCTCGGTTAACTACTCGCTAATGCTTAGATTATCTATAGCAAGCTTTTGTCCATCATGTTCAGAGACACTATTCTGAACTTTGTTAATAGTAATATCAGCTATCATTGTTGACCTATAATACACTGTCAGTTTATTGGAATGTAAATTTATTCTGGTGCAGAAACTTACTGGAGAAGCAAGGTTATATATGGACATCAACTTTCCCAGGTCAGATTTCCCACTAGAGAGTATCAGCAAGTTAACATTGAAGTCCTCAAGTACTATAATGTACCTCACATATTTAGAAATGTATGCTAGGAAAAATTCCCATTGCTTCAAAAAGAGACTAAAATTCACTGATGATACCCATTACAATGTTATAATATATGAATAAGAATTAGCTACACACAGTTCTGTGGCATAAATTTTAATATGTGCATTAATTGTGCTACACATCATGATGTTCTTGATAGATGGCTACACCACCTCTTCCTTTAGTTTTTCTACAAAATGAAAGTGATAAGTCATAATTATTTATCACTAGTTTTTTTTTTTTTTTTTTTTTTTTTTTTTTTTTAACCAGAAGTAACATGGTGCTCACTAAACACACAATATGGACACAATCTACAGCTTGTTGATCATAGACATTCACTATGAGTGATGACTTGCTGAAAAAATTCCATGTTTTGATTATTAGAACCAGTTATATAGTTTCTCTAAAAAGATGTCTTGATTGGTGATTTGATAGAGGCATCTGCATTACATTTTCTCACAATCTATCTGGAGGGGAGACTGTATCTATAATTGTGATGATCATTTTTCACATCTGTTGGCTATTTAAGGCACACACAGTTATCTGAATTTTTATAGTTTTACAAATTAAGGCCAAATTAAATGGCTTTTCCATAAATATGCAAAGAACAGAATTTTAGTAATTTTCTTTGTGTTATTACCAACTCTGTAATAGGTTTTAGTTCTGGAAGAGTTAAATACATTTTTAATTTCTTTGGTGGAGCATGGAGCAATTGTAATTTGGCTCTGTATATGTGGGTTTGGTATTTATTCTTGCATATATTCTATTGCTTTATCCACTGAACTGCCCATGCCAGCTTCTGAGCTTTTCCCAGAAAGTGATTACTAAACATTTTCATTTGCAGACTGTTAGCACCTATTATTCAAGGGCTTTCTTTAATAGCAAAACTTTTATATAACTTGCCTGATTTCTCTGTTCCCCTTTCAACTATTGCCTCCATTATTTGGATTATTAATTTGAGACATTTTACAGAGACTTTTTTAATTTTTAATCTTTTCCTTGAGATAGCATGGGTGATTCTTGTAATATGAAATCAGTTCTACTTCTCTGTCCTGACCATTTCATATAATTTTATTTTCCTTGCATTTGAAATTTTTATTTCCTTTTGCAATGCAAAACTTTAGTTAAACCTATTAGTGCCATACTTTATTGTCATCTTGCAAAAACAGCTACTGAATATTGACAGAAATTACTCTATAAATGTATTAAATTTAGAATTCAAATCTGCCACTTTATACACATCCTCCAGTCAGCTTCCTGTATGGCTTTGTTAAAACTTTCTGTTGTATGGTCATCCATCAGGTTGTAATGCAGGTTATGGAGAAGTATGTACTGAGTAAGATGTCTAAGGACACAAAATATCCACCCTGGTTTAATAAGGAAATTCAGAAACTGTTGAGGAAGGAGGGGCTGTTGAACTCTTGGTTAAAAATGTACATGCAAATGGTGCAGGCAAAAGTTAGTAGAAATTTATGCATCACCTAAAAGACTGAGGCATGAAGCATACAATAACTGCTGCCGTCCTATCTTAACAAAAGATCTTGCTGGGAACCCAAGAAAACTCTGGTCCTACATAAAATTGCTAAGTGGATCAAATGTTTCTTTCCGGTCACTCACTGACCAGTCTTGTGTGGCAATATAAGACAGCAAAAGGAAAGCCTAAGTTTTACGTCTTGCATTTAAGACATCGTTTACACATGAGGATCAAAGAGACATACTGTCATTTCAATTTCATGTAGACTTCTGAATGAAGGACTTAGTAATAGGCATCCCTGATGTAGGGAAACAACTGAAAGAGCTGAAAACAAATAAGTCATCAGATCTGGATGGAGTCCCTATTCAATATAATAGAGAGTACTCTACACCATTTACCCTCTGCGTAGCTTTCATTTGCCACAAATCATTTGCCCAGCACAAAGCCTAAAGCGAGTGGTAAAAAGAATATGTGACTCCTGTAATTAAGAAGAGTAAAAGAAGTGACCCACAAAATTACAAACCACCACTATTGTTAACCCTGGTTTGCTGTAGAATTCTTGAACATATTCTCAGTATGAATATAATAAATTTCCTTGTGATAGACAAGTTTCTTGAAAGTACTGCTTGTGTGAAAGTCAGCTTGTAGTTTTCTCTTATACCAGTGCAGAGTGTTAGTAAATTTACCAGCATATAAAATAGGTTTCCAGATATGTGAGTGGCTTGAAAACACCTTAAGTAATAGAGCCCAGTATGTTGTCCATGATGGTGACTGTTCACCAGAGATAAGGGTATTGTCATAAGTGCCCCTGAAACATTGATAGGACTGCTATTATTTTCCATACAGGTTGTCTCTACCTTTCGGGTCAAATTGAAACAGGTGATAGTGGATCCATAACCAATTATATAAAGGTATAGAACCAATGGTCAGAAATGCTTACTTACTGTGTTATGGACATACACAACATACATGACATAACAACAACATAGCTCATAGTAATTGTTCAAAGTGTTGACTGCCAGTCTCAATGCATGTGTGGTGCCTCTGGTGTAAAGTGCTATATCTTTGGACCCAATGATCTTTGATTTGCTTTGTCTATGTCTTCTCTGCATGCTACATTTGTAGAGTCATGTTGTATTTGCCTTGTTCTTTGCTTAAATAAATGTTCATTCGACAGGTAAAGTGTTTTATTACCAATCTACAATCCATAATACCTACAGTGGTGACCCAGACATCATCATCATGTGTTCGGAAATTATTTTGTGCTTCTTTTCATCTTTAATGGACTTCATGTGCCAGTCAACTTTGTCTTCAGAAAAATGGATATACCAGTGTCATTTTGTGCTAATGTTTTGCTCCCTACTAAGTGTGCTTGCATGTTTACTGGGGTACCTAATGTGCATTTAGTTAAAAGTGAACAATTACCTGGGCCCAGCCAGGCTGGCAGCCACTTAACCGTAACTGGCCCAGAATGGCCACCATAAAGTGCAACTACACAGCAATGGCTGCTACACGGACAGTGCACACTGCTTAGTGCCATTGTGAATGATAATTGAGTGAAGGACATTGTGGTTCACCCCTCAGCTAAGCAGTCACCTTGAGTTTGGTCTGATGTGCCGACAAAGTTCAAGAACTGTAATTTGAACATTCATGTGCATACGGCCGCACTTTCTTATATTCCTGACATTATAGCTCTGCCCCCGCATGCTATCTCAGCGAAACCGGTTGCCTTGACTGCGCCCGTTTCTGTGACCATCGCTCTGTGGTCACACTATGATTGCCTGCAGCCTACTTTCGTAATGGCATCGGAAGTTCCACCTGGGCCGGTCACCAGATCAGCCACCTCATGACTGCATTGCGACTGCCTTCTGCCCGCTGTTGCAACAGCACCAGCCGTTACACCCGTGCCGTGTTCGTCTTTTTGCGTACAGTTGACACACATCATGCCGTCTGTTGCATCGCTCTCTCTTCACGTCATGTGTTGCTTGCGGCTGCCCCCCTCCCCCCCCCCCACCCCCACGCAGACTGTGCAGATGACACATCATTCACCACTACTGCATTCCTGGCGTCGGGGGCTTCCTACCCCCTCACACAGATCTTCACCTCCCAGTGCTGCATCAACATGTGTTAACTGGCAGGTTTCCTAAGCTGCCTGTGTTGCTAAAGGACAACCTTAAGACTTGGTTCGGATTGGTGGATCACTTACTGGATATCCACAGGATTTCAGATGATAACGCACGTTTCATCTGCCTGGTGAGCCACCGCCATGCTCATCCAGACCTCATCAGTGATCTGCTCCTCTCACTGCCCACCTTGCCCAAGTATTTAATGGTGAAAACATTGCTCATCGAACACCTTTCTCACACGCCAGCAGAGGTTATCCACCACATCGTCAATGATGATTACTTCGATGACCACTCACCTCCGCAGCTGTGGTGGCATATTTATGCATTAATTGATGATCAAGCACTACCAGACACCGCACTTGGACCTTGTGGATGGTCAGACTCCTGTTGGACCTACAACTTCACCTGCTATCTCACATAGCTGACCCTCTCGAGGTTTGTCTACGTATGACAGATCGGGCAAACACAATCATTTCTCACCGACACCGCCTGTCATGGTCAACATTACCATCACATTCAGTTGGTATGCCTGCACCTTCAGTTCCACATCCTGCCAGCAGGGGTCAGCGCGCATGTCTCAGAAGCTCAGTGGCCTGTCAGGAGCTACCTGCTGGCAGCCTACAGAAGGTACTGCCTGCGACCTCCCGACAGCAGCCGACCTCACCCGAACAGCAGCCCGAAGAGTCACAGGTAACGATGCAGTCAGCTGCATCCCCCACCCATTCCACAACGCCTCACGTCCAAGCTTACCCACTATGCTGGCACCATGCTACTTATGGGGGTGCTGCTTGCAGCTGCCGCATGCCTTGTTCATACCCAAATGATTCCGGCAGGCACATTTAGGCGCCACGTCCTGCCGTGATTGTCCATGGCACCTACCGTCCGACACCACACTACTTACCTCAATGGTGCGACGCCTCTATGTGTCGGATTTGTCATCAGGCACTCACTTTCTTGTCAACATTATCACAGCAAAGCTTGCAGTCAACATGCTTTGTCCTGCTAACTTCGAATTTATAACAGCAAATAACTCCCCTATTGCAGTCCTTGGCTCCATCAAGATGTAACTTCACCTATCACCTATCACCATAATTGTCTGAGCATTAAGAGACCTGAAGTCCCTTGGACCTTCCACGTTGCCCATGTGGATGAACCTCTGATCAGGGTGGACTTTCTGCATCATTACGAACTTTTGTCAGACCTGCAGGCCGCAACGCTCTACCACACATCTGGTTCTATGCATGTGCGGGGACTTCAGGTCTCTTAATGCTCAGACAATTATCAATAACTATCCCATTCCTCATATCCAGCATTTCACGCAATTACTGCATGGCTCAAAGTTCCTCTCTGTCTTCGATTGTTCAGAGGTGTATCACCAAATTCCTATGCATCTGCTGTATATCCTGAAGACAAGCATTATCACACCCTTCAGCCCATTTGAATACTGTTACATGCCTTACAGCTTTAAAAACGCTGCACAGACATGGCAACAGTTCATTGATTTCATTTTGCTTCCTCTGCCTTTCCCATTTGCTTAATTGAACAACATTCTGATTTTTTCCTCTTCTGCCAAGGAGCACCAGTTTCATCTCAATACAGTTCGTTTGGCTCTCATGGCCAATGGTATGGCGATCAACCACGAAAAATCTCAACTCTGTTCTACATCAATTACACCCCTTGCCCATACAGTCTCAGCTGATGGCCTCTGACAAACGTATTCTCATATCGAAACCATTCTCGCACTATGTCTTCCTGAGGATTATGCTCAACTCCATCGTTTTCTGGGTATGGTAAACATTTATCTACACCATATTCCCAAGCTGCCTCCATCCAATCAGCCCTTACTGACACCCTCTCTGGTAAAAAATACCATGGGGAAGCGAAAGTTGGACTGGACTAAGCCCATACTCGATGCATTTGATAATCTGAAAACCGCCATCATGAAAGAAGTGACTATCGCCCACCCCAACCCCGAGGCCCATATTTCTATTATGGCCAATGCTAGCGAGTCAGCTGTGGGCACTGTCTTACAACAGCACACCACAGACTCCACCTAGCCACTCCGTTTTGTTTCGAAAAAACTAACCAGGAGTCAGTGTAAATTATTGGCTTTCAACTGCAAGCTTCTCATGGTGTATGAGGCAGTCAAACACTTCCAGAGCAGCTTGGAGGGGCATCCTTTCAATATCTACTACCACAAACTTCTCGTTGATGCAATACGCAACTCAGCGAAGGACCTCCAAGCACGACACTTCTGGCATGTGGGCTTTATTTATCAACATTCCTTGGACTCTTGTTGCATCCACAGTGTGGAAAATGTAGCTGACTATCTATCTCGTATTTCGGTGCTCTCCGCACCCTTGAACGTAGATGACCTCGCATGACTCCAAACTGAAGACGCAGATGCACAGTGATTGGTTTCGGACAGCGTGTCGTTGTTCATTATCAAACCCCTTGTCCTGCACAGGTCAAAGACCCCCATCCTCTGCGATGTTTCTGTGGGCTTCCACCGGCCCTTGGTTCCGTCCACTCTTTGGTGCAGGATTTTTGATGCTTTACACAACCTGGCCCACCATGGAATGCGAGCAATGACAAGACTAGTCACTGAACGTTTCGTCTGGTCTGACGTGCAGCATGATTACTGCTCCTGGACCCGCACTTGTGTCTCTTGCCAACATAGTAAAGTGGGCAGACACATGCAGCCACCTTTAGGACAGTTTGACATCCCCAGGGGTCACTTTTGGCATGTGCACATTGACGTGATTGGTCCTCTCCCCCTTCTGAGGGGTACAAATACATTTGTCTATGACTGACCATGTAACCCATTGGGACAAGGCAGTCCCTCTGGTCAACATTACGGCAGAGACCATAGCTCATGCTTTCTTATGGGTGTGAGTCATGAGATATGGCTGCGCCCTTTCACTTACTATTGATCAGGGATGACAATTCTAGTCCAAGCTTTTCACTCGACTGTGCGAGCTGTGTGGAGTAGCAAAATTTCACACTACTGCCTATCAGCCACAGGTGATGGCATCGAACTGTAAAAGCTGCACTCATGTGCCATGCGGGCTTTGGTCTGAGGCACTTCCTTGGTCTTATTCGTCACCTGTTCTGCTCACAAGGAGGACCTGAATGCTTCACTGGCAGAGGTCTTGTATGGAGAACCCCTTCTCCTGCCAACTGAATTCACCAAGGGCACACCGCCAACTAGTGCAATCGATCTTCTGGCCCTTGAAGAACGAGTGCGTGCACACGTTGTCCGCCTTTGACCACCTCTGCCTCGTGCTCATTTCATGCCACCGGTGTCTGTACACAAAGACCTGGTTTGGTGTTTGGTTTGTGGGGGTTGAAGGGACCAGACAACAAAGGCCATCGGTCCACAAAGACCTGGCATCATGCGAATTTGTAATGCTGTGCGACGACTCTGTACGAGTGGCCTTGCAACCACCTTACTCAGGTCCGCACCACATCTTATGCCGCAGAGTGAGTACTTTCATGATACTTCTCAATGGACGACCCAATACGGTTGCAGTTAACCGATAAAAACTGACACGGTCCCTCTCCAAACCACATTCTGACGCCTCTGGAATTCCTGCCATTGCTGCCGCCTCACCCGCTGATGCCACCAGCAATGCTCTACCACCTGTGTAGCAGTCCAACACATGTGACCATGTCAGTGCAGTTCACTAGGTGCTCACTTTCATGCTGGACACTGCCTTCATCGCCATACTGCCACTAAGATTTTGTGTTCAAGAGAGAAAACTTCACCCTGATATGCTCCACACTGCTGAGGGAGGGTGGAGGGTGTCTCTGTGGCACCTCTGGCATAAAGCGCCATATCTTTGTTGGACCTGATGATTTGCTTTGTCTATGTCTTTTCTGCATGCTACGTTTGTACAGCCATGCTGTATTCGCCTTGTTCTGTGCTTAAATAAATGTTCATTCGACAGCTAAAGTGTGTTATTACTGATCTAGGACCCGTAACACCCACACATGTATTGCAATGCAGTATGCAGGTCTGCAGCAGTCTTGCAAAGATTCTGGGTGTGGTGATAAACAGCATACACACCTGACCACCAAATGGACATACTATGCACAACGTAGCTCATAGCATTGTGTCCTGTGATGATTGCATGCATCACACTGTCACAATAACTTGTGCCTCATGCACAGCACTAACTGTGGTATCAGTTGTCTATTGCATCAGTCAGCTTGTGATGTGTCCACATGGTGAGATGTGTTACTGTGCACAGTGCATGATGCATAGTCAAAGATGGAACATTACTCATCACAAGAGTTGGTACACCAGCAGAAGGATGTAGTGCCTGTAAAGCAGCATGAATGTATAGAGAACACATATCCAACAGTCATCATCCTAATGGAAGCAGTTCATCTCCATTGATATCAACTTGTGAGTGATGTGGTCTTTTGCACTAGACAGAGTTGCCGCCAAAGACATGTTCAAACATCAGACTTTGAGGACATGGTGTTGGGTTATGTAGCCGATCACACAGCAACAGGCACCCATCAACTCACCTGTGAAATGCACACTTCGAAGGCTACAGTGTGGGGAGTACCAGTGAAACAGGTATTACACCCCTGACATAAAGTGCGTGTGCAAGCACTGAGACCAACGGATTTTCAGTCTTCTGTTCACTTCTGTCAATTGATTATCCACCGCACTGCTGTAGTGCTAAACTTTGAACAGTTTGTATTGCTCACAGATGAGACCTCATTCATCCATGATGATGTTTTCAACAGCTGCAGCAGCCATGTCGAGAGTGAGGACAATCCCCATTCCACCCACATTGGAGCCCACCAACAATGATTCTCTGTCAGTGTACAGACGGACATTGTGCAAGATCACCTAATAGCACCATATTTACTGTCTTCTCTTTTGACTGGTCAACATTACCTGGTATTACTGCAAGATGTGCTGCCATAGTTCTTGGAGACTGTACTGCTAGTTGTTCATGAAAGGGTGCGGTTTCAGCATGATGGTGCTCCAGCTAACTTTGATGTTAATGTTAGTGAGAACCTGAACAGCATGTACCCTCATCTTTGGATTGGAAGGGGAGATCTTGCCCATTGGCCAGTGTGATTGCTGGATATCACATGTCTGGACTTTTTTTTTTCCTCTCTGGGCTTACATCAAGATTATGGTGTATGAAACCCCCACAGAAATGGATGAATACCTGCTTGCTAGCGTCAAAGCTGCCTGTCTCTTGGTACAGCAGACACTAGGGATCTTTGAAAGAGTGTGGGAAACTTAATGCTCTGTTGCCATGCATGCTTTGAGACTGGCGGTCATCACTTCTCAACTATTACTATGAGCTACATTGTCATTATTCAGTGTACACTGTGTATGTCTGTAACATAATAAATATGCATTTCTGAGGATTTGTTCCCTATATCAGTATAATTGATTGTGGACCCACTATCACTTATTTCAGTTTGAGCCAAAAGGTTTCAGACACCCTGTACGTTTTATGTACATTTAGAGTCAGTAGGCTATTAATAGTCTTATCTTAAATCTTATTGTCATCAGACTAGATGTAACCAAAATTCTGAGGGAGCTAAGTATGTTCTTAATTTCTTTGAATGATGATACAGTGCTAGTACCTTAGTGATATACACATTGCATAAAGGCAATTACCCCAAGCTGATGGTGCCAATCTTCTGAGCTACTTTTAATTTAGTGTTTGCCACCTTACTGCAAGGCGGTTTTTCATAACTAAATCTGTATGTTATTTAACTTATTTCACAGTTTATTATTAAGCTGTAGAAAGAAGTTGTGTGTAGCAGGCCATTACTAAGAATTGAAGAGATTTGGGAAACTGAGTTGAGTAGAACAAGAAAGAGTTTAGTGCTAAGATCAGCTAATAAGCAATCTTTAGCTGATTAATACAGGAACTAAGGCACAGATTAGAAATTAGAATAAATAATACCAGGCACTTCTAGTTGGGGGAGCTGCAATAGGCCAGATTAGTTAACCAAGGTCTCCTGGATTGCTGCTTAATTTGTGTAGGATTCTCACTGATGGCGTGTCAGTTGCTGATATTGTGTGATGGGGATATGAGAGATGTGACCTACACCTTAACAGAAGGGGGAAATGTAGATCAGCTGAACTGATAGTTGAAAACATATAGGAGGAGTCGGTCACCAATAGTAAAATTGTTGTCATTACAAATGTGAAAGGTAAGACTCTTCAGGCTAAAAATCTCATTCAGATGGACTACAAATATAGTACAGATAAACACTGTGTTGCAAACAAAATCAGCTCGTTTACTGTGGTGCATCACAATGTTAAAGGACTAAAAAGATAAAGTTAATGAATTGCTTGTCTATCAACATTGATGTGTTAATGTCTATAGGAGCACTGTGTAAACAGGAGAATCTGTATTTTAATCACAATGTACCATAAAGTATCAGACTACTTCTGTATGGAAACATGGAACAAACTGTAATATGTATTAAAACTAACATGGATTTCAAATCGATTGAAACTATTAGTTTCTACTTAGACCAACAATTAGAACATATGTTCGTGAAATGTTGCTACCAGAAAAGTCATTTATAATTACATTTAAAAATAAAGAAGAAAATGGAGTCATTATCATGCCACCACCTAGTGGACAAAAGAAATTAAATGAGAATCCATTGAGAATTAGTATCAATTTACCAAAAAATTCACATGAAAGAAATTATTTGTATATATTATTAACACTTATAACTTGTTAGTTATTTGAATGCATTGTGAATGTAAGTTACATGGTTTGTTAATGTCTTCAGAAATGCCATTTTCGACAGTGTTATGTCGATTTGAAAATGGGTCTCTGCCTGTAACTAGTCATTGACTGAAAAATAAAGTTTTTGCCACTTGGACTGGTTTTTTGTTCTGTTGACTTATAACCTGAGTTACAATGTTAGTATGGCACACAATTTCACAGGCAAGCAGTACATTAATAGACCAGATATTTCTTAGTGAATATTTACTCAATGATATAAATGTTTATCTGGTAGTGAATGGCCACTCCGATTATGCTGCACAGCTACCTGTACTTAGTAAATCAGCTCATCACAGTGAAATGGCATCATGGAAAACAGTAAAGATTTGTCAGTCTACATCTACATAAATACTCCATAAACCACAGTATGGTGCATGATGGAGGGTACCTTGTACCACTACTAATCATTTCCTTTCCTGTTCCACTAACAAATGAGGTAAAACTTCTTAATTTGTGTGGCCCTTCTGTGAAATTTAAGTTGGCAGCAGCAGAATCAGTTTGGAGTCAGCTTCAGATGCCAGGCCTCTAGATTTTCTCAATAGTGTTCCATAAAAATAATGTCATCTCCCCTGTGGGGATTACTACTTGAATTCATGAAGCATCTCCATAACACTTGCTTGTTGATCAAACCTACCGGTATAGTAGCTTGCCTTCAAATTACTTCAATGTCTTCCTTTAACCTGATCTAGAAGGGATCCCAAACACCCAAATAGTACTTAATAATGGGTCATTCTAGCATTTTATACATGGTTTCCTTTACAGATGAGCTGTACTTCCCTAAAATTCTCCCAATAAACTGAAGTCACCCCTTCACCTTCCCTACTGCCATTCTTACACGCTTGTTCCATTTCATATCACTTTGCAAAGTTATGCCTCAACATTTAATTGACAAAAAATAATAGACATGACTATGTCAAACAATACTGTATTCAAACATTACAGGATTGTTTTTCCTATTCATCTGTATTAACTTACATTTTTCTACATTTAGAGTAAGTTGCTATTCATCACACCAACCAGAAATTTTGTCTAAGTCATCTTGTGTCCTAGTGCATCACTCATAGATGACACCTTCCCGTCCACCACAGCCTCATTGGCAAACAGACACAGATTGCTATGTACCCTGTCCATTAGATGATTTGTGAATACAAGCTGTCTCAAACCCACTGGATCAAATTGAAATAGGTGATAGTGAGTCCACAGCTGTTTATAAGGGAACTAATTGTTGAAAATGGAAATTTATTGAGTTTTGACATATCAGCAATAACAACAACATAGCTCATAGTAATTGTTCAAAATGATGACTTCGATTCACAGTGCATGCATGCATGGCAACAGGACATGAAGTTCTGCCACACTGTCTCCAAGTCCCTGGTGTCTGTTGTACCAGAAGACAGGCAGCTTGTGCCCTAGCAAGCAGATGTTCATCTGTTTCTGTGGGGGTTTCAAACACCAACATCTTGATGAAACCACAGAGGAAAAAATCTAGACGTGTGAGATCCAGCAGTCGCACTGACAATTGGACAGGACTTCCCCTTCCCATCCAATGAAGGGGGTAGGTGTTATTAAGGTGCTCCTGGACATTAACCTCTAAGTTGGATAGTGCACTATCATGATGAAATCATATCTTTTCCCAGACAATGAGGGGTTCAGTTTCCAAGAACTGTGGCAGCACATCTCGCAGGAAAACCAGCTAATGTTTACCAGTCAAAAGAGGAGACAGCAAATATGGTCATATTAGATGATCTTGCACAATGCCTGGGCATACATTGACAGACAATTTGTAGGTGGCCACCAGTGTGGGTTGAGTGGGGACTGTCTTCAGCCCAGACATGGCTGTTACAGCTGTTGAAAACACTATCACAGAAGAATGAAGATTCATCCATGAGCAATACAAACTGTACAAAGTTTGGCAATACAAACTCTATAAATTTCAGCTCTACAGCAATGTGATGGACAATCCATCGACAGAAGTGAACACAGGGCTCAAAATCCATTGGTCCCAGTGCTTACACACATTCTTTATGACAGGGCATAATACCTGTACCACTAGTATTCTGCACACTGTATCCTTCAAAGTGTGCATTTCACAGGCAAGTTGATGGGTATTGCTGGGTGATCACCTACACAATCCAACACCGTGTCCTCAAAGTCTGGTGTTTCAACATGTCTTTGGTGGGAACCTTGGCTGGCTCTCTGTGGTATGAATGATCACATTTCTCATAAGTTTGTATGTATGGAGATAAATTTCTTCTAATTAGGATTATGCCTGTTGGGAAAGTGTTCTCTGTACATTCTTATTGCTTTACACGCACTACATCTTGCTGCATCATACATTAAATGCATGTATACCAACTCTTCTGATGAGTAATGTTTCATCTTTGACTATGCATCATTCAGTATACACAGAAACACACCTCACCATAGTCACATCACAAGCTGTGTGATGCGATGAACAATTGACACCAGGGATAGTGGTGTGTGAATGACATTAGTGTGATTCATACAGTCACCACATATCACACCTGCTATGGGCCCAGTTATGCACAGTATGCCTGTTTGGTGGTCTGTTCATCACCTGCTGCCATTCCGGTGTAAAACAGGCACCTGGAATATTTGTGAGAGTGCAGCAGAACTGCATGCCCCCTACCAATTCATGCACTCAGACTGGCAGTCATTGTTTTGAACAATTACTATGAGTTGTATTGTCAATATGTGGTGTAAGCTGTGTACATCCATAACATAGTAAATACATATTTCTGACCATTGGTTCCCTGTCTCAATGTAATCGGTTGTGGACCTACTATCTCCTTTTTCAATTTGATTTGAAAGATTTCAGATGCCCAGTGTGTCCATACACGCAGTTAACCATACACGCAGTTAAATGTAAATATGCATTATCTTTTCATAGTAGTATCAGAGTGTTATTGCAGGATTCACTGTAGTCATACAACAACAATGGACATTCTGAGAGTTCTAAGACATTGATGACACTTTCTGAAAATTTAACCTTGAGTCTTCTGAATGTACTCTGCTTCAAGTAATGGATACCACATACAAAATCACAAATATATGAGGCGTTGTTTCCATCACAACATGATTGTGAGGACAAAGACAATGTAAGTGACATTCCATTGTTGATACCAAAGTAATCTCTGGTCACAGTACTACATGTATTAAATCTGTGTGATTCCATTACTTCTTCGACAGCAATTCACTTTCTTGATGAAGAAAGTGGTAGCCATTCTTGAAAGCTCATATTTCCATTGAGAATGAATTTGACAGATGTACGGAGAACAATTTATGCAACAATTCCTCCAGGAATGATGTCTTGGTTATAGATAGTACATTGATAGTGAAATTCAGTGTAAATCCAACAGTCCTTAGTGATAATCATAGAGGTAGATAACAATGAAATTGAAGTAGTGTGTGATAACAATATTCCAAAGAGGGTTAGAATTTAATCACAAAGAAAATAATGAAAATACTCTGTCTCCCTGGACATTAGGCACCAATGCACCCTGAACAACCTCTAAGTAATTTGGGTTGTCGCAAGCTTTACCCCTATGAAACAGATCCCATGGGAACTTTGAACTCTGGAACTCCATGGCCAGACCAGCAGGTGCTAATAACAGCTTTCTGGCCAGGCCACCAGATGGTGTGCATGGCGACAGTGGAGGTCACTGTTGTACTGCACCTTTCCCTGCGTCCATAGAGTCACATACTAGAAATAGGCCCACACAGATCCTTCTGTGAGGCACTTGTTTATGCCAACACACAAGCTCAGCAGGGAAATTCCATCACAGAAAGCAACTGACCAGATCTCCACTATGCCTACTGAGATAGCACACTAGTGCTTCTGTCAGGACTAAGTGATTGGCAGCATGCTATCTGGAACTTAATATAATTTCTGCTGTTTGTTTTATACTATGACTAGTTAGTGCCAAGACTACACTTAGTAAGTCCATCCTTCCCAGACAGAGAACTTTTTTTAAACTGTCTGACTTGATGCTTCTCCTGTGAAGTTCTATTGTAAGATACTTTGAAAGTTTTTCCCCACAACTTAAGCTAGAGTGTGGACTTCTTTTTCAATCTCAAGAACTGGTAACTTGGATTTATGCTGAACAGAAGCTTTATTCAGATTTCAAGATGATTAATTCCACATGCTGAGGAATGTAATTATTTGTTTTTTGGATATAGGAACTTGAAGTCTGTTTGTCATTGTAGCACTATTGTTTGTTTCTTCCCTTGTGGAAGAGTTTTGTTTAAGCCTAGATTTAAAGGAATTTTACCTTCGTAATACATTGCTGATTTTGTTAATGTTGCATTAGAGAAATAAATTTGTGTATCTATGATACCTGCCTATTCAATTTGGAACTGGATATATCATATGGAAACATGCAATTAAAAAGGTCATTTTCCATGCATCTTGTTCCAGATAGTCTGCTTCTGTTTCAAGGACAGTTTCTGATGTGGCAACCACTGCAGACCCAGTGGATTTAACTCATCCTGCAGAGAATGCAACATACTAATTAACTTCATCAAACTGCCGGTGGCTATCACCAAGTCAGCTCCAGAGCTCCATGGGCACCTTGCACAGACTGACTCCTTGATGCACAGCACCCAGCTGATGCTCACATCCTTCCAGCAATTCAATCGCAAAGTGGAACCCTGATCCTGTTATACCACCAGAATGGAGCAACACTTCCCCATCCACAACATTGCAGGTGATATGCAGCAACATGCTTTCCTGCTGGCCAATGCAGGATCATTGGTGATCCAGTTGATCCAGCAATCTTCTTTTAGATTCCTGGGTGCATCTGGCAATGAGCAGGCACAAGTCTTTCAGTTGTCACAAACTATCTTCCAAATCCTTTCAGGAGCTGATTGCACAACTGCAGGGGTTTACATGGGGGTGTTGCTTGCACCATACTAATGGCCAGCACAAGCACCCTTATGTAACCTCCCTTGTCAGAAACTCGGTGTAGAGACACTTCCCAGATGAGGCTTTATGCCACAATTTGATTAAACTCAAAGGCCCCACATGTCTGATCAGTGTTTACATTTTTCAGAGACATTGTGAGATGCAGCACTTGTGTTTGTCTTCTGCCCATCCTGCGGTGGCCCTTCTCTATTCAAGAAATGCCGGAAGCCGAACAAAGATCCTCTGGGTTGCTGCTGCTTTTGCTAACTTCTGCCATTTAGTCAGTGCTTCAATAGTCACCAGTAGCAACAAAACTCACAGAAGAGGTAAGTAATTCCTCATTGGTAATGGCCATCAGTTGGATGTATATGAATCTCCGGACTCTGGTGTTGCAGCTGAGGAAACAGTTCCTCCCAATGTGTGTCTGTCCAATCAGTGCTTCTGTATTAAAAGAAGTTGATGTCAACCATATTTACAGTTGGCAGGTTTTGCTGTTGATTTGCAAACTGATACAGTCTCTTCCACCTATATTATTGATTGGCTCACATATCAACAGGTGGGAGTATGTCCACTCCAACTCTTTGATGCATTCCTCTGCAGCTTCAGCAATGATCTCATAGTCGCCACAGGCACCTTTGCAGCACGGATCAAGTATGGGTCAACAGTCCTTACTGCCAGGATCTTTGTGATAGCTGCCCTTGAGCTTCAGGTTTGCTTGGCCTTGACCACTTCAGTGCCTTGGGGTTGGATTTTGTTAACACTGCTTTAGAGAAATAAACTTGTGTTACTGTGACTTCCTTGTATCCTTAGTGGATATCTCCATAGATCCAGAAACAATTGGGTCTCATCAAGCAAAATGAGAGTGAAGAAGATTAATAGAATTCTATTCCACGCATGAATTAGTTCTAGTGTACCTATCTTTTGAGCATCCTTGGAGAAGAAAGTATACGTGGAAGATGTCAGCTATAGATATGATTAGAGACTGAAAGAGTTAATCAGGTGCTGACACTGGATAATGACCATAGACTACTACTAATGAAATGCCATATGAAATTCAAGAACTTAAAGTGAAAGCAGGTGAAACATTGGGATCTAGATGAGCTGAAGTTACTAAAAGCTGAAGCATCCTAAAAAGACGTGTGATAAAAGAAATAATGACACTTAAAAGAGTTACTGGCATGGAAAACCAATGGAATGGCTTTCAAAGGGTGAAGTAAATACAGCAGGAAAAATTACAAGAATTGATAATGTTAGGAAAGAGACAGCTATAGATGAAATCCATAAGGAATTACAAAAATTTAAAAACATTTTAAATGAACAGCAGACATGAAATCATCTGAAAATGTATAAAAATTTAAAGAAGAACAAAGGCAGGAAAGATGTCATGAGGTAGATACAAGATAGGAACAGGGTAACACTTATGCTGGGCCCAGACTAATAAACAACCATCTTAGGGAGCACAGAACAAGAAGTACAATGATTAGAGATTAAAAGACAATTGGTTAACAGCAGCAGAAAATAAAATGGGAAAGTGAAAACAATAGATGGAGAAACTCTATAGCTGTCCAGAAGAAATTAAGCTGATTGAAAATAATGACATGTTGCAAGAAGATGACAGGAGATATTCAGAACTTATTTGTGAATTTCAAAAAGCTATGGAGGAACTCAGAAGGAATGAATATTGAAGTGTTGATAAAATATTAGTGCAATAATAACACATATCAGTCGAGAACTCTGTGAAAGAACTGCACAAGTTCATGAATTAAATTTATGTAACTGGTGAAGTTCCATAAGATTTTTAAAAGAATATAACTTTCACCCTTCTGAAGAAAGTAAGGCTTTTGATAATGTGAAATATAATAACATGTATTCAATTCTTAGGCAGCAAATTATCAACTGAAGGATAAAAAGGTAATCCATTCTCTTAGTGCAAGGTAAACTATGATAGTAGCAACTGACACTATAGTACAAGAAGCCAAAATCAGTAAAGATGCAAGGCCATAGTTGCTCATAGTCAACAAAGATATTTAATTTGTGTATTGAAGAGAACATGAGAGGGTAAAGGACTATCTCAGTGTGAGAGTTGTTTGTCACAGGCGGACAATGTCTGTTGGTGATATAGTAGTGATCACCAATGGTGAACACGAACTACATTGGGTGCTTACTGGAATGGACTGATTGCAAGCTGATGGCTAAAATATGCACATACATGAAAAGAAAATTTGCAGTAATGGTGTGCCCATCAGGAGGACATATTAATGGGGTAAACATTTCTGCTGAGACAAGAGACTCTTTAAGATTCACAAAAGGTTATGTATGGAATAGAGCTCTGCATGGTTCCAAATTGTAGCAAACAGAAGGACAGAAGTGAAACAATTAGAAGCCTTTAAAATGTTTTGTTACTAGAAACTGTTGAAGATATCTTTCAAGGCCTTAAGGTCTGACAGATTGATAGAGTAAGAAATGTTGGCATCCTATAGTGAATCAAAGAGAAAACAATAAACAAGTGAGGTAGTGTATTTTAGCAAATAATTATGGTTGATGAATGGAATGATCACAATTGTAGGCAAATGGAATATCAGTTTAATTCTAATAAAAATATGCACTGTAAGCTCCATCCAAACAGTCCTCAGAAGGCTCAACAGTACCTACTTACTGCTGTATCATCCTCAGATAATAGGCATCACTGGATGCAGATATAGAGGTGCATATGATCATTGCACTGCTCCCCTAGCCATTGTGAGCTTTCATGACTGGAGCCTCTACTTCTGCATTGAGTAGCTTCTCGATTGGGCTCACAAGCACTGAGTGCATCCCTCTTCGCAGTAGCACTCAGTACACCTAGACGGTCACCCATCCAGGACCAGCGGAGCTCAACAGTGCTAACTTCAGGGATCTGATGGGAACTGGTGCTACCAATGTGGCAAGGCCATTGGCCAATGAAAATGTGAAGGGTGATTATAATTAAAGTTCCAGTTTCAAAATTCTATAAAAAAAAGAACCACTGCTCAGAATGATGTTATGGAAACAAAAAGAATTTAACTAAAATTTTACCACTAGATGGAGCTTTAAGTGCCAGAATATGCAAAGTAAAAGATGCAGGGTACATGACTATTCCTCATTTGGTAACTGTGTGCTACTAGCTCTGCAGAGGTTCTGGACACTCAAGGGTATGAAAAAAGACATTGGTCCAATGTCTGCTAAGAGTCTGGAGAAAATAATTACAAAATTCAAAAGAACAGGTTCTTTTGGAATGCATTGTGGTAGCAGGAGGAAAACAGTTGATCTGACATCAATAAAAGACGTGACCACAGTGTTGCAGGAGAGTTCAAGTAGCAGTGTGCAGATGGGCGGTGCATGACAAATTGCCTGAACTTTGGATATGCCTGTAAGCATGGTGCATAAAATTCTACAAAACATCCTGCACTTGTATCCATACAAAATTACCCTACATTCAGGAGTTGTTTCATGCCGATCTGCCAGTAAGACAAACCTTTGCTCTTTAATTTTCTGCTCATATGGAAGTGGACAATAAATGGACACACAACATTCTGTGTACAGACAAAGCCCAATTCCATCTCCAAGGACATGTCAATACACAGAATTGCAGATTATGGTCAATGGAATATCTACTCACACATCAACTGATACCACTTCTTTCTGCTAAGGTATCTGTACAGTGCAGGTTGAGGCACTGTTTACTGCAGGGCTGTATTTTTTCTAGGAGATGAGCCCTGGGGGTTTTGTTACCTGCACCGCCACTGGTAAATGTTGTGAGTGCCTTTTGTGCACCAATGTCTATCAGCCGTTCAACAACATGGATGTGTGAGTTGATTTCAATGTTCCTTCACACACTGCACAATCTATGAAGCAGCTGCTGCAGAGGCATTTTAGAAATGCTGGAATTATCAACCATTATTTCCCTACAGCTTGGTTGTCCATATCAAGTAACCTCTGCATTTGCAATGCTAACACTAGCAAATCCTACTGACCTGATTACACAAAAAATTGCTTGCCATAATTATTTTGAATCTGTTATTAGATATGGTATAATTTTCTGTGGAAGTTCAAGTAGTGTTTCTCGAATACTGAAACTGCAAAATAAAATTGTCAGATACATGTGCACTGAACAGCAGAGTCTTGTTGCCCATTATTTCAGAAACTCCAAATCCTAACTGTTCCTTCCATACATATTTACAAAATTGTAATCTTCCTACACAGAAGGCAAAAATTATTTGAGGAGAATCATTTTAACCACACATATAATATAAGAAATAAAAATAATTTTATGTTACCCACACTCCAGTTGAAGTTGTATGTACAGACTCTGCAGTGTATAGGGATGACAATATTTAAGGAGTTAATGGCAAAAACATATTTAATATGAAGCCAAAAATTTTAAAAACAAGACTACAGCATATTCTGTGGGAGAAACACTACTAATCAATAGAAGATTCGTAGAGGATGGTATGATAATTTAAGCAAGGGTAATTAAGTGCTAGATTTCATTGCCTGTAAATGTAACAAATTTGTATGTTATTATGATGCTGTTTGTTAACATCAGCTGTTTTTGTTTATGGTGAAATTTTACCACAGTTTTGATGTGTCTCCTGTACCTGAATCAAATGATCTAGATTATGCACTTTATGAGACTAATAAACCGTAATTCAATAATTCAGTGGTGTCTTCTGGCTGTGGGCTTACCTAAAAAATGCTGTGTTCTCCAATTACGGATGTAACTGAATTAAAACATGCATTGTGCAACACATTCTGAATGTTATCCCTGAGACACTCTGATGTATTGTGAAACGTTGTTTTTTGATGTCAGCTTGTGGCAGGAAATGGTTGACATCATACTGAACATGTCTTGCACAAGTCTCACAACAATTAAAATTCAATCTCATTGTTGCTTTTTATGCATGTTTTGGCCACATGACCATTAAAAGCCAATTTTTCCCATCCAATGTGGAGTGACCTTGCCATGGTAGATGGGCCTACCTAATGAACAGTGTCACAATTGTTGAATTTCAAACATATGTGGTCGTGCTCATTACACAGTATGGTTGGTGTAATGTGCAAGTCACACCATAGCTCTCATCATATTGTGATTCATCTGTCATTTGTAGACAATCCCATTTACATTATGAGTTATAATGTTTAAAGCATCATCAATTCCCCCCTCCCCCCACATCTTAGATTGTATTTCATTTGAATTGAACATCTTTCTCAGTGCAGTTCTTTTTCTTTTTTTTAAAAAAAAGCTGGAACTTTAATTATGATCTCTCTGTACATATCATAAAAATAATACAAATACACTATGTTTTACTAACCTAATTACGAAAAATATATCTGTTTTCTGCTGAGCATCATGTCATGATGATGATTAAGTACAGGTTTTATTTTTTTGTAAGCTGTAATGATACCTAAGGTCGTTTGCTTTTCCAAAATGTTGTATATGTTAAATTCACTGACTGCAAATATCTTGGCATCAGCTGTGTTATACACAGATATACTAGCTATTACAATATTGTAATATTCCATCCTGGACCATTGTTTTATACTAACTACTACTGAAATATAAAAATTTGTACTGGACCAGGACTCAAAACCAGATTTCCTGCTACTCATCGACAGTTTCCTCAACCACTTAGAGTATCTATGAATACCTCCTGGACCAACCCAAACTTCAATATGTCACACAGTCTACATCCTATTCAACAGTGCCCTACATTCATTACTTAATGCTCACAGCTTCACTCTGTATTCCTGCTCAGTGAGAATGAGACTATGATATTATTGTCTTGTGCCTGTCTTGGTGTGTAATATTTGCCTTTGTGTCTGGATGAACAGAGATTAATTGTGATTGACAGCCATCTGAAATTAATTCGAAATTAATTTCCTAACTGCTATTATCTTGGCATCAGCTGTGTTAGGCATAGATACGCTACCTATTAACGACATATGAAAATATGTGCGAGACCAGGACTCAAATCCATATTTCCCACTTGTTGTGAGCAGTCTACTCAACCATTTAGGACCATCTGGAACTTCCATATGTCACTCAGTCTGTACCATAGTCCCTTACATTCATGGTAAAAGGGTGTAGACTGTGTGATATATGAGAGCTTGGGTCAGTCAGGGAGGCAAGCATGGACAGCCTAAGTGGTTAAGATGACTGCTCATGTTAAGTGAAAAATCCGAGTTTGAGACCCAGTCTGGGACAACTTTTTATATGTTACTAATAGACAGCATACCTATGCCTAACACAGCTGATAACAGTTATTTGCAATTAAACTGCCAGAGACTGTGATCATGTGTGTGTGAGTTCCATTTGCGTGAGTGCGTGTGTGTATGTTGGGTAATTTTGATAAAGGCCTTGTTGGCCAAAACCTAACTTTCTGACAGTCTTTTTGTTGTTGTTGTTGTTGTCTTCAGTCCTGAGACTGGTTTGATGCAGCTCTCCATGCTACTCTATCCTGTGTCTTTTTGTTATGTCTTTCAATATTCAGCATTTCTGCTGTATGGTGAGTAGCAGCTATCCTTTTCATTATATTGTTGTTGGATTAATTGTTTTCAGTAATGTTTTAAAGTTGTTCAGTTATTTGATGTTGCATGTCTATTATAATATGATTTTTTATTATTTTGACAGTTGTAGGAATTCAAGATTGACAGCTAGTTAGTTACTTAAAGATAGAATAAAAAGCATATTATAATATACTTGCAACATTAAATCATCAAACAACTTTAAAATGTTACTGAAAAAATACTACAGTCAACAGCTACAGACAGCAGTAATAGTTTACTCAAAGTTGATATATGTCCACCTACAGTGTTAGGGCAGGTAATGATGGAGGCAACAAAGCCATAATAAGCTTACATACAAAAATAAAATACCCAGCAACACATTATCTACTAGTTCTCTGCATAAAGGCAATTTTATTAGCATATTTGAATAACACCTCCTGCCTCTCACCGCAAATTTGATACCCATGGATGCACGCTAAGGCTTTAGGAGAGCATCCTTTTTTTTTTTTAAGTGAAAGAGATGACAATTGTTAAAAACTATTGGTGATTAGTATGTCTTATATGGAAACAGCTCATTTTGGAGCCACCAGAAAGCTCAAAGTCAGTACAAATGCATATTGTTGAGATCTGAAGTAGCAGGTGAATTTTGCATTAGGTTTCGACATTCCAGAAAAAAATTGCCAATGTATTCCTGCCATTGTGCAATAGCTGGCACTGTTCCAACTAGTAACCTAAGTTGGTAATACTTCTGCCGGCTGGTGTGAACCAAACCATTGGTGCTCAGGCTATTTATCTGTAGGGCAGTAAGGAGGACGTGGAGAGAGTACAGAATGAGGATGAGTGGGCCATCATTGGACAGTGGACTTTTATGCCTTTTGCCTCTTGATCATGCTGGTGGCAGCTGGTCTGGTGAGTTGTTAGAAGTTTGGGCACTGGCGAACTGTATATCTAGTATCAGTGCCTGTGGTATAAAAGAGTGTGCATATCTGATATACATAGCTAGCCTCGGCTGCTGAAGGTCTTCTTGTTAACAGGTACTGGTGTATTTGCTGGGTTCTGTTGCAGAAGTCAGCTAGCTGTATGAGTTCACCGGCAAACTGTGTTCTTGCGTTTGAAGCATATGGAGTGTTTCTGCCAACTCTAACATTTCTAGATGCTGTTTTCTGAATTCAAGTTGGGGTCATGTAATTGACACTCAGTTACTTGCTTGTGTATCACTGGGTCACATCTGTAGTGAACAGGGAAGTAATGAACAGGCTTGACAGTAAGAAAAATGATTGTCAGTTATTAATTATAGCTCATTTTGCAGGTTTGATTCCATTGTACACATATTATATGAATAAATTGATGTGCTAAATGCCTGTCACATGTGGGAAAGAGGGATCTGCCAGCACAGTACACAGTGAACAAGTGAAGCTAATGTTGTTTATATTCTTACATTAACCTAATTGTACTGTACCTCTTAGAACAGCATTTTGCACATGTTAGTTGGACACTTTGGTAAGGTGCTTTTTGTGAGTAACTTAACAGCCACAAAGCAGTATCATTCCCTACATTTTTCCTTTTATCATAATAATATATGGAGCTTTTTCTCATTGATCATAATTGTACTTTGAATATACACTGATTTTTTAAGTTAACATTTTCCAGTTAAGTGTTATTTACCAGTCTATTTTACATAACTAAAGCATACTTTTTCCTCACTTGAGTGCCGGCTAACCTGTTTGAACAACTAAAAGATATACTGGCGGATACATTTCAGTTAAGTTTTACTTGTTACTCTATTTCAAAGAGCTAAAGTATAACTGCCCCTCAAGTAAGTGTTGCCGGAATGACTGTAGGATATTTTGGCTGTTGTTTTTAATCAAGTGTTATGTGCCAGTCTATTTTAAATAACTAAAAACATAACTGTTTTCTAATTAAGTGCTGCTGCAAACCTGTTTGAATGACTGAAAGGTATATTGTACAATGATGTTTTAATGGAATGTTACTTCCTAAGCTGTTGAAAAATTAAAGATTAATGTTTTCTTAACTGAGTGTTAGTTATCAGCAAATGAAAATAACTGCTAGATTAATGTTTCTTAAATAATCACTGCTGTGATTGGAACACCGACTGTTTATTAAGTTAATGCTTCCTTATAGTAGACTGTCAGTGCATGTCAAATTGAATTTTATTTTGTTGGATTATTGCCATGTTAAATTTTATTAAAGTTTTCAATTAATGTGATTTTGCAAAATGTGAAACACAACTCAGTCAGTCACTCCACCCTTTTATCCTAATGGCCCTTTAACTTTCTACACCATTTATAAATATTGTGGAGATACCATCAATGAATCTAAATGTTATATGAGCTGGGTGGATAGGAATATTTTTGATTGAAGTAGAAGGGTGTCTTTTATTTCCCACGGCAGTTTTGCATATTTGGCATTCAAAGTAGAAACAGTTGTATTTGGTGAGAAATTCATGACTGTAGTACCAAGAGGATGCTGGGAAAGGTGGCTACCATGTCAACAGTAGCATTAGCTTTGGGGCTGATTGTTTTATAAACTTGTAACATGGTGTACTTAACATACTGCACTATCCTAGTGAATGTTATACTAACTTCTCTTGAATTTTAATTTTTTTCATCCATTGTAGTTTTACATTTTGTCCACTCTACTATGTAATATGCACTTGTGAGTCTGGTGACATATGTGCTTAAACTCAATTTGTTATGTTTACACAGTATGACATTTGTTTCTTATTCTCTTTAGCTGGCAGCGGTGGTCTCGCGGTTCTAGGCGTGCAGTCCGGAACCGTGCGACTGCTACGGTCGCAGGTTCAAATCCTGCCTCGGGCATGGATGTGTGTGATGTCCTTAGGTTAGTTAGGTTTAAGTAGTTCTAAGTTCTAGGGGACTAATGACCACAGCAGTTGAGTCCCATAGTGATCAGAGCCATTTTTTCCTTATTCTCTTTATGTTACAATTAGTGAAGCACATTCCTTAAGTTTAATGCTTTGGTTACCTGTGGTTTCTGTCTGAAAGCACAATTTTATTAATTTTTGTAAACACCAGTGCCTTTATCATGAAACCACTAACTCTATTGTAAGACAGAGACATACACCCATCAGCCAGAACATTGTGACCACCTGTCTAATAGCCACCGTTGGTGTGAATGAAAACAGTAATGCATCATGGCATGGAAGCAATGAGGTTTTAGGAGGCCACCATATCTGAACATACAAATCATCTAATTCCTGTAAAATCAAGGGAGGGTGACAATAAGCTCCGAAACCACATTCAGTCACATGCCAGATGTGTTCAATCAGATTAAGATCTGGCAAATTGGGTTGCCAGCACATCCATTAGAACTCACCACAGTGCTCTTCAAACCAGTCCATCACGCTCCTGGGTTCATAACATGGAAATTACCTTCCTGAAAAATGTCACTGCCATAAGGAAAAATGAACATCATGAAGAGGTGTATGTGGTCTGCAACCAGTGTACGATACTCTTTGGTCATCACAGTGCCTTGCAAAAGCTCCACTGGACCCATGGATGCCCACACAAATTTTCCCCAGAGCATAATGGACATGCCACCAGCTTGTCTCTGTCCCACAGTAGAGGTGTCAAGGACACGTCCCCCTGGTAGACGACAATTCATGCCCTCCCATTTGCTTGATGAATGAGGTGTTGGAATTCATCAGACTATGAAATGCTCTGCCACTGTGCCAATATCCAGCCCAATGATCTTGTGCCCATTTCAGTCATAACATGGGCACACACATGGGCATCGGCTGCAGAGGCCCACTGTTAGGGGAGTTCTGTGTACTGTGTGTTCATACACATTTGTACTCAGCTCAGGATTAAAGTCTGATGTTAGTTCTGCCACAGTTAACTGCCTGTTCTGTCTTACCAGTCTGCCCTGCCTACGATGTCTGACAGCTGTAATGACGGGTTGTCACCCAACCCCCTGTTGTCTGGATGTGGTTTCACCTCGATTTCACCACATACTGCAGACACTTAGAATAGTTAGAACTGTGCCCCTGAAACACCCAACAAGTCGTGCAGTTTTCAGAATGCTAATGCTGTGCCTCCAGGCCACCGCAATCTGTCCTTGGTCAAACTCAGATAGATTGAACATCTTCCCCAGACAGCATGCTCACTGATACTACACACACTGTGCTTGTGTCTGACTAGCAGTCATCCCTCATCAAGTTACACACTGCTATCGCCTGGACAGTTTTATATAGATAGTAAGTCAGTGGTCATAGTGTTCTGGCTGATCAGTGTATAGTGGTACACTGAGGTACTTCTACAAATGTAGTGAACTGTAGCAGTCACTTAGAGTATTCAACACAACTGGTGGCATGGGATGGAGATTGTGCTATGTGATTGTAGGAGATTATGGTATGCAGCCTTTTTTATTTTTGTGGCCACAGAGGTCAGTGACAGTGAAAGTAAGTATATGTAATGTTATTTTGATGTAGATTTTGGTCTGAATTACTGCTTTTATCTTTTGTACATGATTTCTAAATTTAAGCCCTGAGGCAGTATGTAGTTTTGATACAAAATTTATTAAATTTTAGCCCATTCTTGCTTGTTATTTAGAACTATAAATATGAGTTCATGGAAGTTTTGAGATGTGAGATAGTGTCCAGGAGAAAGCGAATTTTCTTTCAAATATAACACAGGAAGTGAGTGGTTCCAAAGTGAAACACCTCCTTAGAATAACTGATTATTTACTTTTTGTCAATTTTTTCTTATATTTCTTGCTTACTATAATAATGAAAGACATTTTTGTGACAATTTTAAAGTTATATTCCAAAGTGAAACCACCTCCTTAACATTATTGGTATTTACTTTTCCAATTTCATCTTGTACTCATGGCTTAATATGGTAATAAAGTTTAATTTTGTGAAAAATTTTGAAAGTATAATTTTTTCATATTGTTAGAACTCAAAGGGTTAATATTTAACACCAAAATCTCCACTGTCATTCTGATTAAGCTCACTACATTAATATGGTTATTTTAACTACTTCTATTTACATATTTGAATTTGTTTCATATTGTTTCAATATTTACAAAATATTACTGAAATTATTTTACCTCTGACTGCACCATATTTGTTCGTTGCTTTCGGAGATTGTAAACAACACCAAATATATCAATAGTTTTATTTTCTCGTATATGTTGTAGTAGAATATCAAGTGCAACTAATGTTCCTGTTCGGCCAACTCCAGCACTGAAAAAAAAAGTTTATGAAAAAAAGGTTACTTGACAGTACAGTAGTTTTTTTAAATTGATGTTTCATGTGAGATACACTATTCAATTCATTATTGCACATATAGGTTAAAAAATACAAGTAAACAAGTTTTCTGACAAATTATTACTTACCCTGCTTTATGAGGAATGCCTCATAAGTTTCTAAAAACATCTACTAGATGGCAGGCACAACTGAGCTGAAATTTTACTATTGTTTTAAAATATATCATCTGTTGTCTTCAAAACAATGACAGCTGAGCAATTAGCCAAGTAGTTAAAAAAAATGGTTCAAATGGCTCTGAGCACTATGGGACTTAACATCTATGGTCATCAGTCCCCTAGAACTTAGAACTACTTAAACCTAACTAACCTAAGGACATCACACACATCCATGCCCAAGGCAGGATTCGAACCTGCAACCGTAGCAGTCACGCGGTTCTGGACTGAGTGCCTTAACCGTGAGGCCACAGCGGCCGGCTGCCAAGTAGTTTGTTTACAGTGAATACTGAAGACATAAGGTTGAGAAAAAAATATAAATGGGAAAGATTTTGTTGGACTTCCTTTTTTTCTTTTATTATGATTTTTATAAAGGCCCAACTCAACAACAAAGTCTTGGATCACTTCATTCAGAAAAAAATGATTTTTTATTGGTTTGCAGAATTTCATCAAGTTGTAACAAAATATGAGAAGGTCAGCTAAAAATGGTTTTGTTTAAAAAAAAAACATTTATGCTGTGCGCACACAAAAGGATTAAGCAGAAGGCATGTGACTTACTGTATCACGGAAACAAAAACATTTAACCATGAAAAAGTTCTGTTTCCCACAATGTGACTGAAGCTCAAAATGAGGCTACTCTCAACTGGTGTAAGGAATTGCTTAAAACATTTGACCAAGGAACTACAAAATCTGTATACAACATAGTAACAGGAGACAAAAATTGAATTTACCCACCCAACAAAAAAGTGAAGTACCCAGGGGACATGTTTGGATGTCAATGTAACTTTGCACATGTGCACATCATCAACAAGTATGTAAATGATTAGAGTTCCAAATTCTGTGACAGGTAGAATGGATGCAAGAGTGCATGTTAATATTGTTGATGTTTAATACCATTATCAAGCCTGACAGAGTATGTAATATATGTGTATAGCAACATATGTTGAGTGATCATTGTGAAGGACTCATAAACTCCACTTATTTCTGTGAGACAGAATTTGAAAGGAGCCATATTGCGCATATCCATTTGTCCATCTGGCCAAATTGTGCATTGTCCAGATTTGTGGGCCATTCAGATGTGACAGTTGCCTGATGTTGGATTCATGGGAACATCAAGGGTCCAATAAACCTTATCTGTACACCACAAGGAAGGACTGCCGTATTGTGCACTAAGCACATTCCAGCCCCTTGGCATGTTCACCTGCATTCTGAGAACAACTAACAGGCTCCCTGCAACATTATGAGACTACAATGTTGTGGAGAGGCACAGCAGTGTCACCCCTGATATCATGGTATTGGGAGCCACCAGGTATCATATTAGGTCACAGTTGGTAGTCACTGAGGGAACTCTGATGGTTCAACACTATGTCGCAGACACCCTGGATCCTGATGCAATGGTACTGTGATGTCTTGTCTTGTCTTGTTTCTTTTCTTTTCTTTTCTTTTCTTTTCTTTTCTTTTCTTTTCTTTTCTTTTCTTTTCTTTTCTTTTCTTTTTCTTTTCTTTTCTTTTCTTTTCCTTTTCCTTTTCCTTTTCCTTTTTTTCCTTTTCCTTTTCCTTTTTCTCCTTTTCCTTTTTTTCCTTTTCCTTTTTTTTCCTTTTCCTTTTCCTTTTTTTCCTTTTCCTTTTCCTTTTTTCCTTTTCCTTTTCCTTTTCCTTTTTCTTTTCTTTTCTTTTCTCTTCTTTTTATTTTCTTTTCTTTTTCACAGTACTCACCAACACACATGGCATGTGTCTCTATAAGCTGTTTGCATGATATCAAGGTTCCACCATGGCTAGTAAGATCACCAGATGTATCCCGAATAGAATAAATAAGGATGAGCTCAGACATCTACTTCATCTTAGCACAAGTATTCAAATATCCAAAACTAGTTATAACAGTTGTGGGCCTGATCGCCTCAGAAGGGGATAACATGGCTTTACATACTGCCAAGTTATTTGTAAATTTGACTCAATCTTGTAATCAATGAAATAACATAACATACCCACACCACCTGTAAAGTTTCATTTCCTTTCCTCCTCCACTTCTGGGTGTTTCACTGTTTTTGTCAGGCAGTGTGTTTGCACAAGCCAGATATCAAGGAGGAGTCAACTGTATGGGTTTTACTAAATGAGTGGAAACACAAAGGAGGTCCCTTGGTGAAGAAAAATGATAGCTTGTTAAATTTTAAAGGTGAGTATTTTGAGACATAATAAAATGAGTCATGCAAAAGAATTTAAAAGGCAGCCGTTATGGTCTTAATTATTCACCAATAATAACTTTGTGAAACTACAGGTACAACAAGGAGAAGATAAACAATTTTGTAATAACTGGAATTTTCCTTACCTAAAAATAAAAAGAGAGGCCTATAGCAGCAATTTTTAAAGATCAGTCATTCTGAACCTAAGTAAGGATGCAAATTCAGTGCAGAAATTATGTTTGTGTTCTTTATTACAGTAGTGTATATTGCATTTTTATTTGCAACTATCTTTTTATCATTGGGATTACATGGTATTGACGTGTAAATACAAGAGATCTCCAGGATTCTTGAGGTGGCATCTGCAATATGTTCAGTTTGTTAAAAACATACTATTCCTTTGAACACTATTATGAAAAGGATGAATTACTACTCACTGATGCACTGAGTTGCAGTCAGGCACAAAAAAGAGTGTTACACATTAAGCTTTTAGCCACAGCCTTCTTCAGAAAAGAAAACACAAACATATTCACACAAGCAAGCACACCTCACATGCACATGGCTGCTATTTATTGCCACTCCAGCCAGAATGTAGCTACTGTATGGAACAAATACAACCTGTAGTGGGCTGGGCAAGGGGAGGGATAGCAGTGTACGGATGGGGGAGAGGATTGGCGGGGTGTGTAGGGAACAGATGATAGCAGGACAAGGCTGTCAGGTGCAGCACTGGGAGGCTGGTGGGAGGGGGCAGGGGGGGAGGCAAAGGGGAAGAGGAAACGGTGAAGGAAAGCAGCAAAGAAGGATAAAAGACGGGTGGGTGCACTGGCAGCAATCAAGTTATGTTCAGCCGCATGTCGTGCAACACGTTGCCCACTTTGCCATTTGCCATATTTTGGTGGTGACCATTCATCCTGGCAGGCAACTGGTCAGTAGTCATACAAATATAAAAAGCTGTCCAATGGTTGCAGCAGAGCCTGGGTATGACACGACTGCTTTCACAGGTGGCCCATCCTCCAATGGGGTAGGATAAGCCTGAGGCATGAATGCAATAGGAAGTGCTTGGTGGGTGGATTGGGCAGGTCTCACACCTAGGTTTTGCACAGGGATATGACCCCTGTGTCAAGTGTTTGGTATTGGGAATAGCATAGGGATGGACTAGGATGTTGTGGAGGTTGGGTGGGTGACAGAACACCACTTAGGTGAGGAGGGTAGAATGTCCCTCAGTTCAGGGTATAATGATAGATAATCAAAGCCTTGACAAAGGATATGGTTCAGTTGTTTCAGTCCAGGGTGATACTGAGTTACAGAAGTGGTGCTCTTTTTTGGTGGTAGTGGGAGGATTGGAGGTGTGTGCAGATATACCGTAGGAAACATGTCTCTGGACTAGGTCTGGGGGATAGTGACTGTCTGTGAAGGCCTATGTGAGAAATTCAGCATATTTGGCAAATGAATTCTTATCACTCCACATATGCTGACCACAGACGGCCAGGCTGTACTGGAGGGATTTTTCGTCTTGAAGGGATGCCAGCTGCCGAAATGCAAATAATGTTGATGGTTGATGAGTTTAATGTGGACAGAGGTATGGATGGAGCCATCAGAGAGAAGGACGTCAGTGTCCAGGAAGGTGGCACACTGGGTTGAGGAGGACTAGGTGAAGTGGGTGACTGACAAGGTAATGAGGTTGTGAAGAACTGAGGATAAGGTGTCTTGGTCCTAAGTTCAGATCATTAAGATATAATCAACAAACATGAACAACACCAGAGGTTTTGGGTTTTGGGAGGCTAGGAACATTTCCTGTAGATGGCCTATAAACAGGGTTGTATAGGAGGGTGCCATGCAATAAGTTAATAAAGGCATGGTTTTGCAACAGATTTATTTGTACACCTTCCATTCAAAGTCTTGTGTGATTGTGTGTATGTTTTCTTTTCTGAAGAAGACACTAGCCAAGAGCTCATTGTGTAATAGTCTTTTCACTGTGCCTGTCTGCAACTCAGCATATCATCTTTATGGTGAGTAGCACTCTATCCTTTTCATAATATTGTTGACATTCAAACATGGACATCTCCTCCTTTGGTAAGATGCTGTGAGTGGAAGCATGCGGTTAAGTGTTAGGGAATCAAAAGTTAGAAACAGTCATTGCATCTACATGATATTCTCACATTATAGTGATGACATTGTAAAGTTGCTGTAAGAAAGTGTCAACTATAAATATTACTGCTAATACTACTACTAATTTTAATAATTAGAATTACATGAGAAAAGACAACCACTCACTGTATAGAGAGAGTGTTGAGCAAGTTCTGTCTTTCTCATATATTGCTGGAAAATTAAGTCAGTTGTTTTTGTAATGTCTTACTAATTCACTGAATGGCAATAAATGTTCTACTACAAACTTTGGCATACAGAACATACTGCACGTATGTGCATACATACAGGAAATAAATTAATCTTAGTATCATGGGAACAAGGATGTAGATTGTGTATTCAAAACATTAACTGAAAATAAATGTGAAAAATTTTTCTGAACAACTCTATCTCTCTTACCATCCATCATCGCCCTACAGCAATCATTTCCTTGGTAAGGCCAATTGTGAGGTTTGATTTAAGAACAAGTTTCTTGCCAGCATGTGATAGTAATTATTTTGAGGCAATATGCAAGATATTGTATGTGCATAGAAAGCAACATATTATATTGTAATTATTAGGTAATTATAGAATAGTGAAATATTAAGTATCTTACTATGTTCAATACAAGTAAAATTCTGATAATTGTTCACATTCTTACAATCTATCCTTATCATAATATTGTTCTTGAATTCAAATACACTCCTGCGCAGCATTTGTGCACCGCCGCCGTCAGTGTCAGCTAGTTTGCCATGGCATACGGAGCTCCATCGCAGTCTTTAACACTGGTAGCATGCCGCGACAGCGTGGACGTGAACCATATGTGCAGTTGACGGACTTTGAGTGAGGGCGTATAGTGGGCATGCGGGAGGCCGGGTGGACATACCGCCAAATTGCTCAACACGTGGGGCATGAGGTCTCCACAGTACATCGATGTTGTTGCCAGTGGTCGGCGGAAGGTGCACGTGCCCATCGACCTTGGACCGGACCGCAGCAACGCACAGATGCACGCCAAGACCGTAGGATCCTACGCAGTGCCGTAGGGGAACGCACCGCCACTTCCCAGCAAATTTGGGACACTGTTGCTCCTGGGGTATCGGCGAGGACCATTCGCAACCGTCTCCATGAAGCTGGGCTACGGTCCCGCACACTGTTAGGCCGTCTTCCGCTCACACCCCGACATCGTGCAGCCCGCCACCAGTGGTGTCGCGACAGGCGTGAATGGAGGCACGAATGGAGACGTGTCGTCTTCAGCGATGAGAGTCGCTTCTGCCTTGGTGCCAATGATGGTCGTATGCGTGTTTGGCGCCGTGCAGGTGAGCGTCACAATCAGGACTGCATACGACCGAGGCACACAGTGCCAACACCTGGCATCATGTTGTGGGGAGCGATCTCCTACACTGGCCATACGCCTCTGGTGATCATCGAGGGGACACTGAATAGTGCACGGTACATCCAAACCGTCATCGAACCCATCGTTCTACCATTCCTAGACCGGCAAGGGAACTTGCTGTTCCAACAGGACAATGCACGTCCGCATGTATCCCGTGCCACCCAACGTGCTCTAGAAGGTGTAAGTCAACTACCCTGGCCAGCAAGATCTCTGGATCTGTCCCCCATTGAGCATGTTTGGGACTGGATGAAGCGTCGTCTCACGCAGTCTGCACGTCCAGCACGAACGCTGGTCCAACTGAGGCGCCTGGTGGAAATGGCATGGCAAGCCGTTCCACAGGACTACATCCAGCATCTCTACGATCGTCTCCATGGGAGAATAGCAGCGTGCATTGCTGCGAAAGGTGGATATACACTGTACTAATGCTGACATGGTGCATGCTCTGTTGCCTGTGTCTATGTGCCTGTGGTACTGTCAGTGTGATCATGTGATGTATCTGACCCCAGGAATGTGTCAATAAAGTTTCCCCTTCCTGGGACAATGAATTCACGGTGTTCTTATTTCAATTTCCAGGAGTGTATTTATGTTGATTAAAATTCATACTTATTTCTTGTGTTGATGTTGTTGTTGTGGTCCTCAGCCCAGAGACTGGTTTGTTGCAGCTCTCCATGCTACACTATCCTGTGCAAGGTTCCTCATCTCCCAATACCTACTGCAACCTACATCCTTCTGAATCTGCTTAGTGTATTTATCTCTTGGTCTACAGCTATGATTTTTACCCTCCACACTGCCCTCCAATACTAAACTGGTGATCCTTTGATGTCTCAGAACATGTCCTGCCAACCGATCCCTTCTTCTAGTCAAGTTGTGCCACAAACTTCTCTTCTCCCCAATTCTATTCAATACCTACTCATTAGTTACATGATTTAGCCATCTGATCTTCAGCATTCTCCTGTAGCACCACATTTTGAGAGCTTCTATTCTCTTCTTGTCTAAACAATTTATTGTCGATGTTTCACTTCCATACGTGGCTACACTCCATACAAATACTTTCAGAAACAACTTCCTGACATTTAAATCTATACTCGATGTTAACAAACTTCTCTTCTTCAGAAAGTTTTCCTTGCCATTGCCAGTCTACATTTTATATCCTCTCTACTTTGACCATCATCAGTTATTTTGCTCCCCAAATAGCAAAACTCCTTTACTACTTTAAGTGTCTTATTTCCTAACCTAATTCCCTCAGAGTCACCTGACTTAATTCGACTACATTCCATTATCCTCTTTTTAATTTTTTTGATGTTCATGTTATACCCTCCTTTCAAGACACTGTCCATTCCGTTCAAATGCTCTTCCTAGTCCTTTGCTGTCTCTGACAGAATTACAACGTCATCGGTGAACCTCAAAGTTTTTATTTCTTCTCCATGGATTTTAATACCTACTCCGAACTTTTCTTTTATTTCCTTTATTGCTTGCTCAATACACAGATTGAATAACATCGGGGATAGGCAACAAGCCTGTCTCACTCCCATCCCAACCACTACTTCCCTTTCATACCCCTCGACTCGTCTGACTGCCATATGCTTTATGTACCAATTGTCTATAGCCTTTCATTCCCTGTATTTTGCCCCTGCCACCTCCAGAATTTGAAAGAGAGTATTCCAGTCAACATTGTCAAAAGCTTTCTCTAAGTCTACAAATGCCAGCAATGTAGGTTTGCCTTTCCTTAATCTTTCTTCTAAGATAAGTCTTAGGATCAGTATTGCCTCACGTATTCCAACATTTCTAAGGAATCCAAACTGATCTTTGCTGAGGTCAGCTTCTACCAGTTTTTAGATTCATCTGTAAAGAATTCGTGTTAGTATTTTGCAGCTGTGACTTATTAAACTGATAGTTCGGTAATTTTCACATCTGTCAAAACCTGCTTTCTCTGCGATTGGAATTATTATATTCTTCTTGAAGTCTGAGGGTTTTTCGCCTGTCTCATACATCTTGCTCACCAGATGGTAGAGTTTTGTCAGGACTGGCTCTTCCAAGGCTATCAGAATGTTGTCTATTCCGAGGGCCTTGTTTCAACCCAGGTCTTTCAGTGCTCTGTCAAACTCTTCACGCAGTATCATATCTCCCATTTCATTTTCATCTACAAACTCTTCCATTTCCATAATATTGTCCTCAAGTACATTGCCCTTTATAGACCCTCTATATACTCCTTCCACCTTTCTGCATTCCCTTCTTTGTTTAGAAGTGGGTTTCCGTATGAGCTCTTGATATTCATGCAAGACATTATCTTTTCTCAAAAGGTCTCTTTAATTTTCCAGTAGGCAGTATCTATCTTACCCCTAGTGAAATAAGCCTGTACATCCTTACATTTGTCCTCTAGCCATGCCTGCTTAGACATTTTGCACTTCCTGTTGATCTCATTTTCGAAATGTTTGTATTCCTTTTTGCCTGCTTCATTATCTACATTTTTATATTTTCTCCTTTCATCAATTAATTTCTATATGTCTTCTGCTACCCAAAGGTTTCTACTAGCCCTCATCTTTTATCTATTTGATCCTCTGCTGCCTTCACTATTTCATCCCTCAAAGCTACCCATTCTTCTTCTACTGTATTTCTTTCCCCCATTCCTATCAATTGTTCTCTTATGCTCTCCCTGAAACTCTGTACAACCTCTGGTTCTTTCAGTTTATCCAGGTCCCATCTCCTTAAATTCCCACTTTTTTGCAGTTTCTTCAGATTTAATCTACAGTTCATGACCAATAGATTGTGGTCAGAGTCCACATCTGCTCCTGGAAATGTCTTACAATTTAAAACCTGGTTCCTAAATCTCTATCTTACCATTATATAATCTATCTGATACCTTTTAGTATCTCCAGGGTTCTTCCATGTATACAACCTTCTTCCATGATTCTTGAACCAAGTGTTAGCTATGATTAAGTTATGCTCTGCACAAAATTCTACCAGGCGGCTTCCACTTTCATTTCGTAGCCCCAATCCATATTCACCTACTATGTTTCCTTCTCTCCCTTTCTGTATTCCCAAATTCCAGTCACTCATGACTATTAAATTTTCGTCTCCCTTCACTACCTGAATAATTTCTTTTATCTCAACATACATTTCATCAATTTCTTCGTCATCTGCAGAGCTAGTTGGCGTATAAACTTGTACTACTGTAGTAGGTGTGGGCTTCGTGTCTATCTTGGCCACAATAATGCGTTCACTATGCTGTTTGTGGTAGCTTACTGGTACTCCTATTTTCTTATTCAGTATTAAACCTACTCCTGCATTAGCCTATTTGATTCTGTATTTAAAACCCTGTATTCACCTGACCAAAAGTCTTGTTCCTCCTGCCACCGAACTTCTCTAATTCCCACTATATCTAACTTTAACCTATCCAGTTCCCTTTTTAAATTTTCTAACCTTCTTGCCTGAATAATGGAAATGACATTCCACACTCCGATCTGTAGAACGCATTTTCTTTCTCCTGATAATGACGTCCTCTTGAGTAGTCCCCGCCCAGAGATCCAAATGGGGGACTATTTTACCTCTGGAATATTTTACCCAAGAGGATGCCATCATCATTTAATCATACAGTAAAGCTGCATGCCCTCGGGAAAAATTACGGCTGTAGTTTCCCCTTGCTTTCAGCCATTCACCTTACAAGAACAGCAAGGCCATTTTGGTTAGTGTTACAAGGCCAGGTCAGTCAATCATCCAGACTGTTGCCCTTGCAACTACTGAAAAGGCTGCTGCCCTTCTTCAGGAACCACACATTTGTCTGGCCTCTCCACAGATACACCTCCATTGTGGTTGCTCGTACGGTACGGCTATCTGTATCATTGAGGCATGCAAGCCTCCCCACCAATCGAAAGGTCCATGGTTCATGGGGGGCACCTATTTCTTAACAAATATAATCATTTTATTTTTTGTATTACGAGTTCTAGATGCTTCAGTCCAGAACCACGATGCTCCTACAGGTTTGACTCCTGCCTTGGGCATGGATGTGTGTGATGTCCTTAGGTTGGTTATGTTTAAGTAGTTCTAAGTCTAGGGAATTGATGACCTCAGATGTTAAGTGCCATAGTTCTTAGAGCCATTTGAAGCATTCTATATTAGGATCACCATCACCAAAATGACAAAAAGAATGGAAACAGAGGAAGCATCCTTCTTAGGGGTGCTCAGTACCCAGTTGCTGTGCATTTAAGAAAGCTGAATGCCTTCCATACAATATGCGTCAGCTGGAGCCTCCTACTTACCATCAATTTCACTAAACACCAGAAAAGGAAAATTGCTCTGTAACATATTCTAGAATACTGCCACCCTCCATTAACTTAACCCTTCTTTCCTTCTTCTACGTTGCTTCTCAGGATTTTAATTACTTTTTTGCTTGTTCTTGTCCCCCATAGGTTCACCTCCTATTTTATGAACCTTTTTCTCAGTATCTATTATGCTTCTCTGTCTTTCTCTCTATCTATCTCTTTCTCTGCTGTCCCACTTCTTCCCCTATTTTATCTTTTCCATTTTCTCTTTATTTGCACTATTCCTTCACTTGCTGATTTCTCTACTTTTTCTCTTGGTTCATAGTCACTTCTCACTATAAAGCTCCTGTCCCTAACATCTAAATCAAGGCAATACAGTGCTTAACGTACAACCTTGAACCTCTCTCTCTCTCTCTCTCTCTCTCTCTCTCTCTCTCTCTCTATTGCTGACACCTTTCTCTACTATACCCAAGTAATTCTTCTTTTCTGTCTAAAGAAAGAAGAAGCTAGGTGTGTTGTTTCCTATTTTTATGTGCTTCAGTACTACTGAGAATTGTGCCTCTTGAAGCTAAGTACCTGCCATTCTATCTATGTTTTTGTCAATTCACCAATATTATGAGAATGAAAGTTGCTTGTCACCATATAGTGGAGATGCTGAGTCACAGATAGGCACAACGAAAAGATTTTCACACTTAAGGCTTTCAGCCAATGGCCTTTGTCAACAATAAACTCACATATGCACATACATACTCACACAAACGGAACTCACACACATGACTGCAGTCTCAGGCAAGTGTTAAACTCAGCATCTCCTCTATATGGTGATTAGCAACTTTCCTTCTCATAATATTGTTTTATTCCATCTTGGATTTTCCATAGTTTGATTTTTGTTAATTCAATAACAGATAATTATTCAGTTGTATGTTCTGTCAAATTCTCTTCTCTTTCTGTAGGAGTGCTGCAAACTGTGGGATAGTGTGTATGGTGTAGTAACACAATTCATATTGTCCATCGCACTTCACATAGTGTAGACCAGGAACTGTCTGCTAGCCATGCCCGATGTAAAACTGACTGGGCATGGCCCGTGCTACTGAGTTGTTGTTGTTCTGCCTACAGAGGGTGCAGCCAAATTCTCCTGTGCCCTCTCGTTGACAGGACTTTACTTGCGGCAACTACTGTCCGTGATGTGTCGTGCCAATGTGCACCTCCCATGACCTTTCTGGTGGCTACTGCACTCTTCCTCCTTCAGGGGGTGACGTCACTGTGATCCACTGCATCAGAAGGTGGAGTGTCATCCAGTAGCGATGACCTCCATGTCCATTGGAATGCTGGAGTCGGGGGGATCTGCCAACCCTGGAGCCGGAACCTTGAAATACAGTTGGAAGTGACCCACATGAAGAGGCCCCTGTCATCCCACCACCAGAGCCCAGGACAGAACGGGCGACAAGCTGTTGAACTCCGGAGGGGCAAGACCCAGTGGTGGGGACAATCGGCAAGGCACGACCACAGGTGAACCAGCTGTCTGAGAAACCGGGCCTGCAACGGGTGCCGGCTCTCACCCGGGCATCTCTAATGATGGCGATGCCGATGCCGATGCCAATGCTGGAGCTACTGGAGGCTGCCAACTCTGAGAACCATTGCAGTGTGGCAGAGTCACAGGGGTGCTGGCAATGGGGAAGCCAGTGCCTGAGGGGTTGGAGGGTGGTTGGCCAAATGTGGATGTAGCTGATTTTGGTGACAACATACCTCCCAGTCCCCCACCTGCAAGGTATAGAGCTGGCGGCCATTGCGGCGCAGGACCACCACCAGTGTTCAACGTAGATTGTGACCAAATCCATGTGCCCAGGCCAACATACCCGGTGGAAAGCTGGGTACCCCATCTTGTGAAGACTGGCGAGGACCAGGCCGGAGGAGGTGCAGCAGAGTCCTAGGTTGGCGCCCGTGGAGGAGCTCTGCAGGGCTGCATTCTCCAATCAGTGTAGTCCGGTATGCTGTCAGGAAAAATGTCAACGCCTCCTCCACAGTAAATTTGTGCACATACTTTTTCATCTGCATCTTAAATGTGCACACCATGCGCTTGGCTTCCCCATTCAATTTTGGATGAAAGGGGGGAGAGCAAACGTGCCGAATACCAAAGCACTTACAAAAATCCTGGAAGGTCTGCAAAACAAACTGAGATCCATTGTCTGATACCAGGATGACTGGCAGACCTTCCACAGAAAAGATTTCTGCCAGTGCCTGGATTCCAACTTTTGACGAGCTTGAGGAGTAGCGAACCACATATGGGAATCAGCAATAAGCATCAATGACAATGAGCCAAAAGCCATTGAGAAACAGGACTGCAAAATCTATGTGAACACGTTGACCTGGGACATGCCTGTTGGCTCGCACACTGGCAGGCGGCCACCAAGTGCTCAATTTGTCTGTCAATACTGGGCAAGTGCACATGTCTGCAAGCCAAGGTTTTAGTACGGGAAATACCCCAGTGCCCCTCATGTAATAACGTGAGGACCTCCCTTCACAAACTTGCAGGAACAACCACCCGAGGAGCTGTATCGTTGGTAGCTAGAAGGAGAACTCCTTCCAAGATTGAGAGGCAGTGTCGTAGAACAAAATAATTACAAAGAGTGTCCGAGACCCGGCATAGACGGATGACCACCCCTGCTGAACGAGGTGAACTACTTGCCAAAGAACTGGGTCAGCTGCCAGCTCCCTGGCGGCTCTAGAAATAGTGATCGGGAAGCCATCAACCACTTGGACTGCTTGGCGGGATGCCACATCCAAATGAAGACACATAATATCCTCCCAATCGAACTTAGGATCTGGGCCCACTGGAAGACAGGAAAGGGTGCCGGCGTTGGCATGCTGTCCGGTAGGGTGAAAATGAATGTCATAATGGTAGTTAGAGAGCCCAGGAGCCCAGCGCTGCAGTCTGTGCCCCCCCCCCCCCCCCCCCCCCCCTCTCCCAATCCGGAATCTGACAGACGGGGCCATATAACGATATTAATGGCTTATGGTCAGTGATTAATTGAAACTTCAGACCATACAAGAAAGGGTGAAACTTGGTAAAAGTAGACAATGGCCAAAGCCTCTTTTTCACCTGGGAGTAATGGGCCTGCATGGGACTAAGAGTTTTAGACGCAAACGCCAGTGGCTGCTGGGAGCCACTCGCATTTCGATGGGCCAGGACCGCCCCACTCCATACGGCGAAGCATCTGTAACCAGGACCATCGGCTTATTGGGGTCAAAAGTAGCCAAACAAGGCACTGACATGAGGAAGCCCTTCAATGAGGTGAATGCTCGCTCGCATGCAGATGACCAATCAAACGGAACACCCTTGCATAGAAGGCAGTACAGAGGGTGGGCTATGGTGGAAGCCCTGGGAATGAACCGGTGGTGTTAGGCAATCTTGCCTAAAAAAGCTTGCAACTCCTTCAGTGAAGTGGGCCACAGAAGGTCGACAATACCTTGGGCCAAACTTCCTAGTGGCTGGACACCATGCCGAGAGATGGTGTAGCCCACATACTCAATGGATGGTTGGAAGAAGATCGACTTACGCAGGTTGCAACACAGGCTCACAGACCTGAATTTGAGAAAGAGGGTTCAAAGGTTGTGCAAGTGTTCCTTTGTGCTGTAGCCTGTGACAATTATGACGTCCAGGTAATTAATACAATGAGGGATTGTCGATGTGACGTGCTCAAGATAATGCTGAAATATCACCGGGGCACTGTATATTCCGAAGGCCAACTGCTGGTATTGGCAAAGGTCAAACAGGATGTTGATGGCCGCCAGCTGTTTGGAGTCGTCATCAAGTGGTAACTGATGATAAGCCTCTGAAAGATCAATTTTCGAAAAATATTGGCCTCCCACCATGTCGGAGAACAATTCATCAGAACGAGGCAAGGGATAGGTGTCCACCACCAATTGGGAATTAATGGTGGTCTTTAAATCACGACAAAGTCGTAATTTTCCTGAGGGTTTCCTGACAATAACGAGGGGTGAAGCCTACTCGCTAGAAGAAATGGGAAGAACGACCCCAAGGGCTGTCAGCCGGTCTAGCTCTGCTTTTACCTGAGGGTGGAGAGCCAAGAGGATCTGCCTCGTGCATAGAAAATGCAGGCAAGCCAACGCATTCAACGTTAAGTGAGCTTAAGTCTGAAACATGCCCCAGGCCCTCCTCAAAGATATCCTTAAAGTCAGAGGTCAAAGATTCCAATGATTGATAGGGAACGTCTTCGGAGATCAACTGTATGGTGTCTGCGATAGAAAAACCGAAAGCTTGAAAGGCATCCAATCCAAAAAGGTTAGCAGAGCTCACATCACTGACAACAATGAAAGTAAGAGGCTGATTTGTAAATAATGTCAGTAGTTAATTGATCCAGTAGGGGAATGAACTGTTTACCATAACCGCAGAGACTGGCGCCAACAGGGGCGACCCAAGGTCTGAGTAAGTTTGCGTATTCAACAAGGAAACTGCCGCGCCCGTATCTACTTGCAGTTGTAGTCAGCATGACCGAACCGACACCTTGATAAAGAGTTTCTGTGCCGATGCATCCGTAGCCTGGCCCAATGAAACTTCCTGAATGTCAACGTCCATGTCCTCTGTACCTGCTTCCTTCGATTCTTTTGAGGCTGAGCAGCAACCTTTAGCAATGTGTCCTTTTTGATTAAATTTGCGACAAATGACCTAACATTGGGGGCACTCTGACTGATCATGATGTATATAGCATGACACACAGGATGGTAACAGGGGCCGGTGGCCGGAGCTCTGTTTACGTGCCGTGCAGGAGTGGCCGTAACGGCCGGATTGTACAACTCACACGTCCATAGACCAAAGTAATGCAAACCTGCATTTACAGATTGAAAGAAAGCTTTTGAAAAAGTTGATGGGAATACATTCTTTGAAATTCTGAAGGCAGTAGGGATAAAATACAGGAAGCAAAATATTATATACAACTTATATAGAAACCAGATGTCAAGAATCAAAGTCAAAGGACATGAAAGGGAAGCAATGGCTGAGAAAGGAGTGAGATATGGTTGTAGCCTATCATCAGTGATATTCAGTTTGTATAATGAGGAAGCTGTTAAGGAAACCAAAGAGAAATTTGGAAAGGGAATAAAAATTGAGGGAGAAAAAAATTAAAACTTTGAGACTTGTCAGTACCATTATAATTCTGTCAGAGATGGCAAAGGATTTGGAAGAGCAGTTGAACAGAATGTATAGCATAAGTAGCAATAAATTAACCAACGATTGTATTTTTGTCTCCGATTTATTCCAGAAGCAACCAGCTTCAGCATTCCATTGTGCCTTTGTCAGGCCCACTATGGGAACATAATGGCTCAGCTCATATTGCCAGTCAAAATATCATATAAAAGCAAACCAGAATCCACACCAGCATATGTATTGTGGCTATGATCTCATTAAAAATCATAGTGCAGCTTAAAAATAAATAAATAAAAAAGAGAGGAGGGTTGGAAGATGAACATAAATGAAAGTAAAACAAAGATAATGAAATGTAGTGAACCTAAATTAGATGATGCTGTGAGGATCTACATTTGGAAGCAAGGCACTAAAAGTAGTAGATGAGATTTGCTGTGTGTCTATGCTCTCATAAACAATCTTAGTGCAGTTTAAAAATAAATAAGAAAAAAAAGAGAGGGGGGTTGGAAGATGAACATCAACAAAGGTAAAAGAAAGATAATGAAATGTAGTGAATTTAAAGTAGATGATGCTGTGAGGAATGGCATTTGGAAGTAAGACACTAAGAGTAGCAAATGAGATTTAAACAATGGAAAATCCAGGATGGAATGTAACAATACCAGAGAAGGAAAGATGTTACTCACCATATAGCAGAGATTCTGAGTCACGATAGGCACAATGAAAAGATTCACACACTCATAGCTTTTGGCCATTAAGGCCTTTATCAGCAGTAGACACACACACACACACACACACACACACACACACACACTCATGCAACTTGCACACACGTCTGCAGTCTCAGAGAGCTGAAACTACACTGTGAGCAGCAACACCAGTGCACAATGGGAGTGGTGACTGGGTGGGGGTAAGGAGGAGACTGGGGCGGAGAGAGAGAGGGATAGTATGGTGTGACTGGCAGACAGTGAAGTGTTGCAGTTTAGACAGAGGGCAGGAGAGAAGGTGTGGAAGGGGGAGGAGGTAAGTAGCAGAAAAGAGAAATAAAAATAAAAATAAATTAAAACACTGGGTGTGGAGGTGAAATGACGACTGTGTAGTGCTGGAATGGGAACAGGGAGGGGCCTGGATGGGTGAGTACAGTTACTAACGAAGGTTGAGGCCAGGAGGGTTATGGGAATGTAGGGCGTATTGCAGTAAAAGTTCCCACCTGCGCAATTTAGAAAAGCTGGTGTTGGTGGGAAGGATGCATATGGCACAGGCTGTGAAGCAGTCATTGAGATGAGGGGTATCATGTTTGGAAGCGTGTTCAGCAACAGGGAGGTCCACTTGTTTCTTGGCCACAGTTTCTCGGTGGCCATTCATGCAGCCAGACAGCTTGTTGGTTGTCATGCCTACATAGAATGCAGCACAATGGTTGCAGCTTAGCTTGTAAATCACATGACTGGTTTCACAGGTAGCCCTGCCTTTGATGGGATAGGTGATGTTAGTGACCGAATTGGAGTAGATGGTGGTAGCAGGATGTATGGGACAGGTCTTGCATCTAGATCAATTACAGGGGTATGAGCCATGAGGTAAGGGATAGGGAGCAGAGGTTGTGTCAGGATGGACAAGTATATTCTGTAGGTTCGGTGGATGGCAGAATACCACGGTAGGGGGGGTGGGAAGGATAGTGGGTAGGACATTTCTCATTTCAGAGCCCTCTGTCTAAAGTGCAACACTTCACTGTCCACCACTCCCACCATACTATCCCTGCCCCTCCCTGTTCCAGCCTCCTCCTTACCCCCACCCAGTCGCCACTACCATCATGCACTGATGCTGTTGCTCGCAGTGTAGTTTCAGCTCTCTGAGACTGCATACATGTGTGCAAGTTGTATTTGCATGAGTGTGTGTGTGCGTGTGTGTATGTGTGTCTACTGCTGACGAAGGCCTTAATGGCCAAAAGCTATGAGTGTGTGAATCTTTTTATTGTGCCTATCGTGACTCAGCAATTCCGCTATATGGTGAGTAGCAACTTTCTTATATGCAGGGTGGCAACAGCAAGAAAAGCTGTTCAAAATGAAAGAATTTTGCTAACAGTGAACATAAATTTAAATATTAGGACATCTTTCATGCAGGTATTTGTCTCAAGTGTAGTTTTGTGTGGAAGTCAGACATGGATGATAAACAGTTCAGAAAATCAGAGAATGGAAGCTTTTGAAATGTGGTGCAACACAAGAATGTGGGTAGATCAGAAAACAGATAAGGAGATACTGAATTGAATTGGGAGAAAATAAATGTATAGTGCAACTTAAATAAAAGAAGGGATCAGTTGATCAGACACATCCTGAGACAACAAAGAATTGTCATTTCAATAATGAATAGAAGTGTGGCTGGTAGAAATTTTATGAGGAGAGCAAGGCTTGGCTATAGTGAGAAGGTTCAGACAGATGTATGTTGCAGTAGCTATACAGAGATAAAGAGGCACACACACCATAGACTACTGTGGGGAGCTGCATCTACCGTAAGCAGCAGCACCACACCTTGACTTGGAAGTACTTAACAACAGACAATATTATTTGAATTTAGACAGATCATCTCTACAAACGGATTAGCTGGTCTACTTTGTCTAAATTGAAATGGAATTCGTAAGTCAATATCATATGTATATCTGCACCCACAGAACAGTGTAAGCATAAGAGGGTAACTTCAAGAGATTCTGAAACTGAGCATCTGGACATAGGGGAAGTTCAAGTCATATCACATTACCCCCTGAATGTCTGACACTTGTGCCTGTCAGTTAACTGGTGTCAATTTTGAGTATGGCCTGTCTTCCTATTCTTGCCATTTATAGGACTTCTTTTCCAAATCCACTATCTCTTACTCTGCAGTGATGCCTTTACACAACCTTCCTCTCCATCTACATATATACTCCACAAGCCATTATACAGTGAATATTACAGGACACTTTGTACTGATATTATCGATTTTCTGCCTTTTCCGCTTGCATACAGAGCAAAGGAAAATGACTGTATATACACTTCATACATACTGAAATCTTTTTCATGTTATTCTCATGATCCCTATGTGAGAAATACAATGGTGATTACGTAATTGCTGTAGAGCCTTCTTTGTATACAGGTTTTCTAAATTTATCCAAAACAACTACAACATATTTTTTGAAGGGTTGCAATTTCAGTTCCCCAAGCATTTCTGTTGCACTTCTGAATGGGTTATCCAGGTTTGTCACAATATTAGGGGAGTGTCTCTGAATTTGTTGAACATTTGCTGTCATAACTGTTTAGCAAGGACTGCAGACGCTGGGATAATACTTTAGAAATACTCACACTAGCATCTTCTATGTTACTGTCTTTATATATCCACAGCAATTTACCAGAACCCTTCCAACAAATCTAAGTCTTCCATTTGCTGTCCCTAAAACTGATTTTATTTGAATGTGCCGTTTTACATTGCTTCTTAGGAATTACCCATAAATACTTACAAGATGTAATGTGTTCAAGGTGTTCACAACTAATCTTGTAACAGGCTACTATTGGGTTATTTCTCTTTCTTGCATTTATCCACATTTGAGAGAGTTGCCATTCATTACACTGACAAGGGAAAACTCCCAATCACACCCCTCTCAGATTTAATGGTAAGAGGGCCCAGTGGGCAGCCCATCAAAAACTGAACATAGGTCAAACATGAAAACAGGAAGAAAGTGTACTGAACTGTGAAAAAAATGCACAGTTGAAACAGTGAACAGTCAAAGCCCAACAAGTGCAACATTGAGTGGAGATGAGAAGTGATGATGATATGATTAAATGGTCATGGCATTGGAGTGCAAAGTGGGTGAGTCATATTCAAAGCTCCCTCGTGACTTTTTTTATTCTGTATTCAAATTTGTGTCTGTGTTGTGGTGTAATGTCTTTGCAGTAACAAGGTGTAAGGCAAGGACCTTTAATGAAAATTGATTTTGCACAACTACCCTATCAAAAACTGAAAGGAAGTGGCTTTTGAATACGAACCACAAACCTTTGATGTGACATGGTGACAAGTAAATGGAATCCTCCACCAGAAAACATGTTTGCTGTGTCATACACAACTTATGATAGGACTTAGTTTGTATGCCTGGTGAGTGAATTACATATGTCTCCTTACACAATTTTGGTGTTGATATGAATTTGAATGTGATCACTAACTAAGAAATGATGAAAACATGATAGTTTGTCACATGAGCTGCAACAAATGAATGCAACAGTTTCTCTGTGCTCTGTCAAAACATACATTTTTAATGTTTTTGAAGTTGTATTCCATTTTTGAAGTTTTGACTCTTGAACACTATGCTGTAACATATTTCACATCTGTTTATTTTTTATTCTCATTTCTGTGAGGTGTATATGTGGTATCTTCCCTGCTGTTTCTATTCATCACATTTACTTGTGATGGTAATGTATTCTTACCATGTGACTTATATTCTATAACCAATGTATAGTATGACAACTGCCATGAATACAGAAAGAGAACAAACATTTAAATGGTCATGCAGACAGTTCATACAGTTGTAAAAAAGAAATAAATAAATTGCATGATGGGGTTTAGAAACCAGCTATCCTCTTTGTGCTGTAACACTGACCAGTTAACCACAATACTATGTCTGTTGCACCTTACTTTATGTTGTACTTGTTGAGCGTGGACCATTTGCTTCTTCTATTTTGCTTTTTTTCACAGTTCAGTACACCTTCTTCTTGTTTTCATGCTTGATCTGTGTTCAGTTTTTTGATTGGCTATCCACTGGACCATCTTACCACTAAATCTGGGGGGTGCAATGCAAAGAATCCCCTGTGAGTAGAAATTTTATCCAAGTCTTTCTTCATTTTCTTACTATCGCCCAGTGGTAATACTTTAATGTAGGCAAAACTGTCTTCAACAAACAAACTTACAGTGCTGCTGATCCTATGTTGTGTGCATTTTGAAAGAACCAATTTTATGTACGTCCACAATGAGATTCCTCTATTGTTTTTGTTATGCTTACTCCTTCTTAGAGGCATATTTCATTTCCCAATGTACTTTCATCACATATTCAATGATAATAATGACAGACCTATGTCACAATATGTCATTTTACAGCTATCACATGATGCATTTTCTGTAGGCTGACAAGAGCTATTGGAATACAATATTGAAGTGCATGTGGTGTTCAGATTTATGATGCAATGTTCCTACAGACACGCACTCATATCCAAAGGAACAGGCATTCTGGTGGCTACAACCATTATGAAGTAGATGAAATGTATTCATAGTTGTGAATACCAACAATTATCAGCTATATAACTGAATGGTGACACTGAAAATTTGTTCTGGATTGAGACTCAAACCCAGATTTCCCACTTATCACAAACCATTGGACACCCCACAGCCAGACCCAAACGTCCACATGTCATCAACCATGTGTCTACAACCTAGATGCACCCATTCACTGAAGAGCCAAAGAAACTGGTACACTTGCATAATATCATGTAGGACCACCACGAGTATGCAGAAGTGCAACAACATCACTTGTCATGGATTCGACTAATGTCTGAAGTAGAACTGTCCATAAATCCATAAGAATAAGGAGGGTGAAGATCTCTTCTGAACAGCATGTCGTAAGGCATCCCAGATATGCTCAATAATTATCATTTCTGGGGAGTTTGATGGCCAGCAGAAGTGTTTAAACTCAGAAGAGTGTTCCTGGAGCCACTCTGTAGGAATTATGGACATGTAAAAGTGTTGCATTGTCCTGCAGGAATTGCCCAAGTCTCTACAGGTGATCAGGGATGCTTATGTATGCATCACCTGTCAGAGTGATTAGTGTATCACCAATCCCATGTCACTCAAATTGCATACAACCCACACCATTTCAGAGTCTCCACCAGCTTCAACAATCCCCTGCTGACATGCAAGGTCCATAAATCCATGATGTTGTCTCCATACCTGTACATGTCCATCCGCTTGATATAGTTTTAAACAAGACTCATCTGCCCAGGCAATGTCAGTGTTGTCAGGCCCAGGCTAGGCATAAAGCCTTGTGTTGTGCAGTCATCAAGGATACAAGAGTGGGCCTTCAGCTCCGAAAGACCACACTGATGATGTTTCATTGAGTGGTTCACACACTGACACTTACTGATGGCCCAGCACTGAAATCTGCAACAATTTGCAGAATGGTTGCACTTATGTCATATTGAATGAGTCTCTGCAGTTGTCATTGGTCCCACTCTAGCAGGATCTTTTTCTGGCCACAGCAATGTTGAGATTTGATGTTTTACCAGATTCCTTATATTCACGATACACTGGTGAAATGGTCATATGGGAAAATCCCCACTTCATCACTACTTCAGAGATGCTGTGTCTCACTGCTCATGTGCCAACTATGGCTCCATGTTCAAACTCATTTAAAACTTGATAACCTGCCATTACAGCAGCAGTAACCAATCTAACAACTGCACCAGACATTTGTTATCTTATATAGGCATTGCCAACTATAGTGCCATATTCTACCTGTTTATATATCTCTGTATTTGAATACACATGCCTGTACCAGTTTCTTTGGTGCTTCAGCGTATATCCATTACATATTTTCCCTTACAGGGCAGACATTTTAACTGAAAGTCACTTGCCCAGTGTCGGCAGATGATGCAGTGGCTGTATTGGTAAAAATTACTATGTATTGCATCCATTTCTGAAGGAATATTGCATCATACTTGTGAACAACACAGGTCCTTCAATATTGCATTTATCTGCTGACACCAAGCATGTGACTTTTGATGAATAGGTCTCCCATGTATGGTAAAATTCATAATGGATGTATATGAGTACAGACTGCAGACATGTGGCTGACAATACACGGAAATTTGGTTCTGGCCATAGAGAATGCTCAGTTAGCCTACTGATTAAGCAACCTCTCACAATAAACCAGAAATCTGGGTTCGAGTCCTGGTCTGGGACAAATTTTCAAGTCATCATTCAATTATATAGCTGACAGTTGCCCATATTGGCAACTGTGCATACATTTCACCTGTTCCACTGTTGGCCAGCATGAAATTTACCCACCAAGTTTATTAATGATTCCATAAACTTCTACATACATGTCAACTACCTGGCTGTTTGATTTAACAAAAAGAAATAAATTTGGCAAAGAACAGTAAATTAAATATGTCAATTTATCTCACTTTACCTGCAGTGAACCACAGTGAGCCCTGCACTTGATAACAAGATCTGATGCCGCACAATTTGACAGAACTGTAGCATCACATCAGTTGTTGTTGGACACCCAAAATCAGGCCACTCCCGGAAATGTAAGTGCACTATTTTCTTCCTCTCTTGTCCCTTTAAAAATGTATTTTTAAATAAAGATTGTGACATAAATAACATCAACGGCATTAAAGTTAAAATTTGATTACTTTTATTACAGTAAAGAAATGGTGAATAAGTGCTACCTATATAGTACTAATGAATTGCTACCAGTTAAAAGTGATTCATGCTAGCAAATTATTACAAGTTAGGGTTATAGGACAAAGATATTGGGAAACAAACAATGTTTTCATATGTTAAATATAAAAAGAGTTTATGTACCTGTAGCAAACAGTACCTGAAAAGTTCAGATGATATACTTCATGTTCTGGAAGTCAGAAAAATGTTTTAAATGGATTGTTAAGAAACATAAAAAGTATTTCTGCTTATGAAATATGACAAGAAACAGATTGTGTCAACAGATAGTATTCAAGAATATGGTATCATGTTGTAAAGGGACACCTTCCTCCAACATTACCTTTATTCAACAGAAGTAATCTATACCAAAGACATTTTGTATCTTGTATGGGTTAATATGACCTTCGTATGGTTTTGTATACAATGTATTATATTTCAGGCTAAAATGTGTAAAAAGAAATTATTTCATTTTATTTGTCAAAATCAATATGTACTACCTCTATATGTACAGTTAAAATTATTCTTCTTTTAGAAGCATTTGAAATTAGGAAATATCTGGCACACTTAAAATTCCTATTATTAATTGCACAATATGATGATATTTATTATGTTTACTTCTGGATTCATTTACAAAATAATGATATAAATTAGTGAAGATTCATTTGTCAACAATATTTGCAAACTCTTTGGGATATTGTTAGTACCCAGGATAGATTATTAGTGGGGATGCCTCTGATGTGATTGGATGTGTTTTTATGTTTGGAAATAACAATGTCATTTGTGGTGATATACGAGTGGAAATTGTAAAGATGGTGTGATACAGTAAATCTTACTCCTCTTGAAGCTTATGAAATGAGTGAATTATGAAAAGAGTGAAAATCAACTGGTGATGTGAGGGAGCGAAAGATTACAATTGGAAGCTCAGCTGGGATCAATTAACTGATAATGAAATTTTGTCTGTTGCAGAAGAAGAATGGATTTCTGAACACTTGAAGGAAGGATACTGAGGACTGCCGAATAAAGTCGTATCCACAGTAACGAGATACTACTGACAATGACTGGAACTTTATAACTATGATAAGGGACATCAAAGAAGGGAAAGATAAGTATGAACTATTTGAGAAATTAATTTGTTTGTGGACTCATGTGATTGATTGCAAAATGAATAGAGATGAGGGTAGTAGCGATGTAGAAGTGAAAGCTGAAGGACCCATTTAGGACATGTTTGAAGTGTGTGAAAGCATAATCAGCAAGCAATTAACTGAAATAAGGAAGGACAATGATACCAAATTTACTTCACTACAAGGACAATCAAATAGCCAAAAAACTGAAAACAATAGTAAAATGGGAAGGGTACAATACCAAGTAGACCAACTTAATTATCAGGTTTTTGAGCTAAAAACTTGGTTGCCACAGGGATTAAAAAGTGTAAACAAAAAAGTATATATCTTAGAAAATAAATTTATTATTTTGGCAAATGAGTTAGTTGCTGAATCTGCAAGACAGATGAAGAACATTAATGACATCAGAGTTGAACACAAGGCCATAGTGGAAAAAATGGAACATAATTTTAGTAGTTGAGATCAAAAAATTTTAAATGTTGAAAACAATATGGAAACTAAAGTAAATGTTTTAAATTAAAAAATTTCAGCAGTCCAGAAAAACTGTATTCACAAAAATCTGTGTTCAAACAATAGTATTATGTGGTCCAACATTCTGATCAAAAGTTCTCAATCAGACAATTTACATCCAGTGGATTTTCTACATGACTGTAGAGATAGTTTTGTGCTGGGCATGAGCGATGATCAAAGAATTAAATTTGTTAAAAGATGGCTTGTAGGTGAAGCTCTGTCATGGATAAATCTAAATATAAGTCAGTGGGAAATGCACCAAAGTTTCGAAAAAAGCTTTCTAAATACATTTTGGTTGGAAGCTAAACAATGGAAAATTAAAAGTGAATTTTTGAATGTTCTTAATTATGGGAATAGGGATGGTACCTTGGAAGAATTCTGTAAGAATCAACCTAAGAAACTAAGACACCTTGACAAACCATTTGATGAAATGACTTTGATTGATGCAATCAAAATGAAATTACCAGAAAGGTTGCAGTGGGATTTAGTACATGGATCTGACGATTGTCTTGGACAATTTTTATGATATGTTGACAGGCTGGATAAGACAGAAGAAAGAAGCATGTACCATAATAATCGAAATGATAGAGATCACAATGGCAATAACTACAGGAACAGAGATAGTGGTAATTTCTATCAGGGTCAAAATGGTAATAGAGACAGAAATTTTGAACATCAGAAGAATAGAAATAATGGGGATAACCATAAGCAATTTAATAGAAGAAACAATTATAGAGGTAACTACTTGGGAAACAGCACTGCACCTCAATGAAGGTCCATAGTTTTGTGGTGAGGAAAGACAACAAGCACATGACCCCCAATTTTCATTCACAATTTGACTATAAAAACAGTGTTAATAATGTGGCACAGGTATCTGAAGTTGAATAGAAGGAATATCAGATATCTCATTTATGTTTTGATCCAATGTTTTGGGGTACTATGTTTAATTATGGTGATGTACTAATCACAAACTAGACATAAAGTGCACTTGCTAGGCACATAGTCCTTCAGACCACAATCTGCAATCTGTTTAAACTTTGTCATAATACCTATTTGTCCATCTTACTGGAACTAAGTGGTGACAGTTCCCTGTCTAAGTGAAATTCTGACAGCTGCTTATCTGCTCTTTCTAGCAGAAACACTCTCCTATACTTCTTGACTGATTTATTAACTTTCATATACATAGTTGCTACAAGGATATCTTGATTACTGTCAACAAGGTCTGGCCTGTTTATAGCTGCATGGTCTCAGATATTTCCATTGTATGTGGGCTGCCAAACAAGCTGCTAACTATAATCTTCGGAAAACATGTTGAAAAGTAGTTAGCAAGAATGTCTGTCTGTAGTCCCCACAATGAATCCATAGATGTCCCAGTCCATATTTGGTTCGTTAAAGTTGGCTCCAGTTATTACTGCATGATCTGGGTATCTATGCACTACTGACTGTAGACTTTCTTCAGAAAATTCTAGAACTGTCACAGTGAAATAATGTTGATAGTAAAAACATCCAACAATGAACTTGGTTTTACCTAGACCTGTTATATTTGACCAGATAACGTCACTGTCACTCTCAACTTCAAGCTCAATAGAGACAATAATTTTGTTAGCTGCAATAAACACTCCCATTCCTATGGCATCTAATCTATGTTTCCAATATGTGTTCCATGACTCACTAAATATCTCAGAGTTCAGACTTCCACCAACTCTCAGTCCCAAGAATAATATGAGCATGAGAACTTTCCTGGAGGACATTAAATTCAGAAACATTGTTATGAATATTTTGACAATTTACTGATATAATTTTGACAGTCAAAGTGTCCTTACTCTGAATGCAGTCTGGTTTTGTTGTGTGTGAATTGGTGAGTACTTCAAACTACCACCTACTACAAAAAGCACCATGTTCACTCGCAACTGCTCTGCTACCTGAGCACCTGCTTCCTTTGTAGAGGGCACCACTGTCCTATTAAGGGGAGTCTTACAAATCCCCACCCAATAACACAGGTCTAGGATTCTGCAGCCAAGACTGTCGCAGAGTTGATGAAGTCTGTGGCTGAGACCCTCCACTCACCTCCGAACCAAAGTATCCTGATTAACTCTAGCAACAATGTCACCAATTGTGAGCTCTGCTTGCACCCATGTGTGAAACCAGCAACCTTCACCACCTCCACCAACTGCTTGTAGGAACAGAAGATGGTGTCAGGACCCATTCAACAGGCATCATTGGCGCAGACATGAGTCACAACTTGCAGATGACTGCAAACTGCATACTTGATAGCTGCAGGGAAGTCCACCTCCACTCTCAGATGAGGCTCCTGGCAGATATGCCAAGTGTGCATTGGCTTTCTTTCTACACCTGAATGCTATCTTCATAAGGTGCTCCACAATGTGCCTAATATTGGAGCTCAGAGACTTCTTGATCAGACTCATATGGTTCAAATCACTGACTTCAATTTTTCATGATTTTCCTGAATCACTTCAGGCAAAAGATAGGATGATTCCTTTGTAGTACCTGGCTGTAGTCCTTCACCCCTTCAATCTCAGTTGACATCAACAGTGTCAGTATTAAGACAGGAATTACTGGTCATCATATTGGCATTGTTTACTAAATTTCATAGATCCATCAAGAAGGTTATGAGAGAATCTATACTAGAAAAAGCAGCTAAGAAATTGTCAGCATCCCATGAAGATGATGTATGGATATCATTTAGTTCCAGTATGATGAATTGTGATCAAAGTTTAAACTAATTGTAAATTTCACTCTGGAGAAGTACAGAAGGGTCCAGAAAAATATGGCCAGTCTTTGATAGTCAATATTAATGGAACAAAATGACATACCATTACAATTCTTGCATGGGAGGAAGGGTTATTTTGTGTGTTCCATTGAGCCCCATTAGCACCCAATGTCGATGCTACTGAACTGTTGACCAAACCATGGGTGTCATGTTGCTGGTGCGATAGCCACACAGGATAGCCTCAATGGTTTCTCATAGCTTGTTCAGTGTAGATGGATTTTGTTGACAGACTTCTTTTTCCAAGGTCTCCCTTAGGTAGAAGTCATGAGATGTAAGGTCTGGAGACCATGTCAGTACTCAGCAGTTCCTCTTTGACCTATCTATCATCCAGGTAGATTTTCATCCAAGTAGGCTCTGACATCTCTGTGGTAGTGAGACAGAGTGCCATCTTGTTGTAGATAAAGTCTTTCATTTCAAAACACCTCTCAGATGGCAGATAAAATCATTGCATGCAGCATATGGAGATACACCTCACCAGACAGTACCTCTAAATAAGAATGGGCAGTCAAATCATGTGATTACAGACCACACTACACATTAACTCCCAGTAGATTAACATGCTTGTTCACATACTGTGTGAGGATTTTCAGGAGCCCAGTACATGCAGTCATAGCATACCATTCAATTTTAAATTGCCCTACTAACTGTTTACCCTCACAAAACATGTCTTCAAACCACCCACAGTACTACAGTCTTGAATGCAGGTCATCCTCATTATTAGCACACAGTGATCTTGGAATATACACTTTCCACTTCACAGCCTTCAGAATTAATTGTAAGGTGGATCAGCTAACCTTGCCTTTATGTGCACCCCACTTCACAGATATTTGAGGCAACATAGTAAAATGTTGCAACACAGCTAGACTTTTCCTTTTGCATGTCCTGAACAGTACCATCAGCCCCCAATTTATCCTGAGTACGATAAACTGTTGCATGTGTTGGTGGCTGAATTACACACACATTACACCATTACTGTTGTACCTCTATCGTATTTTCACACTTCCAGTACCACTTCAATATGGCTTTGTCTTGTTCAAATGACAATCTTACTTCAATGGTTGCTGCACTGTCAGCTGCTGGAAAACATATGCCAAGATCTGTTTAGAAAACAATGGAAGATGCTACCATGCAAAATTGCTATAATATGTCATTTTGTTCAAAAGATATTAACTATCAAAGAGAGTGTTCATTTTTCTGGACCCCTCTGTAGTGTTTGGGCCAGCCCTAATTTGTTTGATTTTCTTAATGAACCTATGAGAGTTTTTAATATGATGTTCACAGTGGCCAATTTTTTGTATCATTAACTTATGTAGGTATTTGGCTAGCATATGTATGGCCACTACAGCAACAACCATAAAAGTCAGTCAGTCCCAAAAAAGGTAATGGTGGTAATTATTGAAAACTTGAGGTTAAGAAGTCCAACAATATTTCAGACATAGGTTTAGTCACAAAAAATTCATTCTGAAGTCTTGTCATCATTGGAAAACAGTAAGTGGGCAACAGTATTCCTAATGTAGAAAGCGACAGTGTATTCCCTAGATTTTAGTTTGCTGACAAGTGCATCTGAAATCTTTCCTACACATAACATGGAGACCAATTTGCCTTCTGAGGAGGAAACAAAAGTGCTGTTTTTCTCTGTCCACTTTTCCTCCTAAGTATATTATTGTGTATTCAATTTCGTTAGCAATTTTAAATTCATGTTGGAAATATGATTTAGTCTGTGTTACAAATAGAAGGTGGTACACCAGGGGATGGTAGGTTGTATGTTTGTGTGTTACAGGACACTGGGGATTGGCTGGTATTACTTTGTCTGTAGAAGTTACTTTCCTATGTTTACTAATGTCAATGATAGCTGGAAGCATACTCAGTCAACTTCTTAGACCTGCTTGGAGGGTTAGGAGAGAAATATATAATTTGTTGATGGAGGCACACCTACACAAGGCAAATATTACAGCAATTGAGATGGCTGCTTTGCAGTCATCCTGGGTGGATTCTGATGTTATTATCTTCCCCACAGACAAGAGAAATGTTATGGTTGTGTTAGGCATGTAAGCTTGTGTTCAAATGGAGCAGTGTTCACTGTCTGATTTTGCACATTGCAGAACTCTTTTTGTGCTGTCTCCCTAGATTATAAGGCCTTCTGAAGATCTTAACATCTGCTGTCAGTAACATCATTGCAACAACACACTATATAGTAAAACACATTGTTTTATATATTTAGCCCAATATTAAGTTGATATGTGCATCACATTTATAACTTGTGGGGTTTCTTACGTTGATTAGAGTGATTGCACTTGAATGGCCAGTATTTTGGTAAGTTTTTATGTGGTCCCTCTCTATCTGATTCATTTCAGTTCATTGAGGTTAGGGCTGGTGTTGAATAAACAAACCTATTTTGGCATATTTTGACTTCCACTTACTTTTTATTCAATGGTGAGTTCTATGAACGGACAGATGGAGTTGCAAAGGGAGCCCTTTGTCACCTGTTATTGCCATTATGTTTTGGAAGATTTTGAGGAATGTACCCTAGAGTCAGCAACACTGAAACCTCTGTGCTTTCTTAGATACGGAGGTGACACTTTTGTTTTTTGGCCTCATGGAAGTGATAATTTAAACAGCTTCTTGGAACATCCAAATTCAATCCACCCAACTATTCACTTCATTGTGGAGATTAAAAAGTATGGCTATCTTCCATTTCTTGATGTGCTGGATGGGATGAAGGTTGATGGTGTGGGACATGCCATTTGTAGAAACCAATTCACATAGATTCGTATCTTCAAGGTGATAGCTATCACTATCTAACTCAGTGTGATGGGATCGCAGTTCATAGTAAGTGACAGAAAGTCATCAAATAAAACAGAAGTGATTTCTGGCAATCCCCAAGGTAGTGTTATAAGCCCTCTGCTGTTCCTTATCCATATAAATGATTTGAGAGACAACTGGAGCAGCCATCATAGGTTGTTTGCAGATGATGATGTCATTTATTGACTAGTAAAGTCATCAGAAGATAAAAAAATGCAAAATGATTTAGAAAAGATGTATGTATGGTGTGAAAATTGGCAATTAACCCTAAATAATGAAAATCATGAGGTCATCCACAGGAGTGTAAAAGGAATCCATTAAACTGCTGTTATATGATAAATCAGCCGAATCTAATGGCCGTAAATTCAACTAAATACCTAGGAATTACAATTACAAACAACTTAAATTGTCAAGAACACACAGAAAATGTTGCGGGGAAGGCTAACCAAAGACTGCATTTTATTGACAGGACACTTAGAAATTTAACACATCTACTAAGGAGACTGCCTACACTATGCTTGTGTGTCCTCTTTTAGAATGTTGCTATTTGGTCTGGGATCCTTACCAGATCCGATTGATAGAGTACATCAAAAAAGTTCAAAGGAGGGCAGCACATTTTGTATTATTGCAAAATAAGAGAGAGTGTCACTGACATGATACAGGATTTGGGGTGGACATAATTAAAACAAAGGTGTTTTTTTGTTGTGGCAGAATCTTGTCACAAAATTCCAATCACTAACTTTCTCCTCCAAATGCAAAAATATTTTGTTGACACTGACTTACATAGGGAGAAATGATCACCATAATAAACTAAGAGAAATCAGAGCTTGTAGCGAAATATATCGGTGTTCATTCTTTCTGCACGCTATATAAGATTGGAATAATAGAAAATTGTGAAGATGGTTTGATGAACCCTCTGCCAGGCACATAAATGTGACTTACAACTCAAGTAGATGTAGATTTACTTTGTACCTCAGTTCATAGAGCCCATGACATACGAGACTCTGAAAGTTTGTTGGCTGAATTAGCCTAACTCTGAGTTGCCTGTTGCCAGAATGGTAATAGTGAAAGTCGGCTAAGGCATGTGTTACACTATTGCAAACTGTGGATTGGGTGAGTTATGAAAATAAACAGAGGCCATGTAAGACAAAGCCTTTTGGCCTTGGACAGGTAACATTAACAGTAGAATTGGTCATATTCTGTTGAAACATGGTGTCGTGTGTTTCTTGACACCATATAAGATTAGGACATTTTAAGAGTGTGATCCTGCTTTGTGCAAAGTGGCTGTCTACCACATTACCTCCAACTGAGGCATGTTGCAGCATCCTGACCGAGAGAAGCATTGTATTGATCAAAAGAGAGATTGAGCAAATTGTAGTAGTAAAAGTCAGCTCAGGCATGTGAACTGTGGATTGGGTGAGTTATGAAAATAAACAAAGGCCATGTAAGACAAAGCTGTTTGGCCTTGGACCGGTAACACTTCCAACAGAATTTTAATCTTTGACTGCAATGTTATATTTGTGTTACTGGTCTATATGTTCTTTGTGTTTGTACAGAGTTTCAAGGAGAGCATAAGGGAACAATTGACAGGAATGGGGGAAAGAAATGCAGTAGAAGAAGAATGGGTAGCTTTGAGAGATGAAGTAGTGAAGGCAGCAGAGGATCAAATAGGTAAAAAGATGAGGGCTTGTAGAAACCTTTGGGTAACAGAAGAAATATTGAATTTAAATGATGAAAGGAGAAAATATAAAAATGCAGAAAATGAAGCAGGCAAAAAGGAATACAAACATTTCAAAAATGAGATCGACAGGAAGTGCAAAATGGCTAAGCAGGCATGGCTAGAGGACAAATGTAAGGATGTAGAGGCTTATCTCACTAGGGGTAAGATAGATACTACTTACTGGAAAATTAAAGAGACCTTTGGAGAAAAGAGAGCCACTTGTATGAATATCAAGAGCTCAGATGGAAACCCACTTCTAAGCAAAGAAGGGAAAGCAGAAAGGTGGAAGGAGTATATAGAGGGTCTAGACAAGGGCAATGTACTCGAGGACAATATTATGGAAATGGAAGAGGATGTAGATGAAGATGTAACGGGATATATGAAGAGTTTGACAGAGCACTGAAAGACCTGGGTTGAAGCATGGCCCTGGGAGTAGACAACATTCCATTAGAACTACCGATAGCCTTGGGAGAGCCAGTCCTGACAAAACTCTACCATCTGGCGAGCAAGATGTATGAGACAGGCAAAATACCCTCAGACTTCAAGAAGAACATAATAATTCCAATCCCAAAGAAAGCAGGCGTTGACACCTGTGAAAATTACAGAACAATGAGTTTAATAAGTCACAGATGCAAAATACTAACGCGAATTCTTTACAGATGAATGGAAAAACTGGTAGAAGCTGACCTCATGGAAGATCAGTTTGGATTCCATAGAAATATTGGAACACATGAGGCGATACTGACCCTACGACTTACTGTACAAGCTAGATCAAGGAAAGGCAAACCTACATTTCTAGCATTTGTAGACTTAGAGAAAGCTTTAATATTGGAACACATGAGGCGATACTGACCCTACGACTTACTGTATAAGCTAGATCAAGGAAAGGCAAACCTACATTTCTAGCATTTGTGGACTTAGAGAAAGCTTTTGACAATGTTGACTGGAATACTCTCTTTTAAATTCTGAAGGTGGCAGGGGTAAAATACAGGGAGCGAAAGGATATTTACAATTTGTACAGAAACCAGTTATAAAAATCGGGGGACATGAAAAGGAAGTAGTGGTTGGGAAGGGAGTGAGACAGGGTTGTAGCCTCTCCCCAATGTTATTCAATCTGTATATTGAGCAAGCAGTGAAGGAAACAAAAGAAAAATTCGGAGTAGGTATTAAAATCCATGGAGAATAAATAAAAACTTTGAGGTTTACCGATGACATTGTAATACTGTCAGAGACAGCAAAGGACTTGGAAGAGCAGTTGAACGGAATGGACAGTGTCTTGAAAGGAGGATGTAAGGTGAACATCAACAAAAGCAAAACAAGGATAATGGAATGTAATCGGATTAAGTTGGGCGATGATGAGAGGATTAGATTAGGAAATGATACACTTAAAGTAGTAAAGGAGTTTTGCTATTTGGGGAGCAAAATAACTGATGATGTCTGAAGTAGAGAGGATATAAAATGTAGACTGGCAATGGCAAGGAAAGAGTTTCTGAAGAAGAGAAATTTGTTAACATCGAATATAGATTTATGTGTCAGGAAGTCGTTTCTGAAAATATTTGTATGGAATGTAGCCATGTATGGAAGTGAAACATGGGCAATAACTAGTTTGGACAAGAAGAGAATAGAAGTTTTTGAAGTGTGGTGCTACATAAGAATGCTGAAGATTAGATGGGTAGATCGTATAACTAATGAGGAGGTATTGATTAGGATTGGGGAGAAGAGAAGTTTGTGGCACAACTTGACTAGAAGAAGGTTGGTAGGACATGTTCTGAGGCATCAAGGGATCACCAATTTAGTATTGGAGGGCAGCGTGGAGGGTAAAAATCGTAGAGGGAGACCAAGAGATGAATACACTAAGCAGATTCAGAAGGATGTAGGTTGCAGTAGGTACTGGGAGATGAAGAAGCTTGCACAGGATAGAGTAGCATGGAGAGCTGCATCAAACAAGTCTCAATACTGAAGACTACAACAACAACAACAACTCACCCTAAGATGGTATGATTGTTGTAAATTATGTAATGGTTTGACACTTCCCACAGTACATTTCCTTTCTTTGTCCCCAGCATCACCTCCTTCCATTATTAACTCTTTCTTTCCCATTTCATTACCAATCGTTGGATTTTTGTCCACATACTGCAATAGTCTGAGGAATTAATTAATGTAGGCTAATGTTTCACCCTTTATATTCATATAGTTTTAATATTTGAGTGCAGTGTTATATTTGTGTTATTGGTCTCTGCCTTCTTTGTGTTTGTTGCAATATCAATCTGAATATAGTTCAGAGATTTAAATTAATATCTTTATAACCATTGTAGTTCAATGCATTTAGATCTGTCAAACATTGGCTTTATAGATTTATACTCACATAGTTATAGAGTCTAAAGAACTCAGTACATCACCACATAATATTTCTTGTTTTGTACCCAAGTCAAATTGGTGATGTACAATTTTGTGTTTCTTTAATCTCATACATCTTTAGGAATAACTGCCACTGTACAACTAGAAGCTCTCATCGATGTAGTGTGGACTGTCCGTTCAGTGGTCCACAACAAAATATAAAATAATATTCCTGTGGAACATCAATACTTTGTATTTCATTGTTTAATATGTCTGTGTTCCTCCAGTACCAATGGAATATTCCATGAATATTGGAAAACGGGAAATCTGGGACTGAATGGCAAAATGAATTAGGATATTTTGCTACTCACTGTGTACAGGAGGCAATGAGCAATGAAAAGGCACTTTTAACAACAGACCTCTCAGTTATCTCATCCATCCATCTCATCTCATACATCTAATTCTGATACTCCCCCACTCCCCCAGGTCACCTACTGATAGCTTTGCAGAATGTTCTAACCTCGAACTTTACCTCATTATCATTCTCCAAATCCCTCAACATGGAAACAAAGCACATACCCACAGAAAGAAGTGCTATTCACCACCTTAATACTGATTCTGGCCTTATTATCCTACCTGCCAAGAAAGACTTCGTGACTATGCTAATGAACCACAGGGATTTCCTGGATGAGGGGCTCCACTTGCTGCCAGCCACATCTACCTACAATTCTTGCACAAGGAACCCATTTCAGAGGTTGCGCATGCTCTCCCTGTCCCTCCTCAAATGCCTAGGTCCATGATAGAACCTCTTCCCTGAGTCTACCTCCATCATAATTACCACTGTTCTCCACACTCCTACCTTCTACGTGCTTCCTAAAATAATGAAACTCAGCAACCCAGAACACCCCATTGAAGCTGTAGAAGCATGCTGTAATGGGGCACCCTTTCCTAACACAACCATTTCTATGGAAGTAGCTGATGCCAAGATTAATCCCAAATCTGGTACACATGAACATTCTCTGCTGTTTCATTGAAAGAATTTGATTTGATTGTGTGTATGATGGATTATATTTCGGGCTAAAATGTATAAAAAAATAATGTGTTACAATAAATATGTACTAAATCTGTATGTGCAGTTAAAATTACCCTTCTTTTAAAAATATTTGAAATCATGAAATATCTGGCATATATAAAATTCATATTATTCATTGCACAATCTAACACTAATTATTAAATTTATTTCTGAATTCATCTATAAAATAATGAAGTGGCTTAGTTAAGATTCTTCTTTTGTCAAGAAAGTATGTACACTCTGTTGCTTTGCAAACACTTTGGAATATTGTGAGTACTGGAGAATATAAGGAGTAGTGGGCATGCCTCTGATGGAAGTGCACGTGTTTTTTAATTTTGTCTACAACAGTGTAATTGATTGTTTTTTGAAAATGGAGATTGTAAAGTCAGTGTGATATAGAAAATGGGAGAAAATAAAATAAAATCATAGCAACAGATAGTATTTCATCAGTTATTTAGTCACTGGAAGCCAATAAGTCAAAACTTCAGCCACAAGAATCTACCCCTAGGTGCAATAACTGCAGCCAACAACAAGAAGAAGAGAAAGTAAAGATAAGTAAAAAGTTTTTCTTTTTGTATATCTTACAACTCTAAAAGCTTTCTAAACTTTTTGCAGAGACATAAAAATTTAATGGTGATGTGTGGGAGGGTAAGATTACAACACTCATAGAGAGAATCTCTGTTATTATGGACCAACACTTCCAGCCTATTGTTCAGAACCTACAACAAGAGAGTAGCATAACGTATATTTTGGCAAGGGACTAGAAAAAGAGCACCAGTAAGAACCCCTATGTCAGATTACATCTACCACATGTACAAGACATTAGTGAGAGTCTGAGCAAGATTTTCTGCTGAGGGGTATTCAAATCCATATACTACATCAACAACAAAATAAGAGTCTTCCTAGATCCCACTAATGACTTTGTTAAGAAACTTCACATGCCAGGAGTATATGAGCTTAGCTGTGATTGTGTACTGGTTTATAGTTTATATGGTAGAGCCAGGATGAACACCTGTATGTCAAGCATGGGAGATATATATGGTATGGGTTGTTCAGCATACTACATCAATAGTGCCAGGACATACAGACAAGTATGATAGATAGATACAACTTAAAGAATCCCTTGTTTTAGCTCAGCGGATGCTTATCACCAAGCACAAAATCAGGGATGCTGTCAAAATGGCAAGTTGGCTGTTGAACATGAATCATGAGTTGAGCTGTAGACTCTTCCCATGGTGGATGTCAATATTTGCAAGCCTGCAGACCAGCAATAATTGTGGAGATGTCTCAGGATGTGACACAAACATCACGCTCTAAACAAAAGGAAGCACTGACAGGTCTCCACCTGGTCTAGCTGGGCAGGGTCAGGGTGCTGTGAGGGGTTGACAAGGAGGAACTTTGTGGGTAGGTTAGGGCAGGACATACGTGCCCCAAGGCAGCTAAACGATGTTGGTAGGCCAGACAACTTATGGAGCTCATGTTCAAATTCTCTTTTAGCTGCTGGAATGGAAGAGATTCAGTTTCAGAGATGTGATGTATGTAGTATGGATTGCACAGTGGCAGTATCTTGCAAAGGGAGAATAATTGCTTCTGAGATGCTTGTGCCCTGGAGATGTGCTTTTGCAGTATCAAGTTTGTGAGAGCATAGCTGACCTTTACAACTTGCCACATCCCCAAAAAGTCACTACCATCACCCAAAAAATCCAGAGCCAAACAAACCAATCCAAGCACACAGCTGTTCCCCTTTCCACCAAAATTCTCAGCCCCACAGACATTTCAGTCCCATCCAAAGGCCTTACCTTCAGCCCCACAGCCAAATGTAACAATGCTAGACTTGTCAAAGACTTACTCTCCTTCTCCAGATCTCTTCAACAGAAACACTTCTTTACCATCAGTACCTCCAACCAAAGCCAACTTAATCCCAACATTGAACTCTCCTTCTCCTAGTACACACCACCGAACTCTGCTTCTCCCAGTTCATGCCACCATCCAACAATGATCCTCTCCTTATCCCACCTAACCAACCCTCTGTCACCTTCCAGGAATTCTTTACCTTCAACTTGGCCTCACCATCCTCTCCTAGGCTCCATCCTAAGAACACCAGCCCTTCTGCAGGAGAAAGGACAACCATACACAGCCTAAAAATAAACAGATCCTGACATAACCACCCTACCTGTAGTCACTGTAGTGACTACCTGGCAGAAGGCCTCTGCCAATTGTCTGATTCCTCTACCTATGAACTCAGAAGACTGATCTCATCCCAGAACTCCACATAATATCTAATACCTGCTTAAAACCTTAGACCTTTTGCAAAATTCCTCCCCTGAACCCATTTTCCTCATCACCCCTATGACACGACTCACGCCCTCATGATCCACAAAATCCATGAACCCAACTATCCTGGATACCCTATTGTAGCTGGTTACTGTGCCCCCCCCCCCCCCCCCCCCCCTGAAAGAATTTTGGACCTCACTGACCATTACTTCAAACCAACTGCCCGAAATATAGACTCCCATGTCAGAGATACCATTCACTTCCTTTGACGACTTTACCACCCTTTTACCTCCTGCTTCCCTACTGGTAACAGTTCACACCAGTTTCTTATACACTAACATCCAACATGTCCATGGTCTTTCACTATTAAACACTACCTCTCCCAACATACTTCAGATTCCAAACTCACTACCTCATTTCTTATAAAACTTCCTAACTTTATACTAACACACAACTACTTCTCCTTTGAAGAGAAGGAATGCAAAAAAATCTGAAACACAGCCAAGGGAACTGTAATGATATTCTCCTATGCCAACATGTTTATGGGCCATCTTGAAGAAACCTTGTTAGTCTTCCAAAACCCCAAACCTCTAGTTCATTGATGATATCTTCATGATGTAGACTGAGGGCCAAGTCACTCTTTCATCATTCCTTCACAACCCCAATACCTGCTCTCCATTCTGCTTTCCCTGTTCCTCCACAACCAAATGTGCCACCTTTCTGAACTTTAATATTCTACTATCTAATGGCTTAATCCACACATCTGTGAACATTAAACCCACCAACCACCACCACAGTACCTGTACTTTGACAGTTGACATCTGTTACACACCAAAAAATCCCTTCCATACACCCTGCCCACCTGGGGCAGAGTATTTGCAGTGGCAACAATTCACTTTTCCAGTATTCTGAAGGTATCACAAAGGCCTTCACAGACAGGAACTACCCCCAACCTAGCCTGCAAAGAGATTTTCTGTACCATATCCCCACACACTCTCAGTCCTCCAACCATCCCGAAGAACCAGCTACAGAGGAGATCCCCCTTCATCACCCAATACCACCCCAACTAGAACAACTGAACCACATTCTTCATCAGGGCTTCGATTATCTATCCTCATGCCCTGAAATGAGGGGCATCTTAGCGAACACCCTTCCCACCAACTGGTGTTCTGTCACCCACCCAATGTTCACAACATCCTAGGCCATCCCTATGCCACTCCCAATTACAAACCCTTGCTGCATGAAACATATTCCTGTGGAAAGACCCAGATGCAAGACCTGCCCAGTCCACCCACTCAGTACTTGCTATTCTATTCCTATCACAGGCTCATCCTATTCTATCAGTGACAAGGGCACCTGTTAAAGCACCCATGTCATATACCATTTTTGCTGCAATCATTGCACAATTTTTTATATTGGTATGACTACCAACCACCTGCCCACCAGGGTGAATGACTGCCACTAATCGGTGGCCAAGGGCAAAGTGGACCACCCTACGGCACAACATGCAGCTGAACATAAGTCTTGATCTTAACAGTTGCTTCACAACCCAGGCTATGTGGATCCTCTCCTTCACTGGCAGCTTTTCAGTATTGTGCAGATGGGAGTTCCCTTACAACAATTCTCTGCATCTAAAACTACATTGGTCTCAACCTATGGTACCCAACAGTTTCTTCCCCTCTGTCCTATCACTTCCTCCCAATTCATGTCCCATCACCCTCATTGCGGAGGGCCCTCTGCTGGTGCACCCTTTTCTTTGCTCCTCTCCTTTTCTGATCCCCATTTTCTCCCACCTCTAGCCTCCTCCACAGTCTCCCAAGTCTACACCTGGCAGTGTTGTCCCATCACCATCTAGTCCCTGCTACATGCTCTGCCAGGCAGTGATGACTGCTCTCCCCCAACCCACACCCTACTATCCCTCCCCCTTCTCCCTACACCCTGTTTATGTTCAATGTGACACAACTGTATTCTGTCTTTCTGTCTGGAGCAGCTGGACATAGTGGCCAAATGTGCATCAGGTAGAGCCTTGCTTGAGTGTGTGTGTTTTCCTTTCTGAAGATGGCTCTGGCTGAAAGCTCAATGTGTAACAGTCATTTCATTGTGCCTATATTCAACTGGTTTTTATTGTAAGTACATAGACGTTCTCCAAGTCAACAAAAAATGTTCTAGGTGTGTGACTGTATCATGTATGATAATGCTGCCACTGTCTCATCAGCTATTGCAGGCAGCTTTCATTGGGTTGACTACTTGTGAGTTGTAGTTACTGCTTTATGTTGCGTGCTACAATTTTATTGGGTGACAGGATGAAAGAGGAGAAATATCAGATGCTTAGTGCTGAAAATATTTAATATTTATTTTTACAGTAATATTATAAAGAGGAGAGATTGCTACTCATGATAAAGATGAATATATGTGCACATATGTGCGGATGGATATGTGTGCGTGTGTGTGTGTGTGTGCGCGAGTGTACACCTGTCCTTTTTTTCCCCCTAAGGGAAGTCTTTCCGCTCCTGGGATTGGAATGACTCCTTACCCTCTTCCTTAAAACCCACATCCTTTCGTCTTTCCCTCTCGTTCCTGATGAAGCAACCATCGGTTGCGAAAGCTAGTAATTCTGTGTGTGTATTTGTGTGTTTTGTTCTCGTGCCTGTCTGCTGGCGTTTTCCTGCTTGGTAAGTCTTGGAATCTTTGTTTTTAATAGATACATATTTTATATTGACTGTAGTCATCACAGTGCGACTACATTGTTATCCTTAAGATTACAGGCACTGTAATATATTACACCCCCCCATGAACCATGGACCTTGCTGTTGGTGGGGAGGCTTGCGTGCCTCAGCGATACAGATGGCCGTACCGTAGGTGCAACCACAACGGAGGGGTATCTGTTGAGAGGCCAGACAAACGTGTGGTTCCTGAAGAGGGGCAGCAGCCTTTTCAGTAGTTGCAGGGGCAACAGTCTGGATGATTGACTGATCTGGCCTTGCAACATTAACCAAAACGGCGTTGCTGTGCTGGTACTGCGAACGGCTGAAAGCAAGGGGAAACTACAGCCGTAATTTTTCCCGAGGACATGCAGCTTTACTGTATGATTAAATGATGATGGCATCCTCTTGGGTAAAATATTCCGGAGGTAAAATAGTCCCCCATTCGGATCTCCGGGCGGGGACTACTCAGGAGGATGTCGTTATCAGGAGAAAGAAAACTGGCGTTCTACGGATCGGAGCGTGGAATGTCAGATCCCTTAATCGGGCAGGTAGGTTAGAAAATTTAAAAAGGGAAATGGATAGGTTAAAGTTAGATATAGTGGGAATTAGTGAAGTTCGGTGGCAGGAGGAACAAGACTTCTGGTCAGGTGATTACAGGGTTATAAACACAAAATCAAATAGGGGTAATGCAGGAGTAGGTTTAATAATGAATAGGAAAATAGGAATGCGGGTAAGCTACTACAAACAGCATAGTGAACGCATTATTGTGGCCAAGATAGATACGAAGCCCACACCTACTACAGTAGTACAAGTTTATATGCCAACTAGCTCTGCAGATGACGAAGAAATTGAAGAAATGTACGATGAAATAAAAGAAATTATTCAGATAGTGAAGGGAGACGAAAATTTAATAGTAATGGGTGACTGGAATTCGAGTGTAGGAAAAGGGAGAGAAGGAAACATAGTAGGTGAATATGGATTGGGGCTAAGAAATGAAAGAGGAAGCCGCCTAGTAGAATTTTGTACAGAGCACAACTTAGTCATAGGTAACACTTGGTTTAAGAATCATGAAAGAAGGTTGTATACGTGGAAGAACCCTGGAGATACTAAAAGGTATCAGATAGATTATATAATGGTAAGACAGAGATTTAGGAACCAGGTTTTGGGTTGTAAGACATTTCCAGGGGCAGATGTGGACTCTGACCACAATCTATTGGTTATGACCTGTAGATTAAAACTGAAGAAACTGCAAAAATGTGGGAAATTAAGGAGATGGGACCTGGATAAACTGAAAGAACCAGAGGTTGTACAGAGTTTCAGGGAGAGCATAAGGGAACAATTGACAGGAATAGGGGAAAGAAATACAGTAGAAGAAGAATGGGTAGCTCTGAGGGATGAAGTAGTGAAGGCAGCAGAGGATAAAGTAGGTAAAAAGACGAGGGCTGCTAGAAATCCTTGGGTAACAGAAGAAATATTGAATTTAATTGATGAAAGGAGAAAATATAAAAATGCAGTAAATGAAGCGAGCAAAAAGGAATACAAACGTCTCAAAAATGAGATCGAGAGGAAGTGCAAAATGGCTAAACAGGGATGGCTAGAGGATAAATGTAAGGATGTAGAGGCTTATCTCACTAGGGGTAAGATAGATACTGCCTACAGGAAAATTAAAGAGACCTTTGGAGAGAAGAGAACCACGTGTATGAATATCAAGAGCTCAGATGGCAACCCAGTTCTAAGCAAAGAAGGGAAGGCAGAAAGGTGGAAGGAGTATATAGAAGGTTTATACAAGGGTGATGTACTTGAGGACAATATTATGGAAATGGAAGAGGATGTAGATGAAGACGAAATGGGTGATACGATATTGCGTGAAGAGTTTGACAGAGCACTGAAAGATCTGAGTCGGAACAAGGCCCCCGGAGTAGACAACATTCCATTAGAACTACTGATGGCCTTGGGAGAGCCAGTCATGACAAAACTCTACCAGCTGGTGAGCAAGATGTATGAGACAGGCCAAATACCCTCAGACTTCAAGAAGAATATAATAATTCCAATCCCAAAGAAAGCAGGTGCTGACAGATGTGAAAATTACCGAACTATCAGTTTAATAAGTCACAGCCGCAAAATACTAACGCGAATTCTTTACAGACGAATGGAAAAACTGGTAGATGCGGACCTCGGGGAGGATCAGTTTGGATTCCGTAGAAATACTGGAACACGTGAGGCAATACTGACCTTACGACTTATCTTAGAAGAAAGATTAAGAAAAGGCAAACCTACGTTTCTAGCATTTGTAGACTTAGAGAAAGCTTTTGACAATGTTGACTGGAATACTCTTTTTCAAATTCTAAAGGTGGCAGGGGTAAAATACAGGGAGCGAAAGGCTATTTACAATTTGTACAGAAACCAGATGGCAGTCATAAGAGTCGAGGGGCATGAAAGGGAAGCAGTGGTTGGGAAAGGAGTGAGACAGGGTTGTAGCCTCTCCCCGATGTTATTCAATCTGTATATTGAGCAAGCAGTAAAGGAAACAAAAGAAAAATTTGGAGTAGGTATTAAAATTCATGGAGACGAAGTAAAAACTTTGAGGTTCGCCGATGACATTGTAATTCTGTCAGAGACTGCAAAGGACTTGGAAGAGCAGTTGAACGGAATGGACAGTGTCTTGAAAGGAGGATATAAGATGAACATCAACAAAAGCAAAACGAGGATAATGGAATGTAGTCCAATTAAATCGGGTGATGCTGAGGGAATTAGATTAGGAAATGAGACACTTAAAGTAGTAAAGGAGTTTTGCTATTTAGGAAGTAAAATAACTGATGATGGTCGAAGTAGAGAGGATATAAAATGTAGACTGGCAATGGCAAGGAAAGCGTTTCTGAAGAAGAGAAATTTGTTAACATCGAATATAGATTTAAGTGTCAGGAAGTCATTTCTGAAAATATTTGTTTGGAGTGTAGCCATGTATGGAAGTGAAACATGGACGATAACTAGTTTGGACAAGAAGAGAATAGAAGCTTTCGAAATGTGGTGCTACAGAAGAATACTGAAGATAAGGTGGATAGATCACGTAACTAATGAGGAGGTATTGAATAAGATTGGGGAGAAGAGAAGTTTGTGGCACAACTTGACTAGAAGAAGGGATCGGTTGGTAGGACATGTTTTGAGGCATCAAGGGATCACAAATTTAGCATTGGAGGGCAGTGTGGAGGGTAAAAATCGTAGAGGGAGACCGAGAGATGGGTACACTAAGCAGATTCAGAAGGATGTAGGTTGCAGTAGGTACTGGGAGATGAAGAAGCTTGCACAGGATAGAGTAGCATGGAGAGCTGCATCAAACCAGTCTCAGGACTGAAGACCACAACAACAACAACAATATATTACAAACATGGTTCTAAACACTAAGTTTTGATATTCTGTGAAAATGATTGACATTGTCAAAATAATGAGAGTTTCAAGCAATATAATGGTTTTTATGATTTCCTGAGGAACTGTGTACTAGAACTAATGGTTATTGATAATGTAATTAGTGACTGTTAGAGTAACTCCAGCACATCTCTATTTGGTTGTTTGTTAGAAATTTTAGTATTTGCAGCCATTCTGAAGAAGCATCAACTGAATTCACCCACAAATAATTTCAATGTAGCAATTCCAAGACCTGGGAAGCTGACAACAACCAGGAGATTAGCATATTGAACCCTTGCCCCTCCATACGAAATCCACATGAAGCCATATGCCAGATGATGACAAGGCAACCATTCGCTGCTGAATGACCCATCAGAGCCAATAAGTGGAGCTTCACTACTTGTGCTACTATTGTTTAATTTTCTCCTATGTCTCTTTTTTATAAGATAAAAACAGAACTAAAAAATACTGTAGGGATGTGTTCATTAAATGTTAATTATTTTATTTACAGCATGTGTAGGTTCTGTTTTACTTACATTACATGGACATCATGGAGAGGAATCACTGAAATTTAAAGGGATTTTTAGATGTGGAAAGAAGACAAAGATTTATATTTTATTTAAATGAAATGACTTAAAAGTGTTAAATATATGTACAAGAATGCTAATGATAATTATAGAAAAAACCTAACTCACTCATTTTAAGAGTTAGCTCAATAGAAAGTTCTTTTGTTCAGTCTCAAATTCCATCACATTACATACAAGATATTTAATATGCTCTCACAGGTTATCAAATAGATGTTCACACATCTATCTGACTATTTTCTACATCTACATTCTTCATATACATCCATAGTCTGCAAACCAAAGTGAAGGGTGTATGAGAGGGTATTTTTGATTGTACCTTATATTAGGGATTTCAGTATCCCTGTTGACACATATTGCAATGGAGGCATATGAGATGTCCTGGATAATGCCATGGAATAGTGTGGAAACTTGCCATGGAGGCTGTATGCAGCACACGATATGGCCAGACCTGTTGATGGAGGGGTGTTACCTGTGGGCAGCAGCAAGCTGAGCAGACCAGTATTTACACTGAGTTCAGCTGTTCAACTACTTGCCTTACCTTACACATCATTTCAAGTAGGCTACTGACTGCTCAGTTGACAGCCACCCACAACAATCACAAGCTGAGGTATCCCTGTTCACTCCTCTATGAGGGTTCAGACTTTGTGCTTCCCATAGATTGACTCTCAAGGTGCGTTTTTATTTCCTCTCACATGGTTCTGATCCCTGGCAATTGTCAAGTCTCTGGCAGCCCATGCTGTACTCATGCTGACAGTGTAGTGCAGCAGTATTGTCACCACAGTGCAAATACTGAAGTGGTGCTAAATAACATTCCTTCATGTGCAGCATCCTTGTTTTTTATTTCTCATTTCCAAGTGTTAATTTTGGGACATCATGGACTCAGAATTTCAGCAATGCTGGAAGAAGTAGTTGCACCTCCAAAAGGAGCAGCAGCAGCTGTGGGAGCAGATGTAGGGCTGATGAATCAGGAGGTGAAGTTGTTTCATGCCCTTTATGCACTAGTTTCAGTTTACGAAATGGTGGGAGAATTAGCTGCATCTATTGTTGCTCCACTGCCAAGTAAAGCATATTGTCAATCTAGTTGATATGGCTATCAGTTTTTGTCCTGAAGCACAAGTTTATATAAAGTTGCCCAAAATCTGGCGATGCTATGTTGCCCACCTTCACCAGTGACAAGCTCAGTGGGTTTAGGTCAGTCAATTTACAGTACTGTATTTTTCACCTGAAATGGTTTTCAGGTCCTCAGTGTAATACTCCCTCCAACTGTTGAGCAAACCAGTAGTCCTGGCTCGTCTGTCTTTTGTTGCGTGTGCATCAAGATTGCCACACATGGAAGCCATTTGTGGGGTATGCCATTTGGTTACTGTTTGAGACTGATGGTGAGCCACAAATCAGCTATCAGGTGTGCCTGCATTTTTGCTGGAATGTGATGCATCCCCATTGTTCTGCATGGGTTGTTCGAGTGTATTTCACTGATGTTATTTGTGGAGGGGTGGCTGGTCAAATTTCAAGTTGATATGGGAGTGACAGTCATCCTCATTAATTAAGATGTCTTTCTGCTACAGAGGATACATCTGTTCCACTTCTGTTTGTCACATACTTCACAGACTTTCCCCTTGTTTCCTTTCTCAAATCATCAACCATTGGAAGTTTACAGTCTGGAATTCTGTTTCTCCTAACAGATCCCAGAGACAAAATTCCTTAAGAAGCCAAATGTATCGTTAGAGATAATGAGGTAAGGACGTGTAGTAGATGTAAAAGTACAACTTATGACCCACATGATTTGAAATAGATCATGCAAATCTGACAACCACATTGCTACTGGCATCCAAATCCGGTTCATCTTGCAAGCAGAGTGATAGATGATTTTCCTTTGCAGTATAAATTTCAAAATCATAAGTGAAGTCAGATATACTACACAACATGAAAATTTATTTGGGTGGGTTATCAACATGTGTTGCTGTAGATAGTGCTTTGATTTTGTTGCAGTCATCAGATCATACATGGCAAGATGCTCTTCTATTGATATTGTGGAAAACTGTTTCAGTAGCGATATTGTGACGAGATAAATTTCATATAGCTTATCACAATTTGGCTGATTATGAGGAATTTTCTTAGAATTGTCACTGAAATGCAAAAACTGCCTCAATTTCTCACATTTATTCACTGACGTTGTTTCATCTATCACAGATAAATCCACAGCTGGGTTTGAATACATCCTAGTGTATCTTGCAGACATGACTGACAATATGATACAGATTCCTATGAATTTTGATAATTCTTCAGAGATGGTATTATAAGGCTTTGTTGGGTCCTTTTAAACACTATTTAACATTGTTTCTTTCTACAATATGATTCAGTAACTCATCTGTACTCCCATATGTGAAGAACTGAAATGGCATTTCCAAAGCACAAACTTCATCTGATAGATGGAGGTTCCCCTTCAATATTTTTTTGTCAACTAGAAAATCAATACTATGCAGCTTCCATGTTACATGATCACTACTCAGGTTTTTTATTGATGATACTTACATTTATCTTTCATCTGAGATATATGACACAAGGAATTTGGTGTTGGAAGTGTTGAAATACGTGTAGTTTTATGATTACAGTCACCGGAGTTTTTCGGTCAATACTCCTGAATACAGTCAGCTGTTGTATCTATGTTTACTGCTTACAGTAGTCAAAGAGAAACTCTGACATGAGCAATACTGCCAACTGTTGCAGTTCTACAGATTTAGAAGCAAACGACTTTCATGTAGCAAAAATGCAACATTATGCAGTGTAGGGTTAAACCACTAATGGTACCTAAATTTTGTTGCCTCCATCCCATCCCATTTGCTGTGATCAACAAGGTAAAGGCCCAGTTGCAACTTTGGCAGGATTGTGGTGTTGTTTCTCCTATTCTGTCAACTCAATGGGCCATTCCTTTGGTGACAATTCAAAAGCCTGACAGTGCTGCACACCTGAGTTAAAGTTTTAACCAACCACTCAATGTGCAATGTGTTGTGGATTTGTATCCAATTCTGCAGCTGGGACAGTTGTTGGTGAAGTCATGAAGTTGTCAGTGGGCCAGTTTTTTTCATGAGTCAACTTGCATGATGCTTACCTGCAGTTGCTGTTGGATGCAGTCTCTCAGACTTTCTTTGTCCTCAGCACCCTCTTTGGGCATTACCAGTTTAATTTCTTGCCTTTCAGAACCGCATGTGCACCAAGAATTTATCAATAGTGTTTGGAGCTGTTGCTTCAGGACAGTTCTGTTGTATCAATTACCTTGATGATATCCGAGAAACAGACCCTGCCAGAAAGAAGCATTTACAAAATCTTCAGACAGTTTTCCAATGCCTCCTGGAGAATGGCCTTCATTACAAGTTGGAAGAGTGCAGTTTTTTCTTCCTGGAGGTACATTTTTTGGGACATGTACTTAGGGAAGATGGCCTTGTCCCAAAGGATGACAGTGTCAATTCTATTATCAACCTCCCAGTGCTCAAGAACTTGAAGGAGTTCCAGACTTTTTGTGTAAGATTTCACATTATGCTCAGTTGATCTGCCTGACCCCACACATCTGCATCATCTTAACCAGCTACATCAGAAGAGCATTAAGTTTGTCTGGTCTGCAGAGTGTCATTGGAATTTTGGGTCCCTCAAGCAGTCTTTATGCTCTGCTCCCTTCTTTTGTGCCACGTAAACCTTTAACCCTGGACTGTGATGTGTCTCAGTATGGTACTGGTGCAGTGCTATCCCATAAAAAACCACACGGCACCAAACAGCCTGTGCATAGATAATTAATTACTCAAAAGTGGAAGAGGAAGTGCTAGTTGTTAATTTTGAAGGGTATGGGATGTGGTTCCTCCTTATGACTGACCACAAGCCACAAGCTACTCAATTTCTTATTTTGTTCCAATCTATCTGGCAGCACACCCCACCAATTGCACAGGTGGGCCCTCTTTCTCAGTAACTATTGATATGGTGGCAATCATTAACATTCAACTGCACAGTATACTGACATTGCTGGACTCCTGTGGCTATTGGTGGGGCCTGATCTGGCATTCAGTCAGCAATAGGCTCTTCTGTGCATGCTGAGTGATGCCTTGCATCAAAACCCATTGGATTTTTGATAGACAGCATGACAGATAGCAACTGCCATGGCTAGTGACCAGCTTTTCTGGAAAATCATTTTATCTGTCCTGATGAGATGGTCAGAGCACATGTCTTTGGCTGCATATCCAGCACGTGTACATTTTTGATTGACTCCATTGCACCCATGCAAACTCTAGTTACTGCACACAGCACACCAGGGTATGACTCATATCAACACAATGGCATGACATGATGCCTACTGGCCTGCAATCAACTGTGACACTGAATATCTGGTGTAGGCTTGCAGGGCTTGTGCACAGAATCAGGCTGCACCACCATTTCAGTTTTATTCCTGGTTGGTCCTGGAACATCCTTGGGACAAGGTACACATCAATATTGCATGGCTGTTTTTGGTCAGCATGTGGTAGTTGGCAGTCTATGCATGGTATAATTTTTTGTTCACTGCCAAGCTGACCTCCACATCTTTGACTGCCACTGCTCTCACATTGTTGGTAATTTTGCCATTGAAGGGCCTCTAATAATGGCAGGCAATTTGTGTCACAAGAGTTTGAAGACTTTTGCATTTGTAAAGGTATCTGGCATCTGACTGCCACCCCATTTTATCCAGCTTGTAACTTAGAGATGGAGCACTTCATGTGTAAATTGAAGACCCAAATGAAGAAGTCAGTGTTTGCCTCTTACTGTGATGATATGTTGTTGAGTTTTCTAGCTACCCATCTGGCAACAGAAGTCAATAGGTGTAGTCTGAGGGAACATTTTCATGGACCCTAACCATGAGGTCTCCTGCATTTGTTACACCCTGAGTTGCATGCCGTGGACCACAGTAGCCTGCTGTGTTTATTATCAGGGCTGCCATTTGTCGCAATCCTTTGGCTAGCAGCAGAGGTAGCTGCCAGGTATCATGGTGGATCACAGAGATCTGCAGTTGTTTGTGGTCGATGTCAGAAGGGAGTAGCTGACCCATCATGAAAATCAGTTGCACTTGTGCCATTTTGGGTCATCACCACTGCGGTCTTCTGGTGTGTCAGGTGCCAGGATTGGTCTCATTGTTCTGCGTGTGGACTCCCACTTGCAACACTATGCTTCCCTTATGCTGACTCCCCTCATCCTCTGTCATCGGCAGCCTTAGGCTGCAGTGAGGCTTGCACCTCCGCCTGCTGATGTGGAGCCTCTGTATTTTGATCCACCATTCTCTTTCTCCTCCTTTTCCTCCTCCTCAACCTCCTTCACCTCCTCCTCCTCCACCACCTCCCCCTCCTCCTCCTCCTCTTTCTCCTCCTCTTCCTCCTCCTCATACCAGTGACTGATGGAGTTGGCCACATCTCTTCTGCTGCTGATGTTCCTCCCACTGCCTGAGCCTCCATGCCCTTCTGATGAAACTGGCAGTGTCTGTTTTGCCACCTTTTGTGGTTGATCTGCTACCAGGTTCTCCTGTGGCCTCCGCAGTTCTGCACTGGAGGTCATGGCCCAAGCTTGGCCTCTTTTGGCCCTGCAGCCTTTTCAGGATTTAGTATCCCTGTCAGTGGACATCACAATGGAGGCTGTTGAGGTGGAATGAGCAGTGCTGCACAACAATGTGGAAACTTGCCATAGAGGGGGCATGTGGTGCTGATGGAGGTGTTTACCTGTATATGGCAGTAAGCTTAGCAGGCCAGAGCTTATGCTGAGTTCACTACACCACATCTCACTTTGCACAGCATGCTGAGTGTTGTTGCTGAGAGCTCAACAGACAGCTGCCTGTGCCAGCTGTGTACCGAGTTTTCCCTTTGTATGTCTCTGCGAGGGTTCAGACATTCTACTTCCCATAGATTCACTCACATGGTGAGTTTTCATTTCCTCTTATGGGGTTCTGTTCCTCTGTTATTATTGAACCACCATTGGCCCATGATGTACCCATATCTATGGTGTAGTATAGTGGCACTGTCACACCAGTGTGGGGTTTCTTCCCATTTGAGTTGCATGTGGAGCACAATAAGAATAACTGCTTATATGCCTTTTTGAATGCAGTAATTAGTTTAACCTTGTCTCAACAGTCTCTATGGCGCAAAACATGCGAACTCTAGTATATTCTTAGATTCTTTTGTACAGAACGGTTCTTCAGATGTTGTAAGTAGGCTTCTGTGAGATAGCTGGCATCTTAAAACAAGAAGAAAACTGTACCTGTCAGTCATAAACAGTTATGATGTTGATACTACAGCTCTTTACAAGATTAATGATATAATACTGACAAAGCAAATGCATTACAGAAAAATGATAATCACATCAAACAACAAAATAAACACAGTGTGGGATATAATGAAGGAGACTGGTACAACCAGACATGAGGAAGATCTGATACCACTGAGAGTAAATGCAAAAATTTTTAATAAGCAGCTCATAACTGTTACCGAAAAGATGGTGTTGTCAGATTCAGTAGATACTGCCATGGAGTAGCTCAGACCAGACATTACAGATAACTTCGCTAATATGAGTATGACCTTCACTATACCAGTAGAAGTAAATGCAACATAAAACCTTTAAAATCTAAATATTCTAGTGGTTACAATGAAATATCAACAAAGTTAATGAAAGAGTGTGCTTCTGAGCTTGGTAACATATTAAGTGATCTGTTTAACCAGCCACTTATCGGAGGAACCTTCCTTAAGGGTTTTGATATTGAGAAGGCTACCTACATGTACAACAAGAATGTATTTAATTCACCAGCCAAAATGTTGATAAGGCAAAACATTATGGTCACTGCCCATTAAGATGTTGGGTGACATCTGGCGGCAACGGGGGCACATGAGACAGTAACAAAAGTATGTAAGTGGAGCAAACATGGACGAAGGATCACCCTAATGAAGATATGTGCTGCAAATGGGGAAATCCACTGAGATAAGTGACTTTGACAAAGAGAAGATCATTATAATGTACAGCCTGTGAACAAGTACCTTGCAACCAGTGAAGCTAGTCAAATATTTATGTGCTACTGTTATGAGCCTCTATGGAAAGATGTAGAAGGGCAGCGAAACTATCTATAGGGTCTTAATTGTAGGACATCCAGAAATCTTCTTAAAAAGTGGGTTTCAGAGGCCTGCTTGCTCTGTAAAGTAGGATATATGGTGATTTGTATCATCTCTGCCAAAAAAGCACAATCATGGGGCTCACCCAAGTCTTTCAGAGCACACCATTCATCGTATATTGTTGAACACGGAGCTTCACAGCAGACCACGCCTACATGTTCACGTGTCAACCCAATGACATTGTCAATCATGAATGCAATGGGCATGGGACCACCAAGCTTCAACTGTCAATCAATGGAGACCTGTCAGCTCTTTGGGTGAATTACATTTTTGCTAACTAGTTCAATGGTCATCTTCACAAACGCTGTCATCAAGATGAACGGCGGCTTGAAACATGTAGTACACAAGGGACACTAGTTAGTGGGAGCAGTATTATGCAATGGGAGACACCCTGCTTGTAAAAAACTAATCTAATCTAATGGGACCTTTGGTAGTAATCAATGACATGCTAACAGCTGTGAACCACCTGCACCCATTCATGCTTGATGTCTTCCTCAATGGTAATGTCATCTTTCAGCAGTATAATTGCCCATGTATTGGAGCCAAGCCACAACCAGCTACAGTTGTTTGAGGAGTATCATAGTGAACTCATGTTGATGTCTTGGTGACCAAAATTGCCTGATGTAAATCCTATGGTACCCATCTGGGTCACTATCGGGCACCATCACCACATATGCAAATCAGCAGCCTATTACTTACACAAACTACATGAACTGTGCATAGACATCTAATGTCAAATACCTCCACAAGCCTGCCAATAAACTGTCTGATCCCTGATACACAGAATCAGTTATATATTTTGTTCCAGAGACAGATAAAGAAGTTACTAAGCATGCGGTCATAATGTTTTGGCTTGTCAATGTATATTTTGGGAACTGTTAAAGACATTTCAATGTGCAAATCACATCATCATTTTAAATAAATTGGAATACTATGGTGTAATAGGAAATGTTGCAAAATTGATGAAATTCTATATCTCTTACAAGAAACATAGGATGTCAATATCAAAGAAGTGGATTAAGCTTTCAGGCATCATCCAAATGGGAACTATTATATAGGTTTCATATTAGAGCGATTGTTTTCCTTGCTTACATCAATGACCTTCACTCTGTAACATTACCAGATGACAAATCTATTTTGTTTGCAGATGACACAAGCATTGCACTAAGTAGAAAATCAAGTACAGTCTTAGAAAGATTGGTTAAAGAAATTTTCATGCACATTAATAAATAGTTCCTAGCCAATGCTTTATCAGTAAACTTGGAAATAACATACTATATGCAGTTTAGAGCTTGTGAGAGGCATCCCATCAGTATATGCCTAAAACATGGCAACAAACAGTAGAAGAAGTTGACAATGTTAAATTCTTGGGATGACACCTTCACAATAAATTCATCTGGGAGGAGCAGAATACAGAACTACCGAATCACCTACAAAATCTATATTTACAATGTGAATGTTGTCACACAAAGGTGATAAAAAAATCTTGAATATTATGCTTACTTTCATTTCATAACATCATTGCTTTTTAAGGTAACTCATCAAGCCAGGCTAAAGTTTTCTGCCTCCAAAAATATGTAATAAGAATTATTTTCAGTGTGAACTCAAGAACATACTGCAGAGGCCTGGTTATGTAACTGGGGATACCAAGTACTGCTTCCTAATACATTTACTCCTTAATGAAATTTGTCATTAACAATATATCTCTTTTTCAAACCAATAACTCAGTTCATGTAATTAATACTAGAAATAAGAACAACCTTAACAAATATTTAAAGTTACCTACTTTGGTCCAGAAAGATGTCTGTTATTCAGGAACATACATTTTATATAACTAGCCGCAGCCAAAAATTTTAACTACAAATAATGTTCAGTACGAATGCAGCATAAAGGATTTGTTGGTGGCCAACTTCATCTACACCATTGATGAATTTCTTGTAGAACCAACTGATATGTCACTAAGAATACCAAATAATGCAAATATTAGTACAGTCTGACTTCTGTACAAATTAAGTCCCGTGATGCAATCATTTTAAATAAGTGTTGTAAAATGATCATTCTGTTCAATGATGCATGACTACAATAGCCTAAAAATTATCATTTGCACCTCAGTGAATTGAACATTTATATGTTTTGTGACAAATTATTTATTAGCATTTAAATGAAAAAAATGTATGGACATATTTCACATTCATGAGGACAATTTGCCTTGGGATGTGTGGAAAGTACATTAGCAAATCTCTTTGTAAATATTAATTGTGTATTCTTGTTTTTCTGACATGTTTTTCATCATGATATCCTCACTCTCAATCTATTGGAACAGAAAGTATGTCTAACCCAATCTAATCTAATCCACTCTATCTTTAATTGTCTATCAGTTCAGATTTTTCAGTATTTCTGTTATGTTCTCTTGTTAGTCAAACAAACCTTTCACAATTCATGTTGCCATTCTTTGTGTATATATTCAGTGTCTCCAGTTAGTAATATTTAGCATGGGTCATATAAACTTGAGCAACATATGGTAGGTTGCACAATGTTTTGCAAACAATCTCCTTTGTAGATTTATTGTGTTTTCCCAGTAGAACACCAGTGAAATGAAGCTTACCCTCTGCTTTATCAACAACTGAGCATATGGGTATCCCTGCAGTTATTACATCTAGGTATTTGTATGAGTTGGATGATTCCAATCATGACTCACTGTTATTTTAATTCCAATTTTTTTCTGTGTGAAGAGCATAATTTCATATTTCTGAATGTTTGAAGAAAGTTGTTAATATTTGCATGACTTGTGCAGCTTCTTCCAGATAGTACTTTATTTTAGACACCTGTATCATCTCTCTAAACACCCTAGGTTACTATTAATATTGGCTGCCATATCATTAATATATGACAGGAACAGTCAACACACATTTCTGGGGCACATCTTTCCATGCTAATGTGTATTCATAGAGTTTGTTTCTGACCTTAATGTCACATTCTTCCTTTGCACTATTTTTTCAGAAAAGACAAATATTGGTATGTTAACAATAAAGCATCTTATTGAAAACATAACGTTTTCTGTGAACATTTGGCAAAATAATAGTATTATTTCTAATGGTCCTCTGCTGTATGTACTAAGAGCTAACACCAGATAATATAAAATGCTTTTATATTCTGTAAATACTATACTTATACACTGAATTAAAAATAAAGGTGAATGGATATGCACACAAGGTTCCTTTTCTTAAAATCACCTTTTGCAGAAATTTTGTGTATTACAAGTGTGGCTGAACTTATGTGCTTCTGGGGTATTAGTTTTCTGATAAAGGCATTTCCAAAAACCTAACACTTTCTAGTTCTTATTTTTGACCATCTGGCTAGACTATTTTCATAGTTTGTGGAATTCAGTAAAAATTATTTAACTTTATCTGCTCAATCTTGACAAAAAATTAATGATTGCTCATTTGCCTTGAACAATCTGTCTGACATTTTCAAATATATTGTTAGTGTTTTTTCAGTAAAAGAATTGTTCCTATTTTTTTTTTATTTCTGTACTTATATCATACAAGGTGCTACCCAAAATTTTTGGAACTGGTACTGCCATCTGTTGAAAACCTTACCTTTGGACTAATGGTCACCATCACCCTTGAAGTAGTTCCCATCCACAAGTACACACTGGTCACATTGCTTCTGCCACTGGTCAAATGTTTTCTGGAAGTCCTGTCTTTTGAGGGTGTTTATCACCATGAGCAATGCTTCTCTAGAGTGTCAAACTGATGGTTTCAACTTGAGTTTCAGGTTTGGAAATAGTGCGAAGTCGCAACATGCGAAATCTGATGAGTATGGTGGGTGGGGTACAACCACCATGTTGTTTTTTGCCAAAAAGGTCCTGGTGAGCGAGGACATGTCGCAGGATGCATTGTCATGAAGCAGCATCCAGTCCCCTTAACGCCAAAGTTTGGGCCGATGTCACCACACGTTTTCACAGAACCATCACTAAACATCACAGTAGTACGCAGAATTCACTGTTTAGTTTTGGTGGGATGAATTATTTGTGCACAATTCCCTTGGTTCAAAGAAAACGATGATCATGCTCTTCACTTTGCTCTTCACCTGTCTCACATTTTTGGGTCTTGGAGAGCCTGGGCTCTTCCACTGGAATGATTGTTGCTTTGACTCTGGGTCATAACAATAAATCCAGCTCTCATCACAGGTGAAAACCTGTGACAAAAAGGTTGGATCATCATATGCGGTCTGATGAAGGTCCATGCACACTTGAATACATTGTGCCTTCTGATCGGCAGTCAAGAGCCTTGGCACAAATTTTGCAGTGACATAATGCATGCCCAATTCATCAGTCAACATTCATTGACATGTCCCATAACCAACACCCACTTCATCCGCAAGCTCTTGAATGGTTTGATGTCAATCCATACAAACCAGTTGTTGAAGTTTGGCAACAATGTCTGGTGTTGTGGAGCTAATGGGTCTTCTAGTGTGAGCATCATCTTCGATGTCTGTACTGTCGGCCTTGAACCAAGCATGCCACTCATACACACATGTACGGCTCATGATCTGTCCCCCAAACACTTGTTGAATCATTGCAAGGGTTGCTGTAGCACTCTTCGCAAGATTTGCAGAGAACGTGATACACATGCGCTGTTCTGTTCGCAGATGCATCATAAAATTGCCACACACCAAACACAGAGTATTACACAAATCACTGTGGACACACAACATGTCCTCCCAGCTGAATGCCACTCAGCTCACGGACTCATGATCTGTCCCCCAAGCACTTGTTGAATCATTGCAAGGGTTGCTATAGCACTCTTCCCAAGATTTGCAGAGAACGTGATACACATGCGCTGTTCTGTTCACAGATGCATCATAAAATTGCCACACACCAAACACAGAGTATTACAGAAATCACTGTGGACACACAACATGCCCTCCCAGCTGAAAGCCACTCAGCACACGGACTCATGATCTGTCCCCCAAGCACTTGTTGAATCATTGCAAGGGTTGCTGTAGCACTCTTCCCAAGATTTGCAGAGAACATGATATACATGCGCTGTTCTGCTCGGAGATCCATCATAAAATTGCCACACACCAAACACAGAGTATTACAGAAATCACTGTGGACACACAACATGTCCTCCCAGCTGAACGCCACTCAGCACACTGACTCATCAGATATGCAGCTCTCAACACATATTGGTGTGAAGATCTACTATTCGTTCTTTCCAGCACCAGTCTTAAAAATTTTGTATTCCACCTCATATGCAATAATGGCAAAATTAGTATGAGGGTAATCCCAAAAGGAAGGTCTCCTACTTTTTTATAAGTACATAGACCTGTTATTTTTACAGTGGTTTACATCAGTTTACAGCTTGAACATTTAGCTATTTTTCAACATAATCACCATTTCTGTTGATGCATTTTTGTAGACACTGTGGTAATTTTTGTATGCCTATGTCATACCAGCTCGCTGGCATGCTGTTCAGAAAGTTATGAATCGCTTTTCAACCAAATGTTCTTTTAACCTAGGGAACAGGTGATAGTCACTGGGTGCCAAGTCAGGACTATGGGTTGGGTGGATGATTATGTTCCACTGACACTGTTGCAGGAGCGCAGCAGTTTGCCGAGAGATGTGTGGGCAAGAGTTGTCATGTGTATGCCCTTGCTCAACATTCCTCTTCTCCAGTTCTGAATTGCCCGTTTTAGTTTTTTCATAGTTTCACAGTACCTGTCACCATTGATTGTTGTCCCAGCAATTCAGCTCCGATGATGAGGTGAAAGAAGAGGTTCATAACTTTCTGAACAGCATGGTGGCTAGGTGGTATGACATGGACATACAAAAACTGCCACAGCATCTACAAAAATGCATCAACATAAATGGTGAAACCATTGTAGAAATAAACAGGTCTATGTACTTATAAAAAATAGGAGACCTTACTTTCGGGATTACTCTCATATCTTCTGAGAATGCATATGAACATTGTGACACAAACCTTGGTTATGATTCTGAAATGCAATATTTTTATGAAATTGCTCCACCATAATTTGATCATTACAGTCAGATAACCATTTAACCACGTACATCACTGAAGACAGCTAGACATCAACAGCTCTAGACATTGTTGATCAGTACAACAGTAATGGAAATTCCTGGATGGAGCATTATGTAATAAAAGGGAAAGGCAACCACTCACCTATAGTATGTCAATGCACAGAGGACAGTGGTACATGACAAAAGCATTAATCACAGTAGCTTTTGAGCACTACCTCTTTTTCCAGCAATAGTACACACATTCACACACACATCCACATAGGCACCCAAATATACATTCCTGTGTAAGTGGTTACTCTTGTGTATGTGTTTGTTTGTCTGTGTTGTTGTGTGTGTCAATGTGTACACTATTAATGAAAAAAGAGCTAGGGCTCAAGATGAATTGTGAATGCTGTTTTCTCTTATGTGTTACTGTGCTCCAAGCATTGATATGCTATAGTTGAGTGAACATCTTGTTATTGATCAGTTCTGTTCTTAAGTTCTCTTGTAACTTTATGTGGGATAAGAAGTTTCAACCAAATCACAGAATGGAAACAGCAGTTGTAGAATGTAATGAAAAAAAATATTTGCAATACTTAGATAGTAAGTGTGTAGGTTGGGTTAATTTGTATCATTTTAATGACTTCATTATTCCAAATCACTGAACAATGTCACATAAACCAGAAATAACATAAATTATAATAAATGTAAGAAGAAGGATTGATTTTATCAGAAAGAAAATTCATCTGAGAACTCGAAAGAATTTAAAAGATGGGGTGAGTCACCTAAAAATAACAAACTGCTGTTTTTGAGGCAACACCCACTTCATTACTTACACTGGACATAGGATTTTTATAAGACTCAGAATTTCAGGAAATTAGTTTCATGTGGAGGTTTCTAAACTGGTAGCAACAGATGACATAAAAACATTCAGCTTTCAGGCAGTGCATCCCAAAATGGCATATTAAAAGTGTGTGCTAGACTGGGACTTGAACCCAGACCATTGCATTTTGTGGACACTGCTCTTACCATTTGAGCTGCACAGGCATGACTCGAAATTTGCCCTCATAGCTGTGTGTCAGATGTTCCTCTCTCCTGCTTCCAAGGGTTCTAGGCTTGAGTCCCTGTCCACCACACAGTTTTAATCTGCTAGGAAGTTTCACATATTAACTATTTTTGCTTTTACATGTTTTCTACATCCTTAAGACTCCTCACTACCTGCAAGTCACAACTGTACACAGAAATTTTGCACATGCACATATTTTGTTGCTTGCTAGTGCAACAGCCCACCTTACAAATTTGTATTCTTTTTCAGAGTTCCCAAAGTATCATATACACATAAAGCTACATTCTCTCAGGGTTGTGCACCAACTGGAGTGGAAAGTTCTTTTGGGTGAAGCAGCTGAAGAATATAACAAGTGAGGAAAGGAAGCAAAGTATCTGGAAGGGCTAAGAGAGTTAGAGGAAGTGGGAGGGGGAGGGGGGGGTAACAAATGTGACAGCAGAGAGAGCTCATACTGTTGCAACAGAATAGGGTGCCGCACATGGTGAAAGAATTGCATCACATATGTGATATTACAGCTAGCTAGTAATTATACAACAATAATATGAAAGTCATGATTTACCTTCTCCAGCATGATTGTACGTGATGTATATATAGAGAATTGTAGCTCTGTTGAACATTTAACACTGATGTCACCATATTTTGCTGTTTCTCTTAAGTTTGGATAATACTGATGACATTTAACCTAAAAAAGAGATCTATTGGTTATTATAAGTAAGTACTTGACAGACATATTAAGATAAATATTGAAACAAATGAAGCCTATGAAATAGCAAATAGTTTGCATTACAGTGATCAGAAAGTGTAAAATGGCAGAAAGATAATGCATAATAAAGTTAAGCATGTCTGTACCAAGGGATCAGAAGTTCTCTAAAGTGAAATACAACTGAAAATATTATGTGGATTGTATATAGGAGACATACACAGTCTGTCAATGAAAAATTATCCCTAAACCATTCATTTCTTCAGAATCAAACTTAATATTCACTGAGTTTATATGAAGGGTGTTTCAGGAGAATTGGTGAATATTATTTTATCCATTTTGGCTAGAGAACACCATAGTTATTTTCATAAATTACACTGTAGCAAATACTACAACAAGCCACAAGTTTTTTGAAGTGATTTTGTTGTACCATTAGTAGTTTTGAGTCTGAGGCCATCATCAGACAGTAGCATTGATTTCTTTGCTAGTTTTACATTTGTGTCCTAAAGTATAACATATCTTTTGTGATTACATAGTTTTACACTTATCTTTGTAAACACAAGAACTTTGTTACGTTTTAGGATGCAAATATAAAACCTTCTGTAAACTATGCAATCACAAAAACTTTGTTATATTTTAGGACACAAATGTAAAACTTGCAAAGAAATCAACACTACCATTCTATGATGGACTCAGCCACAAAACTAGTAATGGTACAATAAGATCATTTCAAAGAACATGTGGCTGTTTGCAGTATTTCCTATAGTGTAATTAGTAACTATGTTAGGTGGTGGTAGCATAGGCTAACTCAGAGAAAACATTCAACATAACATGTGCAATTTCTATGGCAGCAGAGATACAGCTGTTAGAAAGTTATCCAAACATTCACAGAAAAGGCAAATAACTGTTCAAAGTCAGTTTCCATCAATTCCACATTCAACTTCAATCCATTTCTGAATTTTTTAAAGTGTCCTTTAAATGTTCTTGCCTGTTATGTGATTGGTAGCAACCCATCTTATTTTGTATTGTTGCTACTCTGTGCTTCATTTTCCACTGTTTGATTCTGCCACCTCATAAAATATTTACTACCCCTAAAACATATTGAATAAATGAAGGCAATTTAAATGGCCCTCTATACTGAAACTAGTAAATAGCTGACATTACCTAAAAGCAACAGAAGAAAATTTGAAGTTTAAAATGATATGATTGTTGCTTAATTGGTCTCTTCATTGACTGGTCAAAGGGGATGGATTTAATTTGGTCAACTAGTGAAACCATGGTTTATTTTCTTCATTTAATGACATAAATTAAACTAAAACAAGTACAAAATCCCATATTAGATCCCCTCTAGTACCACATTTCTTACAACTTCATTATAAGGCCATGTCACTGGTGATTAGGCTCAAATGCACAGGAATGGGTTTAAAAACTAGCTGTATTTATAAAAGTCCCTAAAACTGGACAGGTCATGTCTTTTGGTTGCACACAGAGTAGTTATGGAACTGCTATCAATTCAGCATCTGTAGATTAGCAGCTGATCTTTCATAACACATATAGCAATGTCTGCTGGTCTGTGCTCTTTTTTGTGGATTGTCAACTACCAAACAGCTTCATCACTAATTGAAAACTGATAATGAATGATTGGCATCCACCTCTGTTCGTAAAAAAATTGCAGTGTGCAAGTGACACTGTGTACTATGTACAATATTCTACCTATTTGCTATTCCTCCATGAAATATTACCAAAATTACAATGAAGCTGTAATAAATGTGGTACCATAGGGAGTGCATACATAATAAACAATACATGTGATGTGATAGACAAATCCTTACTTAATTTGTTGGACAGAATTACATCGTGGTCTATACTGGTCAGAGGTTTAACACATACTAAACCACCATCATAAATATTATTGTCCACTCTACTGCACAGAACAGCCATGTTTATTCTGTCAGTCAGAGGTGATATATTGTTGGGATGTCACCATCGAGATCCCACTGCCCCACCATGTCCTCTCCCTCCCATAGAGCAGAGCACTGGAGAAGTAGAAGCATTGTACATTGAGAGAAGGTGAGGAGTCAGTGTTGATCTGTGGTGGGGCAACAGCTGCAGTAATGCCAGAGATCCTGTAGTCTCTGAGGTGGACAGGAGGGCAGAAGGGGTGTCCATAGCAGGATTTAGCAGGTACTGGTGCACTGCCATCAGTAGCAGCCTTGGTAGTGAGCATTGAGGATGGAGTAGCCAATGGTGTAGTTCTGTTCTCGACTAGGACAGCCATATCATAAGCCAGGGCAGATATGTTGAGGGAGCCCTTGGTAGTGAGTTGGGACATCAGTTCTGCCATGTCGATGTCAGCCAGTATAGGCAAGGTGTGGTGGTAATGATGCAAAATCATGTTGGCCCCAGACCTCTTGCCTTCATAATGCATAAAGATGACCAAATTTCATTGACGAGCATCACAGATATATCCTAGGGTAGGAAGGTGAAGAGATTGAGTGAAAGGGTAAAAGACTGTTGGTCGGGTGCAGGGCTAAATGGCAGATGTGGAGATCATTCTGCAACACACCAAGCTGGCTTCAGTCTATTAACAGATACTCTTCATTGTTGGCTGCCAATCATGATGTCAAATGTGTTCATGTCAAGAGTAATTACTTTCTGAGGGCCTGTATATGGCAGGTGCAGGGCTGGTTTCAAAGGAGGGGTGGTGGTGGGGGTGGGGGTGGTGGGTGGAGAGGAGGGTATATGCAGATTCTGTATGTGGTGTCTGATACAGGCAATGAAATCTGGCAGGTCATGGTTAGTGGGAAATGTAGCCTGTATTGACATTATCAGCAGGAAGAGATAATGTCTTGTCATACAGGATCTCGGCTAAAGATGATTCAAGATCTTTGTTATGGATGGTGTGGACACTAAGCAACAAGCAGAGAAGATCTTTCAATGAGACTGTTTGACTGCGGTTGACATGCAGCGGTATGGAAAAGGTGGCAGCCACAAATATGACACAGTTCATTCAATATTGTCTGCCCCGGTTGGCAGTGAGTGACAAAGAGCAGCTGAAATGTGTGATCCACTTGTTGACAAAAACTTTGGCAACAGTCTCTGTGGATATATCATCAGTATGTGCGGCCTTGACCTACCACATAACTCCATAAATCAGTGATACAATGTAATGCTGTCCATCTGAGACTGGAAGTGGTCTTATTATGTCCATGTTCATGTGTTGGAACCACCCCTTAGGGATCGGAAATTTGTCTAGGGGCGCTGAGTGTGGTGGCCTATTTTGCTCTCTTAGCATGGGATGCACGTTCTGGTCCATGTGACACAGTCTTTCCATATTTGGGACCACGTGAATCATTCTGTCACTAAATTTACAGAGGGCCATACCCCAGGGTGTCCAAGATCATCAATGAGATCGAAGATTTGTTTTTGAAAAGTTTTCGGGGTGAGTCATCAAACCCAGTCACAGGACACATCACACCAAACTGGTTTGGTGAAGCCAGGAAAGGTAAGTTGCTCAAGTTTGAGGCCTGTGTCTGGGTCATGAAGTAGGTTCTGTTCATCTTGATGTGAGTCTTGCACCTTGGCGATCTGCTCATGATTGAGCTGTGCAGAAGAAGATGCGATCTGCGACAAGTCATCTGTGAGAATTTTGTCAGCATGTTTGACATAGCACATGTCAGTTGTGAACTGTGAAATGAAATCAAGGTATCAAAAATGCCTGGGGGAGGGGCCCTCAGGCTGGATGCATATTGTGTCAGCCAGAAAGTATTGACCAGCCTCTAGATGGTGAGTAGCTCACAGTCAAAGGCTGACCACTTGCATCTGAAAGTTTACAAGAGAGAAACCATGGACGCTGGGGAATGTCACTTATCTCCTGTTGAAACATGGCACTGATAGCATGGTCACTCATACCTGCTGTTACGTAAGGTGGGTTTTGGGAGATGGATGAGTCAGTGTAGCTGCATGCAGCAAGTCATCCTCGATTTTATAAAAAAGCACACTACACGAGTCCACACAAGGCAGTGCTTTCTCACAGTATTCTTCCCACACAGGACTTTGGTCAAAGGGAAGAAAATCTCAGCTGTGTGTGGAATGTGTCTCCTGTGGAAGTTTATGACATCTAAAAATCTACCTAACACTCTGTAGGTGGAGGGTGGTGCAAGAGTCACATTTGGTTGGTCTTCTCTTGTGTTGAGTGGATGACTGAGGCATCTACGTGAAAGCTGACAAATGTCATGTAGGCTTACCATAACTGACATTTGTCTGCATTAATAACGACCCCATAGGCAGCTAGTCTGTTGAGGACTTGTTGTATGTGAGCCTCGTGCTCTTCTGCAGATGGTGAGAATACAAGGACGTCATCTTTGTATGCATAACAAAATGGTAGACTGAACAAAACTTCATCAAAAAACATTGCTATATTTGTACAGTGTTTTTTAGTCTGTAAGGCATGTACAAAATCTCCAAGAGTTTGAAAGATGTAGTGATCCCTGTCTTCAGTATGTCCTCTTCCACTTTGGAAATCTGGAGGTATGCTGTTCTACAGTCAATAATGCTGAATATTTTGGAGCCAGCTAACATTTGAGTGATTTCCTGGAAGTTAAGGAATGGATAAATATCTATAATAATTTGGTCATTGTGTCACTGAGTCACCAGATAGGCACCATGATTTGTAGGGGATGCCCAGGAATTGTTCGATGGGTGGATAATGCCTGCCCCCATTAGTTTGTCCATGGTGGCCTTTGCCACTCTATGTTTGTCGGAGGTATGCATTGAGATCTACACTAGACAGGCAGGCCAGGTGTAATGTTATACAATGAACAGCACAAACTGCATGTGGTCTGATAGTAGGGTGCATGTAGTGGCCAAAAACACACTGCGTTGTAGAGCAGGATCACTAGGCAGAGCAGTGGGTACACTGTCAGAATCGTGCACTGAAGTTGGCTACAGCACTTCACTACTCTGTTCAGATTCCTCAGAGATAAGCTCTGAAAGTATGTAGGTGTCCTCCAAACTGACAGACATCTGCCATGGTGGTCATGAATGTTGTAGGGCATCAAGTTTGTGCTTGGCAGCGTGAAGTGATGCTGTAGTATCAGTAATGTGCTGCTGAAGATCCTCATTTATGCTTGTCTTGATGTCATTTTTAATGTGTAGTAAGAATTGTTGGACATCAAAGATCAAAATTCACTGAAGAGTGCTGAGCACTTTAGGAGGAGGTCCAGTGGTGTATCTCTGAAAAATGAAGAGGTGGTAGGTGGACAGGAATGTTCAAGGAGAACTTTGATGAGAACTCCAGTGACTGAATGGTGATCATCATGCGGTAATAATAATCTGTAGGTGAGGTCAGGAAGCAGATGATAGTGATGCAGAATGTCTGACTCCAGGACCAGCTTGACCATCTTGCTGATGAGGAAGGTGCAATGACTCTCTGGCCCCAAGTCCAAAGTGACTGAGGCGGTGTTGGCGACCACAACGACAGTGTTTTTTGTGGCACAGAATTGGTGTGATGATAGCAAGAAAGAAGTTGGTGCTTGAGATGCTGGGGGGGGGGGGGGGGGGGGGGAGCTGATGCCAGCACCCATGTCGATGAGATAATAAGTTGCATCATCAGGTGATCATAAACAAATATGCGTGAGCTGTTGGAAAGACCATGTGAGGTGGTAGAACTGTGCAGGTATGGTTAATTAAGGTTGTAGAACAGTCTGGTGCACCAACGGAAGGCCAATGTACTTGTCTGGGTAAGCACAAAGTGCTCTGCAGCTACTAGCCTCCTGTACAAATCTACTATGAAACCAACAGTTTAAGGGGTGCATGCTGATGGCATTGTTCTCTGAAGTGGCATCTGTTTGTAAACAGTGCCATGGGGGAATCTGGTCAGCTGAGGAGGTAAGCGTATCCCTTGTATCATTCAGTGATTTTTTCTGTTGGTAATGTGAAGGTTGCGCAGCGTAGTGGTGGGACGGGGTGCTGGTTGGACTGGCCAGAGTTGGCTGACCTCGAATGTGTCATGGCTGTGCAGAGTGGAGGCAATAGTGGCAAACGGCAGTGAGTCGGGGAGGTCAGGCTGGCTCAGCAGTAGTCATTTAGCCTTGCTTGCCTCATAGCCGAGTAGGGTGATGGCCTTACTGATGTCAGAGTAGCTGTTGACGAGAGTATGATGCTGCCCCAGGATGTGAATTCGGTCAGCAACGTGAAGTCTGGCATCAAGGTGGTCATCCTTTGTGACAGCATTGCATTCTGGATGTGTGTGGGAAGTTTCAATAGCCAAAGTGCCCAGAGCATGTGGTCAGTCATCAGTATAGGATCAACCTTCATCTGTAGGTGTCACCAGAGTGAGGATGCTGGGTTGTCTCTGAGGGTTTTTTCATGCATACCTAAATGTGGTTGCCACTATGGAGAGCATGAGAGGTGCCAGAGCAGCAAAGCCATAGTTATCTCATACTTGTCATGAGTGGGTGCTGCTGGGAATAGGCTGCTGATTATGTCCACATCATTGTCGAGGTGGCTGAGTAAGATGATAAACCTTGCATCATCATTGGTGATACCTTGGGCAGACATCAAGCACTTGCATAGAGTGAAATATACTGTTGGAAGGTCAGTACAGAATAGCGACAATGCAGAGGCTCTGTCAATCAACTCAATGCATCCAGTCTCTATGAGTGTCGTATTAAAGGTCAAAAGCACACAGAGCAGCTGGCATGGATGTAATGTCAGACAGGGGTTGGCACAACGTAGATGGGACCTGAAGCGGCCAATGCTGCAAAAGTTGAGGTCTGTATCCACAGCAGGTGGTCTGTATATTGCTATGACTACAGCTTTTCCCTGTATTTCATACAGCTGTATAGCTGCTGCTTCAAAATGGTTTTCCACACTCAATGATTCTGCTGAACACCTTTTTTGGACCTGATACTTGATTCAATAAGGATACATACACCTCTGTTTCTGGCATTTTTCTACAATACTGACTTGCCTACTTATATAGCTGAATATTAAAGCTACTTAGTTCAAAACTTCTGCACTAATGCTCCACAATGCACATGCAGTCAATGTTTGCACCATTCATTGCTACCTCAAGTTATTGTTCAATGCAGTTTCCAGTGAGCTTTATGTTGTGGAGTCTTAATCCATCTTTTACTTATACAGCTACTCCCCCTTTCATCATGTATACCTACGGAAACGAAACTAATTTGCATCCATCTCAGTGAAGCTATTCAATTTTTGTGACTTCCAAATTGTGTAGGTTCTTCAAAGGCCTAAACATATAAATAAATATTTGCAAGATCACTGTATGGCAAAGATAATGTAGGGAGGTATGAATATCTCAGTAAGTCAAAAGAAATTTGATGAAAACTATCATTTTTCTTGTGTACCTCGTTTGATGTTCTTGTTTCATCAATCCCAGTGTCTGTCAATCTTTTGAGCTGGAGTGAGAAAGATGCTTGTCTCAATATTTTGTTAACTAAAAGTTATAATATGCAGAAGTGACAAGTTTTCATTCTACTACTGTGCTACATCCTAATTTCCTTCTCCTGATGTGACAAGGGCTCACATTTTTAAATGGAGCTTTTCAGAGATGAAGTCAACACAAAGAGAGAATAGCAGCTGCAGCCATGTCAGCATTGTTGTACATCATTGGGAGAAAAGGTAAATTACCAAGCCAGACTTCAAAACTAAAAGGGGTTAACATTTATTCAGTGCTCCAGAACTGTCACAACATTCTTAAAATCCATGCACCTATACCTATGCACATTTCTGGGTGGACAATTTTTGGTATAACTAAATGATAATTACTGTATAACTGGACAATCCACGTTATCTCTCTCCCGAGACACCATATCTGGTGACCACGGCATGTTGTGCATAGTGAGCTGGTGTAAGCTGTTGCCAGCACACCGGTTGGCAAAGGTGTAGCAAGAAGGTCGATAGTAGCCACTGGATCAAGCATGCCTGTCAGGAGATAGGCCAAAGACAGACTGGCAAACAACATGCACCAATGCCCTCTTGACTGAAAGTATTTAGATCACCAGAGATTTCAGCCCCAATCTTAGTCACTAGCTCAGTCTCAGTCACTAGCTCAACTACTCAGTCACTGGTGCACCAACTCACACTCCAAGTTTGGCATCTCTCATTCATCACATAGTGGGACTCGTACTCCACCAGCAGTGCGGCTAATGTGAACTATTATGGAAGAGCTTGTACCACAACATATGTAGCAAAACATAAGTAGCTACCTGGTCATGTAAATAAATAACCCTGTAAATGCATATGTGCATTTGTACTGTAGAAAGAGGATACCAGCCATCAAACATCATCATCTCCCTTGATTCCTCTGGTACAAGACTCGACATATAGCACAACTTTAGAAATGCTACGATTTTTCAGTATCAATTATTGATACGAAAAACTCATTTTTATTATTGAGAAAGCTTCTTGTGTTTTGATGGAAGAATCCAAATATGTTATGATTAATAAGCTTCATCCTGTCTACGCTGCCATTCTTTGTTTCGTCATTTATTGTAGCTATTGAGTCAGTAGTTATTTAGCTGTTTTCCAGAAGACTTTTCCCACAAAGAGGCCATGAGAAAATATTGAAAATTACATGGATTAAACAAACTATGTTCTGGTTACACTGAATGGCCTTGGAAATTAGAGGTACACATAACCTGTTACTGGAAACGCTCAGAACTAGACCCTGGTGTATGTGGTGTGATCATGTGAGGAGAGATGCATTAATCATGAAGCTCTGGATTTACACATACACCATAACACTTTATCCAGTGCTTGCCACATGACTCAAAGAGTGACACAACCTTCACATTTGTGTGAAAAGCATTTCCAGTGATGTACATCATGTCATCCTCAATTGTGTAGGTTATGGTACAAAATTTCTTGGCACCTCCAGTGACCAGTATATGATTTATTATCGGGACTTTTTCCCAAAGAACCTAAACCACAGGTGACGGCTGAGCCCTGGATTTGGATTAAAAATACTAGTTAATTGGTAGGCACTGTCCAAGCAGTTCTAAACTAGTTCTGATATTCCTCTCTCAGTACCAATCTCCATAAATGTTTTGTGAGATGTTGCAAATGTTTCTAATGCACTCAAAAACTGATATTAGTCATGTCCACTTTATTTATCAATCTTGTACTGCCTTTCACATTTCAGTGTTATGTCATTCTCAAGGGCCCAAAATATCCATTACACATTCTTAGATAAAATGAAAATACATTTGTTAAATATTGGTACAATGTATCGAGCTACATTACTTGAAATCTGAGAGCAAACTGAGTGTGTTATGGATATTTTCAGCTTTGACAATGGTGTAAGGCTGAAATGTGAAAGGCTGTATAAGATTAATAAATACAGTGATCAAGATTAATGTCAGTTTTTAATACATTCCCCTCTCATGACTACTCCTTACTTGGTGGATCTACCTGGTCTATTTAACCCTCCAACTACTACTAACATTAGCTTCCACTTCTTCCCTGGTCTTTTTAGTTTGTTCCTGAATTCCTCATATTCTCTACACACTTTTATTTATAGTCTCCACATCAGTGAAGCTGTTGGAGACATCTAGACTATAGCTAGCAGAGTTGCAGCATGAAATGTAACAGTCTAATCGAAACCCATTTAAACACATAAATTTTAAACATAAACAGTAATTTCTGGAATAGAGTTGTATGCAAATATGTACTTGTGGAAAAGTCATGAAGAAAAAATTATGGAATCTTAATTACGCTAATGTGTAGAAGTCCATTAATTGGTAGGAACATTTTATATGGTATTAATCTTCTGTATTTAGTAAATATAACAAGTGTATTGTTAACATTTGATACCTGAGTGTAGGATGAGAGTTTTGACTGTAATTTTATTAAAAAATCCTTTATAACAATGCCATGGATTGTTCAGGATTGTTTGGATTATACATATAGGGGTAGCCATATTGGCATAAGGAAATCAGTCTGGTTTTGGTTTTTGAGCAGTGAGCATCTAGCTGCTCCTTCTGTATTGTAATTATTGTTTGCCTTTGTAATAATATTTTACTTTTGTTTTCAAAGTATAATAAATAATTTGAAACATAATAAAACATTGATTTTTAACTTAACTTTTCCAAACTTAAAATTTTACAGTTACTAAGAACTTAGGACTTTGGTTGCGACAGATTTTCAGAAAGGATGAGTACACAAAAACCACAATATAAATGTTTAACCTAAGAATAAGTTATGTTTTAAAAGTGGAGGAGTTGGGATGCAGTGTAATTCTGTAAACAAATCTTGTACTTTGTTTCAGAGTTAATTCACTTGTTGAAATATTATTCCATATTTTTTATAACTGAACAACGAAGAAAGTGCGTAACACTATAAAGGTCTTAATGATACTTATGTGAAAATGCAACTTGGAGAACTAACTGTGAGTACAAAATTTATTTAATAGTTTATGTGTGGGAAATTTTGACTGCAATTGTTAATATGGATAGGGAAGTTGACGATAATGGGGAGGCTAATTGAAACAAGCAAAATATCTTAGATATTACTGATAATAATGTAGTTAAACAGGATAATGAAATTGGAGAGTATAGTGACCACAGTAGTGTATGTTCACATTTTTGTGGATTTGAATCAAATGTACCAGCATTAGATTGGTTAGTTCTGTTAATTGAAGGACAAAAAAAAAATCAATGGAAGAACAGCAAAAGACAACTGGAAAATCGTTTGATCAACATAAAACTTTTTTTGACTAAAAGCTTGATTCTATCGATAAAAAATTAGACACAAATCTGCGAGACAAAAGAGAGTTTAGAGAGGTGTCAGGTAAAAGTAGCCGAGAATACCAGAAATGTGTCAACTATTGAAGGGGAAATTGTTACCTTGAAACAGGAACACCAAAATTTTGAAGAGAGGCTAGATTCCATGGAAAATTCCGAAAACGTTGCTACTGTAGATGTGTTACAATTGAAAAAGTTCAACAAAGATTTCATAAAGAAAATCTCAGAAACAGACCAAAGTATACAACTCGCAAATGAGAATTTTGCAGAATTGAAAGAAGATGTAGGCATTTGTTTGGGCAAAATTATAAACTTCAAATCTAAATCCCAAGAAATTGATGATTCCATTGTGGAACAATGTCAACAGAAAAACATGTTCAGGGGTGGGAAATATACATACAGTTGATTGGAACAATGTCAACATAAAAACATTTTCAGGGGTGGGAAATGTACATACAGTTGATTTCATGTGACAAATTAAAGATAACTTCAAAAATAAAATGAGGGATAGATTGAAAATTAAATTAAAAAAAATTGGATAGGGAGGCTTTGTCATGGGCAAACTAAGCAATCAAACCTGAAATGTCGTTTACTGAGGTAGAATGAGCTTTCATGAACAAACTGTGGTCAGAAACTAAACAAGCCAGAATTAAGTCAGAATTTTTGAATGGGTCAAATTTCAAAATGGGTAGTGGATGAATGATAACCTTTTGTGAACAACAATTATGAACTTTGGAGCATCTTGATAAACCACTGGACAAGATGATCCAGAGAGGTGCATTAAAATGTAGATTACCACACAGGGCACAGTGGAGTCCTATCTACTGACCTTATGACACTATAGAACAGTTTCTTAGATATATAGATAAATTGGATTTGGCATGGGAGAGATATGACAGATATAGTAACAGACCAGATGATAGCAGGAATATCAATAACAGAGCTTTCAATGATCATTTTAACAGTAGATTCAGAAATAATGACATAAGAAATGGACAGAGAAATGATAGGCAGAGACGAGAGAATAGGAATTCTGAACCAAGAAATAGGCAGTGCGGACAAAATCAGGGAAACAATAGTAACAATTTCAAAAACAGAAGAAATGGACTGGTAAAGTAAGACCTGTCTGTTTCGGAGCCTGGCGAAGTGGGGCAAATAAATATAGGGATTATAATGAGGCACACTATGGTAATTTGAGAAGGGGAAGAGATAGAAGAAATAGGACATACCAAAATTTTGTACTCAGTATAAAATCTGAAGTAAACAAAATAAAGTTTGATAGGGCATTTTGAGAATTTTTTTTATCTGGGAACAAAAATAAACAAAAAAGTAGAAGAAAATCTGAATTAAAATTAGAAGAAAACGTTTTGACAAATTTCTTTGACAGTATTAATGCAGTAGTAGCTATTGATAGCGTTGAAAACAGTATGGGTGAGTGAGAATGTTGAGTGACAGTGAAATGAGTGAAAAAGCTGATACTGGTGCTGTATGTGTGATAGCTGATGTTCATGTGCTTGGCAATGGAAATGAGAATGACAATGTAATTGCAGATGTAATTCCAGTAGACAATACAAAGAAAACTGAGGATTTATTTTTATTTATTTATTTATTTATTTTATTTTATTTTATTTTTTTATTTATTTTATTTATTTATTTTTTTTTTTTTTGCGTGGAGGCACCAACTGGTGTCTTTTGCAAACGTCATACCATTTTTTTACAAGCTTAGTACAGTCATATACACATACGTGATTACATATATATGATACAAATGTACCATTGTACCTAATAAGGCACAATATTGGGTGTTAAATCGCACCTATTACAAATATTCAGATTTTACACAACTATATATATATATATATATATATGTGTGTGTGTGTGTGTGTTTGTGTGTTTTGTTCATGTGCCTGTCTGCCGGCGCTTTCCCGCTTGGTAAGTCTTGGAATCTTTGTTTTTAATATATTTTTCCCATGTGGAAGTTTCTTTCTGTTTTATATATATATATATATATACTCCTGGAAATTGAAATAAGAACACTGTGAATTCATTGTCCCAGGAAGGGGAAACTTTATTGACACATTCCTGGGGTCAGATACATCACATGATCACACTGACAGAACCACAGGCACATAGACACAGGCAACAGAGCATGCGCAATGTCGGCACTAGTACAGTGTATATCCACCTTTCGCAGCAATGCAGGCTGCTATTCTCCCATGGAGACGATCGTAGAGATGCTGGATGTAGTCCTGTGGAACGGCTTGCCATGCTGCCATTGCCACCTGGCGCCTCAGTTGGACCAGCGTTCGTGCTGGACGTGCAGACCGCGTGAGACGACGCTTCATCCAGTCCTAAACGCGCTCAATGGGGGACAGATCCGGAGATCTTGCTGGCCAGGGTAGTTGACTTACACCTTGTAGAGCACGTTGGGTGGCACGGGATACATGCGGACGTGCATTGTCCTGTTGGAACAGCAAGTTCCCTTGCCGGTCTAGGAATGGTAGAACGATGGGTTCGATGACGGTTTGGATGTACCGTGCACTATTCAGTGTCCCCTCGACGATCACCAGAGGTGTACGGCCAGTGTAGGAGATCGCTCCCCACACCATGATGCCGAGTGTTGGCCCTGTGTGCCTTGGTCGTATGCAGTCCTGATTGTGGCGCTCACCTGCACGGCGCCAAACACGCAAACGACCATCATTGGCACCAAGGCAGAAGCGACTCTCATCGCTGAAGATGACATGTCTCCATTCGTCCCTCCATTCACGCCTGTCGCGACACCACTGGAGGCGGGCTGCACGATGTTGGGGCATGAGCGGAAGACGGCCTAACGGTGTGTGGGACCGTAGCCCAGCTTCATGGAGATGGTTGCGAATGGTCCTCGCCGATACCCCAGGAGCAACAGTGTCCTTAATTTGCTGGGAAGTGGCGGTGCGGTCCCCTACGGCACTGCGTAGGATCCTACGGTCTTGGCGTGCATCCGTGCATCGCTGCGGTCCAGTCCCAGGTCGACGGGCAAGTGCACCTTCCGCCGAACACTCGCGACAACATCGATGTACTGTGGAGACCTCACGCACCACGTGTTGAGCAATTCGGCGGTACATCCACCCGGCCTCCCGCATGGCCACTATACGCCCTCACTCAAAGTCCGTCAACTGCACATTCAGTTCACGTCCACGCTGTCGCGGCATGCTACCAGTGTTAAAGACTGCGATGGAGCTCCGTATGCCACGGCAAACTGGCTGACACTGACGGCGGCGGTGCACAAATGCTGCGCAGCTAGCGCCATTCGACGGCCAACACCGCGGTTCGTGGTGTGTCCGCTGTGCCGTGCGTGTGATCATTGCTTGCACAGCCCTCTCACAGTGTCCGGAGCAAGTATGGTGGGTCTGACACACCGGTGTCAATGTGTTCTTTTTTCCATTTCCAGGAGTGTATATATACATACAATAATTTATTTTAGTTTAATATTAATATTCACTTAAAGAATATAAACACTTGTCAATGAAGAAATATTTCAGTTCCCTTTGTGGCACCTTATAGAGCTCGTTAATCTGTTGTACAATATTTGACTACTAATGCATGGACCATGGTCTGTTGTTTTTAATTTTGTTCTTTGTCTGTAGTAGCAGTCTTTATTTCTTGTATTATAGGCATGCATATCATAGCACTTTGTTGCTTTGTTTTGATGTGTCACAAAAAATATAATTAATTTGTGAAGATACAGTGAGTAGACTGTGAGGTATTTATGATGAACAAAGATTTCCCTGCATGAATCTCTATATCCATGGATAATTCTGATTGCTCTTTTCTGTAGGGTTAATATTCTGTTCATATGTATGTTGGCAGCACAACCCCATATCTCTATCCTGTAATTAATCTGTGCAAAAATGGTTCCATAATAAATTGTTTTTAATGTCTGATGTGGAACTACTTTTGATAACTGGCTGATTAGATGTAATGAACTGCTGATTTTATTGCACAAAAATTTGATATGGTTTACCCATCTTAGATTTTCATCAAGATGAATACCTAGAAATCTGCAGCCTTCTGTGTCCACTACTTCAATTCCACCTATGTTACTGATAGAGGTTTGGTGTGAATTTGTAAGTTTAAATGGCAATAACTGAGATTTACTGATATTAACTTTCAAACCTTGACCTTGGAAATAAGTAGTTATTTGACGTAGTCCCTCAGTTGCTACCAACATTAACTCATCATTTTGTTTACCAAGAAATAACAGTGAGGTATCATCTGCATAGGTTACCAATTGGGAGTTGATAGGTTGCTCTATATCATTTATGTACACTAGGAAAAGGAAAGGGCCCAAAATTGAGCCCTGGGGTACAACTTGTGTGACTGTCTCATATTTGGACTGAAAATTAATGATCTGATTATTGATTTTGTAAGTCAGCTTTGTATGCTGCCTGCGGTTAAATGAATATGTAGCCAGCAATTGCATGGATGTGGTAGAACAGAGTAGTCACAGTGTTGAGGTTGCTGAAGAACTGTGTGAAGAGAGAAATGAGTTTGGTGTTAAAAATAATATTAAGTGTGATGATAATGTTTCTGATGATGATGATGATGATGATGATGATATGTTGCTTACAGAATTTAATGGGATGCTATATTTATAAGTTAAAGTTCATGATTTGATGCTGAATGATTCTGGAAATTCTGAAGTGTGTTCGAGTAATGAGTTAGAAACCAGTAGAGCAGTGCCTGATAGATTAATGCTGCCAGTCAATGTCAGTGATGTTGTGTCTGAATGTGTTGGTGAAAATGGAAAAGAAAATCTAATTAGCTATAAAGTATTAAGTGTAAGTGATGTTGTGTCTGAATGTGTTGGTGAAAATGGAAAAGAAAATCTAATTAGCTATAAAGTATTAAGTGTAATTAGTGACCATAGTAGCAAATGTCAGTATGGTGATCAAAAGTTTGAAATCATAAATGAAATTTGTCAAAATGTGCATTTAGGAAAGGAAAGTTGTTTTGGAAATTTGGAAGAAGTACCTAATAGTAATTCAATCAGTGAAGGTGTAGAAATAGTGGAGGAAGGGAGTGTGTGTGTTGAAATCAGTAGCTTGCAGTCAGAATTGAGGGAGTTTTGTGAAAACAATAACCCAGTTAATGAAAGTACTACAAAACCGAATAAACAACCAGCAAATAGTAAACTTGTGTTGAAGAATATATACTCTATGCCACACAGACAAACCCATGCTGTACACCTTGTTAAGACATGTTATGAATATTCTGACCCAATAATAATAAAAAACACTAACTGAAAGGAAATTACAACTCATAAAAAGCTCAATTAATGTCCAGTGCTTTTTGCAAATTCAAACACTGAGAAGTGAGAAATCGGATAACTTTACCTATTTGAAGCTAATACTGTAAAATATTTTTTGTAGTTTATATTCATATTTCTTTTGTAGTGTGAATATTTGCATATTTTTACCTATATTTTGTCTATTCATAGAGTGGGGGTTGGAAAGAGTATATTTGAACATTTGTGTATGCTTTTACCTGGCATAGATTGGGGGTTGTTTGATTTTTATGTAGGACCATTTGAATTTTTTGTTACTTGGACTTAGGAACGTGAGACAGCTGAAATTGTGCAGACAACCTTAATCAGCTATTTAGCATCATGATATTTGTTCTTTGATATTTGACACACCATTGGAAATTTATTTGTTATACATCTTACTTTACATAGTCAAGATCATACTGTATACTTTAGCAAACTCAACAGTGAGTACTTTAACCCAGTGAAAGTGAAATAACCAATAAGAGGAAATTTATTTTTATATTTGTTATCACAGAATATTTGATTATATATATATATATATATTTTTAATGTCCATCATAAATTATGAATTAAATAGTGATTTGAAATAGTTGAAAATACATTCTGTGGACTGTATAGTCAAGGCAAAATCTGGGGGTGAACATCCTCTCAGAAACATTTTTCAGTAGTTTTGTGGTGAAATTTAACAGGTAGGGGATTTGTGGTACTTTCATAGATACACCATGTGGCATATAGTGCCTTGCCCCAGCCAGTGACTCCATATTTATTTTCTGGAATCACTCCCCTTTTACTATCCTATCTTGTTAGTAAGAGCAGTTTGGATCCTTCTACTATCCTAGAGAATACAGTGTGCAATTTGTAAGACACAAGACTATATCTTGACCAGGCACTTAGCTTAGAGTGTGGAAGAACAAAACAACGCCAATTTCAATTTTTTTAGAAACCAGTATTTTAACAACAACAAAATGATATCCATTTTTCTTATTACGATTCGTCATGCAGTAATTTGCTACTGTGTACCACTAAAATATGAACATAGTAATTTAGTATATGGTCCTTCAATGTACACTGTTTGTGTGGTATGGATATTAAATATCAGAAAGGTGATCTTCAAAAATACTGTGTGAATCTATCAGAGCTATGAATTCTGATGAAACATGTATTGACAAGGATAACAATTGTGTGAGGACAGTAAGAAGAGATGCTGTTTCAAATGATGACAACCTTAAATCATTATAATGAAATTTTCCTCAGGAGGTTGCAAGCTCTTTTTGCAATTTGGGGGTGGCAAACCCAAGGCTCCAAGCTGGTGAGACTCTTTCTTTTTCAAGTCACATTTTCTCTTACTTTTCTGTACAAACTGACCCTCTTCCACTTTCTGTTTTGGACAAATAATTAGAGACTGGATGCCAACAGAAACTGGTGCATGTATCTCATACTAAGCCAGCTGCCCTTTTCTGGTTATCTGGATATGAGTACAAACTTTGGGCAGGTTTAATAATGTTTTTTAATAATACAACCAGAGTATGAATTTTGAGGAGAGTGGTGAGATATTTACTTATTATGTCTGTGCAATTATAATGAAGTTCTGTTACATTACATTTTGGATATAATACTCTCATTGTACTGATGATTTTGTGAAAAGTTGAGGAAATGTTTAGAGTTGGTGTGAAGTTTACTTAAGATATCTGTACAGTTATAGTGAAAATCTATCACTTTATATCTGGTATGTGATTACAATTAGGTTAGACTGTTTGTAGTCTTATATATGTGTTCTTATTTGGTTTGTCCTGCTACTATACCTATTATGTGAAAGTCTCTGGATAGACTTTGATTTATTATCAAGTATGAAAATACTCGATGTCATGATCTTGTCCTTAACACGTATTAGATCTACTGTGTAATTAGCAAAGGAACATTTATCAGAAAGAAATTTATTATGTTTGTATTACTTGAATGGTTCCATCTGTGTAGCATGAAGAAAATAAAATTTTATGTTGGAGATAGTTATTGAGACAGATGTTTTTCTGATTCTCAGGATTAGAGATCCACACAGCTTTAATTTCATGTTATTTCTACTGCTTCAATGACTATTATGATCAACCATTGATAGTCTTATTTAATTATTCTTTTGCCATCTTAGTACTACAAGATAAGGATGATGTTTGTTACATGTCTGGTATCTCTGTATGTCATGCTATCTCCTTAGTATAGATACGAGGTGTTTTTTGTGACAATTTCTACACAAATCTGAAAAAAAAAACAGTTCCGCTATTAACTTCATGTGATACAAAATGTTTGAGTTCAATACTGCTGTATGTTTCAACAAGTCAATCGTTTTTCTAGGCATTATAACTTGAGATTTCCATTGACAAATGTTAGCTTACAATCTGATATGAAAACTGGTTAAATTTCTCCATTATCTTATTGAAAATACACTGATGACCACTAATGATTCATATGAAATGAGTAGCAAAGGAAAAACTAGAGATTGGGGGTTTGTATTCATGGTATAGTTAAGGTTCTTGCAGACATCTACATTCAGTTGAAGTGTAGTTGATTCATTAATACATAAGTTTAGAAGAAATATATATTTATCATACCTTTAGAATGACTGAACTAACCATTTTACTCCTAATTTTGACCCATTCATATGAAATGAGTGGTACATTACCCTTTGCCTTAACCTGTGTTGGAATTTACCTTACCTATGCCCAGTTTTCCGAGCTGTCGGATCTGATGATCCTGCATTATGTCAAATGTGGTGATGACCAATGAGAAATCTGACAACTAGTTGTTGAGCACTATGTGTTCTGGAAGTAACCTGCTGATACTCAATTTACCAATGTATACTGAACTCTACAGATACATAAGACCATGTTGACTTACAGTTAACACAGGAAAATTGTCAAAATTTGGAATGGCTACACCTAAGCTACGAGAACATGATGCCTTTGACAGTTGTTGTGGGCAAATCCTTCTATCCATCCTTGTGGTTTCCTGACCTGAAATGTTCATGTCAATTCGTGGAACCACTGGTACATATTGCCAATTTATCATTCAGTGAAGGTGTGTTCCCCCAAAGGCTGAAAATTTCTAAGGTTAAACCATTATTCAAAAATGGGGATATACATAAGGTAGAAAACTGTACACCTATCTCCCTCCTTCCACCTTTATCAAAATTTTTTGAAAAACTGATGAAAATTCGATTCATAAGCTACCTTGACATGTTCAATCTTCTAAATTGTAATCAACATGGTTTTTGTACAGGTTACTGCACAGAAACAGCTATACAGGCATATACGGAAGAAATTATTAAAAATTTAGACAATAACAAATGTGTGGAAGGAATCAACCTAGATCTTACCAAGGCCTTCTATACAGTAGATCATCAAATTCCCCTTGACAAACTGGAGGCAATAGGCATCAGAGAAATTGGGAGGAAATGGTTTGAATCCTATCTCCAAGATAGAACTCAGGTTGTGGAACTCACCTCATCTCAGAATAATCAAAAAATAAAGTGGGTTTCTGATGCTAAGAAAGTGGCAGTAGGTGTCCCTCAGGCTAGTGTTCTTGGCCCCATATTATTCCCAATCTATATAAATGACACTGAAAGGCCCAACAGATCATAAAAAAGTATGTTATTTGCAGATGATGCAAGCATAATTATAAGTGATGACAGTAAATCCTTATTCATGACAGCTGAAAAGGTTCTGAAGTGTGTGCAACAGTGGTTTTACCATCTTTGTGCATATTACAAAGCATACTGCATACAAGAACACACTTAACTAGTTTACATGTAAATTCATATCTTCATGACTACAATATATGTATCTGTTAGAATCTGCATGTAGAAAGAACAAGAAAAACAAAAACTCAAAAACATGTGAGCCACTATGGAATAAAGCTTTATAATGCCCTGCCATTCTACATCAGGGTTGCAGAAGATGAAGGAAAATTTAAGTCATAATTTAAAAAGTTTATGATAAATAAATGTTTTTATAGCATAGAGGAATATTTTGAATCCTTAAATCACTAACTGATAGTTGTATTGTAAATATCATGTTGTTCTCGTTGTCAGTTGTGTGTCTCAGTTATACTCCTTTAACTCTAACATTATGCGTAATATGTGTTCTCGAAAAAGTTATATATATATATATATATATATATATATATATATATATATATATATATATATATATATATATATATATAAAACAGAAAGAAACTTCCACATGGGAAAAATATATTAAAAATAAAGATTCCAAGACTTACCAAGCGGGAAAGCGCCGGCAGACAGGCACATGAACAAAACACACAAACACACACACAGAATTACAAGCTTTCGCAACTGGCAGTTGCTTCGTCAGGAAGGAAGGAAGGAGAGGGAAAAATGAAAGGGTGTGGGTTTTAAGGGAGAGGGTAAGGAGTCATTCCAATCCCGGGAGCGGAAAGACTTCCCTTAGGGGAAAAAAAGGACAGGTATATACTCGCACACACACACACACATATCCATCCGCACATACACAGACACAAGCAGAAATATGTCTGCTTGTGTCTGTGTATGTGCGGATGGATATGTGTGTGTGTGTGTGCGAGTGTATACCTGTCCTTTTTTTCCCCTAAGGGAAGTCTTTCCGCTCCCGGGATTGGAATGACTCCTTACCCTCTCCCTTAAAACCCACACCCTTTCATTTTTCCCTCTCCTTCCTTCCTTCCTGACGAAGCAACTGCCAGTTGCGAAAGCTTGTAATTCTGTGTGTGTGTTTGTGTGTTTTGTTCATGTGCCTGTCTGCCGGCGCTTTCCCGCTTGGTAAGTCTTGGAATCTTTATTTTTAATATATATATATATATATATATATATATATATATATATATATATATATATATATATATATATATATATGACAATTCCTATATCATGTAAATGATGAAAAGGATGATAATACATGAAATGAAAAAAAAATGAAATTCTGTTACTCTGAGGTATGAGTTTGACTTATAAATAAGTAAGGACATTTGATGCTGCGAATGGTAAAGTCATTATGTCTTGATGTATTTCAGCAGTTGAAAACTGACTTAATTTTTCCATGAAATTAGATGTCTGAAAGACTAACAATTACTGTTTCATTTGATGTGATGCACGCTATAGTCATTTTGTTTAATCAGATGTATCTAGACTTAATACAATGATATATTGTTACATGGAATATAATTCTTTTTAATCACCCATTGTCAATGTATTCTCAAGCTTACAAAAGTTTATCCATATGCACTGCTGCTTGTAATATCTTGCACTTATACTTAATACAATAATATACTGTTACATGCAACATGGCTCTCCGTAACCAGATTAGATTAGATTAGATTAATACTTGTTCCATAGATCATGAATACGACACTTCGTAATGATGTGGAACGTGTCAGGTTAATGAAAGATGTCTGTACAAGATATTACACTACACAAAATATTGCATGACACTAATGCTTAAGTTAGTTTTTTTCCCTCCCTTAATTTATATCTAAAAATTCAGCCAATGAGTAGAAGGAGTTGTCATCTAGAAATTCTTTTAATTTATTTTTAAATGTTGGTTGACTATCTGTCAGGCTTTTGATGCTGTTTGGTAGGTGACCAAAGACTTTTGTGTCAGCATAATTTACCCCCTTCTGTGCAAAAGTCAGATTTAACCCTGCATAGTGAAGATCATCCTTTCTCCTGGTGTTATAGCTATGCACACTGCTATTACTTTTGAACTGGGCTGGATTATTAACAACAAATTTCATATATACTGTGAGGTTACTGTGAGGATCCCTAGATCCTTAAATAGATGTCTGCAAGATGACCGTGGGTGGGCTCCAGCAATTATTCTGATTACACGTTTTTGAGCAATGAATACTTTTCTACTCAACGATGAATTACCCCAGAATATGATACCATACGAAAGCAGTGAATGAAAGTAGGCATAGTTAGATAATTTACTGAGAGTCTTATCACCAAAATTTGCAATAACCCTAATAGCATACGTAGCCGAACTCAGACGTTTCAGCAGACCATCAATGTGTTGCTTACATTTTAACCTCTCATCAATGGACACACCTAAAAATTTTGAAAATTCTGCCTTAGCTACAGACTTCTGTTCAAAGTCTATATTTATTACTGGAGTTGTGCCATTTACTGTAAGGAACTGTATATACTATGTTTTATCAAAATTTAAAGAGAGTCCGTTTGCTGAGAACTACTTAATAATTTTGTGAAAAACATCATTTACAATTACATCACTTAGTTCTTGGTTTTTGGATGTTATTACTATACCTGTATCATCAGCAAAAAGAACTAACTTTGCATCTTCATCAATATGGAATGGCAAGTCATTAATGTATATCAAGAACAGTAAAGGACCTAAGACCGAACCTTGTGGGACCCCGTGCTTGATAGCCCCCTAGTTTGAGGAATCAGCTGTTGTATTAACATTACATGAACCACTTATTTCAACTTTCTGCATTCTTCCAGTTAAGTATGAATTAAACCATTTGTGCACTGCCCCCTCAAACCATAATGATTCGGCTTATCTAAAAGAATTCCATGATTTACACAGTCAAAGGCCTTTGAGAGATCACAAAAAATACCAATGGGTGATGTCCGGTTATTCAGAGCATTTAATATTTGATCAGTGAAAGCACTCATTATCAATGCTCTTTTCCTTTGGAGAGAAAAATATTTCCTTTAATTAGTTCTATAACTTACGAGAACAAAGTTAGAACTAGCAATGTATTGACATACATTATACCATGATGTGTTGTCACATGCATCCTAATTCTCTGTAATCATTCAAGAGGTAAACTACTTTCTTGTGGCATACAGCCTAGCCCAGCTATTATTAACAGCAATACCATGACTATAATTGATTCTATCACTCTGCTAATGACTGTTAATTTATACTGCCACTTGAAAAACAAATATATCTTTCACCTTTGTTTATATAAAATTTTGTGACATTATAAACATATGAAATATGTCCTTGAGCTTAAAGTAAGACTTACATATACCTTGTCAATTGGAAAGGGAACTTATATCACTTGGCTGAGATTCCAATAACTTTAATTTTATATCTCAGACCTGCCTCCTGCTTAATTTTGAAAGTGTAACAAAAATTTCTATTGTCATTATCACACTTGACTTTGTGGTGTTTAGCAAATGTATTGATGCATCTGTTGAACCTTTTGCCTCATCTGGCAGGTTTCACCATAGTCCAATCATCTGTCCTATTCCTAAATTTCACCAAATGCGGCTTTCAACTGTTTTACTTTTACCTGGGCTACTGGTAGATCAACTCTGAGTTTCAAAAACAGTCTCTCTGTCTTCAGGATTCAAATGGTTCAAATGGCTCTGAGCACTATGGGACTTAACATCTATGGTCATCAGTCCCCTAGAACTTAGAACTACTTAAACCTAACTAACCTAAGCACATCACACAACACCCGGCCATCACGAGGCAGAGAAAATCCCTCACCCCACTGGGAATCGAGCCCGGGAAACCGGGCGTGGGAAGCGAGAACGCTACCGCATGACAACGAGATGCGGGCTCTTCATGATTGATGAGTAATAGGTATAACTGCTATAGTGCCAAAGGCTACCCATGTGTTTATGCAAACTAGTAGCTTCACAGCACTCAAGATAAAAAAACCATACTCAATCTTCCAACTGTCAACTATTTCTCTCTTTACACTGGCAACTGTTTCTTACTTCTCTGCAGCTGTTTTCACTTCACCTGTCAAATGTGACATGTGGGTTCCACCACCACTGCCCCCCCCTTTCCCCCTGGAAATGATATTTATGGGTCACTGCTCAATGAAAAATTGCAATTAGGACACTTTTTGTAGTTTCATTTAGTAAAAAAAGTTACTGACTATGATACTGGTACATAATTTACAGAAGAAATCTGTGGACGTTTCTGGATTAGCTAAATGTTACAGGTCAAATATTTTCACAAGAGGTGCTGTTTCCTGTATGTGATTAACTGCCATGATGGTAAAAACTGAGATTTGGTTAATTTGCATTTTATGCACAAGCAAGAAATAAACAAACTTTTTAATGAAATGTAGCAATGCAATTATTTTTTATTTTTATCCCCCCAAAATAATGGAAAGCTCACAACTTCTCTATATAAATAATACTTTAGCAATTATACTAAAATAATGGAAAGCTCAAAACTTCTCTACATAAATAATACTTTAGAGATTATACAACAATACTACTCCGGGTACTCAGCTTTGCAGTTCTTGATACTTTCTGTCCTAGTTCTACATCTACATCTACACTGTGCAAACCACTGTGAAGTGTATGGCATAGGGTCCTACCCAATGTACCAGTTATAAGTGTAGGTGTCAACAGCATGTGGGTAAGTTAATCATAAAGCTCAGTTTACCTGGCTTTACACTCAGATGCCTCTCTCACTGTGTTGATCTGCAGACAAGATTACTAGCATACTTTCATCCAGTCCTATCTTATGGCATGATCTTCTGCAACATTGCAGCTAAGATGAAGAATGTATTTATTCTACAGAATCATGTGATCTATCTAAAGCATTTGACTGTGTAGATCACAAAATTCTATTTATGCAGGCTGAGTACTACACCTTAAATGGTAAAGCAGGGATGCAGCTCGAGTCATACCTAGATGACAGAAGGTAGTATTGAATAATTCTGTAGTGGCACTGTAGCACCTGCCTGCTCCACTGGGGCACAGTGAAATGTGGAGTACCACAGGGCTTAGCACTTGGTCCCTTACTTTTCTTAATCTTTACCAATGACTTGCCATTGTGTGTGACAAAAAGAACATTTCACAGTATCTGCAGGCATCACAATGACTGGATTGACAAATTGCCCAGATGGAGTCTAGTGAATACTGTGATCACTATGTTCAAAGAAGCTCTAGATTGGTTCACTTAAAATTATCTGTCCCTCGATGTTATTACGACTCAGTTCATTCAGTTTAGAATAGCAAATAAAAATGGGAAAATGTTGAAATAAAATGCAGTTGCAAGGAAATATTGAGAGTGGAGTCTTCCTAATTCCTGGGATTCCATATTAACAAGAATCTAAACTGGTCGATTCACATCATTTACCTATGTAAAAGGCTGAATTCAGCAGCATTTTGTCATTCATTCAGTGGTAGCTGTTTGTAAGTGGGAAACAACCATAAGCTGCATACTTTGGATATTTCCAGTCAGTGGAAATATCCAAAATATGGCATGAGCAAATAAAGTCTTTATTGTAGGGAAAGAGGAGTATGGATTAGGCGGCCCATCCATAAGACCCACTCAAGGTGGCGTTAAGCTGCACTAGGGCAAGGGCTGAAGTGGAGACAGAGAAACAGCTTGGTCATGTCACTGTGACTGCAGTTTTAGGATCTGGGGGTGTGGGAGAAGGAAGGGAAATCTGCTGCTGGCTCCACAACATGGCTGGGGTTCAAAAAAACAGGGGTTCATATTTGGTGGTCTTTCCACTGACCCCATGTTTGCTTGCTCACAGCTATACTTCAGTGAGTGGCGAGGTGGAGAAGGGGAAACAATTTTATTGCACCACTGTGACTGTGTACCAGGTGTGTGGAGGGAGTGTGGGGCTACAGGTCACCTGTCACTGGCTCTTGGCTTTGAATGAATGTGATGGGGAAAGAGAAATTAGTTTGTCACTGCAGAATGATACACTTTGTGTTTGTGTGCAACAGAGAAATTGCTCTGATTATGTTGGGTTTCTGTCAGTCATACTACACTACAGTCATGTCATACTCAAACTGTCTGATATAAAACAAAAAAATATATCACAAAATTTCTGGTGGGGCCAGGCCCCTCTGGTCTGTAGAATGAACTGCTCCTGCTCTGTGAAATGTCTATTGTAGCATCATCAGAAGACACTACTTCTTTAGCAGCTTGTGTGCTTTCCCCTCCACTTCCTGGTGGTCTCCTTTATTGTTTGGAAACAGATGTCTTTATAGAATGGTTGGTAAATTGAAGGCACAAATGAAAGTAACCGCTGCAGGTTCTGTGCTGTTATAGGCATTTGTGACAGCATATTTAACATCATTATTGCTGAGTTCGGGTATCCTTGTTTTGATTGTCAAAATTCATGTCATCATTGATGGTAGACTCATAAAATCCTCTATATAGGAATGGCCTGAAATGGGGAATTTCTGGCCAGTGCTCTTCAGTGGGGTGTGATTTATGATATCATCAAGAACTTAATAATGTTTTCATTCTTGTTCTTCCCCCTAAATTAACATTAAAAGCAATGAGGGTTGTTACAGACTGGGAAAGTTATTGCACATGCTACATCAAACCATCACTACTAGCACTTCCACTGTCTGTCTGTTCATATTTCCATTCTTCTTAATATGTTCACCTTCTTCCATCCTTCTGTTTTAAGGCTTTGAATGCAAGAACAACTTCTGATATGCCAGATTATTATGTATCAAATCACCTGACCACAATAGTTTACAAAACATTTGGAGCTAAAGAGATGTATGTGGACTTGCATCTCTTGCAGCCAAAAAAGAAAATATTTTTTGTTAAACAGTTCTTCAGGACAACCACTAGCAAGCAGCTCAAATCAATTCATACACCTATATCCTTCCACTACATTATGGTGCCCATGTTTCCAAATGATCAGTTTTGTAAATTACAGTTCTTTGCTTCTAACCACCTCCACTGACAATTAACATCAACACTCAGCAAAAAGACAACCACTCTAAAGGATAAAATATATAAAAATATGGAAAGTCAATGTAATAATATTGTGAAAAGAAAAGTTGCTACTCACCATATAGCAAAGATGCTGAGTCACACATGGGCACAACAAAAAGACTTTCAGAAATACAGCCTTTGGCTAGTAAGACCTTCATCAGAATTAGATGACAAACACTCATACATACACCATTGCAACTCACACACACATGACTGCCAATGTAGTATGTGGTTTGTCTAGTATTTATATGAGTACACTAACATTTTATAAAAAGGATAATCTACCTACATGGAATGATGCTGAACACCAATCTGCAATGGGCACCATTACTTCTGATGTTACTAATTGGGATTTCCATTATACTACTGTAGGAAATCAAGCAATTGCCTTCATTCTGTGCAATGCCTTACTCAACTATACACATTTAATTTGAGTGATGCTGTTTCATTCATGCATTTAGCAAATCTGCTTTATCCTAAAGCAATGAATTACAAATGTAAAGATGGGTCATCAAGATTATTTAGTCTAAGATGTCCACAGATTTTAAATGCTCTATGTCTGGCATGTATTGAGAAGATCTTATTTCTAGTGAATAAACAAAACCATATGTTTATACCATATCATGTAAAAAACAAAATTTCTACTCATTCCAAGCTAAACAGTAATAATAATTTAAGGATTCTAACCTTTCCTTGTTCTTCTAACTGAGTGACCATGACTATTATGGTCACATCATACTGGTAGACCATGAGCCAGAAATCCTTTACAGTTTCTTCCTTAGGACCTTGTGTTGCTATGTACTCAATGTTTTTACTATATCCCTGCAAGGAAAAATATCATGATTGGTATTAATACGATAGTAGGTGTTCTATTCGATGAAATGAAGAACCAAACATATGACATTGCATTTTTATTGACATTTTACTAATCCATTCATATTATAAAAATGTAAGTATGTCTGTATGTATGGACAGATGATGTGTGACTATAAATTAATGGGACTAATGCTGTCAAGATGGAAAACCAATAGCTGGTAGAGTGAAACCTTCTCAGTCGAATACTGCATCTCTGGTATCAAAATTAAATATCTCAAAACTAAGACTGGCAGATGAGAGCAGCAAATTGTATGTTTATTGTGAAAGCTGTAGGAATTTTATGTAGATGTTGTACAGAAGTTTTGAAATAGCTCAAAAAGCTGCTAACAGATGGTGCTGTAATCATGATACATAGTTTCTATAAGTAGTGTGTCACAGATCACTGCAAGCAGTTGAAATATGAAAGGAGGTTAGAGTAGTCAAGGAAGAGGTTGAAACCATGTATTCCATTGAAAAATATGCTTTTCTGGTAATGGAATACCACAGCTTAGACCACACTCCTACAATGACAAGGTACCATTTTCAAACTTGATATAATGTCCCAAAGCAATGTGACATGAAAAACATTCACAAGCTGTTCACCAAATTCCAATGCAAAGGCAGTATGGCTGATGATCTAATGGGAAATGTTGGCTCCAGGTAAACTAGTTATTCCTCAAAATGTTGGCATGGTTTCTAAAGTTATTCAGAAAAATGAAAGGAAATACCTCTGAAGAATTGCAGTGTAGACTGGTTTGAAGTGTTCCAGCACACCGAAAATACTGAAATAAAGCTACACCTTTCCATTCAAAATGCAAAGCCACTGAGCCATACCTATATAAGCTGTGCAACAGATAGCTGAATCTGTAAACCAGATTCTCATAATGACTGATTAAGAAGGATTTTATGTTGGCTGCATCTAGTTCACAGATGCACACTTGAGTCCTGAATCAACAAAACTTGTGATTGTGTGGTTCTGAAAATCTCCATTTGTGTGAATCAAAACCATTGTACCACAGTATTCTCCCAAAGTTAGTTTTATGGCTGCAGTATGCAGCAGAGGCATTATTGGCCCTTTTTGTGCAAAAAATAATTACTAGTGAACAATTTGGGAACAATTTCTAGGATTGACCAGACACTAAGTGGTTCCTGCAAAATGAGGCCAGACCTCATCCCACCAAACAGGTGTTTCAATTTCTTAATGTGTACTTTGGGAGTAGTTGTTACATTGGATTATCACAGATTTACTGGTGCAGGTATGACCTGGCTTCCCGAGTCCTTGTGACTACTTTTTGTGGGACACATTGAAAGTCACTGTGTACCAGAACCATCTCACCACAAAGTATGAGTTTCAATCTCTGTGACATCTGAATTCATTTCCATTGAGACATCACATTATGTGGTGTCAAATTTCATTGTTCACTACATAAAATTCATACCACTAATGGTGGACATTTGGAAAGGAGTGTGATGTGCTGGCAAAGACTGCTTGCAGAGGATTAGTTTCATTGTGTACACTGATACTGAATTAGCTGTTCAGCATACAATGCTATCTTGCAACAGCTTTTCAAATTATTTTGATCCTTCTGCCTAGCTTTTGTGTAAAATTTCTATAGATTTTACAATAAACATACCATTTGATGAACTCACCTATTGGTCTTAGTTTATGATATGTTTAATCCCGAAATCAGGGACTTCTTCACTGGATACCCTGCATAATAAATGAGAGTTTATATACCAGTAACACATACAGCACATGCCAGTTTTATTCCAGTTATAAATAACAAACTCATGCCTTTAAAATAAAATAGGTATATTCCATGATGCACAACAGCTGTGTAAGTCAAGAGCAGTGTATGTAGAACAAGAAATTTGCAGACATTGCCACTACTATCTATAATGTAAGTATAGTAAGAAAAGTTCTGATAGGCTAGAATTTAAATAATTTACGAGTAAAGGCATTGGTAGGCACACACAGGAAAGAATGAAAGATTGTTAGCTTTCAGAAGAAAGCCTTTGACAAGTTACAACACATCCACACACACACACACACACACACACACACACACACACACACACACACACACACACACACACGCACACACAAGAACCCCTGGCTTGACACAGTGTATGATGAGATGGCCCAATGTAGGGGCAAAACTCTCTCTCTCTCTCTCTGTCTCTCTCTCTCTCTCTCTCTCTCTCTCTCTCTCTCTCTCGCTCTCTCTCCTCTCTCTCTCTCTCTCTCTCTCTCTCTCTCTCTCTGTGTGTGTGTGTGTGTGTGTGTGTGTGTGTGTGTGTGTGTGTGTGTGTGTGTGTGTGTGTGTGTGTGTGGCCTCCTTGCTTCCTAAATTATTTCCATTTATAATGCAAAAGATTTCAAAATGAAATTACAATAACAAAGAGATAATCTTGTTGCTGGTTAATGGATACCAACAGAGTCTGCATAAGAGCAAAAATGAGAAAGGGATTAGAAGAAACAGGAATATTTAGAGACAAAGTGAATACATGCCCAAATCACTGGATCAATAGGCACGCGGAAGACCAGCAAGGTAAGACAATAAAAATATATAAATCAAACTAACCAACTAATGAGAAGCATAGATAAATGCCATAGAAAAAAACATCAAAATAAATAAAAAAATGAAAAGACAATACAGAAAGGCAAAAAGCAGCTGACAATTGGAAGCAAATGTTGGAAGTGATAAAAGAGGATGCAGGAACTTGATGTAAGATATACAGTACAGAAGTGAAAGGGTGTACACAGCAAGAGGAGTATGGTAATTAACATAAAATGACATCATATAGGTATTAAGAAACAGGCATGTACTGTAAAATATGTTCCAATCTGCAATGTTTCAATGCAGTAGCATAAAGGAATGAAATAACCAACAGTGAGAAACAGGCACTAAGTGCTTGGCTGAAATGTTTCAGAACAACAAGATAACATATGTTATCAGTAGATATACTGTCAATTTGTCATTCACAACTGCTTGGTTGTCATTCCATTTGGTTGTCATTCCATACCCAGTTTTTTTTTTTTTTTATTATTCAGATCAAATCATAGGTGATCTCCCTTTAATGAAATAGATCTTCCGAATCATTAAAATGATGGTGGTAGAAAGGAGCATGGACTGTTGTCAAAAAAGCTGAACATTATTTGGATATCAGTTTATTAATGGAGAAGATTCATGAAAACTGATCAGTGCCATATACTAGCTATGTGGAACTGCTTCTTGACTCTCTGCCTCAGGAAAGTTACTCTAACTACTCGTGTAAAACTTGCGTTAGACTTGTATACCTCATACTTCCTGGCAACACATGATAAGCTTCCATTGCACACATACTAAGCACACAATAATGTGACAAACAATGTAAGTAATTTAATGTACTCAGAATGCAAAATAACCTTAATGTAAATAAGTGAGGAAAATGATTAAATTAGTAACTTGTTGCTATGTGCGTGAGCAACCGGTACTCATATGACAGAACTGTTCAAAGTCAGTTAGCGTTACAACTTCTGTAAATGTGTGTGTGTGTGTGTGTGTGTGTGTGTGTGTGTGTGTGTGTGTGTGTGAAAGTGAGTGTGCGTGTGTGTCTTTATATATTTTAGTAATTTCAATGTTTTAATGAATGAATGAGACTTGCATGCATGTACTAAATGTTTCCTGTCCAAATTATTTATGTCATTTAGTTAGATAATCCACTAATAACAGTAATATCACAGTTCTGCTGGTTAGCAATCTGCCTTAGACTTTTGACCCAATTAACAAAATATGTGACCTTTGTGCTATTATAATATCAACAGCTTTCACAGCTTAAAAAATTATACAAATTGTCGGTGGAAACAACCATTCTTCCCATACCTGAATGGAAAGGCAAGATATCTTAATAAATGATGCAGTTGGATGTACCCTGTGATACATGAGCTTCCTGTACACCCTTCCAACAACAGTGTGGAAAACAAAATGAACAAGAAAGAAGAATAAAAATACAATACCACTGATGATTCTAATTTAAACTAAAGGTATATGATGCTGTAAATATGACTCCCAATTATTAAATCATGAATATGCCTGATCTAAAAATTTAACACCATAATGTACAATCCCTGTGTAATAAGATAGATGAAATTAATGTACTGTAAACAGTCGAACTTAATGACATCTGTGTTCTTCATTTCTGAGCACTGGCTTAACTCAGAATTCATCCAGAATGTGAAAATAAACAAATTCATTTTGGCTACTGCAGGTAAAACAGCATGCAGAGTGGGGTGGCAATCTACACAAATTAAAAATGTAGATTTTACTACCCTATCTGACTTAACTAGCACAAATTTTGAAAAGGATTATGAAATTGCAGCTACAAAACTTACTCACTTCAACCTGGTTATTGCTACAGTTTACTGATCACCGTCTGGAAATTTTGAACTTTTCTTAAACAAAATGGAATCATTGCTAAATAGAGTAAATAAAATGGATTGTGGTGACTTCAATATTGATTTCCTCACAAATACTGGAAATAGAGAGACCCTTTTGAATCTTGCAACATCTTATAATTTAAGGGCTGAAGTAAAAGCTGCTACCCAAGCAGCTCTAGATCCGTTTCTAGTCTAGAAAAGTTTATACAACACTCACCAAAAATTTTCAATGCTGGTTTTAGTGACCATCTTGCTCAAATATTAAGCACAAAAGTAAAATGCAGTATTATTAGCAACATGTTTTTTAAGAACCTCATGTAGAAATTATAATGAGGATAATGTAAACTACTTCAACAGCTTATTACAGAAAGAAAAATGGTCAGAAGTGTACAAAATTTATGATACAAATGAAAAATTCAACACTTTCATTGACACATTAACTCAGTTGTTTCAAATTGCATTCCCACTGAAAACTGTAACAATACAGGGAACTCTAGAACAAACAGCTGGATCACAAGGGGAATGGGGGTTCCTGCCGGCAGAAAAGATGACTTCATGAAATATGTAACTCAAAAGATTCCTTACCTGAAGTATGTGCATACTATAAAAATACTCCAAAATATTAAGGAAAGTAATAAAAGCAGCAAAACTAATGAATAATGATGAATACATTTATAATTCAACTAATAAATCAAAGGTTATGTTGAGTGCTATAAAAAAAATTAATCTGGAAATACAATCTTGCAAAAAGTAACATACCCCTTAGAAGTTGCCAACACATTTAACAATTTTTTCACATGTGTTGCTGATGATATGTCACAACCAAACTTTAAGAGCACCCAGGCAAATGAATATAAATATGTGCATGTTTAGGATCAATGTACATCAGTTCTGTTTCACAAAATGAAGTAGCTAAAGCAATGAAAGGACTAAAAAATTCCAACCCTGCAGGTAGTGATGGTATACCTTCAATAATATTAATGAAAAGTGCATCAAACCTAATTGAAATACTCACTCACTTATGTGACTGTTCACTTCACTTGAAAACATCAGAAGTTGTTCTAGTATACTAAAAAGGTGAGAAAGCTAATGTAAATAACTACAGGCCCATCACAATTTCATCTTGCATCTCTGATTTATTTAAAATGGTTGTGTATGACAAACTTGTGAAATTTATAAATAAAAACAGCATACTATTTCATGAAAAACTTGGATTCAGAAAGAAGACATCAATGGCACGTGTTATTTACAAGTGCAATTCCATCCTAAACCTGATGGACAAAAAGCAGGAATGAACAGGAATATTTATTGACTTGTCAAAAGCTTTTGACAGGGTGGATCATAAAATTCTGCTATAAGACCTTGCAAGATATGGTACTTGAGGTCTGTCCAACAAAAGGATCAGCTCCTTCCCTGCTCCGATCCATAGAATGCCAGTTTTCTTTCTCCTGGTAACAACATCCTCTTGAGTAGTCCCTGCCCAGAGATCTGAATGGGGGACTATTTTACATCCCGAATATTAAAGAGGACGCTATCATCATTTAATCATACAGTAAAGCTGCATGCCCTTGGGAAAAATTACGGCTGTAGTTTCCCCCTTGCTTTCAGCCAGTCACAGTACCAGAACAGCAAGGCCATTTTGGTTAGTGTTACAAGGCCAGATCAGTCAATCATCCAGACCGTTGCCCCTGCAACTATTGAAAAGGCTGTTGCCCCTCTTCAGGAACCACACATTTGTCTGGTTGTAATAAACAGTAAAAAAACCATTTCACTAAAATTCCACAATTCTCCTAACAAGGACATGTTTATCCCATTTGTCTCTATCAATGATGAATTAGTTGGTAACAATACTGAAACCAAATTCTTAGGACTTTGGCTGCATAGCAATTTCAAATGAAATAAGCATATTGAATATCTCAATGCAGAACTGAGCAAGACATGTTACCTTCTTTGCTCACTAAAATTATGTTGTAGTGAGAAAAAAGCAATGAATGTGTATCATGCCTACTTTCATTCTCATCTTAGATATGGGGTCACTTTCTGGGAAAATGCTAAAACAGCTAATAGCACTTTTAAATTACAGAAAAGAGCCATTAGAATCTTGTTTGGGTGCAAGACTTGTAAACCTCTGTTTAAGAAATCTGGTATTCCTCCACTACCATGTGTATACATTATGAAAACCCTTTTATTCTTTGTAATAAATATAATAGGTAAGGATTGGAGACTACTAAACAAAAACTTACATATAACCCAAATCAGCACAGATCTGCGCCAAAAAGGTACTTCTCACATGGTAGTTAAGCTTTATAACAAACTTCCTGAAAGCATAAAAGATATATCTTTGAAAAATCCCTAAAGTCCTATTTACAGCATCACTGCTTTTACTCCATTGAAGAATATTTAAATTTGTGAAGTGTGTTATATAGACCTAAATACCTATGTATAAAGTGTATTACTGTAACCTTAAATACTTATGCCTAGAAATGACTTTAAGCTGTATATTTATAATTGACATGTCCAATGTCTTATGCATAAGCTGCTTTGTAGGCAAAAGGACCAATAAATACAACAACAACATCAACAACCTCAACAACAACAGCCTCATGGTGGTTTGCAGTGTATAGATGTAGTTTTATGAAGGTGTAAGCATAATGTGACAATAAACTGACAGTTAATTTTCAACACAGACAAAAATGTAGAGGAGCTATCAATCTAATATTACTAATATAATGTAATTTTTTATCTATCCAATTACATTGTTATTAAAAATTGATTATTTTTGTTGTTAGTAATCTAATATTTTTCAAGAAATGTAACAGATTATATTGCTGCCAGCTGACATCACTACTGAAATAAAATAACTGGCATGATATAACTGCTGACTGATATTGTGCCACTACCCAGAGAATGCTGGCCATCAGGAGTGTCCTCTGATGGGACTACACCAAAATTCAGCACATAAGCTGGCCCAGGCCCAGTCTGAGTCAGATGCTAAGCAATATGCGGAGTATGCAGCAAGTGTGTTACTGGTTTGACACTGGTGTCAATAGTGTGGACTTTATTTGCCATAGGTGGAACTTTGATATGATGTGGACTGGATTTTGCTCTGGAATACAGATTTAAGCTAGCTTGTACTCTTTCTGAGGAGCATCCTTTATCTATCTCCTGAAGTACATAAATCGGGCCAAGTACCCACCAGCATGTGTGTAACTTGCTGTTACTGAACAGATAATTATGAATCATACATCATTATAATGGATGGGAAATATGTGACATGGTTCAACGAAAACATTAGAAAATCCTTAACAAAGCAAAGAAAGCTCCATCACAGATTTAAATAATCTATAGTCTTACTGGTAAACAGAACTAAACAGAAACCAAATAAGGTTATGTCTCTTAGTTCAATATTATCTGAAGATTGAGGCTTTTGATAAGTGCTTGAAAATAACCAATGGTCAAAATTAGCTAATATTACAGAAAATAAATTGATTACAGTCTGCATGGACCATTTTTTCATTCTTATGAGATTAGTGGCCAATGTAAAAAAGTATATATTTTTTATCTTTAGTGTTCTATACCATTACATTGTAAGGCAATAAACTGATCATTTTATGAAAGAATATGTGATTCTACCAACTTGAACAAAGCCAAAAGTCTTGAAATGATTTGTGTGGAAGAAACTTAAAGCAGATTTATTGCCACAGAACTACTTTTAATTCTCATAAATGCTAGTAACCTTTGATTTTACACAAACTCAGTTAATGAATAGAAACTGTATATGCATGCATTCATTGAACATGCAGGTGAGAAAATCAGGTAATGTAGATAGAAGTGGGTCATTGATCATAAAAACTGATTAATTGGTGAACAGTACTGATATGGCAATTAGGAAAAATATGTATATCACAATGATGATACTTGTGCTTTCATGACAATACCAATGTGGAAAAAAAGAAAGAAAGTTACTAGCTGCTTATAATATAATGGGCATTCAAAAGAAACAAGCCGGGGGCATAACTACAGAAACTAGTACCTGTATGTTAGAAGTATTGATGCTTGCTGTTGAGACACTTGTCCCACTGTGACACAAGGCAGATAATGGCTGTCTCATACAATTCCCGGGGCTGTGATATTAAACAGTTACACAAGTACAGCTGGATGTCCACGTCTGAGATGAATCATTTGCCCCTCAGAACCTTTTCAAGAGGACCAAAATGATATAATAACAGATAGAGAGGTCTGTACTGTATAGTGGGTGGCCAAGAACCTCCCATTAGAATTTCTGCTGGAGTGCCACGACTGTGTGACTGTATGAGGCTTTACATTGTCATGAAGCAGAATGACTCCACAGGTGAGATTGCCAGGTCATTTTGATTTGTTTGTTTGTTGAAGTATGGTCAAGGTTTGTGAGTAATTCTGGGCATTCACTGTTGTCCTGTGCTGCAGGAAGTGAATCAGAAGGGAACATCTTGACCAAAGAAGAACGTCAGCATTGGGACAAATGATTCACCTCGGACGATGACATCCAGCTGTATGTACAGAACTGGTTAAGATCGCAGCCCCAGGAATATTATGAGACAGCCATTCACCATCATATCTCAAAGTGGGACAAGTGTCTCAACAGGCATGGTTGATACTCCTAACATACAGGTAATGGTTTCCGTACTATTGCCTCCGGCTTGTTACTTTTTGAATGCCCCATATAACTGATGCTGAATTTAATTTATCTATGAAAGTTGTTCAAATCTATTCACCAAGCAGGAGAAGCACTCACACATATAAGAGGGTAATAGTTAGCCATGCCTTCAGAGCCAGTTGCTCCTTCTTCAGACACCATCCTATGCCAACCCATTCACAGACTGTAATTACTCTCTCAACTTTGTAAAAAAGCAAATCTGAGCCTTATCTCTCCAGTCACTCACCACCTCCCAAAGTCCCACCATCTGGCCACAGAGGAGCATTCCCCTCATGACTCAGTACCACCCAGGACTGGACAACTGAATCATATTATCTGCCAGAATTTCGACTACCACTCATCATGCCCTGAAATGAGGAATGTCCTACCCACTATCAATCCCACCTCTGCTACATACACAATATCCTTGTCCATCCCTAGACAACCCCTTGCCTCATGGCTCATATCGCTGTAATAAACCTAGATGCAAGGTCTGTCCCATACACCCTCTCACCACCACCAACTCCAGTCCAGTCAAAAGCATCATCTATCTTATCAAAGGCAGGGTTACCTGTGAAACCAGTCATGTGATCTACAAGCTAAGCTGCAACCACTGTGCTGCATCCGTGGGCATGAAAGGCCATCAACAAACTGTGGCCAAGGAACTGTTGGACCACCATGTTGCTGAGCATGCCACCCAACTTGATATTCTTTATTTCAATGACTGCTTCACAGTATTTTCCATCTGGATCCTTTCCACCAACACCAGCTTTTCTCCAATGTGCCCAGCGGAACTCTTCCTGCAATATATCCTATGTTCCCGTAACCTTCCTGGACTCAACCTTCATTGGTAATTGCCTTTACACAACTAGCCCTTTCTCTGTTCCCATTCTGGCTCTACACAGCCCTCTGTTCCACCAGTTCACCGACAATCTTTTTACTTCTCTCCTTTTCTACTAACCCCCCCAACCTTACCCTCTGTACACCATCCCCACTACACTTAGCTGCCCTGTCCTCTCTCCACCTCACCCCTGTATGCTCCCACAAGCAGCACTTTACCATTCCCACCCCTACTTGCTATCCCTCCCCCTACCAGCCCCAGCCTCCTTCTTACCCCCACCACCTGTTTGCTTCTCCCATCATGCATTGATGCTTCCTGTCAGACTTTGGCAGCCAGTAACTGTGTTTATATGTGTGTGAGTTTCATTTGCATAAGTGTTTGTGTATGTTTTCTATTTCCAACAAAGGCCTTGCTGTCTGAAAGCTCACTTTCTGACATTCTTTACATTGTGCCTACCTGTAACTCAGCATCTCCACTGCATGGTGAAGAGCAACTATTATTTCTTAACATTTTTATAGTTGCAGTATGTATATTTTGGTGACTAGCTTCAAACCACTGCAGTGCTGCCTCAGTAGGTCAGACTTGAGGATGGCCCAGTCAGTTTGAAACTAGCCATTAAAATACATGTACTGCAACTGTGACAGAGGTAATAAACTCTTAATTAAACAAAAGGGTTGTTGGCCCTACATCAACAAAATGTCGAAACTGCACAAAGGGTTTTGTGTATATGAGGGAAGCAAAACAAAAGAAAAATCTGAAGTAGAACAAAGAAGCTGTTAAAGACAAAGTTGGAGTTTCAAGCAAATGGTAGAGTAAAAATACAAAATATCTCAAATTAACTAACTTATTTGGAAATGATTTCAAGAGTATGTGAGAAGATAAGAATGAAAAGGTGATAAAAAAGATGATTTAAAACAATATACAAGGCTGATGGGTGGACACACATTTCATCAGGTATGATGACGGATGACACAGTAAGAAACCAGAGTAAGTTTTTCAAACATAATAAGACTTATATACATGTTTATATAATTTAAGAGAAGGAAAGTTGCTACTCACCATATAGCAGAGATGCTAAGTCACGATAGGAACAATAAAAAGATTCACACAATCATAGCTTTCAGTTATTAAGGCCACTTGTTAGCAGTAGACACACATACACACGCACACACACACACTCACACAAGCACAACTTGCACACCCATCTGCAGTCTCAGAGAGCTGGTAGTTTTGGCTCTCTGAGACTGCAGTTGTGTGTGCAAGTTGCGCTTGTGTGAGTGTGTGTGTGCGTGTGGGTATGTTTGTCTACTGCTGCAGTTATTTTAGCTCAGTTTTTTATCTTAGTGTTTTTATATCAGTGTTTTGTCTTGATGTGCTTTGGACAGTCAGTCTTTTGGAAAAGGTGTTTATACCATGTAAAGAACAACTAAATGATGATAAAATTGAAAATACACCTGAATCTTTTATTTACATAGTTTCCACATGCAAATACAGAATCATGCAAATTTTTAAAGAAGAATTCAACAAGGTGGAGGCAGCAACAAAAACAACAGGTTATGTATAATTTTTTGGTGTAACTTCCACTCATCACAATACTGCACAGAGTGTTAAAAACTATGTTTATTACAATAGAAACCTTAGATCATATCAGTTTGACTTTTGGATTCATTATTAAAGAGAGGTTGGTAGAGTTACAAGTGGCAGCTGGAGGAGTGCATTACTTTGGTTATGAGCCACCAATATACATTCAGATTTATGTAGTCTTCAGTTCCTCTCCCTAGATGTCAGTTCAAGGATTTATAAAAGTCCTTCATACTTATGCCATTTCTGTCTTGATATCTTCTTCTTGTTAAGATGTGTATTTCTGGACATTTTGCAATGGTTTTAAAAGTCAAACACAATATCTGGGTAATGTTTTGTGTTAAATACAACATAGTCACTTTATTGATATTATTATCCCAACAGCAGTCTCTTTGTGTGCCTGTCTGTGATTCAGCATCTCCTCTATTGGTAAGTAGCAGTCTACCCTTTTCATAATATTGTCATCAAATATCAAATAATTTATTTATGGTAGTTTCTTGTTGAAATGACAGAAAATTACCTGAATAAAAGATGCATTTATGTAGTCGGATGATGGATCGCCATCAACGATATCCAACTTTACACGATTAGCATCAACTGAAAGACAACAGCAAAACTTCTGCATGAGTGCACACATATGGAATATAATTACATAGTTGATTCTTACAAATACATAACACATCTTGAAACAAAGCAAAATATGCAGTTCACAAAGAACTTTCCTTCTAATGAGTTCTCGTTTATAACTGGTGATCAGTTCTTAGTACGTCACTTTTATCCACTCCATCAAACATTCCTGTAGTTATTTTCTTACTTAAATTGGTTTGAGTTATCCAACCAGTGAAAATTTTCACTGAATAAATGTCATTACATTATTATGTATATAAAATTTATCATTTTAAAATAAATAATTACGACAATTCTCACTTGCACAATTTCTTAATTTCATTACATGTTTTGATCATTCTGGATCATCTTCAGGCCTAAGTAATGGCGTCAACACATCAACACATCTTGTCTACTCAAAACACCATATCAGAGTACACAGAGTGAACAAGACATATTGCTGAAGCAATTACTTAGACTTGAAGATGATCTAGAGTGATTATCACAAACATCTGTGTGTAGAAGTTATATAATGTACTGTAATGGAATTACCATAAGCCATAAAAAATCTATATCCAAGTACATACTCAGAATATGTTATAAAATTCCAAAACAAACAACAGAAAATCCAGGATGGAATAATGACTATATTGGTACTCACCATATAGAGGAGATGCTAAATCACAGACAGACACACAATATGACTGCTATACAAGTGAGCTTGGTGGCCAGAGGAAATGGTCATGTGTGTGTGATTTGTGTTTGCATGAATGTGTGTGTGTGTGTGTGTGTGTGTGTGTGTGTGTGTGTGTGTGTGTGTGTGTGTGTGTGCTGCTTACTTTAGAAGATGGTCTTTAGGCCAAAAGCCCGCATCTTTAAAAATACTTTGGCTGTGCCAATGAGGCCAGAGACAGCAGTCGTGTGTGTGTGAGTTGTGCTTGCATGAATGTGTGTGCTTTGTGTACTTTAAATGTATGCCTTTTACCAAAAGCTCACATTTTTAGCTATCTTTTTCTTGTGGCTGTGTGTGACTCAACATCTCCTCTGTATGGTGAGTAGCAATCAGGAAGTCAGGATAATATGCAAGACAGCGATTACACTGCAGTGACCTCTGTCTTGCATATTTCCCTGTCTTCCACCTTTAAGCTCTCAGGTTTTCAAATATCATCCAATGCAGTCCCCAACAATCAATCGTTTCTTCTCATCACATGCTGTAACTCTCCCCTGACCCGTGGTTCTGGGTGACTTTCCCAAAATCTACCCTTTTTCCTAGACCTCTCCAATTCTTTTCCTTCACCCCTCTTCCTTCCCCTTCAACCCTTCTGCCTGAAGAAGGAGCCACTGGCTCCAAAAGCTTGCTAAATTACAACCTTCTAATCTTCTTTTATGTGTGTGTCCTACCACCACTAGCTGATTAGTTTCTTCATCAATCCAATTAAATTATGTATATATGAGAGTTTTGTATTAGTGTAAATACAAGCTTTTGGCCAAAAGGCCTTCTTTTAACATAGAATATGTACACACATTCATGCAAAAACAACTTGCATACACACAACCATTGTGTGTGGCCAAAGAGGCTGTGGCTTTCAATTAAGAGATAATTCATGTATATGCACATAAATGAGACATTATCAGTTCAATTTGTGATGTGTAAATGAATGTTTCTTCACAATACTCATAGTTAATAATGTATCACTACCACTGTGTAGTTTATTATTATTATTTAACCCTCAGTCTGCTACAGTTATGCTTGCTACATACCGAGCTGAGCACTATGTCATTATTGCCCATTTTGTCTACCTGATCTAAGCAGTCTGTACCTAGACTTCTACCTGGACTCGCCTTTTTCACCCTCTACTGAATATTTGTCAAATGCTTTCTGTGATGTCTCCTTCTGGCAATTTAAGTTTTGGCCTCAAAGAGAGACACTATTGTAGATGTAATAATTAGTTTCTGACTTTGAAGTTCGTCTGCAATTAACAGATGTTACAAACCTGCAGAGTTTCTTTCACTACTTTCTGATGTGATTTTGGAAACACATTCTGATAGTTTCATTTTGCTTTAAAAATACATAATTACCTCAGTGTCCCTCCATAGCTATGTGTTAATAATACTGACCATACTCACATGTGATTTGTTCTATTAAACAAAGAAACATACAAATTTTATATTAGTTGTATTTGGATCACACATGATTGATTACTTTCTGTATCTGTGCAGATTATACTGTTTCTTTGTGTGTGAGGGATGACAACCATCAATTTACAGATATTCTGTATGGTATTATTGTTACCAAAGGCAGCTTGTTACTTAATACGGTGAACAAAATACACTGATCGCCTCTCACATATTGTCATACACTGTGAACCACATTTAAAAGTATTTAACTTTACTTTTATTTTACCATGACACTTTTGGCAGCTTGAAGAACAATTTGTTGTGAGTCTAATTGAGTCTTATCCCTTTCAGACCCTTTATGTACATTGTGTACATTGCTTTTTACTGTGTCACAGTTTCAACAGAAGTATTTTTTCCCCAATGGAAAGTTGAGGTACATGTTTTTGAATGTTCATCCTTTTCATGATGTGCAAGTGATGCCAATTGTTGGGCATCAGATGAAAATATCAGCAAGTCAGTGTAGCAGTGCTCAGCAGCTCATGACAACCAGAATACACAGATGTGGTTGGTTGTATAATTGAATACTGTTATTTTGCATGGTATTTATTGAATGATCATTTTACTATTTATTACAACAGCGAATATTTTATAACTAGTTGTCACAGTATGTGGGACATAGCTCCATGGAGTTGCCCAAAACAATAAGGTGTCCTAAGGTAGCTTAACTAAGCTCTCTGGACCTACAGTTAGTTTGCTCTGATTAATGTTAGTGAGAACATGATTTGTACCTCACAGGACAATAAAATATGTTCATATGGAATTGTATGACCTGTTAGATTTTATTATACATAACTATTATCCTGAGTACACTTCCTACAAGTCCATAAAATGATACCCAGAGCACAAAGTAGGTTTTGAAAATTGATACATATTTTTGTATAGAGCCCTCATCTAAAATAATTAGTAAATTACCTAAGAGTGTTACCACATAAAGATAAAATTTCCTTACACCAGAAAAAATTTCAGCTCTGAAAGAGTTAATTGCTGGAGGAGGTCAGACTGTCTATCTGTAATAAGTAGAGCATATAAAAAGTATATATACAGAACCATACAAATATTTGCCAGTGCTTTTCTTAAATTTTTGATAGCTTCTTGCCCACAGAAAATGGACAGCATAGTTCTCTGTCACATAGCTCATGCCATTTCATAACTTTAATGTAACTATCAAAACCAGACATATATAATTTGAAATAATCATCTTTTTCTGTGTGTTTTCTCGCATGACAATTTTGCCATACACAGCCCAAATGTGTATAATAATTTTTTGTTCGTATAGGAATACTTCAGTATTGCAAATAAATGATCTTTTATTGTTTTTGTGTATCTGATGTAATGTGTGCTATGTTTTTATTGTTATGTACTTCACAAACAAAACAGACATCACATCACATCATACCTCTAGTGTGGTGGCTTGGTTTCACTTCTCAGTAGCTCTCAATGGAAGCACAGAGGCCACACTTAAACTCATATATAATACACACACACACACACACACACACACACACACACACACACATACACATTGTGTAAATCATGCAGTTATGCATGCAAATGCAGGTGGCTCACCACGTTGGTGTTGCCAAATGTTTTCTTCGTTTGGTTTCCTAAAATCAAACAAGAGAACAATACACAACTTGGTCATGGGATAGTACTAAGAACTGAACCCAAGTAAAAAGCTGAGCAATCTGCTGCACTACCATCTATGGTATGAGAACAAATGACAGTAACTGACTTTGGTGGGCCACATAATGGCATGATTAGCTAGCTTCAATAATGTAGCCAGAACCAGCACAACACATCATTTTTCCTTAACAATTATTTCTCAGAACAACCTACCATAAAACATCCTCACAAGCTTTTCAGATTGCTTCTTGCCACCCTGTGTGTGTGTGACAAAAAATTTTAAGTTCATAAGAAGTTGCAATATTGTTAATTATAAGTAGAAATCAAGAACTATACCATAAAAGAGCTTTTAAAAGAGCTGCAATGTAATGAATTTAGATGGGCCTGAATTTTGTAATAATGAGAAGCACTGAAGTAATTTTCATCTTATCAGTTTTATGTGGAAGGTTTCTATTTCATTGTGGTCCTGCTACTGTCAAATAGCTGAGCACCTTTTGAAACATCAATATAGGTCATCTGCCACTTCTCTTCTGGAAAACTGAGATCATTTCTGTACTGAAGCCAAATTAATATTTCTCAAAAGTTGAAAACTAACACCCAGTTGCTGTCCTTGGCATCATGTTCAAACTTCTGGAGAGGTTCATTTGTAAATCTGCTCAGCCATCATCAAACACTTCCTTATAGAACAATAGGGTTCGATGAGGAAGAGGATGGGCTAAAAATAGCAACTCATATCAAAAACTGCTTTTGGAAGCAGAAAACAGACATGCAGATCATCTTAGACCTAACTGCAGCCTGTGATGCCAACTGGTGTGACAGGCCCCTACTCCGCTTGATCACGGTCATTCCACATTGGAAACTAGCCATTTTAATTGGCAACATGCTAAGCAATAAATACTTTCAGGTCTTCTCAGAGTTCTAAAAGTGTAGTTCACAAAGTAAGTGAGGTTTAACACCAAGGTTCTGTTTTGGCCTTGCCCTTTTAATTTGTATTGATATGCTCTTCCAGAAACAAAGTTCAGTAATTTTACATGGGTAGGATAAAAAGTAGTGGCAACATAGTTATAATTCATACCTAACTTTATTGACAGACATATATCATATAACATGCCATCAGTATGACTGCCCCACATCATTATCACCTTTCCCCACAGAGATGGAAGGCATCATATTACCATCAGCTGATGTCTCACAACAACCATCCTATGACACAGCTAATATGTTCTTTTGTGTTGTAGCATGTGCCATGAAGAGGTTCCTCCATGTTGGCCAACAGGTCATAACCTCACAGACTCATCAGACAGCATAAATGCTATATGATGAACATCCTCCATGTTAAGGCAGTGTTATCATTACTTTCTTCCAATCCATGTATTTATGCTGACAATATTGCTTTGCCACTCACAATGAAAGTTTGACAGAAGTTGAAGCAACACTAACATCAGACATGAAGACGGATGAATACTTCAAACATAATTCATTTCAACCAAATCCTCAATAGCCCATACTATCAATTTTCCACCTACAAAATAGACAAATAAAGTACAAACCTAATGTCGCATTTAGAGATCAAATTCTCCAATATTGCAACACTCCAAAATACCTTGGTGTGAACCTATACAGTTCACTGACACACAAAATTCATCTCTGGAATGTAACAGCTAAAATCAAAATTGGGAAAAGTAGTGTCCAGAAGTTAACAGTAACTGTGTGATGTACCATTGTAGTAGTCCTCAGATCATCAGTTTTAGCTCTTTGATGCTTAGTCACAGGGCAATGCTCTTCCAGTTGGGTAAATAGTCCCCACACTACAATAATTAACACAGTTCAATCAAGCAGTGCACCCCATCACAGGGTGTATTTAGCAGTGCACCCCATCACAGGGTGTATTTAGCCCATTGGCTGTCACGTCTTAGTAATAGTCCACTAATACCATTAACAAGATCATCACCATTGCTGAACATGTGGACAAAATACACATTAGGAAGTGCAGGAATAGTGCAAAGCACTTAACTTGCATAATCTAGAGATAGTAAGGCACTATCCAATTATGTAAAGAGTGAGTGAGTGGACAAGAATGAAAAACAACCCAGAATTACCAGTACATTCAGAATTTTTGTTTTTGCTATTCTGTAACTGGTGTGCTTTAACAGACAACACTTGGATCTTCCATTGTTTGATAAACCATTCTGGGAAATTCATATTATCCATCTAGGTGCTTTTTGAGAGGTGTAAGCAATAGTCATTGGAGATACAGTAATGTTTTTCAAAAAGTAATGCAGTTTCCTACTTTTATCCATGGGAGCATGAGCAGTCTGTCTCTACCAGTAGCATTAGCACAAGCTATAGCAGTTACACAATCCATGCTTATTTAGGACCAGGTGCTGCTAATTCATGATGTAAAGCAAGAGTTTTTCTTGGCTAAGCTTTCCAATTGATCCCAGTTTCATTAGCGTTGTAAACATTTTTAAGAGCATAAGCTTCTTCCTTCAATACATCTCTTAGTCATATTTTGAAAGGATCAGCTGATGAAGAATCAGCAGACAGTTTTTCTCCTTGTATTTGAAGCTTACAAATGCTGTGTCTTGACTTGAAGCATATTAACCAGCCTGTGATTGATTTGATGTTCAGCAGCCCTCCAACATTTTAATTAAACCGAATTGCATTTTCACATAGAATGGGACCACATAAAGGTTCTCCTGGTTATCTTTTTTTCTGTAAACCACTTGTAAACAGCATCTTCTAGATATGTGTTCATGGTGAGCTTAATTGTTTCACACCTTGTTGATCCATCAGCAGAATCAATCTGAGATACAGAACTGATGATGCATGTCTTTTGTTTTTTTATATCCAAAATTCTTGTCTTACCAACCTTGTACTAATTAGATAACTTGGTTACAGATTGGTTCACTGATGCTCCACATCTGACCCAGTGTTTCATTGTATAACACTCCTACAATCTTTTATTAAACTTGTATTTATCTCTCACAGAGAGGACAATATTTTTACGTTTAAGCTCTTTATAACAGAAGTTTACTTTATGCACCAAAATTAACACAAGTGACTGTAACAGAGTGCAAACTATTAATATTGTTGGCAACTCAGCATTGATGAAGAGGGGAGCCATGCTCTCAGTGGAGGGCATGCACGAGTGAGAAACAATTCAGTTACATGGTTGGTCAGTTGGCCAATATTAAGATACTCAAGGTTCTACTGTACCTCAATGATACTGGTGCATAATGAATTGGATCAGAACCGACTGCATCAGATGTGGAGCATCGGAGAACCAACATATAACACTAAACATAGAGAATTGCATGGTGTAGACCTAGATTCAACTGGGACACTGGGTGGCATTCTGTGCTGATCAATGAGGATTGTTGCTTATGTCTACGGAAGAATCTATAGAATACGATGAACAAACAAATGGACAAATAAATCTGATCAACAACAACATTTAAATAAATACCTAATGAAATTTCACAGGAACTATTGACTCTCAAGATCCATACCTCTCCAACACTTGGAACCATGACATGGAAAGTTACTGAGCTATTGGATATGACAATAGGACTGACTTGGTAATTGTTGTAGGGAGACTGAAGGCTTGTAAGTATATAAACAGAATAGTAAACCATGTTGCTGCAACGTTCCGGACCAGGATAGCAATGACAGTATGTTCAAGCAGGATAAAGGAAAACCACACATTGCAGTTATCACCAGTAACAGGCTGAAGGAAGTTCAGATCATTTACTGGCCTGCTATATCTGCTGGTTCTGTCTGGGATGCGATAGATAGATGTATACCTTCATATCAGCCAGCAGCCAGTAATCTTTACCAGATGAGAAAGCAAATGTCTCAAGTGTGGCAAGAATTCCTCAAACTGTCATTCAGCAGCTGTAAGCATTCAGGCCACCTTGAATGCAAGGGTGTAGCCTACTTGTTTCAGTGGGATTTACAGCTCATTTTGTTGTAGTGGTCTTCAGTCCTGAGACTGGTTTGATGCAGCTCTCCATGCGACTCTATTCTGTGCAAGCTTCTTTATCTCATAGTGATGCTGATATTCGACATCAGTCCCGAATGGAATGAAAGTATAATAATTTAGTACCAATTATGTGATGAAATCTTCACAGAGTTTGATAAATGTCAGACTGATGTTTCATGGTATAACACTTTTCATTTTCATAAGTGTACTTGTACCCCCCCCCCCTCCCCCCCCCCCCCCCCCCCCCCCCCCCCCCCCCCCCCCGCAATGAACCGTGGACCTTGTCGTGCCTCAGTGATACAGATAGCCATACCGTAGGTACAACCACAATGGAGAGGTATCTGTTGAGGGGCCAGACAAACGTGTGGTTCCTGAAGAGGGGCAGCAGCCTTTTTAGTAGTTGCAAGAGCAACAGTCTGGATGATTGACTGATCTGGCCTTGTAACAATAACCAAAACGGCCTTGCTGTGCTGGTACTGCGAACGGCTGAAAGCAAGGGGAAACTAAGGCCGTGATTTTTCCTGAGGGCATGCAGCTTTACTGTATGATTAAATGATGATTGTGTCCTCTTGGGTAAATATTCTGGAGGTAAAATAGTCCCCCTTTTGGATCTCCGGGCAGGGACTACTCAAGAGGATGCCGTTATCAGGAGAAAGAATACTGGCATTCTACGGATCGGAGCATGGAATGTCAGATCCCTTAATCGGGCAGGTAGTTTAAAAAATTTAAAAAGGGAAATGGATAGGTTAAAGTTAGATATAGTGGGAATTAGTGAAGATCGGTGGCAGGAGGAACAAGACTTCTGGTCAGGTGACTACAGGGTTATAAACACAAAATCAAATAGGGGTAATGCAGGAGTAGGTTTAATAATGAATAAAAAAAATAGGAGTGTGGGTAAGCTACTACAAACAGCATAGTGAACGCATTATTGTGACCAAGATAGACATGAAGTCCATGCCTACTACAGTAGTACAAGTTTATATGCCAACTAGCTCTGCAGATGATGAAGAAATTGATGAAATGTATGATGAGATAAAAGAAATTATTCAGGTAGTGAAGGGAGACGAAAATTTAATAGTCATAGGTGACTGGAATTTGAGTGTAGGAAAAGGGAGAGAAGGAAACGTAGCAGGTGAATATGAATTGGGGCTAAGAAATGAAAGAGGAAGCCGCCTGGTAGAATTTTGCACAGAGCATAACTTAATCATAGCTAACACTTGGTTTCAGAATCATTAAAGGAGGTTGTATAGATGGAAGAACCCTGGAGATACTAAAAGGTATCAGATAGATTATATAATGGTAAGACAGAGATTTAGGAACCAGGATTTAAATTGTATGACACTTCCAGGGGCAGATGTGGACTCTGACCACAATCTATTGGTTATGAACTGTAGATTAAAACTGAAGAAACTGCAAAAAGGTGGGAATTTAAGGAGATGGGACGTGGATAAACTGAACGAACCAGAGGTTGTACAGAGTTTCAGGGAGAACATAAGGGAACAATTGACAGAAATGGGGGAAAGAAATACAGTAGAAGAAGAATGGGTAGCTTTGAGGGATGAAGTAGTGAAGGCAGCAGAGGATCAAGTAGGTAAAAAGACGAGGGCTAGTAGAAATCCTTTGGTAACAGAAGAAATATTGAATTTAATTGATGAAAGGAGAAAATATAAATATGCAGTAAATGAAGCAGGCAAAAAGGAATACAAATGTCTCAAAAATGAGATCAACAGGAAGTGCAAAATGGCTAAGCAGGAATGGCTAGAGGACAAATGTAAGAATGTAGAGGCTTAACTCACTAGGGGTAAGACAGATACCGCCAACAGGCAAATTAAAGAGACCTTTGGAGAAAAGATAACCACTTGTACGAATATCAAGAGCTCAGATGGAAACCCAGTTTTAAGCAAAGAAGGGAAAGCTGAAAGGTGGAAGGAGTATATAGAGGGTCTATACAAGGGCGATGTACTTCAGGACAATATTATGGAAATGGAAGAGGATGTAGATGAAGACGAAATGGGAGATATGATACTGCGTGAAGAGTTTGACAGAGCACTGAAAGACCTGAGTCGAAACAAGACCCCTGGAGTAGACAACATTCCATTGGAACTACTGACAGCCTTGGGAGAGCCAGTCCTGACAAAACTGTACCATCTGGTCAGCAAGATGTATGAGACAGGTGAAATTCCCTCAGACTTCAAGAAGAATATAATAATTCCAATCCCAAAGAAAGGAAGTGTTGACAGATGTGAAAATTACCGAACAATCAGTTTAATAAGCCACAGCTGCAAAATACTAACTCGAATTCTTTACAGACAAATGTGAAAACTAGTAGAAGTCGACCTCGTGGAAGATCAGCTTGTATTCCGTAGAAATACTGGAACACATGAGGCAATACTGACCTTACGACTTATCTCAGAAGAAAGATTAAGGAAAGGCAAACCTACGTTTCTATCATTTGTAGACTTAGAGAAAGCTTTTGAAAATGTTGACTGGAATACTCTTTTTCAAATTCTAAAGGTGGCAGGGGTAAAATACAGGGAGCGAAAGGCTATTTACAATTTGTACAGAAACCAGATGGCAGTTATAAGAGTCGAGGGACATTAAAGGGAAGCAGTGGTTAGGAAGGGAGTAAGACAGGGTTGCAGCCTCTCCCCAATGTTATTCAATCTGTATATTGAGCAAGCAGTAAAGTAAACAAAAGAAAAATTTGGAGTAGGTATTAAAATTCATGGAGAAGAAATAAAAACTTCGAGGTTCGCCGATGACATTGTAATTCTGTCAGAGACAGCAAAGGACTTGGAAGAGCAGTTGAATGGAATGGACAGTGTCTTGAAGGGAGGATATAAGATGAACATCAACAAAAGCAAAACGAGGAAAATGGAATGTAGTCGAATTAAGTCGGGTGATGCTGAGGGAATTAGATTAAAAAATGAGACACTTAAAGTAGTAAAGGAGTTTTGCTATTTGGGGAGCAAAATAACTGATGATGGTCGAAGTAGAGAAGATATAAAATGTAGACTGGCAATGGCAAGGAAAGTGTTTCTGAAGAAGAGAAATTTGTTAATATCGAGTATAGATTTAAGTGTCAGGAAGTCATTTCTGAAAGTATTTGTATGAAGTGTAGCCATGTATGGAAGTGAAACATGGACGATAAATAGTTTGGACAAGAAGAGAATAGAAGCTTTTGAAATGTGGTGCTAGAGAAGAATGCTGAAGATTAGATGGGTAGATCACATAACTAATGAGGAAGTATTGAATAGGATTGGGGAGAAGAGAAGTTTGTGGCACAACTTGACCAGAAGAAGGGATTGGTTGGTAGGACATGTTCTGAGGCATCAAGAGATCACCAATTTAGTAATGGAGAGCATCGTAGAGGGTAAAAATCATAGAGGGAGACGAAGAGATGAATACACTAAGCAGATTCAGAAGGATGTAGGTTGCAGTAGGTACTGGGAGTTGAAGAAGCTTGCACAGGATAAAGTAGCATGGAGAGCTGCATCAACCAGTCTCAGGACTGAAGACAACAACAACCACTTGTGTGGAGACAACTTGCACCTGGCCACCCTACATAAATTGATGAGTATTTACCACATACTGAAAATTAATAATTTAATATTACTATATCCATTGTCAGCATGTGATGCCATTCCACTAGTCAGAAAGCATAAAAATTTGTCAAATTATTATTTTTAGATACATCAGATGGTACAGAATGTCACACTATGGGACAGAATGTCAAACTCTAAAGAACATTATCAAAAAACTTAACAGTTTCAAACTTATGTATATGACTGTCAGGAATTAATGCCTAATCTTCATTCTTTCCATGATTTGAAAACTATTAATTCAAGTTTGGTTTTAAATTTGTGTATTCATCAGCCCATTGTGCTCATTCAAAAATATCAGGAGTATTCATTTATTCTTTTGACTTTTTGAAAAAAAGTGAACTAAAGGGCACAAATCACTGTTTTCATACTCATAGACACTTTAAAAATTCCAACATACATACAGTGCAAAGAACAAAATTGAAGATGGCATTTATCTACTATTATTTTATGAATATACAGTGAGATGTGGTGCTAAATAAGGATGCCGAAAGTCAGTGGACAAATAAGATAATACACTCCTGAAAATGAAAAAAAGAACACATGGACACCGGTGTGTCAGACCCACCATACTTGCTCCGGACACTGCGAGAGGGCTGTACAAGCAATGATCACACGCACGGCACAGCGGACACACCACGAACCACGGTGTTGGACGTCGAATGGCGCTAGCTACGCAGCATTTGTGCACCGCCGTCGTCAGTGTCAGCCAGTTTGCCGTGGCATACGGAGCTCCATTGTCTTTAACACTGGTAGCATGCCGCGACAGCATGGACGTGAACCGTATGTGCAGCTGACGGACTTTGAGCGAGGGCGTATAGTGGGCATGCGGGAGGCCGGGTGGACATACCGCCGAATTGCTCAACACGTGGGGCGTGAGGTCTCCACAGTACATCGATGTTGTCACCAGTGGTCGGCGGAAGGTGCACGTGCCCGTCGACCTGGGACCGGACCGCAGCGACGCACGGATGCACGCCAAGACCGTAGGATCCTACGCAGTGCCGTAGGGGACCGCACCGCCACTTCCCAGCAAATTAGGGACACTGTTGCTCCTGGGGTATCGGCGAGCACCATTCGCAACCGTCTCCATGAAGCTGGGCTACGGTCCCGCACACCGTTAGCCTGTCTTCCGCTCACACCCCAGCATCGTGCAGCCCGCCTGCAGTGGTGTCACAACAGGCGTGAATGGAGGGACAAATGGAGACGTGTCGTCTTCAGCGATGAGAGTCGCTTCTGCCTTGGTGCCAATGATGGTCGTATGCGTGTTTGGCGCCGTGCAGGTGAGCGCCACAATCAGGACTGCATACGACCAAGGCACACAGGGCCAACACCCGGCATCATGGTGTGGGGAGCGATCTCCTACACTGGCCGTACACCTCTGGTGATCGTCGAGGGGACACTGAATAGTGCATGGTACATCCAAACCATCATCGAACCCATCGTTCTACCATTCCTAGACCGGCAAGGGAACTTGATGTTCCAACAGGACAATGCACGTCCGCATGTATCCTGTGCCACCCAACGTGCTCTAGAAGGTGTAAGTCAACTACCCTGGCCAGCAAGATCTCCGGATCTGTCCCCCATTGAGCATGTTTGGGACTGGATGAAGCGTCGTCTCACGCGGTCTGCACGTCCAGTACGAACGCTTGTCCAACTGAGGCGTCAGGTGGAAATGGCATGGCAAGCCGTTCCACAGGACTACATCCAGCATCTCTACGATCGTCTCCATGGGAGAATAGCAGCCTGCATTGCTGCGAAAGGTGGATATACACTGTACTAGGGCCAACATTGTGCATGCTCTGTTGCCTGTGTCTATGTGCCTGTGGTTCTGTCAGTGTGATCATGTGATTTATCTGACCCCAGAAATGTGTCAATAAAGTTTCCCCTTCCTGGGACAATGAATTCACGGTGTTCTTATTTCAATTTCCAGGAGTGTAAATAAGTAGTTAATCTGTAGATTCAGCAAAGAGAGGAACATGTGGAAAACACGAAGAATGGACAGAATAACAGGAGATGTGTTAAGATGTGATAGTTCATTTAATGGTTCCTGCATCCCTCTTGTAAAACAGGTTATATTTTAAGTGATATTGGTATACTTACATGGCAGGATGTTGATATAGCGATTTTTGCGTTTATTATCAGGTAGTCGACCAACAGAAAATGTATTTGTATCATTGATATCAACACATAATGTAGAAAGTAACTGGAATTCACTGCTTAATCGTCCAGGTATGTCTAACAACAGCTCACAATGCTTTGCAAAATTTTTGAGAGGAATGGGCCGAGGACAAACATCTCTTGTGTCATTATTATTAAGGATGGTTGCCAGAGAGCTACAAAAAATCAGATATATATTAGCATTTTAGTGTAACATAATAATGGGAATTTGTTCACTCAAAACTAAAAACAGTTTCAAATATTCACCAAGATATCTGGCCATTCCGGTACATGACAAATCCAAATAAAACAGTCCCTGCCATTAAAAACCCAAACACAAGGCCCAAGGTTAGTCCAACTGCAACTTCACTGTCTGTAAGAAAAAATTACAAACGAATGGAAATTAACTAAACATTTTTATCATATCTGTGCATGAAGCATAGAACTAAATGAAACATCTGTACAATACAGGAAAGATATAAATGCTAAGCCGACTCTGTCATGAAGTACATATATTAATTAATTAATTACCACAGCATTGTAGTAAATAAAAGACTTCATTAATACCAGAGATTTCAAAAAAAAAATATTGTCTTTATTTGGAATTAGAGTGAAATAAACAGACCTGTGTGGAATGGAACAATATATGAATCTTGATAGCCATGAGAGGTATAAGCCCGTACTTTGAAAGTGTATTCTGTACGAGGGTGCAGGGGTCCATTACAATATTGATGAGTGATACAAGACTCATCTGTACCAAGTACAAAAGTAAAAACTCCGTCTGAAAGCAAGACAAATAGAAAATACATTGTTCAAATCCTCAAGAATAACTTTTGATAACCTTCTTACATTAAAAGATTTCTTATATCAGAATCAGTGAAAATAATTCAATTACCTATACTGATCATATTGAGGAATGTTTTAACTAAGAGCTACATATAACAATAATGTAAGGTGATAAGAAAACTAACAAAAACATGAGAAACACAGTAACCAACATAACAAATTGCAAGCTAATGTGTCAGTAGAACATTCAATCAAGGAAACTAATAGTTTGTGGGGTACTGATTACCATCACGAGGCAAAATTTGTAGTACTGTCAACAGACACATATAGAAACAAAAATTATGCACTAACTTGCATTCACAAACAATAGTTCCACACTTGGGGAGTAGAGGAATGAGCTGAGGGGGTAAGAAGGAAGTACAAGTCACTCAACCCCATTTATGAGGAGTAGATATAGATGAAGAGGCAAGTTTTATACATTAGAGATGATACATTGATAAGTACCATGCCAGCTTCATCACCAGAGACAATAAGGAGAGAGAGAGAAGTGAAGATGCACAACAGAGCAGAGACGAATTTTTTAGGTAGAGGAAAAAAAAGAGGTCATGTATATGGAGTTGAGGGAAATTACAAGTGTTTCTTTCTTCCCCCAAGTTCTGACTGCATAGCATAAATGCCAGACAAGTATCAGGCAGGGAAGAAGGCAATCGTGCATCTCCTGTACCTTGCATTCTGTCACTGCTTACTTCAAGACGTCAGTCTGTGCAGGGCTACAGTCACATAAACAGGGCCATCTCAATTGATTCTCCCACCAAATGTGAATTGTGAAGTCTCATTCATTTCCTACAAGTAGATGGGAGTAGCATAGCACAAACAGATGAGGAATGGGTTGCATTTATGGAGAAAACTTTACAAGTGATGGTGTTGCAAACAAATGGTGTAGAAAATTTAAAGATGGCAAAGGTGATGTGTGAGATGAAGGGGTTCAAGGATGCAAGTCTGTGGCTACAGATGACCTTGTTTAATGAGTTGATGAAGTGCTTAAAGAAAACTATAGTTTCACTATGTAGGCTTTCTTTATGGAATTTCCAAAGGTTACAAGATATCCTCTGTACTCTAGCACTTTGGGTCAAAAAGGAAGTTCAAGCTGTCAGCTACCATAATTAATTTGACTGGATGAAGCTATATGGTGTCTGCAGAGTGCCATTCAAAACAAAAGAAGAGACACACTGGTTTTTTTAATTGTTCTGATCCATGACAGTGTCTGAACCTCTCAGTACTGATGCAACCCAATGGCTCGTTTATCAATTTCAGCAAGACATTTTCAATCACCTGCCCTACAGTTCTGAGCTAGCATCAATTGACTTCCACCATTTCCTTGAACTGAAGAAGTGGGTAGAAGGGCAGTGCTTCCAAACTAACAAGGAGCTTCAGGAACATGTCAAGATTCATTGCAGTTCAGTGGTGGCAACATTATCTGAAGTGAGTACCGGAAAACTGGACCTCAATCAATTTGGTGATTATATAAAAAAGCGAATATAAATGTGTGTAACCTTTAGTAATAAAATAATTTTTATATGTACATCTCTATTATTTATGAACTTTAGGATGTTGAAAAAAACAGCTCATGCAGTTTTGCGTGAAAGAATCCAAAAAGCCCATATAGAGTAACAAGCACCCAGATCTCTTTCATCATGCTGTAGAGCATATTCAGCATTGGGATAATGGGTGTCCCCGAGGGGGATAGTTCTTCTATGCCAGTTAATCTTCTTAACCAATTTAGTGGCAGGCAAGCCTATATAGTTACTTTGTAAACAACATCCACGATTTTGCAAGTCACACTGATTAGTATTCACCAGTAGGGTGGCTGGAGTAAGTGGTAATACGTTGTGCATGAGGCAAGTTGTACAGTGGGAATAATTGAACAGGTAGGAACTTTGAGACAATGGCTTGGAAATAACACAAGAGTTTAGCCAGGACGTTACAGAGGTTAGGATGGTGATGGAAAGTGGCAGCTTGTGGTGTGGGGAGGACATCAAGGAGAGAGGATCTCACCTCATGGCTTGAGTTGACAATGTATTAGTTTCAAAAGTTATGTAATGTGCCACTTTTGCTTTTGTATATGTGCTGAATGGGATGGGATACCCACTAAAGTGATTAAAATAGTGTGCAGCATGATAGCACCTCCCCTAACTAAAATATTCAACCAGTCTTTTGAACAGTTAGACCTCTGTTCAAGACAGGGTCGAGGGAAGACATAGGAAACTATTGGCCTATATCTATTCTTACAGACCTGTCAAAAGTGTCAGAGAAAGCAGCTGCAAACCAGATCAAAAACTTTATTGTAAAAAATGATATTACAAAGTATAGAACTTTCCCCAACATTTGAGGCTTTAATGAAACAAATTGGTTAAACATGTATCATTCAAATCATTCTCCATCACTAGCCACTACTTTCTCCCATCTTTTGGGCAGTGTATGAATCCCATGTTGAAAAAATTGTTCATCTTTCGAAGTAATCCACGAATCAATCCAATTTGTGACTTCTTCAGGAGATCAGAAGTGTTGGTCAGCCAGGCCATGCACCATTCATCTAAATAGGTGATAGTCAGAGGGAGAAATGTCTCGAGAATACAGCAGGTGGGCAGGACTTCCCATTTTAATGTTTCCAAGTATGTTTTTACATCTTTCACAATGTGAGTAGAACTGAGCGAGGTGGCACAGTGGTTAGCACACTGGACTCGCATTCGGGAGGACAACAGTTCAATCCCATCTCCGGCCATCCTGATTTAGGATTTCCGTGATTTCCCTAAATCGTTTCAGGCAAATGACGGGATGGTTCCTTTGAAAGGGCATGGCCGATTTCCTTCCAAATCCTTCCCTAACCTGAGCTTGCACTCCATCTCTAATGACTTTGTTGTCAACGGGACGTTAAACACTAACCACCACCACCACCACCGCAATGTGGAGTAGAGTGTGTTGTGCTGCAAAATCACTTTATTGTGCATCTCACAGTAATTTGGCCATTTATCTTTTAATGCTCTGCTCAGATGCATAAATTGCATTTGATAACAAGCACCTGTGATTGTTTCACTTGGTTTTAATACCTCATAGTACATGACGCCAAACTGTTCCCACCAAATGCAGAGCACAATCTTGGAGCCATGAATATTGGGTTTGGCCAACGACATGGAAGCATGGCCATGATATCCCCATGATTTTTTGCATTTGGGGTAATCATAATTAACCCATTTTTTGTCCCTGGTGACAATGTGATGCAGAAATCCCTTTGGTTTTTGACACTGAAGAAACTGTTCATAAACAAACAAATGGCATTCAACGTCTCTTGGTTTCAGCTCACAAGGGGCCCAAGTGCCTTCTTTCTGAATTATACCCATAGCCTTTATATGTTTGAAATAGCTTGCTGTGTCACTCTCACTAATTGTGCCAAATCTTCTTGAGTTTGATGCGAGTCTTCACTCAGCAATGTCTACAATTCTGCATCTTCGAAAACACTATGCCAATCTACAATGTTAAAATCACTGTTCTTGGAGCATTGAAAACACTCACGACACATTCTTTCACTAATAGCGTCCTTACCCTATATACTTGAGACCATTCAATGAGACTCAGCCACTGTTTACTTCATATTGAAACAAAACAGTAACACCTCCCACAAATGATGAGAATTAAGCTTGTAAACTGACTTTTCAATGAAGAACAACTTTATGATGCAGACACAAATTGACTAATGTTTGAATGAGGTTATGTTGACTGAGGTCCAAGCCAACTGCCTGATGTCTGTGATCTGTTTCTTTTGACCATTATTTACTGTTATCACCACCTATTGGCAAACGGTGGAAGCATTGTTATACACCTTGTATTATAAGTAAGCAGTTTAGATTTCAACCAGGAAAAAACACTCTAGATGCAGTGAATAACTTTATTGAAACAACAGACAAATCTTTGGATCAGAGGAATAATGCTGCAGGTATCTTCTGTGATCTCACAGAAGCATTTCACTCCTTGAGCCACAACTTGCTCATCTACAAATTAGACAAATACAGAATTAAACACAATATTCTAAATTGGCTGACATCATCCTTACACAACAGAAAACTTGGGGTACCTATCACTTCAGATGCAGTTAATTATTATTCTAAAAGGAGTATAGTATCACAAGGTGTGCCTTAAGGCTCCATTTCGGGGCCAAGTCTGTTCCTTTTCTACATAAATGACTTACCCATAAATATAACTTCCCCATCAGTTCTGTTTGCAGATGATACTTCTGTTTTAATTGAAGATGATGATGCAGAAAAAATTCTGAGTTCCATCATAAGCACACGGAATACCTTAGGAAACTGGTTCCAGTTAAATGGGTTGAAACTGAACATTGCAAAAATCTGTACGGTACATTTCAAAACCAAACATTCAAAATGTGTGGAACTTAAAATACAACATAACAATCAACCTATGAAAGAATCTGACACAGTCAAATTCCTGTGACTAAATGTGGTCAAGAACTTAAACAGCAATACACATACTGACTTCCTATCCCATAAACGAAGCAGAATTTCATTTGCAATGCAACACTAGCAAATTACATTGACCTGAGTACATGAAAAATTGCTTGTCATAGTTATTTTGAATCTCTCATTAGATATGGGATCATTTTGTGGGGAAGTTTTAGTAGTGTTTCTCAAATACTGAAGCTGTAAAAGAAAATTGTCCAATACATAAGTACTGCACAGAAAACAGAGTCTTGTCACTTGTTACTTCAGAATCTACAAATCCAAATTGTTCCCTCCATATACATTTATGAAATTATAATCTTTTTACACGATAGACAAAAATTATTTGAGGAGAATCATTTTAACCATACATATAACACAAGAAATAAAAATGATTTTATGTTACCCACACACCAATTGAAATAATATGCATGGACTCCACAGTATGTGGGGATCACAATATATAATAAGTTGACGAGATAAAACGCATTTAATCATGAAGCCAGAAATTTTAAAAATAAGGCTACAGCAGATTCTGTGGGAGAAATGCTACTGTTCAGTAGAAGAATTCATAGGGCACAGAATGATAATTTGTGCAAAGGGTAATTAGGTGTTAGATTTTATTGTATGTATATACTGGTATAACAAAATTATATTATTATTATTATGCTGTTTTTTAACATCAAATGTTCTTTGTTTATGGTTAAATTTTACCACAGTTTGACATGTCTCCTGCACCAGAATCATGTATGTTATGGGACAAATGAGGAGAAGGAAAGAAAACAGCAGAAAAATCAGCAGTACTACACAGTTTGTCTTCTGAAGATACAAAAATTTGTCATATTAGCTCTTCTCAGTGACAGAAAACTTTTGTATGTGGACTACAGTAATGAATAAACTGAGAAAAATGTAGCTCCCTAATAACAATGGTTTTTTATGGTATCTTTGATGGATTGTGCATGTATGGTGGTGGATGCAGGGCACATTTCAATTTATCAGATGCAAAATAAATGAAGATATAATTACAGACCACTCAAATAAATTGTGGTTATGTTGTTATGAGTTCATTAGGAAAATATATTCATCAATCAACAAACAAAGGATGAACTTTTGCTTAGAGTTGAGCACATCAATAACATCTTTCTCATTCAATAATTAATTCATTGATTTCATTCATTTATTCATTCATTTACACAACACATTATATAAATTCTACCATGGATGACAGATTTCAGAAATTTTGAATGCTCAAGTCAAGCTGTACATTGACAGGCAGAGTGAGGAGCTGCTGGCTGCTTCTGTAGAGCATACTGATCACACATTATGATGCACACTAATCCACTCACTTTGATAATTATTGGAATGAATTTCATCTTACTCTACTTATGTACACAGGGAGTCCCAGGAGGAATGCTCAATATTCAGGGATATGACAGGAATGATCACTTGAAGAAAGAAATTCTAGTAAACATGGGCTCAAAAATGAAAACCGTAAGAGCTGTGAGCACTTCTCCACCTTTGATACTGCAAGCTCTTTGCTTTCCATATTTTTAGAAGAGGTAATATGGGCCAAAAACTGAAGTAAAAATTATCTAGTAAATATGGACTCTAAAGTGCATACTTTAAGAGCTATGAGCACTTGTTCAGTAGAAGAGACATATGTCAAGATGAACAGGTGCTCATATGTCTTAAGGTATGGAGTTTAGAGCCCATATTTACTGGACTTTTTTTTCTTTTGGTCCATCCTAATGTCTCTCAAAATATCAAAAGCAGAGACCTTGCACCAGAAAAGATTTATTTCACAGTATCAGAGATGAAGAAGTGCTAATAGCTCTTAAGGAATGATTTTTAGAGCCCATGTTTACTAGATTTTTTTGTTTTGAATGAACATTCCTTTTATATCCTGAATATCTACCATTCCTCCTGTGATATGCATATTAGCAGGTAACAGCTACTCTCCAAAAGAAGCTACTTCTTCTCCCCTTCTCACAATTGGGTGGTGTTTACATCTAATATTTAAAAGAAAGCATTTATGTAATTTTACACAGAACACTATTAGCTATGCATAAATGGTAAAACCACTATCTGTTTAACACACACCTTAGAGCTAAATGGAATTTAGATTCAATAGCTAATATGATATTCTTTTACTTTGTTTTTAAATATTTGGGTATTTCAAGTTTCCAGCTCGATGTCCTCTGCCGATCCATTACAGACATGTGCACCTGAATACAAAACTCTACTCTAGACTGTGGGTAGAGATGTACAGTCTACATTGACATTATTTTTACTTCAACAAATTTGGTTGTGAACTGTACAGTTCATCCTAAATTCACTCTTGTTATTAACCAAAAAAACTCTTAGGTAGTACATGTAATGGCACATAAGTGTAAGAAACTCTACATCCATGAAGAGGCTTCTACAGTACACTCAGTTATTAACTTTACACAATATTCTCAAGGTATGCTTCCACAAAATAAATACCCAGAAGATTACACCATGACACTGAATGAAAGTGTGTGAAGCAAGCTAGCAATATTACATGCAGTTTAACATGATCACACAGGTTTCTAAGTACAAAGAAGACAGTATGGAAGTTTTTGGTAACCCATACAATGATGGTACCACCTTAGTTTATTACCATTCTGGAAGTATATGAACTTCATGCATGGAACCTCATCTAATGTGCACCTATTGATCTCTGCTTTTAGGATTTAAAAGCATTTTTATTTGTTTCTGGATTTCATAATATGAGTCTTTGCAAGATTAAGGCTTAAGCAGTTTGCTGTGAAACAGTTGTAAGCCTATCACAGTCCTCACTGTTTTTTGCATAGCTTCACTTGGGTCCTTATCAGTACACTTTTATAATCTCTAAAGAGCACAATTTTTAATAAATTATTTATATTGGTCAAGAATTGGAGCAAGCCAAGCACCAAATGAGGAAGGAGATGAATAGAGGACATCAAAGGAAGCATAACACTCAGGAGTGCATGGAGGGACATCATTCATTAAGTCACCATGAGTAAGAGATGACTTGATGGATCATAACAACAAAAAAATGAGTACAGATGTTGGATTTTTCTCAGTGGTTTCAAGAGTAATTTGGACACTGAAGTAGTGGATCATGAACTTTCAGCTCATTGTCCAGCCCCACAATCAACATTCTTGTGATGGTTTTGTCTTGCAAGATGATAATGCATGAGTATATTAAGCACATCTTGGGAGCGTCTTTCTCAGTAGGTAGAAATAAACAAAATGGGATCACCTTAGGTGTCTGCTGACATTAGCTCGACTGAACATGCTTGGAACCAGTTGAAACTACAGTGTATTGTCATAGAAACCAGCATCACACATTGGATGTCATCAAGAGGGCTGCCACAGAAGAGTGCAGCAGACTCAAGCAATGACATCTCGACCATATCATGAACAGCATGCCAAGGAGCATCCAAGGGCACTTCTGTGCACGGGATGGAACATGTAGTATTGAATGCTACCAAGCAGCAGAATTTCATTTTGAAGATGTGTGATGATTTGAAATTTTGTGTACTCTGCCTATACTTTGGATATTGTATTATTTTAATTTTACTGTGAAACTTTTGTTTCATTTTCAGCTTACCTGGAAATAAGACCCACCCACATTATCAGATATGTATGTTATGCAAAACTTTCTTGAATTATTTATGTTATGAATGACATTACATAATGTGAAATCTGTGTAAAATTTTACTCTTAAACATGTCAGGTATAGTAACATTAGAGTAAATAAACACTATAAACTCTTTTCTTTTGAGAATTGTCCCAGAAAAAACTTTACATGCTTTTTTTATGTGTAGACTTATATGTTTATTATAATTACTGTATTCATATGTAAATGTAATGTGTTCCAATTTTTTGGACACTGATAAGAACTGCTGGACTTGTGGTCTGAGTTATTAACACTAAATCAAAGTATACACTCCTGGAAATTCAAATAAGAACACCGTGAATTCATTGTCCCAGGAAGGAGAAACTTTATTGACACATTCCTGGGGTCAGATACATCACATGATCACACTGACAGAACCACAGGCACATAGACACAGGCAACAGAGCATGCACAATGTCGGTACTAGTACAGTGTATATCCACCTTTCGCAGCAATGCAGGCTGCTATTCTCCCATGGAGACGATCGTAGAGACGCTGGATGTAGTCCTGTGGAACGGCTTGCCATGCCATTTCCACCTGGCGCCTCAGTTGGACAAGCGTTCATGCTGGACATGCAAACCGCGTGAGACGACGCTTCATCCAGTCCCAAACATGCTCAATGGGGGACAGATCCAGAGATCTTGCTGGCCAGGGTAGTTGACTTACACCTTCTAGAGCATGTTGGGTGGCACGGGATACATGCGGACGTGCATTGTCCTGTTGGAACAGCAAGTTCCCTTGCCGGTCTAGGAATGGTAGAACGGTGGGTTCGATGACGGTTTGGATGTACCGTGCACTATTCAGTGTCCCCTCGACGATCACCAGAGGTGTATGGCCAGTGTAGGAGATCGCTCCCCACACCGTGATGCCGGGTGTTGGCCCTGTGTGCCTCGGTCATATGCAGTCCTGATTGTGGCGCTCACCTGCACGGCGCCAAACACACATACGACCATCATTGGCACCAAGGCAGAAGCGACTCTCATCGCTGAAGACGACACGTCTCCATTCGTCCCTCCATTCACGCCTGTCGCGACACCACTGGAGGCGGGCTGCATGATGCTGGGGCGTGAGCGGAAGACGGCCTAACGGTGTGCGGGACCGTAGCCCAGCTTCATGGAGACGGTTGCAAATGGTCCTCGCCGATACCCCAGGAGCAACAGTGTCCCTAATTTGCTGGGAAGTGGCGGTGCGGTCCCCTACGGCACTGCGTAGGATCCTACGGTCTTGGCGTGCATCCGTGCCTCGCTGCGGTCCGGTCCCAGGTCGACGGGCACGTGCACCTTCCGCCGACCACTGGTGACAACATCAATGTACTGTGGAGACCTCACACCCCACGTGTTGAGCAATTCGGCGGTATGTCCACCTGGCCTCCCACATGCCCACTATACGCCCTCGCTCAAAGTCCGTCAACTGCACATACGGTTCACGTCCACGCTGTCGCGGCATGCTACCAGTGTTAAAGACTGCGGTGGAGCTCTGTATGCCACGGCAAACTGGCTGACACTGACGGCGGCGGTGCACAAATGCTGCACAGCTAGCGCCATTCGACGGCCAACACCGCGGTTCCTGGTGTGTCCGCTGTGCTGTGCGTGTGATCATTGCTTGTACAGCCCTCTTGCAGTGTCCGGAGCAAGTATGGTGGGTCTGACACACCAGTGTCAATGTGTTCTTTTTTCCATTTCCAGCAGTGTATAACATCAATTGTGTAAAACATGTAGTATGTATTTAGTATTTTTGACATGTTCTATACCTGCATAAAGTTTTAGCTGTGAGTTAATGAGAGTCGCATGTAAAGTTCGAATGATTCAACCATTATTTTCATCATGGCGGATGTGAACTTCACTACTGAATGCTATTTCAATATTTTATGTATAATGTATAGCTGTCACAATTTGAATTACTTAACATAATCATAATAAGGACCCAAAAATTCATGAAAATGAAGTATTTGTTGGTGCAGGTATATCAACTAGGGAATCCCACTTTTCTGCAAATTACTATTTATAAACCATAAACAATATCTGATAAAAAGTACATAAATACATAAAATAGTACCTGCAGTAGGTGGATACCAGCAGTCAGGTGTAGCTTGGTATTCACTGGATGGTATTCCATTTACAGTAACATCACCCCAGTAGCTATTATCAGGCCATGTTATGTTACAGTTCGACAGTTGTATTGGTGTTTCTAGATATCCACTTGTTGAATTCTGATCTGAAGAGTATAGTGCCACAAAAATTGCATAGTACATTATATTACCATTTGCTGAATCAAATATATGGGTAGGCACAGATATAAGTGCCTGTCTTGTTGGATCATGTGTGTCCAATGTACTTGATCTAAGTTCATTAGAAACATTTTGTAGCACACCAGGAACTGTAAAGAGAGAAAGACACTAGCATCAGAAATAGAATAACATGATGAGTAAATGTGAAACAAATGAACAACAAAGAAGTTCATATGTGAAGGTTCTGGTGGATTAAAACTGTGTATTGGGTTGGAACTTGAACAAGGGACCTTTGTATTTTACTGGCAAGTGCTCTACTTCTGAGAAGTTTGGAAAGTTGGAGAGAAAGTAATGGTGGATATAAAGCTGTGATGGCAAGTCACAATTAGTGCTTAAATAGCTCAGTCCATGGAGTAATTGCATGTGAATGGCAAAGATTCCACATTTGATTTTTAGTCTGGCACACAGCTTTAATCTGTCAGAAGGTTTCAGATCAACACACAATCCACTGCATAGTGAAAATTCATTCTGGAAAGTTCAAAAATATTTGCTGAATAATATGCTTACTCAAACATTAACTGTTTAAAAGGAAACTTCCATTCAGAACTTTATTAAGTTCATGAAGATACAGATAGATGTCTAGTATTTACCTTCATGGGGTACAATACCCTGTACAGTTAATGGAGGATTAAAAAAACAATAATGGCAATAATACTAGTCTTTAGAAGTACAGCTTCCTTCTCCATGGAGGAAGTTACTGGGGAGTTGGTGGCAAGTTACTCATATAAGTAAAGACAGATCCATCTTGTCTGATTAGAAAATGAACCAAAGGTGAATGAAGAGATGTCACAATATACTGTGTTCCTATATTATGAAATACTTCAAAGAAAATTAACTGTCAAAGAAAATGAACACTTAAGTGTGGATTGCAGAGTAATTCTGTACACACAGAGGTACAATCATAAAAGAGCTGAGGGATGATGGGGTGGTGGGGTGAGATGGAGTTTAATGTTTCCACATCAGTGTGTGCCTATGAACCACTCATACATAGTTACTTGACAGATTTTATAGATCCCATATTGATTCTCCATCTTTTCTTTTCATCTACTGATAGTCTAATGATGGCCTCTAGCCAGTCAAACCAGTTACAGCATTCTGATGTGGTCTTGTCACTGTGTCACATAAAATATAAAGAATTGTATGTTCTTTCACGGATCTCAATAATTCAGATGGAATGTCACCTGCTCCAAGTGTTTTATTTCAACTTAGATCTGGTGTATAGTCAGATTTTTCTTGCGGTATCATAGTAAACAACCAAACACTAGTATTATTGGTAATATAAACATTATATCTACATAGCATAGAAATATTTTAAATGAAGACACAAAATTAAAACAACTTGATAGAAAAACATTTATATTGGCAAACTATTACAGAACAAAGACTCATAGAAAGTGTGTTACTTATAAAACAAAATAAAATAAGTGTATATGGTGTTCAGTGACACCACCAGCTGTGGCTGCTAAAGGTGATAAATCTCCTGATATGAGAAAACGTCTATAAATGCAATGGCAGCCTGAAGGTTGACCTGCCATGTACAAATCTAGCAAAATCAGTTCCTCATTTGTGTCCTGTCTGTCTGGTAATCAATGTCTGTACAGTGTCCTTGGACTACTCTTTGGGTTTCTGTTGCAAACTATGCATACCCTGATAGTGTATATAAAATTATCCTATGATGAACTCACAGTCTATTTCAGTTTTGTTTAAACAACAACAGAATTACTACATCTAGGTGTTCCACTTCCAGAAATATTTGTCATTTTGTTTAGCAACAAAGAGAAAACATACCACAAACATATAATCATTACTGGAATGAGAAGGTAGGATATATCTGACTCATAGAAATTACTGAAATCATTTACTTAAACAGAAAAAAAAACACACACCCCATACTTGGTAAAAATTGTAACAGCAAGTAGTAACTGCTCAGACAAATCCAAACTCAGATAATGCATAAAACAGGGTATGGGCCATGCAAGTGTTATGTAGGGTATATCTCTTGTGTACAAAACTGCAGTTTCCTGGTATCCTGTCAAAGAATTGAACCTGGCTTTGCTTTATTTACAAATGAACCTAGATAATGTATGTATATGAGCATTGATTAAAGCCTCTCAGTATTCAAGCTGCATAAATTGAGTTAAATATTAGCAGTAGAATTTTAACTCAATTGATGTGGCTTGAAAATGATAGGATTCCAAAGACTTAACCTCACATTCTGTACTCCCAAGTATTTGTATGACTCTTGTGGCTCAATAAGGCTTTGACTTCTACAACAATTCCACACTGATATCCCCATGAAATGGTGAATAATGTCAGAGGCTTTGAGTTTTATAGTTTCAAGACTGGATTAATAAAAAATAGATGAAAGTTAAATAATGATTCCAATGAGTCAGATTACATGGTCTCCTCCTCCCACCCCTCCCCCACTTGAGTTCACTGCTTAGAACATTCATTCAACAACGAGAAACTGTCATAAGTGTCCTCCTTTGGGGCACTGTTAAAGTTGTGAGTTATGATGGGTTGAATTTTGGATAAGTCCTCAAAGCATTGACCTTTCATGTGAATTTCCACACTTTATCATTTTACGGTACATTCATTTTGATACACTAAATCTCAACACTCATTATGTCTTTCCCATTTCAGTCAAGTCACAGAAGGAATCCATGCATCATTATTTTCCTTCAAGAGTCAGTGTCTGTGGGACAAACTTTGCATATACTTTCCTCTTCTTCATAACATTGTGGACAATGTCTTGAACAATCAGTTTATAGATGGAACTCCATTGTGATTTGTAACACAACAACATTGACACTCTATGGCTGCATGTCCACTAGTTAACATTGTCAGCTCACAGCTGACTGGTTGAATGTGCAGCTGTTGTTAGTTCAATCTGCCACCCACCACAGTTACTGTACTGACATTACCTAATTCGCAGGAATAAAATAATACTCAAACTTTTTGACTAATGGCATATGCTTGTATTTCATTTAGCTGTGGTTGAATACATGGTCCATTTGTCTGCAGTACTACTTGTTATTTCTCACCAAACCTCATATTTTTCTTTACACTCAAAAGATGGAATTTCAGTGTACCACATTCTCACTTCAGCGTCAGTGCTTTTGATAGACTTGCACCAAACATTCTAGCTTGCTGTAAGCCTAACATATGATGTTCCAATGTTCATCCCATGATTTCTACCAATTCTGTATTTATGTGATTTGTTGTGAGACTGTATTAGGGCTATGGGCTGCAGTAGAGTCAATATTGAAAATAAACCGTTCCAACTCAATAATTGCCTGCCCAAAGGGAAAAATAAAAGATCAGAAAAATTGAGAGGACATCAGAAGTATGCGCCACCAAGCACATCTTTGGAATTGCAGAAATGCAGCATCCACTGATATACATGCATCACTCCTGTAAAGACAGGCTGCTCAGTTTATGTTTTGTGTACTTCAAATTTCTCTATGATTAGCAGATACTTTTTCATAATCCTGTTGGACATTATTGTGTGCTGCTGGGTAGAATTTCCTCTGAATAACTGTAACTTTTAAAAGAGTTGAGTTATCAAGAAACACTATAACCAAATCATTTGAAGAGGTAATGGGAAAAATGACAAATGTCGTTTGCAATCAGTTTTTCAGGAGAAAAGCTTGGGTGTTTAGTGTGAAGCTATGTGTGCTACTAGGTAAGGTATTTTATTGTCTCATATTCTTAATACATTTCATAATTTTTATTTTAAAATTATGATGACTACATCCAAATTTCAATTGTTAGTACACCCTATTATTGGAAACAATGATGAATGTCAGATATGTTATACTGAAGTAATACAGTTAGGGTGATGTGATTAGTTCTCACTGTTGTACCAAATACTTGGCTTTTTTCTCACATTTGCTGTTTGCTTTTTGCCTCAAAAATGGCTGGGTCATTCTGAAATCCCTTGCTGCTGGGCAGCAAAACTGCATCAAGTGTTGGAGGTTCCTAATCTTTTCAAGTAAGAATGGGACGAGATCTGCAACGGATATTACTTTCTTCATAACTACAGAAATTGATTTCTTGTAATGAAAGATTTAATATTAAAACCACAATGCCAAATATTTTGTCTTATTTTAAGAGTGTGAAATGAAGGTGACCATATTACCTTTGTACAAATAATCTGTAAGGCAGAATTCTCCAGAATTTAGCTCACTAACTTTATCATCAGCTTCGAGTGGACCTGGACCACAAAGAGGTTTCTTTATTGATGAACCCCACTGTTCACCATTGTAGGATCTTCAGAACTGAACAACATGACCCATCTCTTGTTGTAGGAAAAGCTCCTTTATTGGCTGAATTGCAAAAGGACACTTCTCCTTGTACAGAGGTGATAAAAAAATGTGTCCAAGACCTGAGAAGTGCTTGACCAACTCAAATGACATCAAAAGGAGAAAGATTTATTCAGGCTGCAGAAATATGGCTCAATCAATGGTCAGGAATTTCAGCACATGGATTACTGGTACTAAAGGCCATATTATAGTCACTCTCTGTATAAGAGTGACCACTAACAGGAAAAATTACTGAAACTGAGCTCAGTCTTCATGTAGTGTGGACAACATAATGGAAGACTCTGATAATAGTACAGTTATTATTCTGCCTGCTGCATGTGCCACACAACATGTTCAGATGCCTAACATTTGGTGCCAACTTTGTGAATGTAAAGTGGTGCAATGTAGATGCAACTTTGATGGATCCATTCAGTCCAATTGTCTCATCATAACTGTGGAAAACTGAGTTATTATGAGACAGAACATGAATGCTAAACAAAACCATAGATAATTGGCACCTATAAAACACACCAATGGTGGAAATGTTTGGTATAATGAGATTTTTCTGAAAAATCTATGAAAATACCATCACAATCTTTCTATTTAATATTCTTAATTTTTCCAGCTTTTTTCTTCTGTGGAATGTTTCTGCTTTTGTGTTGTGTACATCATTTTCTGTCTTTAACTACATTTGCACTCTCTGAAGTTTCATTCATGTTTCTTCATTAGTGCTCTTCAGTCTCTGGGTAATGACACATTTCTGTTTGAGATTTGTCACAAGTAGTGCAGGTATTGCATCTACGAAAACCAAATTTTATATTGAACCATGGATTGAATACATTTCTGTAATACTGATAAGATACAACACAGAACCCTTTTTCTTTGTACATGTTATGCAATTTCCTAACATTAAACTCTGTGGGGAGGTACAGCTCCTTACTGTTGAAATGGCTTGACCTACAACTGAAAGATTCACTGCGCTGTTTAATTGCTTCAAACACCTCAGGACATTTCCTGTTATGTAAATGATCATATTTCCCAAGCATATCTTTAGGTGTTGCACCTAGAGTCTTTCCTGATGTTTGCCAAGTCTGTACTCTGCACAATGTGATACCCTGAATAGCAATAAAGGCATTAATACAGACAGATATCTCAGTCATGTTTTGACCATCTGAGACACAAACATTATAAGAATACAAATTGCCATGGAACATTGTATAGTCCCAATCTTGTATGGGCCTACATTGTTTTATTGGGTTTATAGACATCAGTCCTAATAAGCAGGAATTCTGCTCATCTTAAGTTTATTCGATTAAAATCTTTAAGAATTTGTGAAATCTGTTCACCAGAGACAGTTTCAAAATATTTTAATCTCTTACACTTATAATTTGCACCAGGCTCATGAGATGATAAAAGCAGTGTCTCCATTACCTCAAACATTCTGCCATAGCTTTTTCTCTTCTTAGAAGTCTCCTCTGTGCTAGATACATTTTGAATGTCATCTACATCATCTTCCACACTTTCTATATTATCATCTTGCAAATAAATAACATCCACAGAACAATAATAGTGAAAACAAAAGTCTGAGAACAATAAAAGTAGGGTTGCCAACAGAGTTTGCAGGGAATACACAATAAAAGAAACAGATTTGGAAAAAAGCAAGAATGACAGTCATCATTTTTCCCTATGCCACAATTGTTCTTTAGCATTGTTTCTGTTCATAGGTAATTTTCAGACCATTACTACAGAATGACTATCAGTATCTTAGAGTGTAACACTCTATATGCATTCCACATATCCTCAGCTATACAATGCCACTCCTAACTCATTTTCAACAAAAATGTGACATCCATCATTTTTCTTGTTGCCTCTTCAAATTTATATATATTACAAACAGCAATAGTTACATTGCATTGTTTTGACACACAACATATACAAGTATTGTTTCAGTGCCTGCAGATGACTCTGCACCACAAATAAATTGCTGTATCCTGCAGGGATTCCATCAAATCCTGGAGCCTTTTTAAGTTCTAGCAACTTAAGCCACTTTTAAATACCTATAACACTGATTACTGTTAATGGAAATTTTAGCATGAAAAAAATACACAAAAATTTTGAAAGGCTGCAACTTTCCCATAGCTGTGTAGACTCAGTAGCAGCACCGGGAAAAGAAAAGAGGAACAGGTTGCTCAGACTGCAGATTGAGAGGTAACAAATTGTTGTTCAGTCAAGGGGAGACAAGGATGAAGGGGAAGCTTTCAGGCACAATAGGAGGTGAAAACAGTGAACTGATGGAAAATGACAGTTCTCAAGTGAGTTTCCCTTTCCTACTAAAGGATTCTAGGCTCTTGTGATGAGCTCACTTGTCGTCTTCAAATGCTCCAATCTTGTGCTACTTCCTGCCAGTTATTTAACTCCTTCAGGTTCCATATTGTTTTTATTTCATTCACCCATACACTCTGGGGTCTCCTCATTGGTCTCTTACCAAATTACCTCTCCATGAATATTCCGAAAACCACTTCCCTCTTTCATTCTCATCAGTTGGACTGATGAGTCATTCTAATTTACCATGTTCATTATTGTTACCATTATGACAGCATGTGGATTTCTGTTGTGTCTTTCTTACAGCTTTGTGGTTCATTATGATCAATAGACCAAAGTAAAGGTGCCCATACTCATTGGCAAGAGAGTAAGGTGTTGCACACTTCCCCTCCCCCTACCTTTAGCTCTCAGGGAAAGGAAGAAACATAGTGTTATTGGGAGATTTATGTTTTTCACGAAAATTATTTAAAGGCTGGTATTCCACAGATTTTAACTGGGTCAGAACTGAAGATTTTTTATGCCTACTTACAATTCACCAATCATGCTCCAAAACATTAAAAAATTATATCGTTCTAGGTCTAGGATGCTCTACACACTATCATTTGGGCACCCTTGGACCAAAAATTTTCCTGCAAACTTTGTTTCAAAATATTTGTATCTGGTGTTTTTCAGTTTTAGTTAAACTCCATGTTTCTGCTCAATATAGTAGGATTCATTTGATGATTGTATTATATAGTTTCATTCTAGTTTTCCTTGTTAGTGGTTTACAGCCTAGAATTTTCTGTATGGAGTAGTAGGTTCTATTATCATTTTGCACTCTAATTTTCATGTGTACTTCTCTCTGATTTTGTTCATCTATCACTGCACCCAGAAATTTGAACTGTTAAAAGCATCCAAATTTATGTTTACCATTTATTATATGTGACTGTTGTCTTGTTCATCTCTACATATTTGAACATTCATTTATTTTTTCTTATCATTTCATTTTATGCTAAATCTGAGCATCATAAATAACTGTCAAAACACTGTGCCACCTGCAGACAATAAAGCCTTAAGTTAGTTCTTAGGATGGCCCCAGCAGATACTAGTTTAAGTTTCCTCACAAGTCCCTTCATGCTACATTAAAGAGTTGGGGGGGGGGGGGGGGGAGAGGTAGTGTCTCTCCCTGAAACCAGTTTTACTTTTAAAATGGTCAGGTTTCATTCCATTTAGCTCAACACTGCTTGCAAATCACCACTAGGTGATAATGGGAATATACAATCTGAAATGAACTTCAAGAGTGCCAGCAGTCTGGCATATTTCTTTTACAAACAAGAAAATTATTACTAGACAACCCATTATTTCTGTTTGCAAAGAACATCGAAAGCATGCAGTGCTCATACTCTACCTCCCAAAAATGATGCTGAGATTTCATAGTTGGCTAAGAATCATTTCCTGGAGAAAGTACCAATACAACCAGGACAGAAAAATCACAAAAAAACATGCAGACAGTGCTCAGAAAGAGGCAAGCGAGAAGGTGTAGCCAAAAGAAAGGATACATTGTTTCAGTGTGGTGCATGCAAAGTGTGGTTTTGTTTGTGATTATGTTTCCAGCTCCACCATAAAAAAAACTATTTGAAATACTGAACAATTTTTGTAATATTCTATTCATTTTTATTGCATATAGAGACTTAAACTCATAAGTTTTACTCGTAAATTTTAAACAAAATGCTAAAATAAATTTGCTCTGCACTTGAAAAAGGCAATCTTTCTCATGCCTGCGGTGATAAGAGGTTTAACAAAGGATATTTACATAAAAATCAGTCAACAAGCTTCATTTCAAACTAAGAAAAGTAGCTTCACATTGTTTCTTGAGTTTGTACCAGAAAGTCAAATTATAGTAAAAATTCCTGGTACTGGATGAATAAGTTGGAGAAATATCTTGGATTAGGGTATACAGATTTATGTGAGTAACTGGCACTCAAAGTGTTAAGATAGCTTGCACTGTTCCTAGTAGCACCCTGTACATATCATCATCATGATTGTCATAATCAGCCAATCCAATCACTTGGTGGTGCAGTCTCTTTGAGTTAGTGGCAACATAGAATCTCATCAGGTTCTTTCATTCCTAATGATCTAGATCTTCTTGTTGTCAGTTCAGTCCAGCTGTCTTCTTTAAGTCTCTGTCACATATGTATAATGGTCTCCCCCTTGACCTTTTTTGGTAAATTGGGCTCCAATCTAGTACTTGTCTGACTACCTACCATCTTTTCTTCAAGTGTCATGATAAGCCCACTGCCATTTCAAAATATGCACTCTTTCCATTATGTCACTGATATTTGTTGTTTGTCTGAGATCAGCTGCTTTCTTTCTATCTTTATGTAGATAAACACTGATCTTTCCATTCCTCTTTGGGTCACTATTAGTTTTCTGACAATTAATTCATTTAATATCAATTTCTTACAGCCACAAGTCAATACTGGCAATATACAATCGGATAAAACTGTTTTCTTCAGCTCAGCAAACATCTTAGACTTCAAAATTGAAGAGTATATTCCATAATACTGCAGCCTAATTTAATACATTGAAATATTTCTGCTTTTAGGTGTCCTGTCATATGTACAAACTGACCCATATAGACATATTCTATAACCTTTGTACTTCTGTACATCCAACAAATATATTTGCCTCCAACGCCACACATTCATCATGATCTTCATTTTATCATAGTTCATTTTTAGACCAACTTCAGAGCATAGTAGCACAAGTTTGCTGACCAGTATTTGAAGTTCTTCTATATTATTTGCAAATAGAACAATAGCATCAGCAAACCTCGGGTTATTTAACCTCTTTCCCAGAACCTGGATTCTCTTTGTTTTCCAATTCAATTTAAACATTGTATTACACCATTTTCAACAGGAAATTCAGTGGTTTTTCAGTAACATTCACAAACACTATGGAGATTTTGCATATGTTAAATAAGACAGGAATGTAGCCAGATTCCCTTCCTTTCTCTGTCAGAGCCTCTAACACAGGGGGCGACTAATCAAAGTGAACCCTTTTCAAAATCTATAAAGGCATGCCAGAAAAGGACATGGTACTCATTTGCTCCTCCAATAATGTTGTGTAGAGTGAGGAAATGACCAATTGCACTAAAATCTGTGTGGAACCCAACTTGCTCTGTGTGTTGAGCCAGGTGAAGAGTGTGTGCACAAGTGTGTGATTTGCTGCAAGTAAACTGCATTGTTTGAGTGTGTGTATTATTTAATGAAGAGTAGGATGCATCCCATTCATGACTATAGTTATATTTTTTAGCTTGCCAAATTTCTAGTATGGAAAGACTAGGGGTCATGTTTTTGTCAGGAAATCCCAAACTGTATCTCCTAAGACAAAAATTAATGCCAATATGTCAGAACATTAGTTGCTTAGAATGTTCTCTCTGCTGCAAGCACATTTTTTCAATAAAGAGTCATACAATTTTAGCCTGGTTAGAATTTTGGCAATGGATAAAAGTGCCCTAATCAATCATGTGCAGACTGGGTGATCAACCTACAGGGTTCATCTACATCTACATGGTTACTCTGCAATTCACATGTAAGTACTTGGCAGAGAGTTCATCGAACCATTTTCATAGTACTTCTCTACCATTCCACTCACAAATGGTGTGTGGGATATCTCTGATTTTATTATGATGATCATTGCTCCCCACATAGGTGGGTGTCTGCAAAATATTTTCGCATTCAGAAGAGAAAGGTGGTGATAGAAATCTCATAAATAGATCTCACCACAAAGAAAACTGCCTTTGTTTCAGTGACTGCCACCCCCAACTTGTGTATCATATCAGTGACACTCTCACCCCAATTGCATGATAACACAAAAAAGCTGCCCTTCTTTGCACTTTCTTGATGTCCTCCATCAATCCTACCTGATAAGGATCCCATACCACACAGCAATATTCCAGCAGAGGACGGACAAGTGTAATATAGGCTGTCTCTTTTGGTTTGTCGCATCTTCTAAGTGTTCTGCCAACAAAGCGTAGTCTTTGTTTCATCTTCCCCACAATATTATCTCTGTGGCCTTTTCAGTTTAAGTTGCTCATAATTGTAGTTCCTAGGCAGTTAGTCAAATTGGCAGCCATTAGATTTGTGTGATTTATCATGTACCCAAAATTAATTGGATTTATTTTAGTACCCATGTGGATGACCTCACTTTTTTTTTTTTTTTTTTTTTTTTTTTTTTTTTTTTTTTTTTTGTTTAGTGCCAATTGCCACCTTACTCGCCATACTGAAATTCTCTCTAGATCATTTTGTAATTGGAATTGATCATCTGATGATTTTACTAGAAGGTAAATTACAGCATCATCAGCAAACAATCTAAGGGGGCTGCTCAACTTATCACCTAGATCATTTATGTAAATCAGGAACAGCAGAGGACCTATGACACTACCTTGCAGAATGCCAGATATCAGTTCTGTTCTACTTGACGATTTACCATGTATCACTATGAACTGTGACCTCTATGAGAGGAAATCATGAATCTAGTCACACAACTGAGATGATACTCAACATGCATGTAATTTGATTAATAGTTGTCTGTGAGGAACGGTATCAAAAGCCTTCTGGAAATCTAGGAATATGGAATCCATCGGAGATCCCTTGTTGACAGCACTCATTACTTCATGGGAATAAAGAGCTAGCTGTGTTGCACAAGAATGATATGTTCTGAATCCGTGTTGGTTATGTATCAATAATTCATTTTCTTCAAGGTGATTTATAATGTTCGTGTACAGTATATGCTCCAAAAGCCTACTGCAAATTGAGGTCAACGATATGTGTCCGTAATTCAGTGGGTTACTCTAATTTCCTTTCTTGAATATTGGTGTGACCTGTGCTACTTTCCAGCCTTTAGGAACAGACCTTTCATCAAGTGAATGGTTGTATATGATTGCTAAGAAAGGAGCTATTGTATCTGCATACTCTGAAAGGAACCTGATTGGTATACCATCTGGACCAGAAGACTTGCCTTTCTTAAGTGATTTGAGTTGTTTTGCAACACCTAAGATATCTACTTTTGTATCACTCATGCTAACAGCTCTTCTGGCTTTGAATTCTGGAATATTTACTTCATCTTCTTTCATGAAGGAATTACGGAAAACTGTATTTAGTAACTTGGATTTAGTGACACCATCATCGGTAACATTTTCATTGCTATTGTGCAGTGATGGTATTGACTGTTTTTTGCCACTGGTGTACTTTACATATAACCAGAATTTCTTAGGGTTTTCTACCATATTTTGAGACAATATTTCATTGTGGAAACTATTAAAAACATCTCGCATTGACATCCACACTAACTTTCGAGCTTCCATGAAACTTAGCCAGTCTTGGGGATTTTGCATTCTTATGAGTTTGGCATGCTTTTTTCATTGCTTCTGCAAAAGTGTTCTGATGTGTACCATGGTGGATCAGTCCCATCTCTTATTAACATATGGTGTATGAATCTATCTATTGCTATCAATTGCTGTACCTTTGAATTTGAGTCATATCTGGTCTACACTTACATTATTAGCTTGGAAGGGATGGAGACTCTCTTAGGAAGGCATCAAGTGAATTTTTATCTGCTGTTTTAAATAGATATATTTTGCATTTATTTTTAGTGGTTTTGATTGATATGGTTTTAAGCCTCACTACAGTCACCCTGTCTTCACTAATCCCTGTATCCATCATGATGCTCTCTATTAGATCAGGATTATTTGTTGCTAAGAGGTCAAGTGTGTTTTCACAACCATTTACAATTTGTGTGGGCTCATGAACTGATTGTTCAAAGTAATTCTCAGTGAAAGCATTTAGTACAATTTTGGAAGATGTTTTCTGTCTTCCACCAGCTTTGAACATGTATTTTCACCAACAAATTGAGGGTAGATTGAAGTCTCCACCAAATATAACTGTATGAGTGGGATACTTATTTGTAATGAGATTCAAGTTTTCTTTGAACTGTTCAGCTATTATATCATCTGAGTCAGGGGTTCGGTAAAAGGAGCCAATTATTTTGGAACAGCTGTTGAGCATAACCTCTACCCATAGTAATTCACAGGAACTATCTATTTTAACTTCACTACAAGATAAACTACTACCAACAGACACAAACACACCACCATCTACTCTATTTAATATCTCCTTTCTGAACACGGTTTGCACCACTGTAAAAATTTTAGCAGAATTTATTTTCGGCTTTAGCCAGCTTTCTGTTCCTATAATGATTTCAGCTTCAATGCTTTCTATCAGCGCTTTAAGCTCTGGTACTTTTCCAACACAACGATGACAATTTATAACTACAATACCAACTGTTGCTTGGTCAATTCTCGTCGTTTCTTTGCCCAGCACCCTTTCAGACTGGAGCCCTTTTTGATCTTTCCCAAGAGTGTCTGCCCTAAAAAACCACCCAGTCCATGTCACGCAGCCCCTGCTACCCATGCAGCTGCCTCCTGTTTGTAGTGGACACATGACCTATTTAGCAGAACCTGAAACCCTACCACCCTATGGCGCAAGTCGAGGAATCTGCAGCCTACATGGTCGTAGAACCGTCTTAGCCTCTGATTCAGACCCTCCACTCGGCTCTGTACCAAAGGTCCGCAATCGGTCATATCAACAACGCTGTAGATGGTGAGCTCTGCCTTCATCTCACTAGCAAGACTGGCAGTCTTCACCAAGTCCGATAGCCGCTGGAAACCAGAGAGAATCTCTTCTGATCCATAGTGCCACACGTCATTAATGCCAACATGAACCACAACCTGCAGTTGGCTGCACCCTGTACCCTTCATGGCATCTGGATGGACCCTTTACACATCTTGGATGACTCCCCCCTGGTATACACACGGAGTGCACATTGGCTTTCTTCCCGTCTTTAGCTGCCATATCCCTAAGGGGCTCCATCACCTGCCTTACATTGGAAACATTGGAGATCCCAATGACAAGCAATCCCACCCTATGCACTTGTCCGGACCTCTCAGAAAGACCGGCCACTACCACAATAGGCGAGGCCACCCTTGCTGGCTCAGAAGTACTTTCAGCAGTGGGCAATACCTCACACCTGTTACGGAGGCGTAAGGGTACAGCCTTGTGGCCAGCACCAACTTTCACCTTCCACCCAGGGATTTGCAACTCCACCACGGTTTGCCAGTCACCATCAGGCAAGTGACAACTGACAGGGATGTCCGAATCTGAGGTCCCAGGTGATGCTACAGGTTCCAGACGTGCCAAAGCACTTGTCTTGGGTGTCCCAGTGTCACCGCAGCCCAGGGCAACAGCCTGAAGCCTGTTGACTATGGCCATCACAGCTTCCAGCTGTTTACGGATGGTGGCCAATTACCCCTGAATCCGTACTCAACAGGTGCAGTCCTTATCCATCTGTAACAATTTTTTTCCCTCTCTTTTATCTCACAAGCCGTTCAAAACAAACAGATGACTAACGACTACACAAATTTATACTATAGAGGTACTAAAACACAATGCTACAACTCTCAAATACTATAATATGCCTGAAATTTGTGAAATAAACTATGCAAGTATCCAAAAGCATGCAAAGAAATTAAGATTTAAACTATAATACAAATAAGTGAGCTAAGAGTGTGACTTGCTGCTGGCTTATGCCCAACTCAGAAGTGAGGAAGCATGCACTGAAGAAATCAGACCCATTTCTAATGGAAGTTACACATATAGCTCAAGTCTATGAAACTGTCCAAGCAGTCCTGAATTTGTATGTGATGGAAGAAGCTGTCACTGCAGTCATCTCTCTGGCACCAGTTACAGAGGACAAGACACAACTCCTGGTAAGACTCCTATCTGATCCTTGGCTTAGACAGCCTTGTAAACATCCAAATCAATGATGTCAGGGTGCATCTACAACAGAGCCATTATCTGGCTGTTAACATTACTTTCTTTGCCATGCACATAGCACATGTTCCAACACGAAATAGGTGAGGAAAAAAGGGATACTTGAAAGAGGTATGTTTTAGCAGTTCTAACGCAGTAGTTCTGTGTGTGTAAGTGTATCAAGAGTGTCACAGATATGCTGAGAAACTGAACTGGCAAACACTTGAAGACAGATGCAAACTAACCAGAGAAAGACTACTTTCAAAGTTTCAAAAACTAGCTTTAAATGATTATAAATATATTATAGGCACTAAGTATCACAGCTTTAGGGATTGTGAAGACTAGATTTTGGATAAAATAATTCTGGGTATTAGACAATGCCATTGTAAGCTACTAAAACAACAAAATTTCAAATGTTTTGAGTGACTTCCTGTGGTACTCTTCAAATCACTGCAGTATACTGGCAAATTTCTTTCTTTATATACTGTCATTTATGGTTATCTAGTGGCTATTGATGCACATATCTGAGATGCCATTGGATAATTTGAAGAGGTTGTTGTGGAAGTAGGCTTAATTACAGCATATACTTAGGCATTTGAACAACCATTCTTCACTTGCACCATATATGAATGGAATGGGAAAAAGACCTAATAACTGGGACGATGGTAAGTACCCTCTGCCATGAAATTCACAATGGTATCTAGAGTATAGCTGCAGATGTAGGTATAAGCCAGCAAAGAGTTGGCCTAAGCATTTATGAATCAAGCAGTGGAGTTCACACCAAGAGTATTTAATTGGGTATGCTGTTCTTCTGATGAACTGTATATTTAATAGACAGAACTCTGATATGACTCGCACTGGGTTTTATTTGGGAATATGAACTTAAGATAGCTTACATTGTCCCTAGGTGCATGTTGTAACCTCACTGGACAAAAAACTATTTACCCCAGGGTAAACGCACAAATGAATTGTTAAGCATTTACAACTGTCACAACAATCAAGTCACATGCTCAACCATTCATGCATTACCTCTACATGAGCATGAAACAGTAGTGTTCAATGAGACATTAATGTTACAAGTGGACATTGCACAGAAACTTGGCTAAATGTGAGGATTGACTGAGTGGAAAAAAAAGCAATCATATTTGGCTGTGCCCATGACTATATGGTGTGTGAAATTGCTGGATTTGTTGATTTTTCATGGTTGACTGTTCAGTGTGTCTACAAGTAGTGGTGTAACACACATGGCAACGAAATATGACATCAGAATTGTGGTCAGAAATAGATCCTGACTGAGAGAGACGAAAGACATGTTTCATGGATTGTGAATCAAAATTGCTCCTAACCCTACAGAAAGTGCTGCAGTCAGTCAGTCAATCAAGGTCCCCCCCCCCCCATATTATAGAACATTGTGACAGGAACTGTATGCAATGAACACCTGGCATTGGTAACTTCACAAGAGGCCATTTCCCACACAGGCGCACGAAGACTAAACAGCAAAGTTCATCAGGCTGAAAGAATACATGGCTGATTTCTGAACATTCCCCCACCCTATTACATCTCTATTGCCCTGCAAAATTACCTGACTTGAATCCCACAGAAAAATCTGTTGGGCATGTTGGAACAGCATATAAAATGCTAAAATCAGTATCCCCACAATTTGGTGGATTTGTGCAATCAAATCCTCACCAAGTGGCTAAACTTGGATGTGAAAATCTGCACAGCCCTGTGAACTCACTCCCTAACTGAATCCAGATGGTTGTTGAGTCCAGTGGAGGGATTACATGGTATTAAATGATGCTTGTAATGATTTCTCTAGGGGTGATTAATTTTTTGTCCAGTGAAATTAAATGTGTCTCTTTTTATGAATAAACTACCTCTTATGTGTAAGTAGATTTATTTCTTTTTACAAAAGTAACAATCAAATCTCAAGTTTAAGTTCAGTACCTGTTCAGATTGTGAGCAACTAGCAATATGTCACAGTGAGATATTCTCAGAATGACATGAATGATTGACTAGCAAAATATGAATGTTTGTTAAATTGTCCTTGCCAAGCAATGATTAATGATAACTCTGGAAAATATGTTCTATTCGACTTTCCACAGCACTAAAATAGTTAATGAAACTTTAAAAATTATATCATGTTTTACTTTTCATGATGTTGAGTACTCTTACTTCCTGCTGGCTGTTGGAAGTATGTGATGGTTTTGTTTCCTTTACCAAGCATCTTTCCATATGCATGCATCACCAGTGAATATTTATACTCAGGCTGCAGGTCCTCTATGGTATAATAAAACAACTGGCCCTCTTGCTCAAACCATGTTGTATGATATTCAAATCCTGGCCTGTGTCCACTAAAATGACCTGAGAATTTAACTATTTCATCAGTTATTGGGCAAGGATTTTTCCATGTGATATTTGCAGCTCTTGGATTTAATGATTCCACTTCCAGAACTCTTGGTCCATCAAGCACTGAAATAATAATAATAAAAAATAAGTTTCACACACAACTATTCCTAGAAATTTGCTTTTCAGTAGTCAAAGAATTAAAGTCCTTGTAAAAAGATTTAAATAAAACTGTGTGTTCTAATAACAGCAGAGCAATTAATAAAGAGAAGCAGAAGAAATTGTAATTTTCTCATAAAAATGTGATCACAGAAAAGTAGAGGAGATATAGAAATTTACCTATTGCCATAAGCTATTGCACACACATTGTGGCATAGTGGTTAGTCTTGCAAGTTTGTGTGGTGCAGGTCCCTTGTTTAAACATGAGCACCAGCAGTAATTTGTTATTTAGTATTTATCATTTCTGGAATTTTCTTGAAATATCTTATGTTTGTAATGTCTGTGTATTCTGGATTATTTGAGGCTTGTACAGTCACCTGCAGTCTCCATCCAGAGGTTCAGTTCTGTTCTGCTTTGTATGATAGTGTTCACAATAAAATTGCTTTCAGTTATAATTGTTGTAGTTCAGGATTGACTGTAGTTTCAAAATGATGTTTTGTGGAGACACTGGGTACCTCACAACTTCTACATCACTGTCGCTCCAAATGGGCAACATAAGACCCATCGGCCACATGGACAGAAATTAAAATACAAGCAGTACATCATTTCTAAGATCCATCTGTTCATGTGGCAGATGAATTCCAAAACAGCGGCAATTTTGCTGCACCTTAGGCATTCATCAGTGTTTTCCAAAGGCACAGGCGGAAAGCAATCAACTGAGGTGCAGATATAACAAGTGAGATATCATTATGTGCAGTATATAGAAAATGTGTACTTTTACTTGGATAGCATAGCCCATAGTGATTTGAGAACAGCAAAGAGAAGGGCAATATCAGGTATAAATACCTGGCTAAACTGAAGAAACCCTAAGACAACAATCGTCAGCAAGTCGGCTTACCAGAATAGATGAAGAACAGCACTTACCATCATTGGAAAACAACACAGTTGTACATACAGAATGTTTTGGCCCTATGCTACTTCATGACAGAAGCTGACAAAATCTCACTCTTGATGAAAGGAGTTGAGTTGCACAAGACATATATGTTGCAACGGCAGAAGAACTCATCAAGTGGTGCCAGTGAATTCAGAGAGAGAGAGAGAGAGAGAGAGAGAGAGAGAGAGAGAGAGAGAGAGAGAGAGAGAGTTAGAGGTATGATTTCTTCTCAAATATGGTCCCTATGGCAGTTGAGGAAGACCCCCATGAGGAAAGCTGTCTCATATGCCAGGTAGTAAGGGATTGATACAGCAGTGTATTGTGTCCAGAAATGTTGATCCGAGTACACGAGAGATAGTAGCCTTGGATGTTGGCTCCATACATAAGGGGGTAGTAAAGAATGTCAAAGAACAGGTGTACAGATCTTCAGCACAGATCTCGGCCAGTAATCAAACATGCCATAAAGAATAGATTTGGCTGACTCCAATAAATGCTGCAACCATCAAACAACTCAGCATGGTAAGAATGCAGGTACAACAAACTCCTTCACCAAGTACAACACATAACAGAAAAGTAGACATTTGGAGAATAATATGTCAGTATGTTGTCACTGTAGCTGCCCAAGACATGTTGCATGTTACTGCAGTGTTCGAAAAATATGATGCCACAGGACATCAACAAAGACAACAGTCCTATTCACGCAAGTTGACTGGAGATCTACATCTACATTTCCATAGACACTTCATAAACCACTGTATGGTGCATGGTGGAAGGTACTCTGTACTGATACTAGTCATTTCTTTTCCTGTTCCATTCACAAATAGAACAAGGGAAAGACAACTGTCCGTAGGCCTCCACATGAGCCATAATTTCTCATATTTTATCATCATGGTCCTAATGTGAAATAAATGTTAGTGGCAGTAGAATCATTTAGCAGTCAGCTTCAAGTGTCAGTTCTCTACATTTTCTCAATCAGATGATTATCCCATCACTGTAACCTGGATGACATCACTCCCCAACACCTCATAACAATTACCTATCACTGTACAGAGGCACCAAGCCTGGGTGCCAAATTCATGAAAAGCAGAGCCACCATTATGGATGTGAGACTGCCATGGGTGCAACTCTTCCACAAATGAAAGTCATTAAGGTGCCAGGAAATCTCATTGATGTCATCATTGACAATCTATCCAGGGCTAACATTATCAGTTAAAGAAGACTATTTTTCAATAAGCATGCAAAAGATAGACTGCTTTGGGCAGTTGTTTGCCACTGAAGACATTGTTAGCCTGCTATCATTGATAACATGAATTCCAATCATCAGAGAAGATAATCAGTTAAACTATCAATCTTTTGTCAATTGCAGAAAAGCCATACAGCCTCACAAAAGAAAACTACATGCCAGTAATGAGCAAAAGTGATGAGGTGGTGAAGGGTAACTTTATGTCACTAGCTGCTATGAGCAGCCACAAGTTATTCCTCTTGAGATTTATGCAGGGGCAACTGAACCAGTCCAGGAGGGGCAGCTTAGTGACATCAATGAAGAATCATGTTCTGCTACCACACCAGACAATGCAGAGCAGGAAGCTACTGCTGAATTGTCAATAGGATATGGCCTGATTCAGGAACAACATCAGTGGTTAATAGCTGTTCTGCATCAGTTTTTGGATGCTCTCAAATCAGGAGTAGAGAAATGACAGACCAAGCAGCTTGCAATAAGACATCATATCAGCAATCAGCCAACACTCATATATGGTGTCACAGGCTAAACTACAGACAGTCTGAGAGGAAGTGGACAATATGCTGCAAGATGACATTGTTGAACCTTCAAAAACATTCTTGTGAAGAAGAAGGATGGTACATGGCACTTATGCATCAACTACTGATGACTGAACAAAATCTTGAAGAATCTATCCATAGTCACACACTGATGACACACTAAACTGCTTCGAAGTAGCAAAGTATTTTTACATTATGGAGGTGCAGAAGGCTACTGACAAATGAAGGTTGATGAAGCTGACTGGGAAAGAACTGTCTTCATAAATTCTGAAAGCCTCTATGAGTTTAAAGTTATCCATTTAGACTTTGAAATGCAATGCTCCAGCCACCATTAAAATTATGACAGACAACCTGCGTTGATACCTTAAGTGGATGACATGTCTTTGTAGTCTGAATAACATGTCATTTTTTGAAGACAGTTGGAGAACATATAAGCTGGCTGATAACCATGCTGAAGTGTTTTCAGTCTGCAGGTCTCCACCTGAATCCAAAAAAGTGCCTAAGAATTAGAAATCTCAGAGTATGTAGTGAATGGTGATGGAGTTCATCCCAATCCAGAGAAATTACAAAGGGTGAGAAATTTTCCAGGTGTTTGGCACATTTGTGATATGAGAAGTTTTCATGGAATATGCTCATACCACCAGCAATTCATAAAGGACTTCAATATTGAGGCAAGTCCATTGCAAGAACTACTGCAGTGAGATACAAACTTCTCCTGGAACAGTGTTCAAGAAAGATCTTTTCTTGTACTTAAGAAAGTGCTAACATCTTCTCCAGTTGTGGTAGTGTATAACAAGAATTCTGAATGAAAACTTCACACTGACATGAGTGGTTTTGGAATAGGGGCAGTTTTAGTGCAAATTCAGGAGAATGCTGGAAAGCTGATAGCTTATACTTTCAGAGTACTCTCCAAGTCTGGGATTAATTACTATACAGTGCAAAGGAGTGACTTGCAGTTGTTTGGAGCATCACCAAGTTTCAGACATATTTATTTGGCAAACCACCCACTGTTATGATGGATTACATTTCTCTCTGCTGTGTGACTAGTCAGAAGGGTCCACCAGGTTTGCTTGTGAGACAGGCACTTCAAGGGTATGCCATTGCAATTGTACACAAAAATGAACAAAAAGACAAAATTCTGACAGCCTTTCAAGGAATACTTTGGTGAAAAACAACAATTTGGATGAATTCACAGTCTATGCTGGATTAAAAGACACTTCTGATGAATGGAGGGATGATCCAGCACTATGAAAATCAATAGAAGGCTTGGTTGGATGGTTGGTTGGTTTGAGGGGGAAGGACCAAACAGCAAGGTCACTGGTCCCATTGGGTTAGGGAAGTGTGGAGAAGGAAGTTGGCTGTGCCTTTTCAAAGGAACCATCCCAGAATTTGCTTGAAGCAATTTAGGGGAATAATGGAAAACCTTAGTCAGGATGGCCAGATGTGAGTTTGAACCATCCTCCTCCTGAATGGGAGTCCAGTGTGCTAACCCCTGCACCACCTCACTCAGTATGAGGCTTGGAGGAAAAGGAACTGTCCAAAGGAGAATTATAATTAATTGTGTATGAGGAACTATGATTTGATGAGACAGCTATTTCCATGATGCCCAAACATTTGGTCACCTGAGATTCCTGAAGACTTCAGAGATAATCAGTTGCAGGCATCACTGGCCAGATCTCTACCAATCAGTTAGACACTATGTTAGCTACTATATGGCATGCAAGTGACAGAACCATGTGCAAAAATTATTTCCAGGGCATCTGGCATCAACCTACCTGCAGCAAGACCATTTTCTCGAATTAGAATTGATCTCTTTGGGAGGTTCCCATAGTTGACAAATGGCAATCAGAAGATAATACAGCTACAGTGACTACCTCAGTCACTACACTGTCACTAAAACTGTGCCAACTACCTGGATCTGGAAATTACAAAGTTCCTTATAGAACATGTCATTCTGAGGAATGGAGCACCTTGTGTGTTGATCCCTGATTGTCAAAATATTTTACTGTTGTGGCTAGTATCAGAGGAAATTTCATGTTGTGACATCACTCACAGGATGAGAACCAGTGACAATTCACAGATGAATGGCCTCACAAAATGCCTTAATAAGATGCTGGATGTCCTCAATGTATGTTGATGCTGAACAATGAGAGTGGGATACAATACTGACTGTTGTGACACTCACATACAACAAGGAGAAAACAATAACCTACAGCATCCACACCATTTTTTCTGCTCCACAGTTGCAAGCCGAAACTGCAATGGACACACTGTTCCCATTTCAGCTGGCTGATACAATGATTATGTGAAACACCTAATTACCAGGACCAAAGAAGCAAGACAACTCATTCACATATGGACCACTGAAACCCAGTAGAAGGGCTGAGAGCACTACAATGCCTAGCATTAATTAGTGAAATACAGCCCAGGTTGTCACAAATAATGTTGAGGATTGTGACCTTCATCAGGAAGAGAAAAGCACAGAGACATCATCCAGTCCTCCATATGAAGCTCTACTACAATCCAAAAGTGCAGGTCAATGATGGGACATTCAAGGGATTAAAGACTGACTTGACAGTTGTGAAGCTTTGGTGGGAGGGGCTACCTCTGATGCTCATCACAATGAAGAAGGTGTAAAAACATGACCAGAAATGCAGATCCATAGAGGACGGAGGACCAATGACAAGATCTATATCCAGGATGCTGTAATACCCTGCAATTAGAATTTCTCGAACAGTCAATTTCTGCTTCTGCAGGAGAGGGAGCAATGCTACAAGCTATGGGGCACACAGTGTGGTGTAGTGGTCCCTATTTGGCTGGGTGGCCATGTAGCTGCAGGCAATCTAATAAGTTTCTTCATAGAGTCAACATGTCTGTTACAGCTGTGCATGTGTTACTTAAATTTTACATGAATGCAAAGAAGCTTGTGTGGCTCATTATTGTGACTGTACAAGTTTTACATGTGTTGACTCAATATGGTTACCCAACTGTGTGTACTCAGATCTAAAGATGGCCATTACTGACAGAATTAATTAACAGGAATAAAAAATAAATAAATACCTTTCTGAATCACTGAAAAACATTACTGTGACTATGCAACAACACATAAAGATATAAAAATGTTAAGCATGATGTAAGAGGACAATTAAAATAGAAAAGTGAAAATACAAGGGTTGGAACTTTAATAGTGGCAACTATTTATTTACAGCTCATGCTAAATAGATAATTGTTTCAAAGTTTTACTGACCTTCAAAGTAGTTACTAGTACTGTGTATAACCCATTGCCAGAGATGTGGAAGTCAGTACACATGTGTGGAATTAAATTTTCAATTGACAAGCAGGTGCAGAAAGAGGTTCTGAAATGGGAAAAGGATGTGGAAGGAGAGTTCTTCAAATAGGGCATAAGGAAGCTTGTGCCACAGCTCAAATCAAATGGCTCTAAGCACTATGGGACATAACATCGTAGGTCATCAGTCACCAAGACTTACAACTAAGTAAACCTAACTTGCCTAAGGACATCACACACATCCATGCCCGAGGCAGGATTTGAACTTGCAACTGTAGCAGCAGTGCGGTTCCAGACTGAAGTGCCTAGAACCACTCGGCCACAGCGGCCGGCTGCCATGGTTCTCTACATGCACTGAATAGGTTGGTGACTATGTAAAAAAAATAGTCAACAATTGTATCAACAATAATCTGTAACTTTGTTTTAATATAATTTCTACAGAAAAATTTAAAAAAATTAATAGACTTGCTTTCTGGATATGCCTTGTAATAAAGAACAAAATAGTTACAGAAAAACTAACAGACTCCATATGGAGACCTGCTACATCTATCTGCATCACTTCAGAAATTGACCCCTATCCCTGGCTAAACCCCAGCCTCACATCCTGTACTTTAAATTCTGCCTAAGCCACTGAATCCCCATTAATGGGCTAGCTATAAAAATTCCCTTGTCTGCATCCCATCCCAACTTTCACAATGACCTCCATTTTTTCAGACTCTGCCAGTCTGTGTCCCTTACAAACTTGGTACTGCAGAAACATATCTCTAAGGCACAGGCATCCCAGAACCAACTATTCTCCCTCTGAAAGATATTTTTACTGTGCAATTCCAACTACATACGCCAGACCTCCAAATTGATACCCTTGTGCTCCAACATTTGGAAGATCACTCCAAGCATCACTACCAAAAATTTTCAAACTTTATGACATCCTACTCCCATCTTAGAGCACCAATACCCATTAAAACCCCACCAACCCACAGTGAACCCCATCATCAGCCTCTCATACCACCCAGGCTCTGCCTTGCTGATCTTTTAAATTTGCCACATTCTGTAAAACACCTTCCCAATACCCCACAAAATCTGGAAACCAGAAAACCCAAAATGCTGTTGTTAACCTTTCTGCCAAAAACCTCAATTCTCCAGGTTCTATTCAAATACCTTGCCTTCAGCACCACATCCAAGTTTAACAATGATGGACTCATCAAAGACTTATTCTCTCCTCCTGATCCCTACAGTAGAAACACTTCCTTGCTACCAACCCCTCCAACCAAAGCCACCCTAACCCCAACACTGAACTTTGCCTGCTCCAGTTCATACCTCCATCCAATCAGATCATCCCTCCTCCCATCAAACTATACTCCCCACTATCACCTGCCAGGAATTCCTCACCTCCAACCTGACATAACCATCCTTCCCCAGGTCCCTTTTCAAGAATACTAATGTCTGCACAGAAGAAAGGACAGACATCCACAATCTCTGACCAGATCTTGCAGACAAAACCTCCACCTTGTCCTGATGAATCACAGTGACTATCTGGCAGAAGGCTTACTCCAAGTGTCTGAGTCTTCCACCTACAAGATCTGCCATAGTGACTCTATCCCAGAAGTCAAATGTAACCACCAATCTCTGCTGAAATCCCTAGGCTCATACCAGAATCTCTCACCTGAGGCCATCTCACTCATCCCAATGATGCTCTGCACACCCACCTTCTACAAGCTCCTCAGAATCTACAAACCCAACAGTCCTCAATGCCCCATTATAACAGGTTTTGTGCTCCCAGTGAATTAATTTCCACTCTTACCAAACAGTACATCCAACCATTTGCCTGAAGCCTAGATACTCACATCAATGATACTCCTACACTGACTCTCAACCCACTCCACCACATTACCACCTGGATCCCTACCCATTATTGTTGATGACACCTTTCTATAAACCATCTCCCATGCACATGGCCCTGTCACTATCAGACACTATGTTTCCCAATGTCCTGACTCCAGACTCACTACCTTATTCCTCATACCACCTTACTAACTATATCCTCACACACAACAAATGCTCCTTTGTGGTGAAGGTATATAAATAAATCTGTGGCAAAGCCATGATCACCTGCAAGATACCCTCATTTTCCAATCCATTTATGTACAATCTAGAGGAAATCTTCCTAGCCTCTGAAAACCATGAACCACTTGTCTGGTTCAGGTTCACTGATGATATCTCCATGACCTGTGGTGAAGGCTAGATACCCTATCCTCATTCTTCTAAAGCCTCAACACTTCCTCTCCTATCCACCTCACCTGGTGCTCCTCAACCCAATGTGGCAACACCACAGACATTGGCATCCATCTCTCTGATGGCTCCATCCACCCTCTGTCCACATTACACCCACTAAGCGATACATACCTGTTTATTGACAGCTGACACTCCTTACACACCAAAAAATTACCTCACCACTATGGGTGACATACCTGCAGTAGGGAGAATTGCCTTGCCTAGCAGCTTAAGGTGCTACAAACACATTCACAGACATTAGCCCCCAAACAAAGATCACAAACAGATTTTTCATGCCATATTCTCACATACCCCTAATCCTTCCACTACACCCTACAATCAGCTAAAAAGGAGCACCCCCCTCATCACCCAATATTACTCTCAAGTGGAAAAGGCTTTGATTAGGTATTATCATGAGGGGGTATCCTACCCAAGAGGCTTCCTAACCCTCTTAAAATGTTAGTCCATCACCCACCCAGTCTACACAACATCCTACTCCATCCCCATGTCACTCACACTCCCAGTCCCTCGCCACAGGTGCAAGACCCCACTTCAGCCATATGGCACACGCTGCTACAGACTTGTCAGAAGCTTATCCTGTCCCAACAGAGGCAGGACTGGAAAAGAAGAGAAGGGGGAAAGATTGATGTGTGCACT